>NC_086330.1:185920862-188486631 GCF_032445375.1 Bacillus rossius redtenbacheri | reverse complement strand
TGGAACACCCAGCGGTATCGTTCCCACAGTCAGTGGGAGATGCACCACCAGGTTCGAATGGCAGCCAGCAGTTCTAGCCTTCACCTGCAGGCAGACAAAGGTAAACATAAGAGCTACTCAGAGAGCATAAGTCTCGACTTATCCTGCCATACTGAATACCTACAGTAAAACTCTCTTAAAGAAAATGAGGAAAGTCAACAAAATTCTTAGACTGCCCAAAATTTAATATTCTAAATGTGGCTCAACAAAGATTTAAGTTACTTTAGTATGTGTGCTGCATACATAAGTGAAAAATGTGTTTTACAACCTTCAATACCATCAATGTTTATACTGACTGTAGCACTACCAGTACGAAACGGTATAACGATCTTGTTTAACAATCTATTGTCACTTAGTTCAAGATTTATTTTGCACTTACAGCACTAGTTGATTGTGTAGCAATTTTGTGACTCAAAGATATTTTGTTAACATTGAACTTGAACTTTTATTGTATTTTTTTGAATAAAAATGGTGCAATTCAAAAGCTTTAGACTGGAAATGTTGGTGAACTGTAAAATTTATAAGCGAGATGACAATACACATGGCAATATGGTGAAATTCAAGGGAATACAAAATCTGAATTTACAACGCAGAAAAATTTACAATATGGGTTTTTTCTAAGATGGAATTTACTGTATATGTTTGTTGGCTAGTTCCAAATCTTTATAAAGTAATATAGAATGTTGTATGTATTACCAAACACTGAAAACTCATGAAATGAATTGATAGTGAGGGATCCTTAGGCCAGCAGTCAGGCAAACCTTTTACATCTAGCAAAACATTTTCCCAAAAACAAAACAATATTCGATGCTCATATGGAGTAACATTTGTATAAACAGTAGCGAGTGAAACATAATGGCAAGAAACTACAATAGCTACCATGGCAAGGAAAGGTGACACTTAAGGCTATCTCCAGCACCATGTGGGCTCTAAACCCTTGGTACCCCGGGCTCGTGAATTTGCGTCACACTGGGGTGATGGAGTTGAGCCCATGGCCCTCAACACACAAGCAAGAAGCAGGAGATAGATAACACTCATCAAAAACTGCTGACAGCAAACAGTAAATAAGTATCGCTCTAAGAGCCACCCTTAGGACAAGGGTAAGCCCTACAATAGAGCACTGACAGTACACCAGCCAACAGACTGAGTGCGTATGAAGGAACTAGGGTTTGGCGCACCTTCAGGAAGTAATCCAGCTTGATGATGTTGCAGTTCCTCTGCAGGGAGGGGGCGCAGGAAGGCACTGTCAACACTCGCTCCCAATTGTTGGCAGAGTTCTTGGCCAGCGCGCCAAGCTCCACTGCCAACATCTTGCGCTCCGCCTTGCGATGCTTCGAGTGCGGGAAGTTGGCAATGAAAGTTGCTTGCTGCAGACATTAAGTGTGGTGATTTAATTAGTAATGTAAATATTAGTAACAAATAAAACTATATTAAATATATTGGGCTATAGAGGTCTGCGAATCAGAATTTTAAAAATCAAATCAAATTTTGAATTGAATGCAAAATAATTCCCGAATTTCAAATTTTTTTAAATAGAATATTGTATTACTTATTGTAGATAAAATATTTGTTTGACACAGGATTACTAATTCCACACTGTTAGCAATATTCAATTATTTTTAGACATGTGATATTATTTCTTTAGGTAGTCAGTACCTAATAAATTTAACAGGTATGACCTTATATACATACAACCTAACTAGTGCAAGGAAGCTTTATTTGAAGCTTAACACTTAACACACATTTATGTACACAAGCAATTAATTGTGAAACCATGAGGACATTAAGCACACTGATTTTCAGATCCATACAAATGTTATTTGCTGAAAAGTTAACAAGAATTCACATACCTATCAAAATATTTAAAAAAATTACACAAAGTAAAATGTAATTAAATGATAGGCATAAAATACATAATAATTTTTATGCCATCCATATCTTAAAAAAAAAAAAAACTGGAACAAGCCCTAGATGAATTTTTGTGATTTCATTTCAAATTATCATGGAGAAATGTGAGTTGCTCAACATGCTGTGGCAGAAGCATTTCACGAAGATATGTAAGTAATATCTGACTGCAGCAGCCAAATGTGGATAGTGATCTTTGTTTTTTTCCCACCATTCAAATGGATTGGTGGTCCTTGGTAAATGAGCTGCTGACACATATTCCAAAATTTCTTTTTTAATGTCATCTGTGGTTGTCTTGTGTGATGTCAGAGGCAATTTGTCTAGCTCATCCCATAGTGACACTGCTGAAGATGTTGTTGGTTATGTTGGCTGAGGGGACACTTTCTCGATGCATAAGGTTTTAGTTACATTCATTAACCTTGATATTTCATTTTTCACTAAAGTTATAGCATGGTCTTTGTCATTTTCACTGAAGACTGCAAGTTTGTACCTAGGACCTGTGACTGTACTAAGAACATTTACAGTGTCCATTTTATACAGTGGAAATGTACGTTTTGATGATTTCACCAAATTTCGAGCAAATGGTATACCGGTGCCATTTTCATTCCTTCTTATATGATTATTAGTGGATGCCTCCAAGCAATGAATCATTGGTATGATCATTGATGATGTAGGATACGAATTTCCACTAGATTCTTGTGTTGCCTCAGCAAAAGACTGAGTACCTCAACAACCCCTACAGCTAATTTCCATTGTGACGAAGAAAGGCACTCAATGTCTGAATTAGATGCTGTCAGTTCCGCAGCAATTGCCTCGAGCATCATGAATTCACTGCACTAGCGTGTGTCTCAACATCTTGTATGAGCTTCAATGGTGGGAGGTTCATGGTTTCTTGTAGGGTTTTCAGTCTTATTGTTGAAGCATGGCTTCAATTATAGTGTCCAACAATTGCACGGGATTTGGAAATGAGACCGGTTACATTAGGTGTAGAACTCTTTGCGTCATGAATTGCAAACTGTAACGTATGAGCAAAACATTGTCTTTGGTTCCACTGAGTACCAGAAATTGCAGCGTGCAAATTGCTAGAATTATCGGCGACAATATAAATCTTTATATTGCTATCCTGCATGGGAGGTGGTATATGCCAACTTTGACACATGTCAGATAGAACATGTCGAAGATTTTCACCTGTGTGAGAATCTTTCATAACATTGTTTCCCAGAGTGAAAGACTTATACTGAAAACACTGTATCATGTAATGACATGTAAGGGACATGTACCCAGCACCTGCTCTGGATGACCAGTTGTCAGTAGTCAATGCAAGACTTTGGCAGCATGTGGCTTGCGTATCGTCATCTAAACATTAATCTTTGTGTAGCATGTCCTCCAGCTTTTTGTGTTCAGTTTTGTAAAGTTCTGGAATAATGTTCCGTGAAAATGTAGTACTAACAGGTATTTTGTAGTTGGGTTTCAAGTTTTTCATCAGATCTTTGAAACAGTTTTCCTCCACAAAAGTGTACGGCAGATGGCACAATGCCAACATTCTTGCAATTTTATCTGAAATAGCTTTTCCTTCTTTTCCTTGGGAAGGAAGAAGTTGTTTTTCTTGGAAAAAATGTGACACTGTCTGTTGTTTTAATGTGATTGTACTTATAGGTAAAACTGACTCTGGTTCTGGGTTTGCTAGTGATTTAAGGTACTCTTCATAAACTGTTACATGATGCCTGAACAAATGACTCTTGAGGGTGGTGGTTGTTCCTAGAAAAAAATTTACAATGGTACCTACTACCTCTCTTTTACATACCTCAATTCCTCAAGGAGGAAAAAGGGTAATTGTGGACCCATAGATTAAGTGGGGCTAGATTCAGGTCGTGTCCGATTCGTTATGAGTACCGTGTTTTATCGCATAATCGTCGCACCGAAATTTTTGCCCATCAAAATGTGGAGAAAAAAATTCTTGCATAAACGTCTCGCATAATGTTTTTGGTCCCGCTGTTAGATTCCGAGAGCTTTGTGTAGGTAGGTTTCTCGTCTAAAACCATCTATTTTAAAGTTTAAATTTAATATTAATTCGGATATTACCGCTTGCTAATTGAATTAATAGAAATACGAAGTTGTCTGACGTGTAAATTTTCTTTTAAAAACTTAAAATACATGTTCAAAAGTTATGCACTTTATGTGTTCCGTCTTCAACGCAGCTGGGTACCGCTTATAATCAAAGCTTATAATGCAGTCAGCGCTAGTTGGCGTCATTCATGTTTAGTTATGTTGATTCCCGTATAGAGCGCGTGCACATAGTCGAAGATCAATATCGATAGCTCACCGAATGCATGCAACGCGCGCGCTCTGTTGAGTGCCGAGTTAACTACATTCTACACTCTTGGTCTCTGCGTACTACGACACAAGTTTAGCGTTCGTTGCTGCTCATGGTTTTCGTTTATCTATTTATAGTTAAACAAAATGTTTTGGTTGCATGACTTATTAATTTAAATTGTTTAGCGTGAGTTTGTATACTCTAATTTTTAAATGAACGTAATTTACGTGAATTGGTTTTATGAATAACTTTACCCAACAAATTTTTTTTTTCACACAAGAGTCACACCTCTACTTTACAAACTTGATTTTAGTATAAAATGTGCCACGATTATGCGTAAAACACGGTATTTATGTATTTTTTTTTAATGGTGACGTATTTTGACAGTCACTTTTTAGCACTCGTCGTAGCACTAATAATAATAATAATAATAATAATTAGACCCCTAAATCCAAAAATGTCTACATTTGTAAATGATACATTTCCAATTGACTCAAGTGAACAATCACCAACTATTTATACTGAACGAGCGACTATAAACTGAAGTTTTGCATCGAAAATAAAAGGAAAGTTAGCAAAAACCCTGCTAAATATTTAAGTTTTGCGACTTCCAGCACCGTTACAATTTATTTACAGAATTCTTTGTGACTTTCATGACCAGTCCTCCAGTTTTATTTTGTAACATTGTGATCTGTAGACTAGTTTATTTACAGGGCCGATGAGAGAACCAAGGACCTAGGAGCAAATGTTGTCGGGGCTCCTCATTACTTAATCTACAACTTACCAATATCCACAGTTTAATAAAAACACATAAAACTCATAAACAATATTGTGCCTTTAACTGTAAATGTAAAATGTGTGTATTTCATAACTTATTAGATTTTAAATGAATTCTCTTCACAATCTGGAAATGCAACCAGGCCCCCCTGGAGCCCGAAGCCCAGGGAATTTGCCCTCCCCCCCCCCCCCAACCCCCAGCATTCCTCTTGACGGCCCTAATTATGTACAAGCTAGAGGTGGACTGATTTAGCACACAAACACGCACCTGCACCAGGATACACTTCACCAGCGTGACGGCTACGTTGGAGGAGTTCTCGACATCCACGGAGACGGCCAGCTCCTGCCCGGGCACGACACCGCAGAACGGAATGCTGGCGTTCACCGTCAACGGTCCGGTCGCACAACACAAGCAGCACACGTTCTTGGAGTTAGAATGGTTTAGGGAATTCTGGGGGAAAAAATACATTAAAATTTTTATTTTATCTGATTACATGGTCAACTGAATAAAAAAATCCTGTTTTCCATTCATATGAATATCGAAATAAATAAGGGGGCTGAAATGTGCAGTGGGAAGGGGAGAGAGGTACAGTAAACTTAAACTGACAGGTATTAAGGTGCTAGTATACAGATGCCAGTAGTTTAGTTATTTATTTTAACTAACGGTACATAACAAGCACAATCTTTGGCCAGTTTACAATAAGAATGTTTCCTAAGAAATCAAATTCATTATGCTGATTTTTTTAGCAGTTGAGTTTAAATATTGTTGACAAGGTCATTAGAGACAGCAAAAAAAACCAATAGAAAAGATGGATACTATGGAAAGAATCACTTCAAGGATTTCAGAAAACGAAAAACCAAAAACAGAATGGCTGGATCAATCTTTGAACCTTATGCCGCCATTATGCAAGTTTAAGATCTAACAATAGTGCCAACTGGCTCCGACTTCCTTATTGTTATTGATATTATTTTTAAAATACATAATACAACATACATACCTAGTTTTATTTTTGTGTGAATATTAATATTCCAATTTAAAATATTGTTACGATTTCCCGCTTGGGTTCGTAAAGGATAGCCCAATTAAAGATTTTTATCACACACACAGTTTTATTTATTACCACTACTTGTCACTTACAATTAATCTTCTAAGATGGCAAATAATTAACTACACTTAAAGAAATGTCAATTCCCCAATCACTCGTTTCACACACCTCGCTGGGCCGCACTTCCGGCGCAACTCGACCGCAGCACCCCTCGTGGGTCTCCGCCGCATGACTCCGTCGCCGCACTCCGCCGCCGCCGTCACACCCTTCGCCGAGATCCCACACGACGACTCGCTCGCAACTTCACTCGGGACTCCGCCGCGCCCGCGACTCTATCGCCCGGAAACTCCACCGCGGGAAAACTCCCGACTCCACTGAACTCTCTCACTCTATGCCCTGGAACCTTCGTCCAAGGACTTCGTCACTCTGCAGCACCCGCGGCACTATCGCCCCGGAAACTCCGCTGCGGGAGAACTCCCCACTGAACTCCTACTGAACTCCTCGTGAAGGTCGGCCCAACCTCCTTATATAGCCCTTGGGTTCCCGTCCAGAACAATCGGGCATGTCTTCGAGATATTGTGCGACCTTCGCCGTCGAAATGCCCAGAAACGCGTCGTGAGTCCTCGAAGGACGCGGCGGCTGCTCAAAGAACGCCGATAAACTCAACAAGCATCGGGTTCCCACAAAACGCGCCGATAAACATGTCTAAGTCCTTTTATTCCGCAGTGCGGCCTCTTTTAAGTAACTCAATCTGAGGCAGGTGCGCGCTGCGACGGTCAGGATGTTGCGAGACAGTATGACACGAGATACCAGGGAGAGGATGCGGGTGGAAGGGGGGCGCAGACAGGCCGAACGAGCACGGCGATGCCAAGCACTGCAGCCAAGCACTGCAGCCAAGCGCGATCGTAACATTATTTTAAAAACTTGTTATTTAAACAATGTTATGAACAATGACAATGTTTATTATAGGCAGCAAATGCATATCTCAAGGGGGTTATTTCTACGCAGGCAATTGCTTGAGGTCACGAAGCTGGCTTGTTTGTAGTATGTGTTTTCCTTGAGGAGTAATAATACATGATGACAGTTGTGGAATGCTATTCTGGAATAACTTATTCGAAATAGTGTTTTTCACAGTCACTTATGATTTCTTGCTTTCTTTCTCATATGAAGTGTAGGCTTAAATTACCCCTTTTGTTTCCTAGCAGGTACTTGCATCAAAGCATTTAACATTGGTGACTGCAAAGATGACTGATGTGTTTTGATGAGTTAAGCAAAGTTATTACTTAAACATAATGATGGGTTTTCACAAACAAAATTTGCCCAATGTAACTCAGCATCAAACATACCATTATTTTCTTTCACTACAAAACTGGGCAGGGATGAAGTCTGTTGTATGCCCCTTCGATTTCTTTTGTGACATTCGGTATTGCCATGATGTCGCAAATCCTTGAGCCCCCACTGACAATATTAAGCATTAAATTACATACTGTACAATTTGCCTGGTAATTCCTACAATCTGGCTTTATCCATTATACACAGTTTTCTTGTTCTAATTTATTTGTCTGCTAAACTGGAGCTTTACATTTTCCATCAAAAAACCAGTGATAATTTAGTAAAATTTGGGAATTCATTTGAGGGCCTGAAATCCATGAAAATGGATAATATCCGTGAAATCAGCAGGCCTGCTCCATACCTTATGTATCTTCTGTGAACATTCCCCTATACAAGCATGTAATTTAGTGTTATGTGGCAAGGTTTTTCCCCAGATATATGCCACATGTTATCTGCTGTTTGTAAAAGGTAAGACAAACAAGCATAATTAAATTTTTTTTTCCCTGCCATAATATAATGTATCATGGTTACTCGGTTATTATCTAAGGTTCCACAGCCTGGTGATGCCTGTAAGTTGACTTTTTATATGTAAACCCGTTTACAAAATATTTTATAAAAATACACAGATATACAAAAGAACAATCAAAAGACCAAACAATTAATGAAATCATAAAATATCACTTGGTTACCACCATAGTCAGACTTTAGAAAAATTTAATTGCAAAGAGAAATGAAAGCAAATGTAACAAGCACATGTTTGATACTAGACAGACACCAGTATGTACTAACTTAATGCAACTTGCCTTCAATGACGGCATCATGTTGAGGTCCACGTGTGAAATCACACTGAAAGCTAGCTTTGTGTCTTGGTTGAACCTCCATGGCCGGTCCAGCGTTGCCTTGATGGTGTAACGTATGGATCCGTACAGACCTTCAAAGCTCGGAGGCAGGTTCTCAGGGAGCATGAACCTGAATGGGAACTCCTGTTCTCCCGCTGGTATTTCTATGCTGGTGGCTGCAACGCACCAACAGACAAACTGATGCATCCAGCTTCTGCACTAAAGCACGCAACATGATGACACGGCACACACTGCAAGTCGTCATACTTTCCACTGGGTTTGTACGTCACAGACCACAGTTGTTACATTGCACTTACAACACTCATCTGTGTACAGTTCACTGAAAAGTTCAAAAATGCAAAAATAATCAAATTTTTATTTTATTTATGATTAGCACAGATTGAAATGAGTGAGAAGTTAAACAACGCTGAGATACAATTAAGTGCCTTTGTCTTGCATTAGTTATTTTATTATAATCACTCTGTGCCTTATTAAAATTAATATCTCAGATCCCCATCATCCAAAAGCACCAACACAGTATTTGTGAGGAAATGGGACAATTTGTTACGTTGTATGTTTTTGACCGGCTAAGCACACAGAGAAACGTAACAAAACAAAACAAACAATGTTCCTGAGGAATTTTTCATTACGATGGTTCTGCGTTATTTGGAAATAAAAGAGTTTATTAAATTATCTTTGTTTATTTCTTTAAAAAAAATGTTTTTTCTCATTGTTACATGGCCTCAATACACAATTTTACAAATGAATTTAGTTAGAAAAACTTCGTTACTTGCACAGTTTTTGTCTTTTCTTATACAAATTTTAACGATGTCTTTGAATTTTGATAGGATGAGGTCCAAATACATACCACAGCAGCATACATCTTGCCGTTGATGGTCGAGGAGTCTTGTCACTCGCCAAAGAAAAGAAAACTTAGTAATGTCCCTTGGTTAATTAATTACATAACTCAAGGTACCGTCGATCGCGGACCGTAATCTCACGAAGTCGGGCCGATGCCGACGCCAAGGGCCTAAATTTCTATGAATTTGTCCGAAAAAAATGTACTTAGGTTGAAAAATTACGGCCTGGCCCCAGTCCCTAGGCGTTAAATTATCTCTTAGTAATTCTCCATTTGTCTTGCGACTTGCCGACGACGCGACCGAGTTCGGCGACGATCGAGCAACAAGTGACTTGGTCGACGAGATTACCTTCCCTTGTAAAGGTGAAAACAAGGGAGGCAACCCCGTGGGCCAACTGACCAATCAGCGCACATAATTCCAAAACATGACCATATAAGGAAATTCGTACGGGCACATCACTTGACGCCAGGGCTCGCCCTGATTGGCTGGCTAGTGGTAGCCTCCAGAGACCCTTCCAGACGGTCGCTCCAGCTGTGCGTACAACGTGACGCGTAAATCCCCAACACGCATTTACAAAGTGAAAAATAGCTTTCTGGCGCCAGAGTGTCGCGCCTGTCCGCTCTTCCTTCTGTATCTTCCAGACTATTCTCAAAATATTACACTAGCAATATCCAATAAAATATAATATTACCCAAAAAATTCAAATACAATGTTAAAAATTTAGTAAACAAAGTTGAAATTCATACCATATTAGAAACTTTTGTTTAAAAATGATGTCCTGTAAAATTATAATCTATACTGCTTTAACCAAAACAATTACTGAAATTAATTATCAAATATCAAAACTAATTATTACGAACTGGAGTTAACCCTCAAATTAATAATTAAGTATCTCAAGGAAATAAGTATTTTAAGGCTTTCCATGAAATTTAACCAAAGTAATTAATAACAATTCTTAACAACTCTGAACTATCCTTATCTACATATTAAATAATTAACATCTTTCATATCAAAATTATTCTTAATCAATATTCTTATGACCCAAAAAAATATATATGTATATAACATACTCATTGTGCAATGCTACAAATTAAAGTTGAAATGAACATCACAAAGAATGAGACTTTGTAAATAATAGTGCAATTCGCTCGTTAGTAATTTGAAAGAGAACAAACTCTAGAAGGCTGCAGCAGAATAATGTCATTTAAATTAATTAAATCATAAAATGCAAAGTTAGTCCAAAACAAGTGTAACTGAGACCCAGACTTGTAAGCGATCAGGAAGCTGAGATGTTTCTGCCAACATGCCTTGCTAGTCAATAACAAGATGAGTTTAGTGACAATTGGACAGACAGCAGCCCTCGAGATCTGAGGCTTTCCACAATCATGCACCGAAGAAGCCAATACCTAGCCCTCAGCTCCCTGGCCTCACGTGGTAGCAGGCGAATGGGGCGTGAAGTAATTGCTGATTAAGAATGCCAATGCTCTACAGTAGCCTCGGGGTAGACAGCTGGCCCACTGCCGGAAACATTAACAATCTGCAGATGAGTCTCGACTATGAAAGGCCTAAATGTACCATCGCTAGAAGGCCTGGCAGAGGTCATAATTAACATGAGTATGCAACAAAGACACACATGCCGCCTGGGTGAGAACCATGACTCTTTCCGAGGGAAGGGGAGAGAAATCTGCACTCCGACTTAGGCCATGTGACATCACAGATGTGATATTTAAATAAATGAGCCAGAAGGATAAGGCCAGTGAGGAGACCATTCTTAGAGAAGTCACTGACTGGTCTGTAGAGCTTGGGAGCTGCGCCATCATCATGGGCAGAGACCTCCTATGATCTGGTCAGTACATAATCATCCAAATCAATAAAATAATTTAACAAAAACGGCGCAACATTCTGAGAAAAAACGTGAAATGCAAATTTTACTTAGAACCACATCTACTTTGAAAACCGTAACGAACCCTAGGCAGTTTAAATCTAAAGCCCTGTTTGTCTCTAGATTCTACCCTTCAGTTATGTACTGAAAGTGAAGTCACATCTTACATTAAAGGTGAACTTGATATCTCCTACCTTCGCATAGCCAAGCTCAAGACTAAATACAATACATATGCATCATTCTTTAAGGCTGTTCACGAGAAGGACTATGATAGACTCAATAATACTGTGTTTTGGCCTTCGGGATGCTTAATTACTGAGTTTCGGGGTAGACTCCACAATGAACAAGTATTTGGGTATGATCAAGCCACAAGTCAAGCATCTATCATTACCGATAGCACAAACCCCACAAAACCGCAGTCATCTGCTACGTCGTCAGAAGTAAACGAGGCGTCCTTATCATCATGTTCCACGTCAGCGTCTGGAGGAGCGCCTGGCCCTTGTCTCTCTTTTGGCTAGTCCGTGTGCGTGAGTGTGTGACATTTATTATCAAAATGTGAGAGGTCTAAGATCAAAATCAATTGAGTTTTATGATAACTTAGCAGCTAATGATTTCAATATAATTTGTCTTACTGAAACTTGGTTTAATAATAATAGCATTAACTCGCATTACTTGATGATAAATACCTCATCTTTAGAACAGACAGAGACCCAACCTTAACAATGAAGGAACAGGGGAGGAGGGGTATTAATTGCTATCAATAAAAATTAATTTAAATCTGCTTTCCCAACCCATGTTTTTGATCATACAGGAATTGAAGCTGTATGGATTAAAGTTAAAACCTCTCAAACAAATACCCTAGTGCTTGGTAATATTTATATTCCACCTGATACATCACCTACAGTGTATGGTGCCTACTTTGAAGAGCTCGAAGAAAAATTTGCCACTTGCCAAGATAATATCCTTATTCTTGGTGACTTTAATGTGCCTGGTGTTGACTGGTCATACTTACATTCGAAAAACGTAAATCATATTGGTATGACATCCAAAGCTAAAGCTGTGTTCAACTTTATCTCAGGTTTGGGTTTGTCCCAATGTAACGTCTCTCAGCCTCCTATCCACCTTTTGGACCTATGTTTTTCTCATTTACAGCATTGTGTGGTTAGTAAAGCCTTAGAGTCATTAATAAAAGAAGACACATTCCATCCGGCTCTTATTGTTAATATTGAAATAATTCTAACAAATATTGAAATAATTCTAACAATCAGAAAAGAAAATACATCTTCAACCTTTATAAATTATAAAAAAGGTGACTACTATTTGTAATCTATGGTTGGATCAGTCAGTAAATTTCTTTGGTTATCGTTTTGTCTATGTATTACTCTATGCTAATTTTTATTTTAAATTATTGTCAAGGCTAGGATAGCAGTATTTTTTAAAAACCACTATTAATTTAAAGATGAACAACGACAGTAATGGGTAGTAATTTTACTAGTTTTGTTTAATCAACAAACGTAAGAAAATCGTTTATTAGTAACGGGGAAAATATTCTTTTAGAACGAATTGAGACTTGATGAAGGCAACATCTAGAAACGCAACGATTTCGACATTAATTTAGAATTGAATATTTATGGAAGAATTGAAACTGTTTATTAATGCTAATATTGACTGAGATGTGGAAGGAACTAATAAATTTAATCAACGAAGATAAAACTCAAACGTCAAGAATCTAAATAATTATTAAGAAGAGAAGTCGACGAATATCCAGATTCAAGAGATCGTCCAATGACTGTAAATTGCTTTAAAACTACGAAGAATAAATGCCGTTGATCATCCTGAAGAAAGAAGAATCCTGTCGAAGATAGAAAAGTCGCAGTTCGAGCCCGGGAAGGATGACCGTCGTGCAGTCCAGCCCAGTTGCAGCCCACAGCCCGAAGGATGGAGTCGTGACGGCGCGTATTCCTGCCGCCCGCTAGAGACCGGAGGAGCAACACCAAGTTCGCAGTCCAGATTGAGTCGAACCAAGGATTCTCCGAGAACCTACACGTCTCGTGGGTATCCGGCAGCAAGGTTTGGTCCCTTACCCCATCACCGAAGACTCGCTGATTATAGAAGCACCCTAACGAATTACGATTTAAACAAGACAAACATTTTTCACCAAACTAGAATCTTTTATACTATAGAGTATATTCTTTGTACAGAAAAACCTTGTACTTGTTCATCTTTAGATTTACCATTCAAATTCCGGAATCGCGATCCCGAACTAAGTAATATTAGATAGTATAGATGGAACTTGATATTGAAAGAACCTGTTGCTATTTTGTTTGACTGGTACTGCAAGTTGCGTACCCAGTAGTCCACGCTCTGCCGGACTGAAGTTAGTAAAATAAATAACATATAAAACATTAACATTTTATCTTAAAGATAACTTACTCAAATGAAAGAATTGTTAGATGCTTTGAAGTCGAGAGTGATAACAAATTCCATCTGTATTTTAAAATAAATTATTTTAGTTAAATTTATTTATATAAAGCGTGATTAGTGCCTGTCGAAGTGTATTGTCATCGTCTGCATAAACATTACACGCAAATATAAATATTACATTTGAATTTGTTTACACGTTATTACAAGGTCTAGTCACGAGATTAGTATTTAACATACTTTTGACACCCTGTAATTTGACTTTCAGACACATACTTCTAGACACAATTCTTAAAACTGAGAGAGGTAGGCTAGAGAAACTGAAATTATTAACTACATCAAAAAATTTCAATATTTACACTAGCTGACTCTTCAATATTATGAGTTACATTCCTGTCACTGTGAAAACTACTTATAGTTACCGGCATTGGTATTCAAAGCAACTTATACAAACACTAACACATAAAAAACATTTACATAAATTATACAAAATAAATATGAATACTTATTACTATGCTCTATTTTCACAGAAACGTAAAGAGGCTAAATATCTCATTTCAAGAGACAAAAATTTTTGGTTATAAACTCTAAACAACAAAATCAAACAAAATCCAAAAACATTTTGGCGTTACATAAAAATCATGAAAGAAGGATACAATCAGCCATTCTCTCTCAAGGTCAATAATACTGTTACTAATGACATATTTTGTATTGCAAACAGTTTTGCGAACTATTTTTCTAGCGTATATGTAACTCCAGCCAATAACAGCACGCCTTTGATAATAAGGTATTCTGTTGGTCTGTTATTTGCAGATGACCTAAAAATATATAGAAAAATTACTTCATTACATGACTGTCACTTACTTCAACACGACATCTATTCTGTTGATGCATGGTGTAAGGCTAATCTCGTTGAACCTAACTACAGTAAAACAACCAATATAACCTTCTCAAGAAGATATCATCCTATTGTATTTGAATATAAACTAGACAATCATACTATTGCAAAATCAAATTGTGTCAGAGACTTAGGTATCTTGCTAGATTCAAAATTACTCTTTCACAATCATATTGAAACACTAAGATCAAATGCTAATAAAATGATAGCGTTGATTAAATATATCATCACATTTAGATTCAACATTTAGTCTTTATATATCCTTGGTGAGATCCAAATTTGAATATGGTTCTGTGATTTGGAATAACATTAATAAATCAGATAGTGACAAATTGGATAAAATACAATTCAAACTGATCAAAATTATAAACCTAAAAAGTAACATTAATCTAAATGTAGATTTACACTCCCTTCTTGGTTCCTTATTATTAAGATGAGAAATATTAGATGCATTATTTGTACACAATTGTTACAAAAATACAATTAATTGTAATTATGTTCTTCACAATACTGGAATTAGAATACCTATTTCAATAGTCGTAAGCAATCTTTAATTCGTACGTTAAGTAAAACAAATGATCTATTATTCAGAATCACTAAAAATTACAATAAATATGCAAGGTTCTTTCCTGTATTAGATAGCAAAATAAAATTTAAAAAAATACTATACCTAACTTTTTTTTTGTGGTTAATAATCATATTGTTTCAAGTTAGTTTTTTTTTGTGTTATTCAGATTTCCTACTGTCAACGTTAGGGCCGTTCTCGTGGTTCGGAGTCGCTGCCCAGCTGCTCCGGTAGAGAGCGTACGTGCCACGTGGCAAGGGAACTACCCCGACTCGGGTGAAATGAGTTTATGACATTAAGTTGTGTTTACTGCACACGTCAAACACTCTACATGGGCTGTCACGGCTCCCATCTGTGACAGTCCATCAGGGCGAGGCCCGGCTCCCATCTGTGACAGTCCATCAGGGCGAGGCCCGGCTCCACGCACTTTGAGCGCGACACGACACTACCAGTGACCTGACTGGCGGTGACACAACAGTGACGCGACTGGCGGTGTCACGACAGTGACGCGACTGGCGGTGACACGACAGTGACGCGACTGACAGTGGTGTGAATGACGGTGATGTGACTGGCAGTGACGCGAATGACGATGACACGAAAGACTGTGACGTAACTGCCGACGTTAACGACGGTGACGTGACTGACGGTGACGTGACTGACTGATGCGAATGACGATGACATGAAAGACTGTGACGTAACTGCCGATGCGAACGACGGTGACGTGACTGACGGTTACGTGACTGACAACGCGAATGACGGTGATGTGACAACGGTGACACGACTGACAGTGTCCGTTCGACTCTCACTCACAACTTCGCGACCGCACTCTCTCATCCCACTCAGGCGACTAACTCGACCCACGCTCCGCGACGTCTCAGTGGCCTCCCCCTTTGCTGCGCGCACATGAATCCCCCCTCTTCCCTTTGTGTGCAAGTGCGTGGAGCCCACATGGTCACAGGCGGGGAGACGCGACTGAGTCGCCCGGGAAACACATCTACAGGTACACAACACAAATAGATATTTACACACTCACATAAATACATAAACAAAACTCTTATGAAAGGCACATCACTGTTATGGTGGTGCCTCCGCAGGGCGTTCCCCTCTCGGCCAAGGCCATTTGTTACACTTTTGCGCATCGGCGCCGGCGCTCACGCAAGCCTGAAGCAGCAACGGGCAATAATGGCCTCACCGAGCCGGAGGAGCACTTGGGACGACGTCAATTTATTGTTAAAGTGTGTGACTACCCACTAAAGTTGAGCAGTTGGTAAAGAAAACTGTTCTGCAGTTAATCCAGCATTTAAATTAATAAATACGGTTAGCTGACTGGAATAATTCTTAAGTAAATAATCATGAATGGCAGCCCCGTCATAGCAAGTTATAGGGATCTGTTATCAATACAACATAAAAACAAGTAGGTACTATTTTTTTTAAGTGAGTTGTTTTCCATAGCTCTTTGATCGAGCGTGAGACGGGAGAATGTAACACACTCTCTCTTAAATTAATCTTTTTTAAGAAATGTTTTTCTGTGTACACCACTGAAATTACATAAAAGCCTCTCCTGTGACTGCAGTAGTTCCAGGGCCATCATGCTATGCAAATCACGAACTCACCCACTTCCAAAGGAAAAGCCCGTCCTTAACTTCACAGGACGCTCACACACACTTATCATCTCCATCAATGTGTTCCTTAAGGGAGTCAGTCACCTCATAAACCGACTGGTGGCAGCACTACCCATGTGACTTGCGCATACGTTCCATGAGTTCCCTAAGAACCACCCATCATCTACGGTCACATCACACATTCACTGTAGCACGCCAACACGTTTAGACCAGAATGGCACCACCAGCAGCACATAGAAGCACTTAGTACTGTCCTATTGTAACAGGGCCTTAATACTATTCCAGACAGAGACCAAAGACAAAAATAAAATTATCCATGCCATTTCCTATAATAAATCTATCCCACTGGAAATTAATGTTTGAATTTCAAAAGAGTAGCAAAACTGTTGTGTACTGCTTACATAAAAATATCTGTATTATTTACTAGCTGATGTACCCGCGCTTCGCTTTGGAAGTCTGCTGGTAGAACACTCTCACACTGCTCATTACACATGCCCCTCCTCGTGGGTACGCCACTGCCGTGCCTCGAATGATAAAAAATGAAAAATGCTATGCCCATTGATTGCCATGGATACACAGAAGGCATCAACAATGCAAAAGCCCCTTGCCATGGAGACGAATAAAGCATCACCAATAAAAGATGACATTTTACCAAAAATAATTCAATTCTTCTTTAAGGGTTGGTTTTATCTAAATCTCAACTAGACAGTGACCATCCGCATGTTTCAAAGGTCAAGTGTACAAAGTTTCAACTCAATTGGATGAAAGATGCACGTTCATTTTATACACAAGATTACTACCGTAGGAGGAAAACAATTTTTACATATTAGAATGATCAAATGTAAAGATTTAAACATTTCTGAAAATAAAAAATTTACTAATAACCAACAAAATTCACACAAACCAGGTTAGACTCAGATGCAGTGTAAATAATCTCTCTTGACCTGCTAGTTCATGGTACGTAATCACTCATCAGAGTGTTGTGTGTCGACACACTCTTTCCAAGCAGTAATTAGTGTTGTTTTGACATGCCCCACATTTGAAGACAATGTCCTGGACGCCATGGACGGTCATCTCAAGGTGTGACTCGTTCCTTACCAGAGAGTCAGGAAGGTCCAACATGTGTGTAGCCAGAAAGCAAGCTCAGAACACACTGGCTGTTGCGTGGGCTCGCTGCGACCACCCACCCCATGATTTGTGAATCCTCCAAGGGATCCTTATCATGCTCGGCGGCTGATAACGTAGGTGCCCGTCCCATGTCAGGGTATTTGTGATAAATATACCTCTAAAACCAAATATTTTTTGATGACTTTTTTAAACTGTTGTAGCACATACTGACCTAGGCCTACTTAAAAAAAGGTTAGCAGCAATTCTAAATTGATGTGGTACAGTCTCCAAATAATTTGAACCGAGGTTGCAGCGAGTTGAAATGTTGTTACAAACAAATATCTGGACTCCAGCCATAGAAGGTATGAAGGGTGCCAGAAAACATCATCACTCTGAGAATTAGAATCAAAATTAAGTTCCGACTTTAGAAAACATACAATATCAATATGTAATCTTAAAACAAAATTCCTTACTCACTGCCATTTCCAAACAAGGTGATTTGGCAGTCAAAGAAAATTTCTTCAGCTGAGTAGTGGACAGTGCGCCTCTTCTTTCCTGATTTACGAGATTCACGCCAAGAAACATACGCAGCACCTCTGACTGTGACGTACACCACTAAAACAAACAATAAGTAAAATGTGTTAGATGAGTACCGTACTACTAAGGCATCATAATTTGTTTTATAACATGCAAAAATTACCAATGAAGGTCATGAGGTGTACAGTAAGGGGAAGGGAAAGTTGCCTCCAGATGGATTTTATTTTAACACCAACTACATAACTCAATGAGGGGTGATGGCAGGGGGCGGCAGGGGTAAGATATGATATTGTAAATTATTCCCCCATTTTGAATACAATCAATAAAAGGAAAGAATTTTAAACAAAACAGCGAGCAAATAGGGGAATGGAATGTCTTGGATAAGGAGTGTGGCTCAATTCAGGACAAGACTGAGAAGAAAAAAAGGGTGAATGTCTGTCACCATACATGTGTCCAATTACTGCAGTCATGATATACTTCATGATATAATTCAAATTCACCATCACCCGAATTTCTGCGTATGTTTTTGAACTTAGGCAATTAGGTGAACACAAAATGCAAAAAAAAATATTAACAGTGTAATAATATTGCAACTAATAAATAACTAAAAAATTTTCGCCAAAATTTCTTTTCGTGGAAATATTTACTATTTTAACAGGAATTAAACTTACAGTTAACACTTTTCGGGGCGTCGAGACTTAGTGCCACTTCCCCAGTAAGTGTTTCTCCACTATAATACACTCCTCTTCCATTTGTAGCTAAAGTTATTTTAAAATCGTTAATCCCCATCATAGGTATAACTGTAAGAAAAACCGCATATATTTAAAAAAAAAAAAATAACTTTAAATTATTTTTTTATTAAGACTTATTACGCTTTCGCATTCAGTAAACCATAGATAATAAACAACAAGTGCAAACATATACACAATAGTGATGGGTCGTTCGTGAACGATTCGTTCAAAAAGAACGAATCTTTGAGAGAACGAAAGATTCGGAAGAACGAAAACGCGGAGAGAACGAGAGAACGAGAGAACGAGATGAGAGAACCGGCCACGCGCCCGGTCTGATTCGTTCGTGAAATGATTCATGACATCAGGAGTCTGAAGAATTAGTAATCACAGCGTGCGCATGTTCACAAGAGCAAACGATAACTGATCAAATAAAATAGGGTAACATGAAAAGTATCTATACCTGAAAATGTCAACTGTTAAGTAGTGGTTTAAAATTGCTTTTTCACATTCAAATACACAAATTTGGAAATAAAAAACTAAAAAAAAAAAAAAAACGTATGAATTAAAAATAACAGGGAAAGTAACTACAAATGTTCACACTTACCATTTTTGGGTTAATTAATGTACTTCATTTGTTTCTCTTCATACTGAATCGCAGTAGTAGTATTAAATTTTTGTCTTTTTTTTTCTCTAAATGTGTTGGTCTACATGTAAACACTTTTTATTTATTTATTTATTTATTTATTTATTTATTTATTTATAGTTACGTTCCGTCGACCATGAATGAGCAAATGCTCAATGGTGTAGAACATGTCAGTATATACTGACACCGTTCCGGCTGCCTCCCCGTCAAAGCTATCAAGTTTTGCGGGATGGGTCTCGGGGTTTGGGTTCGGCCAAGTGGCGGGAGGCAGGGACGTGTCCGTAGAGGTGATCCTTGGGCTGTTTAGGCCACCCAAGACGCCTTATACTACAAATGGTGCACTCCGCTACGTGAAGTGTGGTTTTTATTACACATCAACCTCTACATGGTGCTATCCATCCCCTGGCCGCGACTGTTCGGGGTTAGAGAGCTCTGCGCGTGTACGGCTGTTCGGCGATGACCCCGCTTACTATGGAGAGGGGGGAGTTTTGAGCGAACAGTACATGGCGGACGTTGCTGCTAAGACCTGCGCGGTGATGCGCGGTGATGCACGGCCAGTGGTGTTGTAACTCACGATCTAGATGCGGTTGCGGAATTGGCGCGAAGGTGGCCTCTCAACGTTGCGCGAAGACGACCAGCCTCTTCGAGCTCCCGGTGGGTACTATCTCACTCGTGTAGCACAGCGCTACAGCAGGCCTGCCAATTGCGCGCCAGAAGCGCAGCGCGCGGGAAATAGACGCGGCCAAGTTTAGGACCTATTCGCACGTTGAACAATGGAATTAACAAATAAAAACATTTGATGAAATATATATTACATAGTTTATGTCTGTGAGAGAAAACATGTGCCCTTGATGCTATAGTCCGGCGGAAGCACATTGCCACACCCGGCGGAGTGCTTCCGCCGAGGTGGCCGGTAGTGGTGCTAGCTGCGGGTCGTTCGGTGCACTCACACTCGTTGCATTATGTTGCACGCGCGGGCGTGTTCGTGGCACACGGCTTTGAGAGGTGTCGGAGAGGCATCGCGGCCTGTGCGACTAAGAGGCGCACTATCGGCTGGCGTCAAATGCCCCCCTCTATCTGAGGCCGCTATGTGCACCGACGCCTCACAATGATCGCACGGGAGTGATGCACTCGAAGCGCGGCACTGGGGTGGTGTACTATGCCTGGGGTTAGATTCTAGGCCCTGAGCATCTCTCTTCAAACAAGAAAATGACTGTGTGCCTCCCTCACTATGCTCGTTCCCCCTCAGTAGGGGCAGTGATGTTTTGATGTGGATAAGCTCCATTGAGTTGCACTGTGGTGGCACTGTAGGGTCCCTGGCCTGGCCCTGATGATTGGTCCATTCGTACTCAGCAAGGTGAACCGGAGCCCTGCGGGTCCTCTGTGGCCGCAGTGGAGGGGAGGGGGCTGCCGCTTGCTCGGGTGTGATGTTCAGCGGGAGGCACCCCTCCAGGGGCAAGAACTTGTCCGAGGTATTGTCCTCAGTCTCGTCCAGGGGAGTGATATCCTCAATAATGTATCTCCCGGGCTCGGCCAGGGTGTAGGCCTGGCTAGCTTGGTCTCTCTCAGGCTCGTCCGGGGGGGTGACATCCTCAATTATGTATGTCCCAGGTTCGGCCAGGGTGTAGGCATGGCTAACTTGGTCTCTCTCAGGCTCGTCCGGGGGGGTGACATCCTCAATTATGTATGTCCCATGTTCGGCCAGGGTGTAGGCATGGCTAGCTTGGTCTCTCTCAGGCTCGTCCGGGGGGGTGACATCCTCAATTATGTATTTCCTGGGCTCGTCCAGGGGCGTGATATCCATGGACTCATGTTCGTCTAGACAGCACGTCCGGACTGGAGCCCGCCGCGTGCGTGATGGGTACCTTCCCCCAATGTCAGTTCCTTCCTCCCCCCCTTCTGATTCATCACCTGACTCGTCGACAGACATCTGGGGGTTGGAATCTACCAAGCTCATGTTCAGCATCCATGATGGCTCATCCCATTCCTCTGTCTCCTCCTCGTCATTCTGTTGCCATATCGGGGAGTCCTGATGGGAGCCACCCGCGGTGTCGATCGGAGGGCTCAGTGTACGGGCAGTTGGAGTTTCCAGTTTGGGGGGGGCAATATGTATCGGCTCAAGTCCCATGTTATCATCAGATGGTGGGGCGGTGCCCTTTGGCAGAACCTGCTGATTCGTTACCTGCTGGCCCTCTGATTGAGGCACCCTCGAGTTGGGCCCTGGTGTCACGCTTTCCATTACCCCGGGTGCTACCAACCGCAGGTCATCCCTGTGGACCTTGGCAGGCCGTCCCCGGGGGGTACGGACCGCGTATGACGTGGGTCCGGATTTCCAGAGCACTTCCCTTGGCTCCGACCACTTGGGGGCCAGCCCCGCACAGAAATTGCGAGCGACCGATGACAGATGGTGCTGCCTCACGTACACCCACTGTCCAGGTTGTAGGGGCGTTGGGGGGTGACTGGTCTGTGGTGTGTGCTCCGATAGGAATTGGTTTTGCTGTTGCCTGGCCTGTTCCCTCCCTTCCTCAATCTCCGGACGGATTAGAGTGTCCGTGATGGCCGCTGCCACCCGGCACTCCCCTGGTAGGGCGAGGTTCTGTCCATACAGCAGCTCGGCCGGGCTGTGGCCTGTGACGGCATTCGTACGGCGCCTAAGACAATACAGTAACTTGGGTATATGTACATCCCACTTAGAATGGTCGTCCCCCAGGCGCAATATTAACTGTGCTTTTACTTCTTGGTTCCGACGCTCGGTCGGATTGGCCTGGGGGTGATAGACAGGGGTGGTGTGGTGGTCTAGGCCCCACCGACGACAGTCAGCTCGCCAGCGCTTCCCAGTGAATTGACACCCATTGTCTGTCAGTAGTACCCTCGCGAAGCCGTAGCGCGGGAAAATTTCCTGGTCCAGTAGAGCTGCTATGGTCCCAGCTCGCACATTGGACACTGGGAAGGCCTCAACCCACCTTGTGAAGATGTCCGTGATGACCACTAAAAATCTTTTGCCCCGAGTGGTCCGGGGATATGGCCCCATGATGTCGAGTGCCAGTGTGTGGAACGGGTCACGGGGTCGACGGGGGCGCTGTTGCTCCACTCCGTCCATCCGCCGCGCCTTCCGCTGTTGGCAGCGCTGACACTGTCGCACATAACCCCTAACATCGCGGGTGATGCCTGGCCAATGAAATGTTTTGCGGATGTCCGTCTGCGTCTGGTCTGCCCCGGGGTGGCCAGCCAAGTCATGGTCGTGGTGAAAATGTAGTACGCCAGCTCGTGCGCACCCGGGTACGTAGAGACGCCATGCCTCCATGTCGCCAGGCACCCGTGTCTGTAGCACTCCGTCTACTACCCGTTGGTAGGGGTGGACTGTTCCCTCACCCGCCTGCACTTCGGTCTGAGTGGCCTCGTCCGTCTGCTGGGCATGCTGCACGGCTGCCACTAGGGCAGTGAGGGTCTCGAACACCTGGATTGGGGAAATGTCCGGGGGCGTGGTCACGGCGCACAACACCGCTGGTGCCTCCTCCCCGGTGGCGACAGGTAGGGTACCTGGTGGGGGTAGTAGCCCCTCCCAGCTGTGGTCGTCCTGGAAAGTGGACCTAGGGTCGGGGTGACGTGACAGCTCGTCGGCGAGCTGGTTGTCCTGCCCCTTCACATGCTCGACCGCGAAGTCGAAGCTCTGGAGCATGAGTGCCCACCGCGTGAACTTCGACTTGAGGCCTTGGGCGGAATCCAGCCAGCTTAGACACTGACTGTCTGTCCTCAACGTGAAACGCCGGCCCTCCAGGTGGTGTCGGTACCGCCACATCGCCCAAACGACGGCCATGCACTCCTGTTCGTTCACATGGTACCGCCGCTCGGGCTGGCCGAACTTGGCGCTCGCGTACTCCACTATCCGGCGTTCCTCGTTTTCCCCTACCTGGTATAGGACGGCCCCCATCCCCTCTTGGCTTGCATCTGTCTGCAAGTATAGCGGGGAGTCGGGCCGCAAGCGGGCGAGTCGGTGGCACTCCCGGAACTCGTGCTTGACGGTGGCCAGTGCATGATCTGCCTCCTCTGTCCACCGAAACCGGGTCTTCGGTGACAATAGGTCGGTCATAGGGGCAACTATGCTGGCAAAGTGGGGTACAAAGGATCTTAGCCAGTTCAAGAGACCGAGGAGTTTTTGTAGCTGCTTACGGGTGCTGGGTACAGGTTTGGATTCAATGAGATTCAGGTGTTTGGGCAGCGGCCGACAGCCTTCGGCATCCACGAGGTGCCGCAGGTACTCAATCTCTCGCGCACCCACGTGGCATTTGTGGGGGGCGCATGTGAGTCCATGTCTGGCCAGCCGCTCAAGGACCAGGCCTAGGTGGCGTGCGTGGTCCTCCCACGACCGCGACCAGATGATCACGTCGTCTAGGTACGCTGCAGCAAACTCGCCGGCGTAGCCATCCAAGACGCGGACCATCATGGCCTGGAAGGTCGCAGGGGCGTCCATCAGCCCGAACGGCATGGCGCAGAACTGGAAACGCCTCCCATCAGGCGCGGTGAAAGCTGTTTTGTGCCGGTCCTACAGGCGTACCGGCACCTGCCAATATCCTGATTTTAGGTCTAGCGAGGTAAAGATGCATGCATCGCCCAGCCCCGCCAAGGCATCCGTGATGTTGATGAGGGGAGGGGGGGCAGGTATGGTGACTGCGTTAATTGGCTTGAAGTTGACACAAAAGCGCATTGAGCCATCCTTCTTACTGGCCATCACAATCAAACAATTGTAACGGGACTCACTTGGCTCAATGACGCCATCGCGCAACATCTCAGCGATCTGCGTCTGGATGACCTCGTTCTCCTTGGGCCCGAACCCGAACGGTTTGACGAACCGGGGTTCATGTTGCCTGGTCGGAATGGCGTGCTCAGCGACCGTGGTGCGTCGTAGCATATCAGTAGCAGCAAACACTTGCAGTTGTTGTGCCAATACCCGGTTAATTAGGTCTATCTGCTCGGGTGGTACGCCATTTTGCAATTCATCTAGGGTGATGGGGTTCTCTCGCCGAGGTAGTAGCCGCCGACCCAGGCCGTATACGGTACGCCTCTCCTGCTTGCCGACGTGCACCCTCCCCGCCCGCACTTCTACTGTAGCATCCTCCTGGGCTAACCATGGCAACCCTAAAATCAACTGGTCCCTGAGCCCATCCATCACGAGGGCGGTGGTTTGACTGGTGTGATCTCTAATAGCAAGGGTGATTTGGGTGCGGCCGACCGTAAGTGCCTTCGCCCCCTCGGTGGCTAATTGTACATTCTCACGCTCCGGGATCAGGTCCCCCTCGGGTATGAGTTGAGCTGACACGTAGGAATGACTGGCAGCCGTGTCCACTAATGCATGCACAGGTTGCCCATTCATGGCCACCGGTATCCTAAGTAGGTACCCAGCCTCAGGTCCCAACTGTCCCAGGTGGGGCGACTCACCCGACTGCTCCAAGGGCGCTGCCGACGTCGTCAGAGGCACGTGGTGGCTGGTGTAGCTCGCCGACGACCTGGTGCGGGCCGCTGACGGGTGGCGCTGGTCATCCCCGTCCATCGTGATGGGGTACGCCGGTGCATTAGGAGGCACCGCAGGTGCTGCCGTGGTCGCCGGGGGCACCCGGTAGCTGGTGTAGCTCGCCAACGACCTGGTGCGGGCCGCTGACGGGTGGCGCTGGTCATCCCAGTCCGTCGTGACGGGGTACGCCGGTGCATTAGGAGGCACCACAGGTGCTGCCGTGGTCGCCGGGGGCACCCAGTAGCTGGTGTAGCTCGCCGACGACCTGGTGCGGGCCGCTGACGGGTGGCGCTGGTCATCCCCGTCCGTCGTGACGGGGTACGCCAGTGCATTAGGAAGCACCGCAGGTGCTGCCGTGGTCGCCAGGGGCACCCGGTAGCTGGTGTAGCTCGCCGACGACCTGGTGCGGGCCGCTGACGGGTGGCGCTGGTCATCCCAGTCCGTCGTTACGGGGTACGCCGGTGCATTAGGAGGCACCGCAGGTGCTGCCGTGGTCGCCGGGGGCACCCGGTAGCTGGTGTAGCTCGCCGACGACCTGGTGCGGGCCGCTGACGGGTGGCGCTGGTCATCCCCGTCCGTCCTAATGGGGTACGCCGGTGCATAAGGAGGCACCGCAGGTGCTGTCAGGGTCGCCGGGGGCACCCGGTGGCTGGTGTAGCTCGCCGGCGATCTGGTGCGGGCCGCTGACGGGTAGCGCTGGTCATCCCCGTCAGTCCTGACGGGGTAAGCCGGTGCATAAGGAGGCACCGCATGTGCTGTCGGGGTCGCCGGGGGTACCCGGTGGCTGGTGTAGCTCGCCGGCCACCTGGTGTGGGACGCGAGCATCGCGACCAGGTGAGGCGGGCCGCCCCCACCCGCGCTAGGTGGATGGGACGGCAGCTGAGTGGCCACCGCAGCAGCGTGCGGGGGTGGCGCCGACGCCAGGTGGACGGCGTCGCTCGCCGGCGACCTGGGACTGGCCGCGAACGGGTGAGACGGGCCGCCCCCACCCGCGCCAGGTGGATGGGACGGCAGCTGGGTGGCCCCCGCAGCAGCGTGTGGGGGCGGCGCCGACGCCAGGTGGACGGCGTCGCTCGCCGGCGACCTGGGGCAGGCCGCGAACATGTGATGCGGGCCACCCCCACCCGCACTAGGTGGATGGTACGACAGCTGGGTGGCCCCCGCAGCAGCGTGCGGGGGTGGCGCTGACGCCAGGTGGACGGCGTCGCTCGCCGGCGACCAGGGGCAGGCCGCGAACGGGTGAGGCGGGCCGCCCCTACCCGCGATAGGTGCATGGGACGGCAGCTGGTTGGCCCCCGCCGCAGCGTGCGGGGGCGGCGCCGATGCCAGGTGGACGGCGTCGCTCGCCGGCGACTTGGGGCAGGCCGCGAACGGGTGAGGCGGGCCGCCCCCACCCGCGCTAGGTGGATGGGACGGCAGCTGGGTGGCCCCCGCAGCAGCGTGCGGGGGCGGCGCCGATGCCAGGTGGACGGCGTCGCTCGCCGGCGACCTGGGGCAGGCCGCGAACATGTGAGGCGGGCCGCCCCCACCCGCGCCAGGTGGATGGGACGGCAGCTGGGTGGCCCCCGCAGCAGCGTGCGGGGGCGGCGCCGACGTCAGGTGGACGGCGTCGCTCACAGGCGACCTGAGGCGGGACGCGAACATCGCGACCAGGTGAGGCGGGCCGCCCCCACCCGCGCCAGGTGGATGGGACGGCAGCTGAGTGGCCCCCGCAGCAGCGTGCGGGGGCGGCGCCGACGCCAGGTGAACGGCGTCGCTCGCCGGCGACCTGGGGCGGGACGCGGACATCGCGACCAGGTGAGGCGGGCCGCCCCCACCCACGCCAGGTGGATGGGACGGCAGTTGAGTGGCCCCCGCAGCAGCGTGCGGGGGCGGCGCCGACGCCAGGTGGACGGCGTCGCTCGCCGGCGACCTGGGGCGGGACGCGGACACCGCGACCAGGTGAGGCGGACCCTCTCCAGCTGTGATAGGTTTGCGGGGTGGCGGCTGGGTGATTCCGCGGCGCCGGGGTGCGTCTCTCCGCTGAGCTGGGCTGTTAATTGGGGGGTGGTGGCCAGCTGCGTCACTGCCCCCTAGACGGAGTTTCCCGGGAGCTTCACCTCGCCCCCTCGCGTTCGCCAGACTGCCTCGCGGGTCGGGCACACCGTGTGCCAGTGGTACTGCTCTGTCGCGCAGTAGCGGCAGCGGGGTGGCCGGCTGTCCTGGGCGCCCTGTGTTCCCCGGCGGTGGTCGTCGCGACGCGTCTGTACAGCGCCACGGTGAGGAGGGCCCGGTAGGGGCATCCCCTCCCCCATCGGGGACGAGTCGGTGGGCCTGTAGTTGCCCCTCGGCGGCGGCGGGCCCGTGTATGGCACTACGGCACGTTCGACCTCTGCGCGCGCCACCCCCTTGGTGGACGAGGCTGACCGGGGCGTCGCGACGCCCTTGGCGCTGCGAGCTGATTGGAGGTCATGCTCTACGGCTCGTGCTCGTGCGAGAAAAACATCCAGCCCGCGAGTCACTGCTTCGCGCAAGAATGGGCGAAGTTCGGGGGACACTAGCTCCACTATGAAGGGCAGTATGTCGCTAGTTTGACCCCCGGGTGTTAGGCGGCGGTATAGTCTGAGCTTGTTATAAACAAACGTCTCCACCGCCTCCCCGTCCCCTTGGCAACGGCTGAACATCTCACTCCGACATGTGTTCAGGGCTCGGGTGTCATTGAAGCACGCCTCCAGCTGGCGGGCGAAGTCTTCCCAGTCTGCGTCGTAGCTGCCCGCCTGGGCCCACCACTCGCGCGCCTCCCCGCGCAGCTGCGCACTCACGCGTTCCGCCCACTCTTCCCGCGGTATCTGGTGCCGCACGAGCCTCGCCTCGCATGCTCGCAAAAACACGCGCGGATCCTCGTAGTTGAGGCCCGCGAACTCCGGGAGGGTAATAGCTCCTGTGAGGGGGCGGGACGTGGTAGCTAGCTGACCCCCTGGGTGCCCTCGTGCGCGTCGCTCGCACCCCCCACACAGAAAAAGTCCGTCCCGGAAATTTACGAATTCCAGCGCGTCTGCGCATGCGCGGTGTTTAATTGTTCCGCACTGCTGGCATCTCGCTATCTCGCCTCGGTAACCGGGACAGTGGACAGCGGCGCACTGGGGACCCGCTTGGGTTTTGGGCTGCCCCTCCGTCTTGACGCGTACCGTTTCGCATGTGCAGTACAGGTGGGGGTACTCACCGGTGCTGTGGCTGGTGGTGTGCGGCTTGCCGCACCCGGCGCAATAGCACTCCATGGTGATGGCTACGTCCGGCCTCTTGTCCATGCGCGATCCGCGGCTGTCCGACCCGAGCGTCGGGATGAAGCGTCGGTGGCGGGCGCGGGCAGATCCGGGGGTGCGCCCCCTTGCGCTTACGACCAAGCGGTCTTGCCCGCACGCACTCGCCTCGCGGTTGTTTACGCGGCCGCGGCTGGTGACGGCTCGGTGATCTTCGGGCGCGCCCTTTTGTCCTCGGCGCGCGATCGGTCGGGGCAGTCCACTCTCACTCGAGGGGTTTGGCGGGAGGGGGTGAGCGAACGATCTGTACGTGTGTAGGGGGGGGGGTGGAACCGTGGAATGCGGGAGGGAGTGAGCGAACGATCTTAGTGCTGGAGGGGGGTGGTGTGGCCTGATTACCCCGGCGCGTCCCGTTCCGCGGCGCCTGCACGTCTGCGCGCGCTTTCTCTCCCCTTTGTGCTGTCCCTACGCGTAACTCTGCCGGATTTTCAGCGATTCGGATGGCGTTTGCGGCTAAGGGATCCATTAGGCCAGTATTCGGATACAGCCATAGTTTATTAAAAAGTGGTTTGCATGAATCTCTTTGCTTGCTATTACAAATAATCCTTATGGCTTTTTTTTGTATTATAAAAACTTTAATAGCTTCCGAGCTATTTCCCCATGAAATTATACCATATTGCATTAGTGAGTGAAAATACCCGAAGTACATTAATTTCATAACCTCAACATCAACTTTCCCAACCATACAGCGAAGAGCAAAACATGCAGATGTTAGTTTATTACATAATACCTCTATGTTCTTTTTCCAATTTATTTTTTCATCAATTATTAATCCCAGAAATTTCGCATAATGAGACTGATGTAGATTTTTATTTAAACAAGAAATATTAATATCTTCATACATTTGGTTTCTTGTTATGAAGTTAACAAAATTTGTTTTATCAAAATTTAAAGTTAATTTATTAGACTTAAACCAAGAAATCATTAGTTTGAGTACATTTTCAGATTCCTCAATTAACTGGGTGCGAGACAGATTTTGTATTATGATACTAGTATCATCTGCAAACAGAATAGCAGAAGCTCTTACATCAAGCATATGTGGTAAGTCATTAACATAAAAAAGAAAGAGCAAGGGACCTAATACCGATCCTTGAGGCACACCATGCTCTATACATCCTGAGCGAGAGACAAACTTTTTATTGGAACAGGTATCCACTAACATTACACTTTGTTGTCTGTAGTATAAATATGAGATTAGAAGTTTTTGAAGCTGACCAACAATACCATAAAAATCCAATTTTTTAATCAGTATACTATGATTGACACAGTCAAAGGCTTTTGCTAGGTCACAAAATATACTAACTACATGAAGTTTATTATCTAATGCTGTTTGGATAGTATTTACAACGTTGAATATAGCTTCATCAATAGATTTTTTCTTCCTAAAGCCAAACTGTCACTAAAGTGTAAATAGCCTGTATATTAATATTTGTAACTTAAAAAGTAATAAAATATAAATAATCTTGTTTCATATACGCAACTGTGATTCACTGGCTACGGAAAGCAATGTTCAAATTCAAATACAAAAACACGTACCTAATACTCTAAAGGATGAACGAGTTACGACACCTGATAAAAGAGCCAGATCCCATACACAGAAAAGAACGAATTGACCGAGATGAACGAATCATTTCACGGAACTGATCCAAAAGAACCGACTCGGTCAAAAGAACCGTTCTGCCCATCACTAATACACAATGGTAAATATTTTTAGAAACAAGTTTTTTAAGAAAACGTGAACTACAAATTGGAAAAAGAGTACGTTAAAGTTAAGGTGAGTATAAGTATTGTTTAAGATTGAAAATTATTAGAAATATTAATTGAATTAGTCGTGTACTTAACATATGACTAAGTATAATAGTGGAACGGTTCATAATGGTGGTGTAGGAATTTTGATGGGTTGTTGGGTTGTGTGAAAACCAAATGTTTACTTAAGAAATAAAAAGAAAAATAGTATAATTTAATCTATCTTTTCATTTAGAATTAAGGGAAGCGCCGTTCAGAGCACAGTAGAATGTGTTGTTGGCGCGAAAAGATTTTTCCTTGGGAATACCAAGATACCAAGAAGAAAACTGCACGAAAAAATTGCCTGCATTGATATGTAAGCAAGTAGTGGATACATTTAAAAAAAAAAAAAAACACTTCTTTTACATATCTCAGTTATGTCATTTAAAAAAAAAATAGTCAATTTTTAAGCAAAAATTAGTGGGTTAAATAATACGACACTTTTAGAAACAAATATCTGCTTAATAGGTTTAGCATCTCAGTTTGTCGCCAATAACAAATAGAACCCTGCTTCCAAAATGACTCTCTAAACAAAAATTTGCAACGAACATAATGTTGAGAACAATCATACTAAATGATCCCTCGCATACTTTAAGTGATTGTGATATACATAAGTGTGGTTAGAGAGGGCGGAGGGCCGCCGGGCTATACTGCTCAAGTGCCTCCCCCTCTCCGATAAAAGCATTTGGGTCATGTACTGACAAATCTCAAATTTTATTTAGTATTATCCTACTTTCTTAGTACTACACTACTGATGTCTACCCAGTTCTCACAGCCTGTTATGCCACGCCAATGCCTTCTCCTGCCCTGTGTAGCGAGTGCGCCGAACAGTGTAGTGCGGTGCGGCTAGGGCAGGGGGCGAGGTAGATTCGCGCGCCAGGGGAACCAACGATGGAAGACGAACTTTCTTTGGAAAGGATGGACGGTGTATTTACAGCAGGACAAATATTGTCAATAATCTTTATTAACCTTATTTTATTGTACATATTTAATTTTATCATTGAAGTTTTATTGTTTTGTTTTACTATCATTATTCACTGGGCGACTACATCACACCCGTCTGCGACACATCAGGGTCGGCGCGGGACGCAGGTAGGGGGAAAGATGAGCCGTCGCGCGCCGCGCTGGAGCAGGGAGGTAGCCAGTCGTCGCCAAGCAGGCACGAGAAGCGGTCACGTGACGAGAGGAGTCGTGCCTCGAGACGGTCGCTGAGAAGTGAGCCAACGAACAGTAAGTGGACGTCGGCATCGCGACGCAAGCAAAGCGGCAGCATAGAGTCAGAACACGAGTCTCAATTTGTTCGTATTCGTGTGGAGAGGACTTGGAGCAGTTGCGTAGTCCATAGTATCTTGCAGGGCATTTATGTCTGTACATAATAGTTTGTTGCATAGTGTATTATTTTTGTTGCGCCACACTTCCGGATGATGCCGAACTATATGTCATAGCACCAGAAGGCACCAGTAACACGAGGCTTGTTCAGTGTGTGTATGGGCGTATCGGATTGGAGTATCCACATTTGTATATAGTGGTTTGCAATCTAGTGTTCATATCGTGCCGCATCTCCAGACATTTCCGGGACACACGACGTAGAGTCATTGAGACCAGAGGGGCGTTAGGACATTTATTGCATGCAGGGACCCCCCAAAATAACACAGGCCTAAACGCATATATAATACGTTGCAGACTATCCTGAAAGTAATGCCGAGTATCCAGTCAAGAGAAGAACCTTTGTGTCGCCGTGCGTGAAACTAGACTGTCGAAGGCGGGGCTGGGACGGCCCCATGTACAGGGTCCTGATTTAATAAACCGGGTGTTCGTCATAGACAGGTGGTGGATAAATATATGTCTTAGCTTGACCCTCCTTGGCTACACTGGCCGAACTCCACTCTACCTAGGACAACTGAGCAACTGGGCGTCGAACTACGAGGGAGGGCTAGCAGGACGACGACACTACCAACCGTACAATTTTCATAAATTATACTCGTTTAAGTTAAACCATTTTAAGTAGTTATAGTGTGTTTTCAAATTTTAAATTTGAATAAGAAGTCTCTCAGATTGGACAAGCCCCTCTCAAATCAAAATCATGGATCCACCACTGGATGTAACTATGTTTATTTATATATTTATATGCTCCAAAAGAGATCTTCATTGACCATTCCAACTAATATAGTAATTGGGCAATAAAAGGTTCTATAAAAAACTTCAGAATAGCTTAAATTCTGGAAACTCATTCAGTGTCTTGGTGGTTCAGAACTTACAATTACGTACCTTTAAAGTTTTTACTTTCTCTCTTCAAAAATCAAAATTTGATTTTAATAAACTCGTACTTTTAGCTGTTATGTTATTCAGTAGATGAATTAGTATATTGAAACTCCCTTAATAACATAATAAGTATAAGTTAAAATGTAGGCAAAAGTATTGCAATCACACATTTCATCTTGATGAGCACAAATAGGCTCTACCTCAGTTGTAACATTGCCACTTTCCAAATTGAGACCATAGTTTGACTTCTTAATCGGTACTTTACTTATGCTGTCACGATCCCACCTCCAACAGAGGGGTAGAGACATAGTGGATTTCGCTTGGTCAATTTGCTGATGATTGGATATTTGCTTGCCCGACACAAGCTCTGTGGAAAGAGCAGCCTCTAACTCTGAGGTGGGAGTGGACGTCCAGTGTGGCTGACCGAGGACGTCACCCACGTGGAGAACTCTGCAGCGAAAACTTAGTGGACTACTTGTTGGACCACATGTTGGGGGTCCGTATTTGACACTGCAAATAGACGGCAGATGGATTAAGTCGCTAAGGAATACTTACAGATCAGTGGCAAATTATTATAATACAGGGCACTAAGAAGCACTGCTATAGAAAACACACATGATACAAAAGAGAACAATCAATAATAAAAAATAAATACCAAAGAGAGATTTGCAATGGAGTGCCTCGTGGCAGCGTCTGGCCTCGGCAGGGGCCCGGGCTTGACTCAAAACCAGGATGCTGGGATGCAGCTCCCTCATGCATGAAGCAAAAGTAATGTCACAAACACTTCTGCGGTGTGCTGCGGACAGGGCTAGGACCTGGGCTTTAATTAAGAGGCAAGAAGGTCCAACATCAAACATCCCCCTCTGTACAAGCCTGAGTCAGGCCCTGTCACAAGTGTGGTGTTGTATGGCCTCGGAGAGACGCCAAGATAACTGCCGGGCACAGTACAGAACCCTGAGGAACACCAACAGATATGTTTTGCCTATCTGAATGAACAATATATTTTATGATGGTTAATGGATCAGACGTCGTCCGACCCAAGGCCACCCTAAAGCCCGACCTGCAACCGCCAGGATCCGACCCCGTTAACGGAACGCATCCCTAGCCATGGCCCACCCGAGTCAGGCGAGCGCCGCGGAACATAGGTATAATCAACGCCCTTGACTTAATCGGCAAGACAAACCGAGTCACGTACATGGTAAATTCAATACAAATTAAAGAATACGCCACTTTAAATTAACAACACCGTGGAACACAAGTGCGACGTAGGAGTGCCCGGGTCACCCATGTGTGGTTTTTTTAGTAAAACAGCTGTGAGTGCTCCCCTTATGGCCTTCAGGCTGATTTCAATAGTGTAATATGTGACTTAAATTAAAACCGCCCCAAATTAGCATTTATCATTCGCCACTGGAGCAGTCATCAAGCAACGAACAGTCTCCAGTGTGACTGATAATTCAAACTTATTTAATATAAACTTGTTCACTTAATTTCTAAAACATAATATATATATAGTTATTTATTAAGTTTTATTAAGTGAATTTAGAGCCACTTACATTTTGTTATTAATATAGTTTTTTACGAATAACGGAACTTTAGAAACTCTGGCGCGACAGGATGCTCACTCCTCTCCTCGTGCCAGGGCCAGACGCCAGTACAGCGCGACTCGCGGACCGGGACGGACACACGTACCACAGGGAGACATCATCCTTTGTCTTCACTGAACATCCATTTGGTAACTATAGTCAAACAATGAAACCTTTTTTAATTACTCCCTGTGTGCGCCCGGTCCTTTTCTGGTGTAGGGCCTATCCTAGCCGCGTAAACATAACACGCCCCGCACAACGCATTATGCGGGGCAGTGCAATATACGGCACGGGCCAACTACCGCCATACCAGACTTTCAATTAACTGCCGAGTGAACAGGCACTGGCTACATCTAATCGAAGACTTTACTTAATTTAATAACGAGCCGCGGTCCACACAGGTGGGCCCGCGCGTCGCTGTTCACAAATTACAGGATTGGCCGACTCAAATCAAACTCTCTCCCTAAACCTCGACTGGCGTGAGGACGTAACTTTAGTGACGGCGCGTCATAACGCCCAGTGTATAATGACAGTGTACTTTATGTAGGGAAATCGTGTGAATGTAATTGCAAGTGTAACTACTACGTAATTAAACGTCCACTCCGCACACTCCGTGCGCGACGTGTAAACGATAGTGCAAAACCGTGTACGTTATTTACAAACCTCCCCAATCCAGTTAGGGATCAGTGTCCAATGCTGTGTAGGGCCAGTGGTGCAGCAGGCATTAGGGACCCCTAACATCACGACCACCGCCGCCGTTCCTAGTGGGCCATGCAGGGGCCTTCGGATCTCACGACCCACCTCGTGGCTAACCACTGCGTTAGCCTGGCGCCCTCCCGGACACGTTTCCAAGCAAGAAAACAGCCTTCCCGCTAGGAACACGGCCGAGTCTCGAACACAAGAACCCGGGCGACGTCAGATCTATATGTTGTACTACGATTACTTGTGTGAACGCTGAGACAAGTTAGATGGACATAAAAAAAGGGCAGCAATTTATTATAATCCGAAAATATGTTACATGTTATGCATTTCGACAAATGTTATGCTACGTAAACAAAAACATTATTAACCGAAATGAGGTTAAGGCAAGAAGGTAATAAATTTACTTATTGTTTTAAAAATATTTATCTTCTTAATCATTATATGTTACATTTACCGATATTTAGTTAAATGATTTGCCTTTTTTATAAGGAAAAAATAAAATAAAATCAATATTTATAAATATTAATGCATGAACGAAACAAGTCACAAGTTCGCCAACATTCAGTTGAAGCTGCAAATTTCCCTACTATTCAAATTAGTGTTTTAAGCATATTAACTGCAAATTGTACTTTCTAAGGTCAATGTTGTATTTAAATTAAAATGTACTCATAATTTTAAACGTAAATATTACTCCAGAAGGTACTTTATCTCGGTTTTAAGCCATCGCAACTTCGTTTTAATGTTTGTCAAGTTTGCATTTTTGTATAGCAACTAGGCAACGACCTAGAGATATATAGACTGCTTATCACACTGCTTTCAGCGCCAATTGCTGCTGTCGTCGGCATACTGGGGAACTACAATCCGAGCGAGAGAGACAGAGAGATGTTTTGACAGAATGGTGGGCAAAACAGCTGTAAAAGCATTGGTTCTTATTGGAGAAAGATGCAAGTGTCGTAGGCTGGTTGACTTGTCCCTGAAAATGCTGCTATCCTGCCGGCTACTCAGGGTTCAGTAGAGGGGGGGTCGGGCCGCGTGGCCGAGAGACTTAGTCTCCAGAGATGAAATGAGAACAACTCGAATAAAGTTTGATGGTCCTTTATACTCAAGATGCTGAACACTTTACATGGGGCTGCCGCGTTTCCGCCTGTGACTATTTGTATGTGGGTCGAAACCCGGTTCCGCGCACTAATCTGGTTAAGAAAATTACGGGACGTCCCGCCCTTGACAATTACTCCCACAGTAAGGAATATAATTCTTATGACCCGCGCGCGATAGGATGTCTGTCTGACGGTACAGCACACTGGCGAGAAAGAAATGAACAGCACAGAACCTATGACGGCGAAAGATCAGTTTGAAAAATGAACCGCGTCTCGCCAAAATTGAGAGCAGAACACACGTGCGTGCTAATAACAAGATGAGAGCTCACGACTGAATAGCAAATTAACAAGCTCGACTGCAAAGTTGAAAAAACGTCTCCGCACTGCAAAAGTCTAGAACCTCTGCTAATACCGTGCCCGCTTTTCTCACCGTCCCGGAGCGGCGTCAACAACACATCCGTCGCCTCTCGTGTCGGGTCCACGACTGCCTTCCCGCTAGCGCGGAGCGATGACACTCGTGTGACTGCTGTCTGCCGAGTCCTGGCGACGACAAACTCTCACTCCCCTTCCGCGCCTGAGCGTCCGCGTCTCCCCCCCCTTCTCCAACAGCCCGCGGAACACGCTGATTGGTCACAGGCGGTAGCCACGGCCTTGGCGCCCGGTGAACAATTAAAACTTACATGAAAAACATAACCCTTCAATACAAAATTAATTATAATAAAATACAAGCAAAATATATACAAAAATGTAAAACAAAAATTATTTACAATTAAATAATATGTCAGTAGTATACGAATGTATATCCGGGGACAGGCTCCAGGCGGTGGAGCCGGGAGCCGGTCCGCCATATTGGATTTTGACGTCACGGCGGCCATCTTGGATAAGTGTAATGGGACACAGCATAACGGGACACAGTGTAATGGGACACAATGTAATGGGACAAGTAGATCACCGCGACCATCTTGGATCCGCCATTTTGGATGACGTAATTTTTTTTCTCGAACATTCCGGCATTGTGTTTTCCGCCATTTTGAATTATGACGTCACCTTCGCAAATTTTGTTACGGCCACCATCTTTAACTTTTTATTTATAATCCGATTTTAATGAAATAATTAAAATTTATAAAAAAATTAAATAATAAAGTTTTAATAAAAAATATTTAAAAAAATTTACTTTTACGACACGGTGTTCGGAGTCCTCGGTTCGAACCCGGTGAGGGCAAAAAATAAAAATGACGACCGTTCCTTCCCCCCGTGGTGGCTGCTGGCAGACTGACCCCCACCACTTTTACCAATAGCATATATATCGTCAGGTAACATGACGTCACGTCCGCCATCTTGTCTTCGATGCTGGAAGCCATCATCATTGTATCGTCGGTGAGAGTGCGCTAACGCCATGTTAGTTTAATTCTTATCCACTAGAGTGCAGTAATCATTTATTACTGTGACACCCGCCATCTTGAAATTTGGACGCCATCTTGAAAATCCGTAATTATTTAGCTATAAATTCGGGAAAAGTTCCAACATTCATTAAATAAATCACTCATTAATTTACATATTGATTCGATCTGCTCCTGTCCTCAGTTCGATACCCGATCAATGCAATAATGTTTAATTTTATGTAAAAAATAATAATTTAAATAAACCATGTTCAACATTCTTATAGAGACTTTAAATCCTCTACTAACATCATCCTATCAGACATCAAGACCGACATATTGATAATTCATATTTTTAATGCTAGAGATTCGGGAAAAAGTTCAAAATTCATTAAATAAATTTGTAATCTATATACTAATTGATTAGATCGACTAAGGTGCTTGGTTCGATCCCTGGCCGATAAAAAAAACTTAAATATTTTAAAAAAGTACCACTAAAGTTACAGGTTTGAGAAAATGAAAACACCGCAAATTCTTTTAAAAAAAATTTATTACATACATACTACACTACTACAAATTACTAAAGCCTTTTGGATTCCTCGATGTCTGCATCTGCCACCCACGAATTAAAGCGAAGTGGAAAGCCCCACCACTTGACGTAGGATCGTCCTTTTCTTCGTTTTATAATCTTCTCCACCAAGTACGTATCGGGATACAACGTAGGCTGAATCTCTTCGGCATAGAAGCCGCTATGGATAGGTTTGTGGTCCAAATCTTCGAGGTTGTAGGTCCTAGGCTCTGATTCACGAACATGTCTCACACGGAAAAGTTCGGGACTCCAGTTCGCAGTGAAACCTTTCTCGAAGATGCCTTTCTGATTGGAGATTCGCACAATGTCACCGACGTTAGCTTTACGCTTTCATGGATCTTTCTTCTTCGTGTTGGAAAACACTGTTTGAAGCAGGCGATTGTCCGTTACGTCATTTGACTTCATTTTCGTGGTAGAATGCACCGTGGAATTATACTCGCTTATTAGTTTCGACAAGATATCCAACCACTTGTAATTTCCGTTAGCCGTGAACTGTCGCCACATCTTGGAACGCAAAGTTCTGTTAAACCTTTTGACAACGGAGGCTTTGACGTTACTAAATGTAGAGTAGTGTTTGATGCCATACTTCTTCATCAAATCCTTGAAGGTTGCATTGTAGAAGTCTTTCCCGAGGTCCGTTTGCAGGTGCGACGGTACACGACCATCACGCAAAATATTGTTCATGGCCTTGGCTACTTCAGTTGCAGTCTTTGATTTGACAGTTCTAGCCCAAGCGAACTTGCTATAAACATCGATGACTGTCAACATGTACTTGAAACCTTTATTCAATCGGGAATATGGTATCATCTCAACAAGGTCCGCCTGGAACAAATCATCAATTCCACGAACTATGAGTTTGCGACGAAGGTATTTTCGTCTAGCAGGAGCATGAAGTTCGCGAGCGATTCCGGTTCGACTCATTGTATGTAGCCGGCTTCCCTCAGTTCTTCAAGTATGGAGACTATTTCGTTGATGTGCGAATAGTTTCCTACACTTAGCGAAGCATGTAGAATTCTAAGGCGATCAACTAATTCATTGGGGTCGTCCCAATATACATAGTCATATATCTGACCACTTTCTAGCTTTTTTAAACCTTCGCCATGTATTGTTAGTTCACCGAATAGATTAGCGAGAATGTCGATTTTTTCATGGTCTTCATCTTTATATACACCACTATCTGGATCGTTATCGCGAAAATGTGCATTGGTTAGCTCTAGCAGTTTTTTGTACTCTTGTAAGTCTTTGTGAGAATATCCTTTAGGCTCCCTGCGAAACAGCAATTCGTACAGAACCGGAGTCCCGCGCATTTTGAACGCTTCTACGCGCACGATATTTCCTGGTAGAAAGTCTATTTCTTTAGCACCGAGGAACCACTTATTATGTTTTCTGTACACTCCGTAGGTCGTGTCATTATTCCGGCTTGTAAACGATATCAGGAATGGTCGGACCATTGCATTAACTTGATGTCCCTTTTTCGGTATTTTCTTCTTGTGCATGGACTCTGTACTTGTTAAGTCCTCTTCTTCTCGATCTGGTTCATACTTTCTCTTCTTTATAGTTGGCATTTCATCTTCAACTTCTGTCTTCACAATGATGGCTAGTTTTTCCTTGTTTTTAAGTTCGTCGAGGTGACTAGTGATTGGTTTAAATATCTCCTCATTTGCCATCTCATGTGCAAGTCTGGTTCGTCTAGCAAGTAGATATTTTTCACGGACAGACTGCATAGCTCGATGAAGGTCACTGGCCAGGTCCGTCATTGTACTGGCTGGTAACATATTGCAAGACCTCCTTTTATACTTTCTTATTCGTTCGCAGAAACCTCTTTCTTGTGTTTGGCTAAATCTGAATTTGTTGACAAGTGAGATAGTGATGCTTTCAGACTACTTTGAAAAGTCCTCAGATCGTCACGTCTTTGTGCATTCGATACTTCGATCATGTCACGAATGCGAGAATCCGAGGCTTCCACACGCTGGTCGATGGCAACTAGATAATCTAGTAATTCGTTTTTCACACTTTCTACTTTTTGAGCCAGTAGCAAAATGTATTTGCGGATAACATCGTCATGAGACTTGAGAGCAGTACGTAAGTCTCGACTGCTGCGTCCAAATTTGGAAATGCTATGACTCATGTTTGACGATAAACTGATCGAAACCTCGTCTGTACCTGCCCTTATATAGCAGCCAGTCTTTGACTATAACTAGGAATCCGTGTTCTTTTTTCCAACACAAGGAGCTTATGTCTTTGAATTCCTGGAATGTCATGTCGGTGTTTACGTGATCGTCATAAGCGTGACGTAAATTAAGTTCGTCCATGCGAAAAAGTACTATGACATTTGCGTTGTCTCGTAGAAGATGTTTTGGAATACGACTGTACGTCTGACACAGGTAAACGCAGTCTACCTTGGAGTGTCTGCCCATGGAAAAGTACTCTTGTATTATGCCTTGTTTCTCGCACATTACATCGTCGAAAACAAACACGGAATTGGCTTTTGTTTCGCTTAGAGGTACCACATCCGCATTATCATTAAATTGAAAATACTCCAGACCATCCACCGAGCGTAGAACAGTATCTAGGCGCTGGTACTTTGGCTGTTGCAACGACTTGGAATACAAGTAAACGTTTTCGAACCGAAGACCGATTGGTTCCTCCAGTAAACTCAGCAGAACGCACGTTTTGCCGCAGTTGGATGGACCCGCCATAATGCAACGTACGGCAGAAGGCAACAGTAAGCCATGTCGTGGTTCATGCGCACTAAATACATCGTCTTGCGTAATGCACACGGGCAAACACACTTCTTGCTTGACGACCTGCATTGTACTAAAGAAATTGTATAAAATCAAACACATTTATACTTTCTGGTCAGTTGTGCGTAATGACTCGAAAAGGTAAGAACAAAAAACACATCGGTGCAGGGCTCGTGAACTCGCTGATTAACAATCTACCATTCGAGCTACACATTCCCGGCTACAGATTCTGCGGCCCCAGCACTAAACTAGCGAAAAGGTTAGCTCGTGGTGACGTGGGCATTAATTCTCTCGACGAAAAGTGCAAGCAGCACGATATCGCATATTCATTAAGCAAGGATCTGCAATACAGACACCGGGCCGACGAGATATTGGCACAGGAAGTCGAATATATAAGTAAATCGTCGAACGCGGGACTAGGAGAGAAAATCGCAGCGTGGGGCGTTTCCAAAATCATGAAGGCAAAGACGAAATTAGGACTGGGTGCTCGTCGAGCCAGCTCCATCAAGTCAAAGATTAACTCACACAAGACCAAAAGCAAGACTTGTGCAGGTGTGCAAAAAGCCAAGCAAAAATTACAGACTCTCGACAAGAAGATTATAGGAGGATTTCTGCCTTAGCTTTTTCCTGCATTGGGTGCTCTCGGCGGTTCATCGGTGCAACGAGCGGTATAGTGCGGGCAGTCAACACTTCGAAGAATGAGCGCAAGCAGTTAAAAGAAGCACAGCGACATAATGGCAGCATGGAAGCCATTGCCATGGGTAAAAAAAAATGGGGCAGGACTCTACTTGCAACCTCAATAATCAGGTCGAGGCATGAGAAAGAAACGAATGAAAAAATCCTAAGTTCTTTGCCGAAACGTCCGCTCACCAATATAGATTTAATCAGGTACGCACGAAAACTAAAAATACCAAATTTCCGCGGTGTGTTTATGCGAGACACTTTGCCCAGCAAGCCAAAGACACGTGAGTGCGCCATTATTAATTTAGACACGTCGTCGGGTCGTGGCACGCACTGGGTGGCTTATATAAAGACTGGAAAAATGAGCGAGTACTACGATAGTTTCGGTAATTTGAGACCTCCGCCCGAACTTAGGCGGTAACTGGGTCGAACCACTTTATTGTTCTGTTATTACGAAACGGAACAGAAGCCTAATCAAACAAACTGCGGACACTTGTGTCTTCACTTTTTAACAAAAAAAAATTAGCTGCCAAATAAAAATTACTACTTAAAGGCTGTGCAGTGATTATTTATTATTATTATTATTATTATTATTTATTATTATTTATTATTATTTATTAGTCATGTCGATAACACTTACCTTGACAGGTCACGCATCTGAGCTGCGGGCGGTTCATTTCCCGCCTCTGGATTTAGACGGAGAATGGTGTATCGGACTCGTAGATTTTCAAACGTATAATGCCATACCGAATATCGACGAAGAAAATTGCAAGATCTGCTTCCTGAAAAGCGATGGGACCGCTCATGAAATACGGTTACCTGTTGGCTCTTACGAAATTGACGACATTGCAATTTACATCAGGGATATGTTACCACAGTATGTAGACTTTCAACTGTGTGGAAATCCAAACACTCAAAAAAGCATTCTAACATGTAGTGAAAATGTCGACTTTACGAAACCTGGCACCATAGGTACGATGCTCGGATTCGAATAAAAGGTGTATGATACAGGAAGAACGTACGAATCTACGCGCGCAGTAAACATTTTGCCTGTGAATGTCATAAAAATAAACTGTAATTTGGCAAGTGGAACGTATCTCAACGGAAAACTAAGCAACATGCTACACGAGTTTTCACTAATGGTCCCGCCGGGATATAAACTGGTCGAAGTACCGCAAAGTATCATTTACGTTCCAGTTGTTGTGAAGTGCGCACACGAAGTCGTCGTCAGAATCGTTGACCAGCGAGGACGATTGGTGAATTCTCAAGACGAAGAAATTACATTACGTCTGTACTTGAAGCGATGGGCATAAAGTTCGTAACACCGAACAGTTATAAAAGAAATCGAATTGCCGTGAATAAGAACAGTTCTCTACCAGACATCGGTGCATTAACACCTGACAACATAAAGTATCTCCTTAGTATTGGACAAGTGCCGAATAAATATGCAAGACGAAATCCTCAACGTGGAAGATCCGGTCATTTTTGAAGACAGCATTACGAAAATGGAATTACACGAGTACCAGCCTTTCCTGCTCGGACCGTACGCACTACCATCGGAAGTACGCATTGCAGTACAGCACCAAGAGTTTTGTACTTTACCTTCGCAGTCATTTCTACGTATAAGAGACACGCTGACAAAAGCGGATGGTACGCATCCGACAACGACATCAATATCCTGCAATGGTATTCTTCACCTAATCGAGCGCATTACATATGTACTCAATGTTGTCGAGGTAGACCAGATGAGAGATGTAGGCATAACATCTGCTATGATAAATTACCTTTCGCTCACGCCAAATGAACTGTCTGCCGCAAAGATGGCCGGTTGGACTCTCGAGGATGAATATAAACTTCCTGTTTATGCCGAAGGGAAGTTCGAAGTTTGTGTTCCTCTGTCCATGCTTCTTGGATTCGCCGAGGACTACAGGCATATAATCATTAATTCAAAGCAAGAGCTCGTACTGCTTCTAGCCAACACGCACATTAATGCAATTGTCGCCGGGCAGAAAACCCTCAAGATGTCTCGCTAACACTACAGTCTATCGAGTGGATGCTGCCCCACATCCAAGTGAGCACCGTTGAACGAGTAAAGATGTTGAAGAACATAGAAAATGGCAAGAACTTCGATGTGCCATTCCGATCCTGGAGCCTGGATACTTATCCTGGCTTGCCTCATAGTCAGCATATCAATTGGATAGTAAAGTCCAGCTTCGCTACGGAAAAACCAAGATACATCATCGTGAGGCTTCAGACCGGAAGACAGCTCAATGCAGGAGTAAGTCGCTCCGTATTCGATAATTGTCAAATACGTAATGTAAAAATATTTTAACAGCGAAAGTTATCCGTATGTTGACATGAACATGAACTTTGAAAGTGGAAGATATCTTCTCGCATATCAAATGTACGCCAAGTTTCAGCAAGCCTACTATGGGCGGAGACAGTCACCGATACTGAGTCCCGACAGTTTCAAGAACAAGGCTCCGTTAGTGGTGTTTGATGTTTCCAAACAGGATGATCGTATAAATTCAAACATCATCGACTGTAGGATCGAGATAACGACTAGCGGAAATATTCCGCCAAACACCTATGCTTTTTGTCTGATACTTTACGATCGGCTTGCTTCGTACAATTGTCGAGACAAACTTGTGAAAATTCTGACATAAATAGTGTTTCGTTTTCGATGTTAATTTAGTTACGACCAAGCATTGCTAGCGACAAAATATACTGCAACCTGCAAGGTTTCCAGAATCAACACGGATTCGTGCTCAAGGAAATTAGCGTCACCTCCGGAGACAAGACTCGAACACGCACTTTCCGACCTCCGTATCCGTGGAAACTACTAGACGAAAAAAGTAAACGGTCTAATGAATGGCTATGTAAATATTATCACGGACTAGAGTGGGACGAAGGAAAAATTCCGTACTACCAAGTGAAAAACACTATTGAAGATTTACTAGTTCAAAACGAAATAATCTACGTTGCCGGACCTGAACAGAAGAAATTGCTGAGCAAGTTGTGTGATGCGACAGTTGTAATTGTAGACCTACAGACCGACTACGGCTGTCCTTCCCTGCGCAAGCTTAGTGCAATATACGACGTGCAGCCACGTGAAAAGTTTAAACGTGTCTGTGCCTGTACAAACTCGCAGTTAATGCAGAAATGGCACACATTCAATGTTAGTAAGAGCCTGCATATATAAATGGCGTAAATACGTACGTGCCTTCAGTTGTCGTTCTACCCGCAAGAAGATGTTTACGTTTCATCCTGCTAACTTGTACGTGAGCGCAAGACCTAGCTTCAGCAGTGTCGAGTACAGCTACTAGGATTCCGGGTATCTACGTACATATACAGAAACCTGTGATGGAGGCCCTCAGCATTGGCGGTTTGCGCACTTTCCTGTGTCCTACGAACCGACTCAGCAGCTGGTAGATTGTTGCGAACCTGGAAACTGTGCCGTCTATCACATGAGACCACACACAATCCTTCCTGCTAGCATCGCTGAGGTAGTCGCCTCGTCTGCACGTGCAACACCAAACATGGACGTGTTGCAACATGTTGCGACCTGTGATGCTTCTACGCAGACGTCCAAACGGTGTGCGTCTCGTCGTCGCAGTTCAGGCAGTGAATCTGTCCCAACTAGCACTGAGCCAAAGCCCAGGCGTAGACGTGGTCACAGACGTCACCGACCATGTCTTGTCGGAGTTGTCACGTCGCAGAAGATGACAAGCTGGAAACCTGTGTTCCTGATCCCGTGGCCTGCGAACCAGTTGGAACCAGAGTCGATGATACAGTGCGTGCGGCATTAAAGACTTTGCTTGTGAAAATGCTTGATTCCTTAACCTAATGTGTATTTGTGTAATTTTTATAAATAAATGTGTAAAACTTTGAACTTGTGTTTTTTATTTCTATAATTTTTAGGTACCTTATAAAAAATAATAATTTTAAATACAGACAATATTTTGACTCATGTAGTATACCAGTAGACCGCGGGTATATAAGCGAGATTCAGACGACTTGACCCGCAGTTCACCTCTGACCGCGGTGCAGTACGGACTTGCTCTCATCAGGTAGTTTCGTGCGATTTAGTTACTGTTCCAAAGTCCACCGGAATAGATGGTTTACCGTCAGCAGCGGGGACCTCGATGGCAGCAACGATGATGGAGTCGGAGATCCCGATACCGACTGCAGAGGAGACAACGATACGTGCTGTTCCATCATCAGCTGAAGTTTCATCATCTACATTGAATACTTCAATTAATGAAGAGTGTACAGCGCATCAATGCAAATATTGTGGCGCATCATTTACTTTCACTTCAAATGCGTACAGACATGAAAGAAGCAGCTGTCAGAATAATGCTCAAAGAATACTGTTTCAGTGTATAAAATGTAATAAACTAATTTCACGTCTCGATAACTTACATCATCATTATAAAAAATGCTCCGAGATAGTTAAGTGCGAGTATTATGAACATGTTTATTGTTTTGACTCATGTGTTGTACCAGCTGATGAGACTATATAAGTGAGACCCTGGTGATATGAACTTCAGTCCGTCTCTGACTGCGGTGATGAACGGATCGGATAGTTAGACTTGTATAACATAATAGACCGGTATCTAGCTATTCTTGAGAACTCTATGGCATCATTACCACTATCTACACCAACCTGGATCGTACATCTACCATCATCATCAGTGCAGAGCACGATGACAACGACGTCTACAGCTACACCTGCTCTCTCAGCACAGCAGGAGATTTCAACGCGTGCAACATCTTCTGCAGAGCAGACCTCAAAGGCTTCAGAAGTTAACATGTCAGCAGTGTTACAATGGTTGTCAACAATTCCAGTGCCATTGATGAAGGAAGGAGCATCCAGCGGTGTTCCATCACTCAACTACAGGTACTGTGAGAAGATCAAAAACTTGAATTTACGGGATTATGTAATACACAATTGTAGTAATAACTCTGAATGCATTAAATATCAGTGCAACAGGTTTTTAAGCAAGTTTATACTTTATGGAAGATTCAAACGACACCTCAGGAATTGTGATAGACTGGCTGTACATTCATCGGAATCAAGTTGTATATTTTGTAACAGAACATTAGCAAATATTCAAAGTGCACAACGACACGAAATATATCACTGTCCTTTTAATGAAGTCGATAATTCGTCTTTGTGTGAAAATTGTGGTGTACCAATATGTCGACCTGATAAACTGAATAGACATTTAAAGTCATGTAAAGGGCTTGGTCCGTACAATAAGAAGACTGTTTGAATCGAGGAATCCACAAAACTTTAGTAATTTGCCTGTGTATTTTTTTTGTACTTGTAGTAGTGTAGTATGTATGTAATAAAAGTTTTTTTAAAAAGAACTTGCGGTGTTTTTATTTTCTCAAACCTGTCACTTTAGTGGTACTTTTTTAAAATATTAAAGTTTTTTTATCGGCCAGGGATCGAACCAAGCACCTTAGTCGATCTAATCAATCAGTATATAGATTACAAATTTATTTAATGAATTTTGAACTTTTTCCCGAATCTCTAGCATTAAAATTATGAATTACCAATATGTTGGTCTTGATGTCTGATAGGATGATGGTATTAGAGGATTTAAAGTCTCTTTAAGAATGTTGAACATGGTTTATTTAAATTATTATTTTTTACATAAAATTAAACATTATTGCATTGATCGGGTATCGAACCGAGGACAGGAGCGGATCGAATCAATATGTAAATTAAAGAGTGATTTATTTAATGAATGTTGGAACTTTTCCCGAATTTATAGCTAAATAATTACAGATTTTCAAGATGGCGTCCAAATTTCAAGATGGCGGGTGTCACAGTAATAAATGATTACTGCACTCTAGCAGATAAGAATTAAACTAATATGGCGTTAGCGCACTCTCGCCGACGATACAATGATGATGGCTTCCAGCATCGAAGACAAGATGGCGGACGTGACGTCATGTTACCTGACGATATATATGCTATTGGTAAAAGTGGTGGGGGTCAGTCTGCCAGCAGCCACCACGGGGGGAAGGATCGGTCGTCATTTTCATTTTTTTGCCCTCACCGGGTTCGAACCGAGGACTCCGAACTCCGTGTCGTAAAAGTACATTTTTTTAAATATTTTTTATTAAAATTTTATTATTTAATTTTTTTTTAATTTTAAAAATTTTTTCATTAAAATCAGATAGTAAATAAAAAAGTTAAAGATGGCGAGCATAACAAAAATTGCAACAGTGCCGTCATATTTCAAAATGGCGGAAAACACAATGCCGGAATGTTTGAGAAAACAAAATTACGTCATCCAAAATGGCGGATCAAATATGGCGGATCCAAAATGGCCGCAGGGGTCAAGGTCAATGTCACAACCATCCAATATCGCCGCCGTGACGTCAAAATCCAATATGGCGGACCGGCTCCCGGCTCCACCGCCTGGTGCCTGTCCCCGGACATACATTCGTATACTACTTATGTCAAATCCTGTATGGAAACAAAACGTCGCACGTCACTCTCGCTTGTGTCTCACCACACACGCAAGAGATGGCGCTGGCGAGGCGTAACGGCCTGAAGGAGCCGGGGAGACACTTGGGTCGACGTCACAAGTTGCTAGTAAATTCCCTTAAAATGTAGGTTTTTCGTAATTTTACAGTTTTTGCGGGTAGTACTGACGTTGTCCGACCGAAGGCCACCCTAAAGCCCGACCTGCAACTGCCAGTATTCAACCCCGCTAACGGAACGCGCCCCTAGCCATGGCCCACCCGAGTCAGGCGAGCCACCAGCAACCAAGGTAGAACCCGGCCCCCCCAAATAAACAGACCGTCATTACATCCAACCACGCTATAAAAACAAACACAGATTTATTAAACAGTATTGCGTATTAATTTAAAGTTGGTTAACGAAAGTGCGACGTAGGAGTGCCCGGGCACTCACGTGTGTAATACGTCGATACGTGTGTGAGTGTTCCCCTGGCGGCCTTCTGCCTGAATTAGTCAATTAGACCATGTGACATAATTATGCACCCCTTGTGTTACGTTATTACCTTCACCAGAGCAATCCGGCAAGAGACGAACAGTCGCTGGTGTGACGTAAAATTTAAATATAATAATTCTTAAACATACTAACTGCAATTTGTAGAAGGGACGAGTGATCTTGATTCAGCTTTAATAATTAATGTAAGAATTTAATGCCCTTAAATTCTCTTATTAACATGTCACATTAGAAACTAACGTAATGAGGTCAACCCTGGCGCGAGGGCCACCGAGCCTCGGCCAGACGCCATGACATGACGCCAGTACAGCGCGACTCGTGGACCGGGGCGGACGCTCGTCCCACGGAGAGACATCATCCTTTGTCTACATCGAACTCACTTCTGGTTAATATAGTCACTTCTTAAAACCTCTTTTTTACTAATCTCTCCGTGCGTACCCGGTCCAATTTTCGGTCCAGGACTTAATCCGGCCGCATAACTTTAAAACCCCCTGCACCACACTTGGTCTGCGGGGTAGGTTCAGCATACGGCACGGGCCGCCTCCCGAGAAACAGGACTTTAGTTAAAATCAGTCGCTCCGGAACTGACACCACCCTGTAAGGGAACTTTGAGCGAATTTAGGTGCGGTCCGCGCTCCACTACCGTGGACGCGAGCACTGCCTCGATACGTAGATTTACGGGATTGTCCGCCTCCAATCACCCTCACCCCTCGTTTGAGTAACCAGGCTCAGAAACGCCTAGTGCCACGCTAATACGGAATATTTAGTGACTTTGTACGACGCCTTGGAACTGAGCGTTTTTCTGTTGTAAAATTGTGCAACGCATCTCCACGTAACATTCATAAACTTGTGTCACGCACCCTCGTCTAACATTTTTTTTGTAAACTTGTGCCACGTTTTATTAAGTAACTTTCAGACTCATTTTTGTGTAATTGTGTAGTTTTTGTATTTTGTGACATCACCGTTGTACGACGTGGCGTGTAACCAACGGCGTTACACCGAAACCACAGTCGCCTGAATAAATGACGCTCGTCATTTATTGCCTCACTTTAGCGTATGATTACTTAACCCTACGACTCCCAACCACCGCCGAGTAGGAAATTCCTTAAACCCACGCAACATCGCCGATGGTCCTAGTGGGCCACGCAGGGCAATCGACCCCACGACCCACCTATCGACTAGAACCAGAGCTAGTCTGGCGCCCATCCGGACACATTACATTCACAGCAGCCACTCCCGCTAGGAACCGCACCGGGACTCGAGCCCGAGGCCCCGGACGCCGGCAATACTTAAAGATGGAACGAGTGAAATATAATTTTAAATACAGTTTCATTGTAGTGCGATGTGTAAGTACGATATTAAATGCGCTAGAAAATAGCTAACCCTTCTTCGGCCCAACGCCTGTGACCAATATGTAGATCTGTTATTGAACCTAATATATATGTATTTCGGGTAGGTAATTTGATACAGTACATGGAATTTATCTCATCACTAAGTACTAATAATTTAAAATAATCGACTGCAATGGAATAATGACCACTTTTAAATGATTTGTGTGGTTTTGTTATTGTAGTCTGCCATCAGCCGGGGTTTCGGGTGCGATTCCCGCGGCGAGTCTAAGGAGCTGTACGTCTAAATTGGGGTGTTTTCCGGGAGGGCGCCAGGCTAGCTCTGTCGTCTAACCATGAGTGGGTCGATCGGCCCCAGCGTGTCCCCTAGACTCGGTGGCTTGACTTGGAAAGTAGCGACGGCCGGGTTAATCCCTGCACCGTAGAAAAAAAAACCGACCCGGAGTCGCGTGGGGAGTTGCGTTGAAAAAGGTATTCGGTGATGACTATAGTTACCAGTCGTGAGGAATCAGAGACAAAACTTGAAGGCTCCCCACGGTACGCGCACGTCTGCTCCGGGCCGCGAGCTGATCAGAACTGCCTCAGGGGTTGGCGTGCGGAGGGGGGGACACTCCCTCCATGCACCAAGGTTACGCCGCTCGTCTCATTTGGGTGAAGACTTGGCGAGGGGTGCGTTCCACCAGCAGGAGCCAGTACTGCGGGCTGAGGCCGGGCTAATGGCCTTCGGTCGGTACGACGTCAAGTCGTATTCGTTCATTACGAGTTTTAGTTGTGTCTTTACTGTTAATATTTCAGATTCAATGTTATTTTGGTAAATATGTAGTTGAGCAGTATTTGCGAGAAAAAAAAATGCTAAAAATCTGAAAATACTTTTATTGTATGCCCTTCAACTTCCTCTTTTCAGTACAAGCGGCGGAGGTAAGAAATTCCAAATACTTTAGGAGATATCGAATTTTTAAATTTCATTATGTAGTTCAGCGGTATTTGCGAAAAAACATGTTAAAAACCCGAAAATACCTTTATTATATGCTCTTCAACCTCCTCAGCGGCGGAGATAAGAAATTCCAAATACTTTAGGAGATATCTAATTTTTAAATTTCATCACATTCATGTGGCGTTCACCATTGTTTCTTGTTTACGAGTATCTACTTTTTTTATTGGATAATGATATCACGTGATTGTTCGTGATAGGCCAGAATTCAAACGAACCAATATTTAGTTCATTTATTGTTTAAAACGGTGTTTAATTACCGTCTCACTTAGGTGAGTTTTTAACGTTTCTAATTTTAAAGTCTTATTTGTTATTTTGATATTGTTGTGCAAGTAATAAGTAACAAAAAAAATTTACGTAAGTTGTTACTGTTCATACTTTGTTACGGGTTTGTTAGGTACAGTCAGTTACATTATAAATACTTTAAAACTAAAGAACCATTGAAATTAATTCATATTATTTTTAATTTACACTTTGTTTCAAAGTATTTATAATGTAACTGACCTGACCTAATCGACCATTTTCATTAATTAGTCATTCACAAACTCATGACAATAACAAAAATGCGTCGGTCAAATGATTACACAGGTCTTGTATAGCAAAAATAGAACGGCTATATCTCCTAAAGTATTTGGAATTTCTTATCTCCGCCACTTTTAATGAAAAGAGGAAGTTGAAGAGCATATAATAAAGGTATTTTCGGATTTTTAAATTTTTTTCCGCAAATACCGCTGAACTACATATGATGAAATTTAAAAATTTGATATCTCCTAAAGTATTTGGAATTTCTTACCTCCGCCGCTTTTAATGAAAAGAGGAAGTTGAAGAGCATACAATATAGATATTTTCGGATTTTTAATATTTTTTTTCGCAAATACCGCCCAACTACATATTTACCGCAATTTTTTAAACAGGATAATCTAAATTACGTAGCAAGATAAAACTAACTTTTTGCTATTGCTAGGATAGATTTTAAGAGGAAATCATTGGACGAGTGCAAACCTAGACTGTGTTGATGTTTTAAATACAAATAAAATTGTCATCACAAACTGCACTACCTCATGATAATATTATGTACAATTATAACAGTGTGTCGTCCTATTATTTTTTTTTTAATCTTGAAAGTAGGCTCTAGAAAATAAAATGCATACATAATAGCTGAAGTAAAAACTTGTGAGTCAGCTACATTAATACGTATAATCTGGGTTACATTATTTTTTGAAAAAATGTAATTTATTTATCACTTTAAAACCTCTCAGTTTTGTTATTATTTTCCGTTTCCCCAGGAGCCTCTACCTACTTTCTAGATTTTCTGTATTGTCTTCAGGTGCTCTCTCCCCAGACCCTTCTCTATATAGAAATTTAAGTAACATATTTATACTTACCCATTTTTCGAGAAAATTAACATTTATAGCAGTAAAAAAAAAAAAAAAAAAATTTGACCCTCCACCTTGAAAAACCAACCCTAAAAATAAGGCTCTATGTACATAAATTGCTGAACCAGTAATACTGGAGATTAGCAGCTTTTAGAAAATAATTGTTAAGTAAATGATTGGTTGGATCCGCTACCTTAATAATGCATAATATCTTGTTGAAATGGTAATTAAAGTATGATTAACTTTGCTTACCTAACCTCTCAATCTTTTCACTTAATATGGCTGTCATAACCGAACCTACTATGCGCACAATTTCAGAGTATTTTTAATGTACCTAACCTAACCACTTTTTGAAATGGTAAACTATTTAAGGTATCACAATTCCCTCCTTGAGAATGGGTAAAAAGATTAATACACAAATATATATATATATATTTTATTCAGGACAAAAATAATTGCTTTCCTTCAAACCTATCCTGCCTTTATGTAGAAAAAATCCACCGGATGTACTTAAATGAAAGACGTTCACGAGGAAAAAAATTACCGGTTCATACTATCTTAGATGGTGACTTATCGAAACTCGTATGTCTGGAGAAACTATGAACCTTGTCTCAAGCCTAGTGCTCAATATGTTTAGCCTACTCATTGTTTGATGTGGTGTTTCCCCCAATAGGCCTATTAAAACCTTTCACATTCATTATTTGCCTATTTCCCAGGAAAACCTACTATTAAAAATAACTATTATCTTTAATTGGTTATTGCATAAACTCTTGTATAAATAGTAATTTACGTGTAATGTTGTTCACCTTACCTACACAACATTTTTTTTTTTAAATTTTAATTATGCAATATACACATTTCTGTGAAGCTGCTCATTTCTGTAATTACTTTTAAAATTATTAGATGTGCAGTATACATGGGCTAAAAGATTAACTGGTACATACAGTAATTTCATATATTTAGTATAGGTACCTACCTACCTAATCTAACAACTTGTTAAAATGGTGAACTATTTGAACACCACCCTATTATAGTATGATTGGAAACAAGGGTGGCTCCAGAAGTGTGCTCGACCCCCGACAAATGATGGCATGACAGCACCACTCAGTATTTGGTTTTATGTGACCATGGCGTTGTGTTTTTCTTTTGGCGCATTTGCAGTGGCCCACCTTAAAGGAAGCCTTAACATCATGTTTCTTTGTATGATAGTCCCTCTCAAAGTGTCTTCCTGGAGCTTCTGCTGAATGGAAAAAATGTTAGGATGCAGAAAAAAAAATTGATTTTTTTTTAATTCAGAGGCTTTCCTGCAGACTTGATCTGCCCCACAGGAAAACTCCACTGGATGCAATTTAGTAAAGTCAATCAAAGATGTGCAATGTACATGACGTAAGAAAAATCAATGGTACATATCATAATTGTTTGACTATTTAAAATCATACTTCTGGAGAAATGTACTGAGTGGAAGCAGTGTAGTGCACAATACATTAACTCATTTTACACGTTGAGTTTCTCCAAGATGCCTATTATACCATGCTATTTAATTTTCTAACTACTACTACTCCGTAGCCTGTGTAGTTTCTGGATGTCTGTAACTACATACTATGTCATGATTACAACCAACAAGTCCTTGTTAGAATATTGAAGTATACTAAATTGTAAGCAAAGAAACTCCGTTCCAAATTTTGACTGTTAAGAGATATTGCCCAATGAGACTAAATTGGGCCAGGGAGATAAATGACTCAATTTGAAGTAATTGTAACAGAATTTATGCGTGGACTGTTTTGATGTATACTTGTTGCCTTAAAATAAAATTCACATAAATAAACACTGTTGATACGACTCATAACACTGTCACCAAAGTTTGAAATTTTTATCTACTCTCTAGAATTACATTAATAAATACAAGAAATGTAATACAGGAAAAAGTAACAGTAGGCTGACAACTTCGAAAAGAAAATTATTGCCTAGGTAGGTGTAAATGTTTAACAGTTATTGTCAAGCACAAATTTTAGTTATGTATAACAAAATTTACAGCACATTTGCTGAACACTGATGTGAGTACATAACCTTATGACCACCCAAAACTCGCACTTCTCATTATATTAGTAACACAAATCCTAAATTTTTAACATTGGTAGGGTAGGTGGGAGCAATTGTCCGCGATTTTTGGTTTTAAATATTTGTGGACAGCAGTTACTATATGATTTTACTAGGTTTCTGGTATAGAATTAAAAGATTAGGATGTAACTAACCATTGTATAACAATTCCAGCCAAATATAGTTATTATTTTGGGAGATATTAATTTTTATTCGACTAAATGATTGTGCGGAGATTTGCCCCATTTTGTGGGGCAAAGTTCCGCACTGCGGAGATTTGCCCCAATAGTGGAAAACGGGAGGTAAAAATACGAATTCTATTAAAACTCATCATAACAACTTTATTTTAGTAGTTATAAAAGTCACTAGAAAGAATAGAAACGTTGAAAAGCTTACTTTTTTAATATCTAACTACCATCTCTGAAAACATTATTGTGATGAAACAATAGGCTAATATTACAAGAACTTAAACTTATTGAAAATCACCTACGTCAAAAAGTGTAGGTACTTTACTTAACATAAAAAATAATAAAATTAAACTACCTTCCAACTTAAATACTAGGAATCTATTGATTTCTCGACTAGTATACTGTCAAATCAGTCAAATCGTCTGGAAAAGTTAACATTTTATGAAATCTAGCACTGTGGCTCTGATTTGGTTTTGACAGTTTCAGGATGATATCTTTTTTTTCAACGAACGCTTCTTCTGGAGTTTGAGAATTTGTAGGTATTAGGATACCGCTTGAAAAACATACATTTGTATCCTCCGTGGCTATGAGAAAGGATTTTAGCCACATAAAGTCGGAAAGAGTCCTTAGTTTTTCCATAAACTTTAACTATAGCATAGTCATTCGATGATAGCGAACCAGAGTTCTTGTTCTCTTCAAAGTTATCTGTTTCATCTTCATCAACCTCACTTCCAGAAAACAGAGACCTCACATCAAGGCACTGGCGGATCCAGAGGGGGGGCCATAGTGGCATGGCCCTCCCCTGAACCCGGAATATATATTTAATTTTCTCCTAATTCCTTACCATAGTTTCTCCAAAACATACATAAGTGTTATTTCACTGCAGTTCTATTGATAACAGGACGTTTTTGAACTACAAATAAAACCAACTAAATATTTTTAAATTTTAAATGTGCGAATATTGTATTAGAAAATTTAATTTGGCCCTCCCCTGACCTTCATTCTGGATCCGCCCTTGCATCAAGGTCAGTGTCAGTGTTATGAAGAGACATTTCACCTTCAGATTCTGAAGTGCTTGAGAACTCAGAGTCAGTCTTTTTATTTTTTGTTTTTTTTAATACCTTTTTTCAGGAGGAAAGAGCTGTCTACCCTGCTTCCTTGACATCAAACGTTTCTCCTTTTTAGTTGCTTCTTTTTTCTTTGCATTCAATTCTTTTTCCATGTTTTCTTTATGAGGAGTTGACGTCAGCAACACAGATTTTAACCCTTTTCTTGACCGTTTTCTTCTTATAAGTAATTTCGGAAGATAAATTATTTCTTCTGGGCTCTTGGCTTGATGCTGACATTGTTCAGCATTGTCTTTGACTGAAATGCTATCAATAGCAGCAGGAGGTTAAGCAACAAATTCTTCTTGGCTTGCGACAACTGATGAATGTGCTAAGGAGGCAGAGGATGTTGGATCAGGAGCAGCTTCCGAGATTTTATCAGGTTGATTGAATGCAATCAATCTATTGTTATCTGGGTCCTGTAAGTCTTCTTCTTCTTCTTCATGTGGTAGTTCCTGGTTTGTTATTTCAGCAGGAAGAAAGTAATCATCTGTGAATTTATTTACATCCAAGGGGTAAATTCCTGTAGCTCTAAAACCTTGTACGGCATTTTCGATAGTGCCTGCCTTCTCGAAAGCTATCTTGAAAGCTTTGGCAACACAGGATATGTTGAAAACTTCCCTGGGTGGTTGACATCCCAAGTGTCAACAGCAGCATCGTAATATTTTTTCAAGGGACAAAAAAAATTACGATCAAGTGGTTGTGTCTTGTGACTGCTGTTTGGTGGCAAAGTCAGAAGGTGAATATTGTTTGTTTTTGCGTAAATCACAGCCTCAAGAGTTGTGTGAGACACATGGTTATCCAATATCAGCAATATAGAATTGTTCTCACTTGGGTTTGAATGTTTTGTGAAGTGCTCAAGCCATGTGATAAATGTGACTATCGTCATTTATTCTTTATTCGTGCCGTCACCCGACCTATGTGAAAGGCCCGGGGGGATACCTGACGGGCGCTACGGGCGTCGCGGTGCTCTTGTTGTCCGGAGGGGCGCCAGGCTAGCGGGCTGCTAGGCCGTTGGTGTTGGGTCGTGGGTACTCTGCCCCCGCGTGCCCCGCCAGGTACACGGCTTGAATCTACCCTGAATGGCTCTCCCTTGATTGTGAAGGCCGCTCGGCCGTGTGGAGGACGGGAGACTCCGGAAAATTAGTATACACGAGTTGGTGAGAATTACCTTTAATCTAGTCCCTCTACAAAAAACTCTCACCAACACTTGGCGACGTCTAGCCGTTACACAATTAACACAGAAAAAACATAACACTACACGACACTAATGGTTACCGCGGCAGTCTCGCGGGACGCGGGTCGATGCTCGCTGGAGACGGCCAGCGCCGAACATTAACGGGTGCAGGGGGGGGCTCTATGAGCGGGCTCCTAAACTCGGCGAAACACTTACGTGAGTGATACGATCTGCAGCGCGGTATCACGATGAAGACGGTCGGGATAGGCCCGGTTCCGTAAAATATGCGCCGAGTCGACGTGGGCAGCTTATGAATTAATAATAGGTTTAAATTTAAATATTTAGTGCAGAATAAAATGATCGCAGAAAGAAAACTTGGATGCTGCCCACGGACACACGTCTGTTCCCGGCGCGGAGTGGTTCGAGGCTGCCGGACATGGCCGCCTCGCAAGGAAGTGAAACTTTCTCTTCTTTGTGAGTCGGCGTCAAAAATCTTATATTAACTTAATTTGCTCTATTATAAGCTAAAAACACGTTCCAGGTGCTCAATTAAAAGGTAGCACCTGGTAATTGTGTGCTTAAGGCTTAACAACTGTTTTATAGTAGTATTTAATTATTTGAATTGTGGCATCAAGTTGGCGACTGTAAATTTATCAACATATTGTCTCACTGTGAGCCGTTTTAGTTGGATTTCTTCTAATCTGACACGGTCATAGTCACTGGCATTTTAATTAAGGCCAGTGGCCGCGGTGACTGTTAATGAGGTTTGTTGTCTATTGAGGTCACGCCCAGGGCGCTCGCCTGACTCAATCCGGCTGGGCAAGGGGCGCGCTCCGAAAACGGGATACGGTACTGGCGGTGCGGAGCACGGGCTTAAAGGCCATGGTCGGTACGACGTCAAATGCCCCCCCCCCCCCCCCCAGTGGAAGCCGGTCTCCGCCCCGTGTTCCCGCTCCCGCGGTAAGACGACCCCCTAGCTCAGCCGGCACCCTTCGACACGCGATCCCATAGCGCGTGAGGTGCTGGCGCAGGCGGACGCCGCCTCGGTCGCTGCGTGGGCAGCTGGGCCGGAAGGCGGCGCCGCGGCGCATGAGGTGCTTGCGCAGGCGGACGCCGCCTCGGTCGCTGCATGGGCAGCTGGGCCGGGCGTCGGCGCCGCGGCGCATGAGGTGCTGGCACTGGCGGACGCCTCCTCGGTCGCTGTGTGGGCAGCTGGGCCGGGAGGCGGCATCGCGGCACATGGAGTGTCGGCGCAGGCGGTCGCCGCCTCGGTCGCTGCGTGGGCAGCTGGGCCGGGAGGCGGCGCCGCAGCGCATGGTGTGTCGGCGCAGGCGGTCGCTGCCTCGGTCGCTGCGTGGGCAGCCGGGCCGGGAGGCGGCGCCGCGGCGCGTGATGTGTGGGGCCGCGTGACGAGACTGCCCAGGACGTACTCGGCCAGGTGGGCCGGGGGTCGGCGCTCCCGTCGGGGGCGCTCTCGCGGGATACTTTATTCGGGGCTCGTCGGGCCTTGCCGTCCGTAGGGCTGGCGTTCCCGCTCGGGTATCAGCGCTGGGCTGGATGATTTCCGCCCCGGGGTGGTATTTAGGACTAACTCCTGCAGCCTCGCTGGTCTGCGTCGTGTCCGACGGGGACGTCCAGCCCCCTCCTCGCGCGGTTGTGTGACGGTGAAGCGGAAAGTTGCGTCGGCAAGGGAGGCCGCGTGCCCCCAACCACCTCTGGTCGGGCTCGGGGGCGATTCCTCTTCGTCCTCGTCTGGGTCGGATATGATGGGTTCGGGGTCAGGGGTTGCTCTGGCGGGGTCATCGGAGTCGTCCCACGCGACTTCTGTCACCCGGCACCTGGCGTTGCGGGGCCGGCCCCTTCTCCGCCGGCGTAGCGTGGTGTGAGTCTCCGTAGGTGCCTCATGCCGCGGGGGCGGCTCGCTCTCGGGGGCTTTCCAATGTGGCGCGTTTTCTTTGGGACAGGGTGCCTCGCCGGGGTCGTGGGGTGCGTCTGCGTCCAGTTCCCCGTCGGTGAGGTACTCGGGCTCGTCTGGAGCGGTGTCCTCGGCTTCCTCTCGCTGTTGCTCCAGTCCTCCAGGAGGGAGTGCATCAAGGGGGATGTCTGGTCCGTCTGCCGTGTCCCCATGTTCGGGTTCGGTCGGGAGTGGTTCCCCGGGGGTCGCCGCCACTCGCAGGTGGTCCCGGTGGATCTTCTGCACGTGGCGGTCGCCCAAGTCCACCATGAAGGACGTCGCCCCCAGGCGCCGCTTCACGGTATAGGGCCCCCATCCAGCGGGGAGCGAGTCCGGCGCAGAAATTGCGCGGTGCTGCCGACAGGAGGTACGTTCGGGCGTACACCCGCAGTTGTGCCGGGGGTCGCGCTGTCTGGGGCATGATTCCCTGACTGTAGCGGGCTTGTCTTGCGCGTGCCGCGTCGTGCTCCTGGGTTCGTCGCTCGTCGCGCTCCTCCGGTTGTTCTCCTGGGTGCGGTACGCCGTGTGTTGCCAGCTCGCCGGGCAGCGGCAGGTTACGCCCTTGGATCATCTCGGCGGGTGTCATCCCAGTGGCCGCGTTCACGTGCCACCGAACGCAGAACAGTGCGTCGGCGACATGGCGGTCCCACTGGGTGTGGTCCTCCCCTAGGCGCAGCCGCAGTTGAGTTTTCAGATCCTGATTCCTGCGCTCGGTCGGATTGGCCCTGGGGTGGTATGAGGGTGTGGTGTGGTGGATGATGTGTGCCTCTAGGCACCACCCTCTCCACCGGGCCCCCAGGAACTGGCTGCCGTTGTCCGTCAAGACGGACTCCGGGTAGCCGAACCGAGTGAGGAACTCGCGCGTCAGGACTTATATGATGGTGGCCGCCCGTGCATTGCCGCAGGTGTAGGCTTCTGTCCAGCGGGTGAACATGTCGGTCACGACCACTAGAAAGCCCTTACCCCGCGGCGAGCGGGGGTACGGCCCCATCACGTCCAGCGCGAGTGTCTGGAACGGTGTTGACGGCTGGCGAGGCTGCTGCTGTTGTGTACCGTCTCCTCGGCGGACCTTGCGGCGCTGGCAGGTCTCACACTCCTGGACGTAGACCCTGACATCCCGGTTCACCCCCGGCCAGTGGTAGTACCGGCAGACGGCTCTCAGGGTCTGGTCCGAGCCCAGGTGTCCGGCGAGGTCATGATCGTGGTAGAATCGCAGTGTTGCCTCGCGCGCTTCGGGTGGGACGTAGGTCTTCCACTCGTCCTCTTACCCCGGCATTCTGGTCATGACCCGGTCATCCCGGAGCTGCCAGGAGGGGTGGTCTCCTCCGTGCGCTGTCTCGCGGCGCCGGTCGGCGTCCGGCGAGTGGCGCTGGGCTGTGAGGACGAGCTGCTCCAGGTCGGCCTCGGTACTGGGGGGGTCTTCGGTCCTTTCCACGCCGAGCGTGAGGCGGGTGCAGGTAGGGTGTCCGTCGGCAGTCGTGCTGGTGTGGGGTGGAGGCAGGATTTCGTCCCACTCCTCCTCGTCCAGCACCTCTCGTCTGCCGTCTGGCTCGCGCGAGAGCAGGTCGGGGAGCTGATTTTTCGCGCCTGGCACGTGCTCGACCGTAAAGTCGAACGACTGTAGGAGCAGCGCCCAGCGAATCAGCTTCCCCTTCCTCCCCTGCATGGTGTGAAGCCAGGTGAGGCAGCGGTTGTCGGTGTGGAGGGTGAAATGCCTGCCCTCCAGGTGTGGACAGTATTTCTTCACGGCCCACACCACCGCCAAGCACTCCTGTTCGTTGCTGTGGTACCGCCTCTCCGCCGCGCCGGACTTCGCGCTGGCGTAGTCCACCACCTGCCGTTCTCCGTGGGCGTTCACCTGGTACAGCACGGTTCCGGTTCCCAGGGCGCTTGCGTCCGTCTGGAGGACGAATGGGCGCTCGGGTTCGATGCGGGCCAGTGTGTGGCACCAGGTGAACGCGCTCTTGACGGCCTTGAATGCCGTCTGGGCGGGCGAGCCCCAGTGGTAGCGGACTTGGGGCAACAACAGGTCCGTCAGAGGCGCGATGTCTTGTGAAAAATTCGGAATATAGTTCCGGAGCCAGTTCAGCAGCCCGATGAAGCGCTGCAGTTGCTTCCGGGCTGCGTGGGACTTCTGCCATCGCGATCTGCTGGAGGTGAGCTAGTTGGGGGCGGTTCCCCTCCACGTTGACCACGTGGCCCAGGAAGTCCACCTCGGCAGCTCCGAGATGGCATTTGGCTGGGTTGGCTGTCAGGTGGTTTGTGGCCAACCGCTCCATCACCAAGGCCAGATGGCGGCAGTGGTCCTCCCAGGTGTCTGAGTACACTATGACGTCGTCCAGGTATGCTAGGGCGAACTGCCCGATGTAGCCCTCCAGCACACGGGTCATCATGCACTGGAAGGTGGACGGGGCGCACTTTAGGCCGAACGGCATGGCTCTGAACTGGAACCTCCGTCCGTCTGGCACCGTGAACGCCGTCTTCTCCCGGTCCCCGCGTCGTATGGGCACTTGCCAGTACCCGGACTACAGGTCCAAGGTGCTGAAGACCTGGGCCCTTCCCAAGCCGTCTACGGCGGCCTCGACGCTAATCTGGGGGGGCGGGGCGCTGACGGTCACGGCATTTAACGGCCGGAAGTCCACACAGAATCGGCTTGTCCCGTCTTTCTTGTTGGCCAGCACAATGCACGCATTGTACCTGCTGTGGGACGGCTCGATGACTCCGTCATGCAGCATCTCGTCCACCTGCTCCCGGATGATTCGCTGCTCGCGAAACCCGTAGCCGCGGGTCGGGTCGAACACTGAGTCATCAGTCAGGGTGGGGATGCAGTGTTCAGTGACGGTGGTCCGCCTCAAGGTTCCATCCACGGCAAACACTTCGGGTCGGGCGGCAAGGACCTTGTTTACCTCAGCCTGGTAGGAGGGGGGGACGTCGTGGCGCACGTCCGCCAGGGTCAGCACCGCGTCCTGTCGGGGGGGCGTCTGTCCTAGCGCGTACACCACGTACCTCTCGGCTCTTCCCAGGTTGAGGCGGGGGGGGGGGTCTTAGCTCCAAGACCACATCTTGCTGGACCAACCAGGGGAGTCTTAGCACCACCTCCTCACACAAGTCTTGCACGACTACTGCGGACACACTACTGTTCAATCCCTGCGTACTCACCACGATCTCAGCATGCCCCAGCATCCGCCCGGTGTGTGTGGTGGTAGCCAGGCGCAGCTCGCCGCTGCCCGGACGCAATGCGCCTGCGGGCACGAACGCGGGGCGTACGAACACGTCGCTCGCTCCGGTGTCGACGAGCGCGGCAGCTGGCCGGCCGTTCACCTCCACGGGGATGCGGAACAAGTTGTCCCGCGGGCGACCCAGCTGTCCCAAGGTCGGGAGGGCGCGCACCCCACCAGGCGCAGGGTTGATGGTCTGTGCGGGTGGAGGGGGCTCTAATCCCGGTCCCCCGGGGGTCGTTTCCCAACTGGGCCAGGCTGGTGCGCTGTGGCGGAGGTGGTACCACGTGCGTCTCCTGGCGCGGCGGTGTGGCGGGTCGCGCCACCCGGAATCCCCGCGGGCACTCACTGTGCCAGTGACGTTCGCCACGTGGGCATCCCTTAGCGACACAGGGGAACTTGCTCCCGTGCTCCGGCGTCCCGCGGTCGCTCCGCTCGCCAAGTTGGCAGCGCCTCGATGGCTCGTAGTCCTGTGTGTTGGTGTGAGGGTGAGTCCCGTAGTGCGGTGTTCCGCCGGGCTTCTGGTGGGCTGTCACCCCCTCGAGTGCTCGTGGTCGGGCCGCGCTTGCAGGCTCTCTGGAAGTTGCGTTCCGTCTCGCGTGCTTCCTGCACGTACTCCGCTACACCGCCGGTGTGGCAGCGACGAAGGAAGGGCTGCAGCTCGTCCCTCACTAAGCCCGTGATGATGGGCAGTGCCCCGGACAGAGGGGTGCCGGGCGAGATGCGGCGAAACAATTGGAATTTAGTGGCGATGAACGCCTCCACTGCCTCGCTGTCCTTCTGCCGAGCCCCATAGAATGAGGCGGAACACTCGACGAGGGGCGATCCTGTGTCGAACTGGTGTCGGAACGTGTCGGTGAACTCGCCCCATGGCATGGCAACCCGGCCCCACATGCTCCACCAGCTCCGAGCGGTCCCTCGCAGCTGCTCGCTGACCCGCTCTGCCCACTCCGATTGGTGCGTCCGGCACCCGGTCAGGCGCGCCTAGCACTGCGTCAGGAATTCCCCTGGGTCCTCGTGCGGGGCGCCGGCGAACTCTGGCAGAGTCGCTCTGCGAGGCGGCAGGGCTCGTGCCAGGTCTTCCAGGCCGGGCCACACGCACTTGGCCAGGGTGATGTCCAGCACGTGCGTCGTGCGGCCAGGGTGCGAGCTCCAGTTGCTGGCGTGGGTGGTTGGGGGGCGGTGATGGCCGGGGTGGTATGGCTTGGTAGGGATGTGTGGTCCACCGGTGGTGTTCGCGCCTGTAATTCCGTCTCCGTGCTGTTGTGCCACGGTTCTATGAGAGCTTCGACCTTGATTGCCGGCAAGTTGTCATCCGGTGCGCATTTACATGTCTGTAGAGGGTTCGCTTTCCCCGTTACCAGGTCCCTGCCCTGTGGCCAGTAGCAGACTCGACAGGTGTTCATCTTGAGTCTGTCTGCCATTGCGTCGCGCGGCGCGTCGGTGTTGACAGTCGCTTCGTGCGCGCACGTGGCTCTGTTTACAAACAGACTCCCGATGAATGAAGAATGGTGAGGGGGGTTGGCGCGCGCGCTGATTTGGCCGCTGGCCGAGAGGCGCCCGGATAGCCGCACAAAAGGGAGAGCCGAGACTGGCCACTGCGAAGGGGGGATGCGGATAGCCGTGTGTAGCGGCGGCCGAGAGCGCCCGGACAGCCGCACAAAGCGGAGAGCGCGAGGATGTGAAGGTGGATGGGGGGGGTGGTGTGCGGGCGAGGATGTTCGCTGAAGGCCCAAAGGGGAGGGGTGGGGGTGAAAGTGAAAGTTGGCGAGGGTCGGCGCGGGCGGTGACGCGCGCTTCCTGGTGGTCCCTTTGTCGCTGCTCCTCTGTGTGCCAAATTACACTGCGCGCATCCAAAATGGCAGTCTTCTGTCCCCTTTGTCTGATTTTCGGCTGTAGTTATGCCCAACGCAAGGGCGCCATTTGCCGTCACCCGACCTATGTGAAAGGCCCGGGGGGTACCTGATGGGCGCTACGGACATCGCGGTGCTCTTGTTGTCCGGAGGGGCGCCAGGCTAGCGGGCTGCTAGGCCGTTGGTGTTGGGTCGTGGGTACTCTGCCCCCGCGTGCCCCGCCAGGTACACGGCTTGAATCTACCCTGAATGGCTCTCCCTTGATTGTGAAGGCCGCTCGGCCGTGTGGAGGACGGGAGACTCCGGAAAATTAGTATACACGAGTTGGTGAGAATTACCTTTAATATAGTCCCGCTACAAAACACTCTCACCAACACTTGGCAACGTCTAGCCGTTACACAATTAACACAGAAAAAACATAACACTACGCGACACTAATGGTTACCGCGGCAGTCTCGCGGGATGCGGGTCGATGCTCGCTGGAGACGGCAAGCGCCGAACATTAACGGGTGCAGGGGGGGCTCAATGAGCGGGCTCCTAAACTCGGCGAAACACTTACGTGAGTGATACGATCTGCAGCGCGGAATCACGATGAAGACGGTCGGGATAGGCCCGGTTCCGTAAAATACGCGCCGAGTCGATGTGGGCAGCTTATGAATTAATAATAGGTTTAAATTTAAATATTTAGTGCAGAATAAAATGATCGCAGAAAGAAAACTTGGATGTTGCCCATGGACACATGTCTGTTCCCGGCGCGGAGTGGTTCGAGACTGCCGGACATGGCCGCCTCGCAAGGAAGTGAAACTTTCTCTTCTTTGTGAGTCGGCGTCAAAAAACTTATATTAACTTAATTTGCTCTATTATAAGCTTAAAACACGTTCCAGGTGCTCAATTAAAAGGCAGCACCTGGTAATTGTGTGCTTAAAGCTTAACAACTCTTTTATAGTAGTATTTAATTATTTGAATTGTGGCATCAAGTTGGCGACTGTAAATTTATCAACATATTGTCTCACTGTGAGCTGTTTTAGTTGGATATCTTCTAATCTGACACTATCATAGTCACGGGCATTTTAATTAAGGCCAGTGGCCGCGGTGACTGTTAATGAGGTTTGTTGTCTATTGAGGTCACGCCCGGGGCGCTCGCCTGACTCAATCTGGCTGGGCAAGGGGCGCACTCCGAAAACGGGATATGGTACTGGCGGTGCGGAGCACGGGTTTAAAGGCCATGGTCGGTACGACGTCATCGTTATACCCATGTAGCATCCAGTAGGCTCTTCTTTGATTAGCAAACGATTTATTATTTTACGTGCATATATAAAAAAAGGAGGTACATAATGACCAGTGGCATTCATAGTGCAAACAGCTGTAACAGTCTGACCTTGTTCAGCTGCGACTGTTTTGGAAACATCCCTTTTCCCTGTTTGTGCTACATGTTTTGGAAGTTTATTTGGCACCGTTTGTACCCCACTTTCGTCCATGTTGTAAATTTGATTTGGACCAAATTGAAATGTTGTCAATGTGGACTCCAAATTATTAAAATACATCGATAATTGGACCCGATTAAAGCCCATAGTTCTAGCCACACTTGTCTTAGTGGCACTCGCAGTTACAGGTTGTTCCTTTCCATGAAATCCCGAGTGAAGTCTCTACCAGCTAATTTCGCTTTGGTTGCAAATTGGTGGGGAATTTCATTTTCCTCAGCAAATTTTGATAAAGGAGAAAACGTAATGATTTAAGGGTCAAACCAAAGTACCTTTTATCAAGTTGAATGCAATGTTTAACCAAAGCATCCTCCTGCTCCTTGGTGAATGTCTTCTTCCTCCCAAATAACCGACTTGCCAGTGGCGAGGCGTGAGGTTTACATGAGGGGAAACAATAACTCCGTTCACACCAAAACATGATGTGGTTGGGTGGGGGGGGGGGGGGGGGTCTGGGGGCCCTCCGCCGGGAAAATATGGATTTCAAGGTACAAAATGGTGCTATTTAAGTATTTTCCTTAACTGAACATTGACTATTCCACAGGTAGAAAAATTGACATTTTTTTTAAATACATTTTTTTTGAAAAATAATGATTGACTTACATTATTCTGATAGTAAAATTCCTACTCTACATTACTTATATACTAAGTGGGAGTGTAGTATCATCGTACGCCCACAAATCCCCCACGCAATGCCAGCCAACAGCCCGCGGGAGAGATGTGCGCGTCCCGAGAGACGACCGCCGACTGAAACGCGACATCGCCACCTGCCGTGCCGAACTGTACCAGACATAGCCGAAGCAGTCGGCGGAAAAATTCCACCGTCTGCTTCGGCCATGTTCGCTCCAGTTCGGCAAGAAAGCGTTACCTTCGTAGCTTCTACCGCGTATTTTTCCAGCCAATCCCCTCCCTGATCCTTTGTACCATGCCACCCCCCTTCCGAAAGGAAACTACTGCGGCAGCCTTCCTGCTGAAAGCGATCCTACCAGCGCTTCTAAACCTAGCAACGCTTTTAAAACAGCATGTTTTTGTGTCAACGAGTTCTTTTTTTATAGCGCACAGCGCACAGTATTGGGTCCCAAGAATATAGTGTAAAAAATACATACACCTAACTGCACGAGCCAAAGTAAAATACTATTCTGAATTTAATATTTATTTAAAAAATACAATGTCTGGAAACTGCCTGGGCAAGCACTGCTTGCCTTGCTTGCCCTGACGAGACGCCACTCCCACTTGCTTTATATGCCTTCAGTTGATTTCGCAGTGTCTTTTCATCGAATCCAACTTCTTTAGCAGCTCTACGAACCGAGAACCCTCTTCGAACTAACAAACAAGCGACTTTGAATTGCTCTGCTGTCATGGGTTTGTAAGTTTTCTTCCTCACATAGTTCCTGGAACAAAACAAATCTTTAGAATAGGTATGTACCTAACTAAAGCCAGTACACGAATGTTGCATGTGCAGGTAGATATTAATTTTAAAGTGAAAGACTTAATGGGTATAAGTAAACCTTTAAGTTAATAGAAATACTATATTTACTTTCACTCTTTATAACTCTGTTAGAAAAAAAAGGATAAGTAAAAAGGTTTTGCAAAAATGGATTAGACAAGGGGCAAATGTCCGCAATCGGAAGAGTGTTGAGAATTGCCCCAAATAAAGTGAGGAGACTTGACCCATTTTGTAATGTCCAAATGATGAGCTCTTTTTTTTGTAAACAAAAGAAAGAATAAAAATTAAGCTTTAATTTTAAAGATAATCAATAACACTTTTTGACAGAAAATTCTACAGTTATAATAAGTAGCTCTATTCTTCTAGAACTTTGAAGAGAAGTCACGAAAATATTGTAATAAACATATAAATATCGGACTTACCTAATTTTTTCTGCTTCCGATTGACAATTAACGATGAATTCTCGAAATAGAACTGGAAGTTGCACTAACAACCTACTGAGGCGAGACTGATTGAGTAATCGATTGTTAAAATCGATATAACATCGATGCGGACACTTGCCCCCTACGGACAATTGCCCCCACCTTCCCTACACATCAACATTTTAATGAGCTAATTTATGTATAAGAAGCTGAAATCAATCATCATTGTATTGATTACTTTTGACTTATCATTTTTTAATTATTATTTGAAAGCTCAGATTACATTTGTCGGATTTTTAAAGTAAACAAATATTTAAAAATTATGATAACTCCTAAAAGAAAATACACTTCAAAAATTATATTTTGAAAGTAAATTAAATCAATTGAACACATCATCTGTTCATTCATCACATAATTTTACATAATGAACATAATTCATATCGTATCATTGCTGTCAACGTACGTCGTCTGCTAATAAAGCACTGTTTGCCCACCATTCTGTCAAATTCAATTATTCAATTGAAATCAAATATGGCCTCCCACTAGCAGTCTATAAGTCTCTAGGTTGTTGCAACTAGGGCATTTCCGAATTAAAAAAACGTTGAACTGCAATAGCATTGAGGGCCGGTTTTATGACCTCCGGCTAAAGTTCCGGCTAAAATTTAACCGCAGGCTAGCTCTTATTTCGGTTTTATGACTCCCTGTTAACGTCTACCTTCCAGTTAAAGTTCCGGCTAACCTAGCGGGTGGATGAACCGGCCGCTAGCTGCTTAACCTGAGGCTAAGCAACAGAAAATAAAATGGCGATGTATCAGGCGAGGTTAGTTGTTGATAGTGATGATGACTTTTTGAGGAATTCTATTGAATATTTGCAGGATGCGATGGAATAATTTATTACTAAATGTAAAATGCTTCACCGTATTCGTCAAAGTTTTATTAAAAATTACATGACATGAAAGTGTAGTCACGCTTTTCTATTCTCGTCGAGTCGTGTATTATTATTTGATTTTAATTGATCACGAAGTACATAAACGTATGCTATGTATATAAACTTAAATGTTCCTGCTTAAGAATATGTGTAAATAAGTGAATTTTAAAATTGCAAAACGAGGGTTATTATTACCTATAAAATGCGTGTTTTCGTGGAAGTTGTATCTGTGAATTTTTATTCGTAATACAGTGGACATATGCCGGGAATGAAATGCGCTTCATACGACTTCAGACGTGGTTCTAATTCAATGAATACAATTGAATGTGAAAATAAATGTTACCCAATTATCCCTTCCCTATCTTACAAACCATTAGGTACTTATTATCTACCTGCCACGCAAGTGCAAAACGAAAACAGCACTGGAATTATTCTGTTTACCGTATCCAAGTTTATCCCTTGATCCTATCGGCATGACCCTTTATATGTAGGTCATGTTTTACATTATACTTGCTGTTTTAATTTAGAATGTTGAAAAATCCTGTACATAACACAAAATACCTAACATATCACGATGCAAACAAATTATGTCAGGTCTTGTAAAAATATATTTCTTTCGTATACATTTTACAATCATAATTATTTCCCCAGTGAATATATCTAGGATCTCTCGACCTACTAAATTAAAACAGCAAGCATTCTATACCACAAACTAATTCCATCAGGATCGGATTAATTTGGATACGTGTTACGAAACTATTAGTACAAAAATGAAACCTACACCAGTGAAATGAAAATCGACAAGTATTCTCCCGAAACGGGGTCTATATTATTTGATTATGAAATAAATTTATGAAAGAAATAAGTGTTCTCTAGCAAAAATGTCATCCCTATTTATTTGTTGGTATAGAATTACTTCGTTAGTTTTGGCTTAATATATAACCTAACAAAATCATGAGTTTCAATACAAGAGTAAAGTTGAAAACACACGGTTTTGAATCGTAAATTGTAATTTTATGGTTTAATACAAAGCAGGTTTGACGTCAAAGTAGTTTTTGGTTAATTTAATTATATCTGTTGCAAGATAAAGTTCGCGGCATATTTCTTTACTGCAGCTGTAAACATTCCGAATCACAATACAAACAAACAGCTGACTAACATTCTACCAGAAAAAATAACTGTCTTGCAACAAAAGTTACCAAATTCTGTTTTATTTCATTACCAACACAACCATTATTACACCACACGCTTCGTCAGGTTCCGGTTAGCCAACCGCAGGCTAAGTATGGGTCATAATACACCCCTCTTTCGTTAACCGGAGGCTAGCCTTACCTGGAGGCTAGCTAACCTGAGGATTTAGCCGGAGGTCATAATATCGGCCCTGAGTGTCCTCTCTGTACTAGTACTTTATTTACTCTATGTGAATGACATCTTAGGCTTCCCGTGTTGTTCTTTGAGTTTATAAATTTGTTAGACCACAGAATACAGAAGACAGAAGCTCTTATACAATTATCATGAACGTTATACGAAATGTGAAGGCAAACAACTTATGTGTGTGTAATTTGTAGAGTTTTATTAGGGGAGTATAAGTAAATGCAGAGTACATTAAATAATTGCATCCCAGCCTGTATTAGCCGAATATCTCTGTATATAATGACACGAATCGCAGACGGTGACGGACCCTTAAGCTGGATTTACACGACGCAATATGCACGCAATTTCCATGCAATCTGCTAATATTGCATTGCAGCTCACATAACAAATTCTCAGAATTTCACACGCGATGCAAGCTACGGCGAAATATCTGAGAATAGATCATGCTCTATATTTTGATGCAAGTTGCGCAGAACAAGCACTGTGATTGGTCGTTCTCTGTAGTAAATTTACGCGCGTATTTGTAAATATAAACAAAAACAAGCTCTTTACAAACATGGAATGGACACCCGAGTGTGTTTTGCGGCTCTTGGATGAATATCAAAAATATCCAGTTCTGTACCATAGGCGTGCGCACGGTAGGTGCCACAGGTGCCTTGGCACCACCATTAGGGTTAATGTTATTTCGTTTTTTACAAGCAGAAATAATACATACTTACAAAAAACCGTATTATTTCAACCAAAAAAAAAATATGTTTTCCAATCGTGTCGAGTTACAGATATGTGCTCATAACACTATCAGTAGGCTATGTCAATTATCAATCGAACCAACTATCACACGGAAACAAGCCAGGTGCAATTACTTGTGTTGTACACGCGGGCCGCGTCTACGAAACGTCTCCTAGTTCTCCTCGAATTACATAGAATGCGCGCTCGGTGTCCACTGTTCACTCCACTCGGCAGGCGCACGGAATAATAGCCGCCGGCCGCCAGGGTTTATTTTAAAAAAAGAGAGAGAGTTTAGTTAGTTAAAAGGATAGGCTTACTCGATGACTTATATGCAGTCGCCGACAAAACATTTTTGTTGTATTCCAAAAGTTAAAACTTTTGCCCACTCTTATTTGTGTATTTTTATTATTTTAATATTTTACATATTTGAGGTATGTTACAAAAACTCCCTTGTTTTGTTGATTTTAAAACTTAACATTTGAGAATGTTTTTTCTAGCTTTTATTTGGCGTCTTCAGAAAACATGTAAAGTATTGTTTTTCAAAGCCACCAGCATGAATTCCGTGCAAACAATTTGTGCAATTTACTTTATGGCTCAACAAAGCTTAAAACTGTAAATAGTTTTGTAGTTTTCCTGGCGATTATAACGTTAAAAGCCATAAATTGTCATAAAAAATGTTAAAATTTTTACATCTGTGTATTTAATATTTTTGTTCGGAAACACCTTAAATAGCAACATTTTGCGCTTTCAAATCCAAATTTTTCCGGGGGAGGACCCCCGGGCCCCCCGCTTTAGTCTCGGGGTCCATGAATGATATGGCTGTTGTATAATCTGGCACCACCACTACTGAAGTTCTGCGCACGCCTATGTTCTGTACAACACCTAATCGCCAAATTACCATAACAAACATTTGCGTGAGAAAGCAATACAAGCTGTGGCCACGTCTGTGTCGGAATTACGTGTAAACACGACCACAGAAGATGTAAAAAACAAGTTTAGAAATCTGCGATCGTGCTTCATCAGATAACATTTACATCATTGTCAGTGCACAAAGTGCCTTGTTCCTTTGATTATCCATTTGTACAGAAATGTGGCGGGAACAAAACAGATCGCATGTTTATTGCATGGGGAATTTGCGCTGTGTAAATGAAAGATTGCATGCAATAATTGCACGAGAGCTTGCATGCAATAATTGCACGAGAGCTTGCATGCAAGGAGCTGTGTGAGAAGTGAATTGCATAGTGTAAAACCAGCTTTACGGATTACCTCGGCAGTGCTGAGCTCCTACGTTTACGTTGCTTCTTGCACCTAATAGAAGCCAAGTATTTGGCTGCAAAGTGGCAATGTTTGTGCTCTAAATACGTTAAAAATGGTAAATATGTAGTTGGGCGGTATTTGCGAAAAAAAATGTTAAAAATCCGAAAATACCTTTATTGTATGCTCTTCAACGTCCTCTTTTCATTAAAAGCGGCGGAGGTAAGAAATCCCAAATACTTTAGGAGATATAGAATTTTTAAATTTCATCATGTAGTTGAGCGGTATTTGCGAAAAGAAATGTTAAAAATCCGAAAATACCTTTATTATATGCTCTTCAACTTCCTCTTTTGGTAAATATGTAGTGTACGGATTAGCGCCAAAACAAATCGTACAAATATAAAATAACTTTCATTTTATGCTCTTTTACGTCCTCTTTTCATAACCGCCTGTGGAGATAAGAAATTCCAAATACTTTAGGAGATATCAAATTTTTTAATTTTCATATTTGGGCAATATTTGTTAAAAAAAAAATTAAAATTCCAAAAATACCTTTATTCTGTGCTCTTTAACTTCCTCTTTTCATTAAACCCGGCGGAGATCAGAAATTCCAAATACTTTAGGAGATATGGAATTTTTTAATTTTCATGCTGTGCACTGATGCGGCGTTCAGCGGGAAGCCTACGATTCACTCATCCTTCTGGACATACCCGAATACTCACGTTGGCAAGCCTTCTTTTCTTAAAATTAGCAAGAAGTAATTGAAAATACTTTAAAACATTCTGGATGGTTGGTTATATTAGGTAAGTATTGCTACATTAAAAAAACTGTAAAATCATTTTATGGTTGCTTAGCAAATAACTTTTTAATATGTAGCTATCCAGCGCTAGGAAACCGTTTACATGATTTCACAGTATTTTTAATGTATCTATCCTAACCAAATCAACCATCCACAATGTTTTAAAGTATTTATAATGTAGCTAACATAACCTAATTGACCATTAGTTTTCATGAGTTGCATATTTATTTACAACAAAAAAAAAACCGAAGATGCACGATCGGGCGTTTGCCTCTCGTCTGTTGAAAGAAGGCTTGCCAACGTGAGTATTCGGGTATGTCCAGAAGGATGAGTGAATCGTAGGCTTCCCGCGTTCACCATTGTTGCTTGTTTACAAGTTTTTTTTTTTTTTCGCGACGTAGTTGAACGACTACATCACGTAAAAAGAAAATTATGTGAGTTCCTACTGTTCATCCTTTTTCCCGGTTTGTTAGGTCAGGTCAGCTACATTATAAATACTTTAAAACTAAACAACCATTAAAATTAATTTGTATTATTTTTAATGTCCGGTCAGTTTCAAAGTATTTATACTGTAGCTGACCTGACCTAATCTACCTTTGTCCCGTTTTGGGTAGATATGTAGTTGGGCGGTATTTGCGAAAAAAAATGTTAAAAATCCGAAAATACCTTTATTTTATGCTCTTCAACGTCCTCTTTTCATTAAAAGTGGCGGCGGTAAGAAATTCCAAATAATTTAGGAGATATCAAATTTTTAAATTTCATCATATGTATTTGAGCGGTATTTGCGAAAAAAAATGTTAAAAATCTGAAAATACCTTTATTATATGCTCTTAAACTTCCTCTTTTCATTAGAAGTGGCGGAGATAAGAAATTCCAAATACTTTAGGATTTATTGAATTTTTTAATTTTGCAATACAAGACCTGTGGAACCATTTGAGCGCCGCCATTTTTGTTATTTTGCCGTGTGTTCGTGAATACGTGAATCGTCAATGCCTAATTAATAAAATGGTTGATTAGGTCAGGTCAGTTACATTATTAATACTTTCAAACTAAGCCGACATTAAAAATAATGTGAATTTATTTTATTTATTATTCTTTAGTTTTAAATTATTTACAATGCAACTGACCTTACCTAACAAACCCGTAACAAAGGATGCACAGTAACAACTAACGTAAATTTTTTTTGTTACTTATTACTTGCGCAACAATATAAAAATAACAAAGAAGACTTTAAAATTAGAAACCTTAAAAACTCACCTAAGTTGGAGGCGGTAATTAAACACGGTTTTAAACAATAAATGAACTAAATAATAACGTATTGGTTCGTTTGAATTCTGGTCTATCACGAACAATCACGTGACATCATTATCCAATAAACAAAAGTAGATACTCGTACGTAAACAAGAAAAAATGATAATCGCCACATCAATGCACTGGTATTGTGATGAAATTTAAAAATTCGATATCTCCTAAAGTATTTGAAATTTCTTATCTCCGCCGCTTTTAATGAAAAGAAGGGTAAATATGTAGTGTACGGATTAGCGCCAAAAAAAATCGTACAAATATAAAATAACTTTCATTATATGCTCTTTTACGTCCTCTTTTCATAACCGCCTGCGGAGATAAAAAATTCCAATTACTTTTGGAGATATCGCCGTTCTTATTTTGCAATACAAGCCCTATGTAATCATTCAACAGACGCCATTTTATATTTTTCCGTGTGCGCGTGAATGCCTAAATAACAGAAATTTTCCATTAGGTAAGGTTAGTTACATTATAAATGCTTCAAAAAACCGGAAATTAAAAATAATATCAATTAATTTTACTTGTATAGTTTTAAGTATTTATAATGTAACTGACCTGACCTAACAAAACGGGGTAAATATGTAGTTGAGCGGTATTTGCGAAAAAAAATGTTAAAAATCCGAAAATACCTTTATTGTATGCTCTTCAACTTCCTCTTTTCATTAAAAGCGGCGGAGGTAAGAAATTCCAAATACTTTAGGAGATATCAAATTTTTAAATTTCATCATATGTAGTTCAGCGGTATTTGCGGAAAAAAATGTTAAAAACCCGAAAATACCTTTATTATATGCTCTTCAACCTCCTCAGCGGCGGAGATAAGAAATTCCAAATACTTTAGGAGATATAGCCGTTCTAATTTTGCAATACAAGACCTGTGTAATCATTCGACCGTCCCATTTTTTTTATTGCCATGTGTTTGTGAATGCCTAATTAATGAAAATGGTCGATTAGGTCAGGTCAGTTACATTATAAATAATTTGAAACAGAGTGTACATTAAAAATAATATGAATTAATTTAAATGGTTCTTTAGTTTTAAAGTATTAATAATGTAACTGACCTGACCTAACAAACCGGGACAAAGGATGAACAGTAACAACTCACGTAAAATTTTCTTGTTACTTATTAGTTATTACTTGCGCAACAATATCCAATTAACAAATAAGACTTTAAAATTAGAATCGTTAAAAACTCACCTAAGTTGGAGGCGGTAATTAAACACCGTTTTAAACAATAAATGAACTAAATCATCACGTATTGGTTCATTTGAATTCTGGCCTATCACGAACAATCACGTGACATCATTATCCAATAAAAAAATAGATACTCGTAAACAAGAAACAATTGTGAATGCCACATCAATGCACTGGTATTGTAATGAAATTTAAAAATCTGATATCTCCTAAAGTATTTGGAATTTATTACCTCCGCCGCTTTTAATGAAAAGAGGAAGTTGAAGAGCATACAATAAAAGTATTTTCAGATTTTTAACTTTTTTTTTGCAAATACCGCTCTACTACATATTTACCATTTTTATTAACTATCTCGTATCACACTTTCGCACTTTAAGGGTTATGTAGGTACACAATAACAATGCTAAGGGATGTATGGACGTATCAGTGGATGTGAGAGTCTCATCCCTAAAAATCTCGAATTAGTGGACGCATGAGAGGATGCATCGACATCCCTTGTGAGAATTCGGATACAACTCAAAGATGGCCGCGTCCATTACGATGCACTATCTATGGATCCCTTAGCTAAGGGATCCATTAGGCCACTATTCGGATACAGCTTATGTGAAATTTTGCCTGAGCTATGGCCTTTAAGGAAAACATATTTTTAAAATTAAATTAATATTTTATAACCTGAAATGCACTCTCATTGGTTGCCATTTTTACGTTTGTGTGCATTGTGAAAGACTTTCCGTTTCGGGAGCACAAAAGTGGTGCATTTTTCGTGCGAAGTCGTGTAAACTCTGAAACTGTCGGGATTAGCGTTCTCTCTTTCTTTCTAAGCACTTCTTGCAGTGCATGTGGTGCAGGACTTTCAAACCCTTGCTTTCGAACGACAAACAAATATAGTTAACAATTAAACTCCAACTGTACACTTTGCAGAAACTACGTATTGAGTTTATTATAAATATATAGCTTAGACAAACAGACGTGATAGTATTTGCAGAAGGTTTTGAAAATATGGTAATTACAAATTAATTTTAGAACTAGGTTTTTATGAACACACACAACAATATCAATAATGGACATTTATAGAGATGGTGATTTTCATGGGAAAAATAACTTGGCCTTGTGTAAATTTTATTTTTGTCTACATAACTTCTTTATTTTTGAAAAGAAAATCGTTCCGCACTTTGATGGGCCAACGAGAATTAAGTTATGATGCAGCATGTTCAGTATTCGACTAGATATAGTTATGAGTGCTAAAAATATTTATTTCAGCCATTAGATTGATAAGTTGCATATTTGAAAACCATTTAGATTTGATAAACTATGGGAATAAATCACCATCACTATAAATCAAATTCCATTGTTAAATTTTTACATCAAACTCGATTTCCTCATTCATAATGTCATGTTTGGCAACGTAATGTTGTAAAATATCCGTAGGTTTAGATGTGTTTTCCCTTCAGAGGGAACATTGAATCACAAATTCTACATTGTTTTATGTCGATCGGTGTTGAGTGTTCATATGTCTCACTAGCGCAGACTTTGTTGTAGTTTCTGCACTGCAATCATCACAAGATACTTTAAATTTATCGTGTGTGGCATTTTAGGCTTCGATAAAACTTGAAAGTCTTACTGCACAAATTACTGCTACACTCATCCATGGTTATAGTGGTATATTTCTATCGCTTCTAACTTTATTATAAAGTTCGTACTACGGTCTAATTCAAACAGAAGTACTCTCCGAAATTGCGATAGGCATTGTTTCAGTGACAGATCAACTAACCTATTCTTTTGTATATGCTTTTGATTCCTTAATTAAAAATAATGCATAACTCTGAAAAATTAACAACCTTGTGACTAGCTAAACAATAAGTTTTTATTAATCACATGGAAATAAACAGGTTAGAAAAGTCTAAAATTAAAATTAAAATCGCTTAAAATGAAATTTAGGATGATCTAACAGAACAATGTATCTCTGTAAGGTAAAACAAAAATAAACATTTAAAAACACATTACTTTCCAAGTTAGCCTTTTTTGCAGGGTGGGATTAGAATGTATGAGAGGAACGTCTTATGTCTCTTGGAACGCAAAAGAATAAAATACTTTTTAAAACATTATTTTACCATTCTAGCTTTTTGTCGTGCACCATAGCAACAAGAGAAAACATGAGACATAAATGTATGAGAGACATGTCTGCCACACAATATTCTTTGGCCGGTGCGACACCTTAATCGCAGTGGAGTATCTGCCACAGCAATACTCTTTGCGCTAGCGCTGGCACCCTTTTTGTGTTGCCGAGACACAAGTTTGTGGAAGCAGCAGAGATGCGATGGTGAAATGTTCCGGGAACTCCGTCTCAGTTTACGTGATCCGTCTCCATTTCCGTGCCATTGTAGAACGGGTCTTAAGAGTGTTCTTTCACCATGAGCATACATTGAAATTAATTTTTGTGATGGGAAAAGGGGGGGGGGGAGATTTTAGATGATTATGAAAAATTTGGACTCTGAAATGGAAAACAATTTAGGGTAGAAAACGTATTCACATTAAAGTTACTGTCTTTTGAAAACAGTTTCAACTACACAATTTTCGTAAGGCTCTCTGGAGAACCACAAGATTAGGGATATCTTCGTTGGAAACAGTCTTGGCTACACCATAAAAGTTTTCATTATTATATTTACATTACCTATTTACTTATTTACATCCTAAAAAAACAAATATTTAAATCTAACACACTAATGTATCCTCTTTGTAATTCTTAAATCTATTAACTGTACTCTAAAAAAAAGGGGTGGGTGGGGAGCAGTTTATAACTAGTTGATATCAATGGTCTAAACCAGTGGTTCCCAATCTTTTTTAGCTGGCGACCCACCTTTCCTTATCGGAATACCTCCATGGTCCATCGGTCCATGGTGGAGTAAAAAACCTTATTTGTATTGTATCCCTTCCTTATGTATATGTACACACATACACACTTTTTTGAGGATACAGATTGATTATTGATAAACAATTTGTGTTCTGATTTGCAAATGGTTGAAAATATAAGCACTTCGTAGAAAAACAGTTGGGTCATTCCATGCCAAATCAACCAGAAAATAATAATTTTTGGCATCACCATCTCCGAATTAAAAAAAACTTGGTGAATTAGCAGTAGGTGTGCAGAAAAGTGCATTAGCAAAGTTATAGCCCCCTGTGAATAATACTTTTTACACAGCAGGGTTGCCAGCTTGTGGAAAAAGTGGAAATTTTGCTGCGCAAGGTCCAATAAAAATATTTGTAACTTCCTTTGTAGTTGAGTGAGAACCTTGATGTAGGGCTCAATAGAAAGCTAGAAAAGTGTACTTTGACATAAAAATAAATTTTACGAATTTTAAAAGAAATTGGTTTCAAGATCATGTGCATGTAACCTGTGACCTTAAAAATTTTGAAAAGTGTATTTTTGAAAATGGTGAAAAAATTATATGTTAAGAAGTGCATTATTGGCTATAATTGACCTAAGTTTCATTTTGGGATGGATCTGGGAACATAAGCTACATCTCAAATATTGACTAGGGATGCAGTGGAATTGAGCCACTTTTGCACCCAATGTTCTTAGAGCAAGTTAAGACAAGTGTATATAATCACGTGTCTCACAAAGCAAGGTCAGTCTTAGTGCAGCTTTGTCATTGACAACGGTGCTATACATTTGGTGTGAATTTCTTCAGTTTAGCCGTATTGATAATTAGTTTGTAACAATGGAAAAAAATTACATAAATACACATTGCTGTAATCCGTTTAATATTCAGGGTCACAAAAGCAGCAGAAAACAGTTGAAAAATGTTCTTCAGTGAATGATACAGAAACAACCACACCTGCAGACTGGACAGAAGGTATGTGATTCATGTCGGAAACAAATCTCATCAATAGCAAGTGCAAGTACTACACAGGAGGAAGAGTACAGTGAAGAGGATAGCTCAACTGACAGTGATGAAGGGGAATCAAGCATGGATGTAGTGTTGCACACATTTAATAACAGTCTACCAAGTATAGGGGAATCACCCATAAAGAAACGAAAAGTGAGAACAGCAAAGTATGCAAGGAGAAAAGTAATGAAAATATCGTCTGCAATTCAAGAAAGAATATTTCAAATCCCTTAACCAGAAGTAGGAGTATCACAGGAAAAAAGTTGTGATGAAAATATATTAGAACAATTGAAGGAAAATTTGAAGGGTGTACAGAAAGAAGTATGAAGGCGCAAATTTTCACTATTTTACCTAAAGATTGGAGTATTAACAGAATACAGAAGGAATTCCCAACTGCAACGAACTACATGATACGAACATCAAAGAAGTTAGTGAAGGAAAATGGAATAATGACATCACCTAATCCAAAACCAGGGAGAAATATAGACTGCAGTGTCGACAATATTGTTCAGATGTTTTATTCAAACAACAATGACATGTAAGCAGAATGATGCCTGGTAAAAAGGACTTTGTAACTATTTGAATTGGTGAAACCAAAGAACACAAACAAAAGAGGCTCCTACTAAACAATCTGAGAGAAGTATATGCCTTGTTCAAACAGGAGCATCCAAGTGTCAAAATTGGTTTCTCCAAATTTGCATCTCTACGGCCTAAATATGTGGTTTGGCAGGATCTAGTGGGACACACACGCTATGTGTCTGTGTAACACACCAAAATATGAAGTTGTTAATAGATGGCTGTAATTTGGCCAAACTCATGGAAAGAGAAAATCTGTTAACATCACCACTAAGTGGCTCAAATGGTGTGTAATCCTCCCAAAATTAAATGTTTTTTCCATGAGTGTGCAGAATGTCCAGACCCTGATAACATACAAAAATCACTGGAGACTACATTGGAGCAGAATTCAATTGAAACTGTAACATTCAAGCAGTGGGTTGCATCAAAAGTTTACACACTTGAAGTTCTTGTGAAGCCATCTGATGATTTAATAGAATTGTTCATTTCTAAATTATTAATATTACAAACTCACTCTTTCATCGCATACCAGCAAGGGAACTAACTACCTAAAGGATCTGGAAAAAAAATTAGATGTTGGTGAGGTAGTTGTTGTATGTGACTTTGCAGAAAATTATTCTTTCATTATGCAAGATGAAGTTCAGGGATTCCATTGGAACAATGTACAGGCTACAGTTCATCCATTTGCAATATACAACCGTGATGAGTCAACAGAGGAAATAATTTCTACCAACCTAACAATAATTTCTGATTGTCTCCAACATGATGTCATTGCAGTACATACTTTTCTTACACATGTTATTCCATTTTTGAAAAAGTCACTTTATGTAAAATATATTACTTCTCTGATGGTTGTGCTGCTCAATACAAGAATAAAACTAACTTCTCAAATTTGATGTATCATGTAAATGATTTTGGAGTTGGAGCTGATTGGCACTTTTTTGCCACCTCTCATGGCAAGAATACATGTGATGGTCTAGGGGGAACACTGAAGCGACTGGCAGCCAGGGCAAGTCTGCAACGTCCTTACACAGATCAAATTATGACCCCACGGAAACTGTTTGAATGGGCTGTAAGTAGTTTGCATAACATGAATTTTGTTTATGTCACTCATGAAGAGGTAATGAATGAAAGAAAGGTGTTGTCTGAAAGATGTGCAAATGCTAAACCAATACCTGGAACTCAGAAGCGTCATGCCTTCCTGCCTGTTTCATCTGAGGAAATAATTGTGAAGAGATTTTCTAGTGAAACTGAAGGTGAAACTCACTACATGAATAAAATTAAATGTACATTGTCTGTGAATGAAGTTAAAGGTTTTGTGACATGCATGTACGGAAGTGGGCGGTGGTTGGGATGTGTTCTGAAAGTAGAAGAAAGTTCTCATGAAGTTCTTATTAGTTTCCTGCATCCACAAGGTCCCTCCCCATCTTATGTATATCTCCAGGATCCAGATGTTATGAAGATTTCAATTGAAGATGTGCTCACAACTGTAGATCCAAGAACAGCAACTGGGACATACGTTTTAACAGCCTTTGACACAAAGACCTCGGAAAGCCAACTAAAGGAAAGGAAGCAACAGTAACCTGCAGTATTTGTAATGAGTAAATGAATCATATATAGGAATTAATTCAGTGTTAAATCCACGAATGACTTAAAGCTACGCCAATTTTTTAATTGTGTTAATGCCTTACTAGAGTAGTTTTAGTGAACATTGCCTAATTCACAATGTTCTAGTGTTTCATCCCAGATACATCCCAAAATGAAACTTATGTCACTTATAGCCAATACTGCACTTCATAACATATAATTTTTTCACCGTTTTCAAAAATACACTTTTCAAAATTTTTAAGGTCACAGGTTACATGCACATGATCTTGAAACAAATTTCTTTTAAAATTTGTAAAACTTATTTTTATCTCAAAGTACACTTTTCTAGCTTTCTATTGAGCCCTACATCAAGGTTCTCACTCAACTAAAAAGGAAGTTAAAAATATTTTTGTTGAACCTTGCGCAGCAAAATTTCCACTTTATCCACAAGTTTGCAACCCTGCTGTATAAAAAGTATTATTCACAAGGGGCTGTAACTTTGAGTGTTCACTTTCCTGCACCTATACTGTTAAAGCCCTAAGATTCATTGAATTCGGTGATGGTGATGTCAACAAGTGTGTGAAATGGCATGGAATGACCCAGTTATTTATTTAACAATAGCTTTATGTTTGCAATATATTCAACAAGTGGTTTCATACTCACTAACAAGTGTTCCTAGGGGAAGATAAAATCTACAATTATAAAAGTACACTAAGACCATTTTAATTTTTCAGACAAAAAATATTTATACAGCTTTGTTATGATTACAGTTAAGAAAAATATTATCACAATATATCAGTATGTAAAATTGCTGTTTATAAGTAATATTAATGAGATTTTTGGGACTGATTTGATTGAACTAACATGTCAATGTCAGGATTGAATGAAGATGTTTTTAATCTTAAGTTACTTTCAACATTGAGTTGATTTCTGTATTTGGTTTTTAGGAAAACCAAAGTTGAAAAAGTATGTTTGCATAAATACGTAGTGGTGAATACCATCAGAAACCTCAATGCAGTTACGGATATTGTTGGATATTCTGTCCTCGTTTCCATCCAAAATGTTGTTAAATATTTCTCCTTATAGACTGACTTTATCATGGAATCACAGGAGAATGAGTTCATTTTCCTGCAAAATAAAACAAAATAATATTACTGGTTTAAAAAAAAATTATAAATAAAAGGGAAATCTAAAATAGCCACACATTTCAAACTTTGTATTTGAATAAAAAACTTCACAAAACTGACTTCGTATTTTGCAATAAAAAATTTAGTAAATACAGTATTACAGTATTATTTTTACAAAGAATCAATTTTGTTAAAATATTTTAAATTGATGCATTTACATTTTATGAATGTGATTAGTTATAAATTTCAAATTGTTAAAAAGAAATAAATCATACGTTTAGTTAACAGTAATATTTTAAGATTTAAAAGAGTAGTATGTCCGCGCCAGGAATGGTGGCACTCGAGCTCCCTAGTCCTCGGGCTAATGGGAGGGCACGACCACCCGCAGCGACGGGCGACAGCAGTTGCGTGGCCGTATATTCTCTTACATGGAAACATTTGTCCGCGCCAGGAATGGTGGCACTCGGTCACTCTAGTCCTCGGATCAGAGGGTACGATCATCTGTAGCGAGGACGATAGTAGTAACGGCGTGGTCATATATTCCGTTACATGAATATATTTATAAATGTTTCACAGTAAATGTTCATATACACCTGTACCATGTGACCATAATCATTGACTTTACAACAGCTTTCAAGACAAGGAACTAATTTGTTTCAGTAAAAAAAAAAAAAAAAAACACATTGAATATTAAACATAAATTAAAATACTAAACATTTATGTCACATCGTAATGTAAATAAAACATTCATCACGGTACTGCATTACTGTGCAGCTGAAATGTCCCTGCAGTCTTTGTATAGCTATGCAATATAAAGTGTCTTAGGCATTACTGTCTCTTATGCTTCAAATCATATATATATATATATATATATATATATATATATATATATATATATATATATATATATATATATATATATATATATATGTGTATATATGCTGTTAACAATCAAATTTCCTAATAACACATATCTTACAACGCATTAACATTGTTTCAATACTATATAAATAATCTTCTTAAAAAACAATTTAATTGCTATTGCAAATATGGTAGTGCAATTAAAAATGTGATAACATGAATGGTAAAATAATAATAATAATATAAATAGGCTGAAAGTGTAGCATTACAAATGCTATAAATAAACAATACCAACAAATTAAATACGATTCAGAAATGTATGAGTGAAATACCAAGCTACACTGATAGAAATATATTTGAAATATAATGTTTCAAACTGTAATACCCCAAGTGTCTTAAAGAATAATTAAGTAATTAGATAAAAGATTTGGAAACTCTGAATACTGGGGCCCTCAATTGATAGCGATAAAAGTCAACAACAGAGGCGACACTAGGAGTAAACAAAGAAAATTTAGAGACTCCCTACGAACACTTGGGAGAAAAAGGATCGGTATTATATATTAAATAAATAAAAACAACTGTTACGTCTATAGACTTCCTTATTTTATTAATCATTGTTCTTTCTTTTTTATAGATTAAATTTTCCTTAGTAACATCTGTTTTTCATTGATAAGTGATCTTACTTAAATTCCTTACAATTACTCTTATTATATTAATTGAACTTATTTACTATTGGGCCGGCTCTGAATGTTTAACAAAAATTACAATATTTAAAAACAGGAATGAAATCAACATTGGTAACTTTAAGAGTTGTACATATAGTCCTTGCAAAACATAATATAAATTTCTTCTCCTTGACTTGCTTTTACTGTCCGCTGTCTTAACTGGGTGACACTATTTTTTTTGAGTTCGTGAATAGAATAATAGAATTATGCGGGTATCACCCGGGGCTGTAGGTAGACGGTGATCGAGGTAGTTGGCCTAAAGATGGTGGGTTCTCCTCAGGAACCGACTCCAGAGGTTCTGGCAGAGGATTTTGGCTGCCCCAAACTTGGAACCCTGTCTGAAACAGAAGTCCAAATTCCAAAGAATTAGACCTGTTTCCAGACAGTATACTTAAATGGCGCAAAAGGCCAATAGAGGGAAATAAAGGGGGGGATGACGTCAAGACTTACCAAAACAGGGTGTTGGTCCTGGCGCTCAGGAGAGGGCGTCTCGTCTCCGAAAACTCGAACCATGATTCGCGGTAGCCACGGAAGTCATCATGATTAATTTAAAAAAATATAAAAAAATTACTAAGTTTCTCTACTTTCAACTAAACTACTGACTGGTTAATATTAATTTTGGATAGGGACTTCATCCCTCTAGTCTGAGCAGACTACATAATATATGATGCGATGTCGATGATTCGCCGAAGATTGCAGATACAAACCGTACCAGTCAGTAAGGAGGCGCGCACCGAAGTAAGTTCACAGCGGGATATCACCAGAATATCATAAGCGCGGGGTCTCTAGAGAATGGGAGGGGGGGTAGGCTCTGAGCCGAAAATTACCGAGCCCACCCGAAGGTGTCCGGCATAAAAAAATTAGATCTTACTGGAGTGACTGCGCGACTGAGGCGCTATCTTTTGGTGGCGAGAAGAAGTACTAATAAATCGACTTGTGACCGACGAGAGTGTCAAGCTAGGGGGTAATGGAGTAACCAGTGGTGCCACCTAGCGGCCTGAGAGATAAGGGGGAGAGAGGTTGTCGTTACCTCCGCGCGAGCGCGGTAGTGTCGACGCTGCCGACGCCCACAAGTGGCGTTAGTGACGACAGCCGTCACTAGATGTCATTAAAGTCCAGAATCGTAAGTGCGGCTGTCAAGCCTGAGATGGCCTTGACTTCGGTTAACGTACCCGTGCGGTCGTCGCTCCTAGCTTCACTTCTGAGAAGAAAGGGTGGGTGAGCAGGAGGGGGATGGCTTCAAAAAACGCATGGTCTGTGGGACGCAAGGCCCACGGGATCCTCCTGTCGTGTCTTGCTGCTAGTGAACCTTATACCGATTCGTGACAGAGTTAGCAGGGCTCAGCACTGCTTCACAAGCTGCTCTAGGCAAAAGGTAGTCACGCGAAGAAATAAAGTTACCGGCCCTCGACGTGCCTGGAGGCGGGAGAAATATTAGCCAGAATGCTAGTCTAGCATGAGTAGGGATGGGTAAATGTCCAAAATTTTATCTATCTGAAATTTTCCTGGAAATTTTCATGGAAACTTTCCAAAAACCGAAAAACATAGGAAATTTTAGGAAAATTTGATGTTGGTTTATAAATAACCATTTCAGAGAATTAGACATGTGACTGTCTCTACTGTATGAAATTTTAATATTGTAAAATACAATATTCATAGTTGCAGTATTAAGAGGACATTAAAATATCTTTCGTTAGCGATGTAGAATTTACTGTGGGTGCTGTTCTAAATTAATTTCAACATTTAGGTGGAATTATTCTTTTTAAAAATACAGTTCACAAATTCATTGCAAGTAGGCCTAATCAGTTTTTAAATCTGAAAATTATTTAATCAGCTGCTTTCAACATTACAAACAGCTAATGTAGTGGAAGAAAAATTAAGGTAAAGAATACTTAACTGAAGATTTAAAAGAAATGATTCCTTCTGAAAAAACAATTACCTGGTCAATAACAGTTAAAATATTTGACTACATAGATTTGAAAATATTAACACTATATTATTACAATTTATCAACTGATTGGAAATAAAGACAAATAAGCTGTAACAAATAGAACACTAAAAAAAATATTGATCAACAATTAGTTGCATTCATAATAAGAAATCATACATATGTTACAGTTTTAACTGAATTGGAAACAAACATGTCCTTATTTAAGTCATATTGGGTCTTAGAAACCAATGAAATCATCATTGTCCTCATAACTGAAATCACTGTTTTCTTCCTCTTCTGTTTCATTGTTAGAACAAGATGCACTGTCTTCTTTTAAAACACACTGTGGTAGTTTTTTCTTCTGCTATACTTTCTCACATTTGTCTTCCACAATGACAGTAATAGAATCTTTCCTTTCCAATTTTTCAATGTCCTCCTGGATGTGGTGACACAATTTCCAGTTGTGGGCAATGAATGATATTTTACCTGCTCTTTCAGTGGTCAAGCGGTTTCTTAGTTTTGTATGTATACTACAATGTGTACTGAAAGACCTCTCTGTAGCAGCAGAGGTTACTGGCATACCTAAGATTCTGTTTGCTACTTTTGACAGCTGTGTATGACCACACAGACCTTTCCACCAAGTACAGGGTTCAATTTTACCTTTTTCAAGCGCCATCCAAAGAAATTCTTTGGCCCACATACCTTCTCTACTTCGGTACTGAGCTAACTCTGTTAACACTTTTGGTGCTATCTGTTTAAATACTTGCCCTTTCACCAATGCTGGCCATTTTAAGCGGTTTTTAACAGCACGAAAAAAATATTTAACACTAATGTAAAATAAAAATACCAACTTTGTAATATATTTTAACACTTAAGTTTTATTTTAATGTACAATTTATATATATATTAGACATATTTTAACATTTTAAAACCTTAGCTCAAAATATTATGTTTTTTATGAAAATAAAAATTTGAAAATTACACTTTGATTTCAAATACATAATTTAATTTGAACAAAAGCAAAAAATATTTCAAACAATTCATATAAATGTTAGTTAAACATACTCAGAATTAAGTTTGAATGATTATAGATTTATTTTTTATTTTTTGAAACCCAAAAATCATGTAAGTAAAAGTTAAGTTTTTTTGAAAAATTCTTACTGCATAATTTATAGTGATTTTATTGATGAATTTGATCTCCAAACTAGTAATTTTACTATACACAAGTGAATAAATTAAAAAAAAACATACAATTATGTTAGGTAGTTTTTCTTTGAATGGAAAACCTCGAAACATGGTGTTACACAAAAAGCAAAATTGCAGACACTGCACTGGTATGAGGTATCCTTCCTTCTTGCTTTTCCAGTATCTTTCATGCCTTTTTCTGCACAAACTTTACATCTTCTTTGGGCTTTCTTTTTCCCTGGAGCAATGGGAATCCTTTCTAGAAAGTGTTTTCCTGAAAGACGGGAAAGCTGAGTCCCACTTGCTCCAGGATTAGATGGTTCTTCCACTGCAACTGCTAAGTCACTGCAGACTTTCTTCAAAAACTCAGTCAGTGAGACAGGAGAATGGTCACTTGCTACTTGATTGTACAAGATGCACGCATTTGATACACACATCAGTATCATATGGAAAGCCAGCTTGCGCCACCATTTTACTGTTCTGTGCTCAAACACACCGTATGACATTCTCTGGTCTGACAAGTCTACACCACATTTTTTTTTTGTTGTAGTTTACTACAGCTGCTGGCTTGGTAACTTCATGACCTCGTTTGTTTGTAAATGTCACCATTTCTGCTGTATGTCGAGTACTGATCATGTACACCTCACGTTTATCCTTCCAACATAAAGCTAAAATATTGCCCTTACGGCGGTAAATTTGCTCTCCACGTTGAAGTTTTGGGTTGCGAAGAACTTTTGGCATTCCTCTTCTGTTTTTTTGCACCGTCCCAACTAAAGCTGTTTGAATATTCTCCAATTCTGTGGCGAGAGTTGGGCTAGTGTAATATCTGTCAGTAAACAGTGTATGTCCTTTCCCAGCTAAGCTATCAAGTAATCACAGCACAACATTTGTGACAATATTCTCTTGTCCACAAAACACATCAAAATTCCAGATATAATCTGAATCAGATTCAGACAACATGTATATTTTTATGCCATAACGGTTCGGTTTCTGGGGCATATACTGTTTGAAACTTAGCCTTCCCCTAAAAGCACACATGCCTTCATCAATAGTCACATCTTCTGCTGGCTGATATCCGTCTCTGAATTTATGGCGAAAGGTTTCAAACATTGGCCTGACTTTGAAGAGTGGATCAAAACCTGCTTCTCCTTTTTTCTTCGCATTTCTGTTGTCATTCAGGTGGAAATGTGACAAAATGGAAATAAATCGGTCCCTGCTAAACAAGTTTGGGCAAAAATTGCATGATATAACAGGATCTGTGCTCCAGTGATCTGTAATTGATGGTCGTTCACTGATGCTCATGTGAAGAATCACTGCAAGAAATTTCCGCACATCATTTTGTGTTACAGTTGTCCAATTTCGCAATCTACTATGTGGAGAGATTTGATTCAATGCCCTCTTCTTTTGTATCACCTGCCGAGCATACAAATTAGTTTGTTCTTTCATGTGATTTATGAAATCTTTGTCAATAAAATAATAAAAGAAATCGGGCAACGAACTATTGGCATCCAGTTCTGGTTCTTCAGTCATACCAGAATGTCCAGTAAAAACATTTATATTCGGTATCTGATCTCGATCACTCCATCCATCTTCAGTATTTTCACTTCTCATATGTTGCTGTCCAGTTTCTCTGGATCGACCCCTTCCTCGTTTCTTCCGAACATCATTGCAGGAAGCTGAAGAAGCTTGATTTACTTCTGCAACACTACTTTCAACAGAAGAATCTGAGAGAAAAAAATATAAAATACTACAAATATATAAATAAAATAATAAAATGTAACTTTTATATTTACTCATTACTTATATTGTTGTGGTTTATATAACATAAATAAATAAACACAAATATTTTCTAGTCTAAAATAAAATTGCCACATTTATTACTTACCAGAATCACAAGACGATTCACTGGCTTGATAATAATCAGGATCATCTTCACTGTTCTCCACATTATCATCACTATCACTTTCACTCCATTCAAAAACGGTATCTTGCTGCATTCCGCCACGAGAACGAGCGGAACTGCAGTGTGAACGAACCAAAATTACCGCGCAAACGAAGGAAACAGCCGTGCGAACGTCAGAATAAAAAGCATTATATTTACCATTCGCCTGCCTGTCAATCCTACACAGTGCTACTATCTAGTGGCTAAAATATGTACTGCTAGGGATTCAATAACTAGCTCACACTAGGGAGTGAAAGACTAACCAAATATGAAGAACAATAGTGCCATCTAGACATTGAAGTGGAACTGAGGAAACCAACTTACATTTACCGATAGAATAAAACTACGAGGCGCACATTCAGATACTAAATAGCAAAAAAACTATAATATTTATTAATAAACATTCATCGGTAAAAATATCAACAGTATACAAAGGCATTTAGAAAAGTTTCCAAAGAATGTGGACGTCGTAATATTACGTCGGCAGCACCCAAAGTGTTAAAACTATACCTTATTCAATGTGTTCCATATCGGATGAAATTTTGCATATATACTCAACAGCACTCAACTGTTACAGCTAAAAAAAATTCAATGTTTCCCAATGTTTCCACTTTTTTTCAAAGTTTCCATGAGGTCTGTAAATTTTCAATTTTTGAAAGTTTTCGGCAGGAAATTTCCGACTGGAAACTTTCCACTACCCATCACTAAGCATGAGGCTGGGAAAGAAACTCAGCTCGCCTCTGAGAACAGAGGCTGAGGGCCTGGCCGTAAAGAAAATAAGATGAGAGAAAAAAAATATATATATTTAAGATTACAAAATTTTAAATAAAACGTGCCTAAATCCCTAATACACGGCACAAAACATACAAAATGTGTTGCACATGTCAGGAAACTCACAATGGACTTGCCAAAACACTGTCGCTATTTTCACAGGATGTAGAACAGTAACCATCACAGTTTTCGGCACTGTTTTCACTACCCTCACCGGTATCACTATCTTCACTGTCGTTCCCAATAGTGATGACAAATTCGTCTTGAATATCGTCCATTAAGTGTTCTTTCTTGCAATAATTGTCTTCCGTGTTCTGTATGTGTTGGCAGTTAGCCCTCCCAGTCACTGCAGGTAATAGAATTCATAGCATGTGTGGTTTGAATTTGCAATGATTGGAGAGAAAATTTACCGGTGGTGTTATTTTCTCGCACTAGACGTTTAAGTTTTGCCCAAGCGAGCTCTATAGCATTCAATTCACACATGAAGGGTGGTAATCTGATAGCCCGATGACCATGAGTTGCTAATAGGTGATCAACTCTAAACCTTTTTGTTTGTGGTCAATGTCTGTCCAGCAGATCTAGTAGCTCTGTTTTACTCATAGTCACATTACATTCGACCCCATTTCTATTAAGCCATCCCACTATTTCTCGTTTAACGTCGTATTTTGATGGTGGCTTGTCCACTTGTTTGGAGTGTTGTGGTGCGTTGTCCATAACTACGATCGATGCAGGTGGTAGATTTGGCAGTACCTTTTCTGAAAGCCATTTTTCGAAATTTACAGAGTTCATTTGTCGGTGGTAATCCCCCACTGTAGCACTAGCTTTGTAAACAAACTTGCTCCTGGAAGGAAACCATTTCTGGAACCAATATTCAAAACTATTAGTCTGTGAGCTGGGATTCCTGTACTCATAACACCGTTTATATTGTCCTTTTTCTGCCAACATTTCTTGAATGTTAAATTTGTCAACCCAAGTTTCATCAAGGAAAAAATATTTCTTTTCCATCTTTTCTGATTTGCTTCATTTCAGCAAGGTATTTTGACCGCCAACGAACGATATCAGCTCATTCACGAAGTACTACACGTTTGCCTTGGGGTTTCCTCCACACGAAACCCATTTCCTTCAGAAGTCGGCGCAATGACGATTTGCTCCAAATCCAGCCGATCTTTTCTTTAAGAATTGGTAATAGCTTGTTGACTGTTGGCACAACCTTTTTCACAATATAGAATTTGTGAATTGTATTGACACCGTCCAGGGCTACGCCCATCTGAGCCCGATGTGCCACCACCTCCCTCCCCTCCTGTTAATCCTCCCGGCTGACGTGTTTTAAATAGCGCGCCGCCGCAAGAGGGCGCTGTAGAATCAGTGCTTCGCTCCCCAAGATATAATAATACTGTGCAAATCTTTTGTTTTGTTCCCCAAGTGCCATATGTTTTTATATTAAAATTTATTGTAATTTTTATGCATTTCAATCACTAACCACGTCCGCGGCACGACTGGAGACAGGGTAACTGTTCAGGGCGCTTGGCGCCAAACACCCCCCCCCCCCCCCCCCCCCTCTTCGCTCCGCTACCTCTGCGGCCATTCCTTGCGCAGTCGCTTCCCGTCGCTAGCTGAAGAAAGACGCTCCGTTCCGGCTCTCTGAGGACTTCGCCTTTGTGCGTCTATCGAGGTGGTTGGACCACAGCTGTGCCTGTCGTGCCGCGAGGCGTTTTCATAGAGCCATTGTGTTTGCGTGCTTCGAGTGTTGTTTGTCGGCGTGTGGGGCGCCCTGAGATCCCACTGCGTGGTTAGGGTAATTGCGAAAGGGGGAAACGAGTCACGCCGCCACACGGGCTACGTCACGCCTGAGACAGAGTCTTCTCGCCGGGTCCGTGCCCCCTAGACACGGTGGCGCCCACTAAAAGTACGTTATAAATACTACCGAATCCCCCAACCTTGTCAATTGGCTCCCAAGAGCGTGGGGCGTGACAAAAAGCTGCCTTAACCATTAAGACGGGATGCGCGGGAGTTGTGCGATTGTTAACCGGAGTGCACGGAGCAGAGCAGCCATTGTCCGTGCAGCGCGCCTAACGGTACTCCGTCGCGACCGATCCAGTGACCACTTGCGCGTTTCCAGGAATCCAGGCGCAGCAGAGGCATTCCGCATCCCGGGAGCGGTAATTTTGTTGCAGTGCTTATGTGAGTTGAACTAATGCGAGCATGGCAGACGATAGACGACCGGCAGCTGGAGTGGGCTTAATTAAACCAGAGCTCGTGTTTAATATAAACAGTATGTATTGCGTCACATGCGCACGTCCGAGGCACGTGGGGGGCATCACGGGGGCCTCGTGGATGGACACGTGCGTGTGTCTGGAACGCTGCGAACCACGCCTGGACGGTTTTGCGGGGTGAATGAATTCAGTCGGGATAGAACGTTTGTAGTGTACTGTGGCAACCTATACTGGAGAGGCGGGCAAGGACGCTTGGTGCCGAAACTGCCGGGCCTTCAAACACGTGCGGTGTATGGACCAGACCGAGCAGGCTTCTTCACGCGACAGTTGGTACGACTGCACCGAATGTCGGAAGGTGAAGTTCGAAACACGCGGGGCGGCGTTCGCCACGGGGACGCGAGTCTCTGTCGAGCCAACAAATGCGTGCGCGCGACCTACGCCTGTGGGTCACATCGAGCTGCCCGAATTTTTTGGACGGACGTGTGACGACCCGGGGAAGTTTGTGCGAGTGTGTCATGAGAGACTGAATCGGTACGGCGTGCTGGACGTGGAGTGGGCAGAGCGCGTGGGAGGCGCGCTAAGAGGGGAGGCGAAGACGTGGTGGAGCATCGTCAGTGAATTCGACATGCCCTGGTCGGAGTTCACACGGCGATTCGAGGCGCGGTTCGCGGACGTGAAAGCGGAGATGAAGGTCAGGACGTAGTTGTACTGTCTGGAACAGAGTCTGAATGAATCGGCGGAGGCGTTCATTTCAAGAAGCTCCGGCTACATAGACGGCTGTTCCCGGCGAGCGGCCCGGAGGGATTGTTGGAGCGCATCGTCGAGCTGATGCGTCCGGAGCTACACCCGCATCTACGACATGCAACCCGCCAGACGGCCGAGGAGTTTACGCAACACGCGTGCGCCGTTGAGTATGACCTGAAGTCGGTACGGTCATCCAAATCGACAGTACGAGCAGAGACTGTGATAGCCACTGACGCAACGGCTGTGGTGCCGTACTTCCCATCCGCCAACAACAGTCGGCAGGAACGCCCGCCACCGGCGTGGCGCAGACGCGAGATTGGCGTGGGGCCACCACCGAAATGCCACTCGTGCCCGAGTGGCACCTTCCACTGGCAAGAAGACTGCCCAGTGCGCAACCGATATCGACCAGCAGCCCAACGGAACGATCCGTCGGGAAACGGGCAGCCGGGGGCGACGCGCTAACACGGCCCGCCACCCCCGAGCAACCGGCTATCACAACAACAACAGCTGGACCAAGCCTGGGGCACGTGAGCGTGGAGAAGTGCGTGCTACTTCGTATCCCGGTCGTGGTCAACGGGCGGGCAGTCAGTGCCCTCATTGACACCGCCGCCAGCCACAACTGTGTGTCATCGCAGTTCGCCGAAGGGACGCCCTTCGAGGCCTGGCCGGGCCAACTCCAGCTGGCGACCACTGGGAACGCCTGCCACACCAGGGGCGTCATAACGCTGCACGTGGACGTGCGCGACCAACGTTTGAGCACCACGGCGTTGGTGGTCGACGACCTCCGAGACGACGTTATCCTGGGACATCCGTGGCTGTACGACCAAGGTGCCATGATCGAGGTACGCGATGGGTGCGTACATGTCGGCAATCAGGGCCGCCGTACAGCATATGGCCTCGGACGGTCACCGCCACCAACCAAACACCAGGTCAGTCTCGCTACTTTCAAGCATGGGGTGCCCCGTGAGCACCAGGCAGCTATCCAGAGTGTAATATTACCCCGCAGTGACGTGTTCGCGACTGCCAATCCGCTGAGACGTACGACGGTCGCAGAGCACTCTATTCCTACTCACCCCCACACCCCTATGTTCATCCCTCCTGGCAGCTACGGGCACACGGGGAAACAGACCATCCTGAATCAAGTGAGGGAAATGTTGCGAGATGGCATTATCGAGCCCAGGGAGAGCCCATACAACTTCCAGGTCGTGCTAGCGGAAAAAAAAGATGGCACTTTACGTTTCTGCGTTAATTTTAAACCAATTAACAAGGTAACAGTAAATGCACCACCTCCACTGTTGAACATCGCAGATACAATCGCGGGGTTGGGTAATGCAAAGATTTTTTCCTCATTAGATCTAAAAGCGGGTTACTGGCAAGTACCCATATGCCCAGAGGACCGCCCTAAAACCGCTTTTACGACTCCGGACGGCAGACGGTTTCAGTTTTGTGCCATGACCTTTGGATTGCAGGATGCACCCGCCACATTCCAGAACATGATGACGCGTGTGTTAGGGGACTACGCGGGCAAGTTCGCGGCCGCATATCTTGATGACATTATCATTTGGTCACAGACATGGAACGAACACGCGACCCACCTCGCGTTGATCCTAGAGCGACTAGCCGCCCACGGGCTTACATGTAACCCCCAGAAATGTCACGTAGGTACACCGGAACTAGATTTTTTGGGCCTGGTCGTGAATGCCGAGGGGAATAGGCCAACGTCACAACTGTCTGTCATTGTAAACAAGCCTATCCCAAACACTCGTAAGCAGCTGCAACTATTCATCGGACTGGCCAATTGGCTACGTGCGTTCATACCAGAGTTCTCTGTCATCGCCGCACCACTGACCGAACAGCTGTCACCAAAAAAGTCCTACCGGTGGACCACGGAAATGCAAGCAGCTTTCGAGGAATTGAAACAGCGTTTCCGGCAATGTCACTTGCTGGCCCGACTAGATCCAGGGAAGCAGATAATTGTACAAACGGATGCAAGCCAACAGGGAATAGGAGCCATATTGTTACAGCTTGGAGATGCTGGCGAGCCTCGCATAATTGAGTACGCGAGCGCCATGTTCGGGGCAGTAGAGCAACGCTACAGTGTGAATGAGAGGGAGTGTTTGGGCGTGGTGTGGGCCCTGAGGAGGTACAGGCCACACCTAGAGGGCCAGCATTTCATACTGCGGACAGACAGCCAGTGTCTGAAATGGCTTGCCACTATGCAGGGGCGGTGGTTAAAATTGACGCAGTGGGCTATGGTCTTGCAAGCACTCGACTTTACTGTGGAACACGTCGCTGGCAAACAGAACGAGCTGGCCGACAAACTGTCGCGTAACCCAGACAACACGGTAGAGGCGCGGGACGACGCGGACTGGGACGAGCTCCTCCCACCCACGAGCGGCACACCGACACCTAGGCCACACACACTTAGTCAGGCGGCGGCGCTGTGTGCGATCACAGATGTAAAAATACCCCCACCCTACCGCCAGGGGTAGAACTAGACGATCTAGACGCATTCGTGCGCGCGACAAAACGCAGAGACGAACACACGCAAAGGCTAATACGTCAGTGCGGGGAGGCGGCGTGCGAGGGGTATCGTGTGCTCGAGGGATTGTTACAGGCACGCATCGCAGGCACTCAACAACCATGGCGGACATTTACACCTGCAGTGACGCGACGCGAAATATTCACAATGTTACATGTGAACAGACTAGCCGGACACCCGGGTACGGATCAGGCTGTACGTGCAGTACGAGACCTCTTCTTTTGGCCCGGGGTTAACAAGTATGTGATGGACGGCGTGCGAGGATGCAGACACTGCCAACGGCGAAAGGCGCGGCGAGCCGATGGGCGAGAACAACAAAGACCCCGGCGACCATCCGAGCCATTTCACACAGTCGCTCTGGATTTGATGGGGCCGTACCCAAGGTCAGCGCGCGGGAAGAGATTCCTGTTGGTTGTGACGGATTGCTTCACGCGCTGGGTCGAGGTCTTTCCGCTGTCAAACTGCCGCGCTGGCACCGTTGCACGAACCATGGACACAGAATTTTTCCCGCGCTGGGGCTACCCGCGCGTTGTGTTGACGGATAACGCGTCACAGTTCTCGGGACAGAAGTGGAGGGAGCTATGCGAGACGTGGCGAGTCACAACGCATACCACGCCGTTGTACCACCCCCGCGCTAACCCCACCGAGAGGCGCAACTTGGAGATAAAGGCGCAGCTGAGACTCCGGCTGGCTGAAGACCACACCCTGTGGGACACGCACAACCCGGAAATCACTTATTGCCTGCGTTGCCGTGTGAACACAGTTACCGGCGAATCTCCAGCCACACTCGTGCAAGGACGTAACCTACCCCTGCCCGGCCAGTACCGGGTGCAAGAGAGATGCGCGGAGGACAGGGAGGAAACCCCAGAGGAGCACGGGCGGAACATCGCTATGACGCATGGAGAGGCTCGTCGCAGGCAGGCGGCCTACCAGGCGCAACACACACCCGTCACCACACGACCACCGCTGCCACTGACACCTGTGCAGATGGTGTACATGCGTCTAATCCACTCTCAGCTGGAAACAAAAACTTCTGTGCGGGGCTTGCACCCAAGTGGATCGGCCCCATAGCAGTGTTGAGCATACCAGGCCCCACTGCGGTCGTAGTCACACTTCCGAGTGGTCGTGCCGCGAAGTACAATCGGGATGATGTACGAATCGCGCACGGAGGCGGGGAAGGATACCCTGAGGGAGAGGGAAGTGAACCCGTGATCCCCACAGTTACCGAGGACCAACATCACGCCAATGCTGCGACATCAACCCCTATGGAGAACGTGGGCGCAGGATTCCAGGGGTTTCCAGGAGTGGAAGTGTAGTTGCCGGTTCCAGCCCCACGCAGAACGGGCCTGACAAGACAGCTGTTCACAGAGACAGACGGAGAGGACACTCCCTTCCGCGGGTTCGCGGAAACAGACGAACTGTCGACGAGAGGAGTTGGTATGCCCTTGCCTCTGATATGGACGCCAGACGAAGCGGACGAACGACCAGAGTCGCCGGACAGCCATGAGATGATGTGGCCATTCCACTACTCCATAGAGGACTCAGACTTTCGGGTCTTCGTGGAAGAACCCGCAGAATCCGAGGCAGGTGAAGGGGAGAGAGGAGCACCCGAGCCCGCTCCAAGGTACAACCTACGACCCAGGAGACATCCAAGGGCACGGAGCTGCTGCTCAGCTGGCGAAATGTAAACATTGCCACAGGGAGCGCAAGGTAAACAATGCCACGCCCACTCAAGGTCGGGAGATGTCATCACATCGGCCTACTTTAGGAGGGGGCAATTGACGTCGTCCATGCTACGCCCATCTGAGACCGATGTGCCACCACCTCCCTCCCCTCCTGTTAATCCTCCCGGCTGATGTGATTTAAATAGCGTGCCGCCGCAAGAGGGCGCTGTAGAATCAGTGCTTCGCTCCCCAAGATATAATAATACTGTGCATATCTTTTGTTTTGTTCCCCAAGTGCCATATGTTTTTATATTCAAATTTATTGTAATTTTTATGCATTTCAATCACTAACCACGTCCGCGGCACGACTGGAGACAGGGTAATTGTTCAGGGCGCTTGGCGCCAAACACCCCCCCCCCCCCCCCTCTCCGCTCAGCTACCTCTGCGGCCATTGCTTGCGCAGTCGCTTCCCGTCGCTAGCTGAAGAAAGACGCTCCGTTCCGGCTCTCTGAGGACTTCGCCTTTGTGCGTCTATCGAGGTGGTTGGACCACAGCTGTGCCTGTCGTGCCGCGAGGCGTTTTCATAGAGCCATTGTGTTTGCGTGCTTCGAGTGTTGTTTGTCGGCGTGTGGGGCGCCCTGAGATCCCACTGCGTGGTTAGGGTAATTGCGAAAGGGGGAAACGAGTCACGCCGCCACACGGGCTACGTCACGCCTGAGACAGAGTCTTCTCGCCGGGTCCGTGCCCCCTAGACACGGTGGCACCCACTAAAAGTACGTTATAAATACTACCGAATCCCCCGACCTTGTCAGTATCTCGAATAACTCTTCTATCAAAACTCTCAACGTCAATTTTTACAGTCTTTCTTGGCCTGCAAAAACATGTTAATTTAAATTAGAATCAACAAGTTAGCTTTAAGAGGGTAGTTTCCTTACTTTCATGAATTTGTTGAGATTTCTCCATTACTATATTTTTATATCCGATATTTTCAAACTAGGTTAAGTATGACATACATAACGTTTTAACGGTAATTTTAAGTACTATTTTGTTAATATTAAAACCATTTTATGACCCGCATGATTCTAATTAGGTATATTCTAATAAGTCAATAATTTCAGTCCCTCAACAAATAATATGGATGACAGGCAACTGATTTCAACTTCAAAAGGTCTGATAAGTACTTTACTGTGTCATGATTACCACCAAATTTCAAGATTAAGCCATAAATATTAATTACTGAGTAATGATTATAAAATTATTAAATCTAGGAAACTACCCCCTTAATAAAACAAACATATTTAAATAGAATCTGGACAGTTTTCACAAATCAATTTCAGCACAAACTACAATTCGGACACATACGAACATACACCTGATTTTCCATCGGTTCTTTGTGTTTCATGAATGTATATATTGGGCTTAAGTAGGCGGCCTTTCGTTGCCGAAAACCCCCGTTCAAATAGGTGGAGAGGATATTTGGATTAATTAAAATATATTTTATTTATTTTTCACATCTTCACTAAAATAAACATCATATTTAATTATATTTGGTGTTTACAATATAAATAGCTAGGCACCCAATACAACTATATCACCATTTTGATCCTTGAAACGGTTTTTTTTTCCCGGGGGAGGGCTCCCATACACACATCCTGGCTACTGGCTACACCATTGTCTCCCCCCCCGGCAAATTCTTTTCGAATACAAAAACACTTTCCCCAAACACCATTATTTATTATAACGATCCCTTACATTATATACCTTTTTTTACCAGGAGTTGTTTGAGGTTCGTGTGGACGTTTATTGTTTTGTTTCCTTATCCTTAGGACAGACCTACGGCTTACGCCAGTGTAGTGTGCTACTCTGTCCGTAGCTTTGTGGACCCGCACTTCTAAACACTTATTTTTCGCTTCGCGGTCACAAAATTCCATAACACATTTCACTATTTCTCTTTCACCACTATGAATGACTTTTAAAATCGTACCGGACGTTCTCTAGCATCCATCGTAACCGACTACCACTGTTCAACTGCTGTGAGGGAACAATGTAGGTTGCAGGCTACAGACGCAGGTATACGCGGGGAGTCACTTCCCCTCTCTCCAGCATGACCCCTCACCCCCGCGGAGAAAAGTGCCACCTTTCCTGGCGCGGACAGTAGCTTACCTGGGAGGTCGTGAGGTTAAGATTCTTTAAGTTGTCCTCATCCAATAGATTTTTAATGCACTCCTTTCCTTCTTTTATGGGTGGGAAGTAGGATCTTAGATTATAACCCAAGGCTTCGAGATGATCAAAGATCATTTTTGAAGTTTCTTCATTTACTTTGAGATCATGGACTTCATTAAATTTACTATTTTAACAGAATTGTAAAGAGTGTCTCTGAGGTTTTCTTGCATTCCTTTCACTACTAATGCCTCTCTGTGAATACTACAGTGAATCCATTCAACTAATGGAGAAACTGCCTTAATTTTCACTGCTAGTCCTGAGTATTTCCCAGACATGGCACGGGCTCCATCAGTTGTTACTCCGACACACTTATACCAGTCAATTTTGTTTTCTTTCATAAAACCATCCAAACAGTTGAAAATATCCGCCCCAGTCGTACTGGTAGGTAAAGGTCTGCAAAATAACATTTCTTCTTCTACTGATTCATTGGTCTCAAATCTTACAAACGCTAATAAATTGGCATTACCAGCTATATCAGTGCTTTCATCTAATTGTAAGGAGTAAAAGTCACTTCGTTTCAAAGCAGAAATAAGTTGCTGTTCCATATTTTCAGACATTTATTATTATTCTCCTTTTAACTGTGCTATTTGATAGTGGTATTTCCCCTATTTTCTTCGTTTTTTTTTTTTCCGTCAAACAAAGAGGCAGAAATAAGCTTAGCAGCTGGCAAAATGTTCTTCTCACTTGCTGTATGAGGTGCACCTTTTTTTGGCAATCAACAGTGACAGTTGGTACTAAACTATTGTAACCTTTTCATTTTTATGTCCTGTTGAGACATTTTCCATACTGGTCCTAGTCAATATCAAATCTCTTTTCTTATTTTGATAAAAAGCTTTAGGCTTATTAACACATTCTGAGTGTTTGGTTAAAATGTGCCTTTCTAGCTTAGTAGGCTTCATGCTATGATTTGCCAATGTTTTAAAGCAAATTACACATTGAGGTAATGGTTCTTCCTCTGTGCCTACAAATGTAAACCCATATTTAATATAATCGGTACTATATTTCCTGAAGAAAGTTTTTGGTTTCTTTGCATTCACCTGTACTTTACCATTTTCAGAATTGATTAGGTTAGTATTTGATGAGTCATGCTCACCTTCATTAATAGCTACTTGAGTAATTGTCCTCTTACCAAAAGATTCTGTTTTCAACCATTTGTCCATCTTCAAAACTTTATTAAACCACAACACAACCACAAAGCGAAAATTCAAACCAAACACCAACATGTTGTACAACTAGCTGCACCAAATATTTAACTCACTGCACGATGGCCACAGTAAGACAGTGACTGAGGTTAGTAAACAATAGTGCTCACGTGGCATGACCTTCAACAGTGTGGCGTTAGAACTGGAGGGGGAGCGGCGTTGCCAGAGTGTGCACCACCTGTGTGACTGTGTGTCATGTGGGGGGGATATGTAGTGGTTCTGTTGTCTGCCCCAGATGCCAAAAATCAAGAACCAAGAATACAATCAAAACACAATTTGATTTGTTTCGATTTTTCTTATCTTTTCTGATGGTTTATTCGATGGTTTCTGGTAATTTTAGGATTGAGTCGCAACCCACCTGTAACCCTTCCGCGACCTACTAATGGGAACTGCTGGTCTAAACTGTCATTGTAAGAAAAGTATTTAATAAATATACATGTTTGACATGTTAAAATGTTCAGAAAATAATAAAGTTTTAAGATTTAGCTTAGAAAACTTTGATGTGAGCACGATTGTAGCTCTGGTGATGTCTAGACTATATTAAATCTTCTGTCATTTCTTCTGAATCTTGTCTATAGTTACAGTTAAGATTCTACGGATTCTTCCAATAATTGTTAAAGGCATATAATACAATCTCTTCTCGTAGAACCAAATCCTAGTAAGGGTATTCTAGAAGTTTTGATGTCTTCCATTTTTGTTTCCGGTAGTCATCTTATTTATTTCAAAGTAAGGTTCTACAACACAAACTGTCCTCTGTTGAATGGTTCACATCCTGCCAATCAGAAGTGAACAGGCAGTCTCGCAGCCCCAGTCCTGCTCCTCGTGCATGCCTTGTTTTATGCTTCACTGTCACTTGAGGTTACAAGAAAAAGTTTTTTTCTTTGGGGGATACGTTAAAAATATTGCAAATGCTGAGAAGATGACAAACATCCAAGCACCTTAAGAGTGAGCGACAGGCCGGAGACGAAAGGAGGAAATGACAAAATCGAGGAGGAGCCACCGAGGTCACGAAAAAGCCTCCCAAAAAGTTCCAGAATATCCTTACAGAGAGCGTTGTCGTAGCTGGGTAGCTGCTGTCAATCAAGCAGGATTAGCTGCCGCCACTGTGTCTGGCTGGAGCGGTTGGGGTTGGGTTGGGCCGTTATGAAGAGCAAAACAGAAGGGGGTGGAGGGGGGAGCGATCTCGTCCTGTGGCGTACCTGGGATGTGTAAGGCGCAAGGAGCGTATGCGCGTCCGCTATTTTTGATCGTCAGTTGCTAGCGCGTGCAGTACATGCTCACGCGCATAAAAAAATCTGTCAAACTCAACTCGCCATAAATCAAAAACCATTTAGTCAAACGACGTCCAAATTTGTCAGTATAATTGTGAACTGTTTTGCCAACAATTATATCCGTTAATCTACTTAATGTAAATAATTTCATTTAAACATATATCATAAACCTAGGAGGCCTTAAAAAACCTAACCGTGACCTGATGTATCTGATTTTTCATTGCGAAGTATTTTAAATAAAGAAAAGAGAATTTTTTTCTGCATGCATAATATTGAAAAATTTATAGAAATTAAAATTGTATAAGTTTCAACATCTGTTCCAAAATGCTGTAATTTAAAACAAAAATATTGTTGATTACTTTTTTATAGTTAGGTCTTTTGTTGCAACCGATTTGGATAGAATTTCTAAGAAAATATACATGTTATATGGCACGTCATCTGCAAAACGAAGATGCAAATTTTGTAATTTGGTTTCAATTTGTATAATACAGTGGACTCTCCCTATAACGATATCCAAGGGACCAGCGATTTTCATCGTTATAGAGAAAGATTGTTATACAGAGAGAAACCTATTTTTAAATCTTGGATGGAGTAGTGTGCTGAAATAAAACACCATATTAAACAGTATAAATACAATATACAGTACTATATTTACATTGTCCACAAACACACATATGTACATATGTAGTAGTAAATTACATATGTACATATATGAAATGATACAATGATACAGTGTATACAATCATTAGTACATATGTAGTACTCTGTATTTAGAATGTCAAAATACGTACATACATAACACAACAAGACATACAGTTCATACAGTTTATTGGAAGAAGTCTTTTAGCGTCGTTTGCCTTTTTTTAGTTTTCCACAGCAATGACCTCACTTTATCTTCTAAACGACCGACATCTTCCGTAGCCACAGGATCATCTTGGTGAGTAAAGAATCTTCTCAGTACTTTAGCAGCCTCCAATGCCTCTTTTGGAGTTGGGACCGGTTCTGGTTCAGGCTCCTCCTCTGGATCAATGTTTTCCTGATCACTATCTTCATCAACACGAACAGAATTCAGGATGTCTTCGTCTGTAACACCCTCTGCTGTAGCCACTTGCCCATCGATGTTTTCAAAATCCAGAAGCTCCTCTTCTGAAAATGTTGTAGGAAGCTCCAGCTGCTGAACCCAAACGGCCAAAGGCAAGTCATCTTCATCATCTGCTGGCTCGGGATCTTTCAGCCATCCTGCATGCTTGAAGGAATGTCTTATGGTCTTATCCGTTACCTCTGCCCATGCCCTACTGACCATTTGTATGGCGTCTAGGATCGTAGGTTTTGAAATTCCCATTAGACTCAACGAGTTCCATTAAAAGCCTGCGCCTATAATGACTTTTCAAACTTTTGATAACACTTTGGTCCATGGGCTGAAGGACACTTGTGGTGTTGGCAGGTAAGAAGCAGAGTTCTATGTTTTCGAGGTTTTCAATCATTGGATGTGCAGGGCAGTTGTCCACCAAAAGCAAGATTTTGTTCCCCTTCAACTCAGAATCCCATTTTCTCAACTCCTCTTCAAAAATTTGAGACGTCATCCAAGCACTTTTGTTTGACTTGTAGGTGCCAGGCAGACGCTTGATGTTTTTAAACAACGCGGGTTTCTAGATTTGCCAATCACCAAAAGTTTTCTCTTTACCGATCCTGTCATATTGGCCACTACCAAAACTGTAATTCTTTCTTTTGACAACTTTCCTCCAATACACTTTTCTGATTTGAATTTTAAAGTTTTGTTTGGTGTCAACTTGTAAAATAGACCCGTCTCATCAGCATTAAAAATGTTTTCGGCTGAATAACGAGCCTTAAGATCAGGCCATACCTTTTCTAGCCAGCCATCTGTAGTGTTCCTATCGACGTCACGAGCCTCCCCGTTGATCTGTCCATAATTAATGTTGTGGCGCTGCTTCCACTTGCTCAGCCAACCTTCAGAAGCCTTAAAATCAGGAATGCCAAGCTCTGTTGCATAAAACTCAGCTTTCATTAACTTACACGGTGCAGTAAGGTGTACAAAAACAGCTCCGATATGAACAGCCAGGCGTGACGTGGCTAACTGAGTAAACTGACTGAGCTGCTTGGTGCGCGCTCAACTTCCCCACCACTGAACTGCCACCCCCGTGCCGATTAGTGGACTCGACCACCCCCTCGCCCGCCACTGACCTCCCACCCCCGCGCCGACTAGTGGACTCGACCACCCCCTCGCCTAAACACTGGAAATAACCGGTTACGGGCATTGACCTTGAGTCCAACTGGCGATCGCTCGTCAAGTGGTACGACTGGAAATTTGGTTTTATCGTAATGTTTTACTGTATTTTGATTTGTGTTCTAAGTAAATACATCGTTATAGAGAGTGAACGATATCGTTATTTAGAGAGAAAAAATATGTTGTTCTTATGGTAGACCAAACGTTAATGTCAATATCAATCGTTATAGAGAAAGTATCATTATAGGGAGAATCGCTATATGGAGAGTTCACTGTATTAACATATGTCTTCCAGGTAATGTAAAACACCTAACAACATTTCAATCGTTAAGTGCATAATGTTAGTAAACCACTTTATGCATTAACTTTTTCAAAATGAATTTACTAATTTTCCAATTCAATTTGTTTTTATTGTGTTTATCATTATGCATTAGGAAACATCTATTTAAAAAAAAAGTCAAAAGATATATTTCGAAGTAAATATATTAAAAGTTTGCATTTGATATTACCTTTTGAAACATATTAATTTGGATTTGATAACTTGTTGACACTGGATGATTCATTTATGTAACTATCTCGTGTGCGTCTGTAAATAGATATAAAAAAATCCATTTCAGCAAAGCCTACAGGCGTACGTATATTTCAAAGTGGAAGTGATTTGAAGATTTTTACAAACTCCTGGAACATTTAAAAAACTTAATGTACATAACATCCTTTTATAGACATGTTACCCAATATTAAAAAATGTCTGACTAAAAATTTTCTTGCATTCCAGACAGCGAAACTATTTTTAATGTTTTTTCTCAACTCGATGCATTCAGAATTTAATGTATGAACGAATTTAATATTGTACCTACTAAGTAGTTGTGTAATTGTTTTCAACCTTCAAACACTATCTTTCATCCTTGCCACTAATACGTGGTCGTACAAAAATATCCTTTGGACAAAGGTTTAAGTTAATATTAAAAAAAGGTAATAAAAATAAAATTTTATTAAATTGATACTTTTTATGGTTATTGTTTTTTATAATCCCAAATTCGGTTTTTATTGTTCTTTTTATCAACAATTATTTCAGCTTAACGTTTTAGGAAAAGTTTATAAAGTTTTATAAAAATATTTGTTAAAAAAGTAGTAAGATTTTTAGATTTCTATCGTTTATATTACCACCCCACGCAATAATGGTTTGTAACATAAAGTTTACTTAAGAAAATATTTGCAACACTAAAAATGTAAACAAAAACAAAAATTAATTCCATAGAGTACATGATAATGAGCTTTTAATTATTCTCATATTCCATACCAAAGTTTTTAAAATACCTTGCAGCAATGGTTTGTATTATCTAGAATGTTCTTAGACAAAATGTTTTGGATGAATATTGTAAGATTTAAACACAGTTTGAACGGATTTTATGGTATGCCTAAGAAGGGAACTGTGTGTGTTATTATGTCACTCTTTTTTCAGTCCCTTGCAACAATTTATTGTGTAATCAAAAAAATTTCTACACATTAGTTTAAGATTAGAATTATTAAATTAATATAAAAATCATACGGATCCGAAGTTGTGCCCTTGCTGTGATTTTTTTTTTCGTTCTCCAACTTTTGTTTTTTTAACCCCTTGCAATATTGGCTCGTCTCGTAAAAAGTAATTTTAGACAAAAGTTTTAGATAAAAATTATAAGTTTTACAAAAATTTTGAACTAATTTGATAGTGTTTCTTCTAAGGGAGTAATGGTTTTTTTATAACCAACCCCTATTTATATAACCCCTTAGAAACTGTTTGTCTAGTCAAAAAAATGTTTTAGACTAAATTTTAAGATAAAAATTAAAAGATTAATAAAAAAAATTTGAACGAATTTGGTAGTGTTTCTACTAAGGGCGTTATGAATTATTTTTAATAATTCGCTCCTATTTTTTGACCCCTTTCAGAAAACGTTTGTCTAATCCAAAAATGTTTTAGACAAAAGTTTTATATAAAAATCATAACAATACTACAAAAATTGCATAGATCCGAAGTTGTGCCTACATTGGAAGCTATGATTTTTTTATTGTCCTCAAACCCTTGTTTTATCAACCCCCTACAGTTATGGTTGGTCGTATAAAAAATAGCTAAGACCAAATTTCATTACATTACTTGTACAAATTTTAATAAGTTCAAACGAATATGATATTTCTAATACTATGGGAGTTATAGCGATTTTTCAGGTTTTCGAAAAACCTTCCCCAATTCTACCACTTTGGTCAGATATTGCCTATTAACGAACTTGATCTAGATTTTCCACTTTCAGAATTTATTTATGAGTTTAGAAGTGATTGGTAAAAAATTTCTGCAGTTATCGTGTCCACAAATTGTAGTTGCGACATTTCGGGAACTGACATCTGTTCCAGCCATTGAAAAACTTCTGTGTTCGTTAGTGCTGTCGTCGTTGTGTTGTTCATAGAATTCTTTATTTTCATCGTTGTGTTTATGTGTTTGATGCGTTTTCCAGTTTTTCTGTCTGCTTGCATCCAATCTGTCTCACTGTATTTCCACTGTGTTCGTCTGTGTTTAATACATTATTTTTTCTTGACTAAGTTCCTTTCACGGAATTCTTGTTCTGTCTAGTTTTTTTAGGTTAAATATTTGGTCTGTGATGTTTTCGTTGCATTGTCCATATTTATTTTTATTTCCCTTGCTGGTCAGACTATGTTCGAATACATCTGACTCGGTCTTGTTTGTCTTTGGAAATTATTTTTTCTGTTTCTAATATTTTATTTATTTATTTATTTGGTTTTTGGAGGTTTTTAAATGACTAACAGTTCAAACCAGAAATGGCGTATATCCAAAATAATTCACTAAATCATGGTTGTTATAGTAGTATTACAACCGGGCACTATAAGACACATCCGCGCTTATTGTATATTGTATTTTTTATGCTATGGTAAAAAAGGCTTTTTTTATTTTGTACATTTTATGCTAATTCTGTTAAATATTTTCGTTTTGGTGCTTACTGTTCATTTGTTCTGGGGTATGTTTAGTTAGCAGTGTTTAGATTAATATAGAGAAAGTGTTTTGTGGTTCGAATCTTCATAGAGACGCGGTTTCTTTAAAGTTAACTAGGGTCTATTTTCTTTAAAATTCCATTAACGTATTTTTAGTAAATAACCAGATATATAAAAAAGTTGTAATTGTAATTTTTTGTCATTTAAATTGTTGTTGTGTTATTTGAAAGCAGTGTACTTCGCCAGTGTTCAGGCCATATGCACTTATTTCAGATGAAAACCAAGATAAATGTTTTTCCAAATAAATTACAAACTGTCGTTGAAATTAATAGTGTAGTTAGGATGATTATATAAAACAATAGAGACTTCAGTAACACGTGCGTTACAACTATGCCATAATAACAACTTCCGTGACATCACGTGTGTGGTATTAATTTTACGAAAATACAGCAGTACGCATTCAGAAATGTTAATAAATTTAACTAAAATACACGTTGTATACTAAAATAGTTGCAGCAAAGTCTTAGCATCGCTAACGAAGTGCCTATTTAGTTACGAGCAGTTTTCTGAGCACAGGAGTTGTACATTTAATTTTAAGTACTTATTTATGAAACGGCTATGCAAGTAATGATTAGGCCCGTTTGACCGTGACACACAAACGTATACGTATTACGAAAACGGAAATGTATGACACTCTAAGTTCGTTCTACATTCACACGTAAGTGTACACATATTCGCATCCGCAAGCGTAAGAAAGATGGAGAAATGGGCAATGCCGAACTCTTGTGCATGCGTTCTTCCATGCAGCTAATAGCAATACACTATTTTATCACTACGTATGCCATGAACATGTCCATTTTATTCTTGTTTTTGAATAGTCATGTTAGGGTCCGCGGCGGTCGAGGGGTCAGACCCCTCGCCTCCCACCAAAGCGATCTGGGTTCGATCTCAGTGGGGCAGAAGCCCGGAATTTCGCATGTAGGAATCATTCCGATTTCGTGGTTGGCGGGGTTTCTCGGGGATCTCCCGTTTCCACCGCCCCGCTCATTCAAGCGCTTCGCCATTGCAGGGCTTCATTGCTTATCATTCCTTAGGGCACGCAGATGCCTACAGGCGCCCAATAACAAGTCTGCACTCGGGGTACGATACCCTACCCTCAGGTACCTTCCCCATACGATATTTATGTATTTGCTAGTTGTTTCGGCTTTATTATTTAAGACGTCGTTTCTTCTGTCTGGAATATCAAAAAAGTCTAGTTTGGTGTACACCTCTCTTTCGGGAATACCAATTTTGAACGGCCAAAAAAGGCTGAGTAACGACGATGGCTCAAGTAAAAAAAAAACAATGTCAATAAACAAACAGAAGTATATTTGCGGCACACTTTTAACGAATGGAAATATTTAGTTTTAGAGCTAGATTAAGCGCGAAATTCCAACAAGTAATGCCTTCGGCATGTCGGTTAATCTACATACATCGAGACTTTAAAACCGGTGGATGTAGCAATGATTTTATGAAATCTAGGTTGTTTACCTTGTTTTTTATGTGCTAATTCACAAAATTTTATGTTTTGATACAGTGTAGGCCTAATATATAAAACTTATTTCTTTAAAACCAAAAGTGACATTTCAGTACATTGATAAATTTACAGTGGAATACCGACAAGCTAATTGTTTAAGTTTTATCAAAACGAAGCCGAATGTGTTTTGTATAAATGCATTCAGAGATGTACAAATTACAGTAAGTGATTATTCATACATTAACGTACGTGTGGTACGATATTTGACATATATTTTTTTAAGTGCCCAGACGCGCGAGAGTAACAAGCACCCAATCAGTTACGTGAATACGAGATGCAGTGATATGCAATACAACCAGTCACGAAATCTATTCGCGAAATTCAGGCGTCTCTAATTATAAGCCGTTAGACTAGTTAAATGCATCAAACAGAAGTCATATTGCACAATTCAACGTAAACTAAACATAAAAACCGATGCATGTTTAAAATTTCACGTTTGAGCTTGTTTACAATGATGTTGCGTGACGTCAGTATTTTTTACGCTTATTGGCGCAAGTTCTGTTATGTTTCCGTGAAATCCGTACACTGTAGAACGAGCTGACGGAGTACCGTAAATGGTAGTCTTGCGTTTACGAGATGCGTTACCGTTTGATTATGTTTCCGTGTCATTACATAACGGGCCTAATTATAACCAGGTGTACTGTCACTGGCCATGAAGGCGTACTGAGAGTAGGGAGGCAGATGTGTGAGATAAACCAAATTGTAAGTGAACAGGGAAAAATGTGGTAACGTTAATAAAAATTAATGTTAAAGAATTCAATATGATTACTAATTAGCTCTTTGAACATAGAAGCTGTTGATGCAAGTTTCTTTCGGCTGGCACAAGGAACTTGAACGATAGCACTGATATACTCTGCACTTCCATGGTTCAGTGGTCAGAAAGAGGCAGGTAACAATACACTGCCCCCTTTCCTGATCTTGAAGAGAGATAAGCGGCTTACCGCGGTCTCGCCCCACCACGAGCAGGTAGTACCTGGTTCAGGGAAGTTCCCGCTGCTCAATCCTTAGCAGCACTGTTCAGCGCTCTTCAGCGCGTATTATTTTTAAACGGCTGCGTGTAAAATTCCAAAAACAAAGCGAAATTGGACTTTCAACTAACCTTCGATTAGAGTTTCCAGGCAGTGCACAGACATATGTTAGGTATCAAACGATGCAGTATTCTTTCTACTGTATAATAGTTTAACTTCCATTTTGATTCGTCGAATACGAACTTAGGTGGAAATAGTTTCACAGACGTCTGCACTCGCTACGTGTGAAAAATTGGTAATATTAGCTGATCTTCGTTTGGCTTTCCCAGACATAGCTCTGACATATTTTAGCCTTAACAAATATTCATGGTGCTTTGTCTCTATAAGGGCTTCATCCCATCTCTCTACAATATATTAGTAACGTGTAAGAGGCGATTTCATAAAAGACTGCACTTCTACATTATGCAGAGATTTATAATTTAATTAATTTATCATAGAATTATTGCACCTATTAAAACAGAATTTTATTTTAGTAAACGAGAAGGTTACATGCATATATGGTTAACGCGTCAGACACGAGACTTTTTAAAATTCTGTATAAAACTGCTTTAAATTATTAAAACTTAAGGTTTAATATCTCAATTAAAATGTTATGAAAATTTCCGAAACTACGTACAGACAACAACAGTAGCTAAATAAAACTTTTGACAAAATTTCATTCCAATCTGCAGAAAAAATTTTTACTATCGCTCACTCTTAAGTGTGTGATGCTACAAAAATTGCAACTATAATTGTGAATACGATTTAGAGGACGTGACTGGAGACATCACCAGAACTAAAATTGTGCCAGTTATCAAAGTGTTTTACACTTAAATAAAACTTTTATCTTTCCTGAATATTTTAAGACATGCTCATAATTCCAGAATTTCAAACAAATTATTCAGGGGCGAATATTCTATGTAAGCATTGTAAGCAGTGCTTACAGTTAGAGAATATTACACATGTTTGCTGAACCTACTACATTCTGAAGTGACTTGTTTCAATTATACATTCTTGAATGGCGAGCACACAGTCACTCCCATACCATTTATTTCTTGTCCATTCTTACTCTTCGTGATATTTGATTGTAATTGCTGGACACCCCTCTCTCTAATCGCACGCAGCCGGCGGAGCTGCCTACTCGCCATCTTGCCCTGTGAGGCAGGGTTAAAAATGTCTAGTTTCCCTGTCATGGCCACCCTCTGTAAGCACTTCTTCTCTTGCATACAGGCAGTTGTGAGCTGTTATTGGCCAGACTGTCACCCCCCATTCTCGACAGAGGGAGGGTGGAGGTGCACTCAGCTGGGCATCTAGTTACCATCCGCTTGGATGTCGACAACCCTGCTGCAAGCATAATGTTTCTTGCTTGCAGCCAATATCGGCCAACTGAAAATTTGAGACCACCAAGGCAGGTTTGACTCCCTTGTGCATGGTGGGGGAGGGGGGGGGGGGGACATTATCCTCCAGTCTGAGCTTAGCGCGTTGTTGGCCTGACAACAGTTTTTTTTATGTACTGTACAGCAATATCATTAGCAATGTGGTTTAAGTGCTAGATATAATAAATATATTGTGAGCAAGGTTTTAAAAAACTTTTTTTTTTTTTTAGAAATTGTGCATGCATCAAATCCTTGTGTTTATAGTAGTTTGCAAATATTGTATATGCTGCTAATATTTTTGTAAGTTGTAGTAATTTAAGTAAGATTTTATAATTCATTGCTTATACATTCCCTCAATCAGTGCCTTTGCCACTGAGATGATTTAAATATTAATCTTCATATATTTATTTATATGGACAGCAATATGGTGGAAACAACATGTTTACATAAATAACTGAGCGGAAAATGAAATCATTTTCACGTAAAAACTTTACTTTTAATATCACATTGCTGTTTGGTAAGCTAACAATGTTACGAGTAGGCAATACAGGATAGCCCAATTATGTATGTCTAGGTCTAATTTATCAATAATAGTTACACAAGGCTCTTGTTTCACTACCTATCCACACTAATTCTCAGTCCAATGCTAGCAAAAAAAAAAAAACACTAATTTAGGTAATTACTCTACTATGTACATGTCACTGGAGTCTGATTCAACAGTAACTCACTCTTTTGTTTGTCCTTATCCGGCCTTGTAACATTGTTCCTGAACACTCTTCCACTCACTACTAACTTGCTAGCCACTTCGCAAGTGTCACCTTGTAGTAGGAGAGCCCAAGCAGGGATTTAGGGATTTATTCAAGCGCGACAGAATAACATAAGGGGGTAAACCTTGCACCCTGTTAAACACCTCCAACATACATGAACCCTTTATATAGGGTCGCGTGTCTAGGGCAGCCGATTAGATTATTAAAAAAAATTGATTGTTAGAAAAACTTAAGCGCGTCAGATTAAGGCAAGGTGAGTTAATTACATGCAGAAAAGTGTGCATTTCAATAATAACGATTTGCAAAAAAAAAAAAAAAATCAACTGGACATTCTTGAGCGCGGTTAAATTTTTTTGTTTTTGAAGGAAATAATTTAAGGATCACGGAAATAATATAATCTGCCGATTTCCATAAGCTGAAGTAGTTAAAAAAACCAATAAAGTGTGGTTCGTGCTGCTGCTGAGAACTATGTATTTGTCACTCCGCGCCTCTCTTTTCCTCTCACTCTTTCTCTATCTCTCACAATCTCGCACGCCGATACATTGACGTTCCCGCTCCTTCCGTTAAGATAGCCCCACTAATTTCACAAGAGTTACCAACTCTTCATGCGCTTACAGGATGTGATTTTAATAGAACATTTTAAAGGCGAGGCAAGAAAAAACCTTTCAATATTCTCATGAATTCTGAAAATTTCCAAAAGGTATTTGCTGACTTGGAATCCAAAGGGTGCTGTCATAACTTAGAAACACACAACTTAGAAACACACAACTTAGAAACACAACTTAGAAACATATAACTTAGACTTTTCTAAGTTATGACAGTTCTAAGTTATGACATTTCTAAGTTGTGTGGTTCTGCATTGTGTGTTTCTAAGTTACATGTTTCTAAGTTATGACAGTTCTAAGTTGTGTGTTTCAAATTTGTGATAGTTCTAAGTTGTGACTTTCTATGTTTCTAAGTTGTGTGGTTCTGTGTTGCGTGTTTCTAAGTTACGTGTTTCTAAGTTATGACAACTCTAAGTTGTGTGTTACTAAGTTTTGATAGTTCTAAGTTGTGACTTTACATTATGACGTTTCTAAGTTGTGTGGTTCTGCATGTTGTGTTTCTAAGTTACACGTTTCTAAGTTATGACAGTTCTAAGTTGTGTGTTTCTAAGTTATGATAGTTCTAAGTTGTGACTTTCTACGTTATGACGTTTCTAAGTGGTGTGGTTCTACGTTGTATGTTTCTAAGTTATGACAGTTCTAAATTGTGTGTATCTAAGTTGTGATAGTTCTAAGTTATGATTTTCTACGTTATGACGTTTCTAAGTTGTGTGGATCTTGAATTGTTAACATTCGGTTGTGTGTTTGTGGCGAAGGTTTTCATACGGTCTTTCATGCAGTCCCTACATAGTTCTCACTTTGCCCGCTAGATGGAGATGAATACCTAACCATGTTCACCACGAGTGCTTTCTATTGGTTACTTTAAATACTACATTTTTATAAACTTTTTTTATTAACTATGGAATTTCCTCACAGTACGTACATTTAACAAAAAAAATATTATTAATTGTAGAATAGTAAATAATGAGCTTATCTCCAATTGAAACACAAAGTTTAACTATGATATAAAAAAATAGCCTAAATTATTTGAAGCGCTATCTAACAAGAAATTACTGCAACTGAATTAAAGACTCAGTTAACATCCAATTACCAATATTATGGAAATAACGGCCATTTAAATTAGCTAGTAATGCCTAAAACTTGATGGGTAGTTTTGATTGCATGTTTTTAAAACTCGGAACAATACTATTGTTTTATTCTTTGTAATAGTGAACACCAAATAACTATTCGTGTTTTTAAACCGCGTAATTAAAGCAAATATTTTAAATTTGTATGTTATTTTGTTTAATTGATAAATCTCCTCTTTATTGGTCATTTGTGAAACGGAAAAATTAATTCACAGTCCAATGTTCAATAATAATGTTTGTTCGCTGAAGTATTACGTGTAATAAAATGCATTAATGACTATGGCTAGTCGACGTCTTATAGAAAATGCATAATCATCCCATACAACAGAAAGTTAGCCAATAAATTCACAGTGAAACATTTTTTTAAGTTTTCGTTATGTGCAATTCACGGTTAAATAGTATTATTTTAGTTTAAAAATTGGTATAATAAATACATACTTAGCAGACTTACGGGTCTATCTTTTGACAAAAATTTGAAATCAACATATTTTATATGCTTTTTTTTGTATATGTAAATTGTATTATTTACTGCTGGGCTTTATAATCATGCAAATTTAAAATATATACTTGATAGTTCAATGGTTTCATTACAGGTTACATGATATTACTTCAACCATTTGTTATTTGTAAGTAAATCATCTAGAGTTTGTGTTGTAGGCCAATGGAAATGAGAAAAAAATTCTTAGCGACATAGTTATGTACACTTCAAACGGATTGTCGAATAGAGTTTGATCATGTATTGGATTATAAAGAAAACAATGCCAAAAACAAGTACAAAGTTTATGAGTTGTGTTTCGAAATTATATTTGATACAGCCGTCCTATCTTATTTTAACTCAATAACGTTATTTGTTTAAGAGAGTCGTTATTTTAAGAACTAATTTTATAACCTTACATTAATACTGTTCCTGAGCTTACTTTTACTATCCATAATTTATTTGTGTTAACGCTTAATAGGCCCCTACTTCGGAATTTTATTTTAAAACAATTTCTCTAGACTCATCAAAAATTAAAAACTTTGTTTTACATTTTATATGAAAAATTAGCCTGAAAACAAGTTTAAGTTTTTTTTTCGTAACCATACAAAATATTGCCTGAAGATATTTCTCAGTTGACTGATTCATACTGCTGCATTGTTTTAAGTGTACTTGGGTTTGGTTGCCAAAATAATTAGTGTAACTACTGCAGTCACAAACATTTTGTAGTTATTTTTACCAGTTACAAAATTCCTTTAAATTGAATGAATAAGGAAAGTATCATTTTAACAGATATTTTCATGTTGGTTAACTTGAATATTTTAACATTAAAAGAGAACAAAATTACATAACATTTTCATGGACTAACAAATTTCTGAATTCTTGCAAGTAGTAAGGTCTGGCGAGTCGAAAACATAATTTAGAGTTGTTGTTGTTGTTAAAGTTTGGTTCTACCCGAATTTGACGTATTACTTTGACAGAAAAATAACAGATCTAATAAAGTTCCATAACTCAGGTAGAATTTGATGCTTCGAGTGAAATTTGAATCCTAGATTCCAATTTTACCTAAAAACTGAAAGATTCAAATAAAAAAAATTGAAATAAATTACAAAAATTATGAATTCTTTTTTTCATTTTCTTTTCTTCAGCCAACTATTTATAAATATAACTTATATTAAGACGTATTTGAATCCAGTCACATGAAAAAAAAATTATTAGTGTCAATTAATTCAATTACGGTATTTGAACCTCGGGAAGACAACAAATAATCCACCGCTGTCTTTACACTTCCAAGCCCATTAGGTGACTGATCTCCGCAGCAAGCAGGAAGTCTTTATGTTCAAATACTCTTTCTATTCTTTAACTTTTCAATCTCACTGAACATGACATAAAAATATACAGAATGCTGGTAAATCTTCATACAATTAAAAACAATATTAATGACAATTATTCTCATATGATGAAATTCTTTCATTACTTTTAATGCAAATAATTATTTTTAGAAATGTTTGGCAACGTATGGTATTTACATAAAGAGTCATTTTAAATATTTTAAGGTAGCAAAAAAATTTTAACGTCATTGTTGTCTTGTCCTATATTTAAGTGAATACAGAAATATACATTTAACAAAAAAAAAATCATATTTAGTTGTTGCTTAAAGAAGGCAACACAAGTGTCATGTAATGTAACATCATTAAAAAAAAAATTGCAAAATTCTAACCAAGAAGAAGCAATTTTTTGTTTATACAAATCAATAATTTATAAACGCCTTATTTGTACATACAATTGGATTCACTTACAACATACAAAAGTGTGTGCATTTTATTAGATTTAAAGGCGTAAAATGCACACGCCGTCCATTTCACACTTGTTTTATTCGTCATGACGGGTGAGTGCCACTTAATGTTTACAAAGACAGTAGGCTTAGTTATTCTTTTATTGTATTGAGTTAAACCTTACATATGTAAGAAATTAATTCCTCTTTCGCTAGACGTGATTTTAACTTTCTTGTTGGAAGCATCCAATTTGATTTACTTCGTGGGCAAATTACTTTAAATGTTGTGAGACACGCTGTGCTTAGTTTTTGTTTGGCAAAAACAAGGCTTTGAAAATAACGGTTTGCTGTAATGTTTTGTTCAGAAAACATTTGTATGAATAAATTGTGTTCATGTTTTAATATTGTAGTAAGAAGCCACATCGAATTTTCTTTTATCGAATATCCGTCTAATAGTTTTACTTTTATTTTTGAGTATTTCTTCTTCAATATCTTCATTTTTTAACATGGATGCTTTGGTATCTGTATTTATAAATGGACGTAACTGACCTATTTCTAAGCACCGCTTTGATTTTTAAGTGGGTTCTTAAGCCAGTGATATAACGTTGACTGATTTTCAAAAATTGAGAACACATTAGGCCTTCAGACGTATTTAATTAATGCCATTAAACTTTAACATTACTGTCACCAAAATTCTTCTGATGTGGTTTTGAAAGAGCCATACTTTAATAGTACTCACAATTCAAATTAGGTTTTGTACATGAATTAATGTAATACACCTTACGTGAATAGCTAAAAAAATTGCTCTAAAAAGTTACCACAATTCAATGGGATTATCTTGAATCAAGGTTAAGGCAGAAATTATTTAAATGAACGTAAACAAAAATATACTTTACTAACACGATGACGGATTGTTCGCGAAACCACCCATGATTTTTTGTGCGAGTCAAATGCCAACTGGTGAGTGAGACGGTGGCGCGGCTATGTCCGAGTGCATGCGAGATGCAGAGCGACGGAGCGGCAACGTCGCGCTAAGCGATTCAAAGAGCGGCAAATTTGACTGAATTTTGCGCGATTTGTCAACAAATTCACGATGTGGATCCCAAGCCAGTGCGGGATTCCCCAGGCCTTCAGATGATGCTGGATCCCGCGGGATTGCGGGATTCCACTTAGCTGTATTGCAATCCCTAGTCTCAGTGCCTTGCTCCTGTCAAGCTTATACGCCTATAGCATTACAGTCCTTTATTTACATGTACCTTATTAAGTAATGCGATTGTAGTCTCGTCTTTATTTACTGTCAGCCACGCACACGGAGCTCAGAAGGGAGACGCTAGCCATCATTGTGTACCTAACTACGTTTTGCTAACTAATCAAACCATCTTTCTTTACAATAAATATATTTTAAAGTTTCTCTACTTTTAAGAGCAATGCATATATTTTAAACCCTGTTTTGCTATGCATTTTGGTATCAATTCTGTCAATTACAATAATAAATTAGTTTTTCTGTCTGTCTTTCGCTTTGCTCGAAGACGTTAATTTGTTACATAGATTCTTCTGGAAGAGAGGAAAGGGAAGGGGGTCAATTTTCCCTTCAAATAAATATTATCAGAATTTAATAAAGTTTCCTTTATTTCATATTAAACAATCTTTAAGCCATTATATACACCTCGACAATGCGACAAATCCCGTGTTTCATAAATTGTAAAACTATTATTTTAAACATACTCCCCTCACATGCCTCTTCTGCATATATTAAGTTTACTTTATATTATATTAGTATTTTTTTCTTCATATGAACTTTTTTTCTATTCTGAAATTCATTACAAAACACTTAAAATGTTTTGTTTTTATCAACAGTTATACTTATTTTTTAGCATGACTTTTAATTTGACAGATTCTTAGTATAGTCTCTATTCAGTGTTATTCCTACTGACAACAGCTATTACATTGTCGATGCTTTCTTCACTGCAGTCGTGAAACACATTGCTCTTTAGAAACTGCCAATAAGTTTAAATTATTCAAATTCCTACTCGGTTCAAACCTTTGCGTTTTAATTAAATTTGCTTTAAAACAACTATTTAAGTTGATTTACATTTTCAATATGTTTGTTTTTGTACAATTGTGTGTGGTGTTAACATTTCAGTTTCGATTTAAGATCGGAATAAAATAATATGTATTTCAATACTTTCTTGGTGATATTTTTGTGTAGAATCAATTATGACTATTTAATGTGTTAAAAAACAGGAATAATTCATTGATTCACTTACTAATTTATTACTGCATGTTTGTACCGGAAAGTGGTGCACACGTGCTTTTGAAATATGATATATTATAATTCTCACATGTTAACATCACTTTTGAATGTTAACCCAGTCCATCTGTTATTATTACCACATTTCTACAGTAATAATTAAATAAAGTTGAATTTAAAAACTAAATATAAGAAATTGTTCAAAATTTACATTCATTTTGATATCAGTTATTTGTACTGCTTCTTTAAAGAAAACATGCTAAATCTGATCCAACCATACAACTTACTTAGTCCCACACCTTTTTCATTAGAAAAATCAGGTCTAAAAATAAAATAATAAAGAATTATACAACTAATTTTATAAAATAAATGTTTTACAATTAGACAGTATGTTTATACTTCACTTAAGATAAAGTAAATTTCTTAGTTACTCGTGTCAAAAGTAATAGGTATATATTCAATGTAAGTTTTAGCCGCAGCGTCAGAAAAGCATAGTGTAATATTAGCCTAACAACTGCAAGCGCGCAAGGAAAGAATATATATATACATACATATATACACACCTAATATGTGTGAGTGTTTGTGTTTGTATGTACATGTGTGTATATATAAAACATTTTCAGCAGTTTATAGAACAAGAAATGAATAAATGATACATAATACATTCATTTCTTAAAATATAATAAAAATAATATCCATCACATTTATTACTTCCTACCTTTATCCCACGGCTTCGCTCACGTTTAAGTAGATTTTGTCATTCAATTCAGATTGTTGGTCGACACAGGAAGCAAAACTATTAAATTCAATTAATTAATAATATAATTAACTCATTTAATTCAAGTTGTTCAATACGGGTAGAGGTTAAATATTACAATAGAAAAAAAACTACACAATATAAATCAGGGTTAAGTGTTGGAGAAGAAAAGAAATAGCGGAGTTTGTGTTAGTAGAGTCATAGGTTCTGCCTTGTCGCGAATTTAAGATCCCACTCCATATTAAATTTTACCTACAGTTAATTAACATCCCTTATTAACTCTGCTTGTAATCTATATCTTACATAGTATAAAACAAATTTGTTCACACTGTCTGACTGTTATTATGAGTGCTTAGATCTTTAAAACTACATAACGGATTTTGATGCGTTTTTTTTTAGTAGATAGATTGATTCAAGAGGAAGGTTTATATGTATAAAACATGCATAATATTGTAGAGAAACACTGATAAATTTAGAGGTTTAGAAGTGTATGTTGTGATGAATTGGTAGAAAATCACCATGGCAACGGCTGTAGCATTGTTGATGCTTCATTCGTATCTATGGCAACGACTATTTCATTGTTAGTGTAGTCCTCATCAGCGTTGAAATTTTGCGGGGAATTTAAATATAAAAAAAAATGTTTTTCTTTTTTTTCCAAGTTTATATCCTACAGACTTGAAACTTGACAGTTAAGTTCCTTATGTTACGCAGGATGACGTTTTCCGAAAATCAGCGCCCGTGCAACAGTGGTTACTTCGTCTCCATGGTAACGGGCATCGATTTGATTAATTTTTCGATTCGAGGCGCTGCAGTGGCATACCCACAAGGAGGGGCATATAAAATGAGCGGCGCAAGAGTGTTCTGCCTGCAGACTGCTGAAGCGAAGTACGGGTACACCAGTTGTACGTTGCATGCTCGAGAGTCGGGAAACCATCAGTGCTATTCGTTTTCTCTCCGATGCATTAAAAAACATTGTAATAAATTTATTGTCATGGTATTTCATTTATTATTACTGTAAATGGGATTGGTTTTTTTTCCCCTGTAGTATAGCAGTGCGTATAGCCAGGTCGGGCAGCTATATATATATATAAATGATGAAATTTCTTCTGCTTTGAGGTGCAATCACCTAAACACGACTAAACGTACCGGTAAGGGACCATCACCATTCGAAGCGGGATTGCATGTAGGTGGTTCTAGGTTAGGTATTCATTTTTTAAATTCCGTAGACCCTTTCACCAATTTTTTTTTAGATTTTTAAATTTGATAAGATTTTTCGCCAGTAAAAAAATATACATACAATTTATGTTATGGAAATTTTTTTCCGTGCAAACGGATTGCTCATAGCTAGAGACCTGAAAAATTTGCGGGTTCAGTTCGTGTTATGTTAAAATTCAAATAATTATACCTAAGTGCTGCTTCTGCCATTGGTCAACTGTTAATCTGGAGGACTGAGGGCAATTAGAGACCCTCGCTCATTGAAGTGACGAATCACAGGCCACCCAGTCGAGACGACTCACAAGTCAGCAGCCAATGAACAGTTGGCATTTGCCCGAGTGTGTAGAGGATATTGGAGTCTTTCCTGGAGGTAATTGAACCCGCAAATTTTTCCGGTCTCTACTCATAGCAACGAAAAATAACTACACCCAGTGATATATTAGTTAGATTTGCTGTTAAAGTTTTCTTTTTGTTTATTAAATTATAATTTATTTTTTGATGAAATATATCCTATGTCCTTTTCTGTACCCCTGAAAACGTGTATGCAAAATTTAATGATGATCGCTTGAGTAGTTAAGGCGTGAAAGCGTAACAAACAAACAATCAAAATCAAATTTGTATTTATAATATTAGTAGGATGAATGAATAAAAGTTTTAATTGAACAGAACAGGCCTGTGTTTATTTTTCATAGTCGTTTACCTATACAGTAGAGCACCCTGTATCCGGAATGGTCGGGACTTAGACTATTCCGGATAGTAGAAAATTCTGGAAAGTAGAAATTCACTATAAGGCCCCCTAATTGAAAAAAAAAATTGCTCCCGAAGTTTGTGAACATCCTGTAGCTGTAGATGAGGACGGCAAGGGGGGTGGGGGTAGGGTGATGACAGCTACATCCGGTGGTGTGACCTTGCCACAAGCACGCTTATCAGACTTTGCCTAGAAGCACGCTACAGCTACGTGACTGTACCATGATGTCCGCACGAAGCAAGCAGACGTTAGGGAGACGTTTGACATTCAATGAATTGTGTTACAATTACGTAATTTACATACATTTTGTACAGTGATTTGGTGTATCCACATGTTGCATAAATAAAATATAAAATAATAACACATGGTACAGTTAGGTACAGTACATTACAAATAAAAAAAACACTTACCATGACTCACTGTAGGCTACACATGTCCCGCGAATAAAAAATAATGTCCTAGAACTTAGATAAACTGCATTGAAATAATCAGTGTATACGGCCCCACTTGTCTATGTGTAAGAAACATTGTTTAACAGTCGCATTAATTTAAATTTAAAAAGCTAAACAACAAATTACCTAAATCGTCACACATTGTGAAAGACAGGAGAAGTTAAAGTTAATCACTGTCACTGTCACTCTGAACGTAACTGTTTACGTTTGTGCCACTGGTGCCAGGTGTTGGATCGTCAATGTTCTCACTCGTAGTTGAAGCAGGTGTGGAAACAGGAGCTTTTTTGAACATGTCACTAATGCGTTGTTGCCGCACACGTTTGTGCTTCTCTTCAGTCAGCTGTTTTTGAAGCATATACAAATGCATAATTTGCTGGTCGTTGATATAACTTCGTTGCTCTAGGCCAGCTATTAATCGTTCAATGTGGTGAAGGCACTCATCTTGCGAGATTTTCTCCTGTGGTTCATCTTCATCGCTACTGCTTTCATTGTTTCCGTCATCTTTGTTACACTTAACAGAGTCTAATATCTCCTTATCTGAAAAGTGATGCACAACGGGAACATTATCATCAACACAAAACCATTCCACAATGTTTTGTTCTTGCAATTGTAAGTCTTCTAGTTCTGGATTTGTTATGTTCTTGGCATACTCCAGCAGTTCGTTCACGTTTTTTTGTTCAAAACCTTTGAAGTCGGCTTCATTTCTCTTGTCATGAACCTCGTCACGATAAACCAAAGTCGGCCACAATTTAAACCATGCCTTGTGAAATGTTGACGCAGGCATACCTTCCCATGCACGAGCTAGTGACCATATGACATCCTTTATGGTGTATTCCTTTTTAATTTCTGAGATTGTTTTGCCGCCATTCAGATCAGAACTCCGTGCGATAACGACATTTTAGGGAGCGTAATATTCCCTGATCTTGCGGTTGGATTAGTGCAGTGCAGTTAGGGGGCAGATACATGACAGAAACATTATCCCTGTCCAGTGTTTCAGCTGCAGGATGCGCGGAGAAGTTGTCTAGCACAAGGACAATCTTGCAGTGCGGGTCTAAGCCTATCTTGTTACAGTGTTGCCGGCTCTGGCGCAAAAAACTGTCAAACCATTCTGTGGTTATTGCAGATGTTATCCACGCGGTTTTTGTAGCTCGGTATTCAACGGGTAACACTTTAACACCTTTTAGCGCCCTTGGGCACAAGCTTTTGCCAATTACGAGTAGCTTCAGCTTGTGGGTACCGGCAGCATTTGAACAACCAAGCACGGTCAATCTGTCTTTAGAATCTTTCATCCTGCTGTGAGGATTATCTGCAGTGCACAGCGTGCTTCGAGGCATACAACGCCAAAGCAGTCTCGTCCGCATTGTAAACTTGGTCTGCTGTTAAGTTGTTGTCCAACACATATTCTGCGAACTCAACAACAAACTTTTCCGCCGCCGCTGTATCTGCAGAAAGCTTTTCACCGCTAACTTTGAAAAAAGATATTCCATGGCGTTTTTTGAATTTATGAAGCCACCCTAACGAATAGTCACAATCGTATGTTAGATTCAGTTCGGCATGAAACATTTTTGCCTGTTCTATCAGCATCTGTCCAGAAATGCTAACACCTTCACTTCGCCGCAAACGAAACCATTGATAAAGAGCATTATCATGGTCGCTACATTTACTACCCTGCATTGTTTTTCTATTTTCAATTTCTCTCTTCGTATCACTGTCCAATAAAATTTACACAGTTCATTCTTTTGTTTCTTTATGTCGTAAATCGTCGAAATGCCGACATCATACAATTGGCTGAGATTTTTAACAGAAGTCCCAGCATCTAGTTTCTTGAGAATCTCAACCTTTTCTTTAATGGTAAGAACTTTTTTCCTTCGTTTACTACTCTTTTCCTCATCACCAGGAAGTTTATGTTTTGAAAACATCACGTGTCTGCAGGAACGTACATACTAGCGATCGCGCACCACAAGCAAGACTGACATTGAACGCACACAATACACCACTCCCCCTCCCCTACAACGCGTTATCACGGCACGCTCACATGTAGGCGGTGCCGCTGCCGCCAATTCCTGATATGCGCTCGACGCCCGTGCACTGCAGTCGCGAGACCGGAAGCCTTGGCTTCCATCATAACACGCTGAGTGTTTATAAAATCAAATGCACCCTGACTGACTAGACGGGGCGTGAACTGCGCAAACAATCGGTGTTTACTTCTGCGGGAATAATATATATTATAATTCATTTAAAAAAATATATATTTTTTAAAATTTTGTAAATTTTTTTTAACTCTCGGAAAACATCCGGATAGTAGAAATTCCGGTATAGAATTACGGATACAGGATGCTCTACTGTATTTGTTAAGTCATTGACATTTCTTTCAATAAAATTAGATATGTGCCTTTAGGTTGAACGAATATTTATGCTTGTGTATACGAGCACAGCGACTGCTTGTTGTCGACGGAAATTTTTGCAGGTTATACTGCAAGGCTTGTCATTGTGATGCCTCAGCGGGATGCCTGAGATCCCGGACTCAAGGTCGTAGGGTCTTTGGAGAAGAATACCTGAAATGTGCTGGGGTGGGGTGTGGCAGGAAACCCGTGCATCACAGGGGAAGGGGAGAGAAGTAACCAAGTGGTGGGGGAACAATTTACTGGCAAACGGATTCTCAAAACAAAGGACAGAACGAAACTTAAGCAGATTTTCGTGCTGGTTAGTATGAAATATAATTCGAGTATTCACAAACACAAAATATTAAAAAAAAACGCAATACAGTCTCCTTGAGTTCTATGGGAAATAAATTTTAGTTTAGTTTAAGTGTTCCAAGTTACTTCCAAAATTAAACTTTCACATTAAATAATGTTTAAAAAATCTGCATTTTTTCACTTTTTACAATAGTATTCTAACACATAAAAATTTTTCACCTGTTCGGATAGTACAACAACGAGCTTTGAGAGACGCACGTGTACACTTACAAGGGGCCATCCATAAATTATGTGACACGAATCATGATTTTTTTGCCCCCCCCCCCCCCCCCCCCCCCCCCCCCTTCTCATGGCCTTGTCAAAGATGGTGTGGCGTCACAAATTTTCCAACTTTATATATTGAACTAATTTAATTAAAACAGCACTTTTAAAATTATTTTTACTTTCATTAACAATGTTTTAAGCAAAATAACATTAAATCAAACATTTCTTAAAATTGACAAAACAAGAAACTACTTAAAGAATGATAAACTAATAATTATATCAATGAAAGATACAAAACTCAATCATCTAGTGTCAATGCACTCTGAACCCACTCCTCTATATTGCTTATCACTGGCATAGCAGGCATTTCGTTCTCATTTTGGTTGTTAATGTCAGGAACACAGAGGCCATTTGTCGTTCAACTATGTTGAATGCACTTCTTCCCGGAGCATTTGTGGCAATGTAAATACAGGGTTCCTACAATCTGGAATGTCAGGGATAGTCAGGGAAAGTCAGGGAAAAATAAAGGTGTCAGGGAAAGTCAGTGAGATAGCTATAAAGTCAGGGAAAGTCAGGGAGATAGCTATAAAGTTAGTGAAATGAAGTGGAAAGTAAAATTTCGAAAAATAACTCTGAAAGAAATATATCTAATCAAAAAACATCATAGGTCTGGCTATTAGCTATGTACATAGATCATCTCTAGTTGCAATAAATTCTGTTCCGCTCACTGTATCTTTTGAAGGTTACTGCAGTCTTCTGCATGCAGTAGTGAATGAAGATGTGAAAGTAAAGAAGTTCACTAACTCGGCTTGTATGTCTTAAGTTTTGAGATATATTAAGTATTATGCTGTATTTACCATTTGTAGTGTTTTGCCAACACACTTACTAGTTTGTTTCAAAATACAGTGGAACCCCTGAATTACACTTTTCAAGGGGAAAACTGAAAAAGGTGTAATTCAGAGGAAAGTGTAATTGAGGGGAAAGTAAAATTTTACTAAAAACTACATGATGATAGATATAATTATTCTTCAAGTCAACGCTTGATGTAATAAAATTTTACAACTATATTATTTTTGTTTGCAATAAACTTTAGTATTTAATGGCAATCCTAAAAGTTAAGTAAAAATATGTTATAGGCCTAACATTAACAACTTGATATTTTTAAATTTTTTTGCCATTGGTCCATATTGTTCTGCGGCATTTTTGATGGACGTTCGATTATGAACAATTGTGTTTAATGTAGACATGAGAAATTCTCAATGCCTTGGCTAAGGCCACACGCGATCCAACGCGGTTTTCATACTAACTCATAATATTCCATTTTTGCTTAACTGTTAACCGCGTTTCTTTCACGACCACTCGCCATTGCACGAATATCGCGAAAAGTAATTATAAACGTGAATAAATTATCTGTAAAACGTGTCAATAAAGCACGAAAATTTACGTCAAGGTAAACAAAAACAAAGCCCAAAATCACTGGTACCAAACAGAGTGGCGTGCAGTATCTGTTGCAAACTTTTGCCAAGGAGTGAGAAACTGTATTTGCTACGCGGACGTGTTCCTTTCACTACATGGAACGATCACCCTTGAAAAACACCATATTTCAAGGATTTATATATTTTACGGTGATATAGGATGTTAAATAACGCGAACCTAACTTAACCTTTCACTTTGTTAAACTTCGGAACTGTTCAGGTGGTGGTTGTGGCTCTCTTGCCTGTGAAAAGAAGGCTACCTGTTTGTTGCATGTGGAGTAGTAAGCTTTTGTGTGTAACCATCCACCTACTTTGTTTTGTTCCAGGTTGATTATGTAAAGACTGTTACAGTTCATTATGTCTGACAAAAAAACTGTATTTAATCAGCTGTGGCTGAACCCAGCTCTGTTTCCAGATTTTTCAGCATGGGTACGTTCTGTAGATGGGCATAATACTCAAGCATTTTGTAGTGTGTGTAAAAAGACTTTGAACTTGAGCAATATGGGAAAGCAAGCATTAGTTTCTCAACCCATTTGAAAATGGTGGGAGGTGCAACAAGTCAGACTTCTTTGTCTTCTTTTTTCATAAAGACGCCAGGTAATATTGCAAGTTTTTCTGGATCAACAGCGATTTCAGGCGTTAACCTAGACAAGGGACAGAGTAGTGATTCTTCTTGCTCAAATAGTGTCTTCACGTCACAATGCACTCAGCTTCAGATAAACACGGTCACTAGTCTACAGAATGTAGTGCCTCAAAGAAATCTCAACAGTTACGTTTTAAAAGAAGATACAATGAAAGCAGAGATTATTTGGAGTCTGCAGGTTGTGTGCAAGAAAATGTCTTTTAATTCTTGCAGTAACATAAGTACTGTATTTAAAATGATGTTTCCCGATAGTGCAGTTGCCAATGCATTTACTTTAGGAGGAGATAAATTTGCCTATGTTCTTGTTCACGGGCTAGCACCGTACTTCCAGCAGAATATGCTAGATCGCCTGAAGTGCGACAATTTTGTATTATGTTTTGATGAAGCATTGAACAAAGTAATTCAGCGAGGACAAATGGACATAGTAATTAGGTTTTGGGATGAAGAAAAGCAAATGGTTATTACCAGATACTTGAACAGTGTGTTTCTTGATAGAAGCACAGCTGAACATTTGCTTAGGAATTTTTTGGATGGGATTGCTCCTCTGTCACCTTCCAAAATAATACAGGTGTCTATGGATGGCCCCAATGTCAATTTGAAATTTTTAAAATGTCTCCAAGAACACATCAGATCGACCACAAGCAATGAAACTTTCACATTACTGAATCTGGGAACGTGTAGTTTGCATGTGGTTCATGGTGCTTTGAAAACTGGCATTGAATCTGTTGGATGGGACATTAGTACCTTGTTGCTACACTTATATTTTCTTTTCCATGATTCTCCAGCTCGACGAGCATTATTTACAGAGCTGACGGAATGCACAATATTTCCTTTGAAGTTCTGTAATGTACAATGGCTAGACAATGCCAAGTGCCTTAAAAGAGCGTTAGAGATATGGGATCATGTTGCAAAATTTGTTAATGTAGCCAAGCTTCCGAAGACAAAAGTTGCAAAAACCTTGATTGAAGCCGTTTGTGATCCATTTGTAAAGTGTAAATTGGCATTCTGCAAGACAATTGCAGATGAGTGTGAGCCCTTTCTTAAGAAGTTTCAAACTTCAAAACCCATGAGTCCATTTATTTTTGAAGCAGTGCAGAAACTTCTGAGAGAAATTATGAACCGCTGTGTAAAGCCTGACGTGATGAAGTGTACTAGCACAAATCTGCTCTCTATTGATGTAAAAAAAATCAGACAATTTGATCCTAAGCAATAAAGTTGATGTTGGATTTGCAGCAAAACGCTTTCTTGCAGAAGTATCAACCTCTGTAACGGAAATAGAAAAGCTTGAGTTTATGCATGAATGTCGGGGTATGTTGACAGCCATGACTGCCAAACTTCAAGAAAGATGTCCTTTGAAGTAAAAAGCAGTTAGAGGATTGTCTTCTCTAGATCCCTCGATTATTCAACACTCAGCTTCGCTTGGTCAGAAAAGGTTTTCTTTTCTTTTAGATGAGCTACTTGCTTCAAACAAAATAGATGATGAAGTTGCAGAAAAGGCTAAAAAAGAATACTGTAACTTGTGTGATATGAAGAAATCTGTACTTAGTGAAATGCTTCAAGAACACTGCATAAATAACGAGGAGGCAAGACTCTATAGTACCTATGGAAACTTCATGAGAGGAAGTGAAGTGTACAAAAACCTGTGGGAAGTAATTAAGATATGTCTTGTGCTCTCCCATGGTAATGCAACTGTGGAAGGGGGTTTTTCAATTAATAAGTCACTATTGGTTGAAAACATGCTAGAAAAGACAGTGATAGCACAACGCCATATTCAAGATGAAGTGCAACAGGCAGGAGGGATTGAGAATGTGAAAATAGATAAAAGGATGTTAGATTATGTGAAAAGTGCTCGAAAACGATATCAAGATTATTTGGAACTTAGAAAACAGAAAACAAGTGAGGAAACAACAAGAAAGGGAGAAAAGAGATTGTTAGAAAAACAAGTGAAAGAGTTAGTAGAAGAAAGAAAAAAATTTATGAGGGAAATAGAAGAAAAAAAGGAAGCAATGGAAAGGGAATTAAAAGAACTTGAAAAAAAAAGAGCTTTGCTGTAACTAGTATTTCAAATTTTTTGAATTTATTTGTTACATGTTAACATTTTGTTTTGTAATTGAATTACATATTTATTGAATCACAGTGTTTTGAATTTTTTAATATTCATGTCAAAAATGGAAGTTTTAGCAAAGTTTGTGCTTTGTGTGTGCTTTCTGATATTTATATTTAAGGTGTGGTACGGTTAGCTTAAGGAAAGGAGGAGGCCAATATAATTAGGGCACAGTTAAAACATCAATATTTTTTGTAAAACTGAATTTTTTTTTCGTAATTGGTCAGGGAAGTTTCAATGAATGGTCAGGGAAAGTCAGGGAAAAGTCAGGGAAATAAATTTGACTCAGGCTGTAGGAACCCTGAAATAGCATCCAAGTAAAAATCTTTAAAATATTGCACAGCTGATACTATAATTCGCTCTAATTTCAAATCTCGAAAACTTCTTTGAATTTCATATTCATGAGTTTATTACCTTAAAACGTATAGCCGTATTGATATGTTGGTAATACTTCTAAGTTTTTCGCTTACATTTAAAGTTTCGCATTCAAATATTTTATATTTGGACATGTGACATCACGAAGCTTATGATGCCTCCTACCCCTTGTTACGCAATGTCACACTTCGTCGACCACCTCCCCTCCCCTTAACACGTGGCGTTATTTAGGGATGGCCCCCAATGAGACCGAGTCTTATCAGTTTCAGACAAGAAACTCAAGAAAAGGTAAATAACAATATTTCAAATAACCTTTAAAAATCACACCAGAAATCTTGCAATTCTGTCCTCCATATTTAATGTAACGTGTTCCGAAAACACTGAAGTTATTTGTATGGAAGCCAACGACTTTATTTTTAATACACGTTTCACGTTTTCACTTATGAAACTACCAAACAGTGAAAGCACATGAAAATTTTTAATGAAATTATAAAGAATTGCTTACTTTGACATAAAAATTAACATTACTTATAGATAAGCCAAATGTAAATTGCTTTGACATTTGTATTGTTTCAAGTTGCAGGGTCGGTGATGTCTAGCGTCTGGCGTATTTTACCTATAAATTGCCGCAGTTTTATTGCACTTGTTGCATGTAGCGTTTGCTTTTCTTGCGAAGTTTATAACATTAGCCTTGTAGTCAGCAAGTGAACATCTTAACGTGTAGCCAAATTATACTTGTTGATTTTATTTAATTTCAAACGCCCGTGGTCACTTCTTAAACATAATTTACTACAGTTACATCCAATTGTTAAATTGTCATGTATTTCACACTTCTTCCACGTGAAAAGTGCCATGTATCTACCGCTCAAGCCCGCTCCACAATGTGTAATGAAACTTCAAGAAATTTAGGTTTCAATATGCGTTCGCTGCTTACACAGTGTGTGAAAACTTAAAAAATGGTAATGAAGTGATTGAATTTCATGGTTACGAAAAAAATTAATTAACTGAAAATTTGTTGAGTTACGATAAAATAACCACGGTCATGATTTACACACACATGTATATAAACATAATTATGTAATTAAATATAATTAAAAACAAAGTAATAATTCTGGAGGCAAATTTAAAATAATGTCTTATAATAGCGAACTACATATTAAAACTTCTCAAATAAACTCGTTGAAAACAACCGCATTCTCTGTTTATTAATTACTGAAATCCAGCGCTATTGGACGTCTACACTTTCAACTACCATGATTCACAACTGCATTTGCTTTATGAGAACTTGCAAAAAAAATCAGTTTAAAAACAACAACCCACAGGTTACATACAGGATTAGCATATATGAATGACCAGATGTAAAAAAAATCATATTTTCAAAGATATTATTCTATCAGTGATACTGAAAATAATAATAAAATATTCCAATTTCTTATCAAAATCGTTCACTTCATGGCAGCTTTACCTTAGAACTCGATGATAATAGGAAAAAAATGATAAGTGTTTATAAACCAAGTATATATTAATAGTTAATAATCAGGCATTGATATGTTTACATCTCATTACCTAACTTCGTATTACGCTTCATATTCTAGTAATTTCGCCACTGTAGATCCACAAAATGTACTTGTACTAGGCCCCAATAAACATATGGGTCAACCGGGTATTCGCCCAGATTTCCAGTTTTTGAGTGGCGAAAGAATTCGAGGTACGAAAAAAATTGGACAAAAAAGTTTGAGGGACGAGAAATAATGCCTCAAAATATAAATTATTAAACAAAATAATTTAGAAAAAGATTTAAAATTTGTTTAACAGTATACTGTAACTCATATTTTATTACGGTACCTATAACAGCCGTATAAAAATGCTACAAGCATTTATTAAATAAAAAAAATACACACAGCCTTAGTCTTTGAAAAAACTTAGTATTTAGTTGCATAATATGCTGTTTTAAAACTTATTGTAAATAAGCTTGACTTTTAAAAGTTTTATTATTTTTGCGGGGAACTGGTACGAAAGGGGGGGGGGGGGGGGGGTGGCGGCTAAAAATTATTTTCCCAGAGCGCTGGCTCCTGAAATCGGGGCCTGGCTAGTACATAATACAAGAGCAACCAAATTACTCAAATTGTTTACGATGAAATGTACTTATTTTCCACTTTCCCTACAACCAATTCTATAGATTTTGGCGTAAAGTCAAAATCATCCTCAAAACGAATCAAGTGAAAGCTTACATACGAAAATATCTTAAAAGAAATGTTTTGTACAACGAAAACAGAAAGGCTGTTTGCAAAACAATCTGTAATTCACAAATGCAAGGCTACGCACAGTTAAAACATACTTGTTTTTTCAACACTCTACCCACTTAGTATTAAAGAACATATACTGAGAACTAAAATCAACCAAGCCAAACTCAAGAACTAATTATTCTTAGATGATGATGTGGGCACTATTCATTTGGTTAGAATTCGTATATAAGGAGTATAAAATCTATATTGTAACACCATAAATTAGGATAGGTAAATTTTATAAAATAGCAGCTTCTTGCAAATAAGGCTAATACAAAACCGTCAAGTGGAAGATTTGTTGCGTAAATTCAGAAGTAGTAATATTTTTTTGGTACGTAAGTAAAACTTTATAAGTAATAAATAAAGGCAACCTAACTAACCTTTAACTGTTGTTACTATTCAACTTGTTTTCCAGGAGCCGCTACTCTGTAATTTTCCCCTAAAACATTCCGATGTGGCATACGAGTAATATATAAATGTATGTCCGGCATCTGGTGCCAGTACATTGTGTTTGGTTGGGGTCCATAAACTTGGATTGTAACTTCACGGCAGCCATTTTGCATGACCTTGACTTTGACCTCGGCCGCTTGTTATTCCTGACAACATTTTGTTTGTGTTCTCCCTGTGCACCTAGTTATTCCTGTCAAAACTGTTGTTGAATTTCTTAGCGTGCTTCTGGTTAATCATTAGAAAGTAGGTAATCATTGCAAGCATTTTTTCGATATGAGACATGCAATTGTATTCAGGTTTGCATTTATTTAGTGAATTCCTGTTACCAAATTACTTTCGATATGAGACATACAATTGTATTCAGTTTTACGTTTAGTTAATGAATTCCTGTTACCAAATTACTACTACAAATTAAATCAGGTGAAACTCACACATAAATTAGATTTATCACTGAGTCAATTTCTATGTATTAAAACAGCTGAGAACCACAGCATGCAAGACTATTCTCCTTTTGCTTGAGGTCTAGCAAAGCTCTCCTATTCCGATTGTGAGTGAGCATCCCGCTTAAAACAGTGACCGCTTTTACAACATAACAAATAACGAATGTTTTATACTTACATTATTATACAAGATAAATTGTACTAGATGGATTCAGATATATTGTTTAAAGCAGGAACACTGTGAGCAATTACATGAGGAGACATCTGTTGGTGAAAAGCAGATCTATTTGGAAATGAATTTTTCAACAAATGTAAAATTAATTCTAGCTGATGGTTTACTGAAATTCCTATTTGAATGTCTGTTTTAGTTTGGAACACTCAGTATGCTTCTGACCACATTTACAGAAGCTAGTATGGATTCCGTAGCGATGTCTGTAGCCGTTATCGAACAGACACAAGTGTAGTTATTGCAGCAAGAAATTTACCTTGCAATAAATTTTAAACATCATGAGAGAAGTGAGTGTATTTTGGGTCATTAACAAAAATTATTTAGTTGCACTCAGCATCATTTAGTTGACTAAATATCTTGAATAAACATCACAAGATCTGTACAAGCAAGCTAACTGATGATAAAAAAGAACGGTGCTTCAACATCCAGAAAGTGAAATAAAGACAACACTATGCCAGATTTCGTTAATGATTTGAAATTAAATGCTAACGAAGAAAGTAGCATCTTTAATGGAAATAAAAAAAATGTCAATAGCAAATTCAAGTCATCTTTGCAGAACTGAAAACAATATAAAAGCATCTGAAGCTGACAAGTTCGAATAACGTGATGACGCACTTGAACCTTTCAAGATCGAAGACCAAGCTGAAGCACCTGAATCTTACAAGATCGGCAATTGTGATGAAGTACTGAGACCTAAACGATGGAAGCGACATGTTAAAATTATCAATTCTGATCATTTCCGTGATGATCAATGGGACGATTATGATTATAATAAATATGAGGCTGGTTTTAAAACAGAAGACTATCGAGTTTCTCAGAAAATTGGCAGTAATAGCGCAAAGAAGATGGAGGCAGCAGCAGAAGAGATTGATTACACTACATGAGAAGATCCTAAAATATTGGTCGATAGGTTAAGACTTCTACTTGCTTCCCAAAATGTTAAAAATATATCCATCACTAAAGAAAAATGTACTATACTTTATGAACTAAGATGTACGGGAGAGTACAATAATGCCTTGTTTTACCTGCAAGTGTGTTTTATTGAAAAATAAATTATATTTTGTATTTTGGAAAAAATGTTTTATATCTTGTATTTTAATTTATCGCCTAAGATTGTTTTCTCATACTACAATTTCTAACTAAAATATGCAAAAATCGTCACAAAACAAAATAATAAGTAACAAAAGAGCCTTCTCAGAAATTGTGACAGTTTCGAGCTAAATATGATTGAAACCAATTGGAGCCAAATTCAGTTGTAGCTGTTGTAGAGAGTTGGAGCCATTGTAGCCGTTGTTGCCAGTTGGAGCTGCTGCAGCTATTGAAGCCGTCGTAGCCAGTTGGAGCTGTGGAAGCCAGAGCAATTTGGAGTTGTTGATTTTAATCTTTACTCGGACTGGACAGTAGCAGTCGCAACAACGACGAAGACCTTGATGACGTATGTACCATCAGCAATGGGAGGTTCTTCAGTTCAGTCTGACCTATCACCTACAACATCAGTAATGCTGACTATCGTCATTAGAGATCATTGTGGAAGGTCTACCATCATCGTTTACATACTAGAGGAGACTTTAACGGGTGCAGTGACTTTATCAGCAGTAAAAACATAACAAGTATCGAAAACGAATACATCGTGGTTCGGATACGCCTGGCCTACAAGGCTGACATTGTAAATGATCTGTTCGAACAGTATGCTGAAAATCGATGAATTAGATCTTTTGGTTCGGGATACTTTGTCTATACCTGAAATGGTACATGAGTAAGCTGAAGGGCGTTTCCAAACCTCTTGGTGTGGAGACGCTTGTCATACAGCCAGTCTAGAGAGACGTTTCGTTGTAAGGCCAACTATCCAATTGTCAGAAGGTAAAGAGAGAAATAAAAAATATATTTTTTAGTCTAAAATCTCCTTTTTTGCATCTACCAACGATCGATCCGAGGACTGAAATCGATTGATTCAATCGTTATTTATTTTTTGGTTAATTTTCTAATATTTTGTCGATTTTTTCTCGATTATTTATTTAATAAGTACAGAATTTCAATATGGCGACCAAACCTACATCTGCGGCTCACTGGCAGCTAATAGATCAGGAAAGAAAATATATATTTTTTGTATTTTTAAATGAATTAATATAAATTAAATATTAAACATTAAACGGGCCTTAACTATCAAATTCTTTATTATTTATAATAAATATATTTGACTTTATAAGACTCGCAAGTACTTAGACTCGTTCTGGTGTATTTATATGATAAGAACAAAAGAACGAATCATTTAGTTTAATTTGTGGGCGCCAACAACTTCTACGAAGTTGTAATAATGAATAACCATTACAATTACTTCTATTTTAATTAATTTGTATTACACACCATTAATTAAAATTTCTTTTATTATTGTCCGGACTATTCAGGGGCAGAGTTGGGTTTGTCGTGGAAAAATTCGTAAAATCTTGGATTAGCTTGTATACAACGATTTTGTGAACTTTAACTCAAGTTGTCCCTAACTTTAGCAATCTGGTAGTGTGAAAAGATTTAGTAAGGGATTTCAATTGATATTAATTATTCCCGAGTGTCAGTTTTGCAAGCTAGTAAATGTTGTGACATTCCTTAATCATTAAATAACCGACCTGTTATTATAGTTCCGTGGTAACGAACTATGCGTTACTATGTTTGTCTCCTTTCAACCAGGAACTCAGCAATGAATCTTCTGCGTCTTCATCCTTGGCACGCCCATTCGCTGTCTTGTACCTTCGTCCTGGGAACGCCTAGTATCAATTAGTCGTCTTCGTCCTGGGAACGCCTTTCGTTGTTTCAAACCTTCGTCCTGGAAACGCCTCTAGATGACCATCTTCGTCCTGGGAACGCCTATCGTTGATCGTCTTCGTCCTGGGAACGCCTATCGTTGATTGTCTTCGTCCTGGGAACGCCTCTCGTCGTTTCCATATGTTCTCGTACCGTTGAATATTATAAATACTTCTGTCTTCGTCCTGGGAACGCCTTAATATGATTTCAATCTTCGTAGTTTATACTCGTAGTCTTCTTCCTGGGATCGCCTGGTAGTAGGCCTGTGCGAATAGTGTTTTTTGGATGCGAAGCGAATATCGAATCGAATAATAAAAATATTCGCGAAGCCGAATCGAATTGCGAATATATTTCTTGACATCATTTCTCTTACTTCTTATATTAAGTATTTTTAATGTTGCTTACCTAACCTAACCAACTGTTCACAATTCACACCAATTCACAGTATTTTTGGTGTAGCTCACCTAACCTAGGCAATCATTTATGGGAGGGGTGAAAACAGAAAATAAAATATTTAAAAAAAAAATTAATTTTTGCTAGTGTTCCTTCCTTGTCCCACAAAGAATCTTAAATGCTACAAACCAAACTAAACCATTCATATGACTTTACATGTTAAATGTCACAAACTTAACCTAACAAACAATTCAAACAAATTTACAGAGTTTTAAATGTAGCTAAGTAACCTAGTTATCCCTAAAATTTTACAATATTTTTACTGTAGCCACACTAACCTAAACAACCAACCATCCACATGATGTTACAATGGTATTTTAGATATAGTTAACATAACGAACCATTGAAATGATAAATTACCAGGAAACTACTTAAACTATTGCAATTCCATTTTACAGAATTAGAAAAAATGTAAGTAAGAAAAAAATGCATTTGAAAATTTTTGATTACTTTTGTTTTGATGAGCCCCTCTCATCATTAACTATCCTAACATAATCTTATCATTCCAATAATTGAAACCATTTTATTGTATTATAAATAAAACTAACCTAACTGTTCAAATGGTTAACTGTAAGTATTGCAGTGTTGTTTCACAGAATCATCAAATATGTTGAGAGGTATTTAACAATACCTTTTTTTTATTTATATTTGTTTTCAGAAGAACGTATTATATTCTATAAAATTATCCTTTTTAAATTAAACGAAACGTCTCTGTATGTTATGATATACTATAAAATGTTTCATTATTTGCATTTCTTAGTTGCAAATGGTAACAAAAAAAAATTTTTTTTTTGCATAATCTTGTTTTAAAAGGCAGAATAATTATTGAAACCTCTAAATAAAGTGCGGTTATGACTTCACAATATCATTTGCGTCTTTACTCCTAAAATTAAACAAGTTTATTTTATAGTTAGATTCAAACAGATATTTACATATAAAAAGAAAGATTATATAGTTTCAAAAGTATTGAATACTTAGTATACTGTAGGGCCATACTTCCCTGAAAAACAAAAAGCAGATGTATGCTAATAGACATAATTTTCTTTATACAATTTGTTTGGCATTGGGTAGTGTGAATAAACTTGCCTCGTGGCGTCGAGAAAAATTTATTGCATTCGTTACACATTGCCGCCGAACTTCCCGATTCGGTGAAATAATCCCAAATAAGACTTGTTCTTTTACGCTTTAAACAAAAACCCGGCGATTCAATAGAACTTCGGCTTGAACTAGCCATTTTACGTGGTAAAGAGAATGTTTACTCTTTGTCATCATAACCTCACACCTCACGACTAAAAACAAAGTAGCATCTACGGCCGTGGCTGCAACTGGAGATTGTTGATGTTCATTTGTTCAATAAACTCTATTTACGTGGCCATTAATATTCGTATTCGTAGCGTGTTTGATGATTTCCAGGGAAAACTATGGCTGTATTGGGACTCATTGAGGTAGCACTTTCTCGCACGACAATATTTACAGACTTTTTTTTTTTTTTTTTTTTTAAAAAAAAGCTTCGCAGTGCACGCAAAGCTTCGCATCACGTTCGAGCCGAATCGAATATCGAAACAAGCTTCGATTCGATTCGCAAAGTCGAAGCTTCGCACAGGCCTACCTGGTAGTACTCAAATATTCTTATAAATAATAATTCTTCTTTATTTCAATAACGCTCTTCAAATCATTAATATTATTACTATTTACTAACATTTCTTATAATTCTTCAAAATATTTCACCAATTATAAGTTCAATTTCTGCAGTCGTAAAATGTCATGTCTTTCCTATTCGAAGTTCCTATATCAATCCCCTTTCGTTTTTTTCTATTCCTTCCAAACAAAACTTTTATTAGCTAGCAATAATTTTTGTTAAATCTTTTCCACCAATACCAGATTGTTTTACAAATATTCGTCCTATATTATTACATGTGAACTGTGAAAAAAATCATTCTTATTCGTTAAACAAAATATCATTACGTGAGCAAGGAAGTATTACATTCAAAGATATAAATACAAATTACTGATTTTATGGTTCATAGAGAAATAAAATGTGTAGTGAAGTGAAATTATAAATATGCTACATTAATTTTGTTCATCCATCTTGTTATATGAAATTAACAAGTTCAACCTTTATAACATAAAACTTTATTTGTATTGATCAAGTATTGAACCAAAGACTTAAATCAATAGGGTCAATCATTACATTAATGGGCGATATTTTTTTATAATTTTTGGAATCATATCCGGATATATAGGTTAATAATTACAGAATTACAATATGACGGCTATGATGTCCGAAAAGATGGCGGAAGTGACAACATTCTTGCAATAAATACTCCTGCACTCTTGCCAACATAATGGTAGCGCTCTATAGCATACGGCTGGACACTAATGTGCCTGGTAGCAAGAAATGAAAACAAAGATGGTGGCAGCGCCCTCTAGCATTTGTTTGGTGTACTACGTGACACTCGCGCTCCTATTATTGTGAATTGAAAACAAGTATGGCGGCAGTTCCCTCTAACAAATTCTGCTATTTTTATTTCATCATATTGAAAAAAATTACAAGTCCGAATATGTGACATTTTTTATATATACCTTATATAATTCTCAGTCTGTTAAATGTCTCGATGGTCATGTGGTAAAAGGCGTATGTTTCTAATCCAGAGTTCCGAACTGCCATGGTTCGAATCACCTAACTGCCAATGTATATAGTATAAAAAATTAAATTTAATATGTCGATAAGGGTCATAGCCTCATTAGTAGGTAACGGAACATCGAACTTATGTACATGAGACAGAGAGTAGCTGACACACACACTAGGAAAAAATAGCAGAAAAAAAATGGTAGACATTAAATAATCCAAGATGGCGACCTCCAGTAGAAGAAAGAAAAGCAAGATGACAACTTCCGGCAGATAAAAACAAGATGATGGAAAAACCAGATTGCGGCCGTAACGAAAAGTGCAACGTTCGAGATTGGGGCATTCGATTTTAAGATGGTGGAAAGTTTCAGAAACAAAATGGTGGATTCCAATATGGCAGCGAGATCATAGTCTAGGTCATTCAAGATGGCCACCGTGATGTCACAATACAAGAAGGCGGACCCCAAACACACCACGCACCGACTTCAGTTTCCGGACATACATTTATACACTTCTCATACGGAATGTTAGAAAAAAAGTTTATTTTGGTTGCATACTGGCGTGAACTACTTATTTATTATAAATACTTTTTTTTGTTAAGAATTCTATAAAAATATAGCAAAAGGAGTTTTGTGTGTTTCAAGGGAAAGGACCTACTGTTAATTTCACCTGCAAAAAAAATAACTCAAAATATGACAATACAACACAAGTGAATACAGTAAAACCTTTTTGTTGCGAACCCATTTATTGCCACCACCTCTCTATTACAACCTGATTTCAAGTGACAGTGAAAAAATTGCTGAAAATCCGAAGAAAATCAGACAGAAAATAAGTTTCTTGTGGTGAGTAGCATGTTACTGCGTTCCTCTTGCAGAGTGTCAACTTGTTTTAACTGCCCCAGCGATGTTTATTTTGACAGCTCAAGCAATTATCTTTTCCTGTGAGTTGATAGAAAAAGGTCGCTTCACCCAGCATAAAAAAAAAAGCTACGCCACTTATTCCCCACGCAGGAAAAACACTGGTTGCCGTCTGTCTCCCCCGCATTTATCTTTCTTCTAACATTCCACGTCTCACCTCTCGCGCTAGCAATAACGAAGCGACCACGCATTTGGCCGTTTTATGCTTTGTTTGGTGACAGCAGCTTGATTTTATTCGTTATATTTCTTTTCATAGGACCCTTGCTATTAAAATACATTTACAGTAGAATCCCGCCGATGCGACCCCCCCTCTGATGCGTCCATTCCGTTTATACGACCAATTTTTGAGGAACCGTGAAAAATTTGAGCAGAGAAAGTCGAAAATTTGAGTAAAATCGGCTGAAAAACAAGTCTGTTACACTTTGTTGGGCGTTGTGTGTTCACATTTATCTTGGCGAGCGCTGTACTGTAAGCAGGCAGGCATACAAAAGACGGCTAAAAATAGATACCACCCCTCTAGACTGTCCACGCTAGCCAATAACGGTAAACTGCGCGCATCACCTGATAGCATTTGCGCGCACGTCTATTGCCGTCCCTGTCCTGTGCCGAAGTATTAGGTGCTTCAAGTGTGCGTGAGAGATAAGATAAAGAAAGGTGAAGAGAGAGCGAGCCCTGTCAGCAAGTGTGTTTGTGGGAGGGGGAGACAGAGATAAAAGAGAGCGAGCCCTGCAGCAAGCGGAAGTTGTGAAGGTCGACATTTACCGTCACTCTCTCGCTAGCTAACGATGCTGCTGGTCGCCAGCCCCCCCCCCCTCCTTTTCACACTCTCTTTCTCTCTCTCACACACATGCACACACACGCGCTTACCCTACTTCTCGCATTCCTGCATGTCAGCCGGACAGACCAGACCGATAAGCGCCGCCAGATCACCCGTTGTCATGGGGCGCAACCTTTCAAACGCCACACTAATACAGCCCGCAAGAGACATAATAAATCTTTAATAAAAAGTTATCATTCAACACTAAATCATCTGTTTTTTCTATACAAAGATGGCGAAAATGGACACGCTGCACTCTGTTGAAATTTTTTTTTCTCGGCAACGGGAGCTCCAATATTGCTTTCTAGGGTATCGTTTTTTTCGGGAGACATCGTACTATTTAACTACTGTAATATGAATTTAAAAAGTTGTCATTTTTACACCATAGAATATTTGAATATGAAATCTTTACGAACAAAGGTAATTTTTTTATGTATTTGTGAGGGGGGGGGGGGGGCGGAGGGTAAAAATTGGCCCCGAATTCTCTATTGCGATCATTCCGTTTATAAGTCCGTTTTTCCGGAAACCGCGAGGGGTCGCATCAGCGGGATTCTACGGTATATTTAAGTTTGAAAGCTTGTAAATTCCTTGCCAGAGATGACTGAACTCGAACTTGGTGTGAAAAGTGACATATTTTGACCCCTCCCTCACCGCTTTAATACACCATTCATAATAGCCCAATTTTACGGGAGAAGGGAGGGTGAAATGAGCATTTTCTCACTGAAGGTTTTTCAAAGGAAGCTAAGTTGGGGTGTTATAAGGGAGGACACTACTGGTGTTATAAGGGAGGACACTACTAGATGTAGATGTAGATGGTTTGTGTGTCTGGGAGGGATGAGCTATCCTTGAAGAATGTGAACGAGGGGAGGGAGGGGTGAGCTTATGCGTCATGAAGCCGCTGCCGCCAGCCAGCCGGGCGAGCTTCGTGTGCGCCCACTCGCGTTGCAGAACCTACAGCTGCCATAATTTTAAAGGAAATGTTCCATTATTTTTTGTTATTCTTACATGAACATTATTGGAAGTATTAAAGCCGACACAAAAATATGCTGTGGGTTATAATTAACAGATTTTAATGATCTTTCATTTCTTTTTTTTCTTCTGATTTTCACATTTTGGTCAAAATGTCCAATTTTTGGACGGTTCCCGAGAATGTATTCGTAAAATCACTGCTTCGTTAAATCCGGGGATCGTGACATCGGGGTCTAGTGTATTTAACTACGGCAAGCAGAAAACGTACATGTAAACTAACCAGTAAAAATAAACTGTCTTTTGACATATTTTCTTTAGAGATGGCCTGTAGGGCTTGGGACTTGTCATGAAGGTTGAAGTGGGTTTAAAGCAAAGCCGTCTAGCATTGTGAGTGACAGCATCCTGCCATTGTACGGCTGGTTTCTTTGGTTTGTGAAAATGAGGGTTGGGGGGGAGGTTGAAATGAACTGAAAATTTCAGAAAACATCTATTACGACCCCCCCCCCCCCCCTCTATTTCGACCCTATTCCTGGGAACCGTGAGGGGTCGTTTCAGAGAGGTTTGACTGTATGTTCAAATTACTAGTTAATGGAGTGAAGATCTATGAGGCAAAAAGCCACAGACTAATATAATGTAGGTCTACACATAACATAACCAACCACAGATATTCAATTAAGTAATTGTGTCACAGCATTTTTCTGAAGAAAACAATTAGTTAATTCATTTGTGAACAATGCCTCTCCACTCACCTACTCGCAACTTGGCAATGAATTAGTGAAAGTCGAGTAAATAGTTATCTGGTTGCAAGCAATAGAGCTTAAAATTTTCGTCCAAATCACCTTACACAGTTCTTACTTTTAGAGTAAAGTAAATAAGAAAAGGGAATTTTTTTCATAGAAGCATTAAAATACATAATAAGAAATTTTTAAGTTTATTGTGCAAAATACGAAATAAAAAATAATGTAATCATTAATTGATGAATAACCGTATATTGTTATAACTTTACTATAAACAGGGGGGGGGGGGGGGGGGGACTGCCGTAGTACGCACATTACAACTTATTTACTAAGACATTGGAAACTTTAAAGTATGTAGACATGATACGCTGCAATCTTACGTGATGGAAGAGAAAGTCCGCGAGAGATAGTAAAATTTCTGATTTAGACGTAGGGCATAACGAAGGTCACACCGAGCAGATCGACCGGCATTTTCAGCTACATGAGTCACGCTGAAATATGAACTCGATTGAAACTTCTACGAGCCGAAGAAAAGAAATAGCAATTTTTCCTAAACTGTTACTAATTCAAAGTAATGATAAATATATAAACGGAAAATACCCCTGAAAATTTTTTATAATATTAGTCAAAAATAGTTATAAATAACTATGGGGAACTCATCCAAAGATATGAGTAGGTAAATTAAACGAAAATAGTTATCGAATTTTATTTTAAAACTATGAAAATAGGTTACGCGAACAATAAATGAATCAAGTAACAACAAAATAATTTGTAAAAAAATATATACTTTAAATTTAAAACCTAATTACCGTAAAAATACTTTATTATATCACATCAAGTAATGAGAGTTACTCGGAAATGCACTATGTATAATACGACGACGTAGCGCAAACGCGAAAGCTCGGGTTCGAAAACATTTTATGAATCTTGATTTTTTACCACCATTTTTGACCTAGCCGTCATGTTGGAACCAGCTGTCTGGCCAAACGTTTTCGGCATCCCCAGTAAACATTGCTTGTGCAGTATTTACCCGGAAATTAACAGGAAAATAGTACCTTGATATAAATTTTATGAAATGGAAAAATTAAATTTTTATGTTCCTCATATTAAAAATTTACAACGCTTTTTATCTAAAAATGTTTTAAAAAGATTTAATAACTACCCTGCGTCTGAACAATAATATTTCTGCTTTTTCTACATTACGTGATTTCTTACTTATTAAAGTTTTAACGATTATTTTACATACATTCTGTATTTATATTCTCAAGATTATGTTTAACGCTACATTTAAAAAAATGTAAAAATTTTATATTAAATAAATGGCACTAATGTAACCTTCGAGAGAAGAATACCTAATGACGCTACAACGAAAGTAAATGAGATAATAAAAGTTAAATTTATATATATTTTTTTATTTCGTTTTAAATTTACGTCAACAACGACGTCATTGAAAGGGGGGAAATTAATTCAATTTTTTTTTTTCTTGGTTTTACTTGTAGTTATTTAAACACGTGAATTTAGCCCAACGGACATTATGTAATCAACTTAATTTATTATAGCTATACAAACAAAAAAAAAACTATTTTACTAACACAAATTAAATCTTAATCATTGAAAAAAGGAATCAAATAAAGTGTCGTTCAGATGTGGCGAGCAAACCATTAGCTGAAGTCAATGTGTGGAACTAACAGCGCCATCTATACAGAGAGAACCAAACTGAACGCGAAAGTAACTATTTAGCCACAAGAGTGCAGCTCTGAATGCAGGGAGTGCAAACAAAAATATTTCTCACTACAGTCCTTTCATAATATTTACGCCTTCTCATTCAAATTCTAAGTTGTGTGTTTCGAAGTTGTGATAGTTCTAAGTTGTGACTTTCTACATTATGACGTTTCTAAGTTGTGTGGTTCTGCGTTGCGTGTATCTAAGTTATGTGTTTCTAAGTTATGACAGTTCTACGTTGTGTGTTTCTAGTTATGATAGTTCTAAGTTATGACGTTTCTAAGTTGTGTGGTTCTGCGTTGTGTGTTTTTAAGTTATGATCTTTCTAAGTTGTGTGTTTCTAAGTTACGTGTATTTTTCTGTGTTTTCTAAGTTATGACAGTTCTAAGTTGTGACTTTCTAAGTTATGTGTCGTTCCCGGGATCCAAAGTACATTATTGATGGCTCATTTAACTCTATGGAATCTTTTATTTGTCATTTTTATGGCTTAAAAAAATTACATGATGTTAACCGAGCACGAATTGAAGTTTTCAATAAGACATACAAGGTATCAGATACATCACAGCTCTTCTTGTTGAATGTACGTAATTACGATGCTTGTAACTTGCCACCTTGCCAATCAGAGTTACGGCAGCATTTATTACGAACAAGATATACTGCATACTTGTGGAGGAATGCACACAATCAAATCATCACTAACATATCTCCCAACAGATTTTGGTTGGACTAATGTGGATGGGAAAATTGGAGATGATTTGATTCGTTGGTAATCAACTACCAGAAGCGTATGAAGATGTCATAACACCTGTTATTCTAGGAGATGCTCCAGATTCAGGTATGTTTTCTTTTCAATACTGTCATAATATCATAAAATAAATAAAACATTAAGTATCATTACCATTTCTAGTTGCAGATACGAAAGATGTAGATGAAAACGACCAAACCGAACTGAATTTCCAATATGAAGATGATTCCACTATTGATGAAGATTAAAAAAATATTTCCAACTTTTTTTTTTTCATTACATAATTTTCTTCTATATCTCATATTATATATTATTTTATGTTAATTGTATTTATTACATTCAGCAATAAAAAAAATAAGTATTTTTTTTTTTCAAAACATGGATTAAGTAAATTCCTCCACATAATTGTCAGATAATGGGTCAGTACAATAAGGACATCAAGCTGAACTTTCTGTATATTAATCTGACAATTTTTTTTTGCATCTTCAAAAATTGGCCATCAGTTTTGGTTACGTCTAATTCGTCAGTCTTTTGAATAGAAGCTTCTGAAAATCTGACGTGCTCAAATAATTTTTTTCTCCCGTTTTTAATCCCTTCGTACATTCACCCCCACCATGCAAACCGGCAGATTAATATTCCTCTGTTATCAGAAACCCATGGGGTACATACATTGTTAATATCTGACGCGTCCAAGTATTTCTTTGTGACTATATTTCCTTACATTTTTGAAAATCTGTACACGCTCCCCCCATCAGTGAAAGGGCATACATCATATAACCTTTTTCTTTTTAGCATCTAATCTTCACAATCCAAAAAGTCCCCAAGACGCTTGAGTAATTCCCCATTTAGCCTCTCGGGCTCCCCTACTATTGGGTCTTGCTCTCTTTGGCCACAAAGCCTCTCGTAGCTTTTGGATCATGCTGTAAATAAAGGTCACATACTTATCTAGCATCTGGAGGCTGCTACAGTCTGTCACATTCTCCAGGCTAGAGTGGGACAGAAATCTTGAGATTCAAGGGTAAGACACAGCTATGACGACAAATGGGAGCTGGCATGCCAAGGCAACAATATCCCCATGACAGCTGGTGCGACGTACCAGGTGCTGCATGCGGCAAAATAAAGAGAAGCTAGATAGTGGAGCGAACACCTGCAGCTTCACGTCTCTCGCACGCCAAGTAGACTGGCCATCACTGGATAAATGTAGATTTTGGAACGAAAAAATGTACTTGCTTAACTTACCTTATTTAGAATGAGCCACAACATTAGATATGCCATTATTGGTTAATTACCGTGTTTTATCGCATAATTGTCTCACATTTTATGCTAAAATCAAGTTTGAAATGTAGGGGTGTGACGTTTATGCGAAAAAAATTATTTTTTGTTTGGTAAAGTTATTCATAAAAACAAAACCCATTCATAGAATAAACGTTTATTTAAAAAAAAAAAGTGGAGTATACAAGAGCACACCAAACAATTTATATTAATAAGTAGTGATGGGATTTTCGATACTTCGATACCTCGATACCTTCAATACTTGACGGTATCGCAAAGTATCGAGTATCGAAACTGTAAGTTGGATACATTTTTTCGATACCGGAATGCTTGTTCATTTGTATTGAATTAAGTTTTGAGTCGCCATCGTACAAAATACAACTACAGTAGAACTTAGATGATACGTTCCCGTTTCATACATTTTCCTGTGTCATACGCCGATTAATTTTGGTCCCGCCGAAAGTACTATATTTACAATAGTTTACTTTTCCGGAATATACACTTATAAAATCATTAATTTCCCATTTCATAGGTTTTTACGAAGCGGAAAAGTTTTAAAATTCACAAATTTTTTTGTTATATTCCTCCTGACAAAATACGTTTTAATGCTTTTATTTTGAAAAACGTTCATTGTTTACCTTTGCAAACTTAAGAAAATAACTTTATTGCACCATAGATATGGATAGTATCAGGAAGACTGTGCACTTTGCTAGTAGCATCTATGGCCAGTACTAAGCGAGACTAGTGGTGCAAACTAGCAATGATTATGAAAATGGTGCACGGATCTCATATTTTGTGCATTCATTAATCTTTGAAATGAATATACTCCTTTGTTATTGTTTTCTTACGATCGGATTGTTTTGTATTTTACGTTTCTGAAGTTAAAATTTTATTGAAAATTGTTCTGTCGCATAAAGTTATTTGTAAAATGAAACAAACAACAAAAATATCTGATTTTATTTTTACAATAGCCTAATTTTTTTAATTTCTAATTTAGGCTTGGTGACCTTTCCCCCCCCTCCAAGAAAGGACTGCTTTACTTGATTATGGACTGTATTTTACATTTCTGGTGGTTTAATTGTATGTATATATAATGATGAATTCATATCTTTCATTAATATAAAGCAATTATTTACATATTATGTATTTAAGTTTAATCTGACATTGTGCTGGTATGCTAGATTGAAAAAAATTGTTATTATTGACATTCCCTTTTCATACACTTTCCCGCATCATACACCATTTTTGTGCCCTCCGTTGACAAGTGTATGACGAGGGTTCTACTGTACTAGAACAGCTTATTAGCTATAATTATGATAACCAATAGGCTTACATCAGAATAAATTATAATTATATAAGTCGTTACTGCAACTTGCCAATAGTAAACATATGGTAAAAGTAAGGTTAAGTTGTTTTTGTTTCGTGTTCAAGAAGTTACGTTTTTCGTACGTAATACTTCTGACATTGAATTCACAGGAAATTTGAAAAAAAAAAAATTGTAGAAATATTGAGCACTTAAAATTCACATTAATTGACTCCACTCGCAGTCCGTTGCAATAGTTATAATAACACGCCTAGTAATAACAGTCAACATCATAGAGTAAGTACGTGTCTCTTCTCTCGTGTATAGTAAGTACCAGAGATTTGTATCAATATTATGAATATTTTCAATTGCCGTGATCGTATAGTGATGTAAATTGGCGCCACCAGCGCGAACTATCATTGTTTGCGGCAATTTTATTTAAGAGAATGCTATCTTTATTTACATTTGTTCGCGGTAAAAAGAAGTGTACTGGAAAATAAAGGGCTAACTCTCTTGAAAATAGTTTGTATTTCACTTCTATTTTTTATATTGATTTTTATACTCAAGTCTTTAAAGTTGTTTGCAGTTTGTATTTTTGTAATAAAGAGGGAATTTGTATAGTTTAAAACTAATTTATGTTATTTGTAATAATTGTTACTTAATGGGAAAATATTTTTCCCTGGAGTATCGAGAGTATCGAAAGTATCGAAAGTATCGAACTCAAAAAACAATACAGAATCGAGTATCGAAAGTGTGGTATCGTCCCACCTCTATAATAAGTAATGCAACAAAAATCTTTCTTCAACTTTAAATAGAAAAATAAAATCTGTGACCTCAAAACAAGCCACTTGAATCTGTGTCATGAACTAACGCGTAATTATCATCGTAGTACAGTAAACTCCCGGTATACCGCGCCCCGATAGATCGCGGAATCGGGTATATCGCGGGTCAAACCATGTCCCCCCAATCAGAAATGAATAACAATAATAATAATAATAACAATAACAGTAGAACCTCGTTAATTCGTGATGGTCGGGATCGAGATAATCACGGATTACTGAATTTCACGGACTAGCGATTAAAAGCCCGGAAGGTCTTGTCAAGCTTCTCAGACACCGGCGTGCAGCTGGGTTAAGGCCAAGGTCATGTGACGTAACATCTACCGAGGCTTACTGCGCCTTGGCAGCAGATGGATAAAAAATAGTAAACTCTCCATTATTCGTGTTAATTGGGACCCGCCGATGCCCGGATAATTAAAATCCTGTAAAAAAAAAAGTAATAAACCCGGATAATCCGTTCACGGCAAGGGCCGTCTTCGAATTAGTCTCGGCTTAAAAAAATACGGCACTGCCTAGCCATTAGTTCACAGTCATTTACAACAGCCGAAGAGAGAAAGATAAGATCGTGCTGAACTTGCACACATAAATTTTGGGTAGCCCCCCCCCCCCCCTCCCCCTACTCACCGCACTTCCTCCAGCCGAATGCCAGCCAGACACGTCACTCGCCAGGCGCCTGCCGTGCGTTGGAACAAACAAAGGGAGACGGGAAGCAGAAGTCAGGACATCCCCCTCAAGTTTAAAGAGTGACAAATGTGACAGCTGAAAGGGGGACGACACAAAGGGTCGGTACAAACAGCGTTGCAGAGTTTGGCGGCCCATGCGAAGGCTTGCAGTGTTTGCCGGCTGCCAGCCCGCGTGACGTTAATTTTAAACGCTGACAATTTTTACTTCTCTTTTTTTTCCTACACTTTTAAATCGTCCCGGATTATCTGATTCCCGAATTAGCGCGTCACGGATTAACGAGTTTCTACTGTAATAATAATGGAATAAATGGTTGACAGCCGATTAGGATAATTTTGCGTTGTAACTCACAAACTAAGCATCGGGCAGAAAAAAGCCTAGGCGTAGAAAATGTCCGCAGTGAAATTCTAAACAAGATATCTCCGTACATTATTCCTCTATCTTGTAGTGTTTTCAAATTATGGTCCAATACAGACCAGTGTTATTTTATGAAACACTAGTTCTTAACATTTTTTTTAACCCACAAATAAAACATTGGACAGGGGACCCGATAAAGCCCACCGTCCAGCGACATCATCCAGCGTGACTCGGCTGGGGATTGATGTTGGATAGGCTTGGTTGACGGCAAGCGCTGGGAGGGGAGAGGCGAGCCGAGAATATGCGACCAAGACACCCGGGTAGACGGAGGAGTGGAATATAAGCGCCAGTGATGAGAGGGGCGATTAAGCCGAAAGGGGGGATGTCTGGTGACCTTGAGTAGTTCACTCATTTCCGTCGGCACACTTCTCGTGTTCACGTGTGTTGACAAGCGGAGACATATAAATGTTTTGTTATAACTTGAACCTACAGACATAATATTATTCGTTGTATTATACACGTTTATCTTTTTACTTTGGTATAATGTTTTAACATTAAATAGTAAAGTAAATCAGCTAGCGTATTTTTAATCTTTGCCCAGGAATTCCCAGTGGTCCAATACTTACGTAAACCATACTGTACCACTTTTGCCGTGAGGTAGTAAACAAGGCCTGGAAATGTTTATGTGTAGCGGCCTCCCGACCTTTAACCAGAGGCTGGGGAATATAACACTTGCCGATCCGAGCCACACACACTCAGCAACTTGACACAGCGTTTGATGGAATAAGTAAAGACAACGTTTAACAGACTTTTTAATACGGCGCCACTGATTGCGCTAAAATTATTTTGGCGCAATTTTTGTATCCCACATGTGACCATTTATAATTTACTGTAAGCATGGATAACAAAGTTTAACCACTTTACACGATAGACGATTCTTTATTTTATATTGTATGAATGCTAGAATCGTTTTTCACGTATCTGCTGCATACTTCTGCAAAAGACACGCTGTCTGTAAGTACGTAAATCTAGAATTTTTATTTTGTCAATCAAACTCGGTACTTTGCGATTCATATTCGGTTTGAAGTATTACTATGGCATTTATATTTAGAAGACTTTGACCACAGAATCGTGTGTAACCGCACACACTGCACTTACTTTGTTACGGACACTCAGACGAAGCAGATACTGTGGCTGACACCACGAGACTGGCAGCAGCTTGTGTGCCGCACGTGTGTATGGCGGCGTGTGGCGCGCTCGTAGGCCGTGCGACAAACTGTGCGCGGCATGCGGGAAAAAAAAATTCAACATTTAATATTTATCTTTAAAATTTATTATTTTTATTTTTTCACCCGCGTTTAGTGAAAACTGCGGATGCGAAGTCCGCACAAAGGCGGGCCGTCTATACTGTGCGTGCTTGCCGACCTATTAGAACACAGGCGGTGTTTTATGCCTTTTGACCTTGGTCACATCGAAACATCGCGGTTATGCAACAACGCGGGTAAAAGTTATGTCCCCCGACAACCGCGTTAAATAGGGAGTGTACTGTACTACCACGAAAAAGTGCGGTCTGTCAAATGTAGTTAACTCGGCACTCGACAGAATCGGCGAGATATCAATATTCGACTACGTGTGCGCAATCTATACGGGAAGCGGTACACCGCAGCGACGCAGACGAACAGATAAAGGTTATAACGTTTAAAAATGTCTTTAAAAGACAATTTACACACCAGACAACTTCGTATTTCCTTTAATTAAATAAGTAAGTGGTAATGTCTGAATAAATATTAGATTTATACTTTAAAATACGTTTTATACGGAAAATATACCTACACAAAACGCTCAGAATCTAATAGCGGGACCAAAAACATCATGCTACGTTTACGTGAGTGTTTTTTAATCCTAATTTTGATGCCCTAAAATATGGGTGCGACGATTCTGCGATAAAAGAGGGTATTTAGCTTTTTATTTTGAATCACTGTACCAGTATTAAATTTTTGATGAAGCTCCTAGTCTATTTACTTTGGGCTTTACATTTTGTTGACGAGGTCAATAAAGATGGTGACTCTTGTCAGGAAACCATGGAAAACCCAATTGAGGTTGGTCAGACTGGGACTCGGTCTACTGAGTAACAGCTTTACTAGAGGCATTCAGAATAAAAAGCTTATATTGAGTTATTTTAATGTAGGAAACATAGTTCTTACATTTTGCCCGAACTGTAGCTTAAAAAGCTTTCAAGGTGTGTGAAATTGTTGGGACATTACTGTTGTGTATTACAACAGTGATTGTCCTAGACTTTGCGGGATGTTAATATTTTAGAGAGGAGCCTTACCGAAAGTTCTGGGGGAGGGGGTTAGTTAAATAGCATTTCTGTAAAAAAGGGGGGGGGGGGGGGGCAGGCAATCCAGAAACTTTGAAAAAGTAAACTTTTTAAAACAGATGTTTTGAGGCTAACCTAGAACTCAGATTTCAATGATAGTTTTGCTAATTTATCTTAGGAATTTTTTATATCCTAATAAAAATAAAAATAAATTTCATTCACATTATACAATGAATGGGATTCTACAATAATCATAAATAGTTTGCATGACAAGAGTCAGTATTAAAAGGGCCTGTACAGGATCCTGCTAGTAGCCCCTGTTGTGCAAGACTGGGTTACATGGTATTAATTGTAGTATAAGAATGTAACTTCAGTTCTAGTTAAAAATTTATGGTAATGAAAAGCCAATAGTTTTATATAAAAACTAGCTATGATACTCGGCTTCGCTCGGGAGTTGATATGAGATTACGTGGTAGTTGAAATAAAAAAATAAACTATGACGTAAAAAGTAAAAAAAAATTATTAAAAACATTTTCTCATTATTTACACTACTTGTTTATAAACAACATTTTTCATTTTATTGTCCGGGGTATATATATGTATATATATATATATATATATATATATATATATATATATATATATATATATATATATATAAATTTTTTGAATTTCCTACTCTTGAGCAAGCTACATATAACTGACCGTGAGAGAAGCAGGATTCTTTGAGGTTGATGCCACAATATTTTAAAGTTTGCCCTTGCGCTTTGTGAATTGTAAAACTAAAGGCTAATTTAATTGGAAACTGCAATCTTTTAAATTGAAATGGCAATTCAGAAGAGATCAGTGGTATTCTAGGTATAAATACTGTGTGTCCTTTGCTCTTTCCAGAAATAAGTTCAGCTTCAATGATATTATTCGATAGCTGTTTTACGATCATCCTCGTTCCATTACATAGTTTTGGGGAGTTGAGATTTCTGAGTAGTATGATTGGAGATCCAATTTTCAGACAAAGGCAGTGTAATGGCATTCCTGGTACTTGTAAAGAGTTTAGAAATTCAGTAGGGAAGTTGACACTTTCTTCAATGGATTCCATCGTGTCGATCAATTTATATATTTTCTCTTCACCAGGTATTTTCTTTAGAATATTAAAATTGATATCGTCAACAATATTATTTTTAGTGGCCAAAAAAGCTCTTTGAAATAACCACTCTACGTTGGTATAGTTCTGAATAATATTTGGATCAATTTTGTCGATTAGTTCGTTTTCATTAGTGGCTATGTTACAGAAATCACTATTGAGTTCAATGAGGCCGGTAGTTTGGTCAGTAGGATATGTACCTTCACCTATTTGTATATATTATATATATATATCATAGCTGCCATCTCTCACGATTTTGGCGTGAGGCTCACTATTTGTAGATAAATGTCACGCCCTCACAATGGAACATCCCTTCCTCATGATTTTTCTTTCTTTTTTTGACGTGACAATGTCTAATAAATCAATGAACGCCGGCTACGAAAAAGTGTCCCACTACGGATGTGTTCTGTTTGCTCATTGTACGCATGCGTGGCATCTCTCTTCATGCTCATTGTACGCATGCGTGGCATCTCTCTTCCACTCAATTGGAACAACCATCTATTTGACTTTTCAATCATATTTTCGTCGTTTGAATTATTAATATTATGTAATTTAACGATCGTCCATCGATTTTCAGCACAATCGGTACGGTTATTTAAAAGCAATGTTGAAAATTCAAATACGTTTTGAACCAACAATGGTGTTTTACAGTTACACATAATAATTCAAATTACACCCGGGATCTTTTGCACAATGTTTTAAAAAATATTGTAACACATTATAAATAAGTTTGGTGTATTTGAGATGCGTATTTGTTATAAAATCGTGTTAATATTATACCCCTACCGTGAACAAAGTTTATATATATATATATATATATATCATTTGAAACTACATTACCTTATTATGGTCTCGTGGGCATATGGTTAGCGTACCTAACTCTTAAACTAGTTGTCGGTTCGAAACCCGGCAGATGCGAAATTTTTTTTGTACTTGTAAAAATAAATATGGCGCATGCAACATTTCAAAAGTAATAATTATATTTGAATTAATGAATGCAAATAAAAGTAAATTTATTAATTCAATTGCACATTTAATTTCACTCCTTTGTATCCATACAAAATAGTGATAATTCAATAAAAATGATACAATTTTATTCATAAAAGTATGCAGAGGTAGATTTTATCATGCAAAAGATTGAAAAATTAAAAAAAAATTCTTCCTCAAAGAATATTATATTTTTAATGCCTAAATGGTTTGGTTGCAAAAACCTATTACGGCTCAGTCTCAGGCCGAATATATTTCCTTTTCTTCTGGATCAATCATTTCATCAATGTTTTGTTATGACGTCACGTTAAACTATCGTCCGTAAACCAACTTTACAGACAACCAATTTTTTTTACCTTGTACGTTTTTGTGTCAATAGATTGTAACTGTATCGATACAATCGTATCGCACTAGATTGGTCGGAGATATATCGCTTGTGACCTCGATTCGAGATCGAATAACATCTACCTGTTGCTTTTTTCGACCAGTTGCTTTTGATAGTTAATGGTTGCCGTGGTTGTTTCTAGACGTGTTGTTTTCTTATGTAGTGGATTAGCGTATATATTCTTTGTTTATGATGTCGCAGCAGTGCGGCGTGAAGAAACACTACAAAACAACTTTCAACAAGTTATATGCAGAAGAGTTTCTGCACATCATATTGTCTCGTAAAGGTGAAAATTATGCGTATTGTGTTGCGTGCTGTTGTGATTTTTCACTCGCGCATGCTGGCAGAAACTACGTGTTTAAACACTGCCAAATAAAAAAACATGTTGATAGCGTAAAGTGCATTGATTCAAATAAGAAGCTGAATTTTGTTTCTGATACGTCTGAGAACCGTATAATTTGTGCAGAATGTTTATTTACGTCTTTTATCGTGGAACACAATTTGCCAATAACTTGTGCTGATCACGTGGGCTCGTTCAGGAAAATGTTCCCGGACAGCGAAATTGCAAAAAAATACAGCTGCGCAAGAACAAAAACATCAGCTATAATTGCAGAAATGGAAGAGGAAACTCATGCAACTAATGTTAAGATCTTGAAAAGTGAAGTTTTTTCAGTGGTGACGGATGGAAGCAATCAGGGTGATGCAAAGCTGTATCCTATCGTGGTTACTTTCTACAACAAAGAGACATCTGCAATGGTGAGTAATCTGTTGTCTGTCCCAGTTTTAGAGGGTAATTCGACTGGTTTAAATATTGGCAACCTTCTCCTGAGAGATTTGAAAGAAAATGGCATCTCTCTTTCTAACTGTCTAGCTGTAAGTGCAGATAACGCACCAGTGATGATTGGTAACAAAAGTGGCGTAGCTAATGTCCTGAAGCAAGAAATGCCAAATTTAATCGTTATTGGATGCCCTTGCCACCTAATAGATTTAGCTGCTGGAAAAGCTACAGCTTGTATCCCTGTTAAAATTGATGAGATGTTAGTAGATATTTATTATTATTTACAAAAGAGTGAAAAATGCAAAGAACAACTAAAACAGTTCCAGAAATTACATGAGACAGATGTAGCTAAGATATTAAAACATGTGTGTACACGTTGGTTGTCGTTGGGAAGGTGTTTGGGACGGTTAGTTGAACAGTGGCAGCCCCTTACAAGTTTCCTCTTGGAAGAAACAAAGTCTTATCGTAGAAAAGAGGGAACTGCATGTGGGCCATTCCATGTCAAATCAACCAAGGTCCCAACCCGACTTCAGATTTGTCTGAAATTTGGTATGGTGGTAGCTCTATTAAATAGTAACATAGAGCAATTTTTATTTTATCTTTATCCCTTCTGGTTCTTTAGTTGTACAATTCCAAACATTGCCAAAATTCAGGGTTTTTTTGTTCATGAGCAAATTTTTTATTTATTTACAAGTTGAGTTCTAATAAAGATGGAACTGTTAAAAGAAGCTCATTTTTGAGCTTATTTGCTGGGCTTTAATTTGATATACAACATAAAAACATTTTTAAAAAAATTCACTTTTCAAAAACTTTTTAAAAATTGTATATACTGGTTTTTTAAAAACTGTATGTTTAAAATTCTGAAAAAAATATATGTTAAATAACAACATACTGACTATGAATGCTGAAAGTTTTATTATGGGATGCCAATGGGATCATATTAAAATACAATTTTATGTAAAAGAGTGGGTCACTATTTTAACCTGCTGCTGTAAGGTTAGTAAATTTGCTTTGAAATATCAGTAAATACAACAATAAAGTAGGCCTTGAAGTAATTTATAATATCAACTACCTAATATAATTAATATCTTTTATTTTGGCAAACACTAATTGTTTGTGGTTTCAAAGCATATTTTTCAAAACAGTTATGTAGTTAAAAAATTGTATTGTAGCATATAAACAAGTAGGACAACTTACCAATTCTGACTCTCTGAACTGCACTGCAAATTGTTTTAACTGTTGCAATTGAACTGTCTGATTCACATTATTTAGCACATATTAAAAAATATTAGAACACTATATGTAAATATTGTATGGTTTTGAAAATAGTTTACACTGTGCAAACCATCTATAAGTTTGGGGGTTGAACTCATGCGAAAGGGTGTATGTTCTTCCCAGTGGCAGTTTTTGGATTTAATGTTGCCTTAACATCACTGCTTCTGATATGTAAAATGTCAAGATGGTGAGGAAATGAGAATGATGCTGCCGGTCCATGCGGATGCAAAAAACTAACCTCAATCTCATCATTTTCTTCACTTTTATCAAGTACACATGCCATCCACCAGTGGTCATCGTATTTACAGGCAATATAGCCACCATGTGTTATTTTACTGAAGGGTACAGGATCAGTGTCTAAATCAGTAGCTAACCAGCACTAAGTTACTTCACTTTTGTCTGAGTTAGAGTACAGTTTCGTCTTGATTTTGTTTTTTGTCAGAGGAATGTAAGAGTGCAACTTCTGGGTTCCAATGATTGGACAACATTTGTCAAATCTTTCTTTGAGGCTGAGTTCATGTCTTAAATGGTCTTCTGAAGTAGAGAACTGAAAGTGAATGCCTTTAATATTTTCTTTAGCAAACAAGTAAAATTGTTCAGGGCTCAGGATCTGGTCAGAGAGAGGTCGTTGAAGACTAGCACGAGCTGATAGTCTCTTGACAGTCCCACCCACACCATCACTGGCTCCTTTTCCATGGGCAGTAGCAGAAAAATGCCATTCAGCATTGATTCCAAAATCTTCATGATGGCATAAATTAATAAAGTTTTTTTTGTTCTTATACTGAGCTGCTGAGCCGTCTGAAAAAGAAAACATCTTGGTAGGCTTCTTACCAAAATATCCAGTTAAAAAGTCAATTAAATATGATTGGAATAGATGTACTGCCACTGTGTCATGGGTCAAATGCTCAGATATTACAACATAACTGATATGTTTGATTTCATTATCATCATTGTAATAGGCAACAAAAGGGTGGACAGTTGCTTGAGTGTTCGTCCAATGGTAACCTTGAACCTCATCTTGTATTATAAATGTGTAATTTTCTGAAAAATCAGTAACTACCAAAAACTCTCCTACCTTGAGGTCACACTTTGTGTTTTTTTGAAAATTGGATTGTTGTTTTGCAATAAGGGAGTGTCGTTTTAGCAAGTCCAACTTTTCAATCAAACAATCGATAAACTCTTCTGTTGGTTGTATCATATTTTCTAAAGAAGTCCTATCAACTGTAACCCACTTTTTGTAAGTTATCTGGTCAATGTTAGAGTCTAGTGTTGTTTCGAAAAACTCTCTTAAAAGTCCAGACCCAGGACAGAATTCACATTCATTGAAGTAGCAGCAAGGCAAAGGGGGATTGCACATAACTCTAGCAATACAATGCTTGTATGTTACTTCTTCTCTGGTTAATTTGGATATTCTGCAACCATCCAGCATAAGTTTGAAGTTCTGATGTGTTGTACAAACACAAACACAGTGCGTGCCACTTCCACCTGCTAACAAACAGTTTTTAGGCCTTAGTTCAGCAAATTTTGAGAAACCTATTTTAACATCCGTGAACTGATCTTTAAACTATGCATAAATTTCTTTTAGGTTAGTTAATACAGTAAACTCCCGGTATATCGCGCCCCGATTGATCGCGGAATCGGGTATATCGCGGGTCAAACCATGTCCCCCAGTCAGAAATGAATAATAATGGAATAAATGGTTGACAGCAGATTAGGATAATTTTGCGTTGTAACTAACAAACTAAGCATCGGGCAGAAAAAAGCCTAGGCGTAGAAAATGTCCGCAGTGAAATTCTAAACAAGATATCTCCGTACATTATTCCTCTATCTTGTAGGGTTTTCAAATTATGGTCCAATCCAGCCCAGTGATATTTTCTGAAACACTAGTTCTTAACGTCGCTTTATCTCACAAATGAAGCATCGGAACGGGGACCTGATAAAGCCCACCGTCCAGCGACATTATCCAGCGTGACTCGGCTGGGGATTGATGTTGGATAGGCTTGGTTGTCGGCAAGCGCTGGGTAGGGAGAGACGAGCCGAGAATATGGAGAGAGGTATAGATTAGAGCGGGCAGAAACTTGAAGAGGGGGAGTGGGGGAGGGAATGTGTTCACTCAGCACACAGGCAGAGCATGAGTCACTTGACTGAGCAGCGTTCCTGCGTACAAGGCAAAATCAGGTAGTCCGGTGTTTAAAATTCCACTACAGAATCTTAATTGGTACTTTACTGGACATCTGTATATAAATGTTTTGTTACAACTTAAACCTACAGACGTAATATTATTGGGTAATTCATTGTATTATACACGTTCATCTTTTTACTTTGGTATAATGTTTTAATATTAAATAGTAAAGTAAATCAGCTAGCGTATTTTTAATCTTTACCCAGGAATTCCCAGTGGTCCAATACTTACGTGAACCATACTGTACCACTTTTGCCGTGAGGTAGTAAACAAGTCCCGGAAATGTTTATGTGTAACGGTCTCCCGACCTTTAACCAGAGGCTGGGGAATATAACACTTGCCGATCCGAGCCACACACACTCAGCAACTCGACACAGCGTTTGGTGAAATAACTAAAGACATAGTTTAACACGGTTTTTAATACGGCGTCACTGATTGCGCTAAAATTAAATTGGCGCAATTTTTGTTTCCCACACGTGACCATTTATAATTTACTGTAAGCATGGATAATAAAGTTTAACCACTTGACACGATAGACGATTCTTTATTTTTTATTGTACGAATGCTAGAATCGTTTTTTCCTGTATCTGCGGCCTACTTCTGCAAAAGACAAGCTATCTGTAAGTAAATATAGAATTTTTATTTTGTCAATCAAACTCGGTACTTTGCGATTCATATTCGGTTTGAAGTATCACTACGGCCTTTCTTTTTAGAAGACTTCGACCACAGAATCGTGTGTAACCGCACACACTGCACTTACTTGTTACGGACACTGACGAAGCAGATACTGTGGCTGACACCACGAGACTGGCAGCAGCTTGTGTGCCGTACGTGTGTTTGGCGGCGTTTGGCGCGCTCGTAGGCCGTGCGACAAACTGTGCGCGGCACACGGAAAAATAAAAACAATTCAACATTTAATATTTATCTTTAAAATTTATTATTTTTATTTTTTCACCCGCGTTTAGTGAAAACTGCGGATGCAAAGTCCGCACAACGGCGGGCCGTCTATACTGTGCGTGCTTGCCGACCTATTAGAACACAGGCGGTGTTTTATGCCTTTTGACCTTGGTCACATCGAAACATCGCGGTTATGCAACAACGCGGGTAAAAGTTATGTCCCCCGACAACCGCGTTAAATAGGGAGTGTACTGTACTAATCTTTTTTGTACTTGTTTTTTTTCCCCATCCATTTCTGTTGCAACAAAGTCTCTTTTTCCAGGCATGGATCTACTAATGTCGTCAGAGCAATAAAAGTTTTTCTCCAATGCAACAGTTGTTTTATCAAGGACTTTTCCAGGTTTTGGGTTGGGTGATTACAAAATTCCATTCTCTTTAACTAGCTCTTTAACTTTCCTGACCATATAGTTTGAACATGAAAACTCTTCCTGAATTTTTGCTACTGGCCAACTTTTAGGTAAAACTGTTAACACTGTTATTTTCTCACTTCTGGAAGAACAATTTTTGAATTTTTCTTTTAACTGAAGAATAATTTCAGATTCAAATGTGTTGGCTTCTTTCTTTTCTGGCGATACATTAAGTTCTCTTTTTACTGCAGAGGATAATTTTTCAATTTTAGTTTTTGAATAGTTCTTTTCAGCCAAACGCTTTTTCTTAATAGGTGTCTCACCCAATATTTGCAAAGAGTTGTTCAAACTGTCTACAAAAACATCAGTTATAACGTTCTGTGTTAAGTCTTCAGAACTTTGAGAGCTCTGGGATTCTATATCTAATTCTGGTTGAGGCGTAGTTTCAATTTTTGATAATTTTTTTCTGCATTTGTCACAGACGTTTTGAGTCTGCACTAAAGAAGGTAATTTTTTTATCATACGCTCATTAACATTTCGTAGGTTCTTCTTGTGATTGTTATGGCCTTTCTGACTAATGGATTACAACATAATGCAGAAATTTTCGGCATTGTGCATAATTTACTATAATACAGTGTTCTATTGTAACTGAATCAGAAAATAAAATAATAAACACAAAAAATAAAGCTAGTAGTTTGCAGTATAGGCCTAGACTTATAACGAATACTCAATTGTCCATAATACAGATAACTGGCCTACAAATTGCTACATATAGTATATTGTCATCACATCTGAACTAAAACATACTTATTTTAAACTAAAGGTCACACTTTAGGTTGTAAGAATCACTAATAAAACTCAATGAAGAATCCTAAACAATTTAACCATTTACACTTCACTCTACAAACTAAGTAACTTTTATAGGTTATGTCAAGAATTGGAGGGAAAACTTGAGAATTGGAGGGAAACAAAGAAACCTTAATAATCTCAGCTGGTTTGCAGTAAAAAAAAACTTTAATCTTATTTACCCTATAACTACAGGGAGATTAGAATAAAAACAAAATAAGCAGTGAATTCTTATGATAAAAATAGCCACTCTTGTACATAAAATTGTATTTTAATATGATCCCATTGGCATTTCATAATAAAACTTTCAGAAATCATAGTTAGTATGTTGTTCTTTAACATATATTTTTTTCAGAATTTTATAAGTACAGTTTTAGAAAAAGCAGTATATACAATTTTTAAAAACTGTTTGAAAAGTGAATGTTTTTAAAAATGTTTTTATGTTGTATATCAAATTAAAGCCCAGCAAATAAGCTCACAAATGAGCTTATTTTCACTGTTCCAGCTTTATTATAACTTAACCTATAGATAAATCAACATTTGATTGCGAGCAAAAAACCCCGAATTTTGACCATGTTTGTAATTGTACAACTCAAAAACTGGAAGGGATAGTAATAAAATAAAAATTGCTCTATGTTAGTATTTACTAGGGCTACCACCATACCAAAATTCAGACAAATCTGAGAAGGTCGGGTTGAAAACAGTATTTTTTTTGGTTGATTTGACATGGAATGACCCATGTTTGCAGAGCTATAGAATTCCTAAACTTGAACATTTTCAAGAAGGTAGGCCTAAATCTGATTCACAGTCCACAAAAGCTGACATAGGTCATCATGTTCTGCCAGAAACTGACAAACCATCATCAAAGAAGAAAATACAGGTGGACTCTTCTGCAATTGTCGTGAAGAAACCAAGGTCTGATTGCACTAAGATAGGTAACTCAAAGAAGCAGAATATTATGCCTACTACCTCTACAAAAAATTAAAATTGGAACATTTCTGCAGGGAAGAAAGAATTTTCATGTTCATGTCATCAGACCTCTCCAAAACATTTTGTTTATTTGTCCTGAATGTTATACCAATTTTTAAAAAGTCAAATACTTTTTTGCAATCAGCTGAACCCCTTATTCATCTTCTGAAGTCTGTTTTGACAGATTTGTTTCAAAATGTGACTACCAGATTTGTTATTGCATCTGTAGTCACATCTTCTATTCTTGATGTTGATTATCATAATAAAACTAATCAGAAAGATGATTCAGATTTGGTGATAGGTAGTGCAGCACACAGGTCGTTAGAGAAACTGGATCAGAAACAAAAAGAAATATTTTTTACTTCAGATAGAAAATACTATATGTCTGCTTGTGATTATATGTTCCACAAGGTTCCATTGAAAAGTGACATATATACACACGCAGAAGTGGCAGATATTAACTCTATTCGTACTGCTTCTTTCTGCAGTCTAAGGTTCTTTGTTGAAAAGTTTCCCAGTATTGTGGTGAAGAATGAAGACCAAGATATGGATTCAGAAGTAGACTTATTGGAAACAGAGTTTTGCTCTTTTCAGGTGCAAGGGATTCCAGAAAAGGTGGTAAAACAGAGCAGAATGGATATGAAGTGGTCATTGGTTGGAAAAATAAAAAATCCAGACAATACTTTAAAATATGGCAGACTTTCCAGGGAAATGCTTGCCGTTCTCTGTATCCCACACAGCAATGCAGAGTGTGAAAGGATTTTTTCACAAATAAATAAAACAAGAACCCAATTCAGTAGTCCGGTCAGTTTAGACATTCGAAGGTACATAAATTAACAGCAAGCTGTAAATGCGTGTAGGGGAGAGGGGGGCACATTTCAACATGGGGCACCTTTCAACAGCTTGAAATTTATACCAATGGAGCCTTGTTTTGATTGGTTAATGGGAAACTAATCAAGTTCCACTACAGAACAACAGCTAGCAATGGATTTCCCTCCATTTCTTTTCATAAGTGCTTTGTGATTCAGTAAATACTGTTTTCTGTGTTGCAAAGTAAAAAGTGATTATTGTTTTCAGCACTACATTTTACAGTCTCTACTTTGATGGATGTAAGTAGGATTTATTTACCCAATTAAATAAGAAGTTCTGCATCTAAAAATAATATGAACATCTTTAAAAACAGTTTCTAAAAGTAGTAACATTACTATAACTTCAATGATTGCTCATGCTGGGGGTAGATTTCAACATGGTTCATTTAAGCAATAACATAGGACAATTACAGCCTTTTTGTAGTTCAATATGCCTAGGCCCATAATAAAATGGCTGAGTCAAATGCTATGCCTAAAATATGTTAACTATCATTAAAATATTAGGCATGTGTATGTAATGTTAATACTTATAGCTTTTGTTTTCTCATTATTCCAACTCAACATTATAATAAAATATCAAAATTGGGGTTAAACAATAATAGATGAACTGTGTATTTACATTATAATTAAAATGACCATTTAAATCAAAACTGAAAATTGCAGAAAATGATTGGCGGTTATCAAATCCTGGCAAAACGGTAACCATTAATAACCTAGCTGCTTTGACGAACACAGCATATATTGCTTCATTTACTCCTAAAACATCACAGTAGCTTTTAAAGCAACATGTGCTTGGCAAGTGTCTCGTCTTATGACGATTCTGCTGTTTCAAACTTCACACCAGAAAAATCAAAACACTGTGAAAGAAACACAAGTAGACCTGAAGGAATTCTGACACCTGAAGATGTTTGGCCTTTTTCAAAAGCAGAACCAAGAAGAAAAATTGGAGGAAGAAAGAAAAAGAAGTAATCAATACTTACTGGGAAAAAAAAACAGAGTTGAAGAGGAAACAATGAAGAGAATAGAAAAGAAGTCAAAATTAGGCACAAAGAAAATGTAAATAGAGAAAATAATCAATTTTGGAAAACACAAGCCTGCAAGAAAATGTTTCAATGATGAATCTTATGATAATGAAGGTAGTGAAATTCTTTTGCAAGACGAGTCTAATTGTAAAGATATATAGATCAACTTTTGATTTCCACATGAGAGTTTGAAGAAAATGTACATTTGGAAAATAATGATACAGTAATTCAAATAAATGATTTTGTGCTAGTTTCTTTTGCAGGAAAGAAGTACAAAGTCCTATTTGTAGGGCAAGTAGAAGACCAAGAAGAAAACAATTACAAAGTTAGACTCATGCAAAGGAATGAAGACTCATAGAAATTTCCCCCAAAAAGACTATATTACATTGTAGACAGAAGTGACATTATGATGAAACTCCCGCAGCCAACCATGAATGGAGGAACCAACATCTCGAGCCATTTCTTCTATGGCATTTGCTGTAAACTTACCTTCAGTTAACAAGAAAATAATGTAAAACATAAATGTTATGCTTTAAGTAAATAAGATGATTTAACCATATCTATTAATTTTATATATATTTTCTATTTTGTTGTATTTGTATATTGTTATACATATATTAGCTTATTTGACTTATTCCAATAAATGTTTTATTGATTTGAAAGTAAAAACAAATATTATTTATTTGTTGAAAGGTACCCCACCACCTGTTGAAATGTGCCCCATGGTAGGGGTACAATTCAACAAAGGTAAGGGGTTAATAAAATATAAAATATAACCTCATAGTTGAGATTAGAGACTGCAGTAAAAATTAACAAGCTGCTCAACATACTATTAAAACTAATGATGCTAATTACCAAGATAAAAAATAAAATGTTTAATTTAAAAAAATTATAAAATAAAATTTGTTGAAATGTGCCCCCCTCTCCCCTACTTGTTTAAAACATGATTAAAAATAACCTCTGAAAGTTCCGAATCATTCCGGTGCCTGCAAAAAAATTCATTCAATGTCAAAGGTCAAAAATCTCGGAAAAAATTTGGTTTTTCACGATTTTCAGCAAAACGGTAAGTTTTATCATAAAATTATCTCAGACAAAAATTTTAGATCATTAAATTCTCTCCAAAAATTGTATCAATACTTTTTTTTCTTAGAGCCATCGTTTCTGAGATATAACGAGTCAAAGAACTGTAAAAGTTGTAATCGTCAATATATGCACACGTTTCCACGCCACCTAAGAGGGTAGTGTACTTGGCGCATTTTTTTAAACTTGGTTTCCCCAGTAGGCCTATTCCACATGTCTCTTCTGATTCTGTTTATTAAAAATTTATTCATCTGATTCATAATCAAATATTTCTTGTTGTTCTTCTTGATCTTCTTCTTCTTGAGCTTCTTCTTGAGCTTCGTCTTGTTCGCTTTCTTCATCAAGAGTACTTACTTGGCTAATTCGACGGCAGAATCCGCGGATTTTTTTCTCTCATGCTCTTCATTCAATTCCTTGCCGCAAAATAAGCATAGATTAGTAAAACAAAAAGCTGAATCACTTACACGTGATCTTGTACGCCGAGGATTTACTGTTGATGCACTAGCTTCTTGCTCTTCGCGTTGTCTTTTAGCTGTAGTAATAGAACACTTTCGAGTATAATTTTTACGACAATCTTCATGTACTCTCACAGATTTCTGATTTTTTAGATATTCTGAAAAGTTATCTGCTCTTTCGATACTTGCATTGATTAATGTCTTTAAACCACGTTCAACAATACAAATTTTACCTTCCGTTAAAAGTTATTACAAATAAAACAGTATTCTGACATTTTTATTATAAAACTCAAAACAGCAAGAAATAGGTTAGATTAAACACGTGTTTTCACTACGGCGTGGCGCTCAAGACTAACGGTAATTCATTTATTGGGCATACTGACACAAAGCAGATATACGACCCAAGTGACGTACACAATTGAACAGGGGGACAGATGTTGTCTCAAGGTTACACTGGCGTATAAATTAAGGGATTAGATTTCATTCCACCTAATATTCTCATAGTTATACTTATATATACCGATTGAAAAATATTTTTAATTATATAACAGCTTCAGAGATGTATATACGTGGCGTACTTGTGCATATATTGACGATTACAACTTTTACAGTTCTTTGACTCGTTATATCTCAGAAACGATGGCTCTAAGAAAAAAAAAGTATTGATACATTTTTTGTAGAGAATTTAATGATCTACAATTTTTGTCTGAGATAATTTTATGATAAAACTTACCGTTTTGCTGAAAATCCCGAAAAACCAATATTTTTTTTTTAGATTTTTGACCTTTGACCTTGAATGAATTTTTTTGCAGGCACCGGAATGATTCGGAACTTTCAGAGGTTATTTTTAATCATGTTTTAACACATTCAAGACTAGCTTATCATACACTGTTTAATGGGCCCGACTGACGGTTTTTACACTTTTTCACATTTTTTTAGTAAAATAAGTTTTTCTCCTGCATAAACGATTTATATATGGTTAGAAAGTTTGAAATTTTTTCTTGTTAGCTATATATCACTTTAAAATTTTTGAGTACTACCTTTTGTAAAACTTTTTATTGAAAAAGTATTGTTTTGAGTTTTGAAAGAAATTTTTTCTCATATACTAATGCAAGAGTATGTTATATATATATATATATATATATATATATATATATATATATATATATATATATATATATATATATATATATATATATATATTCAAAATGCAACCCAAATAATCGTTCTGAATGAAGTTCAAATACTCGACAACAGATGGCGCCACTACACTTAATTTCCAAGTTGAAGGGTTGGAAAAGCCCTTATATCTTAAAAAACACGCCCTTTAGGTTAAAACGGGAACTTTCTTGTTCGAGGGGGGATAAAGGGCTATCACACTATATAAGTCCTTTTATCGTGCCGGGACTCCTTTTTAAGTTTTATCGGCACGCACATTTTATCAACTTAGTTTTATTATATATAATGATAATGATAATGATGTATCTTGCAACCATTTAAAAACTGTGGAATATTTATGAGCTAGTTGACCATACTTAAGTAAAATATTAACTTTTTATTTAAAACTGAATGTTGTAGTGAGATGGTGATTTTTCTCGGGGTGCTCCCAGTCGCCATCCACTGCATTGTGCTGCTGCTTCAGCTCACCTGCTTCACCCATCCCCTTGCCCCTATTTGCTAGTTATTTGTGTCGAACAGATGTCCAGCTGTAATCCATTCATGTTAACCCACATCATTAATGTATTGTACGTTAAGTACAATAATGAAATAAAAGATTGAGTTGGCAATGACAAAGAAAGGTCGTGCCCTGAAACTGAATAATAAAGAAGCAGTTCAGCTGGAGGTGTATGTGCCCTTGCTTCAGCTCAAACTCGCACTAATTTCTGTGAGTTGGCTGGAGTGACTAGTGACCTGTGGCTGTCTATACCAGCGGTTCCCAATTGTTTCGGCCAGGTAACCCTATGATCAACTTTTCTTTTAACGGAACCCCAACTCCTTGAAAGAAAGTTATTTGACGATAATTGTGCCTGCCTTATATGACATTTGTCCTGACTCACGGAACCCCAGGGTTCCACGGAACACCTTCTGGGAACTGCTGGCCTAGACGACCAGCTGCCACGAGATGGCGACTAGATGCAGCGGTGCAAGTGCTGTGGTTTGAGGGTTTCATGAAGTGCTAGCGTTCTGGGCAGCACTTCATTACGTGTCAGGTTAGCAGAGTTAGTTTGGTAGAATGATCTGTGAAAGGCAGTGGTAGATTCAGAAGCTCATGAAAAGGATGGAAGGAGGAGGTCTGTGTTTAAAAATTATGTTTTTCATAGTTCCTTCCACAAAATACCATTTTATCCAGTGCGAGTTGTGATAAAAATGGATTTGCTGTGTGTCTGTGTGCACAGGTCTGTCATGCATGTCTGTGTGTGCATGCATTCATTCTTGTGTATCTCTGTTTTTCTGTCTCTGTGAGTATGTATGTGCTCTGGAAGAGAGCATTACGACTGCTCTTCTACAAGCACTGCAGCTTGCGTTAGGAACAGATGGCATTGTTTTTCTATTTCTCTGATCCACTTGTTGCCTTTACATTGCAGTACAATTATCACTCCCCCCCCCCGGTTTGTTTTCAGGTTTCCAAGGTTTGAGGCGTTTGTCTGCCAAAACTCAAGATGCAGAAGGATTGTGTAACAAAATTGAAAAACTACAGAAGAAACTGAGAGAAAAAACGCCAATTGGTGAGTTTTTTAAAAATTTTAAAGCAAAATTACGGTTTACAGCCATATATATATATATATATATATATATATATATATATATATATATAAGATAGGTTTTACTCAAGAATAAGAAATACATAAGTATTAAATTTATTGGCAAGAATCAATGCCTAAAAGCAATTAGCAATAAACTTTGAAAAACTTAACCAAAGCATCTCTGGCTTGAGCAACCTTGGTGACCAAGTGTGGCATAGTGTTGTCACCCTTGCCGCTGGGGGCAGGGATGGTCAGAGTGCTCAGAGTGAGACATGTGGAAGGTGTGCATTCATCACCAGGAACCCTCCCCATCTTGTTTGGGCAGTTCACAGTGATAGGTAATCCCTCAGGTCAATTGATATGTAGCATACTAAAATTATTTGTTCCCTCCATTCTGCAGCTGTCGTCATCATGGCCTCATGTTGCTGAAAGGACAGTGTGAGCAAGTGAGAAGGAACAGAAAAGCTAACTAGCGCAATACTTGGCATTTACACATGTATGTAGCCAAACCACTTCAAGACCGTTGTTCCTTCAACAGCTGCCTGGAAGTAGCAGCTGGCACCTGCACATCCGTTCCCCTCTCTTGTAAAACACAGCAATCATAGTGCTGCAGCTGCTTCCCACCAAACCTCCCAAATTTAAACTTAAATTTCTGTTTATTGCTTCCCAAAAGTGATAGCAAGATATTTTTTTTTTTTTTAACTGTTATAAAAAATTGAACTTAATCAACTAAATGCAAACTTCAGACAAGAAGTCAAAGCTAACTTTTCAGTTGTTCAGGAATGCAGAGGCATGGATGTGGTTGGCAGGCGTGAAGTGGCAGCTATTATAACTTGAGACTCTTAGATTTATGTCTGCCGGTAATTTACTCTTGTTTCGGTTTGCTAAACCTCACCAAGGGTAAATCACGACGGAAGACCCCGGGATCTTAGGTTGAATAGTATTGCTTTGTTGTATTCAAAAATGAGAAAGAGGAAATATGCCGACTCGGAAAACTACCGAACAAAAGTTGATAACCTGTTAAGAATTTATATAAATAAGCAATTAAATAAAAAGGTTAGGTAATTGTAACATAAAATACACAGATATCGGGTCAGCCATGACAAAACATATTTATTTACAACACAATAAAGAGTATTAATTGAGTATTCGTACAGTCAAAACAAAAATGGGGCCCCAAAAAAAATATTATTACTTAGTTACATCTTCACAATAATTATTACTTAGTTACATTTTCAAAATAATTAATGTAAATTTAAGATACAGAAAGAATTAAAATATTGCTCAGGAATTAAATGTAGATTACGATGCCAAAGGGGTAGTTTGATGAAATAGTCGATGAAATTGCAAGAAGATACGCGTGGCCGAAACAGGTTAACTACCCATGCTGCATGCTTAGGATTTAGTCGTCGAAAACTTTCCTGGGATATTTGTTGGCGGCTCCCATCGCCGTAGAACCACGGGACAAGCCCTGGGGTGCCCAGATGTTATGGGCAAAGCTTATGGATCACACCTCAGGCATGGGGCAGCGAGAGGTCGCCAACACCCGGACCGCTAAACAAGTTTTTTAACAACAAAAAAATTAAACTATCCCATAAATAATTATAAAACAATGATTCCCGAGGAAAAGGCGGTAAAACTCACCTAATGCGGTAGTAAATACCCAACTTTCGACATGGATGTCGATGGATACGTGACGAGCACAAAAATTTTGAAGTCTACATTATGGCTGACAAAACCAGAAAGGAAAGTACTACCTTTTCCTTTTCAATATGAAGATGACCATAGATATAACAATACGTAGAGATGAGAAACTTAAAATGTTACACCTTCCTGCACTTAAGTGCAATAGCTCAATAATTAATTTTAACCACAATATTAATATAAACAAAAGGAAAAATTAATTTATGATGTTTAAAGTCTTTTGAAGTCCATATGTTTTTCTTTTAAATCCACAAAGCTTAACAAAGACATAAATATATTTTAACAAAAAAAAAAGATTTTTATACAAAAACAATTATTTCTTACAAATTGATACTTAAGATAATAATAATTTCATTATACTTCAAATAAACAAAAAGTTAAAAAAACAATTAGGTATTGCAAAAAGATATAATAAAAAGTAGCCTCCCAGTTTGCATTTAATTAAACAAAATATATAAGCAATAATGGGCGCATGCCCACACAACAAGTGCACAACGGCACATATGCCATCACTGGGCCCGTGCATAACATGTTCTATTTCGTAATGGCGGCATTGGCAGTGGTGAGCCAGTGACTGTCAAACGCTGTGCATGTGAGATAACATAACTGAAATGTGTTCCATGCAATTCAAAGTCATTACTGTCTTTTATCTCTAAAATAACAAATGCTGACATTCTTTCCATTGTCGCTAGCCAGCAGATGCCATACAATCTGTCCCAATCAGGTAGTTGTGCAAGCAGCCTGTCCCAGGATAGGACTGGTTTCCCCCTCACTTGTCACAGTCTAGAATTCAATTCCTCTGTTGTGGAACAAACCCTGTTCTCTTAAAATGGTCCTAAAATAATACACTAACATTTTAATAGCAAAACCATTGATTTTACCACAGGAAACAACTGAAAAATGGACTTTGTGCACTTGTTAAAACTTTTGTGCCGCACCATGTTTGGGCTTGTATTGTAACACAACTACGTGCACTTAATAAGGTATTTTACTTAACAAGAAATTTGCTCTTAAAACTAAAAATAATAAAAAAAACACTGGACTTAGGCTGTATGTAAAAAATGGGATTTTTTGGGTTTGAGAGTATAATTGTTGTAAATTTCAATAACAACCTCTTAAAAACAATTAACCTTATCCTAGAGACTGTGAAGGGTCGTAGAATCAAGAGTTGACTGTATTTGAGATCTGGAGCAGTGGCCATATGTGATTGCAGGTAAGCTGGATGAGCTACAGGAAGGGAAACATCCATTCCAAGAGAAAGAGCCCCTTAAGTTATTCCCGGACAACACGAATCCAGAGACAGGAGAAGTGGGAGGCCCAAAGGGTCCCGAGCCAACACGGTACGGCGACTGGGAGCGCAAGGGCAGAGTCTCCGACTTCTAGTCTCTGGGCCGATCGACAGCTGTGCAGCATAATGTAGTGGCTTTGGGTAACTGTAAAAACTCTACACCTATTATAACTGTACTGATTATATTTATATTTACTAATTAATTATTTATAAATTATATTTATTTTATGTAATCACCAATACTTTTGAGCTTGTGTATAAAATCACTTGTTAAATAAATCATTACTGAACTTAATATGTACTTCAGTTGCTCATTCAGGCAGCCCACTTATGTTGTGGTCGGATGACGAAAACATTTGATCTTCTTCCTATCACTGCCAATCCTAAATCAATTTTTTCTCACTATGACTATTCAGCAAGTGTTTTGTCAAAGTGGTTGTGGCAGGTACTGGAAGGCATACTTAGGAATTTGCCAAATGAATGCTACAGAAGAAGAAAATAGACAGTAAAACACCCCTCACCAAATTGTCGGGGAGGGGCTGTTCTGTATGTAGGAAAATTTTTGTTATGGAAAATCAAGATTGGGTGATAACGATCACTGATACATTTTTAAAAATCAGATATAACTGTTTCAAAATTGATTCTATACCTGCAACGATAATTACACAGCACATCACACATCACTATTTAAAGGAGCACTACTCATATAAGAGCAAAATAAAATAAAAACATAATACATATACAAAACACATTTAAAACTTTACAACATAGTAATGAAATTAATTCAATATGCTGTTTTTTCTCCTAAAATAATAGGCTCCATTTAATTTCATATAACATGAAAATGTGCAAGATATGATGTTCACGTCCAAACATATACAATCTATACATTACAGGACGTGAACGCTCTTTAAGTTGAAAAGTACAGATTACAGTGGAACCTCCCTACTATGAGAGCTGACAATGGCGAGAGAAATCCAGGTACTCGTAATAACTGAAAATAGAAAATCCAAGCCTAAGTTAGAATACTGAGCCTTCCAAAAATATCTTAATATTACCCTGAAGTATTTCAAAATCTACATTGAATTAAAAACAAATTGAACCCCATTTCTCCAAGATAGTAGTGTGAAAAATATCTTTATGCACACCAAAGCCATGTATGTATATGCATATTAAAAATTTGAAAATCTATACTATAATATAACAGTAGTTTTTTTTTCTGTCTGTCTGTTTGTACGCGGTGTTCTACAAAACTACTATACAAATTTTAATGGGGTTTTCAAGTTAACTTGAGCGTAGCAGAGAAAGAAATATAAGCTTTATTTCATCAAAATCGGCTCAAGGAAAGAAAAGAAATCTTAATTTTATGACATACAATATAATCATTATAAGAAGCCATTAAGTTTTGCTATTGTAAGGAACTAAGTAGAGAGTAGAAAAAAATAAAGAATCTGACAGTTTGTAGTGTCGCCATATTTGTTTCAATTTTCAATACCCTTTTTGTATATTACAATTTAAATTACAGAAAAAAATCATGTTTCATAGACACATAAATAGTGAGTGTGTGTCATTTCTCTATGTCCACGAGGTCTCGCCGCGTCAATTTTTCTCCTTGGGGCGAACCCGTCCGCTTCATTAAATAAACAGCTTTTATCGTTGAATGATTTCATGATTTGTTTCATGAAAATCTGCTCTCATAAAAAAGTTAGTTTTATAGACATTCAATAGGTGTCTCTCTCGCTCCCTCTCTGAAAATCAATCTATGAATCGTTACAAATTTATTTCCTTTATTCATATCAGGATCTTTGTTGTGGTTGCGTGTTTCTTCTGGGAATAGTTACAATATGTAAGGTTGTGTTTGGTTGCAAGTTTGTGTTTTATTATTGTATGAGTTTCCAGGTTGGTTTCCATCTCTTCAAGCTGCCAGCAAAGATAAGAAATGATAGCTGAAAGGAATGAGTACGTAAACTAGGTTTCATTGTATTAATATTCACCAATAATGTTACACATTATCTATTTTCCAATTTGATACAACCAAAACATTATGTTTAAGTGTTTTATCTTTTGTTTTAAAACTTGAAATCTGCATATCTGCCGACTACATGTTGAGAATAACTTTAATAATATCTCACCAATAAACTATATACCTTCTGAATCTTGCTATAAATGTGGATGGTTACGAATTTATCTTTGTAGTTTTGTTAATTTTGTAATATATTTTTTTAAGATAACATGGATTTACATATTTTTTTGTTTGTTTTGCAGGTTTGTAAAAAAAATGACTCGAAAAAGGTCTAATCTGTCTTCTAATACTAGAGCAGCAAAAATATTGAAAACTATTAGATCTCAAGAAACTAATGAAGAAAGAAACGAACGACTAAGCTCTCAGCGGAAACGTCAGTCATCGTCTCGCGCCTCCGAGACTTTCACTGAAAGAGAATGCAGGTTGAGCACTGACCGTGAACGCCACAGGTTGTCTCGCACTTCGGAAACATTTACAGAAAGCGAATCCCGTCTGACAGTTGACCGTGAGCATCATAGGTTGTCTCGCGCCTCCGAGACTTTTACTGAAATAGAATGCAGGTTGAGCACTGACCGTGAGCACCACACATAGTCTCGCGCTTCGGAAACATTTACAGAAAGCGAATCCCGACTGACAGTTGACCGTGAAAACCATAGGTTGTCTCGTGCCTCCGAGACTTTTACTGAAAGAGAATGCAGGTTGAGCACTGACCGTGAACGCCACAGGTTGTCTCGCACTTCGGAAACATTTACAGAAAGCGAATCCCGTCTTGACAGTTGACCGTGAGCATCATAGGTTGTCTCGCGCCTCCGAGACTTTTACTGAAATAGAATGCAGGTTGAGCACTGACCGTGAGCACCACACATTGTCTCGCGCTTCGGAAACATTTACAGAAAGCGAATCCCGACTGACAGTTGACCGTGAGCACCATAGGTTGTCTCAAGCCTCCGAGACTTTTACTGAAAGAGAATGCAGGTTGAGCACTGACCATGAGCGCCACATGTTGTCTCGCGCTTCGGAAACATTTACAGAACGCGAATCCCAACTGACAGTTGACCGTGAGCGCCATAGGTTGTCTCGCGCCTCCGAGACTTTAACAGAAAGAGAATGCAGGTTGAGCACTGACCGTGAGCGCCACTTGAATTTTGATCAATTATGGTACTTGCTAAACAGAATTTCCTTTTCATCTGAAGACTCTGATGATACCCAAGAAGCAGTTATGGAGCATGAAGTCATTCCTTGGGTTGATAATGAAGAGAGTGCATTTACTTATACAGAAATGATTAACTGTGCTACCTTTGCTTCAATCGGGGGAATGATTGTTATCTGTCCGTTTTGTAATGCTATGAAGTGGCAAAAAGAAACAAGTGGGATGTGTTGCTCTAATGGAAAAGTGAATATCGAAATTTTTAACAACCCCTCTGAGATCTTGAAAGCACTACTAAATGGTGACCATCCACAATCACGACACTTTTTAGAAAATGTTCGAGCATTCAATAGTGCCTTTCAAATGACATCCTTTGGAGTAAAACAAATATCAGAGGGAAATTTCATGCCTACCTTCAAGATTCAGGGTCAGGTTTGCCATCTTATAGGTTCGCTGCTGCCTGAAAATGAGCCAAAGTTTCTTCAGATATATTTTGTGTCAGACTATAAAGAACAGGCAAATATTAGGAACCAAAACTTTCCACAGTTAAATGGTCCCCTTATCAATATTCTTCAAAATATGCTGCATCAAGTGAATCCATATGTGCAAAGTTTTAAATCCGCATTGGAATCTATTCCACCAGAAAAAAACAATGATTACAAATTTGTCATTAACGCAGACAACCGACCCACTACTGAACATCGTGGCAGATACAATGCTCCAGTCATAAATGAGGTTGCAGCTATTTTAGTAGATCAAGAATGTGAACGTCGTGATATCGTGTTGCGCACTCAAGACGATCGCCTTCAATGCATCTCCGAAACACACCGGGCTTTTGACACATTGCAGTACCCATTAATATATTGCCATGGCGAAAATGGATACAATTTTGGGATACCTCAATTTAACCTTAGCACAAGAGAGCCCAATATGAATAAAAAAGTATCAGCGCAACAGTTTTATGCTTTTCTTCTGCAAGTAAGACACGATAGCTTTGTCTACTTGCAAAGATTTCGGGGGTTTTTCAGTCAGTTTATAGTTCAATATGTATGTCAAAATCGAGACGGAGTGCTTAGTGTACATACGGACCAACCAAACACAATTGCGCGCTGAAGAATATGTGCATTTACGAGATGATATGCAACAAGATGCTTACTTAGAGAATCTCGGCCGTTTAGTGATCCTTCCATCCAGCTTCACAGGCGGGTCACGTTATATGCACGAGCGTACGCAAGATGCATTCTGCTATGTCCAAAAATATGGCCGCCCAGATCTATTCATCACATTTACCACAAACCCAAAATGACCTGAAATCACACAAGCACTTTTGACAGGTCAAGCATCTTATGATCGTCATGATGTGGTTGCGAGAGTATTCCATTTAAAATTGAAATTATTGGTGGATTTACTCACTAAAGAAAATGTTTTTGGGTCAGCATTGTTTTATGTACAGTGTTGAATGGCAGAAACGTGGCCTTCCTCATGCACATATCCTACTCTGGTTGCATAAAAAAATATGTCCCATTGATATCGACAGTTTGATAAGTGCCGAATTTTCTGATCCCAAAGAGGACCCAGTGCTTTACCACATCGTAAAAACACATATGGTGCATGGCCCCTGTGGTACCATAAATAGGAGCTCTCCCTGCATGAAAGGTGGCCGCTGTATGAAAATGTATCCCCGCGCACTTACAGAGCACACACTAAAAGGTGAAAATGGATTTCCCATGTATCGACGTCGATCCCCAGAACAGGGCGGGTTCACTGGAGAAAGTAGAGAATGCGGGCAGTAAATTACAATCATTAATAGCTGGATTGTTCCTTACTCGCCCTTACTCTCTAAAACGTTTTGTGCACACATCAACGTGGAAATTTGCAACAGTGTTTCGGCAATAAAGTACATTTGTAAATATGTAAACAAATGGAGCGACCAAGGGGCATTTGCTCTGCAAGGAACCGACCGAGACGAAGTTACCAGGTACCAAACCGGACGCTACATAAGTACCTCTGAAGCCATATGGCGAATACTAGGATTCTCTATACACGAGCGACATCCCACGGTCATGCATCTGGATGTTCATCTGCAAAATGGTCAGCGGATATACTTTGACCCTGGAAATGTAAGAAACCCTGTGGAAAATCCTAGGCAAACCTCACTTTTGGCTTTTTTAAAGCTGTGTCAAGAAGATGATTTTGCAAAAACGCTAACCTACGAAGAAGTACCATCTTATTACACTTTTGACAAGCGAAGACGTGTTTTCAATCGTCGACGACGCGGTCAGCTGGTGGATGGATTTCCAGGAGTGTGTAGAGATGCTGCTTTAGGGCGAGTGTACACAGTTCACCCCAACAATGGCGAATGCTATTACTTGCGCATGTTATTGCATACTGTTCGAGGGCCCACTTCATTTACCTTTTTGAAAACAGTCAATGGCGAAGAGCATGCAACATTTCAAGCAGCTTGCAGGGCACTCTATTTGCTTGAAGGAGACCAACATTGAGACGAAACTCTTGAAGAGGCCTGTGTTAGCGATAGTCCCAAACACTTTCGTCATTTGTTCGCTGTGATGTTGGTGTTCTGTGGTGTTTCAGATCCTTTGGCATTATGGCAAAAATACAAGACATCTTTCTGAAGACTTCATATGCCTCCTACAACACAATTCAGACAAGGAAATTGATACGAATGACGAAAGAGCAATCAATAGTTGCCTTTTTTCCATTCAAGAAATTGTGTTTTCGATTGGGGGCAACTCCGTAAGTGAATATGGCCTTCCTGTTCCCCAAATTCTATCCGATCAACCACGCCTCAATCGCGAATATGTTGCTGAGACTAGCTACAATACTGCAGCATTGACCACCACAGTAAATGACCAGTGTGGTCGTTTCAATCTAGAACAAATGGATATATTTCAAACAGTCATACGAAGCGTACTTCATAATGAAGGGAAGCTATTTTTTTTGGACGGCCCCAGTGGTACTGGAAAAACCTTCGTGACAACAGCAATTCTCGCTGAGATCAGGCGACAAGGTAAGATTGCCCTGGCAGTGGCTTCATCAGGAATTGCAGCTACTTTACTCCCTGGTGGAAAAACAGCTCATGCTATGTTAATTCCAGTCAATTTAGACTCTAATGAAACCCCAACATGTTCGATAACAAGAAATTGTGATATGGCAAAAGTGTTACAAGATTGCTCTCTAATCGTTTGGGATGAATGCACGATGGCGAATAAAAAAGCAGTTGAAGCTGTGGACAGGACACTACGGGACATTAGGCGCGATGAAAGGCCAATGGGGAATGTCAAACTACTCTTTTCTGGAGATTTTCGGCAAACTCTACCAGTTGTAAGTCGAGGGATTAGAGCCGATGAAATCAAAGCTTCACTGAAGAATTCTTACCTCTGGCCTCAAATAAAAAAAACTGCAATTAACAATTAACATGAAAGCACAGCTGGGTGGTAATTCTCATGCGGAAGAATTTTCCGGTGTTCTATTAAAACTTGGAGAAGGTGCCCTCCCTGAGCAACACGGTCAGGTGACGCTTCCAGAAATACTTGGCAGAGTCGTATCTTCGGAAGACGAACTCATATGTTCGGTATTCGGGGATCTGTCAAACATACAACATCAGGAACATGCGTGGTTATGTGAACGTGCCATACTCACTCCAAGAAATGACCAAGCTGCTGCAATCAATGAAAAATTTTTAAACGAATTGAATGGGGCTGAAGTGGTTTACACATCGTTTAACAGCGTCCTTAATCAGGACGACTCCACTAATTATACAGTTGAGTTTTTGAGGTCTCTCACTGCAAGTGGTCTTCCTGTTCACAAAATTGTTCTCAAAGTCGGTGTTCCAAGAATGCTTCTGAGGAATCTTACTCCCCCAAAATTGTGTAATGTAACCCGACTTAAAGTAACTGCTCTACAACGATATATAATCAAAGCTGAGATTCTTACTGGATGTGGCTCAGGTGAAACTCTTTTCATACCACACATACCGACCATCCCGAATAACTTCCCGTTCGGGTTCAAGCGCACACAGTTTCCAATAGCAGTTTGTTTCGCGATGACAATAAATAAGTCTCAGGGTCAGAGCTTAAGGCAGCTGGTGTAGACTTAAGGTCTGATTGTTTTTCTCACGGTCAGATGTATGTAGCTTGCTCGCGGGTCAGTAATGCAGACAATCTTTACATTCTAGCTCAAGACGGGAAAACAGTAAATGTGGTTTACAAAGAAATTTTATGAAATGTCTTTCCGACATTACATTTGAAAGTAGAAACATATTTACCCAAAATTTAGGTAGTAACATATTTTTATTGCAAAGACTTAAATAGAGGTGAGAAAAATTATCATTTGTGAACATAAGAAAACTACTACAACTGTATCAACTGTTATGTTATAATGTTTACATTACTAAATGGTGCAAGATAATACAAAATGCCATGCGGAAAATGTCGTGGGCAGCAGCTACGTATAGTTATAGGTATAGGGCTATGCATGCTGATTTTTCATATACTGCATGGATGCGAACATGTAAGAATAATCTATTTATCTTACTAGAATAAAACCGTAGTTCTTTTTTTGTCTGTCTGTTTGTACGCGGTGTTCTACACAACTACTATACGAATTTTAATGTGGTCTTGCGTATAACACTCATTACTTAATTATTTGCCTTCAATGCAGTTACCTTATTTCACGTCCAGCGAAGCGGGCGGGTTCAGCTAGTGATAAATATTAAAGCAACATCAAACAAGCCACATAAATGCATCCATACCTCATTGTTGTAACTATTTGTATTATTATTTCAGGAACACTACAAATAAGAGGCCGAACCATTTTAGCACAGCCATTATCATTGCTGGCGGTTGCAGAAGCAGCTTCGCCAAGTTGTGCATCATGTGTAATTACCTGTAATAACACAGATTTGATAGGATGCATACTGTGTTATTTTAATGTAGTATTACACTAATGCAATATAAGCCTGCCGAGTTTTCTCATACTAACCTCTACGAAGTGAGCTGTCTCCCAGTTTTCTTATACTCCCCATGGTACCTCAAGAACATCCTGTATTGTCATACTGGCACTCTCATTTTCATTGTTGGTTGTCGCAGAAGTAGCTTTGAAGAAAGTTCTGCTTCTTTTTTCTCTCTTCATTGTTTATTTCTGTACCACATGCCAATTCTACGAGGGTTATTTTTTTTTCAACCTCCGATCGGCTGTAATAAAAAAACGGGAATGAATTGGGAAATTATTTTAATGTCAAAAGAAACGTACATCTTTACTCTATTTTTCTACATAATCACCGTGCAGATTGAGGCATTTGTCGTACCGATGCACCAGCTTTTTAATACCCTCTGCATAAAATGATGCCTCCTGCCTATTCAGAGCCACGTTTTAACAGTGCTCTGCAGTTCATCATTGGTGTTGAAGCGTCGTCCTCCAAGCCACTTTTTCAACGTGGGGAAAAGGTGATAGTCACTCGGTGCCAAATCCGGACTGTAAGGAGGGTGATCAAACACTTCCCATCGAAATCTTGCAAGGAGTTGTTGTGTTACGGCGACAGAAGCAAGACAACACCAGATGTCAGCATTCCTCTCTGCATGTTGCATATCGACTGTCTTAGCCGTCGTAGTGTCGCGCAGTATGCAGCAGCATTGATTGTTGTCCCTGGCTCCATGAAATCAACCAGTAGCACACCTTGGTGATCCCAGAATTTTTTAGCCATCTGTTTCGTGGTGCTGAATGTCCGTTTGAACTTTTTCGGCTTGTTTGGAGAATAGGTGTGCATCCACTGTTGTGATTGAAGTTTTGTTTCTTCATTTTCGTAATGAATCCATGTTTCATCACCTGTCACAATTTGAGTCAAAAAGTGTTCACAATCGTCTGCGTAACGCAGCAAAAACGACAAGGCTGATGCCATTCGCCGCTCCTTGTTGATGTCAGTCAACATCTTGGGTACCCATCGGGCACAGATTTTCCTGTATCTGAGATTGTCTGTAACAATGGCGTATAGGGCTGACCTTGAAATGAGCAGAAATTGTTCAGACAGTTCTGAAATCGTGAATCGACATCTCTCACGAACAACTGCATCAACTCTCTAAACTGTTTTATCTGTTGCTACCGACTTCCTTCCTTGGCCACCTTCATCATGAACATCAATACGGCCTTCGCGGAATTTCCGACACCACTCTCGCACAACGCCATCGCTCATAAAGTTTTCACCGTACACAACACTCATTCGGCGATGGATTTCAGCTGCAGTGTGCCCTTCTGCCTGTAAGAAATGGATGACTCCACGCAGCTCGCATTTCGCCGTACAGTTTATCGTTGCAGCCATGTTGACATTCCCATAACCAAGCTTCAACTGAGGTGTGAGTTGGCCGCTCCACATGGTTGGTGGAAGGGGGTAAACACTACGAGACGTGTCGATTCGTGTACGAGCGATTAGGGTATCGATTAATGGGCATGCCATGGAGAAATGAAACTGTAATCACACTGCAGGGCACTGTTAAAACGTGGCTGAATAGGCAGGAGGCATCATTTTATGCAGAGGGTATTGGAAAGCTGGTGCATCGGTACGACAAATGCATCAATCTGCACGGTGATTATGTGGAAAAATAGATTAAAGATGTACGTTTCTTTTGACATTAAAATAATTTCCCAATTCATTCCCATTTTTTTATTACAGCCGATCGGAGGTTGAAAAAAAAATAACCCTCGTAGCATGTATCTCCCTCTTTGCATCAATCCAGACATCGTTAAAATTTACAAAACATCTATTACTTACTTATTACATTCCAACAGCTGTTTGATTTCACAATATTATTACTGTACAATCACCATAATATCACTTGGTTCTTTTTAAATCAAGAAAGAAAATACACATAAAATTTTCTTTAAACAGAACCAACCGCCAAATGTCACTCGGTTCAGTTTAAATAAAAGTAGAAAACCTCTATGCAAAATGGTTGTTGGTTCAAGTGCTCACAGATAGCAGCAGAGCCTAGATATCACTTGGGTCTATTTTTTTAAAGAATTTTGTGTGTTTCATGCATTCAGTTATGGGTATATCTCAAAAATGTAAAAAATGGCGCTTGGTTCTTTTTATATAAAAGCCGTCCAATTCATTGCTTGTGTACATAAATGTGTGTTAAGTGTTAAGCGTTAAGCTTCAAATAAAGCTTCCTTGCACTAGTTAGGTTGTATGTATATAAGGTCATACATGTTAAATTTTTTAGGTACTGACTATATACCTAAATAAATAATATCACATGTCTAAAAATAATTGAATTTTGCTAACAGTGTGGAATTAGTAATCCTGGGTCAAACAAATATTTTATCTACAATAAGTAATACAATATTCAATTTGAAAAAAATTCAAAATTCGGGAATTATTTTGCATTCGATTCGATTTTTAAAATGCTGATTCGCAGACCTCTACAAAACACATGCGTTTGGTGTCAAGTAAGAAAAATAATTTGCCACTGGATTATTTTGTGAAGAAAAGAGAAACATATGTGATTTCTACAACAGCAGGTAGTTCGTCTGTGCCATGTCCAAGTACATCAGATGCGGCAAAGCAAAAATTGTATGGTGTATAGCAACTGTAATGAATCACTTATCATTTCGTAGTGCTGTATCTCTGGCATCATCACTGTCCCTCATGTTTCCTGACAGCAGTGTTGCCAGTAAAATGCAGATGCAAAGAACTAAATTAGCCTATATTGCACCATATTTCAGAGATAAACTTACGAACTCCCTCGAAGTGTGTGACTACATAGTTATTGCATTTGACGAGAGTTTAAATAAAGTTTCTCAAAGGCAGCAGATGGATATTCATGTGAAATTTTGGAATGAAACTAAATCTGAGGTTACTAGCAGATACTTAACTTCTGCATTCCTGAATTGTACATGTGCCAGTGATCTGTTGAATTCCCTTCAGGAATTAGTGGGATCTCAGCTTCTTAAAAAAACCATACAAATTTCGATAGATGGTTGTAATGTTAACTCAAAAGTTGAGATCTTGAAGCTGCTTTGCATGATGGGAGTGCAGATGCACCTCATTTACTTAATTTGGCTACATGTAGCCTGCATACATTACATAATGCATTTAGGGTTGGATTTTCTGCAACTGGCTGGAAGCTAGTACAGTTTTTGCATCTATACAATTTGTTCAAAAACTCTCTTCCAGAAGAGGAGACTTCATTCGGTACTCAAAGTCAAATAGATTCCCCTTGAAATTTTATGCGGTTAGGTGGGTGGAAAATGTTAAAGTTGCTTCCAGAGCTCAGGAAATACTACCAGATTTGGTTACATATGCTGATGGGTTAACCAAAGAGAAAAAAGTCCCCAATTGTGAAAGTTTCAAAATTGTGTGAGAGTTATTACAAGACAAATTATTAGGGCCAAAGCTGGCTTTCTTCAGTGCTATGGCTACTGAAGTGGAACCCTTTTTAAAAGAATTCCAAAGTAATGTCCCATTGGTTCCTTTCCTTCACAGTGCTCTCCATTCAATGTTAAAATCAATCATGGAAAGATTTGTAAAAGAAGATGTGTTTAAAAAGAAAGAGCTTTCAAAGATTGATTTGTCAGCCAGTGAAACCGTTATCCCTGCAATGAATATTGATTTGGGTTTTGCTACAAGATATGCTTTAAGGAAATTGTAGACTTACTTCTCTTCAAACAAGATTGTGCAAAATTTTACAAATACTTTGCTATCAAGATTCTCTAAGTCACCTCTGGCATACAAATTAGCTAAGTCTGTAACCTGTCTGGATCCACTCGTCATTGCTAATAGTAGAGCATTGGCACAACAGAGAATGGTCAACCTTCTTAAAACACTTTTTGAAAAAGGATGGATCCGTGGATTATTTGCAGAGAAAAAAAAAGTGATTTCCAAATAATCTGTAATTTGCCAAAAATTCAAGAATGTGTTGAATCATACACAAGAAGTAATTCAAGTTTGGACCATTTCTGGATGACAGCCGTTGGATTGAGTGAGCTCTTTCCAAATTTTATGTCACTTGTAAAAATTGTGCTTATCTTATCTCATGGTAATGCATCTGTAGAGAGGCTTTTCAATCAATGCTGAGTGTGTTGTAGAAAATCAGCTTGAAGAAAGCTTAATAGCTTTGCGACAAGTGTATGACAATGTGTCAATTCTGGGCAGTATAAATAATCTTCTGATAGATTAAAGTCTTAACCATTCTTGTAAAAATGCTCATTCAAGATACAAAGAACATTTAGAACTGAAGAAAAAAAGAATGCAAGAAGAAATTACCAATGCTCAAGTCAAGAAACAAAAGGTTTTGGAGATCAAGGAACTGGAGGCAAAAAAGGCCAAACTACTTGCTGAAGCAGCAAATATGGCTTCATTAATTAAAGCCGAAATTGCAATGAAAAACAGTAAAAGGTATGCATATTTTGTGTGAATAAGTTGAGTTCGGCAAATATTAAATTGTTTTAATGGTTGTGTTATAAATAGGGCTACTTATTATCTAATTACAGCAAAACCCATTATTTACCTTTTTCATGGGGGCAAAGTAAAAAAGTGTAAAAAGCAGGAAAGTGGAAAAGTAAGAAATACGTGTTAATTAAAATACAGTCGCATTCTGCAGTGTTCAGAACAAATACGGGCTACATTACACATACGCATTGCACCACATAAAAAAAAAAAGAAAAAAGAAAAAAAGGAGCTGCAAATTGATGGAAATTTACTGTCAATAGCGCGCCGTGCACGGAGAAAGGTCATTGTACTCCATCAGCTGTTGTTACGGCGCGGCGTAGCCGCCGGCTGGCTCTCTCTGTTCTCTGAGCTGCGCATGCGCAGTATAACTCACTCAACGCTCCAACCAGACTCGTGACCTTCCATCAGCAGCCAGCCAATAGATGCGAGCTTAGCGGAAAAAAATATAAGCTCCATCTCCCGTGTACCAGTTTATTGGTATACGCACCAGCTTTCTTGCTGCTGTGACATGTTCAAGTTTACGTTCATCTTGATGTCTTGATACCAATAATTAATTATTTACGATCCCCAGAAATAAATGGTTAGTTTAAAAAATATGAGTCAACTGTACAGTACTTCCGAAATTATAAAATATGTATAAAACAGTTACCAAGACTCCGCTCATTTTATCTTGTGAAGTTTATGTCTCGTACCAGTATTTCGGCTAAGTTGTGACATAAACACAGTATCAGAACTTACAATCAGCCACGTAATACTCCCGACATTCCCGTTACGTTTATACATTCGTATGTTTACGTTTTTCCGTAGTACATTTTAGATTGTCTCCTGCTATGATTGCTCAGACCTTTACATGCCTAGGCTTAAATTATTACATGTTTAGAAATAAAAGCAACTTTTCATGTTATAAAATATGTATATTTTGCGATTTAAAATGTTCATTGCTGACTAAAAACGTTATGTTTTTCACAATGTTTTTAGGCCTACTAGCTAATCTTATCTACACTTAAAGTATCCACGGTATTTTTTTATTTGAGCAAATATATTGTGTGTTTATTATTATTTTATTGATATAAAATATAAAATAAATGTAAACACGGGGCTTACGACACTGCCATCAGTGTCGAGTTTTTATTTTTACGTTTGATTAGCTCAAGTGTTGTTTCTGCACGAATAGGATATAATTTCGATCGAAAATACATCAGCATAATATATAGTCACGGCAGGTCATTTCCCGTGGCAGCAGGACATGACAACAGCAATTCATTTCCTGCGGCAGCGGTGGGAAAAATGGAAGGGGGAGGGGGGATAGCCACAAATGGACGTAATTTGGCCTCGCTGGTTCGTACGTACAACTCGGTCGTAAGGACAAATTTTTGAGAACCGTGAGTGTACGTAGAATTGAGGTTTCACTGTATGTGATTAAAATATCGTCCAGAAACTCGACAGCGCTCGCAGCGCAAATAGAGCCAGCACTTATTCGCCATCTTGTAATGTGTTTGTTGTGGTTTTCAATATGAATGCAATCTTTGACGCATTTCACATGTTTATTCTTGGACAATTCTTTTACAGTTTCATCATCTATGGCGATTGCACCTAGTTATGGTTGTTACGTGACGTAAATAGCGGGATGGTTTTGATTTTTGAGACGTAATTCACGTTAAGTATTGTATTGGACTAAATGGGAACTAAACGGGACCTGAAGAATATAGTGCAAATAACGGGAAAACATAAATAACGGTAACGTAACTAATGGTAACGTAAATAAGGGGTTTCGCTGAAATTGTAATACCTAGGCTATACAGTACTGTTTAATTTTGGTGACTTGAGATTATAAATTTTTATGTTGGTGGTAGGTTTTGTTTTTTTTAAGTTCATTGATTTAATTTTTAAGCCTATAGTTAAGTTGTTTATTGTTTAACGCCAATAAAACATCATATTGTGTGTGCTTTGTGTAACAAAAATGAAAATTGTATGCAAATATTGATAAAAACCACCCTTGAAAAACCTGGAAAAAAACAGGAATTTTATTATCCCAGAAGAGTGGCCACCCTGTCAAAGCCAAACAAAATAGACAAGGCATATTGTCCTGCCCACTTCCTTCCCCAAACTAACCTGCTAGTGATTCAGTTTGTCAACCTAGCCACGTGGTGTTTCGTTTTTTTCAACTAACCGTGTTTTTGCTTGTTGGAGATGTCATTTAAATACTTACACTTAAGAGGCCACTCCAGTCCAGGAGGCATTTCATGTTGGCGTTTAGTTCCTTATAGCATTAAGCTTGAGTTCCTTGGATTAGTATAGGAAGGGAACCCTCACACCCAACCCGTCCTTCTTCCACATCTTAGGCTCAGCGCACACGGAGCAACTGTTTTGTGACAACAGTCGCAAAACGGTCGAGCTCACAACGGTTTTGTGACCACGACATCGCACGGGGGTGCGGAACTGCACACGAGGCGATCGGTTTGAGACCAGTCTCAAACCAGTTGCATGCAACTGTGGATCCCGGGTCGCAGTTGCATTGTAACCTTCGTCTCAAACAGGGCCTTAGACAGACATCACGACACGACAACACTCCAGCTCCCCCGCCGATACACCTACACGTAAATTATTAAAATGACTACAAATGCGGCACTACCTAAATACGTATCTGTGTCCTTGCTAAAACATATACACAGCACCCTGCTGCCGGTTCAATGATTCAAGTCAAAGTCTGCCGGGGTACAGTCTCTCGTGGTTTTTTTAAAGTAATTATTTCGCATATTTCCAATGTGACTCACGGATGAATGACGATTTTTGCGCCGGATAATTTTATGTTATAAAATGTTCACTTTTATGAGACAAAAAAAAAGTGCTCTTGGGCGCTCAGGCTTTTTCCGTATAACAATACGCAATATGGCAGTAATGAAACTTGCATATCATAGAATTGGATCATTACTAATTTCAAGTATTTGAAAGAAAGGCGTACACGTCTTAATTGCGCCAAATAAAGACGAAATAATTTAGAAATTGAATACGCCGCATTAATGACATTGTGGACAAAACTAATTGTAAAGGGGAAAAACGGCAGAGGTTCTGTGTGTGAAGTACGAAGGCAAACTAAAATTGTTTCGTAAACTTATTTCGGTATAGTGGAAACATATATGTACAGCTGTAACATGTCATATTTGTGTATAGCAATTAACATGTTGCCGAAATTAATGTTATTTTACTTTGTGAATGTTATTGCAGAATAAGTAAACAAAGTGAGTGCTAATTTTAATTTAATTTAATATTTTATGAAAAGACTAGGTAATGTAATTTTTTTTTAATTTATCAAGCCCTATGTGGGTATCAATTAAAACATATTTTATCTACGTTTGTAGTGAGGGTAAATGGTAAGTATAGATACTCACTTGTAGAGAAACAAAAGTAGGGAAAATTTGTTACGGCATAACTACGTTTCGTTTGGAACAAATTTTAGAACATTCTGTACCAAGACATGCTCAATGACAGATGTGTTTTAGAAATGTCCCACAAACTGAACGTTTCAAGCTGAATATTTGTGTATAATTGGGACGTAAATCAGCTAATTGCGAAAGAGCGAGTCTACATGAAGAACAGATTTGATCATTCGTGAACGATTATAGTGATTAAGAAGTTCGTCTTGAGTTCCCAGAACGTTGAATATATATTTGTAAAAGATAACTGGTTAAAAATCGTCCACTACGAGTAAGGCCTATAGAAAGTTGATCGTTTTGACTTCAATAGGCCTTTGGATAATTCAGGGTAAATAGAATTACGTTACTCTACACATCGCCAAAAGAAAGAATTTGAATGAACATCAAAAGTTTACGAGAAATATATACTACAGGAACTAAAGTCTCTTCAGCTAATTAACTAACGAAATATCATTCTTTGATTGACCAGGACAAGAAGATACCTTCAAAAGCGAACGGACGAAGCAGAAAACTGAACTACTCAAGTGATACTGTGATTCAATTCCCGTGAATATTCATTCATCGCAGATCGACAGTCAAAATCGTCGTGAGCAAGAAAATATGAAGAAATCATCTTTCAAGTAAATTCCGATTTATTGATTTTGCCAAGGTTGATCAAGTGGGACACATATCGGATGCATGAACTTCACTGCAATTAGAGCAATCAAAAGGTATATTGGTATGAGTATAAAGTTATACGACGAGGTGCGTAAAACTAGGTGCACAAGTTTTCAAATGTTTATTGTGTTCAAGATTTCCCAAAGAGTAGGTACCCCTGAAATATTTTAGGTAAAGAACTGAGCTAGTTTGAAAGTATTAAATTTAATATAATTTACGAATCAAATCATATTGTATTCTGATAGGACATAATTACGTAATGGACAGTATTTCACATTGAAGTTGAAGATAGTTCGTTGCAACTCGTAATAGATTTTCGCACTCATTCTAACTTCATTCTTCAATTATTAAATATATTATTTCATAAAATTTGTAATTATTTTAAACCACCTTATCATTGAAATATCTCTCATTCGTGGAGTAGGTACTTTTTAATATTGTTGAAAGGTCCTATTACAGAATTATTTTAAGAAGATTAATATTACCGAATTTGACTTCCAAGCGTGGAGCTTATTTTACGTAACTTGTTATTCAATTAAATTAAACTGTATGTTATATTACAGGAATTGGCACACGTCTTGGCTACATGAAAATAGATAATAGTTATACACTATGCAAAAACCTCAATTGTTCGTTCCCCGAAACTGTATTTTACACAGCATATAAAAATATTTAGAAATTTTAACAAACCGTAATATTTCATTTAAAGATATATATAAATCAGTAAGTGAAATAGTAAATACGTCTCAATAAAATATATGTTTTTATAATAGGTAAAATGACGACCTGCCCATTCAAAACAGCCTAATTTTATTCAAATAGTACATACATCATCTACAGTTCAACATACACGAGGTTTTCATTTATAATATCCAGAAAAAATAATAACCAAGTTACATTAAAATATATACATATATTCATACAAAATGTGTATGTGTACGTGTAAATATATATGATGTGAAAATCAATAATTTTATACGATTAACTACATGCTATGATAAATCAATTCTCAGGCACAGGTGTAATAATTACATTTAAATGTCGATATTTGGAACATTTTACGCAATTGAAATGCTCAAGTAAAGAAATATAACAATTCAGGGAGAAAACCCATCAATATCTATTTCTAAATATAATTCAAAGTTTTGTTATAACACAAGTTGTTGCATGCTGTATTCGATACTTGGTTCAAACGTTATTTCCACCTTGTCGTTTGTTTGCGTCAAAGTGGGATCGGGCAAGATCAAGTAAATAATACACAAGAGATGTTCATAATAACATTTCATGTGTGCTATCGTCGACCGGTATAGACCGTTATGCAATGTTGCAGAACCGACCAAATGGTAGAACAAGTGTGAACCATTAGCTTTGTACAACAGTAAAAGTGACCATAATAGGAATGACCCTATCTACAATCCCTTAAAATAAATACGCTCACTAGTCACCTCCTCCCGCAACAAACATTCTGTACATAGTTTGTGTGGTGGCAGGTAATAAAAAATTACGTTGAAAATGTGTTTTCAATTTGCCCGTAAAGTGATTATGCTACCCTATAAAACTATTGTCAAAATTATTACCATTATATTAACTGACAAGTTTACAATATTATGTAACGAAACACTGAACAATGAATAAGCGATATAAAATGTCTTACGTACATTAAAATGGAAATATCATTCCCCTTTATCGTTGAAATGGGGTACGAACCCAAATTGTTGCCCTAACTCCGTACACATTGTCCTTTACAGTGAAACCTCTCTGAAACGACCCCTCACGGTTCCCAGGAATAGGGTCGTAATAGAGGGGGGGTCGTAATAGATTTTTCCCGAAATTTTCAGTTGATTTCGACCCCCCCCCCCCCTTCCCCCACCATCAATTACTCGTCAAGAAACCAGCCGTACAATGGCAGGATGCTGTCACTCACAATGCCAGTCGGCTTGCTTTAAACCCACTTCAACCTTCATGACAAGTCCGTCGCCCTACAGGCCACCTCTAAAGAAAAGACAGTTTATTTTTAGTGATTAGTTTACATGTACGTTTTCTTGCTTTCCGTAGTTAAATAGCTATGCAGCAAGCTTTAAGGTCAAAATTATTAAATTAATAAGTTTCAAAAAGATGGTATTTTCAATGCGCTGGATTTAAGAGATGATATTCTAATGTAGAACACAGCTTGTCTCTGGAATGAACAGCGCTTTTATACGGCTGCAGTGACTCATCGGCAGCATACGTCTTAGCTTGGTTTGAGGGAGGGAAGGGGGTGGCTTGCTGCAGTCTGCTGTTCCTCTGCCAACTATTAATACTATTAATACCCAATTTTATGAACCCCGGATTTTACGAAGCATCAAGATTACGAATATATTCTCAAGAACCGTAAAAAAAAATCGGAAATTTTGACACTAGGTACAACCAAAATCTGTAAAAAAAAAAAACTCATAACAAAAGCTTTTAAAAAGATATTATTTACCGCACAGCGTATATTTTGTAAGGGCTTTTCATATTCTAATGTTCGTATAAGAAGAACAAAAAAAATCGGACATTCCTTTTAAAACACGACGGCCGTAGCTTGTACGACGTAAGTGGGAGCGCGGGAAATTCGTCAAACAGGCTGGCTGCAGCTCTCCTTCCTTTGTTCATTCAAGGTTCATCCCTCCCAGATTCCACAAACCATCCTGTCTCGCTCTCTATCTCTCTCTCTCTCTCTCATCCCCCACCCTCCTATTTTAACTTCTCCCACCTTCTGCGTGAGAAACTGTGTACAACCTTATCCCCTCGACCCTTCCCACCCCCTCCTCCCCCCTCGTCACCTCTTCCTCACTCCGTTGCTTTGTGCGATGAAAGCCAGGTTGTATACTCCATTCCCGGTAAAATAAAAACATTTTGAAGACCCCTCGGCACCTACTCACCGTTAAGACTGTATGTAGTTATGGTACAATTTGTTTATAAGTCACAGAACAGTATTTCTGCTGGAAAATCACCGAAACTTAAAAAACTTCTTGTATGGAAACATTTAGTAGGACCATAAAAGTATTTATTTACCGCAAAAGAACTATACTCACCATTCCCTCCGTTCAACAATACGGGTGGGTGACGCATGGCTACGAAGCGTTTCCCTGTCAACATGTTTCACACTTCAAAAAAAAAAACTTTTTTACCTTAAAAAGTGTCACTTAGGGTGGCTGGATGGATTCAATATTCACCATAACATCAATGACCATAAAGCGAAAGTAATTCTGTTCGTAGGGTTAACTAGCCACGATGTTTTTTTTTTTATTTAAATAGTTTTTAGGCTTAGTAAATATGTTTATACCAATTTTTTTCATAATGTTAAATGTATGCTGCAGTGAATGGTGGAAAGTGTTTTAAATTTGGCTTCTAAGAGCACAATGTACGGTAACAGCCTATAATCCCCTCAGTAGTAAACTGGCACGGTAACAATAAAAATAAAGATAGCGCCCCTCAGTAGCAAGCTGGCATGGTAAAAATAAAAATAAAGGGTCGTATTATCTGCTCTCCACAATCTACACCAGCCACGGCAGCAGAGTAAAAAATAAATTCTGCCTGGACAGCGGATAAAAGAGGCATAAGTGACACAGACTGGACTTGTCAAACTTGTACTTTTTGCTCTACAATGCTGTTTCAAGACCTAGAACCACAAGGACCGCAGTTTAAAACATAATACCCCACAAAAGCAATCTAAAACATTCTTGGCCACCTACCATCTCCCCTCTAATTTATCAAAATAAAAAGTGGGTGGATGTATTACGTGGTTGTATACGGTAAACAAAGATGTGATAATAAGTTAAATTTGTTTAACTTCAAAAATAATTTACGATTTTGAGAAGCGGGATAGTTTATTTTACCGTGCTGTTTAGATAAAACAGCATTTATCTTTTAAATATTCAGTGCAACCGCCCCATCATTGTTTTAAATAATTTAATTTATTTTAAAATTTACACAAGTAAATTCAGAATTTTTTTTAGCAGTAGACTAATGCAATGCAAACTTAAAGAGTTCTGCTTAACGTTTAACATAAAAGTAGGCCTTTTTACAAAACCATCACCCATACAATGGCAACATCCAGCACTGAATATAACTCACCCGTTAAGTCATAATATCCAACAACGTAATTGACGTGACAGCTGGTCATTATGTTGTAAACACTAATACGTGCTCTACATACGTAACACACCAACGTATGTTTTAATGAACATGTAAGTTAAGTTACATATTCCACACTGTTAACTTTCACTTCAACAAAGAAATGTTTTAATGTACGAGGGGGAAAAAATATACACGTAAACTCATTTAATGAAAAAAAATCAAGTTATATTAAAACTGCCCTACTTTTTAAAAAAGTCCTTAATTGAGGTCTGTTTCTGCTTAATGGCAGCTTTCTCGACAAATTCTTTCAATTTTGTAAAGTGAGACCACATCTCCTCACTTGCACCATGATGTCGTAGCATTGATGCATAGACGTCTCCAGCTTTGAGGACGTCTCTCGTTGTGGGAACGTCTTCGAGTTCTTCCATTTCTCCTTCCCCCTCTTCGTCACTGGAGTCTTGCTGTAATTTTCCGGCATCATCAAGGGCACCGCAAACTGCGACGTCATCGTCCACTCTCACAAATTCCTCAAATGTACAGTCTGGGGCCAAATGCTGCCACATTTGATCGTCGCAAGGCCTAGTAACAGTGCAAGGGGAAGGTGTCAACACTGTCACAGGGCCCAGCTCCGGTTCCGTTGAAGGGCCTGGCTGGGGTTCGGCATCCATTGTCGGCGGGTCGTCCGGGTCTTCAGAGTTGGCAGCAGCAAGAGGCACATGGACGGTAGCCTCTTTGTCGACTGGTGTGACAAAGTGGGCATGTCGGAAGCAGTTGGCGATAATTGTAGGCTGCACGGCCCTCCAACTAGCAACAATTGCTTCTATCCCTCTAAATACATCCCACTTCTTGACATCTTTGCCAATTTCCATTTTTAAAACCATGCTCCGCACGAGCATTTCGCGGAACTTCAGTTTCACTTGCTGTATTATGCCTTGATCCAGAGGCTGAAGCACACTGGTGGTGTTCTTTGGCAGGAACACCAGTTCAATGTTCCTGAGGTTGTCGACAGCAGGATGTGCTGGGCAATTGTCGACAAAGAGAACAACTTTTCGGTTGGCTGCGCCCATCTTTGCATCAAAGCCGCGAAGCCATCTCATGAACACCGTTGAAGTCATCCATGCCTTTTTATTAAAATCGTAATCACATGGAATTACATTGCCCTTGAATCCTCTGGGTTTCTGGAATTTTCCTATCACGAGAGGCTTCATTTTGTCACTGCCGTCCATGTTGCAGCACAGAAGGACGGTGAGGCGCTCTTTGCTTCGCTTTGCACCCTTGCACATGTCACCTTTCATAGCTAGAGTACGATCTGGCATCAGATTATAGAACATCCCCAGCTCGTCCGCGTTGTAAACATCGCGAGGCGGGTATCGGCAAAGGATGTTTCCAAGCAAGGGCAACCATTCGTTCACAGATTGTGGGTCGACTGACGCACTTTCACCAACGATTTTACGACTCGATATGCCATGACGAACTTTAAAACGATCCAGCCAACTGTTTGAACATTTGAAGTTCTCAATGCCTAACTTCAAGCTTAATTCGTCTGCCTTTTTCAGCATCATGGGTCCGCTTACAGGCAGGTTTTGCGCCCTAAGCTGGCCAAACCACTCCAGCATTGCTTCCTCCAGATTCGCATGTGTCACGCCACTCAAATTCTTCAGCTGGACGTTGCGGCCGTCCTTCAAAACGGCATTTACTATTTCTTCCCTTTTTTTTATTATTGTGAAAAGAGTTGATTTCGGAATGCCATGTCGTCGCGCGATATCCGTCTTCGACAGCTTCTTCTCATCCACTTCCTGTATTATCTCGTACTTCTTAATGAGTGACAAGCTGGCTCGTTTAACACTCATTTCGTCAAAACCGCAAATCCGTATGAAATAAAACAAATGTGTAAATCGCCAACAGTCGTCACAAAACCCAACCTTTCAGGTAACCAAATCGGGGGGAAAAAATTTGCATAAGTCGTCAACAATAGTTCACAAATTCAAGCCAGAAAATATACCAAGTCGCGACTTCAAAAACTAAACATTGTTAACCAATAGTAATTAAAATCAAGAGAAAGCCAGCAGGTAGCTTTGCCTAATTGGGTATGACATTAGACACTCGCAAAAAGCTAAACGTAAAAACGTCGCCACAAAAATCTTTAACTGCGCACCCTGCCAGCAAAAGGACGTGGAATGGGGGTTGTCAAGTGCTGACAGCGGTCGACAGGAAGTGGTATCTATTTTTAGATACGCGCTGCCTGCAGCAGTACAGCACTCGGCAAGAGAAACGCAGTAACACGCTACTAACTACAAAAAATTTATTTTCCATCCGATTTTCTTCGGATTTTCGGCAATTTTTTCACGGTTCCTCGAAATCGGGTTGTAATAGAGAGGTGGTCGCAATAAATGGGGTCGCAACAAAAAGGTTTTACTGTACGTAGTGTTGCAAAATATATATATATATATTTAAACTAATAGTATATTTTTTTTTGTGAAAAACCTGGATTCCTGTTCATTTCTTCTCTTTTAAATATTTTTTTCTTCAACATAAAATACATTTATGAGATAATACTTAATAGTTTAGGCACATCATGGTTTAGTTTTAAAAAATTTGTATTAACCATAAATACAGTTAACGCATGGGATACACTGAAACTCTTATAATCTTATTTATTCAACATAAAAAACAAATAAATTGAATAGGTGTTGTAACTATTCAGCATATTTACAGATATTTTGTTTTCATATGTTTCAATATTATAAATTATTTTTTTAATGAATTTGTAGCAAGAGCAAAAATTTTGAACCCAATGATAAACATTTTGTCACCACACACAACCCCACTTATATTACACGTTACACTATTCAGATGTGACTGAATATAAAGTCGTGCAGCGTAAAAATATTAAGAAAAAACTAAGTTATAAGTAAATGGATATTATGTAATAGCAAAAAAGAAAGATGCTTAACCACGACGATATTTATTTAGAGCATAAGAACAATAATTATTAGCTGTAGGAATCATTTAATTCATTATTTTATTTGCAACTTTCCCTTGTGTAGAATGTAATGAGCATGTCTTTTTTTTGAGTTGGAAGTTGCAGTACACTGCTTTTATAAACTGTCCCAATGCGAGTACGCTTGGTTATGGTTGGACTAGGTGAGTATTAATTTTTCAGTTTATGAATTGTAGGCGTTAATAATTTAATGGATGACAAGTTCTAACAAGCTGTAGCTGTGAATTTAAAAAAATCTCTGCCAAAGACAAAAAAAAAAAAAAAAAGAATAATATTTGTTTAGTGGGCTTTTTGATAATAAGCTTAAAACAAATAGGTACCCGTAAAATTATAGGATAAGTTTATGTATTTTACGTGTTAACTAGTGTATATAAAGCGGTTTATTTGTTTAAAACGAAAATAATTAATGCGTAGTTACTGCCACAGCTAAGTTTTGGGCTTATAATGTAACATGTAACATATTTTAGAGCATATAATTAATTTTTTTTCCCCCCAATTTTCCGCTAGAGATTTTATTTTCTCTCCCGAATTTTTCCTACGCTAAATTCTTGATACCACCAACAGTCCCAGTAAAAAACGTATTGAAATACCAATTTCTTGTTTTACATTTCTGACCTTGTGTTGTATCTGTAATGTGCATTGTAAAAAGCATGTCTCTTCTGGCGATATGCCTTCTCTTGCACTTCGTTCACAAAAATTTGTTTGTTGACAAATGCTGCTCGCCCACCCTGGCCTGGCCCGCTGACCACTGACCGCTGGCGCCGGTATCCTGCTGGGACCATTACGAACCCCTACCTGAATATTTCGCTACTCGTATTAGGACGAAAGTGACTTATATCCAAGATACTGTATATACACTTATAAATTTTTGCATTATTTTTTCTGTCACGACCATTCTATAATATTCACGCACATCGTAAACATTTAGATTTAAAGATTATTTACTTTAGATTCCCGGACAGTTAACGTTTTTTACCAAAATATTTGGCATGTCTTTAAAACCGGCCAGATTTCAAACCTAGACAATACAATTATGCATATTAGTAAAGATTAGTATAAAACCATAATTTATGCACGTTTTTGAAGAAAGGGGTTTGATAAGAGCATCGTTGTCTTACATATCAAGCAAGCATCATTTCGAAATCTATATTAGTTAATTAGTAGTTATAAGCAAAATGAAAATAGCATTGAATCTTATGAGGTTAACGCAGGTTGCGTAGTGCCCCTGAAACACTGGAGTGGCCTCTTAAGAAAGGGCGAACAAGGAAGCACTTGTAATTACCAGTTAAATTTAGCATGCAACTGACGGTTCATTACAAAACTGTCATAACATCAAAGGTTTACCAGTATCCTGTACTTGTGATTGAGAGGCTGCCAACTGTACGTCGGAAATAAATAATAAAATTACACATTGCCTGTAAATTAGACACCATTTTACTTTGTCTAGAAAAGGTTGTGACATTACACTCTGCATATCAGTCATTTACAATATGGCAAGCAATCATTTATTGCATTTTTGGCTGTGTTGTTAGTCCCCTCAGTTTTACGCTTCAACCGTAGAGCTGTAGGAAAGAAAATACACTATTGGACATTTTTTGTTCCATAGCATCCTATAAACATGCTTATAATCTTCCCATGATTCTTCCAAAAATAAGAAGACATAATCTAACTTTTAAACAGGTTTAGGGTTATTAAATCTTCAATACAGAGCCATAATGTAGTGATAGATGCAGATGGTACTACAAATGGGTAAATAGAAAATATTGGTTACACTTGAATGTATAAACTTGTAGTTTTCTTCTGTGTTTCAGTTTGTTAGGTATAAATTAGAAACAAGTACAGTAGAACCCCGATTTTGCGAACACGGATTTAACGAAAACAGCGATTTAACGTAAAGGTTTTCAGGAACCATCAAAAAACACCAATTTATTAAAATAATAATATAGATTTCCAAAAAATGAAAGTAAATTGTAATGGAATCTTATTAAAAAATACACTCTGTGGTGTCAGTAATAGAATGGAGGTACTATATATTAATATGTGCCTTTGCATCATCTGTCCAAATATGAAAAAATTAAAAATAATTGTTCAAATTGCTTAAAAACTCCGGGCGCTGTAACTGAATTGCGTAGGTGCGTGCCTGGATAGATAGACTGTCCGCGACACATGACGTCATAAATGGTTTCTTTGTCCGCATCCCCCTTCTCCATCCATATCCCTGGCTTGACTCACCACGTTATCTTCCAAACACGCCCGCATAGTACCAGTGCTAGCCAATAATCACACGTTTCCAAATATTCCCTTTCCCATCCTCCAGGTTTTTTCAACTTGTGACCACGTCACACTAATACGCCATTATCATTATTCTCTAGAGGTGTAAAAGTAACGAAAAAAAGTGTCCCCGTATGTATTCGTTACTATAACAATTACTTAGTACTCGTTACTATCGTATCACGTTACATTACTCGTTACTTCTGATACCGCATAACATGCTATGTTATGTTGCAGCAACGAATCGAGTCGTATTGCGTACGCGTACAGTATGACGTCGCGTAAATAATAATAAATAGAATATAAACAATTAACAATATTTGTTATTAACCGTTTTTGTTAACCAAGAAACAATTAAATCTCATTAGAGCGGCATTTTTATACTATCTCTTTTAAGATAAGAACAAAATACGTGATAATAAGTGATAATAAAAAAACATATTTCTAATTTGTAAACAATACTTTCTTACGTTGTTTCTGTTCCAATCTCAAACTTTGTCTACACACACTCCTTTAATAAACAGTAAAAAAAACTTTGACGACGAATTTCCAAATTATACTTTACTTAATAAACAAACATCGTTCTTTGTAACGCAAATTCATCGAATATGCGCGCGCATGCGTAAATCATACGAAAAATGCGAGTAACGAGATGCAGCCGTGTGTAATGTTTCGTTACTCGTTACTAGATGGCACACCTGTTACTCAGTACCGAATACATACGGTTTGCTACAGCTCTATTATTCTCAGTAAGAGCTTTGTGCGCGGTGTTTTAGTTTTTGTAATCCTTTTTTTTATACGTGCTGCGCAGCTCAGCGAACAAAGAGTCAGCCGGCTGCTACGCCGCGCCGTAACAACAGCTGACCGAGTACAATGACCTTTCTCCGCGTACGGCGCGCTATTGACGGAAATTTTCCATCAATTTGCGGCCATTTTTTTTATTTTTAATTTTTTACTGTGACACAATGTGTATGTATCTCGTATTTGTTATAAACGCTGCAGGTTGCGACTGTACTTTAATAAACTTTAACGTATTTCTTACACTTTACATAGGTATTTTTAAACTTTTTTTTAATTTTATGCCTCATTTTTCACGGTTTCTGAAAATCGGTATGTACGACCGAGGTGTACGTACGAACCGGGGACCGTACGAGCGTGATTAAAAGACGTTGAAGATGTAAAGTTGACGAAGTCTGAGATAGCACGGCAGCACAAGATATCAGCGTCGACCCTGTCTACGATATGGAAACGTAGGGACGCGATTATGAGTGCGGGGGTCATTGAAAATCGGTAAATCGGATTTAATGAAACATCGATTTAGAGTAAATATTTTCGGTAACCATAGCACTTCGTTAAATCGGGGTTCTACTGTACATTAAAAATCCAGTTTGTTGGGAATATTAGCAGATACTGATTCTAAGACAGTTACATTTGTAAATTCAGTTATGAAAATGGTGCTAAACATCATTAAACATATGGCACACAAAGACAATGCTAACTTATTGGATATTAGAAAACTAAATTCAGCAATGAAAATTATAAAGATAACTCAGAGTTACAAAACCAACATATCTAAAAAAAATTACAGGAAAACGTGACTATCAAGACTCCAGTACTGGCTAAATGACCTTCATGCACAGCTGGCAAGTGGGATCTCTTTCCTCTACAGTGCATTTTTATTTGCTGTTTAGCAGTATTGCTCATGATGTTTACTCAGCGTCATTGGTGGAAAACATGAACACGGTAACTTAATTCCCGGGAAGGGTGGTAAGAGGAAGGACCTGCTATACAAACTGCGCTGCACCACGATGGTCTGGCGGGAATATACAATCTGGTTTAAGCAATATCCCACCTCTCACATACGCAAGAAAGTTTTGGCACAATTTTGTCACATCATTTGAAAAATTTTGAAAAATGTGTTCTGGATAAGAGGAGTTCTATTTGTGAGAATTGTTGAGTGAAGTATGTGTTCTCATTTAGTCTATTTGAGGGACTTGAGTGTGTAGTCACAATAATGCACATGTTTAGAAACAAGTTCATGACATAACTTTTATTATTTCTTTGGTAATTCAATTAAATTTCAACTGATAATCATGCAAATAACATTATGCTTTGATTAGTAAAATAAGTTATATAACTACATACAGAACATACAGCACTTCAGAAATTACATCAGAAAAAATTTTGACAGGACAAATTTCATTCCAATCTCAGTTCCAAAGAGAACCAGTATCATCTCATATACACAAATTTACATAAATAAACACACAGCTAAAGTGTATAAATGAAAAATTATGTTAAATTATAAGAATGTTTTAAATTCATGGAAATCTAAAATCACAAAAGAGTTATCTTACATGTGCAAAATTAAAATTACATACATACATACATATACACACACACACACACACACACACACACACACACACACAAACACACACACACAGTAAGCTCTCGATTATCCGTGTTAATTGGGACCTTCGGATGCCCGGATAATTGAATGCCCATAAAAAACACCCGGATAATCCGTTTCACCGCTTAAAAATGGTGTATTTACTGGCAAAAGAGTGTCTCTTCAGTAGAATTTTATGAGTACAAGCAAAGGCTTTGTATACCGTGTGGACCGTAAACAATACTGGCACTGTGTTGCCGCCATCCTTCTCCTGCCCCCTTTATTGCTACGGGAGGGAGAGCGGCAGCAGTCCCAACTCAGCATCTCCCTCCACCCTTTTAACGGCCTATTATCCAGTATCACTATAAAATAAGTGTCTTAACCACAGCACAATATTATATACCTTCCCCCCCCTCCCCCCTTCCAGCTGTTGCATTTTATTTTTATACCTCGCGCGGCAAGATATCGTTTCTTGTTAATTCCGCCTATTAAAATTAGGATGCACTTTACAGTCTTAACTACGAGTATGGGATACTACGAGACCTTAGAAGTTACGAGAGTTTTGAAATGCACCGTCAGTTTGACTACGTAAATAGTAATCCTAAACTAATCTGGTTATTACGAGTGCTTCCTTGTTGGCTCTTTCGTAAGAAAGAGTGATTTAAATGGCATCTTCAACAATGAAAAATACCGTTAGTTGGAAGGGAAAAAAGGTTCACGCAGTAAACAAAGGCTGTGGCTATGCTGGCACCGGGGCTGTCCAGAAAGAATGAAGGCTGTTGTTGGGTGATGGTGTGGGGGGAGAAAGGGATGTCTGGTGGCGAACAACATGCTCCCTTTCTCTCTCTCTCTCTCTCTCTCTCTCTCTCTCGGCGGTTTCAAGAAGCCCTCCCCCTCCCATTGTGTTACTGGCTGCTTCGGCCGGTAGAGGGGAAATTCCTAAACCACCTCCCTCTCTGCCCCCCCCCCCCCGTGTGTACGAGAGCCCTGTTCCTTTTGTGCGTGTGTGAGACCTCGTTGTGTGCGTGTGCGTGGCAAAAAAAACACAAGCACTCATCTTGTGTAGCTTTACGGGTTTTAATGATGCAATATTCCAATAGGTAAAGGAGGTAGAGGGACCCCCTTTTTTTTTAACGTGGCGGGGCGCTGTGAAAAGAAAATGAAAAAAAAAAAAAAAAAAAAAAAAGGAGGGGGGGGGGGGGGGGGGGGGGGAGTTGAGCCGGAAGCAGCAGTCAAGGCATTCCTTTTTGGTTTTAAAGTGGGACAAATTGACGGATGAAGATGGCGGGAAACGAGGGTCTGAAGGGTCAGGTAAATATCTTTCTGACACAGCAAAAAAAAAAAAAAAAAAAAAAAAAAAAAAAAAAAAAAAAAAAAAACACGCAGCGCAGTTGCGGCGTAGCCACACCACGTCAATTTTTTTACAACTTCATAAAAAAATCAAGCATGGATAACCCGAAAACCGGATAATCGAGAGTTTACTGTCTCTCTCTCTCTCTCTCTCTCTCTCTCTCTCTCTCTATATATATATATATATATATATATATATATATAGGTAATTCTAATTTTGCACATGTAAGATTATATATATATATATATATATAGACACACACATGTTGGAACTTCACTGTACAGAAAGTGAACATTAAATAATCAAAATGACTATATTTCTAAAGCGGACCCTAGATGAGGGGAGCGCGAGCCTGCAAGGGTGCTCCCGGCTTGGCAGGTGAGGCCATCAGGCCAGACAACTCCGTGAGCATGAACTTGGTCGCACGCACCACTGTCACGTGGGACGCCAACTGGAAGACCAGCGCACCGAAGCCTCGGTACAGGCCCGCCACCCCCTCCTGCGTGAGTGTCGTCTCGTAGCAGTCCCACGCTCCCTCGTAGCTGGTGAGGATAGGTGTCACCTCGTAGCCCGTGTCGAGGTTGTCCACTATGGTCCTCGTGCCTTGCAGATGGAGCCTTCACATACAACAACAGACTTGCTTCATCAGCTGTTGCCTCAGACATATGTAGTATTATATCAGCTACGTGTTTACCCATTTCCAAAGTTTCAGGCTAGCCTCTGGGGAAAATAAAGCCACGCTAAAATCAGGCTACAAAAACAATGCAATCTGAAGAAATTTATTCCATCATTCTAAGCGTAGTACTTGAACTTTTCTAATTGAAACCACACTTCGTGATTCAATTTTTTTTCCCCAATTAGTTTTTTGGTAATTTTTTAAATTTTAAGCATTTACTTACTAAGCTAAAATTATATAAAAAGTGTGCATGTGTGCGTTTGAACCCAGCTCACGGGACAGAGCTGCTGAGTGAGGCTAGAAGAGGGTAGACTGAAGCATCACCCAAGAAAGTCCACAAGTTTACAGCCAACCACAATTTGTAATTGCAGGCAAAAAATAATAATCATGATTTGTGACTAGAGAAGTAAACAGAACACGTTACAGTAGGCCTGTGCGAATATAAATTTTTTTTTAGTTTGAATTGGATCCAAATAGAAAACAATTTATATCTTGAATATTGAATATCATTGTTTTTATTTTTTTTCAAGTCAGATTTTAAAAAAAATGTAGGGAAAGGAATTTTTAGTGACTTAAAAAAATAGCATAAAATAAATAGTCCACCATTTTAATTAAGCATGCTTAGAATTTCAAAACTGAGGGCAAATCCTATTCAAATAACACCACACAGTTCCATTAGCACAATATGCCCTACTCTAGTTAATTTTGTAGCATTGCAATCAATAGAATGCGGTTGGGGTAAATGAAGAATTAATTGGATTTTGTAGGGCTTTTCACGTCCTGCTCGTACATGGAAGTTAACTGGGCATCACTGTATGTTTGATGGGCATATGGATCCGGTGGAGACTCTCCAACAGGGTCGTGACATTGCTTGTGTGTAGCCTAGACTTGAACGCCTTACTCACCTCCTCAAACCTCGCTGACCTGGTCTGCTCTGAGCATCGGGCACACTGTTAATGTGTTATACCATAGACCTAAGTGGTATCTTAAGGCATCACACATGGGCGCACAAACAGAATACTTACGGTTAATGGTAACACTGTTTATTCACACAATCCTCTACCCGTGATATCACATAAATCTCTTGTAATGAAACTATAAAAATGCCAGTGTCAATGCTATCAGCTTAAGGGCGGACCAGGACACTACGTGAGATAGCCTGTAAGTTAGATCTCGTAATTTCAAATGTCCGCAAGGAACTTGAATATTTAGTTTAAACAGTCTACCATTCAGAGTAGGCCTTGAAGAAGAAGAAAAGAAGGTTTAGTTAAATATAATGAATGAAGGATGCTACTAAATCAGTTTACCAATGGTGATGTCCCCGAGGTGCTGAATTTGCTTCCTATCCCGGGTGGTAGAAGAGAGACTGGGCTTTTGTCAGGGTCTCATGGCGACTGGAAGCTTCCGGATTACCGTTAGGTCATAAATCAATATATGAGAACTAATAACAATACAAAAACACTGCCAGCTCTTAATACCACATTACAATTAATTATTACGCATTAAAAACATTTCCTGATTTATTTACTTACTATATATGTTAAATCTGCACCACTCGTACTGCACCAATTGTACGAGGGTGTGTTCTAAAGGGGTTGTGCTTGATGCTGCCCCGTCCTTACATACACATAATATACTTGGGGAGTTGCAATAAAACGTGACCATAACAATTATATTACTTACTAAATTATTTCTTAAAAGGTACAGTGTTTTATCGCATAATCATCGCACCATTATTTTAGGTTGTCAAAATTTGGAGAGAAAAAAATTCTCACATAAACTTAGCATTATGTTTTTGGTCCCGTTAGATTTAGAGCGCTTTGTATGGATGAAAGGATAAAGCACCGTGCAACAGCAATCAGTTTTCAAGTTGTTTTCAAGCAGTTTGGTCGTTATAATGGGAAAATACAATTACAATACTCATTTAAGATGTACCTACACAATATGATTTCCCATCCAATATGGTCAAATGTTTCGGTCTCACCATTTTCTTAATAAGATATAATTAATTTTTTAACTCAATTACATTTGTAGTTTTTTAGAGGAAACATTTATATGTACAAAGAAATAATGTAACTTTAAACTAATTTTGATTATAAAATTGTAAATTGAGGTTGGGTTAGTATTTCAGCACATGTATGGGCCTACAAATTCAATGCAGATAATTTTCACTTCTTCAATGACATGCATGTTGAAGATTTAGCCTTCTTTAACAAATTTGCATCAAAATTCTGTTCATAACAAAGTCCTCTCTGTGATGATTTCAGTTTGACCAGTTTTTCTAGAATTACATCACACATTGATGCTCTGAATTGGGTTCTTGTTTTCTTAATTTGTGAAAAAATCCTTTCACACACTGCATTGCTGTGTGGGATACAGAGAACGGCAAGCATTGCCCTGGAAAGTCTGCCATATTTTAAAGTATTGTCTGGATTTTTTATTTTTCCAAAACCAATGACCACTTCATATCCATTCTGCTCTGTTTTACCACCTCTTCTGGAATCTCTTGCACCTGAAAAGAGCAAAACTCTGTTTCCAATAAGTCTACTTCTGAATCCATATCATGGTCTTCATTCTTCACCACAATACTGGGAAACTTTTCAAAAAAGAACCTTAGACTGCAGAAAGAAGCAGTACGAATAGAGTTCATGTCTGCCACTTCTGCGTGTGTCAATATGTCACTTTTCAGTGGAAACTTGTGCAACATGTAATCACAAGCAGACATATAATATTTTCTAACTGAAGTAAAAAATATTTATTTTTGTTTCTGATCCAGTTTCTCTAACGACCTGTGAGCTGCACTACCTATCACCAAATCTGAATCATCTTTCTGATTAGTTTTATTATGATAATCAACATCAAGAATAGAAGATGCGGCCGGGAGTCCATAGCCGACGGACATGTGCGTGCGCGCTCCTCGTTTACCGTCGGTTGTCTTAATCTATTTTGGTTTAACATCGTCTATTGGTGTCAAATATTAATTCTTCCATCTTAGATCAACCTGATTTCCGGGTTTTTTTTGCCCCATTATGAACCTCTCTCTTTAAAGTCAGTGCAGGTCGTCAACACGGAAATGTTTAGATCGCCGACCAAGAAATTTGGTTCCAGTACTAGTGCAACTCAGGAACTACCCACGTTGGAGATAACCAAGCTGGAAATAATGAAGCCAGATGCTCTTAAACTTGATGATTTAATTAAAAAGGTTGAACTGCTTTGCAATAAAGTTGATGCTCTTCAAAACGAAAACGCTGAACTTAAGTGTCTGCTTATCGACTCCCGCTCTGAAACGGCTGTGATTAAACAAGAACTCATCTCAATAAAAGAAAGTTTGTTTGTAATAAATAAAAGTGAGATATCTTATAATCAGGCTTTAACGAAGTCTTCGAGCGACAAAAAAACTGAACGTGTAGCAGCACAGAGAGTCTCGGGTAACGGGCGTCCGTCCAGTGACCTACTTCCGACGCAGCGAGAAATAAGTGATGTCACCAAAAACAACCACACCAACCAACATGCTGACTCTGACGGCTTCACCGTTGTGCATAATGCACGAAAATCCAAAATGAATGTGAATACAGAATCCAAGCGTGAGCCGGAAAGAAAGAAAACACAGATGAGAGTGGGAATAAGGAATATTCCCACCCTTAAAACGGTCGCAAAGCCTGTTCCGAGAAGAACAAAAGCACAGTTTGTTACTCGTTTTGATCCTTCTGTTCATGCAAACGAGATAGTTGACTATATAACTAATGAACTCAACTAATGAACTCAATCTTTCACATGTTAAGGTAGTTAAACTTAGAACCAAATTCGATTCTTACGCTTCGTTTCACATAGTAGTACTTGAAGAAGATTTTAATAGAATAAATAACATAGTATTCTGGCCGAGTGGGTGCTTAATCAGTCCCTTCTACGGTAAACTCCACCTGGATCAAATTGCTACCAGTGACTCTAGATCAAATAATTCCGTCAGCACTGATAAGACCGTCATCCCCACGAAGCCCTTACCAGCTGATGTCACTGCAACGAACCAGTCTCCGGTGCCAGGAGGAGCACCGTAATTTGTTTTGTGTATCCTATTTCAAAGGAATTGGAAATTTTTTATCAAAACGTCCGTGGTCTAAGAACTAAATCAAAAGAATTCTATGAAAACATTATTATCTCTAATTATGATTTTATCTGTCTAACTGAAACCTGGTTCAATGATTTTAGCATTAATTCCCACTACTTCACAGATCAATACTCAATCTACAGAAATGATAGAGACGCCTTGCTGACTTCTAAAGATCGTGGTGGCGGTGTTTTGATAGCAGTCAATAAGTTTAAATTCACTTCTATTCAGCCTATTTTTCACCTGGACTACCCCGGAATTGAATCTGTTTGGTTAAAAGTTAAAATGACTCAGAATAAATCCTTTATAATTGGCAATGTATATTTACCACCCCAAACATCTCCAAATATTTATTCATCTTATTTTGAGACTTTAGAAGATAAACTGGCTGCTTATCAAGATGAGTTAGTGCTACTTGGTGATTTTAACGTCCCAGGTGTTGATTGGACCAATAATTTAACTACCAACATCATGCACTAGCACATCAAGACTAAAGCACAATATCTTATAAACTTTATATCTAGTCTTGGTCTATTTCAGTATAATACAATCCTATCATCCAAAAACCTCTTAGATCTTTTGTTTTACAAACATCTCGCAATGTTCAGTACCTCATGCGGATGAAGCACTCGTCACTGAAGATCCATATCATCCTGCCTTAATTATAAAAATAATATCTGACAGCATTCCTTATGTGGTCAGTTCTACTAGAGTCTCTAGGTCCTATATAAATGGTGACTATCTTGGTCTTTACAATGCTGTTAGAAACTATGATTGGTCACATTTCTATGAATCTACTGATGTTAACTATCTTGTTGATCAATTAACTACTTGTATATGTCATAATATTAATGAATTCATCCCCGTTTTCATTAGCAAACCATCTAAATACCCTGTTTGGTTTACAAAGGACTTAATTCAAGCTTTAAAATCCAAGAATCATTTTCACAAACTTTACAGAAGAAACAAAAATATGTACTATTATACTAAATTTTCATTTTTTCGAAAACAAACCAAATATCTTATCAAGCGTGATAAAATTAATTGGACCAGAAGCACTAACAATAATATCAAGAACAACCCTAAGAAGTTTTGGCGCTATGTCAAATTAATAAAAAACGGTTATCATGAACAGCATTCGTTAAAAGTTAATGATGTATCTAGTGATCCAGTGGTGTTGACTAATGTATTTGCTGAATACTTTTCAAGTGTTTATGTGTCCTCTAATGTCAATTACCAAGTTCCCACCTTAAATTCATTCCTTGATACAATATCTGTTCCCTCTGTTTCTGACAGCCTTGTGCTTTGGGGCATAAGGGCTCTAAAACCATCAATGTCTACAGGACCCGACGGGATTCCTAATTTTATTCTGAAAGGCTGTTCACATTTATTAGTACCCCTATTAAAACATTTATTTAATACTAGTTTAAGAACCCAAGTGTTTCCAAATAAATGGAAAATAGCAAAAGTCATTCCAATTCATAAAAACGGAAGCAAATTAAATGTGGTTAACTATAGACCAATATCACTATTAAATGGTCTCTCTAAAATTTTTGAAAAAATAGTTTTTAAAATCACTAATTTCCAACCAAAAAATCGTTTATCTAGTAATCAACATGGCTTTAGATCAGGAATGACCACAGCCACCAATCTAATGACTTTTCTCAATCCTATTTTTAATGAAGTCATTAGCAGGGGTCAGGTAGATGCCTGCTATTTTGATCTTGCTAAAGCTTTTGATACTGTAAACCATTCATTACTATTAGGCAAGTTACATAATTTCGGTCTTTGTGACAATTATGTTAATTGGTTTTCTAGCTACCTTAAAAATCAAACTTTTTTTGTATCTATCAACAACTCCAATTCTTCAAATTTTATAGCTAGTTCTGGAGTTCCTCAAGGTGGTACCTTGTCTCCTTTACTTTTTAACATATTTATTGATGATATTACTCAAATTCTGAATCATTCTTCTGGCACTCTATTCGCAGATGATCTAAAAATAAGTAGAAAAATTTTCTTTTTTAATGACTGTATTATTACAAACTGACATTAATGAAATTAATAACTGGTGTAAAACAAATCTTGTGACCCTCAACAAAGGCAAAACAAAAATAATATCCTTTACTAGAAAATACCTTCCTATCAAATACGATTATAAATTGGGCAACACCTTAATTCAGAAATCCTCTTCTCTCAAAGATTTAGGTATCATTCTAGATTCTAAATTGTTCTTTCACCAACATGTTCAACATTTAATTTCTAGTTCCCGAAGAACATTAGCTTTAATTAAATATGTCACATGTTATGCTACAAAAACTGATTCTATCCTCTCACTTTATTTAGCATTAATTAGGTCTAAACTAGAATACTGCTCAGTAATTTGGAACAACATCAATATGTGTGATAATATTAAAATTGAAAATATACAGAATAAATTAATAAATATTATTAATCAAAAACATCTTCCTCTACCCAATCTGATATCTCTCTCAAGTCGAAGAGAATTACTTGACTCTATTTTCACTAAAAACTGTTATACTAACAAATTAAACTGTAAATATATACTTGACAACACCTGTTTAAGAGTACCTCCTTTTAACAGTCGTTTAACTTCCACTTTATGTACAGTTAACAGAAATAATGATCTTATCTTTAGGCTAATAACCAATTTTAAAAAATTTGATAAAGACTTTAATTATTTTCCTTAGTTCTTAATGATCATGTGTGTTTTAGTTCTATATTGTCTAAATTGTAACGTTTGAATTTTGTTTTATTGTCTTTCGTTATGTGTGTTTTGTTTTTATATGTATTATATTGTATTGTTTTGTGTTTTTCATTTATGTTTATTATTGTGTGTGTATATGTATCTAATTGTGTGCCATCCATTAAAGGCTTTGTCCTGTTGGTTGGCATGTAACAATTACAAATAAATAAAACAAATAAATAAAGATGTGACTACAGATGCAATAACAAATCTGGTAATCAAATTTCGAAACAAATCTGTCAAAACAGACTTCAGAACATGAATAAGGGGTTCAGCTGATTGCAAAAAAGTATTTGACTTTTCAAAAACTGGTATAACATTCAGGACAAATAAACAAAATGTTTTGGAGAGGTCTGATGACATGAACATGAAAATTCTTTCTTCCCTGCAGAAATGTTCCAATTTTAATTTTTTTGTAGAGGTAGTAGGCATAATATTCTGCTTCTTTGAGTTACCTATCTTAGTGCAATCAGACCTTGGTTTCTTCACGGAAATTGCAGAAGAGTCCACCTGTCTTTTCTTCTTTGATGATAGTTTGTCAGTTTCTGGTAGAACATGATGACCTATGTCAGCTTTTGTGGACTGTGAATCAGATTTAGGCCTACCTTCTTGAAAATGTTCAAGTTTAGGAATTCTATAGCTCTGCAAACATGCAGTTCCCTCTTTTCTACGATTAGACTTTGTTTCTTCCAAGAAGAAACTTGTAAGGGGCTGCCACTGTTCAACTAACCGTCCCAAACACCTTCCCACAACAACCAACGTGTACACACATGTTTTAATATCTTAGCTACATCTGTGTCATGTAATTTCTGGAACTGTTTCAGTTGTTCTTTGCATTTTTCACGCTTTTGTAAATAATAATAAATATCTACTAACATCTCATCAATTTTAACAGGGATACAAGCTGTAGCTTTTCCAGCAGCTAAATCTATTAGGTGGCAAGGGCATCCAATAACAATTAAATTTGGCATTTCTTGCTTCAGGACATTAGCTATGCCACTTTTGTTACCAATCATCACTGGTGCGTTATCTGCACTTAGCTAGACAGTTAGAAAGAGGGATGCCATTTTCTTTCAAATCTCTCAGGAGAAGGTTGCCAATATTTAAACCAGTCGAATTACCCTCTAAAACTGGGACAGACAACAGATTACTCACCATTGCAGATGTCTCTTTGTTGTAGAAAGTAACCACGATAGGATACAGCTTTGCATCACCCTGATTGCTTCCATCTGTCGCCACTGAAAAAACTTCACTTTTCAAGATCTCAACGTTAGTTGCATGAGTTTCCTCTTCCATTTCTGCAATTATAGCTGATGTTTATGTTCTTGCGCAGCTGTATTTTTTTGCAATTTCTCTGTCCGGGAACATTTTCCTGAACAACGAGCCCGCCTGATCAGCACAAGTTATTGGCAAATTGTGTTCCACGATAAAAGACGTAAATAAACATTCTGCACGAATTATACGGTTCTCAGACGTATCAGAAACAAAATTCAGCTTTTTATTTGAATCAATGCACTTTACGCTATCAACATTTTTTGTTTGGCAGTGTTTAAACACATCGTTTCTGCCAGCATGCGCGAGTGAAAAATCACAACGGCACGCAACACAATACACATAATTTTCACCTTTACGAGACGATATGATGTGCGGAAACTCTTCTGCATATAACTTGTTGATAGTTGTTTTGTAGTGTTTCTTCACGCCGCACTGCTGCGACATCATAAACAAAGAATATATACGCTAATCCACTACATAACCAACAACACGTCTAGAAACAACCACGGCCGCCATTAACGATCAAAAGCAACTGTTCGAAAAAAGCAACAGGTCGAAGTTATTCGATCTCGAATCGAGGTTACAAGCGATATATCTCCGACCAATCTAGTGTGATACGATCGTATTGATACAGTTACAATCTATTGACACAAAAACGTACAAGGTAAAAAAACGAAAAATCGTGAGGAAGGGATGTTCCATCGTGAGGGCGTGACATATATCTACAAATAGTGAGCCTCACGCCAAAACCGTGAGAGTTGGCAGCTATGCATGTAAGATGTTGCCCATAAACTTCTGTTCCCATATAAAACAATGTATTTTAAAATTGAAATTTATTATTCCTTTGGATATTACTGCTTACTTATTTAATTAACATAAATATGAAATTATATGATGTGTAAATTTTCTTTTAAAGATGTTTTCATTTGTTACATTCTTTAGCTGTTTGTCTTCGTGTGTACCGCTTATAAAAATGTTACAAGTGCTAGTTAGCATATGTTGATGCCGTATAGATTGGATGCACATAGTCGAATATCCATATTGATTGCTCGCCGATTGCACGCTCTGCCTCGTACCAAGTAAACTACATTTGATAGCCCGCACTCTTTCGTGGTTACTGAGTACTATGATAGTTATGGATTAGTGCAGGCTCACGTTCAAGTCACGGTTTTCGTTTTTATATATAAAATTGAACAAAATATGTTTTCGTTGTATTACATTAATTTAAATTGTTTGGTGTTCTTTTGTATAGCCTACTTTTTAAATAAATGTACTTTCCATGAATAAATAGGTTTGGTTTTATAAATTTTGCTCAACTAAAATTTATTCATTTTTTTTTGTATAAAAGTTGCACCCCTACTACTCAAACTTGATTTTAGTATAAAATGTGCTAAGATTATGCGATAAAACACAGTAAGTGGCAGAGATTCTAAGTACGGCTAACACATGCACTTGTAGGCAGGTAATTTAGGAGATGGGAGGAATGTAGTGGCACATCAGGCTCAGATGTTAAAAAAAAAAACCCTTCCCTCATGATACTCATTGGAGAAATCAACAGACAGAGATAGGGCATAACGTAAGGAAGGGGGCAGTGATCATTGGAGGGGGTGGATGCAATGCAAGTGCTGCTGTCGGGCAGTTGGATGAAAGTCAGTGTTGGTGTGTACGTGTGCAAGCTCCAAGTGACAATACACAAACCTACTGGGTTTCTTTCACGTTACAGCCCTTCCCATACAAGCCATGACATGCTTGCATATCAGTCCAAAGCTCTCAAATACACCTAGCACCAAAAATAAGAACAAAATTACTTTTCTGCCTATTTCTTTCAAATTTTGATCATTCCAACAAAATGTTTTTACACTTTTCTGAAAAAAATTGTTACAAAGAAAGAGTCAATATTTATGGGATCGTAGAATTGAGAGTTAACAGTGGGTTGCCCATACTTACCCATGTTGATCAGAAATGCTACATTTTGCAGGTACAGAAAGTGAAAATTAAAAACTACATGTGTGTTTAACAAAATTTACTTAAGTCACTTAACTAACATCTTGATACGTACTTGGAAATAATTATTAAAAATTATTCTCCGGGGAAAGGTATAAATATGATCAAATGATCAGACAATGATCCCTTGAATTCTATAAAGTGTTCTAACCACATGTCCTAATGTTTCTGACATTCAGCACTTCTGGGAAACAGAGCTTACTGAAATCCTGCCACCTGCCAAAAAGTGGGGAAAAATATTACATTCCAAGCTACAAATCAATTGCATGGGGAAATCAAAAGTGGGCATATTAAACAATCTCAAATTTGAAAAGTTAGCTGACCAATTGTGTGAGATAGAGTTTTGTTAATTATGTCACATCTGCTTTGTTGGTTATCATTATTATTTTTATAAAACAAGTCAACTTATTGAAAAGTATTTAAAAAACACGCACTTAATTCTTTCTCATGTGGAGCTGTTAAAATTTCAGTACTTCAACAAGTATTTCAACACTTTCCCCTCACCTGTGCAATATGGTCTCAAGAGGGTACAGTGCCACTTCAGCAGTGTAGAAGCCCACCAGAGCTGCAGTAAGCTCAATTTCTTTGGTAGTGCTCTGCTCAAGGGCCTCTCGTGGATAAGCTCCCTGGAGGTCAGAAACAAAACATTCCCATATCTAGCTATTGGGCTGCTCACAGCAACGTTAGCACCACAAACTGCATCACTTTATACTAAGCATCTTTTAACACTCAATGGTAATAAATAATCATAATCAGAATACCATAAGTGTATTTCGATAAAGCTATTGCTGGAAACCAAGCATAATAACAAATATATTATACATATATATATCAATCACTACATAGTATAAAACAAACTTGCTTCCCGCTGTCTGTCAGTCCCTATGTATGCTTAGATCTTTAAAACTACGCAACGGATTTTGATGCAGTTTTTTTTAATAGATAAGAAAAATTCAAGAGGAAGGTTTATATGTATAATACATGCATAATATAGTAGAGAATTTTAGAGATTTCTAATGTGATGTCGTAAATAAACACTTTTTTTGCGCTTACATTGCAAACTCTGGCTGAACTCTACAAGATAGATCAAAATAATGTACTACAGTATTGTACAACTTAAAAAGGCCTACAAAAAAGTCCGCGATGGTATATGTCTATCTCTTAGGGATAACCCACAATAACCATTTTTTATCCTTTACTTAATACGAGAAATAATGGCTTATTTAGTATTTACGAAGCGATTTTAAGCAATATAGCAATATGCAAAAATTGAATCTGAGAGATTGGCCTACATCCGTAATAATCAAACTAATTGAGAGCAGAAAATTATTATTATTATATTATCAATATTATATAAAGACATTCTGTAGTATATTTAGTATCAGCATTGCACCCGTGCGAAGCTGGGGTGGGTCACTAGTGTGTGATTCTATATATATATACACACACACATATATATAATATAGATAGACAAACAACCCCCCCCCCCCCCCCCCAGCGACCCACCCAGGCTTCGCACGGGTGCAATGCTGATACTAAATGGCATATATATACACACACACATAATTACTTATGCCTGTTTTGACCACAGTTGCTTTTCTTTACGGCTTTTGAAATGTCTCTAATGACTGGAAGAGCTTAGTTGAAAAACTATATGCACTGCCTCTTAACTGTTACTGCCCTTGTGTAGTTAAAAAAAAACCGTATATAAATTTATTAAACAAAGTTCTGGAAGCTGCCTTATATGGGTTACACAGTACCAACTATATAATCAGAGGACACAAGGGAGAAACATTTAAAATTTAATTAGTTCTCGCAATACGAACTAGAAAGGTGGATTGTATTTTAAGTGAAAAACAAAATCTGGTTTGCTTATTTTCTACCTGTTTTATTGTTAATTAAGATTGGTTATATTTTCATTGGATATTCATTGAAATACACAATTACCCTTGACAGAATTAATTATAAAAAGGGCCCGGGCCATTAGTAAATATCAATTAAATCTATCTGATACATTTTACAAATTTAACTATCCTATTTTCACCAAAATAAATATAACATTAATAAATTTAATTGATTTAAGACATTAATTGTTCTGATTGGTGCTGTTCACAATATTCCACAGAGGACTGTTCACTGGCTGAGGATAACTGGAAGATTCTGGCATTCTTCAATTTACGAGGGACCGGCGTGAATTTTGTAGATTAAATATTGAAAAGTCTTGAATTAATTCTTGAACTGGGACTTGAAAAACTCTTGAATTGGCTCTTGCACCCCACTGGAACCAAAAAAGGGGTCCAGTGGTCAATAATCCAAATAAATAGAAAAGTTAGGGCAAAAGATTAACTGGGAAGGCAAATACAGTAGAATCTCGTTATAGCGAGCACGGTAATAGCGAGAACACGGCTATAACGAGGTATTTTTGAGGAATTTACGGCGTGGTCGCTTGAAGTGCGCTTTTGTTATTTGTCTGCTTTATCTCCACCCCTCTCGCTCGCCACTAGACATCTTGCCGTTGACGCCTGTCACATTCTTCAGCCGTGCAGTCGCCACCTAAGTGCGTGGCTTTAAAAATAGAATCCCGTCCTTTCTTTCTTTTATCAAACTTCCGTTAGTTATCTGTGCCGTGTGTAGACAAAGTTTGAGATTGGAACAGAAAAACGTAAGAAAGTATTATTTACAAATTAGAAATATGTATGTTTTTGTTTTTATAATCGCGTATTTTAACGTTTTTTTGGTTATTTTAAAAGAGATAATATTAAAAAGCCGCTCTAATGAGATTTAATTGTTTCTTGGTTAACAAAAACTATTAATTATTAAATATTGTTAATTGTTTATATTCTATTTATTATTATTTACGCAACGTCATACTGTACGCGTACGCAATACGACTGGATTCGTTGCTGCAACATAACATAGCATGTTATGCGTTATGCGGTATCAGAAGTAACGATAGTAACGAGTACTAATTGTTATAGTAACGAATACATACGGGTACACATTTTTTCGTTACTTTTACACCTCTAGTAGGCACTACCATATTTATTTCCGAATCGCTAGGGCAGTTTTCTTGTAACTTTTGTTTCGGTCAGTTGTTGTGGTATCTGTCCGGGAAAGGGGTGGTGATGGTTTGAGTTTAATCCCAAATTTATTTTCTAAAAAAGTTGACAGGTTTCTTTAAGTGAAAAAAGTATAGTTTTCCAGCGACTATTTTGTTTGAGGCGTACCTGCGTTGCCGCAGCCGCACTCCTGCTTTTTTGTAAGGAATTAAATCGTCGCGCTACACTAGCACCACCTGTTACAACATCCCTAACCAACATGGCCGCCAGCAGACAGCCCGCGTCGGCAATAGATAGCAGGACAATGCTGCGTCGGCCGCGGGCCAAGATGCTATACTTACGTGGCGCGGTAGGGTATTCTGGTTATTTTGACGCAATCGGTGATCGCATCCGTACTTATGGGGTATCGTTTTAAAGAGAATTCACACATCTGCTCACAGAAATTAATATTTCGTTAATATTACCTGTTATTTTCCAATTATACAGGTTTAAACACAATTTTTATGCTATTTTTGGTTAATTTTTATTTTTTGGGGGCCAAAATTTGTCCAATTCGGTTATAGCGAGGACACGGTTATAGCGAGGATCAAACCCGGAACCGTGACACCTCGCTATAACGGGACTCTAGTGTATATCCAAAAGGATGTTGAATTTCCCCTTACCATTCTGGGGTTGGAGTGAAGTGAGTCACTCCCTCAGGAGAGGCAGTGTGAGTGGTCGTGGCGAACCATCGCGAGACATCGTAAGCACTAGCTACTCGGCTGAACTAAAGTGACTAGCCAACTAGATGAAATGAAAAGTTAGGGAAAACTCCCGAACTTAAGAGATTACATCTCTTAATTTAGTTGCGGCCGAAAATGTCAAAGTCGCAAGCGATGAAGCTCCGGCGCGAGATGTGATCGCATTGATGGCAGCAGCACGAATCTCTCTATCTTCCAGGTGACAGGTGGTTAAATTTTGGGCGAGAGGCCCGGAGTCCTAGGGAGTGGGAGAAATGGCCTCTGATTGGCTGCAATAAGCCCGCGTAGTACTTGCCCCACCTACCAAGAAAAAAAATATGAAAAAGGCTAATTGCCTAACTTAAAGGGGCCTCAGAGGTGCAAAGCAGAGCGCTCTATCAGGAAAAATCGGAACTGACTCGGTGTTGGTACACCAGAGTGCCGCGAAGGGTGACTAGCGAAAGCTAGGACCATATGGAGGCCACTGGTGCGAGCTCTGTCGAGGTGGAATGGAACTTAAAGTGTGTTGTGGTAGATGCCTAACTAAAGCTAAATTAGTTCACTTTGCCGCTCGGAGATGGCGCAAGCTGTCCGTTCGCCGGCCAGTGGTCTGTTCTAGAGACCGGAAGGTCGTTGATCTGGGCAGAAGTTCCTGGAATGGATGGATAAATGGGGAGAGGGGTGTTAGCTTGTGGGAAATCTCTTGTGCCGGGCACTGATACATGCCAACGGCAGTGAAACATGAGCTGGGCTCTTGGAACTGGGTTGCTGCGTAAGGCAGCTGAGGTCTGCGCTGCCTGTCACGAAGTTGGACACAGATTCTGGTTGGGTTCGTGAGGCGGAAAGAAAAGTGAGGCAAATTTCTAGCATAGGCGAAATTACATCTGAGTGTAGGTTGAAGTGTTGGGAAAGTGTCGTGGGACTCTCGTAGGAAATATTTGATCAGTATGCACAAAGGTCTAATAAAGTTTATGTTGGAGAATTTAGGTGAAAAATAAATTTGTGCCAAATACTTCAAATTTACGGCACTAAACTGCGTTACTTATGCTTGTTTTGATACTTTTTTTTGACTGCCTGTGAAATGTCAGATGACATGGGATAACACTTCGGAATTTCCTTGAAAAGGCAAGGGGGAGGGGGGGCGAGAGAGAGAGAGAGAGAGAGAGTGAGAGAGAGAGAGAGAGAGAGAGGAGCGCATGCTAATGGAGCTGTCGCAGGATCCTTCTCCCTTCCTCTCTTTTGCTGTGAAAGCAGCCCCTTCCCCCTTCTCATTCGCCTAAACATGCCAGCCCCACCTATCCTTGGAATCTTTATTACTGTTTAAAAGCTTGCTTTCCAAACGTCTTCTTTTATACTGCAGCGACCAAACTATTTTTATTTTTTAAACGACTTGCTTAGGGTTTTAACACAGACCGTGTAAATAACAACAAGCTGACGATGCATCCGATGCGATACCGTTACCCTAATGTGTAAATGCTGCATTTGCTGAGTTACGTTGCAAAGCACATAAAAAGTGACTAACATATGAACAGCAGGCAAAACTACTCTAGTGGTAATGATGTTAGACAATAACCCTTCTGCAGTAGTATTAAGGACTTTAAATAGAGTTATCAACCCAAAGAACATCAACAAAAGTCAGATGATGTTATTTCACTAATGAAAACTATTCTCCAACTCCATCATTTTGAGATTTTCAAGGACTACGAAACTTAAAGAAGATGTGCAAGGGATTTGCAACACAAAAGCACACAGACATGTTGAAAGTGTTGACTTCTCCGAGTATAAATTACAATCAGTTTGCACTAGGAGTCTGTGTGCTCTTTGTAGGCCTTTAAACAGTTAACAGTGGATGTTTATGTAGTCACTACTACAACTTTGTCGTCAAAGACAGAAGGCAGAACCTGAAATAAAGCAATGTTGAAGTGTTCACTATGCTGTCTTTTGATGACTAAATTCAACACAAAGTTAGAATTTTTATGCACCTTTAGTTTAAAATGTAGTATGATAAAACAATTATGAAATAGAACTTCTGCTATATTATAGTTTAATTTTTTAGAATAAAATGCAGTTAAATAAAAGGGCACATAAAACTAAAATAACCTCGCTTTTTTGTGTGCTAATTTTGTGGAAAATACCATCACTTTTGAGAAAATAGAACCTTCCCCTTTTCCAGGTCTCTAGCCATAAGTAGAGACCTGAAAAAATAGCAATTGCTATAAAGCTAATAATAACTCAAATCATGGCATTTTCAAATGTAAACTGCTAATTTTGGCATTTTAGATTGGAAACAGCTATTTATCATGCTTTTGATACATTTTCAAGGAATTTTGTTAAATTTCTATTTTAAGTTATACATCAATGTTAAAAATATATTGTAATCAATTAATTTATATTATTTTGACTTTTTTTACTAATTTTACTATTTTAGCATAACTAGCATTATTTTTGCAGACACTATGAATATTTTGATTTTATAGTTTTACCACTATTATTGAAAACTCAATAATGAGACATAGGTTGTACTGCGTTATTTAAAGTTAGCCAACAAATAAGGTAAAATTGTCTCATTTCTTATGATGTTAAAACATTTTTCCATTTTTTTGTGTAAATGGTTTTGTAATATTTATAGAACTTTAACTTACATATTTAAATATGCCTTCACATTAAGGTTGAAGAAATCAGCTAGCTAAGACACTGAGATTTTTTTGTTGGTCACGTTCAATTACGTAAAACAAATTTTCTAATGATCGTCTTAATACAATATATTTGTTACAATAATTGTTACCAATAATTATTAAAATTAGTTTTTGAACTTTTCTAGATACATAGTTTTATAGTTGTTTTGATAACAAGATCCGACATCCTTGAAATTTAAATCATAACCTAAAAAATGAAATCCATATGAAGAACTAAATAGGTGATTCATGAATGACTTCCATACTCTATGTGTATTGATGCACTGGCTTCTGGTAATAATTTGTCAAATACATCTCACAACAAAATACCATTTTGAATATCATTTAAAACCATAGTTGAGATGTGAAGTCTGAAGGAATAAAAATCTATTTATGAGGAAAATAACACCTATTTTAGACAAAAATAACACTTATTTTTTAAAGATAACATCTACCTTTTCAGGTCTGTTTTGTAAGGAAAATGTGTAATCTTATTTTAGACAAACATGGAATGATATTTATAAATAAAAGGTTGTGTTTAGCAAAACATTCATTATAGTGTTTGGGCACTTCTCATATACCTAGATATACCGTATTTACTCGTGTATAGTGCGCACCACGATTTTTGCAACAAATTCCAAAGAAAAAAAATTATAATTTTTTTTTCCATAAAAACATTTTACTAACATTTTGTGGTACCTGTTAAGTAATTACTTATGAAACAAATGATTATTTAAATTGATGTGTGGTGATGTGTCAGGAAAATACTTAAATTAAATACTCTTCCACCTGAAAGCGAAACTTTTGTGGCATACCGTACCAACTGAAACGACCGAGCAAGCTAAACTCTGCTGTGTAGACGGAAGATAATGAAGCGCTGTATCGTCACAACTGGTACGAGGACGGGAGGGAGGGAGGCAGGCAGGAACGGGACTATGACCATCAACAGTGTTGCCAAATTAGTTGTTTTCCAACTAGATTTGGTTATTTTTTTAATCGTCTAGTGGATAAAATTACAGTCTAGTTGCTAGTGCGAAATCTGGTCTTTTTTCATCAAATTTCTAGTTGAAATTTAGTTGTTTAGGATTAATTTTTTTTGTCAATTTTCGACTTGTATTCATAGCTTGTGTGTCAGTTTCCTTTTTGCTTACCTGCGCGGAAATTAAAAGACTGGGATTCCCCTTACTATTTGATTTGGAGAGTATTGACTGTCGTACTACTGCCAGACTGCCCGAGTACAGACTGCTTTTAGTGCAGCTATGCAATAGATGTGGTTGTTTAGTTTAACTCAGAGCTCGTGTTGCCTGCAGGATTACCATTAGTTTTTTGTTATAAACTGTGTAGCTATATAGAAGAATGATTAAGAGTAAGTGAATATTATGAAAATTGGTGAGTGAAATTTTGACACTTTTTTTTAAATAAATCTTGTGTGAAGTGTTAATAACTATGGGAAAAGTAAAACCACTGTATACTCAGAAATTTTGAGACGAATGGTTACAGAACCCTGTTCTAAAAGACTGGTTATCGCGATTTCAAGGAGACAATACTAAGGCATCCTGCAAAATTTGCCACTGTAGTTTTGCGTGCCATGTTTGCGGATTTAGAAGACCACAGGAAAACTTAAAAAAACACGACTGCCGCGGGTTATTTATCTTGTGAAAAACATTTAAAAATTACTAGTCTGAAGCCATTTACACAGTCTTTAGAGCGCAGTAGTGCTGAAGGATCTCTTGCTCTATTTGTGTCGGCACACTGCGCTATTGCAACATGTGATCATTTAGGGGAAATGTGTAAGAACATGTTCACAGATAGTGATACTGCTAGACAATTTTTTACATATACACCGCACAAAATGCAGTGCAGTTATTAAAAATTTGTTGGGACCATATTTTGAAAGTGATCTGAGGAATGATATTGGTGATGGAGTATTTAGTATTCTTGTATATGAATCCACTGATATAAGTGTTCAAAAAATTTTTGCAGTAACTATAATATATTATAGTATTTCATCAAACAGCATTGTTTCAACTTTTATGAAAATGACTGAACTTGAACAATGTAATGCTGATGGTATTGCTAATGCTATTAAACTGACATTAGCAGAAACAGGCTTGAATTTACAAAAACTGCAAGGCATTGGCACAGATAATGCTAGTGCCATGGTGGGATTAAATAATGGTGTTTATCAGTTACTGAGAAAGGAAATACCACACTTGGTTTTAATTAGGTGTGTGTCATTCCATTCAGTTACAACATCCGTAGCAATTGCTGAGTGTATGCCAAGAAATTTAGATTTTCTTATTAGAGAAACGTACAATTGGTTTTCGAGGTCTTCATTTCGCCAGCTGCTCTACCGCCAGATTTTTTCACTCTAAATGATGATGGTGATGGTGAACCACTAAAAATTCCTCAAGCTTGTGACACTAGGTGGTTGTCCATTGAACCTGATGTTAGCCGAATTACTGGCCAATGGTTAGAGCTCAAAACTCATTTCAACATAGTAAGGCATTCTGAGAAGTGTTATACAGCTGAAATGCTATTTGTCATGTATAATGATGAACTAAATAAGATGTTTGAATCCAATAATGTTGACCCATGTAAGCTTCTAGATGACCTTGTCATTTTGATTCAGTCACTTAAAAAAAAAGTTGTTCTTACCACCTATTCTGTAGTGAGAAATTTTCTCGGCAATGATTTTGAAAACACTTAGATCCTAACCCATATTTAGGATATTTGTTTGAAAATAAGATAGCGAAATTGAGGTCCACTACTGCTGTAGAGATAGTAAATGATATAAGGAACAGGTGTGTGACATTTGTCTGCTCTCTAACAAAACAACTTCAACAAAGATTGCGGATAACATTGATACTCTAAGAAAAGTCTCTCTTCTTTCAGTTTCCAATGCACTTACAGTATTAAAAGTCTCTCATTCCTTTACTGGAAATATCACATGTAAGTAGCAACTTGATAGACCAAATTGAATCTCAGTGGCATAAACTAACACTTATTGAATAGAAAAACACTTCAAATTCCACTAGTTTTTGGGGTGAGGTTCTTAATTATCGAGATGCTAGTGACACAAATCCGTTCAAAGAATTAGCGGAGTTCATGTTGTCGCGATTGGTTCTTCCTTGGTCTAACGCTGAAGTTGAAAGAATTTTCAGTCAGTTAAACCTTGTTAAAACGAAGACAAGTAATAAAATGAATACACAAATGGTGAACTCTATTTTGGGGATTCGTTCTGGTTTACATAGGAAAAAACAATGCTGTCACAATTACATACTTCCTACACACATCGTTAAAAAAAATAGGAACTATGGACACATACAAATCTTCTTCCAAAATGACTACAAGCGATCAATCAACCTCCAGCACACCATCAACTACCAGCACGCCATCGACTTCTATCGCTTAACACACTTCCAGTGTACCATCGACTTCATCATCTTTAGGCGTAACTAGTGAAGAAAATATTGACGAGATTGATGATTATCTCCTAACAATCAACTTTTAGGTGAGTTAAATAAAAGCCTTTTGCATTTTTTTTTCTTATAACATCTTTCTAAAATATATTATTTCATATTTAAAGAAAAGTTTTTGTTGTCACCTTGTAAAACGTAATCTAGTTGTTTTTGGTGCAATTTTAGTGGTTTTTGGCCTCATTTCTGGTTGGAAGTTTTTTAAATTGTTGGCAACACTGACCATCAAGTAACCTTGACAATTGACAGGACTAAACACCACCACTCCCTTCACGCTACGTTACTAAGCTGGCGCAGAGGACTAGATGACTCACAGGTATCTGCTGGGACGAGGGAGCGAAGGAAGTGGGCGGGAGACTGGTGACAACATTCTCTCTCTCTCTCTCTCTCTCTCTCTTTCTCTCTCTCTCTCTCTCGCTGGAGGCGACAAGTGGTGAAGTGGCATTTCTCCACCCGGCACTGTTACTAGCTGCTGCGCTGGCTTTCTGTAGAGGGGGAGGTCTAAAAATAAACAAGAGAAACCATGATGTGCGAGCTTGCGTGCGCGCACGTGTGTGTGTGTGTGTGTGAAAGAGAGGCTTCGTTGCTTGTGCCTAGTGTGGGGACTGGCCAGAAACGTCACCCATCACCCGGCAGTTAACGACTACCACTCCTCCTGCCCGCTTCCTCATCTTTTTTTTCCCGTGTATAGTGCACATCCTTGATTTTTTTCCCTTTACTTGAGGGAAAAAAGGGCACGCTATACACAAGTATATACGGTATTCTCTACTACAGGTGTGGCATCATATGGCTTGTTCAATGAAAGGAGACCCAAATACTAGTACCTTCCCGATTATTTACAATGTGAAACATCAACCATAGAAGCACAAAGCTATCTTGAAAAAAGTGAGCTTTTTTAAAATGCATCCCATAAGTCTCTGCAGGGTGCATGGAAATAGGTTGCCGACCCCAACACAATTGCAACTAGCCACACACAGAGGTAAGGTTCAGCTTCGGTGGGCGGTGGGCTAGCACCAGGGGCTGAGTGGGCCGTATGATGCACACACAAAAATGAACAAGATATGTTCATATTAGAGAAAAGTTACGAACATACAAAACCAAATTTAAGCATACTGATAAATAATAAAACAATAAAATAATTACAAAATGACATTGAAAAAATAACAGTTGTACAGTAGTCCTCCATTAACGAATACTTGTTTAACGGATATCTGTTATAACTGACACTATATTTTGTTGCCTTAAAATTGGTTTCCAACCGCCAAACTTATTACTGCGGACATTTCAGGGTCACAACTTATGAGCGGGCGAAACTAGTACTATGTATTTGAATAGACTTTATATACACTCATATCCAAATGCTGCATTGCATACACATGAATTTTTGCATGCATGCATTGAAGGAGAACACAACTATTTTAAAAGAGTATCTGTGTATCTTTTCTCCTGCATCTGTAAAAAACAAGGGTAAGCTGCAGTTATGATGTGCAAGACAAAGAAAACAACTGCAACTCACCCCTTCCACTGGCCCGAGCATCCTGTTATGACAAGGGAATATGTACAGGTCGTTCACTGACTAGCGGGAAATGACATACACAAACCACTCTATGCCGAACAGTTTTGAAGTCAACCATTAGTCCTTCATTGTATAGGCACTGTGTATTCGTGATGTATTTACCCGAAATAAACAGATTAAGGTTTTATAGATTACTATTCAATTAAATCTTATTACATATGTGTTTAATTCTACATTATGTAACCAACTCGTGTATCATATGTTTCTATAAGTACTTAAATGCAAAAGCTTGGAAGCACTGAGCAAAAGTTGGGAGCGAGACCTAATACCATAGCATCTCCCAGAGGTGACACGAGCGGAAACAAGACGAATTTAGAGCATTCACTGGAGAACAGGTTGAGTGTTTGAGGATCAACAAGGCAAAACAAATCTTAAAGACTACGGTGTTAGTTTATAAGCATACAGTCAAACCTCATTAATACGAATCCGCTTAGTACTAAATTCCCGTTTATGCGAAGTACTTTCACAGTCCCGGAAAATAAAGTATGATTTCCTATGTTATTCCGTACTTTTAATACGAAATACGGTTAATATGAATTACGAAGTTGTTTTGATCCCTCAAGTAGCTGTTAACGTGTATAAGTAAACGGTTAATACGAATTTCACCGCCGAAGTCTAAAGTAAATCGTCTTCATAACCGTCATGTTAACAAACGTTTCTCCAAAGATACATGTATGTATCCTACAGCGCAAAATGGTCGAAAAACCAGATGTAAAGTTCAACTCTAGTGGCGATGTTAGTAACTAAACTAGAAAAGATGCCATGTTGTAAACGGAAAACGAAAAGGAAAGAACTCTGTACCTTATTAATATTAGTTGTCGGAAGTGTACATACGTAGAAGTTTAAACAATCTATGGAAAAAAGTTCTGATATTTTCCATTGTTCATGCACGTGTATCTTAACCTCAATTTTGAGTGTTTGTTGTTTTGTAATATGACTGCGAAACGTAAACGCAACGAACTTACATTGCAAGTTAAAGTTAAAATTATCGAAGAAGTAGACAATGGAGAGAGAATGAAAACTGAAATTGCGAGAGAATTTAACATCCCGCAGTCATCGTTGTCGACAATATTAAAAAATCGTGAAAAGATTGAATCGGCTTTTGAGAGTTTGTGCAGATTATCAACAAGAAAAAGAATGTGAGGCCCAAAACATCATGAAATGGAAGCTACATTGTTGCAGTGGTTTTAAGAAATACGTGCAGCAAACTTGCCAATTTCTGGACCTATGATTCAGAAGAAGACAGACTACCTAGCATTGAGGTTAGGAATTTCAGACTTCAAGTTCAGCAATGGTTGGCTACAACGGTTTAAGCATCACAACAATCTTGTTGGCAGAACTATGTGTAGGGAGTCGGCAGCAGTATATATGACCAAAGTTGTACATATGACCAAAGTTAAATGTGGTAAACAATGCCTATAAGAAAAAGATAGTGCAAACCAGAATTGATGCTTTTTTTTATACCAAATGTTTGAATTGAAAATGTGTCATGAATGCAAGTTTATTGAAGTTTGTATTATGATTTATTCTGTAAGTGTTGCATTGAGTTTGTTTTCTTCAGTGTTTACATATTGTCATGCATGTAGTGAAGCCAGCTTATACTACCAACGGTGTGTATAGTTTTCTTTATAATTTATTGTAAATATAGGCATTTAAAGTTCAATTTTTTTTTGTCATGATATCCCAATAGTTTGGTTAATACAAACCCTCGTTATTACAAGTGCTAAAATATGGTCCCTTCAGGTTTGTAATAATGAGATTACAATAGCCATACACAAAACATATTAAATGAAATTACAAAAATAAGTATTATTTTCTTTTGATACTAGATATGCTTATAACACCCGTAATCACGGCCGTACATAGCCTTCGGTAACCATGCTCTGCTACCATTATGTAACCAACTCGTGTATCACATGTTTCTATAAGTACACCAATCCCTCACTTAGCACGACTAATTCGTTCCTAAAAATGTTCGTGTTAATCGAAATCGCGTATTCTGAAGCATTAGTCCCCATAAATATAAGGCTAAATTATTTAATGTGTTCCAAGATGTGTAGGGAAGTAATCTTTACATAATATAAATGCGTAGAATAATACTTGAAAATGCATATGTCATATCATTTATCTTTTTAAGCCTACCACCGAATACGTTAGATAAAGAAAACATGGCACAGTGTAACGGGAGATAAGTGGTAACATATTTGCCGTCAGTCAGCAGGTTGGCTTGCCCGCCCAGGCGTGACCTTCAACACGCGCGCGCGTCTGTCTGCCTGCTGTTGCAAGCAGCTGGATCCTTTGTTATTACGTTTAAAACTTAACAAAATTAAAACACTTTTATGAAATTAAGAACCGGTTTTATATAACTTTAAAACACACAGCCATATGTAAACATTTAGTTTGTTATGCACCCCTCTTATAAAAGCGGCTATGTAAACAAATCAGTTAACAGATAAACAGATTTAGATTTTCCCTAGAGCACAAACATAACATTAAAATACGGGTACACTCCCTATTTAACGCGGTTGTCGGGGGACATAACTTTTACCCGCGTTGTTGCATAACCGCGATGTTTCGATGTGACCAAGGTCAAAAGGCATAAAACACCGCCTGTGTTCTAATAGGTCGGCAAGCACGCACAGTATAGACGGCCCGCTTTTGTGCGGACTTTGCATCCGCAGTTTCCACTAAACACGGGTGAAAAAATAAAAATAATAAATTTTAAAGATAAATATTAAATGTTGAATTGTTTTTATTTTTCCGCGTGCCGCGCACAGTTTGTCGCACGGCCTACGAGCGCGCCACACGCCGCCATACACATGTGCGGCACACAAGCTGCTGCTGCCAGTCTCGTGGTGTTAGCCACAGTATCTGCTTCGTCAGTATCCGTAACAAAGTAAGTGCAGTGTGTGCGGTTACACACGATTCTGTGGTCAAAGTCTTCTAAAAAGAAAGGCCGTAGTGATACTTCAAACCGAATATGAATCGCAAAGTACCGAGTTTGATTGACAAAATAAAAATTCTAGATTTACTTACAGATAGCTTGTCTTTTGTAGAAGCAGGCCGCAGATACAGGAAAAAAAACGATTCTAGCATTCGTACAATAAAAAATAAAGAATCGTCTATCGTGTCAAGTGGTTAAACTTTATTATCCATGCTTACAGTAAATTATAAATGGTCACATGTGGGAAACAAAAATTGCGCCAATTTAATTTTAGCGCATCAGTGACGCCCTATTAAAAACCGTGTTAAACTTTGTCTTTACTTATTTCACCAAACGCTGTGTCGAGTTGCTGAGTGTGTGTGGCTCGGATCGGCAAGTGTTATATTCCCCAGCCTCTGTTTAAAGGTCGGGAGACCGCTACACATAAACATTTCCGGGACTTGTTTACTACCTCACGGCAAAAGTGGTACAGTATGGTTCACGTAAATATTGGACCACTGGGAATTACTGGGCAAAGATTAAAAATACGCTAGCCGATTTACTTTACTATTTAATGTTAAAACATTATACCAAAGTAAAAAGATGAACTTGTATAATACAATGAATTACCCAATAATATTACGTCTGTAGGTTTAAGTTGTAACAAAACATTTATATACAGATGTCCAGTAAAGTACCAATTAGGATTCTGGAGTGGAATTTTAAACACCGGACTACCTGATTTTGCCTTGTACGCAGCGACGCTGCTCAGTCAAGTGACTCATGCTCTGCCTGTGTGCTGCGTGAACACATTCCCTCCCCCACTCCCCCTGGTGTTTCTGCCCGCTCTAATCTCTACCTCTCTCCATGTTCTCGGCTAGCCTCTCCCTACCCAGCGCTTGCCGACAACCAAGCCTATCCAACATCAATCCCCAGCCGAGTCACGCTGGATAATGTCGCTGGATGGTGGGCTTTATCAGGTCCCCTGTCCGATGCTTCATTTGTGAGATAAAGCGACGTTAAGAACTAGTGTTTCAGAAAATATCACTGGGCTGGATTGGACCATAATTTGAAAACCCTACAAGATAGAGGAATAATGTACGGAGATATCTTGTTTAGAATTTTACTGCGGACATTTTCTACGCCTAGGCTTTTTTCTGCCCGATGCTTAGTTTGTTAGTTACAACGCAAAATTATCCTAATCGGCTGTCAACCATTTATTCCATTATTATTATTCATTTCTGACTGGGGGACATGGTTTGACCCGCGATATACCCGATTCTGCGATCAATCGGGGCGCAATATACCGGGAGTTTACTGTATGTACAATATGTACATATACAAAACATAAAAGTTAGTTAAATATTTTCTGGGGTGAAATTAACACTATCATCTTGCTTTTTTTAAAAAACGTGTCCAATTTCATCTGCTTTGGTTTCTGGTCTGCAGCCGGGCATCAACGGTAGGGCCTGGTCTGCGGCCGGGCATCAACAGTACGGCCCGGTGTTTGTTTATCTGCGTGCGCATCTCTTTCCCCTCGCATTCCAAACCACTCTTCCCCCCTCGAATTCCATACCTGACGTCGCGTCGTTTCCGAGATTTTTTTTAGCCTGTGGCGATTTCGTGCTAACTGAAATTTACACGTGCTATTCGAGACTAGGGCAGTAAAATTTACATCGTGCTAACTGAATTCGCATTAAGTGAAGACGTGCTATGCGAGGGATTGGTGTACTTAAATGCAAAAGCTTGGAAGCACTGAGCAATGGTTGGGAGCGAGCCCTAATACCATAGCATCTCCCATAGATGACACGAGTGGAAACAAGATGAATTTAGAGCACTCACTGGAGATCAGGTTCTGTGTTTGAGGATCGACAAGGCAAAAAAATCTTAAAGACTACGTTTATAAGCATATTCATTTTATTGTTGACATAGGATTATATATATTAGATCCAATTATTTCTCCCTCTTTTTGTTACACAGAAATTTCCATTATTACAATGCAGTCTTAATTTAAACTTGTTTATACCTCATTTGAATATAATTGAAATCGTGTGATTACGAAGTTACTCTCTCGTTAAGTTACCAAACGTTGCAACTTATCCTAGCCCGGCCGGGGATCTAACGGAAGTTAACATACGGGTCATTCCGTGTGAAATCACCAAATGTTTTATTAAATAGTTGCTCGACTATTTTTAAAAAAAATAATTTTTTTACCACATATAACCTTATCAATGGGTAGTTCAAAACCATATTCATTTTATTTTTGTGTGCCACCATTTTCAGTAGAGGCTTGTTTATCTTCCCAAGTGCGTGCTCTAACAGTGGTTTGCAGTGGTTTCAATAAAAGGTCATTGTTGACATTGTATTAAAGATAGAAGGTTCTGGTCTTCACTGAAGTAAAGTAAACATTGTATGGTTACCAAAAATGTCTAGAAATAAAGATATAATTTTTTTTAACCTTATGTGAAATGACCTTGAAATTTGTCAAAATTTTTATAAAAATTTCATTTTGAACAATTTTTTAAAGTGACTTGGAGTTGGAACCACAGGGCAAATATTTTTTTGCAATAAGTATGGATGGCAGACTTTCCAGAAAAAATGAGATAATGTGTGGGTTTAAACTCCTTCCTGGTTTTCTGTTGCATTAAACTTCTAAAATTTTCATTTTTTGAGTTTTTCAAGGTCAAATATCTCAAAAGGGGGACCAGGTAAAATTTTTCTGTTTCCACTATTTAGTACACCTACTGGTACTTAACAAATTCTGCAAGTTTCATTTTGTGGTTCAAACAGGTGTAGAAGTTAAAGGCTTTGAAAATTAGGTAAAAAGTTGTAATATTTTAGCTCTAATTACTTGACTGTAATCAAATTGTGTAACAGTTATTAATGTTTATTTTATTTCTTATGAAGTGCAAATATAATATAAGGCTTTGAGTTGTAACATATGGAAAGTTAAAAATAAATCATTTTGTAAGGAGGCATGAATGGACAAGTTGTGACAAGCAAACCTGATGTAACCATCCAAAGAGCAAGTTGTGACAAGTTGAATATATGTGCATTGCAGCCAACCACTTTAGTCTTGTGTCTGCTGCCAAGGAGTAAAGATGTGTTTGTGTTCTGTGGTTTTGTATGTGCTGTCTACTCTAATATTGTTTATTTGGCTCCACACAAGTATTGCTGGTATGTGTTACAATTCTGCATTGAAGTGAGCTACTTAGTTGTTACCTGCAGTTTCTGTCTCAAAGTGACTACGTAGAACTATCTACCAGAAGTATGGAGTGTTCTTTGGGTACTTTTACACATGAAGATTGTGAAAATGATTCATATGGCAAGTATTACCTAAAATTATCATCAGACTTCACTAAATCGCAAATTGACCTTCTTAAGAAAAGAAGTAAGTTACATAACATTGTTAATGTGTGTACTTTCCACGAAAAAAAATATCTGGACAAGTATAATCATCTTTTTGGAAATTCGTGTTGCGATCCATTTTCATACCATAAAAAAGTTATCAAAAAACAGTTAAGGGAAATAACTGTAGAGTTGTCTGAAAGATGGCCATCACTGATTCCTGGCAAATCTGTTTGTTGCTCTTGTCATAAAAAACTTTCAAGTAATGTTGAGGGGAATTTAGGTACTAGTACTAGCAACTGTGATAACTAAGAACTATTCACCGCACCTGAAATTGTTGTAGAGTCTATCAATCAAGCTGGCTCTGCTTTAGGAGTTTCCCCAACTAAAATTATTAAACTTAGTGATACAAAAAAACATCTAGAAGTTAGACGAACTGTGAGCAAATTTTCTTGTGCAATTAAGAAAAAATTAAGCGACACTTTTACCATCACCTGTGAGTCTCAAGATGAGGATGATGAAGAAATAGCTGATACTGCAATAAAAGACATGGAAATTCATATTGAAAATCTCAAGAAAAGAATTAAGACCTGTACATCCAACAATGAGAAAATACAAGTCATTAGTGTAGTGCCAAAAAGCTGGTCAATGAAAAGAACTGCACATGAGTTAGATGTAAGCGAATATCTGGTTAGAAGAACACGTGAAATTGTTAAGGAACGTGGTGTTATTCCACAGCTCACATCTAAGAAAAAAGGGAAAGAATTGCCTCAAGAAACTAGAGATCTCGTTGTTCAATTTTATGAAAACGATGAAGTTAGTAGAATCTGTCCTGGAATGAAGGATACAAAATCGGTTCGTCTTGATGATGGGAAGAAAGAACTAAAGCAAAAACGTTTAATTCTGTGTAATTTAAAAGAACTATACCAAAAGTTTAGAGAAGAGCATCAATCTGTAAAGGTTGGGTTTTCTACATTCTGTATTCTGCGTCCCAAGTGGTGCATCCTTGCAGGAGCTAGTGGCACTCATTCTGTTTGTGTATGTTCAATTCACCAAAATTTCAAACTAATGACTATGGCAGTAAAAACAGATGACTGGAAGGTCCTTCTTGAAAATATTGTGTGTGATTTAAATAGTGAAGATTGTATGTTTGGAGAGTGCCCAAATTGTCCTGAAGTAGGAAACCTGAAAGTAGATGAACTATTGCAGGGTGTCAGTGATGATGACGATATCACATACAGTCAGTGGATAGTAGCAGACCATTGCAACCTTGTAACGATAGTAGAACCACATGCTGAATTCAAAGAGAAATTTGTTAGTAAACTAATGGCATTGAAGAAACACCATTTCATCTCGCAGAGTCAATCACAATTTCTGAAAAGTAAGAAAGAGAATCTACAAAGTGATGAATGTGTAATAATTCTGGATTTCTCAGAAAACTATACATTTATCATCCAAGATGAGATCCAGAGTTATCATTGGATGAATTCTCAGGCCACAATTCATCCCTTCTGTGTGTACTACAGAGATGATGCTAAGAATTTGTGTACTAAGAGCCTTTGTGTTATAAGTGACTGTATGAATCATAACACAGTTGCTGTGTACACATTCCAAACAAAGTTGATACACTTTGTTAAGTCCCTTATTCCTAATTTGAATCGAGTTGCCTATTTTTCTGATGGATCGGCTGCTCAATACAAGAACAGGTTCAATTTTTCTAACTTGTGCAAGCATAAAGAAGATTTTGGATTAGAAGCAGAGTGGCATTTCTTTGCAACAAGTCATGGAAAGGGGCCTTGTGATGGTATTGGTGGAACTGTCAAGCGACTGGTGGCTAAGACAAGTTTACAGCGACCGAAAGAAGGCCATATCATAACACCAATGAGTATGTTTCAATTTTGTGTGGAAAACATAAAAGGAATAAATTTTGTGTTTGTGGGAGAAAGAGAAGTTCAGGAGGCAGATCTTCACTTAAAAAGCAGGTTTGATAATGCTAAAAGAATTTTAAGCACTAGAGATCAACATTGTTTTAAACCGAAGAACACATCAACAATACAATACAGCATCATTTCAGCATCGTTTGATACGAAACACAAAGAATATCCAATTGATGGCACTACTGGTGTTTTTAACATTAGTGACATCTCAGTAAACGACATTGTTGTGTGTGTTTATGATAACAGATGGTATATTGGTAGAGTTTGTGAGGTTTCTCAAGAAAACAGTGATATCAAGGTGGTCTTCTACACACCAGGTGGTCCATCTACAAGCTTCAGTAAAACAAAAGATGATGTTTTATGGGTGGAGATGAAGAATGTTCTAGACATTTTGAAACCTACAGAGTTCACTACTATAACAGGTAGAACATTTAATATAACTGAAGAGAAAAATATAGAACTCTCTCAGAAACTGCGGGTCAAACTTGTAAAATAAATCTGTTGCAGCTGACATTTTTTTTTGTGGTTTGCAAATCTGGATAATGTAATAGGGTGAGTTTTATGTTTTTTATTATTAGCACTACAAATTGTTTTAACTTAAAGGTAAAATCACTAAAAGACTATGTGAACATGAGCCACTGTTAATTTTTATTTTCTACGTAAAATGCAACTTTTTACCCAAGTTTCAAAGCCTGTAACTTCTACACCTGTTTGAACCACAAAATGAAACTTGCAGAATTTGTTAAGTACCAGTAGGTGTACTAAATAGTGGAAACAGAAAAATTTTACCTGGTCCCCCTTTTGAGATATTTGACCTTGAAAAACTCAAAAAAATGAAAATTTTAGAAGTTTAATGCAACAGAAAACCAGGAAGGAGTTTAAACCCACACATTATCTCATTTTTTCTGGAAAGTCTGCCATCCATACTTATTGCAAAAAAATATTTGCCCTGTGGTTCCAACTCCAAGTCACTTTAAAAAAATGTTCAAAATGGAATTTTTATAACATTTTTGACAAATTTCAAGGTCATTTCACATAAGGTTAAACAAAATTATATCTTTATTTCTAGACATTTTTGGTAACCATACAATGTTTACTTTACTTCAGTGAAGACCAGAACCTTCTATCTTTAATACAATGTCAACAATGACCTTTTATTGAAACCACTGCAAACCACTGTTAGAGCACGCACTTGGGAAGATATACAAGCCTCTACTGAAAATGGTGGCACACAAAAATAAAATGAATATGGTTTTGAACTACCCATTGATAAGGTTATATGTGGTAAAAATATTAATTTTTTTAAAAATAGTCGAGCAACCTCAACTTGGTGATTTCACACGGAATGACTCATACATTATAAAAAGTAGGATACAATATCGAATTATAACCATACCAACTCCACTTGTACCCTTATATTAAATTATTTCTGAAATAACATTATTATTTAATCATGCTAAACCAGATCAATTTCGATACTGCTGTCATTTACAATTTTTGTTGTAACAAAGCAATGTTATTGTCCTTAACAGTGATTACAGACTAATTTCATAGTCCTGTTGGCTGGCGCATGTCGTCAAGAAGGAGAACAATGGTGGCCGAGAAGAAAGAGAAGCCCGCTGCAGGGTCGCTGGTAGCAAGGGTTGCATCTGTAGTTGAATTTGGAACTCGGGAGACGCCCGGGGTGGTACTAAAACTCACTGCACAGAAGCACAGTGTAAAATTAGGATATTGGAAGTTTTCAACTATATAAAAACAAAAGGGGAACGTCAGACTAACTATTGAGGAATGAGGCGTAAATTATTACTCACCATCGTGGGTTGCAACTCGCAGATTAATCCATGCAGGAAGTGTGACACGACCGCGGGTGTCGAGCAAAACTACTATACACTTCCGGCACTACCGAATACTGCTTAAAAACAATAATGAAAATACAATATTTCGGGAACACTCCCGGGTCAAAAGCGACTACATACTAAGTAGCCAACTGGAGAGATCACTCGAAACAAAATTTAACTAGCGAAATAATTCGCGGACGACGTTCCAGGACACGATCTGGGCTCGGTCGAGACAGAAGGATGACTTCCTCCCATCATGGGAAGCGCAGTACATTAAAATGCCGAAAGGCGCCTGGGGTCAAAGAAGAGGATCCAGGGCTCTGATTGGCTGGTACCCTGTCAGTTAGGGGCCTATCCATCAACCGGGGGAAGGGGGGTATGTGTGTATTGCAGGTGGACGGCAGTCAAGGGGCAACTCGTAGAGGGGTGTAACAGGCTGGGACGGGGGGCACTCTCATGGCGAGTTACGGAACTAAGTGCAGTTGGTTGCCGAGGCCGCCACGAGAGATCGCGGTGGAGGCACTGCACATAAGCTAGGACCAAAGGGGCGACACTGGCGCTCCGAGACGAGAGGCTGGGGAAGTAGATGGGCTCGTGTCGAGACATAGGTCGCAGAGAGCGCGAACGTGCCGCGCTCAGGCGGGTAAAGACGGAATTGAGATTTAAACTTTAGTTAATGATACCACTGAGAGGTATCGTTTGCGGTATAGCTGCGAAAAGGAAGATGGTAGGAGCACTTCTCGGAACAGGGATGGGGGTGAAAGGAGGGGGGGGGGGGGTTTGCACAGTCAGTGAGAAAACGGGGTTCCGGAACCGAGGCTACGTGCCTGGCCGAGGTGTAACTTGGGCCGAGAGGCCTGACCTAACTCGCCTACCGCAGCTGAGTCTCAGGTCGGAAGCCGACCCTGAGAAGCTTGCCGAAGCACAGAACAAAACGTGAGTTCGTGACAGAATGGATCAGGAGGTACTAGATAACACGCCAGGGCGTGTTCTGGCCGGTGGGAACTAAAGTCTGTCCAGCAGAATCGGCTGGACACAGTTATCCTGTGCTGAGGGAGCCTGGGAAAGGACTGCCAGCAGCTTGGCAAAGTTTAAATGGGAGTGAGCCTTAGAAGGGAAAAGTTTAAATATGACAAATATTTAGGAGAAACAAAGTAAATTTAAATTGAAGCAAAAGGTTTTGGAAATGCTAATCCGAGGGAATGTTTGGCACATATACTCCCCCACTGAATACCGGAGGTCAAAGTAAGCGACTGGCCAAATTAAATATATACCTACCCTGTTTACTAATGACTTATTCCTAAATTGGCTATAACCTAAATGCCTTACCAAATAAATGATCTAACCTATGTATCTTATCAATTAATTGACTTATTAACTAAGTGGATCCACTTATAACTAAACATCTTACAATTAATATATTCTACCAATGAACATATTACATCTTACATCTAATACCATGGTTTTTTTTTGGGGAACTTAAATACTAGGACCTAGGATTTTTGGTTATGTTCTCAACCTTGAAGTTGAGTGTGGCATGCCGTGGTTTAGAGCTGTTCCTTCAATAGGAATCTTCACAAGGGTGCACCTATATCATGTGAGGATGCACCTTTTTTAAATGTGAAATATGAACACGTGTCCTATATTCGCCAGAACTGGGGTCCGCCAATGCGACAGTTACTGGTGTCAAGAAACGTTGGATTTGTAGAAGGCCAATCCAACGGAAAGAAAGTTTAGCTGCTTTCTTGTCAACCGCTTTGCTTAGTGGATGTGCTCTGCACATGACTAAGTCGCCTACCCTGTAGGGGTTAGGTGAGCGTTTCTTGTTGTACTTTCTCCTGCTTACCTCATGGGCTAAGTTGAGGTTTCGACGAGCTCTTCTCCAGACTTCCCTTATATTTTTGGGATCATCCGGTAGTAGCTCTTTTAAAGACCATAGATTTGAAAGAGGTGTGTTGGGGCTATATGTAAACATAAGCTCAAAAGGTGTAGTCGTATGTCCTTCATGGTGTGCATAGTTGAATGCCATCTGCAACCATACTAAGTTATCATCCCAACTATCCTGCGAGTTCGCATGGCATGCAATGAGAGCAGACTGGAGGTTTCTGTTGAATCGCTCCGCATGCGAAGGCTGGGGGTAGTAGGGGGATGTTGTTACATGCTGAATGCCATGAGAAAAGCACATATTTTTGAAGATTTTTGAAGTAAATTTCGTGGCATTATCTGATACTATAATAGAGGGTAAACCAGATATTTTAAACACGTGATTTCGCAATGTCTTAACTGTGGTTTCTGCAGTGGCTTTTCTAAGTGGTATCAGCCACACAAACTTAGAAAAGGCATCGATGCAAACGAGGAGCATCGAATTTCCTGCTTTTGAACAGGGGAGGGTCCCACAAAATCAATAAACAGTTTTTGCATCGGCCGTTCGGCCACGTCCGAAGACAAAAAATAAAACTGAGTATTCTGAGCAGGTTTGCTTAATGCACATAATTTACATAATTTTACCCTTTCGGCGATGTCTTTGTGCATGCCGTCCCAGATGAAATGGCGGCCGATGCTTTGGATAGTTTTATAGGTTCCTAGATGTGCTCCAATGGGCAAAGTATGATAATACTGGAAGATCATGTCCCTGAGATGTTGAGGAGGGGCTATATTGAATGATCGGGACTGCTGTGTGCGCCGATATAACAATCCTTTTGATAGTTTGTAATATCGCGGGCCTTTTCCTGATTTGACTTGTTCAATGATGTCGGCCAAATGTGGATCTGATATTTGATGGGCCTGTAAGTCTGAAAATGCTAACGGAACGTCTTAGAGGAGGGCTTGACACATAATTGGATTTTCGTCCTGCGGAGCAGGGGGTGTGGAGGGATTCTCGAACATCCGAGAAAGAGTGTTAGCTACAATATTTTGCGATCCTCTTATGTGCTGAATAGAGAATTTTAGTGAAGAAATTGTTGCTATCCATCAGCCAAGTTTGCCTAGTTGTTTCGGATGGCCTAGAAGCCAAGCGAGGGCCTGATTGTCAGTTTCTAACAGGAACTCTTTGTGTTCAAGATATTGGCAAAATTTGTCAATGCCAAAAACTACTGCGAGGCACTCTAGTTCGTAGGCTGAGGATGCTTTTCTCTCTTGATGTGTTAAGGTGCGCGAGGCAAATGCTATAGGCTGCCTACAACCATCAATTTCCTGTGATAAGACTGCGCCTAGAGCTACACTAGATGCATCTGTTTGCAGTATGAATGATTTAGAAAAATCAGCCATGCGAAGCACTGGAGGGCTGGCAATAGCATTTTTCAAAAAATTGAATGCCTTCTCCTGTTCGGGACCCCAATTAAATTTTACAGTTTTCTTTCGAAGAGCATTCAGTGGTGCGGCATGCTCGGCAAAATAAGGGATATACTTAGCATAGAAATTAGCCATTCCAATGAATCGAGCAATGCCCTTTGTGTCTTTGGGAGGTTGAAATTCAGCAATCGCTTTGGTGCGGGCCGGATCAATCGTGACTCCTTTACTTGAAATAACATGCCCGAGGAAATAAATTTCAGAAACTGCAAACTTGACCTTTTTGGTGTTTACAGTTAGTCCTGCTTTTCGCAATCTGCCGAGAACTTCTGAGAGGTGTCTGACGTGTTCTTCAAATGACTCAGAATATACTACAACATCATCCAAATAATTAAAAACAAATTTAAATTTCATGTCGCCTAATACCTGATCAAGTAGGCGAGTCAGTACCTGAGCACCTGTGGCTAGTCCAAATGGGACTACTTTATATTGGTACAGATTCCATGGGACACAAAATGCGGTGATGGGTTTTGAGTCTGGGGTAAGTGGAATTTGGTGGTAGGCAGAATTTAGGTCGAAAACACTGAAGAATTTGGCTTTGCTGAACCAATGGCAAGCAGAATTGAGGTCCGGTAGAGGTGTCATTTCGATACTTATCTGCTGATTAATCTGGCGATAGTCAACTACGACCCTGTGACCTTGACCTTTGGGAACCAAAAATTCAGTTGAGGCGAAACTAGAAGTCGAAGGTTCAATTACATCTTTGTCGAGCAAGTCTTGTATGTGTTCTCGCATGATCTGCATTTTAGGGCCTAACAACTGGTACGGGTGCCTTTTTACAGGGGTTTTATCCAAAAGTTTGATTTCATACTGAATTAGATGAGTGCGGCCTAATTTATTGGTCAAAACATCTGAAAAATTCTCGCATTAATTTTGAATAGAATTTTTCTGTTCTGGATTGAGATGGTCCAAAGGTAATATGTTTCCATCCTCAATGCCAGTGTGAATTATATTGACTCTACTTTGACTCGTTAATTCAGGTGGCCCAAAAGGGATAACTACCTCATTATTGAATTTAAATTTAAAATGGCCAGCTTGCAAATCAATCACTAATCCAGTCTTGGCAATAAAAGCCGACCTAAAAATCAAATCAGTTGCTATATCATTTGATACTAGGAAAGGAAAAGTCCAAGAAAACAAATCTATCTTGACCTTGAGAATAGCTATCATACTAATTTTTAATGGTTGTTCTGAAGCGGTAAAGCATTGTATGTATGTGGATTGAGTTCTTTGAATTAATTTGTTTTTCTGTAATTTGTGAAAAAGATTCTCCAAAATAAGGCTGCGGACTGATCCAGTATCAATCAATCCTGGAATTTCGTGTTTACCAATTATTGTACTTGCGTAGGGCACAACAGTAGGAAAATTTGCAAAGATGTTGTGACATGTTCTTTTACCAGGTTTTCTAGGGCAAACACAGCTCTGGCAATACTGTGCTATAGGTGCAGAATTTCTTTCCTGTGTGAATTCATTTTTATTTTTGGCTCGGAATTGGTGTATTTGTTTCTTTGTGGGTATTTCTGTTTTGCACGAAGCTTACTCTTTTTCTCCTTATGTATTGGGGCACGGCTTTTGCCCTGGGAATTTCTTTCCTTACCAAAACTTTCCTTACGATTTTGTGGTGTCTGGATTACCTGTTTTTGGTTAAATTTAAATGAGCAACATCTTTGAGTCATGAACACTGGTGGCTCAGAGAGGTTCCTTTCTGGCCACCGCCTTATGGGTTTTTTGGCATATTATTGTTGTTGTTCTTGTTGTAATAGTAGTTGTTCCTGTTCTTTGTGCGGCACTCATTAATTGTGTGTCCCGACTTTTTACAATACCTACAGAAAGGTATATGGTTTTGTGGGGGGTGAAACTTCCCCTGTGAATTATTATGACTGTTTTGTTTTTGCTTATCAGCTGCTGTTGTATCTTTATAAAGTTCTCTGGGGCTGTGCGAGAACGATGTCTGATTCCTCTGGTAGTCAGCAAATTGTAAATGTTTGTAGCATGAATGCATAACTTATCTAGGTCAGCAAAATTAACAGGACGGGCCTGAAACACAGAACGAGAACGTTCCGCTGGATTCATTCCATCCACAATATTACTGACAATCTCTGCCTCTGACACGTCTAGCTTGAGCACTAGGGCGGCCTCTTTAATGTCTGAAATGTAATGTGGCAAAGCCTCACTTTTTCCCTGGAGTCTGCCAAACCATTCCAGACGAATGTTAGTGAGCAGGCGGGAGGGAATGAAATAGTTTAACACATCTGTGTGATATTCATCGAATGTAGAGTTCGCCTCTATAGCTAATGAAGTGCGCTCGCTGAGGGGGGGCTGGGTGTAGGGGAAAACAATCTCTAACAATTGCCTGTCAGGAATATTTCCTTTTTGGCGTAGTTTCAACAGATTCCTTAAGAATTTGATCAATTTATCTGGGTCCAATCCATTAGTTTCCGGGAAACCTACTAACAGACGCTCTACTGGGTGAGCAATCTTTCCATAGAATTGAGTCCCACAGGCCTGAGGGACTGTTGTCGTTGTATGTGGTGCCACTGCAGTAGGCTCCACGCTCTGTGCTTGTGTTGCAGGTGACAGATTTCTGGAGGGTTGGATAATGGTGGGTAGTGGGAGGTAGGTAGTGGAGGGGCTGACTTGTCGGAGCAGAATTTCAGCCTGTGAGGAGGGTAGTTGGGTGGTAAAAAGGGTGGTGGGAACATTTTGTTGGAGGGGTGAAATGTGAGGGAGAAATGAGGAGGTTGAAGGACGGAACTCGGGTGTGATTCAGGGTGAAGCGAAAGCTGAAGGAAACTGACCATATGGATTATAGAATGTTGCCCCTATGGAAGGAACATACATTGGTACAGATGGGTAGTGAGGGTATGAAATGACTTCAAGAATAGGGCGGGTGTATGTCACATTAGTCACTGCATGTGGTATGGGGGCCACATTGAAGCTGTACAGGGGGTGCGCACTAATTGTGGGTTTAATGACCGTAGTGCATGGTAGTGTATTCGGAAATAGGCTGTCAGTAAAGGCAACTAAAGGAGTTAGAGATGAAACAGTGGTAACATTGCCTAATGGTCGTGCGGTAGTCTGGGAGGGGGGAGGGAGGTAAGATAGAGTCAATGATACTGAGCTTACACTCGCCTGTGTTTCAGTAGGAGCTGGCTTAGAAAACTCTAACTCTGGCGGAAAGCTTAGTGTCTGGGGAAGGCTTTGCGCGAGGTTTTCCTGAGTGAGTGGCTCCGAACTGGTGCTACTTTCAACATGGACTGCTTCACTCTGACCTAGAGAAGTTAACTTGTTCTTTAGTTTTTGGGAAAAGCCTGACACTTGATTGAGACATTTGTCGATCTCCTGGCGATATACCACATGTAATGTATTGGCTGATAATTGGGAGAGGTTCTGGCACCTTCCAGCCACATGTGTGAGTCTCGTGAGCATACGCAAAATGTTGGTCGCGCTATTTTCACTCTCAAGGGTATTTATATAAGACGCAATGTCTTGAAACTTTGAACAACAAATATTAAACTCCTGTACATTATCAATAGTCAAATTGGAAGGACTAGCGGGGATTTTGCTTTGACAAGCGGCTCTCAACCGCTTTCGGAGTGTTATAACATCTCCTACCTCGGATTGACCACGAGGTGGAGCTCATAAATAAGATCCTCGCGGGGTAGGTACTCCGGAGTAATGATGATTCTAGACTTAATCACGAGACACTTCAACACACTTAAAACTAAAGTTTATGAAAAATACTGTAGTACTTATTATTATGATATCATGAATTGGCCAAATTCAGTCGCACCCTGAGCAACACCGAGTATTAAGTAGGGGAATACCTTGCACTCGAAAGATACAATAACTGATGCAGTTTAAAAGTTAGTAGATACGCTACTAGTGCATATTTTAATCACCCACAAGGACAGCAAGTCAATGTCTTCGTGGTTAGACCAGGGGAGGAGAGGTTGGAGGCTTGAGGCAGGGGGAACGGAGATTGCTTTATCTCACAAGGTTGCGTGACGTCATGAAGGCCGTCGGTCGCCGTCTTGAGGAGGGAGAGGGAGGTGTTTACAACTGATAACGCACGCGCGACTGTGGAGCGCCAGGCATAGATTAGAGGGGAAGGGGGGGGGGTGTTAACACAACTTGCGACCCAGTCTTAAGTGAAATGGTTGGCGCCCCTGACAATATGGCGGCGCACTAGGAAAATAAACTTAAGTACCGGTACACCATAAGGGACTCTCAGCGGACCAGAATTAATGGATCTTAACTTCCGCGTAAGACGGACATTAAAGCAAATAAAAAAGAAGTTAGTTTTAAAAAAATATCTTTATAATTATTAGCAACTAGTTAAAGTGAAATTCAAAATATAAAGCGGCAGCGAAAAGTTTACAACAGCCATACACAAAACATATTACATGAAATTACGAAAATAAGTATTATTTTCTTTTGATACTAGATATGCTTATAACACCCGTAATCACGGCCGTACATAGCCATCGGTAACCAACTCGTGTATCACATGTTTCTATAAGTACTTAAATGCAAAAGCTTGGAAGCACTGAGCAAAAGTTTGGAGCGAGCCCTAATACCATAGCATCTCCCAGAGGTGACACGAGTGGAAACAAGATGAATTTAGAGCACTCATTGGAGATCAGGTTGAGTGTTTGAGGATTGACAAGGCAAAAAAATCTTAAAGACTACGTTTATAAGCATATTCATTTTATTGTTGACATAGGATTATATATATTAGATCCAATTATTTCTCCCTCTTTTTGTTACATAGAAATTTCCATTATTACAATGCAGTCTTAATTTAAACTTGTTTATACCTCATTTGAATATAATTGAAATCGTGTGATAACGAAGTTACTCTCTCGTTAAGTTACCAAACGTTGCAACTTATCCTAGCCCGGCCGGGGATCCAACGGAAGTTAACATACATTATAAAAAGTAGGATACAATATCGAATTATAACCATACCAACTCCACTTGTACCCTTATATTAAATTATTTCTGAAATAACATTATTATTTAATCATGCTAAACCAGATCAATTTCGATACTGCTGTCATTTACAATTTTTGTTGTAACAAAGCAATGTTATTGTCCTTAACAGTGATACAGACTAATTTCATAGTCCTGTTGGCTGGCGCATGTCGTCAAGAAGGAGAACAATGGTGGCCGAGAAGAAAGAGAATCCCGCTGCAGGGTCGCTGGTAGCAAGGGTTGCATCTGTAGTTGAATTTGGAACTCGGGAGACGCTCGGGGTGGTACTTAAACCCACTGCACAGAAGCACAGTGTAAAATTAGGATATTGGAAGTTTTCAACTATATAAAAACAAAAGGGGAACGTCAGAGTAACTAATGAGCAATGAGGCGTAAATTATTACTCACCATCGTGGGTTGCAACTCGCAGATTAATCCATGCAGGAAATGTGACACGACCGCGGGTGTCGAGCAAAACTACTATACACTTCCGGCACTACCGAATACTGCTTAAAATCAATAATGAAAATACAATATATCGGGAACACTCCCGGGTCAAAAGCGACTACATACTAAGTAGCCAACTGGAGAGATCACTCGAAACAAAATTTAACTAGCGAAATAATTCGCGGACGACGTTCCAGGACACGATCTGGGCTCGGTCGAGACAGAAGGACGAATTCCTTTTATCATAGGAAGCGCAGTACATTAAAATGCCGAAAGGCGCCTGGGGGCAAAGAAGAGGGGGATCTAGGGCTCTGATTGGCTGGTACCCTGTCAGTTAGGGGCCTATGCATCAACCGGGGGAAGGGGGGTATGTGTGAATTGCAGGTGGACGGCAGTCAAGGGGCAACTCGTAGAGGGGTGTAACAGGCTGGGACGGGGGGCACTCTCATGGCGAGTTACGGAACTAAGTGCAGTTGGTTGCCGAGGCCGCCACGAGAGATCGCGGTGGAGGCACTGCACATAAGCTAGGACCAAAGGGGCGACACTGGCGCTCCGAGACGAGAGGCTGGGGAAGTAGATGGGCTCGTGTCGAGACATAGGTCACAGAGAGCGCGAACGTGCCGCGCTCAGGCGGGTAAAGACGGAATTGAGATTTTAACTTTAGTTCATGATATCACCGAGAGGTATCATTTGCGGTATAGCTGCGAATAGGAAGACCTTGGTAGGAGCACTTCTCGGAACAGGGATGGGGGTGTAAGGAATGGGGGGGGGGGTTTGCACAGTCAGTGGGAAAACGGGGCTCCGGCCCGAGGCTACGTGCCTGGCCGGGGTGTAACTTGGGCCGAGAGGCCTGACCTAACTCGCCTACCGCAGCTGAGTCTCAGGTCAGAAGCCGACCCTGAGAAGCTTGCCGAAGCACAGAACAAAACGTGAGTTCGTGACAGAATGGATCAGGAGGTACTAGATAACACGCCAGGGCGTGTTCTGGCCGGTGGGAACTAAAGTCTGTCCAGCAGATTCGGCTGGACACAGTTATCCTGTGCTGAGGGAGCCTGGGAAAGGACTGCCAGCAGCTTGGCAAAGTTTAAATGGGAGTGAGCCTTAGAAGGGAAAAGTTTAAATGTGACAAATATTTAGGAGAAACAAAGTAAATTTAAATTGAAGCAAAAGGTTTTGGAAATGCTAATCCGAGGGAATTTTTGGCACAGTTACTTATTTTCTGTCAGATATAAGCTTAAATTATCTGTTGTGCAATAATTGCAATGCAACAGGCTGGCCCTGCTGCTCCTCCATCAAGGGCATATGAAAGTAAACAGCCACTTGTCACATGCACTTTCTCACTTAGTGCTCTTCTTTCTCTTATCCTCACTCTTGACAAGGTCACCGGACCTATCTATTACAACCTTCATGTTTGCTTTATCCAAGCTGCTGCGCCTCCTAGGAAGTCACGAGCAACAGTTCAGTTTTTACATCACTTTTTAATAAGCTTTTATACCATTTATTACATACTGGTGATGTCGACCAGGGCTACGCCCTCCCTAAACCCGATGTGCCTCACACCACTGCCGACCCCCTCTCCTCCCACTGACACCCTCTGTTTCAAACCTCCCGCCAACAAGTGTGTGTGTACACGTGTTCGGTCGCCCGGCACAAACCCTTTCAGCGCACACCTTAACTTGAGTAGTGGAGACTTAATCTTTTTAAATAATGTACTTAATAATTAATTAAATGTAATACATAATACTAAAGTCTAAATTAATGTGTAATTTTTTAAAGGGTTTAAAAAGTTATGTTTAATTGTCTGTAATATCAATTTACTAATGGTAAATTCAGCACTTCCTGCGGCCATGACACCCAGGGCCCGAGAAGTCTCTCCCGTTCACCGTGCGGGGTAGGACGCATGTCAGCACCTCGTGGACTTCAACTTTTGCTCGTAACTGATCCGTTATCATCCGCCGTCGTAACTATTTTTTATACATTTTTAAATTAACCTTCGAGGCCTACCCCGGCGGCAGACTGTGTAACTTAATTAATTAAAGCTCCCCTGAGCATTTTGGATTAATCGGCGGACTTGTACTTTCGGGACCGGGCCACGCGGTTTCCTAGTTAGCATGAAAGCTGGACTATGTGCTGTTTTTTGTATGCATTGTCAGTGTACATGTCGGAGTCAATAAAACTCAATATTCATCTAACTCGTTGCACTCATTTCTTGACCACAGGTTTTTACGGACAGAGACAGAGGTGTGTGGGGCGCCTCAACACCCCACAAGCTGCCATCTTCGCTGTATCATAGCGCGCCCGCCGCTGAGAACGGGCTGGTAAGTGCAAGCAGGGGGAAGTCAAGCCTAGCTCCACATGGGTCACGTCAATGCCCTGGGACTAAGTCGGTAGTTGGGTCCACGTACTCAAGGTATATACGTACGCCGATCCGAAACAACACCCCCCCCCCCCCCATCCTAGACACTGGATTGCGTCTCTTTAACATCAAATGTTTAGTATAGTCGTATAATAAAAGCAGGTTTATTAAAGGTCTAGGAACATAATTTGGTTAATAATGTTCCTTATGGAAGAATATTGTTTAATTAATGGACTTTTGCATAGCGGATGATTTCTGGAAACATAACCTGTCAATTAATAGAAGACTTACTGTACCATAGTCCAAGAGTTGTTCCAGCCAATCTAAACATCTTGGAATCTATGTGGACCTGTCATTTCTCTCAACAATTGACAACAATTAGACTGAACAGCCTGTCTCACAAGTATTCCTATTGCAGGTTGGCTACATTCTAAAAAGTCAGGGAAATGTCAGGAAGTTTACTTGAAATCGTGGAAAAATTCTAGAAATTCCCCATGCAGATAGCAATAATTGGAGGGGAAAATGTTATGATTCAGTCCACCAACATCCAGACTTTGATATCTTTTTTTTTTCAGATGGTGTTTTGGAGCACAGTCATAAACACTATAAAATGGCATATAAGATTATTTTAAATATAAAAATAAAGAGTGTGTAGGAGAAATATACTATGGGGATGGTGGAGGCTGTATTTTCTTTTTCTTTTTTTAAAGAAAATTGCAATACCAGTGTACCTACATATTTTTGAATATGAAATTGCCTGAATTTTCTATCTAGTCTATATAGAAAATTTTCCATACCATTGCATATGATTGTAAACGAACTTGGAACTCATTTTGGAAAGTTTGTGAACTGCAATTTTCATACAACATATTTTTCAGCATGACACTGATAATTTGTATAAAAGAAGTCCTATCAGAAATTTCATTTCTTGGTATTAGTATTAGTCACCCAAGATGATAATTCAGAATTATTAAACCATTGTCGGTTGAAAGATTTTTTTTGTACTTGAACTTTGTTATATATAGATATATAACTAAAAAAATTGTGAAAACTGTAAGACAAAACACTGAAGCACCATTTTATAGTTATGCTTCACACACAGCTAACGATTAAAAATGCTTTCTTTCTGGTGAGACAAAATAGACCTAAGCTATGTTCCAATTAGAATTTTTTGCAAACAATGTGGTCATGTGACCCGATTTTGGGGAGAAAAGTCGTGACATATTATGGCGATCTGCAATTTGTATATTATATTTTTGCGAAGTAGGTTGACGTGGCCGGGGGTTGTTGTTAAGATGTTAGGCTGTAATTTAATGGGCGCCACCACGTGTAAGGGCACGTGGACCCGGCAAGACTCCTATCCCAGGGCGTGACGTCGCCCGTGTGGAGACGTGACTCGTTTCCCCCGAATACTGCCTATGCAATAACCAGACCTACAGCCCGCTCTCAGCGTCGGGCACGCTTTAGTCCCTACCGTGGGCTCTCAAGGCGTCCCACACGCCCCTAGGTACTCGGGTATCACACACGTGGTCAATCACAACACAAGATACGGATCCGGGTTTTTATTGGCCTTGCATACACATCGGCACGATAACTCTTTACATACTCCTAGTCCCGTCGTTTAACAGTCAAAAGCCTTACGGCGCAATAGGCTTAGGTGAGGCCGGCCACCACGTGGCCATGCTAGATTGTTCGCGAAAGTTTCAAGTCCCGTTACCGGAGTTAACAGATATTAATCAAACAGTCAGCTCCCGAGGTAGGCCCCGGGGATACACGAAAGCGTTTTAGAGTACTTACTAGTCGACAGAATTACCGGATCAGATGAATACCAAAGTTGAAGTCCCCGGAGTGCGGCGTGCTTCCTACCTCGGTGAGCGCTAGAGATCGACTGGGGCGAGCAATGGCCGTCGGGGTGGCTAGACAATGAAGCAGCGCGCCAAAACGGATGGTACCGTTATTCGGGCCGTATTGCGCCGAGGCTTATTCAAGAAAACCCTAAAAGCTATTCTTTAATCTCTTACATCAAATTATAAAATATAAGAATTACATTAGAAATTTATTATGCAGTTCCAAATAAAAGGTGAAGATCGGTTTTGCATTATGGCCTCGGCAAGTCTACGTCTCTGGCGGCCTGCAGGATACGTCATAAAGACACTTAAAATTTACGTTAATTATTGAAATGACAAATATTATAAAAATAACAGGGGTAAAAAAGGAAAGCGAATTACAAACATCCAATTACTAATAATTTAAGGGTACGAAGCACTGATTCTACTGCGCCCTCTTCCTGTGGTTCGCGGCGCCCTCACACGCACGCACACACACACATGTCGGCGGGAGATTCAAACGCCAGGGAAGGAGTGGAGTGGCGGGGTGTGATGGCATATCGAGCTGGGCTTAGCCCCGGACGATGTCAATTGCCCCCCCCGAAAGTAGCTCAATTTGGCCGCGCGCCGTTGACAGTTGGGTGGGCGTGGCCCCCGGTGTTTACATCTGCGCCAGCCGGGCCGTGGTGCGTCATCTCCACGACGCAGCATTGGGGCGGTGCCGTCGCTTGGCGTGGGCGGAGATTGTACCCATGCCCCGAGTCCTGCCTGTCCGTTTCTCCCTCACCCGTTCCGCCCTCCTTGCGTGCCTCATCTGCGGGTTCCTCCACCACTACCCGGAAGGACGAGTCGGCCAGTGAGTAGTGGAAGGGCCACTTCGGCTCCTCCAATGGGGAACTGTCTGTCCGCTCCCCCTCATTGTCTGGGTGCTAGATAAGGGGGTTTGGGAGACGACCCGTCTCCGTGCCACCTACGTCTTCCCCTTCCTCGAACCCGTAGAAGTCTTCGTCCACGCTTTCCGTGAACAGCCGTCTCGCCTGGGTGGTACATCCTGCCTGTCGGACGGGTGATATCATTGGTGCTTCCAGAAAACCGGCGAATCCCGGCGTCCCGCCGCTAGTGGGTGTGGAGTTTGCTCTTTGGTCCGCGGCCGGACCCGTTGACGTGGCGGTTGAGGGCGTCTCTGGTTCGGGACCCGGCCCGTCCTCTTCCGGGAACCCGGCGCATTCCGGGGAACTGTCGCTAGTTGGGTTGGGGAGCTCCCTGCGCGGTGACTCCACTTCGTGGTTCGGTACGTCCGCGTCTGTCCCCTCCTCTGCCGGTGCCAACCTCACTGTGTCCCTATGGTATTTAACCACTCGGCCGGTGGGTAGACGTAGCAACACGGCTGTGGTACCGGCTGTTCGTACCACTGGTACGGGGCCCACCCACTTCGCCGCCAGCCCCGCGCAATACTTCCGCCCACTGGCGGAGAGGGGGTGTAGCCTGGCGTATACTAGTTGCCCTGGACTCAGTGTCGGGGGTGGTGACGTGGAGGCCAGCGTGATGCGCGCCTGATACTCCGCCTGTCTTCGTCGCGCCGATCCCGGGCCGTCTCCGTCCGCTCCGCGCGTGCGTCAGGCGTGATCTCTTCCTGCTCCCCCCGTACTTGCAGTACCCGGTACTGTCCCGGAAGTGGCAGATTACGCCCCTGTACTAGGGTGGCTGGTGTCTCGCCGGTAGCCTCATTTGCCCTGCGCCTCAAGCAGTATAGAATGTCCGGAAGATGAACGTCCCAGGTGGTGTGGTCCTCTGTTAGTCGCAGACGCAGCTGGGCCTTAATTTCCTGATTGCGCCTTTCCGTGGGATTCGCTCTGGGATGGTACACAGGGGTCGTATGTGGTATGACCCGCCACTTTTGGCACAAGGCTTTCCACTTGCGCCCCGCGAACTGCGTACCGTTGTCAGACAGGAGCACCCGGGGGTAACCCCACCGGGGGAAGAACTCCGTTTCCAGTGCCCTGGCAATCGTGCTGGCCCGGCAGTTTGCCAGCGGAAAGGCCTCTACCCACCGGGTGAAGCAATCGGTGACCACAAGTATGAACCTCTTGCCCCGCGGTGTACGGGGGTATGGGCCCATGAGGTCGAGAGCCACGGTGTGGAAGGGCTCTGTGGGCCGCCGGGGTACCTGTTGTTCGCGCCCGCCCGCCCGGCGGGTCTTGTGCCGCTGGCAATGTTTACAGCTGCGCACATTGTCCCTGACGTATTTGCTTACTCCCGGCCAGTGGAACCATTTCCGTATTGCCCGTAGTGTCTGATCGGTACCGGGGTGTCCTGCCAACTTATTATCGTGCAACATGGAGAAGATGTCCCGTCGTGCCTCTCGCGGTGCGTACGTCCGCTCTTGCCTGTGGCTGCCCCGCCGGGTGGGCTTGTAAACATCCGTCTACGACACGGTACCCTTCCACGGTACCCTCGCCACACCTACGGACCAGCTCCTGGGTGTGCGAATCGGCGGTTTGTACGGCTCGTATGAACGCTTCCAGGTCGTCGAGTTCGGCCCCCGGGGGAAGCGTGGGAGGTGTGGCCAGGTGCATCGCGCAGAGGCGTGCGTCCGCCTCGGCCCCCTGATGTTCGCGCCCCTCATGCCCCCGGGTTGGCGGTAGTAGCTCTTCCCATTCCGCGTCATCTCGCACCTGTACCGTGTGGTCCGGGTTCCGTGATAGCTCGTCAGCCAATTCATTATTCTTCCCCGCTACGTGTTCTACTGTGAAATCCAGGGCTTGGAGAAGCATGGCCCACCTTGTCAGCTTAGAGCGGCGGCCTTGCATAGTGGCGAACCACTTGAGGCACTGGCTGTCTGTCCTCAGAATAAAACGCTGCCCCTCCAGGTGCGGGCGGTAGCGTCTTATGGCCCACACGACCCCGAGACATTCGCGCTCATTGACGCTGTAGCGACGCTCCACATCCCCGAACTTAGCGCTCGCGTATTCAACGATCCGTGGTTCGCCCGCCTCGCCTAACTGGAGTAAGATGGCGCCGACGCCCTCCTGGCTTGCGTCGGTCTGCACTATGATTGGTTTATGTGGATCGAGTCTAGCCAGTGTGTGACATTGACGGAATCGGCGTTTCAGTTCGTCGAATGCGTGCTGCATGGCGCCGGTCCACCTATAGGGTTTCTTTGGTGACAGTTGTTACGTCAGCGGGGCCGTCACGATTGAGAAATCGGGTATGAAGGCCCTTAACCAGTTGGCTAGCCCTATGAACCGCTGGAGTTGTTTGCGTGTGTTCGGGGTGGGTTGGTTGAGTATGACCTGGAGCTGTTGTGAGGTAGGCCTGTTGCCGTCGGCATTCACCACGAGCCCCAAAAAATCTAACTCCGTCGTCCCCAGGTGGCATTTTTCCCTGTTGCAGGTCAAGCCGTGAAACGCAAGCCGTTCTAGCACTAACGCAAGGTGGTGGGCGTGCTCCTCCCACGTCTGTGACCACACGATGATGTCGTCTAAGTAGGCGGCCGCAAATTTCCCTGAGTAATTGTCGAGCACGCGCGTCATCATGTTCTGAAAGGTCGCGGGGGCGTCTTGTAACCCGAAAGGCATCGCTCGGAACTGGAACCTGCGCCCGTCTGGGATGGTGAAGGCAGTTTTTGGGCGGTCGGCGGGTCGTATGGGCACCTGCCAATAGCCCGATTTCAGGTCCAGAGACGAGAACACTTTTGCGTTTCCTAGGCCGGCTATCGTGTCCGCTATATTCAACAGGGGTGGGGGTGCATTAACTGTGACCTTGTTAATGGGCTTAAAATTAACACAAAATCGGGCAGTGCCGTCCTTTTTCTCTGCAAGTACGATCTGGAAGTTATACGGGCTCTCACTTGGCTCAATGATACCGTCCCTAAGCATTTCATTGACCTGTCTTAGGATAGTTTGCCTGCCTGCGTACCCATAGCTACCTGGTGGAATGAACATTGGGACGTGAGGATGGGTGGGGATGGCGTTTTCGGCAACTGTGGTCCGTTTAAGGGGATCTGCACTCGCGAACACAGTACTCTGTTGGTCGAGCACACCCTGAATCAGGTCCCGGAATACGGGAGGAACCCCATGCTTAAATCCGTCGAGACTGACCTTGACCTCCGGAGTCGGTGCGGCCCTTCCGAGCCCGTAGACAGTGCGGCGGCCTTGGACGCCCACGTGCACCCGGCCGTCCCGTACCTCGATCCTCGCGTCCTGCTGCTGGAGCCAGGGCTGCCCCAGGATAACGTCGTCGCGCAGCCCGGCGATCACCACGGCTGTCGTCGTCGACCGCTGGTCTCGGATGTCGACGTGTAGCGTCGCGACGCCCTGCGTCTGGCAGACGTCTCCGGCCGTGGCCAGCTGGAGTTGGCCCGGCTGGCGCTCGTACTGGGCGTCTTCCAGGAGGCGTGCGGCGACGCAGTTGTGGCTGGCGGCCGTGTCAACTAGCGCGTTCACTGCCCGCCCATTGACGTGGATCGGGATGCGCAGGAGGTCGCCTTCGTTGGCACTGACGTGACCCAGTAGGGGGCCTGCAGATGCGTGCTCGCAGACCTCGGCTGTTGTCGTGGGGGGGGGGGAAAGCGTCGGAGTCACTGCGCTGTCCCCCCGCGTCCGTTTCCCAACTGCCCCGGCGTCTCGTGGTCCAGACGGTAGCGGTTGCGCACTGGGCAGTATTGGTGCCAGTGGTAGGTGCCCGCCGGGCAAGTTTGGCACTGTGGCGGGGGGCCCTCTCCAATGGCCCGTCGACGCCACGCCGGTGGCTACCAGTTGTCTGGGCGTGAGTTGTCGCGGCGCGCCTCTGCCCGCGGCGCGATGTACGTGACTACAGCTTGGGTGGTGTCGGTCGCTGGCTCCGTACGCGTCGGCGTCGCGGCGCTGGCTCTGGTGGGTTTGAGCGCCTTCAGGTCCTGTTCTACGGTCCGCGCGAGCTGGACGAATTCCTCCGCTGAGCTTTGGGCCGCGTGACGTAGGTGCGGGCGGATTTCCGGGCGCGTGAGTTCAATGGTGGGTCCTAGGATTTCCTCCGGCGCTTGCGTCGGGAACAGGCGCTTGTACAGGCGTATTTTTTTTAGTATGAACGCCTCGGCCGACTCTGCGTGCCCTTGTTCCTGGCAGAACAGCTCTGTGCGCACCTTCAACTCCGTCCGCGCGTCTGCAAACCTGGCTTCGAACCGTCGGACGAACTCCGGCCAGGGCATGTCGAATTCGTGGATGATCGTCCACCACGTTCTAGCGTCCGCACGTAGCACTCCGCCTACTCTCTCGGCCCACTCCTCCTCCGGAACACCATAGCGACTCAACCTCCCGCGGCACGCGTTGAGAAACTGCCTCGGGTCGTCACTTGTCCGGCCTGCGAATTCCGGGAGTTCGACCTGCCCTACCGGGGTTGCGTGTCCTCGGGTCCGCGGGGCGGGTTGCTGTCCCTCGACCATTCCTCCCCCTGCGCGCCGCGCGCCGTGACACTCCGCACAGATGTACCAGGTGTTCTCGGTGCTGTCCATCTCCGTCCGCGTGAGACACGCCACGTGCTTGAACGCACGGCACTGTTTACACCACACGCCTTCACGTGTTCGTCCGTCGCAGGTTACATTCGTGCACTTGAAATAGTCCGGTACGGCAACCTTCCTTTCTCCCGGCGGACTGTCACCCCTTGGCTCCAAACAACTACACGTGTCCGCCCAGGACGCGCCTAACAGACCTCCCACGTGTTTCGGTCGCGCGCACTTAATGCAGTACATCTTGTTCAGGTTGTACAGAACTTCCGTCTTCACCTCACTTACGTTACAGTCCGTCCGCGTACAGTACGACATCGTGCTATGGCTAGTGTACTGCCTAGTCTACTCTCGCCCCGCACTCCACAAGTCTGTTCACGCCCTTGCTGAATTCTTGTAAGCGCGCGCGCCAAGGGACGGTCACGTGACCGTCGCGCCAGAGTACCGTTATCCGCTCCGCTCGCTCCGTCGCTCCGTGCAACAACAGCACATCTCCCTCGCGCCTCGGTCCTAGTTATTCCTGCAGTTTTGTCACGCCCCACGCTCTTGGGCGCCACATGACGTGGCCGGGGGTTGTTGTTAAGATGTTAGGCTGTAATTTAATGGGCGCCACCACGTGTAGGGGCACGTGGACCCGGCAAGACTCCTATCCCAGGGCATGACGTCGCCCGTGTGGAGACGTGACTCGTTTCCCCCGAATACTGCCTATGCAATAACCAGACCTACAGCCCGCTCTCAGCGTCGGGCACGCTTTAGTCCCTACCGTGGGCTCTCAAGGCGTCCCACACGCCCCTAGGTACTCGGGTATCACACACGTGGTCAATCACAACACAAGATACGGATCCGGGTTTTTATTGGCCTTGCATACACATCGGCACAATAACTCATTACATACTCCTAGTCCCGTCGTTTAACAGTCAAAAGCCTTACGGCGCAATAGGCTTAGGTGAGGCCGGCCACCACGTGGCCATGCTAGATTGTTCGCGAAAGTTTCAAGTCCCGTTACCGGAGTTAACAGATATTAATCAAACAGTCAGCTCCCGAGGTAGGCCCCGGGGATACACGAAAGCGTTTTAGAGTACTTACTAGTCGACAGAATTACCGGATCAGATGAATACCAAAGTTGAAGTCCCCGGAGTGCGGCGTGCTTCCTACCTCGGTGAGCGCTAGAGATTGACTGGGGCGAGCAATGGCCGTCGGGGTGGCTAGACAATGACGCAGCGCGCCAAAACGGATGGTACCGTTATTTGGGCCGTATTGCGCGAGGCTTATTCAAGAAAACCCTAAAAGCTATTCTTTAATCTCTTACATCGAATTATATAATATAAGAATTACATTAGAAATTTATTATGCAGTTCCAAATAAAAGGTGAAGATCGGTTTTGCATTATGGCCTCGGCAAGTCTACGTCTCTGGCGGCCTGCAGGATACGTCATAAAGACACTTAAAATTTACGTTAATTATTGAAATGACAAATATTATAAAAATAAAAGGGGTAAAAAAGGAAAGCGAATTACAAACATCCAATTACTAATAATTTAAGGGTACGAAGCACTGATTCTACTGCGCCCTCTTCCTGTGGTTCGCGGCGCCCTCACACGCACACACACACATGTTGGCGGGAGATTCAAACGCCAGGGAAGGAGTGGAGTGGCGGGGTGTGATGGCATATCGAGCTGGGCGTAGCCCCGGACGATGTCAAGGTAAATTGCAAATCACAAAAGGCAAAATCACTGCCATCTTTGTTTATAAACGTTAGTAGGTATATATTTTCAGCACTTACTATCCAAACCATTTATCTCACGTATTATTACAAACATTAACATGCCTGGTTTTTGCATTTGTTGTAGTCTTTCCATTTCCATATTAACCTACTTGTGTTGCACGATACAAACAAGCATAACCAGAAAGCACTGCGGCGAAATATCTGGAGACAAATGACAGTCAAAGTGTTCCATTCCAAATGAAAGAGGACAAAATGCAAATGGCAAAACGCTAAATGTTGAATCGGATTTGGCTTGGAATACAACCTACGCAAACAATATTCTAAACTAATTACTTTTGGTATTCAATAGCCTATAGGCCAGGTTTACCACGAGGAAATTTTACTTTGGGTTTTCCTATATTTATTGACAAAGGTTCGAGGCAATGTGTTTATTTAACCTTGTTAACCATAACATCAAATTCAGTGTTAACCTTCATGTAACAGAAATGATAAAATGCAAAGTTATTAAAAGTTCTAGCTGATTGTAGCTTTTATGCACAATGTAAGTATAAAAAAATAAGAACAGTGGTTTTGAACTTGCCAAAATTCCAAAATAATAATGAAATAATCACAGCTCACCATGGAAGTTATAAGAAGTTATAAGAAATTTTTGTCTATTGCCCAAAAAGATTAGTCTAAATCATCAAAAATATAGGTCATTATATAAATCACAGCATCTTGCTATTCCAAGACCAGTGCCTATGAATTAGTCGAAATTACAGGACACACAATAAAAATGCTATTGTATTTGCGATAAGACAGAATTAAAAATTACTAGAGAAACCAACATGTTTACTTAAACAACTTGAAAAATTTATTTTTTAACAACGTGGGAGAAGTGTCTTAGTTCATAGTGTGTGTAGTTAATTCCAAAATATTTTGATTTTCCTGAATATTAAAGGGTACTTGGAATTTCCTGAATTTTCCCAGATATTACTGACTGTAACAACCCTGAAAATATATTAATTATTTAACAAAATTAGTCACAGAAATGTAAAATTTTGGTCAGGAAAAAGTCAGGGAAATTTATCACATGTGTGTGGACATTCTGTACATTCTCTCCCTGTATTTTGCTTTAATAAGGTCCAAATTAGAATATTGTTCAGTAATCTGGAATGACATCAAGTCGGCCGAAGCAAATAAACTAGAGAGTATACAAACAAAAAAATTAATTTAATAAACTTAAAAAACCTTCCTACACCTGCATTAACTTCTCTTGGTGCACGTAGAGTATATTTAGATTCTCTGTTTGTTGAAAATTGTTTTAACACTAAAATTAACTGTACTTATCTCCTGGAAACCACTGGGTTAAAAATACCACAATTTAATTCTTGTTTATACCAAACATATTGTACTCTACATAACTTCAATGACATCATATACCGATTAATTAGGAATCACAATAATAATCGTCTAAACTTAAAAATTTATCCTCTTAACTTGTCCTCTAGTCACATGTTATATTTTGTATTATCCATTTTTCTGTATATTTTGTGTATAGTAAATGTATTCACTGAGGTTTAATAATTATGTAATTAACATTTTGCTAAGTAATGTGTCATGTTATCTTGTTCTTTTGGTATTTATGTCATTTCTGTTTTCATGTTTTGTGTTTATCCTGTGCTGTCTCTATTTATTGTGATAGTGTTTGTTTTTACTTGTTTTGTGTCGTGCCCACCTCTAATGCGTGGGCATGTAACAAATTAAAAAAAAATTAAAAAAAATAAAAATAAATAAATAAATAACACTGGTCTGCATGAAAATCGGCCCTGACACCATACCTGCTGATTCTTATGTAAAATGACCTCCTGAATCCGAATATGATACCCGTCCCCTCCCTCCCAAGACCTATGTTTTCGGGGTTATTTTTTTTTGATAATTTGGAGGTATGAGAAGGATTATTTTAGCCTTTACATTTATCCTGAGGGGTTAAAGAGGTGAAATGTTCATTGAACATTTGCAGCAAGGAGATAGATTTTGGGGATTTGCCCCCTTAAATTGTAAATAATAATATTAATAACAAAATATAATAAAAAATAAAAATTATAAATTTTCAAAATTTTTCTAGCAATATTTTCACTTGTAAAGGATAAAATAAAAAGTAAAAAATAATTGTAAAATAATTATATTTTATTTGCTGTGCTTGTAATAGGGTATTTGATTATAGTTAAAATATTGATTTAAATGTTGTTAGCTTTACAGTAAACATTTTTCAAAACCAATTTAGCCAACGCATAATTCAGAAATATATATGATTATTATAAGAAATCATTCATATAATAATTAAATTCTCATGTTTGACCACGTGATTGAAAATCCACCGGATTGGCTGAATCTGGCGTGACGTCACCTGCTTGTAAACAGTAAATGCCAGTAAAAGTTTTGTATGGTGCATCAGTTTTTTCTTCAAGGTTTTTTTCGTCATATTAACTAGTATTCTTATCTAATGCTGACTAAAAGTAAGAAATTATTGTAATTATTAGAAAAAATATGATGGAGACCAACTTCATTAAAGCTGACAGTGGAAACCTCCCGAGAATAGACGCAATAATGGTCGGACTATTTTTTAAAAATAATCCCGATTTTTATGCTGCAGAATTAAAGAACGTGAAAGTAGCGTTGTAAGTGTTATTATAAATGATTAAAATATACTTTTAAATAATTAAGTAAATTAGAAAAGCCTAAAAACATTTTATTATTGTAAACATTTTATATAATGTTGACATATTGATTGGTTTGACCATTCAATAACAAAAGTAGGGCTCCCGTTAGAACTAATTTAAAGAGAATAAAAATGAGATGAAGTATGTATTTCAATGTATATAGATATAAAATTATTCACCAAATTATCGTTTTGTGAACCACAGTTATGTCAACATTAATTTAATAGGTAAGAGTTCCGTATCGCGTATCCAAATTGGTCTCTTGCTATGAATGGCATGACCCTGTACATTTTTGTTACTGTGGTACATAATTTTTCTGTTTTAGTTCGTCGAAAGATCCTGGATATAATCAAAATTTGTGGTAAAATAATTACTAATGGTCGTAAGTTGAATGCACAATATATTTCACTTTTTATTCAAATCAAGATCATAACTCATTGGTAGATCACAAGTTCTGTTTTATGCAGTATATTTCCACGTACTAAATTTAAACAGCAAGCATCATTTACCACAGGATCAATAATTATAGGATCATGCCATTAGGAGTAATGCTGGAATCACAATGCCCCGACGGCCCCGACACGACAGGCCCGACAAGTTAAATAGCCAATGAAATACAAGCTCGCAGTGACGTCAGCCCGACAAAATATGCACCCCGACGACCCGCAAGGAATAGATTCTATTTCTAATTTGGTCGTGTCGGGCTGCCCGACAGAAAAGAAAACGGCAACGGAAAGGAAACAGTACAGAACTATATTTCAAAAATATTTACCTACTTGGTAAATCTTTTTGCTGAAAAGTGAAATTTCGTTTTACGTGTGGGTGAATTGAAAAATTTGTAGCTTGCCTTAGTCTGTTTGTATAAACATAAACAGATATCAATGTGTTTATGGTTAAAGACGTTATTTTAGAATCCATCTTTTAACATTTTGATTCTTTTTAATTCTTCGCACTGCTAACATCAGGAGTATTTTTCTGTCCCTCACTGACATATCTTTATCTTGTTTCCTTGTAACTATAATAAACTACTCTTTGTTTTACGAATCAACTTAACCTTACTTCGTATCGTAGACGACTAAATTTTTTTTTGCACTTCAACTGTCAATAATAAATAAAAGAGCCTACTTTGTTTTTAGCGCATTCTATAATGCATTTTAATTTAAGTATTTAGTTTGGCATGATTTGCTGAAGGCCAAATTGAAAATTGTCGGGTTATTTTTGTCGTGGTATTGTGACCCTACGCTTTTAAATCTGTCGTGCTGAGATGCTGCACGACAGTTTGTCGGGCCTGTCGTGTCGGACCCGTCGGGGCATTGTGATTCCAGCTTAAGGGATAAACCTGGATACGTGATACGGAACACATGAAAGTATTAGTACTTGCTGCTATATCTTTCGGGTCTCTGCGAGCGAGCATTAACGACTTTTGTACGATCTTACAGTTCTTCGGAATGCTCACAAATATTTTCTCCGGTGTTTTAACGGACGTGTTAGTGCATAGTGGCACTACGCACCATTTGTAAGCCATTTCACATAACAGTAAGAATATCAAAGTTCTCACTAGTCGCATTGCGACGTGAAAGCTGACAGTTTGTTTACAAGCATGTGACGTCATGACATCAGGTGACCTGCAAACATGGCGTCTCACCGTTTTGGCGGCTTTTTTATTCATTTAAACTTTGATGATGATTTTCATAGAAAATAGATAACTTCACAAAGAATTAATCAAATTGCTTATGTATTATGTCATAATTAACAATTTTAGACATTTACCTAAAACCTGTAAAATACCCTATTCCAGTAGACAAGGTGATCCTTTCTTCATTTTTGCTGGCTTCCCTACATCTAAATGAAACAAAAGATGTGCTTGAAGGGAATATGAACATAAATAACTGCTTAAAGACTTTTTTATGCCCTCAATGTCAAGCTACTAAAACAATGAAACCAATTTCATTTGTTGGCTCAACCTCTGGTTCAAACTCATTGAAAGATAAAGTACCTACACTCATGTCAACTGCAAAGGGCTCTGACTCAAATTTATCCCTCAAATGAAATTGGTATTCAGTCTGACAAACCATTAAACGTTGTCATTGTGGGGCGAAAAATTTACTTAGAAAAATATGCGCTAAGCAAGATCTTCTTACAATCCAAATGGATGAACTGAGAAATGAAAATTGTATTTTAAAAACTTTACTAAATGATACACAAAGTGAATAGCGCAACTTACAATTACAGGAGAATCCCGTTATAGCGAGCATGGTAATAGCGAGAACACTGCTATAACGAGGTCTTCTTGAGGAATTTACGGCGTGATCGCGTGTAGCGCGCCTTGGTTATTTGTCTGCTTTATCTCCACCCCTCTTGCTCGCCACTAGACATCTTGCCGTTGACACCTGTCACATTCTTCAGGCGTGCAGTCGCCACCTAAGTGTGTGGCTTTAAAAATAGAATCCCGTCCTTTCTATTATCAAACTTCCGCTTGGCTTCACGGCCGAGGTATGCTCGACTCAAATAAACCAAGCCTTTGAATATACATTGACGCAGACCGCCAATGCTCCTCTATGTCGCATAGACCGCTATGCCTCATCAACGTTTTGCAAAGGCGTGTGCATCGAACGCGCTCGTGCGCGCACCAAAGTGTAGATCGTGCAACGAGGCGAACGCTAGGCAACAAGTGCTACGTCGGCGGAAGGATCCGGCCGGGTGTGGCATATCCCTCCGCCGAACTACAACAAATGTAATTATGTATATTTTTCCACAGGTTTTTATTAGACATTATTTCATCATTTAATATTTCAGTCCTCTTAAAAACTATGTTTCACTGTGCACCTTGTCCCGAACCTGGCCGGTTCAGTTTCCCGCGAAAAATCACACGTTTCCGCGGGAGGTCTGGCAGGCGTGCGGTGAGAGCGGCAGTGTACTTCTGGAGCTCGGAGAGGCCGGCAGCTTCTGCGCAACACGGAACCAGCAACTTTTGTTTTCACCGACATGTAGTTTCAATAGTCGTAATTTTTCTCAATTTATTTCGTACAGTTCCGTGGTCGGCCATAATTTACCATGTGGTATTTCACTTAAATTATTCAGTGCTCCAAGATAAGTGTTCAGCGTAATACGTAAGTACTGTGGGGAATCTACGAGAAGTTATGTCGGCGCTTCACGAAACAACCTAGCCGACCGGCTAAATAGTTTCAGCCCGCACAGGGCAGCCAGTAGGCGACACGTGCCACCAAACTTACTAACGAGTCAATATCTGGGACAAGTCTAAGAGTCAGGTAGAGTCGCCGGAGTTACGGGCCTACGTGTCATTAGCCCAGTGTAATACGTAAAGTGTAATAGTTAAGTGTTTTATTTGTCAGGGTATAATATGTCATGTTAGGGTTTATTCTGTAACCGCCGCATCACGTGCAAGAGTATGTCCTTCATGTGCAGTAAAATCGTGAGCCGCCACTGAGAAAGTGGCTGCGCGTGTGACTATTCAATTCAGGACAACCGTTACGGCCAGGTCGGGCACCACTATGTATAGGGCTGTGCCGTAATAAATTCATCAGGCAGCAATCAGTAACTTTGTGTTCTTCTTCAGGCGTCCCGAGTGGCCATAACAGCTCGGGGGGCCCTACTGTGTTAATCCCTACCTCTAGCCACAAGGCCGAACCTTCCCTGAGATCACGAACCGTATAAAAATCACGTAAAAATCATTGGAGGTAGAAGGGACGGCGTCAACATATACTTGAACGCATTTCTTATTATTTAGAAAATAGACAAAATCTATTTTTTCCCGCCATTAAACATAACAATGCGCACTTTTTTTAAAAATATAAATGCTCTTAATTAATTTGTTGGGACATTTTCATTAATGTATAATAAAATTGTTTATAACTATGTTAGGGCAAAAAAGTTAGAGCCGTCTTTATACTTGTTGCTAATTGATCGCGTTAATTATACACAAATATTTATAAACTTGTTTGGAATTATTTGTCGTGACACGTTTACAAACACGTCACGTTATTTATTTTACTATCTGACAAATAGTAGGCACTACCGTATTTATTTCCGAATCGCTAGGACAGTTTTCTTGTAACTTTAGTTTCGGTCAGTTGTTGAGGTATCTGTCCGGGAAGGGGGTGGTGATGGTTTGAGTTTAATCCCAAATTTTTTTCAAAAAAAGTTTACAGGTTTCTTTAAATGAAAAAAGTATAGTTTTCCAGCGACTATTTCGTTTGAGGCGTATGTGCGTAGCCGCACTCCTGCTTTTTTTTTGTAAGGAATTAAATCATCGTGCTACACTAGCGCTGCCTGTTAACAACATCCCTAACCAACATGACCGCCAGCAGACAGCCCGCGTCGACAATAGATAGCAGGACAATGCTGCGTCGGCCGCGGGCCAAGCCGAGTAATCGATTGCGGGCAAAGATGCTATACTTACGTGGCGTGGTAGGGTATTCTGGTTATTTTGACGCAATCGGTGATCGCATCCGTACTTGTGGGGTATCATTTTAAAGAGAATTCACACATCTGCTCACAGAAATTAAGATTTTGTTAATAAAACCTGTTATTTTACAATTATACAGGTTCAAACACAATTTTTATGCTATATACGGTTTATTTTTATTTTTTGGGGGCCAAAATCTGTCCAATTCGGTTATAGAGAGGACACGGTTATAGCGAGGACACGGTTATAGAGAGGATCAAACCCGGAACCGTGACACCTTGCTATAAAGGGACTCTAGTGTACTGCTGTTATGCACCAGAAACAGAATACCCACCCTTCCCAGGCAACTCCAGACAAGGTGACACACAGTCGAGTTGTACAACACAGAGCGGTAAGTATGACAGTGAACAATGCCCGAATGACGTCACCTCAGCATCAACAGACCCGCAGGGATGTACAAAGTTAGCACCTTTTATAGTCCGTCTGATCAGAAAAATCCTCTTGTACTCAGCAAACCAAACGAAACAACAAATCCTCAGCACGACAAAGATGGTTTCATTGAAGTGAGATATCGCAAAGAAACCCAAATAGTTCAAAAATCACCCAGCATACTGATAAGAAATGTGAAATGCAAAGAGGCATTAGAACCATCTCCACTTTAAAAGCGAACCCTAGACAATATAAATCTAAAGCACTGTTTGTCTCAAGATTTGACCCTTCAATCTCGGAAAGTGACAACACATCATACGAAAAAGAAGGTGAACTTGTTATCTCTTATCTCCAGATTGTCAAGCTAAAGAAAAAAAATATGATACTTATGCTTAATTTTAAGTAGCCATTCATGAGAAGGATTATGATAGACTAAACAACAGTGTTTTTTGGCAGTGGTTGTTTAATCACAGAGTTTTGTGGTAAATTACATTAAAGGGTTTCTCTTATAAATTAATTACCTCACATAGAAATTAAAAAAAAAAAAATGTTTCACAAAACAATTGGGCGCTATTATGTATTTACCTGCCAGTCTAATATGTATCTGAGATAGAGATTGAAAATAAACGGCTACTGACACGAGAATTATGATAAAACCTTGTATTTTGTTAAATTGACTTACATCACAATTACAATGATTATTTAAAAAAAAAAAAGAACAGAGTTTTTTACTATTATCTCATTGACTAATGAAGATTTTAGTGTCATTAGCATTTCCATTCCAATTTCAACTCAGCATTTAAACATTTCCAATATGGGTTATCTGTAGTAAATTGTCTTTGTCAGTATCAATCTGATTACTTTCAGAACAAACCTTGTACAAACGAATCAAAAGTATTTTAATTGAGAACGAGAATGAAGATGATAACCAAACTCTTCAAAGCTTGGTTGAAAAATAACAGGTTGTGAAATTATCAAACACTATGAAATAGATCAACTCTAAACTGGAGTTTACTGAACAAGACATTATCGACATGGTTTTGCCTCAAGTAGGCCCATCAAATGACAACCAAGCAAACAACGAGGACAAGGATGTAGCAGAGAACAGCAATAATGCTGCCATTGAGATCTTCAATGCCTTAGAGGTAGGTTTATTATGGTACATTCTAATACTTTCAGGTTTCCTTGTGGTCCATTACACCTTAGGATTTTAAGTACAGTACACCTATCCCCCACATAGCACGTTTTCAGATTGGGCGGATTCATTTAGCGCGATATGAATTTTACTGCCCCAGTCTTGAATAGCACGTCTGTAAATTTCAGTTAGCAAAAAATCTGGCAAGCAAAAAAAAAAGTCCAGCATGACGCCACAAAGAACGTTTCAACTTCTGTAAACAACAGATGTGCCGTGGGATACAGTTAGCCAATCAAGGGGGGAAGAGATGCACATGCAGGTCTGTCTACGCTATCGGCTGTTGTACAAACATCAGCTATGGCAAGTTAAATTGCGGCTATAGAGTGTAAAGGACCAAATGTTTTTACGTCCGAGTGTATGCCGCCGTACCGTACCATTGTCGCCTGGCCACAAACCGGGCCGTGAACTCAGTCGAGCCAGTGGCAGGGAATTCACTCAAACAAAAGCAACGTCTACCCATTCAGCTGCCGGTAACTGTACGTGCTTGATCACTCATAATGTATCGAGTTCAAGTATTTGAGACAAAACTAGAAGTATTACGGCATGCAGGCCACACTTAAGCAAGTCATCTGTGCCATAATAGTACGAAATAAGGACTCTTACCAAAAGTTTATAGAAGTCTGATGCTGTTGGTTATACTAGTGGGAATATATCTGACATTAGATACCGGGACAGAAATGAACAGATGTTTCACGTGGAAAAGGTTGTTAAATGAATGTTGCAATGACAAAAATAATCATTGGCCTGACAGGATTGGTGTGAACCAGGTAACCAGATGGTGATACGCGATTAAGCACTTTAATTTTTGAAAAATTAAAATGTAATTATCCGGACAGTAATATCTGATTCACTGTCAGTAAAGGATGGTTTGGAAAGGTATGCGACGTGAGTTGAAGGTCACGCCCGGGCGGGCAAGACAGCCAGCCGACTGAAGATAAAGTACATACATAACCAAGTATCTCCCATTACGTGGCGTTGTATTTGTCATACAAAGTGCGATGGGAGGCATATAAAGATAAATGGTGTGACATATTTATAGTGAGTGTTATTCAACGCATTTATATTACATGAAGTATATTTTCCTACACAATTTTGGAACACATTAAATAAATTAGCCTTGCTATGTATGGAAACTAATGCTTCAGAATACGTGATTTTGAATAACACAAGCATTTTTAGGAACAAATTAGTCATGCTAAATGAGGGATAGGTGTACTATACTTTTAAAGTAAAAAATTAGTAAGTTTTTATTTTTTAAGTTACTTTACAGTTCTTGGAATGATTAGAGAAAGCTACGTCTGCAGACATTTTACTCATGAAACGATGGCGTGAAACTACTGCTCAAAAATTATGCAAGGGAAAAAAGTAGTAAAACAAATTTATATGTAATTGAAAATAGTTAGTTCAATTATTTTCTCTACTAAAGTGCAAGTTTTCTTAAAAATATTAGCAAAACTGAATATACCTTCATTTATTTTACATAATTCTTAAAAAAATTATGTTTTCATTAGTATACAAAATTTTGGTAATCCAAAACCAGAGAGGTTACTGTAAAACTTAAACCCTTCTCAACTTTTAGGAAGAATTCAGAAGAGTTCAGTTTAGCTGGAATGCACTATATGAATAACTATATGAATATTTTTATTAAAAAAAAAATAAAATAAAAAAATAACCCCGATGAATTAAATACAGAGAAATTGAAATATTACTACATATAATAAAGCACTGGCAACACACATTGATGTGCCAACATGCTCTTCTAACAGCTACACGTCAAGTGCATATGCACAGTGCACACAAAACAAGCAAAACATGTTTTTTTGAAGTGAAAACTTCTTTAGCTGCATTGAGCAATTTTTGGTAGGGGCAAAACTTATAGATTTGCGTCACCGACATGCTAGTGACGTGTTGTGCCAGACTGGAGAATCTGCAGCGGCCTGTGTACATGTATACGCATATATACACTAATACATTGTATATCAGGGTAGCTACACATTTTCAGATATGAAATTCCCTGACTTTTCCAGGTTTTCCAGACTAAATGAAAATTTTTCCAGGCCATTAAAATAGGTAATAATAATTGTACTCGGTAGAATAAGGCGGAAAGTGTGGATATGGCATTTTTATCTCCCACATATTGAACTGTTAATATATGTCTATTGCAATTGATCAAAATCTTTATGTCCCTGACAAGCTGTTGTCGGTATATAGGGAAATACTCAATGTGGGATTGCTTTAAAATATCTGGAAATGCACAAGTTTTTTCTTCAACAGTAAGTGTCGAGACTAACTACACTTAAGGGATAATAAATTTTACATAATCTGTTAATGTACCTAAACATGGATTTTTTTTAAAACTATGTATAAATGTAGTGAAATATGTACTACTAAACAAAAAAAAATCTTTAAACATACTTACTCATAACAACTCACTTTTCAGAGAACTGGGATAGCTTTTCACAGTTTCATAAAGCAGAGGCATAAATTTAGGGCTATGATGGAAAACCACTTTCTTATATCAGATCACACACTGTAGGGCCTAGGTCCATATTGTTTACAAATGAGCAGAAACAAAAAAATAAATTTACAAAAGCTGGGAAAAACTTGTAGTAAAATGTCACAGAAATCGTATCACATGTTTACTGCTTGTGATGTTCGTTTATCTTACATATTAATTCTCAGAGAAAGTAATGTCAGTTTTCTTAAAAAAAAAATCTTTTCTACTAAATTGAGACTTTTTTGATTTCCATGTTTGTTTCGTTTCAAGTTTGAAATTAACGTCGCCTTAAAAACATTCCAAAACTTTCGTACATGCAATGTTTATTTATTTAAATATATGTATTTAAAGTCAATGCTATTGGAATCAAGGCAAAACACACACACTATCGTATTTAAGGTGGTGGTTACTAATTTGATAACGAACTACGCAGTAATAAAGCGCTCAAAGTTTCCTCTTCATGCTGTTAACCAATGTAAACAATAGAAAATGGTTTTCATATTACCGTTTCTACAAAATAATTGAAAATCACACACTATAACTTAACAAACTACAATTCACACACACACTCCAAGCCAAAGGTAAGCCCGTAGGCCTTTATTTTCATATCCGTAATCCATAGCACAAAACGGTAAACGTCTCACGAAAACAAAGCAAATTCAGCCATCATAACCGTTCTTTTTCCCGCTTTGCCACGATCGACTAATCAAAATCGCGGGAAGTATCGATCGCTTTGCACAGCACAACAGATCATCATGCGAAGTCCGTAAAGCGTTTATTCATTTATTTATTTGTTAGTTTTGATGTCAGTGACGTATTAAATTTGAACTGCAGTTGGGCAAAAATGTATTGGGTAAATTTTACAAGAATGTAAAAATTCTATGCAATTTCCAGTATGTTTCTTAATTTCCCTGACTTTTCCCGGTTTTCCAGGTTTTCCCTGACCGTAGCAACCCTGTATATACTCGACTGTATCATGTGCGTGTTGGAATCTTTTTTGGATGGGCAAAATCTTGTGAGTTCGCATCACCGACATGCTGTAGTAGTAGTAAGTGAAGTTAATTTGACCACATGAATACATGACCTAGATCTGACATCACAGGTAAGTCATAGATAAGTAATGAATTTTTACGTAACTTTTACATACCACTGACATCTGTTTTGACAAAAAAATAATGTAAGGATAAATTATATCATGCTGACATTGTACTGATATAATACCAAAATCATTTTCTTACGTACATTTGACGTAGAAATGTCATATTACACATTTAAAAACAAAGTTTTAAGTTTTCACTTCTGTTGACAGTCCCCATGACTGGCTATTTTTTTTTATAATCATGCTTTCACAATGTAAAAATTCTAATAACATAATCAAAAGTTATTGAAAGGAGCTACAGTAGAACCCCGATTTAACGAAGTGCTACGGTTACCGAAAATGTTTACTCTAAATCGATGTTTCGTTAAATCCGATTTACCGATTTTCAATGACCACCACACTCATAATCGCGTACCTACGTTTCCATATCGTAGACAGGGTCGACGCTGATATCTTGTGCTGCCGTGCTATCTCAGACTTCGTCAACTTTCCATCTTCAACGTTTTTGATCTCGCTCGTACGGCCCCCGGTTCGTACGTACACCTCGGTCGTACATACAGATTTTTATAAACCGTGAAAAATGGGGCATAAAAAAAGTTTAAAAATATGTAAAGTGTAAGAAATATGTTAAAGTTTATTAAAATACAGTCGCAACCTGCAGCGTTTATAACAAATACGAGCTACATACACATTGCGTCACAGTAAAAAATTAAAAAAAAAAAAAGGCCGCAAATTGATGGAAATTTACCGTCCATAGCGCGCCGTACGCGGAGAAAGGTCATTGTACTCGGTCAGCTGCTGTTACGGCGCGGCGTAGCCGCCGGCTGACTCTCTTTGTTCGCTCAGCTGCGCAGCACTTATAAAAAACGTATTCCAAAAACTAAACACCGCGCACAAAGCTCTTACTGAGAATATAGAGCTGTAGCAAACCGTATGTATTCGGTACTGAGAAACGGGTGCGCCATCTAGTTACGAGTAACGAAACGTTACACACGGCTGCATCTCGTTACTCGCATTTTTCGTATGTTTTACGCATGCGCGCGCATATTCGATGAATTTGCGTTACAAAGAACGATGTTTGTTTATTAAGTAAAGTATAATTTGGAAATTCCTCGTCAAAGTTTTTTACTGTTTATTAAAGGTATTGTGTGTGTAGACAAAGTTTGAGATTGGAACAGAAACAACGTAAGAAAGTATTGTTTACAAATTAGAAATATGTTTTTATTATCGCGTATTTTCACGTTTTTTTTTGTTCTTATCTTAAAAGAGATAGTATAAAAAAGCCGCTCTAATGAGATTTAATTGTTTCTTGGTTAACAAAAACTGTTAATTATCAAATATTGTTAATTGTTTATATTCTATTTATTATTATTTACGCGACGTCATACTGTACGCGTACGCAATACGACTCGATTCGTTGCTGCAACATAACATAGCATGTTATGCGGTATCAGAAGTAACGAGTAATGTAACGTGATACGATAGTAACGAGTACTAAGTAATTGTTATAGTAACGAATACATACGGGGACGCTTTTTTTCGTTACTTTTACACCTCTAGAGAATAATGATAATGGCGTATTAGTGTGACGTGGTCACAAGTTGAAAAAACCTGGAGGATGGGAAAGGGAATATTTGGAAACGTGTGATTATTGGCTAGCACTGGTACTATGCGGGCGTGTTTGGAAGATAACGTGGTGAGTCAAGCCAGGGATATGGATGGAGAAGGGGGATGCGGACAAAGAAACCATTCATGACGTCATGTGTCGCGGACAGTCTATCTATCCAGGCACGCACCTACGCAATTCAGTTACAGCGCCCGGAGTTTTTAAGCAATTTGAACAATTTTTTTTAATTTTTTCATATTTGGACAGATGATGCAAAGGCACATATTAATATATAGTACCTCCATTCTATTACTGACACCACAGAGTGTATTTTTTAATAAGATTCCATTACTATTTACTTACATTTTTTTGGAAATCTATATTATTATTTTAATAAATTGGTGATTTTTGTTGGTTCCTGAAAACCTTTACGTTAAATCGCTGTTTTCGTTAAATCCGTGTTCGCAAAATCGGGGTTCTACTGTAGTTTATGGGTTATGAGAAAATCTGTCTTCAAAACATTCATTCTCAAGTTCTAAACTTTGAATCTTACTCATTTGCATCTATTACAAGAACTTAGAAGCTAGTTGTAACAAATAAAACATTAGAAAAGGTTTATAAGAACAGATGAATGTAGTAACCAACAAACAGTAGTTCTAGTAATGTAAATATATACCTGTCGCCTCCGTTCATGGTGTAGATTAAGATGCAAGATACGACTTGTCACACCTTTTGCCAACAAGGCCAAGAGATATTTAAGAATTCCATGTATTATTGTTGGTACAAGTAAAGTCCAAATTGGCAGCATTCTACCTATGACAAACACACAAATCGTTGGATAATATGTAAAAATGTTTTGTAATTTTGGCTAGCCAAAAAAATTAATTTGTATTTGTACATGCAATAATTATTGTTAAACAATGATTCTTATATTCTATTTATTCATAAGCACAGTAAAATTTGTTACATTTGAAGCTGAAGCAATATAATTTGAAAGTAATAAAAACTTGAATTAAAATAACTGTTTTATAGGTGAAGTGATCATGTAACAATCCAGACCTCCGTCTAGACCAATATTGGTTTAGATGCACATACATACATACTTGAAGAGATTTGAAATGAATATCGAAATATTATTTAAGTTACAGAAAAAAAAGTTACTGTTGATGAATGATTATTGAAATAAAGTCTCTCAGACAACTTTTACTCATTTTTACAGCTTTTTTTTTTTAATCCTTCACAAAAATTCACAACTCACCATGGTCCTCATATTCTGACCATTAAAACATGAAAATGATGAAAAATACAAACAGGTGGCACAAAACACCTTCACTTACTACAAAACTCAAATTTACTGTTTGTTGGCATTAAAAGCAAAAATTTTATTCTGTTTGTTAGTAAATCCTGAAGTCGCTTGCAACTCACAGTACAAGACAACGGACTCCCTCCTCAGAATAATGACGAAGTTACTCTATCATCTTTGTGGGCTGTTACTGATAACCGCGGCCCACATTTCAAACTAAATTTAATTTAATTTTAATAATTAAAAATTAATTACAAGTTCTGAATAACTTAAAAGGTTAAATATAAATGGTAGTGCCCCAACCTCAGCTGCGAAATTCTCTGCTACTACATTCCTTTATTAGATCGAAGCCACTGCCCGCACGTGGCCTTTTGGTACCTTGTACAGACACTGACTAACTCCATGGCTACCCTTTGTCTTCCGAAAGGGCCATGGATGCTCACATGACGTAATTAATAAACAATCACAAAAATATCGGCCAATACTGTCAATGACAACAGTATTCCCACCAACTCACGAGTCTTTCCCACCTTTACAGAAATCTATCTCTTCCTAGCTCTTACGTGACTGGCCGAATTATTGCATCAGCCTGCTTTCAAACAAAGAATCATAGCAAAAAAAAATACAAAAAAAAATTATGTTAATCTACAAAATCTTATACAACCAAGGAAAAATTAACTAAAAATAATTTCAAAATACTTTTTCACAATAAAGTGAACATACCATCAGAAATATTTTAAAAAATTTAAAAAAAAAGTAAACTTATTGCAAATGCACAAATACAATATTTTCCCGCCGAAGGGTCGCCCCTGCGTATAGCTCGCACATTTAATTTTAGGCATAAAAATCTAACTTTTTCACTGCAAGGGTCTTGAATAAGAGTCGCAGGCTGCAGTCCAGCACCCACATCTCCCCCCTTTCCCTCATATTTATAACCCCTTTTATTTCTCGCACTACCTAAAAATAAGTAAGAAAAAGACTGCTATTGTATTTTATTTTTTACCCAAACCCTTTGCCACGCAGAAAGAGGAGGCAGAAGCTACTCTTTATCAGTTCCTTCTAAAAACAGCACACACATTAGCGGAAACTCTATGGGGCTGGAGGAATAAAAAAGCAGCACTTAAAAACACCAATGATGTCTACAGTTATATTACGGAATGTAAAGTTGAAAGCAAGAGAAATCTCACGCAAAAACAATAATGCTTGGGCACAGTTGCATCATAAACAAATGTCAAAATAGAAACGTTAATTGGGTAGGGTGACAGTTCATGGGACATTTACAATGATGAGAGAGGCCTCATGACCTCATGCACACACGTTTGCACGCATGCACACACACTTGCACAAACATGCACAAGCAAACATGCTCACACTTACGCATGCAAACACACACACTCACGCATGCAAACATGCGCACACACACATGTGCACACACAAACACACACAAACAAACACATATACACAAACACACACAAACAAATGCACACACTTGCTTTCTCTCTGGCTGGTTTATATTCAGATATTCCCATGCTCACGTCACCTACTCAGAGCAGTAGACTTGTCACTTTCCAGCGCCAACCTTACGCGCTGTAGATGTAAATTAACTGCGCTATTCACGGAGCTTCACACTACATACTACTAACATATTTTAATTAAACAAATTATACTTACTTGTGAGGTAATGTTAATAATAAACCAACATAGACTAGTTATTTACAAACATATTCAACCCTACAGTGAATGGTTAGTTGTGTTTTAAATCCTAAATTTGTCATAAAATGTGGGACTCTTACGTAGGTAAATATGGCACTTCTCAAAAGAATAAACAGCTGTTATTTAAATCAAGCTAGAAATCCTAATCATATATCATTTTGGATTATAAAAACATAAATTTTTAATAATGTCATATACAAAGTGGGGAGGTCCTAGATTTTTACAATATTATGAAAGAAGAAACACTCATAGTTCATAGATGTGTGTGTGATGCTGTCAGCTATCTGGGTGGGATTCAAGCCCATCCTCCATGCAGCACACAGACCACATGTACACTTTACTAAAGCCCAGCAGGACGCAGAACAGCAGCGTTAGCACAGGCAGATGAGGCTCGTCGTCACAAGCTGAGTGATTGGGCTGTGAACGAACTGGAAGCCAAAGAGTGGGAAATTCCTAAAGAGGCTTGTGCTGAAGCTAGAGAAAGTGATGATGAACTCGCAATGTAATGGCCATATTAAGTAAAGAGAATAATAATATAATAAGATAATAATAATAATATTATAATCATTTACCTTGGAAGTGGCTGGGATTTAAAAAAGAAACAGGCTAAAAAAACTTAATATCTCAGAGGCGACACTAAAGGCCAAACAAAGAAAAGATAATGCCTCCCTGTAAACACTGTGTAGACTGTAGATCGCTAACTTTATATTAATAAATAAAAAATGCAGTTTCGTCTATAGACGTGCTTCAATTTATTTTATTTCATATGTCTGAATTGTTACAAAAGGATATAAACATCATTTTGATAATAATAAGTAAACTTTAAAGTAATTTTAATAAGTTAAATTTATAATAGGGTAAATTTATAATAATACCAATCACAATGAGTTAAGTATATGACAGGGTTAGATTTATAATAGGGCCGGTCCGAAAATTATTACACAAAAGCATTAAGACATAATTAAAAATAAAACATAATACAATACAGTGAAATTCAGTTACAACGTACTTCAGAATAACGTATCTTTCTGTTCAACGTATGATTTTAAATTTCCGCTCAAAACACCAATGTCAACAATGTAAAAATATTTCACTTTAACATTAAAACCATATCCTACCTTTCAATGCAACGACCATTCTTTTCCAGTTATCAGGAAAATTTTACATACATAATTGTTACTGTATTTGCGCAGGGTTTTTTTTAATATGAATGTACATTATGATTCATTTTTATCACTTTCAAGAATCGTTAACAAGTATAAAACGTAAACAAACAATATCTCAACGATTCATAGAATCATAGTACAGTATAACGTACCATTCTTCCTCCTCCATGGATCACACAATTTAGTGCACGAGACGATCTAAGCAATCAATTGCTGTCTCGCCTCTCTTCAAGACAATTGTTTTTAGGTGCGCCATCTTTTCATTATTCGTAGAGAACGTTTTAAAAGTTTTAATTAACGCAGATACAAACGTTAAATAAAAACTATATTTTACCTTACATACGAAATAGAAAACCCAATAATGTTAATTTATGCAGGTTAAGTTTTGAACTGTTTGTTATCACAACATGGCCGACACGTTTTGTGTTGCCATGAAGGTTGGAATGTCGCCTGACACATGTTCGCGAGGCGCGCTACTAGTGCGGCGCTATGGTTATCTATGGATGCGAGGTTTGTTTACGTTTGACGTGGCACGAGGCAAACAATATTGTTGATTGAATATTTTAATCAGGATGGATGGCTAAAAAGATAAAAAGAAACGCAAGCAGTTCGCTTTGAAAGAAAACGTGTAAATTTTGAAAGAAGTTGACAAAGGCATGAAAAATGCAGATGTGGCACGGTCGTTTGGTTTGGTGCCCACTACACTGTCAACAATAATAAAAGATTGCGAAAAAATTATTCAACTGTACGAACAGTCATCTTTATCTGCTGGTCGCAAGAGACTTCGCCTAGGAGATAACAAGGGAATTCTATCTCCATAAATGTATATATCTGCAAAATAGTTTAACCCATTTGTCATTTTTTGTTCAACAGATATAAATTTTGTACATGTAGGCCTAGAATTTAGGCTACTGTATTAAGTTCAGTAATTTTTTTTAAAATTCTTGTTGTTTTACAAATATTTGCTTCCAAGCTAATTAGGGATGGGGCGAATCCTGATTTCCTCGAATCCGAATCCTAACTCGAATCCTCGACTGGAATTGCCGAATCTCGAACCCAAACCCGAATCTTTTAATAGATGATGTCCACATATTTAATGTAAGTGAGATGTATTTTGCTTGCACTAAAAGTCCCTTGACTTTATCACATGTAGATTGGTACATTTCTGGTATAAGTGTATATAAAGACAACAATTTTTTCTTGAGAAATTTCAGTTTTAGTACAGATTAGCGGTTAGGATTTTTTCTATAAATAAGCTAGAGGTCTGCGAGCCTAAGAATTTTACTTCGAGCCGAGCTCGAGCTTTTGTGGTACAGTTACACTTTTGGGAAATTATTTTTATCTTAAACTTAATATCATGTTTGAATAAAGTATTAAAATGAAGTGGGCTTATTAATTTTGGGTAACTATTTACAGAGTGTGTTTACATTTTGCACTGCTAGAAAAAAAATAACATTTTTTTTTTCATTGAATCTTACCTGTTTCCATTGGTTCATTAGTAACTGATATCATCCAACTAAAATAACCAAGTATATGTTTGTGTAAATGTAACATATATTTGGAAAAATTTCACCCTTGTCAATTTTTCTGGAGTCCTTACTGAGCTTCAACAAACTTAGCACCAAAAATCATGTTGTTTGAAAAGTACATTCAAATTGTTTCAACATTTCCACTTTTCAGCACAATAATTCTGAGAGAGATTGTCACAGAGTATTAAATTCTGTTCTTTAATCTATCATTCAGAACAATAATTTGTTCTGCACGTTCAGGAGTTAAATTAGCTCTACGATTGGAGATAGTGTTTCCAGCAAAAGAGAAGCGTCTCTCGCTGGCAACCTGCTTGGCTGGAATGCTTTAGTAAAATTGCTTAACCTCAAAATTAGTGTCATAAATATCTGTAACTGGTCATTAAAGTTTAATCAATTGAAAGTAATAAAAATAAAAACATTTTACTTCATTCAATTTACACTTGCAAAAAAAACATACACACAATAAACCTACATGGAAATTAAAGTCTTTTTCAATATCCTGAAGTCTGAAGTATGTTTACTCATGTCATTAAATGTAGAGCTGTATTGAAGAGGCCGATTTTGCCAATATTTAGTTGAATCGGCATTTCTGCCGACTTTCGATACAGTACGCTCGTTAATTTTCGGCCGATATTACTGAAAAACGAAAGAGACTGCCATAACCTAAAAATCCACGAGTACCATTTTCACTTTTCGTAGTAGTACTGCATTCTTTCAGATCGCATTATTTCTTAGCAACATGTGCCAACTGTACATATCAAAGTTTAACATCTTTTTTTTTTTTTTTAACAATGTTCTTTAATTTAATATGTCATAAATAAATAATACATTACTATCACGGTAAATATACATCTCAGTTGTTACGGTAACTATAGTGCAAATATGGTAGCTATCATGCTTCTGTAGTAATTATGGTATTCTACAAAAAATCTTTAGTTCTTTTTATGGTAATAATCTTAAAATAACTATTGGGTTTGTACTGTAGTTATGGTACATCATCCATATTTCTTCGTATGTTGTTGTTCATTTGTCTTTTCTTCATATTTACGTGTGCCATTATTTGAGACAAGAAGTTTCAGAAAAAATGTTAACGGACATTATATCACACATTTAATGGCGTAAATGACGAGACCTCGGGCAATTTAAACGCTTTATACGGAAAAACCTACCATGCGGGACCTCGTAAGCGAGTTTTACTGTATTTTTTTCCCGTAAATAGTAAAAACCGAATCCTTTGACGAATCCTATATCAGACCCGCCGAACCTTCGAATCCCTAGGATTCGGCAGATTCGGCGGATATTGGATTCGGTCGCCCCATCCCTAAAGCTAATGTAACATTTGATCCCCTACTACTTTATTTTTAAAAATTCAAAAATAATACATTTTAAAGGTAAATATATAGACTTTCAGAATAAAGTACTTTCATTACTAAGTATGGAAGTTGAGGCTTTATTGATGTACTTTATAACGAGATTCTACTGTATGTATAAAATTCACACACTTTTGTTTGGTAGATAAGTAATTATAAAAATGTAACGGAATTAAAATTTGCTCGACTTGCTAACATCCTAATTATTGCGGAAATGGCCCACTGTTGGTGTTAAGGAACAAAAAAGGTCCTGAGTCGTCGTGGAGAATTTGGAAGTTGAAAGTCCGTAGCCGGTGGGTCTGGAGTGACTATTTCTTATGATGCCAGGAACACCATTTGGCCGCAATCTTGGCTCAGGTTCTTGGACCCTGTCTGCGAATAAGCCAAATCCAAAGGAATTAGACCTAGTCCGCAGACAGTCATAATAGGCACAAATGCCTGCAAAAAAAGGGAATTATCGAGGAAGAGAATGGGTATCGACAACTAACCAAAACTGGGTGTTGCTCCTTGAAATCAGGAGGTGTCTGGTCATGGTGCCCACGAGACTTGGTGCGAAATTAGTGCGGTGAATGCAGAAGCACTCATAATTAAAAAAATGAACAATCTATTAACTATAACGCTGACTGAATGTTTACAAAAAGGTAACTTAAAACAAGATTGGGAAAACATCCCTTGATGAGGGGATACTTTGGCTTCAGGGCCGAAAAGTTCTGAAGATGTTCGAGGGAGGGGTTGATGAAGACAGGCTTCGAGAGCTAGATGCTGCAGTTGGCACCTGATCGCAGCGCTATCTACTGGGGAGTGACTGAAACAGAGACGAAGTTGACTCGCACATTTTGAATGAGACTACCTCAAAAGCAAAGGGCTTATGGAGGAGACTGGTGGAGCGCTATGATGGCTCGGAAGAGAAACACATGAGAACGTATGTTGCGTGGGTCGCTAGAGGAAAGGTGTGTTGAGAAAAAATTCTAACACCCAGGGGAAGTAGTTGACAACTCCACTACTAGAGGTCAGAGGTGGTACATTCGAACACCCTTGGCCAGTCCTTGAGACAAGCCGTTGCTAGCCGGGATTAAGCACTGGTCAATGCTCTGGGCAGTAATTCGTGGAATAGAGGGAGGGGGCGGGATGCTGGAAATGTCTTCCCCGGAGCACCTATATGTGCTCGACAGCCGTGGAACATTATAATGGGGCATGACTGTAAGTACTCACCTCAGGCGAGCTCTGAGAAACGAGCTGCCCCGGGAAGCTTCAGGAACAAGCAGTCCTGATCACGACTGCAGGGGGAAATTTCAGGCGCCGGTCGGGCACTGAAGCAGGGAGAAGATGAGGCAGGATGCTAGCCTCGCAAAGGGTCGGCAAAATTTCAGATACTGCGCTGGGAACGACTCGAGAAACTAGCCGAACAAAAATTAAGTGGGAGGCTACAGTGAGCGGAACAAGTTTAAATTTAAGCTATGAAATTACTGTTAAGATGATAATTTGTATCAAATTTAAAAATTGTGCCAAAAATCATTATTGGCAGCACAGCAAGTATAAAAATTGTGAAGTTATGGAATGACTTGCTATGCTTGCTGAACAACATTATAATGCAAAATGTTGTTTGAATATTAGTTTTAAAATAATTGATGGTATTGTATATTTTTTACATAATTCTTCTTGGAACTAAGTTATAATTTTTAAGTTTATATTTTGTACAACACATTTTTTGAGTGGATAATTTTTTTGGAGACATTAACTTTCCAGATTTGTGTAGGTATTTTATATTGTTTAATTTATTGAAGTGAAAACTTCTTTTGGCGCACCACACACACACTTTTTCGTAGGTAGTAAGTTAGGCTGATCCGTCACGCTTTGAGGTGAAAGGCTCGATCGGATGAACTGCTCTTCGCTGTTGTGTCGCTGTGTTTAGCATATTCAATTAAAACGTGATAATTGTCATTATTAATTTAATAGTTATCAAGTTATTATTGGTACGTAATAATAATTATTTTAACAATTATTTGGTTTACATTGATTGCGGTCTTAAGCAAAGATATCAGAAGAGAATGTGTAATACCCGGCCAATGCATTTACGAAATATGTTTAGGTTATGATAGGGAGTAAATTCATGTAAGTCGTCATCGACATGGTCACGTGACGTGTTAACAACAACACTATATCTGTTCCTATTAGTATAACTTATTGCGCTTTTAAATCTTAGGTATACGATAACTGTGCCGTAAAATGAGTGTGTTAAATATATTAATATTCTCATATAGATATATAGTTTAAATAACAAAGAAAACGGAGTCTTTGTGGCAATATAACCTAAAAATTAAGAACATCTTTATTTATTTTTTTAATACCTATAATTACTAAGCAATGCATATTTTAAAGTAATTTAGGAGTTATTTTACTAATGTGATTAAACAAATTTGTTGTGATAATATTTTTTCGTAAAAATTGCGAAAACATCTTTACTTCTGTGGGCAGTCCTCATGACTGCTTTGAATTTCATTGTGTTAAAATTCAATTTTATATTATGTTACATCAATCCTTTAATTACAACATTTTTAATTTTTTTAATACCAAAGTGTTGGAAATCAGAAAACAGTAAAAACTTAGCATATTCCTTTGTTCTATCCAATGCATTCCTGCTAGTGTAAAAGGGACTAAAGTATTTCTCCCGATTGCGTGGCACAATTTCTTGTCAGCCATGCGGCAGAAGATAATCGCCGGAGCTACCACTATGTTAGGGAGTTGGGGGTGGAATGGCATCCAGTCAGTCAGTGTGTTATGTACCAGAAAAATATGTCATAAGAGTGTCAGTCATAACACTGTATGTTTGATGCCGAATGTTTTCCACCAGATCTATACAAGTTTCCTTCTCTACACCAGATTTAGATACACTTATGACAAGGTGGCCGCTGCTTACAAATGGCTTTCAAACTATGATGCTACTATCTCTACTGTTGAATGGATGTGACAAGAAACTAAAATGCATTTACCAGATGTAACTAACAAATCTCATAACCATTTATTTCTAAACAAATACAAATGGGATTGTGGTGCACGATAACTGTCAACTTTCACACCGGTGTTGTGTGCTGTTTATTTTACAGTCACGTACCGTGTTTTATCGCATAATCGTCGCACGCGCTTAATCGTCGCACAGTGATTTTAAGACGTCCAAATTGGGAAACAAACAATTCGCGCATAAAAGTCGCACAATGTTTTTGGTCCGGCCGCTACATTACAGTCATCTGATGTTTCTGGTCCCGCTGTTAGATTCCGAGCGCTTTGTGTAGGTAGTAAACATGACCTTGCCAAGGTCACAGGACGAAGCACTGAGCGACAACGTGACAATAATCAGTAGGGACCCCAGAAAATGGTAAATAAAACTGGCTCATTTCGGTGTTAAAAAATGACAAAAGCGGTGCAAAAAATCGGTGTAAAAATAAGCAATCAGTAGAGACCCCAAAAAATTGTGAAAAAATTATGCCATTGGCGGTGTAAAAAAAACCTCGTAGCCTTACTGCTTCCTTATTTGCCTGGCCAATTTTTGGGACATAAGTTTCTCTAAGAGTGTTGGCTGATGATGGCAAATCCCCTGCACCTAAAATGTATACATAACTTACCATATACTTATAAATAGGTAGCATTTATAAGGTTATCGCTGAAAATATTAATGGGCTAATTTACTCAAAACAATTCTTAGCCAAACCTAACCTAACCTTTTCTAGATTAGGTACTGCTGGATTACAGAGTCAAACCATCAATCAATCAGTCAAAAATATCTTGTGGTGTGCTCACCATTTCACAATGCAATCCATCCTATTTATGTGTTCGTTAATCTGAGGTACTTGCATATTTAATTGAAGGAAAGTAAGTTGGGCCTACAGGTAAGTTAATCGATAATGTAGGCCTACATATGCTTATGAACTTTTATTAGAGGGGGAAAACATTTCTAAATAAATAAGGCTAACCTTCAACATGGGTGTTACACCATTCCCTCATAGCTGGATGATCAGCTTTTTCCAAAGGAATGGTAACCTACAGCATCATATTAACAAAATCAGAAACAAATTCTTGTTGGTAAATATGTAGTGTACGGATTAGCGCCAAAAAAAATCGTACAAATCTGAAATAACTTTCATTATATGCTCTTTTACGTCCTCTTTTCATAACCGCCTGCGGAGATAAGAAATTCCAATTACTTTTGGAGATATTGAATTTTTTAATTTTAATTATTGTAAAAAAAATTTAAAAAATCTGATATAACTTTTATTATATGCTCTTTTACGTCCTCTTTTCATTACAGCCTGCGGGGATAAGAAATTCCAATTACTTTTGGAGATACTGAATTTTTAAATTTTAATCACTATACCTGCACATTCACCATTGTTTTTTGTTTACGAGTATCAATTGTTTTTTTCATTGGATAATGCTGTCACCTGATAGTTCGTGATAGGCCAATATTCAAATGAACCAATAGGCCGCCTCCAACTTAGGTGAGTTTTTAACGTTTCAAATTTTTATGCTTCAAAAAATTACGTTCGTTCCTACTGTTAATCCTTTGTTCCGGTTTGTTAGGTTAGGTCAGCTACATTATAAATACTTTAAAACTAAACAACCATTAAAATTTATTTTATTATTTTTAATGTCCGTTCAGTTTCAAAGTATTTATAATGTAGCTGACCTGACCTAATCTCCCTTAGTCCCAATTGTTAGTTCAGGTCAGTTACATTATAAATACTAAAAACTATACAAGTAAAATAAATTGATATTATTTTTAATTTCAGTTTAATTTGAAGTATTTATAATGTAACTAACCTTACCTAATGGAAAATTTCTGTTATTTAAGCATTCACGCGCACACTGCAAAATATAAAATGGCGAAGGTCGAATGATTACATAGGTCTTGTATTGCAAAATAAGAACGGCAATATCGCCAAAAGTAATTTGAATTTCTTATCTCCACAGGCGGTTATGAAAAGAGGACGTAAAAGAGCATATAATGAAAGTTATTTCAGATTTGTACAATTTTTTTTGGTGCTAATCCGTACACTACATATTTACCGAATGCTTAACAAAATAATTGTCTTTTTGTTTTGTGTGTGTCATTTGCCACATGCTTTTTACACATGTCTTTGTGTGTCCAATCAACCCGCACGTTGCAGAACTTGCACATCATAATTTTGTCGCCTGATCAAAGATATAAAATCATCCGATTTCATCTCTCTTTCGCGATCAAACATTGTCGAAGTTTTTGGCATCTTATCCATAAATTCAATTGCATCACAAAACTTACAAAATGTGGATGGTAGTTGTAAACACTCATAGATATGTGCACGCAAGAATGACTGCCATCTTAGCTCCATGCGATTAAATTAGGTTAGAAAAATCGACACCAGTGCGCCTTGCGGCAGAAACGACCATTATTCAAAACACGAAAACTGTGAAGTCAATTTTGTTATGTTGGTAGTGCGCACATATCGATTGTTGACATTTGTTACATTTTGTTTTCATTCACGATGGCAATATTTACTGCTTGTTAACAGAGTAATAAAAATACGTGGATTTCAGTAACGTGTCAAAACGAAGATAATATTACGGCACTAGTCTTTCAGTCTATGTTTATTTCACGCCTATGTTTATGATGGCATAAATAAATAGAACTTGCGACATAAGGACATTATTTTGTGTGAAAAAACGTGAACTTCGCGCGAAAATTCGTGAATTTAGCGACTATGTCAAAATCAAACGAAAGTCGCAAAATTCGTTTAAAGTATCAAATTTTCGCGTTATTTCGTGAATTTCACGCTTCACCATTTTTCGGGGTCTCTAATAATCAGTTTTAAGTTGCAGTCAGGCAGTGTAGTTGCTATAATGGGAAAATACAGTAATTATTGTGCCGCCTTCAAACTGAAAGTAATTCTTCATGCTGAACAACATGGGAACAGAGCGGCAGGCCATGAATTTTCCATTAACGAAATATTAGTGCGAGATTGGAGGAAACATAAAACAGAATAAGTGAAACCAATGTTGGACGGAAAGCTTTTCTTGGGGCGAAACGTGGGAAATATCCGGAAGTTGATGCAAGCGTGCTTGAATATGTGCGTGAACTTCGAAATAATGGTAGTGCTATTTCTTACGAAATGATTCAGGTGAAGGCCCGGAGTGAGAAAAATGCAGCTAGCGTTACAATGAGAACCACAGGAAACGAGAAGATGCGTTGCACGGTAATGCTGGCAGTTACAGCTGACGGAAGAAAATTACCGCCATACGTTATTTTTAAACGCAAAACATTGCCGAAGGGTTTAGTATTTACCCGTGGAATACTAGTACGTGTTCAGGGAAAAGGGTGGATGGATGAAAAGTTAATGTTGGACTGGGTAAAATGTGTGTGGAATAATCGTCCGGGAGCGTTATTGAAACGGCCATCTATGCTTGTGTTGGACAGTTTCCGAGGTCATCTTGTGAAACCAGTGAAAAAAATTATCACAGAAGGCAAAACAGATCTTGTCATAATTCCAGGTGGCCTGACGTTTGTTTTACAACCACTTGACATGTGCTTGAATAAGCCTTTCAAAGACAATTTGCGTCGTTACTACGCAGATTGGATGTCGACTGGCGAACATGCCCAAAGACCTACAGGAATATTGAAACGGCCATCATTGGAAAAAGTGTGCCAGTGGATTCTGGCAAGCTGGAACGAGATATCTTTCGAACTTGTCGTCAAAAGTTTCAAGAAAACGAGTATCTCAAACGCCATTGACGGAAGTGAAGATGATGATATCTGGTAGTGTGACGGCGATGGTGACGGCGACGATTCTGACAACAACCTCGGCGGAAGCAATGGTTCAAGTACGGAAATAAGCGATGCAGAAAAATTCTGGTTAGTTAAATTATTTAATTTACGGGTACAGTGTTTTACTTTAAACTTCTTATTGCTTGATTGTAAAATTTTTCTCTCTTGCAGGTTACAATGGAAAAACTACTCGTGTATAACAGATGCATTACTGAAGATTTTTTTTTTAATAGATTGTTAAGTAAATCATTTTAATCGTTTAGCATGCGTTTGTGAATAATCTAATTTTTAATTAAATGTACTTGATTTGCTACGTATTTTGTTGTTATGAAAAACATAACCTCCAAAAATAAATCCCAAAAAAAAAAATTTCTCTCATAAAAGTTGCACCCCGACTTTTCAAACCTTATTTTGGCATTAAATGTGCGACGATTATGCGATAAAACACGGTATTTACTCTTAACAGTGTGCTGACATGCTTATCTATTTTTTCAACTTGACTGGCTCTCTTCCCAGTAAAAACAAGGGGGGGTGTTAGTCATGTTCCAGAATAACATCAGGCTTTTATAGTATTCTTGAAAATTTACAAGACAAAAATTAATCCCGAACGAAATAAAAAAAATTCTATCCCAAATTGTTCTTGGTGTTGTAAAAACTCACACATGACTAATTTTTATGAAAAGTGGCAGAAATTTGTCAACAATAATACCATTCACATCCACAGCAGAAAACAAATACTTGCAACACTTATTAACAATGTAAAGTTATAAACCATCTGAAAAATAATGCTTCACTATTCTACTTGTTATAGACTAAATGTTTTTTCATATTATTAAAAGCTATTTTTAATTTATTTTAAGCAATTACTCAGGTATTTTTTTTTTCCAACTATGGATGAAATAAAAATTATGTATTGTTTACATTTGTAAATGTCATCTTATATTTTGCATTCTCTTATTTTTAGTCATACCAAGGTAAATAACTCTGCCTGTGTCGCGTGGTCTTCCCGTGAGTGTGCTGCCAACACAACAATATGCAATGAAAACAAGTCTGGGTGGTCAGACTGTTTCAGCTCCTTTTCTTTCCATTCTGATTGTAAACTAACAAATGTTTTCAAAAACGAATTTTTTTCAAAGCAGGTGGCTTTAACCGACAAGCTCCACACAATGATATACCTTTTTGTGGTGAGCTCCAGCTGATAAGTCGATATATTCCTTCCCGGAACACGTCGAAGATGCCTGGCTTCTCACTGGCTATGTCACTCTGCACTGTTTCCACTAGACTGGCGGAGTAGATAGGCGTCACAAAGGCCAAAGTGGTGCTTGAAAAAAAGAACATAACAACTGATTATGGCAAATGATTTTAAGACCTGAACTAATGTGTTATAAATCCTTCATAATACACTGTTAACACAAACTCAAATTAAGTAGTAATAAATATTTTCATAGTCCCATTAAATGAAGGATGAGTTTAGATGCTACGCAGTATATTGAGTACAAAACTCAGCTGATATGCAATGCACTTCATCCTCAAAATGTATTTGAAAACAAACTCAGTGGCATGCATAAAAACGAGGAAAAAATCACATCGTCAAGACACCTCGTGTCGCACCAGCTAGAATCTAGGTGAACCAAATTGGAGGAAACACCGCCCCAAGTCCACCAGTTGAGATAAAACTATCGGGAAGTGGCAGTTCTGGCACTACCACACTCCCATCACCTAGCACTTCACCAGTAACAGCAGGCTGCAGTCATCACCACCTTCCTTCTGCACATTCTCACACTAGCTCATTTCCCTACCACCCCATACTGATGGTCCCTACCTGCCCTTCACCAGTTTGCCTAAAATTCCCACCCACGCTTTTTGGCTACCATCTTAAAACAGTGTATATCTGTTGATTTTTCACACAAAAACTGCTCAACTGATTAAGCTGGAATTTTGGGTAAACATTGTTTTAATACCTGGAAAAATAAATCTTGGTTATTTAAATGGCTTCCAGTGAACAGCATGATTGTTTTTCGTGCCAATATTTTTTTGTAATTATTACAGCCAACAACTGGTCTAATCAAATTGAGATAAAAATTTAAAAAATATTAATTTTTTAAATATTATAATCAATAGGTATAATAGTAAATACGCAATTAGATAGTTATAAAAATTTGAAAATGAATAGTTAATAAAAATGTATTTTAATAAATTCTATTATAACTGGATACCAATTGTATTGAGTATGGTCATCTGTTCTAATGCTAAAAAGTCAAGAAAAATAGCCAAATTATACTATAAAATAATATAATATGAAGTTTAGTGCATAAGAATCTTCATAATGAAATGAACATCCAAACCATTACAAATGGGTACTGCAGCTAATTAGTATATGATAAAACAGTAAATAAAAATTCACACCAAAAATTTAATGGCTAAAGTTAAACAGAAAAAGTCCATTTTAAAATGCAAAAGTATTTCCCTACTGATAGTGCTACTCAGAAAACAATATCGTATTCATAATTAAAACATCCAAACACTCAAAGAACAAGCAACTTACTGTTGTACTAGCTTGTACAGCGTGTGATTGAATTGAGCACCCGGATGTTGTTATTGGAGCCAAGAGGAATCTATGCTTTAACTACAATGCACAGACACTTCAGATGACAGTGCCTCAGAGATTAGTCGGCTCCACACCACTTAGGCTCCTGCAGCTCGCTCGAACACAGTCCTGCCAGAGGTTGGACTGAACCTACAAACCTTACCAGCTGAGGGTCAAAGTATATCTGCTGTAATTTCAGATTTTATATTTTCTTTTATTAAAGATAATATATATTTGTAGCTATAAATATTCAAAGTTAATAACAATTACTCAATCAGTAACTTACTCAATTAGTAAATACAAAGCTTGTATAATAAATGAAAGGATGAACATTATAACCTGATGCATTGAAAAAAAAAAAAAAAAAAAAAAAAAACACATATATATATCAGTGGCGAGGCGTGAGGTTTACATGAGGGAAAGCAACAACTCCGTTCACCCCAAAACAAGGTGGCGGGGAGGGGGGGGGGGTCCGGGGGCCCTCCCCCGGGGAAAATATGGATTTCAAGGTAAAAAAGGGTGCTATTTAAGTAGTTTTCTTAACTGAACATTGACTATTCCACAGGTAGAAAAATATACATTTTTTTTTAAATTATAAACTCTTTTTGAAAAATAATAATGCTTGGCATACATTATCCTGATAATAAAATACCTGCTCTACATTATTTATATACTAAGTGGGAGTGTAGTATCATCGATATCTGGCACAAAAAATATAAACAGACAACACATGGCAAAGTAAGTACTTAAAATAAAGAGAAGAAGCTCATAAAAATGTACTAGAATAGTAAAAATTAAATGTTGGTATTTTTTGTACCAACACAAAAGAAACTATCTTCATACGTGATCAGAAACTCTGTTAAATGGTACGTGGTTATTCACAGTCACTCCAGCGAGATTGCAACTCTCGAGCTGGGATCCCGTATCCGCCACCCGCGGGACGCGGTCGGTAGCAGTTGGCACTGCTAGGCCGCCCTCAGCACGCACACAAATCCCCCGCGCACTGCCAGCCTTTGGTTACCCAATAGGGCGCAGGGAACTCCCAGCCAACAGCCCGTGAGAGAGATGTGCGCGCCCCGAGAGACGACCGCCGACTGAAACGCCACCTTGCCACCTGCCCTGCCGAACTGTAGCGGACATAGCCGAAGCAGTCGGCGGAAGAATTCCACCGTCTGCTTCGGCCATGTTCGCTTGAGTTCGGCAAGAAAGCGCTACCTTCGTAGCTTCTATCACGTGGTTTTACAGCCAATCCCCTCCTCGAACCTTTGTACCATGCCACCCTCCTTCCGAAAGGAAACTACTGTGGCAGCCTTCCTGCTGAAAGTGGTCCTACCAGCGCTTCTAAACCTAACAACGCTTCTAAAACAGCATGTTTTGTGTGTCAACGAGTTCTTTTCTTATAGCGCACAGCGCACAGTATTGGGTCCCAAGAAGATAATGTAAAAAATAAATACACCTAACTGCACGAGCCAAAGTAAAATACTATTCTGAATAAAATATTTCTTTAAAAAATACAATGTCTGGAAACTGCCTGGGCAAGCACTGCTTGCCTTGCTTGCCCTGACGAGACGCCACTGATATATATATATATATATATATATATATATATATATATATATATATATATATATATATATATATATATATATATATATATAACTTATATCTAATCCTAAAATTACAAGCAGACTAGTTTTTACTTATTCAGACATCAGACTTTAGTTACTGACCACACAACTTGTGATGCCGAGAAGTTGAGAAATATTATACAAATTGAATTTTTTAAAATATTTTAATTTTAAAACAAAGTGTTGAGAGAAACTATTACTAACCATTTTAATAACAAATGCTGTCCAAATGCCTTCAATGAACTATGCCAAGAAATTTCTCTGAAACAAATCAAAATTACATGTTACATATCACATACAGCTGACTGCAGTATAGATTACTAAATAAATACAAACAAGTTTATACAATTACAAAGCAACATTGTGAATGACATTTACATAAAATGTCTGAGTGCATCATAGTTGTTTAGGGATGTGCAGTTTTAATGTTTCTACAGTTGGTGGTTATGTAGACTTTTTTTTTTTTGTGTTACATGCACCACCATCTTGTGCTGTGGCGAAATCTATTAAAGTCATATTTTGTACTCCGTCATGATTGGTGATCACGCGATTATATTGTTCAAAATGAAAACATATTTTACTCCTCCGGGCTGGATGATATAATTTCAGACACAAAAACAGTTCATTAATGTTTATATTCACAGTAATAATGTTTTGGGTTTATTTTGCAGCACAAATATGTTGGATTCGGTTCCAAGTGTTGACTACGTGCACCTTGCCTTTGTTCCTTCGTTACCCCATACACTACATACATAATTGTTTGCAAAGTGTTGCGTTTGTGTCATGATTTCATGAACAGTGAAATGGCAATTACCATGGCTGAAAGGCAATTACAGATAAGGTTGTGTCTGGTGAAGTGTCACATAAACAGACTTGTAACCCTTGCGGAGCACATTTAAACAGATTCAAATTGTGTGGATTGTTTCAAGCCAACTGCCGAAATTTGCACCAACTTAAGGTTGAATTTGAGAAGTCATCTTCAACTCACCTGTCACTCTTCAGAGACCGATTCAGTTGCCGAATCTGAAGTCAGCGAACATTAATTAGAAGAATTTGACAATGCCTATTATAGAATTTGAGAAGTTTTTTCAAAGATTTCAGTTTCTCAAACTGACGAAAGTGTTGCAATTGGCCCCGTCAACCATGAGAATAAGGCAAACACAGCAAGGTTACCACATTTCAAAGGTGAAATTACAGAGTGTCTAGTTTTTGTGATTTGTTTACATCACTTGTGCACAACACCACCTCATTATCTGCACTGGAGAAACACCAATACCAGCTCACTTCGCTGCCAGGAGAACCATTTAGCCTTAAAACATCTGTTCCCCTCTCAGAAGAGAACTGTAACTTGATAACCTAATATGCTAAATATATACATATGTAGCTTGTTTTCCCAATTTAGTTAGGTATTGCACTGTGTTAGTAAGTTGAAATAATTTTTCTTAGAAATATGCCACACTGAAGGAAAGGTTGTAACCACTGAGAATATTTGTTTTTCAATATTAATTATAATTATTGTAATATTTCATACTTAAGTTATTGTAGTGTTATAGCGAGCTACTCATCATTGGGAGTGTTAATTAATACTTTTTGGAGTTTATCTTCTCCTAGATTATTAATTATCTAACATCACAGGATTCCTGCCCCCTACTATCAATAACACTTTGGCTGAGAAAGTTTTATGTTGATGTTTTCTGAATGTTTCATAATTAATTTGTACTCATGGTCTTCTATTATGTATAGTAATTTAAGTCATTTTGTTTGTGCTTTAATATTATTATTTATCTGGGTTAATTACATTGACGTCAGCTGGGCCTGCACACAAGAAGCCTGGTCAGCCTCCACCACCTTTCCCCGTCCCACTTCCCGTACTGACAGTCGCACCGTCACAAGTACGTAGTCGTGTGTTTAAATAGCGCGCCACAAACTACCTCAAGAGGGCGTTGTAGCAGCAGTGCAACGTCCCCCCAAATTCATAATAATTACATTGTAAATCTTTTTATTTTTTCCCCATGTATTTGTGTTGCCACTGGCGGGCGGGAGGGCTTTTGTTTTGTTTAATATGTAATTTTAGTTGTGTAGTATAAAGATGTTGCTGGCCGGACCCGAGCGGAGCCGAACGTGAGCGAAGTCAGCATTTATTTGAATTTAATAAATTAATAACTGTGTTTTACAACTGTAGAGCCGTGGGAGAGCGTGGCATAATTTTAGAAGTGTTTTTGTATTTCTCTTATGTAAGATTTCAAGTCACTTAATCATAAGAGCGTAACGGTAACCTGGCAAGACGGAAAGGTGCCATGTTGTTCCCAGAAAGCCCAGGGCTCGGGCAGTTTTACGCCGCCAATGACCGAGGTAAGACGAGGTAAGATACAACCTTCTGCACCCGGGGACTTCACTCTTTGTTCTCTGATCAGAAGTTCCGTTTTATCTTAATTAATTATAAATCTCTTTCATGCTATCCCCGGGGGTTGCCTCGGTTGAGGCAATTTTCAACTCTTTTAACGAGACTCTTTTAAACGCTTCTTACGTAATTACTTGTGCGGGCACATGTGTTGGACTTACTCCCATAAACCGAATAAGTGTCTTGGGTCTTGGAACCGTATCCTCGTGAAGCAGTGTATGGGAGCACGTGTACACCTTAAACACCTTAAGTATAACTATCTTACTTCTTTTATTTTTTATCGACCACGTGGCGACCTATCCACCGTGAGCAGGTGTTTGGGATGCCTTGAAAGCCCACTGTTAATAAATATAGCATAAGCGTGCCCGATGCTGAGAGTGGGCCAGGTCTAAGCATATTACGGGTGGTAACCGAGGGTCTAATCTTGCCTCACACGGGTGACGTCACGCCCTGAGAAGGGCCTCAGCCGGGTCCACGTGCCCTTCCTCGTGGTGGCGCCCATTATCTATCAGCACCGCAACGACCCTCCCGAAACCCGAACCGCGACAATGTTTTGTCAAATTTTAAAGCATAGTCTGGGAAGTAAGACTAATATTCTACAACCTTCTAGAAGGTTTCAAAAGAAAGGAAGACATGGGCATGACACTGTTGCCAGCAAGTTATTTTACACGCCTCAAGTTAATGCGTTGTTGGAAAAATCCAGCACGTGAGTGCACGACTGCGCAGCAATGAACCAGAATTTTTGCTGGGTGCTGCCTCGCCTGCCAATCAGAGCAAGCCTTGAGGTGGTGTGATGTGTCTTCCCAGACTTTCAGAGAAAAATTTTTTTTTCCAATATTTCTCCTTATATGGTCATTTTCTGGATCTGTGTTGTGATTGGTCAGTCGACACGGGGTTGTCTCCCCTTTGTTGTCACCTTTGTAAGGAAAGACAACTTTGTTTTAGTTTAGTTGTCGCTCAATCGTTGATATGTGTAGGCTGCGTCGTATGCAGCTCACCAGAAAAAACCAAGTAAATTTATGAAGAGCCTACTGGTCCGAGCCAGGCTGAAAACTAACTTTTTTCGCTTTAATTTTTGGACTTTTCACTTAAATTTAAAACCAAAGGACTTGAATTTTTTTTTGGTTAATCGAGCAACGTGCTACAATGAATATATGCCACATCATCTGTAACTGTTCTGTAAGTTATGATCTGTTTTTTTTGACGAATAACAATAAAAGAATGCCTGGAACTTTGTCATTTTTAATGCAACTATTCTAAGGGAATAATTTATCTTCGAAGTTGGCAACTAAAAGAACTTAAAAAAAAAAAAACCTCAAAATCATTGTATATAAACATAAATCTTTCAAGTGATTAAAGTGTCTAGTTATTTTTCTGGGTTGTTTTGCTGGGCCAACCTGGAATGTAAATATATTTATTTTAGTAATTTGATCATTTCTTCTTCTGGTAAATCAATACTAGAAAAACATTTCTTCTTGAATTTATTCCTGAACACAGTTTTTTAGGTAGGAATTATTTCATCCAATTTTACTCAGAGCACTGGACGTTTTAACTGGACTTGGGTAAAATGTCTCCTGTGTGAGGGGCGGTCCCAATTACCACGGGAAACCTGAACAGGAGTCAAGAAGATCTAGTGACGACCGTGATTTAAGTAGTTGTCTTCTACAGAAGTTAAAATCTCAGGAGACATTTTTGGCTACAGGCATAGGGTGTAATACCGAATACGTAGTGACCTTCCGCATCTGGCATTAGCGATACTCCAATTTGGAAGATTTTGCAGAGTCGCCAATGTCGCCCTACATCCTGGCCCGAGACGGTCATCTTTGGAGAGATTGTCCCAGTTAATAGCAGTTTTAAGGAACCTGGAGGAGCTGATGTCCCTGAGTTCTGGATGCCTTCAGTCGTAGCCTTAGCTTATTCTAAATTGCTAGAGCCCGATGTTTTTGGATGCTGTGCTGTCATCCTAGTGGTCCTGCAGACGAAGACCTATAGCTCTACCGACTGAATTCTGAGAATTCTACAGCATGTTAGTGTGGTAAATGTGTTTCTAAGTGTAATTGCATGTAGCTCAGAAATCAATCTGATATTTCGACTGTAGAGCCTTAATGTTGCATTAAACTATATGTTTGTGTCCTTTTTGAACAATCAAAGTAAAAGTTGTGTTTCAGTTGAAATAATAATAATAATTATTTATATTTTTTCATATTTACTTCATTTTTTGATATATTTATAGTAATTAAAATGTAATTTTGATTTTATGGGTTTGCATACGTTCATTATGTGGTATTGTAATTAATATTGCATACATCACATAGTACACATCAACCATATATTTATCATCTATTCATAACACTAGTTTGAGAACACATTCTGTGACTAGTACAGGCACCTTGGTAAAAGAGGCTGCCTATAGCACGGGCTGTGCCAGCTTTCCTCTACAGAATTACTGGCGCCAAATGTGTAGGCGTACATAATATAGGTCCAGCATAGCTATCAGGATATTACATAGCCATTTTGTCTTGTTTCGACCTTCAGAAGTCCTTGGTTTTGCAAAGAGAAATAAGTTATGTCTGGCGACAAAGCTTTGTATTTTCTGAGACATAAGTATAGCAACATGGGTAAGAAGGAAGGCAGGTGAGTGCAATACATCAGCAGGAAACATAAGCAATGATGATAGTGACGTAATGAATTCTGACAGACACGTCACTGGAAACGTAGACGCAAGCATAGACAAAGAACAAATACCACTCAACACCAAGGAAGCTAGACCGTCATATGCGTTGGATAAGTGGCAGCACGCAAGTATACACATCATTACCATGGAGGAATCTTATAAGGTGTCATTCCAAATGAACTCATCAGTAGCCTTGTTTGCCCAAAAACAAACTGAAGTGGCGGAATGACTAGCAGCTGAAGTGGCGAAACAAAACAAAATTCTTTCTGATAATGTATCATGCCAACAGGCAATAGGCATCTGAAAAACTTACGCATACAGTCAAAGCTGAAATCACTGACGTCAGCAAAATGCAGGCCAAGAATTTAGCTAGTGTTGATGCCAAAAAAACTTGACATTACTCAGAATGTCACCATGAAATTATATGACACGCACGAGGAAATTCAATATTTCCATGATTCAGTAATGGCCACGTTTTCGCAAGTTGGAAATCAGATAGACGCAATACAACAGCGCATTGAACACACAGAGTTGACATGTAAAGAAACGGCAGAGTGTACTGCCAAAGAGCAAATTACTCAATGCTCTCAGTCCATTGAAACACATTTTGCACCAGTACGTCTAGCTTTGCACAAGCACGAAAATAAAACTACCGAAGAATTGAAAGTAGTATATCATAAAATTAAGAATGTGAAAAATTACTTGCAAAAACTAACGTTGCATGCTCCTGATGCACAACAAACGTTGCACAGACATCAGTGCCAACTGTGCAATACACAGCGTCTTCGCCGATGCACTCCGATAGCCCATTGCTTAGCACAAAACATGCACAGCCGAAACTGCAAATGAACTGCTGATTTTAATGCTAGATGCAGCCACCTCATTCAACCATCCTTCATGTCACTGGGCTGAGGAAATGCCCACATTTGCTGCCAAATCTTACAAAAATCCTCGTAAGTTTATAAAACATAAAAGCTTTCAAAGAATACAGTTCAAGATTTAATTAAATGGAAAATGAAAAGTTACGAGGCCTGAACACTAGATGAAAAGCACTGCATACTATTTGTGGAAGTTCACCAGACTAATGTAACAACTTACAAAAGTTTCCGCCAGTTATTATAGCAGGAGCGCACAGTTGCACTGTGAAAGGTTTGATTCCAAACGGAATTGGTCACTAGTCTCATATTACTGACGTGTTTGAAAGGACTTGTTACTTAGATCTGGTAATGAGTAATAATAAATTCATCACTATGGTGCTTGGACAACTGTCAATGCATATCAACTCCATCTTACCGGTAGAAGTTTAAAAAGTTTGTCCAAATTTTGTGAACATTTGCTAGCTTGCGATCGCCTGGATAAGCAGTCGTGCCACTAAAAATGTATGCGAGTAGGGACAAGGATCACAAGTAACAAAACAACCTCCATTGTACCAGCCGTGGACACACAAGCGTTCAGAACACAATGATGCAAATGCACCATGCGCGCCGCAAGTAAACACGCTAACATGGCATCACAATAAGTCAACTCACCATCAGAATAATTGGTATAACCAATGGGGTACAAACACAGACCATTGTGGAAGATGCTATTCTGGTTCAGGAAAACAATATTCAAGCAGGTCATGGTGGAAACATCATGAGTAAAGAGACAGGAAAGTTGAGTCGTTGCAGAGAGAGGGGATTGGAGAAAGAAGCAAAGCACGACCCCACCGTCCACTCCTCCATAGCCTCCCAGGTTGCCGCGTCATCGAAACAGCCAGTTTTCACCCAAGTACAAAGGAAATAAATACGACCGTCCTGTTAATCAGTCATCTCGCTACTATGAAAGCATGTGCGAGTCACGGTCAAATCACCAGTCTCAAAGTCTGCGGAACCGAGTGCCATTAATTAAATCCCCCTCTAGTCAGTTGTAGGCTAACCAATTGCAAAGTGAAGCCATCTGCAACAAAATTAATCAACAAATGCATACTTCATTCCAATCAAATTACCCATCGTCTTCATCATCGCATTTACCAGGTTGTTTCATGAGGCAGGAGCCTATTAACCCAATCAGGTTCCACCCAAGCAACAAGGGCATAGAACAAATAACATCCCCCACAATGCTAAAGGCAGTGGTTGCTCTACAAATTCACAGAATTTAAACTAGAATTTAAACTAGTAAGAATTAGTGAAGATTGGCCCTGAGCACCAATCTCTACCAGTAATAAAGGGGTAGTCCAGTAATGCAAAAAAAACACCACTAACATGATTTTCTGGTTATTGAAGAGGAAGTAGAATGAAAAACATGGAAGCTGTTTGTCCAGAAATTAATTTGAATATTTGTGGAGTACATGTGCCAGTTTTGCTTGACAGCATTGCAGTTGCATAAGCGAAAGTCTCGTGTTATGCATAGAGAACACAGGAGTGAAATTACCTATGTTAACTGTGCCGTGCCAGGCCTGTGGAAAATAGACAAGCAATGATTACCATAAAAGGGCTAGTTCGAAAAAAAAAAAAAAACCAAGTTTTAGTCATTAAGGGCCTGGCAAAACCACTGATACTTGGTTCCGACTTTATGACCAAGTAAGGTATTCTGCTAGATTTCGGTGGATGGTTAGTAACACCAACACATAGTACAGTACCAGCCACAACAGCTAGATGGCAAATCTTTGATAAACTCGTAGGATAACTACAGCGAGAAATTTACTTGCGTCATTTGCGTCAAGTGTCTAGCACATCTGTTAACACTTCATTGTTTGCAACTGAGGAAGAGATTGGCAGGCAGTAATACAAGTAAAGTAATCCAGGACAGCAAAAAGCAAGAGTTGTTTAATTTGCTGCTTAACCACAATTTTTTTTTGTTGATAAGCCAGGACTTAATATAATTAACAAAGTGAAGATTGCTGTATAGGAAGGCAAGTCTTTTCATTGGAAATACCCTTTTTTATTGCATAATCTTCGCACCCATATTTTAGGGTGTAAAATTTGGATAAAAACTTCTTGCGTAAATGTCACATGATGTTTTTGGTCCTGCTATTATTAGATTCCGAGCACTTTGTGTAGGTATCTTTTCCCTATAAAATGGTGTATTTAAAAGAAGAAATATAATATTTATTCGGAAATTAACTAATTTACTTATTTCATTAACAAAAATACCAAGCTGTCTGATTTGTAAATTTTCTTTAAAAGTTGTTTTTAAACGTTATAACTTTTATCTGTTCGTCTGTATCTCCGTGGTGTACCACTTATAAAAATGTAGCCAGCGCTTGTTGGCATCATTCATGTTTGGTTATATTGCTTCCCGTATAGAGCGCGCACACGTAGTCGAATATCGATATCTCTCCGATTGCATGCAACACGCGCTCTCTGTTGAGTGATGAGTTAACTACATTTGAAGGCCCGCACTCTTCCGTAGTAAATGTGTACTATGACGATAGTTACGCGTTAGTTCATGTCACATATTCAAGTAGCTTGCGTTCGGGTCACAGATTTAGTTTTTCTATTTAAAGTTGAAGAAAGGTTTATGTTGCATGAATTATTAATATAAATTGTTTGGCGTGCTCTTGCATACACCACTTTTTTTTAAATAAACATACTTTCCATGAACGGGTTTTGTTTTTATGAATAACTTTACCTAACGAAAAAAAAAAAAATTCCGCATAACCATTGCACCCCTACTTTTCAAACTTGATTTTAGTATAAAATGTGCGACGATTATGCGAGAAAAAACTTTATTACCCGATATCGGCAAAGTTTTTAGCAGAAGCAGGAGGATATCTTAATCAAAAAATAGAATGGAATTTTATAAAGCACGAGGCTAGTCCTTATGCAAACCCGATGGTGTGTATCAGAAAGAAAGACAGCAGCGTAAAATTACGCTTAGATGCACGCAAAATAAACCATATCACTGTAAAAGATAGTGATAGTCCATACCTATAACACCTGTAGGCCAGTCAACAAGAGGCAAAGTAAGCACTTTTTACCAGCAGACCTGAAAACTTGATATAAGGATAATTCGAGGACGCTGAATCGATTGGTGCAAATTTTTTTGCATACGGATGTGAAGTTTTTGGAGAAAAGGGTTAAAAATTGGTTTGAATCAGTTTTTCTCAGAATTTAGGAGTTTAATCAAAAAAAGTTTCAAACAAAAGTTGCTGAGAATTAAAAAATACACTAAAAAGGTTCTCAGGTCCATCTTCGTATTTGCACACATGAGCAAGAAATATTGGAAAGAAAGTAGTAAAGCGTAATTGTACGTAAAAGTAGGGTTAGTGTGCGTACGAGCGTACGTGTGAAGTAAACACAAACGAAGGGTCTTCGGCTATTCTCGGGCCTCTCTGTCTTGACTAGGGAGTGCGAGTGAGAGAAGAAACCGTTTGTTCTCTCTTTCTATTGTCTCACGCGTTAGCGAATATTTTTCGTCTTTGACCGTTCATTTTCGAGCGTTTTATATATATAATATCGCCGTATAAGCGCGCCGTTTTTAAATCAAATTGTTATTCTTATCGCACGCCGTTTTCTTATTTATTGTCAAAATAGTGAACCTAAAATAAATAAAAACAATATTTCATTTTAAAAGAAACTAATAATTTCCGAAATCATTTTTCTTCAGTCAAGAGTTAAAATAATGAATTAATTTTGTGTCTGGACATAAAATCAATTGATTTAATTAATTGTCCTATGTTTGTTGAAAGCGTTTACTAATATTTGGGCAAGGCTTTACTTAATATATTTTTAATTATTATATTTAATGTGTTTTCTATTACTATTTACGTAGAAAATTATTTAGACGTAATATTTTAAGAGTTTCAAACTATACTCGTTTAGATAAGCGCAACTGTATCTAAATGTCCGCTTAATTTGTATGCTTAAACATTAAATAAACATTTACCCAAACATTTCAACATAACGTTAAAAGATTTTTTTTGGAAATTAATGATTTCTAAAATAAAATAAAAAAAGGAATAATACAATGTCAAGGCTAGAATATGCTACACATAACAGAATATACAAAAGTCCCGCATACAATATAAAAACATGTGCGTACAGCGATTATTTTGAGAACCACGTGTCAACCACTTGTAACATAGAAACGGAGCAAAATGTATCCATGTTCCCAAAATAATAACATAAAAATAGCTCACAGAAGGTTCAACTTCGCGCAGATTTTGTAATGAAAAATTCATTCCTTACAACTGAAATTAAAATAATGTACTTAATATGAATTAAAATATTTGAATTATGCACATAAAGAAAATTGGCAATGAATATTTTGTGTGGGCACAATACAAATTCCGTGCAATATAAAATTTATTTCAAATTATTAAATTATCATAATTGTGGTATTTCAATTTAAATTTGAAATAGTATGCAGTCGTAGTATAATTTTAATTCATCGAATTTAAATTCGTATTATTTTGTGGTCCATTCGATTTTTTTCCTGCAATGAAAAAAAGGCATTAAAGTTTTCTTATATCATGTTAAAAATGAACTAAAATTATATATAGACTAAACATCAATTCCACGTTTTTAGTATGCTTTCCTGTATATATTTAATTAATTTTATCTATGAACATAAAATACTTCTTCTTCAATTATGTATTAAATTTGATAAACAAATAGATTTTTATCAAGCAAAATTTCTGTAATTTAAATTTTATGAAATACACAATTAAATAGGAATAAAATTTAATTTTTTTAGTTTTATTTTGAAAAGAATATGTTTTCAATTTTATATAAAAATAAATTTTGTGAGGCAAATAATTTAAATCAATTAATTATATCATTTAATTTTATGAACAGACACAAAATTAATTCATCATTTTAACTCTTGACTGAAGAAAAATGGTTTCAAAAATTATTACATAATTTCTTTTAAAATGAAATACTGTTTTTTATTCATTTTAGGTTATTTATTTTTGACAATAAATAAGAAAACGGCGTGCCATAAGAATCACGATTCAATTTAAAAACGGGGCGCCTATACGCCAATATATATATACACACACACACACACACACACACACACACACACACACACACACACACACACACACACACACACACACACACACACACACACACACACACACACACACACACACACACACACACACACACACACACACACACACACACACACACACACACACACACACACACACACACACACACACACACACACACACACACACACACACACACACACACACACACACACACACACACACACACACACACACACACACACACACACACACACACACACACACACACACACACACACACACACACACACACACACACACACACACACACACACACACACACACACACACACACACACACACACACACACACACACACACACACACACACACACACACACACACACACACACACACACACACACACACACACACACACACACACACACACACACACACACACACACACACACACACACACACACACACACACACACACACACACACACACACACACACACACACACACACACACACACACACACACACACACACACACACACACACACACACACACACACACACACACACACACACACACACACACACACACACACACACACACACACACACACACACACACACACACACACACACACACACACACACACACACACACACACACACACACACACACACACACACACACACACACACACACACACACACACACACACACACACACACACACACACACACACACACACACACACACACACACACACACACACACACACACACACACACACACACACACACACACACACACACACACACACACACACACACACACACACACACACACACACACACACACACACACACACACACACACACACACACACACACACACACACACACACACACACACACACACACACACACACACACACACACACACACACACCAAAACCACAGGTAAAAGCGGGGGCCTACCATTTGTCCGAGTGTCCACTTCTCCGAATGACCACTTGTCCGAGCTCCTTTTGTCCGAAGGACCACTTGTCCGAGTGACCACTTGTCCGAGCGGCCAACTCTCCGAGCTTTGAGGGGCGGATGGTGTCTCCCACCCGCGCGACCTTGCTCCGCCCTGCCTCCTCCTTGACGCCCAATCGCAGGACGGCAGATAGGCCGCCAATAAGCAATAACAGTTATCACACTGGGAGGGGTTACCGAAACTAAAACTGCTGGTACAATTACGTACATAAAGCGACTAAGTCGGACAGGCACGGCCCTAGTCACCCGGAGAGCGGACCCTCGGGCTTAGCACATTATTGACTGAAGCAGGGTCCCATTCAAGGTAGATTTCGGATTCCTGTCTCAAGACATGACTTAAAAAGAGCTTTTAAAAATATTTTGAATATTTAAACATTTAACGATTTCTTGAAAAGTTTGTAATTTAATTTGACATGGCAGTTTGTTGATTTTATGATAGAGTTGGGACTAATTAAGACAAATTCAAATTTACGCTCAGCCCTTACCCTTGTCTCGAACTCCTATACCCCTCGCACTAAAAGCCGGCGTGTATTCAACTACGTTACGGAAATTGGCGAGCTTATTTTTCAAGGCAAGGTCTCTTCTCTCCATGTTTGACAAACAGCGACTAGAACAATCTTCATAAACGTTGTGTTCTTTCGGATCAGGTTTTTTCTTACTACATACTTCCAGCTTGATGATGCATTATACTCAACCTGTTGAAATGTGTCCGAATGTAAATGTAAATATTTTAAATTTAAATACTAACGATTGGCGAACAACACCGTTCTTACCTTTGAAAAGTTGCATACTATTTGTTACACTGTACATTAAAAGTAAATATGAGTTTTTTTTTTAAGGTTTTGTATATTAGTCCCGTAGTAAAGTACAAATTATTTTGTAATAATTCATGTTCTATTTATATTAACTAATTAAAAATTTTATTCTAAAAGAACCAAAAAAAATTCGTTATCGGCACAATCTACCGGCGAATTTAAATTTCGAAATACATATTTCTTCTGTAATGTTCTGCAAAATTCTTTAAAATTCTGGAATATTGTGAGAACATAATGTAGGCCTACATAACTTAATTAATGTTCTTCAATTTTCGAAAGTGATCGAAAATATATATTTTTTAATATTCCATGCAGCAAAAAGGTTTTGAATGTTTTTTTTTTTTTTAAAATTCAATGCTTCCAACATCGAAGTAACTTAAAACCAATTTCATACTATACTTAGCAAGGAAATTATGAAGTTTTTAGCTTCAAACACAAAATTTTATTCCTTGACTAATAAGTGGTCGTATAAAAATAGTTTTGCATCAAGGTTTAAGATAATGTGTAGATAGTTTGCAAAAAGTTTCTAACGAATTCGATAGTGTTGGTAGTACGAAAGTTTTTTAAATTACTTTATTGAAACTCCTGTATTTTCAACCCCTTGCAATAACTTGCAACACCTTATCAAAAGTTTTTCAGTTAAACATTTTAAATAATGTTTAGGATATTTACAATAAATTGAAACCGATTTGATAGTGTACATATTAAGGGATTTATGGATTTATTTGTCCTTTAACCCATGGCTTTACATACTCAGCAACAATAGTTGTATAAAAATTATTTCACACAGACGTTTAAGATAGTATTTATGAGATTTATAAACTACAAGATGACCCTGTGTACTTCGTACTACATAAAATTAATTTCATGGTAACTCTTTATAAGCAATTATCAATCCTTTTCAACCTTCCAACTCTAATTTATTGAGATCGAGAATTTTAGCCGCTTCGTGTATGGTTTTTTTTATTATTAAATTAAACTTATTTATAACCTCAAATATATTCCTCGAGTTTTGCTGAAACACATTTAAAATTAATTTGTGGTAATGTCTAAGCCTGCAAAGTCATTTTACCTTCAAAAATGGCTGATGAAAATAAATGTTTGCATACTGTAATTAAATTCACTATAAAAAAATCATTTCACAAAATCCACTACCTGTCTTTAACGAAACATTTTAAATATAATAGATTTCACACAACCGTACGGAATGAAAAAAAAAAACACATGGAGGAAAAACAGTTATGCATGGCACAGCTGTCAAGCGAAAGGTCCGACGTATATTAAATGTATGTAATCGGATGTGGCAAATCCCATACAAAAATACCAATTTATATTTTTTTCATTATTTCGGCTGTTTTTTTTGGTTTTATTGTAATGTTTCTTTTTCTTAAACCACCTCAGTATTGAGGCAAACAAAAACAATAATTATTTAAACCGGTCGAGCCATTTTAGAGTTTTTGCGAGACTAATGCACTACTATTTATGTATCTTTATACATATATGTGTGTGTATATATATATACACACACACAATTTCCACCTATGTACTGACTCATCACGATATCTCTGAAACCGTAAGGCCTAGAGATTTGAAATTTGGTAGGAATATTTTTTCGCAGAGTAGCGGTCAGCTAAGAACGGATTTTACGAAATTCCACTCGCAAGGGGGGGTTGTGGGGGCGTTAATTAAAAAAATCCGCATGAGTACTATAGGAAATGTATGTCCGGGGACAGGCTTCAGGCTGTGGTGCCTGTGGTGCCGACCGCCACATTGGATTGTGACGTCCCGGCGGCCATTTGGATGACCGTGACCTTGACCTTTGACCTTGACCCCGGCGGCCATATTGGATCCGCCATCTTTAAATCGAGTGCCCCACTCACTCATGATGAAATTTTCGTCTCGGTCGCCAAATTGATCTTTTCCTGTTCTGCTGGAGGCCGCCATCTTGGATACCGCCGACTTTGTTTCTGCTGTTTGTTCCTAGAGAGCGCTAGCGTCGCTGTCTCATCACACAAGGTCGATGTTCCATTACCTACCATAGCTATTATGGTCCTTATCGGCATATTAAATTTAACTTTTTACGTAAAATCATTGGAAGCGCTGTGATTCGAACCATCGCAGCTCTGATCTCTAGGTTGGAAAACAAACGCCTTTAACCGCACGTCCAACGAGACATTTACCAGACTGAGATTAAAATAATAAGTTATACTTATATAAAAATAGCATGCATATTCGGACTTTTATTTTTTTTTTTAATTTGAAGTAATAATATCATCACTTGTTCGAGACAGAACCAACATCTTGTATTAAGACGTAACTGTTGCAATTATCGTTACGGTCACCATCTTGAAAATCCGTAATTTTAATGCTAGAAATTCCGAAAAAATTCCAAAAAATATTTTAAAAATTGCCTACTTCAAATGTTTAGTTATTTAAACGATTTCGGTCCTCGGTTCGATTTCCGGCGAGAGAAAACCAGTAATTTATTCATATATTTAAAAAATTCTCAATAAAAGTAATAAAAACATCTTACACCACACGCGAAATTTTGAATTATGTCACCACTGTATCAATTATCGTTACGGACGCCATCTTGAGATTCCGTAATTTTAATGCTAGAGATTCGGGGAAAATTCCAGAATTTATTAAATAAATTTGTAATCAATATACTGATTAATTCGATCGATTCCTGTCCTTTATTCGATCCCTGGTCGATGCAAAAGATTTAATTTTATATAAAAATAATAATTTCAATAAATTATATTCAAAATTCTTAAAGAGGCTTAAAATCCTATACTACCATATTTATACAAACAATTACGACTGCCATCTTGGATATCTTCATTTATTGACTTATAAATTTGGGAAAAATTCCAAACTTTACCGAAAAAACAACTCATAAATTTACATATTGAATCGATGGATTCCTGTCGTCGGTTTGCTTCTTGATCAGTGACATGTGTAACTAAATATTAAATAAATTTTATATTTTGGTTTCCATTCCCTTTCATGGAGTTTATCATTCATTCACTCTACGAAAAACAACTCAAGACAATATACGACAATGTTCGACGAATTAAATATGTTGCCGATAAGCCTAACATGACAGTTTAGTTTTTCGATACTTAGAATAACCTCTAAACCGTTCATGTAGAAAGCCATACATACAGGCCAATTGTTTTCGGACCACGAGACCGGGTCATAAACAATGTCGTACATATAGGCTAGTCATTTCCGGACCTCATGACCTTCTTCGTCGTTAGCTAATTACAGATAATAGGACTATTGTTAATTTTTTATACAAACTAAAGGACCAAGTGACCTTGATGGTTTTGAACTAGTAAATATTCAGTCATACATGATTCTGGCTTGAACTGGAACTCTATCTTTGCTCATCAATGAGAAGTTCTTATGCCAGAATTTGATGTATTTTTTGTAATTTTTTTTAAATTTTATGTTATCAAAGAAAATGTGTGGCGGTTTTCTCCGTGTGCTCCCGATTATCCATTTCAATATTATGATGGTTTTCTCTGTGTGCTCCTGATTATTCTTGCCAATATTATGAAAGTTTTCTCCGTGTGCTTCTGATTATTCTTATCAATATTTTGATGGTTTTTTTCCGTGTGTATGCGATGATTCCTGTGGTTTCGGTCAAAGTTCAAGGTCACAACCATCCAAGATGGCCGCCGTGGTGACACAATCCAAGATGGCGGACGTGAGAAATCTGAGAAGCACTAACAGGAAGGACAAACTTCCTTCTCCTTGGTGACTATCGAAGCCATCCAATTATGCAATCGATAATGAGCATCCCGCATCCCGCATAAAAGTAATAAATATTATTTACCTGCAAGCCACACGTGGCGTCATCTGATGAAAAGCGGAACTACTTGCAACAAGTCCCTTTGCATGAGTTAAATTAACTCTCACCACTGAATAGTGCTATTGTAGTCAGTTAGAGACATGAAGTTTCGTAGCCACGCGGCCAATTAGTCATGCAGTCTCGTAACCATGTGTTCTGGAAGCTTCGTAGTCCTATATCCTCGCGATCACGTAACCTTGCAGACTTGCAATCGCATAGTCTCGTAACCTCTTAGTAGATTGATATAGCCGATTCTGGGACAGGCGCAGGATCCAGGATCCGGCGGCCATCTTGGATGACGTCATCGGCGGCCATCTTGGACTCAAAAATTCCCTAGAATTCCTTAAAAATGACTCAAAATGACTCAAAAATTCCCGTTTTGAGGAAAAATTTCCCGTTTTCGAGGGAAAAATTCCCGTTTCGAGGGAAAATTAGGATTTCGAAAAACCTCAAAAGTCGTTTTGCCTTAGAAAAAACCCAAAATCCTAAAAGCGGCTTAATAATCCTTTGAGCTAGCCACTCAATTAATAAAATTTTAATAAAAATATGAGTCCTCGGTTCGAACCGGACGAGTGCAAAAATAAAAATGGTGTCCGATCCTTCCCTCTTGGTGGCTGCTGGCAGACTGACTCCCACCACTTTGTTCATAGTATATTTATCGTCAGGTAGTATGATGTCATGTCCGCCATCTTGAAAATCAATAAATTTTATGTTAGAAAAACAGGAAAAAATTAAAAATCATAAAAAAAATAACTAATCAAATTAAATAATAAAAATTAAATAAATTATTACTTAAAACCACTGTTGAACATATCGTTATTGTCGCCATCTTGGATTATATTTAATTTTTGCATGTTTCGTTATGCCCGCCATCTCGGTTGAGTAAGATGTTATCGTTACACTTTACATTATGACCGCCGTATTGGATCCTATTAATGTTGCATGTTTCGTTATGGCAGCAATCTTGGAATCGTGTAATTATTTAGCTAGAAATTCGGGAAAAAATCCATAATTCATTAAATAAATCACTCATTAATTTACATATTGATTCGATCAGTTCCTGTCCTTGGTTCGATACTCGATCAAAACAATAATGTTTAATTTTATGTAAAAAAATAATAATTTCAATAAACCATGTTTAAAATTCTTAAAGAGGCTTAAAATCCTATACTACCATCATCTTATAAGGCATCATGTCCGCCATTTTGGAAATTCGTAATTTTAATGCTAGAAATTCAGGAAAAAGTTCAAAACTCATTAAATAAATTTTGCAACCAATAAAATGATTAATTAGATCGACTTAGGTCCTTGGTTCGATTCTGGATGCTAAAGAAAAAATAAATATAACGACAATTTAACATAATAGTGACAGGTTCGTAAATAAAACATCGCAAATTCTTTCACAAAATAAATTTTATTACAAAATCTATATTTTACTACAGGATCACTTGCGAAAGCCCTGCATAGGTGTGAAATGACTAATTCTTAGCTCCAATCGGTTTATACTAGACAGAGACCAACCAGAACCTTTACAGACATAGTCCTCCTCTTCTTGACAGAGTTTCTGGATACCGTTTTTAACAGTTTGCTTCACATCGTCAGAAATGTAAATTTCCGCAGCCGATGTCTTGAATGCACACTTCCTCACTTCGTCTTCGAATGGATACGGCTTTCCATATATACAGTCCAACCACAAGTTATATTTTGATGGACCGTTTGTTGCTACATCATCAGTAAGCTGATTGATTATGTCCTCTCTGATATCATCAAGAAAATTACAAAAGTCTTTTGACTCACCTAACGTATTTAGATAATAGTAATCTTTCAATTTTCCACGAAATGCAGACTGCGCCAAGTAGAACCCATTATCATTCACTAGTAATGCACCGAACACAGTATTAGGTTTATTTTCATGTCCAGACATTATAGCAATCGGTTGCTGCACATTGGTTTTCTTGCTTGTACGCTTACGAGTCTCCAATCTAAAGCAAGCAGTCGAAATTTCTACAGGTAGTTCATCAGTAGACACACGGACTTTACCGTTGCATTTTTTCACATGCCGTCGCAAACTATCAATACGTGTAAACCATTCATGACACTCATCACAGCGGAACTTTATGCGAGATGGATTCTTCTTGCATATACTCCTCTCATGTCTTCGTGCTACATGAGAAAAAGTGAACGACATATCGCAGTAGCTGCAAGGATACCTTGCTGATGAAGACGAGCCTTTCAGACCCGATCCAGATACTGACGTTGCCGCAGTTGCAACATCTCCAGGCATACTCTTATGAACATCAATGCATCTTTGTTGAATAGAATCCTTTACTTTCTGCCGAACAGCAGGACCTTTGCATGTCTTCATGTGCGTTTTCATATCATCTTTTCTGGCAAACTGCTTATGGCATTTCTCACAAACAATCATTTTACGACAAAGGTTCTTGACACATTCTCTCTTTTCGTGTCGTCGAGCATTGCTGTTGTTTGTGAAAATCTTGTCACAGTAACAACACCGATGTCCGTTAGTTGTTGAATCACCAGCCATTGAAGTCTCCATTGAAGCTGAAACGAAGTTCGTCGTGTTTTCCTGTGTAGCCAGCACCACCGGCATTAAATTCTCTTCTGCTGGTGGTACCACGACTGTTGAAGTCTCCTCCAGTGTTGTCAGAGGCGGTGCCGTCGAGATCTGCTCCTTCCTCGTCGCCGTTGACGTTAGGGTTCCTGTAGACAATGGTACATCCTCCATCAAGTACAACATTAAAGTCGGTAAAGATGCCATCGAGTTCACAAGAACAGGTAATTACGCGACTTATGCACCAGAAGAAACAAACTAGGCGATCCTTACACCGATAACGTCAGTAACAAACTGAGCATCCTGCTGTCTAGGACTCGCTTATATACATGCACAGGATGGAATAATACTCTAGTCAAATCAAGAACCATCAACAATAATACTCGAGTCAAAACTACATTAAAAATAGAAGCCCACTCAACGAAAAAGGCAGCACATTTGGAAGCAAATTCGACATATGAAATGGACACGCAATGCACGCACTTGCAGATTTCATCACAAAGTTAACATTTAAATTTCATTCAAGCGAAGTAGCAAGCCAATGTCACATCATCATATTAACATCCTATTGGTCATACTATCCTCAAAATTTCACAGTATTATAAATCACACCAGTTATAGACGGACTTGTGGTTTCTAACACACAACATTTCAGTCATTTTTCTTTAATAAATTCATATTTTAAAATGCAAAATATACATGGTAAACGAAGAACCAGGTACGTAAATATTTTATATACTTTATGTACACTGTAGACGTCAAGAGCTTGAAAGTACATATGTAAGAAAGATATTTAATAAAACTCATATTAAATTGTATATTTATTCCCATTAATACACATCAGATCAAAAAAAGTAGGTTTTATTATATAAACCTCGAATTTCTTAGTTCATGTTTCTTTGAGGACGTATAAATTTTCAGCATTTCGCGAACCAAGTAGAAGTTTTAGTCTATTCTTCAATCATTTGGATTGTCTCTCGATGAACAATTGGTCTCATGTGCTACGGCTTCCATCTTCTTTACATATTTGTAATTATAAATCTTAAAATACACGAATCCGTGTCACTATCACAGACGCAAAGTTATCATCATCATCGTAGCTGTCATCAATATTATCATGAGCTGCATCAATATCACTCATTTTATGATATCGTTTCCGCATTTCAGTTGTTAGAGATTTACCACAATCTATGATCTTGTGAGCTTCACATTATTCTCTATTGTTTTGTAGATATGGTTAGTCCTATTCTCGTTTTCTTTAAAAGCCTGTGTGTCCAGTTTTATTATTTAATCCTTCAACCCATCATCCCAAACACAATTAAATCATCGTAATTGAGCCCAAGAGTCTTTCATTATATACCATGCAGTGTTCTTCAAGAGATGTGGGATACTTCTAGTTCTACATACAAAACCATCCTATCATTGATTTGTTGACACATTAGAAAAAAAACCTTAAAGTTAATTTTTACGTGTTTTATTAAATTATCACTTCGGCTAAAAATAATTACCACACATAGTGTGTTATTACATTTCCTTCTTCATCTGCAATGCTAAGTTCCTTGATAATAAATCCATACTGACTAGAGAAGCCTTGGAGGTTTACACATTTCGTCATGGTGGTCGAGACGAGACTAAGCCGGTAATGTACTGTCAGGTCTTAGATAATATACGACACAATCTACCTTGTTGCAGGATGTCTCGATGATGTCCGGAGCCTCCTCGTCACAATCACTGGTGCAGTGATGACCGAAGTTGCAGACCTCTAGTTGGAAGTAACCATCCTCGGTGACATAGTGCACACGGCGGAATCCGGGCGTTACTTCCGCGTACTTTGCAGTTGGAACGAACAGCATTTGCTTGAATTTGTAGCAGCAGCTCTATACCCACACGACTATGTGTTGACTGCTGTGTCTAGGGTGTTGACCTCAATTTATCCCGCTAGGACCACCCTCCAGTCCAGTCACATGTACCGTTGCTTCCGTTGTTATCCCCCGCCTTGCTGGCGACCTCCAACATTCCAACACGGTGATCAACCATCCAAGCCCTAAGCATGCTAGCATTGTGTCTTGAGATCGGACCTGGACATCCAAGTTACATAGAGTATAATATAATCTAAAATACATAATAAAGAGAAAATTGATATAAATAACATTATACTTTGCTTAATAGTTCCAGAAGTAATGAACGCACTGCTTGACCAGTGACAGGTGTAACTAAATATTAAATATATTTAATATTTTATTTTCCATTACCTTTCGTAGTATTTATTAATCATTCACTCTACGAAAAACAACTCAAGACAATAAACCTGACCAACGAATTAAATACAGTACCGCTATGCCTTACATGAAAGTATAATTTTTCGATAATCTGAATAACCTATAAATCGTTCATGTACAAAGCCACACATACAGGCCAATTGTCTATGGACCATGTGACCGAGTCATGACAATATCAGACGTATAGGCTAGAAATTTCAGAACCGCAGGACCTTCTTCGTCTTTAGATAATTACAGTCATTTAGACCATCATGAAATTTTAATACATACTAAAGGACCAAGCGACTTTGAAAAATATTTTAGTAACACCAAGAGGTTATGAACTAGTAAATAGTCAGTCACTACATATTTTACTACGCGCAATCAACAAAAAGGAAGCACCATCAAAAAAAAAGGCAGCACAATCAAAAAAGGCAGCACATTTGTAAACACCATCAACAAAAATGAAGCACATTTTGGAAGCACCATCAACGTAAAGGCAGCACATTTTGGAAGCACAATCAATAAAGAGAGCAGATTTGGAAGCACCATCAATAAAAAGGAAGCACTTTTGGAAACACCATCAACAAAAAAGGAACCACATTTTGGAAGCACCATCAACATAAAGGCAGCACATTTTGGAAGCACAATCAATAAAGGCAACACATTTGGAAGCACCATCAACAAAAAGGAAGCACATTTTGGAAGCACCATCTAAAAGGCAGCACTTTTTGGAAGCACAATCAAAAAAGGCAGCACATTTTGGAAGCACCATCAACATAAAGGCAGCACATTTTGGAAGCACAATCAATAAAGGCAACACATTTGGAAGCACCATCAACAAAAAGGAAGCACATTTTGGAAGCACCATCAAAAAGGCAGCACTTTTTGGAAGCACAATCAAAAAAGGCAGCACATTTTGGAAGCACAATCATTAAAGGCAGCACATTTGGAAGCACCATCAACAAAAGAAGGAAGCACATTTTGGAAGCACCATCAAAAAGGCAGCACATTTTGGAAGCACAATCAAAAAAGGCAGCACATTTGGAAGCACCATCAACAAAAGAAGGAAGCACATTTTGGAAGCACCATCAAAAAGGCAGCACATTTTGGAAGCACAATCAAAAAAGGCAGCACATTTTGGAAGCACCATCAAAAAGGCAGCACATTTGGTAACACTAGTTACGAGAACTAAGTCTTAGTTAGAAATCAGAATGCAAGAAATAAAAACATTAAAGTTTTACTTTTAATATTTAATTTATTTCTTAAGAGTATACAAATAGAAGTAAAATAAGCCATTATTGTATGTAGCCAGCTTTCCTCAGTTCTTCGAGTATGAAGGATATTTCTTTTATGCACGAATAGTTTCCTGCACAAAGCGAGCCATGTAGAAGTCTTAGCCGGTCGACCAATAAGTTTGGATTTTTCCACGATGTGTAATCAATCTCTTCTACCACCATCTCACTTGCTTGTTTATTATAAATACTTTTAATATCACAATCGTCCCAGTGATCATAACAAGCGTTATCAGATTTATTTATTATAACACGGCGTTTCCATCGTTTCGGTCTCAGGACACCGTTACATTCTTCGATCTTGTCAGCTTTAGGTGCTTCATCACAGTCTATGCTTTTGTCAACAGCCTCAGAGTCACTGTTACAATCACTGTAGAAGACATCCTCTTCACCCAGATTACCATATGAATTCGATATCGATGATGTCGAAGTGCCATTATCGTCTTCATGCTTCCTTTTTAGGAGTCCATCATTTTTACAAAGTAAGAAAGATCTACTTGAATTCGGCTGGAATGTATTCTCACTTTTCACGATAAGGATTCTTCCATTGTCTTCATTCTTCCATAAATCATCATCATCCTTCAATTTAAGTTCTACGTCGAGATCGGAAGAGCCACGAACATAATCTCTCTCAAGACAAGGAAAATTATTGTCGTAATGCAGATCACTATTCCTTAGTCTAGTAGATCCATCGTTGTATTCTGGCTTGTACGCAGGCTTAACGTTACAAGTTCTATCGTGTCTTTTTAAGCTCTCTCTCCGCGTAAACGACTTGTTACATCGAACGCAACTTATTATATTGCGTAGTGGATTTTTAACACAGTCATTCTTCTGGTGTTGTCTTCCATTCTTTCTCAAGATAAATTGTTTGCTGCAAAACTTACACCTGTGTCCTTTCGATACAGCGACAGACACCGAATCAGGATTCATATTAGTTACTGTGACTAATGTTAGATACAAACAGACAGTTTTCCAATTGGAACCATTACTTAAATATATATTTTTTTTTAAATATTTCTTAAGCGAGAGTTAAGTTATCTCATGCAAAGGTACTTGTTGTAAGTAGTTCTGCTTTTCAACAACAGATGACACCACGTATTGCTTGCAGGTAAATAATATTTCTTTCTTTCATGCGGGATGCAGGATTCTCACTAACGATCGCAATAGAGGGATGGCATCGCTAGACTCCAAGGAGAAGGTAGTTTGTTCTTCCAGTTAGTGTTTCTCAGATTTCTCAGGGTATATATTATTATTTGACAGAATAATGATTTTTTTTTAAATTCCACCTAATAAAAATAAAATAGAAGCACTCAGAGAAAACCATCAGGGATGATGTCGTTTATAAACATCATAAATTACCAATTTTTTTTTAAAAAAGTCCAAATTTAATCCTTCTTAAGCAACATGAGAGTTCTAGCACAAGCGGGCTTGTGAACTCTTTGCTTAAGCAACATGAGAGTTCTAGCACAAGCGGGCTTGTGAACTCTTTGCTTAAGCAACATGAGAGTTCTAGCACAAGCCCGCTTGTGAACTCTTTGCTTAAGCAACATGAGAGTTCTAGCACAAGCGGGCTTGTGAACTCTTTGCTTAAGCAGGATTAAATTTGGACTTTTTTAAAAAAAATTGGTAATTTATGATGTTTATAAACGACATCATCCCTGATGGTTATCTCTGAGTGCTTCTATTTTATTTTTATTAGGTGGAATTTAAAAAAAAAATCATTATTCAGTCAAATAATAATATATATATACCCTGAGAAATCTGAGAAACACTAACTGGAAGAACAAACTACCTTCTCCTTGGCGTCTAGCGATGCCATCTCTCTATTGCGATCGTTAGTGAGAATCCTGCATCCCGCATGAAAGAAAGAAATATTATTTACCTGCAAGCATTACGTGGTGTCATCTGTTGTTGAAAAGCAGAACTACTTACAACAAGTACCTTTGCATGAGATAACTTAACTCTCGCTTAAGAAATATTTAAAATAAATATATATTAAAGTAATGGTTCCAATTGGAAAACTGTCTGTTTGTATCTAACATTAGTCACAGTAACTAATATGAATCCTGATTTGGTGTCTGTCGCTGTATCGAAAGGACACAGGTGTAAGTTTTGCAGCAAACAATTTATCTTGAGAAAGAATGGAAGACAACACCAGAAGAATGACTGTGTTAAAAATCCACTACGCAATATGATAAGTTGCGTTCGATGTAACAAGTCGTTTACGCGGAGAGAGAGCTTAAAAAGACATGATAGAACTTGTAACGTTAAGACTGCGTACAAGCCAGAGTACAACGATGGATCTACTAGACTAAGGAATGGTGATCTGCATTACGACAATAATTTTCCTTGTCTTGAGAGAGATTATGTTCGTGGCTCTTCCGATCTCGACGAAGAACTTAAATTGAAGGATGATGATGATTTATGGAAGAATGAAGACAATGGAAGAATCCTTATCGTGAAAAGTGAGAATACATTCCAGCCGAATTCAAGTAGATCTTTCTTACTTTGTAAAAATGATGCACTCCTAAAAAGGAAGCATGAAGACGATAATGGCACTGCGACATCATCGATATCGAATTCATATGGTTATCTGGGTGAAGAGGATGTCTTCTACAGTGATTGTAACAGTGACTCTGAGGCTGTTGACAAAAGCATAGACTGTGATGAAGCACCTAAAGCTGACAAGATCGAAGAATGTAACGGTGTCCTGAGACCGAAACGATGGAAACGCCGTGTTATAATAAATAAATCTGATAACGCTTATTATGATCACTGGGACGATTGTGATATTAAAAGTATTTATAATAAACAAGCTAGTGAGATGGTGGTAGAAGAGATTGATTACACATCGTGGAAAGATCCAAACTTATTGGTTGACCGGCTAAGACTTCTACATGGCTCGCTTTGTGCAGGAAACTATTCGTGCATAAAAGAAATATCCTTCATACTCGAAGAACTGAGGAAAGCTGGCTACATACAATAATGGCTTATTTTACTTCTATTTGTATAATCTTAAGAAATAAATTAAATATTAAAAGTAAAAATTTAATGTTTTTATTTCTTGCATTCTGATTTCTAACTAAGACTTAGTTCTCGTAACTAGTGTTACCAAATGTGCTGCCTTTTTGATGGTGCTTCCAAAATGTGCTGCCTTTTTTGATTGTGCTTCCAAAATGTGCTGCCTTTTTTGATTGTGCTTCCAAAATGTGCTGCCTTTTTGATGGTGCTTCCAAAATGTGCTTCCTTCTTTTGTTGATGGTGCTTCCAAATGTGCTGCCTTTTTTGATTGTCCTTCCAAAATGTGCTGCCTTTTTGATGGTGCTTCCAAAATGTGCTTCCTTCTTTTGTTGATGGTGCTTCCAAATGTGCTGCCTTTAATGATTGTGCTTCCAAAATGTGCTGCCTTTTTTGATTGTGCTTCCAAAAAGTGCTGCCTTTTTGATGGTGCTTCAAAAATGTGCTTCCTTTTTGTTGATGGTGCTTCCAAATGTGTTGCCTTTATTGATTGTGCTTCCAAAATGTGCTGCCTTTATGTTGATGGAGCTTCCAAAATGTGCTTCCTTTTTGTTGATGGTGTTTCCAAAAGTGCTTCTTTTTTATTGTTGGTGCTTCCAAATCTGCTCTCTTTATTGATTGTGCTTCCAAAATGTGCTGCCTTTACGTTGATGGTGCTTTCAAAATGTGCTTCCTTTTTGTTGATGGTGTTTACAAATGTGCTGCCTTTTTTGATTGTGCTGCCTTTTCGTTGATGGTGCTTCCTTTTTGTTGATTGCGCGTAGTAAAATATATAGTGACTGAATATTTACTAGTTCAAAACCTCTTGGTGTTACTAAAATATTTTTCAAGGTCGCTTGTTCCTTTAGTATGTATTAAAATTTCATGATGGTCTAAATGACTGTAATTATCTAAAGACGAAGAAGGTCCTGCGGTTCTGAAATTTCTAGCCTATACGTCTGATATTGTCATGACTCGGTCTCATGGTCCATAGACAATTGGCCTGTATGTGTGGCTTTGTACATGAACGATTTATAGGTTATTCAGATTATCGAAAAATTATACTTTCATGTAAGGCATAGCGGTACTGTATTTAATTCGTTGGTCAGGTTTATTGTCTTGAGTTGTTTTTCGTAGAGTGAATGATTAATAAATACTACGAAAGGTAATGGAAAATAAAATATTAAATATATTTAATATTTAGTTACACCTGTCCCTGGTCAAGCAGTGCGTTCATTACTTCTGGAACTATTAAGCAAAGTATAATGTTATTTATATCAATTTTCTCTTTATTATGTATTTCAGAGTATATTATACTCTATGTAACTTGGATGTCCAGGTCCGATCTCAAGACACAATGCTAGCATGCTTAGGGCTTGGATGGTTGATCACCGTGTTGGAATGTTGGAGGTCGCCAGCAAGGCGGGGGACAACAACGGAAGCAACGGTACATGTGACTGGACTGGAGGGTGGCCCTAGCGGAATAAATTGAGGTCAACACCCTAGACACAGCAGTCAACACATAGTCGTGTGGGTATTGAGCTGCTGCTACAAATTCAAGCAAATGCTGTTCGTTCCAACTGCAAAGTACGCGGAAGTAACGCCCGGATTCCGCCGTGTGCACTATGTCCCCGAGGATGGTTACTTCCAACTAGAGGTCTGCAACTTCGGTCATCACTGCACCAGTGATTGTGACAAGAAGGCTCCGGACATTATCGAGACATCCTGCAACAAGGTAGATTGTGTCGTCTATTATCTAAGACCTGGCAGTACATTACCGGCTTAGTCTCGTCTCGACCACCATGACGAAATGTGTAAACCTCCAAGGCTTCTCTAGTCAGTATGGATTTATTATCAAGGAACTTAGCATTGCAGATAAAGAAGGAAATGTAATAACACACTATGTTTAGTAATTATTTTTAGCCGAAGTGATAATTTAATAAAACACGTAAAAATTAACTTTAAGGTTTTTTTTTCTAATGTGTCAACAAATCAATGATAGGATGGATTTGTATGTAGAACTAGAAGTATACCACATCTCTTGAAGAACACTGCATGGTATATAATGAAAGACTCTTGGGCTCAAGAAACTATACTATAGGTGGAAAGGATGATGCGGTTCCTACGATTAAATGAAAGGAACTTTGTTGATTATTTTTCTGTATACTACGATGATTTAATTGTGTTTGGGATGATGGGTTGAAGGATTAAATAATAAAACTGGACACACAGGCTTTTAAAGAAAACGAGAATGGAACTAACCATGTCTACAAAACAAAAAAGAATAATGTGAAGCTCACAAGATCATAGATTGTGGTAAATCTCTGACAACTGAAATGCGGAAACGATATCATAAAATGAGTGATATTGATGCAGCTCATGATAATATTGATGACAGCTACGATGATGATGATAACTTTGTGTCTGTGATAGTGACACGGATGCGTGGATTTTAAGACTAATAATAACAAATATGTAAAGAAGATGGAAGCCGTAGCACATGAGACCAATTGTTCATCGAGAGACAATCCAAATGATTGAAGAATAGACTAAAACTTCTACTTGGTTCGCGAAATGCTGAAAATTTATACGTCCTCAAAGAAACATGAACTAAGAAATTCGAGGTTTATATAATAAAACCTACTTTTTTTGATCTGATGTGTATTAATGGGAATAAATATACAATTTAATATGAGTTTTATTAAATATCTTTCTTACATATGTACTTTCAAGCTCTTGACGTCTACAGTGTACATAAAGTATATAAAATATTTACGTACCTGGTTCTTCGTTTACCATGTATATTTTGCATTTTAAAATATGAATTTATTAAAGAAAAATGACTGAAATGTTGTGTGTTAGAAACCATAAGTCCGTCTATAACTGGCGTGATTTATAATACTGTGAAATTTTGAGGATAGTAGACCAATAGGATGTTAATATGATGATGTGACATTGGCTTGCTACTTCGCTTGAATGAAATTTAAATGTTAACTTTGTGATGAAATCTGCAAGTGCGTGCATTGCGTGTCCATTTCATATGTCGAATTTGCTTCCAAATGTGCTGCCTTTTTCGTTGAGTGGGCTTCTATTTTTAATGTAGTTTTGACTCGAGTATTATTGTTGATGGTTCTTGATTTGACTAGCGTATTATTCCATCCTGTGCATGTATATAAGCGAGTCCTAGACAGCAGGATGCTCAGTTTGTTACTGACGTTATCGGTGTAAGGATCGCCTAGTTTGTTTCTTCTGGTGCATAAGTCGCGTAATTACCTGTTCTTGTGAACTCGATGGCATCTTTACCGACTTTAACGTCGAACTTGATGGAGGATGTACCATCATCTACAGGAACCCTAACGTCAACGGCGACGAGGAAGGAGCAGATCTCGACGGCACCGCCTCTGACAACACTGGAGGAGACTTCAACAGTCGTGGTACCACCAGCAGAAGAGAATTTAATGCCGGTGGTGCTGGCTACACAGGAAAACATGACGAACTTCGTTTCAGCCTCAATGGAGACTTCAATGGCTGGTGATTCAACAATTAACGGACATCGGTGTTGTTACTGTGACAAGATTTTCACAAACAACAGCAATGCTCGACGACACGAAAAGAGAGAATGTGTCAAGAACCTTTATCGTAAAATGATTATTTGTGAGAAATGCCATAAGCAGTTTGCCAGAAAAGATAATATGAAAACGCACATGAAGACATGCAAAGGTCCTGCTGTTCGGCAGAAAGTAAATGTTTCTATTCAACAACGATGCATTGATGTTCATAAGAGTATGCCTGGAGATGTCGCAACTGCGGCAACGTCAGTATCTGGATCGGGTCTGAAAGGCTCGTCTTCATTAGCAAGGTATCCTTGCAGCTACTGCGATATGTCGTTCACTTTTTCTCATGTAGCACGAAGACATGAGAGGAGTAAATGCAAGAAGAATACATCTCGCATGAAGTTCCGCTGTGATGAGTGTCATGAATGGTTTACACGTATTGATAGTTTGCGACGGTATGTGAAAAAATGCAACGGTAAAGTCCGTGTGTCTACTGAAGAACTACCTGTAGAAATTTTGACTCTTCGCTTTAGATTGGAGACCCGTAAGCGTACAAGCAAGAAAACCAATGTGCAGCAACCGATTGCTATAACATCTGGACATGAAAATAAACCTAATACTGTGTTCGGTGCATTACAAGTGAATGATAATGGGTTCTACTTGGCGCAGTCTGCATTTCGTGGAAAATTGAAAGATTACTATTATCTAAATACGTTAGGTGAGTCAAAAGACATTTGTAATTTTCTTGATGATATCAGAGAGGACATAATCAATCAGTTTACTGATGATGTAGCAACAAACGGTCCATCAAAATATAACTTGTGGTTGGACTGTATATATGGAAAGCTGTATCCATTCGAAGACGAAGTGAGGAAGTGTGCATTCAAGACATCGGCTGCAGTAATTTACAGTTCTGACGAAGTGAAGCAAACTGTTAAAAACGGTATCCAGAAACTCTGTCAAGAAGAGGAGGACTATGTCTGTAAAGGTTCTGGTTGGTCTCTGTCTAGTATAAACCGATTGGAGCTAAGAAATAGTCATTTCACGCCTATGCAGGGCTTTCGCAAGTGATCCTGTAGTAAAATATAGATTTTGTAATAAAATTTATTATGTGAAAAAATTTGCGATGTTTTATTTACGAACCAGTCACTATTATGTTAAATTGTTGATATATTTATTTTTTCTTCAGCATCCAGAATCGTACCAAGGACCTAAGTCGATCTAATTAATCATTTTATTGGTTGCAAAATTTATTTAATGAGTTTTGAACTTTTTCCTGAATTTCTAGCATTGAAATTACGAATTTCCAAGATGGCGGACATGATGGCTTATAAGATGATGGTAGTAGAGGATTTTAAGCCTCTTTAAGAATTTTAAACATGGTTTATTGAAATTATTATTTTTTTACATAAAATTAAACATTATTGCATTGATCGAGTATCGAACCAAGGACAGGAACTGATCGAATCAATATGTAAATTAATGAGTGATTTATTTAATGAATTATGGATTTTTTTCCCGAATTTCTAGCTAAATAATTACACGATTCCAAGATTGTTGCCATAACGAAACATGCAACATTAATAGGATCCAATATGGCGGTCATAATGTAAAGTGTAACGATAACATCGTACTCAACCAAGATGGCGGGCATAACGAAACATGCAAAAATTAAATATAATCCAAGATGGTGACAATAATGATATGTTCAACAGTGGTTTTAAGTAATAATGTGTTTAATTTTTATTATTTAATTCGATTAGTTATTTTTTTTAATGATTTTTAATTTTTTCCTGTTTTTCAAACATAAAAATTATTGATTTTCAAGATGGCGGACATGACATCATACTACCTGACGATAAATATACTATGAACAAAGTGGTGGGAGTCAGTCTGCCAGCAGCCACCAAGAGGGACGGATCGGACGCCATTTTTATTTTTGCACTCGTCGGGTTCGAACCGAGGACTTATATTTTTATTAAAATTTTATTAATTGAGTGGCTAGCTCAAAGGATTATTAAGCCGCTTTTAGGATTTTGGGTTTTTTCTAAGGCAAAACGACTTTTGAGGTTTTTCGAAATCCTAATTTTCCCTCGAAACGGGAATTTTTCCCTCGAAAACGGGAAATTTTTCCTCAAAACGGGAATTTTTGAGTTATTTTGAGTCATTTTTAAGGAATTTTAGGGAATTTTTGAGTCCAAGATGGCCGCCGATGACGTCATCCAAGATGGCCGCCGGATCCTGGATCCTGCGCCTGTCCCAGAATCGGCTATATCCATCTACTCCTCTTGTTCGTAGTCTCGTAGTCATGATTCATTGGAACCTCGTAGACTTGAAGCTACGTAAGCAAGTAGCCTTGTAATCTTATAAAATAATGCTGATGGTGCAGTTGGAGCAAAAGAGAAAATTTCGTCGAAGACAGATGCGGCAATTGGAGCCTTGTAGTCGAGTAGCTTCGTAGTCAAGTACTCATGCAGACTTGTAGTCCTCTATCCTCGTAGTCACGTAAACTCGTGTTCTTGAAGCTTCGTAGCTCTGTAGCCTCGCAGTCTCGTAACCTCATGGCTCGTAGTCGCGTAGTCATGTCTTGGGACCTTGTAGAATTGTAGCTACGTAGCCAAGTAGCCTCGTAGACTTGTAGCTACGTAAACAGATAGTCATGTAATCTAATAACATAATGCTGGAGTAATTGGAGCCAAGTAGCTTTGTATTATTGTAGCTTCAAAGACACGTAGTTTCGTAGCCACGCGGTCTTTTAGCCATGCTGTCTCGTAGCCATGTATAACTCGTAACCAGCTAGATCCTTTTAGACTCGTAGCCTTGTGGCCTCATAGTCTCTTAGACTCGTAGAATTCTAGGCAAATATATTTGGAGCTGGGGAGACAAAGGACAGTTGGAGCCAAAGACTGTTGGAGCCAATGACTGATGGAGTTACTAGACTGATGGAAACAATAGACTGATGGAGCCAATGAATATTGGAGCCAATGACTATTGGAGCCAATGAATATTAGAGCCAAAAGACTGCTAAAGCCAAAAGACTGATGGAGCCTTTTGGATCCTGTTGGAGCATTTGCAGCAATTGGAGCCAATGAATATTGGAGCCAATGACAAATGTCCTTGTGATAATCACTGGCTCGATTACGAAAGTGAACTTGTGGTTGGCGTTAAAACGAAAGACACCAGAGATAATAATATTTATTCTAAACATGCAAAGAAGATGAACGTAGCAGAAGAGATCGATTATAACTCATGGGAAGATCCTAACATATTGGTTGACAGGCTAATACTACTACATAGTTCACTTTGTGCAGGAAACTATTTGAACATCAAAGAAATATCCTTCATACTCAAATAACTGAGGGAAGCTGGCTACAAACAATAATGGCTTAAATTAAATGTATGTGTATAAACTTGAAGATAAATTAATATTTATTTTTAGATGGTATCTACCATTTATCGAAATATTATTTTTAAATAAAACTTATAACTTAAAGGTGTAAAAAAGTCATCACTGACAGCCAAAATGTTTACTAATAAAGACGTGCAAGTAATCATGTCAAGTATGATAAAAAAAGTAATTGAAATCAGTTGGAGCCAAATGAAGATGGAGCTTTGGGTGCATTTGGAGCATTTGGAGTCTTTTGGAGTATTTGGTGTATTTGGAGCATTTGGAGCTGTTGGGATCATTTGAAGCATTTGGAGCATTTGGAGCTTTTGGAGCATTTGGCGCTGTTGGAGCATTTGGAGCATTTTGAGATGTTGGAGCATTGGGAGCCTTTTGGAGCATTATGAGCATTATGAGCTGTTGGAGCATTTGAAGCATTTGGAGCTGTTGGTGCATTTGGAACGTTTTGGAACATTTGGAGAGTTTTGAGCTGTTGGAGCATTTGGAGCATTTGGGGCATTTGGAGCTGTTGGAGCATTTGGAGCTGTTGGAGCATTTGAAGCTGTTGGACCATTTGAAGCATTTGGAGCTGTTGGAGCATTTGAAGCATTTGGAGCTGTTGGAGCATTTGAAGCATTTGGAGCCGTTGGAGCTGTTGCGGCATTTGGAGCTGTTGGAGCATTTGAGGTTTTTGGAGCATTTGGAGCATTTGGAGCTTTTGGAGCATTTGGAGCATTTTGAGCTGTTGGAGCATTGGAACCTTTTGGAGCATTTGGAGCTGTTGGAGCTGTTGGAGCTTTGGACACATTAGGAGCTGTTGGAGCTGTTGGAGCTGTTGAAGCCGATTCTGCATTTGGAGCTGTTGGAGCATTTGGAGCTGATTAATCATTTGGAGCAAAATACATTTTTATTTTTTTTGAGGTAGAACATAATCAACCAGCTTACTGATGAAGTAACAACGTACGAAACTTTAAATTATAACGTGTGGTTGGACTGTTTATATGGTAAATCGTATCCGTTCGAGGACCTAGAGAAGAAGTCCTCTCAAGACATCGGCTGTTACAATTTACAGTTCTGACGATGTGAAGCAAACTTTAAGAAACGGTAACCAGAAACTCTGTCAAGAAGAGGAGGACTATGTTAGTAAAGGTTCTGGTTGGTCTCTGTCTAGTATAAACTGATTGGAGCTAAGAATTAGTCATTTCGCGCCTATGCAGGGCTATATGATTATAACATTGCTGGCTTTCGCAAGTGATCCTGTAGTAGAATAGAAATTATGTAATAAATATTATATTTGTAAAAGAACTTGAGCTGTTTTTATTTTTTAGAACCTGTAACTTTTGTGGTATTTTTTAAATTTATTTTTAGCTTCGTTCAGAGATCGATCCAAGTTTCAAGTAAATCATTACTTGAATGAGTGAATTTTTTGATGAATTGTGAATTTTTTTCCGAATTTCCAGCATTCGTATTTGTGCATTTTCAAGATGGCGGACGTAACGAAACATGCAACATTAATAGGATCCAATATGACGGTTGTAACATAAAGTGTAACGATGACATCGTACTCAAACAAGATGGCGGGGCTTAACGAAACGTGAAACATTTATATAATCCAATATGGCGACCATAACGATATGTGCAACGATGGATTTTATGTAATATTTTTATTAAATTTTTTTATACAATACGATTGATTAATTTTTTTAATGATTTTTTAAAATTTTTCTCATTTTGTTAACATAAAAATTACGAACTTTTAAGATGGCTGTCAGGACGTCATATTAGGTGAGGATATAAGTATATACTTTAACATAAGTGGTTGGGTGACAGTATGCCAGCAGCCACCGTAAGGGAGGCTCGTTCGCCATTTTTTTTGCCCATCACCGGGTTCGACCCGAGGACTCTGAGCGCCGTGCAGTAAATGTTTGTTTTTTTAAATATTTTTTATTAAATTTTTATTAATTGAATTTTTTATAAATTTTAATTTTTTTCATTAAAATCGGATATAAATAAAGATTTCAAGATGGCGGCTGTAACGGAATTTGCAACGGTGACGTCATAATCCTAGATGACGTCAGAGGCTTATCGGAGACTGTAGACATGGATGCTTAAGCCTCTTTTAGGATTTTGAGTTCTTTCTTAGGCAAAAGACTTTTGAGGTTTTTCGAAATCCTAATTTTTGAATTTTTGAGGATTAAAACGATAAATGTTTGGGTTCAAGATGGCCGCCGTGACATCACAATCAAAGATGGCGGTCGGTTCCACAGGCTCCACACCCTGAACCCTATCCCAGGACCGGCTATTACATACTACTGTTTACGTAGCTACAAGTCTACGAGGCTACATGGCTACGAAGCTACAAGTATACGAGGCTCCAAGACATCATAACTACGCGACTACGAGCCATGAGGTTACGAGACTACGTGATTACGAAGCTACAGGACTACAAAGCTTCCCGAACACAAGGTTACGCGATTACGAGGCTACGGGACTACAAAGCTTCTCGAACACAAAGGTACGTGATTTCAAGGCTATTTGGTTACGCTACAAGTCTACAAGGCCCCAATACATAATGACTACGAAGCTTCCAGAACACAAGTTTACGAGACTGCGAGGCGGGTGCGCGTCATTTGACCTAAAAGTCATATCTCCTAAACGTCACTTGACCTAAAATTTTAAAATAATCCTTCAGTCATTTGACCTAAAAGTCATTTGCCCTAAAAGTCACATCTCCTAAACGTCACTTGACCTAAAAGTCACTTGGCCTAAAAGTCAGTTGCCCTAAAAGTCATTTGACCTAAAAGTCATTTGCCCTAAAAGTCATATCTCCTAAACGTCACTTGACCTAAAAGTCATATCTCCTAAACGTCACTTGACCTAAAAGTCACTTGGCCTAAACGTCAGTTGCCCTAAAAGTCATATCTCCTAAATGTCACTTGACCTAAAAGTCACTTGGCCTAATAGTCAGTTTCCCTAAAAGTCATTTGATCTAAAAGTCATATCTCCTAAACGTCACTTGGCCTAAAAGTCACTTGGCATAAAAGTCAGTTGCCCTAAAAGTCATTTGACCTAAAAGTCATTTGCCCTAAAAGTCATATCTCCTAAACATCACTTGACCTAAAAGTCACTTGGCCTAAACGTCAGTTGCCCTAAAAGTCATATCTCCTAAACGTCACTTGACCTAGAAGTCACTTGGCCTAAAAGTCAGTTGCCCTAAAAGTCATTTGACCTAAAAGTCATTTGACCTAAAAGTCATTTTCCCTAAAAGTCATATCTCCTAAACGTCACTTGACCTAAAAGTCATTTGGCCTAAAATTCACTTGGCCTAAAAGTCATTCGACCTAACAGGCATTCAGCCGAAAATCATTTTAGGTCGAATGACTTTTAGGGCAAGTGGAGTGTACTCTGCGAGGCTACAGGACTACGAAGCTTCCAGGACACGAGGCTACATGGCTACGAAACTACATGACTAACTGACTACAATAGCACCATTTAGTGGTGAGAGTTAATTTATCTCATGCAAAATAACCTGTTTAAAGTAGAGTCGAGTATTGACATCAGATGACACCACATGATGCTTACAGGTAAATATTATTTTTTTTTTATGTGGGGTGCAGGATGCTCACTAACGATCGCAAATGAAGGAAGGCTTCGCTAGACACCAATGAGAAGGAAGTTTGTCCAGCATGTTAGTGCTTCACAGATGTCTCAGGGTATATTATTTGACTGAGTAATGGTTGGTTATTTTTTTTTAAATTCCACCTGGTAAAAACAATTGCAAGTGCTGATTTAGTAGCAGAAATTCTCGAATTCACTGTAACTGCAAATAAAATGTCATGACTCTTTAGGTAAAAAATCCTTCATGCAGAGAGCGGTTTCTCAGAATTAACAGATGCACTTGAAGAAACCACAAGAATAATCAGGAGCACACGGAGAAAACCATCATCATATTGACAAGAATAATCAGGAGCAAACGTATTGACAAGAATAATCGGAAGCAAAGGAGAAAACATCCACAAGTTTTCTTTGATATCATAAAATTACAGAAAAAAAATAAAAATAAGTTAATAAAAAATTTAAAAAAAGAATCCTAAAACAGATTCTGCTAGCTTGTGAACTTCTTATTGTTGAGCAAAGTTAGAGTTATAGTACAATCCAGATTTTTTTTTATTTTTTTTCGTTTTTTATTTTAAATTTTTTATTAATTAATTTTTATTTTTTTTCTGTAATTTTATGATATCAAAGAAAACTGGTGGCGGTTTTCTCCGTTGCTTCCGATTATTCTTGTCAATACGTTTGCTCCTGATTATTCTTGTCAATATGATGATGGTTTTCTCCGTGTGCTCCGGATTATTCATGTGATTTCTTCAAGTGCTTCTATCTATTCTGAAAAATTGCTCTCTGTATTGAGGATTTTTACCTAATGAGTCATGACATTTTATTTGGAGATACATTTAATTCGTGAATTTCTGCTACTAAATCAGAACTTGCAATTTTTGTTACCAAGTGGAATTCAAAGAAAAGCGTAACCAAGTAGCCTTCAAATCACGTAATGTGTCACGCATAGTAGTCACGTTTTCTCGTAACCTCATGGCTCGTAGTCGCGTAGTTATGATGTTTTTGAGCCTCGTATACTTGTAGCTTCGTAGCCAAGTATCCTCGTAGACTGGTAGCTACGTAAACAAGTAGCCTTGTAATCTTATAACATAATGTTGCTGGGGTAGTTGGAGCTTTGTAGACTCGTAGGCAGTTGGAAGAGTCTTGTAGACTCGTAGGATTGAAGCTTTGTAGCCAAGTGTTCTTGTAGCCATGTAGCCTTGCAGTCATTTGGAGCCGAGTAGACTTGTATTCTTGTAGCTTCATATAGGCTACATGTAGTTTCGTAGCCACGCAGCCATTTAGCCATGCAGTCTCGTAGCCATGTATAACTCCTAACCAGCTAGATCCTTGTAGACACGTAGCCATGTAGCCTCATAGTCTCTTAGACTCGTAGCGTTCTAGCCAAATATCATTAGAGCTGTTGAAGCAAAAGGCAGTTGGAGCCAATGACTTTTGGAGGTAAAAGACTGTATGAGTCAATGACTGATGGAGCCAATGACTTTTGGAGCCATAAGAATGTTTGAGTCAATGTCTGATAGAGCCAATGACTACTGGAGCCAATGACTTATGGAACTAACAACTGATGGATTCATAGACTGATGGAGACATTATATCCTAACTTAACATTGACGATCGCATTCTACTGAGTTGAATGTACATGAGAATGTACCTCCTTTTCGTTAAATGAGCTTTCATTTGTAGAATGTGCTTCCTTTTGATTGACGGTGCGTCCAAAATGAGCTTTCGTTTTGTAGAATGTGCTGCCTTTTTGTTGATGGTGCTTCCAAATGTGCTGCGTTTTTGTTGATGGTGCTTCCAAAATGTGCTTCCTTTTTTGATTGTGCTTCCAAAATGTGCTGCCTTTTCGATGATGGTGCTTCCAAAATGTACTTCCTTTTTTATTGTGCTTTCAAAGTGTGCTGCATTTTTGTTTGTGCTTACAAAATTTGCTGCCTTTTTGATTGTGCTTCCAAAATGTGCTTCCTTTTTGTTGATGGTGCTTCGAAATGTGCTGCCTTTTTTGATTGTGCTTCCAAAATTTGCTGCCTTTTTTGATTGTGCTTCCAAATGTGCTGCCTTTTTGTTGATGGTGCTTCCACGTGTGCTGCTCTTTTGATGATGGTGCTTCCAAATGTGCTGCCTTTTTGATGGGATTCGTGGTCCTCTTGTAAGCGTAAAAACATGTTACGCTGGATTAATTGAATATAATTAGCCAACATCGAAGAAGGTCGTGAGGTTCGGAAATAACTGGATTATACGTCTGACATTGTTTATGACCCGTTCTCACAGTCCGAAGATGTTTAGTCTATATGTATGTATGTATTGCTTTGTACATGAACGGATTAGAGGTTATTCTAAGTATCGAATAACAAGGCTTTCATGTTAGGCTTATCGGCAACGTATTGAATTCGTAGAACATTGTCTTACATTGTCTTGAGTTTTTATTTTTGAAGAGAGAATGATTAATAATACTCCGCGAATGGTAATGGAAAACAGAATCTAAAATTTATTTAATATTTAGTTACACTTGTCACTGTTCAAGTATCGAACCGAGGACAGGGATCCATCCATTCAATATGTAAATTGTTTGTAATGTTTTTGGTGAATTCTGGGTATTTTTCCGCATGTCTAGCTAAATAATTACACGATTCAAATATGGCCCCAAATTTCAAGATGGTGGACACCTCAGTAATAATAAATGATTACTGCACTCTATCGGGTTAGAATAAAACTAGCATGATTATATTGATGGTAATGATGGTAAGACTAGTACACACACAGAATGATGTTCTCCAGCAGACGAAAACAAGATGGTGGCAATGTCCTCTAGCAAGTGGTAGCTCCTGGTAGCATGTACTGAACACAAAATGACGGATCCATGATAGTTGTCAAGGTCAAGGTCAAATTTCAAGGTCAAAGTACAATGCCAACAGTTGAGGACAAAGGTATGGTGAACATAAAATTATACTAACATGTCGCCAGCACACTCTAGCAAACGAAAACAATATGGCGGCCTCCAGCGGACAAAGACAAGGTGGCGGACATGACGACATACCATTGACGCTATGTACCTTTGTATTGGTGGTGTGAGGTCAGTCTAGGTAGCTTCCGTGGAGGAAGGATCGACCGTTTACTCCTGCCGGGAATCGAACCGAGGACCGAAATCGTTTAAATAACTAAACATTTGAAGTATGCAATTTTTAAAATATTTTTTGGAATTTTTTCGCAATTTCTAGCATTGAAATTACGGATTTTCAAGATGGCGGCTGTAAAGCGAATTGCTACATTAATTGGATCCAATATGGAAGTCGTAACGTAGAGTGTAACGATGACAATGTACTCAAACAAAATGGCGGGCGTAACGAAAAATGCAACATTGATATAATCCAATATGTCGACCATAATGATAAATGCAACGATGGTTTTTAAGTAACATTTTACTAAAATTTTATTATTCAGATTGATTAATTTTTTAATGATTTTTAAAAATTTTCCCGATTTTATAACATACTATTTACGGATTTTCTAGATGGCGGACATGACGTCAAACTAGGTGACGATATATATACTTTGACATAAGTGGTGGGGGTCAGTCTGCCAGCAGCCACTGTGAGGTTAGGATCAGACGCCATTTTTATTTTATTTTTTGCCCTCACCGGGTTTGAACCGAGGACTCTGAGCTACATGGCGTAAGTGTACATTTAATTTTTTTATGTTTTAAAATATTTTTTTATTAAATTTTTATTAATATTTATTTTTAATTTTAAAATTGTCCCCTATTTTTTAACATAAAAATTACGGATTTTCAAGATGGTGACCATAACGGAAATTGCAACGGTGATGTCATAATCCAAGATGGCGGTCATGGTATCCTTATTCCTACAAATGGCATATCAGAGGCTTTAGACATGGTTGTTTAAGCTGTTTTTAGTATTTTGAGTTCTTTCTAAGGCAAAAAATATTTTGAGGTTTTTCGAAATCCAATTTTTTGAATTGTGTGTTTTTTTTTTTTTTTGAGAATTTTTGGTGGAATTTTTTCCAAAAAAAAATGGAAACATTGGCGAATTTTGAGGAATTTTGGGTAAATTTTGGAATTTTTTTGGGCAAATTTTAACAAATTTTGATGGTCAAAGGTCAAGTTCAAGGTCAAAGGTCAAGGTCAAACTCATCCAAGATGGCCGCCGTGACGTCACAATCCGAGATGGCGGTTCGGCACTCGGCACCACACCCAGAACCCGTGTACCCGGAGCCCCCAAACTATACTACGAAAAAACTAACTAGCGTACAAGTTTATATATATATATATATCGCACGTTGAATGCAATGGGGCCACATTTGCTGAAACCAGTAAGAAGCACTTGTGGTTCTATTGCATTCAACATGCGATATATATATACACGGATTTCAGGAACTTGCAACACTTGTTTACGACTTGGCTTCTTTCCTATTACTACAAGCGTTTTTAAAACGCTCCCTCTGAACGGAAAAAAATGGCATGTCTGCGTTCTCTTCGGTGAAAAATTTAGGAAAAGCGCGTTCTTACCAGCGCATTGCTGACACAGCCACCCAATACTGCCTCATAGATTACGGCGCGGCATGACAACCAGATTAGATTTGGCTGTGTACAATTCTTGTCAACCGAAATAATGCATGACAAAAACGTCTCTGGGCTAGTAAAATTTATCTGGAAATATACAACTCAGCTACCAGCTTATGCGTATAGATAGCTCTAACGTATTCTTTCCCGCGGAGCATTCGTACGTCATGGCGTTCAATCACGTGCCTTTTCAGACAGTGTAGTGCCACCCAAATAAGCGCTAAATTCAAATTTGCACGCTATTATACGCATCTGGAACTTTGTAGGGTTGCGTTTCCGTAAATATGTTTAATTAATAAAAATAATTGATTTTATTTTCACTCCCTGCCACTCAACAAATTCATGTGCAGAAATTTCCGAACATCTTGCATACGTGTCAAAGTTTCTCAAATATTTTACTGAGTAATTGAAAACCAAATTACTGTGCAATTTTATTGCTATCGTTTTTAACTTGAAATGATGTATTAAGATAAGTTAGTTCAAAATTTTAGTAAGATATTAATGTTCTATTTACCTCAGCTTTCTTACACTCGTACATAACTGACCAGTAAGAGAGACGAGCCAGAAGCTGTATTAATGACGTGAAGTATAATATGTTTGAATGTATTTATTTACACAAGCCATACAGAAGCAGGACAAAATATAAATTATATTAAGTTTTCATGATACACATATAATTTTGCTTTAAGTTGTTATTTACTTATTTGAAAATTATATATATAATTCACATTACATATTGTGGCAACATTTATAAGAAAATATTATACAATGGAGCAAAAGCGAAACGAAACAAAGGGATTATTAACCAACTCAGTCTTGACATTCACGACTGTTAACTATGTAACACAGGTTTAAAAATACGTTACAATCTCAAGAAAACTTTTTCAGAGTCAAATTTTTCATGTGTCGCACACTGTAATATTTTGAAGTAAATTTTTTTTCTGAGGGAGCTAAAATTTTTGAACTTTACGAAAATTTTAATCGCTCGAGGGGAATATTTATGTACATGGGGGGAGGGGGGCCCGCAGAGGAGAGTGCGTCAGCGGCGACGCCACTCCATCGCATGCACAAGCGGTCGAATAGAAAGAAAGTAAAAGGGGGAAGGGGGTTTAGGTACATAGCGTAGCATGCTATATGCCAGTTGTAACTTGCACACTTGCGTTTTTGCACACTCGCATACTCGCACACTTGCATACGTGCAGCCTTTTATTTTTTAACCGGCCATTTATGCTTTGTGTTGACCTAGTACCTCCAATAGTTGAAGTTATTTGCAAACCGTTTCCTGAATAACTTTCCAGTATTAACAGCGCACATAATAGACATGATAAAACAAAATAAAGTGTAATTGTTAAATATTCCATTATCTTTTCCCTGGTTAAAAAAATATATGTTTGAATGAAATATAAATTAAAATATATAATTATGCACTAATTTCCGCAAAAGAATACCTACACAGTATTATATTGATAAACTTTAATCAGAATCGGATCAATGTTTTATGAATGCATAGAGGACAAACATACAAACATTCATTTATTTATATATTTATGACTTAATCATAAAATCATTGGCTTCCTAATAATTCTATAAAACGTCTCGGAAACATTAAACAAAGATTAATGTTCATAGCATATCAAAACAACTGTCGCACATGAATGCGTCCTTTATACTGCTGTATTTCCATCGTTAATATAGCCTATGTTTGAAGTGACACAAAATATTAGTCTTCTTAACTGCATGGTGAGATAAACACTTGCATTATACCAACACTTTCATAATTCAAATACTTTTTAGAACAATTTTTTTTTGTGATATGGCTACAACCTCGATGTCATTCAACCGCTCTTATAATGTGTTTTAGTAACTAAGATTTAAAGTAGCTCTTAAAATATTTTTCCTACAGTCAGAAACTAGCTAGATCGGGTTCCAGCACACGAAAACACCTTTAAAACTGTTTCCGAGGATTCCAGCTAAAGATTTTTCTGTTTAAAATTATAATATCATAAAATTATGAGCAACTATGGCTGTTTCGTTTCACAATTATGAATATTTCGAAGAAACACAACCAATTGTAGCCTTAAACATGGTGCGACTTCCGGAAAATATTAACTTAGTTTTTCTTTTCATGTTACATACACCGAAAAACCATCTTCAGCTCAAAAGTATTTAAATACATTTGTAAATACCTTAATCACAATTTTATTTACGCAATAGCTGCCGCAATTTTGCATAAATCGCTTCTCAAATTAATGGAAAATCTAGGTCGAGTTCGTTATTGGGCATAATCCGACCAAAGTGTAACAGATAGGGAAATATTTTGAAAAACAGAAAAATCGTTATGACTTCTTTAATATTATAAATATCGTATCCCTATACTGACATTATATTTCGTTAAGAGGTATGACAAATACGTTTGTTGAAACGAATTTTTGTTATGACTCCAAGGGGTGGAAATAACAGGGTTTAGTGGACAAAACAATTCAACATTCTCTAACTAGGTATCTACATCATCAAATCCATTCAATTTGCAAGTGGAACTCTATAAATACTATCGTAATTTTTTTTCATAAACAACTGTTCAATAATATGAACCATTGCTGCAAGAGGTTTAAAATAGCTGTTGAAATAAAAAATTGTTATCATTGTACAATGTATACAATCAATTCTTTTATTTTTTATTTCTAAACTTGTACCTATTATCACTTTTTACTTAAATACTTTACATACGACCCACAATTACAGCATGTCGTGTAAAAAATTATTGTTGAAGGGGGAAAATTTTCATAGCATCCTTAGTAGGCACACTATCAAAATCATTCTACTTGTCTCTTCTCCTCATATATATATTATCTAAAACTTTTGTATGAAACAATTTTTAATGCAAACATTTATTGCTGTTATGGATGTAAAACTGGGGGTTAAAGGACGAATACCTACATTTATAAATTCCCTTAATATGTAAACAATCAAGTCTGTTTTAATTTTTTTGAATAGTAGATATTATTTCAAATATTTGGCGAAACAATTTTTGATAAGGCATTTCAGATGATTCAATGGGGTTAAAAATACAGAGGTTGAAATAAAAATATATTTTAAAATTGTCTTTCTGTCTGTACTATCGAATCCATTGAAACTTATTGCAAACTATTTAAACATTACCTAAAAACCTTTATCCAAAACAAATTTTTATATGACAAATTCTTGGCCAAGAAAGAAAATGTTGTATCTGAAGGTACAAATTATTCATGACTATCTACTAGTAGGCATAGCATGAATTTCGTTTTAAGTTATTTCAATGCTTGATGCATTTATCTTAAAACCATTCATAACATTTCCGATGTTTCGAATATGAAAAAATATATAATCGATCAATTTGGAATATTGGAGAACATAAAGAAGGATTTAATGTGCATTAAGTTTTCAAAATGTTCCGAAAGTTTAAAGAATCTTCCACAACGTTCTAGAAGAAATAGTTAGTTCGAAATCTACCTGCGCCTGTAGACTTGCCGAATGCGATTATTTTGTGTTCACTTAGCATAAAATTAGAAAATATTTTTAAGTTTATAGAAAATTAATTTTTTTTACAAAATATGCATCACTTCACTACGGAATTAATATAACAAACTTTAAAAAAAGCTTAGAATTTACTTTTAATGTGCAGTGTGAAAATAGAATGCAACTCTTAAAAGGTAAGAAAGGTTCTGATTGCAGATAGTCAGTATTGGTGAACATTCGTTTACATTCGGACATATTTGAACAGAATTAGTTAATACACCATGGAGCTGAATGTATTTTGTTAGAAAAAAACTGATCGAAAAATATATCGTTTATAAAATTCATCTTTATCGCTGTTCGTGACCCATGGAGATAAGAAACGCTGCTTTGAGAAATAAGCTTGCTGATCTACGTGACTTAGTTGAATGCATACCAGCTTTTATTGCGATTGGTAGGGCTTAAAAGATTCACGTCTAGGGTAAGGCATAAATGTAAATTTTCATTTGTCTTAATTAGTCACTACTCTGTCGTAAAATCAAAAAAATTATAATTTAAAAATTTAATTACAACATTGAAACAAATGACTTTAAATACATCAACATTAAAAAATAATTTTAAAAAAAGCGTGCGTTAAGACACGTTTTGAAATTGAAACGTGAATTTTTATCTTAAACGGAAACGTGTCGATAATTTGCTCAGCCCGAGGATTCGTTCCCGGGGCGACTAGGGCCATGCCTGCTCGACTTAGCCGCTTTATGTACGTAATTGTACGAGAGGTTTTAGTTTCGGTAGCCACCTCCCAGTGTGATATCTGTTATTGCTGATTGGCGGCCTATCGGCCGTGCTGGGATTGGCTGTCAAGGAGGAGGCAGGGCGGAGCAAGGTCGCGCGGGTGGGATACACCATCCGCCCCTCAAAGCTCGGAGAGTTGGCCGCTCGGACAAGTGGTCACTCGGACAAGTGGTCCTTCGGACAAAAGGAGCTCGGACAAGTGGTCATTCGGAGAAGTAGACACTCGGACAAATGGTATACACCCGGTAAAAGCTAGTGTGTGTGTGTATATACACACACACACACACACTAGCTTTTACCTGCGGCTTCGGTCGCGTTGATGTCCTTAAATAAGTATCAAAGATCTTTGCAAAGAAAATAAAATATTGTAATTGGTTTTTTTATTGTGTGACTGGGATCATCAGTATTAAAAATTCAAAAATACAATTTATTTTAAAAAAATGAAAACATGCCTTATTGAAAAATGTTTCAATATTACAAAAAAAATTGGTTGTCTGTAAAGCCGGTTTACGGACGATAGTTTAACGTGACGTCATAACAAAACATTGCTGAAATGATTGATCCAGAAGAAAATGAAATATCCAATTCGGCCTGAGACTGAGCCGTAATAGGTTTTTGCAACCAAACCATTTAGGCATTAAAAATATGTTATTCTTTGAGAAAATAATTTTTTTTAAATTTTTCTATCTTTTGTATGATAAAATCTACCTCTGCATACTTTCATGAATAAAATTGAATGATTTTTATTGAATTATCACTATTTTGTATGGATACAAAGAAGGAGTGAAATGAAATGTACAATATAATTAATAAATTTACTTTTATTTGCACTCATTAATTCAAATATGTTTATTACTTTTGTAGTGTCGCGCACGCCGTATTTATTATTACAAGTACAACAATGATGGTATAGCGGCGGCAGGGTTTCGATCTGTCAACCTTTGGATTGGTAGTCAGCGATGCTAACCGCACATCCATGAGGCAATATTGGAAACATTGTTTCAGATGTTGTATATATATTTATAAAAATTTTGTTTTGTGTTGTGGAAGTTTTAAAAACATATGTAGTCCGCCATGTTTATTTCTTATAGTGGTAGGCGGGAAATCAAAAATATATTGTCGGCTGCTAGTCGGCCGCCATGTTTATACTAACTTCATGATCTTCGAGAATGTTTTACGCCTTTTCGCAATTACACATTTAACGACGAAGTTTTTTCGTCGTGAAATTAAACGGAGAATTTAATAAAAATGCCCTTGCAGTTAATAAAAATAAGTATTAGTAAGTTTAAGAAAGAATTTCGGCTTTAATCTTCAACCCAGACGCTCGTGGTGCGCTGGGGCCGAGATTAAAATTTGTCGAGAATATTTTACGTTTTTATGTCTTTCAGTGCTCAAAATGATATGCAATTGTGGCCCCGGGTACGAAATTTTATTTATAATTCATTAATAATAATGCCCCTTGCGATAAACAAAGGAAATTATGTATTAACGAGCGCCTGGTTTCCGCGGAAGACAATGAGCGTAATGGGACACTTTTTCGTGCGTGCAGCAGGCGTTCATTGATTTATTAAACGTTGTCACGTCAAAAATAAATAATTTTAAATACTAACATTTTAATAAGTTCAAAGTATTAATATAATAAATTAATTTTTCTTTAAAAGAGCTTAAATCAGAGTATTATTCTAAGATGAATGTTCTGTATACAATGTGATATGTTTTTCTGTTTGGTGCATATATGTGTAGATTTCGGCCATTGGACACACGCGAACAGGCTACATATAGTTGGCCATGGGAAAAGCATGGCTTTTCCAAATGCAACCCTGCTTCCTGCAATGTTTCCCCTTGCGCTTTGTTGATGGTAACCGCAAAACAAAGCCTGACTGGAAACTGAAAATCTTATGAATTGGAACGGTAGATCGGTGGGAATAACTGGAATTCGAGGTATGATAACACTTTCCCCTTTACCGACACCTGTTAAAATAGTGGCACTACTCTATTCTGCCCCAATTGTGTGATTCGAAGCCTCGTTCCATTACATAGTCGAGGATCATATAGATTTTACATAAGCATAACTTTAACATTTAGTTTCATTTGAAGTTTATAGGAAGGTACACCCGAAAGTTCCAGTCAATTTAAAAACTCTGCAAAGATATGAAGTGCTTTGTACTGTATCCATGATTGTATCTATTGATAAATACTCCTTCATTTTCCCCTGCATCTCTTTTAAAATATAAGTGTTGGTTTCATTAATGATATCATTTTTTGGCGTCAATATTGCTCTTGCGCACAAACACTGATCACTATTCAAATTTTGTTGCAAGTCCGGGAAAACATGAGTAATAAGATCCACATCATTATCAACTAAATTACAAAATTCTCTTGAAAGTAATATATAACCTTCAGAATCAACCTCCAAACAACCATCACCAAAGAAAATAAACAGATACCTAACCGCAAAAATTAGAAACGTTTAAGTATTGCTTGGCGGTGACAGAAGAATAAAATTGAATAGTGAATTGAACACCGGTACTATAGTATTACATTGGAGAATTATTTAATTTACTTATCTAAACACCAGGTGGCGTTAAATTTCATTCTAATTACTCAAACTCTTAGTCGGACGATCATGCATACCAATATAAATTTTTTTGCCCTTCGGAATAAATATTTTTATTTTTTTTTTATATTAAAATGTCCTATGTCCTTTACTATACCCTTGCAAATATGCTCACAAAATTTCATGATGATCGGTTGAGTAGTTTCTGCATGAAAGCGTAACAAACAAACTCACCTACGCATTTATAATATTAGGAAGGATAGAACGCTTGACAATCAACGGCCAAAGATAAAAAGTACTCGCTAACGCGTAAGGTAATAAAAAGAGAGGTCAAATGGTTCCGTCTCTCACTCGCACTCCCTAGTCAAGACAGAGAGGCCCGAGAATAGCCGAAGACCCTTCGTTTGTGTTTAGTTCACACATACGCTCGCACGCACACTAACCCTACTTTTACGTACAATTACGCTTTACTACTTTCTTTCCAATAATTCTCGCTCATGTGTGCAAATGCGAAGATGGACCTGAGAACCTCTTTAATGTATTTTTTAATTCTCAGCAACTTTTGTTTGAAACTTTTTTCGATTAAACGCCTAAATTCTGAGAAAAACTGATTCAAACCAATTTTTAACCCTTTTCTCCAAAAACTTCACATCCGTATGCAAAAAAATTTGCACCAATCGATTCAGCATCCTCGAATTACCCTTATATCAAATTTTCAGGTCTGCTGGTAAAAAGTGCTTACTTTGCCTCATGTTGATTGGCCTACTGCGACATTCTCCGACTATATCAGGGCGTCAAGTTTTTAACTACCCTTGATCTTTCGATTGGTTAATGGCAAATTCTGTTGTGACAACTATCACAGCAATTCACAGCACTTTTATTTCGTAATCACCAATATATGTTCAGAATTATGCCATTCGGACTCTGTAATGCAGTGGTGGAGTTTACCTGGGCCAGGAATGCCAGAGTATTGTTCGTGCTTACATGGATGATATTCTCATTACGCCCTCCATCTTTGAAGAACATTTACAACATTTAAACATCGTCATTTCCAAGTTACAAGCAGCTGGCATGACTGTGAAGTTGCATAAATGGGTATTCTGTCGAGAGGACCTGCCTTTCCTCGGGCATATCCTTATGCCAACTGGAATTAGGACAGCACCAGATAAGCTAGCGCGATTACAAACTTCCCCGTACCGAAGAATATTAAACAACTGCGAGCATTTTTAGAAGTCTAGGGTTCTATCAAAATTACTCCAACCAAATAGCAAGAGTATCACTGCCGCTGTTTGAATGATTAAAGAAGGTTAACATGTGATCTTGGACTGAAGCAAACAATACTCGTTCGAAGCCTTGAAAAACATATTTCTGATGGAACATGTTACTCATCATTCAGTTCAAGATCGTACATTTTTATTATACAGACGCATTAACATATGTCTTGGGCGTGAAGCTTGCACAGAATGACGATGACGGCAAGGCGAAAACAGTTGCGATGGCAAGCAGAACCATGAACACAGCGGAACACAACTATACAGTCACTGAGAAAGAAGCTTTGGCAATAATTTGGGCAATACAAAAATTTAGTGACTTTTTCCTTGGTGAGAATATCAAACTACTAAATTACCATCAGGGATTGACATGTTTGTGAACAGGCAAAACATTCGGTATTCGCCTCACAAGATAGTGTTTACGTTTAAACGAAAACATTGAAATTCATGATAATTTAGCTGCTGATTATTTAAGCTGAGTGCCACATTTTTCAGACGAAGTATCACAGAATAACAATAATCCGAACAAATGTTTGGTTGCAGAAATTATTTTCCAAGCCTAGAAAAAATCCTAGATTAATGGAAATTTTCATAGGCCTGAAAAGCATGCACAAATATGATGATTTTTGTATAACTGTTAGACAGAAATTATCTGAATTGCTGCTGCATTATAAAATTCTTAGAGTATTCAGCATGTCAGAAGAGAAAATTTTTATTCTATTGTAGTAAATCGAAGTTGCCCATGAAAGATTACTGGAAGTCTGCAAACTAATACTAATAATCTGGGAGGGATGTATTAGTCATTAGGGCATGTAGGTTTTGAAAAATTATACAAAGTATTGTTCCAACAAGTATTTTGGAACAACATACGAGACGTCGTAACGAGTTGTGATTTATGCCAAAGTCAAATCATGCTCGTGAAAACATGGAAGGCGCGTACCAAGCCACACTGCCAGAGAAGCCACTTCAACTTGTCTCCATCGATTTGTTTGGGGCTTTGACAACTTCTAAGGCCGGTGTAAAATATGTAGTGGTAATAATGGATATTTCTTCCAAGTACACTAAATTGAACGCCATCGTTCATGCAACTGCCAAAACTATCTTTACTAAAATGAAATCATTTATAGCAGAAATAAGAAAACCAGATAGTATTTTGTCCGATCGAGCCACATAATTTACTTGCTTGATATGACTCCTACCACATCCTCAGTGCGACACCCACAAAGCAACCCAGTGGAAAGACAAATGCGTAATCTGAGTAGCATGCTGAGAGCATATTGTCACAGAGAACAGCAGAGCTGGCATGATCGTATTAAGTTTGTGGAATGTATTCTTAATAATACCATACACACCTCTACTGGACTATCGAGCGGTCAGAGGCCATATCAACCTCATTTTTACTCGGAAGTGACATAAACCGGAAGGAGGAAGAGGACGATGAGAAGTGCTTAGAAGAGGAACGACAGCACATAGAAGAGTTCATTAAGGTGTGTCTTAGCTCTCTGCAGAACATCGTCAAAGAGAACAGAAGATGCCACAGACGAATAAGTTACAGGTAGTAGACCTAGGTATCACGTAGTGTAAGCTATAGCAACAATGCACAGGGACATCATTGGGCATCTCTCAAAACTCCCAGTCAATGCTCCTGAGAATCTAAGGCATGTGATTAAAATGTGAGATTGACTATTTGGACATATTTTAAGACATCCAATAACCTTTACTCAACAACTTTAGGAAAAGTAAAGGGTAAGAACTGTATATAAATGGAATAAGTTTATAATTGTGTATGCATTTTCAAACATCCTAAATGCATCAATATCGGAAAAATTGTGATACCTAATATGCTGAATATATACATATGTAGCTTGTTTTCCCAACTTAGTTAGGTCTTGAACTGTGTTAGTAAGTTTGCATAATTTTTCTTAGAAATATCACAAAATTACCTAAAAACAAAAAAAAATTCCACTGTTCGAGACTAAAAATAATTGGAAAATTTCAAGTTTATTTTTAAATTATGTTTATCTTTGGTACAGGTTAAAAACACGTTTCCTGTTTTTACAAAAGTTAAGTTATTTAAAGTCTAAAGTAAGTAAATTTGTATATTATCATTTTCCCCCTTGTTTTTCATCATTATAAACACATAAAAAGAGTGTAAATTAATTTTCCAACTGAACATTGACTGCAGTGTGCGTCCTGCCAGGAATGACACCCCACACACCACACATTGGCAGTCGCGGCGAGCATTTTGAGTGAAATACACCTGCAGTCACTGCCACATGTTGCTGTCTGCTGTTCCAGCAAAACAGCAGTTTTAAGTAACATGAATTGTCTGCTGCGCTGGCTTTCAGCTGGAGGAGAAAATCTAAAAATTAATTAGCCAGGGACGCAATCTTTATGTGTCTATCTCCACTTGCTTTTATGATGCATCTGTGCCCCAGCACTTTCCTCTCTTGGGGAATGGAATGGGTGAAAAAATATAGAATAGTCAGGAAGGAAACACAGGTATAAAAAATTGTATTCTTTTCTCTTTGTGTTAGGCAGCGCTGAGGGTGGGAACATAAGTGGACCCATTACTGCCACCTCACAGTCATACAACAAGACAGAAAGCAGACAGAGAAAGATTGAGGGTCAAATGGCCGAGACATAGAACACAAGAACTACACTATCTATGAAACTCAACTGAATATGGTGTGATCCATAATTGAGGGTGACCCTTGAGGTGAAAACGTTAGATTATTATGCTCAAAATTATATATACGGCTCACAGGCAAGGGCAACCCTTCTGCCGATAAATACAGAACAAATGGGATGAATCTTTTAAACACAAAGTCATGGTTGATGCTTTTGCCAATTTGTTTTGGTTGAACTAGTTTTAACAGCGATTTATAAAAAGCCAACCCTACATCCCAAGCAGCACTACTAGAACAGGATCCCCTTGGTTAAGTGTGTGGCAGTTGTAACGAGACGGAGAGCAAGCACGCACTTGGGCCATGGAGTGAGCTTGCTGATGAGGTCCTCCACGGCCAGGGTGAGGCCGCGCACCACGAGCACGCTGCCCACGCCCTTCCACAGCGTGGTGATGCCCTGTCGGCCGTGCAGGTGCACCATCACTGGCACCAGCGTCACCGGCAGCAGGTGGTAGCGTGCTGAGTTGTGCACCTGCCGGTCAGCATCACTGCCTCAACACCTTCGACACCACCACTTGTAGCTTCAATGTTTTATAACACTTCACTCTATGACCAAACTAAAAATGGTTTCATTATTCGAAAAGTGCAAAATGGAGATTTTTTTATATGTGTGAAAATTTTACAATTTTAAACTATCAGTGCATGCAACTCTTTCAGTAAATTTCTTCGACTAAGCTGTAAACAGAGCTAAAAAATTGTATAAGTGACACAGTTCGTATGTACAATCGGCGGTTTTTCAACTTTCTTTCAACTTGCTAGACAGACAGATAATTCCAGATGGCTTTTAAAAATTTACGAGTTGCCCAAGGATTTACTGGCACAAAAGAAATCATGGCTAATTCAAGGTCCCTGATTTTCCCAAGTCACCTTGGCATACATAGTTTACAACAATATCAATTTTTGGCCTGTGATAAAAGGATACAAATTAAAGGACATAATAACAGAGTATTAACTTTTTTGTAATTCTTTAATTTTTGTATGAATAAAGCTTGAACTGACCCAAAAATTGTGCAAGCTAAGCTAGAGGTGAAAAGATAGTAATGTAGACTTTACTTACAAAGTTGTTTTTAGAGTTGTTCCGATACCGATACTTAACTTTTATTAATGTACTTGTATCGGGCATGGTATCAGGCCAATACTTTAGTATCGGGTTACAAAAAATACAAACAGCCTTTTAAGCATTATCTATATCAGCAATATTTTTCAACCAGTTGGTCCAATAAGAAATAAAATGTTTGCTTACATAATAGACCATTGCCGGCAGTGAATACCTCATGTTATCGTTATCTTATCTTTATAGCCTGCCTGTCTGGGGCTCGCGCTGCACAACACAGCAGTAATAACAAACAAAAGCAACTGCTACGACACACCAATGATAATATCACCAGGTACGGCAATGCTGATGCATACAAGTTTCGACATCTCACATCTGGGGGCCTATTCTTGACGCTACCGGAATAATTCCGCTAGCGGAATGACTAAATTCCGACAGAGATTTGCTAAACCCTATTCTTGAACACTCGCTAGTGGAATTATGTATCGGAATGATGTCACAGACTGTCGGAATTATTCCGCCACCTCCTTTGCTGGCGGAATCACAATTTCGCTAGAGATTTCAGTGTTTGTTGTTCTTCGGAACTCGATCTGTTGAAAATGGAATCTCTTTTGGATTCTGAACTACTTTAAAATCGTGTGGATGTTTGGTTAAGTTAGGTTCGATACATTTAAGTTTTGTAAAATAGTGCGGATGGCTGGATATATTAGGTTGGCTACATTTAAAACCAACAGTAACTTATTTACCCCGTTATATTATGTGATGTATATTCAGATAAAAATACGTAACGTGATACTGTAGGTAGGCCTATCACCTAGTCGTAGGTTATTTGATTGAAATTCAATTTAATCATAAAGGAAACAAAAACATTACTTATATAACATCTTATGCAATGGGTTTAGGTGTCTGTCCAAATTAATGTGTTACGCAGTTTCGCGCTGCGTAACTATACGACTACCAGACAGCGGCCCTGGCTATCTGATGGATACCACCCGCAGCACAGGGGCGCGCAATGTTCGATTTATGCGCGCCGGACGGCACTACATCGGGGCCGCTCGGTCCGCTTCGACTCCGCCCGGTTTCGCGGGCTTCGTCCGGAACAACCAACGATGACGTACTTCCGCCGGCGGGTATCCAGATTGTTCCTCGGTCGGGCCCCGGCGGACTATATAAACCGGCCCAGCCAACGCTTCTGCAGGCAGTCTCCGACTGGCCCAGCAGCATGAACCTGCAGTGACTACCATCTACACCACCGGCCTCCTCCGTCACGCTGCCCGATGACGTGGCGACCGCTTCAGGAAGAAAACGGTCAGAGCCGTTGTCAGAATCTAAGTCCGTAACGGACTCTGAAGATTTTTTAACCCAGTAGAAATATTACAAGTCCACGAGGGACTTAGAATAAATTCAAGTCACATTTGTTTGGACTTAGAATTTTCGCAGAGTGAGGAAATAGAAATTTGCCTCGTCTGTAGAATGAAGGGAACTGTCTCGTGAAGGTTACGGGATAAGTAAAGTAAATGTTTGACTGGTGTTGAAAGTAAAACGGCAGTGGGGCAGCGTGGCAAGAGACGAAGGAGAGGTCAAATACCGCATAACGTAAAGTGTACCAACTTGCAATACGTTGAGGCTTACCGTAACGTAACCAACGTAGTTTTACGTAACGGATTCGACTGAACTGTAATAGTTCCCGGACTACACGATCAACATAACGAGCACTCCTGATAGAACTTCAAAACGCAGCTACTTCGTTGAACGACTGACGAGCCGAGTAATGATAAAGACTGTTCGCAGCAATATTGCCGGGGCGTCACGGCATACCGCTGTCAGTAACCAGGAGACTTTTGAAAACGACTCGCTGAGTGTAAGAACGTGTGTGTAAGAACGTGAAAATTTTAAGTATCATAAGTTAGGCATTGATACTTACACCAGAAACACTGTTTAACTTTAAAGAATCAGACCACGATGAATGAGAATTTAAACTATGTAGTTACGTATATCTAAACTGTACTATAAGAGATTTCATGTCAGTTTTCCTTAATAATTTATTTCATATTTTCTTATTCTCTAATCGTATTTGATTTGTTTGGCAACGTTAAATTCATGTTAGTACAGTTAGTTAACGTAATATTGAATGTGCCCAAAAACCAATTGATTTGATGTTCATATTTTTCTGCTAATATAATTTGCTGTTTGCCTTATAATAAGGCGTTAACCTAATGTGTGTGACATATATTTGTGATCCGATATTGTTAATTATATTTTTCTGTTCACAGACATCGTGGACACTTGCTGTATTCTTCAAAATAAGAAATCAGAAGGTTGTCATACGTATATGAAAATGTGTGTATTGAAGGATGTGATGTTGTTATTACAAGTTTTGTTATTAAAAGCACTTTTGTTTCTCAAACTTAAGAACCTCTTTCTGAGATTTCACCCCTTGTCCTCCCGCCCTTCCGGACTGGAGGTAACAAATGCATTTAAAAATTGCAACACGAGTGCTATTCCAACCTTTAAATTCTGTGTGTTCGTGAGAAATAGCTTGTAATCGAACTACAATTTAAAGTCTAAGTATATAACATTTGTTCTGTGATTGGAAATATCAAACAGTATCTTAAATATTAATGAAAGTTATATTTGCAATTTTTCGTTACGTAACATTTTACCTACTGTACATGAGAAAATATGGAAATTTTCGCTGTGTAGAAATTTGATACGTATTTGTAGTGTTTTGTGATAAGTACTATTACATAGTTTCCATATGATGTAATTCGTTTTTCACACTAAATATTGCATAAATTAATCATATTTTGATTAGATGAAAACTAGAGTGGTATGCTTATATAGGCTATGGACATTTATTCGTAAAAAAGGATAATTGTTCCAGGGGATTGAAATGCACTCGAAATGAGTCCAGTTATTTATGAATTTCGCTCAATTACAATTGATTGTGATAATAAAGTTTATCCTTTTTACTCCTCTCCATCTTGCCAACCTAGCCAACATTCCTGCCACTGAGGTATACACACGTAGAAAATATCCTTGAAAACAACTTACACCAATAAAAACCCACACAAGTATTATTAAATAAATGACAGAAAATATAGTTGCTGATAGACTTATTGATAAATACATAGATCGTTTCCCAGAAGCCCCTTCTCCAAGCAATTACTAAACTTCTCCCAAAATAATTGCTAAGAAATTGTCCATAAAAGTTATCATTTTGTAATGACTTGCCGTGATTATAAAAATCGTAATGTACACATTCATACATGATTTGCTGAACCAACAAACACTGCAAAAAATTTATTTTCACCTAAAATACACTCAAAAATATTATACGAGTTGGAGCCAATTATGCAGAAACTATAGACTAAAAATGGTGTATTTTAAGTAATATGAGTTTTTTTTAAATACTAAAACAAACATGAACCTGTAAAAATTTTTCGTAAATATTTGTGTATTTATAGTAATTTTTCCGTAAGAAAGAAAGTTGACATTTGAAATAGAAGACAATATTTTTCCCTGCTTAAATTTTTCTATATAAGTTATAGAACTTTCCCTTTATCGGGCGTAACTTTACTACTCATTTTTAATTATTACTTGTGTAATGCTATTTATACACACATCTTCCACGTCAATCAACTAGAGAAAAGAGATAAATATAAAGAAGAAATTTTTCACTCTTTCATGAGAAATTCTCCTTCCCACATTGTGATTGGCCTTCTATCAGTGACGTCAACACTAAAAGCAACGTTGCCTCATTTCCATAGAGACTTTTCGTTACCCCGACAATGTTGATTCTGATACCAGCTATAGCATTTTCAAGAATAGGCTTTTAGCTCTCTATCGGAATGAAACTATTGGATCATTCCGCTAACGGAATTATTCCGGTAGCGTCAAGAATAGGCCCCCTGCACGGAGAAGTTTACGACAAAAACACGTGATACCATCGATATTGTTCCAGTTACGGTACTGCGACATCTCGTGACTAAGCAAAGTACTATTCCGTGAACATTTTTGCATGCCAACAAAAACGTGTGGTGCGATTGATATGTTTCATTACACTGACATCTTTGCAATGCTTGAAAAACAAATACTGTTTTGTTTACGTTATTAAGGTTTCACGAGTGTTTAGTGTTTTCGACTAGTACTGTTTTTAGGATTGCAATCACGTGTCTTGTGTTTTATTTAGCAGCAATGAGTTATTATTAACTGGTAAAAAAAAATGTCTAGTGTGTGGAAATACTTCTCTAAAGACTTGACAGAAATAAGTAAAGTGAAATGCAACCACTGTGGTAAAATCGTGTCTCGGGGTGGTAAGGATAAAAGTAATTTCACGACATCAAATCTTACCAAGCATTTGAAACATTGTGTTTGTGATACACATCAAAATGTGTTGAAACTGAAAGCTGAAAGCTTGGAGTCAAAAAAACACTAAAGTGTTTCGTTTGCATCTACCAGTCAGAGTATTCCTGAACAAAGTAGCAGTAGTAAACAACTTACCTTAATAGATACTTACAATAAAAATTGCAAGTATGAGAAAAATGACAAATGGACGAAAGAAATAAGCACAGTAATTGCAGGAATGCTTTGCTTGAACAAACTACCATATAGATTTGTGGAAAGTGAGGGTTTTAAAGTGTTGATGAACAAGATATGTCCAAAATATGACATTCCAGGTAGAAAATTTTTTGATAATTATTTGATACCTGAAATGTACGAAGAAGCGAAAGCAAAAATATGTGAGATTTTGACTAGAGCAGATGAAGTATGCATCACCTCAGACTAATGGACATCTGTAGGAAATAGGGATTACATCTCCATTACTGCACACTTCCATGACCCTGACTTCAATAAATATAGTTTAAAAAACTAAAGAAACATGCTTTTAAAGATTATCAAACTAAAAAGTTAAAAATAATTTTAAAATTTAATTTATGACAATAGTATATAAGCAATACTAGTATAAATGAGAAAAAAGCTTGAGGCGCTTTGTGCCATATTTTTTGTATATTAAGCGCCCCATGCTTTTTTCTCATTTATACTAGTATTGCTTATATACTATTGTCATAAATTAAATTTTAAAATTATTTTTAACTTTTTAGTTTGATAATCTTTAAAAGCATGTTTCTTTAGTTTTTTAAACTATAATTATTTTTAACTTTTTAGTTTGATATTCTTTAAAAGCATGTTTTTTTTTAGTTTTTTAAACTATATTTATGTATAATTATCATAGGGAAATGAGTTACCGACACTACCTATTACCATCTGAGATAACTATTTGGAGTTGCAACGTCACAAAGAAATGGTAAAGTCTCTCTGAATCATTTACAGTTAGATGTATGGATATAATCTTAGAATTTACCGGGAAAAAAAAAAAACATTTTTTTTTTCGGCGTGACCGGGAGTAGAACCCACGATCGCTGAATCCGAAAGCTGACGTCACAGAAGTCGCGCGCCTTAGACCGCTCGACTAACGAACGTAATGAATTTGGTGGGACATTTTACAGTGATGTGCCACTCACTCTTAGTCGAAAGAGTTACAGACGGACAGACAAACAAACATACAGGTGAAGCTAATATAAAGCATGTAAAAAGTATCATTTGCTCTTGGAAGTGATGCCATTTGAAGGTGCTACACACAGTGCCCAATTGATATTTGAGAACATGAAAACTGCTTTTGCACAGTGGAATATCTCAACTAAGGTGAAAGCAGTAGTCACTGACAATGCTGCGAACATGGTTGCAGCAGTAGCAAAACTCAATGTTGTGCATGTGGGTTGTTCAGCTCATTCAATCCAGCTGGTAAGTTAACTATTAGGTATGTTACTAAATTTATTGTAGAGATTTCCTATCAATCTGCTGAACAACATTTTTGAAACTTAATGGATCAGTTTCATGATTAGGCTATTCTACCAGTAATTTTCTTCATTTTATGTAGGCCTATTTACCATTTATTTTTGTTTTAGGTTGTCAATCAAGCAGTTTTGAACCATCCCAATGTACGAAAGCTTCTCAAAATGGCAAGACAACTTGTTGGGTTTTTTAAGCATTCAACATCTGGAATGAAGGCTTTGAATTCAGCACAGTTATCATTGGGTCAAAAACAAATGCTTATTACAAGATGAACCCACTAGATGGGATTCAGCATTTCTTATGTTACATCGGCTTGTCGAGCAGAAAGATGCAGTTGCAGGTTAGTGTATTTTCATTTCATTTTATTCTATCCCATTTTTCCATATTTACAAAATGCTTACACAAGCCCTAAACGTACCTTTTCGTAAGATAACTTTTTTTCTTTTTTCAGTTGTAGCAAAAAAATTCCAACAAGTTACAAACTTGGAACCATCAGACTGGGTCTTGGCTGGCAATGTCCTAACAATTCTAATTCATTTTGCTCAGTTCACAAATAAGATCTGAAAATAAGACACATCTATAGCTGATATTTGGCCTTTGATTCATGGCCTAAAATCAGTTTTACTTGACTTGCAAGAAGAACTAGAAAAGCAGAATGTGACAGGTTTATTGAATGACCTACATTCAGAGCTGGTAAGACGGTTTCCACTTTTTGACTTCAAGGCTAATATTTTGGCAACAGTGCTGGATCCTACGTACAAACCCAGTTTCTTCGATGATGATGATGATGATGATGATGATGACACTGACAACACTTTGAGAAAGTGCAGAGAACTGATTTCCGAAGAAATTTATCTCATTGAACCTGCTGCTAGTTCCAAGAATAGTCAAAGCTATGATGATGATGATGATGATGATAACAATGAATGTGAAAAAATAACAGAAAATCATCAACGCTCTCTTTTGCAGGTTAGTAACATAAATTTTAATGGTTCAGGAAGTTTAATAAAAATTTCTTGTTTAAGAGTCGATTTTTAATGTCCATTGCTTTATTATCTAGGTAACCAAAAGACTGATAAGTCAGAAGGCCAAAAACAAAAGATTTGCAGTTGGTGAAACCAGTGTTGAGAGTGAACTGAATGACTATCTTAGCAAGTCTCCTGTCAGCTATGATACATCCCCGGCTAGTATCTGGGGTTCTTCACCATACAAGAATCTCAAGAGATTGGCCAAATTCTGGCTTGCTGTACCAGCTGGTTCAGTCTTCTCTGAAAAAGTATTTTCGCAAGCTGTACTTATTGTTACAGATCACCACAGTCTATTGCTTCCTGAACATGTAAACCAATTAGTGTTTTTGAAACAAAATTTGCACTATCTTAAGTAAAGTGAATGTGTGTATAAAATGGGCATCAGATTTACTTTAGCTTGCAATCTTTCTAATACTGTGCAAACATATTTCAATTATTACTTTGTTATTTTAATAGTGTAGTATAAATAAAAGTATTTTTTTAAATTTTGATTAATTTTTAAATTTTTTTTTTTACATTACTGCACAACCAGGGTTTCTAGCAAAAACACTTCATAAAATTCCTGTACAATTCCCGTACATATATATAACAAATTTAAGAACACGCAACAAAAAATTCACAAAAATAACACTGGTCAGTTTTTTAAATTACAAAAAATTACATCCTCCAAAAATTAAACAATTTTTTAGGCCATGGCGCAAAAAATTGAACATTTCTTAGCTATTCCACTTTTTTTTTTTACAAAAATTAATCTCCACAACTTAAATTTATAATTTTAAACATTAAATAGTTTCATGAAAGTGAATACCAAATTACACAACAGTATGCGTACCAAAAACTTGACACTTTAGAGACAAAATACTTGACAGACTACAAAAAAGAAATTAAAATCTACTCATCAGACATACAGAATAAAATTGATGTAAATGGAATTGTTTTATAAATTATGTATACATGGTTTAACTGAGTGCTCTTAAAGGAAGAAATTATAATTTAAAACAATGAATTACAATGACAAAGACTTAATATGGTTGAGAATGATAATCTATTTCACATAATACTTCTGCAAGTTTGAGCATGATCATTTACAAAACACTAACTCGCTACATTTTTACGTCATTCATACTTCTGCAGATCCTTGATTCTTTCATTAATGAGTGACACCGCTCGTTCTGTATCTTGTAACAACTTCAGTTTCTTTATTTCTAACTCCTTTAGTTCAGCAGCAGCACGTTTTCGTTCTTGTTCAGCACTTACAACTTCAGTATTCTTGAGTTCTTTAAGTGCTCCTTATATTTGGAATGAGCATTTCTAACCGAATGAATCAATTTCTTCGTTACTTCAATATTAAGAAGTCCTCCTTCATTGGCAACAAAGTCAAACACACGTCGCTGAGCAATTAGTGATGCTTCTTTCATATTCTCAACCAAAATGTGTTTGTTTATCGAAAATCCTCGTTCTACATGAGCATTCCCGTCCGAAATTATTAGCAGCATCTTTAAAACCCTTGAAAGATTTTCATATTCTTGTTTGTCATGTACAAAAGACCACCATAACTGATCAAGTCGACTTTCACTCCTAGAAAAAGATTTCATTTCATCAATAACACTTGGATCAGAACACAAAGCCTTATATTCTCTATCGGCTCTTTCTACGACACTGGATGAAAACAAATTTGCGTCAAGAATTACTTCTAAAGCAACTGTCAGTTGCTTCTCAGATCCTTCATTTGAACATATATGAGCAGGGTTCAGACAAGTCAGTGCTTTGGTTAATTTGTATTTTAATGGAGACTTCTGCAAAAGTTTCACTACAAAATGCTGCATTGCAATTCTGCAATCTTTCTTGAATAGCAAGATGTCCTTCTCTGAAACACCAACACACTTATGCAATGCAGACCTCGTACCATATCCAACATCAATGTATTTTATGTCCTTCATATTCACAAAAGAGTTGTTACAATCTTTCTTCAAAACATCACTTTTATGCAAAGGTGTACTTTCCAAAATAAGCTGTCTAAGAGAAATGGAGCCATTGGGACATCTGCCTGAAATTCGGTGAGGAAAGGTTCTACATCATTGGCAAGTAACTCGAAGAATGCTAGTTTGGCTGTAAGAAGCTTGTCAGTCAACATCTTGCTCACAAGTGAAAAGCTGCTGCATGAGTATATATTTCTGAACATTGGGTAAAATTTCTCTGGCCCTTTGAGTTACTTTACCATTTTCAATCCACCTTACAGCGCACACTTTAAGAGGGAAAACATTTGAGTTTGAAGCCTTCACATAATCACCACGTCTACCAGGAGCCTCTTTGAATAAATTATAGAGGGCTCTACAAAACTCTATAATCTCCCAACCAGTCATTCTAATGCCTGTTTTGAATGCATTATGCACTATGTGAAGCCCACATGTACCTATATCCAGCAACTGGGGGTACCCTGGCTCTGATCTCAATTCTTTCAAAAGCCTGGCAACTTTGGCATTGACATTTGGACCATCCATTGATAGCTGTATTACTTTATTTAAATCAAGTCCATCCAACCCAGCTTTAATGGCATCCAGAAGATCTTCTCCAGTCGTATGAAAAAGAAACACAGAAGTAAGATATCTAGAAGTCACTTGATTTATTTTCGGATCCCAAAATCTTAAAAATAAATCCATTTGCTGTTTTTGTGCCACCTTATTCATACTCTCATCGAAACTAAGAACAAAATGATCACATCCCTGCAAAGTTGTTTTCAAAAGTGTGTCAAAATATGGAGCAAGGCCATACACAATAACATAAGAAATTTTATCCTTCTAAAGCTGCATGTTGTTAGCAATAGGATCTGTAGGAAACATTTTACGAAAGAGACACACACTACTGGCAGCCCCTCTTAAAGAATCGTGATTCATGACAGTTTGCATACACCACAATGCCTCGGCACTCGTTACTTCATCTTTCTGCAGATATTTATCAAAACGATGTGAAACTAACTGAGTCTTTGCTGTCACTGAAGAAACTACATTCAATGAAACATGAGAAGAGGTACTCACACCTAATGTTGAGGATTCACACAATTTAGATGATAGTACACCAGACACTGATGTCAGTTCTTCTGGATGACCAGCTGAGGAACTTGAAGTCGCAGAAACAGCCCAGGAATCGATTGCTGCAGACTTCTGAATGCTTTTACACTTACTTACGTGCTTAGCTCCTTTAGAATGGCTGACAACGGCTGTTCTCATTGAGAGGATGGAAAATGTTGTGTTACATAAAGAACACTTTGCAGAATGACGATCACCTTTTACTTCTTCAGCCCATGGAAATTCATTCTTCCAATCACTCTGGAAAGATATCTTTCCTCGTGATTTACGAGCCATGCTTCTGTGTGATCAAGAACCTAAAAATACAAACATTTAGTCTGTATAATAAAAATTTTATTGGTGTTTTGGCATGGTTCAAAAGAATTAATGTTTCTTAATCAAAAAGCTTCAGATGAAACACAAATAAATTTAACAAAATATTTTAAATAATAATTTATATTTAAAATTAAATATAACTGAGAGAGGCAGGGAAATTATTTTGTAAAACTTATGTTTACTGAAACAAAAATTTATACACTTTGATATCAAAACATAACCTTATGCTTGGTAGTTATTTACAATGGTCCTGGTACGACGAAGTTATATTTTATGTAAACTGTTAATCCTATGAAGGCTTGCATATTTTGGTTACCTAACAGGCAACCCAAAACAAAACCCAATTAATTTTCTTCTGTTAATCACATCTAGGTTCACACACACATAAGGTTTAATATAGAACAGCTCTATATACAAATGTTAACCTGGATAAAGACAAATACAACTCTAACACATGTAAAATTAAACCGTACAGTATTATTTGGAGCAACGTTTAACTATTAATTATAACTGGAGGAAAAGGTACTTTCGGGATTAAAAATAGTTAGGTAATAAATGAAAAAAAACTTAACATTTACCATTAATAATTACACATTTTGAAAAATTACGTTTTGAAAAACTAGCTATTGTTAATTTTCATTCACAAATTCAAAAAAAGTCATTGATTTTGTAGGCAAAATTGTCTACATGTAGGTACACAGTGCTAACATACTCATTTTACTTATATTAAATTAACCCGAACACTACTTGCTCGCCTTGCGTAAATGTGAGCATATACTGAAAAGTCAGTAATTATATTAATTTATACATATATATAATACAAAAATTACGAGGCACGTGGTATGACACAAAATAAATGCAAATGGAAACTCTCCAAACAATACCACTAAAAATCACAATCCAAAACATAAAAGGAAAGTGAAAATGTATACTTACACATGTGAATTATTTTACTGATGCAGTTTTTGCATCAAAACCAAAGCAAAACGAAGATGGTAAATCTACCAGATCAACCACGCAACAATAAATCACGCACACGCCATTTTGAGCACAAAGAATAAACGAACGACCTACCACATGCAGCCAACACAAAAAAAAAACTTCCCTTTGGTTTTATACATAGTCGTCTGCTCTTGCAAACATTTTGTACTCAATCGTTATTCGGTAACGTAAACAAATAAGATGATACTTCTCGGTAAACTGGGAAATTATTTTTTTTAATTTTTTTTTTTTTGCTTTTATAAAATCCCCGCACATGTTAAAACAATTTCCGCACATTCATGTACATTTCCCGTGCAAATAAAATCCATGTACAATTCCCGTTTTTCCCGTTTTTCATGGCCGCTAGACACACTGACAACAGTATCGGCATTTAAAAATATAAAATAATAAAAAAAAAACACTGGTATCGGGGTATTGGAATGGTATCGGAGTATCGGTATCGGTATCTGAAAATATGGTATCGGAACCACTCTAGTTGTTTTTGTATTGGCCCTAGAATCAATCTGTTTTAATAACTCAAAAAATAAAAATACCTGTACATATATGTATTTAAATTGTGCTACTAGTTACGCACTATGATTGAAAAGATTCCTGGTATTCAACTTAAAAAGTACCTAATAAATATGTAGAAACCAATTTTTAAGTGTTATCTAGCACAGGAAAAAATACTTGTGGGTAAATGTGAATGAATTATGAATGAATGAAAAATTAATGAATGATAAAACAAATATTAGTGCCTACCATAATGACTGACGAAATGAATGAGTGGGGGAAACAGGAGTGTACAAAGAAAAGCCGATGACTCACTGCAATGTCTGCCATGTGTCCCACTTGCGAAACTTCTGGGTCTAACCCTGCCAGGAATCGAACCTGGACTGCCTTGGTAGAGGGCGAGTGATTTGACCACTCAACAACCATGGCCTCTGGTTGAAGTAGTGGTTGTTTAGAAAGGTGTTATTGATTTTTGTCACATGTATTATTCAGGCTTGCTCTCAAATAAATAATTAGTATAAGTTACAGTTAGATCAAAATGAAATTATAAATGAAATACAAACTATTATTAGAATGTTGATATAAATCATGCCCATGATCATACAGATGTTTAGGGCATGCCACAGCTCACTACTGATACACAGTTACACCGTACGGAGATCGTCCGGCACCAGGAAATTCACAGCGGACATTCATACCTGGCACTGTCTCCTCAAGACCACAAACGGATGACTCAGCAGGTTCTCTGTGATCAGACTGACGAGCCCCACGCCGAGCCCCACGTACTTCTTTACTACAGCATCTGTGGAGAGACCACACTGGCATGAACATACTACCTCACAGTCTGTAGCGCACTATGAACAAGGACCATAGAGCCACCATTATTGTTTAAGAATTACTAATTAACTTCACAGGAGCAGTAGTACGTGGAATAGTTCTAAATTAAATCTTATTGGTGATAGTTTAAAAAAATCATAAACAACCAAGATTAGAGAATGTACCACTATAAAGCATTCAGTGTCATAATTATTATTTATACAGTAGAAAATATGTTAACTTTACTTGCTACGCTATAATATGGAGCAGGATGGTGTAGTGGTAAGACACTCGACTCACGTTCCAGAGGACCCAGTTCGGATCCCAGATCAGTCTTATTTCAGTTTTCTACAGTTTACTGGTCACTCCAGGCAAACGCTGGGAGGTTTCTGCCACAGGCCGGGCTCATGGCTTTCCCAGTGTCCCTGAACTGGGGTGTTGAGTTTACCCTCTGTAACGACCTCAGTGTCTACCATCTGTACAAGTATATATATTTATGTATATATGGCATGAGCCAATAACTAAGCTTAATTGTTAGGTATTTATTTATGTATTACATGTTCTAAAGAGCCTTTATTTATGGCCAGTTTTACATGTAATCATTTACAAAATACACAGAAATAAAACTACCATTAAAAGTAAGACATCAAGAAACTAGATTAACATTTGAAACAAAATACTTTTAGGGTTACATATACTATAATGTGCTAGGTGTGTGTATTCTAGTGTATGTGTGTTAAACCCTACCACATTAAGTCATAGTATTAATATGACAGTTTTGTAAAGCGGGAGCCAGAATCTATGTATGGAACTATATAAAATAATAAACGAGCTGAAACTGTACTTCTGGTGTTTATTCAATAAACTTCTGTGAACACCATACTACAATACATCATTTAATACTCTTTTATATAAAACATAATTGATTTTACCATTCTTTACATTCAATAAGTATTATAATGTAGCTACGGATGATTTGAATGGTTAATTGTGGTAGATCAGCTCTGAGAAGAGATGATTATCAATATAATTCTTAATATAAGATTCAATTAAAGGAAAACAATGTTAAAAAACTTAAAATTATTTATCCACAAACTAAACTCAGTGTAAGTAGAGCTAGACCACTGGGTGTCAAACATAAAGTTAAATTAAAACAAAATAAAACGATGAATAAATAAATAAAATAAATTTGTGACTTTTTGTTATGACTGAACCTCAATTATCAACCTAACTTGGTTGAAACCATTCGAATCATATGTATTATTTTCCAGCAACAATGCTTCTCAACGACACAATTATTTAATTATAAAATATGATAGTTTAGTTCAGTACTGGATGGCTGATACAAAATGGTGGCAAAACAGTTTATTACGTCAAGAGAAAAGTTACCATAGGCCCTCACTCTTTTACTTTATATACACAACCGTACTTCTGTGATGGCTCTGTCTCTTGACATGAAAGAACTTCGTAGACACGTAGTGGATGGAATCATTGTCAGCTGCTGGAACCGGGACCTTTGGTCAGCCTAGGTGATGACTCCAAGTTGGAATCTGCATGGCCTCCGTGTCAATTCTGGGATCAGCAACCACAGACTTCCTTCCTTCCATGGAAACTCTTTCTCTCGTACTGTATAACGTCGTCAAAACGTAGTGATATCCTCGTCAGACCCACATTGTAAGGATTAGGCTTCTTGTAGTCATCTTTATTCCAGAAACCTACATTGCTTTAAAATGATGCCAACTTTATAGTTTCTTCCACGTTTTATACAGTGCTTGGTATTCCTACAGTTTGCAGGAACATCCGATGTTTGACATTTAATGTTATAATTCGTCAGACTCATAATTCTACAATTTCAGTGTAAAAATTGTTAATTAAAATAAATTTTTATTCTGCAACCATTTATTCAATATCTTGATATTGGTTTTTAATAATATTCACCGTTCTTGAGGTAAAACTAATATATTCATGTAAATTTCACATATAAATGCTGGATCATCGGAGTATAATTTCTTGTCTCTTGTAAGTTCTGATTCAAACTACATACTGTTCTATTTGAAGGTTTGGTTGTTGATTTTCCCAGACGATGAAACTCTCACCACTTGTAAAACATAAGTTAATCATCTTATGCTGAGAACTAACAGTTTGCTGACCAATGCCCCTTCTCATTACAATTTTGTATCATTTCTCAAATTTACATATAAATTTTCAAAGTTGTGATTTGCACTTATTTTTACTTTCTGAATACATGTGTTGATACAGAAGATATATTTCCAAATGTTCAAAGTACCAAAATACAAAATTTAATAGCATAAATATTCAATTTTAATAAATTATCAATAGATACACGACTTCCTATTTAGTCTCTTGCTGTAACTAACAATGCATTGGAGAATGCAAATATAAAACATGAATTTAATATATACAAAAACCATTGAAATGTCCAATGAAACATAGCAAACCAAAAATTGTAACATATTGTAATAATTCAAAGACAAAATAATAAACATATTAATTTAGTACCCTGAATTATTGTTCTACGAAGGTGTTGTTTCACTCTTTACAATACCTAACAAAAAGTAAACATATTCAACAATTTTTGCTTTAAGTTTGTATAGTTCCTTCAAATCATCAATCATTCTTTCATGATACAAATTGTGATATTACTACCCGACTCAGTGAAGTTAATATCCTACACTTGTCCTTCACAGAGATGATTAAAGAAAACCAAAATATTATCACACACATACATACATATATATATATAACTAGCTGCCCGACCCTGCTTCGCACGGCTATACTAATGGAAAAAAAATTAAGCCACATCTCCCATTTACAGTAATGGTAAATAAAAAAATTCAGTGAAAATGTATTACAATGCTGTATAATGTACCAGAGAGAAAATTAATAGCACCGATGGTTTCCCGAATCGTGCACGCAACGTACAACTGATGTATCCGTACTTCGCTACGACAGTCTACAGGCAGATCACTCTTGCGCCGCTCATTATACATGCCCCTCCTTGTGGGTAGTACGCCACTGCCGTGCGATGCCCGTTGACATGGAGACGCAGAAGGCATGAACAATGCAAAATCCTGTTCTCATGCAGACAAAGTACCCACTGTTGCCTGGTTTTAACCACCCATGGGATCTAATTTTCGGAAAATGGCATCCTGCGTAACATAAGGAACATTACTGTGAAGTTTCAAGTCTGTAAAATATATATACTTGAAAAAAAGGGCAATAAAAAAACAAATTAAACACAGAGAGAGGAAAAAAAACAATAGTTTAGGTTTGCGATTTAAAGTGATAAAAAGTATTTAAATAAACTGAACTCTTATGAGGGTACTGATTGCTTCGTTGTTAATATCACACGGGTGTTTTTTTACTTGTATGGGAAAATTAAGAATGATAAGGCATCTAGTGCGTGGAAACATTGTTAATAGGCAATAGGAAATAAACTTCTATGCACCTGCGGCATTGTCAACAACACTTCGTACGTGTACTGCATGTTGTATCTAACCCCTTCAACGCATTTGATTCTAAATTGGACTTTTAGTAAGGACCCCTAATGTTATTGATAATATAATATAGCCTATAGCCTTCCTCGATAAATGTACTATCCAAAACTGAAAGAATTTTTCAAATCGGACCAGTGGTTCCTGAGATTAGCGCGTTCAAACAAACAAACAAACAAACATACAAACAAACTCTTCAGCTTTATAATATTAGTATAGATAAAGTTTATAAAAAATTTTATTATGTTCATGTTCAAAAATCTCTGATCAATATACTATGACTTCTAGATTAAAATATATAAAGACTGGTTAAACTATAAATGGTATTACTCCAACTAAACTATTAATATGCATTCTTACCTTTGCCAAAAAAAATTCTGCAAAAAGTTATTTATCTTCAACAATAATTATACGTTAGTTAGAATTACTTACCAATATGAATTTCTAGTATTTCGGATAAAATTCTTGAATGTTAGTAAGATGTCTCAGAGTTAAATCATACAACTCAACTAAAGTAGCTCAGGAAAAACACATGAGTAGCTATTATAACAGATAATTATTATACAGAACTACTGGTTAGCTAGTTAATCACAATAAAGCATACAAATATTTAAAATTATATAAATGCCTTGAGGAAGCCTCTAATATTGTTAACACATAAAATACTTTAGAGGTCAAACAAATTCAAATAGGTAATTGCATTCCTACAACTAACAAATAACAAACAACATCAACACATACAATGAGACTAATACCTTAATTTTGCTGAAGTTTACATCAATTGTTCATCATAAAACTTACAGATCTTGTAGTAGAAGAATAAGTGCAGGATATCTGCAGGTCATATGTTCTTAGCTGGAATAGAATGTAGACTATTTTCCTTTTGCACAAATGATTTCTCAAAGTTCCCCTTGAACCATTCCGATGTAGCAAATGCACTTAAATCTTGAAGAAAAGTTCTATATATAAGTTGTAGAAAATGGTCTATATTGTCTTGAAGATCTAATCCTTTTTACAAGTTCTTCAGTGACTACGAATGTTCATTGGATTATATAATAATGTGCTCATTTACAACACTCAATTTAATCAGTTATTTATTTATTTTTATTTGTAGCATGCTCACCGACAGCTATGATAATTTAATAGTGGGCACAAAAAAACTAAAATACAAATACAGAAAACTCAAAAAAAAAAGCTTATAACAACACAGAAGCACAAGTACATAACAAATATGGTCACTGCATGGAGCCAGGCATTGCAAGCAAGATTGCACTATGCAAAGTTGGTCACCACCACATGAAACAAACCATGTAGATGGGCGCACCTGCAGGCAGTTACAATCGCACACATGTAGGTCGAAAGACAATACAAACACAGCTATATTAAAACAAATACAAACATAATTGCATAATAACAAAAAAGTATGTAATGATTTAAATAAGACAAAAGAGGAAAAAAAATTATGATTAAGAATATCACATATAGTATACAATAAACAGATGAAACAAAAGGATGAAAGCAAAGGTACAATTAACTTTATGATGGGGCAGAAGATATAACTTTTTTAACAATTTTCTTATCACTAGTTTGATGCAAAAGGTTCACATGATGAGACTATATATATATAATGTCATTAGTGTTTGTTATTTTGGTCATATAAGTACAGTGGATTACAACTATTAAATGAAAGTATTTTAATGCCAGACACTTCAAATAAGCAAGGACAATTTAGTTTGGAACTACGTATAGCAATTATTAATCAATATAGGAACTAAAATCTTTCTTTGAGTTGAAAGAGAACCTAAATGAGAATTTAGATCAATGTTGTCGAAGAGAAACACATGGTTCTAGCAAGATTCCTTGATTCCACGATTCATGCTTCCACTAATCACAGTGGTAAAAATTTAAAGAAAATAATATTAAAACAGATAAAGAAAATCCCTACGCCATGAATCTGTTCAGTTGAAGTCTAGTGCACCTACGTGGCTGATCGGTACCTTCACATTTATGACAAAGTCCTATGAAAGACTTTAATTAATTTAAACATAACAATCGACCTTCTGAGACGGGTACCTAAGATGTAAGAAAGAGTTTAGTACAGTTCAAAGATCATCAGAATTACTTGGCCAATAGTGGGTAACGATGTCCCCAGGGTGCTGGAAGCACCCAGAACTGTCCTCAGGCTGTGATGATGTGCCCCACGCCAAGATACCAAAGCCATTGGGTCATTTAAGTATTGTGCTGGAGACATTAAAAGCATAAGGCATTAAAAAGTTTACATAATTAAAACACAATATTAATAATTATTAATATAAACCCTTTACATTGTTAGTATATATTTTGGAATACAAAAAATTAACAATGACAACTGTTACTTAAAGCTAAAAATCTGGAAAGGGATCAAAGGAAAAAACCCTTTTAAGTATTACGTTGGGGCAGTGTAGGTAAATAAGATTAAATACATAAATATTACCATTGACATTACACACTGCTGTAACAGTAGACCTTTTAGTTTCACAAGGACATGAGGAATGAACAGAAACAAGGTGTGATTCCGTCTGAATATAATTACTCTATATTTATTTAAATGATGAAACTTAACAGTTGAATGAGAGACAAATATATAAGAGGTATTAAAATGTGTTAAAATATTATTTCAAATACATAATTTAAAAAAAAACTCTCGGATATGTTAAAAATACGGGCCGGCACTAATTAGAATATTAAAGGTTTCATTTAACATAAAAAAAATCAATTAAAAAAAATACAAAGAGGCACAAACAATACCAATGTAAGAGCTTAAAGTCCAGAACGAAAGTTTTATATAGTTCTTATCTCTTCAAACTTAGTAATTTAAAAGTTATTCCAAAGGTTCATAAATATTGTAGAACCGGAGGTCTGATGTTCGCTGGCCGGAGTCCAGCAGTCAACATGGCGTCAGGGCACCTGTTTGTTGGAGAGGGAGTGTGCGAGAATGCGGCTAGGTCCGCATCCGGCTCTTGGACCTGTCTGTGAACAGTCCGAATCAAACATGATCAGAACTGGTACACAGACAATTAGCAAACTGGGCAGAAAATGCCTGCAAAAAGATAAGGGGAGGTCTGGAAATAAAACTGATAGGAACTCACCAGACAGGGAAGGTAGCTTCTAGAGCCGAAGCGTAGCACGTCCGGATCTGAAGATCGCAGAATCGCGGGAGTCGCGGGCGTTTCCATAATTAAAAAAAGAAATATTAAAAAAAATAACAACTATGCTGTGTACAGACAGACTAAACTACTTAAAATAATTTATAGGGATAGCATCGCTTGTCTAACTGACTATATCTTCGGTTACGGCCGGACAGAAGTCTAGCTGTGAGTCTCGCCGATCCGCCGATAATCTAATGCAGTCCGTCTGGAATCGCAACGCGAAGTGTCCCCGGAGGGGCCACATCTCTTAATTAAAAGGAATAACTCAATCAAAAGGTGGGGGGGAGACTTTGGCGTCCGGACTGAAAGGTTGGATATCACAAAAAACTCTGACTTCGATATCTCAAAGTTGGTAGCACTGGCCGATTTTAGCGCTACCTGTTGAGGGGTATCCGAAACAAAAAGGGATTGACTCGCCCGAGGCGTCTGCCACAGCCTGGGGCTAATGGCGCAGCCGGTGCTGCTCTCTGGCGGCCTAAAGGGAAAGTAGAGGGAGGACATGAGGCAATGTCGCCACCAGGTGTCGCGGGCGTTAGCTCCACTCGTTGGCGACAAGTGCAGAAGCTACTATTTCTGCCACTAGATGTCGTGTGTGGTCCATATTTGCACATATTTCTTCTGTGGCAAATTGTCCTTGAAGTAGGCCACTGCCTGGCGAGTTCACGTCAGGGCAATGATCCTGGGCTAAATTCTGAGAACCAAAGGGGGGGACGAGGCTGGGAAAGAGGGTCCACGAGATACTCGGTCATGCCGAGACTCGCTGGGCTCAGCGGGCCTCTAAGAAATAGAGCTTGCAAGCCAGAAGCTGCTCTATGCAAATTTAGTCATGTAGGGAATTAATATTACAGACCACGGACGTGACTGCAAGCGGGAGAAATGTCATCCGGGCTGCTAACGATGTCTTTAGACTTGCAAAAGATCAGATTGGCCCCTGAGAAAAGATGCCTCGGGGCTTTGCCCGCAAAGTTTAACTAAGTGTAAATCACCCTTTTGTAACCAAATTATATGGAAAATAAAATTACCAAAAATAATTTAAAATTATAATAAAAATTTTAAAAAAAATAGCGGAAGTACCTAATTTCCGGCACATAAGTTACCTACAACCATTCAGTGAAAGGGCATTTAGTCCAGTCAATAAACGCATTGTAGAGTGCATGGAATATGCAAGAATTTTTGACTTGGGGACCTTGTTAGGAGTAGTTAGAAAGTAAACATGCTAAAAGTCCCCGCCCCTGGGAGGTGAGCTAAAGGTGGGAGGGGGGTGGGAAGGGCCTTTTTTTTTTGTTTTTTCGCTTATATCTCAGAAGCGGTGGACTGTAGAAACAAATGATTCAAACAAAAATGAAAGATAATAAAATTTCCTATAAAATGTTTTCTGTACATATTTGTCGAATTACCAACAGTTTTCGAGATATACGTTATTTAAAACTGATAATTTTCTATAAAATCATTTTTATCTCACTCTTTTAGTCAAACATTTGCTTCTAGTGCCTCCCCCGATCATTTCTCAAAAAAATTATTAGGAACGAAGTTGTAGAGCGTTAAATTACCTTTAATTTGATATAAAATTTTGCCAATGAATCATTTTAACTGTTGTAATTTTATATCTTCATGAATAACAACACTTCAACAATGGAAATATGGTAACTACAAATGAAACAGAATTTTTTTATAATAGTAGTTTTTCAATTATTATTAATAATCATACAAAGAACATATTTACATGGGCTGATAGTAATTCAAAAAAATAACATGACAGTCGCTGGTACTTCACGCCCGGGAAAGGGTTAACATTGTGGAAGTCCTACGAGAAACAAAGGCCGTGTGGAGGGGGATGGAGTTTCCTACTCAGGTCTCTTTTTTTATCTTCAGTTCACTTCAAACGTTCGTCGAGCGTTGTACAGAAAGTGTTTGTGTCTGTAATATGGGTACATTTTACGTGTGTTTTTTTAATATACGCAAATGTTGACAGTGTAGTGAGCGCAATGGCTACTCGGTGTTTTGTGTGTGATGAAACAATCAATGAACCGGGTTATAGTGTTTCCACAGTGACAAAAAAAGGATTATTATCACTCGTTAAAGCAAGCAGAGAAAGGGGAGATGGCAATAGCTCATTTTTAGAAAGTTTGGACACCCTTCTGATTCATATTAAATGTCGAAAAAATTACACAAGACCGCAATCAATCAAGGCTCATTTAAAGAGACAGTTACTTTCAAAATCATCAGAACCACCTGAGCCTGCAACTTAGAGGTCCAAACAATTCAAATTCGATTTCAAAACAAAATGTTTCTTTTGTGCCGAAAGTGCTGAGGGTGAGCAAAAGAAGCCCAAGGAGAGACGTAGGAAGATATTTTCAGTTACTAATATCACAAAAGGATGCAACAAAACTGACAAACAAGTAACAAGTATGGATGCTGCTCGAGCTAGACATGATCAATAGGGAGATGAAGTGATGGGTCGTCTTTCCTCCGTGTATGATTTAGTTGCAGAAGAGGCTGTGTATCATGATGAATGTCGGTTGGACTTTGTGAGGCCATTATACCAGAAACCCTCAACATCCACTTATGAAGACTATGTTTCACATGCAATGGAACAGGTTAGTGACTTACTGGAGGGGAATAGTGACTGTCAATTCACTGTAAACGAAATTATTGGTGCTATTACTGGGAGGAAACCTGAGTGGAGAACTATCAAAACAGAACTGTTGAAGAGGTATAAAGATCGCATAATCGTGACGGCAGGAGCCAACAGATTTAAAGTACCAGTAATTTGTTTTAGAGACACTGGGTACAAATTGCTTACCAACACTTGGTATGATAACAAGGAAAACAATGAGCAAGCAGAGCGACTTAGATTCGTCCGAAAAGCTGCTGAGATAATAAGGCAAGACATTCAGAGTGAAGTGTACAATTATAACACTTACCCACCAAGAGATAACTTCTTGAAGGATGCAGATTCTCTCCCCCAATCCCTCCAAATGTTTCTTGAGGAGGTTATGTTGAAAAAACAAAGAAAACTGAGGAATCAAGGAAAAAATGTGTTGCTATTGGACATGCCATCACATCTTCTTGTTACCAATACTGACAGGAATTTCCCTTCTGCTACACAGGAAATACGCCTCAAAGAACTTAATTCATCTTTTAGCAAGTCTGGGTTTCAGCTCATCATACTACGAAGCACAAAAATTAGAATTATCTGTGATTGCCCACGCTCAGCTAACCAACAAGGCAGCTGCATTCAACCAACTTGTTTTTGTTAATGTGGATTTCAATGTTTGCATCATAGATGGGCTTAATACCTTCCATGCTATGGGTGGGATCAAATGTGTCACTCCATTGAACCATATTGAAAAAGGTTCAGAAATACCAAGATTGAACACAATGCCTTTGTCTGCTGAAACTGGGAAACTCGGAATTATTCCACTAGAAACATACACCGCGATGAAAGGAGGTCTACAAAATGTGACTGTGGCGCCCATTGATATACCAGAAGAGCCACCACATCCTGCACCACATGACATCCTATGGTTGGTTGCCAAAAAGCAAGGTATTGCAGTTCCAGAATGGAAGGGGTACATGCATTGTATTACAAGATGAAAACCAAGTAAAAAGACTCGAGTGACTAACCTTCCTTTTATAAATGCTCCTCCATCGGAATATGACACAGTTTTTACAGCACTGCACTATGCACACAAGTCAAAAAAATATATTCGTAACTTTCAATCAACCCCTATATTGGAAAGCCAGGGATATTGTTGCAGCTGCCATGGATACATCACTCTCTGAGCTGTCAAGTTGTGTTGTACGTCTCGGCAGATTTAATCTGCTATTGTCATTTTTAGGGTGTGTAGGATACCTCATGATGGGAGCTGGTTTGAAAGAAGCTTATCCACTATATATGCTCCATTATCAGTAGACAAAATGCTGAATGGGCACACCTTTGCCAGAGCAGTGCGAGGTCATTTTCTCATTGAAAATACCTTGTCAAACATTATATTAGACCAAGTCGAACTCATGGAGGAAGAGCAGACATGCATCAGCACCCTTACATCAGATTTTCTCTCCGAGCCTCCCTCACTGAATTCTTTGAACCAAGACAAATTACTCCAATCAGTGGCTAACAAATTTGGAGAAGCGATGGATCTCAAAATGGTGAATTTGATAAGGAGTTCATCCATGCAGAGAGGTCTGGTGATATCCTTGCTCACCTTAACTGTTGTAAACGAATGATACCCTATTTTCATGCTGCTGGACATTTTCCATATGCCAAGTCTTGCCACTTATATGTACAGGATATGGAAAGCCTCTCTACTCGATTAACACCAGAGGAGTATGATAAGTTCGTGAACAAAGGCTACTTCACTATGAGAAGGAATGACCAGTTCTGGTCAGGCATGTGGTCAGATATGACAATTGAGACAACCTTGATGCGATCATTCTCAAGCAGAGGTGGCATGAGCCATGGTAGAGGTATGACAGATAGTGCTCTCAGTAAATGGGTAATTGGGATGACTGCAACTCAAGACATATGTGCTTCTCTCGAAGAATATTGTGGTGTTTTGTTTTCATCAAGTGAGCAGCACAAAGATTTTGGAAAGGCTCGCCAAAGTCGAGATGCAAGTGACATTGGAAAGCTTACACAATGGTTTGATAACCACCCTCCTTTTCTAAGGACCGAGAAAATCATGTCAATAGCAACAGGAGTCATGGGAAATGATACAATATTATGTCATGATGCAGTTACAATTGGCAAACGAGCAATGGCGAAAATTGAAAACATGCCATTCACAAATATTAAACTGTCACGGAAAGATCGTGCACTTCCTCTTACCTCAATGAATTCGACAATCCAGATTGACAATGAAAAAGTTGTCGTGGATCCATTCTTGCTTTTTCAGTGAATTTCCATTACCAAGAAATCGGACGAGGATTTGAAGAATTATATGCAATATGAACTGGCTTCCTATCCCTTGGCATTCTTCAATGAAAGTGAAATGAGGAAGTGCAGAAAGTCAGCGCTATACACACTGTTTAAGCAAATTGATAATTATGTTGATTTAACTACCTTTGAATTAGTTGTTGATGGGGGATTCCTGGTCCACAAAGTTGTTTGGCAAAAAGATACAACTGTATCAACCATTTGTGATGGTTACATTATATTTCTGAAGACCCATTACAGTGGTTTTTGATGGGTACACTGACACATCAGACAGCACGAAATCAGCGGAACAGAGTCGACGATATCGACTCAGGAGATGTGTGGACATCAGTGCCAGTTTGGAAAGTGAAATCAAGGTCAAAAAAGAGGATTTCCTTTCTAATTTTCATAATAAGAGTCAGCTGATAAACCTACTGATAGTGAAGCTGAAGAAAAATGGGATAAATACACTTCAAGCTTCAGGTGATGCTGATGTTGATATTGTAATGACAGCTATCAATAAAACGCAAAATTCCTCGGTAGCCATTATTGGAGATGACATCGACTTGGCTGTTCTCTTGAAAGCCAAATCTCCAACTGAATGTGACATTCTTCTGGTAAAACCTGGAAGAGGAAAGGTTAAGACGAGTGTATATTCATCACAACAGCTACAGCAGGAGTTGAAAATTAAGGACAATACCCATCTGCTATTTTTACATGCATTCACAGGCTGTGATACAACATCTGCAGCGTATCGCAAAAGTAAAGTGGATTTTGTCAAAATGTACCAGAAGTCCAAGAACATACAATGGGCAACTGAGGTATTTCCCAACTGTACTTCTTCCCCTGACTCCATTGAGACAGCTGGGATCATGAGTATTCTCTCATGGTATGGCGCTCCGCTACAGAAAAATCCCTCAACGAGTTTCGCTACAAATCATTCATCAAAATAGTTGCAAACATGAAGCCTGATCTCTCAACTCTACCTCCAAGTGAAGGAGCTGTTAAGCAGCATACATTTCGGACATATCACCAAGTACAGCTGTGGTTAGGGGAGGAACCTAATGGTGGGGCACCCAATTGGGGTTGGGAGAGGAGGAATGACCAACTACGCAGTTCTGAAACTCTCAGAGTTGGATGCCGCCCCTGAAGAAATCTTGAAGATGATATTTTGCCGATGCACCAAAGGATGTGAAAGTGGCAAATGTAGTTGTAGAAAAGCTTCGTTAAACAGCTCTGTGGCATGCCCAAATTGCATGGGCAATTGCAAAAATGGTGTCGCAATATTAATTCAGGAAGAAGGCGATGATGACAACAATACTTTACCAATATCTTTGGACGATGTCTCCACTGCTGACGAAGATGAATAAGACTCGACCCTTCCGCCTCAAAAACACAAGATTTTGCATTGAATGCACTTTTGTTTTCATTTTTGAATGACTATATATTTGTAATAATATAGTAAAATCTATAATTATATTTTAAAAAACGTTTTTGAACGTTGTTGAAGTGTTGTTATTCATAAAGATAGAAAATTACAACAGTTAAAATGAAAAAGTGGAAAAGTTGTATATCAAATTAAAGGTAATTTAACGCTCTACAACTTCGTTCCTAATAATTTTTCTGAGAAATGATCGGGGGAGGCACTAGAAGCAAATGTTTGACTAAAAGAGTGAGATAAAAATGATTTTATCGAAAATTATCAGTTTTAAATAACGTATAGCTCAAAAACTGTTGGGAATTCGACAAATATGTACAGAAAACATTTTATAGGAAATTTTATTATCTTTCATTTTTGTTTGGATTATTTGTTTCTACAGTCCACCGTTACTGAGATATAAGCGAAAAACCAAAAAAAAATGGCCCTTCCCACCCCCCTCCCACCTTTAGCTCACCTCCCAGGGGCAGGGACTTTCAGTATGTTTACCTTCTAACTACTCCTAACAAGGTCCCCAAGTCAAAAATTCTCACATATTCCATGCACTCTACACCATTCTTTTGAGCACTTATTGACTGGACTAATAATTGTAATATCAGCTGTAATTTATTAGCTGAAGACTTTTATTTTTTTTAAGACTTTTGTTTACATCACAGTAGTATTTGTGCATGTTCAAGTGTTAGGTAAAGTTTAATTTCCTAGGTTAGGTGAAACATTTTAATTTCCAAGGATTGTTTTATGCTTGTTAAGTAATAAAAGTAAAGTAAAAGGGTGGTTGTGTTAGGTAAGCTACGTTAAAAACAACTCAAAATTTAGTAAAAATAAATAAAGTTTGCCAAAAATTGAGTTTTACAATTTAACTGGATTATAGATAACCAGGTACTTGAGAATGAAAAATTGGCAGACAATTGTAAAACAAATAAATATTCACGGAAATGTATTTAATATGATGGGGCCATTATAATTTTGAAATTAAATATGGGTAATTTTCTAAAGGGTGAATATATAGGACAAGAGTGCATCGAAACAAAGGCAAACAAAAATTTAAAAATGCTTTTTTTTTATCCTTACCTTCTTTCGAAGTATCACTGAGTAAAATTGCATTGCGATATTTCAATTATTTCATTATTTATGGAAGAATTATTTTACAGTAGCAACTCATACGCTTCCTTTCATGTGTCTATACTGGAATAAGATTGCAATAGAATCAACGTATTTTGGCCAAGTGGTTGTTTCATAAGACCTTTCTATGGAAAGTTACACCCCGATCAAATCATTAGCAATGTTTCTACTACTGAGGAGCCCAGCATTTCTAACAAGCCTATTGCATCCACTTATACAGCTGGACGAGCATCATAATAATCTCCGTCAGTAAAGCAGATTTCTAAAAAAATATGTAATCTTTTATTAAAATGTGAGAGGTTTAAAAATGAAATCTAATGAATTCTTTGAAAATTGTATCAAATCTCATTATAACATAATCTGTCTAACTAAAATATGGCTCAAAGAAAATAGCCTAAATTTTCACTATTTCACAGACCAGTATCTTGTTTTCTGAAATGATAGAAATCTTCAAATTACAAAGAAGAAAAAGGTGGTGGTGTCCTGTCAGCTGTCAACAAACACAATTTTTTATCAGTTCAACCTGTCTATATCTACGACTTTCCCTGTTTGAAGCTGTTTGGCTGAAAATAAAAACATCGCCAACTAAATCTTTAACCCTCGGTAGTATCTACTTACACCTGGAAATCACTCATGTCTATTTTGAATATTTTGAAAACTTAGTAGAAAAACTTTCCTCCTTTCAAGAAGATATACATATGTGATTCTTGATGATTTTAATGTTCCCGGTATTGACTGTTTTAATAATCACACAAAAATATGATGCATACGAATGTCAAAACCAAAGCCAATCATCTTCTCAACTTTATATCTAGTCTCAGTTTATTCCAATATAATAACACCAGCCATCTTGAGATCTTTAGACCTATGTGTATCTAATTTATCTCATTGTACAGTAACACAAGCTATCAACGTGCTTATCAAAGAAGATATTTATCAATAGGCTTTAAATATAATAATCTAACTGTACACATGCTCTAGTAGTACCAGTACTGCTTCTTTGTTTACAAATTACAATGACGGTAATTTTCTGGGCCTTTAAAACTCCATTAAAAATTATGACTGGTCATATTTTTAGAATTCTTCCAATGTTAATGATTTTTTTAAATTAATTAACAAAATGTATATCTGATAAAACCAATATCTTTATACCAATAACTTCCAAAAATACATCAAATTTCCCCTATGGTTTTCTAAAGAATTAATTCGAGCTTTAAAATCAAAGAAGCACTTTCACAAACTATAACAAAGAAATAACAACTTGTACTACTATTCAAAGTTCTCTCATTGTTGGAAATTTGTGAAATTGTTTATAAAACATGACAGAATTCAGTGAACCCAGACTACAAATGACTAACAACCCCCCCCCCCCCCAAAAAAAACAAACAAATCTGGCGATTTGTAAAATTAATGAAAGATGGTTACTATGATCAGTATTTGGTGATATTTTCAATGAACCAATTGTGCTATCAAATACATTTGCACAGTATTTCTCTAGTGTTTACATACTCTACTTGTGACTACCTCTGTCCTCTTATTCTATACATGTCTCTAATATCTCCGAAAGCCTAATATATTAGAGTATCAACGCCCTAAAAACTTCTAAATCCATAGGGCCTGATGGCATCCCCAATTTTATTCTAAAAAGTTGTTCCCACCTTTGCATCATATTTTTAACAACAGTTTTAAAACTCAAGTTTTTCCTGATAAATGGAAAATAGCAAAAATTATTCCAATTCACAAAAGTGGTTCCAAAGTAAAAGTAACAAACTACAAGCTAATTTCTACAGTTAATGGATTTTAAAACATTTTTGAAAAAATTATATTCAAACTATATTTCAACTTAATAAATTATCTAGTAATTAATGGGTGTATACCATTTGACCGAATATCCACCCCAGCTCCTCCACCATATGTGCCGTTTATCAGAATTTTCAGGCACAAGTATTGAATTTTAAGTTTAAATTTTCATTTTTAAAGAAGGAAACCAAAAAAAAAAAATAAAGTTGCTTTTTAAATTTGATTTAATTTTGATTCCATTACTGTACTCTCTGATGTAATCTTGTGCAACCCAGTGCACCTGCGCTTGTTCGCAGGCCCAATTAGATACTTTTGCTGATGATTAGTTATCGCAGCATCTCAACCGCAGTTTGCATCACGTTTTCTCCCTGTAACAGTATGACTTTCGTGCTAGCAAACGCTACCCCAAGCCCACCGCTAGCATCTTTCATTTCTCGGAGACAAGCATAGGTAAGCTGTTTGGCAGCACGTCCAGGACCATGTTACAGTCCTCGGCGACGCCTCGGGACGATCCACACGACGTTTTTCCCAGGCGACATAGCAAGTTCTGACCCCCTTCCCTCTTCTCCCCCCTGTGGCTTCTTGGGAACTTCAACCCGGAGCATCGACCTACAGTGAACCCGCGCAGGGTACATGGTCTCTCCAAGGACATACGCCCTTGTCCGACAGAGCCCTCAACGAGCTCTAGCAGCGGCCTAGCTCTGTCCGCTGGTTTAGAGTGCGCACAGTGCACTCTAGCGAACGTTTCTATGACCCTCCAGCCAGTTTCTCCTCTTGGCCGCCAGAGTGCACTACTCATATCTCCCATAAGAGACAGCTTGTCATAATCGACTGTGGAAGCAGTTGCGGTGCGATTGCGACCTTAGTCCGCCTGCGACACTGGTGAGCGAGCGGCGAGCATTTTTCCGTATGCTAAGCTCTTCAGGCATCTTCGGGTACCTATGATACACCCCCACCCCCCAACCTTTTGTTCCAGGGCTGAACCCTGTCTTTAATTAAGACTCTATCCGCGCGCACCGGCACTTCGGTGCGTGGGTCCTTCCTGGCTGGTACTACCGTAATCATCGACGCTTGTCTCTGCCAAGAAGAACGCTGTCACTTGCACCATGTAGTCAACAGACTACGAGGGATGAACTCCCTAATTTAGATAGAATTGTTTAGCCAACCAATAGAGTTTCATAGTCGAAGTGTTAGAGTAGTTTTCTTTTTCTGGTTTTATTTAAATTATATTAAAAAATGGAATTCTTTGTAAAAATCGCGTCGCGTGTGTCGGGACTCCAATGCGCGACTCCACCCTGAGTGACTGCATTATCCACCCTGCATTGGTGACTGTTTATTTTCACTTCGCTAGATTCCCCCCCCCCCCCCCCCAAACCCTTTTCAGGCCTTTTGGGCCATTGTTTTTCGGGACTGTCTGCAAACAGCTCTTATTCGCAAGAATGGATCTCTGTTGCAGGCAGGGTCCAAGAATCAAAGAGACGGAAACAGGTCCAAGATCCAAGGACCACCGTCCACGTAATAATTTACAGCAACAGCGTACAAGAAGCCGGCATCATGAGCCTACTTCCGCGGCAAGACCCCCTTCCCAAGCTTCTGAATCTACTAAGCTTTCAAAAACATCGGAAAAGTTTAATTTACGGACAGCATTACAATTTTGAACACCAAATGAAATTATGTATATTTTTTGTTAATATAAAAGTGCATAAGACAGCAAAAGTTTAAAACAAAACTAGTCTTGTTTTGTTAAATGTTAAATTTATTATGACATTTTTATTATCGTAATTTAGTAACTGACTCTCGTGCTACTAACAAAATATATGCCCAAGTGGCTGTAAAAGAAACGGAAGTGTGTGAGCAAAAGGAGAGCTAAGTAAATAACAAAAATAACATCAGAGGGAGCAACGAGAGGTCAGACAAACTAATTTAGATTTTCCCCTAAAACAAGTAGGGGAAAGAGGATCGATATTTGTTTTAAATAAATACTGAATAAATGTCTAATGGCATACTTAGTTTATTAAGAAAAAGAACCTTCTTTAGTTATGACGTTACTCTAAAAGCATAACATCATGGTGAGAAAAAAATATTCACATAGATAGGTTAAGTAGCACAGTTACATATAATAACCATTACAATAATTTAGGTTAAACTAGGGCCGGCCCGCAAATTACTATGACAAAGCATAATACTAAATTACAATAATAAAAATGTCATAAATTTAACATTTAACAAAACAAGACTAGTTTGGTTTAAAATTTTGCTGTCTTATGCACTTTTATATTAACAAAAAATATACATAATTTCATTTGGTGTCCGAAATTGCCATGCTGTCTGCGATGCACATAAATTAAACTTTTCCGGTGCTTTTAAAAGCCCAGTAGATTCAGAAGTTTGGGAAGTGGGTCTTGCCGCGGGAATAGGCTCATGATGTCGGCTACTCGTACGCTGTTGCTTGGAAATTATTACGTGGACGGTGGTCCTTGGATCTTGGACCTGGATCCGTCTCTTGGATTCTTGGACCCTGTCAATACAGGGTGGATGATGCAGTCACTCAGGGTGGAATCGCGCATTGGAGTCCCGACACACGCGACGTGATTTTTACAAAGAATTCCATCATTTAATGTAATTTAAATAAAACCAGAAAAAGAAAACTACTCTAACTTCGACTATGAAACTCTATTGGATGGCTAAACAATTCTAGCTAAATTAGGGAGTTCATGCCTCGTAGTCTGTTGACTACATGGTACAAGTGACTGCGTTCTTCTTGGCGGAGACTAGCGTCCACGATTACGGTAGTACCAGCCAGGAAGGACCCGCGCGCCGAAGTGCCGCACTTGCAACCAGCGGACAGAGCTAGGTTAGAGATTTTTGCCGCCGCTAGAGTTCGTTGAGGGCTCTGTCAGACAAGGGCATATGTCCTTGGAGAGACTATGTACCCTGCGCGGGTTCACTGGAGGTCGATGCTCCGGGTTGAAGTTCCCAAGAAGCCACAGGGGGGAGAAGAGGGAAGGGGGTCAGAACTTGCTATGTCGCCTGGGAAAAGCATCGTGTGGACCGTCCCGAGGCGTCGCCAAGGACAGTAATATGCTCCTCGATGTGCTGCCAAACAGCTTACCTATGCTTGCCTCCGAGAAATGAAAGATGCTAGCGGTGGGCTTGGGTAGCGTTCGCTATCACGAAAGTCATACTGTTACAGGGAGAAAACGTGATGCAAACTGCGGTCGAGATGCTGCAATAACCAATCGTCAGCAAAAGTATCTAATTGGACCTGCGAACAAGCGCAGGTGCACTGGGTTGCACAAGATTACGTCAGAGAGTACAGTAATGGAATCAAAATTAAATGAAATTAAAAATGCAACTTTATTTTTTGGTTTCCTTCTTTAAAAATGAAAAATTAGACTTAAAATTCAAAACTTGTGCCCAAAAATTTATGATAAACGGCACAGTACGACCATTACTCCGAGCTCCTTTTGTTCAAAGGACCACTTATCCGAGCATCCATCTATCTGAGCTTTGAGGGGAGGATGGTGTCTTCCACATGCCTTCCCGTAACCCGCCTTTTCCCCTCTCTTGAAGACAAGGAGCACACAGAAGTCTAATAGCGAAACAGCATTTTTTTATTTTTACAGCGAGATAAATGAAAATAATAAAGCGTCGCCTCCCTACATAAAGCAACTAGGTGGCAAGTAAAAAATAGGTTATCGCAGAGTAAAATTTAAAATATTTTAATTGAAGTGCACAAATATTTATAGTGAAAAATATATATTTTATTTTTAAACAATAAAATGTTCCAAAACAGGTATTTAACACTCTGTGAAATCTTACATGAATCCATCCTCACAAATGTTAAGTGTTATTAAACATACCTTCAAAATTACCTCTAAGTATTACCAACCATTTTATTACATGAAATAAAAATATTATCTAAATATCTTTACGATCACACTCAATACTTAGATATAACTTAAGACCTTACACATATCATGTTTGTGTGAAATAAATATAATAGTGTGCAATGATCCTCTCGTTATGCCTGAACTCATGCTGACATGTCACTGACATTTGATGCCCAAGATAAGTAAAGCGTGTGACACGGTTAGCTCAGCTAATTTATGTCTATTCCAAACAGTATTTTTTTAATAACAAAGTCAATTTTACAATTTGTCAATTGAAAGAATTGCAACCATTTATAAAAATGTTTTTAGTCTGAATGATAAACAGGCTACTTTTAATTTTAACACAATTGATAATAAACTGTTTACCTCATGTAAATGAAAAAAAAAATATATGACAATGGCAAATTGAATTATGTTTCACACATTTTACAATTCCTGCACGTAGTTTGTACATTTATACAGCCACAAATTGAAAAATAATATCTCAGATTTAAAGGTATCTTCCTGCATGCCATCAATAAGTCACTTTAAGATCACGTTGAATCACACGTGGGCGAGTGTGTCCTCTGCATGACAGTTCAAGCAAGCGATTCCCTACGATATGCGAAGGGACTATCCCTCGCAAGCCCAAATTCTGCATGAAAATCTGACCAATTCCAACACTTTTTCTATAAAATGTGACTAGTGTACTCGAAAGTTGCCTACTGATTGTCATAATTTGCTTAATTTAAAACATTCAAAAGATGACCAAATTATGTAATTGAAAATTATCTATTTACACTACGCTTTATGGCCAGCTTTGCAATGGCCTAAAGACTTAAGAGACGCTAACGGTAGCTCCCCTATGCAATGTGTTTAAATAGGTTAATTTTGTTAATTATGTTTATTTCCTGGTTTATAAATTTAAAGTAATTTTTTAGTTGGTTTCAGTCAATTAATTTTTAGTTAATTTGTTTTGCATTTAAGCGCCTGTAAAAAAACCACCTAGTTATTTTTTGGTTAAATTAGCAGCCTGGTTTATAACAAGTTAAGCTTTTAATGTATTTTTATTTTAACTGTTTTAAGATATTTTTGTTAGTTACAGTTATAGTGTATATTTTACATGAAGCTTAAAAGAGTGGATTGGCAAAATACGTTAACGAACTTGTACCCCAAAAAATTAAAACTGTTTGACGACTCCGCCACCAGGCGCAGTAAGAGGGAGGTGTGAAGTGTAATGTAGTGGTCACTACAACTGAGCAGTTGTGGAGAGCGAGCTGATGCGCATGGGTGTGTTTCCGCAGGCCGCGTAAGTAATAGATGCAGACCGGTCCGAACAGTATGGGAGTGATGATGAGATGTAGTAACTGTTACGCAAAAGTTGTGAATTTGCTATGCACGAGTCAAGAGTGCTTGGTCGTGAGCCAGTAAGACAAATCTGATGCGAAAGAATGTGTGCATGCCCAACCAGCAAGTCTACGAGCCTAGTGAGCCTTCAAGTGGCTCCTGGATGAATCCCCAAAAATTCGGTTTGAGCACTGGGTCGGGAGACCTGGTGTTAGCAGCTACGTCTTCAATATATAAGTCATCTTCTCCACCCAAAAGCTCTTGCAACCTCGTGGGCGGAATCAGCTTCAATATTTTGTGTCTCAATTTGACTGAACTAGTGGTGCGGCTTCATATCAGTGTGTCGTGCTAGGCAGCCGCTTAAAAATTAAATTTATGGGAATTCCCATAGCATATTGGCTGTGATGTGCATGGCCGGTAAAAACAGTTTTAAGTGAGAAATGAGAATTTTCCCCTGCATTGAAAATGTGCAGTACCAAGTGCGAAAAGCTGGTAGACCTGGGTCAAATAAACTGCAATTGAAAATTATTTTATAGGACAATTTAATAAGTATAATCGTAAATGTTTTTTTTTATGTATACTGTTTAGGTTGTTTACATGTGATAACCAGACTGAATAAAATAACGGAATTTGCAGTTACTGTAAGTGCAGTACTTATATAAAATTATGTACAATTTAAATAATGTTTTAGTAACCTTTTTTAAATGCGGGCTGATCCAGTGCATGATACATGAGTATTGTTCAAACTCAGATTCAATGTTAAATACATTTATCATTGTATTTTCAAGTTGCATAATTTCTTTTATTAAAGTGGTTGCATTTGGTTCTTACCTTAAATTTTCAGTATACAATTGTTCTGCTCTGCTGTTCGGGGTAAATGCTCTAAGGAACAGCGAGAAACAACATGTGCTAAAATTATGTAAAATTAAAAAATTTAATTGTAATTTTTTTAATTTTGTTGAAGGCCGTTCCCAGGTGGCTGTATGACTTGGTGGTTTACCCTTGAGAGAATAACCCATGAAAATTTCATTTAATAATCATATTATTATTAAATTTTGTATGTTTTCGTTGCTGTCAAATATTTTCTGCAGAGGAAATAAAAATTCAAGAATCACATCCTAAAAAAACAAATGGTGAAATAGAAAGTAGCATGGGTTCGAGAGAAGAATTGAGGGAAAAAAATAAACTAATATTTAATTGAACCTGTATGCTTTTTGCATAAATGAGAAAAGAAGTGGAATATTAAGATTGCGTAACTTAAATAATTATTATAAAAACAACATCGATAATTAAGCATTAACTCACTATTTTCAAGGATGCTAATCAAAAGTATTACAAAAATAATGAAACCACATTACATTTCTGCAAATCATATTTTTTACACTAAGTCCAAAATGAGTTAAGAATGACAAATTATAAATTAAAATATTATTTAACAAAGACATTAAACAAAGGCGAATTCATATGAAAATACATGTGGGCAAATATTATTTGGATTTACAAACAATTTTTCATTTTATTTTGAATTAATGTTTGTCTCGGGCATCAGAAACATCATATTTGAGTAACAAACCCAAGCACTAAATGAAATGTACAAAATATATTTTTTGATAGTAGAATAATATGAAAAAATTATGCACTATGCAGCTAGGTGCACAAACATACTTTGTTGCACTTTTAACAGGAGCATAATTTATTTACAGAACAATGACTAAATGACTTCTTATACATACATATATTAACTGTTGTAGTGGCATTTCATTTAATTTAGAGAAAAATTTCATCTATTAAATTTATTTTTTTATCTTGCCTGTTAAGTTTAAAGAAGAAACTTGATTAAATATTTAACAGTTTTAAAGTTTCTTTAGGATAAGTAAACTAAATAATGTATGCAAATCATCATGTTACTAAAGATTAATTAAAATGAAATAAGAGAATTGAAAATATACATACATCTAAGTGCAAATTAAAATATAATCATAATTCTTAATTTTTAAATATAAAAAAGTTGAAAATATGCAAGTAATTACATTTTAGCCCATCTGTGGTGGGAAGTGCTTATGAGATATTCTTTCTGTATGTGTGTCTATAAGTAAAGGTGTGTAGTATGTTCTTATGTGCTAAGTATGTCAATTTAATGCTGTTTAAAAATCACTTGTAGAGTTTACTTAATTCATATATTTGCAAAGATTTAAACTTTACTTAGGCTTAAAATTATATTTTCAGCAATATCTCAAAAAATAAAAATATTTGGAAAAAAAGAACCTGTAGTAAAGATGCTTCCTTTTTTAATACATTAGTATAACAACTTAGAAACTTTTGATCTATGTATTCTTTAATAGAATAATGTGTGTTTTCTTTAAAACAATTATAACTGAATTAAAAGTTTATGACTTAGCTTCTTCCCTAACACTACAAGAGTTTTTAAAAAACGAGAGGTCTACGTAATGTTTACTTACCCATTGACAGGATAATTGGACAGCAAAAAATCACATATCTACGTTCTTTTTGTATATGGTGAGAAATTTCAGAAAACCGAGCTCTCACATGTACAATGCTAACGCAGTAACCGGATGCTGCCGCATCGTTTATGGGATGGCCGGATGACTGGATAACCGGAAATAAGCGAAAATACATGGGGTTAAGAGTACGCAGTTGTACTGGAGCAGTCGTCAGTTCATACTTCATTAGTTAAGCTCACACGTGAACATATAGGGAGTTGATAAATTTACTCAGTGTACTTATGAGACCTGTGCTGTGCACTCTAGTAAGAACGGTCAAATGAATATTCAGCCGAAAATTCCTACAGAAGTTGATTTAACTTAGATTTGACTTAAAACAATTTTTGTTGACAGAAATAACACATGACAAAGATGTCTCTGGTCTAATTCATAGTAAAATTAATATGGAAATGTACAACTCAGCTACCAGCTAGTGTGTATAGCTAACTCTAAGTCCCTGCTCGTCACCCTGCTTTCCATGTTCCATGGAGCATTTGAACGTCATTGCATTACAATCAAGTGTCTTTTCAGACAGCGAAGTGCCACCCAGATGCATGCAAAATTTAAATTTACATGCTACAGTTTGCACCTGAAACTATACAAGGTTGCATTTTCTAAAACATATATATCCTAACAAAAATTGCTTCTTTAGTCATTCCCTAACAACTGTTAGTAGTGGGAAAAGGTATGTTTGACATTAGGCGGAGGATTCAGGATTCGACCGCCATATTGGATGACGATCACCATCTTTGATGAACTTGACCTCGACCTTGAATTCTGCATTTAACTTATGCAAGCACTCCTGAATGTTGTGTTTTCTATTACGGCCATCACCATCGAGCGCCCCACTTCCAACCATTATTTTTAAATTTTCCTCCTGCACCCTCATTCTATGTATGCTGTAGGGGAAAGTGTGGTATTGGAATGCCTTTATTGAGGCTATTTTGAAATTTCCTCCACACTATATTACTTTAAGATGACACAAGTCAGTCCTGCTGGCCGGGCATAATGAAACTGAATGTACACACCCTTCACCCTCCCTCAACCATCTCGCTTGCCAGAGAAAGTGAAAGTTTGTTTAAGACCACGTCGCTGTGATGTGATTTGTCAGCTTGGAACGTGCACTTCACAGAATAATTTTTTTATAGTTTTATAAAAATTATGGTAACACTTTGAGGACCTAGCTGCTTACTCGAGTCAGTCTTTAGTGGGCGCCACCACGTGGACCCGGCTGAGACTCCCGGTCAGGGCGTTACGTGGCCCGTGTGAGGCGAGATACTAGTCCCCTAATTAATCGCGCTAGTTTATTAAGCTCTGGCTTGCTCTAGGCGCCGGGCACGCCACACCACAATATACGGATACTACGGGGTGGGCGACAAGTGGCCACACGTCTCTAGTAACTCCGCACACGTCTGGTCTCGGCCGATGACGAAGAGGAACTGGGGCGAGCAGCGCTCTGCGCGCGGGCAGCAGGCAGCTTCCTGCCAGCACAAAAACAGTTATTCTCCTCTGTGACCCCGCGCCAAGGGTTAGTTTTAAAGAAGAGACAAAACACTCGTATAATTTATACACACTCAGAAAATGAAACACCCGCTACTTTATAAATTAATACTTGAATAATAATTGTTGTTATTGGTTTCGGGTGACATCGCACTGCCGCTAAACGCCCTCTTGCGTAGTCTGTGGCGCGCAAATTGAACGCACGCACGTACGTCGGCGGTACAAATGCCGGGAAGGAGGGGAGCTGGACAGTGGAGTCGGACCAGGCTTACGAGGCGAAGCCCCGGCTGACGTCAACTTGTAACTACTTACCATGCTCGACAATGCTTAACTTTGATAGTAGTCCAAATAAAAGGTATGCCTTTAAATGCTCGACCATCATAACATTAGCAAATACTTCATATTTTTAGAGGTATTTATACAAGAAATATCTTAGAAATCATAAAATTCTTACGAGTTCTTTATTATTGGAAACCAAATACAGTAAAACTCGCTTAAGACGTTCCCGCGTAACACGTTTTCCCGTTTATTAAGTTCAAAAAATTATTCCCTTGATCACTTCCATATATCCCTATGTTAATATTTCCCTTTCATAACGTTTGTCTTTATATAGGCTTCCCGCATATAACGTTCAGCGTTTGTGGGAAAAAAATAAAATAATATCGTTTATCTTTAAGCTTTTGAACAATTTTTAAGGCTAATTTTAAAAATTTACATATTTCCAAACGTTTAATACCGTATTTGTCCAAATATAAGGCGGCCATTTTTACATAAACGAGATGCGAAAATTGGAAGACGCCTTATTTTCGCACCCAAGACGTCAGCAGCGCTAACATTAGTTCCAAGCTGAAAGCTACAGTAGAAACATTGTTAAACAAAATGTTCACGATTTTTTATATTAACTAAAACATTGTTACCTCACACGGGGAAAACGATAAATCCACCCAATATTGCAGTAACTCACAAATGTTTAAAGTTGAAAATTAAAATATTTGTTCTTGAGTCAAAATGTGAATGTACAATCGAATCGCATGTTAACATTTACTGTAATTTAATTTCAGATTTTTTTAACGGAAATATTTGTACTAAAATATCACAGCTATTTTCAGAACGATTGTTTATGTTTACAAACAGAAAATGTTTAGAATATTTCAGACGTAATGTTTGGAAATTCACGGCTACCAACTATCTTTCCACAATATTTCTTTGTTGTAAAACGAACATTGCCGAATACGCACGAAGACGCCATATTTACAGGAATTTGGTACGTTGCTTCAAAAGCTATTTTAATAATTTCACAGTAATTCACTCTTTATTTATGTAAAAACCTTTCAAACAACATAATTATCATAGATTAGTGTTTAAAATTCATAGGACAGAGACTCTCTGTCAGAGAGTAATATGGAAAAATATTCGCGGTCACGTCACCGAAGTTATTCATGGCCGTATGCTTCACCATGGCAGCTAGCCACTTGTTTTGTTTCGGCAAGCTGCATTCTTTGTTTGCTTTGTTACGTTTAACACACTACTAAATAGTAATATGTAGCTTAAGTGAAACGGAAAGTTAAATGCGGTATACATAAATGCAAAAAGGATTTATCACCACATAAAGTATGTCTAATGAATTTTCACATTAATTTCTACCAAAATTATTTTTACATTAAGGTGATTGGTGCACGGTAAAAAACGGTCACAGGCCCGAAAACAATGAATTTTGTATCATATGACCATTAAAGAGTCTAGATGCCTATGTGGGTGACCGTTACTATGTAGGGAGGTCAGGAGCTTAGTTCAACGCTCGTCAGTGGCGAGATGGCCTTCATACGGGAAGGGTGTTGCTGGCGGTCGCTCTGCGGCCTGCCATCTAGGAGGAATTAACAGAACCTCGAAGGTTTTATCTCCCTCTCCCTCTAACACACAGCCGATACGGTTCTATCGTGCCCGGAGTAGGGGAAGGCTTAGCAGGTTTTCTCTTTCACTCATCCTTCGCCATGGGGAGGCGGAATGGATTCTTTTTTGTCCGCAACTGCGCAGACGTCATGTGGCCACTCCCGCACTCTTCTCACTCAACTCGCTCATTCTCTCACACTATTTCAATAAATCTTTTCAAATCTTCAACATCAATACTTTAAACCATTGCGCTTCCTACGGATTAATTATATTTCATGCAAGTGCCCGAATTCAGCTGCAAAAAAATAAAACGCGTAGTCAATTTTTTTCTTCAAAAACCTTCCCAAACACAGTGTGTTAAAAAACATTCTGAAAGCCCATTTTTCTAGATAAATGGAAATTCTAAATCACCTACGCCACAAGGAAACATTGTGCTTTAATATTATGTAAAGAAAACACCTATTAGTTTTATAGTTATGTAAAGGTGGTGTGATATGTTTTAGATGTCGCACCATCTTATCATCCATGTAGAAGAGTTACCCGAAAAGCTAACAAGACTATTGCCATGGAAATGGAAATATGGTTAATGAAATATTTTTCAAATGTTTGTAAACAGTAAATAACATATAAAAAAATCTTATAACTGTAACATTAAAATACAAACAACCCTATAGCAAATTTAATTTCAATATGAAAAAGTCTACAATAATGTCTACAAGAAACGAAATTGCAATAGCAATACAAAAATATCGCAATTTTGTTACATTGGTAATATATATATTATTTTTAATAAATGCGATAAAAATGACATACTCAATATTTGGAATACAATAAATACCTTAAGCCCTACATAATTGCTGCGATATTCACAATAAATTCTTTTCTTAAATATAGTAATTAAAAAACATCGTAAATAAATTATGAACATACATATTATGGTGAAGGAAAGTGGACACTATCACACTGAAAAATCTTAGAGGGTAGTTTTCCTCATCTTATTTCTTTCTTTGCGTTTTTGGTCTTGTTCGTTAAAATATTTCATGTTCAAATACTTGATACGCATATACGTTCTTGTCCTGACAAAACAGTATATAACTTCTTCTGGATATTTATTTTCAGTAGTTCCGCAAATAATTTTAGTCAGTGATTCAAAAATCCGCTCTTTTTTGCACAAATTGTTGCCATGAATATTATCAAAACACATTTCAGCGATCTTTATTAATTCAAAAAATTCATTAGTGGGACATTTTAAGTTACCCTTTGGTTGTACATGTATACAGCAATCGTCCTCCGAATTGAAATCCGTAGTGCCAAGGTCAGGATATTTATTTCTGAAACGGTGAGCTATATAGCCAGAAACATATTTCAGCCCTTCAAGAGAAATTTCGTCACTTGGCCTCTAAATCTAAGTCTATTTCTTCCATGTCAGCAAGATCTATTTCATTTAAAGGTGATTTCTCTTGAAATGTCTTTGTAAAATACATTTCCTTGCACAAAAGTAGTTCTGTAATTTCATTCTGATAAGCACTGTCCTGTTCCATTTCATTTGACGAAAAATCACTTACCAAACACATTTCGTCTGTCTTCTCATCCGTGTTTTTCCGTTCAGCAAAAACTGCTGCAGAATGTTTTCACAATATGTAGTTTATAATTCTGTATTTAAAGTAAATGGGCGACAGATGCGTATTTTATTACATGCTTTATATTAGCTTCACCTGTATGTTTGTTTGTCTGTCCGTCTGTAACTCTTTCGACTAAGAGTGAGTGGCTTATCACTGTAAAATGTCCCACCTATTTCATCACGTTCGTTAGCCGAGCGGTCTAAGGCGCGCGACTTCTGAGACGTCAGCTTTCGTATTCAGCGATCGTGGGTTCTACTCCCGGCCACCCCGGAAAAAAAAATGTTTTTTTTTTCTGGTAAATTCTAAGATTATATCCATACATCTAACTGTAAATGATTCGGAGAGACTTTACCATTTCTTTGTGACGTTGCAACTCCAAATAGTTATCTCAGATGGTAATAGGTAGTGTCGGTAACTCATTTCCCTATGATAATTATACATAAATATAGTTTAAAAAACTAAAAAAAACATGCTTTTAAAGAATATCAAACTAAAAAGTTAAAAATAAATATAGTTTAAAAAACTAAAGAAACATGCTTTTAAAGATTATCAAACTAAAAAGTTAAAAATAATTTTAAAATTTAATTTATGACAATAGTATATAAGCAATACTAGTATAAATGAGAAAAAAGCATGGGGCGCTTAATATACAAAAAATATGGCACAAAGCACCTCAAGTTTTTTTTCTCATTTATACTAGTATTGCTTATATACTATTGTCATAAATTAAATTTTAAAATTATTTTTAACTTTTTAGTTTGATAATCTTTAAAAGCATGCTTCTTTAGTTTTTTAAACTATATTTATTGATGTTCCATACCTCTAATATACGGACAGAGAAAAAACCACTCTAACACATCTTAGTTCAGTTTAACTGTTAACAAATATTTAGGTTAACAGGTCCTATACATATTTCCGAATGTTTTACTGACTGAGTTATACTGGACATTAATTAAATTGATCGCTGATATTTATACTTTTAAACGAAATTTTGAATTTATTATTTTATGTAAATTCTAATGCGTTAAAAAGTGTAACGCAACACTACACACAGGTAGTGATGTCTAGTGCACTGCCCTATGCACATTAGTTAACAAAAAAATAAAATGAAATATTAATTACTGATAAATAATACCTTGATGTCGTGATACAAGTAACACATGCTTATCTGATATTTATTTCAATTAGAATACGAAATAGGAAGATAAAATAATTAACTGATTTTAAGACTGATTTATTACTTACACAGTACAGTGCATTTTGAAGACAAATGGGTCTTAAGAAGCGAAAATCGTACTCGATTAAAGGATGGTATGGTGTTCGGTATATTAAGGTTTCCCTCAAAGTAACGGTTTCAGAATGCTTTTAAGATATTATTTACATCCCAACATTAGTTTAAAACATTTCTCTTAAGAGTGTGCTTCGTAGCATTAAAAAATGTGCCTTAATTATTTTGCAAATTTATCATTGTTATGGTGACGATGTCAGGGGTTTTCGTAATTTTTTTTTTACAAATATAGTACAGTATTAGCAACTACGTTAAGAACTGTTATTTTATTCACACAGAGAAAAGAAATACAAAATACAAAATTTGGCGTTTGTCTTTTTATATACTATATAGGTTTGTTATTATATGTGTGTTGTAACATGTATAAAAATGTTAAATATATTCAACAATATTTGGTAATTATATATATTAAAAAACTTTTATGTACGCGACTTGAAACTACGTGAAAGGTTTTCAGTCTATAAAGGCCTATTCTATGATTTTTTTAAAATTATTAATTCTTATGCAAACAATTAATAAAATTGGAAGTTTCTTACATTGTCAGTATATGCATAGCATTACAGTTATTCCAAACAATTCTCTACCAGTGTTTACCTAAGGTTTGCATGTTACGTTGGTTCTTCTACTAATACACGTATATTACAAGAGGTTTGTAATAGATTAAATGAGGTAAGTAAGAATTCGTTTTTATAAACATTGTGTATGAAATTATAAATTTTGAGATGTATAATAACAAAAAGAAGTGCGTTCCGAAGACATATGTCGGTAGTGTTACCCACTGAAACATTATTCCCACTTCAACTCTCTGTAAATATAAAAGTATGGGGTTGAATGCGTCAAAAGGGGTATATAAATAAAATTTGAGGCTTCTTCCTTATTTCATAAGCTAGTGTCCCCCACTTACAATTGCAAACAAAAATTTTTCCTCGATGTTGTAATTTACTCTGCGTAATCACAAAAAATTTTGGCAGTAAATAAGTATTTAATTTTTAAAAATGAAAGCATTCATGTTTCGAAAAAAATATTAAAGCGATGTGGGGAAAAATGTTTATAGATACTCCAGTAAAATTTTCAGTTTGATTGTTTTGATAGTTTCGGAGCTGTTGCGAGTTTAGTTTGGAGGATTCTTCGGCCGCGCGAGGCGTGTTTGGCTCTTTCTCATTTTCTTCCAGCGTAGGAAGCTGATACCCGGCTTCACCTCGCATCCTCTGCTGGTCTTCCCTTGTCCTCTCCAGATGTATTACTGTATATTAGCTCCATGAGCGCGACCTTGACAGACCGTTTCTTCGGTCTCCTCTCTCGTCATCCCTCTACACCCCATTCTTCCCCCTCCCCACCCGCAGGCTGCGGCCCGCCGGCCGGAGCTCCGCCGGACTACCTGGTTGCGACAAGCGCCGCCCTCAGCGCCACGTCGCGGGGACATTCTTCCCGGCGGCGAGAGTTTTACACGCAGCACTAGAACTGTCACTCCAGAGGGCATGTTTTGAGTCGGATCGTATCAAAAACAAAAGGATATGAAAATATATACATAACTCAATAGTGTTCTGCCAATTATGTTTTCATTTTCATTTAAATTTATTCTTTAAATCGCTCCTGAAGTAGTCCAGCAGTGATCAATGGAAATTGTCAATATTAAACTGTAATTTTGACGATGAAAATTTTTTCTTCTTACTTTTATATGTGCAGAAACCTATTCGTACACTCATTTCTTGAACTATACTTAAGTTTAACATAATTATGTGTAGACACCTGCGAGTACTCGAAATTCGAGTTTCGAGTCGAGTTTTTTAGTAATACTCGAACTCGAGCTCGTGGCTTTTCAACAACTCGAAATTCGAGCGAGCTTTTCTTGCACTGTACCTTTAGAAGAAAAAAAACTCATTATATCGGAATAAAAGTCTTACAACACTATTATCCTTTACTTTATAATGTAACATGATCTACCGTATACATTAACACCTCATTTTTACGTACCCGGGATTTACGAATTTCCGTGATTAATTTTTTTTTATTTCTGTAATTTTCTGCATAGCATTAATGTATCACTTTCCCGCTTTATGCGGAAGCATTTTCCTCATTTTACGGTAACAGAGCTGCATTTAATAACGTACAATCAGAAACGTTTCAACGAAACAAAAGTTTAAAGTGAATAGTGTGATGTTTATTTATTACAATGCTTCATTTGGCATTGTAAACAACCTAGTCTTTTATTTTCGTTAGCCACGTGTCACGGTAAACAATACAGCCATGAACCAAAACGTGTGTGACTTGAATGCGAAAATTACGTTCAGTTTAATATATCTCCCCTTAAAACGTTAATGTAACTTGCATGAAATGCGTTGCAAATGTTGTTTTTACATAAAATAGTCAAATAAGTTCTAAAGCAACATAACCAAGTTCCCGTAAAAGTGTGCCGTCTTCGTGCATGTTCGGAGATGCTCGGTTTACATCAATAGAAAATTTTGGAAAGGCAGTTGGCGGCTGTGAATTTGCAAATATTGAAACGGAAACGTTTGTAAATTTTTAGGCAAGCAGCATCCTAAACATTTTAATTTTATTTTTTAATTATTGATACTCTGAAAATACTATTTGATAAACATGTTTATTATTTTATCTTGTGATGCTTAACTCAGTATAGGCCAAGCCAAGTCAGATACGTTTCTGTTGACAAGTTTGATACATCGATATATCGACCACGTGACTAGGAGTAACAAACTTCAATGTACCAACTTGTACGGATTTATTCAACATTTTCTTTCTAACTATTTCTTCGTTTTGTTTGTAAAAACCAAAATAATGTACTACAATAGCAAACCTAATAATAATTATTGACGTTGTGATAGTTTTTTCCAATGATTACAATTAAAAAACATTACATTTTGGTCAATTTTGTTTGGAATATCTCCATTACTACCTGATCAATCAATATATATATATATATTTATTTTTCAGCAGTTGAAAACTGATCACTACCGGGATTTGTGTGTAATTAAATGCAATTAGGCGTGGATATTTTTGCGAGCAGAATCATAAAGTAGTTTTCAAAAATCAGGTTTTATGTTGTGAAAGTAATAAGTTTTGAGTGTTGAGATGGATGCCACATCATCTCATTCTTCGCAGTTTTCAGGAAAGTCAGTAATTTGGAACTTTTACAACAAGCATGGCAGTTGTGATGCAGTGTGCAAAACATGTTTCAAATCTCTGAAGACTCCAACTGGTTCCACTACAAGTTTGATTCGTCATTTAGAGAAGCATTCTAATGAACTTAACCTCTACAAGAAACTAAAGGAAGAACATTCAACAAGAACACCTTCACAGAAACGAAAAATAAATGACAATTTCAAGCAAACGACCCTTGGTGAAGCATTCCAGAAGCCAGCAAAGTTACCTCGGGATCATGCCCGAGCAAAAGAAATCACAATGTGTATAGGAAAAATGATGGCAACAGATTTCCAGCCCTACACAATAGTTGAAGATTACGGTTTCAAACAACTCTGTGAAACCATGGAGCCGCGGTACAACCTGCCATCAGCAACTACATTTTCAAGGTCTGTAATCCCAGCATTGTTTGATGAGCAGTCAAAGATCCTTAAAGATGAATTGGTGACTGACATTGAAGGGAGCATATTTTCTTTGACCTTCACAACTGATATGTGGACCTCTCGGAGTGGAGAAGGATATATATCCCTGACTTCTCACTACATAACAAACAACTTTCAGCTCAAAAAACATGTGTTAAGCATTTCACATTTTCCGGGAAATCATACTGGAGAGGCCATTAGTTCAAAACTGACAGAACTTCTTCACACGTGGGGCCTTGCTGAGGTGACTGTCCCTATATATGTTGTCTCTGATAATGCAAGAAACATAGTGAATGCTGTTTCACTTTCTGGATATGAACACATACAGTGTTTTGCTCATTTGCTTCAACTTGCCATCAGTGATGCAAAGAAAGGTCTCGGTATCATTGATTTGCTTGCTTCTGCCAGAAATATAGTGACGTATTACAGTCATAGCAATGTGGCTAGGGAAAGGCTGCACTCCAAACAAAAACAAGGAGGTTTTCCAGTTCATGAACTGATTCAGATGGTCGACACCAGATGGAACAGTGAATATCTGATGCTTTCAAGGTTGCTAGAACAAAAGCAACCTGTCATGGCTGATTTGGTAGAAAATGGTAGGGATGGACTGTCGGCCAAGGATTGGAAGATGGCAGAAGGTATGGTGCAAGTGCTTCAGCCAATCTATGAAGCCACTAAAGAAATGTGTGTAGACAGACTTCCAACATTACCCATGGTGATTCCAGTTTTGATTGGAATCGATAGTGTTTTAAAGAAACACATTGATGCAAGTGGAGCTGGTTCAGCTGTGTTGTTTGCAAAACAACTGAAGCAGTGTGTTTGGTCGAGATTCCCGGAATACAAAAAGAATAAAGTGTATAGGACCGCCATGATGCTTGATCCTAGATTCAAGGCCGTTCTTCTTGACAAGTATGAAAAAGACTTAGGAATGCATGAAATAAGTAAAGAAGCCCTAGAAATGAAAAGTTGTAATATGCAGCCCTCCTCACAAAGTGTTACTAATGAAAGTAAATCAAGTGTACCTACAAGCAGCAGTGATAGTAGCAATATCTGGTCTGTTTTTGAAGAAATGAAAGGACAGCAATCTACAACACCTGGTGAGTTATTTCTATTAATTTTTTTTTTTCAGTTTTATTTTTTTTTAAACTGAACTAATTATTGTGATTTTTTTTTGTAGAAGTGCAGAGCATTGAGAGAGATCTTCAGATAAGGACTTTTTTCAGGGAGGGCACTATTCCCCGCTCAGAAAATCCATTGGCATGGTGGTGCCAAAATGAATCAAAATTCCATTTACTTGCACCAGTGGCAAAAAAGTACTTGGGGATTCCTGCTACACAAGTAGCAAGCGAGAGACTGTTTTCTTCTGCAGGAAATACAGTTACTTCAAAGAGAGAGAATCTCTTGCCACAACATGTGGAACAACTAATTTTTTTGCATGAGAGACTTTTACCTAACCAAAGTTGTTAAAATAATTTTGTAAAAATATTCCCTCGTTTTAAATTGTAATAAACTGATTGAAAATTTTTTTTTGTGTAAAAATTCTATTGTAACCACAGTTTGTTTGTAAGTTATTTATAATTAAATGCAGTTTCACAAATTCACCAGGTAAATTTCTGTAACATACTGTAAACCCTGTTAGTATAATTCTCAAGGTTACCAAGAAATTTAGAGTTAAGACTCATTAACAGGAAATTTTTTATTAAAAGTGTAAATTTCTAAAATTGTATTTGTTTACAGTGCCAGTTCTAATTTTATTACCATTATGCAGAAAATATTCTTAAGTAGGAATTTTTTTTAATAGAGTTTTACTGTTACAAAAAAAATATATATTTTTTTTATGTACACTGATTTTGAATTAATATGTGAAAAAAGCTACTCGCTCGACTCGACTCGGACTCGTGAGTTTTTGCCTAGAACTCGACTCGAACTCGACTCGACTTATAAAAACCCTGCTCGCAGATGTCTAATTATGTGTTTTCTAAATAATTCTGGCTTGGAATAAAAATAAATGCATTTAAAATGACATAACTCAGTAAAAAAAAGTTTATTAAAAATATCCTAGGTATATTATGTCTTAAAAAGAAGCATCAAAAATAAATATGTACAGTTAAATTAGTTTTGTCGTAATATTTTCCATGCACCAATCGCCTTAAGCTCTAATAACATAGGTATGTCTCGAAGCCTAAAATTTGTTTGCATGATAAAATATTCTAAATTCAAGGAAAAAGCTACACATAGTTATGTTTACAGTTGTAATGAAATTGTACTGAATTTTGTTAATAGACAATTTAATTAGTGTATTTTTTTGATAACACCAGTTATATTCTTTTTATTCTATATTACAGCACAGGGTGTCTACCAGATCTAGTAAATGAAATTCTTTGATTTTTCCAGGTTTTCCAGGTCAAAAACTGAATTTTTCCAGGTTTTCTTTAACACAATTACGACATTCCACGAAACTGAAAAAACTGCATAACAGTACATTGACGGGTTTCAAAGTATGTATTTCAACTCACTTAAATTAGTCAAAAAGTTACCTTCTTCCAGACGTGGTCAAAGTGACTCAATTGATGGCAAATAAAACATGCTGCTACAAATATTTCACACACTTCTTTTACAAAAACATTAGTAAAAGGAAGCTTACATCAATTTTGCAGTGACCCAACTTTTGCGTCTATTGCACTTGCTTCAGAACGAACCAAATCCAACATTCGAGCCTTCTTCAAATGCAATGCCTTTATCTCCTCTTCAACTATTCTTTTTTCTGCCTTCTTCTTGTCTGTAGCTTCCTTTTCTTTTTGTTTTGTTTGCAGGGCTTCCTTATGCCTACAACTAGCATTTCTTACATACTGTAACATGGACTTGGTGATATCAACATGCTCTACACCTCCAGAACATTGAACAAAGTCGTACACTTGTCTTTGTGCAATCAGTGTTTCTTCCTGCAAATTTCAGTCAGCAGATTATAATTCACTGAAAATCCTCTTTCCAATGATGCATTTCTATGGGAAAGTACCAACATCATCCTCACAAACTTTAGAAGGCCTGTTTTGGCAGCTACTGTAAGTGCCTTAAGAATGAGCATCTACAAGTGATCAAGGCACCCGTCTTCTCGAGAAAAGGACGAGAACAGTGCTTCAGTATCTTGCGAGGAACATACCAACTCATATGATCGCTAAATGTTATCAGCTTCTTGTCCTGATAGCCACCTGTTTTGAAGACAACATTCTAAACTGTACTTCACACGCTGTTTCCTCACACCCGAATTTAAAGCCACAGACGGACATAAGCAGGAAATTCCCTTGGTAAGTTTGTACTTCAGGGGACTTCTGTCTTGAAGTTTTTTTTACCATAACCTTTAGACAAGTCCTAACATCATTTTTCAGTAACAGGACAGACTTTTCTGGTACTTTCTCTTTCTTGATGGCATGGCATACTGCATGACCCAACTTGATATTCTTAGCAGTCAATAGACTTTCCTGGTTATCTACATCCAATCGATCTACATTGCATTTCTCCCTAAAGCTCTTCAGTACCTCTGGTTTCACAAACTTTCCTGCCAAAGCTAATAAACTGTCTACCAGTGAATCATAGAGAAAAGGTGCCATGGGTGCTTCACTTTGGAACATTGTAAGAAACAATTCCTGCTCTGATGCCAAAGAGTTGAACAATGTCAGTTTTACTTCTAGAAGATTATCTTCAAGAGCACTTTTCACTACATTGAAAAAGACAGATGAAATAGAAAGTTCACTAACAAATTTCTTTAGGTGGGGTAACGTTTTCATGGCACACTCAGCAACTGCAGTATTTTCTAACCATCTGATTGCACAAAATTTCTTGGGAAAAAGTTCTGATCCAGTTCTTCAAATGTAATCTGCCCTCCTTGCAGGGACATGCTTAAACAAATAGTAACTGTGCCTCTAAAAACTAACACCGTCCCATTGTGTAGTAGAAATTCCAGTTTTGAAAGCACCATGGACCGTATGAAGCCCACAGCTACCAATTTCTAGCAATGATGGCGAATCTTCACGTAAAGTGTTTGTGATATGTATTTTCGAAGCTAACAAAAATGCCCAGTTTACTTTGGGGCCATCCATAGATACCTGCAGAATATTTCGAATGTCAACAGAGGAGAGAGCACCCCAAAATGCTTGCAGTAAACACTGAGATATGGTATGCCCCAAGAACACTGATGTTAAGTAAGCTGAAACAACTTGGTCTTATCCGAGCGCGGGAAGCACATTCCACAGCACATCACGTCAGCACGATAACAAACCAGCTTGAACCAGTTTGTATCACGTGATTTGATGCCACTTCCGAATCCGATGGTAAACAAATGAAAATGGACGTGGAAACTGTTCGTTATTTGCCATTCAAAAATAAAAACTTGAGGCTACGTCAATTCAAAATAATCAATAAACAAAAAACGTATTGCCAACTACAACCTACCAAACAAAAATTACCTGATTTTTTAAAAAATTCCCTGATTACAATATTCCCTGATTTTTCCAGGTTTTCCAGGGTCGGTAGACACCCTGACAGCATTACTCTATGCTTGTTCATAACATCTCTGTGGAAACTTTTATGGTTTGTTCTAGAGAATAAATAAATACTCTTTGTAATCAAATGTTTTAATTTTAAAACAAGCGCAGGGGGACAAAAAAAGGTGAAGGTTTTATTAAGAACATTAGCTTTGAAAAGAACATTGAATGAACAAGACTAAAAAGGACTGTCAATTTGTATGTGTTAATATATTTATTAATTTAAGTCCTACACCAAAGTTTCAAAGACTATCTACGAAGCAAGATTAGTGATTGTGAAGTTGACACTAGTAAAGACATTAATAAGCGATTAGTGAAATGAAGAGTTGCTGATTTTAAACTATTTCTACCACATACTACTACAAGGCTGCATCTGATACTTCGCTGAGTACATCTGGACTGAGATAGTTTTCCTTTAGTAGCAGAATCATCATTCTTCGAGTACACCAGCTTCATCTAACTACTCTGAAAGACTACAGACATAGGCATACCCAGGAATTTTTTTCGGGGGGTGTTCTTCCAGATTTTTAAGAAAAACTGTACACACACCAAAAATTAATTATTTCTTGAGTAAATAAATAGAATAGTCTCAAATTTCATTTTTTAACCTGGGTTATTGTTTATATGTCATTTGTACGTAATTTTTCTTTGAGTTAACTTAAGTAAGTTCACATTACAATATTAAAATACCTACAAAATGCCCCATATATATATATATATATATATATATATATATATATACATATATGTATATATATACATATATGTATATGTATATATATATATATATATATATATATATATATATACATATACATATATATACATATACATATATATATATATAGAGAGAGAGAGAGAGAGAGAATATATAAAAATTAGTTAACGAATTTACGTACGCACTTTACAAAATTATTCCTAATAAGTTGACGGCATGACAATAGAATAATTGCTGTATAATTTTATTGTAAGGGTGTTAGCAACTAAGGCCGAAATACAATAGCCCGTCCATCCGTTATCCGTCTGTCAATTATGTGACCTGCACCCAATAAGATGGACTGAAAAATGTCATCCACTCGTCCGTCTAAAGCTTGGTAACTTTATACTTTTGACGGGTGAACGGATGAAACTATAACCTCCTAATGTCTTCTTGGTGTTTGCATATAAAATATTATATTAAAATGTATTGAAGTTTGTTTAATTGTTTAGCTGATTCCAAAATCATTTCTAAGCTTACGTTTAGACACATTTCAAAAGCTCTTTTTTAAAACAAAAATGGTCTAAGTCACGGAAGTATTATAATTACGTATGGTAACTTTGGAAATGTGAAAATACATAACGAAAAAAAACACTCTGAGTTGAATGAGTTTCGAGTACTTACTTTACATAATTTTTGAAGTAATATAATTACATATGATAATTTTTTTCCCCCCAAATTGTTAAGTTTTCTCAACAGTTGTCAGCACTGACATGGAGAAATATTATGACGGACAAGCGGAGTGTTGTAAATCGCCAGCCGACCTCCGTAGCATAGTCGGATGCACACCGGCTTATGGTGGGAGAGGTTCTGGGTTTGAGTCCCGGGTAAGGCATGGGATTAAAATTGAGACTTATTTAAAACATACAATTGCGATAAAAGATGATAAAAAACAATAATGAAATTGATATTCCTGGCTAAACGGATACCGCCAATATCCAAGCAGTGTAGTGAAGTGAAGTTGTATATCGCTTGGCGGCTGACGGACGAACGGATTACGGACGGATGCGACGGACTGTTGTAATTCAGGCTTTACAATTCAAGTGTAGCAAAACAGAATTAAATCTTTATGTATATATAAAAATCTCGTGTCACAATGTTTGTCCGGGCTAATTTCCGAAACTACTGCATTGATTTTAATGAAATTTCGCACAAAAATTTGTAACTTTGTCCAACTTTATATAAAGGCTACATTTTATTTCGATTAATGACAGCGTTTTCCGAAAATAAGCTCCCAAGGGTGGTTAAGCATTGGCAACAATGGGTACTCCATTTCCATGACAACAGGATTTTGCATTGTTTATGCCTTCTGCGTCTTCATGGCAACAAGCATCGCTTAGATTTTTTTTTCAATTCGAGGCATATATCTGTATAGATTTAATTATTATTTGATGTAAAATTATTTAAATTAAAATATATTTGTGCGAAATACCACTGACTGACTCATTACGATTGAATTGAAATTTTTCAACTGATTGAAACTTAGAATAGTTACTTATTTTGCGATGTATGTAGACGCTCACTAAGATATGATTTTCCGAAAATCAGCTCCCAAAGGGAGTTTTGGGGGTGTAAAATATCAAAATTCCAGTTTTTGGTAAAAACCACCATGGCAACGGCTGTTGCTTTGTTGATGCTTCATTCGTCTCTATGGCAACAACTAATTCACTGTTAGTGTAGTCCTCATCACCGTTGAAATTTTACGGGGACTTTAAATATCAAAAATTGCCTTTTTTTTTTTCAATTTTATAATCCTACAGACTTGAACTTGACAGTAATGTTCCTCATGTTATGCAGGATGACTCCCAAGGGTGGTTAAGCCCGGGCAACAGTGAGACAGCGGGATTTTGCATTGTTTATGCCTTCTGCGTTTCCATGGCAACGAGCATTGCTTTGATTTTTTTCCATTCGAGGTGCGGGAATGGCTTACCCACAAGGAGGGGCATGTATAATGAGCAGTGCAAATGTTCTGCCTGAAGACTGCCGTAGCGAAGTACGGGTACATCAGTTGTACATTGCGTGCTCGAGAATCTGGAAACCATCGGTGCTACTCGTTTTCTCTCCGGTACATTTCAAAGAATTGTAATAAATTTTTGTTGAAATTAATTTCATTTTATTTCATTTATTATTACTGTAAATGGGATATTTAGTCTCATTTTTTCCCCATTAGTATAGCAGTGCGAAGCTGGGTCGGGCAGCTGGTATATTATATATATATATTAAATTATATTGTTATATTACAACATTCGCTAAAAACACCTACACATTGAGTTGAGGCCATTAAGCTACTGACTCAAACACAACTTCACACCACGTTGCACTCAACGAGGTCCCTTTCATCTGAGGCAAAAAATTTACAATTCAGCTTTTCAATGTTTGTAACAGTCGTTTAAAATTACGCACCTTGCGATAATCAAACTTTTTTCTTCGTGTTATACATACAGATGTACAGTATTTAAATGAAAGAACCTTACTTGACAAAACGACCAAAAAACGACTCATCCCCCCCCCCCCCCCCACCCCGTTTTATTAGTTTTATAGAGTTTTTTATGAAATTAGGTCGCAATCACTACTGTTTCTCAATGCCCAATTCTACTAAGCATATTTAAAACATAATCAAAGTAGAGTTAAACTGATTATTCCATAGACCAATCACCGCAATTTGAGAATTTAGACTCAATTTAGATTCAAATTTGTTTACGTTTACTTACCAATTGGGCTGTTTGGTGACGTTATTACTCTCGTTGCTCTGTGTTTAGAAATTGAGCTCGAATGACATGAGTGTTTATAATTTTCTTGCCTTATTTCGGGGGGGGGGGGGGGGGGGGGGGTTGAACCCCCAAAACACCCCCCCTGGGTACGCCTATGACTACAGATATAATTTTTTTAAAGATATTGTATTAGGAGATATTTCTCCAAATGTATGTATAATAATGATATAGTGTTGCTACAGGTATATGTATGTTTTAGTTTGTAATAGAGTAATATTGTGAAATATTTAGTTGTATCCAAAATTCTACTTATTTTCATTGATTTTTGTTAAAGTTTGGGTAATTCATAATTTAAAGTTAACTTTATTAATTTTGTATACTTCTTAACTATTCCAGATAAACTTAGCATTTTCCCTGAGTAGTCCTGAAAGATTTTAAATGATTCTTAGTGCTATTAAAATGAGCTAATTTGATAAAGTTAAAAGTTAAGAAAATTTTTTTGTTGACTGAGGCAAATTACTGTTTTGCAAATATAATTTTTTTTTTCTTTTGGATTTTAATATTATTTAGTATCTACTAGTAACTAGTTTTGGATACAATTAATTAATTAGTTGTAATTTACTTAAAATTTAAGGATTTTTTTTTAAAATTATTTTTCTTTTCAAAATTGAAGGTTTTAGGAAATACAACTAAATTAATTTGGTGCTAATTTCAGTTCAGTGATTATTTTGCCAAAACAGTAATTTCTTATCCGTTATATTTTACCTTACCGGGCATTTTATTTATTAAGACTTACACTTACATAAAAATATATCAGATGTATTAAAGAATATATCAGATGTATTAAAGTGTAGGAACTACAGGGTTAACACGACTTGGATAATTTAAACCAGTAGTTTAAATTTCTGTGATCACCACAATGTGGGACACCAAGTAAAGAATATATATAATTTCACAGTACTAAAAAGTTTTTGAAAAATGTGAAACGACGAGCGAACGAGGAACAGCCACAAAGGAGATCGTGCAGGAGGGAAGAAGCGGAATGTAGCACTATAGACTAACGTTGAAAAAATACTATCAGCCAGCTAAAACCACATACCTTTCTGATGAATCAGTCTGCCTGGCAGACAGTTCTCAAGTGGTACATGGCATGCAGGGGAATCTTAAAGGTATACTATGCTTGCTATGCCACACAAGTCACACACCACAACTACGCACAAAATTATGCTGTGAAAATTATTCCAAAGTCCTATTTTCACCTCTCGGAGGTTCCCCCCCCCCCCTCATAATTTTAGGCGGTTTCCACAGACCTTTATACAAAATAGTCTTGAATACTTTAAAATGCGGGGAGGGAGAATCTCAGCGCTCGCCTCCCATTCCTGGTACGAGTTCCAATTACAAGCAAAACTTTCATTCCTGAATATGAGTATGATTCTGTTGACTATGAATTTTGGTTCTAGGGGCCATGAAAAGAATAACTAAATACTTATAAATTTGCTATAAGTTGCACCCCTGATAACGACTGCAAGAGGTAGTATTTCTTTGAAATCTACCTAAAATATTTAATGTGTGTCAAAATAAGCAAACTTGCGTTCAGGTTTTGCAGTTTCCTTCTATAAACGTATTTTAAATTGCGTAAGTATTGAAAAAAAATTTTTTGTTTTAAACAATATTTGTTTCATATTTTTACATACCCGAGGGAGATAAAGAAGCTAATTTTGGATGTTCATTTTCAATGGTATATTGTGTTCTGAGAGCATTAATAAGAATTATTAATCATGCTATTTAAGAACATAATTAATGTTATAATTAAAAATTTAATCTTAAAGTACACTTTTTTGGGATATAAGTTCATATCTGGTGACAATTTTGTTGCTACAACAGTCACAAAACAATTAATTGTTATTTATGCACTTACACTTTCTTCTGGAAAATGCAAAGCACTGCAGTGGATACATGAATCTTCAAACTGTCTCAAGTTTTGGTACGCCCAGCTGCACTAACAGCACATAATAACATCTTTGTTCTTGTATCCGCTGTACTTGTTAAGTATTTATACTGGCTATATACTGAGACTCTCGCTGCCGTAGATCTTGAAATCAACTTTCTCTCCAGGACACTCAGTAGCTGGCTGCAAAATAGTCTAAGTTCTTGTAAAACCTTTAAACTGTAGGATATTTCCAAGTCCATAATTTCAGAGAATATTTGTACACATTTTACTTTCACATTAGCACTTAGTGTGTCAGTAGCTGTAATTCTTGATTTAAAATATGACTGCATCAAAATTTAATAATAACATTGGCTCTTCTTGACTTCACAAAGTTTGAAAGTTGTCATCCTTTGGTTTTTGAGGACGCCTCTAGGCGTATTGATGAGCACACTTTTTGTTTTTTTTTTATATATATATATATATATATATATATATATATATATATATATATTATAGTTCTATCAAAACACAAAGAAACAGTAGGCCTTATAAAAATACTTATTATAGCAAAAATTAATGTACATAGCCTACCAAAACTACTGCTGCAGCTAAAGGTGTTCCATTTTACAGAAATGTATTTCAAATGTTAATATAGCCTATGTTTGAAGTGACACACATGGAGGTATTAATCTTCTTACCTGCATGGTGACTCAGACACTTGTATTTTAACAACACTTTCATAAATATCTATTTGGGGTAGTTTGTTTCTATGATATACCATTTACATATTTAGAACTAAAATTGTATGTTCAGTTGGAACCAACCTAGATCAAGTTATAGCCCACGAAAAAACCTATTTTGTAAATTAAACAAAATCTTTAAAACCATTTTCGAGATATCCAGTAAATAATTTTTTAGTTTAAAGTATAATTTAATAAAATTATGAAGCAGTGCAACTGTTTCGTGTCACAATTAGGTATATTTCGAAGAGAACCTATTGTAGTCTTTACCAAGGTACAATTTCCAGAAATATTTATTTAGTTTTTTGTTTCGTGGACCATAGACCCCAAAACCATAGTCCACTCAAAAGTTTCTAAATAAATATATACATAATTACATCACAATTTTATGAACACGATAACTACTGTAATGTTGCACAAACCACTTCCAAACTGATACATAAAATAAAGTAATAGAAAATCTTGGCCGAGTTTCTTAATGGGCATAATCCGATCAAAAGGGTACAAATGGGAAATGTTTTTGAAAAACAGGAAAATTGTTATAACGACCTTAATATTATAAATATTGTATTCATATACAGATATTATACGAGGGTTATTTTTTTTTCAACCTCCGATCGGCTGTAATAAAAAAACGGGAATTGATTGGGAAATTATTTTAATGTCAAAATAAACGTACATCTTCACTCTATTTTTCCACATAATCACCGTGCAGATTGAGGCATTTGTCGTACCGATGCACCAGCTTTCCAATACCCTCTGCATAATATGATGCCTCCTGCCAATTCAGCCACGTTTTAACAGTGCCCTGCAGTGTGATTACAGTTTCATTTCTCCATGGCATGCCCATTAATCGATACCCTAATCGCTCGTACACGAATCGACACGTCTCGTAGTTTTTACCCCCTTCCACCAACCATGTGAAGCGGCCAACTCACACCTCAGTTGCGTTTGATCACCCTCCTACAGTCCGGATTTGGCACCGAGTGACTATCACCTTTTCCCCACATTGAAAAAGTGGCTTGGAGGACGACGCTTCAACACCAATGATGAACTTTAACTTACAACGGACGGACGGACGCAATCATAATCTCAAAAATGTCTGAAAGGCATTATCTTGATTTTAAAAGATTTTTAATTTATTTGATAAACTGCTTCTGTATTATGTTCTTAACTAGCTTATGAACACATTCAAACAAAAATTGTGTGATACACATAAATAAAAAATGCAGAGTAACTAGAAAATATATTTAAATAAATATTTTAGTGTTTGTTTAGGGTCATTCCATATGAAGTCAGCACACTAAAATAAAAATATTTATTGGCCACCTCAGAATTTAATGAAATTTGGTATGAAGATTGGTTGTCCTTATAGAGAATAAGAAAAAAGCCAATTGTTTTTTCCCAAATATCTCAAACGGTTTCAAAATTACGGCCATGTAAAGTTCCCAAAATTCGCCAAAAAAAAATGTAACCGACATATTTTGAAATCACCATATTGAAATCTCCTAATTGAGCTAGAGACATTGGAGCTGTGTCATTTTTCTCAGTTTTAAATACTTTCTTTAGATGCACAACACAACAGACTTTGTTACAAAAAGTATTTTTGAGAAATCAAATTCAAAATTTTGATTTTGTTTTCTCAAAAAGTGCATTTCTGAAAAAAATTTTGGTAAGTGATTCTCAATATTTCAAAGTGGGAGACTAATGGATTTATAGTTGAATAATAATTTTAAGAAAGGATGTTTTATGAAACTGTTAGTCAGCCTACCTACTACAGATTTTTTTACATATTACATTAATCATGAACTTAAAATTAAATTTTTAACACTTACATCTTGGGCAAAAGTTATTCAGAACTTCATGATTTGTGAAGTTATTATAGCTTCTTCAGTTGTTATTACATAAATCCTTCCTGTAGGGTCAGTCCATATCAAGTGGTCCAGCTCTGGTTGCTCGACTATTTTTAAAAAAATTCATAATTTGAGCCTTGTTAACATTATGTATTGACAGTTTAAAACTGACACAGTTAATTTTTATTCTCACTAGTTTGATTATGGCAGCCATTTTTTTGTCATGGGGCGCGACAATTTTTACATTTACAAGGGTTCAGCTACATTGCTATATCTTGGCTCTGGTAGGCCATATCATGATGAAACAAAATCTGAGGGGTTAAGCACATTTTAAGCTACAATTCTTATGACAAACCATTTTTTTAACATCACTCAATCTTGCCAACTTTAAAGGTTGAACTTGTGCCTTAGAATTGCAAAAATTTGCATTTTCATAAAATTTTTTAATTGTGAAGGCAGTATCTGTTGGGCTTCAAAATATTTATGGATGTGCTTATGTAATAGTAGAGTAAATACAAATTATTTGGAGTGTGAGACTTCAATACTTTTTTTTTTACAATTTTGTAAAAACCAGTTTTTTCAGATTTTTGCTTACTTTACGGCTTAATATCTCTGGTGGGCAGTTATCTAAAAATCTTAAATTTACACACAATTAAGTACTCCATGGTACATAACTCCTGTAAAAATTTAGACTTTGAGATTCAACTGGTTCGGTAGTTACAGCCTTGCCAAACTTGTGTAAAATTGCATTTTTTTTTGCAACAATGAAACTATAATAAATTCTAATTATATTTTTAAAAATCTTAATACCCTAAAATTGGCATTTACTATGCAATTGAAAAGAGTTCTCCGACTAAGAACATTAAAAAAATATGCCTGAGATTTTTACCACTGTTTGGAGTGTGCAGGTTTTAACAGGCACGGACTTGCTCTAGTATGGTCTGGTATTTGTTCCATCCTGTTAGTCTGCCAGCAGCTCTGGTATAGGAAAGGTGGTTTGTGTTTCCATGAAGGTTTTTTGTTTTTCGGTATGGAGAAAGAGTGTTCAATAGGACATTTAACAAATGAACAATGCCACAAATGTGTTTATGGTTCAGTGCAACAGGAATTGAAGAAAATCTGTGTGTTTAGTTTAGAACAGCAACAGCTAATATTTACCAGAGTTTCTAGTGATGTTAAGTCTGTATGTAAGTACCATGAGATTAAGTATCTTATTAAATATCACCATATATTTGGCCGGTATTGCAGTGATCCTTTACAAATACATAAAAAGGCAATCACAAAAGGACTTAGGGAAATACTTCCTGAACACATGTATACAAAAACAAACTACAATTTACTGCTTGTCCCTGGTAAGTCCTTGTGTCCTACATGCTACAAAAAAATATTTGTGACAGCAAATGATGGAACAGGGGACACATGTGATTCAGACTTTATTACAGAGATTGAAAAGTTGGGAAAAGTAGACAATGTATGTACTCAATTAGGGGTTTCGCCAGCATCTAAAATAAGGAAATTGGGTTTAGATAAAAGACCACAAGCAATAGCTGACAAGATCAGTAAAGTTTCAAATGTTTTGAAAAGAAATCTTGAGGAATCTTTTGATGAAGTGATGGAAAACAGAGAAGCAAGTGAAGAGTCTGTAGAAGAGTTTGACGAATTAATCAAGAAACTGAAGGATAAATGTGCTGTTGCAGGAAAAGAAATGAAAGTGAAAATAATTAGTTTACTTCCAAATTCATGGAGTCGACTAAGAATAGCTCAAGAGTTCAATGTATCTGATCGTTTGGTAAAACTGACAAGAGACCTAGTGAAAGATCAGGGCATTCTACCAGAGTTGGGAAAGAAAAAGGGTTTTGGCATTCAATCAGAGGTGGTTACTACAGTCCGTGAATTCTATGAAAGTGATGAATACAGTCGTCTTTGTCCCGGAAAAAAAGACTGTTTATCTGTAAAAATAAATAACATGAAATGTCAAAAGCAGAAGAGGCTGGTGCTTTGCAATTTGAATGAATTGTTTGTGGAATTTAAATCTAAACATCCAGACTATAGAATTGGAAGATCAAAATTCATTGAACTCAGACCTAAGTGGTGTGTCACAGCCGGATCATCGGGAACACACAATGTTTGTGTTTGTACTTATCATCAGAATGTTAAGCTAATGGTTGACGGTGCAAAGCTTATGAAAGATTACAAAGACCTACTTGCTATACTCGTTTGTGATATGAGTAGTTACGAGTGTATGATGGGCAAATGTGTTAAATGTCCAGGAAGTGAAGCCCTAGTATCTCTGTTTGATGAATTTGAAGAAAGTGATGCCATCCCAGACAACATAATTTTTCAACAATGGACCACAACAGATAGAGCTGAAATGATAACTGTTATTCAGCCAAAAGAAGAATTCTTTCTGTCCCTTATTGAAAAACTTGATTCACTTAAAACTCATCATTTTATATCAAAGATTCAAAGTCAGCATTTGAGAGAGAAGAAGGAGAAACTTAACGAAACAGAGTGCATTGTTCTTGCAGACTTCGCAGAAAACTTTACATTTGTTATCCAAGACGAGATTCAGAGCTACCACTGGGTAAATCGCCAAGCAACTGTTCATCCTTTTGTGTATTATTACAAAGAAAACGATAAACTTCTAACCCAATGTGTTTGTGTAATCAGTGATCATTTGGACCATAACACAACAACAGTGCATACATTTCAATCTCATCTTATGAAACACTTAAAAGACACTGTTCCTTCGGTTCAACATATAATTTACTTCTCAGATGGATCATCAAGTCAGTACAAAAATAAGAAAAATTTAATTAATGTCTGTCACCACAAGAATGATTTCGGTCTTAGTGCTGAGTGGAATTTCTTCGCAACATCACATGGAAAAATGCATGTGATGGTGTTGGAGGAACAACAAAAAGGGAAGTAACAAAGGCAAGTCTTCAAAGAACAGTCAAGGATCACATTCTTTCCCCTGAAGATATGTATATGTACTGTACACAGACTATTAAAGGTATCAAATATATATATGTTAAAGAAGAGGAAATTACCGCTCGACAAGAAGAGTTGAAACCTAGGTTCGACAACTGCCAACGGCTCCCTGGAACACGAAAATTTCACCGCTTTGTTCCTCTCACCGAGATTATAATGAGATGCTATGCAACGTCCAAATCAGAAGAGTATGAGGATCTTCCAGTTTCAACCAAGTCCATCCCCATGAATCTTCGGAACAATGACATTATCGCCTGTGTGTATGACGAACAGTGGTGGCTAGGAGTCATTGAAGAAGTTAATTTTGTGAACAATGATATTTACGTAAAATTTTACAACCCAGCTGGACCTAGAACATCATTTAAGATGTCATGTGCAACAGAGTGTGGGTGCCGCTTAAGAATGTGTTGAGGAAGCTCAGTCCATCAGAGCTATCCACAGCAACTGGACGTTCACACAACATTTCAGCATCATTATCTGAAGAAATTGCAATGCTGTTTAACAAACATAAGAAATAAGGTACAAATTAAAATCGTAAATCATTTGTCTGTTTAAAAATGTGATATAGAATGACTGGTATAATTAATATTTTTGTGCATAAGGTAAATGTACCAGTAGTCGTCATGCTAAGAAGAGTTTTAGAAAAAAAAAATTGTGTACATAACCTCGTAGGCGTATTACTGCCCCTACATGTTTGTTTTTAACCTCAAACTTTACTCTACAATGCTATCCAACACTCTTCGATAAAAACAAATTATTTTTGTAGATTTATAATTTTGAAAAAAGTGTGATTTCGAGCCAGTAGTCGTCATGCAAATTTTCGTGTTTGCCAGTGTTCGTCACATGTTTGTGCCAGTAGTCGTCATGTGCGATTTCGGCTGCATTAGTTTTAATTCATGGATCCAGAATGATAGTATTGTACTATTTGGGCTTCAAATTTTATTTGGTACTATATTTTAAACATCAAAATGGCAATTCATAAAGATTGTTTAGTAATATAATGAATAATCCTCATTAATTTTTGAATTTACTTACAGCACTCACGGAACAAAGAGGGACAGCACAACTAACATGAAAATATATAGAGCTTTAGCAAACCGTATGTATTCGTTACTGAGTAACGGGTGCGCCGTCTAGTAACGAGTAACGAAATGTTACACACGGCTGCATTTTGTTACTCGCATTTCTCGTATATTTTACGCATGCGCGCGCATATTCGATGAATTTACGTTACAAAGAACGATGTTTGTTTATTAAGTAAATTATAATTTGGAAGTTCCTCGTCTAAGTTTTGTTACTGTTTATTAAAGGTATTTGTAGACAAAGTTTGAGATTGGAACAGAAACAACGTAACAAAGTATTTTTTTACAAATTATAAATATGTGTGTTTTTGTTTTTCACTATCGCGTATTTTCACGTTTTTTTGTTCTTATCTTAAAAGAGATAATATAATAAAGCCGCTCTAATGAGATTTAATTGTTTCTTGGTTAACAAAAACGGTTTAATTATCAAATATTGTTAATTGTTTATATTCTATTTATTATTATTTACGCGACGTCATACCGTACGCGTACGCAATACGACTCGATTCGTTGCTGCATTTTGCCCTGTAATTAAAGAACGAGACACATTACAATGTTTAATTTACTTATTAATGTCAAAATATATATCGAATGACCCCTAAATTCACGTAAACAACAATGCCTACACAATTTCTGCAATCAATAAAGTAAAGTAATTTCCGACCCAGAAGTCGTCATACACATGCATCGGAAGTCGTCATAGGTGACGACTACTGGATCTGATCATGATAATGTACTTTGCCTATCAACAACAAAGAACCAATATTATTTAAGAACTCTAGGGTGTAACTTAGCACAACTTTAAATAAAATATTAAATGTACCAGTGCTCGTCAGGTATGACGAACACTAGCAATACAAGGTTTTTATTGATCCAGTTTTCGTCACCCTAACTAAATCATACAAAGAAAACGAATTTTTTTAAATAAACACTTTCACCTCTTCAAGAACATTTAACTAACACATTCAGCACAAAACATCACGAATAAACATGAAAAATTACAGAATTAGAAGTAAAAATGTTCTCTTACGTCCTTAGTGTTTTAGTATAGTAATTCCCCTATTTATCTTCACTGCTCTACGAACTTTTGATGCACGGACTTTTTTTGATTGAAAATAGTGTTTGTTCGGAAAACTATTGTGGTAATTTCAGCTAGAACGTCGACCAAATTTTTGTCAATATTTAAGTTGGCGATATATTGAGCTACTTCTCTATTATTTACATTTGAAGTTGCTAGTGACGACTATTGGAGCAGTGACGAGTACCGGTGCACTTACCTTAGTATAAATGTGTTTTGGCAACAAACTTTAGTGTAATACTTTTTATGACTTAGTACAGCACTTACAGCATATATATAAAATAATTAAGAACGTATATAAAATTACTAGGGTTGCTTTTATTTATGCAAATAAATAAAAAAATTTACGAGTTTGGCAAGGCTGTAACTTCCGAACCAGTTGAATCTCAAAGTCTAAATTTTTGCAGGAGTTATGTACCATGGAGTACTTAATTGTGTGTAAATTTAAGATTTTTAGATAACTGCCCACCAGAGATATTAAGCCGTAAAGTAAGCAAAAATCTGAAAAAACTGGTTTTTACAAAATTGTAAAAAAAAAAGTATTGAAGTCTCACACTCCAAATAATTTGTATTTACTCTACTATTACATAAGCACATCCATAAATATTTTGAAGCCCAACAGATACTGCCTTCACTCTTAAAAAAATTTATGAAAATGCAAATTTTTGCAATTCTAAGGCACAAGTTCAACCTTTAAAGTTGGCAAGATTGATTGATTTTAAAAAAATGGTTTGTCATAAGAATTGTAGCTTAAAATGTGCTTAACCCCTCAGATTTTGTTTCATCATGATATGGCCTACCAGAGCCAAGATATAGCAATGTAGCTGAACCCTTGTAAATGTAAAAATTGTCGCGCCCCATGACAAAAAAATGGCTGCCATAATCAAACTAATGAGAATAAAAAATTAACTGTGTCAGTTTTAAATTGTCAATACATAATGTTAACAAGGCTCAAAATATCAATTTTTTTAAAATTGATGAAGCTTCCAATAAATTTTTTTTTGGACCACTTCATATGGATTGACCCTGTAGGAGTGGTGAGATCAACTTTACAGAGTACATCTGTCAGTGGTATCCACAATATGTATAGTTTTCTTGGATATGAAAATGATGGCGAAAGACCAGCAGGATGTAGAAATGACACTTTTAATTCATTTTCTTCATTCTTCTCCAAAACAATGTTACCACTCATCACCTCCGGCTAGCTCAAAATTAGGTGATGAGTGAACATACAGGTCGGTAGCAGGTCTCGAAGTAATTCATATGCAATGTTTTGAAGGATTACCTGTTGTTTTTAATTCACGTAAAAACAAAAATCACATACTTCCGCACCACAGAACAAACAAAAATTAAATGTAAATACAGAAAATAGAAAACACGTAGACTGTTCTTACGAATTATTATCATGTGGTTATGATAACTCACAAAATTCTTACTTCTGTACCCACGACCCAGCAATTTTGTCTCTTTCTCACACTCCCGTGACCATGACAAACGCCTAGCGTGTGAAACAAAGCCTTGGTTGTGGAAATAATGAAAGAGAATTAAATCAGCACGCCTTCCTACACAAAGAAGCCAGTAAAATAAAATTGAAATACTTGAAAAAAAACTTATCCTTACTAATATTATAAATGCGAAAGTAACTCTGTCTGTCTGTCTGTTTGTTACCTTTTCCCGACTGAACGGCTGAACGGATCGTAATGAAATTTGGCAAGGAGATAGATTATATCCTGGGGATGGACATAAGCTATCTTTTGTCTAAAAAAATAAATTTAAAATGGGTTAAAAAAATATATCTTAATTTTATGTAATGTGTCATAAACTGTTAGTGTAATTCCTCTATGTCTGCCGAGCAATAGCTTTCAAGCCATTACGTTACGTTTTGCTATTGTAAGGAACTAAGTAGAGAGTAAGAAAAAAATAAAGATCTTGACAGTTTGTAGTGTCGCCATATTTGTTTCAATTTTCAATACCGTTTTTGTATATTACAATTTAAATTGCAGAAAAAAATAATGTTTCATAGACACATAAATAGTGAGTGTGTGTCATTTCTCTATGTCCACGAGGTCTCGCCGCGTCAATTTTCTCCTTGGGGCGAACCCGTCCGTTTGATTAAATAAACAGCTTTTATCGTTGAATGATTTCATGATTTATTTCATGAAAATCTGCTCTCATAAAAAAGTTAGTTTTATAGACATTCAATAGGTGTCTCGCTCTCTCTGAAGATCAATCTATGAATCGTTACAAATTTATTTCCTTTATTTTTTTTTGGTTTGATTGATACAATATGATTTCACTAAAAATCAATTTCTACCCCTTCCTATTTTCATTTCCACATTACGAAGTTTCACTTCTTCCACGCGGAGGGACTCCACGCAATATTATTGCATGCAATTAAAAACTATTTTTTAATGATGCCAAAGAAGTATAACTTCTCATGCGCGTACCTAAGAACACGCACCCATTTTTTATTTAATTTCTTCTATATATATTTTTTCTCCCTAACTAGGGCACTCATAATTCTTTTAAAATTTCACGTGTAAGTTTTCAATGTCATTCGAGTTGTACAATTTTTTTTTGTCAAATTGGTCATTATTTATACTTTGTTTCAATTTGGAAACATACGTATTTTAGGTATTATGACAAATAAAAAAAAAATTAGTTTCACTAACATTCTTAGGTTTTTATTGTGTGTATAGTTTCAAGTTTAATATTATGTAGGTACATAAATTCTTAAACTTATAAATTTCTTCGAAATTTATTCATTCTATTTGTCAATATTGTTATTTTTTTACAGTACCTATTTATTTGCAAGGAGTTTGGTTTAGTGTTTATAATTTATCTGCTGAGCGTCAAGAGTCTTAGGGCTGCTGAGACCGAAGACCAGAAATATTTATCAATTATGTAATATATTGTTGAAAAATTTGAATTTTACTATTTTAGGCAAGTTGATTTTTTTTATTAATTAGAATATTACGTGTAATTGCCATCTTTCTTTATTTCATATTAAACATTATGTTTGGTTGAGTGTGAGATAATTTTATTTATGTATGTTTTAATTTCATTTAATTTCTTATATATATATTCTTACCTACCTACTTCTATTAAATTTCAGGTGGATGTTAACATTGTCATTCCAGTTGAATAAATTTTTTTGACAAATTAGTTGTTATTTATACTTTTGTTTTATTTTGGACTATGTTTTTTTTTACTTAATTCAAATATTTGTGGTGTGTACAGGGAGTGATATCTCTATTAATTTCTATACTCCTTTGGATAAGCTGAATATTGCCACCACAGTTTCACATATAAACAAATCCTACAAATGTTTTAAACATTATGACAAATAAAAAATAGCTTCACAAACATCCATAGTTTTTTTTGGTGTGTAAAGTTTGAAGTTTAATATTATGTATGTACGTAAATTCTTAAACATACAGTTATTTATTAATTTATTTAGATAATTATTCATAGGTAGGTAATAAGTTTTCTATTTGTCAATATTGTTATTATAGTAGATATGAGTACAGTAAATGCCTACATTCTTATATTCCTTTATATCTCTTTCGATTTGGAGTGTTTCCGAGCCATTCGGGGTCCTCAAACCCCCCCCCCCCCCCCCCCAGGTGGTTAAAGCCCCAAAATTTTGAAATTTTAAAAAATTTTAAAAATCTATCTCTTTCGATTTTAAGTGTTTTCGAGCCATTCAGGGTCCTCGAACCCGCCTTCCTCTGGAAACAAACCCCCAAAATTTCGACAATTTCAGGAATTTCAAATATCTATTCTTTCGAGATGGAGTGTTGCAAACCATTCGAGGTCCTGAACATCCACTTTCCGCAAAAGTGAAAGCCCCAAAATTTTGAAATATAAGAATTATATATAAATTGGATGTTGGCATGTATGTCGTCGATAAACTCTTACACCGTTTGACCGATCGCCATGAAAGTTGGCACATCGAAGTGATTTTATCATGGAGAAGATTTTTATACTAACCATTTTTTTTGTAACTCGCCGCTAGATGGCGCTGTAGCGCATCAACTTCTAAACCTTTCAACCGATCGCCATGGGTAAACAGAAAACCATAGGTCACAGATACACAAACAGTAATTATGTGTCATTTCTTAATGTCCAACACACACTGGACATATCGCTATCCATTTTGCTGTAACTCGCGGACAATATATCACCTGGTGTTCAGCCCGGGCAAAGCCGGGTACTGCAGCTAGTACATTATAAAATCAAAAGCAATAAACCAGTTGATTTACATTCACAATATCTGACATGGTCAATTCAAAATTACTTCTAAACGGAAAAAATTAACATCAGTTGATAACCTAACCTGAAATATGACAATTTATAACAAATTATTATGACTGGATTTTCATGGGGAAGGCTGTAATCTGGGTTGTTACATTACCCCTCCAACTTCTCAGTTAAAAGCCAAAGCTTTTCATTGAAAGTTACAAATTTACAAAAAATAAAAAATAAAAATCTGTCGAAACCTAACCTCTGAAGTCCCTACATACATCTTAAGGGCTCGGTTCAAGGTCACGGTTGAGATTCAGTCACGCTGGAGAGCGCTAGTAGTCGCGATCAGTTGAACACTCGTTATCACAGACATATATTCTTCCCGGGCGCCGCTGTTATCCGGGTAGAAGCGGTGGGATGGGGGGACACGATAATTACAACGCGGTGTTGCCATGCGTTATCCGACACATGACGCTCGCACCAAGGGCTATGGGCTACCGAAGACAGGCAGTTCCACGGTCGCTCTGCTAGCTATCCGAGGGCAGCTAGGCAGTGCCTTCTGCTTCCGAATGGGCACCAATTGGCGGCGTGTGCTATTTGCTTGCTGGTTTAACCATGGATATATTGAATAGCAATCCGTGGACCATTTGGCCGGCTGGTGGGAAAGGCAGTCTGGTACAATTAAGGAAAAGTTAAATAGAATATTACCTAAAAAATTATATTAAATTTTAAAAAAAAAACAGAACTAAGGGCAAAATCCTAATAATTCAAACAGAATTATTTTTTTGTGTATGCTCAGTTTAAAGTTATTTCCATAAAGGACATATATATTTATTTCAAAGGATTCAATTTTGGCAAACAATATTTTGATAAGTTAACGTAACTTTTTTTTTAGTTTCCTGATATCATATTCCGATCGGTTTTACAATAATAATTTGATACATTCAGCAAAATATGTACCGTTTGTTTGTTTCAAATGTTACTATATTTATATAAATTTGAAATTGTACGTTATTAGACTAACACTGGATTGAAAAGAATATGTTGTGTGACAAATAGAAATTGTTCAATGCAATATATACTAATCCAGGCTAATACTTTGTAACCAATAAAAAAATTTATATCTTTGAGGCCTATTGACTCGCGTTTTGATTAAGCTGGGATAATATGTTACAAAACGCAAGCAGAATTAATAATAAGTAAACAACATTTTAGCATTTTTTCTACAGTTTATTTTCATCTCGTGGTTCCGGGTTATAAATGTCCAGAACATTTAATGCAATACTTTAATTGACCCAATATTTTTCACCCAAGATATATGTAGCCCGCGATTGCCTTGAGATCCTTACAATCTGGAGCCTCGGCTTATAACTTATATTAGACACAAAAATATTTCCATCATTGCTGCGATGAACCTCCCCGTTTTTCACAGCCATTCGAAAGGAAACTTGACATTCGACTACTATAAACGTAAATACTGCTTTATATTAACATAATTCCATATAAACAATTTAGTATTTATCAAAATAATTTAGGTATTAAATAAATAACGCCCAAAAGCACCTCCTGTACTTTGAACCTCGGGAAAATCACGAATTCTATTAATTGAAAACAGAGACTTTACCACTCGCATCGGAACTACACATGCAGGTTTTATTTAATTCCAATAAATGATTGATATAAACTTAACCACACAATGTTATGATTTATTTTCATTTTCTTACTAAATGAATATGACTGAATTATACACAAATAATCAAATACCGTAGTGTCATGTTCATCCAACCTTTTCTTATCCAACATTTCGTATTATCCGACATCTCACAAAATAATAACTATTCTATCGGAAACATAAACGACTATTTGTGTCATAATAATTTTTGTAGGTACTGCAACTTATTGTTCAGCCAGATTTTTTTAATTTTTTTTTTTTTGGTTGTAAAAATGTTTAAAACATTAGCAAATTTTGACGTTTATAATATTTTATATTATTACTTTTCTGTCATAGTTTTCCCACTACTATGCCGAAACACACAAGACCTTACAAATCGCAGTGAAAACATACAGCTATAACGAACATTTCTCTGCTTCGTAAAAATAAAAGTAGCTATTTTGTAGTGTTTTTTTTTTCCTGTGTAGAAAAAAATTATTAAGTTGGGGTTCCCAGATAAAAAGGAAATATATATATATATATATATATATATATATATATATATATATATATATACACACACTCATAAATTAAGAGGTAAAAAAAATCGCTGCTACTAATAACTGTCCAAGCAATGTCACAACGACTCATCCATTTAGTTGCTCACTCAATGGTCCTCAGAAAAGCACTCTTCACCGTAGCTTAAATTGCTAACAGCTCGGCTGTAAGCAGATTATTACCAAGATAATGACTGGACATTGAGTCAGAAATTCTTTGATGTGGTAATGCACAACATCGTAAAAATTCGCCCGCTAAGAAGTTTGGCACATTTTATACTGAAGATTATGGGGGAAAATAAACGTAATTGCAGTTACTAAGTGACCACTTCACTACATAAACCTAAATGAAACTTTTATATATATATATTCCAGCCTCATGAGCCATCTAAATTAACTTACAATTAACTTTGTTCAATGTAGGCCTAATCATTGTAAAGAAAAATATTTTTTTTTCTGTTGTTCGAATCAAATACAACCATGTTATAAAAAGAGCAACATAATAACATTGTGCGTATTATAATTGTAGTCATTGGCATGTTGATAGTATTATATTCTCTTGTAAGTAAGAAATTGTTTAACTGATAACAATGTATTAATATCCTACTTAGTAATCTTCATTTTAAAACATCCAATATTTCAACTCCATAAATTTCAGCACTGACTATTTTAAAAACTTTGATACCTTTTTTTTTTACAGGTTCCCGTGTGCCGGTGGGTTTGTTACGGCTCTGTGTATCAACTACCTAATCTTAGGAACACTAATGCCTAAATTTATTGGCAAATATATGCAAGACAATGGCAGCGAAAGCCGGCGGAATCTTTAGCACTAATGCCTAAAATTTATTTCAAAATCTCTGATCCATAGTTAGAAGTCCATAGGTTTTGACGTGACAACGTTTAATAAATCAATGAACGCCGGCTGCACGCACGAAAAATTGTCCCGTAATGCACATTGTCCCACTACGGATGTCCCACTACGGATGTGTCCTGTTATGCTCATTGTACGCATGCGTGGCATCTCTCTTCCACTCGATTGGAACAACGATCGATTTGACTTTTCTATCATATTTTCATTGTTTGAATTATTAATATTATGTAATTTAACGATTGTTCACCAATTTTCAGCACAATCGGTACGGTTATTGATTGATTGACTACCAATCCAAAGGTTGACGGATAGAAACCTGGCCACTGCGATAACTTCATTTTTGTACTTGAAAAAATAAATACGGCTCGCGCGACACTACAAAAGTAATAAATATATTTGAATTAATGAATGCAAATAAAAGTAAATTTATCAATTAAATTTAGATTTCATTTCATTCCTTCTTTGTATCCATACAAAATAGTGATAATTCAATAAAAATGATTCAATTTTATTCATAAAAGTATGCAGAGGTAGATTTTATCATACAAAAGATAGAAAAATTAAAAAAAATTTTCTTCCTCAAAGAATATAATATTTTTAATGCCTATATGGTTTGGTTGCAAAAACCTATTACGGTTCAGTCTCAGGCCGAATATGATATTACATTTTCATCTGGATCAATCATTTCATCAATGTTTTGTTATGACGTCACGTTAAGCTATCGTCCGTAAACCGACTTTACAGACAACCAATTTTTTTTATTGCTTGTCTTCTGCATTCCATATATATTCACGTAGGTCTTGGATTTCTGCTACAAACAAATGCCCTACAACGACGTATGTTCGTCATTGCTTCCATATCAACCTTAACAGCAGGTATGACGTCGCTCTACCTTCATAGCTCTGGGGTAGAGCGTCTGACTTGTGACTTGTAGGACCCGGGTTTGCGCCCCGGCTCCTCCAAGGCGAATTGCTCAGACAAATGGTGGCATTTGTCTGATAGGAATACAATCCCTTGTAACAAGTGAGGCTTACGCAAGAGGCAGTTTGGGTGGAAACATTAAATCTGCTAAATTCGCTTCCATATGGGAGCACGTTTCTTTGTGTGCCCCCATATGGAAGCCAACCTGGTAGGTTTCTCCGGGGTTGTGGAGTTTTGCCAAAAAAAAATATATATTTTCATTTTAGATTATAAAATTTTAAAATTTGATACATTATTGCGCTGGAAAAATATTAACCACTTTTTAAATACCAGACAATGAAATGTAATTTTAAAATAGTTGTATCAAACGTAATAATTCATTTTACAAGTTAATATTTACGTTACATTGCATTACGATATCTAAATCAAAATCTTATGCTCGGAAACTGTAAAATTTATATGTATATAATTGATTATAAAATCCTTGTATATTTTAATTTTTGTCATAATTTTTTTTGATAGTTTAAATAGTTTCATCGCATTTTTATGCAATATATAAGCTGACGTCGACCGGGGCTACGCCCTCCCTGAGCCCGATGTGCCTCACGCCGTCGACACCCCTCTCACCCATCTCCTCCCACCCTCACCCTCTATTTCAAACCTCCTGCCCCGTGTGCAGGTGTGTGTGTGTGCGTGTGAGGCGCCAACAAGAGGCGAGGGTAGAGTCTGTGCCACGACCCCTTTCATTTTTATTATTCAATTTTTATGTTTACTTAATTGCTACCTGTCTTTTCTTAAATAATATTCCCAAAGTGTTTATGTTTTAAGTTGTAGTCAGTAAGGACGGCGCAGCGCCCCAGGCGGGCAACCCCGGAACTACCCGCAACTACTTTTTTGAACTTTAACGAATAAATTAAAAATAAGTTAAGTTTGGTAATGGTAAAACACTGTGGTCAGTTTTTGCTTAGTGTTTAAGAGGGTTTTTCATGTTAATATGTTACCAGGTGGGAACTTAACGCTTACCGGCGGCCATGATGCCCTGGCCTCGTCAGTCAGCTTCCGTTCGCCGCCCGGGGTAGAAGGCCTACGCGCGCCTCGTCGACTTCAATATTTTAGTTTCACTGATCTGTTAACATCCGTCACTCCATAATTATTTCTTAAACCTTTTTCTTTTCCTCGAGGTCTACCCCGGGAGGATGGCTCTTTAACGTAATTATTTAAATCCAGTTGGATATTTTATTTCTTAATACGTAACGAACTTTCGAGGCCAGTCCACGAGGTGACCTGGTCAGCCTTTAAGCCGGGGTAATATTCCTGTTGCCATGTTATTTAAGTGTATCAGTGAATAACTATTTTCACGTAATTAATTATGTACCGTTTTATTTCTTTGTGCCGCTCGACAACAATAAAGAGCTTTCCCTAGACCTCTGTGAGTTTCACTCAGCAGCCGCGTGCGGAATCTTCTGAGTCCCGAGGCGTGTGGGACGCCTTAAGGGCCCACTAGTGCTACTGCGCAAAGGGGGAGTCGAGCCTAGTCCCCACACGGGTCCCGTCACGGCCCCGAGCGAGGAGTCTACGGCCGGGTCCACGTGCCTCTACACGTGGTGGCGCCCAAGTTAACGCAATTGCAGTCTATCCGAAAAAACCCCCGTAACGACAAAGCTTAGATAGTTTATTGTGAAATTGTTGCTTTTCAACGCTCGCTCTTTACGTCTGCCAGTCCGAGGCGGATGGACAAAGAAATTAAATAAAAAAAATTATACAATTTTAATTAAATTCATGGCACACCTGGAATTCTGATCCAAATTCCTTTCAAAGGTACATAGCGACTTCAGCTACGGCAGGGTGGCCACTATATTTGTGATAAAAAATTCCAGGTTTTTTCCAGGTTTTTCCAGGTATTTTCAAGATTTTCCAGGTTTTGCAATATATATACAAAATGACATGTTTTTATTTATGTAGGCCTAATACAAGATACAAAGCACACATTTTAAAACACGGAACTGTATAGTACTAAATATAAAACAAAAATGCACAAAATGTGATACATACCCAACTAAAAAAACAGGTGGCAGTTTACTAAATATATATTTGCCACATAACTTTAACCTTTTTTGTGTTTAAAATTTCTTCGTCTATGAGAGTGGTCTGTTTTTAGGCATCACTCATTATTTTGACTTTTTTTGCCTTAAGTTCCCTGAGGTTCTTTTCTGGTTTTTTTTTTTTTTTAACCAAATATATTTGGTATATTTTGTGCGTATTAAACAGGGCACAACACTGGCCGGCTGGTGGTTGTTTTCATTTAAAACGTGGCTAAAGAACTTGCATGGATCAGGCTGAAAACATCAGGCTATACGTGTAAGTTATAAAGAATCTTATTAGTGTCATGAATTGAGATATGTTTTTCGAGTAGATATACACATCGACCTACCGGATGCTCGCCCGCGTCTTGTTTTAACTGTCGCAGCGATGTTTATTTTGACAGCTCAAGCAATTATCTTTTCCCGTGAGTTGATAGAAAAAGGTCGCTTTACACAGCATAAAAAAAGGAGCTACGCCACTTATTCCCCACGCAGGAAACACACTGGCTGCTGTCTGTCATCCCCCGCATTTCCCCCTTCATTTCTTCTAACATTCCACGTCCCGCCTCTCGCGCGAGCAATAACGAAGCGATGTAGCAGTTGCACCACGCATTGGGTCGTGTTTATGCTTTGCTGGTGACCGCAGGAGGTCCAACATGCTTTTATTCGGTATATATGATCTTTCATTGCGTTTTTTTTAAATATTTTTTTCTGTTTTTCACATTTTGGTCAAAATTTCCAATTTTTTTATGGTTCCCGAGAATGTACTCGTAAAATCACTGCTTCGTTAAATCCGGTGTTCGTGAAATCGGGGTTCTGGTGTACATAATAATTATATGTTTAGTATTATTATTTTACAAATTTTAAGTGAACATAGCATTACCGACGTTAAAGGTAAGTTAATGCGGAAGGTTTATCGGCCGGCCTCAACACGCTGCGAATATTCATAAAAAAACGTGCAGTGTCGTTAGTTACTGGACATATGTATTTGACAGTTTATTGATAAGCGATGGATTACAAGACGTCATAGTTTATAACACCGCTAAACCGTTGGAAGCTACTAGTATAAATTAAAGTACTAATAAAACTTTGTTACAGGAAGCGTGGGCTTCATCCTGAGCAGGTTGAGTGGAAACAAAATTCTGTAACTTGCAAGTTTCTTGATTGGTTATTTATAACTCTATTGTAATTCTTAGATTTGGCATGGCTTGTAAATGCTCCCCTACCCATCGTATTGATCTTGAAACTTTTATTGCATATCTTGCATCTCGCACGAGTTCTGTCTTTCGCATCCTCAGTAGCCCATGGAACCTCAAGACTCATAACGACAGGAATACCTAGTAGACATTGCCGCAATAGCTTCCTAACAAACTGCACAGCGTAAGACTAAAACCGCTCGAAGACTTGTACTGAACAGAACAAATTAGAACAACACCCCGTGTTGCACGCCGTAGTGTGGTTCATATTCCCCCTCCCCCTCCGCCTCTTAGAGACGTATTGCGTCTATGAGGAAAGAAGAAACATGACACGCCTGGGAACACTACAGTCGCTGCCAACATGACACTGTACAGATTTGCCGCGTGATTATCAGACGCCGCGATGTAGGTCTTATATAAGTTGTGCGCATTTACACCGCAGCATTTGCCCAGGAAAGAAATAAAATTCCAGACAGTTTCCCGGTTTTACCCGGGCCCTTTCAAATTCCCGACATATTCCCGGTTTTTCCCGTTTTCCTGGTTTGGTGGCCACCCTGCTACGGTCACCTGAAATAATACTGGGGAATATCGCATAGTGGTCAATTCATGTTGCACATTTAAACTGTATTGCTTGCAATCTTTTAAAAAGGCTTGCTGAATTTATAGGCAGGCAAAATAATAAAACTTTAAAATGTGTATTGTATTTCTTGTAAGGCTGCATGTACCATAACACAACCTATAAGGCCAATAAAAACATTTTACGAATGAAATATATATTGATTTCCCGCTGGAAATCTTTAGCCCTAAGCCGGTTGTTCACTACAGAATTATATACTATACTGAATGTGTTGCTTTCAAAAGCATACTCTAGCCGAAAAACCCATAAAAATCATATGGACCAGTGGCCGCTATGCGCGTTAGAAGTGATGTATCAATATATGAAAGTGATAGGGGATTAATAATGTCTACGAATGTGTGGATTGTGTGCAAGTATGCAAGTGAGCAAGTAGACAAATGCGCAAGTATTCAATTAAGCGAGTGTGCTATAATGCAAAAATTTCATTGAGCACCTCACTCCTAAGCCCCGTTCCCCTATCCTCCTTCGAGTACGACACTGCTGATAGTTACCCTGTAAGCGTTACGCTTTTGTTATGCTGATTACAACATTGCCTCATCTTACTTTACCAGCTGTAAAAAGGTTACAATTAAATTTTCTTAAAATAATTGTTGCATCATATAAATACACACCATTTACTTTGACGTTTAGATGCTAGCAGCAGCTTCATTTGATTTTTCATGGACTTTCTACGGTGAAATAAAGGTGGCGAGATCTTGGAACACTAACACCAATTTATTCCCATGGCTGTAGTGTAGCAGCTGGAGAATTTAACCGAGGAACAAAATCACTTGAAGTGCGGGTTTACTGTTTCATAACCTGTCGGATGACAGCTGAAGATAAGGGGTGAATGAGGGGGAGATAGGCGAAGTGGCAACAAGGCCGTTCCTTCTCTCATTCCACGCGGCCGTTATCGCTTGTGCGCCGCCGGCGGAGTACGTCATATTACCAGCGTGCATTGCAGCCTATACATCAGGCGCAGCCACAATATACGTTTAAAAAATTTGGTGTTGCTTGTATATTTAACCAGATACATTGCCATAGCCAAGGACTTTTCGTGAGATTGAGATATGACCAACGTTGTTACGAGATGATTTAGGGGGTGGAACATACTGACTATAATTGTGACAAAATTAAAACTTAATTTTACAATATCAAACTTAAAAAATTAAATTAAATTAAAATTGTTTTCGTAGCAACCTATATGCTTATAATATTTACAATTTGGTGCTTGTTTTAGTTTTCTATTACAATACTGACGGAATCGCGTGCATTTAAGTTTAACCTGTAAATCCCTATCCCGCCAATCGGCTAGAATGAGAGTGAACCGAGCCCTTAAACATTTCACTGCACCCAATAACAATTCCTACAAATGTGGGTTACACCCAAAATTTATCTTCCCTGCCACTTTGATAAAAGTCTCAAAACTCACAAATTCTACTTTAAACTGTCAGGGTTTACTCAACATGCTCAATTGAATTTAAAAACAAACACTAAAACAATCTTCAACAAACAACAAGTTGACACAATTCGACAGTCATGGCATGACAAACACTTCATTATGATACAGTCGTACGCTTCTCTACTTCAAAAAACAAATTACGTGAACACATGACCTTCCTTAGGTTTCAAACTATATCTCCCCTTTCAGCAGCAACACATATATTAATTAACATTGATGAGGGGTGGCAGCGACCAAGGAGAAGGGACGCACCCTTGCAAAAAAAAACATCGGACTCCATGTTGGAAACATATTTAAAATTAAACTCCTGGCCCCCGCCGCCTCACAAGCAACACTACCAAAAAAACATTTTCTGCTTATTTTAGGGCAATACAAAAAATGTGACTACACTTTGGCCATCATGAACAAACAACTGCTTCTGTGGCTTAAAAACTCAACGACTGATTTTTCATTAACGTGTAGTGTTACATTTCATACCTATAATATAGGATTTTGACACCCTGTCAATCAATTCAAAATAAATATTTTCCATTAAAAATGTGGGGAACTTTAATTTAAAACATTAAACCATTTCAAAATTCTATCACCACCTTCCCATGACACAACATTAAACAAACAAAACATTACCCGAGTGCAATGAAATTATCACAATGAAAATCATTTCTTCAAACAATATCTAGTACCAGTGAGTACACGTCATTTTGCCTAAAGTAATTTAGCCTAAAATGTTCTTTAGGCAAAATGACTTTAGGCAAAAGACTTTAGGCAAAAGACTTTAGGCAAAAGACTTTAGGCAAAAGGCTTTAGGCAAAAGACTTTAGGCAAAATGACTTTAGGCAAACTAACTTTAGGCAAAATGACTTTAGGCAAACTAACTTTAGGCAAAATGACTTTAGGCAAACTAACTTTAAGGGAACTTAAGCAGGCGATTATAATTTTAGGCAAAACGACTTTAGGCACAACGACTTTAGGCAAAATGACTTTAGGCAAAACAACTTTTAGGCAAAATGACTGTAGGGCAAGCTAAACAGATGCCTAGAATTTTAGGCAAATGACTTTAGGCAGAACGAGTTTAGGCAAAATGACTGTAAGGTTTGATCACTGCCTGAGAATGTGGAGTGGTGCTCTGCGAGTCTAGGCAAAACGACTTTAGGCAAATCGACTTTAGGCAAAACGACATTTGGATACATATATTTAATCTCTAAAATATTCAGAATAATACTTAGTTCACATTTGGCGCATAGATGGCGTGACTAGTAGTATATCCGTAACAACATGTTTAGCACAAGTAAAGAATCATTTAGTTCAGTTTAACCATAACAGGTGGCGCTACAAGTCATATTTAAAACAATGAGTATGCTGGTTTAATTTCCGGTCACAAGGCTGCGCATAAGTACAAAGGAAAGCAATTTTATGAATATGCCTAAAATGTAAATTGATTATATAATAATGTTTATAAGTAATAATTGTTTATAATACTAGATCAGTTTAATATATTAGATTTACAGAACTAATTTTATTTTAAGAGCTTTGTTTGAAGGTATGCATTTTATTTTAATTTTCATATATATCCATGATTTTGCTGTAGCACATGATGCATATTTGTTTAATAGAATATGCTAGTAAAGACTGTTATCGCAACAGAGATTCGGCAATCCATGGAAATTGCAGATAGCACGACACTATAACCAAACAAACACCATTTTTATTAATAATAAAATTTTATAGTATAAAGTTTCCCTGGATATGAATTACTTAAGTGAGTAGAAACTAACAGAAGTTAATTTTAAACCCTGTTATAAACATATTTTAATTAATTTTCATAATTGAGTACTTCTTGCACGAAAACGTTAATGTGAACAGCTGTATACACGCACCTCAGACTACATTGTTCTTGTTTTAGAAAATATCACTGTTATAAACCCGAACGGCAAGAAATTTGTGGTTAATGTGTTTTCCTAACTTAGTTAAATAAATTTTGCACTTGAAGAATAAAAAAGGAATATATATATATATATATATATATATATATATATATATATATATATATATATATATATATATATAGATAGCAGGCCGGCTGGCCTCATTATTTTACTTTGCGATACCACATGGGATTTATCGTAATGTAAAATAACCCCGAAGTATCTTATAAACTAAAAGCTAATCATTTTACATTTATTCTGTTAGGATTAATAAATATAATGTGAAATGAAACATAATAGGCTTGTTACTACGATCATACTGCATGCCAGAATTTAAATATGTTACGAGACTGAGATAAGTGAATTATATGTTTTTTTAAGGTATACAGTATGTTTGTGGTGTAGTCAACTTATTATGTATCCCGTGAATTTTTTCTGAAACAGTTTGAGCTTACTGTATATTTCAATTCTATATGCACATACCAGCAGTGTCTCTCTAGCCAATGGTTGCTGTCGTTCACGAAAATTTAATTTTTTCTCTGGCCCATTCAGAAATCAATAACTTTTGCACCGAAATTTTGTGATTCGCATTCAGACTTTTTACACGGTCAAAATCGTAATTCCATCAATCATAAATAAGAAATGTATTTTTTTGCGAAATATAACAGCTTTTGTTATTTTCATTTTACTATAGTGCTTAGAAATACGTATTCTGAAAATAATAATTTTTTAAATGATATTATACACTGGATTTTCTATGTAATGTGTTTTTGGTTTTTGGTATATTTTTATATTCATAATTATACATGCCTAGTTAAAAATTTAGTTATTTTCTATTCGTACGTAGCCTACTAGAAACTTTTTCGTTAATATCTGGTAGGCTGAATACGCATTGAAAAATACATGTTTTATAAGTTCATTAAACGATAGGATTCTTCATGGTTCTATCTTGCCTTATATAAAATGCTACCAATCATTAAAATTACCTGTATATTGAATGTATATTACATATTTTACAATTGATATACCTGAGGCCAGCTATAAAGCTCATTTCTGTGAATATGAGTAATCAACTAATAACAGCCTATAATTAGGTACGCGAAATATGATATATTAATTTTAGGGCAATCTTTACTCTCAACGCATGTACAATCATGTTGAGTTTGCAAATGTAGTGGCGTATCTCAGTTCTTTCGCACGCTGTGTAGACATATGTAACAAATGCCAAATACTGCAATAGACAATTAGATAAAATCACATTTTGAGTGATTGTGTAAAAACGGAAATGCAGTTGAGCAACAACAGCTTAAAACTTGCAGAGCATTCATTGAACATAGTAAGGTAAAGTCTAGCTGACCTGTAAATGAACTTGTAAAATTTTCCAGTCTCTACCCATTACATAACTGGTGTATCTGTAAGCACAAATCTTCCATGTCTATATATTGCTAAAGTGAATAGCATGAATGTCATCACCATAGTACAGAGAGAAATGGACGAGGTAGGAAATGGGATTACAGGTCTTGGTAATTGAGATTGCCGAAGAGAAACTGTGGTTATAGTGGAAGCAGACGAGCAAAATTCCACATACGTTATCAAGAACAAAATTTGGAGCGAGATTTAAGCTCATTTAATTTATTTACACTTTTTATGATTATCCTGATTTTTTTATCTACCCAGGCGCTGGCCTAAAAGGAGTGTCGAAAAAGCGGGGGAAAAAAAGGAGGGGGCAGAAGTACACGGGCATATGTTATGCTACCTCTACACTTGGCAGGCTAACTCGAATTCTAACACGAATGCGAACAAAGACGAATTTTTTCAGATGCCAATGAACCATGCATCCACACTTGGCCTGCAAACGCGATTCCCAATGCCAAAACGAACTAGATGAATCAGTCACAAACGAACTGAAAGTGTCTGCTATAAAGAGTATTGATGTAGTTATGATACACTGCAGGCAGCTATAGTTTACTTTGTGTTGTTATCAAGAAAATATAAACACCAAGATAACTTTGATGCATGTTCTTGGGTTACTGCTTGCAGGCCAAGTGTAGATGCACACATTACGGGCATTGGCCCAACTTCCTTTGACTTGTTCCAAAAAAAAAAAAAAGACACCGAGGCGAGCACCCACGAACTAACACGAACATAAGCCATCACATGCCAACCACCCCTCCACACTTGGCGCTCGCGAACGTTCGGGCTAAGTGTAGAGGGGGCATTATTCTTATGAGACAACGGAAACAACTTGAACCCTTGAATCCTAAAAAATTAAACGGAAGAAATTAATTTTGCGCAAATGGTCTGGGCTTATAATTTATTATTTTAAACTAAAAGAATATTGCGGAAAATAGCCGCTGCTCTGAAATTTCAGTCAGATAAATGCAGTATTGGAATTTTCGCCTATTTTTAATAAGGCCCTGCTACAATTGCCATGTCTCTTGGTCTCTTTGTCTCATCCTCTCACGAAAATATGCTGCCACAACAGTTATGTCCAGAGTTGTCCAATTGTAAACATTTCAAATACAAACACAAGAGTGCAGTAGTTTTGAGCAACATTTTAATATTTCCATCTTCATTTGTCTGATGTGTTGTGGCCATTTGGAAAAGTTGGAGGCCACAAATCCCTTAAAAAAAATTATAATACTAGTAGATCTTTTAGAGGCCACAAAATCACTTTAAAAATATTGATGATGTGAATATTGCCATACTTATTCTGTTTGTTAAATGTAGCTCGGTAAAATGACATTTCAATGGCAAAGTAATTACGTGACCTATTTCCAATTTCGTTACATAATGGTCAATTCACAAAATTCACTTTGATTTTATTGTTTGTATACTACTATTTTTCCTGCGCGGTTTGTGATCCTCTGTAGACATTTTACGTTTTTTTTTTTTAAATTTTGAATCATTTATGTTTGTTTACATTTTTTACATGTTTTCAAACTTATATTTCTTGCATGGGAAAACTCAATAAGGGACAAAATTATAAAAGTTCGCCAACTGCTTGATTACGAAGGGACAAGAAATATGACGTCACAGGGTTTCCTGGACCAATAGGTGAGTTGTGTCCAACAGACATGGCATTGGACAAGTCAATTGTAGCAGGGCCTTTACGGTACCCAGATACATTAACCTGCATTGTGACATCGAGTCATTCTGAAAAACACGAGTCTGTTTAAATAAATATATTTTGTTTTTAAAACACGAACCACTAGGACAAACCACGAGGACGAACTTCAGGTGACTATTCCTCTTTAAAAAGTAGGGTAACATAAAATTCACAACTATTAGCCCACGTAAATGCCAAATATATTTAAAAAAATCTTGAAAATGGAATTGAAGCACAAGTTTATTGCTAGTAACGTCGACATTGGAAGATATATCTCAAAGTTTCCGGATAATGCATCATGGAACGAGGAAATGCCAAACACGAAAACTTTGGGGGCGTTATAAACCAACTTTAATAAAACCGAGGGGATTAGTAATCTACCGCTTACGGTTAACCAAAAGCTCGCCTTTTTTTATACATCGCACAATCTGCAATAACCTAATACAATATGTGAGCAAAGCAAACAATTTCTCAAAAACTGTGGCGTGAGAGTTAACATCCAGATAAGTGTCCTATTTGGCTATTTTAATTTGGCACCGAGTCACGAAACTCTAAATTAGTGACCTTTACAAATCGGATAGCTGTCCTTTCCTGGCGTCCACATTTTATTGTACTGATGTAAATATCCGTATAGGGAACTTATTCCGGTTAGGCATATTTCAGAATTTTTAAAGGCGTTAGTTTCCCCATTACTGAAATCCGGATAGGTAGCTATTTCGAATGACTAACTTGTGTTGTCCAATGAGAAAAATCCGGATACCTGTCCAAAGTAAGTGTTTGGCTACAAAATATGGTTATTAGAAACATTTTCAGTAATATGTATTTGTTTATTCAGCATTTTGGTTGCTGCATATATAATATCGCAGGAACCATTACACAAATTTTAAACTACTTAATTTCTTGGGAGTTATGCGCCATACTCGCAGCAAATTTAGTTTTCAAATAAATATAATACAGAAAAGATACCTTTATGAGAAACAAGAAGATAATGCATTCTCTTTTTTTCAAAACTGAACTATTTTAAATGATGTGGCTAATATCAAGTCTCCTGAAATGATTGACACATTTTAACAACCAGTCTACTGTGCTAGAACGAAATTGTTATTTACGTAAATTTATTAATTCACTAGCTTCTAAGATACTGAAACATAAAATATAAAACTTTTACTTCATAACATGAGAACACCACAGCCTACTTGTGACAAATTTGGTAGTCAAGTAATACAACAAAATACAACACTATAAGTTTTCAGAATATGAGGCAATTATATGAAACTATTCTGCCAACTATAATGTTTCGTTTATTTACCTACATTAAACCACCTTTAATTCTGACACCAATGCATTATTTTCGTCTTATTTTGTAATCATTATTCGTCTCAAAAATTAAGACTATGCCATAATCTATAAATATAAGCGAAATACCACTGACTCATCACGAGATATCCAAAACTATACGTCCGATTGACTTGAAATTTGGCATGCATATTCCTTTCCGGATCAGGATCGTAACGTCCGTTTATGTAGGCATATGTGCTGTGCTACCCGTGCGAAGCCGGGGCGGGTTTCTAGTTTTTAACATTACTTAATGGATTCGCGTCAAATCAGGCATGCAATTAGTTATATGGTATTAGACATTTACGTTTTGATTTAAGAAAGACACTTTTATTTTCAAAATAACAAACCTTCAAGCGTTTTTCTACCAAACTGATGGGTACTCAGCCATCGTATATTTAAGTATTATTATTTTCGTTTTACTATAGCTCTGTGGTGCCCATGGTTCACTAGTAGGGGTCACTATTCAACTCCTAGTGCCAGTACAAGGGTACCATGGAATAATTAATAATAATAATTACTGTTTAATTATAAAACTATATTATGGTAGTTAATAATTAAATAACATAAAATGTTTTATAAGGTTTCGAAAAATATAATCATAAAACGTAGTTGTACTGTAATCAAAAACAACGCAGAATGCCTAATTGTCCAAACGCCAAATCACGAAGTGATATCAATGTCGAATCACGAAGTGACCTCAACACCGAATCATAAAGTGACCTCAACACCGAATAATGAAGTGACCCCAACGCCGAATCATGAATTTATTATCCTCAACGGTCAATCCTTAACTGACCACAACGCTGAAGTCTATATTAACTACAACGCCAAATGCTTATCCCGAATCTTGAGTGGGCCACAACGTCAGATTTTAATCGAGTTACTTACCTCCCAAGCTTTTAAACTCTGTTCTGAAACCAAAGTAGGCCTATGCATTTCATTGTGAACAAGTAATTCTGAAGATGTTACAACTTCAATATTTTCTACAAGATAAAATAGCTTTCAGCCTAGCAAATAAACTGGTGTCTGAATTTTTCAATCACATTTTTCTCTTATATAATTTATTTAAGAATAATTTGTAACATTTTATAATTTGAACGCGGCATAGGCTTGCTTTAAATAAATAAATTATAATATGAATTAAAATGTAAGCAATATTTCAATATGCGTGTTTACACCAGAACACGGTTCATTCCTAGAAATATTAAACATTTCACTTGTTAGTATTTAAACTAAGTAGAGCATGTAATAAAATAGTGATGCGGACAACGATGATGGTATTACTTTGGTCATGTTGGAGATAATATTGAAAATACCAAAACAATATTCTTACGTTAATATTAGTGTCTTCAATTTTTGTAAGAAGGGTGCTTGGTGGAAATACATATGTGCAACATGAAGTACTTAAGGATTTGGTAAGTCTACTTGTAAATAACTTAAAAATAATTGCTTCATAAAATTTAATGTTAATTTTAAGCGTTGCAATACAGAATTAAAAATAAGTGCTCGGTAATATTTAAAAGTGTGCATCTCCTATATGACAGTTCCGCATTTTTCAAAAGTCCATATATAGTAAAAAGATAATGTTATGTATTTTGGCGAGGTCCTTATGAGAGGTGATGGAGTGAAAATACCATAACTTGTTTAACACAGTTGTGACTCGGAGTTCAATTATATATTTTTTGCTAAATAAAACCAAAAAGTAAAGAGATGTAACAGCGATAATATATAAACAGGAAAATAATAATCATAACATATTTTTTCACTGTTCAAGTTATAATATCTAGTGCTTTATACAATATAAGTAAATATATTAGAATTCAGAGTCACAAATGTGTCGAAGATTAAAAAAACTAAAACCACGTAGTTTCCATTGTAACTTAGCCTCAAAAGTTCAAAAGATATTTAGAGTGAAATCTGAATGGTGTCGCAGTAACATACGGTCGCTGGCGTATGGCTCTGTTGAAAGAAGTTCAGTGGTTCTTTATCATATTTAAATAACTATATACGTACTTTTATTAACAGACGGTAAAATTTTTGTCTTTCGTTTAGTTTTACCTACTCACTAAACACATTGACTTCTCAAAATGGGAACCAGTGCCATAATACTCGAAACACCTCCGCCTTTATATTATTATATAACTATCTGACCGACCCGGCTTCGCACGGCTATACTAACGGGAAAAGACCAAATCTCCCATTTACAGTAATAATAAATGAAATATAATGGCAATTAATTTATTACAATGTTTTTTTTTTTAATGTATCGGAGAGAAAACGAATAGCACAGGTTTACAGGTATTATAGCAAATAACCTAATTAAAAATCTCTGTGACGTAATTATAGAAGTAGTATAAACATCTCAGGTTTTTAAATCAAAATAAAGTCGACTATAATATTGCTCCGGGGCTAGGTTAAAGCAATTAATTCTTCTCATCACTATCAGAGCTTTTGTGACTTGGTAGGATCGTCAATATCATAGCAAAACAAATACAACCTCCTCTCATTAATTGGAAAATATTCTCAATTATGAATCCAATATAAACCGAAATTAAATTCTCTTAAAAAAATCACCGTAGATTCTCTTCAGGCAGGCTGGGTTAAGCAAAGCTAACTACAATAATTAAAAGTGGTTAACCACATCTATTCTCTAAATATAAATTTATAGATTACTATGTCAAAACTACTTTCTTTTACTACACAATGTAGCTTCACATCTCTGAAACTGTTCTGGGACGATACGCATTCCTAGTAGGTACTCAAATTACTTAATTTTCACAGTAAAATGCTTCAGGCGTCGCGTTACGCGGCCTACTTATTTCGCTCCATATTACAACCAAGGTGGCGTACTACGCTATCATTGTAAAGGTGTGAAAATAGGGATTGCATGGGAAAAAAATATTTAATAAAAAAAATACTGTAAAAGTACAACATCATCGTTACTTTAAATTTCTTAGTACCTGGAGCCCAGGCATACTTAAATCACATAGAGTAAACAAATTACAGACGTAAAAAAAATTCCGACTAAATTCAAAATTCAAAATTATGTGAAATTACGTCATAAATCATGAAAAACTACATATCATAAAATCATACGTTTCATTGCCGAATTAGGTAAACCAAATACAATACAGATCAATACCGGAAATTAGGCAAGAGTAGTGGAAACTACTTTCACCAGCGATCCTAGCGGGATGTGGATGAAGTTAGGCGTTTCGCCGTATTCGTTTACATTGAAAAGTCGAGAGTTGAATTCAGAAAATGTGTACTAAAATTAATGTGAATTTACTTCTAACACAAAATAAAGATTATTAATTACCATTATTCTAGCCTTATTTGGACTTTAAATTATCAAAAGTACCTGAAAAACGCGATTAAAAATCTCTAAAGTGCTATGACAAAGCATTATTTCGAATGATATTGCATCCAGCAATCAAGAGGTAGTGCTAGTAGTGGTGGTTCCACTCACTTTCCTAACGTAAAAAACATAGTGCCCGGTATTGATCTGCATAGCATTTGGTTAAACGTAGGCATATTTTCCAGCGATTATCATAATTTTACAAATATTTTTAATATAAATATACATACAGATATCCAGCATGACTAAAGACAATATATTAGTATATACTAATTTTCTTAGAGTAAAGTATGCTAATAAGGGCTATTCCGTTTCTGAAACATATAGGCTATCAGGTTTTGTCAGTGGCTTAGGTGAAGTCAAGATGCTAACGCAATAAAAATTCATTGATTATAGCAAACATACATTACATAGCAGAAGTAAACTTTATTGTATACGTTTGCGTTATTTATAAACTTGTCTTCAGATTATGTTCATAAAAATTACTAAACCAAAATGTTATAGGCTTGCAGTATCTTCAGAAGGGGAAGTTCAACGTAAAGGCGTCACATCAACATTACCACAAACTCCTCCTTGTGGATATAAAATAATAATAATAATAATAATAATAATAATAATAATTCCATGAAATGTTAAGTTGCAGAACAAAATGTTTTATTTAACAAGTTTCCGTTTCGTTCACTAACCTATTACTTTCTTTCCTTTGATTTCAAAGTATTTATTTCATATTACTCAGCTATAGAAATTATATATATATATATATATATATATATATATATATATATATATATATATAAGTCATACAGGAAATTCAATTTAAATTTTTGCTCTGGAAACATTAAACCACAAAATAAACTTCTAGGACTCCAAAAATATTAACAGTTTTAGTATATTTAAACTGTCGTAGTATCTATCCTAAGTTATAAATAATAGCGCAGGAGTGTATAATATTCCTTCAAAAACAGTAATAATTTATACGTAAGGGCCTTCCCTAGTTAAGCGTATATGCGTATCTCCGTAAAAAAATGTTTTGGTAATATGATTTTTTTCCACGAAAGGTGAAAATTGTCATGTTTTACATTTTCCGTATAATATATTTACATAGAAAAAAATTGTGAAAATGGCGAAAAAGCACATATTCAGAGCCTGGTTACTCAGTTTACTTAATTCGCAGTCAAAATGTTCAACATGAAATTAGTATATTTATCATTTGTCTTTTATCGCATAATAATACCCCACTGTTACAGATCTTGTTTGCGAATAATTAGTACAGGCGTGGTGCGTTCCGCAGCATTCAATGCATTGCTTAGATGGGACAACTGCGCTCAAATATTTAAGAAGGAAGCCACCTTAAAAGACGATATATAGTAATGGTCTGCGACACACTATCTATTTGTCTCGGAAACTAACTACACATCTTCCTTGAAAGATGCAGGTGATACTTGATGAGCGACACACTACCTGTTGTCTCGAAAACGAACTACCCTTCCTCCTTGAAAGATGCAGGCGATACTGAACACCCTCCACTCTTTTGGTAGAATGTCGAACCTCTCACAATGTTTCGGTAGTAGTATCAGAATCCACGAATAGAGTTACAAGTGGCTGAAATGTATTTACACACATTATATGAAGCAAGAATATACTAAAATACTTTTAGGCAAAATGAATTTAGGCAAAACGATTTTAGGTAAAACGACTGCTCGGCAAGTAACTGTCTGTTAAAGAAAGTGAAGTGCTGAAACTTTAGGCAAAACATCTTTAGGCAAAATGACATTAGGCAAAATGACTTTAGGCAAAACAAATTTCAGGCAGTACAATTTTAGGCAAAAAGACTTTAGGGGAACTTAAGCATGCGATTTATAATTTTAGGCAAAAAACTTTACGCACAAAGATTTTAGGCAAAATGACTTTAGGCAAAATGACTTTTAGGCAAAATGACTTTTAGGCAAACCAACTTTAGGCAAAACTATTTTAGGCAAAATGGTTTTAGGCAATACGACTTTAGGCAAACTAACTTTAGGCAAAACACTTTAGGCAAAATAACTTCAGGCAAAATGACTATAGGCAAAACAAATTTTAGGCAAAACGAAGGTGGGGAAACACGACTAGGCAAAACGATTTTAGGCAAAACGACGCGCCCCCGTACCAGTCTACAAGAGAATTTATACATATATTATCATTGTTATTGTTTCAAAACAACAGAAAAACATTCACCTTTACAAAACCTTAATATAGTTATTTATCTTCAAAATTTATGTGTAAAGCCTTCCTTCTCTTTAAAAACCTTGTAAAAAAATGCTATTATTTACCTTAAAAATATTTTGTCATAAATCTTATGTACATACATTCGTATATAACATTATAACAAATCTTCAAAAAATACAAAAACCCTATAATATACAAAGTGTACATAATTCAAAGTATCAAAAAAAATTCTGAAAACATTATACGGTAAAATGACAAAAAATTTAAAAATTTAAAAAACATCAAACACAACAAAACTATATTTGACTCCACCCCTCCATCTAGGCAGTGGATCAAACAAGTCTACACACACTGTTTCAGAGGTTACATCACCCCTGTACATTTCTCATTCATTACTTCTGTCTGTGCACATAACAAACAACTGTTTACATTCTTGGCTGCAGTTCAGTAAACATGTTTCAACCCACCAAACCCCTGAACATGTTTCACAGTTTTTCTCACTCCATGGTATCCAGATTCCACATGGATCAGTGTGCAAATTTCAGTTTGTAAACTATTAGGTACACACAACACACATATAGGCACATTACTGTTTAGGTTTTAAAAAATATGTCCTTTTATCACAAAATTTCCTTTTATTACTTCTCTGCAATCTGCAGAACTCAATTCCTTGATTACATCCTCGGCAACTTCATCCTTAATTTTTTCCGAGAACGCTTTCATCTCAGTCTCTACTTCTGTCATCTGTTTACACAAACTCGTGATCCCATGTGCATCACCTCTTATTTTACTAAATTTTTCCTCCACATTATCCATAGGTACGTTCCCTGTTCACCTCATCTCGAAACTTTTCAAATGTGTTTCCAATGTTTATGTTTTCATGTACCTCATGCCCAACAAATTTAATATTTTCTTTTAACACTATTACTTCCCTTTCACAAGTTTATAAATTATCTTACGCCCTTGCCACTCGTGATTCACAGATCTCAACCCTTATGCACATGCGGAAATTTGTTCGTATACATTAGGCTGCATATTTTTAATTTCAGTTCTCACTTTTACAAATTCCTGTCGCATTTCCTTTGTCATGCACTCTATTTTAAGTTGCCCTTGTGCAATTTGTTGTTTCATTGTAATTAAAATTTGCATCATCTGTTCGGACCCCTTCATAACCTCGCTTTGAATAGGTCCTGCAGGATGATCCATGTTACCAGACATTTCCTGGGGACCTGGAAAATCCTGGTTAATTAATTCTGTGTTAAAATTTCCCTAGTCTTCAAGATTTTCTGCAAAATTTTCCGAGTTCTCTGAAAAATCCAGAAATTCTTCCCCACTGTCCAGACTACTCATTTTTACACTTAACTGAAACCAAATAAAGCGATTTCTACCTAACCAGTGTTACAAAAAAAAATAATAAGTTTTTAAATTACGACCTTAATTGATGTGCCGTGATTGGTGCTCTGTCTCATGTAGTCCCACAATGCAACGATCTCGAAGTTCTGCGTAGTTCCGCGATGTGGAGCTCTCGAAGTTATGCTGCATACTGGACACCCTGGGTTTCGCAGCTTCTGTCTCCCATGGTTTTTACAACATGTAGACAATGCACTAGTTCAAACAGTCAGTCGGTAAACAGCCAATGGTTGATGGATGGGTACATACCTTGAAGTTCTGACGTATTTTTTGATCGCAGGGCGTGTAGAAGTCCGTGCCAGCCACATATTGGGCCGCCAAATGTTACCACTCACCACCTCCAGCTAGCTCAAAATTAGGTGATGAGTGAACATACAGGTTAGTAGCAGGTCACGAAGAAATTTATACGCAATTTTCGATGTATTACCTGTTGTTTTTTATTCACTTAAAAACAAAATTTCACATTCTTCCGCACCACAGAACAAAAAAAAATTCAATGTACATACAGAAAAGAAAAAACACGTAGACTCTTCTTACTAATTATTATCCCGTGGTTGTGATAACTCACGGTAAATTGCCCCGATAGGTTTCGGGCAGCGACGGCTAAATAAAAAGCTTTTGTCACCTCACTTAAGGCTTTGCTAACAACTACGGTCAAAAAAAAAATTCTAATTTATAAAAATGTCCTGAAAAAAATTATTTATTTGGCATCGTCCGGCCCGTAGCCGTATTTTAATTAGTAGTTGTATTTTAATGAAAGAGCATTTCTATGTTACTCTAGCCATCGCCCGACCAAGAACTCTTGTCTTGGTGCTCAGACAATGACTGCTCGGCACTGTGTTCAGACAATGATTGCCCAGCACGGTGCTCGGTTAATGACTAACTATACAACCTTCCTTCCTTTTGTGCGGGCAGTGTCCTGGGCTCGCTGATGTAATTCTCAGCCAATCATGGTGCATGGCAACATAAACTTCAACAAAATTCTTAATTCTGTTCCCACGACACAGCAATTTTGTCTCTTTCTCAGACTCCCGTGACCGTGACTCAAACGCCTAGCGTGTGAAACAAAGCCTCGATCGTGGAAATAACAAAAGAGAATTACATCAGCACGCCTTCCCACACAAAGAAGCCAGCAAAAAAAAAAACTACTTGAAATACTTGAAATTGAAACTTATTGATTGATTTATTTATTTATTAATATTGTAACATGCCCACCAACAGCCGAGGGCTTTAGCGGTGGGCACGACATATATACAAGGACAACATATAAACAATACAAACAAAATACAAACAAACAAGTAAAGTTAAAATAAGTATAACTATTAAAAATAAACATCAAAATATAAAATGCATGAAAAGAAATACAAAACATAGACATTACAGTATAATAAAATTACTAATTGAAGGCTTATGTAAAAATTAATTTAAAAATATATATATATATATATTATATATACCTAGCTACACTTTCACAGATTAAGATGATCAATTTTATTGAAATTAGAAATGAGTCGAAAAATTATATCATTCTTTTTATGGTATGTACATAAGGTAGATGTTAAACGGCTGTTAAATTGGAGAATTCTAATGCCAGTATTATCAAGAATGGACTTACAATTTAATTTTGAACAGTAACAGTTTTTAATAAATACATAATCCAGATAGATACGGCGTTCAGAAAGAGAATCTATAGTAAGCTGAGAGAAGTTTTTAAGTTTAATTATTTTATCAAATTTATTCGGAATGGATTCTAATTTATTGCTATCGGAAGTAGTAATTGAATTCCAAATAACTTCTAACTTAGATCTAACAAGTGATAAATAAAGACAAACAAGAGAGTCACTGTTTGTAGCATAGAACGTAATATATTTGATTAATGCTAATGTTCTATTTGAACTAGTAACTACGTAATTTACATGCAAGTGAAAATATAGTTTTGAGTCAAGTAGTATACCTAAATCTTTTATAGAAGAAGTGATTGGGATTATTTTAATGTTAAGAACATAATCATATTTTACAGGATGATATTTCCTTGTGAAGGAGATAATTTTTGTTTTACTTGTGTTAAGAGTTACTAAATTTAATAAGCACCATTTATTAATTTCATGTATATCAATTTCAAGCAACAAGCAGTCATTGATAGAGTTAATACTTCTGGAAATTTTAAAATCATCGGCAAACAATACACCACTTGAATGTTTAGGTACAAATGTAATATCATAAATGAAAATATTGAAAAGTAATGGAGAGAGAGTGCCACCCTGCGGGACCCCAGATGGAACTTTAAAATATGAAGAATAACTGTTGTTGATGGAAACAAAAAAGCATCTATTATGAAGGTAGTCGGAAAACCAGGTTACAAAATTGCCACATAAACCAAATTTAGCAAGTTTACTCAGTAAAATATCATGGTTAACAGTGTCGAATGCTTTCGCAAGGTCAAAGTAGCAGGCATTTACCTGACCCCTATTCGTTACCTCATAATAAATAGGATTTAGAAAGGACACAAGGTTGGTTGCTGTGGTCATACCAGTTCTAAAACCATGTTGTAAAGGAGACAGTCTGATTTTAATTGGGAAATTTAAGAATTTAAAGACAATTTTTTCAAATATTTTAGACAAACCATTAAGGATAGAAATAGGACGGTAGTTAGATACCATTAATTAAGAACCGCTTTTGAGAATGGGAATTACCCTTGCTATTTTCCATTTGGTGGGAAACTTTTGACTTTTCAAACTTACGTTAAATAAATGTTTAAGAAGTGGTGTTAATATGTATGAACAGCCTTTAAGAACAAAGTTAGGTATTCCATTCAGGACCGCATGACATAGAAGATTTTAGGGATTTAATACCCCAAAGCACAAGACTTTCAGAAATAACGGGGACCAAAATGGTATCATGGTTTGACGTTGATACATTAATATTATGATTGTGGTTAGTAGATGAATATACATTAGAAAAATATTCAGCAAAGGTATTAGATAGCAAAACAGGGTCAGAAGACACATCATCATTAACCTTGAGATAATACTCTTCACTGTAACCATTTCTCATTATTTTTACATAGCGCCACAACTTTTTAGGGTAAGACCTTACTTTGTTATTAATATGTCGAGTCCAATTGATTTTGTCACGTTTGATTAGATATTTACTTGCTTCCTGTAGAATGAAAATTGGGAATAGTAGATCATGTTTCTTTTCTGTAATTTATGGAAGTGTTTTTTAGCTTTTAGATTAAATATTAATTCACTAGAGAACCAGCAAGGGTATTTAGTATATTTTTTAGAAATAACAGGAATAAATTCATTCATACTGTTACATATGCAGTTAGAGAGTTGATCCACTAAAAAATTAACATCTGTAGATTTATAGAATAAAGACCAATCAAAATTTTTTATGGAACTAAAGAGACCAAGATAATCCCCATTTTTATAATTTTTGAAATTAGTCGAAGAATTAGACTTATATGGTAAAGAGTCTAAAATTAATTTTATAAATAATGCTGGATGATAGAAGTCTTATTTTACGAGTGGATCAGTTGCTTGAGACACTTCACAGATTGATGAGTTTGAAAAAAATAAATCTAAAAGATTAGGGGGAGGCTGAGTGTTGTTGTATTGGATAAGGCAGAGGCTAGAAGAGAAATTGAGAAGACTCTGTGCCTTACGATTAGTGTTCACTTGTAAGTTATAATTGGACCAGTCGATACCAGGAACGTTGAAGTCACCAAGGATCAGTATTTCATCTTGAAGGGACGAAAGTTTGTCTTCAAGATATTCAAAATACGATAAATACATAGTTAACTATGTGTTAGGTGGTAAGTAGATAGTACCAATAATAACTTGTTTAGATGAATTACTTTTAATTTTAATCCATACGGCTTCCACACCAGGATAATCAAGTGTATTAATTAGCTCAACTGAAGCAAATTTAAGTTTATTTACCACTATTAGAACACCACCACCACGTTTTTTCAATGACAGTAGAGAATCTCTATCTTTTCTAAATATAAGATATTTGTCCAAGAAATAATGCGAATTTATACTCGTTTCGTGGAACCAGGTTTCAGTTAAACAAATTATATTATAATCAGAAGTAAAAAGGTTGTCAGAAAAGACTGTTGATTTGGTTCTTAGTCCTCTGACATTTTGATAAAAAATGACACACTCCTTAGAAACTGAATGCAGGAGAAATATTAAGGCAGAGGTGTTCCTCCAGACACCCGGGATGAATTAGATAAGGTAGATGTGGATGCAGGCACAAACGCAATTAAGGGCTGCGGGCTGGATTTACTGACTTCAGTCGGATTCGTTGATTCAGAGACGTTAATTATTTGATCTGGGTGCAACTTCCTGTAGAAAGGGCTAATTAAGCACCCACTTGGCCAAAAAACGATGTTATTGATCCTTAAAAAGTCTTCCTCCAATACAGAAATATGAAAGGATGCATAGGAATTAAATTTTGTTCTTAGTTTGGTTACCTTCACTTGGGATAGATTAAGTTCATTGGAAATGTAATCGGTAATTTCCTGTTCATTCACAGATGGATCAAACCTTGTAACAAATAATGCTTTTGTTCTTCTGAATGTTGGTTTAGATACCAAGTGTAGACACATTCCTTATCCCCACTTGTGTCGGCGTTTTCTTCCGGTCGTGATCTTGTTTACCGACGGTGTTCCCGTTAGCCTTGCGCCTATGTTGCATCACTGTAAAGCCGTCATTGTCCACAGGTGGCATGTTTTTGCTAGACCCCGTGACGTCACGAGAATCCCGCTGAGTTGAAAGTAGGTCACTGTTCTGGCTATTGTTCTGGCTGGACTGGCTTCGGTCACCCGAAAGAACCGGGATTTCCACACGGGCAGTTTTCTTCCTGTTGGAAGAATTTATGAGTGCTCGACTATATGATTTTTCCATATCATTTTTAAGAGTCAATTTTTGATTAATCTGAGAAAGCTCATTTTTGATCTCAGCTGTTTCAGCACGCGAATCCATCAGTAGGGTCTTCAGTACTTGGTTTTCACTTCTGAGCTCATCTACTTTAATACAAAGTGATTTAACAATAGTACATAAATCATCCATATTGCAGGTGGTTGTTTAAAGTTCACAATGAAATCCTTTCGAGAGTAGTTCAAGGCTTCCCGTTGATTTTAGTTCAGAATCATTTTGTCCCGTCTTCTTAGGAGATCTAAACATGTTGATTTCTTGACTTAAAATCAATGCGCGATCTTCATTATAGGGCAATGGAAACCCCTGGAAATCAGGTTGTTCAATAATCGAAGAATTAATGATGAAAAGAAATCACTACCGGCACAGATCACGTCTGAATCAACATACAGCCGCCGAGCGCGCGCGCACACACGTCCGTCTGCTCTGAACACCGGGCCGCATAGAGACATGCAAAATTCGCGGATTCATTTCGCGATAGGCTAGCATCAAAACAACTATACCTTCGTACCACTTCTGCGATTGCCCCACATTTTATCCGGGGAACTGTGAGCCAATGGGAAACACTAAACCAAGAAAGTGCCGAATTATGGACAGCCTAGTTGAGACGTCTCATGCGTCAGTAGTCAATGAACAGGTGTCATTTCCGCGAGTATTTAAAGGACTGTGGAGTCTATCCTAGAGGTCAATGAATCCGCAAATTTTGCAGGTCTCTACTTATGCATTATAAAAACAAAAGCAATAAACCAGATAAATTACGTTCACGATACCTGACATGGTCAGTTCAATATTACTTCTAAAAGGAAAAACTTTACATCATTTGATAACTTAACCCAGGGGTCGGCAACCTTTTGAGTCGGAAGAGTCCAAAATTACAATTTACAAAATTTCAAAGTTTTGAAATAGCTACAAAAATTTTTCTTGCCAACAATAAATAGTACTTGCATAAATAAAGCTTTTTGATAAAAAAAATATATTTATTCATAACAAAAATATCAATTTATTCATACTTATATAAATAGTGTTTTTTCACAACAAATTAGATAATATATATATGGTATTAATATATTATCACTTATTATTTAAGTAAAAAATTTAAAAATTAAACATTTACTTACAACACTAACTTGTACTTCAATAACAAACAATTGAGCAAACAAATTCAATGGGAGTGATGGCTTTGCATGGTTATTCAAGTAGAAAAATTAAACTTTACTAAACAATGTAACTTGCACTTAAAAATAAAAAAAACAATAACATACATTTGAGCAAACAAATTCAATGGGAGCATTAGCTTTGCATGATTTTAGAAAGTTTGGATAAATTTGGCTTATAACTTGTTGTTTTAAGTTTCAAACATGACTCTAAATATTCATTTGTTAGTTGGCTTCTTACTTAACTTTTAATTATATTCATGCAAAAGAACGCTTGTTCGCACGAATGTCGATCCGAAGATAGTCAGCACTCCAAATGTCAACTTCTTCACCTCACTGTAGCAATCTGGAAGACTATTCCATGCGTCGAATATAAGTGCCTCCACTCGCGGAATTTCATTTAAAGCTGTCCACTTTTGTTGCATTACGCACATACATTTCTGGACCTCAAACTCTTCCAACTTGCTTTTCAACTCTGTAAATTTTCCACTCAACAAAGATTTACTTTTTAAATCGATCAATTGCATTTCTAGAGATCCAGTATCAACTCCGAACGGCTCAATGTGGATTTTGTTACTTTTTGTGTTAAGAGGATTTACTATGAATGCTTAAATCTGTCAGCAAATTCATCTTTAATTTTTTTTTATAACTGTGCTGAAGTAATTTGTGTCAACAGTTGCACTGGTTTTATCGCGATATTGCTTTAGAAATTGAAAATGAAGTAATTTACCGCTCTGAATATTTTCTGCAATAAAAATTATTTTTTCTTCGAAACAAACCAATTCTTCTACCAAAATATAGGCTGGGTTTCCCTTTTCCTTGCAGTTTTAGATTCAGCACATTTAATTTCGCTGTGATATCCACCATAAAGTAAAATTTTTGCAACCATTTGCCGTTCTCTAAGTCAGGGTGATTAATGCCTTCTTCATTGAGGAATGTATTTATTCCATTCAAGCACAAAGCAAAACGTTTCAACACCTTACCTTTGGAAAGCCATCGCACTTTATTGTGACGGAGGTCGGAATACTAAGTCTCCATTTTGTTTAAGAATTCTTTAAACTGACGATGGAAGTGTGCTTTTGACTAGATGCTGTTACCAAATTCATGATCTCAACTATTTCGGCCGGAAATGTTAGGGCACAAAACGCTTCTTGGTGTATTATGCAGTGAAACGTAAGAATTTCGTAGTTTATTTTGCTCTGAAGAATTGTTATTGTCCCTATCTTCGAGGCATTTTTGCACGGCATTCGCTATATCTTCCCTTCTAGTTTGTCCCGAGAGCGGTAGCAATCCTAGAAGTTCTTCTTTTGGATCTTGGGAAGACATATACCTAACAAAAAGGGCAACTTGTGCCGTGTCTTTTATGTCTTAAGACTCATCTAAGCAAGTGATCAGGCAGACGCCAGTTGAATGTCTTCCACCTGCAAATATGTTACATTTGAAGACATTTTAGCTATTTTATCTTGTACTTTTTTAGCGGATAGTGGCCAATCTGTGATTTTTTTTTTCAAGATTTCTGGTTTGTTTTTGAAATCACGAAACAGTTCTTTAGATGCACGTATGAAGCAATCTTTGACATATTCACCATCTGTGAATGGTTTGCCTTTTTTTTGCAATTTCTAGTGATACCGCGAAGCTTGCCAGATTAACATTACTTGTAGATTGCGTCCAGTTACTTAACATGGAACTTGATTGCTGTTTTTGTTTTCGGAGCTCGTTGACAGATTTTTTTCCTTTCTTAGCTGGCTGGATATTTACTAGCAAACTGAGTATGTTTTGTAGTGAAGTGTCTCTCTAAATTTGATTTCTTATTGTGTGTTAGTTTTTCGTGGCAAATGAGACAAGTTGGAAGGCCATCTGAGTTGCATATGAAAGCGAATGACTCCGTCCAATCCCGATTGAATTCTCGATGCTCTTCTTCAGTTTTTCTCTTTTTTTTGTAGATGCCATGCTTGTGGTGAAGCTGTAATAAAGAATTTTTAAAATTATTATTTAGGTATCCAAAACAGCAGATGACAAGTTTTGCAATTATTTACTATGTCAACATATACCTAAGTAAATACATACGAGAAACTGGGCATAATGAAATATAAGTTATCAAAAAACAATTTACAATGATATTTCCCGATTAAAAATACCTACCTAAATAAAATAAATAATTCTCTAATAATTTAATTATTAAAATAAATAATTTAGACACGAAACACTGTTTGTCTCACTCTCTCACATGCTGATTGACTATAAGTACATAGTTTCATCGCATCTGTGGTCGCCTCCCGTGTGCGGTGATCGCCAACTGGCACGAACGGACTTGTCAGAACGTGTTTATTACGGCGCAGTCTGCGAAGTTTAGTTTTTTTTTAATTTTGGCAAATATCAGATACTTAGTTTACGAGTAAAGGTGTTATGCCCAGCTATGCCGAAATCAATGAAAATTGCCAAACATATAAACAATCTAAAACTGCAAATATCTACCTACTTTGATCCTCAAGAGTTCAAAAATAGGTTTATTAAATAACAATTTATAGGTACTTACACTTATTATTATTTTAATGCTAATTTTAAAATAATAAAAGCTATAAAATAGATAAATAACAAAATAGGTAATTTATTAAATACATATATTTTAATAAAACCACTTACGCGGTAATATCAAACAGAAGTACTTTGTTTCTTTTTTGACAATTCTTATTGACTTCAAAAAAGTAGTTAGGTATCTTATTTGGAAAAAAATATGCATAATATGTATTTTAAATATATAATACTTAATATGTTACCTACCTTTACTTCAGTTTTATTATTATTATTATTATTATTATTATTATTATTATATATGTACATACATACCTTTGAGAAGATAATTCACTTCTAACTCTTCTACTTGAAACAAAAAACTATACGTCACAGCCAAAGCACTGGTGAAGACGCCAAACTGTCTTGCATCGAAAGCAAATTAAAACCTACATAGAAACATCCGACCACAGCGTCATTCCAGAGCTTCCGACGGACTGACGACAGTGACGACGCGTGTCACGGGGGAGGGGTGAGGTGAAAAGCGAGTACAAGTGGCTGAGAGATAGAAATGGTGCCTAATCCTCGTTAATCAATTCAGAACTATTTTTTAATTATTTTTTTCATAAAATAAATCATTATTGCGTATGGAACTAAAGAGCCGCAGGTTACCAAACCCTGACCTAACCTGAGATATGACAACAATTTAAAACAAATTATTATGACTGGATTTGCATGGGGAAGGCTATAATCTGGGTTGTTACAACATATGCCAGCCACCACTTTTGGTCATATACAGTGGTTATATATCCACTAACTTCTGTCATTTGTAGTTTTTCAGGGCATTTTCGGATGGACACTGTTTCCTCTATTGTATCTTCAGAGAATATTATTTTTACACATATCTTTGATGCACTTGAATTTACAGGCATATAAGCATGATATTGCTGTGTTCCCTTAATAGTTACTGGTTGGCTGAAACTGTTATTCAGAAATTTCTCAGACTCAACATACTCATCTTGTGTGGAGAAGGTGAAATTAATTCCAGATAAATTTTCAACTGCCCATTCATAAAGTTGGATAGGTGTTAAAATTTGGTCGTCACATGAACGTTGTAGGCTTGCTCTTGCAGCAAGTCTCTTCACTGAGCCCCCAACTCCATCACATGGTCCTTTTCCAGTAGCGGAAAAATGCCATTCTGCCTCTACACCAAAGTCTTGCTTATGATATCATAGTTGATAAAAGTTTTTCTTATTTTTATATCGTGCAGCACATCCATCTGAGTAATAAAAAATCTTTTTTGGCACTGATTGTAACTTTGTTGTCATGAATTCAAACAATTTTTCTGGAATGTATACACAGAAACAGAATTATGATCCAAACATGGTAAAATTACAACAAAACCTAAATGCTTAAGTTTATTATTCTCTGTGTAATAAATCACAAATGGATGTATTGTCACATGATCACTTGCCCAGTGGAAACTTTGAGCTTCGTCCTGAACGACAATATTATAGTATTAAGAGTTATATAGGTTTACTAAAAACTCAGACACTTTGATTTTTTTTGTCATTAATGAATGATGACTGCTGCTTTGGAATAAAATCATGATTTTTCAAAATGGTCAATTTTGTCACAGAAAATATTTATAAAATTCTCATTAGATTTCTGTAAAGTTTGGATACTACAACAATCAACAGACACCCACTGACGATAAGTGACATTTTCTTTAAGATTTTCTTCAAAAGCCTCGTCAATGATTTTGTGAATTGGGGCAACACCTGGGCATTCTGAACATTCACTTGTATAGCAATTAATGTTTGGTGGATTACACAGAATTTTTGCCAAACAGTGTTAATAAGTATTTAGTTGTCTATTTGTCAATGCTCCTAATTTCATATTTTCTGTCATTAACTTCAAGTTCTGGTGGATTGTGCATACACAGACTGAACGTGTACCACTTTGGCCTGCCAGTATGCAATGGTTTGGTCTCAGCTCGGCAAATTTTGAAACTCCCCTTGTAATATCTGAGAATCTTTCCTTAAACAATAAATAAGCTTCCTTCAGATTACACAATATTAGTCGTTTTGACATTTTTGTTATAATTCCATTTGAATTGACAACAGTCAAACAGTCCTTAATACGGGGCATTATTCTGCTTATATCATTACTTAAATAAAATGACTTAACGATATCGACAATAGCTTTTGAAAGAGGTTTTCCAGGCTTTGAGTTAGGGCTTTCCAAAATAACCTTTTCTTTTAATATTTTTTTTTGCCTGTCTCACCATATAATTTTGTGCATTAAATTCAAGCATTATTTTCCTAATGCCCCATTTCTCTAGGAGACATGTAAGTATCATTAACTTCTTAACTCTATTTGTTGATGAAGAAAACTTTTCTTTGAGGTTTTGTAAAACTAACTCCTCTAGGGCTGGTATTTATAGTCACATCTTGAGCAAAGTCTTGAGGCCGTCTTGACGAAGACGGTCATGTTTCTCAAGGCAGTGATTTCAATCTCCATGTTTCATAGTCCGCGAACAAGACGAGCTTCATGAAGACTACATGCTCAAGCAAGAGCTTGTTTGCCGTACTTACGGCTTGACGAAGCACTTACTTGAGACAGCCGAAAAGACACGAGCATACACAAACTTTGACGATTGAACTGTTTTCGTTAAATATTCTGGTACTATTCACACCAAGCACTGAGGGCCAATATTATGACCTCCGGCTAAATCCTCAGGTTAGCTAGCCTCCAGGTAAGGCTAGCCTCCGGTTAACGAACGAGGGGTGTATTATGACCCATACTTAGCCTGCGGTTGGCTAACCGGAACCTGACGAAGCGTGTGGTGTAATAATGGGTGTGTTGGTAATGAAATAAAACAGAATTTGGTAACTTTTGTTGCAAGACAGTTATTTTTTCTGGTAGAATGTTAGTCAGCTGTTTGTTTGTATTGTGATTCGGAATGTTTACAGCTGCAGTAAAGAAATATGCCGCGAACTTTATCTTGCAACAGATATAATTAAATTAACCAAAAACTACTTTGACGTCAAACCTGCTTTGTATTAAACCATAAAATTACAATTTACGATTCAAAACCGTGTTTTTTCAACTTTACTCTTGTATTGAAACTCATGATTTTGTTAGGTTATATATTAAGCCAAAACTAACGAAGTAATTCTATACCAACAAATAAATAGGGATGACATTTTTGCTAGAGAACACGTATTTCTTTCATAAATTTATTTCATAATCAAATAATATAGACCCCGTTTCGGGAAAATACTTGTCGATTTTCATTTCACTGGTGTAGGTTTCATTTTTGTACTAATAGTTTCGTATCACGTATCCAAATTAATCCGATCCTGATGGAATTAGTTTGTGGTATAGGATGCTTGCTGTTTTAATTTAGTAGGTCGAGAGATCCTAGATATATTCACTGGGGAAATAATTATGATTGTAAAATGTATACGAAAGAAATATATTTTTACAAGACCTGGCATAATTTGTTTGCATCGTGATATGTTAGGTATTTTGTGTTGTGTACAGGATTTTTCAACATTCTAAATTAAAACAGCAAGTATAATGTAAAACAAGACCAACATATAAAGGGTCATGCCGATAGGATCAAGGGATAAAATTGGATACGGTAAACAGAATTATTCCAGTGCTGTTTTCGTTTTGCACTTGCGTGGCAGGTAGATAATAAGTACCTAATGGTTTGTAAGATAGGGAAGGGATAATTGGGTAACATTTATTTTCACATTCAATTGTATTCATTGAATTATAACTAAGTCTGAAGTCGTATGAAGTGCATTTCATTCCCGGCATATGTCCACTGTATTACGAATAAAAATTCACAGATACAACTTCCACGAAAACACGCATTTTATAGGTACCTACCGGTAATAATAACCCTCGTTTTGCAATTTTAAAATTCACTTATTTACACATATTCTTAAGCAGGAACATTTAAGTTTATATACATAGCATACGTTTATGTACCTACTTCGTGATCAATTTAAGTCAAATAATAATACACGACTCGACGAGAATAGAAAAGCGTGACTACACTTTCATGCCATGTAATTTTTATTAAAACTTTGACGAATGCGAAGCATTTTACATTTAGTAATAAATTATTCCATCGCATCCTGCAAATATTCAATAGAATTCCTCAAATAGTCATCATCACTAACAACAACTAACCTCGCCTGATACATCGCCATTTTATTTTCTGTTGCTTAGCCTCCGGTTAAGCAGCTAGCGGTCGGTTCATCCACCCGCTAGGTTAGCCGGAACTTTAACTGGAAGGTAGACGTTAACAGGGAGTCATAAAACCGAAATAAGAGCTAGCCTGCGGTTAAATTTTAGCCGGAACTTTATCCGGAGGTCATAAAACCGGCCCTGAAACCCCAGAATTTGAGGCTATTTATAGTAACAAGATTTAGTGAGTATATATCACTACATTCGAAGTGCGTTTGTACGGTGATGTGAGGAAATTGTTTATTGTTATAATACTCTTGAATCACACATGGAAAAATTGATGTTTTGCGACCACAAATATGCACACCTTCTAGTACATCTCAAATTGTGTCACTTGAGATGAATGAAATTAAGAACTTTATAGACTTTTATCTTTCCTGTGTAAGTTTAACATTAAGAAATTGTGTATCTAACGATTTAATAATACCCTTTTAAAAAATAATAAAATTAAGTTAGCATCTTCAGAACTGTTAATACTGAATTACTACTTGTTTAAAAGCTACTTGTCTTTACAGAATTATAAAAAAATATTTCAGGTAGTGAAAAACTTTTTTTTGTTGAGAAAATGTCACTCTGCTTCAGCTTCAGGATAAGGTACAGTAAATGTTAGTTTAATAAAAATATCAGATTTAACTACACAGTAAAAGAAAATTTTTAATTTAACTAAGAAAAATGTATATGTTTAGAATTATAACAATAAGTTTGAACGAATCTGATAAGGCTACATGGTAAGGAACTTAAAATTTTGTAAAACCCTTTATAAAGTGTTTGTTTGTTCATCAATAATATAAGACATTAATTTCCTCATATAATAGGTTAATTTTTCTTGTTCAAGTTACTTGTGATTCTATAATTTAATCTTATTATAAGTAAAATATGTCTCAAAGCCTACTGCGTATGAAATAACCAAATCAATAAACTGAGCTATGTATTTAAATATATTATAACAATTAGATTTAAAAAAAATAATCTAATAAAATTTCTCTTAAGCTATATTTGAATTTTTCATTAACTGTAACTATAAAAAAAAATTACTGTCAGTGCCAGGATTTGAACCACATTTATATTAGTTTCTCTATGCATGGGTTTGAAACCCAACTCCCTAACCATTGCACTACCAAACTTCTAACGAAACTTGTGGAAAATTATGTTTATGGACAGAGTAATGCCACTTTTTGTTAAATTATTTTTAATGTATTCTGGGTGTCACGTAGAATTAAATTTTCTGATTGTGATATGTACCATCAACCATCATTAAACACATCGTTTTCCACATCCATTGTACTCGTTCTGTGATTGATATGTAAATAAACGTGTCTGTTTAGCACTTGAAAATGTAACCACTGGTCACAAACAAACACTAAACTCATTTAAAATACATATAAAATTGCTTCAGCACTTCATATAGGATTTATTTAAGTTTAAAAATACGAGGTTCACGAGAATCCGCCATTTTCTACATTGCGATCAGAACAAGCAATTGCTTGAGACATGCCTGCATTGGTCTTGGCAAAGACGATCTTATTTGTGTTCTTAAGCACGGTCTCAGTGACTATGAAACATGCATCTACGATGGTGTTCTCAAGCAACGACTATGAGACAGGAGAATGCCCTCTCAGAAATAAGAAATATGGGACTACCATAAGATGGTCTTCATCAAGATTGTCTTGTTTACGATCACTTGAGATCATCTCAAGCAACCTCTATGGCACACAAATGTTAAATAAGAATGCATATAAGAATTTCTTGACGAAGGAATTGCTCAAGACGTGAATATAAATACCACCCTAGATTCTCATCATCACTAGATGAATCTTCAGCTGCTAAAAAAAGTTTACATTTCAATGCAGAGTTTATCTTTTTTACTTTCTCTGTAGAAGCATTAGCTTACAGTGAATTTTCTTAACATTATTAGGAGACTCTGCTAGTTCAACTATTGAAGTATTCATTTGTTCAATTACAATTTTTGGATCTAATGAAAAGGATGGGTCATTTGGCTGAGAACTGTATTCCTCACTAGTTTTGATTGGAGAACAAGACAGACCAGAGGGGCCAGGTGTATTAGTATTGTCTACCTTTAAATTTTTCAATTTTTTCCTACAAAATTCACAAATTTTGGCTTCTTTAGGTATTTCAGGTACTTAACATCCAAGATGATAAAGACCATCTCACTAACATCATATAAGGTCCTAGCTTATTGTATTTTCATTGTGTTTTTCAAAGAGCTTCAATAAATTTAAAAAATAATATTCTTGTAAACACTCATTAAATATAAAAATACTTTTAAGGAATTAAAAGAACTTGTATTTTAACTTATTTGAGCACAAAAAATTGTTCACTCTTAAACACCTACATTATGTACTGACATCCTACTCAAACCAACTGCAGATGCAGACTAAACAATATAACACAGACAGAAGAGAGAACTGAGAGTGAGACTGTCTCAACTTGACTGTGAGGCTCTTGTCAGCTCATGAAACAATCAACAGACCTAACCACTATTAGTATCTTTCAAGTCACAACTTGAAGAATCATCTAGAACAGACTCTGCTGATTGTTATTGATGAGTGTCTCTTTACATTTTCAAATAAAATGCATTAGGTATAAAGTAAGTAAGTTACAAAAACTATTCCCAACTTAACTAAAAAGAATATATTATTTCGTAAATAACTAAATTGTCTTAGAGGCAACCTTCTTAAGTACATACCTACTTAATTATGGTAATAATCACCATTATAAATAAATTAAATAACGTAGGGTTTATAGTATTAAACTGAAACAAAAACTTATAAAATTATTTTAAATTCTTATTTAACTATGAAACTATTAGCCTCTCAATTTGAAATTTTGAGAATAAATTACCAAAAGTACAAACTATTTATAGCAACTTTTTTAAAATTTTCAAAAATGCACTTTTTGAGAAAATTAAAATTAAAATTTTGTATGTGATTTCTTAAAAATACTTTTTATAACAAAGTATGTTGTGTTGTACATAAAAATAAAGAGTACATATTTAAAGCTGAGTGAAATGACACCACTCCCATCTCTATAGCTCAATAGGAGAAAAGCTATGGTGATCTCAAAATATGTTGGTTATACTTTTAGTGGATTTTGGGAAACTTTACATAGCCATAATTTTGAAACCGTTTGAGATATTTGAAGGAAAAAAAATTGTATTTTTCTTAATCTCTATGAGGACAAACTTAATACCAAAGTTCATTCTATTCTGAGGTGGTCAGGTTTATACCCTGTAAAACCACATGCAATCCAGCAACAATAATTTGTTATACATTTTTTGTCATATTTCAGGTTAGATGTAAAGTTTTTCCTTTCAGAAGTTATTGTGAACGTAATCCTTCCGGTTTATTGTATTTATTTTAAAAATACATAAGTTTTTTTCCTAGTTGTTTTTTTTTGCTGGCTTCTTTGAGTGGGAAGGCATGCTGACATAATTCTCCTTCGTTATTTTATAACGGTTCGTTATATACAAAATAAACAGTTCAACGCTGATTGTAATTTTTGTTGTTTTTTATTATTTTTATTTTTCTAAACAGAATGCTCCGACGAATCCAAACACTTGCAATAGTTCATTCACTCGTTCCACACATATATCTGCCCGTCGAAAACTGCCCTCAGTTCGCTTGATGAGATTTAATAATAAAATAATAACGTTGATTAAGTCCTTCAGTAATGTTTTACTGCAAGTACACGAAGATGGTGCGACCTGGAACAGGGCCGCACCCAGCGAAAACGAATTCCGCCCCGAGCCAACTGCCGACGAAGGTGGCCGCAATTTCTAATTAAGTTATACCCGAAACAAAAAAAAAGAAAAAGAAAATTAGGTTGTTTTAATATTCGGCCTGGCTCCGACCACCAACGTGAAATTATCACTTCGTAAATTACATTATAATTTAGTGAGAAGCCACCGAACGCGACCTACTGTGGCAGCGCTCGACAGACGACTGGTGAAGTCTGGCCACTCTCTTCTCCACGCAGGGAGGAGAAGTCACCTGACCTCACCGACCAATCACACGCACGCTTCATTCACTCTACAGATATTAGCCAATCACAGAACGAGTTACAATACATGAAAAAACCTTTTACACACAGAACTCTGGGCTTCCCTTGATCAGTCTCTTTTCAATTTTACATCGAAATCGGGGACTTCCATTCTCTTTCTCTCTCCCACACCGTGAGACAGCAGTTATCACTCGGTTCCCATGCAGGAGGGGAATTACCGTCTTTATCTCGGTTGGCGGGGAAGCACTGTTCCTTTCTCACTCCCACTTACAGGCCTCTCATGCCTCTCTTCCTAACCATCACACCAGCCCAGACACAGTCCCGTGATTTATAATTATATTACAATACGTTAATAAAATTTAAGAACAGCAATCATAATACAAATTACTTTACAAAAATAAAAATCATTTAGAAATAACCTGAAAAAGTAGGCCTAAACATGCAAAAATCTAGTACAGCGGCTCATTTGTGAATAATTTCATAAAAAATAGTAATGATTAAAAACGTCTGTTAAAATACAAAATACCTTCTTAAAACACATAGCAAGCGAAAATAACCTATATTAATAGCCATAGCGTCTGATTATACTGTCTCATAACATACACACCACTCTAAAAACATTGACTTATTTACATTTACCTATACAAAAAGAAGTTTAAAAAGAAAATTATTTAATTAGGAGGGCAGGGTTCTGCAACATTACAATTTCCATGACCGAGGCTTTGCTTCACACGCGAGGCGACAAAGGGTTTTGTCCAGCCGTCGAAGCCCGGAACTTATCCGGGCAATAAAATGTATTTCGTTAGAAGAGTCTACATGTTTTCTCCTTTCTGGATGTACAGATTAAAATTTTTTTTTTGTGTTCTGCTGTGCTACATATATTGTGATTTTTACTAGAATAAAAGAAAAACAGGTAATACATTGAACATTGCATATAAATTACTTTGTGACCTGCTACTAACCTGTATGTTCACTCATCACCTAATTTTAAGCTAGCTGGAGGTGGTGAGTGGTAACATTTGGCGGCCCAACATGTGGCTGGCACGGACTTCTACACGCCCTGCGATCAAAAAATACGTCAGAACTTCAAGGTATGTACCCATCCATCAACCATTGGCTGTTTACCGACTGACTGTTTGAACTAGTGCATTGTCTACACGTTGTGAAAACCATGGGAGACAGAAGCTGCGAAACCCAGGGTGTCCAGTACGCAGCATAACTTCGAGAGCTCCACATCGCGGAACTACGCAGAACTTCGAGATCGTTGCATTGTGAGACTATGTGAGACAGAGCACCAATCACGGCACATCAATTAAGGTCGTAATTTAAAAACTTTTTTTTTTTTTAACACTGGTTAGGTAGAAATCGCTTTATTTGGTTTCAGTTAAGTGTAAAAATGAGTAGTCTGGACAGTGGGGAAGAATTTCTGGATTTTTCAGAGAACTCGGAAAATTTTGCAGAAAATCTTGAAGACCAGTGAAATTTTAACACAGAATTAATTAACCAGGATTTTCCAGGTCCCCAGGAAATGTCTGGTAAGATGGAACATCCTGCAGGGCCTATTCTAAGTGTGGTTATGGAGGGTTCCGAACAGATGCAAATGTTAACTGCCATACAACAACAAATTGCACAGAGGCAACAGGAAACATGACATGACATAATGATGCAAGGGATGAAATTTTCAAACATAAACAACAGGAATTTGTAAAAGAGAAAACTGAAATTAAACATGTGCAGACTAATGTCAGCAATCAAATTTCCACATGTGCATAAAGGGTTTCGAGAGCTTTGAATCACAAGTGGAAAGGGCACAAGATAATTTAGAAACTTGTGAAAGGGAAGTAATAGTGTTAAAAGAAAATATTAAATTTGTTGGGCATGAGGTACATGAAAACATAAACATTGGAAACACATTTGAAAAGTTTCGAGATGAGGTGAACAGGGAACGTACCTATGGATAATGTGGAGGAAAAATTTAGTAAAATAAGAGGTGATGCACATGGGATCACGAGTTTGTGTAAACAGATGACAGAAGTAGAGACTGAGATAAAAGCGTTCTCGGAAAAAATTAAGGATGAAGTTGCCGAGGATGTAATCAAGGAATTGAGTTCTGCAGATTGCAGAGAAGTAATAAAAGGAAATTTTGTGATAAAAGGACATATTTTTTAAAACCTAAACAGTAATGTGCCTATATGTGTGTTGTGCGTACCTAATAGTTTACAAACTGAAATTTGCACACTGATCCATGTGGAATCTGGATACCATGGAGTGAGAAAAACTGTGAAACATGTTCAGGGGTTTGGTGGGTTGAAAAATGTATACCGAACTGCAGCCAAGAATGTAAACAATTGCTTTTTATGTGCACAGACAGAAGTAATGAATGAGAAATGTACAGCGGTGATGTAACCTCTGGAAACAGTGTGTGTAGACTTGTTTGATCCACTGCCTAGATGGAGGGGTGGAGTCAAATATAGTTTTGTTGTGTTTGATTTTTAAATTTTTAAATTTTTTTGTCATTTTACCGTATAATGTTTTCAGAATTTTTTTTGATACTTTGAATTATGTACACTTTGTATTTTATAGGGTTTTTGTATTTTTTGAAGATTTGTTATAATGTAATATACGAATGTATGTACATAAGATTTATGACAGCAAATTTTTAAGGTAAATACTTAATAGCATTTTTTACAAGGTTTTTAAAAAGATGGAAGGCTATACACATAAATTTTGAAGATAAATAACTATATTAAGGTTTTGTTAAGGTGAATGTTTTTCTGTTGTTTTGAAACTAACAATGATACTATATGTATAAATTCTCTTGTAGACTGGTACTAAATATTGTTTGAAGAAATGCTTTTCATTGTGATAATTTCATTGCACTAGGGTAATGTTTTGTTTGTATTAATGTTGTGTCATGGAAAGGTGTTGAATGAAAATTATAAGTATGTATGAGTTATGTTTTCGAAAAATGATAGAATTTTGAAAAGGTTTAATATTTTAAATTAAAGTGCCACACATGTTTAATGGAAAATGTTAATTTGAATTAAATGACAGAGTGTCGCATCCTATATTAAAGGTATGAAATGTAACACTTATACCTTAATGAAAAAACAGTGATCGTGTTTTTAAGCTACAGAAGTAGTATTGTGTTCATGATAGCCAGAGTTTAGGCGAATTTTTTGTATTGCCCTAAATAAGTAGCAAATGTTTTTGGGTAGTGTTTGTGAGGCAGCTGGGGGGCCAGAAGGTTAATTTTAAATATGTTTTTTTTGAAAGGGTGCGTCCCTTCTCCTTGGTCGCTCCCACCCCTCATCAATGTTAATTAATATATGTGTTGCTGCTGAAAGGGGAGATATAGTTTGAAACCTAAGGAAGGTCATGTGTTCACGTAATTTGTTTTTTGAAGTAGAGAAGTGTAGGACTGTATCATAATGAAGTGTTTGTCATGCCATGACTGTCGAATTGTGTCAACTTGTTTGTTGAAGATTTTTTTAGAGATTGTTTTTAAATTCATTTGAGCATGTTGAGTAAACCCATGACAGTTTAAAGTAGAATTTGTGAGTTTTGAGAATTTTATCTAAGTGGCAGGGAAGATAAATTTTGGGTGTCACCCACATTTGAAGGAATTGTTATTTGGTGCAGTGAAATGTTTATGATTTATGGAGGGGCTTCAGAGGTTCGGTTTGAACAGATTCTTCTAATTTTTTTTTTTGTGCATTTGTAACTTCTCAGTTGGAGGGGTAATGTAACAAACCAGATTATAGCCTTCCCCATGCAATCCAGTAAAAATAATTTGTTATAAATTTTTTGTCATATTTTAGATTAGATGTAAAGTTTTTCCTTTCAGAAGTTATTGTGAACATAATTGACCGGGTTTGCTTTTTTTTGTTTTTATTTTTATAATTCATAAATTTATTTTTCCAGTATTTTTTTTTGCTTTCTTCTTTGTGTGGGAAGGAATGCTGACGTAATTATCCTTCATTATTTCCACGACCGAGGCTGTGTTTCAAACGCTAGGCGTTTGAGTCACTGTCACAGGAGTGTGAGAGAGAGAAAATTGCTGTCTCGTGGGAACAAAAGTAAGAATTTCATGGAAGTTTCTGTTATCATGCGCCGTGATTGGCTGAAAATTACGCCAGCGAGCCCAGGACACTGCCCACACAAAAGGAAGGAAGGCTGTAATTTAATCATTGTCCGAGCGCCGTGCCGGGCGGTCGTTGTTTGAACACTAGGCCGAGCAAACCGCGGTCGTTCTTGGCTCCGTGTTTTATCTTTTCTCGATGTACTGTTTTAATTTTTTTTTGTTCTCTTGTGCGAATAATATTGTGATTTTTACATGAATAAAAAAAAACAGGTAATACATCAAACATTGCATATTAATTACTTTGTGACCTGCTACCAACTTGTATGTTTACTCATCACCTAATTTTGAGCTAGCCGGAGGTGGTGAGTGGTAACAACCCTGTGCTGATTTGATATGGAATGACCCTTTGATCATTTATAAGTGCTTAGCGTACATGATCGTCAAACCGGTAAATCTTTACAAGAGAAATTTCCTTGAAAATATTGGCCTAAATAGTTGTTGGCAGCATCCCAGTATAAAAATATTAAGACGGACATGCGGATCATTATGAATAGATCTGCTTGTTGACGGACAGACGGGAGGAATAGCAGACGGATGGGTGACAAGACAGATGCAATGGATCTTGACCCTTATGTACGCAAAAATGGTCTCTCAAAAACCAGTAGGAATTTATCAACAGTTTTCTGGTTAAATACAAGACCTTTTCTAATGTTTGAAAAAAGTATTTTCAGAATTTTACTTTGATTCCGGAAAAGCCGCGACATAAGAATATTAACACCATTTATGATCTAAACACTTTCATTATATGCTCTTTTACGTCCTCTTTTCATAACCGCCTGCGGAGATAAAAAATTCCAGTTACTTTTGGAGATATTGCCGTTCTTATTTTGCAATACAAGCCCTGTGTAATTATTCAAACCAAGCCATTTTACATTTTGCCGTGTGCGCGTGAATGCCTAAATAACAGAAATTTTCCATTAGGTAAGGTTAGTTACATTATAAATACTTCAAAATAAATGGAAATTAAAAATAATATCAATTAACTTTACTTGTATAGTTTTAAGTATTTATAATGTAACTGACCTGACCTAACAAAACGGGACAAAGGTAGATTAGGTCAGGTCAGCTACAGTATAAATACTTTGAAACTGAACGGACATTAAAAATAATAAAAATTAATTTTAATGGTTGTTTAGTTTTAAAGTATTTATAATGTAGCTGACCTGACCTAACAAACCGGGAAAAAGGATGAACAGTAGGAACTCACGTAATTTTCTTTTTACGTGATGTAGTCGTTCAACTACGTCGCGAACAAAAAAAAAACATACTTGTAAACAAGTAACAATGGTGAACGCGGGAAGCCTACGATTCACTCATTTTTTCTGGACATACCCGAATACTCACGTTGGCAAGCCTTCTTTCAACAGACGAGAGGCAAACGCCCAATCGTGCATCTTCGGTTTTTTTTTTTGTTTAATGTAAATAAATATGCAACTCATGAAAACTACATTATCAATACTTTAAAACATTGTGGATGGTTGATTTGGTTAGGATAGCTACATTAAAAATACTGTAAATAATGTAAATGGTTTCCTAGCGCTGGATAGCTACATATTAAAAAGTTATTTGCTAAGCAACCATAAAATGATTTTACAGTTTTTTTTTAATGTAGCTATACTTACCTAATATAACCAACCATCCACAATGTTTTAAAGTAATTTTAATTACTTCTTCCTAATTTTAAGAAAAGAAGGCTTGCCAACGTGAGTATTCGGGTATGTCCAGAAGGATGAGTGAATCGTAGGCTTCCCGGTTAACGCCGCATCAGTGCACAGCATGAAAAATAAAAAATTCCATATCTCCTAAAGTATTTGGAATTTCTGATCTCCGTCGGATTTAATGAAAAGAGGAAGTTAAAGAGCACAGAATAAAGGTATTTTTGGAATTTTAATTTTTTTTTTAACAAATATTGCCCAAATATGAAAATTAAAAAATTCAATATCTCCTAAAGTATTTGGAATTTCTTATCTCCGCAGGCGGTTATGAAAAGAGGACGTAAAAGAGCATATAATGAAAGTTATTTTATATTTGTACAATTTTTTTTTGGCGCTAATCCGTACACTACATATTTACCGATTTTCTTTTTCTTTTCTGCTTAAGTCATACTAAATTTTCGGTCCACATTGCGGTCCTGAGTTGAGCCCCTGGGACTGTGTACTGGTTTTCAGTGCACTTTGAAATTGGAAGACCAAAAACGATCCGATCCTTGATTTGTTTCCATATAATTACGTTCTCGCATCATTGCAAAACGCGCATAATATACACTATTTTATAATTTTACTTACCGTCATCATAGGCGGTAGTTTCAACTTCAGTAGTTGCATTGTTTGTATCCGGAAAATCAATAGTTCGTCCTACCATGTGTCTATTGTGAAGACTGCTAGGCAACACTTCACCATCGTGAGGACGAACATAACATCTCTCCAATCCAGCCATTAAGCCCTCTTCAAAAGAAAATTCAAATTATATTATACTTAATCTACCACGGCAGGGACATTTTCTCAATAGTATTTGTTTTTATTTTTGTAACGCAAGCCCATGGTCATATGACCATAATAGATGTAGCAATTCATATACATTGCCTTGGCGTAGCTCGTCCGCATAGTGAATCTCATGGTGGTCTGCAAACTAATGGCGCTAGGAACCCATCATTCTCAATGTGTAAAATAATCGTTCGTATAAAATATGTAATTATTCCTAATTCCATCTCAATTTTTGAATTTTTTTCTCAACTTACTTATATTTAATTTGTTTGAGTGCTTGGTAAATATCTAATCTGTACCAATGCCTTCATATGTTTCCACATTTGTTAGTTAAGTGGAAGTGTTGGAGAGAATGTCTCGCTCTTGTATTGCACTTGGCTGTAGTGAAGGTTACAGCTTAAAACCTTCAATTTTTTTTTGTCTCGTTTATATAGATAAATAAAGAACCAATTTTTAAAAAATGGCACTCTGCAAAATCAGGAAACTTTATAGAGTTGAAATCTTACTAACTGGAGGGTCCGAGTCGGGGCTCACCGATTTGGTTTAAAATGTGAGTAGATGCAGTTAGGTACCCCTTGCAACTTCTCGCATAAGTGGGCCCTAGGAAACGAGAAAAAATCAATAAGATTTTAAAAGTATTTAGAAATATATTTAAATTATTGTCAAGTCAGATGTGTGATGCAGAGGTCAAATGCATGGCCTGGCAATCTGGTGGTTCGGGTTTGATACCCACTGGTACTTTTTCATTTTTATTATTGTTTTCGCAATATACAGGTTGTCCACAAAAAACCTTTACAACTCAAACCTAAATAAAAAAAAATAATGTGACAAGGTATCTGAATGGGGTTTGTGGCATTGTGATCAGAATCTCTCCAAGTTTTTATGTGAATTTAGTCTAGTTATTCAGTCAATAAATCTCAATATGTGCGCCATTAGTTGCGCACAGCACATCAAGCCTATACCCGATTTCCTTCCACGTTCGCTCAAGAAGTCCTGCATCAATGGAGGCTACAGCTTGCACGATCCTCCACTTCAGCTCATCGATGTTGGGAACATTTGTATGGTACACTCGATCCTTAACATATCCCCAAAGAAAGAAATCAAGTGGGGTTATATCAGGCAAACGAGGTGGCCACGGTATCGAAACATCTCTTCCGATCCACCTGTTAGGAAATTTTTCATTGAGATAGGCAAGAACTGCCATTCCCCAGTGAGGTGGTGCCTCATCCTTGCTGAAGGATGACATGATGTTGAATTCCATCCAGCTGTTTGACAGCAAATTCAGTAAGCATATCGAGATAGACATTGGCTGTGATTGTTTTTTCGGCGAAGAAGAATGGCCCAATTATTCGGGTGCTCATTAGCCCGCACCACACGTTAACTTTTGGGCTATCGTGCACAAGTGCTCTGGAGGCATGTGGGTTTTCAGATCCCCATATCCTCACATTGTGCCTGTTTAGTAGACCTGACACATGAAATGTTGCCTCGTCAGTGAACAGAAAGCGTTCAAGAAAATCTTCCTCCACGTCCATTCAATCCAGCATATCTGTAGCGAAAGCCTTGCGGCGTGGTCCATCCGATGGCTGAAGAGCTTGTAACAACTGCACTTTGTAAGCGTACAGTCTCAGGTTTTTGTGAAGAACTTTGTGAACAGTCAAACGAGGTAACTCCAATTGTCTCGCGGCGGTACGAATCTCCGGACAAAGGCCTCACGAACATGTTCAATGTCTCCCGCACGTGTACTTGGCCAACCACTGCCTTTTTGCTGCAGAACACTCTCTGTCTCCATTAATTTTTTGTGCCACTCACGAATTGTGGGTCGTGAAGGAGGTTCTCTAGCATATTTGGTCCTAAAGTTCCGTTGCACCTGTGTATCTGATTTTGTTTCGATGAACATTGCGCTTTCTCTTGGGGTGTAGCCATCTTCTGTGATGTTTGGATGTCAGTAACCATTCACAACAGCAACAACCAGAAAAAATCACATAAAATCTTTGAGAAATTCTGATCACAATGCCACAAACCCCATTCAGATACCTTGTCACGTTATTTTTTTATTTAGGTTTGAAGTTGTAAAGGTTTTTTGTGGACAACCTGTATAACAATTAAAAAGGAGAATTAAATATTTTTTAAATAAATATAAATTCAATCTAGTAAACTTTGCTGTAATTAAGTTAGTTAATACTTTAAACAGGAAATGTTTTTAATATACAGTTTTGAATTGTATTTACTGTAGGGCATGGTTTGTGATTTTAATCAAAACCTCACACAATTATAAAATCTAACTGCTTGAATATAATTAGTTTCTGTAATTAAAAGTATAATTACAAAATAAGTAAATAATACATTTTTAAAAAATCAGTACTTGTGAGTATCGAATTCCAGCAGGCAGATTGCCAGACTATGTACGTAACCACAGTCCATGCCGCTCACTTAACAAACAGTGAAAAAATATATATCAAACTCTACTTTAAAATCTTAAAATAGCATTTTCTCACTTCCTATGGACCACTAGTGGAGATATTTTATGATGTTGAAAGGGGCACCTACCTGCTTCTACTCACATAGTTTAAGCCAAATCTGTGGACTCGGACACTCTCCTTGTTAGATCAAAAACATTTACTGGATTTAAAATTACATTTGAAAGAATGATGCTTGAAGATTAAAATGTATAGCAAACCAATATATTTTATTTATATACCTACACACAAATTTAAAACAAGCTTTCTTGTGGGGGTTACGTCGTCCGGCCGAAGGCCACCTAAAGCCCGACCTGCACCCGCCAGTATCCGGTCCCGCTAAGGGAATGCACACCTAGCCATGGCCCACCCGAGTCAGGCGAGCCTCCTATACCAAGGTAGAACCAAGGGCCGTGTCTAATTAATTAAACACATCGACCCCAGTTCATTCACAATCTAACATAATTTAATGGTAACTTCAATATTAATTTTTTAAAAAACCCGCCCAAGGAAAGTGCGACGCAGGAGTGCCCGAGTCACTCACGTGCGAACTTGCCATAATAAGTTTTTGAGTGTCTCCTTTGCGGCCTTCAGCCTTAATTATTTGTAGTGTTGTGTTAGCGTAAATATTACCTCCCCGTTTTTTATGTGTAACTAGCCACTGGAGCGGCCAGCAAGCGACGAACAGTCTCTGGTGTGACTCTGAACTTTGAAACTTAATTTACACAAATTAATTAACCGTAATTATTAAAAGCCATCTGCCAATCAGATTAATTAAGAGTGCTTGATACATGTGGTTCCGAGCAGCAAAATCGACGTTTGCGGCGGAGCAGATTCTGTAAATACCATGACATAAATTGGATTTTGGCAAAATATTATTTAAAGAGTAAGGATGGATCTTAAAAATGTTCTTACTCGAAATTTCAGTATGCGTCTTATTTTATTAACTAATTATTCCTAAAAACTGCGAAGTTTAGTAGACGAATGCTAGTATAATTTGATTTGAAATGGAAAACAAAATAATAATATTTTACAACACATATGTGTGCATGAGTTAGAAACAGCAGGATGCATTTAGAAGCAATTCCAGCTGAAAAATCTGTTCCGCCGTAACCTTTATAATCGGTAGATAAAGAACGATTTTTACATATCGTAGTTCACGTGTCCACACACAGATGTCGGGCACTCCACACACAGAGGTTCATTGCAGTAACACATCACAGATGTCGCACATGTCGGAGGTCGTCACTACTTGTTTTGTTGTTTCGCGCTACCATGAAGCCACGTTTTTAAATTGAAATAGGTGTAGAGTGGTAAAGGTAACGAAAAAAAGTGTACCCGTATGTATTCGTTAAGTACTATAACAATTAGTACTCGTTACTATTGTATCGTTATGTTACTCGTTACTTCTGATACCGCATAACAGGCTATATTATGTTACAGCAACGAAACGAGTCTATTGCGTACACGTACGCGTACAGTATGACGTCGCGTAAATAATAATAAATCGAATATAAACAATTAACACTATTTGACAATTAACAGCTTTTGTTAACCAAGAATCAATTATATCTAGAGGTGGGTTGGGACAGCAATTTTCGGTATCAGTCCCAACCTGATACTGATACAGTAATGTACCTAGGTACAAGTCTCTGATATTTCTGTATCAGACGGTCCCAGGAGGCAACAAAGCTCCGCGTACGCAGACCGTGCGACCGGAAGGAGAATCTGATACATTATTTATCACGCCCGGTAATTCTCTACCTCTGTTACTCTCATGCCCGCCTGATACAGCCAGTATCAATCAGTTCAACATTCACTGCAGTTCGTCCTGGCCGTGTATCACCATGTACATTGTTGCGGGCTGTCATGCTTTGTAGTTAGTATCTTTATAGTGAAATAAGGAATGGATAAGTGCACGAAAAAGACTTCATTTGTGTGGAATTTTTTCACGGAAAATAATGAGTTTGCTAATTGTAATTTGTGTAAACAAAAACTGAGTTATAAATCATCGACTAATCTGAAGAAACATTTAAAACGTAAACATTGATATAGTATGCTCACTAATGTACCTATCTGTTTTTTATTTTTTATTTTTGATAAAATCGTGCATTTTTAATGTATAAAAAAACTAGTTACTAATTGTTTTCGAAAAAAGAAAGTCCATATGTTGATTACATCTGTTATTAGTGTCAACTGAGAATTTATTTGCATTTTCATAGCTGTTAGGTGCACAAATATAAATATTATATCTTGTATTAATGTACTTTTTAATATTAAATTTTCATTAGTTTTATTATTGAACAAAAACGGTGCACGCACTGTGCACTGAGCGTACTTTGAAGTAGGAGAATAAACAAAACGACTTGTAACCAGGGCTGCCACTCTGATATTCATGAAAAACCTAGATAACCTACAAAAAAACCCAGACACATGGGTAAAAAACCCAGATGCGTCTAAAATGCTATCGTTGAAAATGTTTGCGTACTAATTCAAAAATATAAACATAACTGGTTTTAATATAAAACAATTAATTACCTTACAAGACTGAAAACGGTTAAATACAACCAATACAAGAAAATTACACTGCAGCAAAATGGCTGTATAAGTAATTCTTGGACCAGTACATATCATAAAAAAAACCTACAAATATATACATGACAAAACAAACACCATCACTGCATCCTTTAAACCGGTAATTGTTTTTATAAAACTGCATCATGTACGTTAGTCTTTATTCAGAGTCTGATTCTACAAGATTGGTTTGAAAGTTAATTGTTACATTGGTTTTGTGTTCTGCAAGCCTCTTTGAAGAATGTGTCTAATTTAATATTCGACTTAGCTTCTTGAAAACTAGTTTTGTGTTTATATGTATTTTTGTGTGTGAAACACATAGACTTGTTTGCATTTATCAAACTCATATTGCAACAGATACAGTAGCTACTACCTTTATTATTGTTTTAGGTATAAAAATAATTAAAATTATAAAAAACCTAGAATTGTTGGAATTCATTATTTAAAAACCCAGAAACCCAAACACCATTGGAAAAACCCAGATCTGGGTGGAAAAACCCATGAGTGGCAGCCCTGCTTGTAACAATATCGCTTTGCGCCTCTCCTTCAAGGCTTCAACGCCTTCCCCTGCGCTTCCTCCCCTACATTCTTTCCCTTCTTTATCCCTTATTCGTCGTTCCTGCTCCCTCCCCTTTCACAAGCTCCGCCCAAGTGACCGTCATCTGCGATCGGGTACTGTATTCATTGGCCGTGGTGTTGTTCCAGCTGAATTCTGAACTGATACTAAAGTCTCTGATACTTTTCAAGTGTACTCGTTTGCCGTTCCTGATACAGGCGCGTATCAGTGACAAATCGTTTGGGTCTAACTACTGCCCTTTTTCCTAAACCTCTTGCATTCGATTTGTCCATACCTGTATGTTCCTCACTCTGTTGAACCTCTTTATTTACATCCATACCTACGCCGTTATCTACATGTGTCCAGTCCCTGTTAGGTAATTCATGAATTTCTGATTGTGTTTTTTTAGTCTCTGGTACTAAGTTAGGTATACTCTCATCAAATATCACATTCCTTCCAATTGTTATTTTCCTCTGCTCTTTATCCCACAGGCGGTAACCTCTTTGGCCATAGCCAACCATTACTAACTTCTGTGCTTTAGGGTCTAATTTTGATCGTGTTTCTTTTGGAATGTGATTAAATGCACTACTACCAAATACCCTGAGTTTACTTAAGTTAGGTTTTTTACCTTCCCACAATTCAAAAGGTGTTTTGCTATGAACTGAGGTTGGACTTCTATTTGTGGCATGAGCTGCAAAATAAATCGCTTCTCCCCACATATCTTTAGGCAAAGTAGATTCAACCAAGCAAGTTCTTGCTTTGTCAACTAAGGTTCTATTGAACCTCTCTGCCACTCCGTTTAATTGGGGATTGTAGGGTACAGTGAACACCATCCTAATACCCTTACTACTACAAAACCTTTTAAATTCTTGATTAGCATATTCTCCTCCATTGTCAGATATCAATTTCAAGATCTCTGCACCAAAATGTTTGGTTGCATAATAGAAAAAATCTTTGAATTTTTCCAGTACCTCACTCTTATTTTTTATCAAGTAAATTACAACAAAATGTGTGTAATCATCAATGAATGTAACAAAGTAATTACATCCATCCCAAGATGTTGGGCTAATAGGACCACACACATCAGTATGGATTATTTCTAATGGTTTGACTGCCCTATCATATTTTCCTTTATAAGGTAGTTTAGACATTTTCCCTAAGATACAAGGTTCACACATTGCGTTGAAACTATCTACATTTGCTATATCATTTAAACCATCAACCAAATTATGTTTCCACAACAGTTTCAAATTTGAATATCCTAAGTGCCCAAGGCGTCTATGCCATAAATTAACCGATTCATTTTCATTGACATTCCCCTTTTGAGTACATGAATAGTTTGTCTCTGGACCATCCAATATCATCTCAACTGTATATAGTGAGCCTTGCTTACAACCAAACAAGATCAACTTGTTGTGCAAAAAAATCCTTACACAGCCCTTATCAAATAACACTTTCATACCTTTTTCTTCCAATTTTGAAACTGACAGCAAGTTTTTTCTGACCTCAGGGACATGATACACATTTGTGATAGTACAATAAATTGGATCATTATTATAGTTGTAACCACATACCTTTACATTCCCAATACCAACAGCTTCCAATTCGACTCCATTTTTAGCAGCACATATTCGTCTTGGTGCACTTAGCTCTATGTAATCTGAAAAAAACCCTTTCTCTCCCACAATATGAACTGAACTTCCCGAATCAACACAAAAAACAATTTTACTACCTTCCTTTTGTTCACTTTCATTTCTAAACTCATCTGCCAAAAACACCACTCGACTTGAATCACTATCTTCTTCTGCGATGTATGATCTAGCCGGCCCACCTCTTCTTGCGCCAGAGAACCTGCCTTTACTTGTTGCTCTTCCGAAGCTGTAGTTGCTGCTGTAATTTCTGCCTGTTGTTTGCTTCGCTCCTCGGGATGACCCCTCTGTCGGTTGTACTGCATCTGGACTTCTGTAACTTGATCCTCGTAACTTCACACGACACTGGTATTGTTTATGGCCCTTTTTTCCACATGAATAGCAGAAAAAGGCATAACCTCCAGTTTCATTCTCTTCACCTCCACTTTTCTTCCGTTTCTCCTCCTCCCCTAGGAGGCGATCCTTGACCAAGTTCATGGTTAGGTTTTCCATAACCTCTAATGCAGTGACTATACTTGTATAGGATTTAGGCATTGAGAGTAAAATATAGTTTACTTTTTCTTCTTCCGACAGTACACTACCAGCGTCTTTCAATTTGGAGTAAACTTCTTCCATTTGTACGAAATGTTCCATGAGCGAATTTCGTTCATTATATTTCATTGTATTCAATTGTCGGCGCAAGAAAAGTTTACTTCGCACTCCTTTTTTCTTGAAATTGTCCTCCAAGTTTTTAAACATGGCGAATGTGGAGTTTTCATTGCGTAAATATTCTAAGTGGCTATCCGCAACAGCTGCTATCAAAATAGCTTGTGCCCGAGCCTCGGCTGCTTGATTTTTGTCATCCGCTGCAAACCGATCATCTTCAATTGCCTTCGCCACGCCATTTTCTCTCAATATACTCTTGACCCTAAATTCCGAAGCAGAAAAATTTTCTCCTGCAAATGGAACTATACAGTATTTCTCTCGCGATAACATAATGCATTGAAGCCGCAGTAACCACGCTCTGCTACCACTGTTAATTATACTCTAGGATATCAGTCATCAAAGTTACGAATGGTTTTCCACCTAATTTAATACTGTCACACCGGGCACTTCTCAGTACAGACATTCTAACATTAAAAAAAAGAACATCAGCATTGGACCATAGATGACAAGAGAGCATAGATACATATACAATATTGATGTTACACTCAACAAATCAGTCACTTGAAAATTTTAATTTTGCAAAGCCATCAACACACTTCTCTGCAACAACCTACACCTCGCCCGGCCTGTGTCGTCTGTGTCCTCAGCGTTGGAATATACAATAGCTAGGGCTGTGCGAACCTGCAATTTTTAAGTTCAAACTGAATTCGAACAATAACATTGAGTGTGAAAGGCGGCATAATTTCCTCATTCCACGCATGGTCAGGCTGTAACGCACAGCACAGACTGTGGCTTCCGAGACCGGCCGCAGCGGGAGGCAGTCCGCGGCGCCGGGCTGGCGGGCGGGCCAGTACGCATTCCACGTTCACACGCTGAGGCCGAAGGTTTTTTTTTCCTCGTTGCAGTAATAGTCGTTAATATTTAATGATATTTTGTTTATTACGACAAAATACACACAAGTAATACCAAATATATTTAGTTGGACAAGTCTAAGATATTAAATTGGCGAAAAGGGGGGGGGGCGGCAAATGTACCAGCCCCGATTTTACAAAGGCAGCTATTTTACGAATGCCATCCTTGGAACCGTGAGCCAAGGGCGCCCATACCCATGGGCAGGGTAGGGCCATGGCCCCCCTTCCCTAGCTTTCAGGAAGATGTAAAAATGTATGGGTTTTTGAGGATTTTTGGCAAATTGTGCGTAATTTTTGACAATGTTTGTCAAATTTTGAAGGTCTGCCCCCCCCCCTTTAAATCTATCACATATTCTGGCCCTCCCTACAAACTGCCATATGGGCGCCCTTGCCATGAGCATACGAAAAAACGTGGTTCTAGAATTATTAAAATGTGTAAACTAACAAGTTCTAGTGTTATCACAAAAAACGAACTCGAACCCAAATTTATTGACACAAAATTGAACCTAACTATTTCAAAGTTCGGTTCGAGTTCGAAATTTGGAACGTTCGCACAGCCTTATGCAATACAGTAGAGCACTCCTCAACCGGAATCATTGGGGGGAGGTCAATTCTGGTTATGGGAAAATTCCGGGTAAGGGGAGTTGCGGTAGGGAGGCAAAGAAAAAAGCCATTACATGCTGCACATATTAACTTATATGTATAGCCAAAGTTGTACTGTAAATATTTTCCATAGTTATAAAACCATACAATAAAAATATGTAGATCTACAAGTACTGTTTTCAAAACGTGCCGGGTTGTAAACTCCGGGCTGGTTGAATAACCTTCGTTCTAGCAAGCTGGCAAGCGGGTGTTTCTTATCTCTGTGGGTGGGTGCGTGCGTGAGCGAAGAGGATGATGAAGAGGGTTCGGGGGAGGTAGTAGGCCTACAGCTGCAGTGTTGTATTACTTCTGTGTTGACGTGCTAGTGATTCACACTTCCTGGAGAGTGTATAGTCACTGCCACACACAGTTTACATTTCACATACACAAGAATAACACTTCAAACATCTTGTTTAAAAACACAGAGATAGAAAATACAGATAAATGTAAACTGTTTAACTATATATTAAAGTATAAATATTTACATAATACATATTTGTACACTAAATTATTGTCTACAAACTGAAAGCATCACACATTGGAAGTATCACGTGTGTCAGCGTGTATAATGGGAGTCGGTGTACATACTCTCGGGCGGGCCGGAATTTTCCGTTTACTTTACATAGTGAATCAATAAAACTACTTATAGGATAAACATCTTTATAGTAGTTCACGTCCGACGCGAAAACCAGCGGTGTATTTACGCAATGCGCAGGAAAGACAGGCTATAATTAGCTTTCTGACAGACGTGCGCGCGCGCGCCTACAAGACATGTACAGTCAGGCAAAAGCAAAAATGCCTCGTTCCAGTGCGGAAATGTTTTGAAGATGTTTTGCAGTTTTAATTTTTTTGGAAAATTAGTTGCGGATATCGGGAGTTCCGTTTGTGGGAATTATGGTTGAGGGGTGCTCTAACTGTACTACTCTTGAAATGTCACACGTGAATGGAAACTTATCAATTAAGCATATCATAGCAATTATATATGGCGTCTCTTAAAAACATGATTTCAGAGGATTTAAAAATGGCTATCCAGGACTCTTTTTGGTCATTACATATTTTTTTTTGGATTGCTACACCTGGACACCATTAATGTTAATTGTTGCTGACATCACATAAGACAGTATAAACAAATACTAAACGTCCAAAATATATACGGCACAATTGCATTGCCAATTAACTATCTAGCACTAGCGGCCAGCCGAGGTCGACGTGCGACCTGAAAGATAAGGTGTAGCACTGTAAGCAACTACCGCGTCTACCATAAAAGGCAAGTGAATGGGTGTTATGGGTTTGATGGAGGAGAAAAAGTAAAGGGAGGAGGGCATCGTGTTGTGAAGTTGTACGAGTCAGCAGATGTTTTCCTCATAACTGTAGTTCCGGTTAACTGGATGCCGGATACATGGGGGAGGAGTACAGTTTAATAGAATATTATAATTACACCGTAAAATGTTATTGGTCCGGAAATGTTTGTATCAGTACGCGGTGTAACATAGTTACACTTATTTGTAAGTGAGGAGTATTTCAAACTTTTGGGCACGGTAAACGAATCTTACGAGCTGCTATAGCTTCAATTATTTAATGTGTACTACTTTTGGTGGTGAAGCTTTTATGTGCTCTTGTTCTGTTTTGCGCGAGTACATTACAATAATCGTAATTTTCACCACGACTGATACTGGAGAACATTGTAAAAAATCTCACATGTCTAAAAATTTCATAAATACGCATGAACAGATGAATAGAAAACAAATTGCAATGGCTACTAAGGTACTATTCCAGCTTTAACAATTAATCGTTAATTTGTGGTGTTATGTGGTTTTCTACTAAGACTATGCTTTATTTCAAATTAAATTCTGATGTTCTTTATATAGTAAATTTAAAAAAAACTTATTGGTGGAAAATAACTTGAAAGTTTATGTATTTTATCGCTCAAAGACTTGTTGGAACCTACAGCTTCAAAGCAATGCTATACCCCGAAGATCTTAATGAAATTTAAGAACCGTTACTAATACTTAGCTAACCAACATGGAGGATTTCGGGCTCTTTTGGCGAAAAACCGAGACTGCCTAAAATGACTCATGCAAACTGAGTCAATAAAGGTGCTTCACCTACACCATTACAGACCGTCACTACGCCAAGAGACTCTGACCCTTTGACCCCATAACACGTTGACGCCAACCATTAGTGCTCCTCGAATCCGCACAGACCGCTATGGCGCATCGCCGCCTCGCCCCGAGCGTGTGCGACGTGAACGCACCTGGGTGCAGGGTGGTGCAATGTCTCGAACATAAGCTGCCCCTGCCTAATCGACTGTCGCCCGCGCGAAAGTCGGCCACGGGGGTACTGTTAGGTGACCTGATTATCTGGACTTTGAAATTAACTTTCAGTGCTCTTAAAAACAATATTAATTGAGTAATGGCTATGTTTAAATTTATTTGTAATTCTGGACTTTAGCCCGATCAGGCAGAGTGCATGGCCCGGGATTACTTTTGCACACGACACGTTTTCGCGGGAGTGAGGCTGGGGAGTCATGCGGACGTCACAGCCATTGCAGTTGATCACTGCCGTCCAAGGAGACTAGTCGCGAGTCGCCCACGGAGCCTCTCGGCCTTTCGCCCTAGCCATCTCTACCGGAATTGCGTGAGTTTTCAACCCATCAGAAACGCGGCCTGTAGAGCTCGGCTCCCAGTAAGCAGGCCATGCACGACGCAGCACATGTATAGCGTGCCTGACAATAAAACACTTTAAATTGAGCCTCCGTGTATCTGTTACAACGTCCATAGCATAGCGTCCCTGGTGGCTAAAACAGCTGGGGGTAACTCTGTCGAAACGACCCTTACTGCCTGCCGGCCAAGTGGCGACGTCACGCCCTGAGTCAAGAGTCTCGGGTACGCACTAGCACATAACTAATATTGCTAGATGGTGCCCAAAAGCAACTCCACACCCATAACAACACCTCGGCAGAAGGCAGAAGGCGTCAACGTAACATTTTTGAAATATTGTATTTCCCCCAAATTTAATGTTGACGTTGACCCGGAGGCCACCCTAGCTCCTACAGGCCGTTATGGCGCGTCACCGCCTTCTTCTGTGCGCGGGCGTGTGCGGGAGCCAGTGGTGCCACCTTCAATAAACCAGTGTCCCTCCGACGTAGTTTTTTATGTATATTTTCTTTTTTTTCAGCAGGACATAATTTTTATTGTAATAACTATAATATCATCCATCATGTATAATTTAAATTAGAAGAGTAAATAACATGTATTTTAATATGCACGGGGTGAACAAGTCGCGGGTTCCCGTCCACGAGGACGTCAGGCGCTGCACGAGACGCGCGCTGGGAGGGGGTCGGCGGAGCAGAGGAGGCAGTCGCGTCTGGAGAACCGCGGTGCAGAGACGTGTCGGCCGCGAGCTCTCGCCAAGACGAGTGAAACGAGTGAGCATAGAGGCCTCCGGGCTTAACGACAGTGACGCGGGGAATAGATCGGCAACAGTCTTCGAGTCGTGTCAGGCAGTTCGGAACTATGGAGATTAGTATGTCAACTATTGCCAAGGGGTCGCCTTATTGTAGATAGTTTAGTTTTCTTTTTATTAGCGTTTCATAATTTTTTCCTTTCCTCTCGTATGTATGTATATATATATCTTTATTCGCTTGTATAGTCGTGCATTGCCTAGGATAAAATAGTACCATTGTGTCATGGACGAGACCTTGCCATATTAATGGGAAAATTCAGAAGCTGTGTTCGCAGATAGTGCTTGCCTGAAGTCGTTATAGGACAGGAAATGAAAGCCCTGCCGGTTTTGGGACAAACGCCATCGGCTAGCGCCGCGACGCCGGCGCCTACTACTTCCCATAGGCGGCCGTGTAAGGGGAAATTCTCGTGTAGTCAGGCCTCACCTAAGAACGGTCGTAGGCGGGAACTGCGATAGCCCCGTGCCGGTGCAAATAGTGGCAAATAAAAAGAGTGAGTGCCACGAAACCCTATGTAGTTTCATTATTAGCAGGCTAGATCCTCTTAACTGCCACGCGGCCCGAAACCCACCCCCACCTGAGCTAGCCCAAGAACCTACACAACCAATAAGGGGATCAGCCCGCTCGGCGACAAGTGGCCCCCAATAAGGTGGCAACGCATTCTCAAACTTTCAAATTTTCAAAACTTTCAAATTTTTCAAAACTTTCAAACTTTCGAAATTTTGTCTCAAAGGGCGTAATTTGGCAAAGTGCGGGTTGCCAAGAACACGGACAAAGTGGGCAGAAAGGACATCACGGATATTATACGGACAGTAAGGTAGCGTGCGATTTAGCGCGAGTTGCGTCACGCGAACGGCGCGGGAGCTGCCTGGCGCGACGGAGCGGCGGAAGCAGGCGGAAGGAGCGGCGCGGGAAAGAGATAAGGAGACGCATCCACGCCAGGATCAGGTTCACGCGGGAGAGAGATAAGGCGGCGCGACCCACACCGGGCTCGAATTCGCGCGGTATCGCGCTGCGGCTTATCGCGCGCCGAGAGGCGAGTTCGCCGACCGAGCCGAGAAGGATCGGATAACCAAGTGAAGCCGTGTGACGACCGGAAAAATGGAGGGACCGGATGAGACGAAGGCGAGGGTGATGGACACGTGTGTGGAGTGTGGACTTCCGTTCAGGGGGAGACACGGACAGGACCTTTCTTGCGAATGCCCATGGGGACTAGCGGACGTGAAGAGTAGCGGGGAGAGTAATGACAGACAATCGGGGAGTCATTTACCGGGTCACCGCGACGAGGGCGTTAGAGAGCCCATAGGTCATGGTCATCCGAGTACAGTGATGAGAGTGGTCGAGGTGGCTAGCCCATTACCGGAGTTTGCGGGAGAACTGCACGAAGATCCGAGTGCGTTTGTAGCCGCGTGTGTGGACAGGCTTAGGGGAGTGCCACGAAGGGACTGGGTGACGAGAGTGTGTGGCCAGTTACGGGGCCGGGCGGCGAAATGGTGGACGGACACGGGGGACTATCTATCCGAGTGGGGAGAATTCGAGCGAGCACTAGAGAGGCGGTTCAACGGACCACTGGCACAAGCCGAGTGTCAGCGACAACTTTACAGTGTACCACAGGCCGCAGGGGAGAGCGCCGAATCATTTATCTATAGGAAGGTGCGGTTGACACCGGCGAGTGGGGCCGGAGAAAACAGTGAGCGAGGTCATGCCCGTAATATGCGAACAGTTGTTGCCGTCGCTACGCCCTTTTCTGCGACGGGCCGTGGACCTAGAAGTATCCGAGTTCGTGGAGCTGGCCCGGGAGACTGAAATGGACTTGGCAGCAAGTAGGAGGGAACTCTGGGCTAGAGAGTCACGACGGGAGCCGAGGATGACACCAGTGATGTCACAAGAGACTGTGGCACCCGAGGAAGCAATGAAATTGGTCCGATACAGGGGCGGGGCCACACCACAAGGGCAGAGGACGACAGGGGGACCCACGCGGGAGACCAGAACACGGTCAGAGGAGCAAAGTACGAATCAGCGGACGAGTGACAACCGTCCACCCAGGTGTCAGTATTCCCGCAGCCCGGAGTATCACTGGCACGCGGAGTGTCCAACCAAGGCGGAGTTGTGGAGGAAGATGGAAAGGGAAGGACGCCATCCGGGAAACGGACAATAGGGGGCAGGGACAGAGTCGGCCACTGCCTCCTAGATATGAACCCGGACAACATGACAGAAAAGACCTCACCGAGCTCGAGGACGAGTCAGCCCAACGACGCCCGCCATGACACCAGCCACATGGACGAGAGGAACACAGGGACGTCGCCTGCCAAAAGTGACAGCCCCACTGGGCAGCTCGGAAGAGACACGAGGGACCACAGGACCCGCAGCACGGACGCCACAGCAGACGGGGGAGCCAGTAGCAGTCCAACAGCAGGGGACAGGTCACCACCAGAGGAGCAGGGGGCTCCTCCAGCACAGCTGGGACAGCTGGGCGCGGACCAGGCAGCGCTGCTCCGGGTGCCAGTGCTCCTGAACGGCCGTCCCGTCCACGCGTAGGTGGACACGGCGGCGACCCACTCCTTTGTCGCCGCCCACCTGGTGCCGGACGAGGACTTGGAGCCACACGAGGACGAGGTGCAACTGGCAACGGAGGGGACAAGCGCGTCCACGTCTGGACGCGCACAGGTAACCATCCGTGTTCGTGACTTATCCAGTCGGACTAGCGCCCTGGTGATGCGTGGACTGCGGGAGGAGTTGATCCTGGGCCTGCCTTGGCTGGTCCAGGAGGACGCCGCCATTGTTATCAAGGACAGTAAGTTGCACGTGGGCCGTCAGGGGCGCCGAACGCTGTACGGCGTGGGCCGGGCGGGCCCTGTTCCTCCCTCACCACAGGTCCAGCTGGCAGGCCTCACTCACGACGTGCCACCAAATTACACAGGGTTGTTCGAGGGCGTGTTGTCGCAGCAGCCGTTAGTGTTCGCGGCCACAGACATGCTGCGGCGGACAACGGTGACGGAACATGCCATCCCTACAAAGCCACACAGTCCCATATACGTAAAGCAGCGTGAGTTTGGACTCAAAGACCGTCAGGTAGTGCAGGAACAGATAAATGAAATGCTCCGGAACGGAGTAATAGAAGCTAGTGAATCTCGGTACAATAGCCAAATCGTCATGGCTAAGAAGAAGGACGAGACCTTGAGGTTCTGTGTGAACTTCAAACCCGTGAACTCTGTCACCATACCCGCCCCACCACCACTGATAAACATTGCAGACGCATTGGCAGGCTTGGGGGACGCCCGTATATTTACGTCACTTGATCTAAGGTCCGGGTATTGGCAAGTCCCCGTCAGGCAGGGAGACCGTCCTAAGACCGTGTTCACGGCCCCGGACGGACGCAGGTTTCAGTTCCGAGCCATGCTGTTCGGGCTGATGGACGCCCCCTCGACGTTCCAGGCCATGATGGTCGGCGTCCTGGATGGGTTTGTGGGCGACTTCATCACGGCCTATCTGGACGACGTGATCGTCTGGTCACGGACGTGGGAGGACCATGCGCATTACCTGGCATTGGTCCTCGAACGGTTGGCCAGACACAGGCTGACCTGCGCCCCGCACAAGTGCCATATCGGGGCAACGGAGATCAGATTCCTGGGACATGTTGTCAGTGAGAAGGGGTGCCGCCCTCTCCCGGAGCACCTGGACCTGATCGTGTCCAAGGCGGCTCCACGGACGAGAAAACCGCTGCAAAGACTCATGGGGCTCCTGAACTGGCTGCGGTCCTTCATACCGGACTTCGCAGCGGTGACGGCCCCCATGACGGACTTGCTATCCCCCAAAACAAAATACAGGTGGACCGCGGAGGCTGACCGCGCCCTGGCTGCTGTCAAGCGCTTGTTCAAGGACAGTCACACCCTCGCACGGCTGGTGCCGGGCGAACCCCTGTACCTACAAACGGACGCGAGTAAAGTAGGTATGGGGGCAGTGTTGTACCAGGTCGGACCCAATGGCGAGCGACGCGTGATGGAGTATTCCAGCGCCAAATTCGGACCGGCCGCCCGGAACTACGATGTGAATGAACAGGAGTGCTTGGCAGTGGTGTGGGCTGTCAAGCGATACCAACACCATCTGGAAGGGCGGGAGTTTACTCTTAGGATGGACAATCAGTGCTTAAAATGGTTGAACTCGATGCAAGGGAGGAAGAGTAAATTTACCCGGTGGGCTGTGACCCTCCAAAACTTTGCATTCACAGTGGAACACGTGCCAGGGAGGACTAACCAACTTGCCGATGAACTGTCACGACATCCTAACCCAGAGAACATCTTTGAGGACGAGGGCACGTGGGACGATCTGCTTCCTCCGTCAGGGCGGGCACCCATCACGGGAGACCATGTGGGGCCCGCGGCATTGTACGCGGTAACACAGGAGGAACCAGTCACTGAACCCGAGGCAGTGGACACTCTCTCCCAGCTGATTAGCGCCGTGCAGCGGGTTCAGCGGGGGGACGACGTCTCGAAGGCCGCCGTGGAGGCGTGCGGGAACCAGGTGGTACCGGACCAGCGCTGCGTGGACGGGGTCCTGCAGACGCGGGTGCCGGGAGGTGGGGACGCTTGGCGGACTCACGCCCCGAAGGGGGCCTGCGCGGCCATACTGGGTTATTTCCATGACCACCAGCTAGCAGGCCACCCCGGGGCCGAACAAACCGCGGAGGCAATCAGGGTCTCCTTCCACTGGCCCGGCATGGGACACAATGTCCGGGAATACGTCCGACGCTGCCACACTTGCCAGCAGTGCAAGGCCCGGAGGACAGACGGCGAGGAGCAACAGCGACCTCACCGCCCGCAGCACCCATTCCACACACTAGCTCTAGATATCATGGGGCCCTATCCCCGCAGCAGCAAAGGCAAGCGCTTCCTTGTAGTACTAACAGACCTGTTCACCAGATGGGTCGAGGCCTATCCGGTCTCCAATGTCCGGTCGGGAACGTTGATAGCGCTGATAGACGGAGAGGTAGCCCCTCGTTTCGGGTACCCAGCGGTACTCCTATCGGACAACAGATGTCAGTTCACGGGAGCCCGCTGGAAACAGGCCTGCAGAAGGTGGGGGGTGAGCCACCACACGACGCCGACGTATCACCCGAGGGCCAACCCAACCGAGAGACGGAACCAAGAGATAAAGGCTCAGCTCCGTCTCCGGTTGGTAGAGGACCATTCAAAATGGGATACCCATTTGCCGAACTTCTTATACTGTCTGAGGCGTCGTACGAGTGCCGCCACGGCCGCAAAAATTCACAGAGACCAACTGCGCCTAGCCGCGGGAGAGAGACAAGCTCCAAGGGACACGGACAGGGGAGAGGGACCTGCCTCTACACCAGTCACCGACGCAAACCAAGCCAGCCGTGACATGGACGGAAGGTGGGACGCGGACATGGCGGGACAGAAAGAACGAGGAGACGTGACAGAGACGCGACCGGCAGCCGACACAGGGGCAGCCATAAAAGGAACGGAGACAGGAGGGACAGAAGAGAGCGTAATGGAACCAGCCAGGACATTTGGGGAACCAGACGAAACGACCGCCGACACAAACGTGATCCAGTTCATCACGGAACCGGACACGGACGGGGAGCACGAAGAGGGGGAAGACCCAGACACCCCTCTCTGGCCTCTCAATATGAGTCTGGCGGACTCGTCGTTCATTATGACCTTCACCGAACCAGACTCAGAGACAGAACGGGGGGACACAGAGGGGATGGAGGAAAAACTGATGGGGGTCCTGACAGGTGAACCAGGATCTTCGGGGTGGTCTGCCATCCCAACTACGAAGATGGGGGGAAAGGGCAGGACATTAGGCCCCAACCGTTCACTCAGCCCCTCACTTTCCAGAAGCGAATCTGGGGAAAACTCCCGACCTAGGAGGATACGGCGGGTACCCACCTACTTACGGGAATTTCAGTGCAATAACCTACCAAAGGCAAGCCACCACACGAACACAGGATCCCGACTCAGTGTCATGAGTTTACTGCCACCCTTCGCGAGACACCCGCACATGATACACACCAGAGGCCAAGACACTTCCTACCCTCCCGTTTCCACGATCAACGAGTGCAACGGCAGATGCGACTAAGAGACGTTGATGCGCATACAGGCCTTGTGGGAGGGGGGGGCATTTGACGTCGACCCAGAGGCCACCCTAGCTCCTACAGGCCGTTATGGCGCGTCACCGCCTTCTTCTGTGCGCGGGCGTGTGCGGGAGCCAGTGGTGCCACCTTCAATAAACCAGTGTCCCTCCGACGTAGTTTTTTATGTATATTTTCTTTTCTTTCAGCAGGACATAATTTTAATTGTAAAAACTATAATATCATCCATCATGTATAATTTAAATTAGAAGGGTAAATAACATGTATTTTAATATGCACGGGGTGAACAAGTCGCGGGTTCTCGTCCACGAGGACGTCAGGTGCTGCACGAGACGCGCGCGGGGAGGGGGTCGGCGCGAGCAGAGGAGGCAGTCGCGTCTGGAGAACCGCGGTGCAGAGACGTGTCGGCCGCGAGCTCTCGCCAAGACGAGTGAAACGAGTGAGCATAGAGGCCTCCGGGCTTAACGACAGTGACGCGGGGAATAGATCGGCAACAGTCTTCGAGTCGTGTCAGGCAGTTCGGAACTATGGAGATTAGTATGTCAACTATTGCCAAGGGGTCGCCTTATTGTAGATAGTTTAGTTTTCTTTTTATTAGCGTTTCATAATTTTTTCCTTTCCTCTCGTATGTATGTATATATATATCTTTATTCGCTTGTATAGTCGTGCATTGCCTAGGATAAAATAGTACCATTGTGTCATGGACGAGACCTCGCCATATTAATGGGAAAATTCAGAAGCTGTGTTCGCAGATAGTGCTTGCCTGAAGTCGCTATAGGACAGGAAATCAAAGCCCTGCCGGATTTTTGGGACAAACGCCATCGGCTAGCGCCGCGACGCCGGCGCCTACTACTTCCCATAGGCGGCCGTGTAAGGGGAAATTCTCGTGTAGTCAGGCCTCACCTAAGAACGGTCGTAGGCGGGAACTGCGATAGCCCCGTGCCGGTGCAAATAGTGGCAAATAAAAAGAGTGAGTGCCACGAAACCCTATGTAGTTTCATTATTAGCAGGCTAGATCCTCTTAACTGCCACGCGGCCCGAAACCCACCCCCACCTGAGCTAGCCCAAGTACCTACACAACCAATAAGGGGATCAGCCCGCTCGGCGACAATGTTACTGACAATATTTCATTTTCATGACTTTTTATTAATACATACACGACTATGTGACCTTGAACTTTACTACATACCCAAATGAGCCAAAAAATCCCCCCCCCCTTATATACGCCCATGGACCTATCCTAATGTAAATTTATTTCATATCATTTTCTTAAAATATAGGTACTCCGTAATCTTTTATCTTTTCTACACACATTACTTATTATTTTGTGGATGCGATTTGTAAAACTTCGATTCTTGCAGAGGCCGAACATGGAATGTCAACTTTCTAAAGTATTCTATATACATTTTTAAAGTTAGTAATGTATTATATATATTATATGTGTAAACTTTCTACTGTATTCCATATAAATATATATGTAAACTTACTAATGTATTCTATATACAATGTGTATCTAAAACATACTTTCAAATTCTGGCAGAATATTCCTGGCGAAAATACAAGACGAAAACCTGTGTACCATACTTTTCTCGTAAATGGATTTGGAGTTTTGAACCCCCAAAAATAATATTTTCCTTTTCTTGAATAACTTTCAGTGCGTCTGATGATTTTGTAGAACGCAAATTTTTCACCACTATATACGTAGGTTGTAATGAACATCCTTCAATGAATATAACTGCATTTCTGTTTTAGCACATTTTATCACCTGAAAAGCTAATAATAAATAAAAAACCAGGGCAGGCATTACAAAGCACATTTGCAAGGTGTAAAGTTTCCTTTCTAAAAAATCATATGCCACAGTTTATTTACTGATGATGTTAATTTCAAGATATGGATAATTCCATTTTCGGAGGTTCGTAACTCGATTTAAGAGTAAAGTGGTTATATTAGGCTTTCATCTTGTATTCTTTCCAGAAACAGCCTGCCGAAGTTTGTACGTATGTTTTAAATACTCGTTGTGTATATATGTCAACTTTATATGTAGTCTATATATATACCTATATTGTGCTCAATAACCAAGAGTAAACTTACTTTGGTTATGTTAGTGAACCTATGACTAGCCTATGGAAAGAAAACGCTACATAACATGATCGAAAAAAATCTAAAGTAAAACATAATTTTTCACTCAAATTAATTACATGTTTCAATATTAATTATTTTCGATGGGCTCTTTCGTGGGCATCTTTATTGGAAGGCCACGGTGTGCTAGGGTTAATGGCTGTCACTCATTAGCTGTTATAGTCTCTGTATCATATTTAGATATACAGTAGCTTCAATTACAGAACAGCCATTGAGCGACAGGCAGCAAGCCCTCCCACACCTTAGGCCGCGGCCTTCCACCATAGACGGTCATGGCTCTTAACGACACATATAATTTATTCTAATATTTGCCGCAATATAGATACACTACTTAAAATATAACAAGACTCTCTGGAAAAGGATTGAAACCCAGGCCACCACGAATGCGAGTTCAGTAATTGTACCTTCAGAGGTAGATATAGGTGGGTAGTTACCACGACCATGTTCTACGTTATATGAGAAGAGACATATGTTTCCTTTCTGTAGCGAGAAGTTGGCTCAATTTCAACATACCTAACACAATGATAATATAGTGAACTGTCATTCAATTTCGAAAAACCGATATGGTAATATTTTGTATTCAGAAATAACTTCCATTGAAATAAAGTCCATGTTGTCCGAATTTTGATGTTCACTTTTTATAAAGTTTCTGGCAGTCCAATATTTTTCTGGTAAAATAATATCTTTGCAATCCTGTTCACAGAGACCTTACTCACAAGCTAAACGTCAAAATTCGTACAATGTAATAGATTATAGTAGTTCTGTTTAAATTATGATTACCAGTTGTGATTGCCAATAATAATAATGTATGTGTAATATACTGTAATGTCAGTAACATTGACTTTTAAGTTCACTTAATTGGTTACGGAGCAAATATTATGTTGATCGATAAAAAAAGGTATACTTAATTATACACAACATACATTTATAAAAGTTAACTTAAAGTTAAAATTAAAGTATGGACATTTGGATTTACAGAAAATATAGAAACTATTATCTAGGTCCATTGCAGGAAAAAAAAGTCAAATTCTTGTTTGACTTTTCTTAAAATCAAAAACGTAGACTACACGGACTTCACATTTTTTTTTTAAACTTCGAAACTTAATTTTGAGAAACAATTAACACATTTTCATTTAGAAAATAGTAAACTAGCAAACTGATTAGGATAATATTTCCTGGAGCTGTTCAGCTTCGGTTGCCTGAGCCAGTACCTAGTAATTCGGGTGCCGGGATGCAGACCAGACAGAGCGGAAAACTGTTCCAGCCTATCAGGACGCGCCATTGTATTAACGCCACCTCGCGCGATAAGAGCAGAAAAAGTTGAGGTCAAGCCGATATTTTGTAATGTGGAAAGTGCCGAGATCGCCGATTTTTCAGAATTTAATATGCTGTTATCTTCTCAAACTATTAACAAATTATGTTGTGTTTTATTCTCTACAAATCAACGGTATATTTGTTACAAAACACGAGTCAGAAACGTCAAGTGTATTAAAAAAGGTATAAATAAGAAGTTTTGTTCTGCAGTTGTCAGGCAGATGACAATACTAAACTATTAGGTATGTAGTGTAGACTTGTATCTAAAGTTCTTTTTTTTTTTTCGCTTGCAGTAAAATGTAAAATAAACATGAGTGATAATTTTACTTTGTAATATTTTATGTACCAGAACTGTTGAACGGTTTTTATTTAAACGAAGTGGTGTTGTATCACACAGTAACATCCACGAAGCGTAAAGGTTATAAAATGGATGCCGAAACAGTTAAGCATAAAATCAGCGTTCCTTTAAACGAAAAAAAATGATCTATCCGCTCTGTCTGGTTTGTATGAAACGGGCGTGATAGTCCAGTGTCGTCTGGTGCTTCTCAGCACATCACAAAGCCGTTGCCTTGGCTGCTACAGCTGACTCATCCCACCCCTATCAGCCGTCCTTCATTTGTCTTTATATCTCACTCCACTACCCCCCCTTCCCCCCAATCCAGTGGCATTCCGTTTTCCTACTAGTTCGCAGGATCTCCACATGATGACGCTCCGTACGCTCTTCTGGCCGAATGCAGCGCTATCCTACGAGGAAAAAATGAACCACTTCAACTGACCATGCGCGAGAAAATATTATCTCCCTCGCACTCTTAAGAATAATTCATGTATGAATTTAGAGCTGCTCTCAGCTTATTATTATTATTAAAATAAATTCCCAATAACAGAACTTTAGCAACTTTGGTGCGAGAGAATGTCGAGGCCTTCCCTCGCGCCAAGGCCAGACGCCAGTATCGAGCGACTCGCAGACCGGGGCGGACCTGTGTTCCACGGGGAGCCATCATCCTTTGTTCTACACTGAGCAGTATTTCTGGTAATTATAGTCACCAACCTAAACCTATTTTATTCTTTACGTAAACTCCCCGTGCGCCCCCGGTTCTTTTACGGTGTAGGGCCTAACCCAGCCGCTTAACTTTAAACTCCCCGCACGAGCCATTACGCGGGGTAGTTCACCTTACAGCATGGGCCGACTCCCGCTATAAACGAACCTTTGCTAAATGTCGAGTGCACAGGCGCCGACGACAACTACGTATAAAAAACTTTTGATCAAATTTAACTGTGGGCTGCGACTCACACAGGTGAACACGGACACCGCCAAATTAGCAACTTTCGGGATTGGCCGTCTCCAATCAACTTCCCCCTTAACCTCGGTTGGCGTGAGGGCTTAAACTAGGGACAGTGCGTCAGAGCACTATTTTGTAACCAAGTGTATTTTGTAGGGTGTTGTAGGGTGCAAGTGTAATGTTAATGTAATTGCGACTGTAACTGTCCACCTGATTAAACATCCACTCCGCACACTCCGTGCGCGACGTGTCATCGACAGTATAAATCTCGAGTACAAGTTTGTTATTGTATTGAGTCTCCCTATCCCAGCTAGGAACCAGCGTATTATGCTGCACAGGGCCTGTGATGTGATACCAGCTAGTTACTCCTCTAACCACGAGCTACGCCGACAGTCCTAGTGGGCCATGCAGGGGCAATGCACCCATGAAACCCAAATTTGGTTAGACGCCGAGCTAGCCTTGCACCCTCCCGGAACACAATTTCAATAAGAACTAGTTTCATGCTAGGATACACGCCCGGTCTCGAACACGAGAACCCGGACTGCGGCAGGGGAGATCCCATTTTGTTTGGGATCCACATTCTCACACTAGAACTTTTAAATGACATTTGTATAAGGACTAAGCTACAAGTTATTTCAATGCATTAAACTCATACATGGCTACCAAATAAATTTTCAGTGGTTCCAGTCTTTGTTAATACCACACATGTTTGGCGACCTCCCTTCGCTCTCTTGTTCCTTGCCACCCTCCTCCGTCAACCTTTTTTTAGTAATGTGCTCTCCTACTTTTCTCTCTCCCACCTGTGCGTTTGCGCAGTTGTGTAATGGTTATGCTATAAAGTGTCAGTGACCCAGAGGGACAGGTCTCTTTGGTCTTTTCCTACTTCGATCGTTAGGGCTTTCACAAAGCTTCAGTTCCTGTTAACTTGCTAGCTCATTATGTAATGAGGATTCCGATGTAACATAGTGCAGTGGAAACAGTTAACTGGCATGGTCTTGAGTTTTCATTCTATATTTGTACCAGCCCTCGCGAAATTAATGTATAAATGTTTAGTGCATCATCATTATTAAAATATTAATTTTGTTTTGAAAGTAAGATATCTGTATCTCGTTTGTGATGGTTGCAAGGCCATGCCAGGTAAGTTTGCATCTCGAATGCAAGTTTATTTTAAAAAAAAAATTGTAATGATATTTCCTTTATTAATTGTACTCTCTCTGCTCTGTCTGGGCTTTGCTGGCAGTTTGTCTACTTGTTACCCCATCTCGGTTGTCCAGTGGAAGAATGTTTGACTTTTTGTGTGGCTTAAAAAATTTTAATAGTTTTGTTTGTGTTTTTTATTGAAGCATGTTAGCCACACATTGGTCTCGCCTGTCCAGCCCCTTTGACTGGATATTGTGGACATTACTATGTCTTTAACTTTGCCTTATGGTGTCTTCGTGGGTGTTTTTCCTTTTGCATTACCCTGGACTTGCGGATCATATAATCGTTATAATCGTGTCTTCGATTTCAATTTACGATATATTATTTTTAGATATGTGTGTTTAGGCACGTTACTGCATTTGTGACTATAAGACCCGGCTTATTTCTGTATTTGTTGTATGATGCTAACATTGCATACAAACTGGTCATGGCAATTATATATATATGTATGTTAACTTAAAATTGCATGTAATTAAATATCTCTGGACTATACTCCTTCTTTTCGCCCGGGTGTGGGATGGCACAACTCGAGGGTAACATTTATAAAAATTAATTGTTTTCTATATTCAGTTGCTTGTTGTCTTAGCTGTCATTTCAGCCTTGTGCTCATGAGATTATGTCTAAGGATACTCTTTTCAAATCATATGTTGAAGTTTGTTGTAGTTATTATTCTTTAAAAGCTTGATTTTAATTTATATTGATTTGGCCCAAGCTTTTGGAACTATATACTGCCGTCACCCGACCTATGTGAAAGGTCCGGGGGGTACCTGACGGGCGCTACGGGCGTCGCGATGCTCTGGTTGTCCGGAGGGGCGCCAGGCTAGCGGGCTGCTAGGCCGTTGGTGTGGGGTCGTGGGTACTCTGCCCCCGCGTGCCCCGCCAGGTACACGGCTTGAATGTAACCTGAATGGTTCTACGCTTGACTGTGAAGGCCGCTCGGACGTGTGGAGGACGGGGAATTACGGAAAGTTAATGTACACGAGTTGGCGAGAATACGTTTAATTTGTGAGTTCCACCGGGGGTCCATGTGGGTACACGGTACACTCTACAAATCCGCTCCGCGGTTCATTCTCGCTACAAAAATTCTCACCAACACTAACACAGAAAAACATACCACTATGCGACACTGATGGTTACCGCGGCAGTCTCGCGGGACGCGGGTCGATGCTCGCTGGAGACGGCCAGCGCCGAACATTAACGGGTGCAGGGGGGGCTCTATGAGCGGGTTCCTAAATTAGGCGAAACACTTACGTGAGTACGATCTGCCGCACGGTATCACTATGAAAACGGTCGGGATAGGCCCGGTTCCGTAAAATACGCGCCGAGTCGACGTGGGCAGCTATGAATTAATGAGGTTTAAATTTAAAGATTTAGTATAGAATAAAAATTGATAAAAATGAAAGAAACTTGGATGCTGCCCACGGACACACGTCTGTTCCCGGCGCGGAGTGGTTCGAGACTGCCGGACATGGCCGCCTCGCAAGGAAGAGAAACTTTCTCTTCTTTGTGAGTCGGCGTCAAAAAACATATATTAATTTAATTTACTATATTACCAGTGAAAACATGTTCCAGGTGCCCAATTAAAATGTAGCACCTGGTAATTGGGTGCTTAAGGCTTAACAATAGTTTTAGTGTATTTAATTATTTAAAATGTGACATCAAGTTGGCGACTATATTTATCAACATATTGTCTCACTGTGAGCTGTAATAGTTGGATTCCTTCTAATCTGACACGATCCTAGTCACGGACATTTTAATTAAGGCCAGTGGCCGCGGTGACTTTTAATAAGGTTTGTTGTCTATTGGGGTCACGCCCGGGAAGCTCGCCTGACTCAATCCGGCTGGGCAAGGGGCGCGCTCCGAAAACGGGATACGGTACTGGCGGTGCGGAGCACGGGCTTAAAGGCCATGGTCGGTACGACGTCAAATGCCCCCCCCCAGTGGAAGCCCGTCTCCGCCCCGTGTTCCCGCTCCCGCGGTAAGACGACCCCCTAGCTCAGCCGGCACACTTCGACACGCGATCCCATAGCGCGTGGCGCCTTAGCGCCCGTGGCGCATGGCGTGTCGGCGCAGGCAGACGCCGCCTCGGTCTCTGCGTGGGCAGCTGGGCCGGGAGGCGGCGCCGCGGCGCATGAGGTGCTGGCGCAGGCGGACGCCGCCTCGGTCGCTGCGTGGGCAGCTGGGCCGGGAGGCGGCGCCGCGGCGCATGGAGTGCTGGCGCAGGCGGACGCCGCCTCGGTCGCTGCGTGGGCAGCTGGGCCGGGAGGCGGCGCCGCGGCGCATGGAGTGCTGGCGCAGGCGGGCGCCGCCTCGGTCGCTGCGTGGGCAGCTGGGCCGGGAGGCGGCGCCGCGGCGCATGGAGTGTCGGCGCAGGCGGACGCCGCCTCGGTCGCTGCGTGGGCAGCTGGGCCGGGAGGCGGCGCCGCGGCGCATGGAGTGTCGGCGCAGGCGGACGCCGCCTCGGTCGCTGCGTGGGCAGCTGGGCCGGGAGGTGGCGCCGCGGCGCATGGAGTGTCGGCGCAGGCGGACGCCGCCTCGGTCGCTGCGTGGGCAGCTGGGCCGGGAGGCGGCGCCGCGGCGCATGGAGTGCTGGCGCAGGCGGACGCCGCCTCGGTCGCTGCGTGGGCAGCTGGGCCGGGAGGCGGCGCCGCGGCGCATGGAGTGTCGGCGCAGGCGGACGCCGCCTCGGTCGCTGCGTGGGCAGCTGGGCCGGGAGGCGGCGCCGCGGCGCATGGAGTGTCGGCGCAGGCGGACGCCGCCTCGGTCGCTGCGTGGGCAGCTGGGCCGGGAGGCGGCGCCGCGGCGCATGGAGTGTCGGCGCAGGCGGACGCCGCCTCGGTCGCTGCGTGGGCAGCTGGGCCGGGAGGCGGCGCCGCGGCGCATGAGGTGCTGGCGCAGGCGGACGCCGCCTCGGCCGCTGCGTGGGCAGCTGGGCCGGGAGGCGGCGCCGCGGCGCGTGATGTGTGGGGCGGCGTGACGAGACTGCCCAGGACATACTCGGCCAGGTGGGCCGGGGGTCGGGGCTCCCGTCGCGGGCGCTCTCGCGGGCTACTCTCCGCGGGGCTCGTCGGGCCTTGCCTTCCGTAGGGCTGGCGTTCCCGCTCGGGTATCAGCGCCGGGCTGGGTGAGCTCCGCCCCGGGGTGGTGTTCAGGACGAACTCCCGCAGCCTCGCGGGTCTGCGTCGTGTCCGACGGGGACGTCCAGCCCCCTCCTCGCGCGGTTGTGTGACGGTGACGCGGAAAGTTGCGTCGGCAAGGGAGGCCGCGTGCCCCCAACCACCTCTGGTCGGGCTCGGGGGCGATTCCTCTTCGTCCTCGTCTGGGTCGGATATGATGGGTTCGGGGTCAGGGGTCGCTCTGGCGGGGTCGTCGGAGTCGTCCGCCGCGACTTCTGTCACCCGGCACCTGGCGTGGCGGGGCCGGCCCCTTCTCCGCCGGCGCGGCGTGGTGTGAGTCTCCGTAGGTTCCTTATGCCGCGGGGGCGGCTCGCTCTCGGGGGCCTCCCCTCGTGGCGCGGTTTCTGCGGGACAGGGTGCCTCGCCGGGGTCGTGGGGTGCGTCCGCGTCCAGTTCCCCGTCGGTGAGGTGCTCGGGCTCGTCTGGAGCAGTGTCCTCGGCTTCCTCTCGCTGTTGCTCCAGTCCTCCAGGAGGGAGTGCATCAAGGGGGATGTCTGGTCCGTCTGCCGTGTCCCCATGTTCGGGTTCGGCCGGGAGTGGTTCCCCGGGGGTCGCCGCCACTCGCAGGTGGTCCCGGTGGATCTTCTGCACGCGGCGGCCACCCAAGTCCACCATGTAGGACGTCGCCCCCAGGCGCCACGTCACGGTGTAGGGCCCCTCCCAGCGGGGAGCGAGTCCGGCGCAGTAATTGCGCGGCGCTGCCGACAGGGGGTACGCTCGGGCGTACACCCGATCGCCGGCCCGCAGTTGTGCCGGGGGTCGCGCTGTCTGGGGCGTGATTCCCTGACTGTAGCGGGCTTGTCTTGCGCGTGCTGCGTCGTGCTCCTGGGTTCGTCGCTCGTCGCGCTCCTCCGGTTGCTCTCCTGGGTGCGGTACGCCGTGTGTTGCCAGCTCGCCGGGCAGCGGCAGGTTACGCCCCTGGATCATCTCGGCGGGGGTCATCCCAGTGGCCGCGTTCACGCGCCGCCGAACGCAGAACAGTGCGTCGGCGACGTGGCGGTCCCACTGGGTGTGGTCCTCCCCTTGTCGCAGCCGCAGTTGAGTTTTCAGATCCTGATTCCTGCGCTCGGTCGGATTGGCCCTGGGGTGGTATGAGGGTGTGGTGTGGTGGATGATGTGTGCCTCTTGGCACCACCCTCTCCACCGGGCCCCCAGGAACTGGCTGCCGTTGTCCGTCAAGACGGACTCCGGGTAGCCGAACCGAGTGAGGAACTCGCGCGTCAGGACTTCGATGATGGTGGCCGCCTGTGCGTTGCCGCAGGGGTAGGCTTCTGTCCAGCGGGTGAACATGTCGGTCACGACCACTAGGAAGCGCTTACCCCGCGGCGAGCGGGGGTACGGCCCCATCACGTCCAGCGCGAGCGTCTGGAACGGTGTTGACGGCTGGCGAGGCTGCTGTTGTTGTGTCCCGTCTCCTCGGCGGGCCTTGCGGCGCTGGCAGGTCTCACACTCCCGGACGTAGACCCGGACATCCCGGTTCACCCCCGGCCAATGGTAGTACTGGCAGACGGCTCTCCGGGTCTGGTCCGAGCCCGGGTGTCCGGCGAGGTCATGATCGTGGTAGAATCGCAGTGTTGCCTCGCGCGCTTCGGGTGGGACGTAGGTCTTCCACTCGTCCTCTTCCCCCGGCGGTCTGGTCATGACCCGGTCGCCCCGGAGCTGCCAGGCGGGGTGCTCTCCTCCGCGCGCTGTCTCGCGGCGCCGGCCGGCGTCCGGCGAGCGGCGCTGGGCCATGAGGACGCGCCGCTCCAGGTCGGCCTCAGTACTGGGAGGGTCTTCGGTCCCTTCTATGCCGAGTGTGAGGCGGGTGCAGGTAGGGTGTCCGTCGGCAGTCGTGCCGGTGTGGGATGGAGGCAGGATTTCGTCCCACTCCTCCTCGTCCAGCACCTCCCGTCTGCCGTCTGGCTCGCGCGAGAGCAGGTCGGGGAGCTGATTTTCCGCGCCTGGCACGTGCTCGACCGTAAAGTCGAACGACTGTAGGAGCAGCGCCCAGCGAATCAGCTTCCCCTTCCTCCCCTGCATGGTGTGGAGCCAGGTGAGGCAGCGGTTGTCGGTGCGGAGGGTGAAATGCCTGCCCTCCAGGTGTGGACGGTATTTCTTCACGGCCCACACCACCGCCAAGCACTCCTGTTCGTTGCTATGGTACCGCCTCTCCGCCGCGCCGAACTTCGCGCTGGCGTAGTCCACCACCTGCCGTTCTCCGTGGTCGTTCACCTGGTACAGCACGGCTCCGGTTCCCAGGGCACTTGCGTCCGTCTGGAGGACGAGTGGGCGCTCGGGGTCGATGCGGGCCAGTGTGTGGCACCGGGTGAACGCGCTCTTGACGGCCTCGAAGGCCGTCTGGGCGGGCGAGCCCCAGTGGTAGCGGACTTGGGGCGACAACAGGTCCGTCAGAGGCGCGATGACTTGTGAAAAATTCGGAATATAGTTCCGGAGCCAGTTCAGCAGCCCGATGAAGCGCTGCAGTTGCTTCCGGGTGCGTGGGACTTCGGCCATCGCGATCTGCTGGAGGTGACCTAGTTGGGGGCGGTTCCCCTCCGCGTTGACCACGTGGCCCAGGAAGTCGACCTCGGCGGCTCCGAGATGGCATTTGGCTGGGTTGGCTGTCAGGTGGTTTGTGGCCAACCGCTCCATCACCAAGGCCAGATGGCGGCAGTGGTCCTCCCAGGTGTCTGAGTACACAATGACGTCGTCCAGGTATGCTAGGGCGAACTGCCCGATGTAGCCCTCCAGCACCCGGGTCATCATGCACTGGAAGGTGGACGGGGCGCACTTTAGGCCGAACGGCATGGCTCTGAACTGGAACCTCCGTCCGTCTGGCACCGTGAACGCCGTCTTCTCCCGGTCCCCGCGTCGTATGGGCACTTGCCAGTACCCGGACTTCAGGTCCAAGGTGCTGAAGACCTGGGCCCTTCCCAAGCCTGCTACGGCGGCCTCGACGCTAATCTGGGGGGGCGGGGCGCTGACGGTCACGGCATTTAACGGCCGGAAGTCCACACAGAATCGGCTTGTCCCGTCTTTCTTGTTGGCCAGCACAATGCACGCATTGTACCGGCTGTGGGACGGCTCGATGACTCCGTCGTGCAGCATCTCGTCCACCTGTTCCCGGATGATTCGCTGCTCGCGAAACCCGTAGCCGCGGGGCGGGTCGAACACTGGGTCATCAGTCAGGGTGGGGATGCAGTGTTCGGTGACGGTGGTCCGCCTCAAGGTTCCGTCCACGGCAAACACTTCGGGTCGGGCGGCGAGGACCTTGTTTACCTCAGCCTGGTAGGAGGGGGGGACGTCGTGGCGCACGTCCGCCAGGGTCAGCACCGCGTCCTGTCGGGGGGGCGTCTGTCCTAGCGCGTACACCACGTACCTCTCAGCTCTTCCCAGGTTGAGGCGGGGGGTTCCTAGCTCCAAGACCGCATCTTGCTGGACCAACCAGGGGAGTCCTAGCACCACCTCCTCACACAAGTCTTGCACGACTACTGCGGACACACTACTGTTCAATTCCTGCGTACTCACCATGATCTCAGCATGCCCCAGCATCCGCCCGGTGTGTGTGGTGGTGGCCAGGCGCAGCTCGCCGCTGCCCGGACGCAACGCGCCTGCGGGCACGAACGCGGGGCGTACGAACACGTCGCTCGCTCCGGTGTCGACGAGCGCGGCAGCTGGCCGGCCGTTCACCTCCACGGGGATGCGGAACAGGTTGTCCCGCGGGCGGCCCAGCTGTCCCAAGGTCGGGAGGGCGCGCACCCCGCCAGGCGCGGGGTTGATGGTCTGTGCGGGGGGAGGGGGCTCTAATCCCGGTCCCCCCGGGGGCCGTTTCCCGACTGGGCCGGGCTGGTGCGCTGTGGCGAAGGTGGTACCACGTGCATCTCCTGGCGCGGCGGTGTGGCGGGTCGCGCCGCCCGGAATCCCCGCGGGCACTCGCTGTGCCAGTGACGTTCGCCACGCGGGCATCCCAAGCGACACAGGGGTGCTTGCTCCCGTGCTCCGGCGTCCCGCGGTCGCTCCGCTCGCCAAGTTGGCGGCGCCTCGATGGCTCGTAGTCCTCGGTGTTGGTGTGAGGGTGAGTCCCGTAGTGCGGCGTTCCGCCGGGCTTCTGGTGGGCTGTCACCCCCTCGGGTGCTCGTGGTCGGGCCGCGCTTGCAAGCTCTCTGGAAGTTGCGTTCTGTCTCGCGTGCTTCCTGCACGTACTCCGCTACACCGCCGGTGTGGCAGCGACGCAGGAAGGGCTGCAGCTCGTCCCTCACTAAGCCCGTGATGATGGGCAGTGCCCCGGACAGGGGAGTGCCGGGCGAGATGCGGCGAAACAATTGTAGTTTAGTGGCGATGAACGCCTCCACTGCCTCGCTGTCCTTCTGCCGAGCCCCATAGAATGAGGCGGAACACTCGACGAGGGACGATCCTGTGTCGAACCGGTGTCGGAACGTGTCCGTAAACTCGCCCCATGGCATGGCAAACCGGCCCCACATGTTCCACCAGCTCCGAGCGGTCCCTCGCAGCTGCTCGCTGACCCGCTCTGCCCACTCCGATTGGTGCGTCCGGCACCCGGTCAGGCGCGCCTCGCACTGCGTCAGGAATTCCCCTGGGTCCTCGTGCGGGGCTCCGGCGAACTCTGGCAGAGTCGCTCTGCGGGGCGGCAGGGCTCGTGCCAGGTCTTCCAGGCCGGGCCACACGCACTTGGCCTCGGTGATGTCCAGCGCGTGCGTCGCGTGGCCAGGGCGCGAGCTCCAGTCGCTGGCGTGGGTGGTTGGGGGGGCGGTGATGGCCGGGGTGGTACGGCTCGGTAGGGGTGTGTGGTCCACCGGTGGTGTTCGCGCCTGTAATTCTGTCTCCGTGCTGTCGTGCCACGGTTCTATGAGCGCTTCGACCTTGATTGCCGAAAAGTTGTAATCCGGTGCGCATTTACATGTCTGTAGAGGGTTCGCTTTCCCCGTTACCAGGTCCCTGCCCTGTGGCCAGTAGCAGACTCGACAGGTGTTCATCTTCAGTCTGTCTGCCATTGCGTCGCGCGGCGCGTCGGTGTTGACAGTCGCTTCGTGCGCGCACGTGGCTCTGTTTACAAACAGACTCCCGATGAATGAAGAGTGGTGAGGGGGGTTGGCGCGCGCGCTGATTCGGGCCGCTGGCCGAGAGGCGCCCGGACAGCCGCACAAAAGGGAGAGCCGAGACTGGCCTTTGCGAAGGGGGGATGCGGATAGCCGTGTGTAGCGGCGGCCGAGAGCGCCCGGACAGCCGCACAAAGCGGAGAGCGCGAGGATGTGAAGAAGGTTGGGGGGGGGGGTGTGCGGGCGAGGTTGTTCGCTGAAGGCTAAAGAGGGGGGGTGGGGGTGAAAGTGAAAGTTGGCGAGGGTCGGCGCGGGCGGTGACGCGCGCTTCCGGGTGGTCCCTTTGTCGCTGCCCTCCTGTGTGCCAAATTCCACTGCGCGCGTCCAAAATGGCCGTCTTCTGTCCCCTTTGTCTGATTTTCGGCTGTAGTTATGCCCAACGCAAGGGCGCCATTTGCCGTCACCCGACCTATGTGAAAGGTCCGGGGGGTACCTGACGGGCGCTACGGGCGTCGCGATGCTCTGGTTGTCCGGAGGGGCGCCAGGCTAGCGGGCTGCTAGGCCGTTGGTGTGGGGTCGTGGGTACTCTGCCCCCGCGTGCCCCGCCAGGTACACGGCTTGAATGTAACCTGAATGGTTCTACGCTTGACTGTGAAGGCCGCTCGGACGTGTGGAGGACGGGGAATTACGGAAAGTTAATGTACACGAGTTGGCGAGAATACGTTTAATTTGTGAGTTCCACCGGGGGTCCATGTGGGTACACGGTACACTCTACAAGTCCGCTCCGCGGTTCATTCTCGCTACAAAAATTCTCACCAACACTAACACAGAAAAACATACCACTATGCGACACTGATGGTTACCGCGGCAGTCTCGCGGGACGCGGGTCGATGCTCGCTGGAGACGGCCAGCGCCGAACATTAACGGGTGCAGGGGGGGCTCTATGAGCGGGTTCCTAAATTAGGCGGAACACTTACGTGAGTACGATCTGCCGCACGGTATCACTATGAAAACGGTCGGGATAGGCCCGGTTCCGTAAAATACGCGCCGAGTCGACGTGGGCAGCTATGAATTAATGAGGTTTAAATTTAAAGATTTAGTATAGAATAAAAATTGATAAAAATGAAAGAAACTTGGATGCTGCCCACGGACACACGTCTGTTCCCGGCGCGGAGTGGTTCGAGACTGCCGGACATGGCCGCCTCGCAAGGAAGAGAAACTTTCTCTTCTTTGTGAGTCGGCGTCAAAAAACATATATTAATTTAATTTACTATATTACCAGTGAAAACATGTTCCAGGTGCCCAATTAAAATGTAGCACCTGGTAATTGGGTGCTTAAGGCTTAACAATAGTTTTAGTGTATTTAATTATTTAAAATGTGACATCAAGTTGGCGACTATATTTATCAACATATTGTCTCACTGTGAGCTGTAATAGTTGGATTCCTTCTAATCTGACACGATCCTAGTCACGGACATTTTAATTAAGGCCAGTGGCCGCGGTGACTTTTAATAAGGTTTGTTGTCTATTGGGGTCACGCCCGGGAAGCTCGCCTGACTCAATCCGGCTGGGCAAGGGGCGCGCTCCGAAAACGGGATACGGTACTGGCGGTGCGGAGCACGGGCTTAAAGGCCATGGTCGGTACGACGTCAATACCTTTGGCATTCCTTGGTTGAGACATGGGGTGGACCTAGTAGCAGTTGGTTACGAATTTATCGCTGTTACAGGAGGGTGTCAGACTAGCCTATGGGCTAGACCAAAGTGATACTGAGTTCTAGCTAGTTAGTAGCAGGTGCACACTCCCTAGCAACTTATAGTACTGATACCCATCTAGGCTTGGGTGCGAACTACGATTTTAAGCACAGTGGTTTCAAAAATATGTAACCTTAATTGTATGTCGCGATCCGACATTACAGTGGTTACACTAACACACTATATTACCCTTGACAAACATAAAACATAAATTGCACAAACTGTTATACTAATCTGCGAGTCTCACGGCAGTCTCATGATGAGGGTTTCGGGTGATGGCAGTGGGATAGGCCCGGCTCCGCAGAAATGATCCGGGGACATGTGGAGAGCTGAAAGAAAATGTTTCTGTGGTTGAAAATGATAGTTACCAGAATTGATAATCAGTAACAAACCGTTGAGGGATCCCCACGGGACAGCAAGTCCGCCCCAAATCATTAGCAATCTAAAACTACCGAATTATGGTAGTACAGTGCGAGGGAGGGGTGTGAAGAGCCCTTCGCGCCATAACAACTAATTTTACCTTTACGTAAAACTTATCTGCTAAAAAGTATACAGATATTTGAAAATAAAACTAATGGTTAATAAACATCCCAAGCAGCAGAAACATATTTTAAAAATATTTTTGTAATATTTCTTCATTGCACTGGCAATATTTGTAAAATAAAACATTTTTTTAATATATATATAATGTTTCCTGAAAAACATTAATAAAGAAACATTTTAAATATGTTGTTTGTATAACATTACTTATAAGGTCTTTTTAAAACCTTTGTTTAATATTGCACGAAAAATATTTCATTAAACATGTTATCAAAACATTTTTAATAAAACCTTTAAAACCATTGATTTTGAATATTTCTCTTAATCGTTAAGAAATTGGAAATAATTTTTTTTATTTAATGAAACTGGATGGAGCTACTGCAGCGATGCTTATTGAAACCACAGCCATGATCGAGACCGAAATGAAACTGAACCATAGATGCAGAATTCTATTCAACCGTAAAATTGTGTTTTGCAGAAAGTTTTAAAAGCAAAGCTGCTTTCATTTCAGCAGTATCTGTTTCTTATTTCCTATTGGTAGAACCAGCAATGATTTTTTTTTGTGCTTACACAGAAACGAAAATGGTGGCTACGATGTGTTTGTTTTTGTTACGTGTTGCATTGAATTATTCTCAAGGAAGTGTTCCCGCAGATACCAATTACTTTTTCTGCGGTGTAGGGCTAGGTAGATAATGTAAAGCTTTTGCTAATCTCTGGACAAGACCTCTCGGTACTTAAAGAATGTGGACGCTGGACGATGAGAGAAAAAAAAACTCAGTGTAGGCCTATATGTGGTGAAAGTGAAAGGTGTTATTTGGGCTATTTGTTTGTGCGTTGGTAATAAATAATCGTGAAATGTGGACGTACACATTGTAGGTAAATTATAGTTTTCTGTTTACTAGTTCAGGAATAACTTGTTTAATTTTTCATAACAAAGTGATTTTGTTAACCTAGAAGTAATAACATCTTGAGTAGGTACAGGCAAATAGTATTTACTTTTTTTTAGGGGGTAAATCTGAATGCATTGTAGTAGAAACCCTTCCTTTATCATATAAGCACATCTACGACACAATTTAAATACGATAAATATTTACATGGCTATCCACAGTTGCGTAAAAGTGTCAAGGTCTTGATTGAACATTTGGAATAAACATATTCGGTAATTATCATGACTAGTCCGTCTTCCTTAAAAAAAAATTAAAAAATTGACAATACTTTCATTTTGTGCTAAAAAAATTACTCTTTTTAACACAACTTGTGGAAAAGTGACAAGGGCTAATTAATCGGCTCTGTTGGTATTGTTTGGCTCAACGGGGCGGTCCCATAAAATTATTGTTTTGGCGTTTTTAGCAAGTAGGTATACCTTCCAGACTCTGGCGTTAAGAAAGGAGGGTTAAAAAAAATTGTTTGGAAATAAAACTAAGTGTAATTTAGTAAATTTTTCTATAATGGGATGGTTTTTGAATTGGTGTATATTTTATATAGTTTTGGGGTAAGGAACCCAATACATATATGGTAAATATGTAGTTGAGCTGTATTTGCGAAAAAAAAATGTTAAAAATCCAAAAATACCTTTATTAGACGCTCTTCAACTTCCTCTTTTCATTAAAAGCGGCGGAGGTAAGAAATTCCAAATACTTTAGGAGATATCGAATTTTTAAATTTCATCATATGTAGTTGAGCGGTATTTGCGAAAAAAAATGTTAAAAGTCCGAAAATACCTTTATTAGATGCTCTTCAACTTCCTCTTTTCATTAAAAGCGGCGGAGATAAGAAATTCCAAATTTGAGGGGGGGGAAAGGCATGCAGTAGGAATAAAAATGTAAATTTTCTCGTTTGTGATGACCTGACAGATTTTGAAACACATCCTTCAACAACTAAGTTAAACAACCCTGTTATTGCACATGTACAGGGCCTCATGGTAGTTTGAGAAAAAATAAATAAAATAATTATTTTTGGTATATATGGCAATTGTTTGCATACAGCAGAAATACACTACGGAATCTCCGCTGTCATAATTGATAGGGCACAAATTTGTTTGATATGAATGGGTGTTCGCTAGATAGCCTAAAAAAATGTTGCTTAACGATTTGAATACAAGTTTTGCATGAAAATATTATTGTTTGTGGGTTTTATAACAAGTTGCACACACCTAGAACAGACCATAGTGTGTGCCTCACACACTTTGCAAAATAAAATATTGTTTTTTTAAGAGAACTCATTAATTTTTAACTTCAAAATCTTACTAAATTGAGAACTAACATAGGGGATATTTTGTTAAAAATTGGATTTGACATTTTCTCAACTGTGTGTTCTTTATTGGATGCTACATTTGCGACTTAGGCTGTCGTTACAGCATTTAGACAAAGAAAGAGTGATGTGCAGATGTCACTTTAAAAACGTATCAGGTAAAAAATTATGGGAGATATTTTGTTTAGAATTATATTTCCAACATTTTCTGTAAGAGTGTATTTTTTTCTGCTAGATATAAAGAATATTTGTTAATGGGGGTTTTTACTGTAAAATACATATATGTAGTTATTAATTTTTTTATCCCCTCCCCAAAGAAATATACTATTATCCAAAAATTTCTACTATTCAAAATAGCACAAGACCAGACAGTTTCAGATATAGAGGCTACACAACTAGATTTGAACCTAGAGTGAACACTGTATGAAGCTGGTGCTTACAAAGAAGATAAATTAATCCTTTATGTGTTGTAGGAGTGCTTCGGCTCAGAATAAGGGAGATGAACACGAGTTCCTAAACTGAGGGTGGACAGTTTGCTGATTGTGCTATGTTAAATAAAAATTGAGTGCTTACATTGTTAAACCATGCATATTTTTTCTTCAACATTTTCCTCCCCCTTTTTCCCCTCTTTTGGCATGAAAGAAGAAATTTGTATAGTAAATATTAGTGGAGAGTGTGTTCAGTCACATATGTAATTGTATTGAAAGGGAGATTGCCTAAGCTTATCTCATGTAGATTTTTTTTAATTCTGGTACTTCGCCGATTACTTATTTTGAGTTTCATATCAGCAGAATACAATGACAGTCCATGTACAGTGGTGCTTGATGTGCTCTACCAACATTTGAAAAATATTATAAATATGTCCCTTTTGCAATAGGGTTGTAATATTTTAGCTGAATTGCAGTAACCTTTTGTTAATATTTCATAAAAATTTTGCAAAATTTGTTTTGCAAGTTAAAATTTTTTGCATAAATGTTAAATTTGCAACAGGTGTGTTCAAAATATCGCAGCAACCAATTATTCATATTTATTCCATATACTTTAAATATTGCAGCAATGTTTCATTTGCAACAGGCTTGCTCAAAATCTTGCAGCATTCATTTCTTAATATTTATTTCATGTACATATGTAATTGCAGAAATGTTTCATTTGCAACAGTAGTGTTCAAAATCTTGCACCAATATTGCTGGAACCTTTTATTAATATTTATTTAATGTTTTTAAAATATTTTGTTTTGCTATCGTAATCATTTTTTGTACATTTTATTTATGTTTTTACATTATATTTTTAAAATGTTTTGAAATGTTGCAACAATGTTTCATTTGCAATGGGTTTGTGCTACTCATAACATTGCTGCAATGTTTCTGCAAAGTTTAATACATATTTTAAATACATTTTAAAATCATTTTTGTAATATTTAAAAAAAATATTTTTTAAATATATCCTTGCTGGTTGGGATATGCTGACAGGTTAAAACATGTTAATGTTGTTTTCATTAAAATAATAGTTCTAAAACATAGTCCAAGTTGGAGATTATCTGTTCGGGTGGTATTCATATTTATGTCTTGAGCAATTCCTTCGTCAAGAAATTCTTATATGCATTCTTATTTAAATATTTGGGTGCCATAGACGTTGCTTGAGATTGTCTCAAGTGATCGCAAAATAGACAGTCTTGATGATAATCCCATATTTCTTATTTTCGAGAGGGCATTCTCCTGTATCATAGTCGTTGCTTGAGAACACCATCGCATAAGCATGTCGCTGAGACCTGGCTTAAAAACACGAATAAGATTGTCTTTGCCAAGACCATTGCAGACATGGCCAAATCAATTGCTTGTTCAGATCGCAGTGTAGAAAATGGCTGATTCTCGTGAACATGGTACTTTAAACTTATATATATCCTGTATGGAGTGCTGAAGCAATTTGATATATTGTTACGATCGCGCTTGGCTGCAGTGCTGGCGTCGCCGCGCTCGTTCGGCCTGTCTGCGCCCCCTTCCACCCGCATCCTCTCCCTGGTATCTCGTGTCATACTATCTCGCTACATCCTGACCGTCGCAGCGCGCACCTGCCTCAGATCGGGTTACTTAAAAGAGGCCGCACTGCGGAATAAAAGGACTCAGACGCCTTTATCGGCGTTCTTAGAGCAGCCACCGCGTCCTTCGAGGACTCACGACGCGTTTCTGGGCATTTCGACGGCGAAGGTCGCGAGATATCTCGGAGACATGCCCGATTGTTCTGGACGGGAACCCAAGGGCTATATAAGGAGGTTGAGTCTGAGTCTGAGTCAGTGAGTGGGGAGTTCTCCCGCTGCGGAGTTTCCGGGCGATAGTGCCGCGGGTGCGGCAGAGTGGCGAAGTCCTTGGACGAAGGTTCCAGGGCAGAGAGTCTGAGTGAGAGAGTTCAGTGGGGAGTTCTCCCGCGGCGGAGTTTCCGGGCGATAGTGCCGCAGGTGCGGCAGAGTGGCGAAGTCCTTGGACGAAGGTTCCAGGGCAGGGAGTGAGTGAGTTCAGTGGAGTCGGGAGTTTTCCCGCGGCGGAGTTTCCGGGCGATAGAGTCGCGGGCGCGGCGGAGCCGAGTGAAGTTCCGAGTGAGGCGTCGTGTGGGATCTCGGCGAAGGGTGTGACGGTGGCGGCGGAGTGCGGCGACGGAGTCCCGCGGCGTAGACCCACGAGGGGTGCTGCGCCGAGAGTTGCGCCGGAAGTGCGGCCCAGCGAGGTGTGTGAAACGAGTGACTGGGGAATTGGCATTTCTTTAAGTGTAGTTAATTATTTGCCAATTTAGAAGATTATTTGTAAGTGACAAGTAGTGGTAATAAATAAAACTGTGTGTGTGAAATAAAATCTATTAATTGGGCTATCCTTTACGAACCCGCAGGGAAATCGTAACATTTTGGTGTCAGAAGTGGGATAGCCCTATTTATTAGATTTAGGATTCAGTTAGAGTATTAGAATAAAAGTTAAGGATAGAATTTAGTTTACGAGGATATAGTTAGTGTTTAGAACTTTAGTGAATTTGAAATTTTCTAGAGTTAGTTTGAGTGTACTGTAGTCAGTGTTAGTTTTGAATGTAAGAGAGATATTTTTAGTTTAATAAGGTTCGGCTAGGTCATTTAAAATTAAGAACAGTATTAGAAAAAAATTATTTAGGTTGATTAATTAGTAAATGCTTTAGAAAGAGATGGCTGCTGAAGAGTTAAATGTAGAAGATATCAGGAAGATAAGGGTTATCCTGGAAGAAATGGTGAATGACATGAGGGCATGGATAACCAGTATGAAGAACTCTGCGAAAGAAGTGAATAGTGAAAATAATGTGGGTAAGGACCATCTTGAAGAAACGAAGAGCGGGTCAAACAATAGCCAGGAAGAAATGAAGAATGAAAAGAAGACCGAAATGAAGATAAACCTGGAAGAGAACAGCCAAGAGAAGAACAGCCAAGAGGAGACCAGCCAAGAGAAGACCAGCGAAGAGAAGACCAGCGAAGAGAAGACCAGCCAAGAGAAGACCAGCAAAGAGGAGACCAGCCAAGAGAAGACCAGCGGAGAGGAGACCAGCCAAGAGGAGACCAGCCAAGAGAAGACCAGCGAAGAGAAGACCAGTGAAGAGAAGACCAGCGAAGAGAAGACCAGTGAAGAGAAGACCAGTGAAGAGAAGACCAGCGAAGAGGAGACCAACCTAGAGGGGAACAGCGAAGAGAACAGCGAAGAGGAAATTAGCCAGGACATGAAGATGAAAGAAGAGCTGAAGAAAAGAACAGAAGTGGTGAAGATGAGTTACAAAGTAAGGAACATTTAAAAAGAAGAAATGAAGATAAACGAAAGAGAGAGAGGAAAATGCCAAGAAAATCTGAAGAAAAGCCGAGAAGAGAGTCAAGAAGAGATAGAGAAGTGCAAAGAAGAAACGAAGAAAGACGAAAGAGAGAGGGGAAAATGCCAAGAAAAGCTGAAGAAAAGCCGAGAAGAGAGTCAAGAAGAGATAGAGAAGTGCAAAGAAGAAACGAAGAAAGACCAAGAAGAGACTCAGGAAGACCAAGAAGAGGTGAAGAAAGACCAAGAACAGGGGAAGAAAGACCGAGAAGAGAAAATAAGAACACAAGGAGTCATGAAGAGGGTACAAGGAGAAACTAAGTGCAGTCCAGGTGAGACACAGAAGAACCAAGAGGGCACGAGTAACCAAGAAGAGATGAAGAAGAGCCGGGAAGAAATGCTCTGCGAACAAGTAGCTGCGAGAGAAGAAATGGAGAGAAAAAGGGAAGGAACAAGGAAACTGTTGGAAGGCAATAAGCAATGCACTCAAGAGTATCGGGTCCGTCCAAGGCATCGGTCAGCCCGTCTCGGGCAGCTGGCTGAACGACATGGGGCATCTGCGACGCAGAAGTGTCGCCGGGTGACAAGAGAAGCTACATCTAATGAGAGAGAGGGTTATCTGGTGAGACTGTACAGCCCACGATGGAGGAAAGGCAGGAGGCCTAAACTTCGAGTAGCATGGGGACCTCCAGGAGGAGATGCATTACCTGTTCGGGACGAACAGGTTTAAGGAGGGGGCAATGTTACGATCGCGCTTGGCTGCAGTGCTGGCGTCGCCGCGCTCGTTCGGCCTGTCTGCGCCCCCTTCCACCCGCATCCTCTCCCTGGTATCTCGTGTCATACTATCTCGCTACATCCTGACCGTCGCAGCGCGCACCTGCCTCAGATCGGGTTACTTAAAAGAGGCCGCACTGCGGAATAAAAGGACTCAGACGCCTTTATCGGCGTTCTTAGAGCAGCCACCGCGTCCTTCGAGGACTCACGACGCGTTTCTGGGCATTTCGACGGCGAAGGTCGCGAGATATCTCGGAGACATGCCCGATTGTTCTGGACGGGAACCCAAGGGCTATATAAGGAGGTTGAGTCTGAGTCTGAGTCAGTGAGTGGGGAGTTCTCCCGCTGCGGAGTTTCCGGGCGATAGTGCCGCGGGTGCGGCAGAGTGGCGAAGTCCTTGGACGAAGGTTCCAGGGCAGAGAGTCTGAGTGGGGAGTTCTCCCGTGGCGGAGTTTCCGGGCGATAGTGCCGCGGGTGCGGCAGAGTGGCGAAGTCCTTGGACGAAGGTTCCAGGGCAGAGAGTCTGAGTGAGAGAGTTCAGTGGGGAGTTCTCCCGCGGCGGAGTTTCCGGGCGATAGTGCCGCAGGTGCGGCAGAGTGGCGAAGTCCTTGGACGAAGGTTCCAGGGCAGGGAGTGAGTGAGTTCAGTGGAGTCGGGAGTTTTCCCGCGGCGGAGTTTCCGGGCGATAGAGTCGCGGGCGCGGCGGAGCCGAGTGAAGTTCCGAGTGAGGCGTCGTGTGGGATCTCGGCGAAGGGTGTGACGGCGGCGGCGGAGTGCGGCGACGGAGTCCCGCGGCGTAGACCCACGAGGGGTGCTGCGCCGAGAGTTGCGCCGGAAGTGCGGCCCAGCGAGGTGTGTGAAACGAGTGACTGGGGAATTGGCATTTCTTTAAGTGTAGTTAATTATTTGCCAATTTAGAAGATTATTTGTAAGTGACAAGTAGTGGTAATAAATAAAACTGTGTGTGTGAAATAAAATCTATTAATTGGGCTATCCTTTACGAACCCGCAGGGAAATCGTAACAATATGTTATAAATGAGTATAGTGTTTGTTTGTGACCGGTGGTTACATTTTCAAGTGCTATACAGACCCGTTTATTTTGCCATCACGCGGTCTTTGTAGAAGGCCTGGGAAGTACCTGATGGGCGCTACGGGCGTTATGGTGCTGCTGTTGTCCGGGGGGCAGGGGCACGACAGGCTAGTGGGACACTAGGCCTTTGGTGATAGGTCATGGGTACTCTGCTCCCGTGTGCCCCGCCAGGTACGCAGCTTGAAATCTATCCTGAACTTCCCTACTTGATTGTGAGGCCGCTCGGCCGTGTGGAGGACAGAGTGGAGCGAAATAATCGTAAGCGACACTGTTTATGTTAATTTGCGTTTAATGCACTGACTTCTCCGGTGGTACGCATGGGTACGCGGTACTCCCTATGCATACACTACACTGTGTCAGAACCTCTACAAAAACTATGCGAATGCGCTATGCGGCTTCGGAGCCATGGTACAGATACATTAACACACGCTGATTACAGAACAAAACACGACACTAACATAACACTATGAATTTGCCACAGCAGTCTCGCGGGGTGCGGTTACGAGTGCTCTGGAGATGGCCAGTACCGAAATTTAATTGTCTTAGGGGGGCTCAGTGAGCGTGACCCTAAATACACCTTACACTTACTTGAGGTTGCAGCCGGCAGGCATATGCGCGGTGGTCTTGGCGCAAGCGTGTTGGCTGGAGTCGGCCAGTGCCGTACTTGGCATGGTCTGCGACGCGGTGCGGAACCACTAAGGAAAACGGTCAAGATAAGCCCGGGTCCGCAAAATACACACCGAGTCAACGTGAGCAGAAATGAAGTACCTACTAGAAAAGGTTTAAATTTTAAAGTGACTACAGAATGAACGATCGGTGGAACAAAGTGGAAGGCTGCTCACGGACACACATCTTGACCCGGCGCGAAGTGGTTGGAGACTGCCGAACATGGCCGCCTCGCAAAGGAGGGAAACTTTCACCTCCTTTGTGAGTTGGTGCCAAAAACTTACATTAACTTAATTTGCTCTATTATAAGCTAAAAACACGTTCCAGGTGCCCAATTAAAATGTAGCACCTGGTAATTGTGCTTAAGGCTTAACAATTGTTTTAGAGTATTTAATTATTTGAATTGTGGCATTAAGTTAACGACTGTAAATTTATTAACATATTGTCTCCCTGTGAACTGTATTAGTGGGATTTCTCCTAATCCGACTTGATAATTGTCATGGGCACTTTAATTAAGGCCAGTGGCCGTGGTGAATGTTAATGAGGTTAGTTGTCCGCTCCGGGCGTGCGGTGCTCGCACTGAGTGGCTACGACGCACTTGTTTAATGCCTGCGAATTAATAATTGTGTCCTAGTGTCTTGTCCCTTAACTGTTTTATGGGTTCGAGCCCCCGGGGTTCCGTCTATTTGGGTCATGCCCCAGGCGCTCACCTGACTCATTCCCGCTGGGCAAGGGGTGCGCCCCAAAAATGGGATCTGGTACCTACTAGTGGTGCGGAGCACGAGCTTAGAGGTCATGGTCCGGACGACGTCAATTTAAATATCGATTACAGAACGAGTACAATGGATGTGGAAGACGATGAGTTTAATGATGGTTGATAAAGTTCATATCACCATCAGAAAAATTAAATCTTTATTCGTGATGCCCGGAATACATTAAAAATAATAAAAAAAACTGTGGCATTCATACTAATAATACATAATCTCCCTATCAAGATCCTCAGAGCTTTGGTAGTATAATGTTTAGAGTGTTTATATAATTGTTACCTATAATACCTATATTTAAATATATAGTTAAGTCCATTGTTTTGGTTATTATTACTTGATAGCGTTGTGAAATATGTTTTACTTCTATTAAAATTGAATTATAGAATCACAAGTAACTTGAACAAGAAAAATTAATCTATTATATTAGGAAATGAATGTCTAATTTTATTGATGAATAAACAAACACTTTATAGGAACTTAACTACATACCTGTTAGCACCCAATACACTGGTAACCTATTAGAGCCGGTTTTACGACACCCGGTTAAATCTAAAGGTTAGCTAGCCCTCAGGTTAGGCTAGCCTCCGGTTAACAAACGAGAAGTGTATTATGACCCATACTTAGCCTGCATTTGGCTAACTGGAACCTGATGAAGTGTGTGGTGTAATAATGGGTGTGTTGGTAATAAAATAAACCAGAATTTGGTAACTTTTGTTGTGAGACAGTTTTTTTTCTGGTAGAATGTTATTCAGCTGTTTGTATTGTGAATCGTAATGTTTAGGCCTGTTCTACAATGACACGGAAATGGAACAGACGGAAATGGAGACGAAAACGGAGTATTGTTCCGTTCCGTCCGTATTTTTCTCGTTCTACAATACACAGACCCGTAAGAAATCTTGGCCAATAAGAAAGAGCGAGCGTGACGTAACTGAAAACTACGAGTATCAAGTGAACTACATGTTAAATCGAAATGTATGGTTGTTAACTTGGTAATGTAGTAAGTTGATTTGTTATTTTTTTTTGCGTTGTGGCGGTGGTAAAATAGTCATTCTCCGTCTTGTCATATATTGCAGGTATATCTTTAACCATGAAAATTAAAAGTTCATCAAAATTCGTCATGATGAAACCCACGTGCATAATTCAAATAAATCTTGTTTTGTTGTTCACGCATAAAAAAAAAGTAGTCGAGAAATACGGAAACTAATATTAGTCAAAACTAATATCATAATTAACATGATAGCGCAACTGTAGCTTGACAACTACAGGGAATAAATAACGTGCTCCTATTGGTCTAACGGAGTAACGTAAACAGATGACTTCAGCACTGCTGAGCAGGTCCGTACGGGCCCGTCTCCGTTTGTGTGCTATTGTAGAAGCTCTGTTCCATTAAATCCGTCTTCGTTTCCGTGTTCCGTCTCCGTTTCCGTGTCATTGTGGAACGGACCTTACAGCTGCAGTAAAGAAATATGCTGCTAACTTTATCTTGCAACAGATATAATTAAATTAACAAAAACTACTTCGACGTCAAACCTGCTTTGTATTAAACCATAAAATTACAATTTAAAATTCAAAACCGCGTGTTTTCAACTTTACTCCTGTATTTAAACTCATGATTTTGTTAGGTTATATGTTAAGCCAAAACTAACGAAGTAATTCTATACAAACAAATAAATAGGGATAAGACATTTTTTGCTAGAGAAGACTTATTTCTTTCATAAATTTATTTCAAAATCAAATAATATAGACCACGTTTCGGCAAAATACTTGTCGATTTTCATTTCACTGGTGTAGGTTTCATTTTTGTACTAATAGTTTCGTATCACGCATCCAAATTAATCCGATCATGATGGAATTAGTTTGTGGTATAGGATGCTTGCTGTTTTAATTTAGTAGGTCGAGAGATCCTAGATATATTCACTGGGGAAATAATTATGATTGTAAAATGTATATGAAAGAACTACATTTTTACAAGACCTGACATAATTTGTTTGTATCGTGATATGTTAAATATTTTGTGTTATGTACAGGATTTTTCAACATTCTAAATTAAAACAGGAAGTATAATGTAAAACAAGACCAACATATAAAGGGTCATGCCGATAGGATCAAGGGATAAACTTGGATACGGGAAACAGAATAATTCCAGTGCTGTTTTCGTTTTGCACTTGCGTGGCAGGTAGATAATAAGTACTGTCATGTCCACCAGTTTGGCCTCGGCTGGTATGATAGCACAAGCCCCAAGTGCGCCACCCATCCTACATAATCTATGGGGATGAAAGTTAGTTCACAACCCGCCCCTAGATGGCAGACAAAGGGGAATGTAAATTAAGGAAACTCTGTCTACCTGCCCAGCCTAATTCAGGACAATTATGTAAATACCCAGTGTTGTGACAAGAAACCTGTTAATTATACACGTGAATGTAAAGAGTATTGTAATTCGAATATCTATGCACAGGAAGGGTACAGATGTGCCCTCCCTAATGAATATGTACATACATTGTATATTTACCCTGGCTGAGCTAAGCCAGGCGGAAAGCTCTCCCCAGTAATTCTGGGTAAATAAAAGTGACAAAAAGACTTGAGCAGTATTGTTTAGGCAGCGACCTCTCTGGAGGACCACTCCTCCTTCCTACCTCTCCCTGCTCTTGGGCAGCGACCCCTACTCGGGGACCGCTCCCGCTCTCTCCCCCCCCCCCCCTGCTCCTGGGCAGCGACCCCATCTCGGGGACAGCTCCCGCTCTCTCCCTGCTCTTGGGCAGCGACCCCTGCTTGGGGATCGCTCCCGCTCCTCTCCTCTCTGCCTGGGACAAGTCAATTTGGCGCCCAACGTGGGGCCAGTCAGCTTGGATAACCTGAGGACCACGCCCTGCCTCTACGAGAGCTATCAGCACAGCCGGAGCCACATCCACTTCCAGGAGTGCAGAAAACACCTGGTGGCGCCCAACCCAACTGAAGGATGTCTTCTGGATCCTGTGCCGCACCTCGCTGCAGTGCACCGGATGGACCCAGCATTCCCTGTGTATGCTGCAATGCCCAGTTTCACCTACAATGCCTTGGTATCGTGGAACAAGTCAGTAAACAGGCATATATCCACATATGCCAGCCCTGCAGACAACTTCTGGTAGAGAAAAAGCCAACAGTTCCAGCTCCCCGGCGCTGCTTCGCGCCGAACTGCCCGGAGACAGCCCTAGTCATCGTCACCTGCCAGGCCTGCCATCGCGACTACCATCTCGCCTGTCTAGGCTGGGAAGATACACCACTGGATCTTGCTGGGATGTCGTTTACCTGCGCCCAGTGTAGAGTGAATCCCAGTTTACCTTCAAGTACAGGATCTGCAAGTGTACCTCGGCCCTTTAGAAGGCAGGATCATGAGGACCCTGTGCAATCTATCCACCAATGGGAGCAAGCCCTACGGGCACATGCAATCCACCCCACCGAATGGGTGGACCAGATAGGCCCATTACTACTTGGGGAAGCCTCTAGATGGTGGAATAACCATGAAGGGCTGTATGACACCTGGGAAGAGTTCACAGGGGGCTTCCTGAACCATTTTGGAAGCCAATCAAGACTGGCAAAGCTTACTGCCCAATTATATGGTACCAAACAAAAGGAAGGAGAGGATGTCGAAAGTTTCTTACTACAGAAAAGGAAACTTTATAAGAGGCTACACCCAGGGAGAGACCCAAATGAATTTCTTCCTACCTTGTTGGAGCTGGTGCGGCCCAACCTACGGCCATTTCTACGGCATCCGCCTCCCGAGAATTTATCCGAACTTATGGTTCGAGCCACTGCCGTGCAGCGAGACTGTCTCGAAACTAGGGGCACTGTAACAAGTAAACCTTGTTCACCACCAACCCTGGTACAAGAATATGCTACCCCCAACAAAAGGTTGCCGAAGTGTTGGCACTGCCCTGAACAACACTTTCACAAAGACTGCCCAGTGCTCCGCTGCAAACAGTCTGAAAGGAACAGCCTCAACACAGTAGACCCCTGGAGGGAAAGAGTGGTGCCAACGAGCCCTACCCCTACACCGAAGGTAGAAGACCTCAACTCCCAAGCTCGGCTCGAAGGTAGACCGACCCCGAGCCTTATGTGCATACAGCACCACCCACAACAAGAACTGCCAAGAGTCAAGGTGCAACTAGACTCACAGCCCATTCAGGCTCTTATCGACTCAGATGCCACCACTAATTATGTGCGCGAGAGTGTGGTGCAGATAATAGGGACCCCTATTAATTCCCAACCCCAAATGGCACAGCTTGCCACCCAGGGATCCACCATGACCTTACTGGGCAATGCTGTGGTACAATGCTGCATAGCCGATATGGAGATGGAGATCCCATGTTTAGTCGCAAAGGACCTTCGAGAAGAACTTGTGCTGGGCCAAGATTGGCTCACGCAGCAGCAGGCGATATTGGACTTTGAAGATCAAACTGTACACTTCGGACGAACGTCCCGCCGGACTCTTGACTGGGGAACCAAAGGAATGGGTGACCTGAATGCCCCTAATCAAAGTGGTGGTAACCCTAATCCTGGAATCTGCACTGAACAACACAGAGACCAACCTATGGTTATGTTGACGCAAGGGGACCAGAGACCTCAAGAAACTCCTTCCCTTCGCTCTGCCACAACCAAGCTAAGCCAAAATAACTCGGGCAGTGGTTTTCAATGGTGCCAGAAAGGAGGAACCCCAAAGGGGAAATCGACCATGCAGTCATGGAGACAGCCGCTAAGCGGCGCCCTCTCAAAGGCAAGCTGCCACTGGAAGAAAGAGCCTTTTCCAGAACGAGGAATATGGTTTCCCCAGAACAGGATTCACCTGCAGCCATGGAGACGGAAAACAGATCTGTCGAAAAACCCCGAACCCCAGGAACCTACTAGCCCCTCTTCACCAGGACAACTACCTCCAGGACCCTACGACCATGGGAACGACTGGGCAGACCAGCCCGCTACCGACTAACCTCCGCGAAGTGTAGTGGCCAGTGTAGAGGAGCCAGCCCTGGGACTAAAGCCCAGCGTGCTGACTCCTGGCATGTGCAACAATCCCAGTCAAGGCCACAGAGGGAGGGGGGCGAATTGTCATGTCCACCAGTTTGGCCTCGGCTGGTATGATAGCACAAGCCCCAAGTGCGCCACCCATCCTACATAATCTATGGGGATGAAAGTTAGTTCGCAACCCGCCCCTAGATGGCAGACAAAGGGGAATGTAAATTAAGGAAACTCTGTCTACCTGCCCAGCCTAATTCCGGACAATTATGTAAATACCCAGTGTTGTGACAAGAAACCTGTTAATTATACACGTGAATGTAAAGAGTATTGTAATTCGAATATGTATGCACAGGAAGGGTACAGATGTGCCCTCCCTAATGAATATGTACATACATTGTATATTTACCCTGGCTGAGCTAAGCCAGGCGGAAAGCTCTCCCCAGTAATTCTGGGTAAATAAAAGTGACAAAAATACTTGAGCAGTATTATTTAGGCAGCGACCTCTCTGGAGGACCGCTCCTCCTTCCTACCTCTCCCTGCTCTTGGGCAGCGACCCCTACTCGGGGACTGCTCCCGCTCTCTCTCCCCCCCCCCTGCTCCTGGGCAGCGACCCCATCTCGGGGACCGCTCCCGCTCTCTCCCTGCTCTTGGGCAGCGACCCCTGCTTGGGGACCGCTCCCGCTCCTCTCCTCTCTGCCTGGGACAAGTCAGTACCTAAAGGTTTGTAAAATAGGGAAGGGCTAATTGGGTAACATTTATTTTCACATTCAATTGTATTCATTGAATTAGAACTACGTCTGAAGTCGTATGAAGTGCATTTCATTCCTGGCATATGTCCACTGTATTACGAATAAAAATTCACAGATACAACTTCCACGAAAAAACACATTTTATAGGTACTAATAACCCTCGTTTTGCAATTTTAAAATGCACTAATTTACACATATTCTTAAGCAGGAACATTTAAGTTTATATACATTGCATACGTTTATGTACTTCGTGATCAATTAAAATGAAAGTCAAATAATAATATAAGACTCGACGAGAATCGAAAAGCGTGACTACACTTTCATGTAATTATTAATAAAACTTTGACGAATACGGCGAAGAATTTATATTTAGTAATAAATTATTCCATCGAATCCTGCAAATATTCAATAGGATTCCTCAAATAGTCATCATCACTATCAACAACTATTCGCGCCTGATACATCGCCATTTTATTTTCTGTCGCTTAGCCTCCGGTTAAGCAGCTAGCGGCCGGTTCATCCACCTGCTAGTTTAGCCGGGATTTTAACTTGAAGGTGGACGTTAACTTGACGTCGACCCACGTGTCTTCCCTGCTCATAAAGTTTGTTATGCTGTGCCAACCCCTGATCCTCCCCTGCCCCGTGCAGTGATAATGTGTCATGAGGAACATACTTTTATATTTAATAATGTGTCATGTATTATTTTTATGTATTATGTTTTTCGTAAACTTTTGTAATTATTATTGTATGTTTTATAAAATATTATGTGATATATTTACGTTTACTGTCACTGGGCGACGAAGCCGAGGCCAACACCCGGAATCTCTCCGAGCGCTGCACGTTTCGCGGAGTGGTGGTAGGACGGGCGGAGAGGCGCGAGGCGCGGCAGGAGAGGGGGCAGTAGTCATCTGGCGGCTGAGCGAGGCGGTCGCACGGCGAGACAAGTGTCGCAGAGAGACGACAGCCACGACTGGTGAGATTGGGTCAGGGGGATCGGGAATCTCGCGATCACACGTGTTATGCTGTCGGTCTCCATTGTAAATAATTTAATTTTATATAAGTATATTCTTGTTTCCTTGAGGATAAACATGGCGTGCATCGGCGGACATGTGTGTGTCGCAACGAGACAGACTATACGTCGCCGGCGACGGCATTCCAACTAAATTATTTTCTCAATATCATAGGTAAGGGGCAGAGACAGTTCATCAAGCGCACACGAGACCAGGGGGTGCAGCCCGCACTTGGCCTTGCCCACCCCAAACACGTGCAGCCAAGCCTCACTCCGCGGAGGGACGGGTGTTGTGCCGCGGATTGCCCATGTACATAGATTGTGAGAAGGGCTCAATAAATAATTGCAGTCAAACTGTCGAAACATCATTGTAGCTGGGATAGTGTTTATTCCCCCCGCCACAAGGCCTGAACCCTTCCTGATAATACGACGCAACCCGCATCACGGGGGTGATATACGGGACTACGACAAGTGTCGCCCAACTTGTGTGGCCAATTTCATAAGAAATTCATGTGGAACATTTTTACGACATTTTTATTAAATTCTGAGCTAACCAGGCAGAGACGCGGCGCAGCAGGGCCGAGCGTGGGAGACGCAGCTGCGAGCGAAAGCCGGCGCGACAGGGCGGCGAGATAAGGCGCTGGCGCGTAACAGAAGCCGGGTGGCTACACCGGGAAGATAGCGACGGGAAGATAGCGAATGTCGACGGGACTGATAATGTCGGGAAAGTGCGAGTGGTGTGACTTACCGCGTCAAGACGAGAAAGCCACGGGCGGCGACACAGAGGGATCGTGTGCGTGTCTGTGGACCCGGGAGGTGAAGCCAAACACGGACAAGTGTGACAGGGACAGTAACTGTGAACTAACGCACGCACAGAGCAGGGGTAACAGCGAAATGGACGAACAAACAAGAACAAGTGCGGGTGTGAAGGGCAAGGAGGGGAAAGTCGCGGACAGTAGAGAAGGGGCAGCAGTGACATTGGCCGGACGTAACGAGTTTCCCGTGGTGCTGCAGGTAGCGGAAAGGTCGACTCCGCTGCCGGAGTTCACGGTAGAAGTGCACGAAAACCCGCGAGTATTTATCCAGATGTGCCAGGATGCACTCAGAGACGTACCGCGGAACACCTGGACAACTAGAGTGAGCGGACAACTGCAGGGCGGGCCTTCATGTGGTGGACTGAAATGGGCGATTACCTAGCAGACTGGGACGAATTCGAACGGACATTCGAGCGCCATTTCGACGGACATCTCGCGCAGGCACAGTGCCAACAGACACTACACTGCGAAGTGCAAGGCAGGGATGAAAGTGTCGAGGCTTTCATACACAATAAAGCACGGTTGCATCGCCGACTGAACCCGAACATACCCGTGAAACAAATCATTCCTGTCATCGGCGAATTAATGCTACCAGAACTGAGACCGTTTATTAGGAGAGTGGCAGACCGTGATCTAATAGACTTTGTAGAAATAGCCCGGGGAGTAGAACAAATCTGTGTAGACTCATAAGTGTGCACAAGTCGCAGGAACGGGGCTGCGGGATACAAATACAGGAGCAGGTTGAGACCGAAGAGGCATTGGCAGTGATGCCGTACGTATATGCGCCGACAACAACTGACGTGCGGCGACACAGCAGACCAACACCGCCCATCCCGGGGAGGCCGCAGTCGCGGCGCCAGGACAGAGGGGGAGACGGTGGGATACCACCACGTTGCCTATACTGCCGCAATGTAGAGCATCATTGGCACGCCGAGTGTCCGACCAAGGCCAGACTGTGGGAGAAGATGGCAAGAGAAGGACGTCAGCCGGAAAACGGACAGTAGGGGACAGTTACTCAGTCGGACACTGCCCCCTAGAGACCGGACCTTCCGATGCAATCAGAACACCATCGCCGAAGGGGGACATCGCAGCAAAGCCACCCAGCTTAGCCGCGGAAGCAAGGACGAGAAAATCAACACTACGCACGGCAGGAACCATGGCCGATACGGGGCCATGACGGATGTCGGACGCAGTCACCAGCAACGCCCTATACCTGGGGCACGAGGTGTCCCGCGGCAACATCGACTCCGAGAGGAACACCGGCTACAACCCACATCCACATTGAGGCGGCTGCCCCAGACGTCACACGACCAGACGTCGCGAGAGGCACGGCCGCCGACGCGGAGCCGGACGTCGCACCTGCCCGGCTGGGACAGCTGGGAGACGGCGTGGCGCAGCTGCTGCGGGTACTTGTCTGCCTGGATGAGCGGCCCGTGGTGGACACGGCGGCGAGCCACACGTTCGTCGCCGCCCGCCTGGTGCCGGAGGCCAGGCTAATGCCCAGGGAGGACGTCATCCAGCTTGCCACAGAGGGAGTAAATGCGCTCACATCTGGGCGTGTGCAGGTAACCATCGCCGTACGATACAAGCTCAGTCAGACCACCGGATGGGCGATCCCAGGCTTGCGCTAGGACCTGATCCTGGGGCTGCCCTGGTTGATTCAGGAGGACGCAGCGATCGACATTGCGATGGTAAGCTGCACATGGGCTGGCAAGGGCAACGTACTCTGTACACTGCCGGACCACCACGACTACCCCCGACGCCCCCATCCATAGGTCTGGCAGGGATTCGCAACGAGGTGCCACCCGAGTACGTGCCCCTGTTTGAGGAGGTGTTGGAGCAGCAGCCGCAGGTGTTTGCAGAGGCGGACCTCGTGCGGCGCACGATGTACGCCGAACACAAGATCCCGACTCGGCCCTATGCCCCTATTTTTGTGAAACCGTTTGAGTTCGGTCCAGGTGAGCGGCGGGTCATACAGGAACAAATTAAGGACATGTTACATACTGAAGTCATAGAACCTAGCGAGTCACTGTACAATAGCACCATTGTTATGGCAAAGAAAAAAGACGGCTCACTAAGATTTTGTGTGAACTTTAAGCCTATTAATTCTGTGACTGTTCCTGCCCTGCTGCCGCTAATTAACATAGCTGATGCCCTGGCTGGCCTGGGGAGGGAAAAGATTTTCACTTCACTTGACCTAAAGTCCAAGTACTGGCAGGTGCCAGTCTGCCCGGAAGACCGCCCCAAGCCGGCGTTCACCGCTCCCGACGGCCACAGATTCCAGTTCTGCGCCATGCCATTCGGGCTAATGGATGCTCCTGCGACGTCTCAGGCCATGATGGTCCGCGTCCTGGACGGGTTTGTTGGCGACTTCGTCACAGCCTACCTGGATGATGTGATTGTTTGGTCTGACACGTGGGAGGAGTTAGCACAACATTTGTCTCTGGTCTTAGAGTGGCTGGCCCGACATGGTTAACCTGCAATCCACTTAAGTGCCATGTCGGGGCGGCAGAGCTGCAGTTTCTGGGGCACCTTGTCAGTGCGGATGGATGCTGGCTGCTGCCCGAGCACTTGGACCTGATTGCGACAAAACAAGTACCCAAGACACAGAAACAAATGCAGAAGCTAGTGGGGCTACTGAATTGGCTTAGGTCATTCATCCCAGACTTCGCCACCGTGACAGCACCAATGACTGACATACTATCACCTTAGACAAAGTACCAGTGGATGGAGGCGGCGGACCACGCACTGACCGCGGTCAAGGGTTTGTTCCGCGACTGTCGTACTTTGGCGAGACTGACCCCGGACGAGCCCCTGTACCTGCAGACTGATGCCAGTCAAATAGGTATGGGGGCCGTACTGTAGCAAGTCGGGCCCGACAACGAGCGGCGCGTGATTGAGTACGCCAGCGCGAAGTTCGGCCCGGCTGCGCAGAGGTACGATGTCAACGAGAAGGAATGCTTGGCCGTGGTGTGGGCGGTTGGCCGATACAGGCACCATCTGGAAGGACGTAAATTCACCCTGCGCACTTACAACCAATGCTTGAAGTGGCTCAAAACCATGCAAGGACGAATGTCCAAGTTTTGCGCTTTGGGCCATAACACTGCAGAATTACGACTTCCAGGTGGATCATGTCCCGGGGAAAGCTAACCAGTTGGCCGACGAGCTCTCCCGACACCCGGACACGACTGTAGAATACGAGGACGAGGGCAGTTGGGACGATCTTGTACTGCCAGAGGGCAGGGGACACGCCCCCGCGGACGTCAGTGCTCCCGCAGTACTGTACACTACAGCACAGCCAGTGCCGGAATCGAATCCAGGGCCGGTGGACACCCTGAATGACGTGGTGCAGGCCCTAAAACAGACCCAGGTGGGGGACACAGACACACTGACGATGAGGGATTCATGTGAGGCAGAGTTCTCGCCGTTTCAGCTGTGCGTGGACGGAGTCGTGCAGACCCGGAGTCCAGGGGCCATGGGGACCTAGTGCACGTACATACCGAAGGGGGCAGGAGCCACTGTGCTTAAATTTTTCTACGACCACATTTTGGCTGGACTCCCTGAGGCTGACCAGACAATAGAGGGGGTACGCAGGACATTCCATTGGCCGGGTGTGACACGTGACGTCCGTGATTATGTCCGCCAGTGCCAGACGTGTCAACAACGCAAAGCACGGAGGTCAGACGGGGTGGAGCAACAGCGACCTCGCCCCCCACATCAGCCGTTCCAGACGGTAGCACTGGACATCATGGGACCGTATCCCCGGACAGCCAAGGGAAATGGTTTATGGTTGTTGTGACCGATCTGTTCACTCGCTGGCTGGAGGCGTATCCAGTGTCCAACGTGAGATCGGGTACACTGGTGGCGCTGTTGGAGGGGGAGGTGTTCCCCCGGTTTGGCTATCCGGCTGTGCTGTTGAGTGACAATGGGGGACAGTTCAGTGGTGCCCACTGGCGAGAGGCATGCAGGAAGTGGGGGGTCGAGCACCACACGACCACCACGTACCACCCCCGCGCCAACCCAACCGAGAGACGGAACCAGGAGGTCAAGGCTCAACTCCGTCTCCGGTTGGGGAACGATCGCACGAAGTGGGACGTGCATATACCTAACTTGCTATATTGCCTGAGGCATCGGACCAACGCCGCTACTGGGTACTCACCCACGTAGCTGGTCCAGAGCCAGAACCTGGCTTTGCCAGGCGACTGCCGGGTGGCCGTCGCGGTGTCAGAGGGGGAGCTGGGGGAGGCACTCAGAACAGAGTTGTCAGTCATTAGGGAACAGGCGCGTCAGCGTCAAGAGGCGTACGTCCAGAAAACGACGTCTGTGATGGGACATCCTTCCCCGCTGCTGGAATCCGGTGACATGGTGCATGTGCGGCAGCACCACCTGTCGTCCAAGGCTAAGAACTTTAACGCAGGGCTGGCTCCGAAGTTTTCCGAGCCAAGGCAGGTCATCCGCAAGTTCGGACCCACGTCGTACCTGGTACGGACGCCGAGCGGACGACCTCAAAGATACATATGGATGGCCTACGGTGAGCGGGAGGGGACCAGGCGGAGTCAGGGATGACAGAGCTGCAGGATGGGTCACAAGGAAACAGGAGGCAGGCGTTGTCTGTGAACCGGGAGGAGGAGACGCCACATAGGGGTGAGCGGGGGAGTTTTGGCCAGGGCAGATCTGGGGTGCAGAGGGGCATGGACGTTGAGTCACACGAGAGCCAGGAGCGAGCTTTTACCGCAAGGACAGAGGACACGAGCCCCGGGAAGGAGCAGGAGAGTAGCCCGCAGGCTAGTGAGGAAGGGGTTACATGTGAGAAGGGGCGGGGTCAAAGTCAGGCATCCCCGCGTCATGGGAGAGCGGAGCAGGTAGCGTGTCTTAAGGGGCAGGATGGGAGAAGCAGAAGCCGGAAAGGGAAAATGACATAGGGCAGGCACTGGTAGTGACAAGTGATGAAGGTGAGGAGATAGAGATTACGGAAGTGGAGGAGAGGGACATGAGAGTGTTGCCGTCGAGCCACGAGCTGGCGGGGAATGAGCGAGAGGGAATAGTCACGGAGCCAGAAGCGGACAGCGTAGACACGGAGTCGTTAGGAGACTGGTATAGCGCCATCTGGCCAGTGGACGTCAGCCTGGATACCTCCAGTTTTACGGTTTCCGTTACGGAGCCGGAGTCGGAAGGGGTGGAGTCGGGCGTGAGTAGGTCAGTCCAGGGGAGAAAAAACCTGCCACGCCGACGGCAGGCGCCTGTGCAGAGGTGTTGTCCAAAGAGCCCTGATGAGGGGGGCCACGACCACACGGAGGTACCGATGGGAGTCCTGGTAGACATGTCGTGCGACGTATCGGACGAAGTTGTCCAGGGGTCCATGACGTCAGGGGAGGGGCTGGGGCCCGCAGTACAGGGGGACGAGACAGGGAGACCTTCCTGGGCGCGGAGGGCGCCGGCCTACCTGGAGGACTACGAGTACCACCCACTACCGACTCAGACAACCACCCGTGAGGAGACACCACGCATCAGCGTGATGAATCTGCTGCCTTGGTTCGCGCAGAGGGGTGACACGGACAGGACATCCCTAGGGCGGCCAGCCGGCACGCAGCACGTACCCGATTGTGACTTGTAAATATGTTCATTGTAGAGGGGCGTTGCCGCACATAATGGTCTCATTAAGGGGGGGGGGCATTTGACGTCGACCCAAGTGTCTTTCCTGCTCATAAAGTCCGTTATGCTGCGCCAACCCCTGATCCTCCCCTGCCCCGTGCAGTGATAATGTGATATGAAGAACATACTTTTATATTTAATAATGTGTCATGTATTATTTTTATGGATTATTTTTTCCGTAAATGTTTGTAATTATTATATGTTTTCTAAAATATTATGGATATATTTACGTTAATTGTCACCGGGCGATGAAGCCGAGGCCAACAACCGGAATCTCTCCGAGCGCTGCACGTGTCGCGGAGTGAGGGTAGGATGGGCAGAGAGGCGCGACACGCAGCAGGAGAGGGGGCAGTTGGCATCTGGCGGCTGGACGAGGCGGTCGCATGGCAAGACGAGTGTCGCAGAGCCAAGAGCACCGACGGGTGAGATTGTGTCAAGGGGAATTGAGGCTTCACGACCACACGGGTTACGCGGGCATTAATCTTTGTAAATGGTTCAATTGTACATAAGGGTTTTTCTTGTTTCCGTGAGAATAGGCATTGCGAGTATCGGCAGACACGTGCGTGCCGCAACGAGACGGACTGTACGTCGCCGGCGATGGCACGCCAACTTAATTGGTTTCTCACTATCATAGGGAAGAGGCAGAGACAGTTCATCAAGCGCACACGAGACCAGGGGTTACAGCCCGCACTTGGCGCCTGCCCACCCCAAAAACGTGCAGCCGAGCCTCACTCCGCGGAGAGACGGGTGTTGTGCCGCGGATTGTCCATGTACATAGATTGTGAGAAGGGTTCAATAAATACTTGCGTTTAAATTGTCGAAACATCATTGTAGCTCGGATAGTGTTATATTCCCCCGCCACGAGGCCTGAACCCTTCCTGAGAATACGACGCAACCCACATCACAGGGGTTATATCCGGGACTACGACAAAAGAAGCATATGAATCTCCTCCGTTCAAAAGTTTTTTTCCAGTGTTTGTACTTTAAGAACGTTCAGGTATGCTTTAAACTTTGATTACTTGCTAACCTGTAGGAATTTAAAAGTTTGTTTTCAGGGTAAATTCAGTGCTATGTCTAGTGTCAAAAAAAGGTTTTTGTCTAATCTTTTTTAGTTTGTGGAATAGCCACCACGTAAGATTATTACCCACCTCTCTCCTAGCAGAAAATAAAATGCACAAAGTAATTCTATTGTTTTGTAGCTTTTAAATGAATAAAAAAAAATTCCGAAATACTTTTTTTCACATCCTGACATGTATCGAAATATTTCCCAAGAGGATGTTGAGGTACCTACTTTAAGCAGTTTATCGTTTCTAAAACTTCACAAGATTTTAATAAGTTTGTTTTAATCAACAACAGTAAGAAGAGTAAAAATTATAACTTTTTTTTTACTTCCTGATATGGGTTTGAGTCATTACCCAAGACAGCAATACTAGCAGCAAGAAACTAACTCATCACTCCATATGTGACAAAATCTGATTATGAGGCCCTTGTTTTTATTGAAGCAAGCTTGCAAGCACAGCAGGGACTCGCACATGGCGGCACTTGCGATATCGCAATCATGAATGTTAAAACTACAAAACTATTGGTAGACTGCTTGATGTAACACAGTGCTGTCTTACAAAATGATTCAAAAGCATTTCAGGAAGCAAAAGGTATTTTGTAATTATTATTTTCTTGTTTGCAAAAAATCTGATGAACTGGAAAATTACAATGAACACAAAACACTATACTACTTAATTACTATAACCATTTTTAAAAAATCGTAAAAATAAACGACCCACTTTTCTGCAGTCACTACTACAATCACCACACATTTATATTCTACACATCTACCTGAGAAAAATTAAGAGCTAAGTGATGTTAACTATTGTTACCACTTGTATTTATAAGCAGTAGTAGTTTTTTTTTTTTAAATTAATGTGTGTAGGTGCTAATTTTGCCATAGCATTAAAACACCGAACACTCTTTGTGATGTATACAATATTTCCAAATTTTTTATATAACTGAATGTTAGACAAATATTAAAAACAAAAAAAAATAGTGAAAGCTGTGAATACATGAAGAACAGTATACATTTAAATAAGATACCAAAACTATTGAGCTTATCAAATTATACATATACTTACCAAATGAAATGTGTTGACCATCTGGTGTGTATCATGTTGCCATGAATATTATTTTTCTGCTATATAGTTCTGTTAAATACTATGTATTACTTTATTGCTCTATAGTTTATGTTATGGACTTTGTCTCCACATTGCCATTTATATGACTTATTCTCTACATTCTAAGTACTTGTAATTGTTTCTGTTTGTTGCAGGCATGTAAGTAAATTAGAAAATGAGCTGAAACATTAAGGGGATTGGTGCAGGACAAAAAACAGTCATTCGTCAGAATTTGTTGGAAATGAGCTTAAGTATTTCATAAATGCTTGTTTATTACTACTGTAAGGCCAGCCAGCACGTATATAAGCTAGCGGGTGAGATTTGGCAAGTTAGTGGCGAGAGAGCTTCTGTGAGGGGAGGTTGTCGAATGTTGCAGCTCTGAGGCCTGCCATCTAGCGGGAATCTTTCGAAGGTCTTCCACAATATCGCCTTTCTCTCTCTCTCTCTCTCTCCAACACGGAAGGAAAGCGAACCGCGATAACCAGCTCCTATCTTCGCTTCCCATCTCGCCCTATCCTTCATTCTCGGATCAGGTAGCCGCCCTTTCCCGTGTAGACTTTCGTTTTACTCCAGATTTTTGTACTCTGGTAGAGTTGACTGTGCTTAATAACATAACGAAAGTTTACCGCTGTAGACCTTGTGCGTTATAACCGAAAATTTGCATTTAAGTCCTAGGTGACAGCAAATTAAAAACATTTAAATGCTACCCATTTATACAGTTTTTAATTTTGATTGTCCGTAAACTTACCAAAATAATCGAGAAACTGTAATTCACCCATTAATGTAAGAAAAAATTAAATTTTTAATATTTAAGATATGATATAAAGAGATTAATTCACGACATATTTTTTTAATCTTTGCCACCCAGATAAAAATACGATTTACACCGATTTGAAGAGCCCAATGCGATAAAATGTCTAAATAAATGTTTATAATTATACTTTTAGCTTTAAGGTAGTATATTTATAAAGAGTCTAGCATAATTAGTTGCCTCATTAAAGCTGCACGAGCGTTGCAGTGTACTGCGGCCGTACTGATCTTTCACGGCCGGCGTGCTTTGAAACACGCTGCGTACTGCGACACTCAATAAACTTGGTCTTATTTAAGGTTTACTTAAAATATATTTAATGCATATGATAGGGTGTATTCATGTTACATCTATTGAGATATACATATTCTTTTTTCTTATATGAATGATTTTTGATACAATAAAATTAACAATAGCTAAACAATTTCTGCTTGGAACTTGTAAATAAAAATTCTAGAGGACCTCTAGTTTTATATATGTGTGTTCGTATTTTGTTACAAAAATTTTATTATTAAAAATTATTTTAATACCAAAAAATATAATTTTTTTTTATTTCTAATACATTATATTATTTTCGATCAGAACTATGCAAAATTTTACTGTAGCCTATATTATAAAAATATATATATTTAATTGTATAAAATTAGTTTACTACATAACAATTGAAAAAAACGATACACCGTAAATTTACTTATTGAGTTTTGTCACTTTTATAACATAATTCGTATGATAATATTATTTTTTCCAGAAAATAAATAAAACATAAGTTGTGTTGTAAAATGTATTGATAGAATTACATATTTAGTATTTTTTTTCTAAGTTAATATTGGAGTGCTGCGCCTAGCTGACTTCGTTAAATTTCTAGTGGCAAAGAGCGGTGGTGGATGTTTTTGCAAGAGTTTGACCGTATTTTATTACCCTAGCTGTGAGAGGGTGTTCGTCCCAGAAATCTTAACGGTCAAGGAAAATAGCCTTTCTCTGTAGTCACGTACGGGTCTGCTACTCGCGCAATATCGTCAGTTTATCACAACTTTCTGGGAAGTTCTATTGTTGTTATTTATTTATAATTTAGAAATTAAAGAGTCGATCATACTAACATTTTTACCTAAGCAAATCGCATCCTGGAAGATTTTGATCTACGTTTGCAGCAAAAATCACTTGTAGTTAGGAAACTTTTATTATTTCAGAGTAAAATTCAGTCTGGAATTACCATACCTTCCTGGTAGTTTAGAACAGGTAACATTAAAGATGTAAACCAGTCTTCAAAAGCATGCCCATCAAACCAACCAGATTTAGTTCTATTGTATCGAGTACCCGAGGGTCCGTTTTCAGTCCAAGTTGTCCAAATCTTCTCCGCCTTATAGTTTACATAAGGTGGTGCTACATCCCCTGCTGCATTTCCACAAACAATTATAGATGTGCACGCTTTAGACAAATTTTGTATCCTCTCAGGCAGGAGCGCAACAACAGGGGGAGGCAAGGGTATTTGGCCCCCCCCTCTGAAACCTTGAAGTGGGGGCAAACGGGGGCAAAGAAAGTGCTGTGTAATCAATTTTTAGATAATAAAACTGCTTAAATAGCACCATTTTCCACCTTGAAATACAAATTTTCCCGGGGGAGGACCCTCCGCTTCAATAGGGGGGATCGATGATTCTTTATAAAAAGTTATATTGCCCCCTCCTTTGGAAATTTAATTGTTGCACCCCTGCTCTCAGGGTACTTAATTCCCCTCTTCGTGATGATTTTTCTGGTTCCAGAATTGTCTACAAGATTTGTTTCGTCGTAATTCCAAATATTCACTTTTGGAATTCCTATCAGTTCCTTTTACAAATTATCAAAAAACTTTTTCACAACCTTTTCTTCTGTTGCTGCTCTAGAGTAAGAAATTTTTTTGCTGTTCTCTGAGTTAATATTGCTTTGTGCCGTCGCATGAACCCTTCCGCCCAATCATTTCCTGGTAAATTGTTTTAAAATCGTAGCTCCTTTCTTCCACAGCGGTCCAGGTAGGACTTGACAACACATCGAAGGTCAAACATATCCACAGGAAATCCATAGTTAGACACGGCTACAATGTGACTTACAAATTGCAACTACTCTTCATTTGTGAAAACAGGAGCTCGGTCGACAGCTTTAAAATGCTTTTCCTGGTTTTTTAGGTGCATAGTGTTTTTTGGAATACCATATTTTGTTGAAGCTTTGCGAATCGACAATGTTTTGTTCCGTACAGCTTGCAAGGCTTCATTCAAGTTATCCTCTGTGTAATTTTTATATGGCCGTGTACCAAGAGCACGTTCGGGATTTATTGGCATGGTTGGTCGCTTTATTCTGAAAAATATGAAGAAAAAATTGCAGTAAAACATATTACGCCAACTTTGGGGCAACTTTGGGACAGTCCCAAAGTTACCCCACCAAGTGATGAAAATTTACTATTTTGAGGTTATAAAATAAAATGCAAGTATCAAAAACATTATCATCACATTAAATGGATGTCAAGGCTTGTACTTCTTCAAATACATACCTGTCTTTCGTGAAGTATTTGCCGTTTTTAAAGTGCGTACGAAAGTTTACACAAAAACAAAAATATTAACAACATGTGGTTGAAACCAAATCCACTGCCTCTATCCCACCAGTGCAACTACAGCTTCAAATAAATGCCATGAGATAGTAGCACATACCAGCGAATATAGAAGCGGTGATTGCGTACCACTTCTAAATACATTGCCTTGACAGGAAATCCTAAAGCCAGAAATTACTCACTGTCCCAAATTTACACCCCCAGTCCCAAAGTTACCCCGGTTTACGGTACTGATTTTCGAGTTGTGTTGAGGTTTCACATGCCACTTCGTGTACACCTGCTCTGGTAACAATGACTCATCACAACCGGTGCCGTCTGTACGAGCGTCTTCACAAGTTATCCTGAAATATGTTCTTAAATATTAATTCAAGTGAATTCTTAAAATCCTACACACCTTATCTTAAGTGTCGTAAATGAATCGTTATATTTTGTAAATCCATATAATATAGGAGCCAACATGGCGCGAAGCGATGGACGCGATACGAATAATATTTTTTTTTACCAACCACTACATCAGTAAATATTTGTGGTTTCCATTCGCTATGAATTCAAGCATGTAACATTTGTACTGCTTCTTCAATTCGGCTACAGTTAAATGGGAGGATCTGAATCACTGAAAACTCCTCAACAAAATCAACGATGAATCACAGGCATTACAACAAACAGTTGTCACAAGTCAAGTAGCCAATGAGCAGGTGACATTTTTCGAGTCCGTAGAGGATTGTTGAGACTATCGTACAGGTCATTGGCAACGCGCCCTTACGCGCATGGTTAATGCATGAGTAGAGTGTAAAGGCGTAAGCATGAGACACATCTAGGTCCTCATCTAACCGCGCACTTAGATTTAACTCAGGATAGGGTGAAAAATGTTTACTAATTTTTCAGTCCTAACAGTCACCAACGAAACGCCAGCAAAATAAATAAATAAGGCCACGAATATTGTTCGTGAATTAAGGCGAATCTGATACTTTGGAAACGTTACTAGCAGATATTAAATAATGTTTAACTATTATTTACGTACCTTACTTCTTAAAACTGCATTCATGTAAACTGATTTTGTGTGAGACTATGTTGAGTGTTTTCTGCTACACTTATTTTTCTGAAAAAAAAGTCTATTGTGGCTTAATAAACTTTTTAACATTGATGCCTGTCATAAAAAAAATTCAAACGTAATTATACGGATACATGTTGAGTATAGTTTATGAATGGTTCACGCATTGCTGAAAAAAAAAAAAAAGCATGTTTACAATTTTACACATCTTTTTGTTGTCGCATCGCGTCCATCGCGTTGTACATACGCAACTCTGAAAAATAAATGTATGTTAAAAAAGCTATAATAAAATAATCTCTTATCTTTCTTTATTCTTTTTTCTAAGCGCTCTAATGGCTTTCGATAGTTTTGTTCTTTTGTGTACTCTGCTTGATGGAGGTTTCTTCGGCATTTTATTCCTGAATAAATCTCACGCTTACAACAAAAAACATCTGGCTAAATCACTGTGCTAAATAATAACAGGGAATAACCATTCAATTATACGCCGAGATAGACCAAACACGTTCTCTTATCTACTGAAAATGAATACGTTGACCTTCATATCAGTTTCGCGCGATATCCCGTCTCCCCTTCGTAAACAGCAGACAGCTGTGGCTGGGTGGGAACGAGAGAAAACACTGGCTGCAAACAGTTGGGGAAACTGTCGCAAGGTGTCACTACTGTCCAGCGCGCTCCATAATTTCTCGTATCCGAGCTTGCACGCTGCTCAAACTTCTACAGCTACAATTTTACTTTAGGTCCGACTGCAATAAGCTAAAGACTAAAATAAAGTCAATCATTCAGCCGACAGATATGTTGGTGTTTGAATTACAAATGAAAACTCGAATGTTATTAAATTCGCAAATGAATATCACGCAATTTCGTAGCAGCTCATTTATTAAAATTCAAATTGTAAATACGTTAAATTAATAATGATTACAGATAAAATAATGGTCACAGTAATATCTCCCGTGTCTGAAAATTTATCTGCGAAAGTTTTACCACTGAATTATTTATAGTTTATTAATAAAGCTTGAATTTAAAAAATTCCCGAAAATCAGCAATAACTTAATTAAAATAAAAAAATAAATAAATAAATTTTACACCAGAATGGTTCAAATCTTCTCTAGCAGCTGAATCATCAACAAATATATTGTTTTTTTTAATACGATGCTGGTGCACCAATCCCCTTAAACTCCTTGGACACTCCATAGAAAGGAAGTATTTTATTCTGTTTAATGCTGGCATGTAAAGACATTAGAAAATTTTCTTGTAGAATAAATTCTTTGGACATTCAATGAAAATGAATTATTTTGTGAATTTTGTTAAAATTGTGTTTTTTTTTATTTCACTTAGAATTTTATTTCATTGCCATTTAATTGATAGTAACTAAGAAATTGAAATAATTTTTTTATGGAGAAATGAAGAGTATTTTTTACAACTTTATATTTCATGACTGTCTATATCTTCAAAACTTACCAAACTTGGGCAATTCATATGGAAAAAATAATGCTGTAATTTGAATGGAAAGAAAAGTGTAAAGATTTCCTGAACATTCATAATAAATAATTTTTCCTTTTAACATGTCAGTTATCTTTAAAACAAATTGTAGTTATTAGTACAAGAAAGAAAGTGCAAGATTTTATGCCTTTAAAATATTAGTGTTTAAATATTCAATGTGTCTTCGTTTTTTTCATTCCACAGCACATAAATGAATTTCTTTATAAAGTGTACACATAAATTTAAATGTAATAATATGTAACCTTTTATGTGGTATCGCTTTCAAGATACATTCACCCAGTGTGTAGGTACATATCAAGTTGAAACCCGCCTCCCGGTCAAATTGGAAGGGGGGTCCCGTCCCCGACTCACCCTGGGTAACTATCAATACAAAAAACAGGGAAAACCAAAAAAAGGTAATTCGCTCCAAAAGTTGCACCCGGGCGGTCGAGCTATGAAAGGCAGAATAATTACGAACGTATACAGCAAGACTTTGGCTCATTTCAAAAATCAAACAAATTAAGGCTACTCAAAATTTTATTTTTAATATCATTTTCAAAAGATTCATAAACAAAAAATTAAATTTTTATGCATAGCAATTACCTGAACCAAAATACCTATATAATCAGAAAATACAAATACTATAAAAATACTATATAATAAAAACAAATAATTATTAAAGTTCCAAAAAGAGTCCTACTGGGAGCCGGATTTATACACATGCACGACCATCAATATTTGCACGTCTTGCTTCCAAGAATCAAACAGCTGATAACCGTGACCTTCAGAAAATGCGTTGATATAGTTCAGTCAAATGTGCCATGGAAAATATCACCCAATCAGAACGAGGCGGCTGCACTAAAAATGTTTTAATTATGAGGGCAAATCTCGCAGGTAAACATAATTTAAATAATAAATATCTTCAGGGCATAACTGCAATTTCTAAACTCCACATTTATCAAAGTCCAGCAAAGTAGCATTCACCCATTTTAATAATGGGAGGGTCTAATCAATAAGCTTGCACAGTTATACACAGTTCATATAAAAGTTCGCCTCGCAAAACTATGCTTCTTTTTAATAATATATCTTCATCCACAACCCGCTACTGCCAAAGCTATGTGTCGCCTCTTTACCTTAGTGTAAATTTCGAATATCTCGCCGCTGAAGACGCCTCCGGGTAAGGCAAGGCCCCATCTCAGCAGGCCCCGGCGAGTACTGGCCGTTGCAGAGTCGAAAAGCCGTTTTACTTGCCTCGCGACACACATCCGGTCGCGGCGACTCCAAAAACCAACAGACCGCGGCCCACAGTTCAGTCCAGGCCCGCCGGCACTCAGGCGCTCATGACGTCATTGGTGAATCGAACCCGCGCTCCCAGTAGCCGGCCATGAAAACACAATCGATATATATATATTGAATAACAATAAAACTAGAACGAAACCAAACCAGAATATAACTATAAAAGGAAATAATCACAATAATTAAATAATTAACCAAAATAACATTAAATAAGATTTTACAAAAAAGAAATCATTTAAAATGGAAATAATTCGTAAAATGAATAACAACTAAAATAAATAAATAACATAAATGTGGCCTGGGGGCCACAAAGTAAACCAACGAACAATTAGGAAAGCTACATGGATAGGGTTTTTTGTAAAGGAATGATACAGATAAAATAATACAATGGAAAGAGATTACTGTTGACCAAAAAAAAAGTTTAATATTTATGTTTATTTTCATAAAAAAAATATTCTTTAGTGACAATGTAGGCTGCAAATGTCTCATACATTACTGAATTTCTATACTGAGCATTACCAACACAGAGCTTACACAGTAATATTTCCTCTTTACATTATACCATCAGGTGACACTCCAAAGTCTAAAAACATGCTATTGTTTTAAACAACCTCAGTGTGTACCTTTATGGACAATTACTTTTATGGTGAGAAACAGAATGTAGTAATTTGTGCATAAAAGTAATTGTTTATTATTTTGGCCAACAGAATTTGTGTAAGCCTGGTTAATTAAATTCAGAATGCAAGTATATTACATGCAGTGGGTAGTTGAAGTGTAGTACATTCTGATAAATACTAATGAAAGTGTTAGATGCAATATTCCTTGTATCCAGTAAGAGTTTTGTTTGTGACAGGGTATGAGACATACACTCCAACATAATACATACAATTCACTTAATAGTCATTCAGTATATCTGCACAGTATGAGCCTCACAAAAATAATGAAACCAGTTTTTAGTGAATGACTGCAATATTAACACTCAGCATTTTCACACACATGTCTTGAAATATTGTGATAAATGTTTTACAGACTTTCTCACCTCTAAATCTTTTTTCTCTCGTTATCCACACATCCCTGGGTCATCTTTGGGGAGCCGGGCTTATCCCAACCGCCTTCGATTTAACCCTGCCACGTGACCACGCCGCAGGGTCGACAATTACGGAAATGGCTGACTCCAGAGGTAAGCATTTTAATTTAATGTAGTCGTGCATATGTCTGCTGACACCAACAAAGACATTAATGCACTTGTAGATTCACGGCTCGCAGAGCCTGTTCGTGTCGTAATTCAAAAACTTACGGGTATGACAGACTCCATGCAAATCCCTAATAAGACTGCTGTTAGATGTAACGTAAGCAGGTAATGCAGCAATCAGAAACTTTTTTCAGGGTAAAGTATAAGGTTTAGCGCATAGTGTAACACCGTAACGCATAGCATGCCAATTAATGCGAGAACAAATTGACAGTGATTTCCAGTGCCCCCTTACCTAAGTTAGGCATCAACCAACCATGCTGCCTGAGGAGTGTGATACAACTCCTCTAGTTAGTAATTCAACCACCGCCACGATCCTAGTGAACAAAGCTGGGGCCGACGACCCACCCAACAGCTGTATAAGTTAGCCTGGCACCCTCCCGGAGAGAAAAGAAAATTTTTAAGCTGTAAATATAAAAAGCTGATTTTGAATTTTCCATGAAAAACAATTGAAACATGCTATAGATACAAAAATAAATATCATTATCCTGAAACATGTTGAATTCAGTTAAGTTCTGTTACATAGTTGAACAGTGACGATATTCTGCAAGATAGGAATAGTCTCTGTCCTTAAGCATGGGCGGTGGGCCTTCACTAATCAAAATTCCCGGGCGTCTTGTTTAAGAAAAACAAAGTCCCGAAGTTGGCCGAAGGTGAAGTCTTCGGGCGTGTTCGGGTAGGTCCTCAACTCTATGTGGAACTTAGGCTTCCCATTATTTCTCTAACCTGTTTTTCTGTCAGTCCGCGATCTTTCTTATTCCTTTATTAAATTTAATGATTTACCCCTCATTTTAAAGCTTATCGTGCCTGCTAATGACGAAAAATAGACTTACTGTCTAAAAATGTACCGATTCTCTTACATTTGAGATTTAAAGTCATCTAAGAAGAGGTCCTTTAATGAATGCACCGATTTCTCGATAGATATCGAATCGGATATCCACCGAATTATCAGCGTTTACACACTATTTATTTTTAAAATTACAATTCCATCATAATAATGACGTCATCCGACCGAAGGCCACCCTAAAGCCCGACCTGTAACCGCCAGTATTCGGCCCCGCTAACGGAACGCGCCCCTAGCCACGGCCCACCCGAGTCAGGCGAGCCATCAGCAGACAAGGTAGAACCCGGCCCCATAATAAACAGACCGACATTACAGTCGACCACTTTGATAAAACGCACACAGAATATAAACAACATTACGTATAAGTTAAAACGTTCGCTTAATGAAAGTGCGACGTAGGAGTGCCCGGGCACTCACGTGTGAAAATGTGTCCATACGTGTGTGAGTGTTCCCCTGGCGGCCTTCTGCCTAGATTAGTTAAGTATTTCATGGGACATAATTATTAACCCCTTGTGTTTCGTTATTACCCCCCACCGGAGCAGTCCGGCAAGAGACTCTGTGTGTCAGGTGTGTCAGTCTCTGGTGTGACGTATAGTTTAAAAAACATAATTCGTAAACATACTAACTCTAAATTGTAGAAGGGATGAGTAATGTTAATTTAGCCTTAATAATTAATGTAGGAATTTAGCGCCCTTAAAATCTCTTGTTAACTTGTTAAATTGGAAAATAACGTAATGAGGTCAACCCTGGCGCGAGGGACACCGAGCCTCAGCCGGACGCCATGACACAACAGCAGTACAGCGCGACTCGCGGACCAGGGCGGACGCACGTCCCACGGAGAGACATCATCCATTGTCTGCATTGAACTCACTTCTGGTAATTATAGTCACTTCCTCGAAACCTCTTTTTATTAATCTCTCCGTGCGCACCCGGTCCAAATTTTCGGTCCAGGACTTAATCCGGCCGCGTAAATTTTAAAACCCCCTGCACCACACTTGGTCTGCGGGGTAGTTTTCAGTATACGGCATGGGCCGCCTCCCGAATCACAGAACTTGAATTAAAGCCAGTCGCCCCGGCGCTGACACCACCCCGTAAGGGAACTTGGAAGAATTTAGCTGCGATCCGCGCTCCATTACAGTGGACGCGAACACCGCCTCGAGACATAGATATACGGGATTGGCCGCCTCCAATCGTCCTCAACCCCCTTTTGTGTAACCATGCTCAGAACCGCCTAGTGCCACGGTAATACATAACATTTTAGTAATTTTGTGTGACGCTTTGAACATGGAACATTCTTGAGTAAACTTGTGCAACACGCCATCATGTAACATTTTTGTAAACTTGTGCCACACCTTCATTACGTAACTTTTCAGAATAACTTTGTGTAATTGTGTAACTTATGTATTGTGTGACATCACCCTCTGTACGACGTGGTGTGTAATCCACGGTATTACACCAAGCCCACAGTCGCATGAATAAACGACGCACGTCATTTGCCGCATTAATTCAACGTCTAATCAATTAACCATACAACTCCCAACCACCGCCAAGTAAGGAAGCCCTCATATCCCACGCAACACCGCCGACGGTCCTAGTGGGCCACGCAGTGCAACCGACCCCACGACCCACCTATCGACTAGAAACAGAGCTAGTCTGGCGCCCACCCGGAAACACTACATCGACAACAGCCATTCCCACTAGGAGCCGCACCGGGACTCGAGCCCGAGACCCCGGTCGATGGCAATAAAAAAGAAATTATGATAAATAAATCATAGAGAATACTTAAGCAAAAAATACCACCAAAAAACCACTTAACCAACATTTTTGGCACATCAGACTTTTTTATAAGTTAATACTTTTGAAATTACTGTTGATATTTTGTATCACAAGCATAAGCTACAAACATAACTCATAATCAGGATGTTGGTAGACAACATATTTCTGTTCATGCTACTGCACTGAGAACAACAACTCAGTTACAATATTATTGTTAGCCACCTCATAAATTTATTTTTAAAAAACTATCATTATGTTGATTAGAAATCTTAATGCTAAACAAGTATGAATTATTGGTGCAAGTTTAGTAAAAGGGTAAGTGTCCCAAATATCGCCCCTGTGCCTAATACCGCCTACCTGTGTTTCAAAACCACTATGGGCGCCATCTATGAATTTATATATGTACATATTTACATGCTTGAGTTGCGTCACACAGATTGCCATCGGAAAATTTCATAGAAGTGTTAGCAACGACAATATTGTGTCTGATATCTTTGAGACTATGACGAACATTTTTTGTGTATTCAGGGCCGGTTTTATGACCCCCGGCTAAAATTTAACCGCAGGCTAGCTCTTATTTCTGTTTTATGACTCCCAGTTAAGGGGATTGGTGCACCAGCATCGTATTAAAAAAACAATATATTTGGTCATTATTCAGCTGCTAGAGAATATTTGAACCATTCTGGTGTAAAATTTATTTTTTTATTTTAATTAAGTTATTGCTGATTTTCGGGAATTTTTTAAATTCAAGCTTTATTAAAAAACTATAAAGAATTCAGTGGTAAAACTTTCGCAGATAAATTTTCAGACACGGGAGATATGACTGTGACCATTATTTTATCTGTAATCATTATTAATTTAACGTATTTACAATTTGAATTTTAATAAATGAGCTGCTACGAAATTGCGTGATATTCATTTGCGAATTTAATAACATTCGCGTTTTCATTTGTAATTCAAACGCCTACATATATGTCGGCTGAATGATTGACTTTATTTTAGTCTTCAGCTTATTGCAGTCGGACCTAAAGTAAAAACGTAGCTGTAGAAATTTGAGCAGCGTGCAAGCTCGGATACGAGGAATTATGGAGCGCGCTGGACGGTAGTGACACCTTGCGACAGTTTCTTTAACTTTTTGCAGCCTGCCACAGCTGTCTGCTGTTTACGAAGGGGAGATGGGATTTCGCGGGAAACTGATATGAAGATCAACGTACTCATTTTCAGTAGATAAGAGAACGTGTTTGGTCTAGCTCGGCGTATAATTGAATGGTTATTCTCTGTTATTATTTAGCACAGTGATTTAGTTAGATGTTTTTTGTTGTAAGCGTGAGATTTATTCAGGAATAAAATGCCGAAGAAACCTCCACCAAGCAGAGTACACAAAAGAACAAAACTATCGAAAGCCATTATAGCACTTAGAAAAAAGAATAAAGAAAGATAAGAGATTTTTTTATTATAGCTTTTTTAACATACATTTATTTTTCAGAGTTGCGTATGTACAACGCGATGGACGCGATGCGACAACAGAAAGATGTGTAAAATTGTAAACATGTTTTTTTTTTCCCAGCAATGCGTGAACCATTCATAAACTATACTCAACATGTATCCGTATAATTACGCTTGAATTTTTTTTATGACAGGCATCAATGTTAACAAGTTTATTAAGCCACAGACTTTTTTCAGAAAAATAAGTGTAGCAGAAAACACTCAACATAGTCTCACACAAAATCAGTTTACATGAATGCAGTTTTAAGAAGTAAGCTACGTAAATAATAGTTAAACATTATTTAATATCTGCTGGTAACGTTTCCAAAGTATCAGCTTCGCCTTCATTCACGAACAATATTCGTGAGCTTATTTATTTATTTTGCTGGCGTTTCGTTGGTGACTGTTAGGACTGCAAAATTAGTAAACATTTTTCACCCTATCCTGAGTTAAATCTAAGTGTGCGTGGTTAGATGAGGACCTAGATATGTCTCAGGCTTACGCCTTTACACTCTACTCATGCATTAACCATGCGCGTAAGGGCGCGTTGCCATTGACCTGTAGGATAGTCTCAACAATCCTCTACGGACTCGAAAAATGTCACCTGCTCATTGGCTACTTGACTTGTGACAACTGTTTGTTGTAATGCCTGTGATTCATCGTTGATTTTGTTGAGGAGTTTTCAGTGATTCAGAGCCTCCCATTTAACTGTGGCCGTATTGAAGAAGCAGTACAAATGTTACATGCTTGAATTCATAGCGAATGGAAACCACAAATATTTACTGATGTAGTGGTTGGTAAAAAAAAAAAAATATTATTCGTATCGCGTCCATCGCTTCGCGCCATGTTGGCTCCTATATTATATGGATTTACAAAATATAACGATTCATTTACGACACTTAAGATAAGGTGTGTAGGAATTTAAGAATTCACTTGAATTAATATTTAAGAACATATTTCAGGATAACTTGTGAAGACGCTCGTACAGACGGCACCGGTTGTGATGACTCATTGTTACCAGAGCAGGGGCCATCTCGTGTACACGAAGTGGCATGCGAAACCTCAACACAACTCGAAAATCAGTGAGTGTTACATTGAAATGTGTCCGCTACAAATGTTCAGGAATTATAATTTGGAAATCGAGTAGAAATATTCCTGCAATTAGCATTAGGTATATTTTAATAGACATTGAAAGCGAATCATTAAGTAGCTTCAAAATCCAAATACCGGAATACAGATAGTCTGTAACAATACAGACCTCACCGACTAGATATGGTCCAGATTGTTAATACTAACACATTTGAAAAAAAACTGACTAGTTAATGAATATGTTGAAATTTTGTAAACATGTTACTTAAGATGATTGGTGATGTAATAATGTCTCTTGGAAACTACATAAGATTTTAACTGCTTTTATTTCTCCATAAAGTCGCAAATCACCATGGCGGCCATTTTACGATCACGATTTAGTTCTTAAATTTTAAATTAGTTTATTTGTTGAGAGCCTGGTACAATGTATCTGACCACTAAAGCGATCCGAGCCGCGTAGTGTATACTACTGCGAGGTTGCCGAAGTAGGCTCGGGTCGGGACGAATTTCGCCGTGAAGAAACAAAGGTTTTTAATACATAGAAAATTATCCCAAAGCCGAAATTTGTACAGTAGTAGAATGAACATTTCTTAGTAACACGTCAAAAGTTTAAGTACTGCCGCAAACCTTGTGTGTCACACCGAAAACGAGCAGTTAAGTCCAAAATGAAATTTTTTTTGTTACGATCCACAATAATGGATATTGCAAATGCAGTTTATGGAGTAGACCGTCAGTATGGAACCCAAAATAATCTAGAAACATTGCCCTATCTGAGGATAGTGATAAAAAGCACAAAGTTTAAACATGTTTCTATAAAATAGACCTTTTAAATCATTAATGTTAACGAATTCACTTTCATTCAATTTTAAGGAAATATAAATACATCTTACATAAACTTAAAGAGCCCAACGTGGAAATCGCTTAAAGTAATCGTTGTTGCATATTTATTCATCTTTAAATTGGTATATTTTTTAAGTGTCTCATACAATTAGTCTGACCACTAAAGCGATCCGAGCCGCGTAGTGTATACTACTGCGAGGTTGCCGAAGTAGGCTCGGGTCGAGACGAATTTCGCTGTTAAGAAACAAAAATTTTTAATACATGGAAAATTATCCCACAGGAAAAATTTTGTACAGTAGTAGAATGAACATTTCTTAGTAACACGTCAAAAGTTTACCGATGAAATCTTGTGATCACATCAATAAATGAGCAGTTGAGTCCTTAATGATAATTTCTACAATGATCCACAAAAATGTTTCGTAAATTTAATAACTTTAATACTTTTTTAAGTCGGTTCTCATTATGGCGCCAAAGTAATATAAAAGAATGTCCTACATGGTAACTGTGATAAACACCTCAAAGTTTAAACGTCCTATTATTAAATTGGTAATTTTAACCATAAAAGGTAAGAAAAAATATATTTTTTATAGAAATTTGACTACATGTTACATAAATATGTTGAGCGTAACGTCAAAATCACTTCATAAATATTGTCTGTGTTTTTTTTTTTTTTTTTTTTTTTTTTTAAAGGTTTAAATGTGTATATTTTGAGTGTCTAGTACAATAGTCTGACCACTGATGTATTTCAAGCTGCGTAGTATGTGTGCGGCAGTGTTAAAGTCGCTCGTGCTGGGACGTTTTTTGCTCCAGAAAACTAAGGTTTTTAATGTATGGTAATTCCAGACTGAATTTTACTCTGAAAGAATAAAAGTTTCCTAACTGCAAGTGATTTTTGCTGCAAACGTAGATAAAAATCTTCCAGGATGCAATTTGCTTAGGTAAAAATGTTAGTATGATCGACTCTTTAATTTCTAAATTATAAATAAATAACAACAATAGAACTTCCCGGAAAGTTGTGATAAATTGACGATATTGTGCGAGTAGTAGACCCGTACGTGACTACAGAGAAAGGCTATTTTCCTTGACCGTTAGGATTTCTGGGACGAACACCCTCTCACAGCTGGGGTCATAAAATACGGTCAAACTCTTGCAAAAACATCCACCACCGCTCTTTGCCACTAGCAATCCAACGAAGTAAGCTAGGCGCAGCACTCCAATGAATTAACTTAGAAAAAAAATACTAAATATGTAATTCTATCAATACATTTTACAACACAACTTATGTATTATTTATTTTCTGGAAAAAAATAATATTATCATACGAATTATGTTTAAGAGTGACAAAACTCAATAAGCACATTAATGGTGTATCGTTTTCTTCAATTGTTATATAGTAAACTAATTGCATACAATTAAATATATATATTTTATAATATAGGCTACATTATAATTTTGCACAGTTCTGATCTAAAATAATATAATGTATTAGAAATAAAAAATAATTATATTTTTTGGTATTAAAATAATTTTTAATAATAAATTTTTTGTAACAAAATACGAACACACATATATAAAACCAGAGGTCCTCTAGAATTTTTATTTACAAGTTCCAAGCAGAAATTGTTTATTGTTAATTTTATTGTATCAAAAATCATTCATATATAAAAAAAATAATATGTATATCTCAATAGATGTAACATGAATACACCCTATCATATGCATTAAATATATTTTAAGTAATCCATAAACAGAGGTGCCCCCCCCCCCCCAAACCCTATGACTCACCCCCCTAACCTAATGATGCGCCCCCCCCCCCCCCGAAATTTTTTTATGCCATTTTCTCAATGATTTACTCAATTATTTTATAATATTATACTTTTTAGTACTATATTTTATCACATTTTGCATTAATTAAAACTGATTTTCTATTAATAATTTTGGTCATATCAGGTAATATTTCCATCCTGAACCGACAGATGCCAAACTGCTTTTGTTGAGGAAAGTGCGGGGTTGCCAATTTGATTTACAAGATCCCTTTCAATTATCAAAGCACCAGAAACGTATTTTCACATTAGAAGCTATAATTATGTAAATAATATATACATTTTTCTCGTCTTTTAACCACCCCCCCCCCCCCTGAAATTTTAATGACGCAGTCTGCGTCGTTACTCCCCCTTGTGGGCACCCCTGCCATAAATAAGACCAAGTTTATTGAGTGTCGCAGTACGCAGCGTGTTTCAAAGCCCGCCGGCCGTGAAAGATCAGTACGGCCGCAGTACACTGCAACGCTCGGGCAGCTTTAATGAGCCAACTAATTATGCTAGACTGTTTAAAAATATACTATCTTAAAACTAAAAGTATAATTAAAAACATTTATTTAGGCATTTTTTCGCATTGGGCTCTTCAAATCGGTGTAAATCGTATTTTTATCTGGGTGGCAAAGATAAAAAAAAAAATATGTCGTGATTTAATCGCTTTATATCATATATATTAAAAATTTAAATTTTTTCTAACATTAATGGGTGTATTACAGTTTCTAGATTATTTTGGTAAGTTTATGGACAGTCTAAATTAAAAACTGTATAAATGGGTAGCATTTTAATGGACTGATGCAAGTTGCTGTCACCTAGGACTTAAATGCAAATTTTCGGTGATAACGCACAAGGTATACAGCGGTAAACTTTCGGTATGTTATGCGATATTGTGGAAGACCTTAAAAAGATTCCCGCTAGATGGCAGGCCTCAGAGCTGCAACATTCGACAAACTCCCCTCACAGAAGCTCTCTCGCCACTAACTTGCCAAATCTCACCCGCTAGCTTATATACGTGCTGGCTGGCCATACAGTAGTAATAAATAAGCATTTATGAAACACTTAAGCTCATTTCCAACAAATTCTGACGAATGACTGTTTTTTGTCCTGCACCAATCCCCTTAACGTATACCTTCCAGTTAAAGTCCCGGCTAAACTAGCGGGTGGATGAACCGGCCGCTAGCTGCTTAACCGGGTGCTAAGCGACAGAAAATAAAATGGCGATGTATCAGGCGAGGTTAGTTGTTGATAGTGATGATGACTATTTGAGGAATTTTATTGAATATTTGCAGGATGCGATAGAATAATTTATTACTAAATATAAAACGCTTCGCCGTATTTGTCAAAGTTTTATTAAAAATAACATGAAAGTGTAGTCACGTTTTTCGACTCTCGTCGAGTCTTATATTATTATTTGACTTTCATTTTAATTGATCACAAAATACATAAACGTATGCAATGTATATAAACTTAAATGTTCCTGCTTAAGAATATGTGTAAATTAGTGCATTTTAAAATTGCAAAACGAGGGTTATTAGTACCTATAAAATGTGTTTTTTCGTGGAAGTTGTATCTGTGAATTTTTATTCGTAATACAGTGGACATATGCCAGGAATGAAATGCACTTCATACGACTTCAGACGTAGTTCTAATTCAATGAATACAATTGAATGTGAAAATAAATGTTACCCAATTACCCCTTCCCTATTTTACAAACCTTTAGGTACTTATTATCTACCTGCCACGCAAGTGCAAAACGAAAACAGCACTGGAATTATTCTGTTTCCCGTATCCAAGTTTATCCCTTGATCCTATCGGCATGACCCTTTATATGTTGGTCTTGTTTTACATTATACTTCCTGTTTTAATTTAGAATGTTGAAAAATCCTGTACATAACACAAAATATTTAACATATCACGATACAAACAAATTATGTCAGGTCTTGTAAAAATGTAGTTCTTTCGTATACATTTTAAAATCATAATTATTTCACCAGTGAATATGTCTAGGATCTCTCGACCTACTAAATAAAAAAAAATCATCCTATAACAAACTAATTCCATCAGGATCGGATTAATTTGGATACGTGATACGAAACTATTAGTACAAAAATGAAACCTACACCAGTAAAATGAAAATCGTCAAGTATTTTACCATAACAGGTTCTATATTATTTCATTATGAAATAACTTTATGAAAGAGAAAAGTTTTCTCTAGCAAAAATGTCTTATCCCTATTTATTTGTTTGTATAGAATTACTACGTTAGTTTTGGCTTAATATATAACCTAACAAAATCATGACTTTAAATAGAAGAGTAAAATTAAAACACACGGTTTCGAATTTTAAATTGTAATTTTATGGTTTAATACAAAGCAGGTTTGACGTCGAAGTAGTTTTTGGTTAATGAATTATATCTGTTGCAAGATAAAGTTCGCGGCATATTTCTTTACTGCAGCTGTAAACATTACAATTCACAATACAAACAAACAGCTGATTAACATTCTACCAGAAAAAAACTGTCTTGCAACAAAAGTTACCGAATTCTGGTTTATTTCATTACTAATGTTGTGATTGGAAGTTGGCAGACATGAAGGCGAGTAGTATTCAAGTAATGGCGGACCTTTAATAGATCATAACTGGAACGTGTTGACGTCGACCCAAGTGTCTCCTCGGCTCCTTCAGGCCGTTATGCCTCAACGTCCTCCCTTGCGATACCAGTGCACCATCTGTTAAGTGCGACGGCCAGGGACGCACCCGTGTGCGCCCTAGCATGCCAGTGAATTTCTTTGTGTGTGTAAAAAAAGTATGGTTTTTATATATTTTTAAACGATCACGGGCCTCAATAATTGTATATATTTTGTAATCATAACTAATTAACTGATGTGTAAATTCGCTGTTTGATTAATGTCTCGCTAAGTTGTGTAAATAATTTTGTAACTCTTCTCAAATGTTTCGCAGTGCTAGTAATGTAATCGCAGCCTGGCGCGTCGCGGAGTGGGGCCTCTCCCACGCCGGCCGATTTCTCCTCCCCTCCTCCGCGGCCCGCGGGCCTCGGCCCGCTGGCGGGCGGGAAAGAGCAGTGTTGTTCAGGGCGCGATCGTAGACAGACGTGCACGCCGCTCCGCGCTGCTCGCGAGGCGCGTCTTCTGAGTTCGGGGTCCGACGACAGTTTAACTGCACGGGTTGTCGCGGCAGCTGAGCTGCATCCGTCGAGTCACTCACCCTGTTGAGTTTTACGAGTCTTACGAGTTACGTCACCAGTCTAACGTCCTAGAACGCGTAAGCGCAGTTACGAACCGCCTAAACTTCGCCGTCAGTACGAGACTTCTTACGTAACGGACCGCGCACGTGTGGCGCATATTTGCAGAGCGACTTTAATCTGGGACATTGTTATGTGGGAAAATTTCCAGTTTGTATCGAGATGTGTTAACGGACGGGACGGTCTTCCGGGAGTCCGGGTCGTCGTGGGAAGGGCACTCGTTCTGCGACAGATCCGCCAGGCTGTGGCAGGCTCTCAAAACTACAATAAAAGGGGCTCGTGGAACTGTTAACACCGAGTTATCCTTGGAACTGCCTACCACTCTTCCTCCTCATCTCACTCTCCCTCCAGGTCCCGTATTTCCCGGTCCCGGCCACGTTGGCCTGGACCCACACCTCACCGACGAGAGCAGTGCGGACACAACAGGACAATTACGTAAACGGATAATCAGGGATCAGAAGCCGAGGGACGTCAGTTTTATTAAGTCTTGTAACCAATAGTGAATAATAAAGAAATAAAACATGGCGCAGTCGTTAGGATAGCCTACAGGTGTTCAAAATACGGGCCAGCGGTGGGCCATGTGGCGCTAGTGGAACAAATTAGTTTGAGCAGTCTCTGTGTGCGTGTGTGTCGGGCAGATTAGACAATGGAGTCGTTCAAACCACCACCGTGTCTAGCTCTCGATGGCAATTTTTGTGAAAATTATCGCAAGTTCAGGCAGAGTTTTGACATTTTCATTCTGGCGACGGGCTATGAATCGAAGTCGTCGGCAGTCAAGGTTGCCATGTGGCTCAATATAATCGGAGACGAAGCTGTTGAGCTATACAACACGTTTGACCTTTCGGACGAAGACAAGACGGATTTTACAAAGGTAACAGCAGCGTTCGAGGCCTATTGTAACCCGAAAAAGAACATCATCGTGAACGCTTTAAGTTCAACTGTCGTTCGCAAGAAGAGGGTGAGTTGTTTGACTCATTTTTGAGGGATCTAAAGAAAATTGTGAAAAGCTGTGACTTCAAAGATCAGGCAGATAGTGTGGTTAGGGATCACATAGTGCTTGGCGTTCGAGATAAAGGCCTACAAGAGAGATTGTTAAGAGAGCCTGATCTTAGCCTAGGCAAGGCAGTTGAACAATGCCGAGTGGCAGAATTAGGCAAACAGCATGCAGGTGTTGTACAGAGCAAGGTGGTTACTTCAGTGCAACACCATGACAATACAATGAAGGACAAGTCCCAGAGTGAACAGGGGGTCGACACAGTTTGGAGGACATCAAAACAACAGAGACAACCCCATCTATAGCAGGCGGTCAAAGGAGGCTTTCGGTGTCGACGGTGTAGAAGAGAGCACAAGAAAAATGAGTACCCAGCATTTGAAAAAGAGTGCTACAAGTGTAAAAAATTCAATCACTTTGCAGTTGCATGCACTAGTCAGGTGCAAGAGGTTAGGGTAACTGAGTCGACATGTGGGCCAGAGGACTTCTTTGTAAGTACGCTGCAAGTTGTAGGATAAGGCGAATGACGTGCTATCATAGAGAGTGTCAAACAGTATAGTAAGGAGTGGGTCCAGGATGTGTATGTGTGTAAATATACTGTCACAGTCTCTCGTGAAGCAGGTTGACGGCACAACTGAGCTAAACCAAACTACTGTAACCCTGGAAGGATTCGGTGGTCACAGAATAAAGCTAGTGGGGGTGGTTGCATTTCGTTGTTGCACACGTGGACAGAGGAAACATAGTGCGCGAGTGTTGTTGGAATTTTTTGTGGTCAAAGACAGTGATTGTAGGATGCCAATCCTGGGACTCCCAGGGTGCGTCCTGTTGGTACTCGTCTCCCACAGTGTGGTTTACAGTGTGAGCAGTAGGCCAGCTTGTATCGCATCGGGTATCGGTATCTCATTCGCCCATTTTACAACAGAGTTCGCGTGTCTGTTCGAAGGAACAGGGTGCATGCCAAACAAGTGCAGCTTGACATTGGACAAGTCAATACAGCCAGTTGCAAAACCCCCTAAAAGTGTGCCTCTGGCACTTCGAGACAGGCTGAAGCAGAAGTTGGAGGTTCTGGTAAACGTAGGGATCATTGCAAAGGTCGATCAGCCATCTGGGTGGGTCAGTCAATTATCGATTGTGGAGAAGACAGATAAGTCACTTTGGCTGTGTTTAGACCCAGTGGAATTAAACACAGCAATCAGAAGGGAATATCATATGATACCAATGCTGGAAGAATTAAGTTGTCAACTTAGCAATAAGGCAGTCTTCACAGTGTTGGATCTGAAAGATGGTTTCTATCAAATTGAGCTAGATGAACAGTCAAGTCGTTACTGCACGTTTAGTAGGCCATTTTGGTGCTACAGGTTTAGAATACTCCCATTTGGTTTATCCAGTGCACCAGAAATATTTCAATGTGTGAATGTGGAGAACTTTGGTCTTATTCCAGGGGTAATAGTATATTTTGATGATTTGTTGATTGCAGAAGCTGATGAGCAGGAGTATGACAAGATCTTATCGCAGGTAGCACAGAGAGCTAAAGACAATGTAAAATTCAACAAAGCCAAGATTCAGTTCAAACAACCTGAAGTGAAGTATATTGGACATGTCTTTTCCAAGAACGGTATGCAACCAGATCCAGAACAGGTGCAGGCATTGCTCGCTCTACAGCCACCCACTAACAAGGTAGAACTTCAACGGGTAATGGGTTTCATAAGCTATCTACGAAAATTTTTGCATAGCCTAGCCACCATCATTGCACCCCTGCATGAATTACTGAAAACTAATGTTGAGTGACAATGGCTGCCGGTACACGAAGAAGCATGGGGGCACATCAAAGAGTTTGTCAGGACGACTCCAGTGTTAGGTCTGTTCGACACCAAGAAGCCTCTGTCTATGCAGTGTGATGCATCCAAGAATGGCCTGGGGTGTTGTTTGATGTGCGGGGATCAACCCATCGCCTATGCGTCTCGGAGTTTGTTTCCAGCAGAGAAAAACTACGCACAGGTAGAGAAGGAAATGCTTAGTATAGTGTTTGCGGCACAGAAATGTCATCAATTCATATATGGGAGTAACGTCACTGTGTACACAGATCACAAACCTCTTGTGCCCGTATTCAAGAAAAATGTGGGAGAGGTCTACTCAGTACGACTACAGCGTATGAAACTTAAGTTGCTGTGTTACACACTGTCAATGGAGTACATTCCGGGCAAACTGATGCATGTAGCGGATCTGTTGTCACTGTCTTATATAAGAGAGTGTGTCGATGGAGAGGCTGAGCTGACCAACGAGATGGTTCACACTGTCAGTGTGTGTGACAGGTGATGAAGTACTAAGTGAGGTGATACAATACTGTCAAACAGAGTGGCCAGAACATAAAAATTGAGCCAGCCAACAGGCACAAGCATATTTTGTTCAGAGACATAACTTGCATGCCGACAACGGTCTCCTATTTCTAAATGACCGTGTAGTGGTACCCGGAATGCTGCATCCGCAAATGCTACTCCGTCTGCACGAAAGACACCTAGGCATCGAGAGAGCCAAAGCTCGTGCTAGACAGCTGTTGTACTGGCCGAACATGTCAGTGGACATCGAAGCAACGTTAGTAGGTGCTTTGTGTGTCAGAAGTTCAGAAACAAGAACACAGCAGAGCCACTAATTAATCATGAGGTCCCAACGCTACCATTTGAAAAAGTTGATGTTGATTTGTGTGACTTTGGAGGGAAGAGTTACTTGGTCTTGGTGGACTACTTTTCCAAGTGGATGGAAGTGGTACTAGTTGAAAACAAACAAGTTGGGGGTGTAACGGCAGCACTGTTGATCATGTTTGCAACACACAGTGTCCCGAAAGTGATTGTGTCTGACAACATTCCCTTTAATTCATACAAGTACAAACAATTTGCAGCATGTTGTGATTTTGAAGTTGTGACAACAAGCCCAGGTTTCCCGAGGTCTAATGGGCAGGCAGAGTGGGTGGTGCAATTTGCAAAGAACATGCTCAGAAGATGCCGGGATCTGAAAACTGACTTGTCAATCATGCTACTTGAGTATAGAAACACTCCCCTGTCGGGAGTGGGAGTGTCACCAGCACAGCTACTCATGAGCTGGTGTGTGCGGACAAAGTTGCCAGTCAGCAAGAAACTGTTAAAACCTCAAGTACACACCAAAGTAACTCAGGCGTTACAAGACAGGCAAGATAAAAGCAAGCAGTGGCACCACCAAAGGGCGAAAATGAAAAGAGGGTTCAACCAGCAGGACCGAGTGTTGCTATATAGAAACAGACAATGGGAACCTGCAGAAGTAGTGCGAGAAGCGGGGACACCAAGATCGTATGTGGTCAGGGATCAAGAGGGTCGGCAGATCAGAAGAAACTCTGTACATCTGAGACCGTCGCCTTTGCCTGTGGAGAAGCATGTTAGACGGTCCAGCCTAGACTTCAAATTCAGAGGGTTTACACCATAAGAAGTAGCAAGGGGCCAGGGAGAAGAGCAGTCGACCGGAGGATAAGGAAAAGTCAGCCAGCAGGGAGATGCTGCTGTGGAGCCATCGAGCGGAGGACAAGAAAAAGTCAGCCAGCAGGGAGAGGCTGCGTGAGAACAAGGGGGCAATTGTGGGGTGTCCGGTGTGCACAAAGAGTGGCCGGGAAATCAGATTTCCCACAAGATTGAGAGACTAGTTCGTCAAACGCTGTGACAGTGCATTATTCGTTAGGGGATGGTGTTGTGATTGGAAGTTGGCAGACATGAAGGCGAGTAGTATTCAAGTAATGGCGGACCTTTAATAGATCATAACTGGAATGTGTTATTATGTCTTGTAACCAATAGTGAATAATAAATAAATAAAACAACCAACACACTCATTATTACACCACACGCTTCGTAAGGTTCCGGTTAGCCAACCGCAGGCAAAGTATGGATCATAATACACCCCTCGTTTGTTAACTGGAGGCTAGCCTAACCTGAGGGCTAGCTAACCTGAAGATTTAGCCGGGGGTCATAAATCCGGCCCTCAATCTATCCAGGTAATGACCAGGTTAGTGTTTCTGAATTATAATTTTGTTCATATCACTTCAAAGTGCATTAAATAAGGATTCCGAAGGTGGTATTATTTTTTAGAAATAGGTGTTTGTAACTTTATTAATTGTGTGTTTGTGTTGACTGAGCCCTGTTCCTAATATCGCCTATCAATACGATCCTAATATCGCACATAGGCGATATTTGGAACAGCAATTTTTTTATACCTACCAATCCACCTCTAACTTTCGTCAATCCTGTTTTCTTTTTATTTGCAGTTTCGTTTGTTCTAAAATGCTTTGTTTATATTTGTTGTGGGCCAGGGCTCTAAGATGTCAAGGTAAGATAAGAAACGACAGATATGGAGCACTTCAAGTCTTGAGGCTGTTTGTTAAGATGTTCAGAACAAAGAAATCGGGACACAGAGAGCATCTAAAAGGTTTGGATTACCGAGAACAAAATTTTGAGACTACGTTAAAAGAAGTGTGACGTCGTCTGACCGAAGGCCACCCTAAAGTCCGACCTGCAACCGCCAGTATCCGACCCCGCTAACGGAACGCACCCCTAGTCATGGCCCACCCGAGTCAGGCGAGCACCGGAGCAACAGGTAGAATCAAAGACCATGCCCTAATTAACCAGCCACCTCGACTCCAATTCATTATAAATCAAACACAATTTAATGGTAACGTCACTTTTTAATAAATAAAACCTGTCCAAGGGAAGTGCGACGTAAGAGTGCCCGGGTCAGTCACATGTGAATTTACGTTAATACATTTGTGAGTGCTCCCCTTGTAGCCTTCAGCCTAAATTAATTAGAGTATTGTGTAATGTAATTATGACCTCCCCATTTTTTGTGTATAACTCGCCACTGGAGCAGTCAACAAGTGACAAACAGTCTCCAGTGTGGCTCGTATTATTCAAACTTAATTAATGTAAACTTGTTAAATCTAATTCTTAGAGAGTATCTGCAAATTAGGTTAACCTTTATTATATAATGTATGAATTCAGAGCCACATTTAATTTCTTGTTAATATAATAATTTACGAATATTGGAACTTAAGAAACTTTAGCGCGAGAGAACGCTGAGGCCTCCCCTTGCGCCAAGGCCAGACGCCAGTACCGAGCGATTCGCGGTCCGGAGTGGACGTGCGTCCCACGGGGAGTCCTCAAATTTTGTCTCCACTGAAATTCACTACTGGTAATTATAGTCATTCTTGAAATGCTTTTCGCACTTAAACTCACCGTGCGCAACCGGTAATTTTTACGGTGTAGGGCCTAACCCAGCCGCTTAAACATAAACTCCCCGCACAAAGCATTACGTGGGGCAGTGCAGCATACGGCATGGGCCGACTCCCGCCACCAATGACATTTGGATAATCGCCGAGTGCACAGGCATCAACAACAACGATATAAAGACTTGTAATAAATTTAATAGCGAGCCGCGGTTCACACAGGTGGACCCGGGTATCGCAGTTTTGCAACTTTCAGGATTGGCCGCCTCCAATCGACTTCCCCCTCAACATCGACTGGCGTGAGGATTTAAGATTAGTGACGGCGCATCAGAGCGCCCAATGTCAATTTAGTGTAATTTTTGTAGGGAAATTCAATGTGCATCATGTAACTGTAAACTGCAAGTGTAACTGTTCGATCCAAATTAAACGTCTACTCCGCACACTCCATGCGCAACGTGTATACGAAAGTGGAAAAAAGAATCCGTGTATGTTATTGAGTGAACTTCCCTAACCCATTCAGGAATCAGCATGTTATGCTGTGCAGGGCCCATAATGTGTCAATAGCCAGGGATCCCTCCAACCACGACCACCGCCGACAGTCCTACCGGGCCACGCAGGGGCATTCGCACCCAATGACCCAACTCTTGGTTAGACACAGAACTAGCCTGGCGCCCTCCCGGATACACTTTCATTAAAAAACCAGCCTTCCTGCTAGGAACCACGCCGGATCTCGAATACGAGAACCCGGGTGATGGCAAGTGTACATGGTGAAAATCAAGTATGTGCAGTGATAAAACAACAACTTGGCAGGAAACCTGTGCTGACATCCGATTTAGAAAAAGTACTGGTTGAATACTGCAAGGAAATGGAAAAGAATTATTATGGTTTGACTCGAAATGACATAAAGCTGATGGCCTTCCAACTTTCCTTAAGAAACACTATTCCCCATCCCTTCTCTAAAAAAAACGAACACTGCAGGTTGAAAGTGGTTGAACTTGTTTTTGAAAAGACACTCTTCCCAGTAGACAGTAAGAACCCCACAGTCCTTGTCTAGAGACAGAATCTTTGGGTTCACTGAAAAAAATTTGAAAGCTTTTTTTCACTTTTCTTAAAGCAGAACTTGAGAAAATTAAGTTCAACCTTGCCAGAATGTTTAATGTGGATGAAACTGGCATCACAACAGTTCAAAGCAAAAATGTACAAGTGATTTGCACTAAAGGGAAACCAGCAGTCTACAAAATGTCGTCTGCAGAGAGGGGAAAACTAAATACCATTGTCACCTGTATGTCTGCTGCTGGACAGTATGTGCCTCCCATGATAGTTTTTCCCAAAAAGAAACATGACTTGAAGCTAATGAAAGGTGCTCCTCCAGGATCTATTCCAGGATTTCACTCTTCAGGCTGAATTCAGTGTGGTTTATTCTGTCAGTGGATGAAACATTTTGCTTCTTCTGTCAAACCTACAGTAGAAGACCCGGTTGTCCTTATCTTGGATGGCCACCACACCCACACAAGAAACTTGGAAGTGATAAGCTTTGCTCGAGAAACTCACATCATAATGGTCTGCCTGCCACCTCACAGCACACATCGTATGCAGCCATTAGGATGTTGCATTCATGAAGCCATTAAAAAATTCTACAATCAAGAAATTGAGAAGTGACTCTCCAGTAGGCCTAATGATGGCAGAATTGTGACATATTATGAAGTCGCTGAACTCATGGGCAAAGCTTACATCAATGGGTAATTCTGTGAGTGGTTTTCGTGCCACTGGAATCTGTCATTTTAATGACTCTGTGTTTACTGAAGCAGATTTACTTGAGGAGAACAATAGGCCCAACTGTCCAGAACCTATTTCCAATGCTGAGTGCGCACCACAACTAGGCCTACTTGGGGACAGGTCTTCAACCAGAGATGAGCCAACTATTCTTCCACCTATCATTGACCGCCAATCTCAAATTACTGGTCAAGATGAACCCCTATCTGAGGCACATTCCCCATCTGGCTCTGTGGCAATCTCACCCAAGGACATAAGGGCTGTGCCAAAAGTGCAACCACCATCTCGCAAACGAAAAGGAAGGGGCGTGGGGTAGTGTGTGTTGTGTTGACCAGCTCTCCTTATAAGAATAAGTTGGAAGACTTTTATACTGCTAAAGGGCAAAAATATTTGATGCTTAATCAGGCCTCAACTAGCGGGACAGCACTAAAGAGGAAGAGGTCTACTAGGCCTACTAAAGGACAAAACAATTTAACTAATGATAGGCCTACAGCAAAAAAGAGGAATCTTGACGCTAACAAGAAGAAGGTTACGCCCACTTCGAAAGGAATAAAGCGTAAAGTCTCAAGCTCTGACAGTAAGGATTCAAATGAACCTCTACTAGTGGACACCGATGATGACCTTGATGAGGACATCAATGAATCTGATTCTATGGATGTCATCTGCGCATTTTGTAATGAGAGGTTTTGCAGACGATTTCAGTGGGCAGCAGTGGGTTATGTACTCTTCATGTTTTAACTGGAATCACAAATTTTGTGATACAGCGAGTGGCGAGTGCAAAAAAATACAATTGTTCGTATTGTCTGAATGACTGAGTGTGTTTTTTGACTGGATGTTGATGTAGGCCTTTAGTGTAGACCTACTAAATACTTCGACATACATATATTTCTTTTTTAAATTAGTTAATACATTATCTGAAGCTTTTGTGTTTAACCTAGTTTTTTTTTTAAATTTTCCTTTATTCGCATGAAACATTTGCAAAGTTTTAAAAAATGCATGTGTACTCTATTAGCAACTCGTTTCAAACATATGTGACTACTTTCGCCTGGTGGGCGGTAATAGGAACAGGGGTAGGCGATAATAGGAACATATCTTTGGAAATATTATCTTTGTCACTTTATGAAATTTTGCTATTTAATTTAAAATGGTGTAGATACCGAGGGATTTAATGGTTGCAAACCAAATCAGAATAGTTCCTAGTGTTATTCATGTAGCTTCCAGCTTGATTTCAAAATCCAGGAGACTGAGATACACAAGAATAGTTAAGATAGGCGGTATGTGGGACACTTAACCCTAACTAATTTAGGAGAATACATAATAATGGCGAAATGCCTTGATTCTGACAAAACGGTAACTATTCCTCGAATTGTACTCACTCCCTCTGATCCAACTATGCCATTTAAACTGGCCAGGAAACAATTTCCCATCAAGATAGCATTTGCCATGACAATTAATAAGGCACAAGGTCAGATGCTCACAAAGGCAGGATTGTATTTGCCACAACCTGTTTTTCCACATGTTGCTTTTTCACGAGTAAAAACTTTGAATGATATTCATGTTTGTATTGAAGATATGCACAACCAAAAAGTGAACGATGATCACATCATCACTTCCTACATTGTATTTGAAGAGGTTTTGTAAATGTGTTTATTGTTGGTAAGTTTGAATATAATACTTCTGTAAAAGAATGTGTAAAAGCTATTTGTAATTATGTGCTGAATTACATGTATTCTTTTGTACCAACAACCGTTAAATTTTTTATATTCTTCTTCAAAATGTAATTTCTCCCAAATTTTTAAAGAATAATGCCACACACGATTTGGTGTGCACTGCGGAATTCCACACAGGTCGACTAGTATAATTATATTTGTTGATAATTTTTTGAGATGGTAAAATTATTCCATTCCAACTAGGTACTAAGATAAATATATAATTTATTAAATCTTTAATTTAATCATTGTTACCATTTTAAATGTCTTATTGTTTACTTTTAATTCATAACACAGGACTCTCTGGCTGCCTAATCAAGCTTGTGTGAGGTGTTTATCTTGTCATCACGGGCAAATTTGTATTTTATGGAGACATAGGCTTCCAAGTGGTTGCAAATTAATAATCCTAAACTTAACATGAAGCTGAAAAAGAAATAGAGTTTTTAAAATTTTCCCTACTTTTAAACGAAACTCCCATTTAAGACAAAGTTAGTAAAACATTTTTTACTACTAATAGCGCAGTGACGCCGTCCCCGCTACCTCTGACTATTTAGACGTGATTTTTGTTCAGTTCGTGATCTCAGGGAAGGTTCGGCCTTGTGGCTAGAGGTAGGGGTCAACGCAGTAGGGCCCCCCGAGCTGTTATGGCCGCTCGGGACGCCTGAATAATAACACAAAGCTTCTGAAGATAGTTGGTGAATTTAATACAGCACAGCCCAATACATGGTGCTGCCCGTTCTGGCCGTAACGGTTTGCCCGACACGACTAGTCACACGCGCAGCTCACTTCCTCAGTGGCGGCTCACGATTTTTATGTGCGTGAGGGGCTAACTCGTACACGTGATGCGATAGTTACAAAAAATACACTCTGACATGGCACACGATATCTTGACGCACAATACACTACACTATTACCTAACTCTAAATAAACTGGGCTAGCAGCACGTAGGCCCGTGTCTCCGGCGACTCTACGTGGTGTCTAGGTGTGTCCCAGGGACTGAATCGTCATTAAGTTCGATGGCACGCGTCGCCTGCTAGCTGCCCCGTGCGTGCCAAAACTATGTAGCCAGTAGGCTAGGTTGGGCGTGAAGCGCCGACGTAAATCCACAAAATCTCCCCACAGTACTTCCGTATGATGTAGAACACTCATCTTGGAGCACTGATTGAATTAAGTTAAGTACCTCATGGTAAATTTAGGCCGATCGCGGAACTGTACGTAAAAGGTTTGAAAAGAAATTACACTATTGAAAAACTACATGTCGGTGAATGCAAAGGTTGAAGGTTCCGCGTTGCGCGCAGGCTGCCGGCCTCTCGAGCTCCCGGAAGGACACTGACTGTGTCGCCGCGCGCGACCCCCCTCCCCCGCCTGCCCTCCCGCGGAAACGTGTGAATTTCGCGGGAAACTGAACCGGCCAGGTTCGGGACAAATCGCACAGTGAAACATGATTTTGCAAAGACTTAATTATTAATTAATGGAAAATAATGTTTAATAAAACCTGTGGAAAACATAATTAAAATAATTCGTTGTAGTGCGGCGGAGGGACATGCCACACCCGGCCGGATCCTTCAGCCGGTGCAGCACTCGTTGCATGGTGTTCGCCTCGTCGCACGCACTGCACTGTGCTGCGCGCAGGAGCGCGTTCGGTGCACACGTTTTTACGAGACGTTGATGAGGCATAGCGGTCTATGCGACAGAGGAGCATTGGCGGTCGGCGTCAGCAGTTAGTTCGCTGACTGCCGCAAGCTTCACTATACCATAGGAGAATAAAGGTAAGTAGCTAGACTTATCTATATGACTGTGTGCAAGAGACTCAAGAATCGAAGACTCGGAAAACATTTGTCTTTAAATACAATTGACGCTAAATATCAATGCTTCACCAATCCACACAGACCGCTATAGTACATCGCCGCATCTCCAGAGTAAGTGTACCTGTGTGTGCGGCCTGAACATGCCCCAGTGCCATGCACTGCAAGCGAGTGCAACACTACGCATTCCATTCGCCGTCGGCATATCGTTTTTGTCCGAGTGCCAAAATACGGGGTGATGTCATAACTTAGAAACACACAACTTAGAATCACACAACTTAGAAACACATAACTTAGAATTTTCTAAGTTATGATCGTTCTAAGTTATGACTTTCTTAGTTATGACACTTCTAAGTTGTGTGGTTCTGCTTTGCGTCGACGCCTTCTGCCTTCTGCCGAGGTGATGTTGAGGGTGTGGAGTTGCTTTTGGGCGCCAACTAGCAATAATAACTACATGCTAGTGCGTAGCCGAGATTCTTGACTCAGGGCATGACGTCGCCACGTGGCCGGCAGGCAGTAAGGGTCGTTTCGACAGAGTTACCCCTGGCTGTATTAGCCACCAGGGACGCTATGCTACGGGCGTTGTAACAAATACGCGGAGACTCAATTTAAAGTGATTTATTGTCAGGCACGCTATACATGTGCTGCATCGTGCATGACCCGCTTGCTGGGAGCCGCACTCTACAGGACACGTTTCTGATGGGCTTGTGCCGCACTACCCTAATGTTCCGTGCACACTTCGCACTCCACTAACCTGAAACAGTATTTAAGTAACACTGGGGGGTTCCGGTGATGAGCACGAATTAAGTATGTGGTGAACTCGGATCGACTAGCCGGACTGTCCGTGAGGCTCGGAACTGACGGGTTGAAAACTCACGCAATTCTGGTAGAGATGGCAAGGGCGGAGGTCGAGAGGCTCCGCGGGCGACTCGCGACTAGTCTCCTTGGAGGGCGATGATCAACTGGCGATGGCTGTGATGTCCGCACGACTCCCCAGCCTCGCTCCCGCGAAAACGAGCCGTGTGCAAAAGTAATCCTGGGCCATGCACGCCGCCTGATCGCGCTTAAGTCCAGAATTACAAATAATATTTAAACATAGCCATTACTCAATTAAGATTGTTTTTAAGAGTTCTGAAAGTTAATTACAAAGTCCAGATAATCAGGTCACCACAGTGTACCCCCATGGTCGACTATCGCGCGGGCGACAGTCGATGAGGCGGGGCAGCTTATGTTCGAGGCGTTGCACCACCCTGCACCCAGGTGCGTTCACGTCGCACACGCTCGGGGCGAGGCGGCGACGTGCCATAGCGGTCTGTGCGGATTCTAGGAGCACTAACGGTTGGCGTCAAATGCCCCTCTTTTCCTGAGGCCGCTATGGTCATCGACGCTTCGATCACACGCATTGCCTCTTTGCACTGAGGCCGACACTGCCTTGAGGGATTGGTCCCGGGGCTGCTGGGTTTTAGGCGAACGGGGGAAGCAGAGACATGACACTGAAGCGGGGTACGTCGGGGTGTGGTTTCCGGTCTACTGGTGGTCGTAGTGGGTGCCATATGAACTCCGTGAGGTGCCCTGAATTTTGGCGAACTCGGGTGGACTGTCGTGGTCCCTCGGCACTAACGTTCCCCTCTCCCACTCTGGGGACTGTCTGGTTACCACCCTCCCCCCTGCCGGGAGGAGCAATGGGTACCTCTTTGCTGCTGCCCTCGCAGCATCCTCTCGTCGGCGCCCTGCACGCTCGGTGGGACTTCCTGGCCTCAGGCTGGTCGGGGGGTAAAAAACCTCGGGGCATGGCTGAGTGGTCGTGGCAGTTGGCCAGCTGGGGCATTCGCCCCCTGGGTCCAACCTGTCAATCAGACGCCCAAGTCCCCTTAGCTCGCTCCTCGCACTTCGGCTAAGATGGCGGGAAGTCGTGACGGGTGACATGGTGGGTGACGTGGGGTGTGTGACTGGTGATGCGAACGGTGACATCTGTGGTAGTGCGTCAGCTATGATGGTGGGCTGGCACACATCCTGCGTGTCGGCGGGTGAGGCAGTGGGTGGTGGTGTGGCAAGTGGCGTGGCTGGTGGCGTAGTATGGGGAGTTGGTGACGGGGGTGGTGATGTCGGCGATGTGGTGTCCATGGTGGTGGGTTGGTGGTGGGTTGGTGGTAGGGTGATTGGCTGACTGGTGACGTGGCTCGTGAGGCTGGTGCACTTGGGGTGGGGGCCTTTGGGCACTCCCTACCCTCAGAGGGATCCTCGGCAGAGGAAACGAGATGCAGGTCGTCCCTGTGTATTTTTGTGGCCCTACCATTTGGGAGTCTGGTGAGGTATGTGGTAGGGCCTAGGCGTCGTAAGACCTCCCGGGGGGCCGCCCACTTGGGGCTCAGCCCTGCGCAGTAGTTCTTCCCGCCGGACGACAGGTGGTGACACCGGACATAGACCATCTGCCCTGGCTCAAGTGGTGTTGGGGGAGTGGCTGACTGCGGGGTTCGGGTGGCCAGGAACTGGGCCTGGTGCCGTCGTGCCTCTTCCCTTAGGTCAATGGCTGGTGGGCGGGTGACTGCCCCTGCTGCCTCGGCGACTCGCAGCTCTCCCGGTATGGCGAGGTTATGACCGTGGAGCAGTTCCACGGGGGAATGGCCGGTAATGGCATTGACTCGCCGGCGCAGGCAGTAGAGCAACTTGGGCAGGTGTACGTCGCATTTCGAGTGATCATCCCCCAGGCGGAGACGCAACTGAACTTTGATGTCCTGGTTGCGTCACTCCGTCGGGTTCGCCCTTGGGTGGTACGTCGGGGTAGTGTGATGCTCAACTCCCCTGCGTCGGCAGTCTGCCGCCCAACATCTCCCTGTGAACTGGGTACCATTGTCTGTGAGTAGCGTCTTTGGGTACCCGTAACAGGGGAACACCTCGCTGTCCAGGAGGGCCACTATTGTCCCTGCACGTGCGTTGGACACGGCGAATGCCTCTGATCATCGTGTGAATACGTCGGTGGTCACAACGAGGAAGCGCTTTCCCCGGGTTGTGCAGGGGTAGGGCCCCATGACGTCGAGGGCCACAGTATGTAAGAGCTCCTCCTGTCGTCGGGGGCGCTGCTGTTATTCCCCGTCCGCACGGCGTGCCTTGCGTTGCTGACATGGTTGGCAGCTGCGCACGTGCACGCGGACATCCCGCGCTTCTCCTGACCAGTGGAACAGCTTTCGGAGTGCATGTTGGGTCTGTTCAGCCCCTGGGTGGCCGGCCAGATCATGGTCGTGAAAAAATTGAAGGACCCCTTGCCTCGCCGCAGGGGGCACATGGATCTGCCAGCTGTCCATATCACCTGGGGCCTGGTTCTGGCAAATCCCGTCCAGACTACGCTGATGGGGCTGAACCCCTTCCCCACACGCGGCCAGGTCGTGCTGCGTGTCGGGGTCATCAACCTGGGCCTGCCTCACATGCTCCATTAGGGCGAGTAGGGTGGCTGGTGTGTCTGCCTGGGTGGTAGGGTTCACCCGCTGGATGGCGTAGAGGGCCGATGGCGCAGGTGCCGTGGTGCCGCTGGCTGGCGTGTGAGGTTGTGGCAGGAATTCCTCCCAGCCCTGGGGGTCCTGGAAGACAGTAGTGGGGTCAGGGTAATGGGACAGCTCGTCTGCCAGCTGGTCCTCCCGCCCAGGGACGTCTTCTACGCGGAATGCGAAGCCCTGGAGCTTGAGCGCCCAGCAGGTAAATTTGGACTTCCGCCCCTGGGCGGAGTCCAGCCACCACAGACAATGGCTATCAGTGTGCAGGGTGTACGGCCTCCCCTCGAGGTGGTGCCGATAGCACCCTAGGGCCCACACCACCGCAAGGCACTCCTGCTCATTTGCATGATAGCGGCTTTCTGCGGGGCCGTACTTGGCGCTGGCATACTCAGCCACTCGCCGCTCCCCGTCTCCCCCTTCCTGGTAGAGCACCGCCCCCATGCCCTCTTGGCTGGCGTCCGTCTGGACGAAGATGGGTTCGTCTGGATCCAGGCGCGATAGGGTGTGACACTCTCTGAATCGTTGCTTGACTGCAATCAGGGCCTGCTCGGCGGCGGTCGTCCACCGGAACTTTGACTTGGGCGATAGGAGGTCGGTCATGGGGCTGTGATAGTGGCGAAATGGGGTATGAACGACCGCAACCAGTTGAGCAGCCCCATCAGTTTCTGGAGCTGCTTCCTGTTGCGGGGTGCCTGTTAGCTGTCGATGAGGTCCAGCTGGGCGGGAATGGGCCGGCATCCCTCGGCGCTGACAATATGCCCCAAGAACTCCAGCTCAGTGGCACCGATGTGACACTTGGGCGGCGAGCACGTGAGTCCGTGTGTGGCGAGCCGTTCGAGGACCAGAGCGAGATGGTGGGCATGGTCCTCCCACGTCCGTGACCAGATGATCACGTCGTCCAGGTACGCGGTGGCAAACTCGCCGATGTACCCATCCAGGACGCGGACCATCATGGTCTGTAACATCGCAGGGGCGTCCATCAGCCCGAATGGCATCGCACAGAACTGGAAGCGCCGCCCATCGGGGGCCGTGAACGCTGTCTTGGGGTGGTCCTCGGGACGTACTGGGACTTGCAAGTACCCCGACTCTGGTCGAGAGACGAAAAGATGCGGGCGTCCCCCAGCCCGGTGAGTGCCTCAGTGATGTTAATAAGGTGTGGTGGTACTGGGATAGTGAAGTCGTTGACGGGCTTGAAGTTAATGCAAAAACGGAGAGATCCGTCCTTTTCGCTAGCCATGACGATCCGGCAGTTGTATGGGGATTCTGTTGGCTCGATGACGCCATCCTCTAACATCTCTGTGATTTGATCCCTGATAGCGAGCCGCTCGCGAAGTCCAAACCCAAACTGCTTCTCGAAAGGGGGCCGGTGTGGTATGGTGGGTATGCAATGTTCTATGATAGTGGTGCGGCACAGTAGGTCCGCGGCAGCAAACACCTGGGGCTGCTGCCCCAAGACCGCATAAAACATGGGCACATGTACGGGGGGGTACACCATGGTGGAGGTCCACCAGGTGGAGGGGCTCGCCCCACGATGGAAGAGTCCTGTACTTGAGTCCATATACCATCCGTCGGCCCCTGGTCCCCACATGGACCCGCTTCCCCTGGACCTCGACCATGGCATCCTCCTGCTCCAACCAGGGCAGCCCCAGGATCAGGTCGTCGCGGAGGTCGTGCACCACTAGGGCACTAGTGCTACTCACAAAATCCCTTATGCTGACCCTTACCTGGGAACGCCCAGTTGTGAACGTGCTGGCCCCAGTGGTAGCCAACTGGACGATGTCGACCTCCCGCACCAATTTCGCCTCAGGAATGAGGTGGGCAGCCACATAGGTATGCATGGCCGCGGTGTCCACCAGCGCGGTGATGGGCTGGCCATTCAGCAACACCGGGATACAGATCAGCGCAACAGCCTCGGGCCCCACTCGGCCCAGCCTGGGCCGACACTCCTGGGTAGCCAATGTAGCAGCGTACGGTGGCGGTGCCATCGCCAGGTGGGCGGCATCGCTCGCCGACGAACTGGAGGAGGCTGCGAACGGATGCTGCGGGCAGCCCCCACCCACGCCTGGTGGGTGAGACGGCAGCCGAATGGCCCCTGCAGTAGCATGCGGGGGCAGCGCCGACGTCAAGTGGGCGGCGTCGCACGCCGGCGACCTGGGGCAGTCCGCAAACATGTGAGGCAGGCCGCCCCAAACCACGCCAGGTGGGTGAGGCAGCAGCTGCGTGGCCCCTAAGCAGCGTGCGGGGGCAGTGCCGATGCCAGGTGGGTAGCGTCGCTCGCCGGAGACCTGGGGCCTGCCGCGAATGGTTGAGGCGAACCGCCCCCACAAGCACCAAGTGGGTAGGGCGACGGCTGGGTGGCCCCATCAGTAGCGTGCGGGAGCAGCGCAGACATAATGTGGGCGGCGTCGCTCGCCGGTGACCTGAAGCAGGCCGCGAACGGGTGCGGCGAGCCACCCCCACCAGCACCAAGTGGGTAGGGCGACGGCTGGGTGGCCCCTGCAGTAGCGTGCAGGGGTGGCGTCGACGTCATGTTGGCGGCGTCGCTCGCCGGTGACCTGGGGCGGGCCGATAACCAGTGCTGTGGCCCACCCCCACCCGCGCCAGGTGGGTGAGACGGCAGCTGAGTGGCCCCCTCAGTAGTGTGCGGGGGCGGCGCCGATGCCAGGTGGTCGGCGTCGCTCGCCGGCGACCTGGGGCAGGCCGCAAATGGGTGAGGCTGGCCGCCCCCACCAGCGCCAAGTGGGTAGGGCGATGGCTGGGTGGCCCCTGCAGTAGTGTGCGGGGGCGGCATCGACGACATGTTGGCGGTGGTGCTCGCTGGCGACCTGGGGCAGGCCGGGAACGGGTGAGGCAGGCCGCCCCCACCTGCGTCAGGAGGTTGATATGGCAGCTGAATCCCCCCACAGTAGCGTGCAGGGACGGCGCCGATGCCAGGTGGTCGGCATCGCTCGCCGGCGACCTGGGGCAGGCCGCAAACGAGTGGGGCGGGCCGCCCCCAACCGCGCCAGGTGGGTGAGACAGCAGCTGAGCGGCCCCCGCAATAGCGTGCGGGGGCGGCGCCGGCCCCAGGTGGGGTGCATCACTCGCCGGCGAACTGGAGCAGGCCGCGAACGGGTGAGGCGGACCGCCACTACACGCACCAGGTGGGTGAGACAGCATCTGATTGGCCCCCACAGCAGCTTGCGGGGTCGGCGCCGACGCCAGGTGGACGGGTGAGGCAGGCCGCCCCCACCCGCGCCAGGTGGGTGAAACGGCAGCTGCATGGCCCCGCAGCAGCTTGCGGGGGCTGCGCCGATGCCAGGTGGGCGGCGTCGTTCGCCGTCGACCTGGGGCGGGCTGCATATATAGCGAACAGGTGAGGCGGAGCCCCCCAGTAGTGATAGGTGGGCTGGGCGGTGGCTGGGTGGTTTTGCGGCGCCGGGATGCATCATTTGGCGGAGCTGGGCGGCTAATTGGGGGGTGGTGGCCAGCTGCGTCACCGCCCCCTAGACGGAGTTTCCCGGGAGATTCACTATGCCCCCTCTCGTTCGCCAGACTGCCTCGCGGGTCAGGCACACCGTGTGTCAGTGGTACTGCTCTGTCGCGCAGTAGCGGCAGCGGGGTGGCCGGCTGTCCTGGGCGCCCTGTGTTCCCCCGCGGTGGTCGTCGCGACGCATCTGTACCGCGCCATGGTGAGGAGGGCTTTGTAGGGGCATCTCCTCCTCCATCGTGGACGGGTCGTTGGGCCGGTAGTTGCCCCTCGGCGGCGGCGGGCCCGTGTACGGAACTATGGCATGTTCGTCCTCTGCGCGCGCCGCCACCTTTGGTGGATGGGGCTGACCGGGGTGTCGCGACGCCCTTGGCGTTGCGAGCTGATTTGAGGTCATGCTCTACAGCTCGTGCTCATGCGAGAAAAACATCCATCCCGCGAGTCACTGCTTCGCACAAGGATGGGCGAAGTTCGGGGGACACTGACTCCACTATGAAGGGAAGTATGTCACTAGTTTGACCCCCGGTTGGGAGACGGATGTATAGTCTGAGCTTGTTATAAACAAACATCTCCACCGCCTCCCCATCCCCTTGGCAACGGCTGAACATCTCACTCCTACATGTGTTCAGGGCTCGGGTGTCATTGAAGCGCACCTCCAGCTGGCGGGCGAAGTCCTCCCAGTCTGCGTCGTAGCTGCCCGCCTGGGCCCACCACTCGCGCACCTCCCCACGCAGCTGCGCGCTCACGCATTCTGCCTGTTCTTCCCGCGGTATCTGGTGCCGCACCAGCCTCGCCTCGCATGCTCGCAAAAACATGCGTGGATCCTCGTGGTTGAGGCCCGCGAACTCCGGGAGGGTAATAGGCCAGGTGGGGGGGCGGGACGTGGTAGCTAGCTGACCCCCTGGGTGCCCTCGTGTGCGTCGCTCGCACCCCCCACACAGAAAAAGTCCATCCCGGAAATTTACGAATACCAGCGCGTCTGCGCATGCATGGTGTTTAATTGTTTCGCACTGCTGGCATTTCGCTATCTCACCTCGGTAACCGGGACAGTGGACAGCGGCGCACTGGGGACCCGCTTAGGTTCTGCCCTGCCCCTCCGTCTTGATGCGTACCGTTTCGCAGGTGCAGTACAGGTGGGGGTACTCACCGGTGCTGTGGCTGGTGGTGTGAGGGTTGCCGCCCCCTGCGCAGTAGCTCTCCATGGTGATGGCTATGTCCGGCCTCTTGTCCATGGGCGATCCGCTGCTGTCCGATCCGAGCGTCGGGTTGAAGCGTCGGTGGCGGGCGCGGTCTTGCCTGCACGTACGCGCCTCGTGGTTGTTTACGCGGCCGCGGCTGGTGACGTACTCTGGCGTCTCAGTGATCGGGCGCGCTCGTTTGTCATCAGCGCGCGATCGGTCGGGGCAGTCCACTCTCTTATGAGGGGTGTGGCGGGAGGGGGTGAGCGAACGATTTGCACACGGGAGGGGGGTGGTGTGGAACTGTGGAATGCGGGAGGGAGTGAGCGAACGATCTTAGGGTGGGAGGGGGGTAGTGTGGCCTGATTACCCCGGCGCGACCCGTTCCGCGGCGCCTGCACGCGCTTTTTCACCCCTTTGTGCTGTTCCTACGTGTAACTCTGCCGGATTTTCTGCGATTCCGATGGCGTTTGCGGCGTTGTTATGTTGCCCCACGTTGGGCGCCATTTGACGCCTTCTGCCTTCTGCCGAGGTGATGTTGAGGGTGTGGAGTTGCTTTTGAGCACCAACTAGCAATAATAACTACGTGCTAGTGCGTAGCCGAGACTCTTGACTCAGGGCGTGACGTCGCCACGTGGCCGGCAGGCAGTAAGGATAGTTTCGACAGAGTTACCCCCGGCTGTTTTAGCCACCAGGGTTGCTATGCTACGGGCGTTGTAACAAATACGCGGAGACTCAATTTAAAGTTATTTATTGTCAGGCACGCTATACATGCACTGCGTCGTGCATGACCCGCTTACTGGGAGCTGTGCTCTACAGGACACGTTTCTGATGGGCTTGTGCCACGCTACCCTAATGTTCCATGCACACTTCGCACTCCACTAACCTGAAACAGTATTTAAGTAACACTGGAGGGTTCCGGTGATGAGCACGAATTAAGTATGTGGTGAACTCAGATCGACTAGCCGGACTGTCCATGAGGCTCGGAACTGACGGGTTGAAAACTCACGCAATTCCGGTAGAGATGGAAAGGGCGGAGGTCGAGAGGCTCCGCGGGCGACTCTCGACTAGTCTCCTTAGAGGGCGGTGATCAACTGGCGATGGCTGTGACGTCCGCGCGACTCCCCATTCTCGCTCCCGCGAAAACGAGCCGTGTGCAAAAGTAATCCCGGGCCATGCACGCCGCTTGATCGCGCTAAAGTCCAGAATTACAAATAATATTTAAACATAGCCATTACTCAATTAAGATTGTTTTTAAGAGTGCTGAAAGTTAATTGCAAAGTCCAGATAATCAGGTCACCACACACTACCCCCGTGGTCGACTTACGCGCGGGCGACAGTCGATGAGGCGGGGCAGCTTATGTTCGAGGCGTTGCACCACCCTGCACCCAGGTGCGTTCACGTCGTACACTTTCGGGGCGAGGCAGCGACGCGCCATAGCGGTCTGTGCGGATTCGAGGAGCACTAACGGTTGGCGTCAGCGTGTTTCTAAGTTATGTGTTTCTAAGTTATGACAGTTATAAGTTGTGTGTTTCTAAGTTGTGCTAGTTCTAAGTTGTGACTTTCTACGTTATGACGTTTCTAAGTTGTGTGGTTCTGCGTTTAGTGATTCTAAGTTACGTGTTTCTACGTTATGATAGTTCTAAGTTGTGTGTTTCTAAGTTGTGATAGTTCTAAGTTGTGTGGTTCTGCATTGCGTATTTCTAAGTTATGACAGTTCTAAGTTGTGTGTTTCTAAGTTATGATAGTTCTATGTTGTGACTTTCTACGTTATGACGTTTCTATGTTGTGTGGTTCTGCATTGCGTGTTTCTAAGTTACGTGTTTCTAAGTAATGACAGTTCTAAGTTGTATGTTTCTAAGTTATGATAGTTCTAAGTTATGATTTTCTACATTATGACGATTCTAAGTTGTGTGGATCTTGAATCGTTAACATTCGGTTGTTTGTTTGTGGCGATGGTTTTCATATGCTCTTTCATGCAGTCCCTACATAGTTCTCACTTTGCCCACTAGATGAAGATGAATACCCAACCATCTTTACCAGGAGTGCTTTCTATTTGTTACTTTAAATACTACATTTTTATAAACTTTTTTTTATTAATTACCTATGGCATTTCCACACAGTACGTACATTCAACAAAGAACATCTGTGATAAATAAATATAATGTATTATTAATTGTAGAATAGAGGAAAAGGTGTAAAAACGGGCACAGGTGTAAATATGGACACCCCTCAAGAAGAGGATATGGGAGTTGCTGCAGACTGGCGGCCAGTAATGTAAACAGTGGCCATTGTTGCTATATGATAGCAGCAATCAGTTGGAATCTTTCTTTCAATAAGTGTGGAAACAGTTTCAGTTAATGTGTGAATTGGTGTTTGTTTTGGCCTGCAGGTATGTGAAATCGTTTTATTTTCATGTACTTTGTGTTAGTTTAAAATAATTTCACAGTGGTATTCGGTAACCAGAGATCCTAAGCTACCTTTAGAAGCACCCGTCTAGTCGAGCATGCTTTTAGGTTATGTGAGGTACAGGCCATCTTTCTCTGGTGATGATGGTGTAAATATGGGCACCCTTCACTGGTGTAAATACGGGCCTCCATTTAAAAGGGGCCCATATTTAAACCATGTTCTCTTAAATTTTATCTTAAACAATTATAAGGACATTTAAAGTTCTCCTACCTCAAAGCATATGTAAGTTTTATTTTATAATATATTGAGTAATGTGCAGCATATAACATTATATACCTACATTATCTTATTCACTTAGTAAGAGCTAAAAAAGATTAATGTGAGGGCATTGTAGCAGTTTTTCCCCATTGAAATATGCTAGTAATTATTTTCTGGTTGTTGCAGAATGACAAGGACTAAGAAGCGTTATGAATGCAAGAACATGAGGAATCATTGGGATAAATCTCAGATGGTACATGCTATCACAGCTGTAAAAGCTAAGGAGGTTTCTGTGAAAGGTGCCGCAAGAAGATTCGGAGTACCACGTAGTACTCTGCAGAGATTTCTTAAACTTGATAAAAGCCCCGAGCAAGTGGTTCAAGAATAAAGGCTTGGAAGGAAACCATTTTTAAATGCAGAGCTCGAAAAACAGTTAGTTTCTTACCTCCTTGTGATGGAAGAAAAATTTTTTGGGTGCACTTTGACAGACCTGAGAAGAATGGTATATTTACTTGCCCAGAGAAATGGCTTGACAACCCCTTTCAAAAATGGAGAGGCAGGACGAGCATGGGCTGACCTTTTTCTTGAGAGACACAAGGATCAGCTATCAATTCGCAAACCCTGTGGAACATCCTATGCTCGAGCTTTGGGTTTCAATAAAGAGAATGTAGCTGCTTTCTTTGATCTCTTGGCAGATACTTTTAACAAACACTCATTCCCAGCAGATTGAGTGTATAACGTGGATGAGACGGGACTGTCCATTGTCCAGAGCAGAATTCATAAAGTGATTGGGATGAAAGGGAAGAAACAAATTGCAGCTCTAACATCCGCAGAAAGAGGGGCTACAATTACAATTATCGCAAGCATGAGCACTTCGGGTCATTATGTGTCACCAATGATAATTTTCCCTAGAACAAATATGACCCATGCTCTGATGAGAGGCTGTCCCGATGGTGCAGTTGATAGAGCCCATCCTTCTGGATGGGTTCAAAACAATTTGTTCACAGAATGGTTCACTCACTTCATTGAGAAAACATGCCCTACTGAACAAAGGCCTGTTTTACTCATCTTGGATGGTCATTATAGCCATGTTCGTAATCCAGATGTAATTGACTTGGCAAGGCAGAACCATGTGACTATCATCTCGCTTCCTCCTCATTCCACCCACAAATTACAGCCCCTAGATAAAACTTTTATGGGGCCTCTGAAGTTGTACTACAGCGAGGCAGTGAGAGTATGGTTGCAACAGAATGGGCGTCCTCTCACACCCTATGATGTTATGGAGGTTTTTGGCAAAACCTATGTTCGTGCCCAAACAGCTCAGATAGCAATAAATGGGTTCAGAGTAACTGGAATATACCCTTTGAATCGCTATATCTTCAATGACGCTGACTTTATAGCTGCTGAGTTGGTAGCAGGAAAAACTTTCTCCATAGTGGCAAATAATGTTTCTGAATCATGTGCTCCTCAACTTGCTTTCTGTGCACCATCAACATCATCTGCCTCTCCTTCAAGTTATCCTGATATACAAGCACATCAGGCTCCTTCTATGCCAGTTGATGAGGCTCTTGAAACACCAAAATGTTCCACAGGAACTTCAAATGCAGTTTCACCATTTGACATATCTCCTGTCCCCAACATTAAGAGGAGAACCACCACTCGGGGGCGCAAAGCAGCAAGGGTCACCCTCATCACTGGATCACCATACAAGATGCAGTTGACCAAATCGCTTGACGAAAGTGCTCACAAGAAGAGGTCGTTGAGTTTTCCCGGGGCAAGATACCAGCCAGGAGGTAGGGGCAAAAAGACAAAAGGCCTTCAGAAAAAGAAAATTCAACCCACGAAAAGCTACATTTCATCATCGGACTCATCAGACTCTAGCGACCCTCCCCTTGTCGACAGCGATGAATTGAATATAAATGATGGGGATACACCAGACTCGAGCGATGCAACTTGCATCTTTTGCGATATGAAGTTCTCTGAAGACACTCGTGGAGAAGTGTGGGTTAAATGTGTTACGTGCCAGATGTGGGCACACTTAGATTGTGCCGGGGCTGAAAGAGACATTTATGTTTGCGATTTCTGTAAATAATTTTTGGTGTGATGTTCTGTGTAACATTTTGAATTATTTATCCATTTTTAAAAAGGTTTAAAATATTTTTTTTGGAGAGGGCCCATATTTACACCCCATTTTTCCAGAGGCCTTTTTTAAAGCTTTCTGTATATCTTTGTTTTGGAATTGAAATAATATATATTAATAATAGTTTTGCCACCTATAATGTAGTAAATATGTAATAGTAGTTAATGAAAGTCAATAATCTAGAATATTTTTAAAATAAATTAACTTTAAGACAATAAATAAATCTGGTGCCCATATTTACACCTTTTCCTCTAGTAAAAAAATGAGCTTATCTCCAATTGAAACACAAAGTTGAACTATGATATAAAAAAAAATAGCCTAAACTATTTGAAGCGCAATCTGACATAAAATTACTTCAACTGAATTAAAAAATAAAGTTAACATTCAATTACCAATATGATGGAAATAACGGCCATTTAAATTAGCTGGTAATGCCTAAAACTTGATGGGTAGTTTTGATTGCATGGTTTTAAAACTGGGAACAATACGATTGGTTTTTTCTTTGTAATAGTGAACACCAAAAAACTCTTCGTGTTTTTAAACTGCGTAATTAAAACAAATATTTTAAATTTTTATATTATTTCGTTTTATTGATAAAGTTCCGCTTAATTGGTAATTTGTGAAACGGAAAAAATAATTCACAGTCCAATGTTCAATATTTTTTTTTTCCTAACCTAAATTAAATCTAAGTGTGTTGGGGAGGGTTCCTGGTTAGGGAGGGAGACTAAGTGCGTCTCAGGCCGAAGCCCATACGCTCTAATAATGCAGGGTATTAGCCATGCAGGAGGGGTAGCATGCATCATGTGCTAGGAGGAGATTGGCCAGCCATGGCAGCGATTGGCGCCATGACTAACTCCCCTCACTGACTATACTAGACTAAAACTAGATAAGTTGGGCCCAGGTAAAACCTGCATAGACACAGGGAAAACCCTGGGCTCAGACATGCGGGATGCAAAATTTCATGCATTAATATCAAGCAGGAGGCTTACGGGAAAACAGAAGGATGGATCTGGAAGAAGAGTTGGACAGAGAAGAAAAGAGTCTACCATGCGGGGGGGTTGGGGGCTTGGACATTGCTGTCCGCATTGTTTTGGGTGGCACTGGTTGTTTCGGGGGCGACTTTAGTCGTTTCCCGCCAGGCTGCCAGCCAGCCCACTTAATATTACGAAGAAGGAAATTTTAGTTAATTTATTAAAGCTGCAATTCAAAATCTCATGCCTTTCAGAACACAACCGGCACTGGAGGTGAGGCCTGCCAGGCGAGCGATGCCATCAGACATGAGGGTCAGCACTAACACAACAGGTAGAGAACCCCACAGGGGGTCAACCATTCACCTGTATGCTTCGCACTATTTTGAATTGGCACTGTGTGTCCTTATCGCTGGTGGTGTTGTGGTGTGTGAATTCGCATGTTTAACGCAGAATGTTATGTACTTAAAGCTAAATGCCTAAAACTATTTTTATTTATTTTATTTTATTTTTTATTTTTTATTTATATATATATTTTTTTTGCACCTATAATCTAAATTGTGTGTGTTTTTCAGGGGTAGGGGAGGAGTTTCGCATGTTTAACGCGAAATTTTTAGTGTGATTACAGCTAGTTACTAAATCTATCTATGACGAACTGCCAGCAGCACGAGTGTATGTGCGAAATTTTCCCACCAGTCCGCAACCACGTAGTTGGGGTCTGGCCTCGGCCGTCGCAGGCAGGGAGTCCCTTCAGGAACGCGAGAGAGGATGGACGTGAGAAGAGGAGCTCCGCGCACTAGTATAGTCTGTGTACTTGTACACAGGCCAGAGGTGGTATAGAGAATATAGGCTAAGAGTGTAAGCACACAAAACGCCCGGGGCGTAGCTGCCCCTACAGCCTAGCCGCAAACCTCGATTAATTTCAGGTTTGTTGGTCAGTGGGGGCGAGTGTGTTGTAGGATGTCTACTGTACAGAGAGATAACAGTACAGAGATACAGATGGAGGGAATTAATGTGCCCTTGCCGAGTGAGGACGAGGCAGAGATGAGCAGCGATGACGGATTCATCACTGTCTCGAGCAAGAAGGTGAAAACAGGGGAAAACCGCGACAGGCTGCGTCCCCCCCCTCGCCAACCCCGCCATCGCGCGCCAGCACGCTGAGCGTGCGCGTAAACAACCGCGGCGACAGGGTGGCGCCTCAGCCAGCCAGCCGACTGCGAGTGCAAATACAGGCACGATCCCTGCGCCACAGAACCCTGCCCCTCAGGCAAAGAAAGTACAGGTAAAATCCCTGTTTGTATTTGTAGACCAAGGCCACAGCTACCCGGTCATCAAAGCTGCACTGGACGCAGCTCTCCATATGACATGGACGTGCGTAAGTCGAGGCCACGATAATTAATGATCCACACTGCCACGATAGAGGACTACCATCGTGCAGTACAGGCATTAGAGCAGGCAGGTGTGCAGCACTCTGTTCTACTGCAGCCAGACGAGATCCCTAATAAATTCGTCTTTTGTCGGGTGCACAGCAGCATCGACAAAGAATTTATCCATGCAGAGTTCGTAAAAATGGGCCTGCCCGTACAGAACTTCTGGTTCCTATGCAACAGGCAAACCAGGCGCCCAATAAATAAACTTGTGGTCGAGCTCCCGAAGGCCGTAAACTCAGATAGGATTTACGCCATAAAAACATTCTGTAACCTCAGCATTCGTGTCGAGGACTACCGCCAGCCGAAAGGTCCCATGCAGTGTGGCAACTGCCAGCGTTTTGGGCATCCCACGAAAGGCTGCAGAGCATCTCCTGTGTGCCGCTGGTGCAGCAAGGGCCATAAAACAGAGAATTGCCCCGAGGGAGGGGACAGGAACAAGGCAAAGTGCGCGAGCTGCAAGGGCCCGCACTGCGCCAACTACAGAGGGTGCCAGGCTTACAAGCATGAAAACTGGCGCTATCTCCCGCAGGAGGAACGCAAGGAAAGGGAGCTGCAGTCAAAGCGTGCAATTCGCGAAAACAAGCGAGCTGCAGCTGCGGCGCAAACACACTTTCAGTCACAACAAGCTGGCTCGTCCAGCTACGAGCCCCAGCCCCCCAGACAGGTATGGCGCGGCCCCAGCTGCCCTGCTCCTCAACAGTGGCAGAGCCCCAACCAGTACTCGGTGCTAGACGACAGGTACGAGTTGGAATACCCTGTTGTGGCCAACTCCTGGAGGCCCAGAGGGCAGCCACAGCCCCAGAGAGCCCCGAAAAAACACCATTCGGGACATAAAAATGGAAAGGGGAAGAGGGCCCCGGAGGAACAGCCTGCTTCAAGGCAGGTACAGCCTGCCCCGCAGCACCCCGCCCCCGCCCCCCCCCCATCGCACCACGCACGAAGCCAATCCCAGTGGCGCCCCGGGTGAATCACGAGCACGAGGACACTGGAATGCAGATCGAGTCAGCGCCTGCAGTGTTGCCAACTGCTCCGCTGCAGCCCAGCTCCACTCGTAAGCCAGGTCCCGACCCTAAGGCATTTCTAAAGGTCGTGGGCCAGTCCAAAACATTTATTGAGGACCCAAACCTGTCCCAGGCCCTTGAGCCGATGTGCCAACTCATGGCCATCTGGTGCGACGCGGCCATGTCCCTTGAGGAAAAGATACAAGCCACCATGGGCTTCGTGCAGACACTAGCGGCCAGCTTCAATGCTGCACACCCCTAATTGAGGTCCTGTCACGAACACTAATCCCGTAGACAGTAGTTTAGGTACCATCCTCTACTGGAATGCACGAGGAATTAGAAACAAAATAATCGAGTTTACAGATCATTTACTAAAATATAAGATTAAAATCGCGGCCATCAATGAGACTCACCTAATACCAACTGATAGATTAACGATATCAAACTATAATGTTTACAGGCGCGACCGTGACACCAGAAGCGGAGGGGTGGCCTTAGTGGTCCACAGAAGCATTAGGCACACAGAATTTTATTTACCTGTATTTAATGAATTAGAAACTGTTGCAATAAATATTAAAATCAACAACCAACACATAGTACTTATTTCCATGTATGCACGGCCGGGTAGGTCTCTCACTTTGAATGAGCTGGACATATTATATAGCTCAGCTCCTTTATTTTTAACAGTTGGCGATATTAATGCCAAGCATAAGGATTGGAACTGTCGGAGCAACACAGCCAATGGCTTCCTGCTGCAACGGCATGAGTCTAATAAAAATTATCAAGTTTATGCTCCCTCAGAGCCCACACACGATAGCGGAGCACTAAGGCAAACCCCCGACATACTAGATATCGTTTTAAATAAGAGAGTCCAAACGGGATTCGAACTCAAGAGTCGTCCATGAAATGTCGTCTGACCACTTCCCAGTACATTTAATATTCGATGACGCGGACACTGACACCAATCCGCCGAGAAAAATCAAAGACTATAAAAAAGCTGACTGGCGAGGCTTTCAGACGCATCTATTAGATAACATGCCCGCAGCCGATGCTGCCAACCTAGAAACTAAAGAAAGTATTGAAACAGCAGTAACAGAACTCACAGTAAATATACAAACTGCAATAAACTCGTGCATCCCAGAAAAGGAGGTTAAGTTTAAGCAGGGAGAGCTGCCGGCATACATAAGGGACTTAATATCACAGAAAAGTAGACTAAGGCGCGAACATACTAGGCGTAGACAGCGTGACATTAAAGCGCGTATTAATGAATTACAAAGAATAATTTCCGATGAGATAACTCTGTGGAGGGACAGCCAATGGGAGGCGAAAGTCTCCCAGCTCCGGGTGCAAGATGGTAGCACCTGGAGTATGACAAAGCAGTTCCTCCACAAGACAGATAAAATTCCTCCATTACAAACCCATACTGGAGTCGCTTATACACCAATAGATAAAGCACAGGCATTCGCGGACACATTAGAAGAAGCATTTAAACCTAATATCGAGCCCTGCGACCCAATATTTAATGCAATGATATATAGGGAATTAAGAATAAAACTAAATCAGCCTTTAACTTCAGAGCCTTATCTAACTCAATCGCAGGAAGTTAAGCAGGCTATTAAACGTATGAAACCGCGTAAAGCTCCGGGAATAGATGGCATACAGGCAGTTGTCCTTAAGAAACTGCCTGATGAAATTCTAGAGTACTTAGCTGAATTAATAAATGCCATGTTTAAATTGCAATATTTCCCTTCACAATGGAAACAGGCCAACGTAATGGTATTTCATAAGCCTGGTAAAGATAAAACAATGCCACAAAACTATCGGCCAATTAGCTTACTAAGTATAATGTCAAAGGTAGCTGAGTACATAATTTTGCAACGACTCAATACTCATATTAAAGAACGCAACATATTGCCGAATGAACAATTCGGATTTCGCAGCGCGCATTCCACTACGCAACAACTAGTACGCATGACGGAAGAAATTGTAACAGCGTTTACATGGAACAGTTATAATGTAGCAACGTTTCTAGATGTAGAGAAAGCTTTTGATAGAGTCTTCCACGCAGGCTTAATCTATAAACTATACCAAGCCGATTTCCCCGACTGCTATATAAAATTATTAGCCTCGTATTTAGCCAATCGCTCGTTCAAAGTCACTACAGAGGGGGCACTTTCAGACGAGAAACGAATCAGAGCAGGCGTTCCGCAAGGTAGCATACTGGGGCCCGTTTTATTTAACATTTACATACACGACATGCCTAAACCTGAGCATCGCCTAGTACAGTTTGGCCTATACGCCGACGATACAGTATTGTTTAGTAGGTCACGCAACTTCAATCTTGCAACAGAAAGGTTTCAAACTGCCTTAAACTCACTAGAAAATTGGTGCACGAAATGGCGAATTAAAGTTAATCCTACAAAGTCCGAAGCCATTGTTTTTACGCGGAAACATCTCCCGCCACTAGAAAATAGGCCGCAATTAACGCTATTCAATGCAGAAATACCGCACAAAAACGTAGTAAAATATTTAGGCGTACATATGGATCGTAAATTACTATAGCGCGACCATATAGAAGCAAAAAGAAAGGCGGCATTCACGAGATTAATGACACTCTATCCAGTCATGAGTCGACGACGAGGTAGCTCAGTTAAAAACGGATTAACCATATATAACGCGCTAATTAAACCCATTATTACCTATGCGGCACCAGTGTGGGCAACAGCAGCAGAATCCCATCTGAAAAAGCTACAGAGAATACAGAACAAGAGCATTCGTATCGCGACTGAAGCACCTGTGTATTGTCCCGTCAGGGCCATGCATAGGGAGCTAAAACTCGAATTATTAAAGGATTATTATGTAAGGACGACTCAGAAATTCTATGATAAATGTAAATTAAGTGAAAATCCGTTTATTTCCTCCCTTGGCGAAAAAGATCCGGATTTGCATCGGAAATATAAAATGCCGGTTTCAATCCTGGCTCACAGGCCCCCGTAGCTGCGCTGTGGTGGGCCGACTCGTCCGGCCAATGAAAATACTACTCGTGAATTAAAATGTAACTTCAAGTTAATTTATACTTAATTACAATAATAAATAGTTAGGATACCAAACGTAGCGACAAAGAGTGTCGTACTGCATTGAACCTGCCCTCTGCCCTCGCATTCAGTGAAAGTAAACACCGATCGAGCTGGGGATGCCGATACGAGTGGCATGCTGCTTGCTGCCGGGCATGGTAGGCCTGTGGTGCGTCGCGACGATATAATTTAAAATTAGTGGTAGAAGTCGTGTCCTGTGATACGTGTTTGCCCGGATAGTTAGTGCAAATAAACACCGATAGAGCTGGGGATGCCGATACGAGTGGCATGCTGCTTTCCGATGGGTACCACTGCTGCAGGGCATGGCTACTTAAAATTTTGAATATTTAAAACAATAATACGAGTGCTCTGTTCCCATTCGCCTGTGACTTTATATGTTGGCAGTTCTACCACTATATTTAAGTGCGTAGATATTAAGATACTAAATAAAGTAACATAATATATTAGGCTAAGAGAGAAAAATTAAATATAATAAAAACAAAAAAAAATCAAATAAAATACCAAAAATATAATAGTTTAATTCATATTAAGTTATTAGCTTTAAATTATCTTAAATAATGTAGCCTACGCTCCGCACTAGCAGAGCGTACACATAGTGAAATATGTTCTGTTTGTGTATGTTTAGAAAGTAAGGTGTTCTAATTTTCTTTTAGTTTAGGTGCTACTGGAGGCGGAGTGGGTGGCCCGGCGTGGCCAGCCACCACCAGGGGCGCTTGCGTCCCTGGTCAGAAGATCCAGAACTGCAGAACAACAAACAATGCGGACATTTAAGTCCAAGCGCCCAAACCCCGCATGGTAGACTCTTTCTGCTCTGACCAACTCTTCTTCCTGAACCATCCTTCTTTCTCCCGTATTTAACCTGCCTGAAATTAATGTATGAAATTTGGCATCCCGCATGAAAGTGCCCAGGGTTTTCTCTGTGTCTATGCAGGTTTTACCTGGGCCCAACTTATCTAGTAGTTTAGTCTAGTGTTAAGAGTGAGGGGAGTTAGTCATGGCGCCAATCGCTGCCATGGCTGGCCAATCCCCTCCTAGCACACGATGCATGCGACCCTCTCCCTGCATGGCTAATCCCAGCATGACTAAGGCGTATAGGCTTCGGCCTGAGACGCACTTAGGTCCCTCCCTAACCCGGACCCCTCCCAAATACACTTAGTTTTAGTTAGGTTAGGAAAAAAAAATCGTCGCAGGCAGCTGTGATTGGCCGGCTGCTCAGCCAATCGCGCATCGCTACGGGGGGCGATGCGCGAGGATTGATTTCGGGCGTTTGTATTTTTGTGTTATGTCTGGATCATAATTTCCAAGTGATGAAACATGCGGATTTAAGCTGTTTAAGCATTTATCGTAAAATGTTTGTGTTGTACGAATGTATAAGTCTTGCAAAGTTTTCGATTCCGTTTCGCGAATTAAAGCTTCTACAGGACAGTACACTGGGGCGTCTGTAGCGATTCGAATACATTTGTTTTGAATTCGCTGTAGTTACAACAAGTGTGTGCGAGCTGCGGTTGCCCAGACAGGGGCTGCATATGTTATGATGGGGCGGATAAAAGCTTTGTAAAGCAGCAAGCCATTTTTGACTGTGCTGCCGCGTCGCCTACTCATGACTGGGTATAGGGCACTGATTCTAGCCTGCGCTTGCGTTCGTTTGGCGTCTATGTGATTGCGCCAAAGCAGTTTCCTGTCCATATGTACGCCTAGATATTTGACTACGTCTTTGTGAGGGATGTTTTCGTCAAACAAACTAATGTGTGGCCTGTTGTCGGCAGGAGTAATGCGTTTGCGGGTAAACACAATTGCTTCGGACTTTGTTGTATTTACTTTGATTCGCCAGGTCGTGCACCAGTTTTGGAACTCTGTGAGTGCGACTTGTAGTCTGTCTGTGGCTAGCTGGAGGTTGTGAGCATAGGCGTGCGCACGGTAGGTGCCACAGGTGCCTTGGCACCACCATTAGGGTTAACGTTATTTTGTTTTTTACAAGCAGAAATAATACATACTTACAAAAATCCGTATTATTTCCAAAAAAAATATGTTTTCCACTCGTGTCAAGTTACAGATATGTGCTCATAACACTATCAGTATATCAATTATCAATCGAACCAACTATACACACGAAAACAAGCCAGGTGCAATTACTTGTGTTGTACACGTGGGCCGCGGCTACGAAACTTTTGAAATGTAAATACTTCTCATAGTTCTCCTCGTATTACATAGAATGCGCGCTCGGTGTCCACTGTTCACTCCACTCGGCAGGCGCACAGAATAATAGACACCGTCCGCCAGGGTTTATTTAAAAAAAGAGAGAGAGTTTAGTTAGTTAAAATGATAGGCTTACTCGATAACTTATATGCAGTTGCCGACAAAACATTTTTGTTGTATTCCAAAAGTTAAAACTTTTGCCCACTCTTATTTGTGTATTTTTATTATTTTAATATTTTACATATTTTAGGTATGTTACAAAAACTCCCTTCATTTGTTGATTTTAAAACTAAACATTTGAGAATGTTTTTTCAAGCATTTATTTGGCGTCTTCAGAAAACATATAAGTACGGTTTTTCAAAGCCACCAGCATGAATTCCGTGCAAACAATTTGTGCAATTTACTTTATGGCTCAACAAAGCTTAAAACTGTAAATAGTTTAGTAGTTTTCCTGGTGATTATAACGTTCAAAGCAATAATTTGTCATAAAAAATGTTAAAATTTCTACAACTGTGTATTTAATGTTTTTGTTCAGAAACACCTTAAATAGCACCATTTTGCGCTTTCAAATCAACATTTTCCCCGGGGGAGGACCCCCGGACCCCCCGCTTTAGGCTCAGGGTCCATGAATGACAGGGCTGTTGTGTAATCTGTAGGGACCGGAAAAATTCGCGGATTCAATGACCTCTAGGATAGCCTCCATTATCCTTTGCATTTCTCAAGTAAACACGCGTATTCATTGGGTACTAAATTGTGAGGCGTCTCCACTGGGTAGCTTGTGATTCGACGCTTCTTTGGTCGATAGTCTCTCATTGGCCCAGAGAGCTCCAGTTAAACTGCGAGCCAATAGCATAAACAGCACAATTGTACACATGTTTGAATTTCAGCCTATCACGAAATGAATCCGCGAATTTTTCCGGTCTCTAGTAATCTGGCACCATTAATACTGAAGTCCTACGCACGCGTATGGTTGTGAGACCTGCTATACAGCACCGTGTCGTCTGCATAGCAGCCTAGTTTGACAAGTCGGTGTGTTGGGCGTGGCATATCGCTTACGTATATGTTAAATAGGACAGGGCCTAGAATGCTACCTTGTGGTACTCCTGCTCGTATTTGCTTGATGTCTGATAGAGCTCCTTCTGTGAATACTCTGAATGTTCTGTCTGCTTGGTAGGACGCGACTAGCTTGATGTAGCAGTCTGGAAATCCTGTTTGATAGAGTTTATAAATCAGCCCCGCATGAAAAGCTCTGTCGAAGGCTTTTTCTACGTCTATAAACGTTGCGACTACATAATCGTGTGCGTTAAATGCACTTGTTACCTCTTCTGTGAGACGCACTAATTGGTGTACTGTTGAGTGAGTACTGCGGAAGCCGAACTGTTCGTTAGGCAGTATGTTGAGTAGGTATATAAAGTATGTATGAGGACAGGGGAGGAGGGAGGAGATCCGGGGATCCGATCCAGCTACCTTAAGGCTTCGCTTCATCAGCCATGTTGGATTACGTCACTTCCGCCGGCCATACACGCACGAAAAAGTGTCCCGTTACGTTCATCAGTCATGTACGCACGAAAAAATGTCCCGTTACAGTAGTTGGAAATAGGGGGTTCAAGCACAGGCGCAGGATCCAGGATCCGACCTTGACCTTTGACTTTGACCTTGAACCCTGAACTTTGACTTAACCCTTGAACCGAGTCCTTGACCTTTGACCTTGAACATTGACCTTGACCTTTAATTATGACCTTGATCTTTTGGCCATGACTTTGACTTTGACCTTGAACCCTGAACTTTGACTTAGACCTTGAACCGAGTCCTTGACCTTTGACCTTGAACATTGACCTTGACCTTTAATTATGACCTTGATCTTTTGGCCATGACTTTGACCTTATGCTAATCCGTATGCTAATCTATGCTAATCTATGCTAATCCATGCCAATCTATGCTAATCCATGCCAATCCATGCCAATCCATGCCAATCCGTATGCCAATCTATGCCAATTCGTATGCCAATCTATGCCAATTCGTATGCCAATCCATATGCCAATCTATGCTAATCCATATGTTAATCCATGCTAATCCATGCTAATCCATCCGCCATTTTGTATTTCTAGAAATTTCCACCAACTTCGAATCGTGACGTCACCGTTGCACTTTTCGTCACGGCCGCCATCTTGGATTCGAATTTTTTTTTTCGAACTTTGAAATTCGATGTAATCATCAGCCGCCATCTTGTTTTCGTCTGCTGGTGGCCGCCATCTTGTTTTCGTCTGCTGGTGGCAGCCATCTTGTGACATCATATAGTTCTGTTGGTCGCCACCAGATAGCAGCAGGGATTATTTTATTTTAACTAAAATATTTTCAGTGCCGAGGCTAGGATTCGATCCATGGGACGTGAAAACGTCCAGGATGTCGTGGTTACGAGGCGGACGCCTTTACCACTAGACCACGAGACCAATTGGGATATGGTGGAATAAATAATCTATATATGCTACGTACTGACGGCAAGTTTATAATAAATGGGGAGGGTGTTTTTGCCTTCCTTAATGCATACCTAAGGCGTCACATTTGAAATTAAAATTATTATACAGCCGCCATCTTTAATTCCAGCACAGACTTCCAGATGGCGCCAAATTCAAAAATTAGTTGCCAGAGATGCCGCCATCTTGGTTCTCAAGTTGGCTGGTAGATGTCGCTAGTATCGCGCGCCAAATTCAAAATTAGTTGCCAGAGGCGCCGCCATCTTGGTTCTCAAGTTGGCTGGTAGATGTCGCTAGTATCGCGCGCCAAATTCAAAATTAGTTGCCAGAGGCGCCGCCATCTTGGTTCTCAAGTTGGCTGGTAGATGGCGCCACCGTCGCCATATTTTAGTTAATATAATCGATACCAGATGACGCCACCGTCGCCATTTTTAGTTCCTAGTGTTGCTACCAGAGTGCCACCGCCGCCATCTTTAATTCTTAAAGTTACCGCCGGAGTGCACCACCGACACCATCTTTAATTCTTAAAGTTACTGCCGGATGGCGCCAAGTGTTATGTAGTCAGTCGAGACAAGTCGGGAACGAGTCGAGACAAGTCTAGACAGTCGAGACAAGTCGAGATAAGTTTGGAACATGAAGCCATATTCTAAACTACGTTTATTATATATATGTTTGCCTTTATATGTTTAGGTTTGATGATAGAGTAATGCAAGGGAATGGCTTTTCATTTATATTTGCGACAAACAAACCATCCATCCGATTACATTATTCCAAGTGACCATATTGGATGATGACATCACCGTTGCAATTTCCGTTACGACCGCCATCTTTAAATATATTATCCGAGTTTAATGAAAAAAATTTTAAAATTTATAAAAAAACAAACTTTTACGACACGGAGCTCGGAGTCCTCGGTTCGAACCTGGTGAGGGCAAAAAAAATGGCGACCGATCCTTCCCTCGTGGTGGCTGCAGGCAGACTGACTCCCACCACTTTTTTTTTCAAAGTATATATAATGTCATCTAGTATGACGCCATGTCCGCCATCTTGTCTTCGATGCTGGAAGCCATCATCATTGTATCGTCAGCGAGAGTATGCTGACGCCATGTTAGTTTAGTTCTTATCTGCTAGAGTGCAGTAATCATTTATTACTGTGACACCAACCATCTTGAAATTCGACCGCCATCTTGAAAATCCGTAATTATTTAGCTAGGAATTCAGGAAAAAGTTCAAAATTCATTAAATAAATCACTCATGAATTTACATATTGATTCGATCCGCTCCTGTCCTCGGTTCGATACCCGATCGATGTAATAATGTTTAATTTTATGTAAAAAATAATAATCAATAAACCATGTTCAACATTCGTAAAGAGACTCTAAATCCTCTACGACCATCATCCTATCAGACATTAAGACCACCATATTGGAAATGCGTAATTTTAATGCTAGAGATCCGGGAAAAAGTTCAAAATTCATTAAATAATTTTTTAATCTATATACTGATTGATTAGATCGACTTAGGTCCTTGGTTCGATCCCTGACCGATACAAAACAGCTTTAATATTTTAATAAAGTACCACTAAAGTGTCAGGTTTGAGAAAATAAAAAACACCACAAGTTCTTTTAAAAAAACTTTTATTACATAAATTATACACTACCACAAGTACAAAAAACACACAGACAAATTACCAAAGTTTCGTGGATCTCTCGATTCAAACAGTCTTCTTACTATATGGACTATGTCCTTTACATGACTTTAAATGTATATTCAGTTTATCAGCTCGACATATTGGTACACCACAATTTGCACACAAAGTCGAATTATCGACTTCATTAAAAGGACAGTGATATATTTCGTGTCGTTGTGCACTTCGAATATTTGCCAATGTTTTGTTACAAAATATACAGCTTGATTCCGATGAACGTACAGCCAGTCTATCACAATTCCTGAGGTGCCGTTTTAATCTTCCATATTGTACAAACTTGCTTAAACACCTGTTGCACTGATATTTAATGCGTTCAGAGTTATTACTACAATTGTGTATTACATAATCCCATAATTCCAAGTTTTTGATCTTCTCACAGTACGTGCAGTCGTGTGATGGAACACCGCTGGCTGCTCCTTCCTTCATCAATGCCACTGGAATTGTTGACAACCATTGTAACACTGCTGACATGTTAACTTCTGAAGCCGTTGAGGTCTGCTCTGCGGAAGATGTTGCACGCGTCGAAATCTCCTGCTGTGCTGAGAGAGCAGGTGTAGCTGTAGACGTCGTTGTCATCGTGCTCTGCACTGATGATGGTAGACCTTCGATCCAGGTTGGTGTAGATAGTGGTAATGATGCCATCGAGTTCTCAAGAATAGCTAGATACAGGTCTATTATGTTATACAAGTCTAACTATCCGATCCGTGCATCACAGCAGCCAGAGACGGACTGAAGTCCTTATCACCAGGGTCTCACTTATATAGTCTCATCAGCTGGTACAACACACGAGTCAAAACAATAAACAGGTTCATTATACTCGCACTTTACTTTCTCGGAGCATTTTTTATAATGAAGATGTAAGCTATCAAGATGTGAAATTAGTTTTTTGCACTTATTACACTGAAATTGTATTCTTTTAACATTATTAGAACAACTGCTTCTTTCATGTCTGCGAGCATTTGAGGTGATAGTAAATGATGTGTCACAGTATTTGCACTGACACAATGTACGCTCTTCATTAGTTGAAGAATCCATTGCTGATGATGAAACTTCAGCTGATGGTGGAACAGCACATATCGAAGTCTCCTCCAGTGTTGTCAGAGGCGTTGCCAACGGGATCTGCTCCAACATCGTCCGCGCTGAGGTCATGGTTCCCGTAGTCGATGGTACATCCTCCATCGAGTTCGACGTTAAAGTCGGTAAAGATGCCATTGAAATCTCAAGAACAGCTAATTGACACGACTCATGCACCAGAAGAAACAAACTAGGCGATCCTTACACCGCCGACATCAGTAACAAACTGAGCATCCTGCTGTCTAGGACTCGCTTATATACATGCACCGTATGGAATAATACGCTAGTCAAATCAAGAACCATCAACAATAATACTAGAGTCAAAACAACATTAAACATAGAAGGACCATCAACGAAAAGGCAGCACAATAAAAAAAAAGCGGCACATTTGTAAACACCATCAACAAAAAGGAAGCACATTTTGGAAGCACAATCAAAAAAGGCAGCACATTATGGAAGCACAATCAAAAAAGAGAGCACATTTGGAAGCACCATCAACAAAAAGGAAGCACATTTTGGAAGCACCATCAACATAAAGGCAGCACATTTTGGAAGCACAATCAATAAAGGCAACACATTTGGAAGCACCATCAACAAAAAGGAAGCACATTTTGGAAGCACCATCAAAAAAGCAGCACATTTTGGAAGCACAATCAATAAAGGCAGCACATTCGGAAGCACCATCAACAAAAAGGAAGCACATTTTGGAAGCACCTTCAAAAAGGCAGCACATTTTGGAAGCACCATCAAAAGGGCAGCACATTTTGGAAGCACAATCAAAAAAGGCAGCACATTTGGAAGCACCATCAACAAAAGAAGGAAGCACATTTTGGAAGCACCATCAAAAAGGCAGCACATTTGGTAACACAAGTTACGAGAACTAAGTCTTAGTTAGAAATCAGAATGCAAGAAATAAAAACATTAAATTTTTACTTTTAATATTTAATTTATTTCTTAAGAATATACAAATAGAAGTAAAATAAGCCATTATTGTATGTAGCCAGCTTTCCTCAGTTATTCGAGTATGAAGGATATTTCTTTTATGCACGAATAGTTTCCTGCACAAAGCGAGTCATGTAGAAGTCTTAGCCGGTCAACCAATAAGTTTGGATCTTTCCACGATGTGTAATCAATCTCTTCTACCAACATCTCACTTGCTTGTTTATTATAAATACTTTTAATATCACAATCATACAGTGGTCATAATAAGCGTTATCAGATTTATTTATTAAAACACACCGTTTCCATCGTTTCGGTCTCAGGACACCGTTACATTCTTCGATCTTGTCAGCTTTAGGTGCTTCATCACAGTCAATGCTTTTGTCAACAACCTCAGAGTCACTGTAACAATCACTGTAGAAGACATCCTCTTCACCCAGATTACCATATGAATTCGATATCGATGATGTCGAAGTGCCATTATCGTCTTCATGCTTCCTTTTTAGGAGTCCATCATTTTTACAAAGTGAGAAAGATCTACTTGAATTCGGCTGGAATGTATTCTCACTTTTCACGTTAAGGATTCTTCCATTGTCTTCATTCTCCCATAAAACATCATCATCCTTCAATTTAAGTTCTTCGTCGAGATCGGAAGAGCCACGAACATAATCTCTCTCAAGACAAGGAAAATTATTGTCGTAATGCAGATCACTATTCCTTAGTCTAGTAGATCCATCGTTGTACTCTGGCTTGTACGCAGGCTTAATGTTACAAGTTCTGTCATGTCTTTTTAAGCTCTCTCCGCGTAAACGACTTGTTACATCGAACGCAACTTATCATATTGCGTAGTGGATTTTTAACACAGTCATTCTTCTGGTGTTGTCTTCCATTCTTTCTGAAGATAAATTCTTTGCTGCAAAACTTACACCTGTGTCCTTTCGATACAGCGACAGACACCGAATCAAGATTCATATTAGTTACTGTGACCAATGTTAGATACAAACAGACAGTTTTCCAATTGGAACCATTACTTAAATATATATATTTTTTAAATATTTCTTAAGCGAGAGTTAAGTTATCTCATGCAAAGGTACTTGTTGTAAGTAGTTCTGCTTTTCAACAAGAGATGACACCACGTATTGCTTGCAGGTAAATAATATTTCTTTCTTTCATGCGGGGATGCAGGATTCTCACTAACGATCGCAATAGAGGGATGGCATCGCTAGACTCCAAGGAGAAGGTAGTTTGTTCTTCCAGTTAGTGTTTCTCAGATTTCTCAGGGTATATATTATTATTTGACTGAATAATGATTTTTTTGAATTCCACCTAATAAAAATAAAATAGAAGCACTCAGAGAAAACCATCAGGGATGATGTCGTTTATAAACATCATAAATTACCAATTTTTTTTTAAAAAGTCCAAATTTAATCCTGATTAAGCAACATGAGAGTTCTAGCACAAGCCCGCTTGTGAACTCTTTGCTTAAGCAACATGAGAGTTCTAGCACAAGCGGGCTTGTGAACTCTTTGCTTAAGCAACATGAGAGTTCTAGCACAAGCGGGCTTGTGAACTCTTTGCTTAAGCAACATGAGAGTTCTAGCACAAGCCCGCTTGTGAACTCTTTGCTTAAGCAACATGAGAGTTCTAGCACTAGGTGGAATTCAAAAAAATCATTATTCAGTCAAATATTAATATATACCCTGAGAAATCTGAGAAACACTAACTGGAAGAACAAACTACCTTCTCCTTGGAGTCTAGCGATGCCATCCCTCTATTGCGATCGTTAGTGAGAATCCTGCATCCCCGCATGAAAGAAAGAAATATTATTTACCTGCAAGCAATACGTGGTGTCATCTCTTGTTGAAAAGCAGAACTACTTACAACAAGTACCTTTGCATGAGATAACTTAGCTCTCGCTTAAGAAATCTTTAAAAAAATATATATATTTAAGAAATGGTTCCAATTGGAAAACTGTCTGTTTGTATCTAACATTGGTCACAGTAACTAATATGAATCTTGATTCGGTGTATGTCACTGTATCGAAAGGACACAGGTGTAAGTTTTGCAGCAAAGAATTTATCTTGAGAAAGAATGGAAGACAACACCAGAAGAATGACTGTGTTAAAAATCCACTACGCAATATGATAAGTTGCGTTCGATGTAACAAGTCGTTTACGTGGAGAGAGCTTAAAAAGACATGACAGAACTTGTAACATTAAGCCTGCGTACAAGCCAGAGTACAACGATGGATCTACTAGACTAAGGAATAGTGATCTGCATTACGACAATAATTTTCCTTGTCTTGAGAGAGATTATGTTCGTGGCTCTTCCGATCTCGACGAAGAACTTAAATTGAAGGATGATGATGTTTTATGGGAGAATGAAGACAATGGAAGAATCCTTAACGTGAAAAGTGAGAATACATTCCAGCCGAATTCAAGTAGATCTTTCTCACTTTGTAAAAATGATGGACTCCTAAAAAGGAAGCATGAAGACGATAATGGCACTTCGACATCATCGATATCGAATTCATATGGTAATCTGGGTGAAGAGGATGTCTTCTACAGTGATTGTTACAGTGACTCTGAGGTTGTTGACAAAAGCATTGACTGTGATGAAGCACCTAAAGCTGACAAGATCGAAGAATGTAACGGTGTCCTGACACCGAAACGATGGAAACGGTGTGTTTTAATAAATAAATCTGATAACGCTTATTATGACCACTGGACGATTGTGATATTAAAAGTATTTATAATAAACAAGCAAGTGAGATGTTGGTAGAAGAGATTGATTACACATCGTGGAAAGATCCAAACTTATTGGTGACCGGCTAAGACTTCTACATGACTCGCTTTGTGCAGGAAACTATTCGTGCATAAAAGAAATATCCTTCATACTCGAATAACTGAGGAAAGCTGGCTACATACAATAATGGCTTATTTTACTTCTATTTGTATATTCTTAAGAAATAAATTAAATATTAAAAGTAAAAATTTAATGTTTTTATTTCTTGCATTCTGATTTCTAACTAAGACTTAGTTCTCGTAACTTGTGTTACCAAATGTGCTGCCTTTTTGATGGTGCTTCCAAAATGTGCTTCCTTCTTTTGTTGATGGTGCTTCCAAATGTGCTGCCTTTTTTGATTGTGCTTCCAAAATGTGCTGCCCTTTTGATGGTGCTTCCAAAATGTGCTGCCTTTTTGAAGGTGCTTCCAAAATGTGCTTCCTTTTTGTTGATGGTGCTTCCGAATGTGCTGCCTTGATTGATTGTGCTTCCAAAATGTGCTGCCTTTTTGATGGTGCTTCCAAAATGTGCTTCCTTTTTGTTGATGGTGCTTCCAAATGTGTTGCCTTTATTGATTGTGCTTCCAAAATGTGCTGCCTTTATGTTGATGGTGCTTCCAAAATGTGCTTCCTTTTTGTTGATGGTGCTTCCAAATGTGCTCTCTTTTTTGATTGTGCTTCCATAATGTGCTGCCTTTTTTGATTGTGCTTCCAAAATGTGCTTCCTTTTTGTTGATGGTGTTTACAAATGTGCCGCTTTTTTTTTATTGTGCTGCCTTTTCGTTGATGGTCCTTCTATGTTTAATGTTGTTTTGACTCTAGTATTATTGTTGATGGTTCTTGATTTGACTAGCGTATTATTCCATACGGTGCATGTATATAAGCGAGTCCTAGACAGCAGGATGCTCAGTTTGTTACTGATGTCGGCGGTGTAAGGATCGCCTAGTTTGTTTCTTCTGGTGCATGAGTCGTGTCAATTAGCTGTTCTTGAGATTTCAATGGCATCTTTACCGACTTTAACGTCGAACTCGATGGAGGATGTACCATCGACTACGGGAACCATGACCTCAGCGCGGACGATGTTGGAGCAGATCCCGTTGGCAACGCCTCTGACAACACTGGAGGAGACTTCGATATGTGCTGTTCCACCATCAGCTGAAGTTTCATCATCAGCAATGGATTCTTCAACTAATGAAGAGCGTACATTGTGTCAGTGCAAATACTGTGACACATCATTTACTATCACCTCAAATGCTCGCAGACATGAAAGAAGCAGTTGTTCTAATAATGTTAAAAGAATACAATTTCAGTGTAATAAGTGCAAAAAACTAATTTCACATCTTGATAGCTTACATCTTCATTATAAAAAATGCTCCGAGAAAGTAAAGTGCGAGTATAATGAACCTGTTTATTGTTTTGACTCGTGTGTTGTACCAGCTGATGAGACTATATAAGTGAGACCCTGGTGATAAGGACTTCAGTCCGTCTCTGGCTGCTGTGATGCACGGATCGGATAGTTAGACTTGTATAACATAATAGACCTGTATCTAGCTATTCTTGAGAACTCGATGGCATCATTACCACTATCTACACCAACCTGGATCGAAGGTCTACCATCATCAGTGCAGAGCACGATGACAACGACGTCTACAGCTACACCTGCTCTCTCAGCACAGCAGGAGATTTCGACGCGTGCAACATCTTCCGCAGAGCAGACCTCAACGGCTTCAGAAGTTAACATGTCAGCAGTGTTACAATGGTTGTCAACAGTTCCAGTGGCATTGATGAAGGAAGGAGCAGCCAGCGGTGTTCCATCACACGACTGCACGTACTGTGAGAAGATCAAAAACTTGGAATTATGGGATTATGTAATACACAATTGTAGTAATAACTCTGAACGCATTAAATATCAGTGCAACAGGTGTTTAAGCAAGTTTGTACAATATGGAAGATTAAAACGGCACCTCAGGAATTGTGATAGACTGGCTGTACGTTCATCGGAATCAAGCTGTATATTTTGTAACAAAACATTGGCAAATATTCGAAGTGCACAACGACACGAAATATATCACTGTCCTTTTAATGAAGTCGATAATTCGACTTTGTGTGCAAATTGTGGTGTACCAATATGTCGAGCTGTTAAACTGAATATACATTTAAAGTCATGTAAAGGACATAGTCCGTATAGTAAGAAGACTTTTTGAATCGAGAGATCCACGAAACTTTGGTAATTTGTCTGTGTGTTTTTTGTACTTGTGGTAGTGTATAATTTATGTAATAAAAGTTTTTTTAAAAGAACTTGTGGTGTTTTTTATTTTCTCAAATCTGACACTTTAGTGGTACTTTATTAAAATATTAAAGCTGTTTTGTATCGGTCAGGGATCGAACCAAGGACCTAAGTCGATCTAATCAATCAGTATATAGATTACAAAATTATTTAATGAATTTTGAACTTTTTCCCGGAACTCTAGCATTAAAATTACGCATTTCCAATATGGTGGTCTTAATGTCTGATAGGATGATGGTCGTAGAGGATTTAGAGTCTCTTTACGAATGTTGAACATGGTTTATTGAAATTATTATTTTTTACATAAAATTAAACATTATTACATCGATCGGGTATCGAACCGAGGACAGGAGCGGATCGAATCAATATGTAAATTCATGAGTGATTTATTTAATGAATTTTGAACTTTTTCCTGAATTCCTAGCTAAATAATTACGGATTTTCAAGATGGCGGTCGAATTTCAAGATGGTTGGTGTCACAGTAATAATTGATTACTGCACTCTAGCAGATAAGAACTAAACTAACATGGCGTCAGCGTACTCTCGCTGACGATACAATGATGATGGCTTCCAGCATCGAAGACAAGATGTCGGACATGGCGTCATACTAGATGACGTTATATATACTTTGAAAAAAAAAGTGGTGGGAGTCAGTCTGCCTGCAGCCACCACGAGGGAAGGATCGGTCGCCATTTTTTTTTGCCCTCACCAGGTTCGAACCGAGGACTCCGAGCTCCGTGTCGTAAAAGTTTGTTTTTTTATAAATTTTAAAATTTTTTTTATTAAACTCGGATAATATATTTAAAGATGGCGGTCGTAACGGAAATTGCAACGGTGATGTCATCATCCAATATGGTCACTTGGAATAATGTAATCGGATGGATGGTTTGTTTGTCGCAAATATAAATGAAAAGCCATTCCCTTGCATTACTCTATCATCAAACCTAAACATATAAAGGCATACATATATATAATAAACGTAGTTTAGAATATGGCTTCATGTTCCAAACTTATCTCGACTTGTCTCGACTGTCTAGACTTGTCTCGACTCGTTCCCGACTTGTCTCGACTGACTACATAACACTTGGCGCCATCCGGCAGTAACTTTAAGAATTAAAGATGGTGTCGGTGGTGCACTCCGGCGGTAACTTTAAGAATTAAAGATGGCGGCGGTGGCACTCTGGTAGCAACACTGGGAACTAAAAAATGGCGACGGTGGCGTCATCTGGTATCGATTATATTAACTAAAATATGGCGACGGTGGCGCCATCTACCAGCCAACTTGAGAACCAAGAGGGCGGCGCCTCTGGCAACTAATTTTGAATTTGGCGCGCGATACTAGCGACATCTACCAGCCAACTTGAGAACCAAGATGGCGGCGCCTCTGGCAACTAATTTTGAATTTGGCGCGCGATACTAGCGACATCTACCAGCCAACTTGAGAACCAAGATGTCGGCATCTCTGGCAACTAATTTTTGAATTTGGCACCATCTGGTAGTCTGTGCTGGAATTAAAGATGGCGGCTGTATAATAATTTTAATTTCAAATGTGACGCCTTAGGTATGCATTAAGGAAGGCAAAAACACCCTCCCCATTTATCATAAACTTGCCGTCAGTACGTAGCATATATAGATTATTTATTCCACCATATCCCAATTGGTCTCGTGGTCTAGTGGTCAAGGCGTCCGCCTCGTAACCACGACATCCTGGACGTTTTCACGTCCCATGGATCGAATCCTAGCATCGGCACTGAAAATATTTTAGTTAAAATAAAATAATCCCTGCTGCTATCTGGTGGCGACCAACAGAACTATATGACGTCACAAGATGGCTGCCACCAGCAGACGAAAACAAGATGGCGGCCACCAGCAGACGAAAACAAGATGGCGGCTGATGATTACATCGAATTTCAAAGTTCGAAAAAAAAAATTCGAATCCAAGATTGCGGCCGTGACGAAAAGTGCAACGGTGACGTCACGATTCGAAGTTGGTGGAAATTTCTAGAAATACAAAATGGCGGATGGATTAGCATGGATTAGCATGGATTAACATATGGATTAGCATAGATTGGCATATGGATTAGCATAGATTGGCATACGAATTGGCATAGATTGGCATACGAATTGGCATAGATTGGCATACGGATTGGCATGGATTGGCATGGATTGGCATGGATTAGCATAGATTGGCATGGATTAGCATAGATTAGCATAGATTAACATACGGATTAGCATAAGGTAAAAGTCATGGCCAAAAGATCAAGGTCATAATTAAAGGTCAAGGTCAATGTTCAAGGTCAAAGGTCAAGGACTCGGTACAAGGTCTAAGTCAAAGTTCAGGGTTCAAGGTCAAAGTCAAAGGTCAAGGTCGGATCCTGGATCCTGCGCCTGTGCTTGAACCCCCTATTTCCAACTACTGTAACGGGACATTTTTTCGTGCGTACATGACTGATGAACGTAACGGGACACTTTTTCGTGCGTGTATGGCCGGCGGAAGTGACGTAATCCAACATGGCTGATGAAGCGAAGCCTTAAGGTAGCTGGATCGGATCCCCGGATCTCCTCCCTCCTCCCCTGTCCTCATACATACTTTATATACCTACTATGTTGTTATCGCAATTGTATCTGTTGAGACGATTTAGTATAATGCATTCTGCGACTTTCGACACAGTGCTTAATAAGCTGATTGGTCTGTAGTTTTGTGGTAGTGTTTTGTCTTTACCCGGCTTGTGGAAGACTATAACTTGTGCTTCTTTCCACTGAGAGGGGAAAATATTTAATCTAAACATTGCATTTATGCATTCCGCTAAGTATTCAAGTGTTTCATTTGGGAGTTGTTTAAGAATGACAGCTTGTATTCCATCGTTTCCGGGAGCTTTGCGCGGCTTCATTTTTCTGATTGCTCGCTTTATTTCGCGTGCTTGTGTTCGCAAGGGCTCGGAGACTGTAGGCTGTCGCAATTTAATACGAAGTTCGCGGTAAATTTGTGCGGTGAATTGCCTGTCGCAGGGCTGCATATTAGGCTGGAAGGCTGTTTCTAGTGTGTCGGCAAAGGCCTGTGCCTTGTGTTGGGGCTGAAAAACTACGCCGTTGTTTGTTTGGAGGGGCGGGATTTTATCCGTTTTGTTTAGAATTCGTTTAGTCAGGGCCCAGGCACTGCCATCCTGGGTCTTGAGTTTTGATATTTTTGTTTCCCACTGGCTGCTGCGCCACAGTGAGATTTCGTCGGATATGACTGTTTTGAGTTCATTGATTCGGCGTTTCGTCTGTTGTGTACGGCGCCGCGTGTATTCGCGCCGCAGTCGATTCTTTTGTGCGATCAAGCTGCGGATGTACTCTGGCAGTTCTTCATGCGCTAACCTAACCTCCTTTTCAGGGATGCACTGGCTGATACCCTCCTGGATTTTTACAGTTAATTCAGTTATCGCGGAATCTAGATTTTCACTATTCTCAATATTAATTTCGGCCGCGTCAGATTGGCAACGATTTAAACATTACTTAATGAAGTAATGTTTAAATCGTTGCCAATCTGCGTTCTTGTAATCCCTAACTTTGCGCGGTGGATTTTTATCTACAGTTGCGTCATCGAAGATTAAGTGAACAGGGAAATGATCTGACGACATGTCGTGTACAACCTCGAGTTCGAATCCCGTGTTGACACGCTTATTTAGGGCGATATCTAATATATCGGGTATGCTATTTAGTCTGCCAGAGTCATGTGTTGGCTCTGAGGGAGCATGTACTTGGTAGTTTTTATTAAGCTGGTGAGTGTAGAGTAGTCTGCCGTTCGCTGTAGCACGCCTGCAGTTCCATTCTATGTGTTTTGCATTTATGTCGCCTACAGCGAGGAAGCTCGTGGCCGCCCCATACAGGGCGTCCAGATCCGCCACGCTGAGGGACCTACCAGGGATCGCATACATTGAAATGAGTTTAATTTGTTGGCGGTTAATAGTCAAATTAATACCTATTGCTTCTAAATTTTGAAAATCGGGGAGCTGGCAGGCAGAGTGCCTGATACTGTTGTGTACTGCCAGGGCGACTCCGCCGCATCTGGCATCGCGGTCGCGCCTGTAGATGACATAATTTAAAATGGTTAGCCTATCAGTCGGTTTTAAGTGCGTTTCACTTATCGCTGCTATTTTAATTTTATATTTATCCAGGTGGTTTATTAATTCCGTTAATTTATTTTTAATGCCACGTGCATTCCAGAATAGGAGGGAATTTAACTTAAAACTACTGGCCGGGTTTGTGTTGTGAACCGGAGCCGCATTATTCGTCGCCGCCATGGATGGTGTCGGCGAGCGCACACACGCAATCCATGGTTGCACGGATTTTATCGGCCATGGATTTCGCTGGGTCAAGCCAGATTGCCATCAGTTGGCAAAGTGGGCCGATGATACCGCGCAATCGTGTGTTGGCCCTCAAGGCCTTATTGTTTAGGAGGAAGGATTGGACATCCTCCAGGAGTGGCACCTGCGTATCGGTGGCGGGTGAGGGTGGGAGAGGTGGTGACACAGGGGCTGTGTCAACAACCATGGTCTGGGCAGCTGCTGGTGACGTCACTCGTCGTGTGGCCGCGGCGGGTTTTTCCTTGGCCGGGGCAGCTGGGGCAGCTGGGGTCGGTTGTTGTTGTTGTTGTTGTTGTTGTTGTTGTTGTTGTTGTTGTTTGTGTTGGCTGCCGTTGCCATTCTTGTGGCCCGTCCAATTTTTCTTTGGCTGCTTTTGTCGCGGCCTGCGCTGCCAGGGATTGTTGGCGACGACAGGGAAATCCAGCTCATTGTAGCTGGGCTCCCAGTGGTGCTGCAGGGGTTCGAACCTGCTCCCACTGGCCTGTGCCTGATACTGGCCAAAGGTCGGGGGCGGAGGGCCCCAGGGGTTGGGTCTCGGGGGGCCATGGTAGTTTTGAGGAGCTCGCCGCTGTGTGGGGGGCTGTTCGGCAGCCCTCTGGTTCTGCCGTATGTCGCGGCGAGATTGCTTTTCCCTCTGTTGGCGGACCTGGGGAGGGAGGTGTCTGCGACTCTCCTTCTTGTATTCGCTGCAGCCCTTGTAATTTGCACAGTGCTGCAGCTTGCAATGGGAGCATTTTTTGTGGGCAGGGTCGCCTCCATTTGGGCATTCTGTGGCCTTGTGGGGGCCACTGCACCACCGGCAGACAGGGTGAGCATTGCAGCCTTTGCCTACATGATTGAATCGCTGGCATCGGCTGCACTGGCTGGGGCCGTTGGGGCGTCTGTAATCGTCGACGCGAATTACAATGCCGGCGAACTCTTTCAGGGCGCGAATTTTTCCAGCGTCATAGGTCTGAGGGACCTCGATGACGAGCGTGTCACATTTCTCGTGCTTCTGCCGGTTCTCGAGGAACCAGCAGTTCTGGACTGGCAAATCGGCAGCAGCGAATTCCTGTTGCAGGAAGTCGAATGGCGTGTGACGATGTACGCCACGCAGAACAAACTTGAGCGGTATTTCATCCCGCTGGAGCAGGACAGAGTGTTGCACGCCGATGGCCTGAAGGGCCTTAATGGTGCGGTGGTAGTCTGGTATGCTGCTCGTGTGAATGAGCAGCTCATCCTTGCCGCGGTTTTTGAAGGTGAACCGCTCGAGTAGGGCACCTTTCAAAGTCGTGTACACCAGGGGATATTGGTGGCCCTGGTCAAGGAAGACAAACAGGGGCTTCACCTGCGGCTTCCTGGTCTCGGCTGCTTGCGACTGTGGAGGAGGAGGGGCGGGGCCCTCCTCGTCACTGCTGTCCGCGCTTTTATTGCTGTGGGCACGCTTTGCCCTCTTGTTCGATACTGTGGTCCAGCCTGGCTGGCCACCATTGCCTGAAGGGCCTTCATCCATGTCGCTGATGTCAGTGGTTACACAGTCCTAACGCTCAGTTTCACCCACTGACCACTCCCCCGGGGCTAGTTAGCCGGGTTCGTGGCTAGGCTACAGGGGTTCTAACACCCCGGGTGTCGCTGAGTTCGTCGGTCGTCTATACCTTTACCTGTACAGCTACAACTGTTACCGCCTGTGCGCACTAGGCACACAGGCATCTTTCTAGATTGTCTGCTGTCGGCTGTGATAGCACTGAGAAGTGCTATCAACAACTAAACAAGCGAGACTGCAGGAGCTGCTCCGGGACACGTCCGTCCTCCACGAAGGCGCAGCTGGAACTCAATGTTCAATAATAATGTTTGTTCGCTAAAGTATTACTTGTAATAAAATGCATTAATGATTACAGCTAGTCGACGTCTTATAGAAAATGCATAATCATCCCATACAACACAGAAAGTTAGCCAATAAAATTACAGCGAAACATTTTTTTTTAAGTTTTCATTATGTGCAATTCACAGTTAAATAGTATTATTTTAGTTTAAAAATTGGTCTAATAAATACACACTTAGCAGACTTACGGGTCTATCTTTTGACAAAAGTTTGAAATCAACATATTTCATATGCTTTTTTTTTGTATACCTATGTATATTTTTTTTATTCACTGCAAGGCTTTATAATCATGCAAATTAAAATTATATAGGTACTTGATAGTTCAATGGTTTCATTACACGTTACAATATATTACTTCAACCATTTGTTATTTGTAAGTAAATCATCTAGAGTTTGTGTTGTAGGCCAATGTAAATGAGAAAAATAATCTTAGCGACATAGTTTTGTACACTTCAAACGGATTGTCGAATAGAGTTTGATCGTGTATTGGATAATCAAGAAAACAATGCCAAAAACACGTACAAAGTTTATGAGTTGTGTTTCGAAATTATATTTGATACTGCTGTAGCGACCAGCCATCCTATCTTATTTTAACTCAATAACATTAATTGTTTAAGAGAGTCGTTATTTTAAGAACTAATTTTATAACCTTACATTAATTAGGTATACTGTTCCTGAGCTTTCTTTTACTATACATAATTTATTTGTGTTAACGCTTAATAGGCCACTACTTCAGACTTTTATTTTAAAACGATTTCTCTAGACTCATCAAAAATTAAAAACTTTGTTTAAAATTTTATATGAAAAATTAGCCTGAAAACAAAATTTAAGTTGTTTTTTTTCTCGTAACCATACAAAATATTTGCTGAAAATATTTCCCGGTGGACTGATTCATACTGCTGTATTTTTTAAGTGTACTTGGCTTTGGTTGCCAAAATAATTAGTGTAACTTCTGCAGTCACAAAAATTTTGTCGTAATTTTTGCCAGTTACAAAATTCCTTTAAATTAAATGAATAAGGAAAGTAGCTTTTAAACAGATATTTTCATGTTGGCTAACTTGAATATTTTAACTAGAGGTGTAAAAGTAACGAAAAAAAGCGTACCCGTATGTATTCGTTACTATAAGAATTAGTACTTGTTACTATCGTATCGTTACTCGTTACTTCTGATACCGCATTAACATGCTATGTTATGTTGCAGGAACGAATCGAGTCGTATTTCGTACGCGTACAGTATGACGTTGCGTAAATAATAATAAATAGAATATAAACAATTAACAATATTTGATAATTAACAGTTTTTGTTAACCAAGAAACAATTAAATCTCATTAGAGTGGCTTTATTATATTATCTCTTTTAAGATAATAAAAAAAACGTGAAAATTTGCGATAATAAAAAACAAAAACATACATATTTCTAATTTGTAAAAAATGCTTTATTACGTTGTTTCTGTTTGAATCTCGAACTCTGTCTACACACACAATACCTTTAATAAACAGTAAAAAACTTGGCCGACGAATTTCCAAATTATACTTTTCTTAATAAACAAACATCGTTCTTTGTAACGTAAATTCATCGAATATGCGCGCGCATGCGTGAAACACGAAAAATGCGAGTAACGAAATGCAGCCGTGTGTAACGTTTCGTTACTCGTATATAGACGGCGCACCCGTTACTCAGTAACGAATACATACGGTTTGCTACAGCTCTAATTTTAACATTAAAAGAGAACAAAATTACATAACATTTACATGGACTAACACATTTCTGAATTCTTTCAAGTAGTAAGGTCTGGCGAGTCGAAAACATAATTTAGAGTTGTTATTGTTGTTAAAGTTGGGCTCTACCCGACTTTGACGTATTACTTTGACGGAAAAATAACATCTAATAAAGTTCCATAACTCAGGTAGAATTTGATACTTCGAGTGAAATTTGAATCCTAAATTCCAATTTTACCTAGAAACTGTTAGATTCAAATAAAAAAAATTTCAAAAAATTACAAAAATAATGAATTCTTTTTTCATTCTCTTTTCTTCAGACAACTATTTATAAATATAACTTATATTAAGACGTATTTCAAACCAGTCACATGAAAAAAAATATATTAGTGTCAATTAATTCAATTACGGTATTTGAACCTCGGGAAAACAACAAAAAATCCACCGCTGTCTATACACTTCCAAGCCCATTAGGTATTTCTATTCTTTAACTTTTCAATCTCACTGAACATGTCATAAAAACACAATGCTGGTAAATCTTCATACAACTAAAAAAAAATAATGACAATTATTCTCATATGATGAAATTCTTTCATAACTTTTAATGCAAATAATTATTTTTAGAAATGTTTGGCAACGTATGGTATATATATAAAGAGTCATTAAAAATATTTTAAAGTAGCAAAAAAATTTTAACGTCATTGTTTACTTGTCCTACATTTAAGTGAATACAGAAATATACATTTAACAAAATAAATCAGTTGTTGCTTAAAGAAGGCAACGCAAGTGTCATGTAATGTAACATTATTAAAAAAAATTGCAAAAGTTCTAACCAAGAAGACGCATATTTTTGTTTATACAAATCAATAATTTATAAACGCCTTATTTGTACATATAATTGGATTCACTTACAACATACAAAAGTGTGTGCATTTCATTAGATTTAAAGGCATAAAATGCACACGCCGTCCATTTCACACTTGTTTTATTCGTCATGACGGGTTAGCGCCACTTAAGTTTACAAATACAGTAGGCTTAGTTATTCTTTTATTGTATTGAATTAAACCTTAGATATGTAAGAAATTAATTCCTCTTTCGCTAGACGTGATTTTAACTTTCTCGTTCGAAGCCTCCGATTTGATCTACTTCGCGGGCAAATTACTTTAAATGTTGTGAGCCACTCTGTGCTTAGTTTTCGTTTGGCGAAAACAATGCTTTGAAAATAACGGTTTGCGGTAATGTATTGTTCAGAAAACATTTGTATGAATAAAATGTGTTTATGTTTTAATATTGTAGTAAGAAGCCAAATCGAATTTTCTTTTATCAAATATCTGTCTGATAGTTTTACTTTTCTTTTTGATTAGATCTTCTTCAATATCTTAATTTTTTAACGTGGATGCTTTAGTATCTGTATTTATAAATGGACGTAACTACCTATTTCTAAGTATTGCTTTGTTTTTAAGTGGGTTCTTAAGCCAGTGATACAACATTGAGTGATTTTCAAAAATTGAGAACACATTAGGCCTTAAGACGTATTTAATTAATGCCATTAAACTTTAACATTAGTCACCAAAATTCTTCATATGTGGTTTTGAAAGAGCCATACCCGCAATTAAAAATAATAGATTAGGTTTTGTACATGCATTAATGTAATACACCTTACGCGAATAGCTAATAAAATTGCTCTAAAAAGTTACCACAATTCAATGGGATTATCTTGAATCAAGGTAAAGGCAGAAATTATTTAAATGAACGTAAAGAAAAATATACTTTACTAACACGACGACGGATTGTTTGCGAAACCACCCATGTTTTTTGCGCGAGTCAAATGCCAACTGGCGAGTGAGACGTCGGCGCGGCGGCGCCGCTATGTCCGAGTGCATGCGAGATGCAGAGCGACGGAGCGGCAACGTCGCGCTAAGCGATTCAAAGAGCGGCAAATTTGTCTGAATTTTGCGCGATTTGTCTACAAATTCACGATGTGGATCCACAAGCAGTGCGGGATCCCCCAGGCCTTCAGATGATGCTGGATCCCGCGGGACTGCGGGATTCCACTTAGCTGTATTGCAATCCCTAGTCTCAGTGCCTGGCTCCTGTCAAGCTTATACGCCTATAGCCTTACAGTCTTTCATTGACATGTACCTTATTAAGTAATGCGATTGTAGTCTCGTCTTTATTTGCTGTCAGCCATGCACACGGAGCTCAGAAGGGAGACGCTAGCCATCAGTGTGTACCTAACTACGTTTTGCTAACTAATCAAACCATCTTTCTTTACAATAAATATATTTTAAAGTTTCTCTACTTTTAAGAGCAATGCATATATTTTGAACCCTGTTTTGCTATGCATTTTGGTATCAATTCTGTCAATTACAATAATAAATTAGTTTTTCTGTCTGTCTTTCGCTTTGCTCGAAGACGTTAATTTGTTACATAGATTCTTCTGGAAGAGAGGAAAGGGAAGGGGGTCAATTTTCCCTTCAAATAAATATTATCAGAATTTAATAAAGTTTCCTTTATTTCATGTTAAACGATCTTTACGCCATTGTATATACCTCGACAACGCGACAAATCGCATACTTCATAAATTGTAAAACTATTATTTTAAACATACTCCCCTCACATGCCTCTTCTGCATATATTAAGTTTTCTTTATATTATATTAGTATTTTTTTCTTCGTATGAACTTTTTTTTCTATTCAGAAATTCCTTACAAAACACTTAAAAGGTACATTGTTTTTATCAACAGTATACTTATTTTGTAGCATGACTTTTAATTTGACAGATTTTTAGTATAGTCTCTATTCCTCTCTATTCCGTGTTATTCCTACTGCCCGCAGCTATTGCATTGTCGATGCTTTCTTCACTGCAGTCGTGAAAGGCCCTTGGTGTATTGCACACATTGCTCTTTAGAAACTGCCAATAAGTTTTAATTATTCAAATTCCTACTCGGTTCAAACCTTGGCGTTTTAATTAAATTAGCTTTATAACAAATATTTGAGTAGATTTACATTTTTAATATGTTTGTTTTTGTAAAATTACGTGTGGTGTTAACATTTCAGTTTCGATTTAAATTCGGAATAAAATAATTCGAATTTCAATACTTTTTGGTGATATTTTTGTGTAGAATCAATTATGACTATTTAATGTGTTAAAAAAATAATTCATTGATTCACTTACTATTTTATTACTTCTTTGGATGCACCGGAACTTGGCGCACACGTGCTTTTGAAATATAATATATTATAATTCTCACAAGTTAACATCACTTATGAATGTTAACCCAGTCCATCTGTTATTATTACCACATTTCTACAGCAATAATTAAATAAAGTTGAATTAAAAAAATAAATATAAGAAATTTTTCGATTTTTACATTCATTTTGATATCAGTAATTTGTACTGCTTCTTTAAAGAAAACATGCTAAATCTGATCCAACCATACAACTTACTTAGTCCCACACCTTTTTCATTAGAAAAATCTGGTCTAAATTAAAAAAAATTAAGAATTATACAACTAATTTTATAAAATAAATGTTTTACAAGTATGTTTATACTTCACTTAAGATAAAGTAAATTTCTTAGTTACTCGTGTCAAAAGTAATTTATACATTCAGTGTAAGTTTTAGCCGAAGCGTCAGAAAAGCATAGCGTAATATTAGCCTAACAACTGCAAGCGCGCAAGGAAAGAATATATATATATATATATATATATATACATACACACACACACCTACCTAATATGTGTGAGTGTTTGTGTTTGTACATGTGTGTACCTATATATAAAACATTTTCAGCAGTTTGTAGAACAAGAAATGAATAAATGATACATAATACATTCATTTCTTAAACTATAATAAAAATTATATCCATCACATTTATTACTTCCTAGCTTTATCCCACGGTTTGCTCGCGTTTAAGTAGATTTTGTCGTTCAATTCAGGTTGTCGGTCGACACAGGAATCAAAACTTTTAAATTCCATTAATTAATAATATAATTAACTCATTTAATTCAGGTTGTTGTTCAATACGGATAGAGGTTAAATATTTACAAAAGAAAAAATACTACATAATATAAATCTGGGTTAAGTGTTGGAGAAGAAAAGAAATAGCGGAGTTTTTGTTAGTAGAGTAATAGTTTCTGCCTTATCGCGAATTTAAGATTTCACTCCATATTAAATTTTACATACAGTTAATTAACATCCCTTATTAACTCCGCTTGTAATCTATATCTTACATAGTATAAAACAAAGTCGCTTCCCGCTATCTGATTATCATTATGAATGTTTAGATCTTTAAAACTACGCAATGGATTTTTGATGCGGTTTTTTTTAATAGAGAGATTGATTCAAGAGGAAGGTTTATATCTATAAAACATGCATAATATAGTAGAGAAACACTGATAATTTTAGAGGTTTAGAGGTGTATGTTGTGATGAATTGGTAGAAAATCACCATGGCAACGGCTGTAGCATTGTTGATGCTTCATTCGTATCTATGGCAACGACTATTTCATTTTTAGTGCAGTCCTCATCGCCGTTGAAATTTTGCGGGGAATTGAAATATAAAAAATTGCTCTTTTGTTTCCAAGTATATATCCTACAGACTTGAAACTTGACAGTAATGTTCCTTATGTTACGCAGGATGACGTTTTCCGAAAATCAGCTCCCAAGGGTGGTTGAGCCCGTGCAACAGTGGTTACTTCGTCTCCATGGCATTGGGCATCGCTTTGATTTCTTTTTCCATTCGAGGCGCTGCAGTGGCTTACCCACAAGGAGGGGCATGTAAAATGAGCGGCGCAAGAGTGTACTGCCTGCAGACTGCCGAAGCGAAGTACGGGTATATCAGTTGTACGTTGCGTGCTCGAGAGTCGGGAAACCATCGGTGCTATTCGTTTTCTCTCCAATACCTTAAAAAAAATTGGTTGTCTGAAAAGTCGGTTTACGGACGAGAGTTTAACGTGACAACGTCATAACAAAACATTGATGAAATGATTGATCCAGAAGAAAAGGAAATATCATATTCGGCCTGAGACTGAGCCGTAATAGGTTTTTGCAACCAAACCATTTAGGCATTAAAAATATTATATTATTTGAGGAAGAATTTTTTTTTAAATTTTTCTATCTGTTGTGTGATAAAATCCACCTTTGCATACATTTATGAATAAAAATGAATAATTTTTATTGAATTATCACTATTTTGTATGGATACAAAGGATTGAAATGAAATGTACCATTTAATTAATAAATTTACTTTTATTTGCATTCATTAATTCAAATATATTTATTACTTTTGAAATGTTGTGTACGCCGTATTTATTTTTATAAGTATAAAAAAAATCGCAGCTGCCGGTATTCGAACTGACAACTTTCGATCTTATAACAAATACGCATCCCAAATATATCAAACTTATTTATAATGTGTTACAATATTTTTTAAAACATTGTGCAAAAGATCCCGGGTGTAATTTGAATTATTATGTGTAACTGTTAAACGCCATTGTTGGTTCAAAACGTATTTGAATATTCAACACTACTTTTAAATAACCGTACCGATTGTGCTGAAAATCGGTGGACGATCGTTAAATTACATAATATTAATAATTCAAACGACGAAAATATGATTGAAAAGTCAAATCGATGGTTGTTCCAATCGAGTGGAATAGTGATGCCACGCATGCGTATGAGCATGAAGAGATATGCCACGCATGCGTACAATGAGCAAACAGGACACATTCGTAGTGGGACATCCGTAGTGGGACACTTTTTCGTGCGTGCAGCCGGCGTTCATCGATTTATTAGACGTTGTCACGTCAAAAACATTGTAATAAATTAATTGCCAGGGTATTTAATTTATTATTACTGTAAATGGGAGATTTGGTCTTCTTTTCCCTGTAGTATAGCCGTGAGAAGCCGGGTCGGCCAGCTAGTCCTTACTAATATTATAAATGCGAAAGTAATTCTGTCTGTCTGTTTGTTACCTTTTACCGGCTGAACGGCTGAACGGATTGTAATGAAAGTTGGCAAGGAGATAGATTACATCCTGGGGATGGACATAGGCTATCGTTTGTCTAAAGAAATAAATTTTATACGGTTAAAAAAAATATATCTTAATTTTATGTAATTTCTGTCATAGATATACAAACTGTTAGTGTCATTCCTATATGTCTGCCGAGCAATAGCTTTCAAGCTTTTACGTTACGTTGTGCAATTGTAAGGAATTGAGTAGAGTGTAAGAAAAATTGAAGCTCTGCATCGTAGTACCTCAATACACCAGTAGATGTCACTGTTAGTTTTTTTATTAATCGTTTTATAGTTTGCACATCCTAACTAATATTATAAAAGCGAGTGTTTGTTTGCTACGCCATGAAATTTTCCATAGAGATAATTTATGGGCTGGAGAGTGACATAGGCTAATTTTTATGTACAGTTCCAGTGGAATTTTGTAAATACCTCTAAAAATACGTAATTATCTATTGTTATATTTTGTTTGGTTGATCGCAAGGTAAATTTAGGTCGGCGGTCGTCTCTCGGGGCGCGCGCATCTCTCTCGCGGGCTGTTGGCTGGGAGTTCCCTGTGCCCTATTGGGTGGGAACCACACATAACTTAGAAAGTCACAATTTAGAACTGTCATAACTTAGAAAACTTCGAAAAATCCACGTAACTTAGAAACACACAACTTAGAAAGATCATAACTTAGAAACACACAACTTAGAAACACACAATGCAGAACCACGCAACTTAGAAACGTCATAACGTAGAAAGTCACAACTTAGAAACATACAACTTAGAACTGTCATTACTTAGAAACACGTAACTTAGAAACACGCAGCGCAGAACCACACAACTTAGAAACGCCATAACGTAGAAAGTCACAACTTAGAAACACACAACTTAGAACTGTCATAACTTAGAAACACGTAACCTAGAAACACTCAACGCAGAACCACACAACTTAGAAACGTCGTAACGTAGAAAGTCACAACTTAGAACTATCACAACTTAGAACTATCACAACTTAGAAACACACAACTTAGAACTGTCATAACTTAGAAACACGTAACTTAGAAACACGCAACGCAGAACCACACAACTTAGAAACGTCGTAACGTAGAAATTCATAACTTAGAACTATCACAAGTTAGAAACACACAACTTAGAATGATCATAACTTAGAAACACATAACGCCGAAACACGTTACTTAGAATTTGAATGAGAAGGTGTAAATATTTTGAAAGGACTGTAGTGAGAAATATTTTTGTTTGCACTCCCTGCATTCAGAGCTGCACTCTTGTTGCTAAATAGTTACTTTCGCGTTCAGTTTGGTTCTCCCTTTATAGATGGCGCTGTTAGTTCCACACATAGCTAAATTGACTTGGTTTGCTCGCCACATCTGAACGACACGTTTATTTTATTCCTGTTTTCAATGATTAAGATTTAATTTGTGTTAGTAAAACAGTTGTTTTTTGTTTGTATAGCTATAATAAATTAATTGATTACATAATGAGCGTTGGGCTGAATTCACATGTTTTAATAACTACATGTTAACCCAAGAAGAAAAAAAAATTGAATTAATTTCCCCCGTTTCTATGACGTCGTTGTTGACGGAAATTTAAAACGAAATAAAAAAATCTATATAAATTAAATTTTATTATCTCATTTACTTTCGTTGTAGCGTCATTAGGTATTCTTTCTCTCGAAGGTAAATGCCATTTAAATATTATAAAATTTTTACATTTTTTAATTGTAGCGTTAAACATAATCTTGAGAATATAAATACAGAATGTATGTATAATAATCGTTAAAACTTTAATAAGTAAGAAATCACGTAATGTAGAGAAAGCAGAAATATTAAAGTTCAGACGCAGGGTAGTTATTAAAGATTTTTAAAACATTTTTAGATAAAAAAGCGTTGCAAATTTTATATATGAGGAACATAAAATTTAATTTTTCCATTTCATAAAATTTATATCAAGGTACTATTTTCCTGTTAATTTCCGGGGCAATACCTACTGCACAAGCAATGTTTACTGGGGATGAAGAAACCGTTTGGCCAGACAGCTGGTTCCAACATGACGGCTAGGTCATTGGAGAGGTGGTAAAATATCAAGATTCATGAAATGATTTCTAACCTAGCTTTCGCGTTTGCGCTACCTCGTTGTATTATACGTTGTGCATTTCCGAGTAACTATCATTACTTGATGTGAGATATAGAAGTATTTTTAAGGTAATTAGGTTTTAAATTTAAAAGTATATATTTTTTTACAAATTTTTTCTTTGTTACTTTGATTAATTATTGTTTGCATAACCTATTTTCATAGTTTTAAAAAAAAATTCGATAACTATTTTCGTTTAATATGTCTATTCATATCTTTGAATGAGTTCCCGATAGTTATTTATAACTATTTTTGACTAATATTATAAAAATTTTGCAGGGGTATTTTCTGTTTATATATTTATCATTACTTTGAATTAGTAACAGTTTAGGAAAAATTGCTGTTTCTTTTCTTCAGCTCGTAGAAGTTTCAATAGAGTTCATGGGCGTACCCAAGGGGGGGGGGGGGGGTTTGGGGGTTGAACCCCCCCCCCCCCCCCCCCCCCCCGTAATATGTTCATTTTTGTCAGGCATGTCGCAAACAAAAATGGAAATAAAATCGGTTGTATGCATGATTTACTACATCTAATTTTCAGTTTTGATAGATCGAGACATCATGTGTACAGAACACGTCGAGAGAATCGATATTTCTCGACTCCTCCTTATCTAATATGTAGTTTATAGTTCCTCCCTCACAGGGTAGGTAGCGTTAAGTACTAAGATTTGTGCATACTGCTTGGACACAGGTTGGCGGATGGCGTTGTTTCTGTGTTGTGTAGTGTTAACGTAAACGAATTGATGCCAAAGAGGGTCTACTCTCACGAGGTTTGCATGTCATTTAATACAATATTTAATATTATTGTGAGTAACTTGTGAATTTTTCAGTTGTGGTGTTTAGTGAAAATAAATAGTCTTTCTGCATACTTACCTCATAAACTGGGGGCAATGTCGGTTCAAATTTAAAATATTTTAATTGTATAATAATGTTTTAGAGTGTAGACTTTCTGGTTAGTGGTTACATGGTCATTATCAATACTATTTCAAAATTATTTCTGTATTTAACCGTATGTAACCAAAAACAATTATTATTAAAATGCATTCACTTATGGCGCCAGCTAATCTATATATATAAAAATTTAGCTTCCGTATGTATTTGGCCGCAAAACTCGGAAAGTATACGATGGTTTGGATTGAAATTTTTACAGAACATTGCATCTTAACAGAAGAGTGTTTATATGAAATAAAAGTTTGGGAAAATCCACCGGAAAAGTCGGAAAAAAAAGTTTCTATAACTAAATATCATGGTCACCCAACTTAGTTGTGACCACGCTCGACGATGCTGTACCATATTGTCGAAGTTCAAGCACATCAGGCTACTCGACCATTGTGCCTTGACGACTATAATTTACACAAATATGTATATATATATATATTTCAAGAAAGAATAAAAAACTTTATTTAATTTGAAAGTATATTCTTTCGACTCTATTGATAAAAATACGTTTAAATTAAAAAATACATTTCGTACAATACATTTGAAAATTAAATAATTCTTATCTTATAGCTTATATCTTATATATTGCTATTATAATTTGTTATAATCACGTACGTTGTTATGATAATTGTTGATATATCAAACCGGTTGTCATATCAACCCTGTTGTCATAGCAAAATGTGTTTGTTGATTTTTCCAACAATAATCTTTTAACACTTTTGTTTTGTTTTCTAATAAGCCAAATATTGATTAAGCACAAAATGTGTCACTGTGACCAGTTTATGTGTATGGTATCATTTATAAATGTTTAATTAAAGAATGGAATTGGTTGGATTTCATCTGTAAAGTGAGTAAACTTATGTTTTATAAAAAAAATTGTGATTTAATGAAACACTATTTTCAGAATTTTGTATTCATATAGTTTTTTTATCTTGGAAATAATTTAACTTTATTTTTTCACTGGAAATATGAATTATGTAGGCTACTATCATTAAACCTTATGGTGCCAAAGTATGAAAAATCGTGTTTTCTGTGTTGTGCGAAAATTGTCAAGGCCGAAAAATCCTCTTAAAGTATATATATTAACTAAGGGCGCGGTTACACGGGAGTCTGAACTACTTCAGGTGAACTTGTTCAGCTGTTGAGTGCGGTTACACACAGTCTGAACATGTTTCGTTCGAGGCCATTTCCCATTTAACTTAAACAGGTTGGCAAAGTAGTTCAGATCGACATATCTTCTACATTAGCCTCTGATTGGCTGTTTAGAATATAAATAGTCTTTTGCAGAAATTCAAGATGGAAAGTGTTTCTGGCACAAGTTCGAGTAATATTTTACCGAATGCAACAAAAAAAATCAACAGATAATTATATATATATTTTTTAATTGATCCTGAACTTAATTTTCTTAAAACTGAGATAGGTACTCTCGCTCAAAAAATAATAAAAAATAAGTTAAAATATTTTACTGTGCATGTTGTTTGAATTCCCGATATGTAAAAAAATATTCAGCAATATGTAAACACATTCCATTTCTGCTGATAATGCTGTATAAACAAGTGAGAAAATCCCGCGTTTTCTGGATACAATTACAAAATAGAGATCAACAACACAGTCATTCGTTGATAGTAGACAATCGGTATTAGAGCTAAACACACTTTTCAGCAACTACAGTGTAACCGTACACTTTCGCGTTTGTAAACGTGTTTACTTAAACATGTTCACCTGAAGTAGTTCAGGGTCCCGTGTAACCGCGCCCTAAGACACGTTTTTCGACACTTAACCACATTCTATCGTTGTGAGTTGAGCTACCCTATTATTAGCTGCTTTTTCTCATAAAATATTGCAGAAGTTTTATGTTTCTGGGCATCGCACAGCATGTGACACTGGAAATGTGTTTTTCATATTTATTTGTTTACAATAAAAACTTCACATTTTAATTAATTTAATTACATGTTTTAAAAGTATACATTTGTTTATTTTGAGTTTATTTTGGTTAATTATAACTTTTTATTCGCTTTTAAAACTTATATTTTTTTATATATTTCTTAGTAATTTTATCAATGAAACAGTCAGTATAACTTTCATAGAAGGTTTTATATAAATTGACTTAATTTTTTTTCAATACATTCTGTGTAAACAATTATGAACGGAACAATAATTACAGAACTAATATTTCATTGTATTAAGAAAAAATTTAAGATTTAAAAAATAAAATCCATGAATATTATTTTATAACTACGTCCACTCCTCATTTTGTACATAAAAATATTAATTTTAATTACAATATTAAAAATATTAACGTAAAAATGGGATAAAAATTGTATATTTTTACTTAAGAAATGCCAAAAAATTATAGTTTATTTATTAGCGTTAAAAATTATGAATATCTAATGAATGAGTTATAAAATAATTGTTATGGTTAATTTATATTGTCCAGGGAAAAGTAACTCTTTTATTTCATCCCATGCTGGATTACATGTAAATGTAATGAAAAGATCAGGACGACCATATTTTCGCACATATGTAAGAGCGTCCTGCGCATATTCGTGCATATGTCGTGGACTACCAGTATATGTTGCAGGCAATATTGTCATCTTGCCTATGTTACTTATATCACCATCATTTATAACAGCATCTCTCAAATGTACATATTCTTCTGATCTCAGCTTTGTTTGATTGAGCCTAATGAATAGTAGTCGTTCCGACTCTATTTTCGCGTACATGTCGACGATGTACTGGTGGAAGAGCAGACGGCATTTCAGAATATGGTTTTCTTCATTTTCACGTAACATAATTCTATAGGAATAATAATTCATAGAACTACAAATCCAGAAACAGGAAAAATCAGCTTATCATCTGATTTATGCAACATCGTAGATTCAAAAGAGGAATTAGTAGACAAGGTATTCCAAAACATCGAAACAAAATTCAAAAATCATGCATGGTTGAGCGAAAGAGCCATTCTAGCGGCTAAAAATGTTGACGTACACGATATGAACAATAGTATTATAAACAGAATCGAAGGTGAAACAATGACATACAAATCTATTGATTCAGTAGTGCACCAAAATGAAGCAGTGAACTTTCCAACGGAATTTCTCAATTCACTCGATGTTCCAGGATTACCACCACATATTTTGAATTTGAAAATTGGTGTGCCAATTATATTGCTTCGAAATATCTGTCAGCCTAAATTATGTAATGGTACACGATTAGTAGTTAAAAAATTAATGGATAATCTTATTGAAGCAACAATTTTGATTGGACTTCATAAAGGTGAAGACGTATTACTTCCACGAATGCCACTTATTCCGACAGATATGGCGTTCGAGTTCAAACGACTTCAATTTCCAATAGGCCTTGCGTTCGCTATGACCATCAATAAAGCACAAGGACAATCTTTGCAAGTGTGCGGTTTGAATTTAGAAAATGAATGCTTCTCTCATGGACAGTTATATGTCGGGTGCTCCAGAGTCGGTAAACCATCTGATCTGTATGTTTATGCAAAAAATGGGAAAACAAGGAATGTAGTCCTTCCATTAGCTTTACAATAAAAATATTTAAGCTAAACACATTTTTATTTCTTCTATTACATTCCACAGCCATGCACAGTAAAATATTAAATTAAACAATGAATTAATATTAAACTGTGCCACAGCAAAGCCTGGCCGGGTTTAGCTAGTATTTGCTATAAAAATGTTTAGGATGGAACATTACTGCATTGTATGTGTTTCGATTGGTTTGCGTACCTATTTCATTTCTATTCTTTGCTGCGTTTTTTGGTTATGATTTTTTGATTTTTGAGATTTAACTTTCCAATACAATATATAAGAGAACAATATACAGTAAAGCATCAATATAGAAAACTTCAGTACAAAGAATACTTCATTATTAAGAACAAACCATTTGGTTGTTTTAAAAATAAGTCGATGGGATTTATTAAGGAATTTTCTAATTTACACAACATCAACTTTGATTCTAGTAAAAGTGGGGGAGGAAATTAGGAGTCCCCGTATAGTTGCCAGATCAGCTCACAGAGCTAATATTGTTACGGAATCCACACAAGATCATTTTAAGAAGAACTTGTACCTGCCTTTTCTTGATCATGTCCGGACTCAGTTAAAAGAGAGGTTCCAAAAGCACAAATCTCTCTTAACATCCATTCAGAAGATTATCCCATCTTACAGCAGTGATGCAAATGTAGAAGAGTTGAGGACGTGTGTTGAATTTTACAAGACGATTTTGCCCAAACCAGGGGCGAAGCCGGGGGGGGGGGGGGGGTTAGGGGTTCAACCCCCCCCCCCCCTAGCACCAAATCTTTAATTAATTTCTTATTCATCACTCAAACAAATTTCATATTAAAATTAATAAAATTTTTACCATTACAATATTTAAATTTAAGTACCGAAAACTGCTAAAATAGCACTATTTTACACCTTAAAATCAAAATTTCCCCGCTTTAATACGGTGTTGGGGGGGGGGGGCATGCTTCTTAACACCCCCCATACACACTTAACACCCCCCATACACAAATCCTGGCTACGCCACTGGCCCGAACACACCATATTTGATGCAGAATTTTCTATTTGGAAAAACAAATGGATGAAGGAAGACCCCAAGTCAAGACCAGCCAATGCATTGGATGCATTTGCTGCTTGTAATAAATATTTTTTTTCCAAATGTGAAGAAGTTACTGCAAGTTCTAGCGACACTTCCAGTATCAACTGCAACCCCAGAACGGACTTTTTTAACATTATGGAGGTTGAAGACTTATTTGAGAAACTCTATGGGCGAGACGAGATTGACTGGACTAGCACTTCTTTCTGTGCACCGCAGTATACAGGTGAAAACAGAAGAAGTTGTCTCGAGGTTTCTGAAAATGCCCAGGCGCATTTCTGTATCAACTTGATTTGTATTTTGTTTCTGCAAATAATTGATCACATTTGCTGTCTTAAATATTTTTATTATCTAATTGAGCATATTTCTAAATAGTTCAGTAATTATTGTATACAATAATTGAAATAATTACGACTGTAATTTGTAATTCCTACTTAACATTAACATGTTATCTTTTGTGTGTATGTTTTAAATGTAAAAAAATTATTTGATGTTTTATTTTTGTAAGCTATAATTGTAATTTAATGAGGTAATGTCAAATGTGTCCTAAAATATTTTAATTTAACGTATTTATTTTGCTCATTTGTAAAGTTAGAGCTTTTTGAAAAGCAATTAACCTCAAGCTTAACTTTTTATGCAAAAATATAACATTGCAGTAAAAAACACACTTTCGTTGTTGTCAATACTTTTATTATATCTGTGTTAGTTGGCTAATTCTCTGTTTACTGGTTCAGGTGCTGAACATAGTCATGTCAGTGTGTATGAAGGGGAAGCCTACGTTTCACAAAGGGTTGAGGACCAACCCGAACATGCCCGAAGACTTAACCTTCGGCCAACTTCGGGACTTTGTTTTTCTTTTAACAAGACGCGGGAGTTCGCTTCGAGCCTTGGCCGAGGACGGACGCATCAAGCGGAGCTGCGAGATTCCAGGAACAGCCTGTTTACTCGCGTACAGGCCAGGTGGTATTCCCAGGTTTTTCTAGGAAGTGTAAGCGTGCAAAACAACCCGGGTTGTAGCTAACCCTACAGCCTAGCCACAACCCGGCTTAATACCGGGTGCATGGTCAGTGGGTGTTAGTGCGTTGTAGGGTGTAACTAGCGACATGACTGATCAGTTAAGTGACGAGCAGGTGATGCAGGAGTGCATCGATGTGCCCCTGCCGAGCGACGACGAAACCGAAATGTCTAGCGACGACGGCTTTACAACAGTCATCTCAAAAAAAACAAAAAACGGGAGGAAAGGACGAAAGACTGCGCCCCCCACTGACGAACCCCGCGATCGCCAGGCAGCAGGCCGAGCGACTTCGCAAGCAGCCCGTCAGAAGGGCAAACAACTCGGCCAGTCAAACGGCCGCCAACACGTCCGCAGGTTCGAGCCCTGCCCCGCCAAACCCTGCCCCTCAGGCAAAGAAAATGGAGGTGAAACCCCTGTATGTATTCGTGGATTCTGGCCACAGCTACCCGGCCATTAAAACAGTGCTGGATGCAGCACTGCAGGAGCGCTGGTCGTGCGTCAGTCGCGGCCATGACCAGCTCATGATTCACACTGCCACCGTGGAGGAGTACCACAGGGCAGTGCGTGCACTGGAGCAGGCCGGAGTGCAACACTCTGTGCTGCTGCAACGGGACGAGATCCCGAACAAGTTTGTGTTTTGTCGAGTGCATAGCAGCACTGACAAACAATTCATTCAGGCTGAGTTCGCCGCAATGGGGCTTCCAGTGCAGAACTTCTGGTTTCTGTACAACAGGCAGACAAGGCAACCTATAAATAAGTTAGTTGTAGAGCTCCCGAAGGCCGTAAATCCAGAAAGGATTTACGACCTGAAGTCATTCGTGTTGAGGACTATCGACACCCCAAAGGCCCCCTCCAATGTGGCAACTGTCAGAGGTTTGGCCACCCTGCAAAAGGCTGCAGAGCCTTCCCTGTGTGCCGATGGTGCAGCCAAGGGCACAAAACCGAGGTTTGCCCCCAGGGAGGTGACAGGACGAAGGCAAAGTGCGCGCGATGTGAAGGCCCGCATTGCGCCAATTACAGAGGCTGCATGGCCTACAAGAGGGAGAACTGGCGTCACCTCCCGCAACAGGAGCGGAAAGACAGAGAGCTGCAGTCCAAACGCGCAGTGCGCGAAAACAAGCGAGCAGCAGCCGCAGCTCAAGTCCGCCCGCCCCCACAACAAGCCGGCCCCTCAGGCTACTGACCCCAGCCCCCAAGGCAGCCGTGGCGAGCCCCGAGCTACCCCGCCCCCCCACAATGGCAGAGCCCTAACCAATATTCAGTGTTGAGCGATAGACATGAACTGGAGTACCCCGTCTTGGCAAACCCACCCAGGTCTAGAGGCAAGCCCCTGCCCCAGAGGCCCCCGAAGAAACACCATTCGGGGCACAAAAACGGTAAAGGCCGGGCGCAAGGTCAGGTGACGGATCAGCCAGGTACTAAGGCGCCACCCAACTCCACCCCTCCCCCCAGTGATTCCAAGAAAGTCGCGCAACAACAAGCCAGCCCGTTGCAGACAGACTCACCAACAGAATTGCCAACTGCTTCACCGCAGTTAAAACCCTTGGAGAATCCAGCGATGGGCGCGAGTGACTTTCTGAAGCTCGTGGGCCAATCGGATGCCATTGCACAGAACCCTAACCTGGCACACGTCCTGGAACCAATGTGCATTTTCATGGCTATTTGGTGTAATCCGTCCAAGTCAATAGAGGACAAAATAAAAGCCACCATGGGCTTCGTGACAGCATTAGCGGCCAGCTTTAATGCCGCACACCCTTAATTTAGGTTCTGCCATTAATACTACCCCCGTAGACAGTAGATTAAGTACCATCCTTTACTGGAATGCACGAGGAATTAGAAATAAAATAATCGAATTTACCGATCATTTAATTAAACATAATATTAGAATCGCGGCGATAAACGAAACACACTTAATTCCAACAGATCGTCTAACTATCTTAAATTACACTATTTATAGGCGCGACCGCGATACCAGAAGTGGAGGGGTTGCCCTACTAATCCACAGAAGTATACAACATAGTGAATTTCATTTACCTGAATTTAATAAATTAGAAGCTGTTGCAATTACTTTTAAAGTCAATAAACAACAAATAGTGCTTATTTCGATGTATGCACCACCGGGGAGGTCACTAACTGAAAACGAGCTGGACATCTTATATGGCTCAGCTCCCACATTTCTAGCAGTCGGCGATATTAATGCCAAGCATAAAGACTGGAACTGTCGGAGCAATACAGCCAATGGCCTACTGCTGCAAAGACACGAGTCTAACAAAAATTATCACGTACATGCTCCCTCAGAGCCCACTCATGATAGCGGAGTACTAAGGCACAACCCCGATATTTTATATATTGCATTAAATAAGAGAGTTCAAACGGGATTTGAACTCAGAGTTTTTCACGAAATGTCGTCTGACCACTTTCCAGTACATCTACTATTCGATGACGTGGACACTGACATCAGTCCTCCGAGAAAAATTAAAGACTACAAGAAAGCTGACTGGAGAGGCTTTCAGACGTATTTAGTCGATAATTTGCCTGCAGCCGATGCTGCCAACTTCGAAACGAAAGATAACATCGAATCAGCAGTCACTGAACTTACAGTTAAAATTAAAACTGCAATTAACTCGTGCATCCCAGAAAAGGTGGTTAGATTTAAGCAAGATGTACTGCCGGTGTATATTAGGGATTTAATTTCTCAGAAAAATAGATTAAGGCGCGAATATACTCGACGTAGGCAGCGCGACATTAAAGCGAGAATTAATGAATTACAGAAAATAATTTCCGATGAAATAACTCTATGGAGGAGCAGCCAATGGGAGACGAAAGTCTCTCAGCTACAGGTGCAAGATGGTAGCACCTGGAGTATGACAAAGCGATTCCTTCATAAGATAGATAAAATACCTCCGCTACAAACTCGCACTGGGTTCGCTTTTACACCGACAGACAAGGCACAAGCCTTCGCGAATACCCTTGAATTAGCCTTTCAACATAATATCGAACCCTGTGACCCGCAATTTAATGCCGGAATATACAGAGACCTTACAATTAAACTTAATCAGCCTTTAACTTCAAAACCTTACTTAACTCAATCTCAGGAAGTTAAACAAGCTATCAGGCGTATGAAACCACGTAAGGCACCGGGAAACGATTGCATTCAGGCAGTAGTCCTTAAGAAACTGCCCGACGAAATTTTGGAATACCTAGCTCAATTAATAAATAGAATACTTAAACTACAGTATTTTCCATTGCAGTGGAAAGAAGCGAATGTGATAGTTTTTCATAAATCCGTAAAAGATAAGACACTGCCCCAAAATTATAGGCCCATTAGTCTGCTGAGTACATTGTCAAAAGTAGCCGAATGCATAATTCTGCAGCGACTAAATGCTCACATTAAAGAAAATAACGTACTGCCGGACGAACAATTTGGTTTTCGCAGCGCGCATTCAACAACGCATCAACTGGTCCGTTTGACAGAACAAATAATAACTGCGTTCAATCAGAATAGCTATAATCTCGCAGCGTTTTTGGACATAGAAAAAGCCTTTGAAAGAGTACTTCATGAAGGCTTAATTTATAAATTATATAAAACTGGCTTCCCCGATTGTTATATTAAATTACTGGCCTCGTATTTAGAAAATCGATCGTTTAGAGTCACGACAGAAGGAGCACAGTCCGATTTAAAAATAATTAAAGCAGGAGTCCCACAAGGCAGCATTTTGGGGCCGGTTTTATTCAATATTTATATCCATGATATGCCTAAGCCCGCACACCGATCAGTTCAGTTTGGCTGTTACGCGGACGATACGGTATTGTTTAGCAGATCTAGTATTCTAGAACTCGCAGCAGACAGATTGCAAACCGCGTTAAATTCAATAGAACAGTGGTGCACAAAATGGCGAATTAAGGTAAACCCTACTAAATCAGAAGCTATAGTTTTTTACGCGTAAACATCTCCCGCCACTCGAAGATAGACCATGACTAACACTTTTCAATGAGCAAATTCCTCACAAAAATGTTGTTAAATATTTAGGCGTGCACATGGATAGGAAACTACTATGGCGCGATCACATAGAGGCGAAAAGAAAAACAGCTTTCACTAGGCTCATGGCCCTCTACCCCGTCATGAGCAGACGTTTAGGTAGCTCTGTTAAAAACGGAATAATAATTTATAACGCACTAATAAAACCAATAATCACGTATGCAGCGCCGGTGTGGGCAACAGCAGCGAAATCTCACTTAATCAAGCTTCAGAGAATTCAGAATAAGAGTATTCGTATTGCGACAGATGCGCCTGTGTATTGCCCCGTAAGGGCTATGCACAGAGAGCTCAAACTCGAACTTTTAAAACATTATTATTTCCGAACTGCGCAAAAATTCTATGATAAATGTGCCATAAGCAGAAACCCATATATTTCATCACTGGGCGAACAAGATCCAGAGTTGCATGGAAAATATAAAATGCCAAATTCAATCTTGGCTCACAGACCTCCGTAGTGTGCTGTGGCTGGCTGAGCGATCGGCCAATCAGTCTCCCGCGAGTTGAAACTTAAATTATAGACATTAATGAATAATTAGCTAATTCAAAATGGTCCGAAGCACGCAGGTGTATGTACTAACCGACCTCTGGGTTCACTGCCTGTTGTGTTAGGGCTGACTCCCTATGCACGATGGGCATGGCCCGCCTGGCAGGCTTCACCTCCAGTGCCGGTTGTGTTTCTGAAATACATGGGATTTTGAATTACAAGCTTGCAACAATGCCAGAATGCGAATAGGTCTTGACTTAATTCACCTGTAACTTTATACACCGACAGTTCCTCTATATTTAACTAGTAGTATAGTAGTAGATATTAGAGATTTGTAAATTAGTAATAAGTCCTAGATACTTAGTAATAGTCATCAAAAATATATATTTCTAAAATAATAATAAAAAATCTAAAAAAAAAATTTCAAAAAAAAAAATTTTAGTTCTTATTTTAGTTTTATCTTAAGCACTGCATGTCCATCCCTGAGTTGGGTGTTAGCATATTTCGTAACGAAATGCCTAGTTTGTAAGTCATTTATCTTATTTCTGTTTTAGTTTCTTAGTTTTTTAGGTGCTGACTGGCGGCGGAGTGAGTGGTCAGTGCAACCACTCACCACCAGGGGCGCTTGCGTCCCTGGTCACTAAATCCAGTACTGAACAACTGGAAAAGCGGACCACGAGTCCAAGTGCCCAACCCCTGCATGGTAGACTCTTTTCTACTCTGTCCAACACTTCATCCAGACCATCCTCTGTCTCCTGTAAATTCCTACACGTAATGCATGCCAATTTGCATCCCGCATGAATGTGCCCAGGGTTTTCCCTGTGTCTATGCAGGTTTTACCTGGGCCCAACCTATCTCTAGTTATAGTCTAGATTTAAGAGTGAGGGGAGTTAGTCATGGCGCCAATCGCTGCCATGGCTGGCCAATCCCCTTCTAGCACATGATGCATGCGACCCTCTCCTTGCATGGCTAATCCCAGCATGACTAGGCGTATAGGCTTCGGCCTGAGACGCACCTAGGTCCCTCCCTAACCCGGACCCCTCCAAAATACACTTAGTTTTAGTTAGGTTAGGAAAAAAAAAATGAAAAAATAACAAGACGCGCGGGAATTTTGATTAGTGAAGGCCCACCGCCCATACTTAAGGACTGAGGCTATTCCTATCTTGCAGAATCTCGTCACTGTTCAACTATGTAACAGAACTTAACTGAATTCAACATGTTTCAGGATAATTATATTTAGTTTTGTATCTATAGCATGTTTCAATTGTTTTTCATGGAAAATTCAAAATCAGCTTTATATATTTACAGCTTAAAAAATTTATTTTCTTTCCGGGAGGGTGCCAGGCTAACTTATGCAGCTGTTTGGTGGGTCGTCGGCCCCAGCTTTGTTCATAAGGATCGTGGCAGTGGTTGAATTACTAACTAGAGAAGTAGTATCACACTCCTCAGGCAGCATGGTTGGCTGATGCCTAACTTAGGTAAGGGGGCACTGTAAATCACTGTCAATTTGTTCTCGCATTTATTGGCATGCTATGCATTGCGGTGTTACACTATGCGTTATACCTTATACTTTACCCTGACAAAAATTTCTGATTGCTTCGTTATGTGCTTACGTCACATCTAACAGCAGTCTTATTGGGGATTTGCATGGAGTCGGCCATACCCGTAAGTTTTTGAATTACGACTCTAACTCTACGAGCCGTGAATCTACAAGTGCTTTAATGTCTTTGTTTGGGCCAGCAGACATATGCACGGCTACATTAAATTAAAACGCTTACCTCTGGAGTCAGCGAGTTCCATAATTGTCGACCCTGCGGCGTGGTCACGTGGCAGGGTTAAATCTAAGGCGGTTGGGATAAGCCTGGCTCCGCAAAGATGACCCAGGGATGTGTGGGTAACGAGAGAAAAAAGATTTAGAGGTGAGAAAGTCTATAAAACATTTACCACAATATTTCAAGACATGTGTGTGAAAATGCTGAGAGTTAATATTGTGGTCATTCACTAAAAACTGGTTTCATTATATTTGTGAGGTTCATACTGTGCAGCTATACTGCATGACTATTAAGTAAATTATATAAACAATTATTTTATGCACAAATTACTACATTCTGTTTTTCACCATAAAAGTAATTATGCATAAAGGTACATACTGAGGTTGTTTAAAACAATAGCATGTTATGAGACTTTGTAGTGTCACCTGATGGTATAATGTAAAGAGGAAATATTACTGTGTAAGCTCTGTGTTAGTAATGCCTTTGAATATATATACTGTATAAAGTCGCGAGTGGATAGGATTTACTCTACGTTTTTCAAAAGCGTAAGATGAGCAGCTTGGGAACTTCACCGCTGCAGTGCGCTGCCGTAAAGCCCTGTATCGTCTTAGTTGTTATTTACACGTTAGAGCGCAGCCCTGTCGCCCGCTGTCATTCCCCGCACCCCCCACCTATCATTCACTGCAGCTCAAGTTCGTTCAACAGGAGGGGGAAGGGGTGTTTGAAGAGTTCGACACTTGTCCGCTAGGGACCACCACAAGTCGATGCCCTAGAGATGGTGGCGATTTCGGCGGTGAATTAACCAACTACCTCAAAACCGTATTAGAAGTTTTAACCTGGGCTGGCGACTTCTATACAGTATATATATTCAAAGGTAATGCTCAGTATAGAAATTCAGTAATGTATGAGACATTTGCAGCCTAGATTGTCACTAAAGAATATTTTTTTTATGAAAAAAAAAACACATAAATATTAATTTTTTTTTGTGTCCACAGTAATCTCTTTCCATTGTTTTATTTTATCCGTAACATTCCTGTATAAAACACCCTATCATTGTAGCTTTCCTAATTGTTCGTTGGTTTACTTGATACATACCAACACAGTGGGTGAATGTATCTTGAAAGCGATACCACATAAAAGGTTACATGTTACATTTAAATTTATATGTTCACTTAATAAAAAAATTCATTTATGTGCTGTGGAATGAAAAAAATGAAGACACATTGAATATTTAAACACTAATATTTTAAAGGCATAAAATCTTGCACTTTCTTTCTTGTACATACTAATAACTACAATGTGTTTTAAAGATAACTGACATGTCAAAAGGTAAAATTATTTATTATGAACGTTCAGCAAAAATCTTTACACTTTTCTTTCCTTTAAATGACAGCATTATTTTTTTCCATATAAATCACCCAAGTTTGGTAAGTTTTGAAGATAGACAATCATGAAATATAAGGTTGTAAAAAATACTCTTTATTTCTCCAAAAAAAAATTTTTATTTCACTTTCTTAGTTACTATCAATTAACTGGCAATGAAATAAAATTCTAGGTGAAATAAAAAAAGCACTATTATAACAAAAATTCACAAAATAATTCATTTTCATTGAATGTCCAAAGAATTTAATCTAAAAGAAAATGTTCTAATGTCTTCACATGCCAGCATTAAACAGAAAATAATTCTTCCTTTCTATGGAGTGTCCAAGGAGTTTAATGTTTCAGCTCATTTTCTAATTTCCTTACATACCTGCAACAAACAGAAACAATTACAAGTACTGAGAATGTAGAGAATAAGTCATATAAATGGCAATCTGGAGACAAAGTCCATAACAGAAACTGTAGAGCAATAAAGTAATACATAGTATTTAACAGAAACTATATAGCATAAAAATAATATTCATGGCAACATGATACACACCAGATGGTCAACACATTTCATTTGGTAAGTATATGTATAATTTGATAAGCTCAATAGTTTTGGTAGGCCTATCTTATTTAAATGTATACTGTTCTTCATGTATTCACAGCTTTCAATATTTTGTTTTTGTTTTTAAAATTTGTCAAGCATTCAGTTACATAAAAAATTGGAAATATCATATACCTACATCACAAAGAGTGTTTGGTGATTTAATGCAATGGCAAAATTAGCACCTACACACATAAATTAAAAAAAAAACTACTACTGCTTATAAATACAAGTGGTAACAATAGTTAACAGTACTTAGCTCTTAATGTTTCTCAGGTAGATGTATAGAATATAAACGTGTGGTGATTGTAGTATTGACTGCATTTTGCGATACTGTATGCTGCAACACTAAGTGAGATTAATGGCAGAAGAGGAAATATTTTTTGTGTAAACTTAAGACAAGCAGCCAGAAAAGTAGGTGGTTTATTTTTATGATTTTATATATAAAAATGAAACCCGTTTTCCTTGGTCACGGCATCACGCGTGAACGGCTGGACCGATTTCACTAATTTTTTTTTTTTTGTGTTTGCTATGGTCAGGAGAAGGTTCTTATGAAAGAAAAAATTAAGAAAATTGTGCGGAAAATTAGAAAATTTAAGAATAATGAATTCCTATTTCCCTTGGTCACGCCATCACGCGTAAATGACTGAACCGATTTCACTAATTCTTTTTTTGTTGTGTTTGTTATTGTCACGAGAAGGTTCTTATGAAAGAAAAAATTTAACGGAAAATTAGAAAATTTAAGAATACTGAACCACCATATATAAAATTATTTCCAAACTAACCCAACACTTTGTACAATATAAATATTTTTAAAGTAACCTTATGACATTCAGCTTTAAGCGTTTACAGTTTCCAGTGCGGCTTGCATTTGCAATGTCAATAAATAAATCGCAAGGGCAGTCGCTAAGTGTATGTGGCATCAACCTAGAAAATCCATGTTTTTCACATGGCCAATTATATGTCGCCTGTTCCCGTGTCGGAAAACCATCAACATTATTTATTTACGCGCCAGAACATAAAACTAAAAATATAGTTTATCAAAAAGCATTAGAGTAGAGAGAAGCAGTGAGGGGTACAGAGACTATTAGTTGATTTATAGAGCGCGCGTGGTATTGAGCTCATTGTTTACTTAAAAATGCCAAGTTGTTCAATAGCAATTTGTAAAAACATTAGTGGAATTATTGAATCCTATGGAATAAACACTATTTTGACAATGTATATTTTGTTTTTTATTTAATTAAATTATTAAGGTCTTTTTCAGTTATAGTGATACCAGGGAATTATGGATTCATTTTTATATGGAGGATATTATAGATTCCAGTTCAAATTGAATAGGTACTCATACCTAAGATAGGTCAGCTATACAAAATAAAGTAGTGCATCATTGCTACGCTAAGGCGGTACGAAGTTCGCCGGGTCAGCTAGTGATTTTATAAAATGTTATAGTAATTAAGTAGTAGTGTTTTGTGTTCATTGTAATTTTACAGTTTATCAGATTTTTTGCAAACAAGAAAATAAAAATTACAAAATACCTTTTGCTTCCTGAAATGCTTTGGAATCATTTTGTAAGACAGCACTGTGTTACATCAAGCAGTCTACCAATAGTTTTATAGTTTTAACATTCATGATTGCGATATCGCAAGCGCCGCCATGTGCGAGTCCCTGCTGTGCTTGCAAAAAGCTTGCTTCAATAAAAAACAAGGGCCTCATAATCAGATTTTGTCACATATGGAGTTATGTGTTTCTTGCTGCAAGTATTTCTCTCTTGGGTAATGACTGAAAAACATATCATAAAGTAAAAAAAAAAAAGTTATAATTTTTACTCTTCTTACTTTTGTTGATTAAAACAAACTTAATAAAATCTTGTGCAGTTTTAAAAACGATAAACAACTTAAAGTACCTCAACATTCTCTTGGGAAATATTTCGATACATGTCAGGATGTGAAAAAAAGTTTTTCAGAATTTTTTTCTTTGTTCATTTAAAAGCCGCAAAAAAATACAATTACTCTGTGCATTTTATTTGCTGTTAGGAGAGAGGTGGGTAATAATCTTACGTTGTGGCTTTTCCACAAACTAAAAAAAAATTAGACAAAAACTTTTTTTGACACTAGTCATAGCCCTGAATTTATCCTGAAAACAGACTTTAAATTCCTACAGGTTAGCAAGTAATCAAAGTTTAAAGCTTACATTATAATACCTGTGCATTCACACATAACTGTACGTTCTTAAAGTACAAACACTGGAAAAAAAACTTTTGGACGGAGGACATTCATATGCTTCTGTTACATCAGATATATATCTTGAGAAATAATAATGAAATGTAATATATCTTCAGTATGGTGTTCTATTATACTAGTACAGGTAGGGCTTGTTCTTAAGTATAGAATATGATACCACAGGTAAAATATATACTGTAGTAGGTATGTTCTAAATCTAGAATAAGCATGGCCATAGCATAAAATACGTTACCAGAAAGCTAGTTTAATACACAAACATATTTTGTGCAAAACAAGCATTAGAATACTCCCCAACTAAAACCCCCATATAATCATGCTAGTCACATAATAATGCAGATATGGTAATGACATAAATGTGCCATCTTAATGTCGTCATTAATGTGATAATGATATTGTGATACATACTTGTCCCGAAAGTGAAATTGGTAAAAGTTCCGTATAACATATTCAAATTAATCCCTTGATCCAGAAGGCATGATCTTGTATACATTGTTCCTGTGGTACATTTTGCTTGATGTTTTGATTTGGTACATTGAAAGAACATGGGCATACTAACTTGTGTTATTACAATTTATATATGAATGTAAAACAGTTACAAAAGAAATTATTTCACAACACCTGAGATAATTTGTTTGTCTTGTGATGTTCTAGTATTTGTTATGTCCATACTCTTTCGACGTAACAAATAAAAACAGCAAGCATCTTGTACCACAAAACCAAGGGATCAATTTGGACACGTGATACGAAAAAAATTACGTCAACCTAGGCTAAACTTTAAAACCTGTAGAGAGAAAATATGAATTAAATGATGATACATATCTCTTAATTTACACGCAAATCTGAAAGTTAGTTAAAGTTCAGTATCGCATATCCAAGTTTTTCACTTGATCCCGAGGTACATGATGCTTGCTGTTTTAATTTATTGCGTTGAAAGATCCTGAACATAACGAATACTTGTAATATAACAGTGAATAATAATCTTAAAATTATTACTAAATATGCACTTTCTTTCTATGAATTAAACACTTAACCTCACAATTATTATTAATAAGTGTTTTTGATATCCATCAACATGGCCGTGCTGTTATGAAAATAAAAACAAAGTCACGAAGTTGGCCGAAGGTGAAGTCTTCGGGCATGTTCGGGTTGGTCCTCAACCCTTTGTGAAACGTAGGCATCCCTGTATGAAGGATATGCTGCACTGCACTGTAAAGTCTGTAAGAAACCATATTTCAATACATGCTTTATATATTTAAGAGAGCTAAAAAAAATGAAATCAGGGTTGAGAGCAAGGCAAAGTGGTAAGCTAAAACGATACATAAATTTTGTATTGTAAATTAAACCAAATTTGAAAATAACTCTTCATATACCTAAAACAGTTTTCGTACGATAAAAAAAAAACCTTTTGTTCTTGAGTTAATTGACTGTATTATTTATCATAATTGTGACCAGTTCAGATAAAATACTATTACATAATCAGGAACTACAAATATGCAGGTGAGTTTTCATTTAACAAATTATGGGAAACCCCAAACCCCCCCCCCCCCCCCCGAAAAAAAATTTCTGGGTGCGCCCATGATACAGTTCATATTTCAGCGTGACTCATGTGGCTGAAAAGGTGGGTAGATCTGCTCGGTGTGACCTGCGTTATGCCCTACGTCTAAATCAGAAATGTTATTATCTCTCGCGGACTTTCTCTTCCATCACGTAAGATTGCAGCGTATTATGTCTACAGACTTTTAAGTTTCCAATGCCTTAGTAAATAAGTTGTAATGTACGTACTACGGCAGTTACCCCCCCCCCCCTTTTTATAGTTAAGTATTGACAATATAGGGTTATTCATCAATTAATGATTACATTATTTTTGATTTCGTATTTTGCACAATAAACTTAAAAAATTAATATTATGTATTTTAATGCTTCTATGAAAAAAATTCCCTTTTCCCTTTTACTTTACTCTAAAAGAACTGTGTAAGGTGATTTGGACGAAAATTTTAAGCTCTATTGCTTGCAACCAGATGACTATTTACTCCACTTTGCGAGTAGGTGAGTGGAGAGGCATTATTCACAAATGAGTTAACTAATTGTTTTCTTGAGAAAAATGCTGACACAATTACTTAATTGAATGTCTGTGGTTGGTTATGTTATGTGTAGACCTACATTATATTAGTCTGTCGCTTTTTGCCTCATAGATCTTCAATCCATTGACTAGTAATTTGAACAATTCACTTGTGTTGTTTTGTCATATTTTGACTTATTTTTTTGCAGCTGAAAGTAACATTAGGTCCTTTCCCTTGAAACACATAAAACTCCTTTTGATATATTTTTAAAGAATTCTTAACCAAAAAAGTATTTATAATTAATAAGAAGTTCATGCCAGTATGCATTCAAAATAAACTTTTTTTCTAACATACAGTATAAGTGTATAAATGTATGTCCGGAAACTGAAGTCGGTGCGTGGTGTGTTTGGGGTCCGCCATCTTGGATTGTGACATCACGGTGGCCATCTTGAATGACCTTGACTATGATCTCGCCGCCATATTGGAATCCACCATTTTGTTTCTGAAACTTTCCACAATCTTAAAATCGAATGCCCCAATCTCGAACGTTGCACTTTACGTTACGGCCGCAATCTGGTTTTTCCATCATCTGATTTTTATCTGCCGGAAGTAGTCATCTTGCTTTTCTTTCTTCTACTGGAGGTTGCCATCTTGGATTATGTAATGTCTACCATTTTTGTGTCTGCTACTTTTTCCTAGTGTGTGTCAGCTACTCTCTGTCTCATGTACATAAGTTCGATGTTCCGTTACCTACTAATGAGGCTATGACCCTAATCGCCATATTAAATTTAATTTTTTATACTTTATACATTGGCAGTTAGGTGATTCGAACCATGACAGTTCGGAACTCTGGATTAGAAACTTACGCCTTTTACCACATGACTATCGAGACATTTAACAGACTGAGAATAATATAAGGTATATATAAAAAAATGTCGCATATTCGGACTTGTAATTTTTTTCAATATGATGAAATAAAAATAGCAGAATTTGTTAGAGGGAACTGTCGCCATACTTGTTTTCAATTCACAATAATAAGAGTGCGAGTGTCACGTATTACACCAACCATAACCTAGAGGGCGCTGCCAGCATAGGCGTGCGCACGGTAGGTGCCACAGGTGCCTTGGCACCACCATTAGGGTTAACGTTATTTTGTTTTTTACAAGCAGAAATAATACACACTTACAAAAATCCGTATTATTTCCAAAAAAATATGTTTTCCACTCGTGTCGAGTTACAGATATGTGCTCATAACACTATCAGTATATCAATTATCAATCGAACCAACTATACACACGGAAACAAGCCAGGTGCAATTACTTGTGTTGTACACGTGGGCCGCGGCTACGAAACTTTTGAAATGTAAATACTTCTCATAGTTCTCCTCGTATTACATAGAATGCGCGCTCGGTGTCCACTGTTCACTCCACTCGGCAGGCGCACAGAATAATAGCCACCGTCCGCCAGGGTTTATTTAAAAAAAGAGAGAGAGTTTAGTTAGTTAAAATGATAGGCTTACTGGATAACTTATATGCAGTTGCCGACAAAATATTTTTGTTGTATTCCAAAAGTTAAAACTTTTGCCCACTCTTATTTGTGTATTTTTATTATTTTAATATTTTACATATTTTAGGTATGTTACAAAAACTCCCTTCATTTGTTGATTTTAAAACTTAACATTTGAGAATGTTTTTTCAAGCATTTATTTGGCGTCTTCAGAAAACATATAAGTACGGTTTTTCAAAGCCACCAGCATGAATTCCGTGCAAACAATTTGTGCAATTTACTTTATGGCTCAACAAAGCTTAAAACTGTAAATAGTTTAGTAGTTTTCCTGGTGATTATAACGTTCAAAGCAATAATTTGTCATAAAAAATGTTAAAATTTTTACATCTGTGTATTTAATGTTTTTGTTCAGAAACACCTTAAATAGCACCATTTTGCGCTTTCAAATCAACATTTTCCCGGGGGAGGACCCCCGGACCCCCCGCTTTAGGCTCGGGGTCCATGAATGACAGGGCTGTTGTGTAATCTGTAGGGACCGGAAAAATTCGCGGATTCAATGACCTCTAGGATAGCCTCCATTATCCTTTGCATTTCTCAAGTAAACACGCGTGTTCATTGGGTACTAAATTGTGAGGCGTCTCCACTGGGTAGCATGTGATTGGACGCTTCTTTGGCAGTGGTGTAGTTCCAAATTTTACAGTGCCGGAGCTCTTTGTATTTAAGACTCTTTGGTTCACCCATCCTGCTAATAAAAGCGGTGGGGGGGGGGGGGGGTCCGGGGGTCCTCCTCCGGGAAATTTGGAATTTCCAGGTGCTAATTGAAGCTATATTGGCAATTTTACTGGCAGAAATAACAAAAAGATTTTAACATAAACTTATATGGAGGTATTAATGTAACAAATATCGGCACAATGCCAGCTTTACATATTCGTAAGTTACGAATCGTAACACAGCAATCAACAAATCTATAGAGATATTTAGTAAAGAGCACAGTAAATTACGGGACAAGAGTAAAAAAAAAGGACACGCGCGCACATCAACAATCATTTGTTTAGAACGTTTATCGCATATATATAATTATATATATAATTATTTTCCTCCCACCAAAACAGTGGCGGAGCTTCCGCTCCTGACTCAAGAGCAGTGGCGGAGCGTCGCTCCGCTCCGCTCCGCCACCACTACAACCCTGTTCTTTGGTCGATAGTCTCTCATTGGCCCAGAGAGCTCCAGTTAAACTGCGAGCCAATAGCAGAAACAGCAGAATTGTACACATGTTTGAATTTCAGCCTATCACGAAATGAATCCGCGAATTTTTCCGGTCTCTAGTAATCTGGCACCACCAATACTGAAGTCCTACGCACGCGTATGGCTGCCACCATCTATGTTTTCAGTTCTTGCTACCAGGCACGTTAGTGTCCATCCGTATGATATGTTGGCAAGAGTGCAGGAGTATTTATTGCAAGAATGTTGTCACTTCCGCCATCTTTTCGGACATCATAGCCGTCATATTGTAATTCTGTAATTATTAACCTATATATCCGGAAATGATTCCAAAAAAGATTAAAAACAAGATCGCCCATTAATGTAATGACTGACCCGATTGATTTAAGTCTTTGGTTCAATACTTGACCAATACAAATAAAGTTTTATGTTTAAAATTTAATTTAATTCATTTAAAAATACAAAATATATATATTTACTTTCCTGATCTATCAGCTTCCAGTGAGCCGCAGATGTAGGTAGGTCGCCATATTGAAATTCTGTACTTATTAAATAAATAATCGAGAAAAATCGACAAAATATTAGAAAATTAGCCAAATTATATAGCGATTTAATCAATCGATTTCAGTCCGCGGTTCGATCATTGGTCGATGTAAAAAAAGGGATTTTAAACTAAAAATATGTTTTTTATTTCTCTCTTTACCATCTGACAATTGGATAGTTGGCCTTACAACGAAACCTCTCTCTAGACAGGCCGTATGACAAGCGTCTCCACACCAAGAGGTTTGGAAACCCCATCAGCTTACTCATGTACCATTTCAGGTATAGACAAAGTATCCCGAACCAAAAGATCTAATTCATAGATTTTCAGCATACTTTCGAACAGATCATTTACAATGTCAGCCTTGTAGGTCAAGCATATCCGAACCACGATGTATTCGTTTTCGATACTTGTTATGTTTTTACTGCTGATAAAGTCACTAAACCCGTTCAAGTCTCCTCTAGTATGTAAACGGTGATGGTAGACCTTCCACAATGATCTCTAATGACGATAGTCAGCATTACTGTTGTTGTAGGTGAAGGTCAGACTGAATTGAAGAACCTCCAAGGTCTTCGTCGTTGTTGCGACTGTTACCGTCCAGTCCGAGTAAAGATTAAAATCAACAACTCCAAATTGCTCTGGCTTCCACAGCTCCAACTGGCTACGACGGCTACAATGGCTACAGCAGCTCCAACTGGCAACAACGGCTACAATGGCTCCAACTCTCTACAACAGCTACAACTGAGTTTGGCTCCAATTGGTATCAATCATATTTAGCTCGAAACTGCCTCGATTGCTGAGAAGGCATTTTTGTTACTTATTATTTTGTTTGGTGACGATTTTTGCATATTTTTGTTAGAAATTGTAGTGTGAGAAAACAATCTTAGGTGATAAATTAAAATACAAGAAATAAAACACTTTTTCCAAAATACAAAATATAATTTATTTTTCAATAAAACACACTTGCAGGTAAAACAAGGCTTTATTGTACTATCCCGTACATCTTAGTTCATGAAGTATAGTACATTTTTCTTTAGTGATGGATATATTTTTAACATTTTGGGAAGCAAGTAGAAGTCTTAACCTATCGACCAATATTTTAGGATCTTCTCATGTAGTGTAATCAATCTCTTCTGCTGCTGCCTCCATCTTCTTTGCGCTATTACTGCCAATTTTCTGAGAAACTCGATAGTCTTCTGTTTTAAAACCAGCCTCATAGTTATTATAATCATAATCGTCCCATTGATCATCACGGAAATGATCAGAATTGATAATTTTAACATGTCGCTTCCATCGTTTAGGTCTCAGTACTTCATCACAATTGCCGATCTTGTAAGATTCAGGTGCTTCAGCTTGGTCTTCGATCTTGAAAGGTTCAAGTGCGTCATCACGTTATTCGAACTTGTCAGCTTCAGATGCTTTTATATTGTTTTCAGTTCTGCAAAGATGACTTGAATTTGCTATTGACATTTTTTTTATTTCCATTAAAGATGCTACTTTCTTCGTTAGCATTTAATTTCAAATCATTAACGAAATCTGGCATAGTGTTGTCTTTATTTCACTTTCTGGATGTTGAAGCACCGTTCTTTTTTATCATCAGTTAGCTTGGTTGTACAGATCTTGTGATGTTTATTCAAGATATTTCGTCAACTTAATGATGCTGAGTGCAACCAAATAATTTTTGGTAATGACCCAAAATACACTCCCTTCTCTCATGATGTTTAACATTTATTGCAAGGTAAATTTCTTGCTGCGATAACTACACTTGTGTCCGTTCGATAACGGCTACAGATATCGCTACGGAATCCATACTAGCTTCTGTGAATGTGGTCAGAAGCATACTGAGTGTTCCAATCTAAAACATACATTCAAGTAGGAATTTCAGTAAACCATCAGCTAGAGTTAATTTTACATTTGTTGAAAAATTCTTCTCCTAGTAGATCTGCTTTTCACCAACATGTGTCTCTTCATGTAATTGCTCACAGTGTTCGTGCTTTAAACAATATATCTTAATCCATCTAGTACAATTTACCTTGTATAATAATGCAAGTATAAAACATTCGTTATTTGTTATGTTGTAAAAGCGGTCACTGTTTTAGGCGTGATGCGGGATGCTCACTCACGATCGGAATAGAAGGAGAGCTTTGCTAGACCTCAAGCAGAAGGAGAATAGTCTTGCATGCTGTGGTTCTCAGCTGTTTTAATACATAGAAATCGACTCAGTGATAAATATAGTTTATGTGTGAGTTTCACCTGATTTAATTTGAAGTAGTAATTTGGTAACAGGAATTCACTAACTAAACGTAAAACTGAATAAAATTCCATGTCTCATATCGAAAGTAATTTGGTAATAGGAATTCACTAAATAAACGCAAAACTGAATACAATTGCATGTCTCATATCGAAAAAATCCTTGAAATGATTACCTACTTTTTTATGATTAACCAGAAGCACGCTAAGAAATTCAACAACAGTTTTGACAGGAATAACCAGGAGCACAGGGAGAACACCAACAAAATGTTGTCAGGAATAACAAGTGGCCGAGGTCAAAGTCAAGGTCATGCAAGATGGCCGCCGTGAAGTCCCAATCCAAGATGATGGACCTCAACCACACACAATGTACTGGCACCAGATGCCGGACACACATTTATATATTACTCGTATGCCACATCAGAATGTTTTAGGGGAAAATTACAGAGTAGCGTCTCCTGGAAAACAATTTGTATAGTAACTAAAGTTAAAGGTTAGTAAGGTTGCCTTTATTAATTACGTATAAAGTTTTACTTACGTACCAAATAAATATTATTACTTCTGAATTTACGCAACGAATCTTCCACTTGACGGTTTTGTATTAAACTTATTTACAAGAAGCTGCTATTTTATAAAATTACCATATTAGGAACCTATCCTAATTTTTTGTGTTACAATATAGATTTTATACTCCTTATATAAAAATTCTAACCAAATGAATAGTTCCCACAGCGTCATCTAAGAATAATTATTTCTTGAGTTTGGCTAAGTTGATTTTAGTTCTCAGTATGTGTTCTTTAATACTAAGTGGGTAGAGTGTTGGAAAAAGAAGTATGTTTTAACTGTGCGTATCCTTGCATTTGTGAATAACAGATTGTTTTGCAAACAGCCTTTCTGTTTTATTTGTACAAAACATTTATTTTAAGATATTTTCGTATGTAAGCTTTCACTTGATTCGTTTTGAGGACGATTTTGACTTTACGCCAAAATCTATAGAATTGGTTGTAGGGAAAGTGGAAAATAAGTACATTTCATCGTAGATAATTTGAGAAATTTGGTTGCTCTTGTATTATGTACTAGCCAGGCCCCGATTTCAGGAGCCAGCGCTCTGGGAAAATAATTTTTAGCCGCCCCCCTTTCGATCCAGTTCCCCGCAAAAATAATAAAACTTTTAAAAGTCAAGCTTATTTATAATAAGTTTTAAAACAGCACATTATGCAACTAAATACTAAGGTTTCTCAAAGACAAAGGCTGTGTGTATTTTTTTTATTTAATAAATGCTTGTAGCATTTTTATACGGCTGTTTTAGGTACCGTAATAAAATATGAGTTACAGTATACTGTTAAACGAATTTTAAATCTTTTTCTAAATTCTTTTCTTTAATAATTTATATTTTTAGGCATTATTTCTCGTCCCTCAAACCTTTTCGTCCAATTTTTTTCGTACCTCGAATTCTTTCGCCGCTCAAAAACTGGAAATCTGGGCGAATGCCTGGTGGACCCATATGTAAATTGGGCCTATATAGTAATAGTACATTTTGTGGATCTATAGTGACGAAATTACTAGGATATGAAGCGTAATACGAAGTTAGGTCATGAGATGTAAACATATCAATGCCTGATTATTAACTATTAATGTATACTTGGTTTATAAACACATCATTTTTTCTTATTATCATCGAGTTCTAAGGTAAAGCTGCCATGAAGTGAACGATTTTGATAAGAAATTTGAATTTTTTTATTATTATTTTCAGTATCACTGATAGAATAATATCTTTGAAAATATGATTTTTTTTACATCTGGTCATTCATATATGCTAATCCTGTATGTAACCTGTGGGTTGTTGTTTTTACACTGATTTTTTTTGCAAGTTCTCGTAAAGCAAATGCAGTTGTGAATCATGGTAGTTGAAAGTGTAGACGTCCAATAGCGCTGGATTTCAGTAAATAATAAACAGAGTATGCGGTTGTTTTCCAAGAGTTTATTTGAGAATTTTTAATATGTAATACGCTATTATAAGACATTATTTTCAGTTTGCCTCCAAAATCATTACTTTGTTTTTTAATTATATTTAATCATATAATTATGTTTATATACATGTTTGTGTGTAGGCGTGTGTATGTAAATCATGACCGTGGTTATTTTATCGTAACTGAACCAATTTTCAGTTAATTTATTTTTTCGTAACCGTGAAATTCAATCACTTCATTACCATTTGTTAAGTTTTCACACACTGTGGAAGCAGCGAACGCATATTGAAACCTAAATTTCTTGAAGTTCCATTACACATTGTGGAGCGGGCTTGAGCGGTAGATACGTGGCACTTTTCACGTGGAAGAAGTGTGAAATACATGACAGTTTAACAATTGGATGTAACTATAGTAAATTATGTTTAAGAAGTGACCACGGGCGTCTGAAATAAAATAAAATAAACAAGTATAGTTTGGCTACACCTTAAGGTGTTTACTAGTTGGCTACAAGGCTAATGTTATAAACTTCGCAAGAAAAGCAAACGCACATGACGCTACATGCAACAAGTGCAATAAAACTGCGGCAATTTATAGGTAAAATACGCCAGACGCTAGACATAGCCGACCCTGCAACTTGAAACAACACAAATGTGGAAACTATTTACATTTGGCTTATTTATAAAAGTAATTTTAATGTCAAAGATAGCAGTTCTTTGTAATTTCATTAAAAAATATTCATGTGCTTTCACTGTTTGGTAATTTCGTAAGTTTTTTTTTTTTTTTTATAAAGGGGATTCCCACTGAAGGGAGTCACCCACCAAAAAATCCATCATTTAATAAAAAAGGGTACAAGATACAATAAAAGATTGATACATGGGCACAAGGCCTGTAAGGCGACAAAAGTCTTTATTCAACAAAGCAGAGCGTCCCCGACGAGGTCGTCCTTGATGCTCAGCTACTTATTGATGGGCGAGTTCTTCATGGCTGCTGGGGGTCCGCAGGGCTCGGACGGCGCTGCGCCGTTGATGGGCCGGCGCGGAACAGCGGAGAGATGATCACCATGGCGGCGCCGAGGAGGAGGGGGTTCCCACAGTGCTACCAGTCGATGTGGAGGCCCCAGGGTCATCTGTCCGGCCCACCGGCCGCGTCGTCGTCGTCCGGCTGTCCTTCGTCAAGTATGTGATCGTAACTGAAAAGCGGACGTCGTGGGTGCGTTGCGTCGGGCGGCGGCTCTGCCAGCTGTCGAATGTACGGATTGTCGCTACGTCGGCAACGTCGGAGGAAAGTGTCGGTCGTCTGACAGAGCAGGTGGTGGAGGTGCGGAAGTCCCGTCCTGTCCAATAGTGTCTGGCGGAGCGTGGCACGAGGGAGGCCGAGGAGAAGGCGGGCACCAAGGAAATATGTGCGCGTGACAGGGCGAAGGTTGTAACGAGATGAGTGAACCCAGACCGGGCATGCGTAGATGAAATGTGAGATGACATATGAGCGATATGCGGTGAGGCGAACTGGGAGCGGAACGGCGGAGGACGGTCTCAGTACGGTGGCCAGCTGGGCCAAGACTCTGCTAGCTTGTAAACTTATCATTGTTGAGCAAAGATAGAGTTTTAGTACAAGCCAGAATTTTATGTATTTTTTGTAATTTTTTTTCTGTTTTAAATTTTTTATTAATTTATTTTTATTTTTATTTATTATTATTTTTTTTAAATTTTATGATATCAAAGAAAACGTGTGGCGGATTTCTCCGAGTGCTTCTGATTAATATGGTCAATATTATGGTGGTTTTCTCCATGAGCTCCTGATTATTATTACCAATATTATGATGGTTTTCTCCGTGAGCTCCTGATTATTCTTGTCAATATTTTGATGGTTTTTCCCGTGTTCTTGCTATCAATCCTGTGGTTTCTTCAAGTGCTTCTGACTATTCTGAGAAACCGCTCTCTGCATGGATTTTTTTGTCTAATGAGTCATGACATTTTATTTGAAGTTACATTTAATTCGATAATTTCTGCTACTAAATCAAAACTTGCAATATTTTTATCAGGTGGAATTTAAAAAAAATATCATTACTCAGTAAAATTAATAATATGCTTTGAGAAATCTGTGAAACACTGACTGGAAGAACAAACATACTTTTTCCTTGGAGTCTAGCGAAGCCATCGTTCTATTGCGATCGTTAGTGAGCATTCCGCATCCTGAATAAAAGAAATAAATAATATTTACCTGTAAGAAACACGTGGTGTCATCTGATGACAATAATTGACACTACTTTAAACAGGTTATTTTGCATGAGATAAATTAACTCTAAGTCAGTTAGAGTCATGTAGTTTCGTAGCCATGCGGCCTTTTTGCCATGCAGTCTCGTAAGCATGCGTTCTGGAAGCTTCGTAGTCCTAAAGCCTCGCGATCACGTAACCTTGAAGACTAGCAATCGCATAGTCTCGTAACCTCATGGTTCGTAGTCTCGTAGTCATGGTGCATTGGAGCCTCGTAGACTTGAAGCTACGTAAGCAAGTAGCCTTGTAATCTTATAACATAATGTTGATGGTACAGATGTATCAAAAGAGAAAATTCCGTCGAAGACAGATGTGACAATTAGCCTTGTAGACGAGTAGCTTCGTAGTCAAGCTGTATCCACGCAGTCACATAAACTCGTGTACTAGAAGCTTCGTAGCTCTGTAGCCTCGCAGTCTCGTAAACTTGAAGATTCGTAGTCACGTAGTCTCGTAACCACATGGCTCGTAGTCGTGTAGGCAAGATGTCTTGGGACCTCGTTGAATTGTAGTCTCGCAGTCTCGTAACCATGCGTTCTGGAAGCTTCGTAGTCATGATGCTAAGGAGCCTCGTAGACTTGAAGCTACGTAAGCAAGCAACCTTGTAATCTCATAACATAATGCTGGTGGTGTAATTGGAGTAAAAGAGAAAATTCCGACAAAGACAGATTCGCCAATTGGAGCCTTGTAGACGAGTAGCTTCGTAGTCAAGTACTCATGCAGACTTGTAGACCTCTATCCTCGCAGTCATGTAAACTCGTTTTCTAGAGACTTCGTAGCTCTGTAGCATCGCAGTCTCGTAAACTTGAAGATTCGTAGTCACGTAGTCTCGTAACATCATGGCTCGTAGTCGCATAGGCAAGATGTCTTGGGACCTCGTTGAATTGTAGCCTCGCAGTCTCGTAACCATGCGTTCTGGAAGCTTCGTAGTGATGATGCATTGGAGCCTCGTAGACTTGAAGCTACGTAAGCAAGTGGCCTTGTAATCTTATAACATAATGCTGATGGTGCAGATGTAGCAAAAGAGAAAATTTCGACGAAGACAGATGTGATAATTAGCCTTGTAGACGAGTAGCTTCGTAGTCAAGAACTCATGCATACTTGTATTCCTGTATCCACGCAGTCACGTAAACTCGTGTACTAGAAGCTTCTGTAGCCTCGCAAGGCGTGTATAACTCGTAACCAGCTAGATAATTTTAGACTCGTAGTCATGTGGTCTCATAGTCTCTTAGACTGGAAGAATTCTAGCCAAATATATTTGGAACCAAAAGACTGTTTTTGTCAATGACTGATGGCGCCAATGAATATTGGAGCCAACGAATATTGGAGCCAATGAATATTGGTGCCAATGAATATTGGAGCCAATGAATATTGGAGTAAATGAATATTGGAGCCAATGCATATTTTAGGCAATGACTATTGGAGCCAATGACTATAGGAGTCAAAAACCTGTTGGAGCCAAGAGACTGATGGAGCCTTTTGGAGTCTTTTAGAGCAATTTGAGCCGTTGGAGCGTTTTGGCGCATTGGAGCCATTTGGAGCATTTGGAGCCTTTTGTAGCATTTGGATCCTTTTGGAGCATTTGGAGCCTTTTGGAGCATTTGGAGCCTTTTGGGCCAATTGGAGCCTTTGGAGCCTTTTGGAGCATTTGGAGCATTGGAGCATTTGGAGCCTTTTGTAGCCTTTGGAACCTTTTGGGACCTTTTGGAGCCAATGAATATTGGCGCTAATGAATATTGGATTCAATGCATATTGGCGCTAATGAATATTGGAGCCAATGAATATTGGAGTAAATGACAAATGTGTTGCCTTTTCATTGATGGTGCTGCCTTTTCGTTGACGGTGCTTCCAAATGTGCCGCCTTTTCGATGTCGGTGCTTCCAAATGTACTGCCTTTTCGTTGGCGGTGCTGCCTTTACGTTGTCGGTGCTTCCAAATGATCTGTCTTTTTGTTGGCGGTGCTGCCTTTTCGTTGTCGGCGCTTCCAAATGTGCTGCCTTTTCGTTGGCGGTGCTGCCTTTACGATGTCGGTGCTTCCAAATGAGCTGCCTTTTTGATTACGGTGCTTCCAAATGTGCTGCCTTTTCGTTGGCGGTGCTGCCTTTACGTAGTCGGTGCTTCTAAATGATCTGTCTTTTTGTTAGCGGTGCTGCCTTTTCGTTGTCGGCGCTTCCAAATGTGCAGCATTTTCGTTGGTGGTGCTGCCTTTACGATGTCGGCGCTTCCAAATGAGCTGCCTTTTTGCTGACGGTGCTGCCTTTTCATTGTCGGTGCTTCCAAATGTGCTGCCTTTTCGATGGCGGTGCTGCCTTTTCGTTGTCGGTGCTTCCAAATGAGCTGCCTTTTTGCTGACGGTGCTGCCTTTTCGTTGTCGGTGCTTCCAAATGAGCTGCCTTTTTGCTGACGGTGCTGCCTTTTCGTTGTCGGTGATTCCAAATGTGCTGCCTTTTCGTTGGCGGTGCTGCCTTATCGTTGTCGGTGCTTCCAAATGTGCTGCCTTTTCGTTGGTGGTGCTGCCTTTTCGTTGGTGGTGCTGCCTTTTCGTTGGTGGTGCTGCCTTTTCGTTGTTGGTGCTTCCTTTTTGTTGATTGCACGTAGTACAAAATGTAGTGTTTGAATATTTACTAGTTTAAAACCTCTTGATGTTACTAAAATATTTTTCAAGGTTACTTGGTCCTTTAGAATGTATAAAAATGTCACGATGGATTAATTGAATATAATTAGCTAACGACGAAGGTCACGTGGTCCTGAAATGACTAGCCTATACGTCTGATAATGACATGACTCGGTCTCATGGACTGAAGACAATTGATCTATATGTGTGGCTTTGTACATGAACGGCTTATAGGTTATTCAGATTATTGAAAAATTAGACTTTCATAATAGGCTAATGGACACTGTATTAATTCGTTGGTCAGGTATAATGACTTGAGTTGTTTTTCGTAGAGCGAATGATTAATAAACTCCGCGAAAGGTAATGGAAAACAGAATATAAAATTAATTTCATAATTAGTTACAACTGTCACTGGTCAGGAATCGAACCGTGGACAGGAATCCATCGATTCAATTTGTAAAATAATAATTGATTTTTTCGGAGACTTTTGGAATTTTCCCCGCATTTCTAGCTAAATAATTACAAGAATTCAAGATGGCGGCCAAATTTGAAGATGTTGGGCACCTCAGTAATAATAAATGATTATTGCACTGTAGCAGGTTAGAATAAAACTAACCTGATGGTAAGACGAGTACATACAATATGGTGACCTCCAGCAGACGAAAACAAGATGGTGGCAATGACCGCTAGAATATGGTAGCTCCTGGTAGTATGTACTGAAAATACAATGACGGATCCATGATGTACATCATGGTCAAAGTCAAAGATCAAGGTCATGGTCAAATTTCAAGGTCATGGTCATATTTCAAGGTCATGGTCAAATTTCAAGGTCATGGTCAAAGTTCAAGGTCAAGGTCAAAGTTCAAGGTCAGGGTCAAATTTCAAGGTCAAGGCAAAAGTTCAAGGTCAAGGTCAAAGTTCAAGGTCAAGGTCAAAGATCAAGGTCAAGGTCAAAGTTCAAGGTCAACAGACGAGGTTAAAGGTATGGTGAACAGAAAATTATATCAACATGTCACCAGCACACTCTAGCAGACGAAAACAAGATGGCGGTCTCCAGCGGACGAAGACAAGATGGCGTACATGACGTCATACCAGCTGATGGTAAATACCTTGTTAATGGTGGTGGTAGGTCAGTCTGTAGGTGGCTTCTGTGGAGGAAGGATCTGATGTTTTTTTTATTTTTTGCCCTCACCGGTTTCGAACCAAGGACGGGAATCGATATAATCAATCATAATTCTATTAAGTTAATTTTTTGATGAATTTTGGAATTTTTACCGATTTTCTAACATAAAAAATACGGATTTCCAAGATGGCGTCTAAATTTCAAGATGGCGACCATAACGATAATTGCAACATTAATAGGATCCAATATGGTGGTCGTAAAGTAAAGTGTAAGAATGACATGGTACTCAACCAAGATGGTGGGTGTAACGAAATATGCAATATTTATATAAACCAAGATGGCGACCGTAACGATAACTGCAACAGTGGTTTTTAAGATTTGTATTTAATTCGATCAAATAATTTTTATAATAATTTTTAAAATTCATCCCGATTTTCTAACATAAAATTGCGGATTTTCAAGATGGCGGGCGTAACGAAAATTGCAACAGTGACGTCATAATCCTAAAAGAGGCTTATCGGAGGCTGTAGACATGGATGCTTAAGCCTATATCAAGAGTTTCATGGTTTTTAAGGCAAAACGACTTTTGTGGTTTTTCGAAATTCTAATTTTCCCTCGAAACGGGAATTTTTCCCTCGAAAACGGGAAATTTTTTCCTCAAAACGGGAATTTTTGAGTCATTTTGAGTCATTTTTGAGGAATTTTGAAAAATTTTGAGTCAAAAATGGCCGCCGTGACGTCACAAATCCAAGATGGTGGCTCGGCTCCCAGCTCCACAGCCAGAAGCCAGGCGCAGGAAATACATTTACATACTACTTATGACATATCTCGATGTCAAACTCTTGCATTAGCAGGCACCATCGGGCCAGTCTACTTCCAAAAACGTTACCGGTTTTTAAGCACATTAACGCTTGATGATCGGTAAGGAGTTTTATACGTTCTCCTAGGAGCAAATCTCGGAATTTTTGTAAAGCCCATACTATTGCTAAAGCTTCTTTTTCCGTGACTGTATAATTTTTCTCTGCGTTATTTAGAGTCCTACTCGCCATCGCTACTGTTCTTTAAATATCATCGTCGTCATTCTGAGCCAATTTAGCGCCTAGTGCATAAGCAGAAGCGTCTGTGTATAACAGAAACTCTTTACCTAAGATAGGGTGATATATAACCTGTTCTTCTAGAAAAATTTTCTTCAAATTTTCAAAAGCTGATTTCTTTTCTTCGCACCATTTCCAAACCTGGTCCTTCTTCAATAGTCTGAACAAAGGTACAGCTATTTTTTGATCGTTATAATTGCGATAGAAACCTATACATTTTACGTTTTTCGGCATTGGAAAGTTTGTAATGCTATGCAATTTATCTGGCGAACTGCGAATACCGGTCGGTGTCAATATGTAACCCAAGAATGGTAGTTCTTGACGGCATAATATTGATTTTCTAAACTTCACTGTCATGCCGGCATCACGTAACGTAGTCAGTACTATACTAATATGTTCAACGTGCTCTTCATAGGTGGATGAATTAATTAAGATGTCATCGATATACGCACGGGCGAATTGTTTACATTCAGGTCCTAGGGTCTCGTCTAAACACCTAGTAAATTCGGCAACGGCGTTATATAGGCCGAAAGGCATGACTTGGAAAACATACTGGTAATTTTAAAATTAAAATAACGTGTATTTTCGGGAGTTTTCTTTGAGTGGAATTTGCCAGTAATCCGCCGACAAGTCAAGCGTGGTTAATAATTTAACACCATGATACAAATTAACAAGGAGAAAAAGGTTGTTTATATATGGCGAAACAAATATTTACTTCCTGTAACAAAATATTTTGTTGGCCAAACCAAATTTTGTGAGTAGGTAACAAAATTAATTCATTACACCTAACAAAATATACAGTTAAACTGACCAAACCATTTTTCTGGATCAACAAAATCTTTCCAACAACAAAATATTTGTTTGAATCAACAAAATAAATGTCTTTCCTCATATAAAAACAAATATGTTGCTGTGGCAAACAAACCTTTCTCTCGGTGTAGGATGTTATTAGTTGGCCTTGGACTTTCTCGATCTCTGACAGTGATTTTGTTTATTTCGCGAGCATCTAGGCATAAACGCACCGACCCATCTTTTGATATGACGTCTAATAAATCGATGAACGCCGGCTGCACGCACGAAAAAGTGTCCCGTAACGCACATTGTTCCGTTGCGCTGTGTCCCGTTACGCTCATTGTTCCGTTACACTGTGTCCCGTTACGCTCATTGTATGCTCTCTTCCACTCGATTGGTCTATGCGTCCGAGGAGAAGAAAGACAGCGGCAGGACACAACTTACATCTACACGTGAACTGTTTCGTCGACTGGTTATAAAGTGAAGTGAAAAGTTAATGTGGTTTTCATTGCTTATTACAACAACAATTTCGGCATTAAGGGTTAATTATTCTTGCATTTTAAACATCTGATTACTAGTATAATTTCAAGTATTTAGGTTATTTCAGATATTTGATTACAGTTTATTTATATGAAAACTTCATAAAGTGCAGTAATAATAGGTTATGTTACAATTGACTAAAAAATTATGGTGATTCATATAATTGATGATAGATATTTGATTACAGTTTATTTATATGAAAACTTATTCATAATTTTATTTAAACTTTATAGCTAAACACCAGTTTTAAAATTAATTACAAGTCATCTACACGTGAACTGTTTCGTCGACTGTTTATAAAGTGAAGTGAAAAGTTAATGTGGTTTTCATTGCTTATTACAACAACAATTTCGGCAATAAAGGATACTTATTCTTGCATTTTAAAAATCTGATTACTTGTATAATTTAAAGTATTTAGTTTATGTTATATATTTGATTACAGTTTATTTATGTAAAAACTTGTTCATAAAGTGCAGTAATAATATGTTATGTTAAAATTGACTAAAAAATTATGGTGATTCATATAATTGATTATAGATATTTTATTACAGTTTATTTACATGAAAACTTGTTCATAATATCTAATATTTAAACTTTATAGCTAAACGCCAGCTTTTAAAATGATTTACAAGTTATTGAATTTAAATTAACAATGTCTTAAGAAGTACATTATCTTTATTAATATAATTTTAAAATATTTTTGACGTGACAACGTCTAATAAATCGATGAACGCAGGCTGCACGTACGAGAAAGTGTCCCTTTGCGCACATTGTCCCGTAACGCTGTGTCCCGTTACGCTCATTGTACGCTTGCGCCGCATCTATCTCTCTTCCACTCGATTGGAACAACCATCCTTTTGACTTTTTCGAGGCACATTAAACTTGAAACACTCCCATTCGTTTCCTAATTTTCCTATCATCGTCCTATCCTTAACAGAATAACACAGATTGGAAGAAGTTAAATAGCAAACATGTATAAAAGTTATAGTTAAAATAATCTTTTTCGTTAAAGTAATAAACATATTTGAATTAATGAGTGCAAATAAAAGTAAATTTATCAATTAAATTGTAGATTTCATTTCACTCCTTCTTTGTATCCATACAAAATAGTGATAATTCAAATAAAATGATTCAATTTTATTCATAAAAGAATGCAATCATTTCATCAATGTTTTATTATGACGTTGTCACGTTATACTATTGTCCGTGAATCGACTTTACAGGCAACCAATTTTTTTTTCTTACACGGAGAATGGCGTTAGTAAAAGGACTAGGCGCTTGTTTGATAACATTCCAGTCCAACATTAAATTCAAATATTATTCTTCTTTGCTTAAATACTTGGCAGGAATCAGTAGTATGTTTTGGGGGCTACGAGCGCAGGCTTTAAGGCTGAGGTTCCTGAGGTGCCGACCGCCATCTTGGATTGTGACGTCACGTCGGCCATATTGGATGGTTGTGACTTTGACCTTGACCTTGAATTTTACCCTCAAAATTAGTCAAAATTGGGCAAAATTTGCCCAAAATTCCTCAAAAATCGCCAAAATTTCCATTTTTCTGAAAAAAAAATTCCACAAATTAAAAATTTCTCTTTTCGAGGGAAAAATTCCCGTTTCAAGGGAAAATTTCCCGTTTTTAGTCCTTAAAATCCCGGCGGCTAGAAATGTCCATATAGAGGCTTAAGCATCCATGTCTACAGCCTCCGATAAGCCTCTGACGTCATCATGGAATATGTCATCTTGTATTATGACGTCACCGTTGGATTACCTTTACGCCCGCCATCTTTAACTTTTTATTTATTATCCGATTTTAATGAATTTTTTTTTAAATTCATAAAAAATTTAATAAATAAAATTTTAATAAAAATATTTAAAAAAAACAAACATTTACGACACGGAGCTCGGAGTCCTCGGTTCGAACCCGGCGAGGGCAAAAAAATAAAAATGGCGTCCAATCCTTCCCTCACGGTGGCTGCAGGCAGACTGACCCCCACCACTTATGTCAAAGTATATATCGTCACCTAGTATGATGTCATGTCCGCCATCTTGAAAATCCGTAATTTCAATGCTAGAAATGAGGGAAAAATTTCAAAATTCGTTAAATAAATTGGCAATAAATATACTGATTGATTCGATCAATTCCCGTCCTTGGTTCAATTCCTAGACGATGCAAAACATTTAATTTTATGTAAAAAATAATAATTTTAATAAATAATGATCAATGTCCTAAAATAAACATAGTTTCCAAATCAACCATCAACATATAAGCCAGTACGTCCATCATCTTGGATATTTGCATTTATTATCCGATTTCAATGAAAAAAAATTAAAATTCTAAAATAATTCACTCATTAATTCTGGCTTGATCTAGAACTCTATCTTTGCTCAACAATGAGACGTGTACAAGCTATCAGAATCAGTTTTTGTATTTTTTTTTGTATTTTTTTATATTTAATTTTTAATTTTTTTAAATTTTATTTTATCAAAGGAAATGTGTGGGGGTTTTCTCCGTGTGCTCCTGATAATTCTTGTCAATATTATGTCGGTTTTCTCCGTGCGCTCCTGATTATACTTGTCAATATTATGATGTTTTTTCTCCGTGTGCTCCTGATTATTCTTGTCAATATTATGATGGTTTTTTCCGTGTGCTTACGATCATTCCTGTGCTTTCTCCAAGTGCTTCTGGTTATTTCTGAGAAACCGATCTCTCCATGAAGGATTTTTTACTTAATGAGTCATGTCATTTTATTCAGAGTTACATTTAGTTAGTGATTTTCGGCTACTAAATCGGCACTTGCAATATTTTTATGCGGTGTAAATAAAAAAAATATATTATTACTCAGTCTAGTAATATGCTCTGAGAAATCTGAGAAACACTAACTGGAAGAACAAACTTCCTTCTCCTTGGAGTCTAGCAAAGCCGTCCCTATATTGCGATCGTTAGTGAGCATCCTGCATCCGGCATAAAAGAAATACATATTATTTACCTGTAAGCAACACGTATTGTTATCTGTTGTTGAAAAGCGGAACTACTTGCAACTAGAACCTTTGCATGAGATTACTTAAGTCTCACCACTGAATGGTGCTATTTTAGTCAGTTAGAGACATGAAGTTTTGTAGCCACGCGGCCAATTAGTCAGGTAGTCTCGTAACCATGCGTTCTGTAAGCTTCATAGTCCTATAGCCTCGAGATCACGTAACCTTGAAGATTTGCAATCGTATAGTCTCGTAGTCTCGCAGTCATGATGCATTGGAGCCTCGTAGACTTGAAGCTACGTAAGCAAGTAGCCTTGTAATCTTATAACATAAAGCTGATGGTGCAGTTGGAGCAAAAGAGAAAATTCCGTCGAAGAAAGATACGGTAATTGGAGCCTTGTAGACGAGTAGCTTCGTAGTCAAGAACTCATGCAGACTTGAAGTCCTGTATCCTCGCAGTCACGTAAACTTGTGTTCTAGAAGCTTCGTAGCTCTGTAGCCTTGCAGCTTCGTAAACTTGAAGATTCGTAGTCGTGTAGTCTCGTAACCTCATGGCTCGTAGTCGCGTAGTCATGATGTCTTGGGATCTCGTAGAATTGTAGCTATGTAGCCAAGTAGCCTCGTAGACTTGTAGCTATGTAAACAAGTAGTCATGCAATATAATAACATAATGCTGCTGGAGTAGTTGGAGCTGAGTAGACTTGTATTCTTGTAGCTTCAAAGACATGTAGTTTCGTAGCCACGCGGTCTTTTAGCAATGCAGTCTCGTAGCTATGTATAACTCGTAACCAGCTAGATCCTTTAAGACTCGTAGCCTTGAGGCCTCATAGTCTCTTAGACTCGTAGAATTATAGCCAAATATATTTGGAGTTGATGAGACAAAAGACAGTTGGAGCCAATGACTGTAGGAGCCAATGACTGATGGAGTCACTAGACTGATGGAATCAATAGACTGATGGAACCAATGAATATTGGAGCCAATGAATATTGGAGCCAATGACATATGTGCGGCCTTTTAGATGATGGTGCTGCCTTTTCGTTGTCGGTGCTTCCAAATGGGCTGCCTTTTCGTTGTCGGTTCTTCCAAATGTGCTGCCTTTTCGTTGGCGGTGCTTCCAAATGTGCTGCCTTTTCGTTGTCGGTGCTTCCAAATGTGCTGCCTTTTCTTTGGCGGTGCTTCCAAATGTGCTGCCTTTTCGTTGTCGGTGCTTCCAAAATGTGCTTCCTTTTCGTTGACGGTGCTTCCAAATGTGCTGCCTTTTTATTGTGCTTCCAGAATGTGCTTCCTTTTTGTTGATGGTGCTTCTATTTTAAATGTAGTTTTGACTCTAGCATTATAATAAATTGTTCTTGATTTGACTAGCGTATTATTCCATCCAGTGCATGTATATAAGCGAGTCCTAGACAGCAGGTCGCTCAGTTGTTACTGTCGTCGACGGTGTACGGATCACCTAGTTTGTTTCTTCTGGTGCATTAGTCACGTAATTACCTGTTCTTGCGAACTCACTGGCATCTTTACGGACTTTAACGACGAACTCGAAGGAGGTTGTACCATCGTCTACGGGAACCTTGACGACAGCTACGACGGAGAAGGAGCAGATCCCGTTGGCAACGACGACGTCAACACTGGAGGAGACTTCAACAGACGTGATACCACCAGCAGAAGAGACTTTAATGCCGGTAGTGCTGGCTGTACAGGAAACCTGGACGAACGCTGTTTCACCCTCGATGGTGACTTCAATGGATGGTGATTCGACAACAAACAACGAACATCGGTGCCGTTACTGCGACAAGATTTTCTCAAACAACAGTAATGCTCGACGACACGAGAAGAGAGAATGTGTTAAGAACCTTTATCGAAAAATGTTTGGCTGTGAGAAATGTCGTAAGAAGTTTACAAGAAATGCTAATTTGCAGCAACACTTGGAGACATGCAAAGGACCTGTTGCGCGGCAGAAAGTAAAGGTGTCTATACAACAGCGAATGATTGATGTGCATAAGAGTATGCCTGGAAATGGTACGACGGCGGCAACGTCAGTATCTGGATCGAGTCTGAAAGGCTCGTCTTCATCACCGCGGTATCCTTGTAGCTACTGCGATATGACGTTTGCATTTTCCCATGTAGCACGGAGACATGAGAGGAGTAAATGTACAAAGAATCCTTCTCGCATGAAGTTTCGCTGCGATGAGTGTCATGAATGGTTTACTCGAATTGATAATTTGCGACGACATGCGAGCAAATGCAACAGTAAAGTCTGTGCGCCTACTGCTGAACTACCTGCAGAAATTTCGACTCCTCGCTTTAGATTGGAGACTCGTAAGCGTACAAACAAGAAAACAGATGCGCATTAACCGATTGGTATGTCGTCTGGACATGGAACTAAACCTAAGACTGTGATCGGTGCTCTACAGGTGAATGATAATGGCTTCTACTGGGCGCAGTCTGCATTTCGTGGAACATTGAAAGACTACTATTATCTAAATACGTTAGATGAGTCGAAAGACATTTGTAATTTTCTTGACGATATTAGACAGAACATAATCAATCGGACCATTGAAATATAACTTGTGGTTCGACTGTATATATGGAAAGCCATATCCGTTAGATGACAAAGAGAAGAAGTGTGCATTCAAGACTTCGGCTGCAGTAATTTACAGTTCTGACGATGTGAAGCAAACTGTTAAACACGGTATCCAGAAACTCTGTCAAGGAGAGGAGGATTATGTCAGTAAAGGTTCTGGTTGGTCTCTGTCTAGTATAAACCGATTGGAGCTACGAATTAGTCATTTCACACCGATGCGGAACTAAGTGATTATAAATTGCTGGCTTACGCAAGTGTTCGTGTAGTAAAATAAAAATTGTGTAATAAATATTATGTTTGTAAAAGAACTTGCGGTGTTTTATTTCTCAAACCTGCCGCTTAAGTGGTACTTTTTTAAAATTAAAGTTGTTTTGTATCGGCCAGGGATCGAACCAAGGACAGGAATCGATCGAATCAATATGTTAATTAATGAGTGAATTATTTAATGAAAATTAATTTTTTTTCATTGAAATCGGATAATAAATACAAATATCCAAGATGATGGACGTACTGGCTTATATGTATGATGATGGTTGATTTGGAAACTATGTTTATTTTAGGACTTTGATCATTATTTATTAATATTATTATTTTTTACATAAAATTAAATGTTTTGCATCGTCTAGGGATCGAACCAAGGACGGGAATCGATCGAATCAATCAGTATATTAATTGCCAATTTATTTAACGAATTTTGAAATTTTTCCCTCATTTCTAGCATTGAAATTACGGATTTTCAAGATGGCAGACATGGCGTCATACTAGGTGATGATATATACTTTGACATAAGTGGTGTGGGGTCAGTCTGCCTACAGCCACCGTGAGGGAAGGATTGGACGCCATTTTTATTTTTTTGCCCTCGCCGGGTTCGAACCGAGGATTCCGAGCTCCGTGTCGTAAATGTTTTTTTTTTAATATTTTTATTAAAATTTTATTTATTAAATTTTTATGAATATAAAAAAAATTCATTAAAATCGGATAATAAATAAAAAGTTAAAGATGGCAGGCATAACGGAAATTGCAACGGTGACGTCATAATCCAAGATGACATATTCCATGATGACGTCAGAGGCTTATCGGAGGCTGTAGACATGGATGCTTAAGCCTCTATATGGACATTTCTAGCCGCCGGGATTTTTAAGGACTAAAAACGGGAAATTTTCCCTCGAAACGAGAATTTTTCCCTCGAAAAGAGAAATTTTTTGTGTGAAATTTTTTGAGAATTTTTGGCGGAATTTTTTTTCCAGAAAGATGGAATTTTTGGCGATTTTTGAGGAATTTTGGGCAAATTTTTCCCAATATTGACTAATTTTGAGGGTAAAATTCTAGGTCAAAGGTCAAGTTCACAACCATCCAAGATGGCCGACGTGACGTCACAATCCAATATGGCGGTCGGCACCTCAGGCACCTCAGCCTTAAAGCCTGCGCTCGTAGCCCCCAAAACATACTACTGGAATCGGATATGATTTCTTATGAAATGATTCGCCGGGCTTGAACTCGATACTAGCTTGATATAGGTTGTTTAGACCTGGTTTGTCTGAGAATACATTTTGGTAAATTTTTAAAACCTGGAAAAGTATATTCTTACTTTCGTCACCAACCATTATGATCCCGCTCATGGTATCATTCAAATCAGTTTCAGTCGCTATCAAATTTTACAAATTGTTAGTACATATATACGGGTACGGGTTTTCCTTGTCGATAAGAGAAACACATTTATCTGAAATTTCCCATTTTTCTGTCGTTGTAGGATTTTCTGCTTCATCCATGGCTGTAGCCATCCATCCAGCAAAATATAACAGTATTTTATGGTTGGTGAGAAAATCGACTCCCAAAATAACTGGTTTGGCTAAACCTTTCACTATTACCACGGTTACATGTTTTGTGTTACCTAGGCTTTCTACTTCTAATAATGTTTGCCTGTTAATGATAGGACTAGCCCTTGAAGTAACATCTAAAATCTTCAAACTCGGTACGGGTATTCGTCGTAGCTTTACTCCTGTACTCTCTATAATTTCAACGCAGTCGTCGCTGATACAAGATATTTCAGCGCCGCTATCCAACAAGACGGGCATTATTACTCCGTTTACCGCTAGTAAAATTTCTGGACATAGAACACGTTTAGAAAAAATTTTAGATTCGGCTGGTTCATTTAATAAAAACTCGCTTTCGTTTTCTCTGAACATGATAGTGTTTACGTATTTATTAATAGTAGTTTCTTTATTAACGTCAGTTATAGATGCGTCTTGAGAAGTAGCCCCTTCCATACTGTCACTAGGGAAAGACGAACGAAGCTGTGTTCCGCCTTCCCTGACTATTTTACCGCGTTGTTCAAGAAGCCTTTCAAATGGATAGGCTCACAATTAGTTATGTTATTACTAGCATTTTGCAGTGTGGGTTGCGCGGGGTTTTCTCTTTGGATTATCTCGGTGAATCCATTTGCTTGGGTGTTCGGCCATTTTATGTAAGTGTTTTGCGTACTAGGCGGACTAAAATCTGTCATGTTTGCTCCTTGTCCTGTTCCGTAACTCCAATTTGCGAAACCATTTCATTTCGCAGACGGTACAAAGGTCTGAGCGTTAACACTATATTGGTTTCCTAATGTCCCTGTGTTATGCACATACTGTCTATTAACATTTTCTGTATAATTCTGTTTTGTTATCGACTCAGCTGCACCTCCTTGACGAGAATCAAGCGATTGTTGCCTATTGCCTTGACTGTTCGATTCTTCCTCGTTCCTATTTCCGCGACTTTGATAATTGCGATAATTACGGTTACATCGGAGACCTCTGTATCCCTTGTTGTACCAATTATTTCCAAAGTAAGTAACATCCAACGTGTTTACCTGTGGTGGTTTTTGTTCGCTAACGTGTTCATCTCTCTTGGTACGCCAGTTTTGATAAAGTGGTCTTGACTGACTATTTTTCTTTCGTTCGTAGTTTTCCTTGCTAATCGTGGTACTTCCTAGCTTTTCCAGTCGATCGTAAGTCAGTAGTTCTTTAAAGTCGACTATGCTGCTATACTGTCGTCCTGTGAGTTGAAGTTGGTATTTAATTGGCAACTGCGACAGAATCAAAGAAATAATTTCTTCTTCATCCATTTTGTAAGTAGTCCAAGTAGCGAGTACGTTCATACATGTCACTAGTGTGTGATTCTAAGTTTTGGCATTTTCTATTTTCGAATTTTTCAAAGTGAAGTTGTATTCTAAGGTTGCTCTAAATCTTAGTACTCCAAAATTGTTGAAGAAGTAATTTTTTTTAACGAGTCATATTCAGTCACTGTTTTTTTGTAACAATACCCACCAGAAATAAGCCGTGTTCTTTAAACAGTGGCTGACGCATCTTAATCTCTCTGCATTCGATAAGTTAAACGTCTTGCAATACTCCTCGAATTGTCTCATAAATCGCTAAGGGTTTTCGTTACTTTTGCCAACGTATGTTGGAACATCGTCTAACCATTTTCGCGCAGGATGATGTAGAGTAAGCACTGGATCGTTAGACATAGGAATAACATTGTAGTTAGCGGAAGGCTTTATTATGAGAATTCCGGTAGAACTAGCTATATTCGTCTTCCCTAGTCGTTTCAATAGCTTCATTATCATCAGTAGGCCTTGTAATGTATAAGTTAGCGTGCTGTACGAACTCAGTTTACCTTATAAGTTATCTCGTACCTCGTCAACTTTACTATCAGGGTATGAAAAAATCCTGATTTTTTTTTTAAATCAAAAAAATCTGTTTTTTTATTAAAATCTGTTTTTTTTTATTAAAATCAGATTTTTTTTGATTAAAATTTAAAAAATGGTAATCTGTGTAGTATACAGTACATTTTCATGACTGTTTTCATGACTTGACTTTGCTCTACAGTACAATTAATAACAGATTAATTCATTTTGTAAAGACAACTAGCCTAATTTTCTTTCTTTGAAATAACCACATTTTACATTGAATAATGTTTTAAGGAAACATTAATGATGTCACTTTATGAAAATTTTTAGTACAGTAACATAGTTAACATTAGTAAAAAAAAATATGTCTTATAGAAAATAACTACATCATTTAAAATATTTAATATTTAAATGTAACTTTGTCACTTCTGTCATCCCTTATAGTCTTATAGTACAATTGTTCTAAATAAAGTAATTTAAATCAAAACCACAATTTCCTTTTGTTCTTCTCAGAATTGCACACATTCGAGAGTATTCAAAGTAAAACTTCTAAATAAAATATTACTTATTAAAAATTTTAAACAAAAATACAAGTTTTGCAGCTTTTCTGTACCCATTCGATTTCTTAATGTTGACTGAACCAAACCAGACATACCAAAGAACTGAAAATTTCCTTCCTACAGTTCTAAAATTAGCATTTGACATTGTTGGAAGACAAACCTGTTGCCAAAGAGATATGACACACACACAACACAAACACATGAGGTAGAGGAGAGAAGAGAGAAAATGAGATGGCATTTAAAGTTACATTCCACCCACCTATATTTAATGTGTTTCAAAATAACTATAAATACATTGTAGAAGAAATTAAGTACTATTCAATTTTCATTCTATCTTTGCAGCAGTCAATTTTTATGTAAGTAGGCATGATTACTTGGTTTAAACAATACAGTATAGGAAATATTAACGTTCATATTATCATATTATAAATTGATTTTATTCACTGAATTTAAAAAAAATCACATGATTTAAATCATGAGATTTAAAAAAAAATCACATGATTTAAATCATGATTAAAATCACGATTTAAATCATGATGATTAAAATCAACATACCCTGTTTAACATCAGTATTTTTACTTATTTATTCCAATGTTTCTATACGAGTTTGAACCAATGCAAAATTTTGTTCTACTTCCCTCTGTGTTTGAACTAAGTCGTTCCTAATTTGTCCTGTTTCTCTAGCTATCTTGTTTAACGCCGTATCTAGGAGTTGAACATTATTGTCCAGTCTATTGCTAGTTTCACGTTCCTTGTGTTCCCGTTCCTGTTTTTCACGTTCCCGTTCCTGCTTCTCTTCGCGTTCTTTGTCTTGCATAAAACAAAACAGTTGCTCAAAGGTAGCTGTTGGTACGTGTGAGACTTTTGTTCCCTGTGTTTCCTGTCTCACCACCATGCCAATTACCCGTGCATTATCCTCACTTGCTAACATTTCTGTATGATGTTCCTCATAACTTGAGCTAGAACTGTCCTTTCCTACTCTCAAAAAGTAAGGCTCTCGAACTGCATCTGACATTATTCAGTAATTCTAAGTTCGATCTTTATTACTATTGAATACTGATAACTACTATATATTAGCTAACATCGTTCCTATCGATGGCCAACACTTTGGGCGCCAAAATATCTGTAGGTAACACATATCCAAGTTATAAGAAAGTTATTAGTAGTAAAGTAACTTTCAACTTTTAAAGTTGGGTAAATATGAAGTTGGGCGATATTTGTTAAAAAAAAATTAAATTCCGAAAATACTTTTATTATATGGTTTTTAACTTCCTCTTTTCATAAAACCCGGCGGAGATAAGAAATTAAAAATACTTTAGGAGATATTGCCGTTCTTATTTTGCAATACAAGACCTGTGCAAACATTCGACCGTCACAATTTTTATTTTGCCATGTGTTCGTGAATGCCTAATTAATTAAAATGGTCGATTAGGTCAGGTCAGTTACATTTCAAACTAAGCGGACACTAAAAATAATATGAATTAATTTTAATGGTTGTTTAGTTTTAAAGTATTTATAATGTAACTGACCTGACCTAACAAACCGGGACAAAGGATGAACAGTAGGAACTCACGTATATTTTTTTAATTATTACTTGTGCAACAATATCCAAATAACAAATAAAACATTAAAATTTTAAACGTTAAAAACTCACCTAAGTTAGAGGCGTCTACAATTCCTTTGCCATTAGTAGAAAATAATGTAGTCGTTCATCTACGTCACGCTATCTCCGACGGAAATGAATTCCAATCATCACACAAATACACAAACTCGAATACATGCAAGGAACACCCACCGCATAGCTGACTAATACCAGAAACACAGGCCATTTCAAAGACAGAATGTAACACGATAATGATACACGAATTCCCAGATCAACAACAACATCTAATCATCAAATGGCGGAAGTGACCGTTGTAATTACACACCGTTTTGAACAATAAATGAATAAATAATCACGTATTGGTTCATTTGAATATTGGCTTATCACGCAACTATCACGTGACAACATTCTACCATAAAAAAAATTGATACTCGTAAAAATGAAACAATGGTGAACGCCGCAAGAAAATAAAATCATACTCGTAAACAAGAAACAAAGTTAACGCCGCATGAATGCACAGGTATTGTATTGAAAATTAAAAAATTCGATATTTCCTAAAGTATTTGGAATTTCTTATCTCGCCGGGTTTAATGAAAAGAGGAAGTTAAATAGCACAGAATAAAAGTAATATCGGATTTTAAATTTTTTTTAACACAGATCTCCCAACTACATATTTACCTAAAGTTGTATAAGTACCACAGATTTAGATAAATGGAAAAACAAAACTATCATGAAAAATTAAAACTTTGGTCAGTCAATAAAACAAAAAAAAGATGTCATTACATTTATCAAATCAGGAATATTTACTTGTTAAGTTCAGTTAATAAGTAGGTAACTGACAAAGAAGATTAATTGAGTTTAAAATTTTTATTTTATATACTTAATTATTACGTGTTTTTAATATACGTTGACAACGCACTTTACAAGATCTCAATCACGTACCTTTGACTAATACTACAACACACTTACACTGAATAATTATACATAATTATCATTGGCTGCTATTGATGTTAGGATTTAACAAGATTGGTAAGAGTATCTACGTCTTTGTTTTAGGTTTTAAATAGAAATAGTATTAAATTAAAACTTACATGTTATTTTTCTTCATATTCATAATTATATCCGTAGAATAAGCTGATCTGTTATAATTACCTCAGCTAAAATACTCAGTGGCTTTGCAAAGGACCACTGGCAAATATGGAACTTTCCTAGCTAATATTTCAATAAAAGTTATTATCAGTTTACTTTTTTGGTATCTAAACCATTCAACAGAATGGATTTCGTGAACTAAATTAACAATAAATAATAGGCATTAAAATTCTGTCAAGTCTATCAGTTTGAATTGGCACAGAAAAGTAAAGATGGTACTGTCGGGATCCTGTGGTGCATGACCCACCTTAGTCCGTAGTTTACCGATAAATATGATAATGGTAGTCTTTTAGTGCCAGGACTCATTTCGCGATGAGGTATTCGCAGCTACCGGCATGGGTGATGAACTTCCTTCTAGTTGGGTAGTATCGAAATTTGCGTGCTGCAGGAACCAGGGTTCGACCCGATCATGCTGTCCCGAAGTCGGTTGTGCTGTCGTCTCCGTTGGTAGAATCACATCCTTCCTTTGTGGATGATACTAACGTGGATTCTTCTCGGTAAATCTCGTGGAGTAACTTCGTGGAATGGCTAAGCACTGCTGTTAGTGTAGTTAATATATTTCGTTTTTTATCTTGAAATTGGTTGCTACCTCTTCATATAGCTATGTAGCAACTTCGACGATTTGTTAATATAAGTAATCTTCCAGTCTTTTACATATAGGTATTGATTAATCTTCCGACGAGAATGAAGAACGTAATTAAATATTATTTATTTCAGATTATAAATGCTTCATTATTAATGTAATCATAATAAACTTATATTTTAATAACAGAAAACAAATTTAAATTTCATTATAGTTTTTAGCTTCAAAAAATATTCCTGTTCTCTTTCTTTTTTGTTTTGTTTTTAAAAAACCAAACACCGTGCTTAGAGCAAGTAATCTCAGCAAAACAACTATTGAAAATAATACAATTGCATAGAGAACAAAACTCTAAATTAACATGTGACTTAAGTCATATTAAGACAGTAAAATTAACATTTAAGTTGAAATATAATAATTCTATGAGGCTGCAGTATGTACCTACCTCTATAGTAATTTAATGGTGTCACAGCTGTCCTCTATTTTGCTATGGTAAGTTTTTGCATTAACTAACCAATGTATTGTTGTTTTAATAGGTGTTTATATATTTTTTAAAAATAGAACACCCTGTGTTTTATTTCTTGTTCACACCTTTATACTCTATTCCACACGATACATTTCCTCCATCTTTTCTCTACCTTCTTCCTCCTGCCTCATGGCCTCTCCACCACCATGTGGCCATGATACATCAAACAAACATATAAATACTTTATTAACTGACCAGTTACATAACCTCACCATCTCTTACTGCAACATAAGATACTACTAATATCACTCATTACATAACAATACTCCTAACCTCTCACTTCCATACCTGTGTTTACTCATATTCTGCTAGCCACCTATGTTTATGTAGGTACACATCTCCCCGATCTCGCCCACCTCTCCTTAGGTTCGTCCTTACTTGGGGTGGTTCCCTGTTCACCCTCTTCAATATTTGCTCATTTAATTCCCCATTGTTATCCACGCCTACACTGGTCTGTTTATCGGACTCATTCATGTCCCTATCGATATCTACATCGACACGTCTGTTTCCTTCCTGATTCCTTTAAATCTATCCTATTTCTTCTTAGTTCTCGTCCCCACCTATCACTCACAACATAGGACTGTGGATATATACTTTCCTTTACTATTCGACCTGGCTGCCATGTACCTGTCACCGGATCTCTCATCACGACCTCTTGCTCCGGCTTTAGAACTGGCAACCTTTTACTCTCTTTATCATAATACGTTTTACGACGATCTGATTGCTCCATTTTTGGCTTGATCACCTCTGCCGATTTGATTGGGCATGGCTCTACAATCTCTGAGTGGACTGGCATCTTCGTTTTTCAAACTCTTCCCATCAGCAACTGAGCTGGCGAGTGTCCCATATGTTTGAGCGGCATATTCCTGTGCTCCAATAACATGCTCCAGATATCCCCAGAGTGCAGGCCTAGTTTGCGACACATCTGTTTACAGATTCCCACCCCTTTTTCCGCTAGCCTGTTACTCTGCGGGTAATTTGGACTTCTGAGTTTTACCTCAAACTTACACTGCTCTGCAAACTGCCTGAATGTGTGAATGCCAAATGGTGCACTGTCTGCACTTACCACATCTGGCACACCATTTGTGTTGTAAATATTGACTTGCATTCCCCTATTATGCTAGATGCTGATTTGTCTCTAATTGCCCGCATCTCCACCCAGTTAGAACAAGCATCTATAACAAGTATGACTGTGTCCCGTATGTAAAAATTTCAGCTCAGTCGTTCTGCTATTGGCCACGGGTGTAGTGGCTCTTTGAAATTCTGCCTACTGGCCCTTTCACATGTTGCACAATGTTTCACACATGTCTCCACATCTGTACTGATTCCTGGCCAGTAATATAATTGCCACGCCCTTGATTTAGTCTTTTCAATACCCATGTGACCCTCATGAATTTGCCTTAATACCTCTGCTCTACAAACTTGTGGTACAACTATCTTGTTTCCCAACAACACTATTCCTTCCCACTCAGATAGAGCCTCCCTGTTTTTCCAATATATCTCCACCTTCTGCTCTACCCGTTTTTTTTTATTCTGGCCATACCTTCTCTAATGTAATGGAGCATCTTGTTTAACTGCGCATCTGCTAGTGGGTTGTGTTGTAATTCTTGTGTTTGCCTGTCTGCTACAAGAATGTGGTCTACTAGTACTTGTACTGCATGTGTCACCTCCATATCTTGATTCTGCTCCAGTTGTCCCATGCATGCCCCGGATTATGTGTCTGCTATGTATTGCAACTTCCCAGGGAGATAGCAAACATTTACATAATATTCGAGCATTTTTAACCTCAGTCGTTGAAGCCTGGCCGACAGTTTGTTCAGATCCTGCTTACCGATTGATACAAGCGGCTTATGATCTGTGAATACTGTAACCTTGTGATAGCCATATACAAAGTTGTGAAACTTAGACATTCCAAACTGCACAGCCAGCAGCTCCTTTTCAACTTGTGCATAGTGCTCTTCGTGTTCATTAAGACTGCGTGAAGAGAAGGCCACAGGGTGGTCTTTCTGCATTAGGCAGGCCCCCAGCCAATCTTTGCTAGCATCCGCAAACACCTGTATAGCCTCTTTCGGATCATAAAATGCAAGCACCAGTTTACTACACAGCAGCACTTTTAGTTTCTCAAAGCTCTCCTTGTGCTCCAACTCCCACCTCCACTCTGCCTCTTGCCGCGTTAACATCCTTAAGGGGGCCGACACATGAGACAAGTTGGGGATAAATTTCCCTACATAATTCACCATCCCCAGAAACCTTAATTCATCACCCCTACACTGAGGTTCCTTCATCTTCAATACTGCCTGCACATACCCCTCATCTGGTCTAACACCTTCTGCACAAAATATTTGCCCCATAAACTTCTCGCTACTCCTTTTTATTTGCACTTTCTTTCGATTTAACTTAACATTGTATCGCCTAGCGCGTTCTAGCACTGTAACCAGTCTGCTGTCATGTTCCTGTTCAGTTTTTCCCGCTACTATGATATCGTCAAAATATATTTGGACCCCCCGTAAGTCACCAAACAATTCTACATTTTTCCTTTGAAATACTTTCAGGGCCGACTTGATTCCAAATGGCATACGCAAAAATTGGTATCTGCCAAATGGTGTCCCAAACACACATAAATCGGCACTACTCGGATCTAGTGGTACCTGATAATAGCCATCCTTCATGTCCAACACTGTAAAAAAACTGTTGCCTGCCATTTGAGCTGTAATGTCATCACCTGTTGGTATGACGAAATGTTCCCATTGCATTGCTGCATTGAGGTGCACTGGATCCAAACATAATCGCACTTCTTTATTGGGTTTCTCTACAATTACCAATGCATTAACCCATTCAGTTGGTTTGTCCAATTTTTTAACTACGCCTAACACTTCCAACTCCTCTAACTTGCTTTTCAGCCTCTCAACTAGTCCACACGGTACTCTCCTAGTAGCCTATATGTGTGGATATGATTCATCAGCTAGTACAATTTTATATGTGGACGGAAAAAATTCTAGACCTGAGAATACATCATATTCATGAAGTAACTTAGGCATGATTGGCATACTTGTGCTACCATTATTAATTAAATGGACACGTTTAAGTAAATTCAATTTAACACAGTTCCCTAAACCCAGCAATGCTGGCTGACCAGCTACATCTAAAACTAGAAACAACACACCTACATTATTCTCCATACCTTTTGACTTACATTGCAAGACCCCAATTCCTAACACATTTGTCTTAAATTCTGGATTTACATATGACAGAATGACAGTGTTGGTCTGTTTCAACTTATCAACACTGAATCCTAACTGTGTGTACATTTCCAACGGTAATACAGACACATCAGCACCCGAGTCTAACTTTACTAGTACCCTCTGCTTATCATTAAATAAAATGTGTTCATACCACGCCCTTGATTTTGTACTGCCATCAACTGAGCTTTTACACATGCGCTACCGATCATCTTCAGTATCCTGCACCTCACGCACAGAGTTGACTGTTTTACCTTCGCTCGTCCTTAGTACCTCCTTCCCATCACGTTGTCTACATACCTTGGCAAAGTGATTTTTCCTGTGACACTTCGCACAACTTTTATTATATGCCGGACATCTTCCCTTCTGATGATTAGACCCACAATTACTGCACCATGATAGCATCATGGGCCGCGGCTGTTGCAGGTAAAGTGATCTTGTTGAATTAATGGCTGATGTTATCTCCGCACTCTCCTGCAATATCCTCGTCTGTTGTTTGCTTGTCTCCGCTGCTTTACACAACACCACCGATTTCTTCAAATCCAGTGCTGGTTCCCGTAACAGTCGTTCTTGCACCATTTTGTCTCCAATACCTATTACCACTCGATCACGAACCATTGCCTCCCTATCTGTATATTCACACGTCTTGACTGCTGTTTTTAACGCCGTTAGAAAACTGTCAAAACACTGTCCTTCCACTTGTATTATATTTCCGAACTTGAACCGTTACACTATCACATTTTTCTGTGGCCCACAATACTCTTCACAGGTATCTACCACTTGCTTATAACTATTGCCAGATGCCTCATCAATGTTAAACATATTAAAAATTTACAACCCATCATTTCCGATGCAGTTCAACAGCAATGCCACTTTCAACCCATCATCTCCTTTGTCCTTGCCAGACGCTCGTAGAAATATGTCAAAACGCTGTCGGAATCTTTTCCAATTCTCAGCTACATTTGATGACAAGTCCAGCACCTCCGGTAAACTATAATACCCGTCCGCACTTTGAGTCCCCATGTCTCTCTGCAAATCTACGTTAGGCACAAGCACAATTCACATCTGACACCATGTTTTATTTCTTGTTCACACCTTTATTCTCTATTCCACAAGATTCATCTCCTCTATCTTTTCTCTACCTTCTTCCTCCTGCCTCATCGCCTCTGCACCTCCATGTGGCCATGATGGCCACTACAATATATATTACACCTTGCAATGTTTTCATTATAACTTTACTTTTGTTGTGAGCAGAAAATTGACAGATTGTCACTGCTGTCCCTGTCACTGCTGTCCCCTGGTTATATTCAATGAAATGGGACAGCAGTGACATAAAAGGGACAGTAGTGACATAAGTAAAACAGTTGTGTCTTACAAAATAAATAATAATATTCATGGTATGTCTGAAGTTTTATGATTATAACAATTAATTTGAACAGTTTCGTGCAGTATAGTGACAAGCCACACTTTTATGAAAAGTGAGATTTTATTATTTACAGAGCCTGTGTTGCTGTATATACCGTGTGTGCAAAAGGTTAGTAAATATCTCAGTAGATAGCAGCAGTACCTCAAAATCATCTTAATGCTCAACTGCCATTATAATGTGTTTCTCTTCTATAACATGATAAACCACAGTTCAAGATGGTCGACATCAGTGAACACATGGCTAAATGTAGCTCAAGAAAACGTGTTTCTGAGGCAAGTTGTGACAGTGTCAATGTAAGTAATTGTTCCATTTTTGATGATAGTGATGCGGATGAAACGTACAAACCAAAGGATGACGAATATGTAAGTAATTCGTCTGATGTAAGCATTAATTGTAAATTGTGGCTTATCATACTCTTGCTCCCAATAGTATTTACGTACTGTCACATTTAATGATATGCCAAAATATTAATACAATCATGAATACAATTCCGAATTTTATCCCTATCACTAGATAAGAAGTTTTATTTACCTACATAAGTTGTACCTATGTTGTAAATTATGTTATATTGTCTGGATAATTTATAACCTATATAAAAATCCCCGGTGTGAAAATAAGTGTGGCATATCATCATCTTGCTGGTATGTTTACATTAGCAAGGCATTATCACACAACAATATTAGTATTGACGCCGCCGTCGGTGCTCCCTCTGAGAGCACAGGCCGCTATGTGTACTCAACACCTGAGTCAGTGCTAGTGCAACGAACACGCCCGCGCGTGTGACTTAGTGCAGTGCCTCGAACGGCGTGACATCAGTCACGGCCATCTAAACGCTCAAAGCGCCTGGCCGGGTGTGGCAATGCGCATCAGGTATCTATTCATTTAACAAACAGAAACTAAAACTTTTAATAAGTATAAAAATTGTCTTTAATTAATTAATGGTTGTGTCAAATATTTCCGCTCACAAAACTGGCCGGCATCGCCTTCCCGCGCTCCGTCGTTTTCCCGCGGGTTTTCCTCCCCTCCCTGGCCCGGTTGCCAGGGAGAGTCGTCAGTCGCCATCCAGCACTCACAAGGGCCGGTAGCCCCGCGCACGGGGAGCATCCAGTTTTCGCGCCAGTTTCCACATTTAGCATCAATAGGTAATTATCTCCGAATCTTCTTTCAACAGCTCCCCGGTCGGCCCTAACCGGCCGTACGTCATTACGTGCGGTCCTTAGATAAAGTGTGCAACCCGGCCACGGGTCTTTCAACGTAATACGTATTCCTGTGTTTTAAGGCGGCCCGCCGAGGCGCCTGCGCCTCACGCTATAAAACCTCCCCACGGAGAATTAGAACTTTGCCCGCACAGGGCGGCATTGCACCAAATGCGTAACTGAACTTACGAACACTTCAACCCCTGGGACGTGCAACGAACCTAACGAGAGACCACGTTGGGTCCCGTCGCGCCCGTTCCCAGTTTAAACGTGGCTCACGCCACTGTGAGAACCAGTCTCGCATCACGTGATCATTAGAAGTCCGGGTACCGAACCCACCTCGAGTCCGGGACATCCTCATAATTATTTAGTGTTACTTGCCGTGCTAGGATTAGTGTGTGTCGTTATCATCACGTTCATGTATAAGTCAGTGTTAATTGTAAACCCGCACAGACAGTAGCAGATTCACGTAGTAAGTATATCACGAACTATCACGTGCTATGCACCAGACTTGCCGCGCCACGCGCCGCCATCACCGTAGCTCAGGTTAGCCTGCACCCTTCGTTGGAGTATTCCTCGAAACACCGTGAGAAGTAATCAGTGCCGCCATTCGAGGACCGTGTAGGCGGAGTGAAGGTTGACGACGATACGGCCAGTCACGTGCCAGTGCCTTGTGTGACGTTCTGTAACGTGTGCTACCGGAATAAAACAATCAAAGTTACGTGTGTATTTCACTAATACGGCGTCCTGGGAGGCCATAACAGCCCGGGAGGTCCTTTGTCGACGCATCCCTGCCTGCAGCCACGAGGCCAGGAACCCCGCCCTTGAGACCGAATTTTCTTTATATCATTTTAATTAACGTAACTTCAGGACAGTCAGCGGGGACGGCGTCAGTATATATTATTACATTTTTATATAAAATATAGGAAAGAGTGCTGTTGCTTAGCAGTCTTCAATCGGCAGTTGGCAGTAGCCAATATATTGATTGCAATGAGCAGTCGTCATGTTATTGTTATAAATGAAATTTTAAAGGCAAAAATATTATGGTTTAAAAAATCTATGTTGACGAGATGTAAAGTCCACTTACCTTACCTCCTTTCTTTCTTTCTATTTACAAAAAAATACGTGTCTTAAACAATGCCCAAGCACTAATAGTTTATGTGGTTTTGTTTCAGGATGGAAATGACAATAGTTGGAATACCAGCAAACGCATGTCACGCTCCTGTGAAATCACTCCACAAAAAACCTCTTCCCGACATTGGAGAAAACGAAGTTCGTCCTCTCTTTCCAGAAACAAGAGAAAGCATAGGCGCAGTCCAGGCAAACAATACGTATGTGAAACAACTAAGAAAACTGTAGAAAGCCGCATTATGGGACCTCCATATGTCTGTAGAAAAAAGTGTAGGGGTAAACTTTTACATAAGGAAAAATACATTTTTAATAACTTTTGGGATATGGGGTCATTTGATACACAAAATTGCTACCTTTTCGGATGTATAAGAGTTGTAAAATAAATAATAGTTTCAAAAACTAAAAAACACACTTTATATAGAAAACCAACCTAAAAAATAGAAAATACATTGAATTTTTTTAATTAAGAATAGTGTACAAATTTTTAATAAATATAAATTAATAATAGTGTATATAAGAAAAAAATGTATTTTATTAAAAAAAAGTGTGGGTTGCTTTTTAAGATATTATCTAAATGATAATCCTTCTACTCATATATGTCAATGAAATATTTATAACTATTGACACCACACACCACACGCTTTTTGTTTATTACATGACTTTGCCTTTCAGTGAATTTGAGTAGATATTGGCTGCATCTAAAATATATATCCAATATAGCGCGTTATGTACTCAATCATTTCAATATACTGCTATGAAAATTGATATATTCGGGAAGTCATTGATGTTTATTCTAATTCAGCATATCTGATGGGTGACCATCCTTTGTTTGCAAATGTCTCACTAAAAATTTTCTCCCATTTGTTCCAGTCCGTTTCCACTGTAAGTTTCATTTGCATGCAGTTGTACCAAACTACACTGGAGTATTCTAAGAAATGTTTTAAAATTTTTATTTTCTTCTTTGTCTTCTTTGATTAGGAAACGTTCACATTCTTTGTTGAAATCTTTAATCCACTGGTAAGCATTTGAGTTTCTGCCCGTGAATTTCTCAATCATGAAATCTTTTGCAATTTTCCTTAAATTTTGAGTTTCAGATATAGTTTTTTTTTTCCTTCAAGAAATTGTTCTAACAGTTTTTCCAATTTTTTATTTGATCCACTAGCTATAGATTCAGCACTTTTTTTCCCTCAATTTCTTCCCGGTAAAAATCCTTCAACTGAAAGTTTTGCTCTCTATCCAAATATGTTTTTGATATATCATCTGTCAAACTTAGCCATATTTTCCGTGTTTTATGTCTTAATAGCTGCCTGACCCGGCTTCGCACGGCTATACTAATGGAAAAAAATTAAGCCACATCTCCCATTTACAGTAATGGTAAATTAAAAAAAATCAGTGAAAATGTATTACAATGCTGTATAATGTACCGGAGAGAAAATGAATAGCACCGATGGTTTCCCGATTCGTGCAAGCAACGTACAACTGATGTACCCGTACTTCGCTACGGAAGTCTACAGGCAGATCACTCTTGCGCCGCTCATTATACATGCTCCTCCTTGTGGGTACGCCACTGCCGCGCGATGCCAGTTGCCATGGAGACGCAGAAGGCATGAACAATGCAAAATCCTGTTCTCATGCAGACAAAGTACCCACTGTTGCCTGGTTTTAACCACCCATGGGATCTAATTTTCGGAAAATGTCATCCTGCGTAACATAAGGAAGTTTCAAGTGAAGTTTCAAGTCTGTAAAATATATATACTTGAAAAAAAAGGGCAATTTTTGATATTTAAAGTACCCGCAAAATTTCAACGGTGATGAGGACTGCACTAACAATGAAATAGTCGTTAACTTCTAGCGCCTGCGGCATCGTCAACACACACTTCGTACGTGTACTGCATGTTGTATCTAACCCCTCCAACGCATTTGATTCTAAATTGGACTTTTAGTAAGGATTCCTATTGTTATTGATAATATAATATAGCCTATAGCCTTCCTCGATAAATGTACTATCCAACACTGAAAGAATTTTTCAAATCGGACCAATGGTTCCTGAGATTAGCGCGTTCAAACAAACAAACTCTTCAGCTTTATAATATTAGTATAGATTTAATGATTTACTGACCTTGGCATAGTTTGGAGTATTTGTAACTGCTTGGTGTAGATTTGCAGGTTGGTGTTCGAGTGGAATTTTAAAAATCTGCCCATCTAACTAATGAGGTTATGCATATGGTGTTTTATTTCCCATCTGCTGTTGGTTTCACAGCAAAATCAAACCTCAATTTTTCCATGTTTCGTGAAATATTTGCAGAAAATGTTGTTTTATAATAATGTTTCACTCTTGGTTAATTGGTAAAATGAAACAAAGACGTGATTGTGTTTCTCTATTTAACGAAAGAAACAACATTTAAAGCCCTTATTTCAGTTTTTTTTTCTTCATATTTTTACAAATATAGGTAATATTCTCTTCAAGAAAGTATATTGTTCACAATAATCATAACCCATTCTCACTTTTCATTTAATTAAATGTCACAATATTTAGTAGGCTTTGTTTATATCGCGCCAAAGACAAACTGAAAGAAAAGAGTTCGCACATTGTAAGGAAAACCATTTTGCTCATGTGCGAACTCTTTCTTGTGAAATTATATAAATTGACAAAAATCTTATTTTGCAAATTGAATAATGGAATAATCTTATCAAACTAGTGTATTGTCATCGATCCTCGATAAATCTATAAAGTTTGAATGAAATCTGGCCATTTAAAGTGGGTCAAAATCGCACCCAAAGGAGTCGGTTACAAACATACAAACAAACAAACATACAAACAAACAAACATACAGGTGAAGCTAATATAAAGCGTGTAAAAAGAAAAAAAAAGTTACCCAAGAAAAACAAAAAAAAAAAAAGCTGTTTCTAGTAGGAAGATCAGTGCGCAGTACTCCATTAAAATAAATGGAGTGGAAACAGTAGTGTGTAAAAAAACTTGGTTGCCTGTAAAGTCGGTTTACGGACGATAGTTTAACGTGACAACGTCATAACAAAACATTGATGAAATGATTGCATACTTTTATGAATAAAATTGAATCATTTTTATTGAATTATCACTATTTTGTATGGATACAAAGAAGGAGTGAAATGAAATCTACAATTTAATTGATAAATTTCCTTTTATTTGCACTCAATAATTCAAATATGTTTATTACTTTAACGAACAGATTATTTCAACTATAACTTTTATACATGTTTGCTATTTAACTTCTTCCAATCTATGTTTATCTGTTAAGGATAGGACGATGATAGGAAATGTAGGAAACGAATGGGAGTGTTTCAAGGATGATGTGAAGGAAAATGGCTTACCCAACACCAAATTGCAGACAAAAATAATATATTTGCGCCACGCACTCTGCAGCAATGCTAGGAGGAACGGGTTAGCAAACAGCAATGAAAATGTTACATTGAAATGCATGAAAACATAATTACGCCACGGACTCGGTCGCAATGCTAGAGGTTCAGGTTACCAAAGAGCAATATAAAATGAGCGTAACGGGACACTGCGAAACGGGACAATGTGTGCAACGGGAGACATTTTCGTGCGTGTAGCCGGCGTTCATCGATTTATTAGACATTTTCACGTCAAAAAGAGTTTTTGAATGTTCATGGTTTACAGAAATGTAGGGGAAGAGTGGACAACATTGTTTCACATATAGCATGTGGTGCTACAACACCTAAAGCTGATGCAAGAGGAAAACATGTAAATCGACCGAATAAGATAGATGACATTCGCCTGCAGTCTGTTAGAGACCATATTAATAGCATACCTAAATATGAAAGTCATTATAGTAGGTCTGTGAATATTGGAAAGGTGTTTTTGGATAGTGATATGTCTATTGCACGTCTTTATGAAGACTTCTATCTTCCTTGGTGTGTAGAAATAATGTAGGACAGCCAGCAGTTAATCAACCTACATACAGACGTATATTCTGCACTAAATACAACATTGGATTTAAGTTACCAAAATCTGATACTTGTAAGGTATGTGATGAATCTGCAATTAAAATAGAAGCATTACTATTGAATGGTGAAGACAATGCCGCACGAGAGTTTAAAGAAAACTTGCAACTACACCAAAAAAGAGCTCAAGCAATGCAGGAACTCATGAAGAAAGAGTCACAGATTACTAATCCGAAGAAATTGGTAATTAGTATTGATTTACAACAAGCTCTTCCAGTACCAAAGCTCACAGCAGGGCCGGCATTTAACTGCACAAAATTGAAGATGTATAATCTCTGAGTCCGCAACTGCAGAACTCGACAAGGGAACATGTTTATATGGACAGAAAACATTGCAAAAAGAGGAAGTGATGAGATATGTAGTGTTGTTCTCAAATTTCTAGAAGAGCACTCTGAATCTGAAGAGCTTGTAGTATTCACAGACAACTGTCCAGGTCAAAATAAGAACTGGCCAGTAGTAGATCTTTGGCATCAACTCATCAAAGAACAACGCCTTAAGGAAATTCATCATTATTTTCTTATAGCTGGACACACACATATGCCATCTGACAGAGATTTTGCTTTAATAGAGAAGTGCTACAGGAAGGTTACTCAAATATTTTCACCAACAGAATGGCTCAATATATTTAAAAAAAGCAGACAAAAAGAGACCCTTCAAAGTGATAAGTATGTCACAAGTTGATTTTGTTAGTATGGAAAGTCTTTTAAAAAATATAAGGAAATCTAAGGAAACAAATGTGGCCAAGTAGTAAAATTATCTTCCACGCTTGCATTCAAATTCACTTCTGAAAAACTAACTAGCTTCTTCATTAAGCATGCAGTGAATTAACATTACAAAGAAGTGAATTTGTGCAAGGTTGGCAGACCTAAGGGGAAAAAAACTTTGTAATCTGCTGAGGAAATACTGAAGGTTAACAAGAAGAAGTTGGATGATGTGCGAAGCCTTCTTCTGTTTGTTCCTCCTGTCCACCACAACTTCTATAATTGACTTCAACCTGATAGTGCTACGGATGTTGACGCAGAAGTGGAACTGTTGACATAAACTTTGTTATGTAAAAACAATATAATATACTGTACTTTGAGTGCTATTTCCACTTACTGCCTATTTGCTATTGCTGTATGTTCGCGTAATTTATGTTAAATAAGTCGCAATAATGTTATAGTAACTGATCAGACATTTTCCATATGTACCACATGTGTTTATTACATATATAATTTGATAATTAAAGCAAGACAATAATATGACATGCCCCACATTATCACAGTATTATTTATCTACATTGAGCGACTTATGAGATGAGCAATAAAGTGATAAGCCACAAATATTTAAACAAATGAAAGTTTAAAAAATACTACTGGTCTCAATTTACACCATTGGTGAAAATACAAGTGGCCAATATGCTTTCCAATAATTAAGTTAGATAATCATTAATCCTCACATTAAATAAAGCAATAAATAGATTTATAGAATTGGGTAAAAGTTTAAAATTGCTATATCTATTTTTGAGCATAACGTGGCTTGTAACTATACTGCACGAAGCCCTTCATTTACAATATTTTTACTATAAAGTTTCTTCCACGTGATCAAAATCTTCAAAAAATAAAGTATCACTTTCATCAATGAAATGTTGTTGGAATCTACAGAATGTGTGATTGAAAAAAGGAGTGTCACGAGTACCTAATACTCTTTCAAGCATAGAAGGCTTGAAGAAATAGTTAAAGCAAGCTCGTGAGGATGCTTACAAGTCACGAATGAAGAAAATGGATGAAAAACGTGAAAATAAAGGAATAAAGCAGAAAATCAAGTATTATGAAAGAAAGAGAAATGGACAACAGTTACAAAACAGTAATCCTGATAATAAAAATGACAAAGCAAAAGTTTCCTATCTTGCTCAATCAAATCCTGGTCCTTGAATATGTAATACCCGAAAATCTGGTAAAAAAAAACAGAGCCATTGAAAGTTAATGATCCTAAACCTACAACTCCCAAGAAAGTCGTCATTGCAAAAACAAAAAAAAGAAGAAAAATCTATCACAAGTGAAAAAAGAAAGCATATGAGCGGTAAATAAACCTAAACAAAGGGCAAAGATTTATGCTGATGAAAACATGCATGCTGATTTTCTTCACACTCAAAAGCTGTATTACCAAAAGAAAAAAAAGGAAGATAGAATTGTACCCAATACTGCAAAAAAATTAACGACAACAGACTTTGGAAAGAAGAAAGTGGAAAGTTAGGCAATGTAACCATAGAAAAAACAAGAAAGAAGATAAAGAGTTATTGGCTATCTGCACCATACGCGTGCGAAGGACTTCAGTATTGGTGGTGCCAGATTACTAGAGACCGGAAAAATTCGCGGATTCATTTTGTGATAGGCTGAAATTCAAACATGTGTACAATCGTGCTGTTTCTGCTATTGGCTCGCAGTTTAACTGGAGCTCTCTCGGCCAATGAGACACTATCGACCAAAGAAGCGTCGAATCACAAGCTACCCAGTGGAGACGCCTCACAATTTAGTACCCAATGAACACGCGTGTTTACTTGAGAAATGCAAAGGATAATGGAGGCTATCCTAGAGGTCATTGAATCCGCGAATTTTTCCGGTCCCTACAGATTACACAACAGCCCTGTCATTCATGGACCCCGAGCCTAAAGCGGGGGGTCCGGGGGTCCTCCCCCGGGAAAATGTTGATTTGAAAGCGCAAAATGGTGCTATTTAAGGTGTTTCTGAACAAAAACATTAAATACACAGATGTAAAAATTTTAACATTTTTTATGACAAATTATTGCTTTGAACGTTATAATCACCAGGAAAACTACTAAACTATTTACAGTTTTAAGCTTTGTTGAGCCATAAAGTAAATTGCACAAATTGTTTGCACGGAATTCATGCTGGTGGCTTTGAAAAACCGTACTTATATGTTTTCTGAAGACGCCAAATAAATGCTTGAAAAAACATTCTCAAATGTTAAGTTTTAAAATCAACAAATGAAGGGAGTTTTTGTAACATACCTAAAATATGTAAAATATTAAAATAATAAAAATACACAAATAAGAGTGGGCAAAAGTTTTAACTTTTGGAATACAACAAAAATGTTTTGTCGGCAACTGCATATAAGTTATCGAGTAAGCCTATCATTTTAACTAACTAAACTCTCTCTCTTTTTTTAAATAAACCCTGGCGGACGGTGGCTATTATTCTGTGCGCCTGCCGAGTGGAGTGAACAGTGGACACCGAGCGCGCATTCTATGTAATACGAGGAGAACTATGAGAAGTATTTACATTTCAAAAGTTTCGTAGCCGCGGCCCACGTGTACAACACAAGTAATTGCACCTGGCTTGTTTCCGTGTGTATAGTTGGTTCGATTGATAATTGATATACTGATAGTGTTATGAGCACATATCTGTAACTCGACACGAGTGGAAAACATATTTTTTTGGAAATAATACGGATTTTTGTAAGTATGTATTATTTCTGCTTGTAAAAAACAAAATAACGTTAACCCTAATGGTGGTGCCAAGGCACCTGTGGCACCTACCGTGCGCACGCCTATGTCTGCACACCACCTGCTTTACTTTCAGAATTAGGCATTACCAGCAGTCAACATGATGAGAGAAGCTCTTCTGGAAGGAAAAAAAAAACGAGCAAGGTGTTTTAGGGAACAACTTAAAAAGGAAAATAAGAGACTGAAAAAAAGTGTTCAAAAGTATAAACGGCAAGCAGAAAAATATCGTAAAAGTGTTGAAAGAGCAAGAAGTAAGAAATCTTCAAATCTCTCTCTTTACCCAAATAAAGTGGTTAATCAAATTATAAGCAAAGGAAAACATGAAGTACAACGAAACTTAAAGTTGGCTGTCTGTGTTACGAAGAAAATTAAAGCAAATTACAAGTCAGATTTGCGAAAAGAAAAATCAGCCATTTCAAAGGTTTTAGCAGGAAAATTACTAAAAAAGTATAGAATGACAAATGGTTTGAAAAAAGTAATATTCCTACATCGTTATAGAGCTGCCAAGAACATGCCTGGCCTGCTACAAAAGAAAAATTGGAAATGTAAAGAGAAAATGGAAATGTTGAAGACGAGTGTTCATGAATTTTTTTGTGATAATGAGATAACCACACAAGCACCACGTAAAAACGATTTCATAACATTAAACAAGGAAAGGAAGAACAAAAGATACCTAACTGACACTATGAAAAACTTACACAAAATGTTCCTAGAGAGAAATGGATACGTTCTTGGATATTCAACCTTCTGCAAGCTGAAACCTTACTTCGTTACCCATCTTAAAGTGAATGCTAGAGATATGTGTGCTGTTTTAGGCATTTCAACATGCAGTTAAAACTGACGAAATTAAAGCATTTGCGGATAATTGAATCAAACAACATGGACGAAGTTACAAGATCTCTGACTTGTGATGGCAAAATGTCTCAAGATTGAATGTTGGGAAAATGCGAAAAGTGAAAAAAACAAAACTCTTCAAGTTAAGGACTATGAGAAGAACGAAGAAGTTTTTTGCTACCAATGGATTCATACGAACAAGAAAGAGTTAATAAGCAGGAAAAAAATGTATTGTTTAAAATACAGTGCAAGGACAAAATCATAATGAGTCAGGAGAAACTTGTTGCGTTGACAGCTAAAGAAATTCCAGAGTACCTCGTTCACATATACACCATTAAGAACCAGTATCAGTATTTAAGACAGATCGAAGAAATAATCGATGAGAATGCAGCTATTGTCAAAATTGATTTCTCAGAAAACTATAATTGTAAGTATTTTGAAGAAATACAGGCTCTACACTTGGAGGTTCCAGGAAACAGCTAACTCTTCATACTGGAGTGTATTATGTCTTGGAGGATGGTGCTTCTGAATCGCAAAACAAGAAATTGAAGTGTCATTTTTTCTGCTCCATCTCCGAAGATTTGCGACACACAGCTCTGTCAGTTTGGGCTCACTTGCATCCAGTTTTGAAATCTCTTCGGCAACAAGATTTAACAATACTACACATATTCAGTGATGGGGCATGTGGCCAGTACAAAAACAGAATAAACGTTTTCCTCCTTTGTTATTTTGCAAACTTACTTCAGTTCCAAACCTTTACTTGGAATTTCTGGGAAAGTGGCCATGGGAAAGGACCGTCAGATGGAGTAGGGGCTGTTTGCGAAACCAAAGCTGACAGACAAGTAGCAAAAGGAATAGACGTGACAAATGCTAAAGCTTTCATTAATGCTATTAGTGAAATTGATTAACAGCTGTTTCTTGTAACCTCAGAAGAGATCAACCAAATCGAGAAATTATTCTCAGCTGAAATTAAACTTGCTTCAGGAATAAGACATGTGCATCAACTGGTTTGGTGAAAGCAAAATAATGATGAACTATATCTAAGAACATTTAGTTGTACTCATTCAAGTGAAAGCCATCATCCCTGCAAACAATGTGATTTCTGCAAACCCAAGTACATGACACATGACAGGAAAAACTAAATTCAAAGCTAAGGAAGCACAACCATCTTCACAGTCATCTAAACAACTTGAATCATCACGTGTAACTTTGCCATCTTGTAGTAGCAGGAGTTCCTCTGTTCCTGCACTAGATGTTAGAGGAGAAGGAATTTTGATTGATGATTATAACAGAAGAGACGGAATTTCTGTTGGTGATTGGGTGGCTGTTCTTTTTGAAAAATCTTGGTACCCAGGACAAGTTATGGCTGTTGAGATGACTGGTGAAAGGCGAAACATAAAAATCAAATTTATGGCTAGGTCCAGAACTGTACTTTCTAGCTCATTTTATTATAAAGAGTCCCGCGACAGTCATCAGAATATTTTTTTCTGATGAAATAATATGTAAAATTTCACTTCCTCAACCAAAAGGAAAATATGAGCGTACATTTTTTTTTTCGAAGAATTTGAAAAGATAGAGAAACTAGTGTCACAAACTGAATCACGTTGATTTCTTTGAGATATTGGTAATCTCTACTGACATATAAATGTTACATTGTTTTGAGTTTTAAAGCAAATTTTAAGTTTATGTCATTAAGCAAAATGGGACTAACTTAGGGCCGGTTGTACCATTGAAGATCGCTGGTCGATCAGAAATCATACGAGGTAATGAACCAGGATCGTCACACAAACGGATTGCACCATTCGAGTTCATCTTCTGACAGAGGATTTAGGTGAACCTCTGTTTGAACCACCGAAATTGATGGTTCAGAGCAGTTGGATCCGAGATCTTGTGTATTCTTCGTTGGTTTGTTGTGTTTTGTAGTCGTGTTCGCATAGGTACTGGTTTGTTTACGATTAATATTTTGATGGGCTACAATAGTTTACAGGAAATTTAGGCCGATATATTTTTAGGTATGCCTGAAGTACGGTAATTGTCAACATAATGTTATCTTCAGGCTGAGAAAGCGAAGACGACGTCGTGGAAAGGTTGTTGGATGTAGGCCGACAAAATGAAATTCCTACACGAAGAATTTATTTACCATGGTCGAATCCATTTAAAGAGTACCTACGATGATAAAAAAATTTGTTATGAGGTTCCGTTTGTCAAAAGAAACTTTTGTTCGTGTTTTGGCGAAAATTGAAGACAACCTGACATTCATCTCTAATAGAAGCAGGCCTGTATCACCTATGAATCAGCTCTTGTTGTATCTGATGTTTTATGCTACTGGTGAATTTATGGTTTTGTGTGGTGACTTGGTAGGGATCCACAAATCTACTGTCTCAAAAAAAATAAAGAGAGTCACCTACAATTTGGCAATGTTGGGTCGTAAAGTAAAAAAAAATTACCAGCAACGATATTGAAAGAAGATCTGTGATGAGTGGTTTTCATAGCATTGCTGGGTACCATGTAGTGATTGGTTGCATAGACTGCACACACATTCCAATACAGTCCCCTGGTGGAAATAATGCAGAGCTGTATCTTAACTGTAAGCAGTATTTTTCAAACAATGTTCAAGCAGTATGTGATTCAAACTTATTGTTAACCAATGTTGTTGCACGGTGGCCGGTATTTACCCATGACAGCACCATTTTTAATCAGAATAGTATTCGTGCTCAGCTTGAGACCGGAGACATTCCTGAGGGTGTGTTACTCGGTGATAATGGCTATGCATGTAACCACTTTTTGCATACACCCTTACTCCAGCCAGCCACTAGAGCTGAACTCAGGTATAATTCGTCTCACAAGGCTACAAGAAACACCATTGAAAGGATGTTTGGTGTTCTTAAAAGGCGTTTCCCATGCTTGGCAATGAAACTGTGTGTGAAACTGAACACAGTACTTCAGGTGATAGTAGCTACAGTAGTGCTTCATAACATTGCGATAGGTTCCAAAGAAGATGAAGCTCCAGTGGATCCCGATGTCAACCCAGGTGTACAAGCTTATGGTCCTGTTCCGGTGCCCGTGCAAGATAGGCCACAAAGAATACAAGCGACAGCAGCACGTACGGCATTGATTAACACAGTTTTCAGTGCTAATGTGACTGCAAAAAATGTTATGATTTAACAGTATGTGGATTGGGTAGCTTGGCAGTTAGAAATTTTATAATAGTTTTGATAAACTGTGTCTTGACCATATAACACATTGACGTCGACCCAAGTATCTCCCCGGCTCCTTCAGACCGTTATGCCTCGTCAGCATCCTCTCTTGCATTAAGTGAAGTGCAGTGTGGTGGTTACGATCAGGGACGCACCCACGTGCGCCCTGGAACGTCCTTAAAAGAATACGTGTTTGTAAATAATTCCTTCTATATTGTAATTACCTAGTTAAATATTTCCTGTTGTCAAATACGATTTGTATAATACTTTGTAATAGTTCTTAACTTGTGTTTACATCTTTTAAAAGTAATTATTAATGTTTCGTAATTCTTAAATAATTTGCATTTAACTATTTTTGTATATATTTTCAGTGCCTATGTTATCATGTAGAACCGCAAGCCTGGCCCGCCGCGCGAGTCGCATCTCTCCCACGCCGGCCCGCTTCCCCTTCCCCTCCGCAGCCCAAGCGGGCGGGCGGCGGAGCGTCAGTTGCTATCTGGCTGCCGCACGGAGCAGACCTGCTTCGCTCCGCTACGCGAGAAGTAGCACGTTACGGAGTCCTGGTCGCAGCGTGGATGAAACGTCCGTCACCCGACGTGGTCGTCCAGGCTGTGACAGGATTTCCAGTGATTAATCTCGTTAACAAGATCGCGTCTTCTCCACTTCGCAACTCGCTCCGCTCGAGACGCACGCTGTGCACGTCTGAACTTTCATAACCATACTTTTCGTCACGGGACTGCCTCCGCAGTCACATCGAGTCGCGTTCCAGTTGTTACTAGTGTATTTCCGGGAGTCCGGGTCGCGGCGAGGGAGGACGCTCGTCCCGCAACATGTCGGCCAGGCTGCGATAGGGCTTCGACGGAATAAAGGAGCTCGTGAAAACCGACAGCGACATCTTCTCCTTGCAACCTTCTACATTTCCTTCTACCTATGCAAATTTCCCTCCCGGTCCCATGTTTCACGGTCCCGGCCACGTTGGCCTAAACTCCACATTCTCTCTGACTGGAGCTTCGCGGGCAAATCTGGGCAAGTCTCAGAACAATTCGCAGTAGGGACTTAGGGACCGCAGGCCGAGGGACGTCAACATATTGTTTACAGTAGAGCATTCTAGTTTAGCACAAATTATACAATTTCTCATATTACCAGTACCATTTATAAATAATTGAAGAGCGGGCCGGAACAACGTTGTAACTTACATTTTTCCAGAATGCCTGTTATGCATGGAACAGTGTTATATTTGATGTAGTTTATGCTGTGAAAAAGAGATGTCACCTCAGTCTACTAATAATACAGGATTGTAGTGTTGTGAATATTGGCCATCCTGGAACAACGTTGTATCATTTTCACCATGGCAGCACATTCTGACATGAGGTTGTCTGTAGCTATGTCAAATCACATAAATAGAGACAAAAAGTGGCGCAGAAACATTTCAGAATGTAAATGTGTTGCAAGAAAGAAGGCTAGATATTCTGGAAAAGATATATCAGTGCACGAAATTTGGCTGTTCCTGTATTAAATGTTCCTTTGAGGTACGTGGAACAAGGTTGTAACTTCTCAAAACCATGTAATAATTATTATTAGTGAGTATGTAATTCCCCGTATTTGTGCATACTTTCACACCACTATTATTTAAAAGGCAGTTACATTTTTTACTCTTTAAGCTTGTTTTAGTTTTGTTCTTACTATTGCCATTGTTGTAGTAAGCTGAGTGTAATAAGGTTATAGCAGTGTGTTTTTTTTTCATTTTAATATGTCTATAATATGTGTTATAATTTTTTGCTAGTGCTTTAGGATATAAATTGACTTTAGATTACCAACTATGTGAAAATCCTACAGGATCCTACAGGATCAAAAAAGTCATAAAGTACAAACTTAGGTGCCTTCCTCATTCCAACCTCATCGAATAGAGACAGGGGATATGGTGCCAGCTCGTATTGGAAGAATTCCCTTAGCTCTTTATCAGATTTCTTTAGGAGTGCGATACGGTGAAATATTGTCTCAGGATTGAATGGTACATTCTCCCCATGAATGGTAAACTTTGACTTGAAACCTTGAATTTTCATGACACGATTCTTTCTGAAAAACTTGATTTGGTCAAAGTTTTGTCCCACCAAGGTAAGCATTGCCGAATTCCCACTTTCAAAGGCTCTGTGACAGTTTATTGATACATCTCCCATGACACGTGTACTGATGGACATCATGAAGTCGCTTGCTGGAAAAGGATCGTGAGATTGAAACCACTCCACAAACCTCTGTACATATCCATTATCACGCTGGACTCTAGCATCTCTGGCATCAACATGCTGCTCAGAGGTGGTGAATGAAACCCCGCTAAAATCCTCGACCTGTTGAGCCACTGTTGTAACTATTGGCATGGTGACTGCCCATCTGCTGAGAGTACTATCTGAAACACCACAACCATGACTAAGCCCTCCACTACTTTTCAATGAGTGCATGTGGGTCTGCTCAATGGTCATATCAGACCAAATCCCACTCCAAAATTTATCAGATCTTCTGATTGTAAACCATCCATTCAGCACAAACCTCTCATACTATTTTTGAGATAGTTTCTCTTGTAGGTCCATCATGTCTTGCAGATATAGCTGTGCTGACTTAGCATACAAATAATGCCCACTTGCATGGAATAAGGGCATCATCTTCTTCACAGTACTCAGATGCAGCTCCCAGTCACCAGTCCTCTCTGCCTGTATGAACTGCTTCAAGAGGGTGGTCATTTTGAAGTAGAGCACCCATAACTTGGCAGTGGGACCATTATCCTCCAGTTCTTCGAATTTCTCAGTGAACAGCTGCTTCAAATATTCGTGATCAAGTTCTTCCAAGGGAGTCTTTGAATGGGAAGTTTCTTCTGATTCCTCATTACCCCTCATTTTCGTAAGGATGACATTTGCAAGAGCCAAATTGCAGATAGCATGTGCACGAACTGCCCTTGAATAAGCACACCCAGCCATAATTTTTTCTGTTGAAGCTTTGGCATAAGCAATGCTGAATAGCTCTTGCAGCCCACTTCCATTCATAATGTAGCCAATGGTTCCCAGGTACGACATTAAAAGATGAAAAATCCCCAACCGTACACTATGTTCAACTCAGAATCGGGAGTGGAAGATGCCACTATCTCACATGCCTTTAGATAGAGAGGCTGGTCAAATGTGACAAAACAGACATTTTGGTCGAGGATCTTGCATTTTTCAACTGCTGAGAGAAGTGAAGTATAAATGGTGTCATAGTTACTGGGAGGTGTATTGATGAATGGAAGGAAAACCGCGAGTAATGTTGAGTAGGTATTGAGGACATGAGCTGCTCCATAAAACCAATCCAACCTGGGAGTTCATATCCTTTCCATTTTCCCACAATCCAGTCGAAATCAGCCTGTTGAATGATCACGCTGGAGAAATTTTCCGTCAAGTCCTTAAACACAATGTTTTTGAAAGTTGCTCTGTTTTTTTTTTTCAATTGTTGTAATTGGAATTACACCAAATTTTCCTACAATGCTTGCTTTTGGAACAGTACTGACTAGCTATACCTTTACTACTTCAAGATGCAGAAATCGCTGGAGTTACACAGTGGATACCACCCATAGCATGGAAAGTATTTGAGCCATCTATGGTGTCAACATTAACATCCGCATTGTCCCACAAAAATTGGGAAAAAGTGTCTGGATGAACAGAGCTGGGTGGATGGTTCATACATGATACCTCAAAAATTCTGGCTTCCTCATAGGAACAGCAGAACCCAAGTCCATTGGCTATTTGAAACAGATCCCTTGAGCCATATTTCCTGGCCAGGAGGGCCCCGACCCCAACTTGGAGGGGTGAATGGAACGACCTTGGTCTGGTGGCTGATATTACTGAATGAGTGATAGAAGTCACTTAGTTTTTTTTTCTTTTTTAAGTGTTCCTCGTTTGCCTTTCAATATGATAGAACCAAGCAATACCTGCAAGGTTTGTGGAACATCATCCTCGCAGGTTTCAACAAAATGTTGTGGGTCTGGATAGGCATCAAGGGAGTACACTTTTGCATGGATATCTTCCCTGATTATGTCAGCTGCAGCTCTAACAATTCGTAGGCGTTCTTCCTCCTTATTTGCCTGTTTAGATTCATACCATTGTTGGGTCAAAATTTTGTAGCCAGTATTGTGGAAACAGAGTATTGTCTCTCGGTTTTGACCAACTGATATAATAATGTCACTCCTGTAATGGTCTTTCAACCTTCTCTTCAGTTGTTTATCGGTCGCTTTAGGGCCATAAAAATCTTTCATGATTTCTTTAATCGAAAACTGGCATTCTTCTTGCATGCTCTCAATGTAATTGCAAACATGTTCAAAAGAAGCAGTGATGTATTAATCTGGGGGCCTACCCTTGGAACTCGTTGGGTGAACAGGTAAAACAAATTTTCTCATGCAGTTCTGATGGTATCTCCCATCACTGGCAACCAAATCACTAACTGTGGCCAAACGTGATTTGACTTCTTCCGCCCACTGGTCTCCCCGGGAAGCTGCAGTTTCTAACACATTGTTCTAGAAATTTATAGTGGTTACTAAACTGACATTTACCCGCCGATTAACATTCAGTCTTAGTTGTTGGGAGATGAAATCATCAATGGCATCCTTGTTACAAAAAAAACACAGTGTTCTGAAACTAAACCTCGACTGACCTGCTCGGCATTGACATGCTCTACTCCCACTTGCTTTCATTGCAGCAGTCACATTCTTTTCCCTGGTGTAAGATTTATGACATGAGATGTGTAGCTTTACAGTCTCACATGTCTGAAAGCGAGTATGCTTTCCATCACCTCGTTTCTTACTGCACTCAACCAAAGTTCTGATTCCTCTTGCTTTCACAGTCACAGCCTCACCATTCTCTATTGTCACTTCACACACAGCACACGTATCCGTCATATTGTATCGCGCGGAAACATGTTTATCATATAACTGTAGGCCACTTTTTTTCGCTAGTTTTGCTTGCATTTGTGTGGTTTTATGCCTTACCTGCGCTCTGTGGGTGCAGTTACGCGGCGTCCGAGGCGTAGTTGTTTGAGGCGCTGTGTGATGTCTCTGCCTGTCGGGCGACCTTTGGTGCTAGTGTTAAGGTCGAGTTGTGAGCAGGGATTTTTATTTCGGCGGTTGATACCATGTAGGAATTTTTTGTTTGGCAGTTAGGGCCGTGACTGTTGTTAGATTGTTACTAGGGATGGGAAATATAGTTCTTTGGAAAGAACTAGTTCGTTCGGAACTAGTCACTTCAAAGACTAGTTCTTTAGGAACCGTTATATTGAACTACATCGGTCGCGGACTGTGTCGCGGTTTGCAATGTTCAAACAAAATATTCCATACATGACACCAACACAATCGTCACAGACTTTTTGTTTTATGGGCATATATTTTTCTATAAATAAAAGAGGCACACAGTAATCCGATACTTGTAAACAATATCTCCCATTACAAATAAAAGACTATCATATTGTTTTTCTTTCACACACTTCTTGTATAATTCATCGGTCTTCGACAGAGAATGGATTTAAATTCTACTACTTTCATTGTTCACTGAAATGGTTTGCAACATTATAGACTATAATTGTAGCGTAAAGGCCATTCATTTCCTGGATCGGTTCGAGTAACTACAACTAGGACTGCTAACTGCCAGACTGCCGAGTAGCCGGGCGTTATCAGCCAGAAAGCCAGGAAGCGGCTGAACCCCCTCCCCTGCTCAACGCTCTCGTCAAATCATCCGCCGCTGACCTTGGGACCTGCGCATGCGCAGACTCCTCGGAACTAAGTATCTAGTTACCGTAGTTCCTCTGTGAGAGCGCTCTTCCGAACTAGTTCGTTCGAAAATTACAAAAGACTACTGCGAAATGAATACATTTCGGTAGTATCGATGTGATGGGTTTGCGTTACAGTTAAGTGGTGTTATACATTCGTCTCGGAAAATATTACCTCTTATTTTGACATCGGCCAGTAAACCCGCCCCTTTTAGGAACAGACCCCTGTCTGAAAGGCATTATACATATCTCCTACCTGTCACCTCTATGGGACGTTAGTGCAGCAAGCGCCCCATGATGGTGACAACCGAGGAATGAACAAACAGACTAAATAATTATTGTTTCTTTGCCGCAATGGAACTCTAGCACTAATTATCCGTCAAATGTATTACATAAGAGTTATAAATATTGAGTTAATAATATGCAGGGTGCTGTGATATGATGTATAACCGTGTATTATAATGGTTTCTCACTGACTAATTTGTAAAGCTGGGGGACATAATCATCCAGCAATTTTTGATCAGACAGAGATCCTTACCCCAGAGTAATCTGGGGGAATAAAGCAGAATACTAAATCTTGTTATAGTGCTTTCTGCCCTCTCTCCTTTTTCCGGAGCGGCCTTCGGGATTACGCTCTGGAATCTCTCATCCCCTGGAGCGGCCTCTTGAGGATTACGCTCTAGGACATTCCTCCTGGAGCGGCCCCTCGGAGATTACGCTCTAGGCTCCCTCCCCTCCCTGGAGCGGCCCCTTGGGGATTACACTCTAGGCTCCTTCTTACTCATCTGTACCTCCCCCTTTTTGCCATTACCCTCCCCTTTCCTGCTTCAAGACCCTCGCCAGCAGCCCACCTTGGTCCGACTCGCCATTCGACAACAGGAACTCTTCGGCTGCACCAGAGCTCACCACATCTCGGGGATTTTCACCCCACTTCAAGCCTCTCCAGCATGGGGCGCTGTTGCCGGGACACATCAATTTGGCGCCCAACGCTGGGCCTGTGTCAGTCGAGATAGGCTTAGGACCCCGACCTACCACTCTCATCACAGCCGGAGTAACATCCACTTCCAGGAGTGCAGTAAACACCTGGTGGTGCCCAACCAATCTGTAATATGTCTTCTGGATACTGTGCAGCACTTCGCTGCAGTGCACCAGATGGACCAAGCATTCCTTGTGTATGCTGCAATGCCCAGTTCCATCTACAATGCCTGGGACTGGTGGAACAAGTCATTGAACAGGCATATATCCACATATGCCAGCCCTGCAGACGAATTCTGGTGGAGAAGAAGCCAACAGTTCCAGCTCCCCAGCGCTGCTTTGCGCCGAACTGCCCTGGGACAGCCATAGTCCTCGTAACCTGCCAGGCCTGCCATCGCGACTACCATCTCGCCTGTCTAGGCTGGGAAGATACACCACTGAACCTTGCTGAGATGTCATTTACCTGCGCCCAGTGTATAGTTAATCCCACTGCACCTTCAAGTACAAGATCTGCAAGTACACCTAGGCCCTTTAGAGGTCAGGATCATGAGGACCCTGTGCAATCCATCCACAAATGGGAGCAAGCCCTATGGGCATATGCAATCAACCCCACCGAATGGGTGGACCGGATAGGTCCATTACTACTTGGGAAAGCCTCTAGATGGTGGAATAACCATGAGGGGCTGTATGACACCTGGAAAAAGTTCACAGGGGGCTACCTGAACCATTTTGGAAACCAGCAAAGATTGGCAAAGCTTACCGCCCAATTATATGGTTCCAAACAAAAGGAAGGAGAGGATGTCGAAAGTTTGTTACTACAGAAAAGGAAACTTTATGAGAGGCTACACCCAGGGAGAGACCCAAATGAATTTCTCCCTACCTTGTTGGAGCTGGTGCGGCCCAACCTACGGCCATTTCTGCGGCATCCACCTCCCGAGAATTTATCAGAACTTATGGTTCGAGCCACTGCTGTGCAGTGAGACTGTCTCGAGACTAGGGGCACTGTAACAAGCAAACCATGGTCACCACCAACCCTGGTACAAGAATATGCTACCCCCAACAAAAGAGTGCCCAAGTGTTGGCACTGTCCTGAACAACACTTTCATCAAGACTGCCCAGTGCTCCGCTGCAAACAATCTGAAAGGGACAGCCTCATCACAGTAGGCCCCTGGAGGAAAAAAGTGGTGCCAACGAGCCCTACCCCTACACCCAAGGCAGAAGACCTCAACTCCCAAGCTCGGCTCGAAAGTAGACCGACCCTGAGCGTTATGTGCATACAGCACCACCCACAACAAGAACTGCCAAGAGTCAAGGTGCAACTGGACTCACAGCCCATTCAGGCCCTTATCGACACAGCTGCCACCACTAATTTTGTGCGCGAGTGTGTTGTGCAGATAACAGGGACCCCTATTAAGTCCCAACCCCAAATGGCCCAGCTTGCCACCCAGGGATCCACCATGACCTTACTGGGCAATGCTGTGGTGCAATGCTGCATAGCCGATGTGGAGATGGAGATCCCATGTCTTGTCGCAAAGGATCTTCGAAAAGAACTCGTGCTGGGCCAAGATTGGCTCACGCAGCAGCAGGCGACATTGGACTTCGAAGATAAAACTATATGCGTCGAACGAACGTCCCGCCGAACTCTTAACTGGGGCACCACAGGAATGTGTGACCCGAACGCCCCTAATCAAATTGGTGTTAACACTGACCCTGGAATCTGCACAGAACAAAGAGACCACCCTATGGTTGTGTTGGTGCAAGGGGACCAGCGACCCCAAGAGACTCCTCCCCCACGCTCTGCCACAACCAAGCTAAGCCAAAATAACTCAGGCAGTGGGTTTCAGTGGTGCCAGAAAGGAGGAACCCCAAAGGGGAAATCGATCATGCGGTCATGGAGACAGCCGCTGAGCGGCACCTCCATAAAGGCCAGATGCAACCGTGATAAAGAGTCCTTTCAAGATCGAGGAACATGGATTCTCCAGAACAGGATTCACCTGCAGCCATGAAGACAGAAAACAGATCTGTCCAAGACCGCCAAACCCCCAGAGAACCTCCAGTCATCAGCTAAGAGAACAGTCCAGTGCAGTGGCCTGTGTAGAGGGGTCAGTCCTGGGACTGAAGCCCAGCGTGCTGACTCCAGGCAAGTGCAACGATACCAAAAGTACCGGCCGAGGCCACAGAGGGAGGGGGCGAATTGTCTTATCCCTTATTTTGACCTCGGCCAGTAAACCCGCCCCTTTTAGGAACAGACCCCCATCTGAAAGACATTATACATATCTCCTACCTGGCACCTCTATGGGACGTTAGTGCAGCAAGTGCCCATAGTTGGTGACAACCGAGGAATGTACAAACAGATAAAATATTTATTGTGCCTTTGCCGCAATGGAATTCTAGCACTAATTATCCGTCAAATGTATTACATAAGAGTTATAAATATTGAGTTAATAATATGCAGGGTGCTGTGATATGATGTATAACCGTGTATTATAATGGTTTTTCACTGACTAATTTGTAAAGCTGGGGGACATAATCATCCAGCAATGTTTGACCAGACAGGGATCCTTACCCCAGAGTAATCTGGGGGAATAAAGCAGAATACTAAATCTTGTTATAGTGCTTTCTGCTCTCCCTTCTCACTCTCCTTTCCTACTCTTTCTCCTTCTTCTGGAGCGGCCCTTCGGTATTACGCTCTGGAATTCCTCATCCCCTGGAGTGGCCTCTTTGAGGATTACGCTCTAGGACATTCCTCCTGGAGTGGCCCCTCGGGGATTACGCTCTAGGCTCCCTCCCCTCCCTGGAGCGGCCCCTTGGGGATTACGCTCTAGGCTCCTTCTTGCTCATCTGTACCTCCCCCTTTTTGCTATTACCCTCCCCTTTCCTGCTTCAAGACCCTCGCCAGCAGCCCACCTTGGCCCGACTCGCCGTTCGACAACAGGAACTCTTCAGCTGCACCAGAGCTCACCACATCTCGAAGATTTTCACCCCACTTCAAACCTCTCCAGCATGGGACGCTGTTGCCGGGACACGTCAGTATGTATACCCTCGCCTGTACACACTTGTCCAAAGACGGCTTTGTATTGTACCAACATCTGTACCCTGCGAAAGAATATTTTCCAAAGCTGGACAAATCCTTGCTGAAAAAAGAAACAGGTTGTCATCTTCAAAAACCTCGCAACTTGTGTTCCTTTACAGCAATATGAAATAGACTACAAAGTGTCTTCAAAACAGTATTAGTTATGTGAAACATTTTTAAATGTGTATTAATTTATTTTCTATAAGTAAAGTGCTTATTTTCACATGTGTACAAAACAAAATAATGGTATAGTGTTTTCTCATATGTGACAACCTAAGCTGATTTTGTTTGTATTAGGTAAGTTTTATTATGTTTCTTTAAATTTTGTGTAGTTTTGTAATGTGTGGTCTATGTGTAATCAAACTTTAATTTCAGATTGTATAGGCTATCTGAAATTTAACGTAATTACACTTATTTACGTGACACGTTTTTTAATGCCAATATGTAATGTAAATGTCTAAAGAATATTAGATAAAAATTAAGAGTTCGCGATCGTCAAACGATACATCATTGCGCAAGAAAGAACGAAACGAAAATAATAACCGACAGCCTAACTACACAATTAAACAAAATGATGTCGACCCAAGTGTCTCCTCGGCTCCTTCAGGCCATTATGCCTCGCCAACGTCCTCCCTTGCGATACGAGTGCACCATCTGGGTAGTGCGACGGCCAGGGATGCACCCATGTGCGCCCTAGCATGTCAGTGAGCTTCTTTTGTGTGATAAATAATTCTGTATTTTATATATTTTTTTCAAATGGTCACGAGCCTCGATAACTGTGGATATTTTGTAATCATAACTAATTAACTGATGTGTAAATTCGCTGTTTGATTATTGTCTCGCTAAGTTGTGTAAATAATTTTGTAACTTTTCTCAAATGTTTCGCAGTGCTACTAATGTAATCGCAGCCTGGCGCGTTGCGGGGTGGGGCCTCTCCCACGCCGGCCGATTTCTCCTCCCCTCCTCCGCGGCCTGCGGGCCTCGGTCCGCTGGCGGGCGGGGAAGGGCAGTGTTGTTCAGGGCGCGATCAGAGACAGACGTGCACGCCGCTCTGCGCTGCTCGCGAGGCGCGTCTTCTGAGCTCGTGGTCCGACGACAGGGTAACTTCACGGGTTGTCGCGGCAGCTGAGCTGCATCCGTCGAGTCGCTCACTCTGTTGAGTTTACAAGTCTTACGAGTTACGTCACCAGTCGAACGTCCTAGAACGCGTAAGCGCAGTTACGAACCGCCGAACCTTCGCCGTCATTGCGAGACTTTTTTTATATAACGGACTGCGCACGTGTTGCGCATCTTTGCGGAGCAACCTTAATCAGGGACATTGTTACGTGGGAAAATTTCCAGTTTGTGTCGGGACGTGTTAACGGACGGGACGGTCTTCCGGGAGTCCGGGTCGTCGCGGTAAGGGCGCTCGTTCCGCGACGGGTCCGCCAGGCTGCGGCAGGCTCTCAAAACGACAATAAAAGGGGCTCGTGGAACTGTTAACACCGAGTTATCCTTGGAACTGCCTACTATTCTTCCTCCTCACCTCACTCTCCCTCCAGGTCCCATATTTCCCGGTCCCGGCCACGTTGACCTGGACCCACACCTCACCGACGAGAGCAGTACGGGCACAACAGGACGATTACGTAAACGGGGAATCAGGGACCTAAAGCCGAGGGACGTCAAAACTTACTGTGTGAACTATTTGGGTATTTGAACTAGCTAGTTCAGTGTGTATATGTACTCCCTTTCTCTTCGGTCTTCGTAGTTCAGATCAGTACTTGGAACTGAGGAAGCGATGGGGAAATATAGGTAAAATAATATGGACAGGATGGTGTTAAATAACAGTCCGTGGGACTGTCGTTAAAAGAGGGTAGGGGGGGGGGGGTGAGACCAAATAAAGAACAAACGTAAGAGAGGGAAGAAAGAAAGATGTGGCATATTGAGTAACGGTTTTTGAGGGGGGGGGGGGATCTTTCGCGCATGCACAGTAAGGACCAAACAGAGTAGGAGACGAGAAACTGCAAAGAACGAAAGAACGATTGTTTTTGGTAACAGCGAACTAGTCACCTAGTTCGCTCGTCAGAACAGTTCAAAATGAACTGGTAGTTCGCAAACTACCCATCCCTAATTGTTACCAACCATTTCTGCTATTGTTGAAAACTTGTCCAACGTTAACCTGTTGTAGTTTGGTAATGCGTTGGCCGAAAAATTCGCTCTTGATCCCATTCGATGCAAAATTTAATTCTTAAAGAATGTTGTGTAAAATAACTGTTTGATAAAAAGGTTAATTCGTAGATATTTAAGAACTGCTATTATTAAAACGAAAATTATTCGTAAAATTAAGAAATTGATACGAATATCACCTTTTGTAGTTTAACAACAGGTAGTTAAAAAAAAAATTCCCTGGTTTTATTCTACACAGAATTTAATGCTCTACAACTTTTACAAAAGGTATGTAATTTTTCAAAATTTTGTTCAGTTCAGGAGATACAAGTGAAAAACTGCAAACGTATCCCTTTTGGGGGTACATTTTCACCCCCCACCAGTTTTCCCCGAGGGAAAAACTTAGAAGAGTCATATTGGGCCATAAATGAAGCCTTTGACGCAAAAAAAACCTTTTGTAGGAATTATTTCCGAATTTGGTGTTTTTTGTATAATGCTACTGGCCTAAATTGCTACTGTCCAGTTCTTTGTAACATCAATTCTATGACCAGAAAAGGGAAAGGGGCCAGTATTAATTAAAGCCAAAAATTTCACTGAATTCATTTCCGTGAAATCTTAAATTATTTTTTTAAATTAAAAGTTTTTAGTACAGAGATGATTTTAAAAAATTTTACCTAAAAATTATATGTGTTCTAAAATTCATTATATTTTAAATACAGATTTTATTAAAGAGAATTTTTGTGTTTAATTTTTATACAAGTTGTTGACATGTGAAGCTTGATGGTTTGTGATCGTTACGAATGTGGCTCGATGTATTACGACGAAAAAAGTTTTTAATGTTCTGTGAATAATAATTGAAATTTGTACGGGAGATGGAAATCACTAGAGTAATTACTTCTAGGATTTGAAATTGTAATGTTATTTCCAAGTTCCTTTTTCAGAACATTTTAAGATAATGGTGAAATAGAACTTTGAACATCAAGAATGGTCGTGTTTACGTCGGTGTGAATAGGCTATGGCTTATTCGGTGGGTCTAGTCGAAATTTTATTATGGTTAGAAGGAGGTTACTAAATGAAAGCAGTTACTCATTTATATAATTTGCTGGTTTAATTGTTTCTTCGCAAGACTTTGCAAACTGCAGTAAAACACGATTACCAACGGCGGGTGTTTGTTTATAAACAGTAACGCATTTAATGTTGATAAGAGTAACGATTGACATTTTACTGCAGTTTTCAGTTCTGTTATGTAAACAGGGGAAAAGAGATAACATTCCCCATTAAAAAGGTTTCAAAAACTTTATTTTTGAATAAATACAGTATAACCTGATATGGTGTCGAAATGCCCTAGACTCTCAGACTATTGTGTTGTAGGTGAAGACTTGAGGAATACAAATACAGTGAGTAAAATATATTACAGTCTTGTACTGCATATCATACTCACGTGAAGTGTGTCTTGCACTTGTAATATATCAGGTAATGTTATTCTGATATACCTATATCTTTTAAAATCAGGGTAGCCTCTGTTGTATTATTTTTAATTTATTTGTGTTTAAGTTAACTTAGGTATAATATATTATAGAATATGAAACACACATAACCATTTAAGTATATGTAATACAGAAATATGTATTTTTATAATCAAATAAACTATAATTCCGCAACTATTCTAATGTAATATATACATATAAAACCCCACAAATATGTATAACTCGGCACATTCGCTTGATTCTTGGTTTTTAATATGATTTTTATGTTGCACAGGTATACACAGAGATGAGGTGATGGGAAATCCAAGATTATAGTGGGTTCCAAGCCACTTAGGTACCCATTTATTGCTCAAAATTTGTGTTATGTGTGTGTTCTCTACTGGATTGAACCCTTTGATCATCGTACGAGGACACATATTTTACTTATCCCAATTAATCATGTCAGAAGAAATAGTTAAGCAAAGGTTTTGTGTGACGTTAAAATATAGTTATATTGTTTATATTATTATATTTAAATTTCATCTTAGCAAAATAATGAAATTCTACTGAACTATACATTTTTAATTCATTCCAGACATCATTGTGGCTATAGGGGGGAAATGAGCCCTGGGCTCTACCTCCTCCCTCTGTGTTCCCATGATTGCACCAGTTGCCTTCCCTGGTATTTATTTACTTGGGCGGTATTTCCGAAAAAAAATGTTAAAAATCCGAAAATACCTTTATTTTATGCTCTTCAACTTCCTCTTTTCATTAAAAGCGGCGGAGATTAGAAATTCGAAATACTTTAGGAGATAACGAATTTTTAAATTTCTTCATATGTAGTTGAGCGGTATTTGCGAAAAAAAATGTTAAAAATCCGAAAATACCTTTATTATATGCTCTTCAACTTCCTCTTTTCATTAAAAGCGGTGGAGATTAGAAATTCCAAATACTTTAGGAGATATTGAATTTTTAAATTTCAGCACAAAACCAGCGCATTCCTGTGGCGTGGGTGCACCATTGTTTCTTGTTTACGTACGAGTATCTTTTTTTATTGGATAATGATGTCACGTGATTGTTCGTGATAGGCCAGAATTCAAATGAACTAATACGTGATTATTTAGTTCAATTATTGTTTAAAACGGTGTTTAATTACCGCCTCCAACTTAGGTGAGTTTTTAACGTTTCTAATTTTAAAGTCTTATTTGTTATTTTGATATTGTTGCGCAAGTAATAAGTAACAAAAAAATTTACGTGAGTTGTTACTGTACATCCTTTGTTACGGGTTTGTTAGGTAAGGTCAGTTACATTATAAATAATTAAAACTAAAGAATAATTAAAATTAATTCACATTATTTTTAATATCACCTTAGTTTGAAAGTATTTATAATGTAACTGACCTGACCTAATCGACCATTTTAGTTTACTGTTCACCCTCTGTCCGGGTTTGTTTGGTCAGGTCAGTTACATTATAAATATTTTAAAACTAAACAGCCATTAAAATTAATTCACAAAATAATTTTTAATGTCGGCTTTGTTTGAAAGTATTAATAATGTAACTGACCTGACCTAATCAACCATTTTATTAATTACGCATTCACGATTCACGTATTCACGAACACGGAAAAATAACAAAAATGGCGCCGCTCGAATGTTTCCACAGGTCTTGTATTGCAAAAATAAAAAATTCGATATCTCCTAAAGTATTTGGAATTTCTTATCTCCACCGCTTTTAATGAAAAGAGGAAGTTGAAGAGCATATGATAAAGGTATTTTCGGATTTTTAACATTTTTTTTTGCAAATACCGCTCAACTACATATGATGAAATTTAAAAATTCGATATCTCCTAAAGTATTTGGAATTTCTTACCTCCGCCACTTTTAATGAAAAGAGGAAGTTGAAGAGCATAAAATAAAGGTATTTTCGGATTTTTAACATTTTTTTTCGGAAATACCGCCAAAGTAAATATTTACCCCTTCCCTTTTTATATTTCAACACTGGATAAAAACAAAAATTTTAAAATTCTGATGTTTTCAATTATGATTTAGGATCAAAACATGTTGTTGAAGGATCTTAGTTCCAAATTTTTGAAATTTTACTGGGCACAGAAACAGTTGTGTTATACACTCATGAAACCATACCAGTACATTTGTGTAGACTGAAATGAATGTTTTTTGCTTGAACCAACAAAAACATCCCAGCGGTCCCAAACTTAAGTCAAGAGCCACTGTCTCTGGGGACAATTTCTACATAGTTGCAGAGCTATCGAGTGGCACGCCAGAGCATCTGTCAAGTGATGACCAAGATGCACAGCACAAACTGAGCTGCAAGGAACTTTGGTAGAACATACTGGAATTTTACCATCCCAAATAGAACACTATTTCTTTTCACTTGTGAAAGACCTTTCATGATAATAAAAACTTTAAAAAATAAATAAAGTAGATAGGAACTAAAATATTCGATCTAAACAACCATATCACCTTAAAAACATATAATTTGTTAAGTTTTTTTTGTCCTTTTATTAATTTACATTTTGTTGATACTGAATGAGCATAGGTTTTGGGATATAGAATGTCAGTTAGGCCTACACGTGAGTGTGTGTATGTGTATATATATATATATATTGTATATATATATATATACACATAAATATATATATACAAAATTCATTTATATATAAAATACATGTATCATAAGTCCTTAAACCAAATGAAATTTGCTTAATGTTAAAAATATGTAAATTATAAAAATCACAAATTTTACAAAATGAACATAATTTATTGAAAATGATTAATTTATTGCACAGTACCACTGTTAGTTTAAGAAATAATATTAAAAACATTTCCAGGAAAGAAAATATAAATAAGAGCACCAGGAATATGTCATAATTATTAAGCTTTAAATTAAATTAAAATTATAAATTTCTATCATTTTGCTGTACAAGTGTTAATGACTACCATTCAAAACATAAATTTAATCCAGTGCATTATAAAATGCATTAAGTAGTAACAGTTGATTACAGAAATACTGTCTGAAAAACCTAAGTACATGTAGCTCAAAATGTTTCACAAAATCATTTACTTTTTTTGCATTCAATTTTAAAATAATTTTCTTCATTTCCTGCCTACCTGGGCTTACACAGTGCAGAGAGCTTCAGAAGTAGGTCCTATCCTACCCATGCAATTTTAAAATTTCTCAATGTGTCTGGGGGCTGTCTGTTTACAAAAACCATTTTTAAAATGTTTGAGGTTGTTAGGGTAGTTCTGTTTTCTGCTTCAATTAAAAAAAAAAATTGAGAATGAATTACTAAAATATTTTATGTAGGTATGAAATTTTTGGTGCATTACACTATTATCTTCATTTCTAATTTAATGTTACGGAGTTAGCGCCAGTCCATAGCCTTGCACTTGTACACAATACCACACTATAACCTCCAGGGATTATCACATGTCATCGTACATCAATATCTCAAATACACTGCTGGCTAGACACCTTAAGTAACCAGCATCTCATAACCTAAACACCTCTCTTTAGGTAAAAGATGATCTATGAAATTCAGTGCAAGATAAATGAAATAGAAAATAAAATAAAGTAATTATGAATGTGATAGTATTACAAGCATCATAGCTTTTTAATTATTTTGATTAATTTTATTCATGTTACATAATTATTTCTATTGATAACTTTTATTTTTGATAACTATTTGCAGTTTATGTTTGACTTTGTGGAAGCTTATGTTTTAATGTAACTTAGGTATTATTTAATCAGTTAGTTACCTAAATGTTTTTGATGATTAAATGGGGAAAAACTTTCGGCAACCATTCTGAAGTATTGCTACAAATATATAGCCTACATCGTAAGTTACCGTTAGCTGTTTTCATAGCTGTTTATTCACAGCAAGTTTGATAATTATTAGCGCAGCAGGTTGTTTTAATTATTATTTATGCTATTTTAGGATTAATTAGTCATTGTATGCTGTTTAATTTTTTAATAAAATTTTAATGGATTCTGTTATGTTTATAATCCATAAAATAGAATTATATTAATTTTAGTGAATATATAATATTTTGAATTGGTTTGTAAATGTGTAGTGTATGTTCAGTTACCTGTATGGGAAGCTACTCAGTTGTTTGGCACTATGTATTGTCCTAAATGTTTGTTGTATCACTTGGCAAGCATGGCTGTGGGGTGGGTTACGGGGAACAAGGACTGTGAGTGGACATCCGTGGTGAGGTCCAGTCAGCCATATTGAAAACATGCTAGATTAAGTTGAACAAACTAGTGATAGAGATTATTCAAGTGTGTGTGGACAAGGTTTGAATGCTAGGTTTTCTTAGCAGGTACAGCAGTAAAGAGGGATCATGATACAAGATATTAAAAGAAAAGGCATGCTAAGTATTAGAAAGCAATTAGAGAACAAGAAAAATTGAGGTGATGGAAAGGATTGAATTACGAATGTACAGGAGAAAAGGTTATGGTAGAATGATGAAGATACAGAAAGTATTAAAAAAGGGCACACAGGGGAAAATGCAAACATGCTGCTCATGTTAACTTATAATTGTCAGATTTTTTGGTTGTTGGCTGTTTGGCATAGGCCTCAGTTAGATTTTTAGATAAAGATTTTATAAATGTCATGGTAAATTAGTATTGCTTAACAAGTTATGAATCATCAGTACTGATAATGTGGGAAATTATTTTTCTACAACTACCTATTTCAAAGTATTCGTTATAACTTCTCTGAATGAATATTGCCCTTACACTATTTGACAATCTGCCAGTAATGTAATTATAATAATACCATTCATTGTTGTGGTAAAATTAATTAGTATTTTATTTAATTTTTGTCTGGGGATTTTTATGGTATTAGATTCTTACAGCCATAAAATCGTTATCATCACTACGGTACTTTACACAGCTGGTTTTTTCCCCCTCCTTTAATCAGCAGCAAAGTAACTAGCCTAACTAGTTAGTTGGAACACTGAGTTTAACATATTGTATTGTTAGCCCAGGTCCCAAGGGAAACCAAGGAGCATTCAGCTGTGCATTTGGTTAGGAACAGCCGTTAGTTCTTTTATGTGTTTCCATGTGCTATGTACCAGAATGACATAAATATAGGTTACATTTTGTACCTACTGTGTGTTCAAAAATACCTATCTTTAAAGCCTAGATAATTTTCATGAAAGAAAAATTTTATTTGAAAACTATGAAAACTTTTATATGAAAAAACTATTTTATATAAAACCTATTTTGAAATTGGAAATGTAAATTCTACTTACAGCTTAAACAGTTTTGATGCTTTTGTTTTCTTTGTAAAGCTAATTATTAAACCAGAACATATGACACATGTTATCATTTCAATGATATCAAAATTACTCACGTTACTAAATTTTAATGTAAATTTTTGTATGTTAAAGTTATTTCAAGATATTTAACATTTATGTTAATGCTTCAGTATTGTAAAAATCATCTTCATATTGTTAAATGTGTTAATATTAGTTAAAATATATTTATAACATTATTAAAGTTGTGTATCTGTGTGTGCACGGGTGAACATGTTTTTCTTATTCACCTGTTTCTGTTCAAAGTGCGTTCGAGTGGCATTTGAGATTGGTCATGAAGCACTAAGACGTACAAAGAAAACACCAGACGGTTTTACCCATGACTGGGAGATCTTCGTCAGAGGTGCTGACAATACAGAGATCCACCACTTTGTTGAGAAGGTAGTGTTCTACCTGCACACGACTTTCCCCAAGCCAAAACGAGGTAACTGCACATTGAATGTGTGAGTCAGTGATGTGCGTGTGAGTGCCGTGCAATGGAACTAATAGGGAGAATGTGCGTAATGTGTGCAAACACGATTGTGTGGTGTCATAGTTGCCTGTACATGCAATAATAACCAGGTCACACTGAAAATTCTGAGTCATTAGCTGTAGCAAAACAAGGATTAGTGGACTAACATCAATATTTTATTTATTTAATTATTTCCTAAAAAAATGAAAACAGGAATGAGGTATAACATGTTCATTTCAATAGAACATTTTTTCACCAATAAAATTGGAATCATGTTTATACTTATTTTTTTCATTGGTAAATTCATAACAGTAAAATGTAACATTAGCATAAAGTGTACATCTAGTACTGATTTTGAGACATCTTGGTAGAAAATGGTTTGAATATCTAATGTAGAATGGCGTACTTTAACCCCTTAACATATATATTATGGCTAGATATATGCGTCCAAAAAAAACATTTTTAAAATTTTTTTCAGTAATGTATTGTTTTCAATATGCAAATAAACGTACCACATGTAAAACATACCTATGTTTTTACATTTATTTCAAAATTATGTAGCCCTAATTTTTAATGCACACTGTTTTACTAACCCGAGTATACTCGTCATTGTTGAAATATATGTAAATACATTATAAATATTTATGGAATATAATCAAATTGATAAATATTTAGATAAAAAACATTTAACACATATTGGAAGTTGAACAGTTATTATATAACAACATTACTAATGTTGAGCATGATTAGAATTATTTCTCAAAAGTAGTTATCTGAAAATCACATTTATGCAGCAATATAATGTACCTATTCAATATGCAAAAAATAGACATACCACACAAAATACATTAAAATTAATGTTTATCACACCATCATGTCATTTTGAATGGACACTGGTTTACTAACCTGTGTATATTATTCGTCAGTGCTAATATTCACTAAGATTACTAAAAATATTTATAAAATTAGCCATATTTTGTATAAGCTTACATAGAAACCAATTAAATAACTTTTGCAACATACCGTATTTCTTTTAAAAAATTACATCTACTTTTATAAAATTGCCTGAATAACATGAAAAACAAAATATGTACATATGGTATGTAAATGTTGTCAGTCTGAATAGATCTTCGTATAAAAATTTACTTCACAAGGTTTTTGCAGTACCTATATACTAATTGCAATAGCTGAACATTCACAAATACACAAAAAATCATTGTAATGTCAAGGAGGACATTCTTTACAAAAAACAAAGTTTTTATGTGAGACATTCAGTTTTTTTCACAGCACAATAAATAAAAGAATGTTTATTTGAATACAGTAGCTGAATAATGTGACGAGCCTGTATTGACATTTGTGGAGTTATTCTTGAATGCATTTCACTCTGACTGTAAGCCTAACTATTTTCTGCCTAAATGTCTGCTGTTGTATGATAAACTCTGAAGCACAGCACTACACACAGTGGCACACCACAGTCTTCACACATGTACAGTGTTTCACGCCATATTTTTTTCCCCCGTGCATCTGTCATCCTGCTGCACATTGCACACTGGCGTGTAGGATTGCTTTTTTTTTTCAGTTGGCGGGATCGTAGCTGGAAAGTGACGTTCAGTCATTCTCAGTGGATTCGTTGATTTTCCAGGCCTACCTCGTTCTGGCGACATTGTTGGCTTGTGAAACTGTTCAATCAAATTTTTGACAACAGCCTCTCTGTACTCTAAATGTGACTGCTTCCCTCCCAACTTTGAATATAACAAAAATGAATCCCATATTGCTAGGTCCACTAAATGGAAAAAAATCTTCTTATAGTATTTTTTTCCCCTCTTCCTAGGTACTGCATAGTCTGTTGTGCGATGGTCAACAAGGTCCACACCTCCCATTGTACTGTTGTAATCTAACACAACTTGTGGTTTCATGTGCCGTTGTCCATAGATTGTAACACTTTTCATTTCAGAATTGTGGATTGTAGACAACATTGTGACTGGTTTCATGTCCATCCACTTCAATGCCAGTAGTTTCCCTCTTTGGAAAGCCATGACACTGCCTTTCAGCAATTTTTGTTTCTGCAATTCTGGTGGCATTTCTTTTCTTGTAGTTTTCACAGTCCCATAAGAATCTGTTCATGTGATAGCAACATATCTGATAGCTGTGGTGAGGTATAAAAATTGTCAGTAATGATACAATAACCTTTCCCATGAAAAGGTTTCACTAATGACATAACTACTTGTGACGACATTGGCAAGCCTTTGTATTCATCATCAAAATTTGTTCCTCGTCCGGTGTAAATTACGAAGGAATATACATCCACTTGACGATTCATATAACATGAATGACTTTATTCCGAACCATGCCCTTTTGAGAGGTAAGTACTGTTTACAACCTAGACGCCCTTTATATAACATAAGGCTTTCATCTACTGTGACATCTTTTTCTGGAGTGTAAAGGTCAGAAAATTTATTTTGCAAATGAATATATATAGGCCATATTTTGTTCAGTTTAGGGTTTGGATGGGTGGCTGCATCATATGACTCATTAGCCACAAAATGAAGAAACTGTTTCAGCTGAACAAATCTGCCTAATGGCATGGTTTTCCTAAAAAATGGTGTGTCAAATATTGGGTTCTTAGCCCAGTACATTTGATATGTAGGTTTTTTGACTATGCTTTGAGCCACAACTAGTGCAAGAAAAACATAGATTTCCTCTTTGTTTGTTGGTTTCCATTTGGTTTGAGGATGTGTTTGAATGTACTGTGATGCAAAACGGTTCGTTTCTGTAGCTATGAGTTCAGCCAAATCATTATCAAAAAATAAGAGAAAATAACGAAGAAAATTATTGTCAACATTTACATTTACGCCTGGTTTACCTGTAAATGGGTATCTTGGAGGAGAGATAGTTGGCACACTACAGTTTATCTCACACCACATTCTGCCAGATATCTCTTCACTACCTGATTCTTCTGAGCTTGAAATGTCATTATAATTGTCGCTACTATCAGATCCCGATTTATCAAGATCACTCATGTCGCTTCCTTCACTGTCGGAATCACTCATTTTGAACAATTTCTATTATTCACATTACAGTAATGTTGACACCTCAGCTAAAATATATAAAAATTGGCGGGAAAATCATAAATTCATAATAGTACTATTAGAGACATCTAATTTAACAATTGTTCAAACACAAACGGAAAACGCGTGTAAGTAGGCTACTGTGATGGATCGGATCTGCCCTGACATCTAGTGGGTAACATAAAACTACTGGAAGTCTGTTTCAAAGGTTCGCAATACCTACTGCGACATCTAGCGAGAGCTCATGTAACTCTTTCGAGAAAACTTGAAATAATATAATCGGACGCACATTTTTGTTAATCAGAGTAAACTCGGGTTAATAATTACGTGCCAAATGTAAAAAAAAATACGAATATACTCGGGTTAATATGTTAAGGGGTTAATGAGTTAAATTATTTAATGTTTTTCTTGACTTCTGCCTTAAGTCTTTAGGTATGTTTGCTGTATCCTGGGAAAGTTTCAACCACAAGTATTATATTAAATAATTATAGGTATGTTATATGTTTCCAAAATTATGCAACTTCTGCAAATTTCGTGCTTTTTATTGATGCTTTAATACACTAACAGGAAAGGAATCACATTTACTGACAATATTTTGTACTTAACAATTGCATTTTTATTGTTAGAAAACAAATACAAGTTTTTGATACAAGGTGTAAATAATTTGTTAGTTTGTATTTCTCATATAGTTTATGTTAACTATTTTCAAAGATCAGTTGCTCCAAAAATAGCATGCAGGTCTGTTTAAGAATGACATTAGGCCTACGATGGGTATTACACATTCAGTCTGGCATCAGTTCAGTCCGTGACTGGTTAGACTGATTTTGGTCAGAGCATGTAATGTATTTATTTACTGACGGAATGATGAACCGGACTGATTTTTTTTTTAAATATTTTGATAATTTGTGTCAGTCCAAGCAAGACTGATACCAGACTGATTGTGTAACCACATTTCCATCAGTCTCGCTTCAGTCACTACTGGGACAGCTGGGTCATTCCATGGAATATCACCCAATTTCAATTAATTTGGTTGCTAGCTCTATTTAAAAAATTTTGAAATTTTGTCACATAAAAAGTACATATTCCAACAGTGCAAACCTGAAGGTACTGATTTTTATCTGCCACCATTTTGATTTTACAGACCAAAATGGCCGCTGCCATGTACCAAAATTTACATTTTCAAGCCTTTATATTTTGTTTAATATCTTAATATCTATAAAAGATACAATGTCATGTGCGATGTCATTGCAAAGAGGAGACTTAGGTCTATTAATAATGCCACTAAAAATAAACAGAATGTTGTTTACATATTTTCATTTATAGACATGAAAGTTGACCTAGAAACAGACTTTTTGTTAATTTTCAACTGCTCCTACTTTCTTTCAAAATTCAAAAAAACACAATGATACCTTGAGGCAAGTAAGTCTATTGGAGTACTCGGCAATTATATATTGTCAAAATAATGTACTCAATCCCTTCTTGGTGAAAAAAATTCCTAATGTTTGTGTTTTTTGGAAAAAAAAATTCATTTTTTGAGGAGCTGTAAAAAAAAGGACCATTGCAAAAATTCTGAAAATTTGGCAAAACATTGCTATGATAACCCTTAACACACCACTAAAATATCTTTGTGGTTTTTTTAATTGGTTTATTCTCTGTAGCAGACAAAATGTCAAACTAATGGTTAGTGCTGTAAGAAATGGTTATTTCAATTACAAAGAACTCCTACAATTACTCACATGTGATCTTAACAATGAAAATTGTATGTTCATTAAGTGTGAGTTCTGCCCAACTGGAAAAGAAGTCAAACAAGTTTTGTGCAAAAATGACGAGGCAGAAGATGAAGATGATGATATTGCTGATGACTGAAAATGAAATAAAATATCATCCATTGGTTACTGTAGACAGGTATGAACTTAAAACAGTGTGCAAGCCATACAATGAATTTATAGACACGTTAATTGATTATCTTGAGTTTTTTTTGAAGAAACTCCATTTTATTTCAAAAATGAAAATGCCGAATATCTGAGGTTAAGAAAACAGAGGTTAAAATTAAATTAATTTTTGGTTGTAGGGGATTTTTCTGAAAATTTTACATTTCTGATTTAAGATGAAATTCAGAGCTATCATTGGGTAAATAGCCAAGCTAGCATACATCTCTTTGTGGCATATTTCCAGTCTGACATGGAGAATGAAGTTATAATGAAATCTAAAAGCTTTTGTGTAATAAGCAATTCTTTAAACCACACAACTTAATCTGTATATTGCTTTCAAGCAGCTCTCATTACTGAATTATCAAAACTTAACACAGATACTGAGAAAGTGACTTATCTTCAGATGGCTGTGTAGCCCAATATAAAAACATGAAGTTTATAAACCTATTGTCATCACAAAACTGACTTAGGATAGATGCAGAATGATATTTTTTTGTCACATCCCATGGTAAGAATGCTTGCGATGGGATAGGTGGTACAGTAAAAAGAATAGTTTCCAAAGCTAGCCTGCAGCGTGTGAATGCAGAACAAATAACCACTCCTCTGCAGATGTTTTAACTACTGTTCAGCAAATATAACTGGAATAAATTTCTGATATGTATCAAAAGAAGCTATTGAGGGCGAAAAAGACATGTTATTCCAAAGGTTCTTCAAAGCAAAAGTTATTCCTAATACATGAGGTTCACATGCCTTCATTTCAATAAATGAAACTAATATTAAAGTGTTCACTACTTCCTTGTCTGAGGACCATCAAGTTTGCTTCATTCAGGAAGAATATACAAAATTAGATGTAAAACTAAAAGACTATGTAGCATGTTTTTATGATTCACAGTGGTGGTTAGGGAAGGTGGAAGACATTGCGCCTTACCAAAGTGATGAACTTGAATACAATAACATTTTTTGCATTTTTAGTCTGCTACAGAGAATAAACCAATTAAAAAAAACACAAAGATATTTTAGTGGTGTGTTAAGGGATATCATGGCATTGTTTTGCCAAGTTTTCAGAATTTTTGCACTTGCCCTTTTTTTACAGCTCCTCATAAAATGAATTTTTTTCCAAAAAAAAAAAAACATACAGTAGGAATTTTTTTCACCAAGAAGGGATTGAGTACATTCTTTTGATATTATATCATTGCCGAGTACTCCAGTAGACTTACTGGCCTTAAGATTTCATTGTGTTTTTTTTGAATTTTGAAAGAAAGTAGGAGCAGTTGAAAATTAACAAAAAGTCGGTTTCAAGGTCAACTTTCATGTCTATAAATGAAGACATATAAACAACATTCTGTTTATTTTTAGTGGCATTATTAATAGCCCTAAGTCTCCTCTTTGCAATGCCATCCCACATGACTTTGTATATTTTATAGATATTGTAATGTTTATTTATTTCTTCACTATATTACTACTAAATACATCACTACTACAATGGTACATGTTCACATTGCTCTTGCTGTCCCACATCAGCATCCCAGTCCGCCATGTTTATCTTTTTCACTGTGGCCAACCTTTACTCTCTACACTACATCTTCCTATTCTTTATAATTTCAGTACTGTTTTATTTATTTTAACTTTACTTTAACACGTAACTACTTAGGTAATTGGGGGTTTTGACAGTTCAATGTGGTCGTGAGTGCACTGGTTCTTCTCTTTGTCTTTCAACTGGGTTAACTTCGTCAGGTGAAAAACCTTTAAAACCCCCTTCCTGACCCTTTCTTTCTGTTCCCCCAGAAGTTGCGTGTCCCACTGTTAACTCTTTCTCCAGTCCAGTAAGGTTGTACATGGTGTGCGTGTTGAACAGACTGGTGTGCTTTTGTGCGTTCCTGTTGGACTCTGGATTTTCTGAGGTGATATGTGTTTCTTCTTTTGACTCTCCCAAATTCATCTTCAATGAGGATAGACCTTGGAGCTTCACACACCTGTATCACTGTGGCTGGTTTCCAAATACCCTGGTCATGGTATACTATGTGCTCCCCTTTTTTGAACTCAAGATATCTGGACTTGGTGTTTTTGTCATAATGTTTCTTATTTCTGTAGTCTTACTTTAACTGTGTGTTGTGGAAGTTTGTTACAATGCGAGGTTTTAACAAGTTGTAATGGATCGGTAGTGTTGTTCTTTTTCGCCTACTATACAGAAGTTGTGAGGGGCTGAACTGTGAACCCAACACTGGTGTATTGCGATATTCTAGCAGCATAATGTATATGTCCTGGTTTTCTTCTGTACTTTTTTTAGCATTTGTTTACAAATTCCTACTGCTCGTTCAGCTAGGCCATTGCTCCGAGGGTAGTATGGACTTGATGTTTGGATTTTGAAGCCATAGTCAGAACTGAACTGGCTCATATGTCGAGAGCAGAATGGCATGTTGTCAGCAATCAAGCTATTTGGTATTCCATGTGTTGAGAAAATGACTTTCAGAGTTTGTACTATAGTAGGTGAATCTTTGGATGTTAGGGGAACCAGTTCTATCCATTTTGAGTAGTAGTCGCAGAGTATGAGGTATGAATGTGTTTTAAACTCAAGAATGTCACATACCACCTTGAGGAATAGATACTTTTGAGGGTCTTGTGTGATCATTGGCTCGTTAGTATTTTTTGCGCTGTATTTCTCACATAGCCTACACCTTGCTACAAACTCCTCAATGTCTGTGTCCATTCTTGCCAGTAAAACAGAGTCTTCTCCCTAGCTTTAGTCTTGGACATGCCAAAATGAGATTGGTGGAGATCCCTAAGCACTGTTTGTTGCAGTGTAGTGGGAACTATGATCCACTCACCTAGGAACACTAAACCATCTCCAACAACGATGTCGTGTCGGAACTTGAAGTAAAATTTTGCAATGTCAGGAACTTTTGTTTTCGACGTCGGCCAACCCTCCTGAAACAAGGTACTTAACTGTGTGAGTAAAACATCCTTTTTACTGTGTTGTTGGAACAAAAGTTTCTTTTCATCTGACATATTGATGGAGTGTACAACTTCATTCAGAGACATCTAAATCACGCTCTGGAGCTTTTGAACATGCTCTACTTAGAGCATCTGCTATGAACATTTTCGATCCTGATACATACACAAGATTGATCCTGTATATGCTAAGTTTAAGTTTAATACTTTTAAATCACTTTGATGGAATCCGGCAAATTTCTTTCTTCATTAAGGAGACCAATGGTTGGTGATCTGTTTGGATGGTTATATCATGACCATAGACGTACTGGTGAAAGTGTCGACATGCAAAGAGGACTGCTAGAAACTCTTTGTCTATCTGTCCATAGTTAACTTCTGTCTGGGAGAGTGTCTTCGATGCATAACATACCGGCTTGTGTTTCTGCAACAAAACACACCCGATACCCACTTTACTACTGTCTGTTTGAATTACTATTGGTTTACTCTCATCAAAAGTTTGTAATACGGGTTCTAATGCAAGAACAGTTTTGAATGTCTCAATACTTTTACCATGAACAAGTTTGTTCCACTCGAACTCAGTGTCTTTTCTAAGCAGACTTCGCAATGGAGACGTGATTTCTGTAAGTTTTGGGATGAAATCTTTCAGGTAATTGACTAGACCAAGAAAACGTTGAAGATCTTGCCTATTTTTTGGAATATCATAGTTTACTAGTGCTTTAACCTTATCTTTGTCAGGACTAAAACAGCCACCACTAAATGTATGACCTACATATTTGACAGTTTGTACATTGTACTGAAATTTCGGTACATTAAACTTGACGTTACATTTTCGTGCCCTGTCTGATACCTGTGTCAGTATTCTGTCATGTGTTTGTTCATCTGGGGCATAGATAAGTATGTCATCAACATATATCATTACACCGTCAATGTCACCAAACGTTTGTGTGTTATATTTTTGAAACACTTCTGCCGAGATATTTATGCCGAATGGCAATCTCTTGAAAAAATAACAACCAAATGGAGTTGAAAATGCACAATACGTTGAGCTTTGCTGGTCCGACTGTATATGCCAAAAGGAATCTTTGAGGTCAAGAACACTAAAACTAATTTGGCTGTCACATCTCTAACAGTAGGTATTTCAAAATACTCTTTAATCAGGGAATCATTGAAGTCTTGTGGATCAAGACAAAGTCTAAGGTTGCCATTGGACATTTCTACGACCACTAATCTGTTGACCCATTCTGTGGGTGATGTACATTTTACTATGATGTCTAGTTCACACAGCCTATCTAGTTCTGTTTTAAGTCTGTCTTTTATTACCAAAGGTACCTTTGTTGGTGGATTGGATGAGGGAACACTGCTGTGTTCAACTTAAGTGAATAGTCATTTTTAAATTTACCAATACCTGAGAACTATACTGGGTGACTATGTTGTCCTTTGACTGGTCTCCAACTTCACTGATTACATTTTGATGTAGCAGTCCCATCTTCTCACATGTTTGAAGACCTAGTATAGGTACAGATTTTTCATCAACTACTATGAATGTTTCTCGGAAGCGAACCCCATTTATAGTCAAGTTGATATCAGTGCATCCCACTACCTTGATTTCTGAGTTATTATATGCGGCCAATAATCTAGTTTCTTTCTTCAGTATCACAGTTTTAGGGGCACATTGTTTTAAAAGAGAAAATGTTTCCAGAGGCAGTATGTTCACACATGCACCAGAGTCCAGCTTAAAAGTTACATCAATTATATTTTCCAAACACCCTGTTTCTTTCCAGCAAATTGTTGCAATATGGTCGGTTTCTCAAAGAGCATGTTTTTCCTCTCGCCGGACAGTTCACTGGATCTTTAATATGATGGTAGCCACACCACTTACACAGTACTTCACCAGGTGTACTTTGTGTGGGCCTACTAGTCTGTTTCGAGAAAGGTGGGGCCCCAGTTTTGTGAAACTTCGTTTCATCCACACTTGCATAAGTCGAGTCCCGTGTTGGCTGCATCACTTCCGTCGCCTGAGTAGAGGTTATTTCAGCTGTTCGGAACTGTTGTATTGTTTCCTCCAATTCAACATTTCCAGATTTGATGATCTTTTCTTGAGTAATTTTATCATTTGTTCCGAAAACAATTCTGTCTCTCAGTAGCTCGTAGGGATGTTTGAACTCGCAGTCCCGTGATAGCATCTTGAGGTCCGTGAGGAAGTTATCAAATCTCTCCCCGTCTTTATGTGTCCGTGAGTAGAATAGAAAACGTGCGTGGAGTAAGTTTTTTTTGGGTTGCAGTACCATGGTGGCGACAGGGCGGGAAAACCGGGAATAGTCAGGGAATTTTACTAGCCTGGAAAGGTCAGGGAATAGTCAGGGAAAAAAATTGTATTCACCAAAAAATATTTTTTTACTAAAAGGCTAATTTCCTTTTGCCTTAAGCCATGAACGCAACAAAAAGGCAGAAGTAATTTGTCAACCTGACTTTGACAAGGGGCAAGGGTTTCGAAGGATCCTTTGGCCTGTGGTAGTTAAGTTGGAGGGGGGAAGGGGTGTTTTTGGTCGCCGGAGCAAGCACACTTGCCGCGCGCAGCCGAAGTCAGTGTGAGAACACACGCACAAAGGAGGAGTAGAATTTATTATCAGTCCAGCACGGTATAGCGAATGTCACATTTTTTAATGTTTCCGTGCCAACGAAGCAAAAGCGAAGAATAATTTGCGTGGTAAGTATTTGGGTTTCTTTTGTGTGGTTATTTTGCATGTTTATAACAGCCTTCCCTGACGGACGCAAGTGTGAGCTGGCAGGGATGCAAATCTGTTGTGTTTACAGTTTAACTGTTTTTGTTTCAATATATATCAGTTAAGAACTTAATAAACATTTATAATTTTTCTTGGCTCTCAGTTTCCAGGACAGTGGTATTTATATGATGCGATTGGATGGAAGTCACGTATACATGTAATGTTAGTGACTCGTGTATCGGTGTGTAGAGTTCTGCGAATATTCGAAATTTCCAATTCAATTCCTAGCACGCCGCCTCGTAACTTACTGTGTGTTAAGTTCATTTTCAGCGACATCCCACGGTAAAAGTAGCTGTTTCTTTATATATTATTAACTATATTTTGGCGGTCAGATGACTTGGGAATGAATTAATATTGCAAAACGATATGTACGAAGTTTCGTTTCTGTAAAACTTACCGTTTTAATAAGCCTAGCATCCAGCCTCGTAATTTACTGTGCGTTAAGTGCATTTTTAGCGACATCCCACGGTAAAAGTAGCTGTTTCTTTATATAATATTAACTATATTTCGACGGTCAGATGACTTGTTAATAAATTAATATTGCAAAAAGATATGTAAGAAGTTTCGTTGCTGTAAAAAATACTGTTTTAAAAAATGTACGGTAGCACGTCGTCTCTTATTTTACTGTTAAGTGCATTTTCAGTAAAACTTTTCATTTCTCGTTGCCAACTCAACATGCATTGTGATTATCTCTTTCTTTTAACGCAACCAAACTTGGTGCCTTTTTTTTATGCGTGTGACATAGACAAGGGAAGGAAAATAGACCTTGCTTTGTTTTCACGAATGCTTCCCGTCACCTCACCCCTCGTGTATTTCCATTCTCGTCCCTTCTCGTGTATCTTATCTCCATGGAACTGCTGCAGACAATGCAGCTCGAGAATTTTCTGTTTGCAGCTCAAAACCTGGTGTGAATAATGAAATGAAGGAGTTTTGTAGGGTGAATGAAAGAGTGGATCACTTCTGGTGGAAAATATTTGATATGGGGAAAATGCAGCATATAACAGAAGTAATGAAGATGGTTATGATACTGTCTCACGGAAATGCGCAGATGGAACGAGGATTTTCTGTAAATGAAGACTGCATAATAGAAAATATGAGAGAGCAGACATTGGTAGCAAGGCGAACAACATATGATGCTGTTAGTTCATTTGGTGGTGTTGCAAATGTCCCAATAACGAAATCCCTCATCCATGCAGCTCGCAATGCCCGGGCAAGATTTCAGGAAGACAAAGAAAGACGTCGCAAAGAGGACAAATTATAGAAAGAAGAAGCAGATAGAAGGAGACATGCAGCACAAGAGGTCAAGGAACTAAAGGCTAAAAAGTTAAAACTGATGGAAGATGCCCAAAGAGAAATTGGAATGATTGAAGACAGAATTGAACAAATTTCCAAGACGTAATTGATACTGATATTGTTACGTGGTTTTTAATATTTTAAATGTTAAATGTCTCTGTAAATATATTCTTTTGTGTGTGTCAAATGTTTTTGTCCTGGAGCAGGGAAATTTAAGTGAAAAATGGTGGTTTAAAACTATTATGTGTACTTTTTGTGTCTGAAATCCACAAGATATTGATATTTTTATTTTAATAACTTTTTTTTCCACAGTGTGGTTGTAATTTTAACATTCCGGTGTTGTTGTTTTGTAAATATATTTTGCATTTTTTATGAACTATGAATTATTCCTACAATTAAGTTTGTACATTTAATTTGCACATTATGGCCATTACTTTAGTATGCCATAGAAGTCATAATTTAAATAATTCTTTTCCAATCCTGCCCAGTACATTGAGGTATTGCAGTAATTTAATTTTTAGGTAACTTGTATAGGTATTGAGTAGCCGTGAAAGCACACACAACCACTAATTGTAATTTATTTCAAGCAAGCATTAAATGTGTTTTTTTTTTTCAAATCTATTTTTGTCAGGGAAAACCTTACATTCAGGTGGGAAAAGTCAGGGAAATTAATTTCTACCATTCTGTAGCCACCCTGAGTACGTTTGAAACCTCGCCAACACTATTTCCAAGGTTCGTTCTTTTTCGTCATCGGTGAAGGTGAAAGTATTGTATACGTCTAGTGCATCGTCGCCATCTACATTTAGAAAAATTGCTATCTTCCTCTGTTTGCTTTTTGTCTTCAAATCGGAATCTTCCAAATATATTTCGAAGGCCTGTCTAAATTTCTTCCATTTTTCACTGATGTTCCCTTCTAAATTCAATTTTGCTGGTACGTTAAACGAACTCGCCATCTTTACTCCATGACACGCCACGCCGAGATTGTGAACTAGTGATCCACAGTCATGTTGCCGTTACCAATTCACGTCACTGACTGCGCCATGCAATGTTTATTTATTTCCTCACTATATTACTACTAAATACATCACTACTACAATCATTCATGTTCACATTGCTCTTGCTGTCCCACATCAGCATCCCAGTCTGCCATGTTTATCTTTTTCACTGTCGCCAACCTTTACTCTCTACACTACAGATATTAAGATATTAAACAAAATATAAAGGCTTGAAAATGTAAATTTTGGTACATGGCAGTGGCCATTTTGGTCTGTAAAATCAAAATGTTGGCATATAAAAATCAGGACCTTCAGGTTTGCACTGTTGAAATATGTACTTTTTATGTGACAAAATTTCAAATTTTTTCAAAATGAATCAGCAAACACCTTTGGGTGATTTTCCATGGAATGTCCCAGCTAACAGTGTCTGCTCCTATGTGGTTAGACTGGAAAAAATAATTTATTCTTACTTCTCAGTCATTGCCTATTCTGTGGGATAAAAATTATCAACATTACGTCAAAAATACAAATGGAATTATGCTTTGCAAAAGCTGCTAGTTATTTATAAACAAATTGAATGTATGGCTTGAATAGAAATGTGATTATAAAGATTAATACATTAGTTAGAATTATTCTATTTTATTTATGTATTTACTTATTTATTTATCTATCAGTGGTAAAATGTTAACGTACAGCAGTGAACCAAGGTGGTAGACACCATACATAAAAAACTCAAACAAGGAAAAGAGTGACAAAGACTTTGATAGTACAGGAAATACATAGACAAAAAATAAAAACATAGACAAAACAAGACATACAACTTAAATTTCATAATTAGTCAGTAAAAAGTATAGTGCATTATAATACAATACAATGCCACACATCTAATTTTGCAAGTAAAAACTACGAAAAATATCTACTAGACAGTAAACATTGGATTGCAAATAGATTCCACGGAGTCTAAAAAAAAAACTTACTATATGTATTTAAAAATATGAATACCAAAAAATTTTAATTTATTGATGTACATGTTTAATTTTTTTATTTTTAAATTTAGGATTAATAACTATAGTTTAATACCTAAATATTATTATAAGCATGTAAGGAATGAACATGGACTTCTTTTTTATTAATGGAAAAATACTACCAAGTTTGTTAAAATTATTTACTTGTCTATATAACATTATTTTTACTAATAGTACAAAATAAAGGATGATAGAATTTATTAAATGTAGGAATTTTGATATTCAATTAAATAATTGAATCTAATTGGTGTTTGGAGCAGTTGCTTACTAACTTTTCATGTGAAATGTTACTTATTTTTAAAGAGCCTAGTATAGTGTGTACATCTATATTGTAATTTGTAAATTTTTTATTTTGTGTGAATTTTTTTTTTTTTTTTTTTTGCCAATTTTGGTAGGGTTAGATTTAATTAGATTGTTCTAATTTGGGTCTCAAGAAGGACTTATAAAGACATATCATTGATCATGGCTACTGTTTGCTGACGACTTAATACTAGAGGCAAAATAATAAATGTATTTAATAAGTGCAAGTGTTCTATTAGCATTTGTTGTAATTTATTCAATGTGATAATTGAAAAGTAATTTGGAATCAAGTGTGAGACCTAAATCTTTAAGCATTTTGTTCTTGATAAGTGTTTGATTTACTTGTTCATAATTAAAATTAATTGAATGAAATTTTTAGTAAAGGTTACAATAATAGTTTTTCCATTGGGGTCAATCCATATCAAGTGGTCCAGCACTGGTTGCTTGACTATTTTCATAAAAAATTTTAATTGAACTTTTTGCGAATGGCGGCCAATTTGGTAATGTGGAAAGGAGCAGTTTTGGGAATTGCAGACGTTTGCGAGAAATGTAATTTTTCAACAATGGTTTGACATAGGCATTTCAAACAAAAACCAATGTTTACCTTATATTTCTCTCTTTACTATTATCTGTTCATAGACAGCATAATATTTCATCTAACTTGTGAAATTAACTCCTGAAGTTTAGTGTCTTGAGCATACAAAAGACACTTTTTAAGATAAATTTTTTAATGGAAGGAATAATATATGATGAATAATTTTTTTTTATTTCAAGTAGTCATGATACTAAACTATATGTGTGAAAATTTTGAACATTGATATTTGCCTCACTTAATTTATGAAAATTTTCAAAAATTGAAAATTTTCAAATTTTGCAATTTTTGAGGTTATATATCTCTGGTGGGACAAGTGATAAAAATGTAATTTTTATACAGCAAGTGCCCCTATATGATAGTAAACTACAGTATAAATTTCAACTTTGATATTTGAGTCTGAAAAAAGTTTCAGAATTTTAAATATCTAGTTAAAATGGCTTTGTTATTTTGTTGGAATTTACAGTACTAAGTCCATAGATGATTGGATATATGTGTAAATGATAGGTGACATCGTGTTTGTGCAGTAGTATTAAAAAGTAACACAGAGTGTTAAGGTAAGTTGCTATGTGGGAAGCCATGAGTTTGGTATGTATCATATCTCCGAGTTTGGCCATGTTGTTTATATTTTGTTACACAATAAAACAAAGCATTAGGGCAGTAAATGCAGTTAATATTGTAGTCAACCAACAATCAAAAGTATCTTATTGGGTTTAAAAAGTTGTGAATTGAGAAGTATTTTGTTAAATATCAAGAATTTAGATTGTGATCTCAGAAGAATCCTATCATTCATGTTCAGACAGTCAACTTGTTAGATATCAATTCTTCCTTAATTATTTTGATTAACAGTTACATAATTCTGTCAAAAATGGAGCAATGTTCCATTGGGAGTTTTTGTACAAAAGTTGTTATGGACAATTTTCCCAAACTATCAAAGATCTTCACGGTTATGATGTAGAAAAACAAAGATTGATCAAGTCAAGGGTGTGCCGTAGTATTTCAACAGTTTGTGAGTACCATGAAAAAAAGTTCCTATACAAATACCATCATATTTTTGGCAAATCTTGTAGTGACCCATTTCAAAAACATAAGAAATCAGTTACGAAAGGTTTGAGAGAAATACAGATCGAACACATCGACATGCCTAGAAATGTTTCTGTTGACCTTACTCCAGGCAAATCTCTTTGCTGCAATTGTTATTCAAAAATATTTGTTTTGAAGGAAACAAAGCATGTGGATGCAGAGTTCTCACAGGATGATTTCAATGACCCTGCAAACATATTAGACCAGGTAGATTCTGCATTTTCCACCTTAGGCCTATCTCCTTTTTCAAAAATATGCAAGTAGTGATAAAAGGGAACATGCTATAACATCTAAAATACATAAAGTATCAAAAACATTAAGAAAGAGCCTTGAAACCTGTTTTGATCAATCGATTATGGATGATTCACAAATGGAGAAGCACATACAAGTAGAATATCAAGATTTAATTGGTAAATTGAAAGAAAAATGTGAGATTGCATCAAAAGAAGAAAATATAAAAAAATAGTTTAATTCACCCTTCTTGGTCGAGAAAAAAAATCACAACTGAGTTCAATGTATCTGAACGATTAGTAAGACTTACCAAGGAACTTGTTAAAGAGCAAGGTATCTTACCAGACATGACCAAAAGAAAAGGTTTAGGAATCAGTGAAGACACAATTCATAAAGTCATTGACTTTTACGAAGATGATGACAATAGTCGACTTTGTGCTGGCAAAAAGGAATGCATAAAAGTCATAATAAATTGCCAAAAAGTTGAAAAACAAAAAAAGATTGGTGTTAACAAACTTAAACAAATTGTTTGTGGCTTTCAAACATACCCACCCTGAGTGCAAAATTGGAAGGTCAACATTTTGTGAATTGCGGCCTAGATCGTGCATAATCGCTGGGGCATCTGGGACCCATTCTGTATGTGTCTGCATTTATCATCAAAATGTAAAACTGATGATCGAAGGAGCTCGTCTTTGTGTTGATTACAAAGACTATAACGGTTCGTTACATATAAAAATAAACAGATGTTCAACGCCGATTGCAAATTTTGTTGTTTTATTTTTCAAACTAGAATGCATAGACGAATCCAATCATTTTCACAGTTTTTCTCACTCGTTCAACATGTACATCTGCCCATCGAAAAATGCTCATAGTTTGCGTGATGTGAATTAACGAAAAATAACGTCCTTCAGTAATCTTTTACTGCAAGTACACAAAATTAGTGCGGCCTTAAACATGACCGCACCCAGCGAAAACGAATTTCGCCACGAGCCAAAACGCCGACGAAGGTGGTCGCAATTTCTAAATACTGCCAGAACAAAATAAAAAGAAAATTAGGTTAATTTAATACTCGGCATGGCTCTGACCACCAACGTTAAATTATCTCTTCAAATACTTTTACATAATTTGCGAGAAGCCACCGAACGCGACCTACTTGTGCAGCGTTCGACGGACGACTGGCTGAAGTCTTGCCACACTCTCCTCCACGCAGGGAGGAAAAGTCACATGACCTCACCGACCAATCACACGCACGCTTCATTCGCACTTACAGATACAAGCCAATCACAGAACAAATTACAATACATGAAAAAACCCTGTACACACATAACTCGGGGCTTCCCTTGATCTGTCTCTTTTCAATTTCCAATCAAAATCGGGGACTCCCATTCTTGTTCTCTCTCCCACACAGACAGCAGTTATCACTCAGTTCCCACGCAGTGGGGGAATTCCCGTCTTTATCTATCTCTGAGGGGAATTCCTGTTTCTTTCTCACTTACACTTACAGGCCTCTCATGCCTCTCTTTCTAACCATCCCACCAGACACCGTCCCTTGTTCTAGAATCATTCCACACGTTAATGAACATTACAAACAGCAATTATAATACAAATTACTTTACAAAATTAAACTCATTTAGAAAAAACCTGAAAAAGTAGGCCTAAACCGGCAAAAATCTAGTACAGCGACTTCTTTGTGAATAATTACATAAAAAATAGTAATGATTGAAAACGTCTCTTAAAATACAAGGTACACTCTTAAAATACAAAGCAAGTGCAAACATCAACCCTAAAATACATGAAAACGGTAAAATATAATTAGAAAGATTTTTAAGAAATATTTACATGCATAAAAATTAGTTTAAAAGAAAAATATTTAGCTAGGAGGGCAGGGTTCTTGCAACGTTACAAGACTTGTTAGAAATACTTGTGTGTGACAGCAATAATTACAGATGCATGACAAATGGCTGTGAAGAATGTCCTGGGAAAGACACGTTACTAGATTTGCTAAAAGGGTCTGATGAAGAAGATTTATTGGTGATAATATACAGTACAAACAGTGGGTCATGACAGACAGATCAGAAATGATTACTGTTGTGAAGTCCCGTGATGAATATTTTGAATGTCTAGCAGAAAATGTGGACAAACTGAAAGTTCATCATTACATTTCTAAGGTTCAAGGAAGAGTACTGAAGAAAAAGAAAGAAGTTCTTACTAGTTCAGACTGCATTGTTCTTGCAGACTTTTCTGAAAACTACACCTTCATCATTCAGGATGAAATCCAAGGATATAATTGGGTATATGATCAAGCTACAGTACATCCTTTTGTTGCATACTTGAGAGAGGGAGACAAACTTAAAAGCCTTAGCATTTGTGTTTTGAGCGACTGCTTGGATCACAATACAGAAGTAGTTCATGCTTTTCAATCTAAATTAATGAACCACTTAAAGGACATTAAACCTGACATTGAGACAATTATTTACTTCTCTGATGGTAGCAGCAGCCAGTACAAAACAAAAAAAAAAATTTGCTAACATATGTACCTAATCATGAAAAAGATTTTGGTGTTAAAGGAGAGTGGCATTTTTTCGCATGTCATGGTAAAAATGCATGCGATGGAGTAGGGGGAACAACAAAATGTGAGGTCACCAAGACAAGTTTGCAACAAACTGTACAAGACCATATCCTGAATGTAGACCAAATGTTTTCATTTTGTACTGAACATATCAAAGGTATTAAATATTTTCTTGTAAAAAAAGAAGAAATACAACATACTGAAAAGCTGCAAGGAAGAAATATGCAGTGTGAAAGAATTGTTGGGACACGAAGGTTTCACAAATTCCAGGTTGTGTCTGAAAACAAGATCAGGTGCTACCTCACTTCAGAATCACAGGAGTACGAAGATCACAAAACTAGCAAGATATCACTTACTCTGCAAGAAAATGTCACAGTTGCCTGCATTTATGAAGGACAGTGGTGGATTGGGGTAATAGTAGCTACAAGCATAGAAAATCATGATGTTTATGTCCATTTTTACCACCCAGCAGGCCCTAGAACTTCATTTAAGAAATCATCAAATGACTAAGTGTGGTAATATAAACAGTATGTATTGCCTCGTTTCACTACTGCAACAACTCTCTTCAAAACTTTTCTCCAATAAGTAATTTCTTTATCACGCTGGACATGCAGTAAATTGTTGAGTCAGCCATTAATCTCACTTCTAACTTTCAAACTAATAATACTATATTTATGATGTGCAGAGTTTTTATGCTGAGCTACTCATTGGTCTGAATTTTTCCAGTTATTAAAAATCCTTTGTTCTCAAAGTGAGTCTTATTCTCCAATGGACCAAATGCTAAATAGGGCCCGCAATATACAGCTCTTTTAATTTCAGAATAAACTAGCCAATTTCGGTCATTTACTTCATTATTTTTCATTTTCCTTTGGAAGATACTCACTGGCAATAAACAACGCTGATCAGCATATTTTTTTCACTTTTAGAGAAGTCACAAGACTTGTTTTGATCGAAACCACACCTTCCAATAATCTCCCTTAAGGTATCGTTGATTTCCCATAAAGCTGGATCTTAGTTTAGATTTAGTGTTGTTTGCAATTGATCATTACTTAAGGCTAAGATCCTGAGTTTCTCGCGAGCGGGCAAAAACACGCGTAGTTATCTATGTCCTCAACAGAGGGCACTAGCAGTACGGTTGAACGATGTATTGACGCGGGGGGAATGGAAGGGGGGTGGGAAAGAGGATGCTGTTCTCAGAATTCTTATCGCCCAGCGGGGAGTCATGTTTACGACCTGTCAGGGAGAGGGGGTGGGTGAAGGGTGTACTCTGCCTCGGTGAGTATTAGATTTCCAATCCCTTTGCCTCTCTGTCCATGTCCCTCACACCCACCCAAGAATACTGAATCCTCAACAAAGCGCAAGAGAATAAATATTACTATTTTTGGTACATTTCAGTTAGAAACCCGTACATAACCGAGTGCAACCCAAGGTAATTATAATAAATATTAATTTGGTGCACTACACATATACAATATACAAATTGTATGTTTTACTGTGTTGATTATGTGGCCAAAACTATCAGATTTGATCTCTTTTGCAAGAACGCTCGTTCACAGCTAACCACTACATTCAAATAAGTTGGCCAGTAATGTAGTTGTCCTGCCTCCGTAAAAAAAAATATTTAACTGTGTGTGTACAACAAAGGTTTTGCGCTTCTACAAATTTTATTTCTTTACGCATTTTGTCACAGGTGTGTGCGTATATGTATTACACAAACAGTTAAACGTTGAATACCTAACACGTTATGTTGCAAAGCGGTATTATTTGCTATATTTGATATCTGATTAGGACTGTATTTTTCTGTGCAACTATATATACAGGCGAACTTTTTATACTATCGGAGAATTTTTTGTAGCTGAATATCTGTCTTCAAAATATTTCAGGTTATTGCAATAATTTTAGTGTTTTAAATGTATTATGTTTTTAAGTATGTATACATGAGGCTAGAGCTAGAAAAATGTTTGGTTTGCTTTTTTAGCTGACCTGAAGCTTGTGGCTTTTGATTACACTTACTTTTTTATATGTGATGTTTAAAAACGATGTTATTAGTAAATGTCCTGGCATTCGTACTTCTTGTAAAAAAATAATCATATTTTCGAAAATTAAGCTATAATTTAGTAATTTATTATTGCAATATAAATACTTGTGTATGTCAGTCGCGTCTGGTGAAATGAGGAGCTCCTTCACGCTATCCCTACTGGTGACGTCAAGCATCACTGGTAGTTCGTCTTTTATGTATGAACTGGAAGTCAAAGAGGCTTGAAATAAACATCAGTTGTAACTAATAATAATAATTTAATTCTGAAAGGGCCACATACTCGAAGAATCGCCTTCTCTACGCAATCAAACGTGTTTGAAGTAAAATATCTAAGGAGTAGGCTACACGTCATAGGTTGTATAAGAATATTTCGGAGGGAGCTAACCAAAGGATATTTTATCGTGCATACAGATAAAGTGATATTTTAAGAGTAGTAATTCCCCCCTCCCCCAACACCACCCACAAACTGATGGATTTATTGACACATCCGTACATAAAAAAACACTGCTCCAGAATCTGCACCTGAATCGTCTTAGTGGGGAAAAGGTGTACATAAATTACAATCACTGAGGTTATACAGAAGGTAATAACCAGAGTAAGTGATTAGGAGTAAGGAATACTAATGCAATAAATATGCCATTGATATAATTTAATGATAATTTTTACTCACTTTTTAGAAGTTGATATTGCTGAATAGCAAATTCAAATTTTAAAATATTGTAACAATGAAAAATTGTGAACCAATAAATATTTTTTGCTTAGTGTATCATTTGATTATGTCTTAAGACAAATGGAAACTAGATATTATGAGTACGAAATATTTGTTTAAGTAATAAAATTTACATAATAAAATACTTACATTCATACAAAATACAAATCTTTTTCTTAGATATACAAGTATAACTACAATTCATTTTCGGCCAACGAACATATAGTTATGCTTTGTGCCCTGATAATAATACATAATTACATTTTCACTTTTCACCAAAAGTACCTACATGAGGCACAAAAGTCAACAAATCTTAAAACACAATAAAAATATACCTGGTCTACATTATATTTTAATACAAACACCAATACAATACTAATTTTAACTGAACATTTTTTGGAGCTATGCATAATTTTATTAAAATTAATCAGAAAGTAATGCAGTTACATGTTTGCAACCTTGCGTCTTCACTTGCCTTTGACGAATCCGGATAGGTTCAATGTTTAGCCAGCCGAAAAAGATGTTTAGATTTTATTTTTAAACGTATGTGAAATTAGTCCTTTTTTTTTTAACACTTAATCGCTGTCACGTGAATTTACGGCAACTTACATTATTGTTGTACTTTTGTTTTGTAGTAACGATCGGTAGGCTAAATATGTACATGTGTTTGTTGAAACTTCGTTTTAAACATCCATAAATTAATTTTGTCAATTGATTTATCTATACCAGTCAAATACAAAATAAATGATATTTATTTTAGGACCTCTTAAATTATTTAAATGATATATAAAATATGACCAAACATTTTTCAAATGAAAACGTATTTTCAACTGGAAGTATGCGAGAATTACACAGATTCATTTACTTGCGTATTGCATAGCATACTTCACGTCCATTTTTGACAGCCTTGCGAAGTCACTTCCAAAGTATCTACAAGTATATTCTTCAGGCGAATTCGGACACGGCATTATAATCTGCCATTATATCTAGAAGACGTGTTCTTACATTTGCTTGGAGTTTTAAATTATTTTTTTTTGAAATAATAAAGGCAATTTTAAAGTTTAACTCCATTGCAGAAACACTTACGCAATATATTTGGTGGTTCTCTGCAAGTGTATTTTGTGTTTTATTCTAGTTCGATAATGAAGTCAATCTGAATTAATTGCCTTTTTTTTCAGATTTGTTTATACATTAGATGTATATAAATATAAAAAAATTATGTAACAGGATGAATCTTAAATGGTTTGAACAGTTATCTATAATGACTTAGTTGGTTTGTTCAATAAAAGCCTTTCTTTTTTACTGTTCAAGTTAGATTCCTTTATAACTCAAAAAATTATCACGTAACTAAAAAAATTAATGAAAGAGCTTAGTTCTGTTCGTATGTAGGTGTTAATTTTATGAAAATAATGTAATACAATTTGTTCTCTAGATAAGTAGATTTAGAAGTAAGGCTTCATATTTCAGTCGTTACCATGGTACGACTTCCGGAAAAGTTTTGCATATATTTGTTTTTACAGAAGGTACCGGAGCTTGCAGGTTGCGCAGAAAGGAATTGTATTGTTTGTGAGAGTTCTCTGTTGGTAGTAACACATATGATATATGTTTGATGTTCTGTTTCCAACTCATCGTTAACTAAATTTTACAGACTGATAATTATCCTTTGATTTAAAATCTAAGTTATTTACAGTGTTTAAAATATGCTTTCTTGCATTTAAGAATATTTCGTTTTGTTTTTTGATGTTTGAGTCACCCGCAAAGATAATGAGATAGTTATTTTATACTGCTTCTTTCGCGGTTTTTTTAATTTTAGTCTTGACAATGGGGAATGAATTATTCAGGCTGTGATAAATAGATAGATTATGCTTTATGTCATTAAGATCAAACTCTTCTATTTTTGTGCATTTCATAGTATTCCTAGTTTAGTTAATTTATCCAACAATATATTTAAACAATCAAGGCCTTAGATGCTTTATAAAAAAAAATCAATTGATTCATAATCAGTTGCCGTGTATAGATTTATTTTGTAGAAAATAAGCAGTATGTGTTTTAGTACTTAGAGTTCATGTAAAACCATGTATTAAATTTGAAAGTAAATTGTGCTTTTCATACTTCAAATTATCATACAATGATCAAATATTTTTTGATATAAGTAAGGACACCTGTATTTCGCGAATACATCTCGTGTCAGGCTATTTCACACATAACTGTAGCTTTTTTCTTAGAGGTTTGGCGAATTGCGGGCGTGCAGCAGTACGGTAACTACATCCTCATTGGCCTCGTCAAGTGCGGGAAAACAGCCTTCATCGACCACAGCCAATAATTACAAGAAAAATCTACAGTGTTTTGTAAAATACCTTGACACGAAATGTATTCGCGAAATAAAGATGTCCCTAGATATAAGACGTAATTGCTCTCGGACGATAATTTTCTTTACTGTTATTATCACCTTTCTTATGCAGGAGAATAGTTTTTGTAGTCTTGTGATACCCATTATGATCGAATTCCAATAATGGAATATGTGTTTATTATAATAAATGGAGAATTGTATATGGATCATTAAAAATATGAAAAGAAATTATAAAAAATTACAAATTAATCTACTGCACATAAATCACAGATTTTAAAAAGCCAAAATTACTATAACATTCAAAATATTACAGAGCGTGCCATGTAGAAAACACGGACGCATGTTGTTGTCTAAATGAAATAAATAAAATACAAGTCTGCGGCTTTAAAAACCAAAGAAATAAAATGTTTCATAAATATTCAACGCTTATAAGGGTACAACCATTCATTACACTGATAGGACATAGTTTTTCAGTACATCATACTGATTCCAAACCAGACACACATATATAAATAATTTGTGTTACACTTCAATTAATTTGGCCATGATTTAAACCTGATAAATAAACAATGCAAACAAGCGGTACTGTACAGAGTATCTTCAAATAAAATCTGGGCCAAAAGTAAATCAATATTTTAGTGCTTAATACAATTAGAAGGAAATGGAAGATTTTTTGTAGTATTATAAATGATCATACAAAGATTGCTGATTTGGTTTTGTATTAATTTTGAGCGTAAAACTACCCCGAAAATATTGCCATCATAAACATTACTATGAGTCTGATTGGCCATGTTGGTGATATGCACGATTTTCAAGGCTGTCTCCCGATATTATATATGTGTTTTATTTTTATACAAAATGAAGCACGATTATGTTTTATATTTCTTGTGTGAGATACCAGTTGCAAAGACTTTGCAGTTTGATTTTATGGGTAGTGAATCAGTGGTATAAAATAACTTCATTTATTTTTTCCCAATAACATATTTTTGACATTAGTATAATTTTATCACTCGCCAAGCATTGAACCTTATTTTTTTTAGTCACGAAAAAAATTGTTTGTATTCAATATCAGCTAATAACTTATTATTGCTTATGTCATCAAATACATTTACAGTACTGTTCAATTTTTACAAGCATGAGAAGTAAACAATAATTTCTGCAACAACGTTCTTCCGAAAGAAGGTATACACCGATTTTAAAGGTGCGTGCCTATTTCTTAATTTTATTTTTTTAATAATTAGAAAATAAAAATTGGTACTTTTCCGAATTTCCTCATTGAGGCTGCGACCCAAATTTCAAGTTTCCAGCTCTTTTGGCAGTGGGTTAGAATTTGTATTGGCCAGTATGTGAGCGAGGGAACTACTTTTTGCATATTCGAGCAATTCAAAATTTAGGCCCTAAAATTTAATTATAACAATTTCACGTAAACTAGATAGCTCAAAGGCTGGTAAAACAATAGAATTTTATTTCATATAATTTATCAATTTCATCAAAGTATTACACACCCATTTAAACACATTTTATATACATAATAATTTTACTTCAGCAAGGTCTTCGGTTTCTTGTAACACAAATAAAATTACCTAAAAAAATTACGGGACATACTTAAAAAAGTTTTTAAATTGTAATATTTGCCAAAGAATTTAAATAAATCTAACTGCAAATGCAAGAACACAGTATAAATGTCTTTAAAATTGTATTTTGGAAAATTACCTGAATGTTTATTTGCTAAAACTCCTCATTTCACTTGTTCAAAAGTATTTACATGTATACATATGCGTGCGTGTGTGCGCGCACGTGGAACTTATGTTTCTATGATCATTTATAGTTGCAAATAATGTAGCGGAAGTTAAATTGAAAAATATATAATTCTTTTTGGCCAATATTTGTTTTAAAACTTAATTTTACATGACCCCAGAAGCAAAAAAAAAAATAAAAGAATCGCCACTGCCTTGTAATTGCGTTTCTAACGAACTTGTGTAACTAACGAAAATGCTCAAGGTTAGTGATAAAATAAATGCTTGGGTAGTGAAAAATCCATTGTTAAAAACCAAAGGTAATTTTAAACGACCTTTAGTTAACCATACTTGAACGACAGCATCGAGAGATTGTCCCTTATTTTTGTATCGTTATATACATAACTAAATCATTACGGGAGGAAGTTGCCATAGGCGGCTGGTCCTTCAGTTACTATTTTTTTTTAAACATCTATTAATATTTTGATCATAACTCATTTATGGAACATTACACCCATAGGTATAGCCCATACTACCAGAGCTAAAGTCGAGGTACAAATATAATTAAAGAAACATAATTAAATAAATTATAACTAAAGAAACATAATTAAATTAATTTAGACAAAATCATTGTCATTTTGCAAATCAATTTTTTTACAATAATTATTGAAATATTCTAATAAAATCTTAAACATTATATATTTGTCTTGAATGTACGATTCTTGAATAGAAGTATAAATAATAATTTAAATTGATTTTGGAAGTTATATTATTATATGAAACCATTTTGCTATTATTTTAATACACCGTGATTGCAGGATTCATTCATGTGTTACGGTAAAGAGTCATATCAAAATACATAATGAAGTCACTAAGATAATATGTGAAATAATGTTGTAATAAATGTAATTTGCGACGTTCACGTAGATGCCCGTAAACGAAACAGGTTAGATATTATAATCATATTTAGCACTTTAGTGTTTCCAAAATAAGTTTTTTTAAGGCGCCCAACTATTATAATAAATCTCTATCTACTAAAACAATTCAGTAATTGTAGTTAGATGATTTTAAATCAAAAATATTCTATGAATAAATTTGTCACGACAAGTGAAGCATATTAATTATAATTTACATCACTGAGAAGCTGACAAATATATCTCTAGAAATTGTCGACAACGTGAGACGGTTTTCAATTCATTGATTACTATTGCTGATACTAGTGTTGTGTTTTGACCGTTTCGGAGCGGTAATATTCCCGCCTGAACTCCTGTGATATTCGAGGCATCTAGTGAGTAAACTCGGAACTAATCGGAGCTCTAGCGGCAAACTGTTGAACTCGTTCCTTTCATGAGCGGCAAGTGACAGTTAAATCACAATATTTTATACTCAGATTATTTAAATTCTGTACGTTGTATTAAAAAAATTATACGGCAGAATTGTTCATTGTACCTCCTTTAAGTTGTGTGCAAAGTAACAGCCGTGTACCGTTTAAATATATACCTAATATTTAGTTTTGAAAATTTCAAAATTAAAATTAAATAAGAAAGCATTTTTTGAGACACTTTAATCATCATATTTACAAAATTTAAAGTTTTGTTTACAATTCTGCCGTTTATATATTCTACTATGATATTCATGGCAGAAATAATTTTCTTGGAGGCTGCAAAACTAAGGATCTTAGCCTTAACGTCTGGTTTAGAGACACATCTTCAATTATTATACTTATTGATGATTCATATACCGCCACTTTGTCAAAAACATGAATACAGTAGAATCTTGTTATTAAGTACATCAATAAAGCCTCAACTTTCATACTTAGTAATGAAAGTACTTTATTCTGAAAGTCTATATAATATATAAATATATAAATATTATTTACCTTTAAAATGTAGTATCTTTGAATTTTTAAAAATAAAGTAGTAGGGGATCAAATGTTACATTAGCTTGGAAGCAAATATTTGTAAAACAACAAGAATTTAAAAAAAAATTACTGAACTTAATACAGTAGCCTAAATTCTAGGCCTACATGTACAAAATTTAAATCTGTCGAACACAAAATGACAAATGGATTAAACTATTTTGCAGATGTATACATTTATGGAGATAGAATTCCCTTGTTATCTCCTAGGCGAAGTCTCTTGCGACCAGCAAATAAAGATGACTGTCGTACAGTTTAATAATTTTTTCACGATCTTTTATTATTGTTGACAGTGTAGTGGGCACCAAACCAAATGACCGTGCCACATCTACATTTTTCCTGCCTTTGTCAACTTCTTTCAAAATTTCCACATTTTCCTTCAAACGAACTGCTTGTGTTTCTTTTTGGCCATCCATCCTGATTAAAATATTCAAAAAACAATATTGTTTGCCTCGCGCCACGTCAAACGTAAACAAACCTCGCATCCATAGATAACAATAGCGCCGCACTAGTAGCGCGCGTCGCAAGCATGGCTGTGCCAGGCGACATTTTGACCTTAATGGCAACACAAAGCGTGTCAGCCATGTTGTGACACCAAACAGTTCATAACTTAACCTGCATAAATTAACATTATTGGATTTTCTATTTCGTATTTAAGTTAAAATATAATTTTTATTTAACGTTTGTATCTGCGTTAATTAAAACTTTTAAAACGTGCTCTACAAATAACCAAAATATGACGCAGCTAAAAACAATGGTCTTGAAGAGAGGCGAGACAGCAATCAATTGCTTAGATCATCTCGTGCACTAAAGTGTGTGATCAATGGAGGAGGAAGAATGGCACGTTATACTGTACTATGATTCTATGAATCGTTGAGACAGTATTTGTTTACATTTTATACTTGTTAACGATTCTTGAAAGTGATAAAAATTAATCATAATGTACATTTGTATTAAAGAACCCCTGCGCAAAAACATTAACAATTATGTATATAAAATTTTCCTGATAACCGGAAAAGAATGGTCGTTGTATTGAAAGGTAGGATACGTTTTTAATGTTAAAGTGAAATATTTTTACATTGTTTACATTGGTGTTTTGAGCGGGAATTTAAAATCATACCTTGAACTGAAAGATACGTTATTCTAAAGTACGTTGTAACGGAATTTCACTGTATCGGTTTTTTTCAAAAGTTGATTGTTTAACAAATGACTGTTTTTGCTGGACTTCAGGGTTCAAATCCATTCCATCTGTTCTAGATGTTATTGTGTCAGTGTATGTTGTCAGAGTTCCTGGTTTTTCAACACTACTTCCATTTCCACTTAAAAAAACTGTCAATTTTCAACATGTTACGGATAACCTGTTTTTGTTATTTTTTTCATTTTGGCCTTCTTTTTATACTCAGCTCCACTAAGTCGTTTTCTCCCGTCACTCATTCCAACAATTTTTTCATCCAAGAACTGAAAGTACGAGACATTTTCATAAGTATGATGAAATAAAAAAATCAAAATTACATGTTACTGATTCATAAAGTATGATTTATTATAAAATATTGTGATTACTTACCTACTATAAGTTTGTATGTACCAGTGATGTTATGAAGTTATTCATACAACCCACGAAACACTTTGAAAAATTACAGCACACAACTAGAAAAATTTGCCATTATTATTAATTGCTGGCCACAATCAACCGAGGTGGATTTTCTTTTGTTTTTAATGTAAGATATTGCATTGGTTACAACTACAGTATGTCGCATCAAATCTATAGGAAAATTTCCCGGATTTTGCCATAACCAAAATTAAAAAAATAATAACTTATATTTAAGCAAACTTTTCTCATTTAAATGCTTTAAAAATGAATACAAAAATCTGAACAACTAAACTATTTCACTCTTTATCTTTCTCTCAGTGTCTGACATCGATCTGCAACTTACCGGCTTAACAAATTTAAAATTTAGATTGCCAAAGAAGTTTCACTTTTGACAAGTGAACTCTGTACACGTGCTTTTTTTTTTTTAATTTCTTTAAGACATAAAAAAAATTTTGTCCCCAAATTTTCCGCCCCTAAAATTTGCTACCATAGGCTTCAGTCTACTTAACCTGCTGGTAAAACCGCCACTGCCCTCAAGTCACGCAATGTCTGTCAAGTTCCGCAGTTCCTACTCCTCGCTGGATCTAGGCTCAACAGTGGTTTGCCCCTTACCATGCACCTATCCACACACACAGTCTCGCGCCACTCAGTTGCCGCACTTTCACAATCCAGTCGAACTCCACATCGTGCCACTGTAGGGGGGGGGAGGGGTCTCTCACCCTCTTCGCCGATGTCCCAATTCCATTAGCTCGGAATCCACTTGGAATTGCTCAGAGGCTGGCGTTGCTGCTTAAGTAGTGAGTGGCGTCCTTCTTGAACCTGAAGCTTCTTGAAGCTGTGATGAGTCGCATCATCGCGGGCCGACCCAATGCCCGAAGTATCGAGAATAGCGTTGTTGCTCACGTGACTTCATGCGGCAACCCGCAGAATTCCCAAGGCCACTCAGCGATAGATAACGGCGCTGAGGCAGGACAATTGGCGGGGAGCTGAGGGGGGGGGGGGAGGTAACGAAGACCCTTATAATCTGGCCAGGCACGCATAGCATGCCTTACGTCAGTGGAGGCTACGTGATATGTGCATGATGCCAGTGGCCTGGCAGAGTCGCCAGCCAGCTCCGAACCGGACACATGTCACGGTTCTGTTTGCATTTGTAACACTGCCACCTCCTTAAACCTGTTTGTCCCGAACAGGTAACATATCCCTTCCAGCATTTTCCCTCAACCGGTCCAAATGTATCACTTTCATCCGTCCCCTATTTCTTCTCTGGATCCGGTAGACCACATAATTTAGGCTCTTAAAGACTTAATACGGGCCTTCCCATGATGCTTGAAGTTTAGGACACCTTCCCTTCCGTCTTTGCGGGTTGTACAGCCACACCAAATTTCCCTCCTGAAATCCAGTTGAGTTAGCCTTCAGGTCGTACCTCTTCTTCATTCGATTAGTCGCTAATCGAAGATTTTTGTAGGCTTCTTCATGAATGAGCACTATTTGCTCCTCTAGACAATTCACATAACCAGTGGTGCTGATCGTCTCCCTGCGAGGACGACCAAACTTGACATCACAGGGCAGCCTCTACTTCTGTCCAAATACAATACTTCCAGGGGTATGCCCAGTGGAGTCATGGATAGCAGACCTATATGCCATTAGGAACAACTAGATGTGTTGATCCCAATCCTGTTGACACTCGGCCACAACCTTGGCAAGATGTTCCTCAAGAGTTCTGTTGAAGCTCTCCACCATGCCATCGGACTGAGGATGTAGGGCTGTAGTCCTGGTTTTATTTATTTCCAGCAACCGACACACCTCCTGAAATATTGTTGATTCAAACTTGCAGCCTTTGTCTGAGTGGAGCTTAATTGGTACCCCAAATCTTCAAATGAAGTTGTTGACCATTGCATCTGCAATGGTAGTGGCTTCTTGGTTAGGAAGTGCATAAGCCTCTGGCCATTTAGAGAAGTAATCCATTGCTACCAGAATACGTATACCGGTTACCATCTTTAGTCTTGGGAAATGGTCCAGCGATATCAATGGCTATCCTCTCAAAGGGGGCCTCTAAATTGTAGGCACTTATTTTCCCACGACTCCGGTGTTGTGGCCCTTTTTAAGCAGAGAATGCTTCGCATTGTCTACACCATGCCTCCACATCCTGGTGACAGCTCAACCAATATTAGTGTTGATGTGTCTTGGCTAGAGTTGTGTTCACCCCTAGATGACCACCAGAGGTACCATCGTGGATTTCTTTCAACACATCTGCCACTAGACTTATTGGAAGGAGTAGTTGCATTGTAATTACTTTTCCATTGGGACTCTCCTATGCCCTCATTAGTAGCCCATTCACAATCCTCAAGGAATCCCACTGTACCCAGTAAGCTTTCACAGCCCTGTCACTGGAGATCTCATGCCATATTGGACGTCCAGTACCACTCTCCAGTCAGCTTATGATAGATGCCTGGTCAGGATCTTGCTGCTGCGCTGTTTTCAAGCTGCATTATCCCATTTATCTTCCCTGTTTGTTGTTGTTGTTGTTGTTGTTGTTGTTGTTGTTGTTGTTCGCCGAACATCTTCAGCATCTGCATTGCTGTGAATTCGGCCTTTAGTGTGTTCTATCCGACAATCATATTGATGTATCTGTTCAATCCACCTAGTAAGTTGTCCCTCTGGATTCTTTAACAGCCACTTAAATGCAGCACGGTCAGTGCGTAAAAAGGAATTTTCTCCCATATAAATATTTGTAGAAATGTTGCACAGACTTCACTACAGCTAAGAGTTATCGTCGTGTGTTGCAATAGTTGCATTCAGGCTTTGACAAAATGTTGCTTTATTAAACTATTACTTGTTCATTTCCATCTTAAACCTGGGAAAGTACATTACCCAAACCATCTCCGCTTGAATCTGTGTCGAGGATATGCACTCCATGTTGATGGGGGTAAGCAAGTATGGGGCTAGTGCACAGGGATTCATTGAAGTCTTGAAAGGCAGTCTCACATGCTGAAGTCCATATAAATTGTCTCTTGTCCTCAGTCAGCTGATGCAATGGTTTTGTGATTGTTGAGAACCCAGGTACAAACCATCTATATTAGGTACAGAGTCCCAAGAAACTTCTTACTTCATGCTTATTCTTAGGTTGAGGCCACTCCTTAACAGACCGGATCTTCTCAGGATCTGTTCGCACTCCATCCTGTGATACAATATGCCCCAGGAATGTTACCTTATGCTGGAACAAGAAGCACTTCTTTGGACTTAACTTAAGTTGGGCATGGCGAAGCCTGTCAAATACATCTTGGAGACTTCGCAAATGTTTCTTCACTGTATTTCCTACCACAATAATGTCGTCATGGTATACTAGGTATGTTTTCCAAGTCAAGCCATGCAGGACAAGTTCCATCAATCTCTCAAAAGTTGCAGGAGCATTTTATAACCTGAATGGTAACACAGTGAACTGGAACAACCCACTACCCGTCGTGAAAGCAGTCTTCTCCTTATCCTCTGGCTCCACTTGCTATAGCCGGTCCCACTCTTAGATTGCAGTACACGGCTTATGGCGCGCGCTGTTGCCAAATCTCTAACACATTACGAATTTCAGGAGATGCGTGTCTTTGTAATTTGGATTGAACAAGAAGTATTTTAAGATATCATATCGTAATTTATAATATTTTATACTTTTACACACATAAATTTGTAATAATGCCACTTTTACGTAAATTTCAAATAAAAACTACCTATTGTAGACGAAAATTTCTTATAGTTTTCTTTTCTGTTCTAAAAATCCCATATATATATATATATATATATATATATATATATATATATATATATATATATATATATATATATATATATATTACATTTTCATGGGCCCGATAAATGCCGTATTTTTGGACAAGTCATGTTCAAAATTATAAATAAAATACGGTAATGGAAATTCTCGGTCGAGTAAGTTATGGGAAAAATCCGAACAATTGGTTCGAAATGGGGAAGATTTTTTGAAAAACAGAAAAATGGCAATAACTCCCATAATATGAATAATTTCGAATCCGTTTTAACGTATGATAACTCGGATTACCTAATGCCGAAAAATGTTTTCTAAATACATTTTTGATACGACCAGCCATAACTGCATGGGTTCGAAAAAAATTTTCACCGGACAAAAAAACGTAACTGCCTTAGTAAACACCTTATCAAATGTTTAAATTGTTTGTAATAATATCATAATTATTTTCCAAAACTTTGTCTAAAACAATGTTTGATAAGATGCTTGGTGTTGAGAAGGATAGAAAAATAATTCAAAATTTTGTACCATGATCGCTATTGAATTCCTTCATATTTATTTCATACATTTTACATATTATGTTCAAGAATCAATTATAATATTTTTTGTTGACTAAGGAAGCCATGTATTTGAAATTGCTTTTAGGACAGAACCCCACTTATCTAAACACACGACCCTGTTTCCTCTTACGACGGCAGCGCGTGCTCTTGTACTGATAAGACACATCTTTAACTGCTATTTCCACGGAAACTGTAGAAGCAATTGAGATGGGGCTGCTTTTAAAAACTAATTCAATTCATTGTGAACATTTTTCTCGCTTTCGTCCCCCATCTATCTTTAACAGAAAAAAAGTTTTCCGCGGGTCAACTTTTTGATGTGTCAGTTTGTGAGAAAATGCATTTCAATATATTAAAAAAATTATTTAAGTTAAACCTGTACAGTTTTTGTCTTAACATTTGTGCGGTGGCGTCCTAAGGCATTAATTTACTAATAAAAAAAATCTGAATGAAATACACAAGTAGGTTTTCTTTTTTTGATGTGAAACATATAGGAATACTTCAAAACAGTTTGCAGCGAATAAGTTATGTTTTTTAATTTTTTCGGACACTTAAAATATTGTTAAGTCTTCAAAATAAACATTGCCTGATGCGTATTTTGATTCTATACAATATGAAAAAAAGCTTGTTCCAAAAATTAAAATTTTAAATTTCGTTTGATATTTGGCAACAACGCACGAAGAAACAAGGACAGTGCTAACGGCAATCGGCGTGTGTTAGAGAGAGAGAGAATGCGCCCATTTACTTCCACACTGCAATCTAAGAGTGGGATGCTCTATAGTAACCACTCTTCAGGTCCAGTGTAGAGAACCATCTGGTACCAGAGAGTGTATCAAGTTATTCATCAATACGTGGGAGGGGGTAGCTGTCCTTTTTGGTGATGTCATTCAGCTTTCGGTAGTCCACACAGAACCTAAGTTGGCCATTCTTCTTCACCACCAAAACAACTGTGTAAACCCAAGGACATGCTGATGGTTCTATTACACCACCCTCCATCATACCCACGATAAACTTCCTGTTTTGCTGGAGGCAGCTGCTGTGGTGCCTGTTGGATTGGCTCTGCATCACCTGTGTTGATGCGATGGCAGACCAGACTTGTACTCCCAAGGTCAGTATCCCCTAAGGAAAGACATTCTGTTTGCTTACAAGAAAAGCTTTGACTTCTTCTATTTCTCCATCTGTTAGATTATTTTGGTATCACCTTAGTGATGTTCTATATTTGGGTTCAGTGGCTGCATATCACGTCTAATATGTGCGGTAGACTCACACTGGCCTACCTAAGAGACTGGTTCGCAGCTAGCTATTGTGTCTCCCTGTTTAAGAACCCTTTTTCGAAAATCGAGGATGGCCACCCTGACTGGTACGACCTTGCCGAACCTTGCAATGCTTCCAGCGACCAGGAGTGTCTTCAATCCTAACTTCTTATCTGGCTTTATGATTTAGTTTATGTTGCCCTTAGGATCCCCCATAATCCTAGATCATGGTTTACTGGGATTGAAACAGATTCGTTAATTGCCACTTGCATCACAAGAACTTCCAATTGGTCAGGGGTAAACAAGGCCACCTCTTCATCCTTAATACGCAGTACCTGCCCTTCCATGTCAATAACGAATCCGTATCGGTTTATGATGTACACTCCTAGAATCAAATCATCGGTGATACCATCAACAAGAAATGTCTGTGTGAATGTCCAAATTCCAATCCTTACCTTGCAGAGCTATAGCAAGCTGGAACTTCAGTGTGGCTGGTTGTTCCTCGTTGGTCATCAATGAGCCTCTGCTGTCTCGAAGACAGTACAGGTGATTTTTATACCCAACTTGCGCAGCTGTTAACTGGGCTTAGAATATTCTTCCTTCGCCAACAAGCAGCTCGATGCAGAGTCCAACTACCTATTGCGTAAAACATTTTTTTGCAGGAAACACTTTTTTTATAGCTGCCTTGCTGGTTGCAGAATGGGTATGCTTAGTGAGCCCATAATTTAGACAGTTTACAAGACTATGTGATAGATAGGGCCTGGAAAATTTCGGTGTTTTCAGTATGCAAAAAGCGGTACTTTCAAATTAGAAAAGCGGTGGTTTAAAGTCGGTATTTTCGTTATGCAATGAAAATTTTACCGGTATTTTAAATGTTGACTATGTTGTGCAGTTATTGAATATAATAGTTTACATATTTAATAAACAATCCATGTATACTAGGAATAGACTAATATGCATAATAACAGCCAATTAAATCCAAAACAGTTACACAAAACAGACACGTTGCTATAGATGTTTGCAACTACAATTTTTTTTTTTTTCGGCTGCCGATGCCACATGCTTAGCCCAATTTAGATATTTGTCAATGGAATTTTTTGGGTTAAATGATACTTTAACCTTACGTGAGTATAAGTGATCAGCAAATACGTAGAATCCCGCTGATGCGACCCCTCACGGTTCCCGGAAAAACGGACTTATAAACAGAATGGTCGCAATAGAGAATTCGGGCCAATTCCCCCCCCCCCCCCCCCCAAATATATCCAAATACAAAAAAAATCGCCTTTGTTCGCATAGATTTCATATTCAAATAGTCTATGGAGTAAAAAAGACAACTTTTTAAAATTCATTTTACACCTCGGACTCGCATACCCTGAACAGTGGGGTCCGATAAATACTCGCGCTAAGTGAATTCGCGTCACGCGAGTTCGGCTATGCTAGCCAGCTGGTGGTTATTTTCGTTCAAAACGTGACGAAGGAACTTGTGTGGATCAGGTAGAAAACATTCGGCTATAAACGAAAGATATAAGAACAATGCTATCCTGAAATGCTGTGACGTGTTTTTGGAGTAGATAATCACAGCGATAGCCCGACAGGATGCGCGCCCGCCTTTGCAGGCAGCGATGTTTATTTTGACAGCTCAAGCAATTATCTTGTCCACGTCCCTTCACAGCGTAAAAAAAAAAAAAAAAAAAAAATGGAAAAGTAACTATGCAGTAGAATAAATATATTTACGGCCCTGCTAAATGTTTCTATTCAATAAAATTCGAGGTATTAGTGATTTTTCAGCAGAAACTGCTGTGTGACTAATAAACAAATTGTTTCATAATAACTTAAACTTATAAAGTATTTATTAACGGCGAAGGACAGTCGTATAAGCCCATAAAAATATTTATTTTACCGAGAATGGACTATACAACCTGGCTTTTGGCGCACGCGGTGTGGGAGGGGAGGAGGATGCTGACAGTTTCTCACGCAGAAGGTTGAAATAAGGAAGGGAATGTGTTGAAATGTTAGATGGAAAAAGGGGGGGGGGGGTGTTTTTACATGGTTTGTGACTCTGGGAGTGATGAGCCCTGAAGAATTAGCAGGGGATAGGAGAGGTAAGCGTCGCGTCACGTCACGTATGACGTCAAGCCGCCGCTACCGCCAGCCTGGCCGGACGAGTTTCTTACGCTCTCGCAGAAGCTACCTCAGCGGCTTTTCGTGCGGGCGGGTAAGATAACATGACAGCTGAGACGGCTTTTCGTGCGATAGTGGACGCGCCGAGCTCGGCTAGACACTGCCGCGTGGACAGTTGAACACAGTGCCCAACAAAGTGTAACAGACTTGTTTTTCAGCCGATTTTACTCAAATTTTCGACTTTCTCTGCTCAAATTTTTTACGGTTTCTCAAAAAACGGTCGTATAAACGGAATGGACGCATCAGAGGGGGGTCGCATCGGCGGGATTCTACTGTAATGGTACTTTTCGAGGATATATTCGCAGTGTAATATAGAAATGTTGTGGTTTTCGCGAATGTACTTACTTTTCGCGTTTTAATGCGAAATTCGCGCGAATTTTCGCAAAATTCGCGATCGCAAAAAATTCCAGGCCCTAGTGATAGAGTATATCGGCGAAAGTACAATATATTGTTGGACATATTGTATATTTGTTAGACACAAATGTTAATTTATGTTTTTAAAGCCTGTCTTTTATTTCTCATCTAAACTCTTTTGTACAATCCATTAGCAGTCTTCAAGACTTTTTCTAATTAGTGTCTTACTTTTAGACTTGAGATTTCTCATTATAAGATCACGTATAAATTTGTGCTGATGGAATGGATTTATAATTTAAAATTTTTTTATATGTCAATGGATTACTACTATGTTCATGTATTTGCTTAGTTGGTCTTAGAAGCGAACCTTTACTTACTCTTCTCTTTGAGTACTCCCATAGTTTTTTTTTGTCTAAGCATTCATGTATTAATCATTATTACAGAGCTACTTGCATCCTTGATTTATGAACCTGCATCAGCAGTTTTCTCTCAACCTAGGTGTACATTCCTTACTGTGAATTTTTTTTCCTTAATGATTCTACTATGATAGTGATGTTATTGCCAACATTCTCTGAAGCTTATCCTGGCTTTCTTGAGTCTCTGATTATGTCTGTCAACGTGGTGTCACTTCACTAAGTACCTCATTGAGCTTCAGCATTCAGTCTCCTGGTGATATTATTCCGAGCAGATGATTGCATGTTGTTTCCCAAGGATCAGGGCATTGGCCAAATTACTTCTCCCAAGAGAGATAGCTTCCACTGCACCTTCAGAGCCGTCTCAACCACTTGCCTCAACACAGGACAGTTATAACCTACTGGCAGACCATGATTTTGTTTCATATGGTCTATGTAGACACAGATAAACATGACATTAAACTGCCGCCACATTTTTTGACTGGTGTTAACAAGTGTTACAGATTAAAACATATAAACCCACTTGCTTCTTGCATAAACTGTTAGCTGTATAGTAGAACCCTGCTATAATGTTCCTGCTTATAATGTTTTCTTGCTTATGTCATATTTTTAAAGTCCCAACATTTTCCCCATAAGGATAATGTATTTATTTCCTGCATATAATGATTCACGAATAGTGCATTTTGGTGCTTGTATTGTTTGCTTTATAAATTTCAATAATTGTAAAAGAAGTTTTAAAAACCTAATTATTCTTACACTTATTCCATCTGTGAAGTTTAAAGTTAAAAAGTTTACTTTATACTTTACATGTGTTTTTGTGTTGAAAAACTGCTATACATTAGATGTAGATTGTTCAAATAGGAATGTATTAAGAAAAAAAAAATGTTTGTGTGCCAGAACACTAGCGCTACATGGTAGTCCTGGCTAACGCTGTGTATTCAATATATCAAAGGTACATACCTAATGTTCGCAGTTACATGTCTGTTGGCACCCATGTCTTGAAGGCAAAAAAATTACAAATCCTGCCATTCCTTTCCATTACAGTGTGTTTTCAGATATACGTACGTAGTCCTGCAATATTTTAGTTAGCCAGATATTCCGCAATGACTAGAATAAAAAAGTAAAGTGTTTTCTATTGCTGTTAAAGAGTTTAATTTATTTTGACGTCATGAATCGTTTTACAGAAATGTTCCAGTGTGTCTTTAGACAAATAAAATAGAAGCTGGAAGCATGATGAAGTTGAAAAATTGTTGGCTTGGTTAAGCAAATTTGAGCATTGAGTATCCATCAGTGGTTTTAATTTTAAATTTGTTTACATAGCTTGCTTTGTCAATTGGTAAAACGTTCAAACACTGAAAAGTGCTAAATTTATATTTCCTGCTTACAATGTTTTTGTGCTTATGATGTTTTTTTCCTTATGCAACCTTGAAAAAAACATTATAACAGGGTTCTACTGTACAGTTATCTCAGTTTGCCCTTGCAAGAACACAATCATGTGTCACAATAATTAAATTACAGCAGTCTCAATTAACTGAGTTAATGTTGACTGGCAACCTCGGATAAGCAAATACCTATCTGATGACACTGATGTAATAAGAAAATTGTCTTGGTTTTCAGTTGGCTCAGTGGTAATGTTTTTCTGGGTGATGTTTTTCCAGCGTTTCTTGGGTGTAGATTCATTCACATCACTTCATGATTCACCCAGCCAGAAAATAGCATCTTGAGATTAATTTTCTTTTGGCTTTCGACAAAAGTTAAATCATTTTATAGGTCCTCAAGAAAAGTTTTCAACAGTCTTGTCTGGTAATGTCGCTTTAGGTCGGCTCCAATATTATGAAACCCTGGTTGATCAAGACACTACTGTATACAGTCCGAGCCAGCAAGTGGAGTTTTGAAGACAAATCATTAAAATGAAGCATTATGACCTTTTTATCAGGCTGCAATGTGGAATTCACAATACATACTAACTACTTTGTTGGCATCACAGTAAATCTTCTTAGAATTTGAATGTTTTTGTGAGTATGTTTAGTAAAGATTTATTATTTGGTTATTTATTATACTCAATTCATATGAAAATATTATTGCTTGTTTTACAGAACTCTTACATAGCTATTAAATAATTAAAGTATTTGTAGTAAACTGTGACAAGTTTTAAAAACTATATTTAGCCCTCGAAGAGAGTGAAGTTGGCCATCGATGGGTCAGGGCGTTCCCTCTATGCCACTGTGGACCTGCCCCCTGGAGGCCAGGCTTCTTGCCAGTCTTACTTCTTTCCATTACATTTGGTGTACTTGCGAAATGTTTTAAAGCTGCTGTGCTTAATTAGAAATGTATTGGCAGTATGTGCTTCATCATGTTTTTAGACTTGCTTGTTGCTCATTATTAAAGTGGAATAAAATGAAATGAAATTGAATTACATGTACAAATTAATTAAGGTAAGTGCACCAGTAGTCGTCATGCTAAGAACAATTTAAGGGAAAAAAATCGCCTACCTAACCTTTTTGGTGTATTAGCGCTTATTATGTGTTTGAGTTGAACCTCAAACATTCCTCTACAATAATATAACTCACTTTTGTATAAAGACAAATTATTTTAGTATATTTACAATTTTAAAAAAAGTGTTATTTTGAGCCAGTAGTCGTCATGCCAATTTTCGTATTTACCAGTACTCGTCACATCTTTGTGCCAGTAGTCGTCATGCGTAATTTCGATGCCTATAGATTGTAAACAAGAATTTGCAATTATTATATAGTACCATTTTGGGTTTAACACTTTATTTTAAATGATAATGCAAACTATTAAATGGAACTGCTAACATAACATTGTAATGTAAATACACAAACATAAAAATTATATTACTTATACTCAACTTACCGACCTATACATTGCTTTCGGCAGTCGCAATTGGTCGCAATAAATAAAGCTGGAAACAAGATACATTGTGCCAACACTTACATATAAACATTGGAAAATACAAACGTGATAAGAAGTTATTAAGTACATTTTTACATAACACATGTAAAACAAAAAATGTACAAGTATTTAAAATATTCAGTCAAAAAACATTCTTTAAAGTGATCATTTTTGTTTCGTGATTAAATTTCACAACAGTATGAACATTTGCCTAATGAAAATGCAATAAAACATTGAAAATAATTAAACCTAAAGTTATATTTCTTAAAAATTATCTAATTAATAATTGTTCAATAATTGTATTAGTTCGTGCAATCTTCCACAAGTTCTCTAAACTTAATTTTCATTAACATCAACAGATGCACTAAAAATGTAGTTGACCCTGGCACCTTGTTGATTCATGCTTGGAGATGGAAGAATGCCATTAATCTGTGACCTACTTACATAAGAAACATCATTTTCTTTTGTCACAAATACCTTCTTACTCTCGTCTTGAGCTCGCATGCCCATAACTCTTACTTCTTCCCCTTCAGTTTCTTGGATGATGCAAACAAATCTGTATTTTGTTGCGCCCCTTTTCCCACCCATAAATGTCACAAGAACAAAAGATCCAGGCCGCAAATTTTCATCAGTCACCTCTTCTAACTCTACACATTCTTCTTCTTCATGTTCCCCACTCCATTCATCAGAAGATTCCATAGGAATGATTTCTTCCTCCGATGATGATGATGTAGAATTGTCATCCACTTTCCTCTTCTTGGCAGTCTGTTTTTCTTTCTCCAACCTCTTTCGCAATCTTTCAGCTGCCCGTTCTTCCTTTTGCTTTTGCAAGTCAATTTTGGCCTTCTCTTTCTTAGAAAAGTAATCTTGCCAAGCACTCGAACTAGCAACAGAAGGAATTTTCTCTCTTGGTGCACGTTTCTTTAACTTGGTTTTCTGAGAAGGCCAAAACAATGCTCGCTTGAAGGGTGAGGGAATGGATTTGTCTGTGGGCACAGCAGTAAGATCTTTGGATGTTGATGGAGTAGGCTCAGGATTAATTGAGGAAATGGTGTCTTCAATGATTGGTAGTTCTTCTTCAACAGCAGTTGGAGGGTTTGATGGTTTTTCAGGTACTGTTGGTTCTTCAATTTGGGGGTGTGGTTCCTCATGTTGGACAGAAGAGCTGGTTTCGACCTTGTCGTAATTTCTAACATGTCTCCAATATTCAAATATGGACGTGTCTCTAACATCTCCCTGCCACACATCTCCCGATTCATTGAAAAGCTTCAATTTGTTATGTCCCAGAAACTTTTCCAAGTGCTCAACAACCCGAGAACTACCAATATTACTTTCTGGAGTCTTGGGTGTAGGTGAGGAAAGTGTTGATGCTGGTGTGCATGGGACACTGGAGGGCCTAGAAACGAACTTGTCCTCATCCACTGCAGAAGGATCCCATGGGAAAATTCCACTTTTCCTGAACGAGTGCTGCAGTATTTCTGGGGTGACAACTTTCGCGATCACAGTATCCAGCAGTTTGGCGAAATCTTTCTTCTTTAGTGTGGGGTCTTCCTTGTGAGCCACACGCTGCAGTCGCCACTCATGAACTACATTTTTCCATGCACTTTTGAGTGGCTTGAAGACTCCGACATCCATGGGCTGCAGTATGTGGGTGGAATTAGGCAATAACGCCACTAAAACTATCCCATGATCTTTGCAGAATGTGCTGCTGTTCAGAGTCAGATGTGATGAATGGCCATCAATGAAAATAATTGCTGGTAAAGTTATCTCCTTCTTCACCAACCATGGGTGAAATATGTTAGTCAGAAATTCATAAAATACTTCACCAGTCATCCAACCATTTGGTGACTTGCCAATTCCCCACTCGGAAGGTATTCCTGCTACAATATCCTGTGGAAGCCTTTCATACTTGAGGCACAGCAGTGGTGGGCAAAGTTCACCAGCTGTATTTCCAGTCAGTAATACAGTGATACATTCCTTTTCGTCAGAGTTGACTTGCTGAAAAATGTTTTTGTCTCCTTTTTTGGCCAGAACTTTGTTACCCTTAGGGTTCAGGAAAAAAGCAGACTCGTCTCCGTTGAAAATTCTTCTTGGGTCAGACAGAACATCTTCCAGCTTGTTCTCCTCCAAGTACTTGTATACTTCCCTAAACCATGCTGATATCTGTTCCTGCGAGACAGCTGCCCGACTGGAAGTCAGATTTTGTGCAGTTCTCAAGGTTAAACCTGGATTCCTTTTAAGGAAAGATGTGCACCATTTCCTACCTGGCCGCCCATCTTTAAAAGGAAAAGGCCTCCTTAACTCCTTAGTTAACTGCTGCACACTATTCTGCAAGTCGTCTATGGTAATCGGGAATCCTGCTTTACAGAGAGAAAGAGCCCACTGCACTAGCATGCTCTCTTCCTCTTTCTTAAGCCAAGATTCGGGTCCCATTTTTCGTCCTATAGGTGTCTTGCCCTTTACTTTATCCGAAAGTGTGTTCCTCGGAACACCATGTCTTTCCGCTGCCTGTTTTATGGACATCCCGTCCTTCACAGCCTGCAAAGCCTCTTCCATCTGGTGGGGCTCATATTTCAGTATGCTTCCTCTCAGCATGGCACTGCAAATGAGTTTTATTGTGTTAATTTATGATTTGACATCAAACTAATACCGAATGAAATACTTACAAACTATTTTCAAATCATATCGAGAAATGTTTATTTTAATGAAAATAATCCAATACTTATATGTAACCAAAATTATATATTATCGGGGAGGAAGCAAAATACACTAATGAGGGTAAGTTTTCAAATAGTTCTAATTTTAGTATGTTAATTATTTTTTAAGCTAATGTTCTAGTATTCGTCATGATTCTGTACCAGTGTTCGTCACCTGTGATGACTACTGGTCCTGATCACTGATTGGATGTTTTACAAACACAGTTAACTTATCATGATGTAATATACATTTTAACGAATGCAGATATTCGATTTTAAAAATAACTGACATGTACCAGTGTTCGTCAGGCATGACGAAAACTGGTGATTTATGGTATTAAGTGATCCAGTGCTCGTCACCCACATTTGTTTTGTAACTTTGCATAATATCGCTAGACTTAATATGCCAGATATTTTGCTAAACACCTCTTAGAAACATAAAAATGCAAACATTACCCTGAAAGAAATACGAATGCAATAATTGAAAAAACTAATTACTTACCTTCTTTGCACAAACCAACAGCAGTATATACCACTTCTCGGAGTATGGTGCACAGCCTCTTAGATGCGGGAATTCCCCTTATGTAATCGGGTGCGTTCCGAAAATCTTTATGTCGACAAAAATAAGTGACTATCAATCTGAATTTTAATACGTTCGAATCGCGAGACTTTGCATACTTGCACTTAATATTAATTTTTTTATTTATAAGTGACGACTACTGGTGGGATGACGACTTCTGGTACACTTACCTTAACTGTATCTTCATTTATTATTCAAATAAACTTTGTATGTATGACAAATGACCTCACATGAAAGCAAACAACCATAATGGTCGTAGTGCTAAAAGTATCTTTAAATATATTGTATTCCCAAGAATTATTTTGTTGTATAAAATAAACAGTTTCTTTTAGTAAAGCTTTTTTGTATGACTAACACTTGAGTTTTTTTTTTTTATTGTCTCTTATGTTAAAGTTACCAAGTTTTAATGTAGTGTAAACTTGAACAGTTGTTGCTGTTGTACGTGAACCTGAGGCTGTTCTGTACTCTGTGTGATCTACAGCCATCAAGGAGCCCCCGTATTCCGTTAAAGAATCAGGCTATGCGGGGTTCATCATTCCCATCGAAATATACTTCAAGAACAAGGATGAACCCAAGAAAGTGAGGTTTGAGTATGACCTGGATCTGCAGCCAAGCGGTCCTCCGGTGAAGAATGTGCTTCGAGAGACGTTCATCTTTCCGAACCCGCCAGAGGATCTGAGGAGACGGCTCATCAAGGGTGGAGGGGTGAGTTGCACAGTGCCCATGTTATTGGTAGCAGGCACTTCTGTCTCCATGCCATGGTGTACCTTCTCTCAAAGGGCTGTAACCTGGACTTTGTGAAAGAGGGTTTCAGTATAACCATTATAACAATTTTTTATGAGAAAAATTTTTGGTCATTGAAAATGTCTATTTGGTGGTTATAGTGATAGTTAGTCAAACTTTCTTGTGTAACAAAATACCATCACATTGAAATAGCTGATAACTATGATACTAATAATGCGTCAACAATGGTTGAGCCCACAACAGATACATCATGTCTGTCGTGGTTTTAGCACATTATTTATTTTGCCTGTTATGTCATCGTACCAGTGTAGGCACATGCATGTTATTAATTGGTGTGGCATGGAAGTGTGTTTAGCTAGGACATTGATTCGGGTGTCATTGTAAAGAGCTTGCGGAGCACTAGTAGAACCCAAAATGAGACATTAAAAATATTCACCGGAATATAAATGAAAATCAATATTAAATTGAAAATTACAAAATATTTAAAGATGTCGTCTCGTCTCATATGACTTGTAATAATGAAAATGTAAGTCAGAGGAAAGGAATCCAAAATGCCTTAAATGTCCAGTGTCAAACAAATGCAAGAGCTACGGCAGCATCAAAAAGGATATGAAATAACTAATTATGCGTCAACAATGGTTGAGCCCACAATAGGTGACGCTTGCCCGCCCTCTCTATATTAAATATCACGTTACTTTATGTTTATAATTAAACCCTAAACGAGTTTTAATAAGCTCAGAAGCAATTCAGGGAAAAAGGTATTTCGGCAGTAGGCCTACTCACGTAATATGCGGCGAGGAATCTGTGCGACGTCGTAGGTTATAAACAAAGCGATGAACAATAGAATAATTCATTAAAGCAACCAACCATCTTCGTACTTTATTTTTTACGTTGCTATAACCACACATATTTACTTCGGGATATAATAGTAAATATGGACGAGTTATGTACACAAATGGATATTTTTCTTTCGCCACAGCCGAACATGTACATTGGGACGCCATCTTGTGGCCGGCGATCTACCAACTATATTTATATTTTATAAAAGTATAAAATTAAGTTGTGAAAGCAAGTTTAAATACTTTTTAATACATAGGATTGAATATATATGTATGTACATATAGTTATTTATGCCACGTTTATCTTTTATTTTTAATTATTAATATCTAGTTTATACTTCCACCACCAGGGCAGGGAAATTTTGGCGAGATTTATGCGCACGCATCTCATCCCTTCCAAAGAGGAGTTAGTTTGCCCCTCCCTTCCTTTCTTCGTTCCCGTGCTTTTCTCCCTATATAAAGGGAAGGTCATCCACCCGAAGTTAGTTGATCGGCCCGACGGCCAGTGAGGCTGGAATCCGCCCACTGACCACAGGACGATCCTAGGGGGAGCAGCAGAACAACTGGCTATCCGTTTTCTGCAGCTTGCACCCCTCCTTCGCGGTGCGAGGAGAATTTTTCTGGCGCACCAACGCGGGGCCCGTTGATTGTTCTACAATACCCGTGAAGACCCATTGCTAGCTCTACCAAACGGACTAGCCAACAACCACTGGAATGGATCTCTGCCACCGCTTGCAGCTCATAGAAGACTTAACCAACAACAGCAGGCACACCATGGCCCACTCCAGGAACAGCAGCAAGCAGGCAAGTGCTCCTGACCTTCCTACCACCAGGGATTCCCGAAAGCAGACCAAGACAACGGAGGGGAACAGCCTCCCCTCCTGGCACCCAACAACACCATGGAACCAATTAGCCCTAGATCTGATGGGACCTTACCCCAGAAGCACGACAGGTAAGTGCTTCCTACTCGTCACAGACCTTTTCTCGCGATTGGTCGAAGCCTTTCCCCTCGCAAAAGCTGATTCATTTTCTATCTTAAAAAAACTCCAAGATGAAGTGTTCCCTCGATGGGGATACCCCAAAAGCATACTTACAGACAATGGGGTGCAATTCACTAGCAAACTATGGGCCGACACTTCCGCCAAATGAGAAATAGAAACCTGGGCCACTCCAGTTTACCATCCCCAGGCAAACCCTACTGAGCGCCGTAATCAGGAACTGAAGAAAGAACTCAGGTTGCGTACCGCGGCCAATCATCGCCACTGGGATCGCTACCTGGGAGAAATCCTCTTCACACTGCGGCGTAGACACAATGAAACAATCAGAACCAGCCCCAGCGAATTGAACTTGGGACGACGGATCCAGAGACCCGGAGATTGGAAATTGAGTTCCAACCCCACATACCGCCCTTCAGCCGAAGAGATCTGTCTACCAGCTGCCACCAGAATAGACGCAGCACGAAAGGCTCAACTAGGGTACCTAGCCCGCAAGTCTCCTACACTGAAGAATCCGCCCAACCACCAGCTTGCCGAAGGACAAATGGTACTAGCCAAGACCCATCTACTCAGCAATAAGCCTAACCACTTCTGCGCTGGATTCGCACCAAAGTGGGAAGGACCCTACCAAGTCCTCCAGTGACAAGGAAATATCTACTGGATAGAGGACCCACATGGGAAAATACGGAAAATATCCCGTGACAAGCTCAAGCCAGCACTATCAACTACTATACCGAGGGAGGCTCCTAGTCCTCCTCCCACACAAGTAAGAAGAAGAGCCATCCTCACCCCAGCAATGGAAAATCAGGAAGATGAAGGTTGTCCGAGCTCAGTAGCTGACAATAAAAACCGCCAAGTCACCACGGGAAAAGCAAGTAATAAACCCATCATCTTGCCCTCTGTAACCAAGGAAACTTATCCTCCCATGGCTTTTCAGCCAGAAGGTGCAATGCCTACCACGAACCCATGGAAAGCACATGAGACCCCGACCAGAATCCCGCTCCTAACCACTCCAAGGGAGGTTCAACCAACCCAATTCCAGGATAACCAGGGCTCGACCAACCACTCCAAGGGCAAGGATCCAGAACATCTCCCAGGGAAAGGACAACCAACTGCTCCAGAGCAACCGTTTGCCTCAAGGCAGTCCCTGAACTCTGAGCAAATCAACACAGGACAGCACCCAAAACCAACGGAGCTCATACAGCAGAGGCCAGTCAAACCCCAACTAGGCCTCTACCAGCCTCCACAGCGTCGCCAGATGCCGTGGCGGATCTGCAAAGGAGACCCCAAGGACCTACCAGGACGGTACAGAGAGACGGTTTGGTGGCCACCAAACCGACGGCCTTACCAATGGCCGAATCCTATAACCACCGGCAGCTGTCCCAATAGGCGTTCCCAGGAAACCACCGGCAGCTGTCCCAATAGGCGTTCCCCGGAGACCACTAGCAGCTGACCCCAATCAGGACTTCCGGAAAGCTAAAGAAGACATATACGAAGTGATAACCCAGAGACTCGTACACTACAGAGACTGACAGTTATCTATGTGTAAAGAATTCCTCCAAGACGTCCTAGCTTCTTCTCCCGTAAAGTAACGCTCGCCACTAGCGGGGAAATTGACGCTTGCCCGCCCTCTATATTAAATATCACGTTACTTTACGTTTATAATTAAACCCAAAACGAGTTTTAATAAGCTCAGAAGCAATTCAGGGAAAAAGGTATTTCGGCAGTAGACCTACTCACGTAATATGCGGCGAGGAATCTGTGCGACGTCGTAGGTTATAAACAAAGCGACGAACAATAGAAAAATTCATTAAAGCAACCAACCATCTTCGCCCTTTATTTTTTACGTTGCTATAACCACACATATTTACTTACTTCGGGATATAATAGTAAATATGGACGAGTTATGTACACAAATGGATATTTTTCTTTCGCCACAGCCGAACATGTACATTGAGATGCCATCTTGTGGCCGGCGATCTACCAACTATATTTATATTTTATAAAAGTATAAAATTAAGCTGTGAAAGCAAGTTTAAATACTTTTTAATACATAGGATTGAATATATATGTATGTACATATAATTATTTATGCCACGTTTATCTTTTCTTTTTAATTATTAATATCTAGTTTATACTTCCACCACCAGGGCAGGGAAATTTTGGCGAGATTTATGCGCACGCATCTCATCCCTTCCAAAGGGAACTTAGTTCGCCCCTCTCTTCCTTTCTTTGTTCCCGCGCTTTTCTCCCTATAGAAAGGGAAGGTCATCCACCCGAAGTTAGTTGATCGGCCCGACGGCCAATGAGGCTGGAATCCGCCCACTGACCATAGGACGATCCTAGGGGGAGCAGCAGAACAACTGGCTATCCGTTTTCTGCAGCTCGCACCCCTCCTTCGCGAGTCAGGGCATCCGAGGACATATCTCGGCATAGGAAATTTGTTCTCTCCCCCCCCCCCCCCCCTCGATGCTAGGGTGTATAGTGTAAATTTTGTGCATGTGAAAGTCATCACAGACGACCAACTGAACTGTATAATTATCCAGGACAATTAAAGTACTCTTGTGTTCATACCGTCATTCTCAATGAATAGTTTAGCCCAATCGCTCACCCCACTAGCTATTCACCTGCATACCAGCCGGATGTGAATGTTGCCGCAAGACCAGCTGGACCTTCTCTACAGGATACCGGGCTCTCACCCAAGAGGGCTCGGTGCGAGGAGATAGGTAGTGTCATGTTTATACGTGTTTGTCGCGCAGTATTTGTTTTGCCTGTGATGTTATCGTACCAGTGTAAGTGCATGCGTGATTGTTACAATTGATGATTAAATTACATATCAATACGAATTTAATCCTGATATTTTCACAAAAATCTACAACGTGGACCCAAACTGTGTATTTCTTCTTATTATTTTTTTATTAAAGAAAATCGACTGTCATACCTAAATCCTAGGAAATAGTAGACTTTAGAACTTCACCCTTTACACATAGAAATTTATGTAATGATATTGCTTGTGAAAAGAAAACTGAACATTTTGTATTTTTTTTTTATTTGTTTATTTATACTTTTTTGTTAAATCAACTGTTCAATGATTTCAATCCATAAATACATACATATTAATGTATGAAACACACATCAAGTGTGAAAGACACACTTGCAAACTGTCATTTATAGATTACTTTGAAAATCATATCCTGCCACTTCTGTGTATGATGAGCTATAATAAGGAGAAAATGCATTATTGTAGCCTGCTAAGGAGTACAATAATCCTTTCAAAATATTCTCTCTGTAACCTAATGTTACCTGTATGTAGGTAGTTAAGATGCTGTAATTTTCTTATTCTGTCTCTGCTCATTTATTTTCTTCTATATCCTGGAAGTAAGTGTCCGGATTCCATGGGTCTCTTTCCTGGCTAATCCTGCCCTTATTACAGATCTTCATGCTCCTGTTGTGCCATTACGCTTAATCATTTAGATCTGAAATTTTTAAATTTTCTCTTTGGTCAGAATGGCATACATAAATAAATGTCCACTATCCACTTTAGAATTTGCTAGTAATACAAACACTTGTAAAATTAAACAAATTATATTGCAGGTCAGTATATTGTTAACAGATAAATGTACTGATCTATTTCTGCTGCAGAAAATTTTTCAGTGATTATTATTTTACCTTATTATATGTTTATACTGTTTATAGTTATCTAACTTTTGAAGCACTGATTTTGTCTCACTACAGATGCCACCTGATTATTATAAAAACCAGTACCCCAAATCAGAACCATTTTCGAGTTTAAACTAATTTAGGTTTTACTTTTATGATGAAATTGTGTTAATAAAGACATGTAAAAATGAATGGATCAAGTAGAAATAATTACTTGTTGTTCTTAACTTAATTAATACAAAAAAACAAATGCAGGTGTGTCTCCAAGTCCACTAGGTTGTTACATTCCAGTTTGGCCCGGCAATACAACTCAGAAAAATAACAAAGACACTTGAAAACTTACAGTTGTAGGTAGTTACTTAAAGATTGTTTTTGAGTTACTGTGTGATTTGGAAGTTTTTATTATGAAAAACTTAAATGGTGTGCCGGAAATTTGGTATTTCGACACGTTTTTTTTTTATTGTTTATATAATTTTAAATTATTTTTGGAAATTTTATTTTTCTTTATAATTTGGTTACTTTGGGTGATTTACTCTTTGTTAGGCTGGTGTACTCTCCTATGTTAAACTTTGTGCCAGTAGACAGAACCACCTTTCCCAGAGACCTATAAAATCTTTTGCAGATCTAAGACTTTGTTGGCAGCCCGTTTAACATTTCCCTCGCTTCCAGACACGTCCCAGGTCTGTAATATTACTTCACTTCATGACTAAAACTGCATACAGCAGCTCTGGACGAGCTGTTACCATTTCTCAGAGGCGAGCTGACCATAGCCTTTAACGTCATGAACACGTATTAGGTTCTCTCCTCGAAAAGCACGTCATAGGACGCGCATTCCCAGCGTCGTTGCGTTTTATGCCCCCCACTTACTCCGCTCCCCCCCTTTAGTTCTGAGAATTCACCTCCGGAGCATTGCCCTGCCGTTAACCCCGCCAAGTGTTGGCCGGCGTCAAAGACGACTTGCATAAAAAAATGTGAGTGCAAAGATGGACCACCCCACGACATCTAGCGGCAAATTCGCTAACCTCCCAGCCAACTTCCCCTGTAGGCCGCCAGAGAGCTGCACCTGACTGCCCCTTTATTCCCTTGTTAGAGCAGATGCCTTGAGCGAGTAGATTTTGTTTTATTTCAGACACCATCAACAGGTAGCGCTAAGGTCGGCCAGTGCTACCAACTTCGAGACATGTCAGAGTTTTTTTTATGACGCCCACTCGGGGAACTTCGGAACCTTTCGGTCCGGACTCCCTTCCCCCCCCCCCCCCCTCCACTTTTGATAGAACATTTACTTTTAATTACGAGATGCGGTTCTTCGCGGGACACTTTGCGTCGCGACTGCAGACGGACCGTTTGCGATTATCAGTGAGTCGACGAGACACTGCAAGACTTCCATCCGGCCGCAACCGACTATGTAGTCGCTTAAATGAGGGATGCTATCCCTGTAATCTTCTTTATGTAGTTTAGTCTGTCTCGACAGTAAGAAACATAATAGTTATTTTTCTTTTAAATTATTTCTTTTGAAATGATGAAAACGTCCGCGCCCAGCCGCGTATTCGCGGGATCCAGTTCCTGGCTGGCGACGCATCGGTAAATAGAAGCCAACTTCCCTGTCTGGTGAGTGACGATCTGCAACTTCCCCCCCCCCCCCCCCCCCTCTCCCAACATTGTGGGCATTTTCTGCCCCGTATACTGTCTGTGTACAAGTTCTGATCAGTTTTGATTTGGACTGTTCGCAGACAGGGTCCGAGAGCCGGACGCCGAATTGGCATTTTCATCTCCCTTCCTCAACAGCACACAGGCGCCCTGGCATCATGTTCCCGCGTGATCTCCGGTAATCTAAGCCCCGACCTCCGGTGCTACTGCATTTTTCAACTTTCTTTGAATTTTCCTAAATTACGCTGGCAGACGAATTTCATCCAATAAACATAATTTCTGGACTTTAAGTACATACCTATACTGGGATAGTTTAAATATATATGTATTTTTTTATTGGTTTAGGTATTTTTAGTAAATGAAACTTTTTATAATTGAATTTAGGGTCGATCCATATGTTTTTTTTCTCTGAGTATACCTGAGATCTGTTTAAGAACTTAATTGATATTGTATGTTTATATTTTTTTAATACCTGTTATAAATTTTTCCTTTAATAAATTTGACGTAATTATATTCAGACGGAATTACACCTTGTTTCTGTTCATTTCTAATAACATTGTGAAACCTTAAAGATCCCCAGCACATAAATGGTAGCAGAGCTGGAGTTTATAGTTTATTAGTGTGTGATTTCGTCTCTAAATAATCCCAGTAGAAATATCATAAAGTAAATTAAATTTTAAGATATTTGATTTTTTTAATATAAATATTTGTGCGGGAATCGTTATATTTTCTTAGTGCGAATATAAGTAACATTAATTTTTATTCCTTATAGGTAATATTAATCTAACTTTCACGCAAGACGTCGCCCAGCGGCCCACAGCTGTCCTTACCGCGGCACGTCAACAGACGTGCTCCACACAAGGTCACAGACAAACACCCCCCCCCCCCCCCCCCCCCCCCCTTTTCACCTCGCCCGACGACCCGAGCCGCCGCACGGAGCGACGACCGGCCTTATCTTATCAGGCGTGCGTGCGTGCGTGCTCGCTGGAGGCTAACCTCCTCCTTCCCCCCGCCTCATCACCTGTGAAGACACTGCCCTCCTTTCGTCGGCGGGAATGCAAAATATTATAAGTACGCGACCCACTGATTATGCAGAGTTAGGGCGCAACCAAATAGTTTAAGTGTTAATTTAAGTTTAAGTTTAGAGTGTTTTGACCATTGCATGTCAACCTAGAGTAAGAGTTATATGTTGCTTTAGAGTTTGTAAAATTAGTTAATCATGATCACTCCGGAGTATCTCCTTAATGACGAGATAATACATGAGCTCACACTTCGAGGACAACCGACCTCAGGAGATACCCAAGAGCTCAGGAAACGACTCAGAGCCGTTTGTCGGAAACGACTCAGAGCCGTTTGCCAGAAACAAGTACAGCCAATTGCCTGGAATGTACATTTGGACCCACTAGAGGAGTTCAATATTGTCTGTAGTAAATTCCAAGCCATAAGCGCTTATGCTAATGACATTCACAACGAGACAAACAAATCAAACATACTACAAATCATCACACGACTTAACCACGTTGCCACTAGATTCCACAACCTGTCCATCTTATCAGGAGGTAAATTCAGGGTATCTACTGACCCTGGAAAACCTGGAAAAATCAGGGAATATTGTAATCAGGGAAAAATCAGGGAATTTTTTCAAAAATCAGGGAATTTTTGTTTGGTAGGTTGTAGTTGGCAATACTTTTTTGTTTATTGATCAGCTTGCGTTGACGTAGCATCAAGTGTATCCCCTCCCATTTTTATTTTTGAATGGCAAATAACGAACAGTTCCCACGTCCATTTTCTTTTATTTACCATCGGATTCGGAAGTTGCGTTTAATCACGTGATACAAACTGGTTCAAGCTGGTCTGTTATCCTGCTGACGTATGTGCTGCGGCATGTTCTTCCCGCGCTCGGATTACACCGACAGATGCATTTAATTTTAAGTAATTATGGATGCCCCCAACGTAAACTGGGCATTTTTGTTAGCTTTGAAAATACATATCACAGACACTTTTGGTGAAGATTCGCCATCGTTGCTAGAAATTGGTAGCTGTGGGCTTCATACAGTCCATGGTGCTTTCAAAACTGGAATTTCTGCTACACAATGGGACGTTGTTAGTTTTTTGAGGCACAGTTACTTTTTGTTTAAGCATGTACCTGCAAGGAGGGCAGATTACATTAGAATAACTAGATCAGAGCTTTTTCCCAAGAAATTTTGTGCAATCAGATGGTTTGAAAATACTGCAGTTGCTGAGCGTGCCATGAAAACGTTACCCCACCTAAAGAAATTTGTTATTGAAGTTTCTATTTCATCTGTCTTTCAATGTAGGTAGTGGAAAGTGCTCTTGAAGATAATCTTCTAGAAGTAAAATTTACATTTTTCCACTCTTTGGCATCAGAGCTAGAATTGTTTCTTACAATGTTCCAAAGAAATTTTTTAGTGAAGTTTCTATTTCATCTGTCTTTCAATGTAGTGCTCTTGAAGATACTCTTCCAGGGTGGCCACTCACCGGGAAAACCGGGAAAACCGGGATTTATCAGGGAAATCACGTTGATCGGGAATTATCAGGGAAATGTCAGGGAATTTTTTTAATAACCGGGAATATTTTGTGTCATGTATATTTCCGCAGAGCTGCCAACCATTACAGATTTTCCGTAATTATTACGGATTTAACACAATATTACGGAATTATGGAACATCGCTGGTTTATTACGGAAACGAGGCTTTGTGCTGCTGGGTAACGGAAAAAAATTCCGTTTCTGGTGTGCGTGTTTCGTGAACGCAGTTCGAATACATCACGTGGTTGCGCAGATAACGGAACTGATAAATGTGCGCATGTACTGTCGAAATAAGTAGATTAATTGTTGTGTTTTGTAATAGAAATGGTACGGTATTACGTCCGTTGTACGATACAACTAGTACATATTCTCTGTCTTTTCGTTTGTTAGCTACTTACATCACGATAATTTTTGTACGGTACTTTGGCTAACCTGTCTTGTGTTATTTACTTTCTTGAAAGCCATTTTTTTCATCAAAGTGTTTTTGTCGTGTGTACAGACGTGAAACCTGTTTATGTTGTTCGATAGTGTTGTGTTCTTCAGTGCCGGTTGTAGAAATGAAGTGTGTGACAGAACAATGTGTATCTGGGGCAAAAAAAAAAAGAACGTTATTCTTCAGAACTTTCGACCAAACTATATAAAAGAATGGCCATGCTTGTCATCTTCAAATGTTTTGGAACACCACGCTTTTTGTAATGTATGCACGTGTGACTTTTCGATTGCGCATGGTGGAAGGGATGACTGAGGACGGCATATTGAATCAAAGAAACATGCAGAACATTTTAAAGCCGTGACGAGCAATAAATCTATATCGTCGTTTTTCGCTACATCTGAAGAAACGAAAGTAACAAACGCAGAGTTATTGTTTACAAGTTTTTTGGTAGAACACAATTTACCGATAGCAGTAGCCGATCATTCGGGTAATTTGTATAGAGCTATGTTTCCAGACTCAAAAATTGCACTTAAATACAGCTGTGCGAGAGCAAAAACATCTGCCTTAGTGGAGTATATAGCTGGTGAAACTAAATTGAAACTGTTGAATCTTTAGTAAGTGGACCATTTGCTTTAGCTACAGATGGGAGTACTGATTGTAATGCAGTGAAGATTTATCCATTAGTTGTTTCATTTTTAAATCAAACACAAGGTAAAATTTGCACTGTACTGTTATCCCTTGTTGAGAGTACTAAGACTAAGAATATTTCACAACTAGAAATGTTACACTTCAAAAATGAATTAAAGAACAGTTATCAAAAGTTGCGTGAAAAAATGATTGAGCGCTCGACACTGAAATACCCCATTACATAAAACAAAACACAGATTGCAGGTCATTGAACGGGACGCTATAATGTAAAGTGACATATTTAAAATGTATTTGTTATTTAACGAACATCCGTATGTATATAATGAAGAAAATACAGCAGGGTGCTAAAATATGAGTAATCTCTTTCTATAATATTATATTTTTTCATCAAAAGTATGTTTTTTTGTAATTGTAAATATCAGGGAAATTTTGAATTTTTAATCAGGGAAATCAGGGAAAAATCAGGGAATATTTTTGGTGACTGTGAGTGGCCACCATGTCTTCTAGAAGTAAAATTTACATTCTTCCACTCTTTGGCATCAGAGCGGGAATTGTTTCTTACAATGTTCCAAAGTGAAGCACCCATGGCACCTTTTCTGTATGATATACTGGTAAACATTTTATTAGCTTTGGCAGGAAAGTTTACTGAAAAGCTTAAGGGAAAAACGCAATGTATCTCGATTGGATGTAGATAACCAGGAAAATCTATTGCCTGCTAACAATATCAAGTTGGGTTATGCAGTACGCCATGCCATCAAGAAAGAGAAAGTACCAGAAAAGTCTGTCCTGTTACTGAAAATTGATGTTAGGACTTGTCCAAAGGTTATGGTAAAAAAACTTCAAGGCAAAAGTCCCCTAAAGTACAAACTTACCAAAGGAATTTCCTGCTTATGTCCGTCTATGGCTTTAAATTCGGGTGTGAGGAAACAGCGTGTGAAGTACAGTTTAGAATTTTGTCTTCGAAACAGGTTGCTATCAGGACAAGAAGCTGATAACATTGAGTGATCATATCAGTTGGTATGTTCCTCGCAAGATTCTGAAGCACTGTTCTCGTCCTTTTCTCGAGAAGATGGGCGCCTTGATCATTCTTAAGGCACATACAGTAGTTGCCAAAACAGGCCTTCTAAAGTTTGTGAGGATGATGATGGAAATGCATCATTGGAAAGAGGATTTTCAGTGAATTCTAATCTGCTGACTGAAAACTTGCAGGAAGAAACACTGATTGCACAAAGACTGGTGTATGACTTTGTTCAACGTTCTGGAGGTGTAGAGCATGTTGATATCATCAAGTCCATGTTACAGTATGTAAGAAATGCTAGTTGTAGGCGTAAAGAAGCCCTGCAAACAAAACAAAAAGAAAAGGAAGCTACAGACAAGAATAAGGCAGAAAAAAGAAGAGTTGAAGAGGAGATCAAGGCATTGCAGTTTAAGAAGGCTCGAGTGTTGGATTGGGCTTGTTCTGAAGCAAGTGCTATAGACGCAAAAGTTGAGTCACTGCGAAATTGACGGAAGCTTCCTTTTACTAATGTTTTTTGCAAAAGTAAGTGTGTGAAATATTTGTAGCAGCATGTTTTATTTGACATCAATTGAGTCACTTTGGCCACGTCTAGAAGAAGGTAATATTTTTACTAATTTAAGTAAGTTGAAATACTTTGAAAACCATCAATGTATTGTTATGCAGTTTTTTCAGTTTCGTGGAATGTTGTAATTGTGTTAAAGAAAACCTGGAAATATTCAGTTTTAGACCTGGAAAACCTGGAAAAATCAGGGAATTTCATTTACTAGATCTGGTAGACACCCTGTAAATTGAATGGTATCCACACCAAAGAAATTGACAAATGCCGACAACAGATACCTGACCTCACACATAAGTTGAGTGCAAAACTCATTACCTTACAGGAACCACTCTTCGAGAGTATCACTGACATAATTCCCAGCCCTCAGGAACAGATGCCTGGTACAAGTACACAGCCTGAAACTGCGCCGACAGAAATACCGGGCCTACAGACCAAGGTCACTCTGGTGTCTCCATTACCAGTATAGACCCCGCCTCCGCCTTCATCGCCGCCACCAGTTTCCTTTACATCAATCCCATTTCCGGCAATCAATACGATTGGCCACTTATCCACCCACATGTGGTTTCCCTCCGCCTCTATCGCGAAGCCGGTACCCCAGCCAGTCACCAAGGTCACCTACACTTGGCCTATTCCCGAAGTCATTGCGCACCCCTCTCACCCCACCCAACCAATGTACCTTCCACCAAACATGGCGGGAATGTTTAACCTATATCTCCAGTTCCAGTCAGCATTTTCATCCTTCCAGACCACCCCAGAACTCCACACTCCCTCTGCGGCCGTTGGCACGCAAATCTCACCCCTACCTCAGGTAAGTGCATCTAGCACCGCGACTTCACTTGCACAGTCCACCGCCATGACAGCTATTCCCCAACCAGACCTACAAATTCCCCAAGTCAGTCCTTCAACCTCGTACCTCCCTCTGGCACCTGCAGCACCCCTCCCTCCACACAACCCTAATCCTGCACCAAATCACCCCCCACCACCACCTGGCCAAGGCCAAACAACACATTTCTACAACAAAATCGCCCACCCAGCAGAAAGACTACTCACCAATCTCCCGGAAACCAATGGGTTGGATCCTAAAAAACTGATTGAGTTTTTGTGACAGTTACTCAAACTACACCAAAAATGCAACCTACCAGACAAAGAATTGTTTGAGATAGTTTTTTCCCTTACCCACCCACCTCTCGGCGAACGAACCTCATTGGCAATAGAAAATAACCTAACCTTCGATCAGTACCATGCTGACATACTAGATTTTTTTATTCCAGCGCGCATGCTCACTAACCTGCGACTTGATTGGTACAACAGGCTTCAACAGAAAGACGAACCATTAAGCAAATACATTGCTTACATTAAGGTAGCCGCTCGAGTCCTTCGATTAGGCGCCTCAGAGTGCGAAATTGTTTCTAATATCCTAGATGGAATTAGCCCTGCAGAGAGGTCGCGAGCAGTTTTTCAGAGCAGACCACATACTTTTGCGGAGCTGGACCGTTTGTGTATACATGCCACTAATGTAGAATTCGCCGACCACCAAAGGAATCGTTACCCGAGTTCCCTTGATCAACACCCCATTCTGTCAGTATCACAACCCCAAATGAGAAAAGAGAACATGAACACTTTTCACAAAACAAAACAAAATGACTACAGTCACCATCAGAGTGGATGTAATCATAACCAGCAACAGATGCCATTTTGTAAATTCTGTAAAAGAACTGTGCATGTGATTGAACAATGCCGCACAAAATAGACAGAAAAATTATTACAACTACAACAATCACAACAACAGCAACCAAAAAAACGAGAAACGAGGGGGCCAGAAAGAAACTCTCTGTGCCACCTAAACAAAAATCATCTTCAGATAATTTCTGCAATACAGTCACTACTCCACATGCACCGAGTAGATACAATAACAGATTTAATTACCACCCAAGAGGTAATCACACTACGCAACAACAACACAAATACACAAAAATGTCAAATAGGTCACAAAAGTCAAACAAGTCTCATATAAGGCAAAAACGCAAAATGTACACAAACTCAAATAAGGTAAAAAATTCTACCGACCCTAGGACACACAGTGAAAATTGCATAAATCCAAAAAATTCAGGCAGGAGGACATGGTACAATACAGGGTTCCCAACGATAGGGAAAACAGGGAAAATTCAGGGAAATTGAAATGGGTCAAAAACACAGGGAAAACTCAGGGAAATTTGTTGTGCGGCAATCACAGTGTGTGTGTATATATATGTTTATATATTGATTAATACATGTATCACAAGCACATTTATTCTTAAAAACAAAATCGGAAAGTTGGGGTGCGGGTCGTACATGTAAATCAAAGTAATAGATAAGCCACGAATCCGGGGAAATTTGGTTCACCATACAGCTGTGACGTGCCGAATTTCATGCAAGGCGGCCCCGGACCGTGCCGAGCAGCGCCAAGCCAGTTGTAGAAAACTGCGCCACCGTTGTTCGTATACGTTTGGCCGTTTGTGTCATAACTTTGAAGTATCCAGTACGCTGGAAACTTTTTGAAGATTGTTTAGTGAACATATTTTCATTTATTTAGATGTATTTTTTTCAAAAGTGCTGCAGCTGTGGTGGTGTTTTTGTATCACTGTAATTTGTGTTGTTGGTAGTATTATGGTTTCATGACGAGATTTTTGTCTATCAAACACAACAAAAACACCGCTAAAATAGTTACACATTGTGTTATTCTGAGTCAAGAGTTTTACAGAAGCAGTTAAATATATTTGAAATTTTTTAGTCAATTGTGAGAAGTGTTTTTTTTCCCAGAAGAAATTAACGGCGGTCCTCTCATTATTTTCTCATTAGAAATATAGGTTACGTTCACGGGTGTGTGCTAGCTCAGTTTCCTTAATTGTGCAATGAAAACACGGTGAAACTTGTGAGACTAAGCGATTCAGTATCGAATGTGTTTTGCTACTCTACATTAGGCCTAGGCCTATTCTTGATAGTCTGAGTGGATAATTGTGTGACATTCACAATGTCTAAATTCAATCCTGCTTGGCTAGGTGGATTACTGTTTCCTGACTGGAAAAAGTGGCTACGTCGTGTTGAGGGTGATGACAATAGTGCAAAGTGTATTTTGTGTAAAAAGGTATTTTCTTTGAGTAGTATGGGTAGGCAGTCTGTGAAGAGCCATCATGATGATGAGCTGATGATCTCTTAGAAGGGTTTCGAGAGGGACGTAAGGATGTGGAACTATCCAAAATTATACAAGTATCCATGGATGGGCCGAATGTCAATTGGTTGTTCATGAAAAAATTGAATACAAAAACTAAGGTGTGCGAAGAAGATCCAGATATATTAGACCTGGGATCTTGTGGTCTCCATGTTGTTCATGGTGCCTTTCAAATGGGTTTTAGAAAGACCGGGTGGGATGTTGTTCAATTTTTAAGGGCCATATATTCTGTGTTCAAAGACTCACCTGCTCGACGATCAGACTTCAGACAAGTTACAAGTTGCAGTGTTCTTCCAATCAAATTTTGTGATTGTCGGTGGTTGGAAAATGTCCCAGTGTGTGTGAGAGCAATACAAATTTTTCCTCACTTGAAAATTTTTTTTAAGACCAGTAAATTACCTAATACATATTTTGTTGAGAAAGTGAAGGATTGTTTGAGGGATCATTTGTTGCTAGCTAAGCTGAGTTTTTTTCTTGACAATGGCTTCTTCACTTGAACCATTTTTAAAGAAGTTCCAAACATCGAAACCAATGTTACCATTTCTGCATAAGGAATTGGAGGACTTGCTAAGAGAGTTGCTGGGACGTTTCATTAAGATGGAAATTTTGAAAGCCAAGACAACTGCATATCAGCTTATTAGTATTAATTTGGACGATGTAAGTCTGGACTTCCACTCTCAAAGTTGAAAATTGGATTTGCTGCAAAGCATGAGTTACGTGTGGTTGATGTAAAAGAACTTCAGAAACAAAGGTTCCTAACAGATTGCCAAGAAACTTGTTGAACGTAGCCCAATAAAATACAAAATGGTTAAAGCTGCTTCTTGTTTGGACCCTAGAAAATTGTTGGACAAACAGGAAGAGTGTAGGACAAGCATGGACACATGTTTGCAAATTCTTATGTCTGCCAAGCACCTAACTGCTCTTCAATCTGATAGAGCTAGTGTTCAGTTTACCAAATTTGTTACTAATATCAATTCTGACAAACTTGCATCATTTCATATACACAATAACAGATTGGACACTTTTTTTGCAGATATGTTGAGTGGAGAAGAACAGTTTAAAGATATATGGCTTGCAGTGAAAATTATATTAATTCTCTCACATGGTAATGCTTTTGTGGAATCTGGATTCTCCATCAATAAGGAGATGCTTGTTGAAAATCTCCATGAGGAATCTTTGATTGGCCTGCAACGAGTTTGGGATGGAGTTAGTAATGCTGGTGGTGAAAATTGTATTCAAGTATATCAGGAAATGATAAAATATGCCAGAGGAGCAACTTCAAGGTACAAAGGTGCCCTGGAGCAAAAACGTCAAAATGAAGAAGAGGACAAGAAGTTGGACAGATATTGTAAGAAAGAAAGAAAACCCAAGACTGTAGGAATTCAAGAGCTGCTAAATAAAAAAACTGGAAATAGAGAAACAAAAAGAGAATTTAGAGATGAAAATTAAAAAAATTAAGAAAAATATGTAATGGGCTTAAAGAATAGCCAGTACATATTTGTAATATTTTGTGAATGTACATTGAATATGCAAGATACCTAAACATTTTTTTCCTATGCAGCAGAAGTGGTATAACATTAGGCCTATGTATGTCTAAATGTTCACAGCAATTTAGCAGGTAATAAAATAGCTGATAATACCCTTATATTAGTAGCATAGGTATGCCTGTATATTATGTAAAATTGTTCTTATTGTGATTAGTTTATTGCATTATTTTTTAAATTTAGCACAGGGAAAATATATTATAGGACAGGGAAAACAGGGAAAACTCAGGGAAATTTACTGAAACAAGTTGGTAGGAACCCTGTAATATCTTTACAGGTATACCAACAGTATTACCTTATGCGAGCACTTTAATTGGCAAACACGAAATTCCAGGACTGATTGATACAGGCTCATTCGGAAGTTTTATTTCAGCAAATCTTTTTCATGTTTTAGAAAAGGAGAAATTGGTTCAGGAAATTAAACCAGTAAAAATAAAATGTTTCACCGCATCAGAGCAACCACTAAAGGTTAACCAAGTAGCCGTCATTAAAGTTAAAATTGATTTATTTACCTGGATGTTTCCATTTTTAGTTGCACAGGACTTAGCTACTGATCTAATTTTTGGATCGGATTTCATTTCTAAAACAGGCTTAGTAATTGATTTGTGAGCAAGAAATTTCAAATTCAAATTTAATAAATCTGTTGTTATCCCATTTGTTTCACCTAAAATACAGCATCAGAGTAATGTGAATGCAACTCATACAGAAGCTGAGGATGAATGTGAGTTATCCCTGACACACCTCGACACATCGCAAAGAGAAGCAGTGGAAAATCTATGTCATAACTTCCCAGATGTCTTGACAAAAAAACTAGGTCGCACACACTTAGTGCAATATGATATAAAACTTTTGGATAAATCCCCAGTCAGATGTCACCCGTATCAATTATTGGGTCCCAAAATAGAAATCATGGGCGAACACATACAAGACCTATTGGACAATGACGTTATTGAACCATCGTCTTTCAGTTTTTCCTCTCCAGCATTTTTGGTCCCTAAAGGTCAAGGTCACCGCTTAGTTGTGGATTTTCGAAAAATTAACAAACAGATAGACACAGAAATGGTACCATTACCTGATTTGAATTCAGCTTGTCATTGGTTTAGCAAAGCCAAATATTTTAGCGTTTTTTATCTTAATTCGGCTTAGCATCAAATACCATTAACACCAAAATCAATACACATCACCGGCTTTTGGTGCCCTGGAATTTGTATCAATATAAAGTAGTTCCATTTGGACTAGCCACAGGCGCACAGGTACTGACTCGGCTCCTAGACCAAGTTTTTGGCGATTTAAAATTTAAATTTGTATTTAATTACCTGGATGACGTTGTTGTGTATTCCGAATCTTTTGAAGACCACCTAGCTCATTTGTCTGAAGTTCTCACCCGGCTGCGTAAAGCAGGACTGACAGTAAACACAAAGAAGGTTAAATTTGCTGTTTCTGAAATTTCTTTCCTAGGACACATAATTTCCAGTAGAGGAGTAACAATTGACCCAAGCCGCACTCAAGCCATCCTAAATTTTGCAGAACATGCAGCCCCTTTAAATGCTCTTCGGAAAAAAAAAAAAAACACATCATTCAAATGGGGTCCTGAAAAAGACAAAGCTTTTAGTTATTTGAAACAAGCTATAGCCAGCCCACCTGTTCTTCGAATGGCGGATTTCACTAAACCATTCATACTACAGACTGATGCATCGAGTGTCGCCATTGGCGCAGTTCTATCACAAGAGTTCGATGGTCACAGGCAACCAATAGCTTTCGCCTCTCGCACCCTAACTCATTAAGAGAAAAAATTGTCCTCAGTTTATGAACTCGAGTGCCTAGCAGTTGTATTCGGAATCGACAAGTTTCGGCAATACCTTGAACACAGAGAATTTTTATTAGAGACTGACAATCAGGCCCTAGCTTGGCTTTTGGCTCACCCCAAGCAACTAGGAAAACTAGGCAGGTGCATAGCAAATATTTCCTCACTTAAATTCACTATTCAACATATCAGAGGTACGCAGAATATTGTAGCAGATGCTCTTTCTCGAATGTTCGAGAATCCCTCCAAACCTAATCTTCAGGAGGAACCCAGAGTTTCATGTAATGCTCTACTCACAGATTTCCCTTTAGCGTTTTCAGACTTACAGTGTCACCAAAATTCAGATCCTTACATTTCAGATATTATTCAGCAGATAAAATCAGGTACACCGTCAAAATATTGCAAGATTTCATAAGGTCTCTTGTATTGACGAACAGCACAATGCAAAACTTACAGAATAGCCCTTCCTCAGAATTTAAGAGACATGGTTTTTAAATATTATCACAGCTCACCCATTGGAGCACACCTGGGCACATACAAAACAATTGACGGCATACGCCGCCATTTTATTTGGGATGGAATGCATAAAGACATTGCTGAGAAGGTAAAATTATGTAAATTATGCGCCCTGAGTAAACCAGCACAGAAAACACACAATTTGGATTTCTAACATCAGATGTGGCTGAAAGGCCTATGCAAAAATTATTTATAGATTTTGTTGGCCCCTTCCCCCGTTCTAAAACTGGACACACCATGCTTCTCGTAGCTATTGATGCATTTTCTAAATTTGTATGGCTCATTCCCCTCCGGCGAGCCACCGCAGAAACCACAATACTAGCATTGCAAAATAACATTTTTAAAATATCAGGCTTACCTTCAATAATTGTGTTAGATAACGCATCACTATTTACATCCAGACTTTTCAAGAATATGTGCTTTTCCCATGGCATACAGCACGTAACCACTTCTCCCTATTATCCACAGCCTTCACATGCGGAGCGTTTTAATAGGAACCTCCGATCCGCTTTAAAAGCATATCATGCGAACTCGCAGGATAAATGGGACACTAACTTGGTTTGGTTACAAATGGCTTTCAACTATGCCCGACATGAGGGACACAAAACCACACCATTTGAAATCATGTTCACGTATAAACCCAACAATCCACTTTCTAATCTCTGGTCACTACAAGAGCTTCTCCCAGATAATCCTCGCAACATAAAAGAGGTCTGGAGAAGAGCTCAGCATAACCTGAACTTAGCCCATGCTGCAAGCAGGCAGAGATATAACAAGAAACGTTCGCCTAATCCATATAGGGTAGGTGATATGGTGTTGTGCAGATCACACCCACTAAGTAAGGCGATCGACAAGCGATCAGCCAAACTTGCTTATCGTTGGAATGGCCAGTGGCAAATCCAGCGCTTTTTAACTCCAGTAACGGTCGCCCTAGCCGACCCAAGTTCTGGTGCGTACATAACGCGCGCGCACATTTCGCATCTAAAGAAGGTGCACCCCAACTTAAATTAGGTGCAGCCGTCTACTCCTATTCGAGGAGTCTTAAACAAAGCTTCGGCATGCCATCTGCAACACGCAGTGTTGAGATACAAAAATCCTAGGTTCTAATTATAAGTAATAAAAATCCATGGTACTATTTTGTAAGAGTGTTTACATTTCAGATGTTTAGTATTAAGAATGTGTTAGGATAAGATATTATTTTTAAGTGGCGCCACTTAATACATAAGAACACTTAGTCCATAAGGTCCACATAGTACATAAGAACACTTAGTCTGTAAAATCCACTTAGTATATAAGACAACTTAGTACATAAGAGCACTTAAACCATTAGATAAATATGTAACTTAGTTCGTAAGAGAATGATGATACCTAGTTCATAAAGTTAGGTATAAGCAATGAATAAGCATGTATCTTAGTTTTTAAAGTTGTTTTGAATGACCATGTTACCTAGTAAGTTCATCAGGTATTGTAAGTACTTTAACTAAGTCGATTCTGGTACAGGATAAGTATGCCAGATTTCAATCATTTTATGTTCAGTGTTGGTTGCTTACCTTGGCTCCGCCTTTCAGTGGGGGAGTATATCCTGGAAAATTGGTATTTCGACACTTTTTTATATTGTTTATATAATTTTAAATTATTTTTGGAAATTTTATTTTTCTTTATAATTTGGTTATTTTGGGTGATTTACTCTTTGTTAGGCTGGTGTACTCCCCTAAGTAAAACTTTGTGCCAGTAGACAGAACCACCTTTCCCAGAGACCTATAAAATCTTTTGCAGATCTAAGACTTTGTTGGCAGCCCATTTAACATTTCCCTCGCTTCCAGACACGTCCCAGGTCTGTAATATTACTTCACTTCATGACTAAAACTGCATACAGCAGCTCTGGACGAGCTGTTACCATTTCTCAGAGGCGAGCTGACCATAGCCTTTAACGTCATGAACACGTATTAGGTTCTCTCCTCGAAAAGCACGTCATAGGACGCGCATTCCCAGCGTCGTTGCGTTTTATGCCCCCCACTTACTCCGCTCCCCCCCTTTAGTTCTGAGAATTCACCTCCGGAGCATTGTCCTGCAGTTAACCCCGCCAAGTGTTGGCCGGCGTCAAGGACGACTTGCATAAAAAAATGTGAGTGCAAAGATGGACCACCCCACGACATCTAGCGGCAAATTCGCTAACCTCCCAGCCAACTTCCCCTGTAGGCCGCCAGAGAGCTGCACCTGACTGCCCTTTATTCCCTTGTTAGAGCAGACGCCTTGAGCGAGTAGATTTTGTTTTATTTCAGACACCATCAACAGGTAGCGCTAAGGTCGGCCAGTGCTACCAACTTCGAGACATGTCAGAGTTTTTTTTATGACGCCCACTCGGGGAACTTCGGAACCTTTCGGTCCGGACTCCCAGTCCTTCCCCTCCACTTTTGATAGAACATTTACTTTTAATTACGAGACGCGGTTCTTCGCGGGACACTTCACGTCGCGACTGCAGACGGACCGTTTGCGATAGTCGGCGAGTCGACGAGAAACTGCAAGACTTCCATCCGGCCGCAACCGACTATGTAGTCGCTTAAATAAGGGATGCTATCCCTGTAATCTTCTTTATGTAGTTTAGTCCGTCTCGACAGTAAGAAACATAATAGTTATTTTTCTTTTAAATTATTTCTTTTGAAATGATGAAAACGTCCGCGCCCAGCCGCGTATTCGCGGGATCAAGTTCCTGGCTGGCGACGCATCGGTAAATAGAAGCCAACTTCCCTGTCTGGTGAGTGACGATCTGCAACTTTCCCCCCCCCTCTCCCAACATTGTGGGCACTTTCTGCCCCGTATACTGTCTGTGTACAAGTTCTGATCAGTTTTGATTTGGACTGTTCGCAGACAGGGTCCGAGAGCCGGACGCCGAATTGGCATTTTCATCTCCCTTCCTCAACAGCACACAGGCGCCCTGGCATCATGTTCCCGCGTGATCTCCGGTAAACTAAGCCCCGACCTCCGGTGCTACTGCATTTTTCAACTTTCTTTGAACTTTCCTAAATTATGCCGTCAGACGAATTTCATCATATAAACATAATTTCTGGACTTTAAGTACATACCTATACTGGGATAGTTTAAATATATTTGTATTTTTTTATTGGTTTAGGTATTTTTAGTAAATGAAACTTTTTATTATTGAATTTAGGGTCGACCCATATTTTTTTTCCCTCTGAATATACCTGAGATCTGTTTAAGTACTTAATTGATATTATATGTTTTTATTTTTTTAATACCTGTTATAATATAAATTTTTCCTTTAATATATTTAACGTAATTATATTCAGACGGAATCTCACCTTGTTTCTGTTCATTTCTAATAACATTGTGAAACTTTAAAGATCCCCAGCACAACAGTTTCAAACTTCTTTTGTTTATTGCTTTCTCATAAAAAGAAACACTTGAACTTTCACAGAACACAGAATACCAACCACAGTTCGGTCCTCTGATCAAAATTTGTTAACCAGAAAAGTTTTTATTCTGGGTGAATTGTTTTCTGATAAAAAAAATTTACACGACATACCATCACAGTTCCAGTTAGTCTTCAAAGCTTTCTGTCGCTCCATATTAAAAAAATTGAGTCCTTGGGTTATATTCACTTAACCAGGTACGTCCTCCTGTGGAAATTTTTCTCGGGTAGATTTTGACAGTCACCCTGGGCCAATAAAGACGCAGACGCAGTAGTCAAATTTCCAGTTGAAAGCCCAAACAATATTTTAAAAAAAGTTACTCTTTAGCAGAACCCAGTACCGGACCATATAGGGAAAAATACTGAAAAAAATGTTTCTCTCTAAAAGTCTGGGAAGACATATCACACCACCTCAAGGCTCACTCTGATTGACTGGCGAGACTGCGCCCAGCGAAAGTTCCCTTCTATTGCTGCGCAGGCATATGTCCACGTGCTGGGTTTTTCCAACACACTATCTTGAGACATGAAAAATAACTTACTGGCGAGAGAGTGTCGCACCTGTATAACGGGTGGCTGTGCTCAAGGTGAAATTTTGTCTAAAGAACAAATATAGATTGGCCGTGGAAGCGTCAGGCAGAAAACAGTACTAAACACACCCATGGGGGCACAGCACACACACAATAAAATTTATGATTAACCTCCTTAAAACTTGGGAAGGTTATGTGGATCATGATCACAGGATAAGATAATAATAATATCTGGTTTGGTTTGTATAGGCATTTACTAAATCTTACTTAATGATTTTGTTTGCTGTTGTTTTTGTCTTTACAAACGTTATCCAACTGAAGATTACCCATGGCATTACAGCCGAAACAAAATACCAAGAAAATTGTTGACCTTATTTGCTATAGTACTTAATACATTAAATCTTGTTAAACAAAAAACAAAATGGGGAGGCCCCGGGGCGAGATATTAAACATAAGTAACAATTGTTATACTCGACTGAATCGTAGATCATTTGGTCTCTTAACTTTACAGGCCATTGAATATTGAGCGCGCAGGCTCTTCATAAAAAAAATTATAAAAAATCACATTTACTCGTTAAATAAATAAAAAAATGTCCTGAAACTGGTTGTTTAGAATTATAAATTATTTTGTGGTTTTTCCACTCGGGGAAAAGACGTTGAATGCTGGAATTCTTGAGAAATTCCCCGATTGCAGGAGAATTAATTTCGGTTAACTAACTCATGAACTGCGCATTCGGGAGTTGAATTTGGAGCGGAATTTCTCGTCCTAATTCTTGAGCCCTGTCTAAGCTGCGGGGTGGAGTAGATCAGTCGGTCCCTGGAGATGGCCAGGTGACACGCGGCGCGGAAGTTCGCAGTAGCCATGAATAATAATAAGTTAAGACAAAAAAACTATTTCAAAAACTAAACTATTTTGGGCAGCTAAAAAAAATTAAAAATTTAGTGCTAAGGCCTTGTTGATAACTGACTACTTGCTTTAGAGAAAGCCGCTCACGACTTTTCAGAAGCGCGTTGTCTCGGGCTGCGAAGAAAGATGCGCCCTTACCGAGTGCTGCCCGCCGAATCGTCAAAAATGGCGCCAGCTCGCCTAATTAAAACTGCCTTTGGTCGCCTATCCAGTGGAGGGGCTTTGGAAAACCCGAAGGGAACCCGAATGGTTCCGATTGGAGTAGCCGCACTCTAGCGCGCCCTGGCGAGTGTGCACGGAACTACAAGCCCTAAACGACTTCTCGACTTGGATGCAAGTTGATCCTTAAGGCCTTAATTGGATAGGGGGGGGACTATGCTGTCCTCTGACGGAGAGGCGAGGGAGCATGCCCGGTAGTTTGCGAAACTCCTGTGAGATGTCGTGAGGATGCAGGACGGCGGTCATCTGGGGTGCGAGGGGCTGTGGCCTTCATCCCGGGCATTGGCGTGGCTGTGGGTTATGACCACCGTGGACCAGAAAAAAAGGGGGGGGTGGGTGGGTACGACCGGTGACTGACATGGCCTGGAAACAGGCTGGTCCGATGCGACGATACGTGTTGCTGGGCTGATGAACGGAACACCGTTTCGTGAGAGGGACATCTAACGTCAGCACAGCTCCAAGAAGAGGAGTTAGCATCTTTGGAAGCAGAGAACAGCTTTTCTAGTCACGCCACCGTCTAGGGTGAACAGCTCGACGCGTGACGCCTAGAAACTCGTTGAGGAATAGAGCAGTGGGACATCATATGGAAGATAAAATAAAAAAACAATTTAAAAATTTTGTAAAATTAAGTAAATCGTACATTTGTGCTTGCAAGTAGTACTGAAACGGCACTTCTGTCTTCCTTTCTTTTGAACCCTTCTAGAATGTTACATTCTTACTACCCAGACTATGCTTTAAAATTTGACAAAACATAATTTATATACATGTTAATTTTAAGTGATTAAGTAAACTGCAATGAAACAAATAATAATAAAATAATGTTACGAATGTGAACAAGGCCGGGACACGTGCAGGTGCAGAGCTGGATGGCGGCTGCCGCAACATCATATGCGCCGCGCGCAATGAAAGATAACAAGGATTTTCGCTTTCCCCCCTCCTTCCCACCACTCCCCGCGCGGCGCCCTGCCTTTGACACGTAACTGACACCGGACAGCTGCGGAGTTAAGCGAGCCGCCGACATGTGTTTCGAGAGATTTTTGCTGTCGGGTCGGTGCGGAATGACGCAACTGGCCCTGGCAGCGCTCGCGAGTTCTGGAAATTGCGGCTAGATAAAACGAGGATGGCGGCCTCGAGAGAGTTAATCTGAGTGGGAATGGAGAAAGAGTTCAGGTGGGAGCCTTCCCGCGGCAGAGCTTCCGGGGCGATAGTGCGCGGGTGCGGCAGAGTGGCAAAGTCCTTGGACGAAGGTTCCAGGGCAGTAAGTGAGTGAGTTCAGAGTGAAGTCGGGAGTTTTCCCGCGGTGGAGTGGCGAAGTCCTTGGACGAAGGTTCCAGGGCAAAGAGTTCAGTTCCTAGCGAAGTTCTGAGTGAGGCGTTGAGTGGGATCTCGGCGAAGGGGAAGTGCGACGGCGACGGCGGAGTGCGGCGACAGAGTCCTGCGGCGGTGGACCACGAGGCGTGCTGCGGCGAAATGCGCCAGAGGTGCGGCCCAGCGAGGCGTGTGGATTATAAGAAACGAGTGACTGGAGGAAGCAACATTTTTTAAATACAATTGATTAATTGGCATTTTTAGATTATTAGCTAGTAATGTAAATAGTGGCAATAAATAAAACTGTGTGTGATAAAAATTAGGGATGTTACCGATGCATCGGCAAGAGATCGGAACCGGCCGATTTCAGGTAAATCACCGATTCTCAAAGAATCGGAAAACGACTGATTTATTCCGATTCCGATTGTAATAATTTATAGATTTATACTTTATACAGATAATTTTTTAATTAAAGTTCAGTACAGACTTTACTACGATACCCAGATTTATATTAATGGAAACACTCAATAATTACCAAGGTCGAACATTGTTATTTTTTTCCAGTGGGCGCTGGTATAGCAGCAGTATATCTTGTTTACTTTTTTTATTTTAAAAAAAGTGTCCTGCTGTGGTGGTGAGAATGAGAGTTAAATGCGACGGTAAGTCAAATACGTTAGTTTGTTTGGTATTTAGTTGAATGCGTTTTGATTGCGGAAATTGTAATGAACAATTTTTCCATTAAGAATATATGAATTCTAGAACTCTTTTTGTTGCTTTTGCGTACGTGAAGAAAAACCATTAGTTTAATGGTAATTTCTTGCAGATGTGTTGGTACTATGTTTTTTTTAAGCAATGTTAAGTTTAATTCTACTACAAGATAAAATTACGCTTTTCTTACTCTGAATTTAATATGAACTGGCAAGTTATACACAAATTACTCTTTCACTTTGAAATTAATATGCAAAAGACCGCCATGAAAGCATTAAAACAAATGAATGTGGTGCTTGGATCAAACAACACTGCTATCTAGCGACGAAACCATTTAGTGTGCCAAACTTATAACATTGATCTTCCTAACGTAAACAATTCACGTCAAAAATATATAGAAAGCTTCTAATGTGAGGTGCTGTTTGAGTGTTTGGTTATAATTACTAAATGTGATGGCTAAGAGTATTGTTTGGAATTATTTTTCCTTTAAAGCAACTGACGAGTCGATCGCGATTTGTAATTTGTGCGAATGTTGTATTAAGAGAGGTGGAAAAAACAAACGATCATTCAGTACCACAAATCGTCAAAATCACTTGCGAAGGAAACATGACATCGTCATTGTTAATAACCGTGTTGTGTCACACACTGATCCTGTATCAAGTTCACAAAGTGAAGATGATCCTGGCATCCCCAGTTTCAGTGCTGGTAGTAGTGCACAAATATAATTTTCCCTTTCATCTTCAAGTTCCACTGTAACTTCAGCTCCAGGAATAAATTTACAGAAAGATGTAGTGAAAACTGCTTCAGCTTCATCACTCAGAGTTCTAAGGCAACCAACATTGATGGCCATCATAAACAAAACAAAGACGTTTGGCAGTGATGATCCGAGGAGTAAGGCAATAACCAAAAAAATAGCAGAAATGGTCTGCACTGACAGTCAACCATTTTCTGTTGTTGAAGATATCGGTTTGCCCATCTAGAGCCAAGATACCATATGGTAACAAGGCAGCATCAGGCAAATACTGTGATACCAGATATGTATGAGAAATTGAAGTGTCAAGTCAAGAATGAATTAGCAAGTGCAGAAAACATCGTAGTAACTAGTGACATTGGACATCTGTCCGAGGACAAGACTACCTTAGTGTTACAGCCCATTTCATTAAAAAAGACTGGGCACTCACAGAACTGGCTCTGGAAGTGATTCTTATCGAATGTGCCTCACATACTGTGGCATTGGTTGTAGAAAACTGGGAAACTGTGTTTTATAAGTGGGGCTCTCCAACAAAATAGTTGCCATTGTAACGGATGGTGCTGCGAACATGAAGTTGGCCCTTTCATCAACACATTCACCTGTTAAGGGTTTAACATGCAACATACACACACTTCAACTTGTATTGAAAGACAGTTGTTTCATCAAGAGTCCTGTCTCGAACCTTGTGTCAAATTGCAAAAAAAAATAGTAACCCACATCCATCTTTCAGCTAATTCTTCCAAAGTTCTGAGGCAGACGCAAGTATCCTTGGGACTTCCTCAACATGAACTGATCCAAGACGAACCCACGCGTTGGAACTCCACATTCCACATGCTGCAGATGCTGTGCGAGCAACGCACTGCTATTGCAGTGGCCACTGCCTCAATCAGTTTGAATTTAGAACTAACCAACAGTGACTGGGTGCTTGCAGAAAATTTGGTGAAGATCCTCAAGTTATTTGATGAGGCAACACATTCTCTCAGCTCATCTAAAGCTACACTCGGAGATGTAATACCTATTATTACAAGCCTAAAGTGTGCAGCAGAGAAGTTCATACAATTCAAGGATTGGGTTGTATAGCGAGAGATATTAAAAGGTCACTTGATACAAGATTTGGTCATATTAAAGATGACCCGTTCTACTTGATAGCAACTGCTGTTGATCCTCGTTACAAAATTAGGTAAGGATGACAAATAGTCTTTTCTTTATTTGTGATTCTTGACATGCAAACAATAGTAGGCCTATTGCTGACATATGTCCACGGGGCAGTTGTGGTCAAAGAGATAATAGGGCTTGCTTCCCATTAAAATAGATGCAGGTTCGATTCCTGGTTGGATCACTCCCAGTTTTCCCACGTGGAAATCATGCTGAAATAATGCAGTTGCAAGTGGATACTACATCATGTTCATATAATTTCAGATTTACAAGCAACTGAAAAACTAGGCTGTACGAACATCCAAACCTTTAAATGCATCTAAAACTTTAGACTAACTGGTGTATATGACTGCATTTCTTATTTGTTGTAGACCATTTCAAGAGGAGAATACAGTGAAACTAGTAAAAGAGGAGCTCTTAAAAGCAATGACAATCACATGTACTGGTTTGAATGACAACATTTCAAAGCCCAAAGTGACTGAAGTAAACACTGCAGTCACTAGTGTCAAAGAAGCTTCTTTGTGGGCAATTTGTGAAGAGCTTTTGAGTGCATCTGACATTTCCAGTCATTAACCTTCCCCAAGTCAAGCTGCATAAAATGAATTGACTCAATAATTATCTCAGTGAACCAAATTTGTCAATTATTGCTGACATTTTTAACTACTGGCATCATTCTCAACACTTGAAACTAGATCAGTCGCACGGAAGTTCTTGGGTATTCCTCCGAGCAGTGTCAACTCTGAAAGACTGTTTAGTGTTGCTGGGGATATAGCATACAAGAAATGTAACAGACTGCAGCCACAGACTCTTCAAAAGCTGATGTTCTTGAAAAATAATCTTACAGTGTTCGGATACACTTACTGATTTAGTTTTCAAAATAAAGAATTAATTTTAGGTAGTTGGTCATTATCTAGAAAATGAGATATTTCCAACCTATTTTAAAATTAAAATAATTGGAAATAGTGTTTTAAATATAATTTTTTTTTACTTTGCTGCAGACACTGATATTTAGTAGGCTTATTCAACCCAGGCAAATTGAAAAAATGTCACTGCAAGGACTAAATAATTTCATTATAAGTAGTAAAATGTGGGAGGAGGGATAGTTCGGGGTAAAACAAGAAAAATTGAAATAAATAAAAGTCTCGCCTTCAAATGATGTAAGTACCTACATTAACTGATAAAGTTTTATATACATACTATTAAATACTACAAAAAAAAATTATTGTACCAAATGTTTACCAGAAATTAATTAAATAATCGGAATCGGCCAATCTTTGAATCGGCAGTTTGAATCGGAATTGGTTTTTCATGAATCGGCACATCCCTTATAAAAATCTTTACTTGGGCTATCCTTTACGAACCCGCAGTAAATCGTAACAATATACTTCATTCAGCTTTACATAAAACCTAACCCAAATTAATAATAATCACTATTAAAACACAAACGAAATACTTGAAATGCCTATGCACAATGAAAGAAACATTAGTACAAAATAATTATGACAACATCAACACAAAACATTCTCACTCCAAGTGTTAATGATAGTAGGGGCAGAAATTCTGCGTTTTTACAAGGGGTTTTAAATATGGACATGGATAAACTTATAAATTGGGCAAGCCATATGCCTTTTCCAGCATATTAAAGAAAAATGTTGAGAGATTATTTTTGCATCAACATATAACACTCAATTGTTTGTGAAATTATTACGACTGTGCGTATGATGTGGCTTTTTTAAACTCAGTCGTAATGACTGTTTTTGTTGTTCACACTGAATGAAATTAGAGCAGATGATTTGGTAATTCTCCTTCCCTCGAATTTATTTACAAAAAAAAAAATTTCTGTATTCAGATGAACAGAGAAAATGGAAGTCGTGGATTAGAGAAAAAAAACAGCATAAAACGACTTTAAATTTAAAGAAAGTATTGTGATGCTTTTTCGCGTCTTTGATTTTTGTAGATTGGGAGCTGATATAGTGATGACAGGAATTTAGGAATAAAATAACAAGATACGAAGTCTGGTGGGTTGCTCCTATTTACTGACTGATATAAATTGGAGTTACTGTTTTGAGTAGCAGAAAAATAACAGTGAACATTATTTACTTAATTCGGCATTTACACAATTTCGCTGATTACCCTAATTCATTTTAACTTTGTTTGATTTATTTTAACATTTTATACTTTCATAAAGTTTATATACTTTTGGTAGATGAGTCTCTTTGAACTAGTTGAGTTTATAATCAAATATGTTAAAAAAAAAAAAAAAAAAGATTATGTTCAGACCAAAATAAAGGAGTTGGTTCCCATGCTACTAGACTTAAATGAGTATTGCTTGCCGGATGATGGTGGGGGTTGGTCCAGGGAGGCTGGATGCTAACCAGTGAAATTAACTGATTGGCTCCACAAGAAAGTAGTTGTGCATGTGTCGAGAGATTGGTGAAGAGTGCCAACAGAGTCGTCAGGATAGGTGGCAGATGTAGGAACTAAAAGTTTGAAGACGGAATACTCCCAGACGGTGAAACCCACTGCGCACACAAAATCAGGCAATGATAATTACGACTCTGTTAGAGGAATGAAAAATGAATGGAAAATGACGTTATGAAATGAATCTCGAAAGACAGGTGAAGTTAGGTTGGTGTTTCCACTTAACGCATGGCTTGGGGGTATCTATAAACTAGTCTGTAGATGCCAAAACAAAACACAAAATTCGGAGAAGACGGCAGGCACAAAACCAGCAAATGTACAAAAAAAACTATGTGATATCGAAATGAAGGCTGGCGAGGGACTAAGTCCCTAAACTATCTGAATTACATGTTGGTTAGTTTTCCGCAGCCGCACTCCCGTCCCGACTCCGTATGTGTAGACCATTCGGATCGCACTATGATGGCATATCAGAGAGACTGCCCCGGGGATGGGCTGGAGACTAAAAATTCAAAAAACACTCCCACAGAGGGCTAAAGAAAAAAGAAGGGAAGGAGAGTCTGAAAGTATGGAATGTTAGTCTGTGAAAAGGGGGGGGGGGATACTGGGAAGTATTGTCACTGTGCAAAACTGTGTTTGTGCATGCCAGATGCGCTCCACCGTGTGTGCCTGAAAACGCATGCATGACGGCACGGAAGGGAGCGGCCGCTTAAACTGAGCACAGAGAGAGCGAGAGGGCGTACATCATCTGGCCTGAAAGTCCTACTGATGCCGTAAGGCAGCCGAACTTCCATGCCAGGAAAGAAAATGATAAGACCATAGAACCAGAGAAGTTAAAATGAAAAGATCCCATGTAAAATATAGAAATGCCCCAAAGAAAATAAGGTGAAATTTAAGTTAAAAGGACCCCATAAGAAACAAAAAATTAAAATATATATATATAATGGAGCTTCATAATACTCTTCAAAAGCTGAATAAATAATGAGGTACATGCCAAGGCAAATTCTTATACTACATATTAATAAACTGGCAACAATATTTGCTAAAAACCGGTAGCCTCCATGATTACAAAAGAAGTGACCGGCCAGGTTGTAATGATTTACAAAAATTGTTTTGTTTTTATTCAGTTCCCCATAATGAAGACATTTTTGTGTAGATTTGTTTCTTATGAACTGAAAATGGTGGTGAAATAGCATTTGAAAACTTTTTTGAACTATTTGCAATTATTTCCCCATTAATCTTTAATGTTTTTTTTTTATTTCCTTTTAATATTGTTAGTAATACATTGTGTTGTATTCTGATATTTAAAATGTACTAGTTTTTCCATTTAAATAATATGTCAATGGTAACTGGGTACTAAGTTATATTTTGTCATGGGTAATAGGTGTGAACAACCAAATTCATCATTGAAAAGATCTTGACTTCTAAGCCAAAAATATAACTAGTAGTTTGGATGATAAATGTTCAATACAGTTATTTAAATTCTGTATTACAGTTCATCAAATTAATCTTCAAAATCTTCTCAAGATTAGTTTCGTAATGGTTCAAATTCTATCCCACTAAATTAGTTTGAAAACAAAAGTTCTACAACTCATACCACTGGGTGGTAGAGAATTTAATGTTTTAAAATATTATAAACAATGATGAATTTAAACTGGATTTTCTAACATTAAAAAAAAAATAGGTAAAAAAAAATAATTGAGGACAGGGCTCTATAAATCCTAGGTCACAATGACACCTAACGTACCCTTACTGGCGACTAACTTCTGCTAATGTACCAAGATAACTACACAGTGGTTTTCAAACAATCAGCAAAATTTTTTGTAACAAAATCTTGTATTGAAATGACTGGGTCCAAGAAACCAGGATTGTATTTAAACAAGTGTGAGAATATTTTCTTTCGGGTGCCCAGCACAACATGTGCTTGTAGACAAGTAATGTACTTGGTTTAGATAGATTGTCAGTATTCTCCATTCACTGAGAAAGCAGCAACAGTGCAACCTGAAAACGAATCAGCATTTTGGGTGTCATTGCCCTGGCAAATTGCACCGTTTAATACTTTCATGTTTAAAATAATATCTAAAAATTACCATATTGTTTTATATCTATAACTGGCTCCTGGATTTTCTGGCAGTAACAATAAATCCTCAATGAATTTTCAAGGCATAAAACTTTAATATTTCATTCAATGTCTTGAATATGCCTTTGTCAACATGTAATAAGTAGACATGATTGAGAATACAAGAATGGTTAAAATTAAACAACCCATTTGCCTGATTTCATACAAAATCTTGCAGACTATACCATTTAAATCCAATGCCATTCATTACATTTTTTTAATAATTTGGAGTCTTCAATTTTAGAATCCTTCAAATAAGTTTTGTTATATGCATATCAAATTGTTACAGTATGGTCAAGGAAAATTAATTAGCAAAGGTAAGAGTATATTATAAATTACTGAATACTAATTTCTTTAAATGAAATATCACAAATTCAGTACTTTAAGCGTAACATCATTCTGCAACAAAGACCACATATAGCTAGCTGAATTAGTTTTTAAGCTACAATTTTTCAAAACCCCAGCAGACTTTAGAGACATATGATTCATCAAATCACTGGTACTATAAAACTATACATATGTGTAACAGAATAGCAAACAAACCATTACAGTCACTTCTAGTAATTTGTTTTGCATCATTCTAAGATTCTTGGTGAATAATATCTATTTTTAAGGGGTATTGATCCCTAAATTAAAATTGCTCAGATAAAGATTTCCTTTCGTGAAATTGTTCATTACATTACAAATATGAGTTCCTGTAAAAAAATAAAATATAAAAAAATTTATTAATGAATTTTTGAACTTTTTAATTTTAAATTGTATCATGTTTTGCAGCACCTCCAGCATGAAGCAAGTGCAACATTTTTTCCAAGTAACTTGTTTTTACAAAACAATAAAGTATAAAGACTGCCCTGATGCAAAACTATTCTTAAAACGGTGCTTCAAAAGTTTAAAATATTGAGTTTTAAATTCAGATGAAAATACATTTTTTCAAGTAGCGCTCTAGCAACTTTCAACACTAAATTAAAATGAATTTGTATCAAAAAGGTAGAAACATTTTACCACAGGTGCATTTTTAAATATTTAAATGATGTATATCTTCAACAATGTTGAAGTTTAATTGCGTAGCTTTCTTGCTGGAGCAGCTAAGACAAAGGCTTGCATTTTTCAAACAGATGTAATATTCAAAGGCCGTACAGTGCAGCGCTCTCGTGGCAAAGAGGCAAACTGCTTGGACTCGCCACGTATTTTCCCCCTACCCCTCTCCAAGGTTGTGTGAATGGAGCCAAGGTGTTGTTTGACATGCTATCGGCGGTGGATCACGCGGTCTTCTTTCTGCACGTGGGGGAAGTAGGAAGGGCCCAGAACAGCGTTGCCAGATGTCCTTCTGGCAGGAATGCTCAGCCACGCGCAGTGGAAGGCTAGACTGCTCAAGCGAGTGGCAGTTCCGAGCGATATTGGGCACAGAGCGTTGTGTGGCTAAAATAATTTTTATAAATCTTGAGGGAGGTCGTATTGAGTGACGAGAAGAGGCCGCGATACACTAATTAAGAAGTAAACGATGCATGGTATCCTAAAAACTTACACATTACACCAACAAATTTAATAAATGAACATCAAGCAAATTTTTTGTATCAGTCATTGCATTCGTTATCGATTTATGTTTATCAACAAAAAAAAAGATACAAAAAAAATAATTTTATTTTGCTTAAACAATTTTATGGACGCTTTTACTTGCTTACAGGCTTTTTAAGATTTATTATTGTAATATTTTCTAAAAATACACATATAGGGGCTCATGTTCATTTAAACATATTGCGATATGTATTAGTTTTTGCCATTCGGATATTAATTACACCTGTTTGTAATGGGCCGTCTGGAGGGGAGGATCGAAAGGGGCAAACGCCCAGGCGTCCAGTTATATGAGCGGTCCAGCCAAGATATGGAGATAAATAAATGGATTTATTAGTTACTTCGGTAATATAATAACATCCAAAATGACATGAATTAGTTATACTACAATTGTAAGGCATTCAATACAAGGTATACTAAGCAGTTTAATTATAGTGACGCACTGTGAAAGGACCTTTTTCTTTTGTAGATTTTCAACTGACTCGAGTCATTCTATGCACCATTTTCAAAGTGAGATACAATCTTAAATATCTTAATGCAAAAAATATTTGCAGTAAATTTTATCTTCGGCAATGCATGAAATAAGTTTGTTCTTATTGAATACATTGCACTTAAGGTTTGTTTAAGAAAAACGTTTAATACGGCGATGGGAGACGGAGGAATTGGGGATGTAAAGGAAGTCAATGTAACATATTTGTGTAAAAAGAAAATTATTAATGACTTTCATTCAAACGAATATTAAAATATGTAGTACTAAATTAATAAGACAAAGATATAAGAAAGTTCGTGGTTTATGCCATTAACGTATTACGTCACACGCCACCGAAACATGTCGCTAATTTTTAGAGGAATATTACCAACTGGGTGAGTGGAAAAAAATATAAGTCAAAAACGCTTAGGCATAGGGTTTGGTGCAAGGTGTGTTAAAACGTATGACAAGTTGTATGTAGTAATATACTAATGATAATAATGAGAACAAGTCAAAAATTGTTTTCGTTAACGAGTTGAACTTAGGTAACATTTATGTAAAATTTTAAAAATGCCTTTGTTTGAAAAAATATTAAAGAGAAATTAAAATTTATATATATAATACTTGAATCGGCCTATCATTAAATTGAAAACATGTTTTAAATTGTACTCAATAACATTTACTGCAAACTTTTGGTTGAAACCATTTAAAAGTACCAGAATGAAAGGAATTCTCTAGGAACACTCGTGCAAAACACAAAAATAACTGGTTATAACTGAACTAATATTTTTATAGTTACATATATTTACATATTTTATATTAACATAATTATATTAAACAGCCCTCATGTGGGCACACAGTTACACTATTGAGAAATTACTTCCTTACCTATTGTCAGGAAAGCAGAAATCGGACAGTAACATTTGGGAATGAAGAAAATATTTGCAATTTCACGCAAAGTTGCTGACATAAACCATCATAGCAATAAACGAATAGCATGAGAAATACTGTATGTTTTCACATTTGTATTGCCATGAAAATAAGTTTTGAACGTTGGTTAAAAATGATGCAGCAAAGCAATAGCGAAAAAATTAAATAACCTAGCATAAAATTTCGTATTCTCCACGGAAAAGTTATTTATTGGAGGCATGACCCAAGCAACACACAGGCTAATTATTACAAGGGAATTTCACAATTTTATTTGAAATTAGTACACGCTAGTTTGGATAAAACATTAATAATTTAGCAGCATGATTGTAATTTTAACACTTCAATGCGTATAAACGATTCATCATAATTGCTATACTACCAGAAATAATATATGTATTGAAGTGGCACAAACAAAATTTCAAAACACTACACTCGAAGAGCGGCACTTTTTTTTTATATAATTTCTTAATACTGTAACAAAAACTACAGTATTATACAAACATAACTTGTAGAACATTAAACACAAAATTCATTAGCCCTACATTTATCTTAATATGATAATACATCCACACATACTTTACAAATTTTTTATTATCTTATTACTTATTTTGTTACACTGTAACACAATGCCACTCACTGGTTGTGGTGTCTAGTGCACTGCACTATGCACATTAGTTGCAAAAAGATAAAATATCAATTAGTAAAAAAAATAAATATTTGTCATGATATACATAACCCATGAATAGCTGACATTTACTTTTGGCAGAATCATAAATAGGTATACAAAATAATAAAATTATTTTAAAACTAATATATTAATTAAACACAAATAAATAAATACCATGTATTCCTAAATTCAGTATTTACGTTGAACCGAAATAACATTCAGGTTTTTCCTATATATCGTGGTGAGATACGATGATCCATATGCATACCCAAGGGGGGGTGTTTTGGGGGTTCAACCCCCCCCCCCCCCCCCCCTCACTGAAAAAAGGCTAGAATATTATGAACACTCATGTCATTCGAGCTCAATTTCTAAACACAGAGCAACGAGAGAAATAACGTCACCAAGCAGCCCAATTGGTAAGTAAACGTAAACAAATTTGAATTGCAGTGGTTGGTTCGTGATAGGTCAGTCTAAATTCTCAAATCGCTGTGATTGGTCTATGGAATAATCAGTTGAGCTCTACTTTGATTATGTTTTAGATTTGCTTAGTAGAATTGGGCATTGAGTAACAGTAGTGATTGTGACCTAATTTCATACAAAACTCTATAAAACTATTAAAACGTTGGAGGGGACGTTTTTTGGTCGTTGGTTTTGTCAAGTCAGGTACTTTCATTTAAATACTGTTCATCTGTACGTATAACACGAAGAAAAAAGTTTGATTATCGCAAGGTGGGTAATTTTAAACGACTGTTACAAACATTGAAAAGCTGAAATGTAAATTTCTCGCCTCAGATGAAAGGGACCTCGTTGAGTGCAACGTGGTGTGAAGTTGTGTTTGAGTCAGTAGCTTAATGGCCTCAACTTAATGTGTAGGTGTTCTTAGCGAATATTGTAAAAGAACAATATAATTTAATATATATTATACTAGCTGCCCGACCAAGCTTCGCACTGCTATACTAATGGGGAAAAATGAGACTAAATATCTTATTTACAGTAATAATAAATGAAATAAAATGCAATTAATTTCGACAAAAATTTATTACAATGCTTTGTAATGTACCGGAGAGAAAATGAGTAGCACCAATGGTTTCCCGTTTCTCGAGCACGCAATGTACAACTGATGTAGACCATACCCGTACTTCGCTATGGCAGTCTACAGGCAGAACACTTGCGCCGCTCATTATACATGCCCCTCCTTGTGGGTACGCCACTGTCGCACCTCGAATGGAAAAAAAAAATAAAAGCAATGCTCGTTGCCATGGAGACGCAGAAGGCATAAACAATGCAAAATCCTGCTGTCCCACTGTTGCCCGGGCTTAACCACCCTTGGGAGTTGATTTTCGGAAAACGTCATTCTGCATAACATGAGGAACATTACTGTCAAGTTCAAGTCTGTAGGATATAAAATTGAAAAAAAAGGCAATTATTGATATTTAAAGTCCCCGTAAAATTTCAACGGTGATGAGGACTGCACTAACAGTGAATCAGTTGTTGCCATAAAGAAGAATGAAGCATCAACAAAGCAACAGCCGTTGCCATGGTGATTTTCTACCAAAAACTGGAATTTTGATGTTTTACACCCCCAAAACTCCCAAAACTCCCTTCGAAAATCATATCTTAGTGAGCATCTACATACATCACAAAATGAGTAACTATGCTAAGTTTCAATCAGTTGAAAGATTTCAAGTCAATCGTAATGAGTCAGTCAGTGATATTTGGCACAAATATATTTTTAAATTTAAATATTTTACATAAAATAATAATTAAATCTATACAGAAATATGCCTCGAATTGAAAAAAAAATTGATCTAAGCGATGCCCATTGCAATGAAGACGCAGAAGGCATAAACAATGCAAAATCCCGTTGTCATGGAGATGGAGTACCCACTGTTGCCAGTGCTTAACCACCCTTGGGAGCTGATTTTCGGAAAACGCTGTCATTAATCGAAATAAAATGTAGCCTATATATATAAAGTTGGACAAAGTTACAAATATTTGTGCGAAATTTCATTAAAATGAATGCAGTAGTTTTGGAAATTAGCCCGGACAAACATTGTGACACGAGATTTTTATATATAAAGATTTAATTCTGTTCTGCTGCACTTGAATTGTAAAGCCCGAATTACAACAGCCCGTCACATCCGAGCGTTATCCGTTCGTCCGTCAGCCGCCAAGCGATATACAACTTCACTTGACTTCACTCCACTGCTTGGATTTTGGCCTTTAGCGGTATCCGTTTAGCCAGAAATGTCAATTTAATTATTCTTTTTCATCAAGTCTCAATTTTACTCCCATGCCTTACCCGGGACTCAAACCCAGAACTTCTCCCACCATAAGCCGGTGTGCATCCAACTACGCTACGGAGGTCGGCTGGCGATTTACAAAACTCCGCTCATCCGTCATAATATTTCTCCAAGTCAATGCTGATAACTGTTGAGAAAACTTAACAATTTGGGGGGAAAAAAATTATCATATGTAATTATATTACTTAAACAATTATGTAAAGTAAGTACTTGAAACTTATTAAACTCATAGTGTTTTTTTGTATGTATTTTCACATTTCCAGAGTTACCATAAATAATTATAATACTTCCGTGACTTAGACCATTTTTGTTTCAATAAAGAGCTTTCGAAATGTGTCTAAACGTAAGCTAAGAAATGATTTTGGAATCAGCTAAACAATTAAACAAACTTTAATACATTTTAATATAATATTTTATATGCAAACACCTAGAAGACATTAGGAGGTTATAGTTTCATCCGTTCACCCGTCAAAAGTATAAAGTTACCAAGCTTTAGACGGACGAGTGGATGACATTTTTCAGTCCATCTTATTGGGTGCAGGTCACATAATTGACAAGACGGATAACGGATGGACGGGCTATTGTAATTCCGGCCTTAGTTCTAACACCCTTACAATTAAATTATACAGCAATTATTCTTTTGTAATGCCGTCAACTTATTAGGAATAAGTTTTTAAAGTGCGTACGTAAATTCGTTAACTAATTATTTATATATATATATATATATATATATATATATATATATATATATATATATATATATAGACACACACACATACATACATACATACATACATACATACATACATACATACATATACATACACTCACACACATACATACATCTTTTTGGGTTTTTTTGTAGGTATTTTAATATTGTAATGTGAACTTACTTAAGTTAATAGAAAGAAAAATTACGTACATATTACATATCAACAATAGCCCAGGTTAAAAAATGAAATTTGAGACTATTCTATTTATTTACTCAAGAAATAATTAAATTTTAGTGTTTATGTAATTTTTCTTAAAAATCTGGAAGAACACCCCCCGAAAAAAATTCCTGGGTACACCTATGCGATGAGCACACCGTTACAAATGTACAAATAAATTTACGTTTTGAATGTTTGCTAGCTCATAAATTTAATCAATTGTCCGGTAGAACTTGAGATCTATTATAGTCTTAATATCTGTAAGTCAGTTGTGTATTTGAATATTTGTATAATTGTGCCATTTAACACTTCAAAGAGGCTAATGAAATTATTTAATATAATATTTAAGAGTGGCGGGTTAAAGTTTATTAACGTAATGTCAATGCAATCAAAATATCGCTTGCAAATGTTAATAATGTTACGATCGCGCTTGGCTGCAGTGCTTGGCATCGCCGCGCTCGTTCGGCCTGTCTGCGCCCCCTTCCTCTCCCTGGTATCTCGTGTCATACTATCGCGCGACATCCTGACCGTCGCAGCGCGCACCTGCCTCAGATCGAGTTACTTAAAAGAGGCCGCACTGCGGAATAAAAGGACTCAGACATGTTTATCGGCGCGTTTTGTGGGAACCCGATGCTTGTTGCGTTTATCGGCGTTCTTTGAACAGCCGCCGCGTCCTTCGACAGAACTTACGACGCGTTTCTGGACATTTCGACGGCGAAGGTCGCGCGATATCTCGGAGACATGCCCGATTGTTCTGGACGGGAACCCAAGGGCTATATAAGGAGGTTGGGCCGACCTTCAAGAGGAGTTCAGTGGGGAGTTCTCCCGCGGCGGAGTTTCCGGGCGATAGTGCCGCGGGTGCGGCAGAATGGCGAAGTCCTTGGACGAAGGTTCCAGGGCAGAGAGTGAGAGTCTGAGTGAGTGGAGTCGGGAGTTCTCCCGCGGCGGAGTTTCCGGGCGATAGTGCCGCGGGTGCGGCAGAGTGGCGAAGTCCTTGGACAAAGGTTCCAGGGCAGGGAGTGAGTGAGCTCAGTGGAGTCGGGAGTTTCCGGGCGATAGAGTCGCGGGCGCGGCGGAGTCCCGAGTGAAGTGGCGAGCGAGTCGTCGTGTGGGATCTCGGCGGAGGGTGTGACGGCGGCGGCGGAGTGCGGCGACGGAGTCCCGCGGCGGAGACCCACGAGGGGTGCTGCGGCGAGAGTTGCACCGGAAGTGCGGCCCAGCGAGGTGTATGAAACAAGTGACTGGAGAATAGACATTTCTTTAAGTGTAGTTAATCATTTGCCATCTTAGAAGATTAATTTTAAGTGACAAGTAGTGGTAATAAATAAAACTGTGTGTGTGTGAAATAAAATCTATTAATTGGGCTATCCTTAACGAACCCGCTGTAAATCGTAACAATATGTTGCGTGGCGTCGGTATAGGCTAGCGTTAGTGACAAAGCATTAACAAAATGGCCATACCTGGACGGACAATTTATTCTTACGTTAATAACGTAAAAATTTCGAATGATGTTTCGCAACTTATTATATCATCAGCCTTATGATGATATCAGGTATCTTTTTTAAATCTAAAAAAAATAGGTTGTCTGTAAAGTCGGTTTACGGACGATAGTTTAACGTGACGTCATAACAAAACATTGATGAAAAAATTGAATACTGTTATGAATAAAATTGAAACATTGTTATTGAATGATCACTATTTTGTATGGATACAAAGAAGGAGTGAAATGAAATCTACAATTTAATTGATAAATTTACTTTTATTTGCACTCATTAATTCAAATATGTTTATTACTTTAAAGAAGAGATTATATTAACTATAACTTTTATACCTGGTTGCTATTTAACTTCTTCCAATCTGTGTTATTCTGTTAAGGATAGGACGATGATAAGAAAAGTAGGAAACGAATGGGAGTGTTTCAAGTTTAATGTGCCTCGAAAAAGTCAAATTGATGGTTGTTCCAATCGAGTAGAAAAGAGATATATGCGGCGTGAGCGCACAATTAGCGTAACGGGACACAGCATAACGGGACAATGTGCGTTACTGGACACTTTTTCGTGCGTGCAGCCGGCATCCATCGATTTACTAGACGTCACGTCAATAAAGTGTGTTTTGAACGTTTTCACCCTTTCGTAACACCTTTGCGCCACTTTGGCATTTTGACAGAACCGAAAATGCCGTAGACTGCACTCCAACTCTATCGCTCTGTCTGCAGTTTGGCAACAACGGAGAGGGCGACAACCAGGGAGGAGGCGAGCCCAGCATCATTTCTGATAATCGGCTATGAACACGAGAGAATGGTGTCAAAGATAAAGATAAGAAATGGGTGTGGTGTGGGGGGGGGGGTGAGGTGGGGGGGGGGGTGAGGTGGGGGGGGGGTGAGGTGGGGAGGAGGAAAGGGACAACGGAGGCAGCGCTATCCTACAAGCAACAGTTGAACTTTTGTCTCTTTCTTGCCCTATGTTTCTGGAAACGACCAACAGATGTGTTAGTATCGGAAACGTATCCTCGTAGCCGAGGGCCTAATAAGCCTTAATTTAATTTCTGGCAAATAAATGGAAGTAAAGCTTTAAGGTGTGACATTGCCCGTGTGGGTACTAGACTCGATTCTCATGCATCATTCCTACAAAATATAAATAATTATGGGCTCGCTTAAATCTGGATGAAAGCATGCTTCGTTCAAACTCTGTGCATCTGTTCTGATTCACAAAACTATTTCACTTGTTACAGCTTGTCAATTGCAGTTGACACAATAGCTATAGACCTTATGGTGCTCAAACAGCTTAGGTTGAGGTCAGATTCACTCGTGTTTCTCTAATTGAATTTAAATAACTTCTTTTTACAAATTAAATACTTATACACTCAGAGAAGCTTTGCCGAGGAAAACTTGAACAAAACTGATAGGAAAAGGAACTTAGAAACTATGTCAACATTAGTGTCACGTACATTGACAACAGAAGAAATGATTAGTAAACCATTCAATATTTAATAAACTTTATGATAAAATGTAATTCACAGCTCAGTAGTTAATGAAACAGTAGATTTAAATAAATAGACTTAATATCCGAAAAATCATCTTCTCAATGTCACTTAAGAAATGTGAGGAAAAACAACCTACACCTACACAAATTAATTAAGAAACATTTTCACAGAAGAGGAAAGTGTTTGCACCACTTCGGTGATCACTAACAAAATCAAAACAAGAGCTAGACACATTGATGGGTGCTTATTTTGATAGTATATAGTGCCACGAATAAATGAAATTAAGTATTTTTATATTAATTGTAAGCAAAATAAATTGACAAAAATAATAATGATTATTATTAAAATTAGAATGTTCTGCATTCATAAATACTACAAAGGTCAATGAATATCACAGCTGAAGTCCTTGGGGTGCTTAGAGCATCCTGCGTTAGGCAGTGTATGTAGAAAGACTGGGAAGTTGGCAGCATGGGAAGGCATAGGTTGACAGAGTGACCCTGTAGAATGACCATTAGTATAGTTTAGGTACACTCCACAAATTTTAAAGAAACAATACACAGCTGAAATATCAAAAAAATAAACTAGGTTTAAATGAATTATGAACAGAAGCACATACTAATTTCCTCGGCCACACACTATTGTGACATATATTGTGACTGAAAGGTATTCATCTGTTATAGCATCCTACATAACCTCATTGTGTGGCATTGAAAGTTACCCAAAGACACTATAACATATACATGTTTCAGACATGTCGGATCGTTTACATTTACTGTACTATGTTATTATGTATTAACCAAAGAATTTGTATAAATTACTATAGAGAAATAAGAACATATTGCCATTTATAACCAAACATAATATGTTAAAAAGAATTAAGACATATTGTAATAAACTGGGAAACAAAATAACACACAAATATCAGATTGGTGCTGGTTGTAATTATAGGCCTTTTAAAAAATAAAACAATGTAAAACAAACATCAACAAAACAATTAACATATTAACAAAACATTACTGAGTATTATATATTAAGTAACGAGCTCGTAGACAACTAGATACGTACCAAGTATTTATATTAGATTGATGTAAAAAAAAAAACAATTTAAGTTACTCAACAAACATTATTTAAAAAAATTAAATCATCAAACAAATATTAAATTATTGAAGTCTTCTTAGAATTCTTTCTTCAGAATGAAAATTAATTGCCGGAAATGTTCCAAAGTGTATAAATCCATGGTACTTCGTTGATTCAAGTTCAATAACAGAAACTTGCATGATGATCACGTAGAAGTTGAAAACTGTTATATAACCTTTTAAAATAATAATAATAATAAAATGAAATTTCTGGCTTGGTTTTGAAGAGGTCAATTCCCATAAATGAATTTAGATTCCTGGAACACCAAAGCCAGGATGAGGCCCATGACTCGAACCGCTATGGAATGAAACCACAAAAAATATTAACCTCCATACATAAAAATAATTATCATGGGATACACTTTTCTCACAGACGAAACATTTACTCACCCGAAACGGCGATAACAGATAGGTTGTTACATTTTATGATGGTTTTTACATCAGCACCAAAAAAATACAGGCCAAATGGCCGAAAAGAAATTGAAAAAGGCAAGGTAAGTCTCTTTCGTTTGGCATGACAGAAATCATAGAATTTACAATAAGTAGAGGGTATACAAACAAAACAAAATATTCATAGAACCAGTATTGTAGTACTTAGTGTTTCCCTTACACATTTCATTATAATAGAAACAAACACATTTAATACATTATTAATTACATAGCTACACAAAACTTTAACATTAAGTTAATGAAAATTCGTAAAGGTAAATAAATATTAAATACAATCTTTGCATAAAATATTTAAAATTTATTTATCACGAAAGATTAATAGAAAAGTGAATAATTTAATTGCTCATAAAATCACGAGTGCCATAACTAGAAACGGCACACACTCCTCCCCTCAAAACCGACGCTACCGTCTTAAAAAAAATCTCAGATCCAGGAAATAGTCAACATTCACGGACAGACACGAGCATAAAACCCAGATAATTACTGAGAATCAGTGGAACACTATCCTTATAAACTCAATGCACAATGAGGAATATACACCTCTACATACAATTATTAAAACAAAATGGGGACTATTCACCCCTGCTTATTAAAAATTATTAAATGCTCGCTCAAGTAAGCTAAACAAAAAAACTCGGTCTCGGAATCGAGATCAATTATCTGAACGTAGGATGATCACATACCTACGAGAGACAAATCTCAAAGCTAAAGTGGAAATGAAAACCGAAGATCAAAATGCCAAAGGACAAAAAAAATCAGTGTGTAATTGTAGAAACAAGACAGGACAGAATGGTGGTACAAGTACCCAGGACAGCCAGTATATACTACAGCGAAAGAGGACGATACCTCATATAAAATGCCCGTCGGCTTATAAAGAAAAATGGGGACTATACACCCCTGCATATTAAATTATAAAAACAAATCCTGGTCGCTAAGATCCTGATCCTAGAGGATACCGCTCTAAACACTGCAGTTCATACAACACATCATGATAAAATTAAAAAAATTGTCAAATAGAAGAAGACCTAATCAAAGTTTAACAATACTTACATTGACAATAAAGATCAAAAGCACATGAAACATGAGCCAAAAAAAAAAAGAAGATCAAAATTCTAAAATGCTTATTCAAAGTGACAACACAAAATTGAAAATGAAAAAATTAAGAAAATGGCAGTCCAAAGATGAATGACTAGGTCCCATACCCTAGACACTCAAGAAACAAATTAGCACCTGCAAAAGCAAACTTGACCACTAACACAAAATTTAACATCAACAAAGTTAAGAGTCAGCAAAAGGGAAGTGAATAAAAACTAACTGCCTGCAAATTATTCAAAGAAAAATTTTAGAGAGGAAATCAAAGTAGAAACCATACCTTAAGGGCGCCGTCTGTACGATGGAAGGAAACCACTGTAGACATTTACCTCTATATCTCTCCTTTAGAAAGAACTTGAGATTTTCAATTTTTGTTTGGGCAGGAAAGGAATAAAAAGAACATTCGACGTCGGTCTGGTGGATTTAAGTTGTTACATACCCACCTTAACACTTTTGCGACCCCGCCAATATCAAGAAAATGGCTCTTTTCAACCTATTTTTTGTGCAGTAAAAATCGTCAGAATTAAAGGAACTCACCAGTCAGACGCGCCCTAGACCTTCTTGCATTGATTCCTGCATTTGAACAGGCATGTCACCGCGGAAAATCTTCTGAGGCACTAATAAAGGTAAACGTATGCACGGGCGAAACTGCTAGCCACCTCGTGGCGCCCTTTGTAGCTGTACCGGTAGCCGGCTGCTATCTCTCCCGCCGCGGTGGCGCGGAGCGTGGACGGGGGGAGGAGGGGGGAGGACTTGCCTACTCAGGGCGATAGTGGCCCTTCTCCTCCTCTTCCCCCTGTCGGAGGAATAACGGAACAAGAATGTGTAAAGGAATTATGGAGTGATATTCACAATAGACCATTTCACGTATTCGGGGACCATTCAAAGAGCAGTGAACGAGAATACTATTATAATGGTTGTAGAAGCACAGAAGAGAATATAGTTCCAAGTATGAAAAGTATGGGCATGTGGGATGAAATAATGTCAGCAAATAATCTGGTTGTTCATCATGCAGAAAGTCTCTTGAAAAACATGACAACAAATAGAGCTGAGTCTTTTAATAATACAGTGGCAAAGTTTGTTAGTGGTAAAAGAGTCAACTTTTCTCTCCGTGGTGGATACCTTACCAGAAGTGAACTTTCCGTGATTTCGTGCAATGCAGATGGTAACGAACAAGCCAAAATTTACAAAAAATTCACAAATCACAGTCCTGGTGAATATTAAAATATGTAATTATATATTTAAAAGCAAAAAAATAAATTCTACTGAAAAAAGAAAAAAAAAAGCGCTTGGAAAACCCCACAAAGAAGACTAAAAACAAAATTAACTTTTCAGAAGACTCACATTATGGCAATGTTTCTCAGATACCAGACATGAATCCTGAAGAATACGAAAAGAAAAAAGAAGAATTCTTGAGAGGACTGCAGCGTGACAGCAAAAAAATTCAGGATATCCAGTTATCATCCACTGGACAAAGGCACTGTATCTTGTGGAAATGTGAAAAAGCAAAGTGTCTTGACGGCTTCAAATTTCGGAAAAATATGTCGAATGAGAGAAACAACACCGCGCTCTAAACCAGTTCAATCTATTTTATATTCAACCTTCTCTGGAAACAAAGCAACTAAATATGGAATTGAGAACGAATCTCATGCAGTCACTCAGCTGGAACAGGAGCTGGGCTTAGTCATAATTCCTTCAGGACTTTTCATTGACGAAAAGTCAACTTCTAGCAGCATCGCCTGATGGGCTCATTGGTAGTGATGGCATCATTGAAATCAAATGCCCTGCAACTGCCAAGACTAAGCTTCCTGAAACGGCAATTCTGGAGAAAAAAAAATTAATTTTTGTGAACTGAAGGATGGAAAAATGCATCTCAAGATCGGTCATATGTACATGTACCAAATTCAGGGACAACTCCACATTACAGATCGCCAATTCTGCCTTTTTGTCGTTTGGACTCAAAAGGAATGCTTTTTCAGAAAAATCACAAAAGATGACCATTTCTGGAAAAGTTTAATGGACGAAAAACTTATACAGTTCTACATGAATTCATTACTGCCAGAGTTGGTCGACCCAAGATACACCCGCAATCTTCCCATAAGAGAGAACCTAAGTAAAAATTAGGTATCAATTTTGTTCAGTATCGTCTGTGGACTACGTAAGAAGAACAATATTAAAAATTATATTATAAGTATATTTATAAATAACATACATATATATTTAAGAAGGAAACAAAAACAATATGGAATTTCTTTCCATAACAATGACAGTGAATTAACACATTCATAAGCAGAGGGATTGTAATGGGTTGAAAGGATTTATGATATTTACAAACAAGTTGTTGAAGATGTTATCAAGCTCGCTGCTCAATCTTACATTTTATTTGTCAGAACCACACTAACGTGTCATGATGTAGTCCTTCAATGAAGATATTTAGAAAACACAGCGGTTTAATTTCAACTTAAATATTGTGTTTTACAATGTACTTTATATAGGACTAGTATTTATACAGGTAATATGCTAAGTGTCATTCTGATTGGGAAATGATGTTTAACATGAAAACCAGTTTAAATGTGCTCGTGCATATGTGTGTGGTGAGTTTAAGAAAACTAAATGCAGAAGGTGATTTCAAACAGAACATGTAAAATTGGTATCTGCATAAATAAGAAAGTAAAGGTGTGGACATTGTTGGAAAAAATAATGTTTATTTTTGGATTGTATGTAAATACATTCAAAAATTTAATTAATCTTTAACACAGTTCTATATTTAAAAACAATTTTATTTTGTGGGTTATCTCTATGCATTATTTTCTTCTTCTATTTTGTTTGGTTTGTGGATTCTTAGGTATATTTTGAAGACAGACTACCTATTGTTATTGAAGCAGTTTACAAAGAACGAGTGCAGGAAAATTTTAAGATAATTTTTCATTTAATGTTCTATAGATACCGAAGCCATCGTAAAATAAAAAATTTGTGTGTATATACATACATATAAAATTTATGGACACGATACTGCCTTAATTGTGCACAAATCATTTCCAAACTAATAAATAAAATATAGTGTGATCGCCAAATTACAATATGACTAGCCCGGTTATTGGCAGACAAAGATAGTAATTTGGTTATTACCAAATTTGAGAAACTCTAAAGAACATATATGATCTCTGAGTATATGTTTATGATTATTGGTGGTTAATCAATAACAATCGGTAACACTTTACGTTAAGGTAATCCACTGTGTTATTAATAAACGCAAAGTTATACTTTATCATTAATCTTAATTTTGACTCCAATTCAAAGAATAACACAAACTATTCACTATTGTAATATTACTAGTTGTATTACTGGAAATGAAATTGTTTTCACATTATAACATAACTTGAATTTTTACACGAATACTATATCATACCTGCCAACCTTTCCGATTTTTCCGGAAGTCTTCCGAATTATAACTGCTCTTTACGATTTTCCGAAATTGTCTGAATTCTTCCTATTTTAAAATAGCTTCGCGGTAAAAAAAAAAAAGTCGGTGTCTTCCAAATCGATTCAACATTCATGTCGATCGATGTATCGCGTGTTGTGCTCATGACTATCGATTGTTTTTTCTCGTTTACACAGTTCTACAGAGAGTACGTTGTCGCTTGTTCGTTCGATGGTTAGTTAAGACGGGTGATTTTGATTTATAATTTACGAGCTAAATTCGTGGAGTTGATGGTATTTTGAAATATGATAAAATTTGTAGAATAATGCTGTCAATACTTTCCATTCCACACAGCAATGCGGAATGTGAAAGGATTTTCAGTTTGGTGAAAAAGAACAGAACACAATTCAGATACTCCATGTCCAGTGACACTTTAGAATCCCTTTCAATATTGAAGACAAGAAAATCAAATTTGTATTATGAACAAAATTTTAGTTCTGAGTTCTTAAAGAGAGCAAAGAAGGCAACAGTTGCTTCTTTAAAGCCACAGTGCTCCAGTGCTCCAAATTAGCTAAGCATTTATTTATTATTTTTCTTCTTCTTATAATCCACATTGTTTGACTATGTTATATTAATTTTCTGGTAAAATTATTATCGGAAGCCAAGATAGATTCTGTGAGTTGTATTCTTGTGTGAAATATTGTGCTGATCTTCAAGTATCACAGTCAACAGGTAACAACACACAAATATTTTTTAATGTAGCTATATATTATTTGATAGTGGGTGATTTGTGTAATTTAGTTGTATTTTAGCAGTACAAGTCTGCATTGTAGCCATATAGGTAATTTTTTTTGTCGAAATCGGTAATTTTATTTGTGTTAATAATCTTCCTAATTCAGATTTTCATAGGTTGGCAGGTATGCTATATTCAGTAGAATGTTTTAAACGATTAATATTGCACAACCTGTGTAATAGAACACCTCTTCAAATAAAAATTTAATATTTATATTGAAATAATATCTTGGAACTTGATATTACAAATCTTGCTATATTCAAATGTAACGAAAGTTTTAACTTATTTTAGCTCAATCGGGACTCTTCAGTTAGTATCTCAGGTTATATGGGTGTAATTAGGTGAATCAGAAATAAGATTGATAAACTGCTATCGGGTTATGTACTACTACTAATTAGAAACTTGTGGAGTTGGAAAGATGTAACAAGTTCTCGTAGTTCATAGTTACCTCAGAATATGCCGCAAGTTAAGGACAATACAACCTTAATATAGGGTATTTCAACTATACCATGATCTGCGCATCTCAGTGACAACATTCGTAATGACGTAGTGATGTCCTAGTTCTCGATCTTCACAATGATGGCTCCACAGGAACAGCGGCCCTCAGTGTATACGACTGGATGTTGTACAGGTTCCGATGTGGACAGCGATTGGTAGTTGATGGGTCTCCAAAGCGGTGATTCTTGATGACGATGGACAGTTGTTCACATTCTTGATAATGATGTAGTTCTTTACTATCCTCGATGACGACTATGTAGTTCTTGACTATCTTCGAGGACGACTATGTAGTTCTTGACTATCTTCGATGATGATTATGTAGTTCTTGATGAATATTGCCAGCGATGAACTATAAGTTTTATATAAATTTTAGAGTCGTATATCTCAAAGTCTCAGTCAAGTCTGTTGCTTATCATTTTCTTTTATGCTCACTGTTCGAATTCCACATTCCTAATAAAAACCCTCCATCGACCTTGTAATTCAAAAGCAAGAATAGAGGAAATAGGCAAATAAGTATTTAAAATCCAAAGATATCGTTGTTAAAATTTACTATCAAGTATAATGAAAAGAAAAAGAAGAAAGTTCCGTAAAACACAAGTTGTGGCAATACTTCACAAATATATATATATATATATATATATATATATATATATATATAAATTTTGAAATTAAATAAAACTATCAATTACTATAAACTACTGGTTGGTTTATAATACCGTATTTACCCGAATAGAGGCCGACCTCGATTATAGGCCGGCCCCTAAATCCTGTTCACTGTCCAGTGGAAAAAAAGTTAGTTGTCATCCTCCACATTAGAATCACAATCACTTGTATTGTCTTCTTCTTCTTCCTCACTGTCATGTTGCTCACTTCCACTTATTCTGTCTTGCCACAAATCATCATCTTATAAATATTATAATAAATATAATATATCTGATAAATATTATAATAAACACTAAATTACACCTTACGTTATGTACCACGTGTTTACTAACAAAGTTTTTTTGTAGGTTACCGTAGTTTGTCACTGGAATCTGATCATAGGTTACAGTAATATACCTACTAACGAAAGACGTCAATACCAGTATTGAAAGTTAGAAAACAGTATTTATCTATGATGAAACACCAGTTGTGCCAACATCCATGATGTTTCATGCTCAAATGTGACGCCATTTTGCAGTTACACTGTTTCATAATAGAACACAACCCTAATAAGCACAGATGTTGGTAACTCTGCAGGCTAATGTTTTCTTTACCTATAATTCTTAACGTATGTTGCTTACATACATACAGTATTCCCCAACCAATATATTAGTTAGTGAAATTGCTATTGTCCACGGAAAACCAAATTCAATTGTGTAAATCATTAAATGCGGTTATAGAATACTTTTCATTTTTAAAGTACCGATAAGTAATTATTTTAATTGATTTGATTCAATGCTTTTTGTCTTGATGTGCGTTTCTAGGCCAACCCAATATTTTGAAGGTAATTTTTGGAGATAAAAACCTCGGCCTCTATTTGGGTAAATACGGTAGTAACAAAATTTTGGTCGAATTCTTTAATGGACATAATCCCACCAAAGGGGTAAAATTAGGAATGTTTTGATTAACTTAACAATCGCATGAAATCCCATAGTATGACAAATATTGCATCGTTTGAACGTATTATAACTCGTAGGAGTAATACCAAAAACCTTTGAATACATTTTTTGATACGAACAACCATAAATGCGCAAGGGTCGGAAAAAACATGAGTTTGAGGACAGAAAAGTTCGTAACTTCCTTAGGAGACACATCATCAAATCTGTTAGTATTGTTTGTAAATGTTATAATTTATAACACAATTTTTTGTCTGAAACAATTTTTGATAAGCCAAACGATTGCTCAAGGGGTTGTAAATAGCAAGGGTAGAAATATAAAAAAACTCAATTTTCATACCATGTAAAATATTAAATACTTTCTTATTTATGGTAAAACCCTTAAAAATGAATTATATAACAATTAATGTTAAATGTATATTTTTATTTTTTATCTAAAACTTTGGTCAAAAACAATTTTTGATTAGACCGCAAGAAGTTGAAAAAAAAAAACTCATGTGGAGATAAGAACTAAACAAAACTTCCGTACCATGTACCTACACTATCAAAGTCATTCATATTTTTATTTAACTTTCTATATATTGTCAAGAACGATTATATGAAGTAAAATATTATGTAACCAGCCATTACTGCAAGCCATGGGAATAAAAACTGTTAAAAGACAAAAAAAAATCATAACTTTTTAGTTGATATACTATCAAAAATGAAATAATTTATTGCCAAATTCCTAAACATTATCCAAAACCTTTGGCTGAAACAATTGTTGATACAACAAACTATTTACAGTTATAATAGAGGTTGAAAATAGTTTTATAGTTCCTATCAAATATGTAGAAATGTATTTTTTACTATTTTCATATTATCATAAACAATGATCCAGAGCAAAATTTTTTTGTGACCACTTATTAGTGCAAGGTATGAAAAGTAGTGTTAGAAGGTAATAAATTTGTAGGCATAATATGAAATACGTTCTATGATATTCAGTCCTGGATGAATTGAACTAAATCTTTTAAAATAATTTTGGGCCATGGGATAAGACAGTGTTCATTCGATCATTTTGAATAGTTTAGAACGTACAGGATGCTTAAAAAGTTTCAGAAGTTTATAGAAGTTTTTTTGAACATTTCATGAAGCGATAGGTACTTCGAAATCTACCTAAACCTGTAGTCTGTGCCGAGAGGGATGGATTTCGTTTACTCAATTTGTCATACTGGAAAAACTGCGTAGTGCAGTGCTTATGAAGAAAGTTGAATGACAAAAATTTATTTTGCAGCTGCCTTGAAGAAAATGTTTTTTGCTGTAAGGTATATTTTTATTTTGTTACTTGATGATTTTATATTATTGAATAATTTTTTTTTAAATTTAGATTTGTTTCATTTGTTATCAAACTTTTTTAAAACTTATCTACTTTTTATTTCATACCAAACATTCTTAAACTTAAAAAAAAATTCCATTATCAAAACTCAAAATGTAACAGCCGTTAGTTAAAAATGTGAGCCTTTTAAATTATTTGTATTTAAAATATCCGTACTACTGATTTTAGTCTGGAAATTTGCCTGCTTGCCTACGTATTTTTGACACTCTTGTGACTGAATAAAACTGCCCGCGCCCTTGGTGCAGAAATGCTGTTAATTTAGTAACCGATCAAAATTTAAAAAATATATATACATAAAAATTAAGAAAAAGTTCAAAAGTTAAACATTTTTGGTATTAAATATATATAAATTAAAATGCTCATTCACAGCGTGACTGTACTGGTGGCATCATAGAGGTTTTCAAGTAGTTTTGCGAATTACCGGGAAAACATCACATTGTAATCAACCATCAATGTAAAGTAGTGTCTAGACATGTATTTCTAAGTCAGTAATTCAGACAGAATTATTTTTTACGTATGCAGTCACATTTGTCTGTGTGACATATACACAATAACTTAGTGTTAACACGTTACTATCAACCACTAAAATAAGTATTTTGCTATATCGCTACACTAAACATATATGCAATTGGCACGCCGGCTACGGTAAACTAAAGGACGCAGAGTGATTCAGACACATGGCGAGGTGGCAGGGCGGCTCTTATCTGGCCAGCAGTGTCGGCGTGGGGAGGAGGGTGGGCACTAGTGGGGTGGGGCAGTGAGAAGGAGGAGATAAGAGTAGTTCCGAATGTCGCCACTCAGCTCCGAGCAAGAACGACATGCTATGTACGCGGTCACGCGTTTACTCTCTAGCCAGACGGCGCCCTTAAAATGAATAATATGCCACTATACGACAGTCTCACCAAGCAGAACTCCACTACACGAAATTCACCAGAGATGGCTGAAACGGTGAGTCGCAGCAACACCGAGCCGAAGCCGCAACCACCCTAGCAAACTCCATGCAGCAGACACCCCACAGGAGAGATGCCTTACAGCAACAAACCTATCACACAAAATCAAAACAAGAGGAATATCAAAGTTCAAAACAGAAAAAACCTGCAAGAAATTGATTATGATGTGTGACTCACATGAGACACCCCTAAGACAACATACCACATGAGCTAACACACACTACATAACCTACAAACAGAAATTTCTAAAAACAAATGTATAAATTTTGGATGACAATACAAGGAACAAAACAAAGCTAATAGTGTTATTTTAAATGATGACACTAATAAGATAAACAAAATATAAAAAAATAATAATTCAAAGTTAGCACTCAAAATTTAATTATTATTCAAAACAAATAAATCACAAAACAGATTATGAACCTAAAATGAAACTACTATTAAAATGAGCGATTAGATATTCCATGACAGATATATGGTTTCATAAAAATGACTGAGGTCTGCAAAGGGAAAGTGCTGGTGAAGCCTAAACACTTATTGATGGCTCACTGGCTCAGAGGACCCAAAACAAATATTAATTTAAAAAGTTTGCTTACTGGCTAAACTTGACCAAAATCCACAAAATAATATTAAAAAAACAACCAATTATCATCTGGAAGTCACTTACTCCAAACAATACAAAATTGCATATAACAATGCCTTAAAACTATAAAACTTTCTATAATAGTGCTTTAAAAAAATAAAAAGATAAACGAAAAATTTTAACAGAAGAAAACCACTGACCTTTTACTGGAACTCACTGAAAGAAAATAATTAAGAACAAAACAAAAGCAAAATAATGTAATTTAAATGAAGACAAAACAATAGGCTCAAGAAGAATAAATTTAAATGAAGACCAAAAACAGCTCACGACAAAATATCAACCCAATACTTAATCAGAAGGTAAGTTTACTACAAATTAAACACTTACTAAACAATGCCATTCCTCATTAAACTTAGGTTACCATAACCTCAATTATTAAACAGTGCAATGAAAAGCACTAGAACACTCATTAAATCAACATACGAGGACAACGACAAAATGACTCTTCTAAGAAAATAAATAAAAATACATACCCAAGATGACCTATAACAAAACATGGGCAAAAGAAACAACATTAAGATAATTAAAACAACTGGCTAAAAAAAAAATACTAAACGATGGCAACAAAAACCAAAAATACCTATCATGGTTAGGTTATGAAAAACGTGCCCCAATTGGTGATACACAAAGAGTAAATAAAACAACACCAAATAAATTTTTTTACTGAAGTAACAAAAGAAACCACAGACCACACAACATATGAAAACCTGCAAAATAAGTTTAAAAAATTAAAATATATTATGAAAACGGGAAATAATATTAAAAAAATTCTCTCAACAAACAAAACTTGCATCAATACCTATTTAATACCATTTAGAATTATGTTAATAAAGAATATGCAAATAATATTATCTATCATTAAAACAATTACAGTTAAGTACTTTAAAATATAGGATTAAAAAAAAATTAGTTTACAAATATTAAAAATACTATTAAAATTCATAAAAAAAAAATTATTTAAGAATGTAAGAGATTATATCACAAAAGAGAATGTTTATGAGAAATTTTACACAACAACTTATTTAAGGTTATAGAATCTTAAAATTAAAATTATGATTTAGTTTCTTCACAATTATATATATATATATATATATATATATAAAACAAAATAATAACATAGTAAACAGCAATCCACGCTCTGCTACCATTATTGAGAGACATATTTTGACTGAAAGGTATTCATCTGTTATAGCATCCTACATAACCTCAATGTGTAGCATTGAAAGTTACCCAAAGACACTATAACATATGAAAGTTTCAGACATGTCGGATCGTTTACATTTACTGTACTATGTTATTATGTATTATGTATTAACCAAAGAATTAGTATAAATTATAACCAAACATAACATGTTAAAAAGAATTAAGACATATTGTAATAAACTGGGAAACAAAATAACACGCAAATATCAGATTGGTGCTGGTTGTAATTATAGGCCTTTGTAAAAAATAAAACAATGTAAAACAAACATCAACAAAACAATTAACATATTAACAAAACATTATTGAGTATTATATATTAAGTAACGGGCTCGTGGACAACTAGGTACGTACCAAGTATTTTTATTCGATTGAAGTAAAAAAAAAACATTATTTAAAAAAAATTAAATCATCAAACAAATATTAAATTATTGAAGTCTTCTTAGAATTCTTTCTTCAGAATGAAAATTAATTGCCGAAAATGTTCCAAAGTGTAGAAATCCATGTTACTTCGTTGATTCAAGTTCAATAACAGAAACTTGCATGATGATCACGTAGAAGTTGAAAACTGTTATATAACCTTAAAATAATAATAATAATAATAAAATCAAATTTCTGGCCTTAGATTTGAAGAGGTCGATTCCCATAAATGAATTTAGATTCCTGGAACACCAAAGCCAGGATGAGGCCCATGACTCGAACCGCTATGGAATGAAACCACAAAAATATTAACCTCCATACATAAAATAATTATCATGGGATACACTTTTCCCACAGACGAAACATTTACTCACTCGAAACGGCGGTAACAGATAGGTTGTTACATTTTATGATGGTTTTTACATCAGCACCAAAAAAATACAGGCCAAATGGCCGAAAAGAAATTGAAAAAGGCAAGGTAAGTCTCTTTCGTTTGGCATGACAGAAATCATAGAATTTACAATAAGTAGAGGGTATACAAACAAAACAAAATATTCATAGAACCAGTATTGTAGTACTTAGTGTTTCCCCTACACATTTCATTATAATAGAAACAAACACATTTAATACATTATTAATTAAATAGCTACACAAAACTTTAACATTAAGTTAATGAAAATACGTAAAGATAAATAAATATTAAATACAATCTTTGCATAAAATATTTAAAATTTATTTATCACGAAAGATTAAAAAAAAAAGTGAATAATTTAATTGCTCATAAAATCACGAGTGCTATAACTAGAAACGGCACAACTCGGTCCACTTGGTTGTAAAAGAGTTACTTCGTGTGGGAAGAAACAGCATCACAATTGTTATTTATGTCTTTAAGGGAAACTATGTAATGTAAAAGATCTTTAATCTAGACATTTGGGACCACTGCCATGTAGAGGTTTTGTCTTAATATCGGATGTCAATATAATTTCAATGGGAATACCAATGAAAAATAAAAAAAATATATATTAAAACAGTAATTGTTATTACCTGCTCTATGGAAATAATAATAAATATTATTATTGGTTTTCAAAAAATTACTACTGAAATGTACATGTTAAAATTGACAATTTTTATAAAATATTTTTGAGATTATTAATGAATTAGTACTAGATTTTACTGTTGCTGGTATTGGAGTAAATTTTTGTCCTACCATCCCCAGATGTGTTTTACTATGTGTACTATATTATATGTTTGCACTTTCTTAACTTGGCTAAAACATCAAGTTACAGTAATATATGGAAATTAATTAGTGTTTCCTTAACTGTATTTGGGATAAGGTAGCTCTTTTCAACAGCTAGTGCTTCCATTATGTCTTTGTTTAGCAAGCATTCATTTACTGTGCACGAGAAATTTAAATTGGTCTTTTATAATTAGCTACTGTATTAAAAATTATTTCCTGATGTTCTTTATGATTAATTATTTTGCAAAACTAAATAAACACACATATTTATATATTACAGTTGGAATTAGAAGATCAGAAACTAATATTTTAGTGATTTGGGCTAGTTCTGGGTAATGTTACAATAGTAGCACGCTATTCTGTGTTGCTGTGGGGCAAAGCCAAGTCACCCTTATTGAGAAACTATCTGGGTAGTATGTGGGATCCTTACAGGGAGCAGTACCTATTAGGCAGAGCAAGGTTCTTTATATAACTCTGTCAGGGCATCATACATGGTCAGTTGCACGGCCGGGGAAGCCGGGCAGCATCCCAGTGCCCCGTGCAGGTCTTTTCGTTAAAAATGCAACTGTCATTACATTATTCACTTTAAAATGTGAATGCAATTTATTCAAATTTCAATAAAATGACTATTTATTAAGATAAATCCGCAGGCCTTTTCCATACCCCAAGTAAGGACCCTGTCCAATATATTAGGGCCTGGCAAAAGTGAATGGCCCAGGGCCTCACAAAGGACATTGTATATAAGGCGACAAAGATTTGGGATGGTACTTCAAGGTGAGATTAATGTGCACTGTAGTTATGTTCATTAGGACATTATGGTTTTTCACTGGAAGTATTAGTGAAAAATACACTATACTTCACAATAACTCTTCTAGTTACAGGTTTTTTTTTAAAATACAAAACCAATGTTTTGTTATTGTAACACTATTTAGTATGTGTTGGTGTGCACAGGTGGGTGTTGTAGGATCTGATCCTGGAGTTCAGCTGGTGCCAACAGAAAAGGCAGTTGTTGTGGAGGACGGTTCATCTAAAAATTTGGCCCCCCCACTGATAGGAAAGCCTAAGTTAGGGGGGGCTGACACTCCAAAGAAGCACAAAGTCAAGGTATGTTCACTTGGTATTGCATTAGTATACCCATGTTTCTCCCCCAGAAATTATTAGTAGAGATACCACTAACTGGATTGATACTTTTGTAGGAACACAAGATTGAAGAGCCACGTGTTAGTAGTTCATTTGCAGAACTCTTTGGCCCACCAATTCAGAAGACTACCAAAGTTTCACCAGATCCAAAAAAGTCATCTTCTACATCACCTCAGATATTAAACAAACTTCCGGATAAGGACAAACAATCTGGAAAATCTTCTCGCCCTAAAGACAAAGATGGTGAACGTTCAAGCAGCTCGAAAGATCGTCCCCGGGACCACGAGAAGAGCAAGGAGAAATCATTGTCTTCTGCATCCAAACATTCATCTCCACCTTCCAAGCCCACACCCCTTCCACCTCAGCCACATGTAAAACCAGACAAGGACGAGAGTAGAAAGCCTTCGCATGAGGACGGTAGCAAGGAATTAAAGTCTTCGAGTGTGGAAACCAGCAGGGGTGAGAAGAAAAAGAAAGACAAAAGAAACAAAGATGAAAAAGCAGCAAAGAAAGAGAGACATAAAGACAGAGAACATGGTGAAAAAAAACATTTAACTGAAAAAGTTGATAAACAGGATAAAACAGATAAAATTGAAAAAAATGACAAGCATGAGAAAACTAGCACTGAAAATGATAGATTCAGAAAATCTGAGAAAATCGAGAAAAACAGTATCAAAGAAACTAAGGAAAAAGAAAACAGTTCTAATGAGAAATCAGTAAAAGATGCTGCTAAGATTTCTGAGAAACCCAGGGGGAGAGAGAAAGAAAAGGAAAAAGAAAAGGATAGAGAAAAGGACAGAGATAAAGACAAGGAAAAGGAAAAAGAGAAGGAGAAAGAAAAACATTCTAGAGGAGATAGAGACAAGGAAAAAGACAAAGAGAAACAAAGGCACAAACACAAAAAAAAGGATAAAAAAGATAAGAAAGATGATAGCACGGGGTTTAAAGACCGTGAGAAGGATAGAGAAAAATTGGCTAAAAAAGATGATGTGAATTATAAAAATGAAAATAAAGACCACGAAAAAAATGGCGTTGGTTTTGAATCACCTGCTAGCATCACAGAGATTCCAAACAGAAAAAAGTCTAGAAGTCCATCTCCCATCATACCCTCAACAGTTCCTAGAGAGAAGCCTCCTCAAAGACCTCTGAAGAAACTACTGGACCAGTTACCAGAACATTCTAGTAGCGATTCAGAATTGACGGCTCCTTCACCAGATGAGGTCGCAGATGGGAAGTCTCCTCCGAGCGCGGTTAAGCCGGAGAACAGCGTGGGGACGATGAGCAAGCCGTCAGGCACCCACAAGAGTGGCTCACCGGGTGCCAGCAATCAGAAGGATAAGTCGAGCTCCAAAAAAGAGAAGAAAGAGCGGAAATACAAGGAACAAGGGGAAAAGGCGGAGAAGAACGATGCAAACAAGAAGAGGAAAAGGAAAAGCAGCACGAAGGCAAAGTTGGATGAGAGCGAGCCAGTGGCGAAGACGCCAAGGGTGGAAGAGGCGAAGCAGGATGAGGAGATGGCCAAAGCACCGGACGAGGAGGTGATGGACGTGGACGAGAAGCCGGAAGCAGCTCGGGTGGAACAGAGCAAGTCGGAAGACGAGGACGACGGCAGCGGCAGTGTCAAGGAGGAGTTCGGGGCCCCGCCTGCCCCTGAGTGCTTCACTCCAGATTACGTGTCTCAGCTGAAGGACTTGCAGCACAAAATCATGACCTTGGAGGACAACACTGAGCTTCAGAGGGTGGTGCAAGTTATCGCTGAGACGGGCCAGTACGAGATCACCAAGAAGACGTTTGACTTTGACCTGTGTGCTTTAGATAGGCGGACGGTGAAGAGACTGCAAGAATTCTTCACTGCTTCTTCGTGACAGTGTAGTTGAATGACATCGTGTTTGTGTACATTAACATAGCTTGTCTATATATCGTGAGTGGCAAAGAAAAGATTTTTCTGCAATCAAATGCACTGGAATGTATTTCCTTTTTGCAGATCACTAAAAACAAGTATTTTGCATGATGATACATTTATTAGTATTTTTTGAATGGCTGTGGTTAAATGTGCCGGCAATTTGAAATGCAGTTATATGACACAAAAACACTGCAAAAATTGTCTAATAGTTGATTAGATGTTCACTTCATTCTAAATTGTATAGTTATCTTTCTTGCCCTTAAATGAACTATTTGTATGTATGAGTGACAGTACTACAGATGCAAAGTAGTTAATACAATTGTATTACTGACAAAGTTATTTATTTAAATAATAAATATTGTATATACCTGCTATAAATTTGAATAGTAAAATTATAAAATATAACTTTTTGACTATACATTATGCATGAAATGGCTGATGTTTTTGTTATATGTTGTTAATTTGAAACAGCGCCAAAATATTTTTAATATTTTGTTCTCAGTTTAGCTGTACAAAATAACTAACTTGGAGTAGTTTCGTATGTTGTTAGTATTTATTGCAGAGTTAAATTTCAGTTGAGTTATATTTAGACACAGAAATTTTGCGGGTTCAATGACCTACGGGCTAGACTCAATGGTGGTGTTCTATTTCAAGCCTCATTCATTTGTTCTTCGGCAGCTGTCCTTGGGAGAAAGTAGTCGTGTTTAGAATGATCTAAATGTAATTCAGCTGTTCTGCTGCTGTTGGTTTGTTATTAATATGGAATGCTGTAAGTTGTGTCGAAACAACAGTGGCCCAATTGAAGATGTTGCGAAAACATACAACCGTTGAGAGTTTAACTTGTCGTAAAATGAATCAGCGAAATTTTTGGATACCTAGTTGTGTTGGTTATTGTTTTAGAAAGTTGTTTAGAATATCTTGAATTACAGTAGAACCCCGATTATCCGTGTTAATGAAGGGGACGAGTGAGTCGGATAATCGAAAATCGCGGTTAGCCGAGTCATGCTTGCCTCAAAGGTCATTAGCCCACAGACAGCCATCTGTGGACATTCGGAGATTACATATATACACATGCTTTGTGTGCGTGTGCGTTGTTCACATAGAAGCGGACTGCTTAGTGCTGGGCAGCAGTGGTTATTAAGTCTTTCGTGTGCGGAGACGTGGGCACGCGAGTCGTTGTTGCACCGAGGTGTGTGACTAGCCGCCCGCCAGTCCGAGGGCCCAAGACAGCTGATAGCTGCCAAGGTCACGCATTCTTTTCATCGCCCGTAAGCGACGCTGCCACACTTAGCTCATTGCTCTGTTGTCAGTAACACCATCGGGCTGGTTATTGTTTTACAGAACGACTGCCTTCAAAATTCTTTTCGAGATAAGATTTTTCATACCAGTGCATTGAGACTTGATTTGATGGTTTTGAAACGGTGTCTCTGTCTCGTATAATTCACGGTGTTTTTATCCCCCTTTATTTATATGAATTTAAAATGTTAGATTTTTTATTTTTAGCTTGCTGAACGTGGAATTAGTGCAAAAACGGCCTAGACTTAGTGTTGCAGATGGGTCGGAAATCATATAACGACCACCTCTCTATAACGACCCTAATCTCGGGAACCGTGAGGGGTCGTTATATCTATTCTCCGTTCACTCTTAGCTGAGTTTTGAAATAAACAAACACCGTCGTATCACTGTGCCGCGTCAGCAAGTGATAGGCTGAATATATCTTGCGTGCCAAGCACTAGTTGCAACACACACACTTCCGTACAGTCGGTGCTCATAAAATAACGGAGAAGTAATATAACAGGAAAATGGTTCTTCTGTCAAACCTAGTTTTTTTAAAAAAATTACGTCTGCTGTGATAAAATTACGCCACTTAATGCTACACCCTCCGACATTTTCTGTTGAAACCATTCAAACAAACAAGTGTCCAAGCTGCTAAATGTGGATTCGTTCATCGTCTTGCGTTTATTTAATCCACTTGAAGTGTCAACCTGTGAAGCAAACTGAAGGATTTTTTCGCGATTTTTTATGATGTCGCGCACTGTTGTGTTACCGACATTAAACTCAGTCGCAAGTTTGCAATCGTTTCTCCACTCTGAAATCTTTCTATAATTTTTGTTTTGCTGTCGATGGACAGTACCACTCGCTTTCTTTTCTGTTCATTTGATGACATTATGAAATGTTGCGCTCAACACTTCCGCACAACACAACAGTATAATCCGTCGGAATGCAGATCACTGTTACAATACATAAAATTATCACCACCTTCACGCTTCAACAACGTACACTAATGGAATGGACTGTCTCCATGCGCCGGGTAATCTCTGTGGCACGGCGCCGTGCTGCGCGCAGGACTGTACAGTCCGGTCATGCGGACGTGGAATCGCGCACCAGTGTATAATCTATTCATGTAACATGGAACACAAAAATATTATGTACATACGTATGTATGTACTAGTATTTTTTTTTAAACTTTCTGTGTATATAAACATAACTGAGTCAAAGCATTTTGACCAACATACATTTTGCAAAGTATTTTAACATTTACATACATTTTGAATCATTGGTTATATGTAACTAAAAAATTGGACTTGATGGACATAAATTGCGGTTAATCCGCGAATCGGATGATCGAGTCGCGGATAATCGAGGTTCTACTGTACTTTTATCCAAATGTGTGAACTGATGTATGCACTAAAAGCACACTGATGACAACTTTAACTGAGATGAACTATTAACGAATTTAAAAAAAACCCATGCTGCTGAATGTACTGTTGAACTTGGAGGATGAAAAGGTTTACTATGTTATGAAACTAAGTGAGTATACACATACACTAGAGAATAATACAGGTAGCTCCAAGATTTATGTGCGAAAACCTGGTAGTGTCCGGTTCAATATATTATAGAAGTTGTGTACACTATTAACATTGTATTTGTTTGAAATTTACTATGTGATATTGTTATAACAAACTATCTTTCTTTTCTCATAGGAAGACCTTTTTAATTGTAATTAAATTTTGTGGTAAAATTAAACATCTAATGCTTCAAATTTTCTAATATAAATAAAATATGTGTGCCACCAGATAATAAAATACATCATTTAACTATGTATTTATAAAATAATATAATATTGTTTCTCTCTGCTATTAGGTTATTTGTCAAATTCTCACCTGTGTTGGTAGCATGAAGGTGTCTGGTATAGGTATTTTATATTTGATGTGTATAAGTTTTCTGATATATCACTTTTATATTCTAAAGGAGCTGGTTTTTATATAGCTTTTATCCACTCATGCTGTCTATGATGGACTAGGTTATGTTCTTGTGAAAACGTAAATGGAATTGTAGGTCGTTTGGCCAGAATCAAACTGCCGTCTAGTAAGAATTGAATAGTTAATACATTTAACAGTCAGTGGCAAGCCAAACAGTACAATGTGTTCTCGTGTAGACATAAAATACCCTGGCATAAACCACACTAGAGTAAAACTTCTTTACAACAAGATTGAAAGGACTGAATTTTTGTGTGTTTGTTACAAAGGATTGAAACGAAACAGGGATAGTAAGTGTATGGTATCTGATTTTCCACTATTCAAGGACACAACACGTGAAATTTTTAGTGTGACTCACAAAATTGCAGTGTATTTAATCTTATCAATTGAGTTCTAAAATAAAATAATTTATAGAAGTATTCCATCCATAATAGAGATGCATCAAACTCTTAACAGTTATTAAGTTGTGTCAATCAACCATCACATAATATGCAGTGAAAAACAATTTTCTTAAAAGAGTGAGTCACACTTATAATAATAATGTATTTTTCTTGTTCAGTTTCCCTTTAATTTATTAACAATCCTCTGTATTTTTGAAATAGTATTGCAGTGTTCCATTAAATATTTTAATCAATATTTTGTTCATTCAACATAATTAATCATATTTTAGTAAATTTTAGCCATTTTAAATAAAAATTATATAAATATTCTGTCACTTTGTTTTAAAGGAATTTACATCTAAAAGAAAAGAAAAAAATATTCTTATATATTGAGGTGTAAATGTTTTAGATACAGTTTTAACTGGGACTCAGTAAAAAGAGGTTTTTGTTATAAAGGGGTTTTACTGTAGTTGTAGATATTTGGAATACAACCAAAATATGGATATAGTCTGCGGAAAGTGCACTGTCAGTCCTCATTTGTTCTGGAAAAATCTGGCTTAAGCACATTCTAATATGAGTGTAAGTCCCGAGAAGAGTACTTCACTTAGAATCTAAATCATCCCTGATATTGGGGAACAAGAAATTATTTGGATCAAAGCTATGTTTTTCGTAGCTGGAAAGGTCATGCTCCCACTGCATTTGGGCATAAAATGCCCAAAGGTATATTCTCCAGACAGATATTCAGTAGATAGAGACTAACGGCCTGAGGTACCTCGGTTGCCTTGATTGCATCAGCCAGAAGGAATATTGTGCTATAGCACACTGCGGGTGGTGCTTGGATCCTGCACAGAGTCCATCTTGAGTATAGTTGTTCCCAAGTGTTACAGGAAATAATGACCAGCTGAGGCCTGTAAATTTTTTTTCCCCCAAAACAATTTTGAACACATTCTGTAGACTTCTGGTAATCCGGCACATCGGGACTGTGCAGGTGCCAGATAACCGGAAATGCTGAATTGTCGGGTGGTATCTCCAGCAATCGCTAAACTCTGTAAATAGGTGTGAGACAGCTAATATTTTTGGCAGTAACTTAAGCATAAACATTTCAACACAAATACAGACCTAAACAAAATTTTTAGTTTACATTTTAAATGCTCTTATGTGCATACATAGAAGTTACAACTTAGTAATGCATTACAACCTACAAGCACGTTGATCACTTCCTAGCAATCCCGAAACATGCTGAATGCTCCCGACTAATCCTGGTCCTCTCCAGGCGCTTACAAACTACCACTTATATGCGTACTGTAAAAGAATTTTCGACCTCAGCTAAAATTATTGTTAAGTTTGCTTAGTTGGCTTGTCCATATGTTTCTGACTAGTACCGGACCATCGGGTGTTCAGGACGTTGGATGCCGAACAATTGGAAGTCTACTATAACAAAATATTATTGAATACAAATATCAAATTTGAATAGTAAGAGTGGGGAAAAAATTTTAAAAACAATTTTTATTTTAGTTCAATAGTAATATTTTAACAATTACTAGTACTTGCAATAAATGTTTCACATCAGTGGTTATAGATACTAAAAGACAACTACAAACTTAGAATTCTTTTGAATGTATATATACATATAGTTTTGCATTGATCGATGTGTAAGTTTTGGGAATTTAATTCAGTTCAAATAAGTTATTCATTCTGATTTTTTAAATTTTGAATATGCATACAGGTGTAATGTTTTCTTGAAGTGTCATGAACCATTAGAATCATTCCCAGGATTTGGTTTGACCTATGCTGGATCCTCAGTAACCCCAAGCTTGCATAGCAACCCTATAACATACCTCTGACACCCCTTTAACCTTCAACCCCTCGAGTTACTACAGGTTAGTCTGCTTCATGACATATGACTCTAGATACTGTGTATGCTGATGGTACCATACTGTGGGAACAGGTATATTCAGAACACCTCATAGTACAATACACTATTGCAAGCCAGCAGATTATACTTTGTAATCCATGAAACTTTAACTGGTGACTGGAAATATTGAGGAGCCTTATCTCAGGAAGTTGATCCACCATCTTGACACCTTCATGCTCAGTAATTCTTGACTTTGCAATCTGGTTAACTCCGCCGTTCTATTTCACTTATCCACTTACTAAGTAATGTTTTTTGATGTTAAGATAACATGAGTTGCTTTTATTGCTTTTAATGAAGTATATATTTTTCTTAAATTGAGAAATTATAAGTAATGTTGAATCCACAATAGATTAGTATTTAAGAAACTCCCATTTTAATGGTTCATCATTAGTTTTTAAAATTGATAAATTTAAATTGCAATTTTCAGTAATCATTATTAAAACCTATCTAACAGAATTATAAGAAGTAATTTGAATTTCTCTCTTTCTGAAATGAGGTAAAGTGACAGTTTAAAATCCAAAACTTGTGTGATACAACTGTCAGGTTAAAAATTACTGCTGTCCACTGTTGTTTAGTGAGAGTAGTATAGACGAAGGTGCACACCCTAACATGCTCAACTAAAACACAGTATATTTTTACATTTGTCAACATCAAAAAAAAAATTTTGTAGTTTAAAATTGAAAAGATTTTTGAAAGAAAAATCTTGTAGCCTGTAGCAAGGCAGATTTTTTAATACTGTCAGTAATTACATTTTTTTATTGGTTGTTTCATTCTCAGTTAAAGCGTCAGAAAAGTCATCAGTTTTTCTTCTCATTTTTATGACAAGATTTTTACATCATTATGTGATACTTTACCAGTTAAAGTTGTGAATGTAATTATTTTGTGATTTTTGTAATTCTGAGTTTATAATTTCAAGTTATACAATATTTGTTAATGATAATAGTTTAAAAGCACTTTTTGTGCCTAATAATGAATGTTCTTTTAACTGGTTCTTCCACAGAATTTTGGTTATTGGTTATTTATTGTATTATGAAAAAATATTTTTCCTGTGTGTGACTTACAGCCAATAATTTCATAATTTTCAGATGTATGAACAATATGTGTTACGATAAATGAAACTATTTTTTTAGTTTCACTTGCAGGTGAAGAATTTATATAAATATGAATGTGCTTCAGAGTATTTTTTGTTATCAACAGTGTCGGTAGATTGAAAATAGTTGGTTGAGAAGTTTTTTTTTTTTCCGCCATAAAGTAGTGATTAGAAAATGAAGAAAGATTTAATTTTACTAGCATGCAATTTGTTTACCAGTATTTTGCTTGTCGTGTTGTGAACTGCCTGTTAAGGTTGTTTGACATAAACTCGGTAAATACCTTGTGTGTGTTCAGATTTCCTGGAAGCATCTCTGATACCACAGAAATGGAGGACTAAGCTAGATATAGCATAAGTAATATTTTGATATCAACATGCTCAGTGTAGTTTTATATGATCATAACACAATTTTATTCTTTTGGATCTAAATTACTTGAATAAATTTTGCAAAAACTCACTCTTTTTTATGGAGGATGTCAGGCATAAACTGTGACTTTATTGAGCAATCTCTTGCAAGTGTATTAATCTAGAAACCCCCCATGCATAAGTTAATTGGAACTATGGCATCATTGAACACAATTTGAGGCATTAGTAATCATTAAATGAGTTAGATCTAGAAACTCATACTTCAGAGTAATTCTAAAATCAAAGGAACATGCTGAGGAATGAAAAATCACAAAGCATTTCACCAAATATTTTTTTTCAAGTTTATAGATTTATTGATGTAACTGACTTTTAGTAGATACAGTCAAACCTCTCTGAAACGACCCCTCACGGTTCCCAGGAATAGGGTCGTAATAGAGGGGGGGTCGTAATAGATGTTTTCCGAAATTTTCAGTTCATTTCAAACCCCCCACCCCTTTTCACAAACCAAAGAAACCAGCCGTACAATGGCAGGATGCTGTCACTCACAATGCTAGACGGCTTTGCTTTAAACCCACTTCAACCTTCATGACAAGTCTGTCGCCCTACAGGCCACCTCTAAAGAAAATATGTCAAAAGACAGTTTATTTTTACTGGTTAGTTTACATGTACGTTTTCTGCTTGCCGTAGTTAAATACACTAGAACCCCGATGTCACGAACCGGATTTAACGAAGCAGTGATTTTACGAATACATTACGGGAACCGTCAAAAAATTGAACATTTTGACCAAAATGTAAAAATCAGAAGAAAAAAAAATTAAAAAAAAAAAACAAAATGAAAGATTATTAAAATCTGTTAATTTTAACACACAGCGTATTTTTGTATCGGCTTTAATGCTTCCAATAATGTTTATGTAATAATAACAAAAAAATAATGGGACATTTCTTTTAAAAATATGGCAGCTGTAGGTTCTGCAACGCGAGTGGGTGCACACGAAGCTCGCCCGGCTGGCTGGCGGCAGCGGCTTCATGACGCATAAGCTCACCCCTCCCGCCCCTCTGTAGCATTCTTCAAGGCTAGCTCATCCCTCCCACACACAAATCATCCCTCCCACACACAAATCATCCCTCCCACACACAAACCATTTAGTGTCCTCCCTTATAACACCCCAACTTCGCTTCCTTTGAAAAACCTTCAGTGAGAAAATGCTTATTTGACCCTCCCTTCTCCCGTAAAATTGGGCTATTATGAATGGGGTACTAAAGCGGTGAGGGAGGGGTCAAAATATGTCACTTTTCACATCAAGTTCGAGTTCAGTCATCTCTGGCAAGGAATTTACAAGCTTTCAAACCTAAATATAAATGTATTTTAATAGCAAGGGTCCAATGAAAAGGAATATACCGAATAAAATCAAGCTGCTGTCACCAAACAAAGCATAAAATGGCCCAATGCGTGGTCGCTTCGTTATTGCTCGTGCGAGAGGCGAGACGTGGAATGTTAGAAGAATGATAAATGCGGGGGAGACAGACGGCAGCCAGTGTGTTTCCTGTGTGGGGAATAAGTGGCGTAGCCTTTTTTTTATGCTGGGTAAAGCGACCTTTTTCTATCAACCCACGGGAAAAGATAATTGCTTTAGCTGTCAAAATAAACATCGCTGCGGCAGTTAAAACAAGTCGAGGCGGGTGTGCATCCAGTCGGTCGCTGTGTATTGTCAACCGATAGTAATCAAAGTCAAGAAAAACCCAGCAGGTAGCTTTGCCTTAACTGCGTACCACACTAGACACTCGCAAAAAGCTAAACGTAAACACGTTTCCACAAAAACCTTTATCTGCACCCTGCCGGCAAAGGGACGTGGAATGGGGGTTGTTAAGCGCTGACAGCGGTCGTAAACACGTTGCCACAAAAACCTTTATCTGCACCCTGCCGGCAAAGGGACGTGTAATGGGGGTGGTCAAGCGCTGACAGATAGGTATGCGCTGCCGACGGCAGTACAGCACTCGGCAAGAGAAACGCAGTAACACACTACTCACCACAAGAAACTTATTTTCTGTCCGATTTTCTTCGGGATTTTCGGCAATTTTTTCACGGTTCCTCGAAATCGGGTTGTAATAGAGAGGTGGTCGCAATAAATGGGGTCGCAACAAAAAGGTTTTACTGTAGTGTGTGTGTTGGTCGAAGACAAGGCATGACAAATGCTAGCTGGATCTGTCAGCATCATGCAGTCGTGGGCCAACACGTGTCAGTATCATCACCTGCTGGTTTTGTCCCGAGGCTCCTGCGATGGCACCACTACCACTTGCATCTCCTGCACATGAAATAATCCTTGGGCTGAAAGATTCTGGACGTGAGACAGTGTGGGGACAAGCTAGGACACATACTTCCCACCTCACGGATGGACTGTCTGTGGTGGCAGTGCCGTGCCATCAGGATATCGCAGCCTGTCTGGGTGAAGTGTCTTTTGTATCAGTCATGTCAGAACCATAACATTTTTTTGATATAATGGGAACAATAAATGTTGTTAAAGTGATGGTTGCTAATTTCGAACAATAAGGATGCGTCAACTTCTCTCCTTACAAAGTTTAGTGACCATGCACCATGGCCTTTTGTGTGTTGAGTTAAGATTGTTACAGTCCAAGTTGGCCCTGGAACACAATCCGGAATAGTAACAAATTACAATTAAAACACTTGAAAAATTTTAGTTTGTGAGTTACATCTTTAATTTCATTTTCTTTAGCGGACTGCCGCGGCCGCCCATTGTGACAATCGCGCGACAACCCAAAAACAGACAATTGACGACTGAAAATTTTTTCTTGTGAGTTGCCGACGACACGTCCTCACGTCGTGACGATAGAGCAACAACTGGTTGGCACCACCCAGTTACCTTCCTTTTACAGAGACAAAACAAAGGGAGGCAACTGCACCAACTGATCAATCACAAAACAGAACATTTCTCTCCAAGTCTGGAAAGACACATCACACCACCTCAAGGCTCGCCCTGATTGGCTGGTGAGACTGTGCCCAGCAAAAGTTCCAGTTTAATGCTGCGCAGTTGTGCCTTCACGTACTGGGTTTTTCCAACGACACACTAACTTGAGGCGTGAAAAATGACTTTCCGGCGACAATGTGTCGCACTCGTATCTTCCTTTCTTTCAAAACCTTCTAGAATGTTCTCGAAAGTTCCATACAGTCTTTCTACTCAGAATATGCCTTAAAATATTGATAAAACATAATTAATACTCCTGTTAATTGTAAATTATAAATTATACAAACAATAATAAAACATTACATTTAGCTTTATACGAAATATAACACAAATTAATAATATTCACTATCAAAACACAAATGAAATACTTGCAATACTTATGAATAGTAAAAGAAACATTAATAATAATAATAATTATAAAAATATTCGATAAACCATTAACATAAAACATTCTTAGCTATATTGTTACTAATAGTAGTGGGCAGGAAATCTGCAATGTTACAAGATTATGTGGAAAAATGATTTGAAATTACACTTTTCTATTTCACAATCCATATTTTAAATATATATAAAAGGGAGAGTTTGTCTGTCTATAGTTTGCACAGTGTGGAGGTAGTGAGACGTAAATCCGTGAAATTTGGTACATAGATTCTCTAGAGTGGGTCTGTTTGCACGTCAGAGATAAATTAATTTTATTTTTTTGTTTGAATTATTATTATTTTTTTTGTTGTGATTTTTGACCAATTTTTCTCTATAATCTCCATAGCCATGTCTATTAAATTGTTGATGATGCTTTCTTCTCCTGGCAACAGCTATTGCATTTTTAATACTATATATAGTATTGGTTGAATAAATGCAAACTTGAAGACCCTGAAAAACTGTTCAATCCAAGATGGTGTCTTTGGTTTATATTTCTTCCGGTTATCTTAGTTCTAACAAATTTTTTTTCATAAGTTGATTTTCATAATTCAATTTATTTTTTTCTATTTGTTTGAGGTGTGGCAATGGCATACCAACGAGGAGGGCATGTGTGAGAGTGTTCTGCCTGTAGACTGCTGTACTGAAGCATAGGTGAATCATTTAGTTTTTAATAAAAAAATGATTTTATCAACATATCCATAGTCTAATTTGAAACATATCTAATTATTTCTTAAGATTTCATTAAATTCTACTAGCATTCTTAATTACAACTAACTTATAACTTTTTATGCTTATAATGATATATTTTCAAGGAAAGAATAAAAACTCAAATTAGCACTGATATCCTCACTTCAACATGGCAGGTGTCTCCTTGCCACTGCTGTATTTGGTTGCAGCTTGCCCAGCATGGTGGCATCCTCAGTCCGCCTACCAGTTATCGTGAGAAGCAAGTTAACTAATGAGGTCAGTCAAATTTAACGTTTGACAAAACATTTACATATTTTCTTAAACTGTAATGTTCCGATAATACAGGCAAGAACCTATATAGTAAATTATTAGTACCCACTGAGACGTTTTCATGCTGACACTGACACAAATTTATTTCGTGAAATTCTGTGACAATCGCTTCCATGCATGAGATTCACATAGATGTATGTTTAAACAGGTATCAACCATTTTCTTGTTGTAAATTGTTATTAATTCGTAATAAAAGTATTTTTTAAACACAAAACATTTATGTGCACCATATGGTACAGACTTTATTCAGCAAGAATTTGTTAGCGGTTTTCAACAAACTGTAATCTTACAACATACTATGCTCTAATTTATTGAAACAAGCAAAAATTTTCATTTCCACAACATGCATGCATATTTATATTGACGTACTAGAGGAGAAAGCTTGAGTCCCGCCAAGAAAGTGTCACTTCGTGATGTCAAACTGGTCACAAAGTTTTGTAAGCAAATTTATAAATGGAGAAATTTCTGACATTTTCAACAAACGTTTTTGTTTTTCTGTCTGTCCAATACGTTTATTTTATCTAGCCCTAATCGTAAATACTGATAATGTTTTTAATAAAATACGCAACACATGCATGTCCTAATTCTTGCCATAACATAAAGCATCATGATAATTGCCCTCAATATTTAGATATTTGATGGATAAATAATGCAGTTGTAAATTTTTAAGAAGCTTATTTGTCATATTAAAAATGATTGTTAAAGACGAGTTTATTTGCATTTAAAGCAATACTTACCAGAAAGAAAGAGAACTACCAGTACACGCTCGAGACAAGTTCAGTGGAGAGAATGAGCTAGCACTGGGACTCCCTTGACAGTCAAGCGCAGCTGCAGTGACACCATAGATCCGGCCAAAATTCCGTGGCACATCCAGCCAACACTTATTGTGTGCTCCATGCACCTAATGCCTTGAGAGTGATGTGGTGTAGAATGAAATACTGCCTGCTTATTGAGATACTGCAGTATTCTGTCATGCCACGTACCACAGCATAATCTGGCCAAAGGAACTCTGAAAAGAAGAATAATAAAAGAATGCATATCTAGTGTAAAGAGGTAATGAGATATTGGATTTTTTTTTTATCAAAAAAATGTGAAAACTTTTCTTTATCAAACTGTGAAGGCTTGTGATGCACTTTCATCCCCCAAGGGAAAACACACATCACACAGCAATATAATTGAAAATTTGGTCAGCTTTTCTTTAATTTTTTTTAAATATGTGATGAAAAATCAAGAATCCGCTGTGTTAGGGCAATTGCGGGTAAGCAAATAATTGTAACCTATTCTTTTTACATTTTTATAAAGCCTTCATTGTGTATTGTAGCAACGACAAGACTGCATTTTATTACAGAATGTATTTAAGTTACATGGTGTTTAAACATATAATTAGCTTTAGAGGTTCTCTGAAACAGGCTATTGTACTAAATGTTTATCCCTTTTGCAACAACATGCCATTTATCATGAAGAATATGGCAATAGCCAGTCTTTAAAACTGTTAGCTGTAGCTAAAACATTACCATTTCACTTATAATGCCACCACTATTTTAAATGAAAATGTAAGGTATACGGAAACTAGAAGGACCTATTTATGCTGCCGGAAGTACAACAGTGTTAGACACTCTGTGGTTTGCCTGCCCTCCATTCCCCTCCTGTAAGGAATAGTTGTGGTTGTTTAGTATCATCAGGCAGCATCATTCAGAGATGTCAAGATACATTGTCTTGCTGTGCTGCTGGGATGAGAGGTAGTGGCCAACAAAACAACAGTATTGGAGAGATGATGCTTATCAGTTCCTCATAAACTGAAGCAGGGCACAGATACCTTAAGGTATCTGCTCAGCCAGGAGTGTATTTGTGTCGGTGATGCGAGATAAGTATGATGCTTGGTGGTGTCGCCTTTAAGTACAAGGCTCTGAACTGTCAAGTAATCCTACGGTCTTGCATAGGACAACTTTAAGATTTGATGGTGGGCATAACATCATATGGCGTATAAATGTAGATAAAAGGGTAATGTAAGTCCCTCAAGTGTTTCGAGATTTGCTACCAGAAGTTTAATAAGTAAATATTCTAAAAACACCAGTTTTTAGCCATTTTCACTCACCAAAACAAAGTTTAAAAACAATATCTGGAAACAGAACTACTATCTGACATTAACATTTTCTTTGGTAGCTGTTTGCAGGCAGACACCAGTGTTATATGTTGAGCAGTTTTTAAATCACGTGAGTTCTAAGCTCTGATTGTGTGTCCAGATAGCAGGATCCTTAAAGGCATCCTGATCTCATAATGATCACGTGTGTCTGCATGATGCCCCTGCAGTGTTGGTTCTTCACATAATTATGTACCTACTTAATAAAACATCAGCTGTGCAACATTGTGATACAGAGTCTACCGAACATGTTTTCTTGGCAATATCTCTCATTCACTGGATATAGTACTGGTATTAATCTTGGGATGTGAAATCCCTACAAAAAATTTCTTTATTTAATTTATTGTATCAGAAAGCTGTCTTGAAGTTTATTTAATGAAAATGTTAGTGCATAGTCTGTTGTTTAATTATTAGTTTTGTTTTATGTAATGCTAACTTACAGGTGTCTGTGTAAGTTTTCAAACAATTTCAAGTGGAAGTGCCAGGTATTTTGGCATAAATTGTGAGCAGTATAGTGATTGCAGATTTAGTACAAATAGCAGCTTTTTATTTTTGAGGTAGATATTTTTAGATCTGTTGATTGATTTTAATCTTTTAATCATGCACTTATGAACTGAATCTATTTACTATTGCAGACTGAAATTTTGAAATACTTATAAGTTTTTGTTCTTTATGGATTGGTATTGTTAATTTTTTAATTGAAATAATATTTAATATGTGTGCTTGAGTGTGAGTTGTAAAAAGTCTTAACTAAAAAGTTTATTTTAAGATTGTAAATTGTTGGTGTTTTTTTTTGATATTGTGATCTTGATATGGAACAAAAGGATTTGTAGACATGTGATTTTAAGTTTATAAAGTAATTATTTAAGTAATGATAAACTAGAACCATCATTAGTATTTATTTTATGATTTTACCACTGAAATTTAAGAAGTTATCTTCCAAGTTTTTTAAAAGACATATGTTACTCAGTAAAAGTTAAAGAACCTTAAATTATTCTCATTATGTGAAATAATGTTTTTACTGTAAATGGTTTATCAGAAGATATTCATAACATGGTGATTTTCACTTTATTTTCAGTATTTTTAGCACCTGACATAATCTGTGTTACGTTATTCTGTAGTAGCCAGAAAATTCCTCACCTCTGCATAGAATAAGCTTTGTTTTTGACTGAATTCTTGTCTAGACTCTAGAGACAGGTTCTTTGTGTGCAACTTACAACTACCCAGGTCTCACTCACCTTGTTTTAATATCATATGTACTCAAGGACATTGGTATAATCAAGGCTTTCCCTTATTGCCAGTTGCACAATTCTGATAAACACATATAGTATTTAAAAGCTGTTGTAAAACAAAACAGTCTGAAATATAAATATGTTTTGCTAAGAAAAAGCCTGTATTGTAATAAAATGAAAATCCTTATTAAATCTTTAAACTAAAATAACTAGCATTTGAAAGACACGTGGAGAGTATTTGTTACGCAAAAAAAATTTTTTTACATGTTGTATATATGATCTGAATTTAGTTATCATTTTCTAATTTACATTGAGTTCATACAAATGACGACCTCGAATCTACACATGTCATCTACATATCTACATATGTCCAAAATTTGTATGAACTCAATGTAAATTAGAAAATGATAACTAAATTCAGATCAAATTCCCAATGATCTTCGCTCTGTGCTGAAAACACAATGGTGCAACAGGAAATTTAGTCGAGCCATGATCAAACCAGTTAGTGAAACGAGATCATACCAGAACTTTAATGATGCAACTGGCAATATGTCAAGGAAACGTTGGGTATTATCCTCAGATTATTAATTAATGTGTTAACTATTACAAATTCTCTTAATATTAAGTATGTAGAAATCATAACATCACTAATCACTGATTTTAGCACCTGCTGGTAAATTCAGAAGCTGGTCACCCCACAGTTAGACCTAACATCCTACCAACCCAACTCAAGTGTTTAATCACTGTTTGGAATGTCCTAGTCTGTTGTCAGCATGATTGATGCTGTTTGTGTTTATGTTGGTAACAGAAGTCACTAAAAAATGTTTACAAAAAATTCTGCTAGAAACTTTTTATTCAATTGAATATTACGGCTTATGTAAAAATAACACAATAAATTTGTGTACTGTTTGTCTGTTTAAAGTATTTTTCATGCAATTTTGTAAAGCACCTGTGACAGTTTAATATTTATTGGTAGAACTAATACCACACTTAACATTTTAAAGACCATTTCAAATAATAATGAATCAATTCTGAAAATGATAAACTAATTTCACAAACCCGAAACTTGAAAAATCTGCTTCATGTTATTCCTAACATACATACTTTTATAAATCAGTTCTTGCATGATTTCTTAAAAGAAATTCTGAATTGACTGTGAATGTGTGGGAATTAAAATAAACACTAACTTTTGTGGAAACAAATTTACAGTAAATGCTCTTTAATGCGTCACTTCCAATACTATAGCTATGTCGGATTAGCGATTTGGCCAGATTATGGAACTTCAATTTATTTTTAACAGCAATACGAAAGAAAATTTAAGTTCAGTGATATTTATATATTTATAATTTATTAATTATTATATTTATAATAATAAATACATAATATTAAATAATCTTCTATATGACAAAAAAATTACACGAGTCAAATTCTGTGATATCATGTATCCATAATTCGGATCTCAATAAACATCCGAATCCACCCACAAAATATCTAAACACGAGCTACTTGAGTGATACCAAATTGCAGAATGTGCCGAAGTGTGTTGGATTAAAGTACACCAATTGAATTATCACTGAGGTATGAACATCGTCATCACCATCTTGCAAGACAAACTGTAACTACTCAGTACGCAATACGCCGTTATATAGCAGCTCTTTATGTGCTTCACAGATTGCCTAAATAGGAATTATCATTTAATATTAAATATTAAAATAAAATTAATTAACTTAGATGCTTTATAATATTGCATGTTATTTTCTAAATTCTTTCAAAGTGTCTAGCATTCATCCTGCGGCAATTGTGTGCTTTGAATTCTCACATGTACATGTAGGCCCTTATATCTACAAGTATTCTAGACTCGACAACGGACATTCCACAAAGTACCATCTACTCATAGTCTGTTGGGTTTATTTGTTACCATCCTTCATGTTATACATATAACTCCTAAAAATTATAAACAAGTTTTAAATTAAAAAATAAAATCAAAACATTAAGTATTTATACAAGATTAATTTTATGAATATAATTTTGAGAACTATTTTTTGTACTTACTGTCTAACAACGTAACCAGCAATATACATAATCTGTCATGTAAATACATTTTAAATGGCAGGTTGTATTTTTTTATATCAATCAAAACAATGGGGGGGAAAAAATTCAAAGGTAGCTCAATACAAAAGTAAATATAAAACATGCAGTATTACAATCAAATAATGTTGACTAAATAAGAGTTAAAATTGTGAACAATACAACACACCATAATACCATTTAAAATTATAATTATTAATTCAGTTTTGAATATTATTTTGTTAAGAAATGAGAATTTAGAGTCAACCATAAACTGACCCTTTCATTAGCTGTTGATGATTTTTCGAACCAGGTAAGGAAATTGTGTGATTAGACTCAACTTACATTAGGATTTTACTTATGTTTTTAAAAAGATTATTGTGCAGGTAATTTGCAGGCTGCTTCTGTATTTTTAGAACCATGGTTGGACGGGAGGGTAGGCTGACAGGATTCTGCCCCTAGTGGTTGCCCGGACTACCACCAGGGCCATCGCGAGAAACTAGGGTCCAGGGGCAAATTATTTGGTTATTAACTACAACTTCTCAAACCCTACAATTTAATAACAATTTTTTTTTTACTGTAAACATTACTGTGTCCATAACTGCAAATGTGACCTGCACGTATTGCGTAACTTGTAAGATTTCCAATGAATTCTTTTATCAATAGACTTGAAATTTTCTATTAGAAAAAATCTTGAAACCAACCGGGCTTCCTCCCCCTTCGCCTTCCTCTCTACTTATAAAAACAGTGACGAGTGCATGTGTCATTGTTTCAAGCCGTTAATGTCAGAATTTTGTGTACGTACTTGTTTAGTGGGAGCTTAATTGGTTTACTGATCTTTGATACACATACCTGAACAGGAAGGTCTCTGGTAATCTATTGAAAATATTATCTAGCTCTTGTCTAGGTGATTTAAATCTCAGTAGCTGCTAACTGAAATGCAATGTCATACATAATATTTTCGTTAAAATGTTGTTTTAGCTTTGGTTTTTTTGTTATTTGCTTTTTTGCTTTAAACTTGGGAAAAGTAATGCTCACTGTAATTGTAAGGAGTCTAAGGCCAGGAGAAAACAATACACAATTCTAGAGGCTCCTTCAGTTCTCTTTTAACAATTTGAAAATTTGAATTTTAACTGAATTATAATAACATAATAAATGTTTTTGATGGCAGTTACAAAAAAAATTACACATGAATTTAAAGTCTACCATCAAGATTAACTAAACTTACTTACTGTACACAAGTGCCAATGTGGTAAATTCTAGTTTCAATATATGTAATAGATTTCATGAATACATGTTTGAATTTTTGGGATACTGTCACAACATGAAAACTTATTGTTTGTATTATTTATTACATGTAAGGATACTCAAATGTTACATGTAATATTTAGGAATGTCAAATTGATATGATAAAATTGTAAATAACCTTTTTGTGAAATATGGCTCATGCGGTGTGGCCCCTATACTCTGCCCCCTAAAACACTGCCCTGGCGGTGCTCGCCGAACAGTCTTCACGTGGTTCTGAAGCCCGACATGTCGTGGCTTGTGGGACGGTCAAGAGCGCGCGACAGCCTCTGCCGCTGTGCGTCAAAGAAAGCCCCAGCTTGCGTGATGCGGCACAGGAGCCAAGGTGAGCAGGTTTTGCTAGAGCAGAAGGCTTGTGGCCCTCTGGGTGTCTGCCTGGCTGTCACCTAATCCTAGCATTTCCTGGAGAGCAGCTTGACTAGCTGTCTTCAAAAGAATTCTTTGAGAAAATAATGGCAGCCAGTTTAATGAACTGAGGTGGAGACAGAGATACTGTTAACTACCTCTTAAAAAGCAGTTCATTTGATCTTAAAGAAGTTTGCAATTTCTAGGAGTTTTTTTTATTGGGAGAAAAAAGATAAACTTGGCTCTAAAAACTACAGACTAAAGTCAGTCCCGAAATAAGACATGAAGTAAGTGGCCTTCACTAAAGTTGCTTGTCTATTGGTCTTTGGGCATCATGTGGCTTAGAGTCTATTGACTATTACTATTAATAATTGAACATATGTGGTCTCAGACAACTCCCCATATGGAAGCAATTTGTTGTTACAAAAATTTGACTACAATAGTGAAAGCAGCAGACTTGTTCTATTTAAGAAAGCCTAAGGTATGGGATATGTCCAGATCAAAAGCCAAAATATTTTATAAAATCTAATGACAGTATTCTGGATTGCAGTTTGTGACTTGCCTAGTGGATAGTGATTGATTGCAACTATCAGTACCTTTAACAGAGCTAGCTGACTTCCATTAATGTAACATATACAAGTAATGAACTTGAAACCTAACATGATATGGAAAAAAGGTCCTCATAAATTACCAATGCCATCCTTGGGTTGTCATTTTGTGTGTTTAATTAGTGAGCCATAGAAAACATTATAGGTCATGCTGAATTGCATCAAAAGTTACTTGCAATATTTTTTTTTGCATATTTGGCATTGTGTGTTGACATGACATGACCCGAACCGCATGATTTTTCGTGTGTGAACTATCAACAATGCATACTCAAAAACAGCCAAAAATATATTCAAAAACTTTTTTTTTTATTTGAAAAGGATGCCATTGTAAGCAACAACTAATACAGTATTGCTATATGCAAGAGAGCAATGGAAGTGTATAGCACATGAGGAAGGAACTTCACATTAGTAAGCAACAGCTTTTGCAATACTGCTACATGCTATAGGGGGTTGGAAGCATATAGGAGAAGGAATGGCAGATGAGTGAGCAACAACTTGTACAGTATTGCTATGAGGAAGAAACTTCACATGAGTAAGCAACAACTTGTGCAATATTGCTATTTGCTAGAGGGAAATGGAAGCGTATAGGTGAAGGAACTGCAGATGAGTAAGCAACAACTTGTGCAATATTGCTAACGAAGGAAGCATTTCGGGGAAGGAAATGGACATAAGTAACTAACATCTTTTGCAGTACTGTGATATGCTATAGGGTGATAGAAGCATGTAGGAGAAGAAACGGTAGATGAGTGAACAACAACTTGTACAGTATTGCTATGAGGAAGGAACTTCACATGAGTAAGCAACAACTTGTGCAATATTGCTATATGCTAGAGGGCTATATGCTAGGTGAAGGAACTGCACATGAGTAAGCAACAACTTGTGCGATATTGCTATACCCTATAGAGCGATGGGAGCCAGCCGGGGAAGGAACTGCAGATGAGCGAACAACAACTTTTAAAGTATTACTACTTGTTAAAGGGTGATAAAGCATATTGGGAAGGACTGCAGATGAGTGAGAAACAGCTTGTGAAGTATTGCTATATGTTAAAGGGTGATAAAGCATATTGGGAAGGACTGCACATGAGTGAGCAACAGCTTGTACAGTATTGCTATATGCTAGAGGGAAGGAAATACGGTAGAGTGACACGTATGTCTGCAGCAGTCGTGTAGCTTGTTGAAAGTGAAAGTCGTGAGGCTGGAACTGTTTCTTGTTGTGAAGAGCTTCCTTGGAGGACCCGATGGCAATGGCCTGAGCCTGAGGTGGGGAGAGGTGGGGAGTAGTGCTAGTTGCAATGCTAGAAATGTCTCAACCAACAAGCGAGGCTGTGAAAGGCTGGCCCGAAAGTTTGTTTAAAAGCATTGAACTATCAAAATTCTGAGAATATTATACGTTTTAAGTTTATGCAGTTTACAAAAATATTATTTTTAGTTGTGATTTGCATTCGCAGAGACATAACACTTAATTTTTCATAAAATTAAAAAAAAATTAAACTATCAACATATCAAAAAAAGTGCAGGAAATAGTGTTGATGACAAAAAGAACTTGAATACTAAACATTTTTCTACTGAAGTCATATCTTATAGTTGAAAACTTTCTTGCATCAGTATTTTTCTATAATACTAATAGTTAATAGAACATTTAAATAAAAATCCAAATATTTAAATGGTTCTGGGTACTAATTTTAAGAATAGTTGTTGAAAAGCTACATTACTTTATTTCATGACAGTGCTATGAAACTAATTTATTTTGTTCCATTTTCAATCCCACATTAACATAGAGTATAATTGTTTACAACTTTAGGAACATCCAGAGATATGTAATGGAAGCCATACAAGCGCCATCTTATGTGTGTTTGATAGATTGATAGAGAAGGCAATGGGATAAAAGCTGGTAGTACTGTAGTGAGTATTTTCCACTGGGGCCCGCATAGCAGTGTTATGGGCTTTTTCAATTATGTTCAGGAATCATGGAAACAGTCTCTGTTTATTTAAAATTGAGTTTTTTTTTTTTTTTTTACTGTACAGTGTCAGACACACACACCTGTACTACATATCAAAAACTAAGCTAGCTGGTTCCGATGTTAAATTAACATTCTTTGTGGTTGATATCTACATGCATTACTTCCACTACTGTTTTTGGGGCTCACTTGAGTACTGTATATTTTCATACTGTTAGTACTGAGATGCACCATGTCTTATGACACAATCATAAACTGCCTTAAATGGTCTGGTCAAGTAAACTGCCTTATTAAGTTAACTTTTCTCTTATATTGCCTTCTTCTCACCCAGCTATCTGTACTGATTCCTTTCAGACGTTTAGCTGTGCAAGTACGGTGCCAGTGATTGCATTTGGTCTTTGGACTGGTCTATGTGGCAGCATATATTTTTGAAATGAAGTTCTAGCACATTAAGTTATTACTATCTTGAGTTTGTTTTTCTAAGTGTTTTACTAAGTCAAGTAGACACTAAAAAATAAGTTTGCTTGTCCTTGTATGTTTAAGTTTAACGAAATGTCTGTAAGAAGTAAATTCCAACATATTCAATAAGCTGAAATGCTTTGTTACTATTATTGTAAAGTTATCAAAATATTATGTAAGTTTTCTTTACTGAAAAAAAATGTAACTCCTAATAATGGTTCACAATGTTATTACCATTAGTTGATAAAATTGGGAGGGTTTTAGTTCTACATGTGAAAAAACATATTAATTTTGTCCTCCATGTTTGTTGTTGCTTGTAGATAGCGAATTTTGCATGATAACAGAACACTATTATTTTCTTAAGTTGCATAGTATATCTTATTATGACTGTTTTTCTTTGGTCCCAGAAATATTTGAAATGATGGATGTACTTATGTCTTGAATTGTTTGTAAAGAACATGTGTGTTAAAAAAAGGTACAGTTTGTTATGTAATAGCAATATAAATACAGTGAATTTTAGCTTTCATTGTGAAATCACTTTGTTTTTCATACTGTTAGTAGTGTCAGCTGAATTGAGCAAGTCACATATTCGGATCAGTATTTTTTCTGAATGTCCTTCAACAAAAATTTATAATTAATACCTATATCTTAATAACAGCATACAAAATAATTCAAGATCAAAAAAGTAAATTTGTCTGCAGCTACTGTTTGTTATTTTGTGTGTCTTACTTTCTAATTGAAATGCATTAGTATGTTGGAAATAAGTGGATGTACGAGTGCAGAAATTGTAAATTACTATAAACACATCTACTTAGTACTCTGGGATATACTGTAGCTATTTAGAAATGTAACCTATAACTGGTGATGGCTTTTAGATTAGGAGCACTTGTCTTAATTCAATCTTTTCACCAAAGACTATTTTTTATAAACAAAATCATGTTTGTGAAGTGTTGTAACTAGCAATCGTACAAACTTTTATCAGCATTTGTGTTAGGACTACTAAGTTAAATTAATTAAATTCACCAAATTATTGGCGACTGTTCATTAAGTGGTAATTGTATGTGATTGCTGTACATTTCTGTGAACAAGTCCACAAATAAAGTTTCCAACAAATTGAGCGCATCCCTCAGTTGTTTTAAATTGATGGAAACAACTGCTTTTGTACTTATATAACATACAATTACAAATTGTACTGTAAGAAAGTCTGTTGTCTTGAACTTTTCAAATGCATACCATTATATTAACATACTAATGTATGTGCTAGAGATATCACTATGTTTAAAAGATGTGAAAACTGTATCATTTTGTTTTTTATTTTAATGTTAATGCAGTATGATACATAATTTTAAGTTTCTGTCACTGTACCAAAAATAAAGGTTGCAGTTTGTTAAATCTTTTGAACCACACATATAATGGCTTTGTTTTACATTCTTGTTGCATCGTAAATTTCTGATATTAATTTGTTTGTCCGCTACATGTACCTTAGGCAGCAATTTGGTTAGTTTTGAGAGTAGTGTGATTGTGTTGTTATTTTTCTGGAAATATTCTAATGGTTTCTTCATCTAAGCGCATGTATTTTATGTATTCTAGTTGAGGAATGGAAAACAAACTGTGGACCATGTGTGATGTCAAGGGAGATCTGTAGTGATGTGGGATGATGAATTATTTCCGGATGTGCATATGATACTGAAATAACAAAGTGGCAATAGTATTTGTTATGCGAGTTAGATTTTCTTAATGCTGTTCATAGTTAAATGGAATTTAAACTGTTATAATAATTTAATTTTTTTAACTTACACTGTAGGTAAGTTTTGTTATATTGTTGCTTATGTATTTTGATGTTTACTAACGTTCAGTGTTGTTACATCAGTGGTTGTTTCTTTAGTTTGCAGATGTGATGCATTTGAGCCTCGGCTGCTTCAGTTAGTTGTGTTCACACTACTCATTTGTAGAATTCAGAATTAAATTATTATTATTTTTATTTATTTATTTTTTTTTTTTTTGCAATATGTAGCTCTTTACTTGCAGTCACAAATAATTTTCAAAAAATAAATCTAGGTTTATTTAAAATGACTATATAATGATTTTGTCCTCTAAGAAAATATGCAATGTTGTTGATCATGCATTTTCCTTCAAGGTCAACTGATACATTATTTCTAGAACTTGTAACTAATGCTGTAATGTTCACTAACAACCAGCTTGATGAATGTGTGGTGAACTCTTAAGGTAAAAGCAACAGTTTTCTGCCACACTTTGTTTTTCTGCCTTTGAGACGAATAAATATTTTTGTGTGAATTTTATTACATTGAGATACTTTAGTAAACGTTTTGTTGGTAGGTTTCCATTAATATGCATCAAGTTTTATCATCATAAAAGATATAAAAGTGTTTTCATATTTGGGACAAATATATTTCAATCATAACAAAAACAAATCTCACAACTTAAATGCTTTTATTTAACAACTTAAGTAACAAACCATACAGCAGTTTATACAGTCATTCAGTAGTATTTTGACCTCAGTATTCAAGGAATGACTCATGCCTGCTCAGCAAGTGCCAAACCATTTGAAGATTGTACTGATTGACTTTTGGATCTCGCCAACTGACAAGGGCACTTTACATGTTTTAAAGAACAGAAAATATTTATTTCATCCAGAAAATATTACAATATTCATATACGTATAATTTTAATGATAAAATAACTAGATTATATTTTTAGTCAAAGGCCCAGACTGCAAGCATAAATTTATATGTAGTGTGGGTGTAAAATATTACCCCGTGCGGGGGCGAACAGCCCACGTCCATCTCTACCTGCACCGCCAGTTACAATCATTGCTTTTCAAACCCAGCTAACCTGACTTCGCCAAGGCTAGTTGCGTAAACACGGTAGAGACGCAAAACTAAATCAAAAGTTTGATTATGTATGCAGTAGGTTATTGCAGCGTTCATACCAATTACTTTATAAGTAAACATTTAAATTTATTCCGGATAAATTATAATACATGAACTACAGACAAGTGGAATAAAATACATAAAAACGACATAAAAGTTACAAATCCTATACGTGACGCCCGGCCGTAGCGATCACGTTACCTGCGGCACAAAAGCCTTGCCTTCGCATAAGTCTAAGTCCTTGCTTCAACACGCATGAGGAGGGGGCGGGGGGGTTGGGGGGGGGGGGGGGAGTCCACACCAAATCTTGGCTACCGTCCCAAAACAACTTCTTCTTCCACCAATAACAAATTAAAGTTTTACTTACAGTAATTCTCGCCGTGCTGTAGAAATTTACCAAAACTGTAGCGGACCCGGGTACCCGGACTGTAGACTGGGCGTAGGTGACACATGTTGCACAGTCAAATGGCCACGGTCGACGCACTTCGGGGCGTGGTGGATTAACACTCGCGACTCACGAAAAGTTTAAAATCGTTGATGGGAAATACGTTGCCTTTCATTCCTAATTATATAAAATATAAACCAGCTGATGCGGGCCGCGGCAACGATAACTCCGCGTAGCAGTCTCCCGGGTTAACATTTCAAAACGATGTGTGGGTCGTGTCCCAACTCCCTTGCACGGAGTTACCTTGGGAACCCATATTCACAACTGACCCGCCGTCGGTCAACGCCCGCAAGCTTCTCCCTGCCTAGAGTCCAAACAGTCCGCTCCCCGCATACGTCACACTCCCGTGACGTCATCCACCTCCCTCCGCTAATTCCCCCTCTTTCATACGTGGACAAGTCCATTCAGCAGAGGTAAATGGCCGCACGGAAAACCACAGTCTTTAATTAAATTTTAACTGAAACTACTGAAGACCTATATAAAAATAAATATGAAAACATTACCTAAAATAATTACGTTAACATTATAATTAAACATAATAAAACATTAAACATAATCACATGAGACACCTGAAGTGTCTCAACCTCCCCGACAAAAAAAAAAAATAAAAAATATGTACTACCCCTTTGAGTTATCTAACTATTAGGTCCGCGTAAAGTAAGTAACACTAAAAGCCACACATAGAAGACGAAGTAAGAAAGACTCAAAAGAGCCGGGAAAGAGAAAAACACAAAACTAAGACACAGATAGCAAAATCGAAATAGCACCAAACAATAACTGTAAAGCGCGACCCATAGCTAATCTCTCCAAAGGTTTTACAAAGAAAATTAAACTGAACTAAAATAATTTAATCCTGGATGTAAATTTAACCATTTCAAAAAAAAAAATACAGCGGCCATGAAACTTTCTTCTCAAAACAATTTTCCACAAACGGCTATAGGTAACTTAGATCAGGGGCGGATTCAAAGGGGGGGAAATGGGGGAAATTTCCCCCCCCAAAAGCCAGTGGCAAAACAAAATGGAAGGCTGTTTTTTTTTATCACCGTACATTCATTTGTCGAAGGATCTGAAAATATTTTTTGTATCAAATATTACTATTTTATGATTTTGTCGAGGAATTTATTACAACTAAATTGGGAACATTGCTTGGTAACAACTGTATAATGATAGCATGTATCTTGAATGGGAAATTTGTGCCTTTTTTTTGGAAGGATTTCTCAATTCGGATGTGGCAACTCTGTTTGATAACTGTAGTGTCTGAGATTGTATCGCGCGCTTTAAAAGAAAACTAGCAGAAAGACAGTGATAGAAAATGTAATAGTGAGTGTTCAGTAAATCATGTTTTTGTGAGGTGTATGGTGGCAAGGATTACTCGAGCATGGTGAGTGTCTCTTAGAATAGCCTACTGTAGCTACACGAATGCCTTTCAGTGAAGTCAACACAAGTTTTTGCGAGATAACAGGCGCAAGTATCTCATCACTAAGTATAGTTTGTTACACCATGACCAGTGTCTCACTTCATGACTTCATCAGCGAACAACTCTGGCTCTCTGGCCCCACAGTCCCAAACAGTAAACTTTCTAAAATTTAAGAAAAATTATTTATTCAAATACTCTAACTTTCGAAAATTATAAAAAATCAAAAACAATAAGCAGAAGCAAACCTAACTGTTATGAAAAGATTTGAATTAATTAAAACAAATAAAATAACATCTGAAGTTAATAATATTTTTACCAGTATGTTTAATACACCAACCACAGTTACAAACTGTTTAAAAAGTCTCATCTGGCGAATATTAAATTGTAACCTAGCTAAGAAATCCGCATGCAAATAATTTCTTAGTCAAATGCAAAAAAAAAAACTATTAAATGTGCATTTATAAAGTAATAATTAATAAAAAAAGGGAAGTCAGCAGAATAAAACTAAACTGTGATACAAAGTCAAAGGTGACCATGTATTTTATAAATATTAAAAAGCATTAGAAATATAATAGTTTATATAAAGACCTTAAAACAACTACATCCAAAGCATTACAAATATTAAAACACTCCATCGTTTCATATTCTAACATCAAAGACACATTTAAATTGCTCGCAGTAAGCGACATTTTATAACTGTTTTCTTACTCTTCACAAATTACCACAGTCTAATACTGTCACAAAATTATGTATATGATATGTGCGGATTTATACAGTTAACCCAAACATGTTTAATGCTGTGAGTAGTATAACATAGCCGGTCCGAGATCTGGGTTCTGGGTGTGGATTGAAGATTGTCGTCCGCCATCTTGGATTTGTGACGTCACGGCGGTAAAAATTCCTCAAAAGTCCTCAAAAACGACTCAAAATGACTCAAAATTTCCCGTTTTAAGAAAAAATTCCCGATTTTCGAGGGAAAAATTCCCGTTTCGAGGGAAAATTTCCCGTTTTATTCCTTAAAAATCCCAGCGGCTGAAAATTCCTAAAACTGGCTTAAGCATCCTTAACTCAAGCCAACGTTAAGCCATTTATAGGATTATGACGTCACCGCTGCAGTTTCCATTACGCCTGCCATCTTTAAATTTACTATCCAATTTTAATGAAATAGAAAATTTTTTAAAATTTATAAAAAAATTCAATTAATAAAATTTTAATAAAAAATATTTAAAAAACATACATTAACGACACGGAGCTCGGAGTCCTCGGTTCAAACCCGGTGAGGGCGAAAAAAAATTAAAAATGGCGACCGATTCTTCCACCACGGAAGTCACCTACAGACTAACCTACCACCACCAATAACAAGGTCATCTAGTGTGATGACATGTCCGCCATCTTGTCTTCGTCTGCTGGTAGCCATCATCATCTTGTTATCGTCGGCGAGAGTGCGCTGACGCCATGTTAGTTTAATTCTTATCCGCTAGAGTGCAGTAATCATTTATTACGGAGGTGCCCCCGCGCCATCTTGAAATTCGGCCGCCATCTTGAAATCATGTAATAATGTAGCTACAAAAGCGGGAAAAATTCCAAAATTCATTAAATAAATCACTCATTAATTTACATATTGATTCGATCCGCTCCAGTCCTCTGTTCGATACCCGATCGATGCAATAATGTTTAATTTAATGTAAAAAATAATAATTTCAATAAACCATGTTCAACATTCTTAAAGAGACTCTAAATCCTCTACGACCATCATCCTATCAGACATCAAGACCACCATATTGGAAATGTGTAATTTTAATGCTAGAGATCCGGGAAAAAGTTCAGAAATCATTAAATAAATTTCCGATCAATATACTGATTAATTAGATCGACTAAGGTCCTTGGTACGATCTAGGATGATGCAAAAAAAATTAAATATAACATCAATTTAACATAATACTAACAGGTTCGAGGAATTAAACACCGCAAGTTCTTTTACAAACATAATATTTATTACATAATTTCTATTCTACTACAGGATCACTTACGAAAGCCAGCAATCTTATAATCATTTAGTTCCGCAGCGGTGTGAAATGACTAATTCTTAGCTCCAATCGGTTTATACTAGACAGAGTCCAGCCAGAACCTTTACAGACATAGTCCACCTCTTCTTGACAGAGTTTCTGGATACCGTTTTTAACAGTTTGCTTCACATCGTTAGAACTGTAAATTACTGCAGCCGATGTCTTGAATGCACACTTCTTCACTTTGTCATCGAACGGATATGGCTTTCCACATATACAGTCCAACCACAAGTTATATTTCAAAGGTCCGTTATTGACTACATCATCAGTAAGCTCATTGATTATCTTCTGTCTGATATCGTCAAGAAAATTACAAATGTCCTTCGACTCACCGAACGTATTTAGATAATAGTAGTCTTTCAACGTTCCACGAAATGCAGACTGCGCCAAGTATAAGACATTATCGTTCACTTGTAATGCTCCGAACACAGTCTTAGGTTTAGTTCCATGTTCAGACGTCATAACAATCGGTTGCTGGACATTGTTTTTTTTTTGGTTATACGCTTTCGTGTCTCCAATCTAAAGCGAGGAGTCGAAATGTCGGCAGGTAGTTCAGCAGTAGGAGCACAGACTCCACCTTTACATTTTTTCGCATGATGTCGCAAACTGTCAATTCGAGTAAACCATTTAAGGCACTCATCACATCGAAACTTCATGCGAGAAGGATTCTTCGTGCATTTGCTCCGCTCATGTCTTCGTGCATCATGGGAAAATACGAACGACGTATCACAGTAGCTGCAAGGATACCGTGGTGATGAAGACGATCCTTTCAGACCCGATCCAGATACAGGCGTTGCAACAGTAGTACCATTTCCAGGCATTCTCTTATGCACATCGATGCATCGTTGTTGCGACGAAACCTTTACTTTCTGCCGCACAGCAGGACCTTTGCATGCCTTCATGTGCGTTTTCATATTATCTTTTCTGGCAAACTGCTTATGACATTTCTCACAAACAGACATTTTACGATATAGGTTCTTGACACATTCGCTCCTCTCGTGTCGCCGAGCATTGCTGTTGTTTGAGAAAATCTTGTCGCAGTAACAGCACCGATGTTCGCTAGTTGTCATATCAGCATCCATTGAAGTCTCCATCGAGGTCGTATCGTCGATCGTCGTGGTTTCCTGCACATCCAGCTCAGTAGTCATTAAGCTATCTTCTGCTGGTGGTATCACATCTGTTGAAATCTCCTCCAATGTTGACGTCGTCGTCGTTGCCAACGAGATCTGCTCCACCATTGTCGTCGCTGACGTCAAGGTTCCCGTAGACGATGATACAACGTCCATCGAGTTCGGCGTTAAAGTCGGTAAAGATGCCATCGAGTTCTCAAGAACAGGTAATTATGCGACTTATGTACCAGATGAAATAATCTAGGTGATCCTTACACCGTCGTTGACAGTAACAAACTGAGCGACCTGCTGTCTAGGACTAGCTTATATACATGCACCGGATGGAATAATACGCTAGTCAAATCAAGAATCATTTACAATAATACTACAGTCAAAACAACATTAAAAATAGAAGGACCATCAACGAAAAGGCAGCACATTTGGAAGCACCGACAACGAAAAGGCAGCACATTTGGAAGCACCGCCAACGTAAAGGAAGCACATTTGGAAGCACCGACAAAGAAAAGGCAGCACCGCCAACGAAAAGGAAGCACATTTGGAAGCACCGACAACGTAAAGGCAGCACCGCCAAAGAAAAGACAGCACATTTGGAAGCACCGACAACGAAAAGGAAGCACCATCAACGAAAAGGCCGCACCGCCAACGAAAGGGAAGCACATTTGGAAGCACCGACAAAGAAAAGGCAGCACCGCCAACGAAAAGGAAGCACATTTGGAAGCACCGACAAAGAAAAGGCAGCACCGCCAACGAAAAGGCACCACATATAGAAGCACCAACATCTAAAAGACAGCACCGCCATCGAAAAGGCAGCACATTTTGGAAGCACCAACAACGAAAAGGCAGCACCGTCATCGTAAAGGCACGGACCGCAAAACCGGGTCATGTCAATATCAGACATATAGACCATGAACTCAGTACACACAGGAAAAAGGAATGTACACGCAGGAAAACGGAACGTACACGCTGGAAAACGGAATGTACACGCAGGAAAACGGAATATACACACAGGAAAACGGAATTTACACTCAGGAAAACGGAACATACACGCAGGAAAAACGGAATGTACGCGCAGGAAAAGGGAAGGTACACGCAGTAAAACGGAACGTACACGCAGGAAAAACGGAACGTACACCCAGGAAAAACGGAATGTACCCGCAGGAAAAACGGAACGTACACGCAGGAAAACGGAAGGTACACGCAGGAAAACGGAATGTACACGCAGGAAAACGGTAGGTACACGCAGGAAAACGGATCGTACACGCAGGAAAACGGAATATACACACAGGAAAAGGGAATTTACACTCAGGAAAACGGAAGGTACACGCAGTAAAACGGAACGTACACGCAGGAAAAACGGAACGTACACGCAGGAAAAACGGAACGTACACGCAGGAAAACGGAAGGTACACGCAGGAAAACGGAAGGTACACGCAGGAAAACGGATCGTACACGCAGGAAAACGGAATGTTCACGCAGGAAAACGGAATTTACACGCAGGAAAACGGAACGTACACGCAGGAAAAACGGAACGTACACGCAGGAAAAACGGAACGTACACGCAGGAAAACGGAAGGTACACGCAGGAAAACGGAACGTACACGCAGGAAAACAGAACGTACACGCAGGAAAACGGAATGTACACGCAGGAAAACGGAACGTACACGCAAAAAAATGGAACGTACACGCAGGAAAACGGAACGTACACGCAGGAAAACGGATCGTACACGCAGGAAAACGGAACGTACACGCAGGAAAACGGAATTTACACACAGGAAAACAGAAAGTACACGCAGGAAACCGAACGTACACGCAGGAAAACGGAACGTACACGCAGGAAAAACGGAACGTACACACAGGAAACGGAACGTACACGCAGGAAACGGAATGATCACAGGCTCCAAAATTCATTGGCTCCAATATTCATTGACTCCAATATTCATTGGCTCCAATATTCATTTACTCCAATATACATTGACTCCAATATTCATTGGCTTCAATATTCATTGGCTCCATCAGTCATTGTCACCAACAGTCTTTTGGTTCCAAAAGTCTTTTGGCTCTAAATATATTTGGCTAGAATTCTTCGAGTCTAAGAGACTATGAGGCCACATGGCTACGAGTCTAAAATGATCTAGATATTTTCGAGTTATACACGGCTTGCGAGGCTAGAGCTACGAAGCTTCTAGTTCACAAGTTTACGTGACTGCGAGGATACAGGACTACTAGTCTACATGAGTACTTGACTACGAAGCTACTCGTCTACAAGGCTCCAATTACTACATTTGTCTTCGACGGAATTTTCTCTTTTACTACATCTGCTCCATCACCATTATGTTATAAGATTACAAGGCTACTTGCTTACGTAGCTTCAAGTCTACGAGGCTCCAATGCATCATGACTACGAGACTACGAGCCATGAGGTTACGAGACTATGCGATTGCAAGTCTTCAAGGTTACGTGATCCCGAGGCTATAGGACTACCAAGCTTCCAGAACGTATGGTTACGAGACTGCATGACTAATTGGCGGCGAGGCTACGAAACTTCATGTCTCTAACTGACTACAATAGCACTATTCAGTGGTGAGAGTTAATTTATCTCATGCAAAGGTACTTGCTGCAAGCAGTTCCGCTTTTTAACATCAGATGACGTCACGTTTTGCTTGCAGGTAAAATAATATTTATTTTATGCGGGATGCTCACTATCGATCGCATAAGAAGGATGGCTTCGTTAGTCTCCAAGGAGAAGGAAGTTCGTCCTTCCTGCTAGTGCTTCTCAGATTTCTCACGGTCCACCATCTTGGATTGCGACATTACGGCGATCATCTTTGATGGGTGTGACCTTGACCTTTGACCGAAACCGCAGGAGTGATCGCAAGCACTCGGATTAATCATCAAAATATTGATAAGAATAATCAGGAGCACACGGAGAAAACCATCATAATATTGGCAAGAATAATCAGGAGCACACAGAGAAAAACGACACACGTTTTCTTTGATATCATAAAATTACAGAAAAAAATATTTAAAATAAAAATAAATTAATAAAAAATTTAAAATAAAAACAAAAAATACATAAACAGATTCTGCTAGCTTGTAAACTTATCATTCTTGAGCAAAGATAGAGTTCTAGTCCAAGCCAGAATTTTATGTATTTTTTGTTTTTATTTTAAATTTTTTATTAATTTATTTTTATTTTAAATATTTTTTTCTGTAATTTTATGATATCAAAGAAAACGTGTGTCGTTTTTCTCTGTGTGCTCCTGATTATTCTTGCCAATATTATGATGGTTTTCTCCGTGTGCTCCTGATTATTCTTATCAATATTTTGATGATTAATCCGAGTGCTTGCGATCATTCCTGCGGTTTCGGTCAAAGGTCAAGGTCACACCCATCAAAGATGATCGCCGTAACGTCGCAATCCAAGATGGTGGACCGTGAGAAATCTGAGAAGCACTAGCAGGAAGGACGAACTTCCTTCTCCTTGGAGACTAACGAAGCCATCCTTCTTATGCGATCGATAGTGAGCATCCCGCATAAAATAAATATTATTTTACCTGCAAGCAAAACGTGACGTCATCTGATGTTGAAAAGCGGAACTGCTTGCAGCAAGTACCTTTGCATGAGATAAATTTACTCTCACCACTGAATAGTGCTATTGTAGTCAGTTAGAGACATGAAGTTTCGTAGCCTCGCCGCCAATTAGTCATGCAGTCTCGTAACCATACGTTCTGGAAGCTTGGTAGTCCTATAGCCTCGGGATCACGTAACCTTGAAGACTTGCAATCGCATAGTCTCGTAACCTCATGGCTCGTAGTCTCGTAGTCATGATGCATTGGAGCCTCGTAGACTTGAAGCTACATAAGCAAGTAGCCTTGTAATCTTATAACATAATGGTGATGGAGCAGATGTAGTAAAAGAGAAAATTCCGTCGAAGACAAATGTAGTAATTGGAGCCTTGTAGACGAGTAGCTTCGTAGTCAAGTTCTCATGTAGACTAGTAGTCCTATATCCTCGCAGTCACGTAAACTTGTGAATTAGAAGCTTCGTAGCTCTACCCTCGCAAGCCGTGTATAACTCGAAAATATATTAGATCATTTTAGACTCGTAGCCATGTGGCCTCATAGTCTCTTAGACTCGAAGAATTCTAGCCAAATATATTTAGAGCCAAAATACTTTTGGAACCAAAAGACTGTTGGTGACAATGACTGATGGAGCCAATGAATATTGAAGCCAATGAATATTGGAGTCAATATATATTGGAGTAAATGAATATTGGAGCCAATGAATATTGGAGTCAATGAATATTGGAGCCAATGAATTTTGGAGCCTGTGATCATTCCGTTTCCTGCGTGTACGTTCCGTTTCCTGTGTGTACGTTCCGTTTTTCCTGCGTGTACGTTCCGTTTTCCTGCGTGTACGTTCGGTTTCCTGCATGTACTTTCTGTTTTCCTGTGTGTAAATTCCGTTTTCCTGCGTGTACGTTCCGTTTTCCTGGTTGTACGTTCCGTTTTCCTGCGTGTACGTTCCGTTTTCCTGCGTGTACGTTCCGTTTTCCTGCGTGTACGTTCCGTTTACCTGCGTGTACCTTCCGTTTTCCTGCGTGTACGTTCCGTTTTCCTGCGTGTAAATTCAGTTTTCCTGCGTGTACGTTCCATTTTCCTGCGTGAACATTCTGTTTTCCTGCGTGTACGTTCCGTTTTTCCTGCGTGTACGTTCCGTTTTTCCTGCGTGTACGTTCCGTTTTACTGCGTGTACCTTCCGTTTTCCTGCGCGTACATTCCGTTTTTCCTGCGTGTACGTTCCGTTTTCCTGAGTGTAAATTCCCTTTTCCTGTGTGTATATTCCGTTTTCCTGCGTGTACGATCCGTTTTCCTGCGTGTACATTCCGTTTTCCTGCGTGTACCTTTCGTTTTCCTGCGTGTACGTTCCGTTTTTCCTGCGGGTACATTCCGTTTTTCCTGCGTGTACGTTACGTTTTTCTGCGTGTACGTTCTGTTTTACTGCGTGTACCTTCCCTTTTCCTGCGCGTACATTCCGTTTTTCCTGCGTGTATGTTCCGTTTTCCTGAGTGTAAATTCCGTTTTCCTGTGTGTATATTCCGATTTCCTGCGTGTACATTCTGTTTTCCTGAGTGTAAATTCTGTTTTCCAGCGTGTACGTTCCGTTTTGCTGCGTGTACATTCCTTTTTCCTGTGTGTACTGAGTTCATGGTCTATATGTCTGATATTGACATGACCCGGTCATGCGGTCCGTGCCTTTACGATGACGGTTCTGCCTTTTCGTTGTTGGGGCTTCCAAAATGTGCTGCCTTTTCGATGGCGGTGCTGTCTTTTAGATGTTGGTGCTTCTAAATGTGGTGCCTTTTCGTTGGCGGTGCTGCCTTTTCTTTGTCGGTGCTTCCAAATGTGCTTCCTTTTCGTTGGCGGTGCTGCCTTTTCTTTGTCGGTGCTTCCAAATGTGCTTCCTTTTCGTTGGCGGTGCGGCCTTTTCGTTGATGGTGCTTCCTTTTCGTTGTCGGTGCTTCCAAATGTGCTGTCTTTTCTTTGGCGGTGCTGCCTTTTCGTTGTCGGTGCTTCCAAATGTGCTTCCTTTTCGTTGGCGGTGCTGCCTTTTCTTTGTCGGTGCTTCCAAATGTGCTTCCTTTTCGTTGGCGGTGCTGCCTTTTCTTTGTCGGTGCTTCCAAATGTGCTGCCTTTTCGTTGTCGGTGCTGCCTTTTCGTTGTCGGTGTTTCCAAATGTGCTGCCTTTTCGTTGATGGTCCTTCTATTTTTAATGTTGTTTTGACTGTAGTATTATTGTAAATGATTCTTGATTTGACTAGCGTATTATTCCATCCAGTGCATGTATATAAGCGAGTCCTAGACAGCAGGTCGCTCAGTTTGTTACTGTCAACGACGGTGTAAGGATCACCTAGATTATTTCATCTGGTACATAAGTCGCATAATTACCTGTTCTTGAGAACTCGATGGCATCTTTACCGACTTTAACGCCGAACTCGATGGACGTTGTATCATCGTCTACGGGAACCTTGACGTCAGCGACGACAATGGTGGAGCAGATCTCGTTGGCAACGACGACGACGTCAACATTGGAGGAGATTTCAACAGATGTGATACCACCAGCAGAAGATAGCTTAATGACTACTGAGCTGGATGTGCAGGAAACCACGACGATCGACGATACGACCTCGATGGAGACTTCAATGGATGCTGATATGACAACTAGCGAACATCGGTGCTGTTACTGCGACAAGATTTTCTCAAACAACAGCAATGCTCGGTGACACGAGAGGAGCGAATGTGTCAAGAACCTATATCGTAAAATGTCTGTTTGTGAGAAATGTCATAAGCAGTTTGCCAGAAAAGATAATATGAAAACGCACATGAAGGCATGCAAAGGTCCTGCTGTGCGGCAGAAAGTAAAGGTTTCGTCGCAACAACGATGCATCGATGTGCATAAGAGAATGCCTGGAAATGGTACTACTGTTGCAACGCCTGTATCTGGATCGGGTCTGAAAGGATCGTCTTCATCACCACGGTATCCTTGCAGCTACTGTGATACGTCGTTCGCATTTTCCCATGATGCACGAAGACATGAGCGGAGCAAATGCACGAAGAATCCTTCTCGCATGAAGTTTCGATGTGATGAGTGCCTTAAATGGTTTACTCGAATTGACAGTTTGCGACATCATGCGAAAAAATGTAAAGGTGGAGTCTGTGTTCCTACTGCTGAACTACCTGCCGACATTTCGACTCCTCGCTTTAGATTGGAGACACGAAAGCGTATAACCAAAAAAAAAACAGATGTCCAGCAACCGATTGTTATGACTTCTGAACATGGAACTAAACCTAAGACTGTGTTCGGAGCATTACAAGTGAACGATAATGTCTTATACTTGGCGCAGTCTGCATTTCGTGGAACGTTGAAAGACTACTTTTATCTAAATACGTTCGGTGAGTCGAAGGACATTTGTAATTTTCTTGACGATATCAGACAGAAGATAATCAATGAGCTTACTGATGATGTAGCAACAAACGGACCTTTGAAATATAACTTGTGGTTAGACTGTATATGTGGAAAGCCATATCCGTTCGATGACAAAGTGAAGAAGTGTGCATTCAAGACATCGGCTGCAGTAATTTACAGTTCTAACGATGTGAAGCAAACTGTTAAAAACGGTATCCAGAAACTCTGTCAAGAAGAGGTGGACTATGTCTGTTAAGGTTCTGGCTGGACTCTGTCTAGTATAAACCGATTGGAGCTAAGAATTAGTCATTTCACACCGCTGCGGAACTAAATGATTATAAGATTGCTGGCTTTTGTAAGTGATCCTGTAGTAGAATAGAAATTATGTAATAAATATTATGTTTGTAAAAGAACTTGCGGTGTTTAATTCCTCGAACCTGTTACTATTATGTTAAATTGATGTTATATTTAATTTTTTTTGCATCATCCTAGATCGTACCAAGGACCTTAGTCGATCTAATTAATCAGTATATTGATCGGAAATTTATTTAATGATTTCTGAACTTTTTCCCGGATCTCTAGCATTAAAATTACACATTTCCAATATGGTGGTCTTGATGTCTGATAGGATGATGGTCGTAGAGGATTTAGAGTCTCTTTAAGAATGTTGAACATGGTTTATTGAAATTATTATTTTTTACATTAAATTAAACATTATTGCATCGATCGGGTATCGAACAGAGGACTGGAGCGGATCGAATCAATATGTAAATTAATGAGTGATTTATTTAATGAATTTTGGAATTTTTCCCGCTTTTGTAGCTACATTATTACATGATTTCAAGATGGGGGCCGAATTTTAAGATGGCGTGGGACACCTCCGTAATAAAAGATTACTGCACTCTAGCGGATAAGAATTAAACTAACATGGCGTCAGCGCACTCTCGCCGACGATAACAAGATGATGATGGCTACCAGCAGACGAAGACATGATGGCGGACATGACATCATACTAGATGACCTTGTTATTGGTGGTGGTAGGTTAGTCTGTAGGTAACTTCCGTGGTGAAAGTATCGGTCGCCATTTTTAATTTTTTTTCGCCCTCACCGGGTTCGAACCGAGGACTCCGAGCTCCGTGTCGTTAACGTATGTTTTTTAAATATTTTTTATTAAAATTTTATTAATTGATTTTTTTTATAAATTTTAAAAAATTTTCTATTTCATTAAAATTGGATAGTAAATTTAAAGATGGCGGGCATAACGGAAACTGCAGCGGTGACGTCATAATCCTATAAATGGCTTAACGTTGGCTTGAGTTAAGGATGCTTAAGCCAGTTTTAGGAATTTTCAGCCGCTGGGATTTTTAAGGAATAAAACGGGAAATTTTCCCTCGAAACGGGAATTTTTCCCTCGAAAATCGGGAATTTTTTCTTAAAACGGGAAATTTTGAGTCATTTTGAGTCATTTTTGAGGACTTTTGAGGAATTTTTACCGCCGTGACGTCACAAATCCAAGATGGCGGACGACAATCTTCAATCCACACCCAGAACCCAGATCTCGGACCGGCTATGTTATACTACTGCTGTGTCTCGCGCAAGTTCATTAAATTAGGGGCCTACCGCCTACATAAATTTGCGGGTATGTTGTATACTCGAGTGTTCCACCAAACTAAAGATATTATTGTCAGCTGCTGAAGTTATATCCACTAGGGGTTGGTAAAATAATATATCGCAAATACTTAACACCTGTTTAAAATTACACATTACACTCGTGTCCAAGCTAATTTGTCGTGAAGGAGCTAGCTCAAAATAGGCATGGCAAAAGTGCAACAAATTGCCAAACACTTTCTTGTGTTGGTTTCACTGTTTTACAGAAACTCAAAATGTTGATTTGCAACATTCTTTTGTACTAGTTTATGATTTTTTTTTTCCAAACAGGCTGTTCAACAAGGAGGAAAACAAATCTTGCTATCTTCTTTCTTTGGGCCACCTCAGAAGAAGTCACGTGTGGAAGTGAATTCTGAGGATGCCTCAGAATCAGTTGAGCAGCCCACTGATTTTAATTGTGGTAAAACACACAATGATATTGTTTTGGAAAATGATTTTACATCGATTATCAATAATGATGAGAAAGTTACATCATCTTCAAGCTCTTCTGACCAATATCATATCCAAAAGCCTTATCCAGATGATGTTAACAATGGCATATTACATTCAGCATTACTTAGCTCTTCGTCTTCTGTTGGAAGTGTTTCTAGTGACATTGGCCACTTTATTGGAGGAAATATTGATGACTACACTAAGTCCGTTCTGCTAAAAAAATCCGTGGCAACCACCAGAATCTTATGTGTTTCCACATTCCACCCGTGTTGTCTCTGGAAAGCCTGTGCGGAATTTTGTGAGGCGGAGTCATCTGCAAACCTACAAAGAATGGCTGGTTCTATCAGATGTAAAAAAAGGTCTGTTTTGTAAATATTGTCCATGGTTTACAACTAGGAATGAAGGTGGGTACTGCAGAAATGTTCCCCTCGAAACTCTAGTTACAGAACCTCTTACAAATTTTAAAAATTTGATTGGAGCTAAAGGTTACTTGGAACAACATGCAAGCCATCAATACCATATGACTGCAGTTGCCATGGGGTAGAACTTCCTTAAGACATATCATAATCCTTGCTCCGAGGTAGTAAGTCTTGTCAAATAACAACATTTGGAAGAGGCTGAGGAAAATCGGAAAAAAACTACTACCGATTGTGAAAACAGTTATACTACTTGGAAGGCAAAATATTCCTTTCCGTGGTCATCGGGATGATGGTCCACTTACTACCGATGCTCCATCTCATAATGAAGGAAATTTTCGGGCAATGCTTCGTTTTCGAGTGGATGCTGGAGATAAACTACTTGAAAATCACATTAAAACTGCTCATTTTAATGCTACATATATCAGCAAAACTGTGCAAAACGAGCTTATTGACTGCTGTGGACTAGACATATTAGATAAAATTCTCAAGAGAGTAAGATTATCTGGGTTTTATGCTATTATATTTGACGAAACCAGTGACATGTCAAATAAATCCCAAGTGAGTCTTGTCCTTCACTATGTACATATTGGTCAGAACACGGTTGTAAGGGAAGATTTTGTTTCATTTATAGATGCATTTGGTGATATGTCTGAAACCACAGCTCTCCAAACAAACAACAAATTTCCAATACTTGAGAATGGTATCGAAGATAATTCAACAAACAATCCAGTCAGAACGGCCACTGAAGAACTGTCTCTTACAGGAAAGTCACTAGGTCAAATTATTATCAGGAAAATAAAATCATTGCAGCTTCTTCCCCTCCAGTGTGTAGCAATTGGTACTAATGGCTGCTCTGTCATGTTATCAGAAGATAGAGGTGCAGTAAAGGAAATGCAGAGTTTGACAACCAATGCTGTGGAAATGCCATGTTACAATCACAAACTTAACAATTCTCTATCTCAGTCTTCAAAGATACATGTGGTCCAAAATGCAGTGGGTATCATGAAAGAAACTATTTCTTTCTTTTCTTTTCCAAAATGCAGTAAAACTCTTCTTCAATTTCTTGGGGAAAAAACTAGCTCATTTATCAGATACAAGTTGGGTCGAACGACATGACAGTGTACTTCAGTTTGTTTTTGATGTGCCAGAAATAATAGAATCTCTCGAGAAGATTTCTAGCTGGAAAGACAAAACTGTAGCTGGAAAAGTAGCATCACTTATAGCTGCTCTATGTGAAAGTAAATTTTTGGTTGTTGTCTTCTGCCTCAGTAATGTTCTGGCCCTTACACTTCCTTTGAGCAAACTTCTTCAAAAAGAAACACTTGACCTTGTACATGCTTCTAAGAGCATTACAAATGTTATTTCGGTCTTAGAGACTCGTCGTGCGGATTGTGACAGTTACTTCAAAGAAATTTATGCAGAGACAGAGAAAATGGCAGAGAAACTTAATGTTGAGCTTCGGAAACCCAGGACTGTTGGGCGACAGGTTCATCGCAGTAACTACCCGGTACCAGTAGAGTCGCAATCTGTAAAGGATTATTACAGAATTTCAGTATTCATACCACTTCTAGATGGCATATTACAAGATATCAAGACAAGATTTTCTTCTAAAGTCCTTGATATATTTAGACTCCCAGTTCTACTTCCACAGTTGATAGTGAACACAACCTTAGCTGAAATAAACGATTCAATTCGGTTCCTGGTAAACAAGTTTTCTCAATTACTAGAGGGCACCAAAGAAATTCAGCTAATAAAGTTAAAAGGTGAAATTTTTCACTGGCAGCAGACATGGAAAACTGAAAAAGCTAGGTGTGCCGAACTTCCCAAAACAGCTATTGATGCACTAGCTGCTTGTGACAAGGACATATACAACATTATTTATACACAGCTTCATGTTCTTTGCACATTTCCAGTCAGCAATGCCAGTGCAGTGAGAACTTTCTCAACGTTACGTCGCACCAAAACGTGGCTCCGAACTACAATGATTGAGAGACGACTTGAGGGTCTCGCTCTTCTCCATAATCATTATGACATACCAGTGTACCCTTTTCACGTGATTGAGCGTTTCTCAAAATCTGGCAAACGCCGTATCTTTCTCTAATTATATATTTTTACTTAATGATGATTCTTAAATTGCAATATGATGCAAAATAATTTATTTCATATGCTTTTATTCAGCATATATTACATGTTCTATGTCATGTCATATTTATACAACGAATATTATTACATTAATATAAAATAATACTCAATAAACAGTGTATATTACATTAATTAAAGTGTTTTTATTCAAAACCAGCTCAATCTATTTTTAAAGATTTACGGAAATTACCAAACATATTTTACAGTCAAAAAACATGGTTTAATTTTTTTTATATATTTTTTTATTGGAAACGAGGAAGGTCTCTAAGAATTTAAAATTGCAGTACTTCAAATTAGCTAGATTTTGTAAGTAGCCAGTTTTGAAGTAATCCAGTTAGATAACCAATTTTTTTCATGAATAATTTGCAATTCCTCCCACTTCATTTCCCCATGACTTTGTAAATGCCCCAAGTATTACATTCTACTTGAGATAAATTGTTCCAGTAATAAAAAATTTTGCTTACTAATTTTGATATTTAATTTTTTAAAATTAATTTTTGATTTTTTTCATCTGGTTGGTATTATTATATGCCTATGTTATATTCTATAACAATTATTTTATGCCCAGGATTCCATAAGAACCATGTTGTCAATACCGTTCAATGTTCTTCGGGCACCAGTTCCCCCCCCCCCCCCCCCCCAAAACTGATCACTGGATCCGCCCCTGACTTAGATAAACGTCTAATACACACTAAATTTATTAGAGTCCAAAAATCCAGCTACCTGCCAAAATTACGGCAAACATTACAATATGTAAATATAAAAGACTCCCTAAAACACTTTCAAAAATTACAAAATATATTCTTACAATCATAAATTAAATATAAATATAGATATAAATGTATATAAATTTTCTCACTTATTTACATCACAACTCCTTTATGTCAATTAGAAACCAATTTACATTCGGACTACCCCCGACAATAGGGCTTCAACTGCGAAAGGTGAGCCTTTTTCACCCGGAAATGGTTCCCACATTCTTCTAACAAAACGGTAACGGGCCCCAAAAATTTCTTAATTACATTAGGACCCCCAAAGGCATACAACAATTTCGCCGTCTTACGCTTTCCTTTATCGCTAAGATGGTGCTCCCTACACAAAACTTCCTGGTTTACTGTAAACGGATTTGGCGACCGCCCTTTATTGTATTGACCCCTAACTACCTCCTTACTCTTTTCCAAATTCATCGCGACATCTACCCACGCTTCTTCCAACTTACGCGGGCTATGAATTAACAAATTCTCTGGCGAAATGCCCCACACATTTAATAGGGGATGGCAGATGTCTCGCCCCAAGAATATTAACGCTGGCGTAAATCCAGTAGCCCCATGCTTGGTCATATTAAAAGCCATATTTAAAAAAATTAAAGGCTCATCCCATTTTTGATGGTCTTTCTCACTAAAGATGGTCATTGCTATTTTCACATTTTTATTTACCCTTTCAACAATATTTGGGTTCGGATAATAGGGACTCGTTTTAATGTGTTTAATACCCCAATTAAGACACATGCTTTGAAACAGCTGACTACAAAAATAACTGGCGTTATCCGTTACAACCTGTTCGGGCCCACCAAACAAACTCCACACCTTCTCCACAAGGGCTTTTATAATCTGGCTACTTTTCATATCCCTCAACGGCAAAAATACACAATATTTACTAAAACCATCAACCAAAATTAACAAACAACTATTCCCTTTCGTCGACCTGGGTAAATGACCGAAAACATCTAAAAATACCCTCTGCCAGGGGCGCGTAATACTTTCCACACTATGGTACCCAACTTTACTATTTTGAGGTTGTTTCGCCAACTGGCAGGAGACACATCCTTTAACATATTTTCTTACGTCCTCTTTAATGGTAGGCCAATAAAAATTATCATAAATTTTGTCTAAGGTTTTATCGACGCCGTTGTGAGCTCCAACTTGCGAGTCATGGAAATAACGCATCAACATATTGACCAACACACGTGGCACATACAACCTTCTCTTTCCCCCTTTACTGTAGTGCAGTTTTTCATTATGAATCTCAAAATTTTTGTATTGGGGGAGTTGAATGTTTTCCCGGATTTTTCCTACCTCCTCATCTTTCTCTTGCCATTCCTTTAAATCGACAAAACCCTCTGGGAAATTTCCTAATACATTACAACCATCAAAATTCTCCTCACTCTCTTTGTCTAACCTTTTACCTACTTCATCAATCTCCTCGGCATTATACATACGCGATAGCGCATCCGCTACCACATTCTCAGATCCTTTTACATGCTTGATTTTAAAATTAAATCTACTTAAGCGCATTACCCACCTCCCAATCTTACCCAACTGACGGGGGTGGGTAAACAGCCACGTTAATGCCTGATTGTCGGTGCACAAATCAAACTCTGCGTGCTCTAAAAACGTCTCTAATCTCTCCAAGGCATAAATACAGGCCAGCGCCTCCTTTTCATACATGCTGTACTTCTGTTCATGTTGGTTTAGGGTACGACTGATGTACATTATAGGTTGCATTCCCAGGGGGCCTTCCTGCAATAATACTCCTCCCAAAGCCAAACTTGAGGCATCAACCTGCACCACAAACCTCTTTTCAAAATCGGGCAAGGATAAAACAGGCGGGCTTGAAATTGCTATTTTGAGTGTTTTAAACGCCTTTTCTTGTTCCTCCCCCCCACTCAAAGGATATCCCTTTCTTTTTTAAGTTATTTAAGGGGGCACAAAGTTCCGAATAATTCGGGATGAACCGGCTAAAAAACCCAATCATCCCCAAAAATCTCATAACCCCTTTAACATTTTTTGGAGGAGGATAACTGACAATAGGCAAGATTTTCAAAGGATCCATCACTAATTTACCCTCACCAATGATGAAACCTAAAAAGTGTATTTGCCGCTTTGCCCAACAAATTTTTTCAGGATTTAGGGTAAACCCAGCCTCTCTCAATTTACCTAACACTATGCGTAAATGCTCAATGTGCTCCTCCAAACTATTTGAATACATGCAAATATCATCCAAAAAATTCAGAGCACACTTGTATTGCACGTCCTGCAAATTTTTTCCTAAGATTCTTGACAGACATTTTGCCCCAAAATTCACCCCAAACGGCACGCGGGTCCACTCATAATGTCCCCAAGGGGTGACGAAACCAGTATATTTTCGGCTCGATTCATCTAAAATACATTGGTGGAATGCAGCATTTAGGTCCAAGATGGTAAAAAACTTAGCCTTTCCTAGATATTGAAAAATAGTTTCTATTTTTGGTGATGGGAACGGATCAAGCCTAATCTTCTGATTCAAAAGACGGTACTCCAAAACAATACGAAATTCACCAGCTTTCTTCTTCTTTACTAAAAATGCGGGTGATGCATTATTCGACTTTGAGGCAGTTATTATACCTTCTTTTTGCAAATCCTGAATAATTTCCCTAAAGGCTTTCATTTTTGGGGGCGAACACTGGTATGGTACGCATTTAATGGGGATATTGTCCGTCAACTGAATTTTATAGGAGTCCAAAACACATTTACCTACTCTTTTGGTAATGACATCCTGAAATTCATCAATCACTCCCTGAATTTTCTCAACTTCGCTTATACTCAACCTTTCTCGGCACCCCTCTATCCCTCCACAAATTACCTGTTCGCTACCCTGGGATTTTTCCAATCCAATACGATACTTTGGTGCAAAACCGAAACTTAACCTACGAGTCCGGCAATCAATAACCGCCCGAGTATCACTCAAAAAATCAATTCCCAATATCATGTTATACACCAAATTAGAAATCACATAAAATTCCCGATCCCACGAGAATTTATCCACTTTTATATGCATAATTACTTTCACAACACTCTTATGAATTTTCCCGTCAGCTGTTTGCACCTGTATACCTTCCCCTCTCTCTAAAATATGCCCAACTCGTTTCCCTTGTTTCAGGCATTGCTCAAAAAATTCTTCGCTCACGAAACTCTTACTCGCTCCGGTATCTACAAGGGCTTTGACTGTATTCTTACCCACTTCTACCTCCACACATAAATTATTTCCACTTCGCATCACTAACATATGGTGCTTATCTTTAAATCGAAAATGATTAAGTTTCATCTTCTGCCAACATCTACTCGTTAAATGACCACCTTTACCACAGAACCCGCAACGCTTCTTACCACTCCTCCATTGCTTACACCATTTTTGTACATGTCCCATGTTACCACAACAAAAACAAATTTTATTAGAATTACCCACATAACCATTCCTACAAAAACACGTATATCTTATATGACCTTTTTTCTTACAAAAATCTCATATTAAGGGCGTCGCCCTAAGCTGGGAATTTTCCTCAATGGACCTTTCACTAGAAAGTTCTATACCCCTATTTTTGCCTCCCACCTCTATTAAGGCATTCCCGGTTTCTATTTCCTGAGCGGCCACACTAACTTCCCCTTCGCTGGACCTCCTGCTGGCATAATTTACATTATCCATTTCCACCGCCCAGTCCATTAATCCCGAAATACTTTCCGGCCTCTTAACAAACGATTATTCCACTCGTATTTCAGGGGCCATATTTTCAATAATCATAGAAATAACTTCGTGATCCAAAAATCTCACTCCAAATATTTTTATGTGCCTAACGACATCGACCACGAATTGCGCAGTACTTTCTCCACGCTTCTGAAAACGACTCACATACTCGTATATCAAACCAAATTTAACTCTCCTCTGGCACAAATTCTCCCACAACATCTCACGAACTTGCTCCCAACTACGCTTTTCTACCAATCCACGCGCAATAATTTCCCTCATTATGCCGGTACTTTTCCCCAAAAGACACCTCAACATACTTTAATCATCACAAAAAATTTTTGTATCATTCAACATTTCGACTTCAAGCAATATTTTCCTCAACTCATCACCATTATTTGCCTCTAATCGCGGAAAATTTTTCAACCTGATGACACCAATAGTTGCCAGTACATCTGCTGCCAAATCCCGTTTACGAGCATTCTCAGGGCTTTCCATAAATGACCACTCGTCTCTCCCGTTGATGTATTGGACTAATTTAAGACGTAGTAAGTGCACGTCATCATCGTTCTCTACCATTTGTCCTGCGGCATGCAAATTGGCAATTAACTGCTCCCTTTCTAAGTTGAATACCCAGCTGTTTGCCATGTCTAGGGTGGACCGAATCAATGACAAATGTAAAACTACTGCAACTGCAATAACCACTGCAACTCTAAAAGCAGAGTGGCGCACTTGTGGGTGTAAAATATTACCCCGTGCAGGGGCGAACAGCCCACGTCCATCTCTACCTGCACCGCCAGTTACAATCATTGCTTTTCAAACCCAGCTAACCTGACTTCGCCAAGGCTAGTTGCGTAAACACGGTAGAGACGCAAAACTAAATCAAAAGTTTGATTATGTATGCAGTAGGTTATTGCAGCGTTCATACCAATTACTTTATAAGTAAACATTTAAATTTATTCCGGATAAATTATAATACATGAACTACAGACAAGTGGAATAAAATACATAAAAACGACATAAAAGTTACAAATCCTATACGTGACGCCCGGCCGTAGCGATCACGTTACCTGCGGCACAAAAGCCTTGCCTTCGCATAAGTCTAAGTCCTTGCTTCAACACGCATGAGGAGGGGGCGGGGGGGTTGGGGGGGGGGGGTGTCCACACCAAATCTTGGCTACCATCCCAAAACAACTTCTTCTTCCACCAATAACAAGTTAAAGTTTTACTTACAGTAATTCTCGCCGTGCTGTAGAAATTTATCAAAACTGTAGCGGACCCGGGTACCCGGACTGTAGACTGGGTGTAGGTGACACATGTTGCACAGTCAAATGGCAACGGTCGACGCACTTCGGGGCGTGGTGGATTAACACTCGCGACTCACGAAAAGTTTAAAATCGTTGATGGGAAATACGTTGCCTTTCATTCCTAATTATATAAAATATAAACCAGCTGATGCGGGCCGCGGCAACGATAACTCCGCGTAGCAGTCTCCCGGGTTAACATTTCAAAACGATGTGTGGGTCGTGTCCCAACTCCCTTGCACGGAGTTACCTTGGGAACCCATATTCACAACTGACCCGCCGTCGGTCAACGCCCGCAAGCTTCTCCCTGCCTAGAGTCCAAACAGTCCGCTCCCCGCATACGTCACACTCCCGTGACGTCATCCACCTCCCTCCGCTAATTCCCCCTCTTTCATACGTGGACAAGTCCATTCAGCAGAGGTAAATGGCCGCACGGAAAACCACAGTCTTTAATTAAATTTTAACTGAAACTACTGAAGACCTATATAAAAATAAATATGAAAACATTACCTAAAATAATTACGTTAACATTATAATTAAACATAATAAAACATTAAACATAATCACATGAGACACCTGAAGTGTCTCAGTAGTTAGTTTGTGACTTTTACTTATTACATCATTAAATTCTTATTGCATAACTTCATAGCAACATCTGCTTGTAGACTGGGCTTTTGATAGAAAATTTCACCCTCTTCAGTTAAAAATTACAAAAAATAATGCAATAGTTGCCAGTGAAGTAAAATGTTAATTTAATTTATTGGCACCTTCTAAAACATTAAGAAAAAGTCAAATATTAATATTGCATTTACTCATTAAATGCCAATTTTTGTTTACAAAAAAAAATAGGAAAAATAAACTTTTTACGCTGCACCTTCTATGCAATATGTGGAGTTTTGGAGTACAAGATAAAATTTTTATTTATTCTAATTTAAAACTAGTCCTTATTGCTGTAATACCTAAAGTATTGATGTTCCAGGGTTTTGAGAGTTTTTCTTACAGCAGGCGTCAGTTGTTTAACATTGGCACCATTACATGAATGGACACGCAGACCCTGCTCCGTCTTTATTATACTAAACCTGTTAAATATAAACACTTGGTGCATGAAATTATAGAAGTAAAATTTACATAATTGTTATTTCCATTAATTTAAACTTGCCTTATGCAGGGCAGGATCGTGATGTCTCTGGCGGAAGGTTCAAACACGTGAGAGATGGAGGAGGGGTGGATGATGGCAGGTCACATCATACTCATAGAAGGGGCATAGCCCCTGGCTGATGTCAGCATTGTGAAACAAAGTCTTGAATGTTGCTAGCACCTGCCCTAGTACCAGTTTGCAGCACTGGTGTGACACCCATGTATGGCCACTGCCCTGGCAAGGTCACAGTGACGTCACTTCCTCCCCTTATTTTGCCAATATACACAATGCTGCACAGAGGTCATTGAGAGAAACAAAGGGCCCGGGGGCAAATAGTTTTGACAGGCCCCCTTCCTATTATTTATTGAACAACTTTTCAATGTCCGTAATTTAAAAATAACTCTAAAAACATGTAAAAATTACTGTGGCCATAACAGTAGATGAGATCTACATGCATTGCATAACCTGTAAGGTTTCCTATGAATTCTATTCATCTCAAAACTCGACTGGGACCCAGCAATTTCCCCCCTACCCCTTTTTCCCCCCTTTATTTGCTTGTCCCTCAACTGCACGATTCTTGCAGATAACAAATTTCAATATTGAAGTCCAAAAACAAAACTAAAATCCTAGTTGGTCCGTTTGTATATTGTACAGCCGTTTTACTATTTCAAGAAACTCTCACTCAATTTGTCCTGATTTTATGCAATATGGCAGAACATAAGTAAAAACAACTGAACAAAGAACTGAGCAATATCCTGTATCAGTATCGTCAACGATTCCAGCTATGGCAGTTGAAAATTATAATTTACGATCTGAACTGCTTGACTGTGCTTCTTGTTTAGTTTCAGTTTGTTAAGCAGTTGAATAGTTAATTTGCTAATGGTGAGACAAGCCGCTGCCAAGCCTGGGTTGGCTGCCAAGGGGGCCCACCATTTGTCCAACTGTCCACTTGTCCAACTAACCACTTCTCCAAGCTCCATTTGTTCGAAGGACCATTTGTCCAAGTGACCACTTGTCCAACCGACCATCTCTCCAAGTTTTGAGGGGTGGGTGGCGTCTCCCACCCGCGCAATCTTGCTCCGCCCTGCCTCCTCGCGACACCTAATCCCAGCACGGCAGATAAGCCGCCAATCGGCGACATCAGTTCTCACACTGCAAGGGAGCTACTGAAACTTAAACCGCTCTTACAATTACGTGCATAAAGCGACTATGTCGGGCAGGCACGGCCCTAGACGCCCAGAGATGAGAAACTCAGTCCTGTTTCAAGACATGATTTTGATGTGAGATTTAAAAATATATATATTTAATGTTTAAATGTTTAATTACACATATAAAAAGTTGTAATTTAATTATAACATGAAATTTGATTGCTTTAACGATAGAGTTGTGACTAAATAAGACAAATACAAATTTATACTCGAACCTTATCCTTGTCTCGATCTCCTATACCCTTCGCACTAAGAGCCGTTCAACTACCTTACTCTACACATGTTTTTATTAGCTTCACCTGTATGTATCTATCAATGTAACGGATAAGATAATTTCGACATAATTTTCATTAAATTAAAGACATTTTATTAACTTAAAATTTGCACACTTGTCAAGGGCTGGCGACAATATGAGATTTTGATAACTAAAAACCTTAAAATAAAAAGGTGGAGGGGGTCATAGGGTTAAAAACCATTTATTAAGAGCTATGGGTAATAACCTGGCACAGTTGAGGCACAATAAAGTATAGTTTTTGCACAGATTAATCACCTTGAATGAAACTTGAATTCTCCATTACAATACGGAAACAAAAGCACATTCAAAACAGTGGAAATTTTTCTAGTTTGGTCTCTCTTCCTTAAAAAAAATTGAATACTAAAATAAAAATCCCAAAACAATTTTAATTGGTGCTACAAATATTTCTCTATCTAAAGCAACAGGCGGACATACGAAATTCCTACTCGTTTCATATAAATTACTGTTTATTGTTTACACTATAAAGCCTGAGCATTGTTGCTGTAGCCGCAATGTTGTTATTTGTTTACGTTTATTTGTATCACATTATCCGTTTTTTTTTAATCATTTTAAAGCTAATAACATGGTCCTGTGCACTTGATCCTGTGCATTTGATCCTGTGGTACATGATGTTTTTTGTTTTTTTTTGCTTTGAGGAGGCACGTAGCAAGTAATTTATTTTGTACCTAATTTATATTTTTTATAGTTCATATTTTCCGTAATTTATTATTTTCTACGTAATTTATTATTATTACGTAATTTTTATATTTTTACGTCAGGTTCCGCGCTATCACGCAAAAAGTGTTGGCGCTATGCGCCTCACCACTGCTAAAAAATAAATAAGTATCATGTACCACAGGATCAGGTGTGCAAGATCATGCCATTAGGATGAATGGAGTGGATTCAACATGAAATGTTCCTATGTTGGAGGCGGTACAGTTTCTTCGCGAAATTGTTCACGTTCGTTGGGATACCTCCGACGGAACATACATTCCACAAAGTACCCGACGACGTGCGGAATTCGTCGCATAGTTTCCAATCAAAAGTCCTTGAAGAAATAGCCATATTCAAGACACAATTTATCGCGGCATTGATTGACGAATTGACTTGAACGACTGAAACAATTCATGCAAGAAGTAAACAATAGTTTTCAACAATGAAAATTAACAGTGTATGGATCCATTTGAATGATTACCTCCCATACTACAAAATAGTACAACGTTTGAATTCTCCAATAAAAAGAAATGGCAAAATAAATGCTATACCTATGAAAATACACAGATGTTAGTGTCTAAGATTTGTTACGTATTTTAAGAAGAAAAAATGTTGGAACTCATGTAAGTTGTTGTAAAAAAAAAATATGGAACGTCAGATACTTAATTGAAAAGTACTCAAAATTACACTCACGGATTTAGAAACAATAGCAATTAATGTCCGCTGACGCCTTACCGAACAGGTAGCTACTGTAAACTTTCATATCAACGGTAATTTTTCTAAACTGGTTGGAATTTCTTATGTACGCCTTTTACTATAAATAGAGGAATTTTTGTAGCACTAAATAAAAAAAGTTTCGGATTTATTTTTTTACGGTAGAGGGGTCAAACTAGATTAACACCAAATAGTTGATTGCAAATGGGAATCAGCTCCAAACAAGGCTAATGCTGTTCTTTTGGGTGGGAAAGTGACTGTGAATACTTTCTAGGATATTCATAAAGCTATTGAATATATTATATTGGAAAAATATAAACCGTGACAGGAGCATACTGCACAAAATAACTTGTTAAGCTGAAGGCGGAAATTGCAGAAAACAACAATATTTGCTGCAAAAAAATGTTTCCCACCGAGACAACGCACCATCTCACACCGCAATGATGATCATGGTGAAAATCGGTGAATTGTGGTTTGAACTGCTGACCACCCTTCTTACCTCCCCCTAGGCTATTTCCGAGTTGAGGTTATGGTGGAAAATGTGCACGGTGATTAGTTTTCTTTATCTAGAAAAGGAGGGGGGGGGGGGGGTGGTTAACATCCTCTAAATATAACAATTTTTGTAAATGTATTCTTCTTAACACACTTTTATTGGTTTTACCTGTATGTATCAATGTAATGGAATAATCCACCACTAATTTCGCTTACTGTGTGTCTCTGACAGAAATTAAAATTTTCACAAGTTTTAAGTAGCTACCGTTGACAATTCAATATTTTCATGACTTAAGACCTTAGAAATAAGAATTATGGGTTGGGTTTATGGGAGAAAAAAAACACCATTTTGAAGTTACATGTAATAAACCGTATGTGACGTGATAACATCTTATAAATCTATGAACGCCGGCTGCACGCACGAAAAAGTGTCACGTTCCACCTGAGCTGAGAGTGCAAGTGAGAGCGCGGCTTGTGACGCATCAATCTCTCTTCCACTCCATCGGCCGATGCTTCCGAGTAGAAGAGAGGCAGTGGCAGCGTACAACCTACATGCGAACTGTTTTGTCAACTGTTTATAAAGTGAAGTGAAAAGTTTATGTAGTTTCCATTGTTTATTACAACAACAATTGTGGAAAAAAAGTAATTAATTCTTGCATTTTAAGCATTTGATTAGCAATATAATCTCATATATTTGTTCTTCTTCATCAATATTTTCTTACGACGTTATGAATTAAAATTATCATCCGTAAACCAACTTTACAGACAACCATATCTACCAGTTTTTTTTCTATTCATGAGGACCGGAGCATGGTGGGAATTTTCCCAGTGTCGACTGTGATGTGGGCTTAAAGACATAAAGTTCTGAAAATTTTAAAACATAGAGACTTTTATATCTTGTATGTTTTGATCCAAATGGTAAGTTTTAGGTGGAAAATCTGCTCAGGTAATGAATGGAGTGTAACGAACCCCTCTATAGTGTGAAAATTTTAAAAATATATTCTTTCCGATTTAGAGTGTTTCTGAGGTCGTCCTGTTATGGTTGAACATGTGGCTGGGGTTCATCTTTTTTCCAAATTACAATTCAAAATATATAAATTAAATTGCCATTATAAAATACCTAAAACTGAATCCATGTTAGGGCGTAATGCCCTTAAAATTCAAAAATTTCAGAAAAGTGTATATATTTTTATTTAGATGGTAGTTTATTAGCTTTATCTGAATTATGTAGGACTAGTTATGTATGTGTGGACAACGTAATAAAATCTTTCCATTCAAATGTTGTCTAATTTTTGCCGTCAGAATGTTTTGAAATTTTGTGTACACGTAAAGAATCACAGACAACACAATATTTTGATAACATATGAGCATATCGATTGGGGGAGGGGGGAGAACAAGGTAACATAGTAAAACAAACCAATTAAATAAAAGAAATGAGTATATAAATGGGGCTCGGAGCGGAGGAGTGGAGGCGAGGATTGAGGATGGGGTCACCGACCGACCGCTCTGACGTTATTTTGGTGTCAAATTTCCGCAAAAATTCCTCAAAATGTCCTGTTTTGAGGGAAAAATTCCCGTTTTTGAGAGAAAATTTCCCGTTTTCGAGAAAAAATTTCCCGATTTAATTTTAAAAAATTTAAAAATTTGACTCTTCCTTAAAGCGGCTTAAGAGTCCTGAAGACAAGCCACTCGTAAGCCACTTTCAGGAATTATCTCTTGACTTGACCTTTACCGTTGCACTTTTCGTTACGCCCAAAAATATGAAAATCTTTAATTTTTATCGGATTTCAACGGAAAAAGTCTTAAAAATTATAAAAAATCAATAAATAAAATTTTAACAAAAAATCGTTCCACCATATTAAATTTCGGCCGCCATCTTGGAATTACGTAATTTTTAACTTAGAAAAATTGCGGAAAAAATTAAAAATTTAAAATAATTTTATAAATTTTATAAAATAGGGCTGCCATCTTGACATCGAACGCCCCACTCCATAGCGCTGCACTTTTCGTTACGACCACCATATTGTATAATTTTATTATCCGATTATTTTTTAAAAAATTATAAAAAAATTAAGTTATAAAATTTAAAAATTATAAAAAAATTTATTAAAAAATCCTACTTGCGTCTTATAGTCCTGGGTTCAAACCCGACGAGACCAAAATAAAAAAATGGCGACAGATCCATCCTCCTTGGAAGCCACCAACTGACTGACCTCCCACCACTAGGATCAAGGCATATATTACGTCATCCGACATGACGTCATCGCCGCCATCTTGGTTTTTTAATCTTTCACTGGAGGAGGCCATATTTTTTACAGCAGTCATTTGTTTTCGCCTGCTGGAGACCGTCACCTTGTTAGTTTAATATCTTACCGCTAAAGTGCACTTAATTTAATTAGTCACATACCATCCACCATCTCGTTAACCGTCCGCCATCTTGTTAAACTGTTGCTATCTGGTAAATCCGTAATTTTTAAGCTAGAAATTTGGGAAAAATTCCAAAATTCTTCAAAAAATTCGGTCTTTTATTTACCGACCGATACGAACGTCTCCGATGATTCCTTGACCACGCAAAAATACTTTTTTTTAATAAACCATGTTTAAAATCTTGAAACCAGCTAAAGTCCATCGTCTACCAAACGACAATAAGCCGATACGACCACGATGTAGGCAATTCTTATTTATCAAAAAAAAAATATTCGATTCATTTAGGCGTAAAGAACTAATGTACACGCCAAGCCATGAACTAACTGATAATAACTAACAGTAAACCGACCACATAATGAAAGATCCAGAAGCACAGGAAGCACACTAGGAAACACAAGGCAGCACCGGCAGTACATTTAGCAGCACATTAGGCAGCACATCAGGCAGGACTAGCAGCACATTTGACAGCACTGACAGCACATTTGGCAGCACCGACAGCACATCAGGCAGCACTGACAGCAGATCAGGCAGCATTGACAGCACATTTTGCAGCACCGGCAGCACTGGCAGCACATTTAACAGCACCGACAGCACATTTGGCAGCACCGACAGCACATTTTGGCAGCACATCAGGCAGCACATTTGACAGCACCAGCAGCACATTTGGCAGTACATTTTGGCAGCACCGGCAGCACATCAGGCAGAACCGGCAGCACATTTGGCAGCACTAGACAGCACAAGAAAGCACACTAGGCAGCACAAGGAAGCACAGGAAGCACGTAAACACAAGGAAGCAGATTCGGGAAATGAAAAAAATTAATGAAGTTAAATAATTATATTATTTTCGATCATGTCAGCCTCAGTGATGTCACAGTATTCTATCACGTCAGCCTCAGATGCTTCATTACAGTCTTCGATCTTGCCAACTTCATCTCGTTCTCTGTTCTTCATTATTTCGTGAAGACGAACTTGAATTTGGAGTAGGTAATCATCTTTTCATTTCTCATGAGAATGTTACTTTCATCTAAGTTTTCAATTTTAAATCATATGAGAGATGTGAGATTTTAGTGCTGACATGGGTATTTTCTCATTACAAGCAATCATTTATCTTCCTCGGTGTTGTATCCACTATATCGCTAGACGGTTGAGTAATACAAATCTTACGAGGTTTATCCAAGAAATAACTCTGACGAAGGATTTCTGACACTGACTGCAACTAAACAGTTTTTTTTTGTAAGGACCAAAAATACACTCGCTATTCTCATAATTTTCAGCATTCTTTCTCAAGGTAAACTTCTTGGTGCAGGATCTACAGCGATGTCCTTTCGATGCAGCTGCAGGCTTCGAACCAGAGTCCACGTTAGTTTCTGCAACGAATACCAGATGCAAATTTACAGTTTTGAATTAGAACAATTACTTCAATATTTTTTATTTATGTTTGTTTATATTTCGTCAGCGGGAGTAAATATATATTTTTTACAGAAAAGAACTTGTTGCTAGGAGATATAAGTAGGATAGCTTGGCCGGTCCGGAAACTGGAGTCGGAGTGTGGAGCCGGAGCCAATGTCCGCCATCTTGGATTTTGACGTCAAGGCGGCCATTTTTGGTGTCAAATTACCTCATAATTCCTCAAAAATTCCGCAAAATTTCTGAAAATTTCCATTATCGAGGGAAAAATTCCGTTTCGAGAGAAAATTTCCCGTTTTAGTCCACGAAAATATCAGAAGCCACTTAAGTCCAGGAAGAGGCTTATCTATGAAGCTAGCCTCCCAATACTCTGTTACCAAATATGAATTTGACGCGCCCGCCATTTCGAAATGTTGAACTTTTCGTTACGCCCGCCATCATGGATACTTTATTTATTATCCAATTTTTATGAAAAAAAATTAAAATTATTGAAACTGATATTTAATTAAAATGTAGCTGCTATCTTAAGTTATGACGTCACGTCCGTTGCACTTTTCGAAACGCCCTCCACCAACTTCGGTTTTTTAATCAAAAAATTAATACATATTATTTAATGTTAGAAAATGTAATGAAAATAATTTCATTTAAGAAAATTTATTAAGAAAATTTTATTAAAAATATACTTAAATAAATAACGGACCTACGACAAAAAGTCCTCAGTTCGAACCCGGTGGAGTAAAGTAAAGATGGCGACAGGAACTTCCTCCACGGAGGCTTCCAGCAGACTGACCTCCCACCACTAATGCTAACGTATATATTACGTTAGCCAGTATGATATCATGGTAGCCATCTTGCAATTTTTCGGCTAGAGGACGCCTTCTTGGATGAATTCAGGTTATTTTAATTTTTTCCCGCTAGAGTACAGTATTAATTAATTGCCTGGACGTCCGCCATTTTGTAACTTGGCCGCCAACTTGTTATTTGGTCAAATACTTGAAAATCCTTAATGTTAGTGCTAGAGAGCCGGCAAAAATTTTTAAAATTACAAAAATATTTAAATTAATAAAATACTAGCATAAAATCAATCTGGCATCTGATTTTCGTACATCATATTGGAAAATTTGTAAATATTAAGCTATAAATTCGGGAAAAGGTCCAAAATTATTAAAATAATTCGTATATTTTAATAAAAAATGACAGGTTCGAAAAAATAAAACACCACAATTACAAAACAGACACACAGTACACACAACAACACACATTACACACAGACAGCTCACTAAAAATAGTCCACACAAACACACACAGGACAAACTGTTAACATAGAACAGTACATACAAATGACACACAGTACACTCAAATTGCACACAGTACACACAGTACATGCAAAAGGTAGCACAGGCAGTATAAAAGCCAGCACAGGCAGAACAGACAGTATAAAAGATAGCACAGGCAGCACAAAAGGCAGCACAGGTAGAATAAACTGCAGCACAAGCAGCACAAACGGCTGCATACACAGCACAACCAGCAGCACAAATAGCAGCACAGTCAGCACAAACAGCAGCAGAGGCAGCACAAAGAACGCTCAGGTACACTCCAGGCAAACTCAACAGATGCTCAGGAACACTCAAAGTACACTAAACGGACGCTCAAGAACACTCAAAGTACACTGAAAGGATGTTCAGGTACACTCTAATGATGCTCAGGAACACTCAAAGTATGCCCAGGATCACTTAACATACGTACATATAATGCTCAGGTACACTCAAAGGACGCTCAGGTACGCTCAAAGGACGCTCATGTACACTACTAGCACACTCAACGGACGCTGAATGTTCACTCCGAGCACACTAAAGGACGCTCAATTCACTTAAACTATGCTCAGAGCACACTCAACGAACGCTGAGGAACACCCCAAGGTCCCCAAGGATGATCAATGGACGTTCAGGCACACTCCTAGCACTCTCAATGGATGTTCAAAGTTCACTCAGAACACACTCAAAGGACGCTCAGGTACACTCAAAGTATGGTCAGAGGACACTCAATGGATGTTCAGGAGTACTCAAAGTATGCTTAAAGGATGCACAGGTACACTCCAAGCACCTTCAACGGGCGCTCAGGAACACTCAAAGTACGCTGAAAGGACGTTCACGTTCACTCCAAGCACACTCAATGAGTGCTCAGGAACGCTCAAAGTATGCTTAAAAGATGCTCAGGTACACTCCAAGCACACTTTACGGACGTTCAGAGAACACTCAAAGTATGCTCAGGAACACCCAAAGTGCACTCAACGGATGCTCAGGAACACTCAAAGTACACTCAAAGGATGCACAGGTACACACAAAGGACACACAAAGGACATGCAGCTTCATAATCTCAAATAGCTTGAATAAGTCTAACTGCCCAAGTACTCCAACTGCCCAAGTGCTCTAACTGCTACGACATAATTTGAACACCAAACTATGCAACTTCGAGACAGCGCCACGAAGATACGCGACTTCGAGGCTTATTTCCACGTAACGCCGTGACAACGAGATTTACGATCACGAAGCTACGCGACTATGAGATGTATAGGATCACGCTGCTACCTGGCTACGAAATTTAGAAACTATATGGCCACGAAACTTCGACGCTGCAAGACTACGAGTCTGCAAGGCTCTGACTGGAGCCAGGTCTACAGGGACACAAGGCTACATGATTAGGTGGATACATGGCTACGAAATTTCTTGACTACATGGTTACTTGGCTACCTAGCTACGTGATTATAAGACTTAGGATAACGAAGCTAAGCGACTACGAGACTTAGGTGCACGATCTTACGCGACTACAAGACTTAGGTTCACGAAGCTTTGCGGCTACGAAACATAGGATTACATAACTTCGCGACATTAAGAGACATAGGTTCATATAACTATGTGACTTTGAGACGTATAATCGCGAAACTACACGACAACAAGACATCAGGATCGCAAAACTACGTGATTACGAAACATTGAATCGGGAAACTACACGACTACGAGATTTCATGATCACGAACCAAAGAGACTATAGGACTTCGAAGTTGCAATACTTCGATTCTACAAGGCTCCAACTGGATACTTGGCAACAAAGACACAATGCTACTTGATTACGTGCATACTCTGCTACGAAGCTACTTGGCTACATGGATACTTGGCTACCAAGCTACGCAACTACGAGACTAAGGTTAACGAAAATACATAACTACGAGACTAAGGATTACGAAACTACGATACTCCAGACAGCGGCCTGTCATATCCAGTAGGTGGTCAAGCACACACGTCCAGTCAGTTGGCCAGGCTAACTCACATAGTAGGTGGTAATTAACGCCAGGCACACACAGCCTGTTGGTTCGTCAGGCTAACACATTCAGTCGGTAGCCATGCAAAGAACAAAAAAGGACACACATCTCGTCCAAGCAGTGACTAGGATCGTCCAGAATGCAGCCAGTCATGTCCAGTAGGCGGTCAGGCATATCTACTTGGTTATGTCAGAGATGTTGGACAGCCTTGCTTATCCAGCGGTTGGTCATGCTATCTCGTCCAGGCAACAGCCAGCCATGTCCAGTAGGTGATAAAGCACACACGTCCAGTTAGTTGGTCAGGATATCACACATAGTATCCCGTTGAAGCATGTTAGTCTAACGAACCGATAGTCTGTGTGTGCCTGGCTGAACGACTATGCGTCACTTACCACTAACTGTGTGTATTAGCCTGGATGAGCAGGTCTGTCAAAACTACCTGACAGAACAAAGTCGATGTGCATGACCACCTACTGGTTATGACAGGCCACAGTCTGGATTCTCGTAGTTTCGTAATCCTTAGTCTCGTAGCCGAATAGCCTTGTGAACCTTCTTCTCGTAAGTTCGTGAACCTAAGTCTAGTAGTCGCGTAGCTTCATTATCCTTAGTATCGTTATCACGGAGCTTGGTAGCCAACTATCCATGTAGCCAAATATCCACCTAATCAAGTAGCCTTGTGTCACTGTAGCCCTGGCTACATGACTCGTAGTCTTGCAGCATCGAAGTTTTGTGGCCATAAGCCAGGGAGCATCGTGAACCTACTTCTTATAGTCGCGTAGCTTCGTGATCATATGTATCGTAGTCACGACTTTTCGTGAAGCTAAGCCTCGAAGTCGCGTATCAACGTGGTGCTATGTCTCGAATTTGCATAATTTTGTAGTCAAATTATGTGGTAGCAGTTGGAGTACTTCGGCAGTTAGAGGCCTATTGAAGCTATTGAAGCTGTGTGTCCTTTGCGTGACCTGTACGTGTAATTTGCTTGTTCCTGGGCATCCTTTGAGTGTACTTTGAGTGTTCCTTATCATTTCTTGAGTGTACTTTGAGTGTTCCTGAGCATACTTTGAATGTTCTCTGAGCGACCATTGAGTGTGCTTGGAGTGTACCTGAGCATCCTTTGAGTGTACTTGAGCATCTTTGAGTGTACCTGAGCATCATTGAGTGTACCTGACCATCCTTTGAGTGTACTTTGAGTGTCCTGAGCATACTTTTAATGTACCTGAGCATCCGTTGAGTGTACTTGTAGTGTACCTGGCATCCTTTGAGCTTACTTTGTGTGTTCCTGAGCATCGTTTGAGTGTACTTTAAGTGTACCTGAGCATTCTTTGGGCGTAATTTTAGTGGTCCTATGCATCCGTTTATTGTACTTTTAGTGTTCCTGAGCATCCGTTTGAGCATACTTTGATTGTCCCTGAGCGTCTGTTGAATATACTTGGAGTGTAACTGAGCGTACTTTGAGTGTACCAACTTTAAGTGTTCCTGAGTGTCCATTGAGTATGTTTGGAGTGTACCTGAGTGTGCTTTGTGCTGCCTGTGCTGTCATTTGTGCTGCCTGTGCTGACGTTTTTGCTGCCTGTGGTGCCATTTGTGCTACCTGTGATGTCGTTTGTACTGCCTGTGTTGCCTGTTGCATGTACGGTGTATACTGTGTGCCATTAGTGGTACTGTGTGTCATTTGTGTGGAATGTTTGTACTGTGTTAACAGTGTGTACTGTGTCTACTGTGTGTCATTTGTTTGGACTGTGTGTGTCATTTGTGTTTTCTGTATGTGTCATTTGTGTTGACTGTATGTACTGTGCTGTTTGTGTGTAATGTGTGGTGTTGTGTGTTTTGTGAGTACTGTGTCGTCTGTGTGTGCTGTGTGTACTGTGTGTCCTTTTTTATTTGTGGTGTTTTATTTTTCGAACTTTAATTTTTTTGTTTAAATATACAATTTTTTTTTCATTTTGGACCTTTTCCCGAATTTATAGCTTAATGTTTACAAATTTTCCTATAGGGTGGAAGAACATCTAGATTCTGGAACGATTTTATGTTAGTATTTTAATAATTGTATTTTTTTGTTATTTTAAAAATTTTCTTGACTCTCTAGCACTAAAATTGTGGATTTTCATGAATTTGACCAAGTAACAAGATGGCGGTCAAGTTACAAAATGTGCGGACGCCCAGGCAATTAATTAATATTGTATTATAGGGGGTTAAATAAACTAACAAGAAGTCATCCAAGATGGCTTCCACGAGTACGACATAAAAAACCAAGATGATGGCCTCCAGCAGAAAAAATGTAAGATGGCTACCATGACATCATACCGGCTGATGTAATATATACGTTGGCGTTAATGGTGGGAGGTCAATATGCTGGAAGCTTCTGTGGAGGAAGGATCCGTCGCCCTCTTTATTTTACCTCACCGGGTTCGAAACGAAGACATTTTGACGTAAGTCCGTTTTTTATTTAAGTATATTTTATTAAATAATATTTTATTAAATTTTATTAATTTAAATAACTTTTATAATTTTTTTGATAAAAAACCTAAGATGGCGGAGGGCATAACGGAAAGAGCAACGGCCATGACGTCATACCTCAAGATGTCTGGGTACATTTTAATTAAATATTTATTATTTATTTTGTTATTAATTTATTTTTTCCTATAAAAATCGGATAGTAAATAAAAATATCCAAGATGGCAGGTGCAACAAAACGTGCAACATTCCAGGATAGCGGACGAAGTCAAGTCCATATTTGGTAACAGGCTTGGGAGACTAGCTTCATGGATGCTTAAGCCTTTTCCTGGACATTTGTGGCGTTTGGTATTTTCGCGGACTAAAACTGGAAATTTTCTCTCAAAACGGGAAGTTTTCCCTCGGAGATGGAAAATTTTTAGAAATTTTGCTGAATTTTTTAGGAATTTTGAGGCGTTTCTAAGAGACTTGATATTTAATTGGTTTAAAAATAATTTCATTTTATCAACATAACTATAATATTTACTATATTGTACTTTAATAGTGGCGTTCGTGAAGTGATCAGTAGTCTGACGCAGCAGGAAAGCTTAGTAGTCAGTCCTTCAATCATCGCCATGGACGTGTAAAATTAATCTCGGTAATGAGCAAATTCGCGTGTACTTATGTTGCAAATAAAATTATAATACAAAATTTGCATTCTAAATTTAACGTACGCGAATCACAGTTTTTTTCCGCACCCACCACTAGAATTCGCTACCGGCACATTCAATTTGCAGAAAGAAATTTAAGACTTTTTTAAAAAATAAAACTCTGACTAAAGGGTAAAAGAAAATTACAAAAAATATTGACCTCCAGCTTTGGAACTGCTTTTCAACCAGGAATTTTTATTCAAAATTATTAACCTATCAGTTAATACTATAAAGATTCCCTTTGGCTTTGTGAAATGTGTTCACGCTATCCACCATACATAGCAGCACTCTGTGCTACATATTTTCCGTTCATTTATTTCAGTCGCATTCCCAAAATCACTCCAAAAAAATGACGTACACCGAGAGCTAAGATGATACACATTAATCTCTTCTTAAGTTAATTTAATTGAACATAGGGATATTTCATGATTGAAAATAATGTAACATGTTTCATTAGGTAACCTTAATACACTTTACTTGTAGGCCTATCTATATAATATTCTTGAAAGTATAGCTACTTCATTTTTGCTCATTAAGGAATTCATTTATTCGTTGTTTTAGTTTACTGCTTGAGTACTCGCCTTAGATTTTTATAACTAAGTCATTAAGACAGTCGGTAACATTGAAAACTATTAAAATTACACTTTTTCGTGTTTTATTTAAAATAGGCACGACATATTTTGAGGTGTAAAAATTTGTTTATATGCCCTTTACTTACGGTAAAAAGCGAACAAAACTCTTTGACAGATTTCAAGATTCGAAGGCCTAGAAGGATTTCGTCCAGGCTTTGGTTTGTTCTCAAGCCACATTGTACATAGTCCCACGTTTTCCTCCATTCTCATTTGACCGAAATAACGAGGAGAGTGATAATGTGACTTTTTAACTTGTATAGTACGTAACTGTATGGATGAAGGATGATCAACAACGAATCCGCTTTCTCTAAAAAAATTTAGTGGTTTTGTAACACACATTTACTAAAAATGTATTTTAAATTATTGAATAGGTGGGTATAGTTGTCGCACTGGAATCGAAGCATATAATTTAATACAGCAAATGCAAGTTGGCCCTATGTGTTCCGTCATTACATTGTGGATTTTTCTAATCGAGACTAGTAGCAATATTTTTTTGGATAACCACAAAAAAATGTTCGCACACTTGCTATTCAATTTCTGTCTATGCAATCTGGTCTTACGAAATAGCTTCGTAATTATACCTAACCCCAGCACTAGTAGGTACAATCAATTGCAATGTTCCAGCCAAAATACAGAAAATGTTGATTTTTATGAGTACACGGTACTTCACAGAATTAAATACAGTTTTAGTATATGATAGCCAATACTGCTACTGGTTCTGGTTGGTGCGGTGGTCATTGACCCCGACCAACCTGACGTCACGGCGGCCATTTTGGATAACCTTGACCTTGAAATTTGACCTTGACCCTCAAAATTCCACAAAAATTCCTCAAAGTTCAGTATATTTGCATATATTTTTGTCAGTTCTACTCTGTTAATTTGAATTTAATTTGGTATATACGATATTATTTCTTCCTCTCAATCGTATCAGAATGCCCTCTCCAACATATTGCCAGAAACACCAGCCGGCCAGATGGTCAAAACAGCTTCTATTCAATATATTCATGGAAACCCAGCAGGATGCGCTCGGTTGCAGAGCACTACTTGGCTGCCCTCTGATAACTCTGAAAGCAGCCGCGGAACTCGCGGCCGGTAGCCCAGGACGCCAGACACGACCCGGCCCACGAGATCGGAGCTCCACGTGGAGTAATGGATCTGTAATCCTAGCTGCGAGCGTCACATGTGGATAACGGAATGCAACACCGCGTATCATATGTGTCCCACTTTCTCTACACCAGACATAAACTGCGCCCGGAAAAACGATACGTCTGTGATAGCGTGATTACTGGCGCTCGTCGAGACCCTGAACACAGCTCTCGTTTTTTAAAGTGCGGTAACCTTTTTTACATACCAGCACTTAGCTACTTTATGTACGAAGGCGACATGGTATTGTTTTCGATTATCTCGCCATAAAAATAAAAAAATTGCTAGCGCTGATTTGCTGTTAGACTTCCGTGTGTTCATTGGCTCCAAGAGAGGGGAAATGGCGGTGAATGGGAAGGCAAGTGGGAGACACATCCACCCCTCAAAACTTGGAGAGATGGTCGGTTGGACAAATGGTCACTTGGACAAATGGTCCTTCGAACAAACGGAGCTTGGAGAAGTGGTCGCTTGGAGAAGTGGACACTTGGACAAATGGTATACACCCAGCTGCCAATAGGCCGTATGTACCAATGTTCCATGGTAGAGGAGGGAACGCTAATGAGTAGGTTTTCTACATGAGGAATACTGTGGGTGCGCAGCATGGTGCAGACATCATCCAAGGTACATAATGAATTTCAATAACACATTTTCAAATTACATGATGTACCTATGAAGTTATTTATTCAGCACGAAACACCCTGAAGCATCTGTTCCTTTATTTGTGTGTGTATGTATGTATTGTCAACCTGCCACCTTCTGCCATTGGTTATTATGATGAAAGTAATTGGCCAAGGCACCAACTAACATGTTAAGTGGGTCCTATGTGCTAGTTCACAGGTTGGTTGAGACACTCCTTACTCTGGGCATGATGTCGGCAGGTGGTGATCAGGCAGAGGCACCCCCGGCTGTTCTAGCCACCAGAGACACTATATTGACCATGACTTTATGCTACTAAGAGAAAGGTAGTTATTGTGGTAAGACTGCCTTTAATTACACGTATCACTTGTAAATGGTGCTGCTGTGAACAAGACTTGATTATGTCCAGAGCTGAGGCTCGATGCGACACGTTATTAGTAGTGGTAATGAAGTGATGTCCATGTGTACACAGTTATGTAGGTTCTTATATACAGGCCCTCTGGCCTTAATTAGAGAAGGGCAGACATTACTGCAATGCTGCATTGAAGTGAAACAGATGCCTTGGATACACGGTCAATAAACATACGATAAAGTTACACTGCTACACATGTAGCATAGATATCCCTCAATTGTTGTACACGTGGAATAAAAACAAATACCCTTGGTCACGGCACGAAGCAAATACAAAAGCACCACTTATCATGTTATGTGGACGAACAGCAAACGGGCCCTGAAAGTCCGTGGGTCTTCATTGAAAAGAACGTTTGTTACACGTGTCGCCTAACTGACAGCCCAGTGCGGGCGAAGCTGCAAAATTCCACCGGACTAAAGTTCATTACTTGAGGTATGGGCCGCATCCCACGCCCAGACTAAAATGCAAAATTGTGTATAATGCAAAAGTCCCATGTGTGGGCACACACATTTAAGTTATGTGGCCGGTGAGTTCAGGCCGGCCCCAGACTACTCACGGGGCCTGAAGCAGAAGGATTTGGAAACTTATGCTTTTGTAGTGATAATGCCAATGAACAAAGGTTGATGTACCCCACAGGGTGATACGCGCATGGTCTGCTTGAAGGGTAGTGACGAACTGGCCGAGGCTGTGGCTTTCGCGCACTATGCCCAGTTCGGTTCCCACGAAAATGTGCAGTGTGCAGAAGGACTACTCAAGCCCTGTTTTCAGCCTAGTCATGCTAGTTCGGAAAATAATTACTAATTAAACCAAAATTAATAGATTTTAAACATTGTCTAATTTAAATTATGTTGCAAGGACCTAGGGCCGGTCTTACCATCCCTTGGCAAGATCCGGGTAAAATTTATCTCCTTGGCAAATGACAAAATGCGTCTTACCACCTATGAGTAGGCGTACCCGGAAGATAAATAATTGTCGATTTTACCGGGAGGTTGAAGCTCTGGGTAAATCGCTACCCGGCAGATAACTATATAATCTGTGCGCCACATCGTGGCGCGTTTATTGCAATGTGTTGAATTGTGCTCGTTTGACAAAACGTGGTGCATGGACTGTAATTTTCTTCCCTCGTTTAGCAAGAGGTCCACGTATTTTTAGAGAAAGACCAGACCATTTGAACTAATGGAACGATAAAGAGTTTTCAGCGAGATTCAGGCTAAGTAAAGATACAGTTCTGCACTTGGAAGAGTTTGAACCACTGATTAGATCGCGAACAGACAGGTGATTGCTTTTACCAAAAAAAATGCATTTGTTTTTACATTACAAATGTATGCTTATGCTATATATTCTGTAAAATTGAATGAAACTGATAGGTTTATAGGTTATATCGGACCATTACATGAGCATAATGTTTACATTGTCAACATCGCTTCAATAAAATATTCCTGCTTTTATTTTGTAAATTACATTCAGAATGTGCTTTATTTTGGCTGTTCTGAATTCTCAAAGTGCCTGTTTGTATTCCTACCTCAGTGTCCTAACCTACATGTAAACAACAGTTTGTCATCTTGTTGCTTTTATTTCCCCCATAAATCATGCAATCTCGCCACTGAACAAACTGTTGCTGACACTGCAATTTTATGCCCTGGAAACAATGCTATCCAGTGTTGGAGATTTTGTAGGTGTCAGTAAAGCAACAGCTTGTAAAATAATTAAACAAGTGACATTTGGAATTGCTTCATTGAGACCTGCATATATTAGGATGCCATCGACTGAGCAAGAAATAAGAAATTTTCAGACAAATTTCTACGAAATGGCCCAGTTTCCAAAAGTAATTGGTGCTATTGATTGCACACATGTAAAACTTAAGTCCCCAGGTGGGTATTTTTTAAAAATCATGTTTCATTACTATAATAGGGCATAAGTTTGCGTATACATGAGCTTTAGTTTTTTGCACGTTTTGCTGCCCCCCTTTGTTGCACTTGGTAAACAGAAACTATGGTCACAGTGTGAATTACAGCTGTAGCCTTATTTGACAAGAATTGTTTTAAAGAGAAAGGAAATTCTAATTAAAACTACCTCAACCTCTTTTCCTTGACAAGTGTTTATTTATATTCCCAAATTACCGGGCAAATTTTCATCACAATGTAAATACACAAAGCCTTCGGTACTCTAATGTTTAGCTAGATAAAATAAAAATCTGAGGGCCAATCACAATCATCGTTTCTTCAATATCTCTGTCAAAAATATACCAACCTAACACACATCCTCGCTATCCACAGGACAAGTTCCAGTTAGCTACACGGAGGTGTAAATGGGATGGTAAGACAGGGCCATCGGGTAAAGGGTCCGGGTAGCTTATCCGCAGGGTAGCTACCTGGAAGTTTGCCCAGAGGATGGTAAGACCGGCCCCTAGAGATATATAAACTCCTAGTGGGAAGCCATCTTTGATTCCAATTGAACCATCGCCGGCAGCCATGATGGTGACACAGTTTCACAGTGGGCAAGACAATGTTTCAATAGCTATTATAGCCAGCATAAAAGAGGCTTCCCTGAGCAGATTACACTTGCATTAATGTTAATTGTAGAAAGTTGACAATAAATGGACAGATTTTTTTTTGAAGTGAATGATGATTTGGTCAGGTGACACTTTTGTTGAGGATCAGTTTAAAACTTTAAGAAAATGCAAATTTCTAATTTGGCATACAGTTTCATGAACAGAGCATTGCATGGCAATGGACATCTGGAATATTTTTTTCATAATTAGTGCTGTTTGCACAGAATTATTTAGTTTTCCAGCAAAATATAGGAATAAAGTGTATTTTTTAGGAGTTCTTATTCTTACTTTTTCAATGAAAGTTCCATTAATTAACACTTAGTAGCTTTGTAGTTGTGATTGTCAGAAACATGGGCATACATGTCGAGGAGGGGGGAGGTGGTTGGGATACATCACCCTGCCAAGAAATTATAAGAGAACTATATAAATCTATCATTTCCCCCAACAAGAGGAAATAAATTGAAAGCAAAACAGTGGGAAATTATTGTTCTATCTTCCCACCCTTCCTTTCCAGAAACACATTTATTTGAATGCTTGTAGGTAGTCATAACTACTGCCGTCTGCCGCGGTCTCGTGTTCGAGGTCGGGCGCAGGTCCTAGCGGGGTGGCTGGCTTTCTTAGAGATTTCTGTTCCGGGAGGGTGCCAGGCTAGCTCGGTGTCTAACCCTGTGGTGGTCGTGGGTTCGTTGCCCCAGCGTGGTCCGCTAGAACCGTCGGCGGTGATGGAATTTGTTTCCTGATTAGGTTGGGTTGTTTAGGTTAATTTAATACACTGTTCTGGTTGTTCTATGGGTCGCACGGGATGTGCGGGGTGGACGTTTTATTGTTCACGATTTACACTGGTTCATTACATTGGGCGCGAGGTTGCCGTCACCCGACCTATGTGAAAGGCCCGGGGGGTACCTGACGGGCGCTACGGGCGTCGCGGTGCTCTTGTTGTCCGGAGGGGCGCCAGGCTAGCAGGCTGCTAGGCCGTTGGTGTTGGGTCGTGGGTACTCTGCCCCCGCGTGCCCCGCCAGGTACACGGCTTAAATCTACCCTGAATGGCTCTCCCTTGATTGTGAAGGCCGCTCGGCCGTGTGGAGGACGGGTGACTCCGGAAAATTAGTATACACAAGTTGGTGAGAATTACCTTTAATCTAGTCCCGCTACAAAACACTCTCACCAACACTTGACGACGTCTAGCCGTTACACAATTAACACAGAAAAAACATAACACTACGCGACACTAATGGTTACTGCGGCAGTCTCGCGGGACGCGGGTCGATGCTCGCTGGAGATGGCCAGCGCCGAACATTAACGGGTGCAGGGGGGGCTCTATGAGCGGGCTCCTAAATTAGGCGAAACACTTACGTGAGTGATACGATCTGCAGCACGGTATCACGGTGAAGACAGTCGGGATAGGCCCGGTTCCGTAAAATACACGCCGAGTCGACGTGGGCAGCTATGAATTAATGAGGTTTAAATTTAAAGATTTAGTATAGAATAAAAATTAATCAATGAAAGAAACTTGGATGCTGCCCACGGACACACGTCTGTTCCCGGCGCAGAGTGGTTCGAGACTGCCGGACATGGCCGCCTCGCAAGGAAGTGAAACTTTCTCTTCTTTGTGAGTCGGCGTCAAAAAACTTATATTAACTTAATTTGCTCTATTATAAGCTAAAAACACGTTCCAGGTGCTCAATTAAAAAGTAGCACCTGGTAATTGTGTGCTTAAGGCTTAACAACTGTTTTATATTAGTATTTAATTATTTGATTTGTGGCATCAAGTTGGCGACTGTAAATTTATCAACATATTGTCTCACTGTGAGCCGTTTTAGTTGGATTTCTTCTAATCTGACACGATCATAGTCACAGGCATTTTAATTAAGGCCAGTGGCCGCGGTGACTTTTAATGAGGTTTGTTGTCTATTGGGGTCACGCCCGGGACGCTCGCCTGACTCAATCCTGCTGGGCAAGGGGCGCGCTCCGAAAACGGGATACGGTACTGGCGGTGCGGAGCACCGGCTTAAAGGCCATGGTTGGTACGACGTCAAATGCACCCCCCCCCCCCCAGTGGAAGCCCGTCTCCGCCCCGTGTTCCCGCTCCCGCAGTAAGACGACCCCCTAGCTCAGTCGGCACACTTCGACACGCGAACTCATAGCGCGTGGCGCCTTAGCGCCGGCGGCGCATGACGTGTCGGCGCAGGCGGACGCTGCATCGGTCGCTGCGTGGGCAGCAGGGCCGGGAGGCGGTGCCGCGGCGCATGAGGTGTCGGCGCAGGCAGACGCCGCCTCGGTCGCTGCGTCGGCAGCTGGGCCGGGAGGCGGCGCCGCGGCGCATGAGGTTATGGCGCAGGCGGACGCCGCCTCGGTCGCTGCGTGGGCAGCTGGGCCGGGAGGCGGCGCCGCGGCGCATGGAGTGTCGGCGCAGGCGGACGCCGCCTCGGTCGCTGCGTGGGCAGCTGGGCCGGGAGGCGGCGCCGCGGCGCATGGAGTGTCGGCGCATGCGGACGCCGCCTCGGTCGCTGCGTGGGCAGCTGGGCCGGGAGGCGGCGCCGCGGCGCATGGAGTTTCGGCGCAGGCGGACGCAGCCTCGGTCGCTGCGTGGGCTGCTGGGCCGGGAGGCGGCGCCGCGGCGCATGGAGTGTCAGCGCAGGCGGACGCCGCCTCGGTCGCTGCGTGGGCAGCTGGGCCGGGAGGCGGCGCCGCGGCGCATGGAGTGTCGGCGCAGGCGGATGCCGCCTCGGTCGCTGCGTGGGCAGCTGGGCCGGGAGGCGGCGCCGCTGCACATGGAGTGTCGGCGCAGGCGGACGCCGCCTCGGTCGCTGCGTGGGCAGCTGGGCCGGGAGGCGGCGCCGCGGTGCATGAGGTGTCGGCGCAGGCGGACGCCGCCTCGGTCGCTGGGTGGGCTTCTGGGCCGGGAGGCGGCGCCGCGGCACATGAGGTGTCGGCGCAGGCGGACGCCGCCTCGGTCGCTGCGTGGGCAGCTGGGCCGGGAGGCGGCGCCGCGGCTCATGAGGGGTCGGCGCAGGCGGACGCCGCCTCGGTCGCTGCGTGGGCAGCTGTGCCGGGAGGCGGCGCCGCGGCGCATGGAGTGTCGGCGCAGGCGGACGCTGCCTCGGTCGCTGCGTGGGCAGCTGGGCCGGGAGGCGACGCCGCATCACAAGAGGTGTCGGCGCGGGCGAAGATCATCCTCGGTCGCTGCGTGGGCAGCTGGGCCGGGAAGCGGCACCGCGGCGCATGAGGTGCTGGGGCAGGCGGACGCCGCCTCAGTCGCTGCGTGGGCATCTGGGCCGGGAGGCGGCGCCGCGGCGCGTGTTGTGTGGGGCGGCATGACAGGACTGCCCAGAATGTACTCGCCCAGGTGGGCCGGGGCCGGCGCTCCCGTCGGGGGCGCTCTCGCGGACTACTCCCCTCGGGGCTCGTCGGGCCTTGCCGTCGGTAGGGCTGGCGTTCCCGCTCGGGTATCAGCGCCGGGCTGGGTGAGCTCTGCCCCGGGGTGGTGTTCAGGACGAACTCCCGCAGCCTCGCTGGTCTGCGTCGTGTCCGACGGGGACGTCCAGCCCCCTCCTCGCGCGGTTGTGTGACGGTGACACGGAAAGTTGCATTGGCAAGGGAGGCCTGCGTGCCCCCACCCACCTCTGTTCGTGCTCGGGGGCGATTCCTCTTTGTCCTCGTCTGGGTCGGATATGATGGGTTCGGGGTCAGGGGTCGCTCCGGCGGGGTCTGCGGAGTCGTCCCCGTGACTTCTGTCACCCGGCAACTGGCGTGGCAGGGCTGGCCCCTTCTCCGCCGGCGCTGCGTGGTGTGAGTCTCCGTAGGTGCCTCATGCGCGGGGGCGGCTCGCTCTCGGGGGCCTCCCCTCGTGGCGCGGTTTCTGCGGGACAGGGTGCCTCGCCGGGGTCGTGGGGTGCGTCCACGTCCAGTTCCCCGTCGGTGAGGTACTCGGGCTCGTCTGAAGCTGTGTCCTCGGCTTCCTCTCGCTGTTGCTCCAGTCCTCCAGGAGGGAGTGCATCAAGGGGGATGTCTGGTCCGTCTGCTGTGTCCACATGTTCGGGTTCGGTCGGGAGTGGTTCCCCGGGGGTCGCCGCCACTCGCAGGTGGTCCCGGTGGAATTTCTGTACGCGGCGGCCGCCCAAGTCCACCATGTAGGATGTCGCCCCCAGGCGCCGCATCACGGTGTAGGGCCCCTCCCAGCGGGGAGCGAGTCCGGCGCAGTAATTGCGCGGCGCTGCCGATAGGGGGAACGCTCGGGCGTACACCCGATCGCCGGCCCGCAGTTGTGCCAGGGGTCGCGCTGTCTGGGGCGTGATTCCCTGACTGTAGCGGGCTTGTCTTGCGCGTGCCACGTCGTGCTCCTGGGTTCGTCGATCGTCGCGCTCCTCTGGTTGCTCTTCTGGGTGCGGTACGCCGTGTGTTGCCAGCTCGCCGGGCAGCGGCAGGTTACGCTCCTGGATCATCTCGGCGGGGGTCATCCCAGTGGCTGCGTTCACGCGCCGCCGGACGCAGAACAGTGCGTCGGTGACGTGGGGGTCCCACTGGGTGTGGTCCTCTCCTAGGTGCAGCCGCAGTTGAGTTTTCAAATCCTGATTCCTGCGCGGGTCGGATTGGCCCTGGGGTGGTATGAGGGTGTGGTGTGGTGGATGATGTGTGCCTCTTGGCACCACCCTCTCCACCGGGCCCCCAGGAACTGGCTGCCGTTGTCCGTCAAGACGGACTCCGGGTAGCCGAACCGAGTGAGGAATTCACGCGTCAGGACTTCGATGATGGTGGCCGCCCGTGCATTGCCGCAGGGGTAGGCTTCTGTCCAGCGGGTGAACATGTCGGCCACGACCACTAGGAAGCGCTTACCCGGCGGCGAGCGGGGGTACAGCCCCATCACGTCCAGCGCGAGCGTCTGGTACGGTGTTGACGGCTGGCGAGGCTGCTGTTGCTGCGTGCCGTCGCCTCTGCGGGCCTTGCGGCGCTGGCAGATCTCGCACTCCCGGACGTAGACCCGGACATCCCGGTTCACCCCCGGCCAGTGGTAGTACCGGCAGACGGCTCTCCGGGTCTGGTCCGAGCCTGGGTGTCCGGCGAGGTCATGATCGTGGTAGAATCGCAGTGTTGCCTCGCGCGCTTCGGGTGGGACATAGGTTTTCCACTCGTCCTCTTCCCCCGGCGGTCTGTTCATGACCCGGTCGCCCCGGAGCTGCCAGGCGGGGTGGTCTCCTCCGCGCGCTGTCTCGCGGCGCCAGTCGGCGTCCGGCGAGCGGCGCTGGGCCGTGAGGACGCGCTGTTTCAGGTCGGCCTCGGTACTGGGGGGGTCTTTGGTCCCTTCTACGCCGAGCGTGAGGCGGGTGCAGGTAGGGTGTCCATCGGCAGTCGTGCTGGTGTGGGGTGGAGGCAGGATTTCATCCCACTCCTCCTCGTCCAGCACCTCCCGTCTGCCGTTTGGCTCGCGCGAGAGCAGGTCGGGGAGCTGATTTTCCGCGCCTGGCATGTGCTCGACCGTAAAGTCGAACGACTGTAGGAGCAGCGCCCAGCGGATCAGCTTCCCCTTCCTCCCCTGCATGGTGTGGAGCCAGGTGAGGCAGCGGTTGTCGGTGCGGAGGGTAAAATGCCTGCCCTCCAGGTGTGGACGGTATTTCTTCACGGCCCACACCACCGCCAAGCACTCCTGTTCGTTGCTGTGGTACCGCCTCTCCGCCGCGCCAAACTTCGCGCTGGCGTAGTCCACCACCTGCCGTTCTCTGTGGTCGTTCACCTGGTACAGCACGGCTCCGGTTCCCAGGGTGCTTTCGTCCGTCTGGAGGATGAGTGGGCGCTCGGGGTCGATGCGGGCCAGTGTGTGGCACCGGGTGAACGTGCTCTTGACGGCCTCGAATGCCGTCTGGGCGGGCGAGCCCCAGTGGTAGCGGACTTGGGGCGACAACAGGTCCGTCAGAGGCGCGATGACTTGTGAAAAATTCGGAATATAGTTCCGGAGCCAGTTCAGCAGCCCGATGAAGCGCTGCAGTTGCTTCCGGGTGCGTGGGACTTCTGCCATCGCGATCTACTGGAGGTGACCTAGTTGGGGGCGGTTCCCCTCCGCGTTGACCACGTGGCCTAAGAAGTCGACCTCGGCGGCTCCGAGATGGCATTTGGCTGGGTTGGCCGTCAGGTGGTTTGTGGCCAACCGCTCCATCACCAAGGCCAGATGGCGGCAGTGGTCCTCCCAGGTGTCTGAGTACACTATGACGTCGTCCAGGTATGCTAGGGCGAACTGTCCGATGTAGCCCTCCAGCACACAGGTCATCATGCACTGGAAGGTAGACGGGGCGCACTTTAGGCCGAACGGCATGGCTCCGAACTGGAACCTCCGTCCGTCTGGCACCGTGAACGCCGTCTTCTCCTGGTCCCTGCGTCGTATGGGCACTTGCCAGTACCCGGACTTCAGGTCCAAGGTGCTGAAGACCTGGGCCCTTCCCAAGCCGGCTACGGCGGCCTCGACGCTAGTCTGGGGAGGCGGGGCGCTGACAGTCACGGCATTTAACGGCCGGAAGTCCACACAGAATCGGCTTGTCCCATCTTTCTTGTTGGCCAGCACAATGCACGCATTGTACCGGCTGTGGGACGGCTCGATGACTCCGTCGTGCAGCATCTCGTCCACCTGCTCCCGGATGATTCGCTGCTCGCGAAACCCGTAGCCGCGGGCGGGTAGAACACTGGGTCATCAGTCAGGGTGGGGATGCAGTGTTCGGTGACGGTGGTCCGCCTCAAGGTTCCGTCCACGGCAAACACTTCGGGTCGGGCGGCGAGGACCTTGTTTACCTCAGCCTGGTAGGAGGGGGGGACGTCGTGGCGCACGTCCGCCAGGGTCAGCACCGCGTCTTGTCGGGGGGGGGTCTGTCCTAGCACGTACACCACGTACCTCTCGGCTCTTCCCAGGTTGAGGTAGGGGGGTCCTAGCTCCAAGACCGCATCTTGCTGGACCAACCAGGGGAGTCCTAGCACCACCTCCTCACACAAGTCTTGCACGACTACTGCGGACACACTACTGTTCAATTCCTGCGTACTCACCATGATCTCAGCATGCCCCAGCATCCGCCCGGTGTGTGTGGTGGTAGCCAGGCGCAGCTCGCCGCTGTCCGGACGCAACGTGCCTGCGGGCACGAACGCGGGGCGTACGAACACGTCGCTTGCTCCAGTGTCGACAAGCGCGGCAGCTGGCCGGCCGTTCACCTCCACAGGATTGCAGACCAGGTTGTCCCGCGGGCGGCCCAGCTGTCCCAGGGTCGGGAGGGCGCGCACCCCGCCAGGCGCGGGGTTGATGGTCTGTGCGGGGGGAGGGGGAATTAATCCCGGTCCCCCCGGGGGTCTTTTCCCGACTGGGCCGGGCTGGTGCGCTGTGGCGGAGGTGGTACCACGTGCGTCTCCTGGCGCAGCGGTGTGGCGGGTCGCGCCGCCCGGAATTCCCGTGGGCACTCGCTGTGCCAGTGACGTTCGCCACGCGGGCATCCCAAGCGACACAGGGGGACTTGCTCTCGTGCTCCGGCGTCCCGCGGTCGCTCTGCTCGCCAAGTTGGCGGCGCCTCGATGGCTCGTGGTCCTCGGTGTTGGTGTGAGGGTGAGTCCCGTAGTGCGGTGTTCCGCCGGGGTTCTGGTGGGCTGTCACCCCCTCGAGTGCTCGTGGTCGGGCCGCGCTTGCAGGCTCTCTGGAAGTTGCGTTCTGTCTCGCGTGCTTCCTGCACGTACTCCGCTACACCGCCGGTGTGGCAGCGACGCAGGAAGGGCTGCAGCTCATCCCTCACTAAGCCCGTGATAATGGGCAGTGCCCCGGACAGGGGGGTGCCGGGCGGGATGCAGCGAAACAATTGGAATTTTAGGGGCGATGAATGCCTCCACTGCCTCGCTGTCCTTCTGCTGAGCCCTATAGAATGAGGTGGAACACTCGACGAGGGGCGATCCTGTGTCGAACCGGTGTCGGAATGTGTCCGTGAACTCGCCCCATGGCATGGCAAACCAGCCCCACATGCTCCACCAGCTCCGAGCGGTCCCTCGCAGCTGCTCGATGACCCGCTCTGCCCACTCCGATTGGTGCGTCCGGCACCCGGTCAGGCGCGCCTCGCACTGCGTCAGGAATTCCCCTGGGTCCTCGTGCGGGGCGCCGGCGAACTCTGGCAGAGTCACTCTGTGGGGCGGCAGGGCTCGTGCCAGGTCTTCCAGGCCGGGCCACACGCACTTGGCCTCGGTGATGTCCAGCATGTGCGTCGCGCAGCCAGGGTGCGAGCTCCAGTCACTGGCGTGGGTGGTTGGGGGGGCGGTGATGGCCAAGGTGGTACGGCTCGGTAGGGATGTGTGGTCCACCGGTGGTGTTCGCGCCTGTAATTCCGTCTCCGTACTGTCGTGCCACGGTTCTATGAGCGCTTCGACCTTGATTGCCGGCAAGTAGTAATCCGGTGCGCATTTACATGTCTGTAGAGGGTTCGCTTTCCCTGTTACCAGGTCCCTGCCCTGTGGCCAGTAGCAGACTCGACAGGTGTTCATCTTGAGTCTGTCTGCCATTGCATCGCGCGGCGCGTCGGTGTTGACAGTCGCTTCGTGCGCGCACGTGGCTCTGTTTACAAACAGACTCCCGATGAATGAAGAATGGTGAGGGGGGTTGGCGCGCGCGCTGATTCGGGCCGATGGCCGAGAGGCGCCCGGACAGCCGCACTAAAGGGAGAGCCGAGACCGGCCACTGCGAAGGGGGGATGCGGATAGCCGTGTGTAGCGGCGGCCGAGAGCGCCTGGACAGCCGCACAAAGCTGAGAGCGCGAGGATGTGAAGGTGGGTGGGGGGGTGGTGTGCGGGCGAGGATGTTCGCTGAAGGTCCAAAGGGGAGGGGTGGGGATGAAAGTGAAAGTTGGCGAGGGTCGGCGCGGGCGGTGACGCGCGCTTCCGGGTGGTCCCTTTGTCGCTGCCCTTCTGTGTGCCAAATTCCACTGCGCGCATCCAAAATGGCCGTCTTCTGTCCCCTTTGTCTGATTTTCGGCTGTAGTTATGCCCAACGCAAGGGCGCCATTTGCCGTCACCCGACCTATGTGAAAGGCCCGGGGGGTACCTGACGGGCGTTACAGGCGTCGCGGTGCTCTTGTTGTCCGGAGGGGCGCCAGGCTAGCGGGCTGCTAGGCCGTTGGTGTTGGGTCGTGGGTACTCTGCCCCCGCGTGCCCCGCCAGGTACACAGCTTGAATCTACCCTGAATGGCTCTCCCTTGATTGTGAAGGCCGCTCGGCCGTGTGGAGGACGGGAGACTCCGGAAAATTAGTATACACAAGTTGGTGAGAATTACCTTTAATCTAGTCCCGCTACAAAACACTCTCACCAACACTTGGCGATGTCTAGCCGTTACACAATTAACACAGAAAAAACATAACACTACACGACACTAATGGTTACCGCGGCAGTTTCGCGGGACGCGGGTCGATGCTCGCTGGAGACGGCCAGCGCCGAACATTAACGGGTGCAGGGGGGGCTCTATGAGCGGGCTCCTAAATTAGGCGAAACACTTACGTGAGTGATAGGATCTGCAGCACGGTATCACGGTGAAGATGGTCGGGATAGGCCCGGTTCCGTAAAATACGCGCCGAGTCGACGTGGGCAGCTATGAATTAATGAGGTTTAACTTTAAAGATTTAGTATAGAATAAAAATTAATCAATGAAAGAAACTTGGATGCTGCCCACGGACACACGTCTGTTCCCGGCGCAGAGTGGTTCGAGACTGCCGGACATGGCCGCCTCGCAAGGAAGTGAAACTTTCTTTTCTTTGTGAGTCGGCGTCAAAAAACTTATATTAACTTATTTTGCTCTATTATAAGCTAAAAACACGTTCCAGGTGCTCAATTAAAAGGTAGCACCTGGTAATTGTGTGCTTAAGGCTTAACAACTGTTTTATAGTAGTATTTAATTATTTGAATTGTGGCATCAAGTTGGCGACTGTAAATTTATCAACATATTGTCTCACTGTGAGCCGTTTTAGTTGGATTTCTTCTAATCTGACACGATCATAGTCACTGGCATTTTAATTAAGGCCAGTGGCCGTGGTGACTTTTAATGAGGTTTGTTGTCTATTGGGGTCACGCCCGGGACGCTCGCCTGACTCAATCCGGCTGGGCAAGGGGCGCGCTCCAAAAATGGGATACGGTACTGGCGGTGCGGAGCACGGGCTTAAAGGCCATGGTCGGTACAACGTCAAGGTCTACTCGGCGGTACATGACTGCCAATGAGGCGTTGGAACACGTAGAAGTTTTGATTACACTATTATTACAATTACACTTGACAAAACGGCATTCTGTGGTGCTTTTACGTACATGATTACACTGCACATGTTATCTGAGAGGGACACCTGCGTGCCTCTTCGTGTGTTTACTTATTAAGTCCTCCCGCCAGTCGCAGTTGAGGGAGAGCGTTCGATTAGCATCGGCTAATCTCGTAATCGGTAACTTGCGATGCACGGGCCCACCTGTGTGGACCGCGGCTCGGTACTAAATTAAAAACACGTTTAAGCTTGGATGTAGCCTGTGCCTGTGCACTGGGCGATTAACTAAAGTTCTGGGGTGGCGGGAGACGGCCCGTACCGTATACTGCACGTCCCCACATAATGCTATGTGTGGGGCGTGTTAAATTGACGCGGCTGGGTTAGGCCCTACACCGGAAAAGGACCGGGCGCACACGGGGAGTATTTAAAAAAAAGTTTTGGTTGTGACTATAATTACCAGATGGACGTTCGGTGAAACAAAGAGATGCTGGCTCCTTGTGGGACGTGCGTCCATCCCGGTCCGCGAGTCACGCTGTACTGGCGTCTGGCCCTGGCGCGAGGGGAGGGGTGAGCTCCCTGTCGCGCCACTTGCCAATAGCCCGATTTAAGGTCTAGTGTGCTAAATATACGGGCCCTACCGAGACCGGCGAGGGCGGTCTCGACGCTGATCTGTGGGGGTGGCGAACTGACTGTCACGAGATTTAGTGCGCGGAAGTCTGCGCAAAAACATAAGGTGCTCTCCTTCTTGGCTGCCAGTACTATGCATGCGTTATATGGGCTGTTGGAGGGCTCTATTACCCCACCGTGCAGCATTTCCATCACCTGTTCGCGTATTATTCGCTGTTCGCGAAAGCCGAATCTGTGGGGTGACTCGAAGATGGGTTGGTCGGTAATGGTGGGGATGGAATGTTCGGCTACTGTTGTGCGCCGTAGGGGCTCAGTGGTTGTGAACACGTCCCGTTGTTCACACAAGATTTTGTTCACCGCGTCTTCGAACTCAGGTGGGACATTATGACGTAAGTCAGTGAGGGTCACGCCTCCGTCCTCAGGTGTAGGGGCCCACCCTATGGCGTAGACTACGAACCTTTCGGAACGTCCGACGTTTACTTTGGCGGGGCCTAGTTCCAGTACAGCGTCGTGCTCGGTCAACCAAGGTTGCCCTAGCACGAGCTCCTCACTTAAGTCGCTCACAATGATGGCAGTCGCGTTAGTAATCAGCTCCCTTAGGCTTATCTGGATGTCTGGGTACCCCACCATCTGGCCAGCATGCATGGTGGTGGCAAGGCGCAGCTCGCCCCGGTGTGGGCGAAGGGTGCCGGGGGGGTACCAGTGAGGGGTGGATGAACACATGGCTCGCTCCCATGTCCACGAGTACAATGGCTGGCTGGTTGTTGATTTCCACTGGTATGCGAAGCAGGTTGTCCGGTGGTTGGGTCAGTTGTCCCAGTCTGGGTGGGGGGTGCCCCCCGGGGGCCGTGTTGGTCGTCGCGTTTGGTTGGTCGTTGTTGTGGTTTGTTGACATTGCGTTCACATGGGCGGTGGTCCCCTCAACTGTTGTTGTCGTTGGGGGGTGGTTGGTGGTCATTTGGTGGGTTGGGGGACTCTGCTTTAGTTCCCCCTTGGTCCGTTTCCCGCTGGATGTGTCTCGCGCGGCGGTTGTTGACGTGTGTTCCTCTGCGCGTTCCCCCTCTGTGGACACTCATTGTGCCAGTGGAAGGTGCCCCTTGGGCATCCCAGTTGGCAGTGTGGTGGTCGGGGGGCTGCGTTAGCGTCCGCTTGAGATGACTCTGGCGCATAGGGAGGCTGTCGGCCGTCGAGGGGTGGGGCCCTGTGTTGTTGGGGACGGTGGTGCCCCTTGGATGGCTAGTAGGCGCCTGTCATTAGGCGGGTGGTGGTCCTTCCGGTTTGCCCTGCGAGGGTTCCTTTACCAGGCCCTCTGGAAGTTTTGTTCTGTGGCCACTGCCAGTTGGATGTAGTCTTCGACGGAGGTGGCGCGGCTTATGCGTAGGAAAGGCTGGAGTTCGTCTCTGAGTAGTAGAGTGATCGTGGGTAGTGCCCTGATCGGTTCTACGAGTGGCGATATCCGGCGGAATAGCTGTATCTTGTGGGCTATGAATTCTTCAACAGGTTCCTCTTCTCGCTGCGTGCTACTGTGAAATTGTGAGGTGCATTTTACCAGTGTAGACCCGGCGTGTAAACGGTGGTTGAGGTCCTCGGTGAACTCTGACCATTCCATGTCGGCCAGTCCCCATCTTTGCCAACATTTGTGGGCGGGTCCCCGCAACCGTTCGCTGGTCCTCACAGGCCACTCGTCGATGGTTATCCCGCTGCGCGCCAGGCGCACTTCGCATTGATGTGTGTATGCTAGGGGTTCTTCGTGTGGTGCTCCGCTAAACTCCGGTAATTTTGACATGTAGTTCGCTGTCCATGCCGTGCATGCATGTGTGGTGTCGGGTCGGGTGATTATCCCGCCCTCGGCCGCGGTGGTGGTGCGGGTTGCGTGTCCACACTCCTGGCATGGTTGCTGTTTCGTATCGGTTGCCGTGGTTGTTGGCATAGGTTGTAGTGGCATGGCTAATCCCGTCTCTATTTTTCCTTTCCATATCTGATCCCAATTTACTTCCCATGGTTCGTGTTTCATGTCGGTCCCCGGTGGTGTTTTGTCCAGTGGTGGGCATTGGCAGGTGCTCCGCCAAGGTAATGGGCCTGTCAGTAGATCCATTGCTCTAGGCCGTTGGCATTGTGTGCATGTCGCGTGAGCTACGTGTGGCAGCATAGCGCGTGGTTAGGCGCGATGTTGTTGACAGCTGAGCTCTGTTGACAGGGCGGGCGCACGTAGTCGCGCGCGCGCCACGCGGGTGTAGTTGTGAAGTGGTGAGGGGGGAGGGAAGGGTTAAATGCCCGGACCGCCGCACAAAACGGAGGCCGAGAATGGCCGCGGCGCGGGCGGGGGTGTGGATGGTCGTGCGAGGCGATGGCCACGAGCGCCCGGACAGCCGCATAAAGCGGAGGTCGAAACTGTCCACGGCGGAGGAGGGGGTGCGGATGGGCGTGTGAGGCGATGGCCGAGAGCGCCTGGACAGTTGCACAAAGTGGACGGGTGGAGGCTTGAAGGAGGGGGAAGCTGTTCGGATGGCCACGCGAAGTGGTGAGTTGCTAGTGGGCGGAGAGGTGGGGAGGTGGGGGGAAGGGTGTTCGGCCCGTAACGCGAAAGAGAAAGCGGGATGGTGCAGAAGTGAAGAGGGGTTGGGGGTGGCTGCTGGGCTGTGACGTCGCTCGCCTGCGTCGCGCGTTCTGCTGGAATGTCGTGCACTGGGGGAGGGGTGAGAGGGATCCTTTGTCCGCTGCTCCTGGCGCGTCAGCCTGTCTAACCCTCGCGCGTCCAAAATGGTCGTTTTCTTGCAGTTTGTTCGGTTTTCACGTATTTTGTTCAAAATTTAGCCCCACGTTGGGCGCCATTTGCCGTCCGCCACGGTCTCGTGTTCGAGGTCGGGCGCAGGTACTAGCGGGGTGGCTGGCTTTCTTAGAGATTTCTGTTCCGGGAGGGCGCCAGGCTAGCTCGGTGTCTAACCGTGTGATGCGCATTACGTGTGTTACAAAAGTAAGTTACATTATCTAAAAATGAATAATTACGTTACGTTTTACATACTTTGACGACTCAGGGGAGAACAGTTACAAACAAGGTGAAGTTACGTTAAATTAAGTCAAGTTACATGAAAACCAAAAGTAATTTTCCAGGTGGCGATCGAAAAGGAATTTAGACAAAACACATAAAATTCAATAAACGTGTACATTATGGCAAGGGCCACCGCCTTACTCCAACTTACATTTTCTTTTCCCCTAAGGTCGCGCATGTCGTACGTCGTACAAAGTTAAAGCCGTATCCGCGGGGTGTTTCGTAGATGGGTTGGTCGGTGGTGGTGTGAATGGAATGTTCGGCTACTGTTGTGCGCCGTAGGGGCTCAGTGGTTGTGAACACGTCCCGTTGTTCACGCAAGATATTGTTCACCGCATCTTCGAACTCAGCGGGGACCCGCCCACGCATGGTGGCAACTATGGGGACGGGCCGACATGGACTGGCCAGAGTTCACCAAGGCCCTCAACCACCGTTTCACCTCACAATTTTACAGTAGCACGCAGCGAGAAGGGGAACCAGTTGAAAATTTCATAGCCCACAAACTACAGCTATTCCGCCGGATCACGCCACTCGTAGAACCGACCAGGGCACTGCCCACGATCACACTACTACTCAGAGACGAACTACAGCCTTTCCTACGCATAAGCCGTGCCACCACCGTCGAGGACTACGTCCAGCTGGCAGTGGCCACAGAACAAAACTTCCAGAGGGTCTGGTGGAGGAACCCTCGCAGGGCAAACCGGGAGGACCACCACCCGCCAAACTACCGGCGCCTACTAGCCATCCAAGGGGCACCACCACCCCAACAACGGGGGGCCCCATCCCTCGACGGCCGACAACCTCCCTATGCGCCAGAGTCACTTCAAGCGGACGCCAACGCGGCCCCCCGACCACCACACTGCCAACTGGTATGCCCAAGGGGCACCTTCCACTGGCACAATGAGTGCCCACAGAGGGGGAACGCGCAGAGTAACACACGTCAACAACCTCCGCGCGAGACACAACAAGCGGGAAACGGACCAAGGGGGAACTGAAACAGAGTCCCCCAACCCACCAAGTGACCACCGACCACCCCCCTGCGACAACAACAGTCGAGGGAACCACCGCACACGCAAACGCAATGTCAACAAACCACAATAAAAACCAACCAAACGCGACGACCAACACAGCCCCCGGGGGGCACCCCCCACCCAGACTGGGACAACTGACCCAACCACCAGACAACCTGCTTTGCATACCAGTGGAAATGAACAACCAGCCAGCCATTGCACTCGTGGACACGGGAGCGAGCCATGTGTTCATCCACCCCTCACTGGTACCAACCGGCGCCCTTCGCCCACACCGGGGCGAGTTGCGCCTGGCCACCACCATGCATGCCGGCCAGATGGTGGGATACGCAGACGTCCAGATAAGCCTAAGGGAGCTGATTACTAACGCGACTGCCATCGTTGTGAGCGACTTAAGTGAGGAGCTCGTGCTAGGGCAACCTTGGTTGACCGAGCACGACGCCATACTGGAACTAGGCCCCACCAATGTAAATGTCGGACGGTCCGAAAGGTTCGTAGTCTATGCCATAGGGTGGGTCCCTACACCGGCAGACGGAGGCGTGGCCTTCACTGACTTACGTCATAATGTCCCCCACTATCAAAAGATCCATTAATGACCCTGCTGAGAATCAAACCCAGATCACTTTGGTGACAGAAAAGTGAGCACTTAAACACAGAGACCTAATGTTTGCCTCTAATGACCACATTTATAAGACCACAAACCAAATGCTTTTTACCTTTTCCCCCATTAATTTAATTACCTTACCTTTACAGATCATGAGCAGCAGGTAATGATTAGTATACTGAATGAAGTCTTTGAAATTAAGGGCTTCTTATGCGTAGGAATGTTTGCAATTTTTGAAACAGCCCTTTTCGGAATTTTATTATTCTACTATTGTTAAAAGTCTCTTTTCTACAAATTTGCTTTGTTCTCTGTTACTAATTATTATTAATAAAGGGCATCCTCCATTCATCGCATATCTTTAGTAGACATATTATATTTTATTATATTTTTATTCCCCTCGCTGGTTCTGTATGTTCAACTACAGATGATTCATTTGTGTCGTTATATTTTTAATTATTTATTTGTTTATTTATTTCCATAGTTTTCCATGGCAAACAATGCAAAACTTCAATGGTGTTTATCCAAAAATTAGAAGTAAATCATATTTGGAAGGTTTGCTATGTAACAAATCATTATTTAAAAATTTATTGTAATGTTTAAATTCAAGAAAAGTTTTCTGATGTATGTTCTGAGAAAAAGAAACATTTACGGAAGCTTACTGTAACACCAAAAATGAAGTATGATATGTTACTGATATCATTTTTGTTTCATATAATTATTAGTGTTAAATGTGCATTTGCAGTGCTAATATCTGATCCCGTTCACATACAAGCATAGGTAAGTGTAATAACTAAAATGAAGTATGACGATTTAAGAGTTAAATGTTATGTTTAATCTCTTTCCCTAACAGTTTGATGAATATTTTAAGTACAAATGTGCAGTTTGTAGTTGTTATGTTAGACATAATTCATATTTAACAGGCTAATGTGCATTGTTTTATGAAGAATAGTTTTGTAACAAACTGTCAGATTAAATTGTTTTGTTCCAAAATAAAGCAATGATCTTTGGAACATTGCAGAAAATAAAATTTTAAGAATTACAGTCTAGCACAAATATTAATGTAAATCAGCTCCAAGACTTAGTTGACTGAGGATAAGTTAGCTTCGAAGCCCAGCTTCGAATCGAAAATTGTACCGTAATTATCGTACATGGCGAAAATAATCTGTAGGAAGTTAACGCAACAAGGGACTAAGTGAAAATAATTTATCCCAAACTTCGAAGAGCTAAAAAATTTTTTATTAAGACCTATGTATGTAATACAAAAACTAGTGCTTTTTTAGAAAACAATGTGTCGATTAATGCAAAGTAGCAGCTTCTTAGCAACTTCATATGGTTTAAATTATTAAGTGTTTCTAACCTGATCATTCATAACCTCAAAATCTCAAAGTTCGGAAGGCTATAAATATTTAAAAAAAAACTATGTACGTTATAAAGAAATGATGCTCCTTAAAGAACATTTTCATGCGAGTAATTCAAAGTATCAGCTTCGTTGCAACATCACCCCGTTTCCATTTTATAGTGTTTCGAACTTACCATTTATAACCATACACATCTCAGAGTTCTAAATGCTAAACGAATGCCAAAAACACTACGTACGTTATACAGGCATAGTGCTCCTTAAAGAACACACTCCTGCGAGTAATTCAAAAAATCAGCTTCGTGTCAACATCATCTGGTTTCCATTTTATAGTGTTTCTAACATGACAATTCATTACCAATTACATATCAGAGAACGAAGTGTTAAAAAAATGTAAAAAACACTACGTACGTTATACAGGACTAGTGCTCCTTAAAGAACAAACTCCAGCGAGTAATGCAAACTATCAGTTTCGTGGCAACCACGTCTAGTTTCCATTTTATAGTGTTTAGAACTTGACAATTTATTAACTTACTGTACTCATTGTTCGAAGTGCTTAAAAATCCTCAAAAACACTACGTATGTTATACAGGACTAGTACTCCTTAAAGAACACACTCCAGCGAGTAATGCAAAGTATCTGCTTTGTGGCAACATCGTCTGGCTTCCATTTTATAGTGTTTCGAACTTACCATTTATAACCATACACTACTCATTGTTCGAAGTGTAGAAAAAATTATCAAAAACACTCTGTACCTTATACAGGACTTGTACTCCTTAAAGAACACACTCCAGCGAGTAATGCAAAGTATCAGCTTCGTGGCAACATCGTCTGGTTTTCATTTTATAGTGTTCCGAACTTACCATTTATAACCATACACATCTCAGGGTTCGAAATACTAAACATATGCCAAAAACACTACAAACGTTATACAGGACTAGTGCTCCTTAAAGAACACACTCCTGCGAGTAATTCAAAGTTTCAGCTTCGTGGCAACATCATCTTCTATCGATTTTATAGTGTTTCTAACATGACGATTCATTACCTCACACATCTCAGAGGACGAAGTGTTAAAAAAATGTAAAAAAACACTACGTACATTATACAGGACTAGTGCTCCTTAAAGAACACACTCCTGCTAGAAATTCAAAGTATTAGCTTCGTGGCAACATCATCTGGTATCCATTTTATAGTGTTTCTAACATGACGATTCATTACCTCACACATCTCAGAGAATGAAGTGTTAAAAAAATGTAACAAACACTACGTAGGTTATACAGGACTAGTGTTCCTTAAAGAACACACACTCCAGCAAGTAATTCAAAGTATCAGGTTCGTGGCAACATCGTCTGGTTTCCATTTTATAGTGTTTATAACTTGACAATTTATTAACATACTCTACTCATTGTTCGAAGTGTTAAATAATTCTAAAAAACACTACGTACGTTTTACAGGACTAGTGCTCATTAAATACACACTCCAGCGAGTAATGCAAAGTATCAGCTTCGTAGCAACATTATCTGGTTAAATTTTATAGTGTTTCTAACATGACTATTCATTACCTCACACATCTCAGAGAATGAAGTGTTAAAAAAATATAAAATACTCTACGTACGTTATACAGGAATAGTGCTCCTTAAAGAACACACTCCTGCGAGTAATGCAAAGTATCAGCTTCGTGGCAACATTATCTGGTTTCCATTGTATAGTGTTTAGATCTTGACAATTTATTAACATACTCTTCTCATTGTTCGAAGAATAAAAAAATTCTCAAAAACACTAAGTACTTTATACAGAACTTGTGCTCCTTAAAGAACAAACTGCTGCGAGTAATGCAAAGTATCATCATCGTGGCATTAATATCTGGTATCCATTTAATAGTGTTTCTAACATGACGAATCATTACCTCACACATCTTATAATATGAAGTGTTAAAAAAATGTAAAAAACACTACGTACGTTATACAGGACAAGTGCTCCTTGAAGAACACACTTCACCGAGTTATGCAAAGTATCAGCTTCGTGGCAACATCGTCTGGTTTCCATTTTATAGTGTTTCGAACTTACCATTTATAACCATATATATCTCAGAGATCGAAGTGTTAAAAAAATGTAAAAAACAATACGTACGTTATACATGACTAGTGCTCCTTAAAGAACACACTCCTGCTAGTAACTCAAAGTATCAGCTTCGTGGCAACATCATCGGGTATCCATTTTATGGTGTTTCTAACATGATGATTTATTACCTCACACATCTCAGAAAACGAAGTGATAAAAAAATGTAACAAACACTGCGTACGTTATTCAGGACTAATGCTCCTTAAAGAACACACTCCTGCGAGTAATTCAAAGTATCAGCTTCGTGGCAACATCATCTGGTTTCCATTTTATAGTGTTTCGAACTTGACCATTTATAACCATACACTACTCGTTTTCGAAGTGTTGAAAAAATTTCACAAACACTATGTACGTTATACAGGACTAGTGCTCCTTAAAGAACACAGTCCTGCGAGAAATGCAAAGTATCAGCTTCGTGGCAACATCATCTGGTTTCCATTTCATAGTGTTTATAACATGACGATTCATTACCTCACACATCTCAGAGAACGAAGTGTTGAAAAAATGTCAAAACCACTACGTACGTTATACAGGACTAGTGCTCCTTAAAGAACACACTCCGGCGAGTAATGCAAAGTATCAGCTTGGTGGCAATATCACCAGTTTTCCATTGTATAGTGTTTCGTACTTGACCATTTATAACCTTACACTACTCATTGTTCGAAGTGTTGAAAAAATGTCAAAAACACTACGTATGTTATACATGACTAGTGCTCCTTAATGGACACACTCAAGCGAGTAATGCAAAGTATTAGCTTCGTGGCATTATCATCTGGCTTCCATTGTATAGTGTTTCGAACTTATCATTTATAACCATACACATCTCAGAGTTTAAAATGCTAAACGAATGCCAAAAACACTACGTATGTTATACAGGACTAGTGTCCTTAAACAACACAATCCAGCGAGTAATGCAAACTATCAGCTTAATGGCAACATCGTCTGGTTTCCATTTTATTGTGTTTAGAACTTGACAATTTATTAACATACTCTACTCATTGTTCGAAGTGTTAAAAAATTCTCAAAAACACTACGTACGAGTAGTATATAGTAGGGCATCCGAGATCAGTATTTAGGATGTGGATTGTGATTGTAGGTCCGCCATCTTGGATTTGTTTCGTCACGGTGGCAAAAAATTTTTAAAAATGACTAAAAATGACTCAAAAATTCCCGCCTAGAGGAAAAATTTTCCGTTTATTCCGTAAAAATCCCAGCGGCTAGAAAAATCCGAAAAGTGGCTTTAGCATCCTTAACTCAAGCCACTGTTAAGCCGCTATCAGGACTTGACCTTGACATTGACCCAGGCAGCCAATGTGGATTGGCCATTTTGGATGACGTCATTGTGTTTTCTCGAACATTCCGGCGTTGTGTGTTCCACCATCGTGAATGATGACGTCACAGTTGGAATTTTCGTTACGGTCGCCATCTTTAACTTTTTGAATTTATTATCCGATTATAATAATAAAAAAATTTAAAAATTATAAAAAAATTCAATTAATAAAAATTCAATAAAACATTTATAAAAAATTGTACTTTTACAACACGGAGCTCGGAGTCCTCGGTTCGAACCCGGCAAAGGCAAAAAAAATTGAAAAACAACAACTGATCCTTCCCCCCGTGGTGGTTGCTGGCAGACTGACTCCCACCACTTTTTTTCAAAGCATTTATATCGCCAGTGAGCATGACGTCATGTCGGCCATCTTGTCTTCGATGCTGGAAGCCATCATCATTGTATCGTCGGCGAGAGTGCGCTGACGCCATGTTAGTTGAATTATTATCCGCTAGAGTGCAGTAATCATTTATAATTGCTGTGTCACCCGCCATCTTGAAATTTGGCTGCCATCTTGAAAATCTGTAATTATTTAGCTAGGAATTCGGGAAAAGTTCCAAAATTCATGAAATAAATCACTCATTAATTTACATATTGATTCGATCCGCTCCTGTACTCGGTTCGATACCCGATCGATGGAATAATGTTTAATTTTATGTAAAAAATAATAATTTCAATAAACCACGTTCAACATTCTTAAAGAGACTTTAAATCCTCTACTACCATCATCCTATCAGACATCAAGACCACCATATTGGAAATTCGTAATTGTAATACTAAGGATTCGGGAAATAGGTCAAAATGCATTAAATAAATTTGTATTCTATATACTGTTTGATTAGATCGACTAAGGTCCTTGGTTCGATCCCTGGTCAATGCAAAACAACTTTAATTTTAAAAAAGTACCAGAAAAGTGTAAGGTTCGAGAAATAAAACACCACAAAGTCTTTTACAAACATAATATTTATTACACAATTTCTACCCTACTACAGAATCACTTGAGAAAGCCAGCAATCTTATAAACATTTAGCCCTGCATAGACGTGCAACGACTACTTCTTAGCTCCAACAGCTCCAAATGCTCCAAATGGCTCCAACAGCTCCAAATGCTCCAACAGCTCCAACAGCTCCAAAAGCTCCAACTGCCTTTTCTTTCAACAGCTCCAATGATATTGGGCTACATTGCTACGATTCTAAGAGACTACGAGGCTACAAGGCTAATAGTCTAAAAGGATCTAGTAGGTTCCAAATTATACATGGCTGCGAGACTGCATGACTAAAAGACCACATGGCCACGAAAATACATGTCTATAAAGCTACATGGATACAAGTCTACTCGGCTGCAACATGCAATGTACACAGTACACACAGGAAACTGAACGTACACACAGTACACACAGGAAACGGAACGTACACACAGGAAACTGAATGTACACACAGTACACACAGGAATGGGAACGTACACACAGTACACACAGGAAACGGAATGTACACACAGTACACACAGGAAACGGAACGTACACACAGTACACACAGGAAACGGAACGTACATACAGTACACACAGGAAACGGAACGTACACACAATACACACAGGAAACGGAACGTACGCACAGTCAGGAAACGGAACAAACACACAGTACACACAGGAAACTGAACGTACACAGAGTACACACAGGAAACGGAATGTACACACAGTACACACAGGAAACTGAACGTTTACACAGTATACACAGGAAACGGAACGTACACACAGTACACACAGAAAACGGAACGCACACAGTACACTCACAGGAAACGGGACGTACACACAGTACACACAGGAAACCGAAATGTACACACAGTACACACAGGAAAACGGAATGTACACACAGGAAAACGAAATGTACACACAGTACACACAGGAAAACCGTATGTAAACACAGGAAAACGGAATGTACACACAAGAAAACGTAATGTACACACTGGAAATCGGAATGTACACATAGTACACACAGGAAAAAACGGAATGATCACACATATAGTAGCGGAAACACATGCTTAGTTGGAAATCAGGATACAAGAAATAAATCATACTTTTTTTAAAATATAAATAATTCATTTATTTTTCAATAGTACACACATGACAGTTAAACAGATGATTATTGTATGTAGCCAGCTTTTCGCAGTTCGTTAAGTATGGACGATACTTCCTCGATATGGGAGAATTTTCCTCTACGAACAGATGCCACCAACAGTCTAGCCGGTCAACCATAATGTTTGGATCTTTCCATGATGTGGAATCAATCTATTCTGCCACCATCTTCCTTGCTTGTTTATTATAAATATTATGATCTCTGTTGTTTTCCGTTTTAACACCAACCTCAGTGTTACTTTCTTTATCGAGACAGTGATCATCACAAGCTTGATCAGATTTATTTAATATATCACGTCGTTTCCAACGCTTTGGTCTTAGGACACCACCACATTCTTCGATCTTGTCAGCTTTAGGATCTGCATCACAGTCTATGCCTTTGTAAACAGCCTCAGAGTCACTGTAGCAATCACCGTAGAAGACAACGTCTTCACCCAGATTACTGCAAGAACTCGATATCGTTGATGTCGAAATGTCTTCATCACCTTTATGCTTCCTTTTGAGGAGTCCATCATTTTTACAAAGTATGGAGGATCTGCTAAATATAGGCTTCAATGTATTCTCACTTTTAACGGTGTTGATACTTTCATTAGTTTCAGTCTTCCCGAAGCCATCATCATCCATTAATTTATGTTCTTCGTCACGATCGGGTTAGCTAATAACATTACGCTCAGGACAAGGAAAATTATTGTCGTAATGCAGATCTCTCTTCTTTAGTCTAGTGGATCAATCGATGTCCTCTATGTCGTAAGTAGTCTTGGCTTTACATGTTCTACCATGTCTTTTTAAGCTGTCAATTCGTGTTAACGACCTGCTACATCGATTGCAGCTTAACATTTTGCGTAGTGGGTTTTTAGCACAATCATTCTTCTCATGTCGTCTAGCATTCCTTCTCATGACAAAATCCTTGCCATAGTATCTACAGCGGCTTCCTTCCGATTCAGCTGCAGATAACAAACCATGATCCATGGTAGCTTCTGTGACTAATGCCAGACGCAAACTAAGAGTTTTAAATTAGATATATTACTTAAATATAATTTTTTAATTATTTCATCAGCGAGAATTAATTTATCTCATTCAAAGGTACTTGTTGCAAGTAGTTCTGCTTTTCAAAAACAGATGTCGCCACATGTTAATTGCAGGTAAATAATATTTAGTTCTTTTATGCGGGATGCGGGATACTCACTAACGATCGCAAAGGAAGGATGGCTTCGCTAGACTCCAAGGAGAAGAAAGTTCGTCCTTCATGTTAGTGCTTCTTAGATTATTATTTGACTGAGTAATGATATTTTTTTTAATTTCCACCTGATAAAAATATTACAAGTGTTGATTAAGTAGCAGAAATTCACTAATTACACGTTGCCGTCGTCCGGTGTCTCGGGCTCGAGTCCCGGTGCGGCTCCTAGCGGGAATGGCTGTTGCGGATGTAATGTTTTCGGGTGGGCGCCAGACTAGCTCTGTTTCTAGTCGATTGGTGGGTCGTGGGGTCGATTGCCCTGCGTGGCCCACTAGGACTGTCGGCGGTGTTGCGTGGGTTATGAGGGTTTCCCTACTTGGTGGTGGTTGGGAGTCGTATGGTTAATTAATCAGATGCTGAAGGGATGCAACAAATGACGTGTGTCATTTATTCATGCGACTGTGGTTTTGGTGTAATACCGTTGATTACACGCCACGTCGTACAGAGGGTGACGTCACACAATACAGAAGTTACACAATTACACAAAGTTAGTCTGAAAATTACGTAATAAGACGTGGCACAAGTTCACAAAAAATGTTACGCGAAGGTGCGTTGCACAAGTTTATTAAATGTTACGCGGTGGCGCGTCGCACAAGTTTACAAAAGAAAACGTTCCAGATTCAAGGCGTCGCACAAAGTTACTAAATATTACGTATTAGCATGGCACAAGGCGGTTCTGAGCCTGGTTACTCAAAAGAGGGGTGAGGGCGATTGGAAGCGGCCAATCCCGTATATCAATGTCTCGAGGCGGTGTTCGCGTCCACTGTAGTGGAGCGCGGACCGCAGCTAAATTCGCTGAAGTTCCCTTACGGGGTGGTGTCAGCGCCGGAGCGACTGGTTTTAGTTCAAGTTCTGTTCTTCGGGAGGCGGCCCGTGCCGTATGCTGAAACTACCCCGCAGACCAAGTGTTGTGCGGGGGGTTTTAAAAGTTATGCGGCCGGATTAAGTCCTGGACCAAAAATTGGACCGGGTACGCACGGAGAGATAAGTAAAAAGAGGTTTCGAGGAAGTGACTATAATTACCAGAAGTGAGTTCAATGCAGACAATGGATGATGTCTCTCCGTGGGACGTGCGTCCGCCCCGGTCCACGAGTCGCGCTGTACTGGCGTGATGTCATGGCGCCCGGCCGAGGCTCGGTGGCCCTCGCGCCAGGTTTGACCTTATTACGTTAGTTTCCAATGTGATGTGTTAATATGAGAATTTAAGGGCGTTAAATTCTTACATTAATTATTAAGGCTAAATTAACATCACTCTTCCTTTCTACAAAGTGAAGTTAGTATGTATACGAATTATGTCCTTTAAATTATACGTCACACCAGCGACTGTACGTCTCTTGTCGGACTGCTCTGGTGGGAGGTAATAACGCAACACAAGGGGTTAATAATTATGTCACATGGGTTAATTAACTAATTTAGGCAGAAGGCCGCCAGGGGGACACTCACACGCGTATCAATGCATTTACACACGTGAGTGCCCGGGCACTCCTACGTCGCACTTTCGTTAATCAACTTTTAATTTATACGTAATATTGTTTAATATTCTGTGTTTGTTTTTGCAACGTGGTCGGCTGTAATGACGGTCTGTTTATTAGGGGGGCCGGGTTCTACCTTGGTTGCTGGTGGCTCGCCTGACTCGGGTGGGCCATGGCTAGGGGCGCGTTCCGTTAGCGGGGTTGAATACTGGCGGTTGCAGATCGGGCTTTAGGGTGGCCTTCGGTCGGACGACGTCAATGTAACCTTGAAAAAAAAATGACATGCCTCATTAAGTAAAAAAATCCTTCATGCAGAGATCAATTTCTCATCTGTAACCAGAAGCACTCGGAGAAAACCATCAGATGTCTAGTCAGGAAAAATCAGTAGCACCCAGAGAAAAGCATCAAAATATTGTCAAGAATAATCAGGAGCACACGGAGAAAACTACCATAATATTGACAAGAATAATCAGGAGCACGCGGAGATATCCGCCAAAATATTGTCAAGAATAAACGGGAGCACACGAAGAAAACCACCATAATATTGACAAGAATAATCAGGAGCACCCGGAGAAAACTACCATAATATTGACAAGAATAATCAGGAGCACACGGAGATATCCTCCATAATATTGTCAAGAATAAACGGGAGCACACGGAGAAAACCACCATAATATTGACAAGAATAATCAGGAGCACCCGGAGAAAACTACCATAATATTGACAAGAATAATCAGGAGCACACGGAGATATCCGCCATAATATTGTCAAGAATAAACGGGAGCACACGGAGAAAACCACCATTATATTGACAAGAATAATCGGAAGCACACGGAGAAAACCGCCACAAGTTTTCTTTGATATCATAAAATTACAAAAAAAATTAATACAAAATTAAATAAAAACGAAAAAAATTCAAAAACTGATTCTGGCTTGTACTAGAACTCTAACTTAGCACAACAAAGAGAAGTTCACAAGCTAGCAGAATGTTTGTATTTTTTTCGTTTTTTTAAATTTTTTATTAATTTTTTTTGTAATTTTATATCAAAGAAAACTTGTGGCGGTTTTCTCCGTGTGCTTCCGATTATTCTTGTCAATATTATGGGGGTTTTCTCCGTGTGCTCCCGTTTATTCTTGACAATATTATAACGGATATCTCCGTGTGCTCCTGATTATTCTTGTCAATATTATAATAGTTTTCTCCGGGTGCTCCTAATTATTCTTGTCAATATTATGGTGGTTTTCTTCGTGTGCTCCCGTTTATTCTTGACAATATTATGGCGGATATCTCCGTGTGCTCCTGATTATTCTTGTCAATATTATGGTAGTTTTCTCCGGGTGCTCCTGATTATTCTTGTCAATATTATGGTGGTTTTCTTCGTGTGCTCCTGATTATTATTGACAATATTTTGATGGTTTTCTTCGTGTGCTTCCGATTATTCTTGACAATATTATGGTGGTTATCTCCGTGTGCTCCTGATTATTCTTGACAATATTTTTATGGTTTTCTCTGGGTCCTTATGATTATTCCTGACTAGACATCTGATGGTTTTCTCCGAGTGCTTCTGGTTACAGATGAGAAATTGATATCTGCATGAAAGATTTTTTTACTTAATGCGGCATGTCATTTTTTTTTCAAGGTAACATGTAATTAGTGAATTTCTGCTACTTAATCAACACTTGTAATATTTTTATCAGGTGGAAATTTAAAAAAAATCATTACTCAGTCTAATAATCTCTGAGAAGTCTAAGAAGCACTAACATGAAGGACGAACTTCCTTCTCCTTGGAGTCTAGCGAAGCCATCCTTCCTTTGCGATCGTTATTGAGCATCCCGCATCCCGCATAAAATAACTAAATATTATTTACCTGCAATTAACATGTGGCGACATCTGTTGTTGAAAAGCAGAACTACTTGCAAAAAGTACCTTTGAATGAGATAAATTAATTCTCGCTGATGAAATAATTAAAAAATTATATTTAAGTAATATATCTAATTTAAAACTCTTAGTTTGCGTCTGGCATTGGTCACAGAAGCTACCATGGATCATGGTTTGTTATCTGCAGCTGAATCGGAAGGGAGCCGCTGTAGATACTGTGGCAAGGATTTTGTCATGAGAAGGAATGCTAGACGACATGAGAAAAATGATTGTGCTAAAATCCCACTACGCAGAATGTTAAGCTGCAATCGATGTGGCAGGTCGTTAACACGAATTGACAGCTTAAAAGGACATGGTAGAACATGTAAAGCCAAGACTACTTACGACATAGAGGACATCGATGGATCCACTAGACTAAAGAAGAGAGATCTGCATTACGACAATAATTTTCCTTGAACAGAGCATGATGTTATTAGCTCACCCGATCGTGACGAAGAACATAAATTGATGGATGATGATGGCTTCAGGAAGACTGAAACTAATGAAAGTATCAACAGCGTGAAAAGTGAGAATACATTGAAGCCTATATTTAGCAGATCCTCCATACTTTGTAAAAATGATGGACTCCTCAAAAGGAAGCATAAAGGTGATGAAGACACTTCGACATCAACGATATCTAGTTCTTGCAGTAATCTGGGTGAAGACGTTGTCTTCTACGGTGATTGCTACAGTGACTCTGAGGCTATTTACAAAGGCATAGACTGTGATGCAGAACCTAAAGCTGACAAGATCGAAGAATGTGGTGGTGTCCTAAGACCGAAGCGATGGAAACGACGAGATATATTAAATAAATCTGATCAAGCTTGTGATGATCACTGTCTCGATAAAGAAAGTAACCCTGAGGTTGGTGTTAAAACGGAAAACAAAATAGATCATAATATTTATAATAAACAAGCAAGGAAGATGGTGGCAGAATAGATTGATTCCACATCATGGAAAGATCCTAACATTATGGATGACCGGCTAGACTGTTGGTGGCATCTGTTCGTAGAGGAAACTACTCCCATATCGAGGAAGTATCGTCCATACTTAACGAACTGCGAAAAGCTGGTTACATACAATAATCATTTGTTTAACTGTCATGTGTGTACTATTGAAAAATAAATGAATTATTTATATTTTAAAAAAGTATGATTTATTTCTTGTATCCTGATTTCCAACTAAGCATGTGTTTCCGCTACTATAGTTGTGATCATTCCGTTTTTTCCTGTGTGTACCATGTGTACATTCCGATTTCCTGTGTGTACATTACGTTTTCCTGTGTGTACATTCCGTTTTCCTGTGTGTACATACGGTTTATCTGTGTGTACTGTGTGTAAATTTCGTTTTCATGTGTGTACTGTGTGTACATTTCGGTTTCCTGTGTGTACTGTGTGTACGTTCCGTTTCCTGTGAGTGTACTGTGTGTGTTCCGTTTCCTGTGTGTACTGTGTGTACGTTCAGTTTCCTGTGTATACTGTGTGTACATTCCGTTTCCTGTGTGTACTGTGTGTACGTTCATTTTCCTGTGTGTACTGTGTGTTTGTTCCGTTTCCTGTGTGTACTGTGTGTACGTTCCGTTTCCTGTGTGTACTGTGTGTACGTTCCGTTTCCTGTGTGTACTGTATGTACGTTCTGTTTCCTGTGTGTACTGTGTGTACTTTACGTTTCCTGTGTGTACTGTGTGTACATTCCGTTTCCTGTGTGTACTGTGTGTACATTCAGTTTCCTGTGTGTACTGTGTGTACGTTCAGTTTCCTGTGTGTACTGTGTACATTGCATGTTGGAGCCGAGTAGACTTGTATCCATGTAGCTTTATAGACATGTATTTTCGTAGCCATGCGGTCTTTTAGTCATGCAGTCTCGCAGCCATGTATAACTCGGTACCAGCTAGATCCTTTTAGACTCGTAGCCTTGTAGCCTCGTAGTCTCTTAGACTGTTAGCAATGTAGCCCAATATCATTGGAGCTGTTGAAAGAAAAGGCAGTTGGAGCTTTTGGAGCTGTTGGAGCTGTTGAAGCATTTGGAGCTTTTGGAGCCATTTAGAGCATTTGGAGCTGTTGGAGCTAAGAAGTAGTCGTTGCACGTCTATGCAGGGCTAAATGTTTATAATATTGCTGGCTTTCTCAAGTGATTCTGTAGTAGGGTAGAAATTGTGTAATTAATATTATGTTTGTAAAAGACTTTGTGGTGTTTTATTTCTCGAACCTTACACTTTTCTGGTACTTTTTTTAAATAAAGTTGATTTGCATAGGCCAGGGATCGAACCAAGGACCTTAGTCGATCTTATCAATCAGTATATAGATTACAAATTTATTTAATGCATTTTGACCTATTTCCCGAATCTCTAGCATACAATTACGAATTTCCAATATGGTGGTCTTGATGTCTGATAGGATGATGGTAGTAGAGGATTTAAAGTCTCTTTAAGAATGTTGAACGTGGTTTATGGAAATTATTATTTTTTACATAAAATTAAACATTATTCCATCGATCGGGTATCGAACCGAGGACAGGAGCAGATCGAATAAATATGTAAATTAATGAGTGATTTATTTAATGAATTTTGGAACTTTTCCCGAATTCCTAGCTAAATAATTACAGATTTTCAAGATGGCAGCCAAATTTCATGATGGCGGGTAACACAGCAATTATAAATAATTACTGTTCTCTAGCGGATAATAACTCAACTAACATGGCGTCAGCGCACTCTCGCCGACGTTACAATGATGATGGCTTCAAGCATCGAAAACAAGATGGCGGACATGACGTCATGCTCACTGGCGATATATATGCTTTGAAAAAAAGTGATGGGAGTCAGTCTGCCAGCAGCCACCACGGGGGGAAGGATCGGTTGTAATTTTTTAATTTTTTTGCCTTTGCCGGGTTCGAACCGAGGACTCCGAGCTCCGTATTGTAAAAATTACAATATATAATAAATTTTTATTGAAGTTTTATTAATTGTATTTTTTTTTATAATTTTAAATTTTTTTCCATTAAAATCGGATAATAAATAAAAAAGTTAAAGTTGGCGAGCGTAACTAAAATTGCAACGGTGACGACATCATTCACGATGAAGGAACACACAACGCCCGAATGTTCGAGAAAACACAATAACGTCATCCAAAATGGCGGATCCAAGATGGCCATCGGGGTCAAGGTCAAAGTCAAGTCCTGATAGCGGCTTAACAGTGGCTTGAGTTAAGGATATTTAAGCCACTTTTAGGACTTTTCTAGCCGCTGGGATTTATACGGATTAAAACGGGAAATTTTTCCTCTAGACGGGAATTTTTGAGTCATTTTGAGTCATTATTGAGGAATTTTTGCCGCCGTGACGAAACAAATCCAAGATGGCGGACCGACAATCACAATCCACATCCTGAATCACGATCTCGGATGCCCTATTATATACTACTCATACGTAGTGTTATTGATAATTTTTTAACACTTCGAACAATGAGTAGAGTATGTTAATAAAATGTCAATTTCTAAACACTATAAAATGGAAACCAGACGATGTTGCCACGAAGCTGATATTTTGCATTACTCGCAGGAGTGTGTTCTTTAAGGAGCACTAGTCCTGTATAACGTACGTTGTGTTTTTGACATTTTTTCAAAACTTCGAACAACGTGTAGTGTATGGTTATTAATGGTCAAGTTTGCCACTATAAAATGGATACATGATGATGGTAAAACGAAGCTGATACTTTGAATTACTCGCAGGAGTGTGTTCTTTAAGGAGCACTAGTCCTGTATAACGTACGTAGTGTTTTTGGCATTCGTTTAGCATTTCGAACTCTGAGATGTGTATGGTTATAAATAGTAAGTTCGAAACACTATAAAATGGAAACCAGGTGACGTTGCAACGAAGCTGATACTTTGCATTACTCGCTGGAGTATGTTCTTAAAGGAGCACTAGTCCTGTATAACGTACAAAGTGTTTTTGACATTTTTTCAACACTTCAAAAACGAGTCGTGTATGGTTATAAATGGTCAAGTTCGAAACACTATAAAATGGAAACCAGATGATGTTGCCACGATGCTGATACTTTGCATTACTTGCAGGAATGAGTTCTTTAAGGAGCACTAGTCCTGTATAAAGTACGTAGTGTTTTTGGCATTCGTTTACCATTTCGAATTCTGAGATGTGTATGGTTATAAATGGTAAGTTCGAAACACTATAAAATGGAAACCTGGTGATGTTTCCACGAAGCTGATTCTTTGCATTACTCGCTGGAGTGTGTTCTTTAAGGAGCACTAGTCCTGTATAACGTACGTAGTGTTTTTTAAATTTTCTTAACAATTCGTTCTCTGAGATCTGTGAGGTAATGAATCGTCATGTTAGAAACACTATAAAATGGATACCAGATGATGTTACCGCAAAGCTGATACTTTGAATTACTCGCAGGTGTGTGTTCTTGAAGGAGCACTAGTCCTGTATAACGTATGTAGTGTTTTTGACATTCGTTTAGCATTTCGAACTCTGAGATATATATTGTTATAAATGATAAATTCGAAACACTATAAAATGGAAACCAGATGATGTTGCCACGAAGCCGTTTCTTTGCATTACTCGCAGGAGTGTGTTCTTTAAGGAGCACTAGTCCTGTATAATGTACGTTGTGTTTTTGGCATTCGTTTAGTATTTCGAACTATGAGATGTGTATGGTTATAAATGGTAAGTTCGAAACACTATAAAATTGAAACCAGGTGATGTTGCAACAAAGCTGATACTTTGCATTACTCGCTGGAGTGTGTTCTAAAAGGAGGAATAGTCCTGTATAACGTACGTAGTGTTTTTGACATTTTTCAACACTTCGAACAACGAGTAGTGTATGGTTATAAATGGTCAAGTTCGAAACACTATAAAATGGATCCCAGATGATGTTGCCACGAAGCTGATACTTTGCATTACTCGCTGGAGTGTGTTCTTTAAGGAGCACTAGTCCTGTATAACGAACGTAGTGTTTTGGCATTCGCTTAGCATTTCGAACTCTGAGATATATATGGTTATAAATGATAAATTCGAAACACTATTAAATGAATACCAGATGATGTTGCCACGAAGCCGATTCTTTGCATTACTCGCAGGAGTGTGTTCTTTAAGGAGCACTAGTCCTGTATAATGTACGTAGTGTTTTTGGCATTCGTTTAGTATTTCGAACTCTGAGATGTGTATGGTTATTAATGGTAAGTTCGAAACACTATAAAATGGAAACCAGTTGATGTTGCAACAAAGCTGATACTTGGCATTACTCGCTGGAGTGTGTTCTAAAAGGAGGAATAGTCCTGTATAACGTATGTAGTGTTTTTGACATTTTTCAACACTTCGAACAACGAGTAGTGTATGGTTATAAATGGTCAAGTTCGAAACACTATAAAATGGATCCCAGATGATGTTGCTACGAAGCTGATACTTTGCATTACTCGCTGGAGTGTGTTCTTTAAGAAGCACTAGTCCTGTATAACGAACGTAGTGTTTTGGCATTCGCTTAGCATTTCGAACTCTGAGATATATATGGTTATAAATAGTAAGTTCGAAACACTATAAAATGGAAACCAGGTGACAATGCAACGAAGCTGATACTTTGCATTACTCGCTGGAGTATGTTCTTAAAGGAGCACTAGTCCTGTATAACGTACAAAGTGTTTTTGTCATTTTTTCAACACTTCGAACAGCGAGTAGTGTATGGTTATAAATGGTCAAGTTCGAAACACTATAAAATGGAAACCAGATGATGTTGCTACGAAGCTAAAACTTTAAATTTCTCGCAGGCGTGTGTTCTTTAAGAAGCACTAGTTCTGTATAACGTACGTAGTGTTTTTGGCATTCGTTTAGCATTTCGAATTGAGATGTGTATGTTTATAAATGGTAAGTTTAAAACACTATAAAATGAAACCTGGTGATGTTGCCACGAAGGTGATACTTTGCATTACTCGCTGGAGTGTGTTCTTAAAGGAGCACTAGTCCTGTATAACATACCTAGTGTTTTTGAAATTTTTTCAACACTTCAAAAACGAGTCGTGTATGGTTATAAATGGTCAAGTTCGAAACACTATAAAGTGGAAACCAGATGATGTTGCCACGAAGCTGATACTTTGCATTACTTGCAGGATTATGTTCTTTAAAGAGCACTAGTCCTGTATAAAGTACGTAGTGTTTTGGCATTCGTTTAGCATTTCGAATTCTGAGATGTGTATGGTTATAAATGGTAAGTTCCAAACACTATAAAATGGAAACCTGGTGATGTTTCCACGAAGCTGATTCTTTGCATTACTCGCTGGAGTGTGTTCTTTAAGGAGCACTAGTCCTGTATAACGTACGTAGTGTTTTTTAAATTTTCTTAACAATTCGTTCTCTGAGATGTGTGAGGTAATGAATCGTCATGTTAGAAACACTATAAAATGGATACCAGATGATGTTACCGCAAAACCGATAGTTTGAATTACTCGCAGAAGTGTGTTCTTGAAGGAGCACTAGTCCTGTATAACGTATGTAGTGTTTTTGACATTTTTTCAACACTTCGAACAATAAGTAGTGTAGTGTATGGTTATAAATGGTCAAGTTTCGAAACACGGTAAAATGGAAACCAGATGATGTTACCACGAAGCTGATTCTTTGCATTACTTGCAGAAGTGTGTTCTTTAAGGAGCACTAGTCCTGTATAGCGAACGTAGTGTTTTGGCATTCGTTTAGCATTTCGAACTCTGAGATATATATGGTTATAAATGATAAATTCTAAACACTATAAAATGAATACCAGATGATGTTGCCACGAAGCCGATTCTTTGCATTACTCGCAGGAGTGTGTTCTTTAAGGAGCACTAGTCCTGTATAATGTACGTTGTGTTTTTGGCATTCGTTTAGTATTTCGAACTCTGAGATGTGTATGGTTATAAATGGAAAGTTCGAAACACTATAAAATTGAAACCAGGTGATGTTGCAACAAAGCTGATACTTTGCATTACTCGCTGGAGTGTGTTCTAAAAGGAGGAATAGTCCTGTATAACGTATGTAGTGTTTTTGACATTTTTCAACACTTCGAACAACGAGTAGTGTATGGTTATAAATGGTCAAGTTCGAAACACTATAAAATGGATCCCAGAAGATGTTGCCACGAAGCTGATACTTTGCATTACTTGCAGGATTATGTTCTTTAAAGAGCACTAGTCCTGTATAAAGTACGTAGTGTTTTGGCATTCGTTTAGCATTTCGAATTCTGAGATGTGTATGGTTATAAATGGTAAGTTCCAAACACTATAAAATGGAAACCTGGTGATGTTTCCACGAAGCTGATTCTTTGCATTACTCGCTGGAGTGTGTTCTTTAAGGAGCACTAGTCCTGTATAACGTACGTAGTGTTTTTTAAATTTTCTTAACAATTCGTTCTCTGAGATGTGTGAGGTAATGAATCGTCATGTTAGAAACACTATAAAATGGATACCAGATGATGTTACCGCAAAACCGATAGTTTGAATTACTCGCAGAAGTGTGTTCTTGAAGGAGCACTAGTCCTGTATAACGTATGTAGTGTTTTTGACATTTTTTCAACACTTCGAACAATAAGTAGTGTAGTGTATGGTTATAAATGGTCAAGTTTCGAAACACGGTAAAATGGAAACCAGATGATGTTACCACGAAGCTGATTCTTTGCATTACTTGCAGAAGTGTGTTCTTTAAGGAGCACTAGTCCCGTATAACGTACGTAGTGTTTTTGATATTTTTTTAACACTTCGAACAATGAGTACACTATGTTAATATATTGTCAAGTTCTAAACACTATAAAATGGAAACCAGACGATGTTGCCACGAAGCTGATAGTTTGCATTACTCGCAGGAGTGTGTTCTTTAAGGAGCACTAGTCCTGTATAATTTACGTAGTGTTTTTTACATTTATTTAACACTTCGTTCTCTGATATGTGATTGGTAATGAATCGTCATGTTTGAAACACTATAAAATGGAAACCAGATGATGTTGCCACGAAGCTGATACTTTGCATTACACGCTTGAGTGTGTTCTTTAAGGAGCACTAGTCCTGTATAACGTACGTAGGGTTTTTTACATTTTTTCAACACTTGGTTCTTTAAGATGTGTGAGGTAATGAATCGTCATATTAGCAACACTATAAAATACCAGATGATGTTGCCACGAAGCTGATACTTTGCATTACTGGCAGGAGTTTGTTCTTTAAGGAGCACTAGTCCTGTACAACGTCCGTAGTGTTTTTGGCATTCATTTAGCATTTTGAACTCTGAGATGTGTATGGGTATAAATGATAAGTTCAAAACACTATAAAATGGAAGCCAGTTGATGTTGCCACGAAGCTGATAGTTTGCATTACTCGCTGGAGTGTGTTCTTAAAGGAGCAATAGTCCTGTATAACGTACATAGTGTTTTTGAGATTTTTTCAACACTTCGAACAACGAGTAGTTTATGGTTATAAATGGTCCTGTTCGAAACACTATAAAATGGAAACCAGATGATGTTGCCACGAAGCTGATACTTTGCATTACTCGCAGGAGTGTGTTCTTTAAGGAGCTTTAATCCTGTATAACGTACATAGTGTTTTTTGCATTCGTTTAGCATTTCGAATTCTGAAATGTGTATGGTTATAAATGGTAAGTTCGAAACACTATTAAATGGATGCCAGATGATGTTGCCACGAAGATGATACTTTGCATTACTCGCTGGAGTGTGTTCTTTAAGGCGCACTAGTCCTGTATAACGTACGTAGTATTTTTGACATTTTTTCAACACTTTGATTAATGAGTACAGTATTTTAATATATTGTCAAGTTCGAAACACTATAAAATGGAAACCAGACGATGTTGCCACGAAGCTGATAGTTTGCGTTACTCGCAGGAGTGTGTTCTTTAAGTAGCTTTAGTCCTGTATAACGTACGTAGTGTTTTTTACATTTTTTCAAAACTTCGAACAATGAGTAGTGTATGGTTATAAATGGTCAAGTTCGAAACACTATAAAATGGAATCCAGATGATGTTGCCACGAAGCTGATACTTTGCATTACTCGCAGGAGTGTCTTCTTTAAGGAACACAAGTCCTGTATAACGTACGTAGTGTTTTTTACATTTTTTTAACACTTCGTTCTCTGATATGTGATTGGTACTGACTCGTCATGTTAGAAACACTATAAAATGGAAACCAGATGATGTTGCCACGAAGCTGATACTTTGCATTACACGCTTGAGTGTGTTCTTTAAAGAGCACTAGTCCTGTTTAACGTACGTAGTGTTTTTTACATTTTTTTAACACTTGGTTCTTTAAGATGTGTGAGGTAATGAATCGTCATGTTAGCAACACTATTAAATACCAGATGATGTTGCCACGAAGCTGATACTTTGCATTACTGGCAGGAGTTTGTTCTTTAAGGAGCACTAGTCCTGTATAACATATGTAGTGTTTTTGAGAATTTTTTAACACTTCGAACAATGAGTAGAGTATGTTAATAAATTGTCAAGTTCTAAACACTATAAAATGGAAACCAGACGATGTTGCTACGAAGCTGATAGTTTGCTTTACTCGTTGGAGTGTGTTGTTTAAGGAGCACTAGTCCTGTATAATGTACGTAGTGTTTTTTTCATTTTTTTAACACTTCGTTCTCTGAGATGTGTGAGGTAATGATTCGTCATGTTAGAAACACAATAAAATGGATACCAGATGATGTTGCCACAAAGCCGATACTTTGCATTACTCGCAGGAGTTTTTTTAAGGAGCACTAGTACTGTATAATGTACGTAGTGTTTTTGTCATTTTTTCAACACTTCGAACAATGAGTAATGTATGGTTATAAATGGTCAAGTTCTAAACACTATAAAATGGAAACCAGATGATGTTGCCACGAAGCTGATACTTTGCATTACTCGCAGGAGTGTGTTCTATAAGAAGCACTAGTCCTGTATAACATACGTAGGGTTTTTGACATTTTTTCAACACTTCGTTCTCTGAGATGTGTGAGGTAATGAATGGTCATTTTAGAAACACTATAAAATGGAAAACAGATGATGTTGCCACGAAGCTTATAATTTGGATTACTCATATGAGTGTTTTTTTTAAAGAGCACTAGTCCTGTATAACGTACATAGTGTTTTTGTCATTTTTTCAACACTTCGAACAATGAGTAATGTATGGTTATAAATGGTCAAGTTCTAAACACTATAAAATGGAAACCAGATGATGTTGCCACGAAGCTGATACTTTGCATTACTCGCAGGAGTGTGTTCTATAAGAAGCACTAGTCCTGTATAACGTACGTAGGGTTTTTGACATTTTTTCAACACTTTGTTCTCTGAGATGTGTGAGGTAATGAATGGTCATTTTAGAAACACTATAAAATGGAAACCAGATGATGTTGCCACGAAGCTGATAATTTGCATTACTCACATGAGTGTTTTTTTTAAAGAGCACTAGTCCTGTATAACGTACGTAGTGTTTTTGACATTTTTTCAACACTTCGAACAATGAGTAGTGTATGGTTATAAATGGTCAAGTTCGAAACACTATAAAATGGAAACCAGATGATGTTGCCACGAAGCTGATTTTTTGCATTACTCGCAGGAGTGTGTTCTTTCAGTAGCACTAGTCCTGTATAACGTACGTAGTGTTTTTTACATTTTTTTTTATCTCAGTTCTCTGAGAAGTGTGAGGTAATGAATCGTCATGTTAGAAACACTGTAAAATGGATACCAGATAATGTTGCCACGAAGCTGATACTTTGCATTACTCCCAGCCTTGTGTTCTTTAAGGAGCACTAGTCTTGTCTCACGTATGTAGTGTTTTTGTCATTTTTTCAACACTTCGAACAAGGAGTAGTGTATGGTTTTAAATGGTCAAGTTCGAAAAACTATAAATTGGATACCAGATGATGTTTCCACGAAGCTGATACTTTGCATTACTCGCAGGAGTGTCTTCTTTAAGGAACACTAGTACTGTATAACGTACGTAGTGTTTTTTACATTTTTTTAACACTTTGTTCTCTGATATGTGATTGGTAATGAATCGTCATGTTAGAAACACTATAAAATGGAAACCAGATGATGTTGCCACGAAGCTGATACTTTGCATTACACGCTTGAGTGTGTTCTTTAAAGAGCACTAGTCCTGTATAACGTACGTAGTGTTTTTTACATTTTTTTAACACTTGGTTCTTTAAGATGTGTGAGGTAATGAATCGTCATGTTAGCAACACTATAAAATACCAGATGATGTTGCCACGAAGCTATTCTTTGCATTACTGGCAGGAGTTTGTTCTTTAAGGAGCACTAGTCCTGTATAACATATGTAGTGTTTTTGAGAATTTTTTAACACTTCGAACAATGAGTAGAGTATGTTAATAAATTGTCAAGTTCTAAACACTATAAAATGGAAACCAGACGATGTTGCTACGAAGCTGATAGTTTGCTTTACTCGTTGGAGTGTGTTGTTTAAGGAGCACTAGTCCTGTATAATGTACGTAGTGTTTTTTTCATTTTTTTAACACTTCGTACTCTGAGATGTGTGAGGTAATGATTCGTCATGTTAGAAACACAATAAAATGGATACCAGATGATGTTGCCACAAAGCCGATACTTTGCATTACTCGCAGGAGTGTGTTTTTTAAGGAGCACTAGTCCTGTATAATGTACGTAGTGTTTTTGTCATTTTTTCAACAATTCGAACAATGAGTAATGTATGGTTATAAATGATCAAGTTCTAAACACTATAAAATGGAAACCAGATGATGTTGCCACGAAGCTGATACTTTGCATTACTCGCAGGAGTGTGTTCTATAAGAAGCACTAGTCCTGTATAATGTACGTAGGGTTTTTGACATTTTTTCAACACTTCGTTCTCTGAGATGTGTGAGGTAATGAATGGTCATATTAGAAACACTATAAAATGGAAACCAGATGATGTTGCCACGAAGCTGATAATTTGCATTACTCACATGAGTGTTTTTTTTAAAGAGCACTAGTCCTGTATAATGTACGTAGTGTTTTTGACATTTTTTCCACACTTCGAACAATGAGTAGTGTATGGTTATAATGGTCAAGTTCGAAACACTATAAAATGGAAACCAGATGATGTTGCCACGAAGCTGATACTTTGCATTACACGCTTGAGTGTGTTCTTTAAAGAGCACTAGTCCTGTTTAACGTACGTAGTGTTTTTTACATTTTTTTAACACTTGGTTCTTTAAGATGTGTGAGGTAATGATCGTCATGTTAGCAACACTATTAAATACCAGATGATGTTGCCACGAAGCTGATACTTTGCATTACTGGCAGGAGTTTGTTCTTTAAGGAGCACTAGTCCTGTATAACATATGTAGTGTTTTTGAGAATTTTTTAACACTTCGAACAATGAGTAGAGTATGTTAATAAATTGTCAAGTTCTAAACACTATAAAATGGAAACCAGACGATGTTGCTACGAAGCTGATAGTTTGCTTTACTCGTTGGAGTGTGTTGTTTAAGGAGCACTAGTCCTGTATAATGTACGTAGTGTTTTTTTAATTTTTTTAACACTTTGTTCTCTGAGATGTGTGAGGTAATGATTCGTCATGTTAGAAACACAATAAAATGGATACCAGATGATGTTGCCACAAAGCCGATACTTTGCATTACTCGCAGGAGTGTGTTTTTTAAGGAGCACTAGTCCTATATAATTTACGTAGTGTTTTTGTCATTTTTTCAACACTTCGAACAATGAGTAATGTATGGTTATAAATGGTCAAGTTCTAAACACTATAAAATGGAAACCAGATGATGTTGCCACGAAGCTGATACTTTGCATTACTCGCAGGAGTGTGTTCTATAAGAAGCACTAGTCCTGTATAATGTACGTAGGGTTTTTGACATTTTTTCAACACTTCGTTCTCTGAGATGTGTGAGGTAATGAATGGTCATATTAGAAACACTATAAAATGGAAACCAGATGATGTTGCCACGAAGCTGATAATTTGCATTACTCACATGAGTGTTTTTTTTAAAGAGCACTAGTCCTGTATAATGTACGTAGTGTTTTTGACATTCTTTCAACACTTCGAACAATGAGTAGTGTATGGTTATAATGGTCAAGTTCGAAACACTATAAAATGGAAACCAGATGATGTTGCCACGAAGCTGATTCTTTGCATTACTCGCAGGAGTGTGTTCTTTAAGTAGCACTAGTCCTGTATAACGTACGTAGTGTTTTTTACATTTTTTTTTATATCAGTTCTCTGAGAAGTGTGAGGTAATGAATCGTCATGTTAGAAACACTGTAAAATGGATACCAGATGATGTTGCCACGAAGTTGATACTTTGCATTACTCCCAGGCTTGTGTTCTTTAAGGAGCACTAGTCCTGTCTCACGTATGTAGTGTTTTTGTCATTTTTTCAACACTTCGAACAAGGAGTAGTGTATGGTTTTAAATGGTCAAGTTCGAAAAACTATAAAATGGATACCAGATGATGTTGCCACGAAGCTGATACTTTGCATTGCCGTCGTCCGGGGTCTCGGGTTCGAGTCCCGGTGTGGCTCCTAGTGGGAAAAGGCAGTTCTTGATCTGTGTTGTCCGGGTGGGCGCCAGACTAGCTCGTTTCTAGTCATGAATTTGGGGTCGTGGATGTATGTGCACCTGCGTGGCCCACTAGGGCCGGCGGCGGTGTTGCGTGAGATGATTTTAAATAAGAAGCGTGGAGTTGAGGTGGCGGTGTCGTACCTTTTATTCAGAGGGTCGTACACAATACAACACTCTACAGAGGTCCCCAGGGGGGTTTTACTTGTTATTCCGTGGCGCCGTATTGTTTGTGTTCCGCGTTACGTGGCCTCGGATGCTGTTATGTCTCAGACGTCTCACTGGGTACGCAGGTAACGTTTTTCGTAACACAAAGGCGGGACACAAAATACACTGAATTAAGGGGCGCTTGCAGGTTACGTGGCACTCGTTACTCGGGTAACGTAAGTTAGCAATACTCAATACGGGATACAAAAATACACTGAATTAAGGGGGTGCGCACAAGTTCCGTGGCACTCGTTACTCGGGTAACGTAAGTTAGAAATACACAATACGGGATACAAAAATACACTGAATTAAGGGGGTGCGCACAAGTTCCGTGGCACTCGTTACTCGGGTAACGTAAGTTAGCAATACAAAATACGGGATACAAAAATACACTTAATGAAGGGGGTGCGCGATTGGAGACGGCCAATCCCGTATGCAAATGTCTCGGCGCGGGTGTTGTGCCCACTGTGGTGAAACACGCACCGCAATTAAGTCTGTCCAAGTTCCCTTGCGGGTTTGTGGTCAGCGCCGTGCGCGTGACCTTAAATAAAGTTCTGTACGTTGCGGGAGACGGCCCGTGCCGTATGCTGAAGAGCAGCCCTGCTGACCAAGTGTGGTACGGGGTGTCCTTAAGTTGATGCGGCCGGATTAGGTCCGGGACCGAAAAAAGGGACCGGGTACTCACGGAGAGGTTAAGTAATAAAAGGGGTTTGGTTAATTAGTGACTATATTTACCGGACGTTACTTTCAATGTAGACAAAGGATGTTGCCTCTCCGTGGGACGTAGGTCCGCCCCGGTCCATGAGCTGCGCTGAACTGCCGAACTGGCATGGCGTCCGAGGGAGGCTCGGCCTCTCTCGCGCCAGGCGTGACCTCATTACGCTAGACTCCAAACGGGTGTGTCTGGAAGAGATTTTATTGTCGCTAAAATCCTCATTTAATGTTTCAGGAGGATTGGGTACGGTTCTTCTCTTGTCTACTCAGGTTTCCGCGGCTTTGTCTTTAATTGCTGTTCGGGTCGCCTGACTCGGGTGGGCCATGGCCAGGGGTGTGTTCCGTTAGCGGGAGCGTATACTGGCGGGTGCAGGTCGGGCTCTGGGGTGGTCGTCGGCCAGACGACGTCAAACGCCCCCCCCCTGTGAAGCCCGACCTTGTGCCGCTTATGGTCCCGCTAACATGGGGCCACCCCTAGCTCCGGCCGCTCCATCCCGGCGTGGTTCGCGGCTCAGCAGCTGGTTGGCTCCGCGTACTGGACCTGGTGATCAAGGCCGACTGGGCCAACGTGCGCGCCGCCCCGGTTGCCGTCGTGGCAGGCGTTCCGGGGGCGGCGTCGTGGCGCCTGTGCGGGGTCAGCGGCTGATAGGGTCAGCGCACTGGACCTGGTGATCGTGGCCGACTGGGCCAACGTGCGCGCCGCCCCGGTTGTCATCGTGGCAGACGTGCCGGGGGCGGCATCGTGGCGCCTGGGCGGGGTCAGCGGCTGATAGGGTCAGCGCACTGGACCTCGTGATCGTGGCCGACTGGGCCAGCGTGCGCGCCGCCCCGGTTGCCGTCGTGGCAGGCGTGCCGGGGGCGGCGTCGTGGTGCCGGTGTGTGGTCAGCGGCTGGTAGGGCCAGCGCACTGGACCTGGTGATCGTGGCCGACTGGGCCAGCGCGCGCGCCGCCCCGGTTGCCGTCGTGGCAGACGTGCCGGGGGCGGCGTCGTGGCGCCTGGGCTGGTTCAGCGGCTGATAGGGTCAGCGCACTGGACCTGGTGATCGTGGCCGACTGGGCCAGCGTGCGCGCCGCCCCGGTTGCCGTCGTGGCAGGCGTGCCGGGGGCGGCGTCGTGGCGCCTGGGGCGGGGTCAGCGGCTGATAGGGTCAGCGCACTGGACCTGGTGAACGTGGCCGACTGGGCCAACGTGCGCGCCGCCCCGGTTGCCGTCGTGGCAGGCGTACCGGGGGCGGCGTCGTGGCGCCTGGGCGGGGTCAGCGGCTGATAGGGTCAGCGCACTGGACCTGGTGATCGTGGCTGACTGGGCCAGCGTGCGCGCCGCCCCGGTTGTCATCGTGGCAGGCGTGCCGGGGGCGGCGTCGTGGTGCCGGTGTGTGGTCAGCGGCTGGTAGGGCCAGCGCACTGGACCTGGGGATCGTGGCCGACTGGGCCAATGTGCGCGCCGCCCCGGTTGCCGTCGTGGCAGGCGTGCCGGGGGCGGCGTCGTGGTGCCGGTGTGTGGTCAGCGGCTGGTAGGGCCAGCGCACCGGACCTGGTGATCGTGGCCGACTGGGCCAGCGTGCGCGCCGCCCCAGTTGCCGTCGTGGCAGACGTGCCGGGGGCGGCGTCGTGGCGCCTGGGCGGGTTCAGCGGCTGATAGGGTCAGCGCACTGGACCTGGTGATCGTGGCCGACTGGGCCAGCGTGCGCGCCGCCCCGGTTGCCGTCGTGGCAGGCGTGCCGGGGGCGGCGTCGTGGCGCCTGGGGCGGGGTCAGCGGCTGATAGGGTCAGCGCACTGGACCTGGTGAACGTGGCCGACTGGGCCAACGTGCGCGCCGCCCCGGTTGCCGTCGTGGCAGGCGTACCGGGGGCGGCGTCGTGGCGCCTGGGCGGGGTCAGCGGCTGATAGGGTCAGCGCACTGGACCTGGTGATCGTGGCTGACTGGGCCAGCGTGCGCGCCGCCCCGGTTGTCATCGTGGCAGGCGTGCCGGGGGCGGCGTCGTGGTGCCGGTGTGTGGTCAGCGGCTGGTAGGGCCAGCGCACTGGACCTGGGGATCGTGGCCGACTGGGCCAATGTGTGCGCCGCCCCGGTTGCCGTCGTGGCAGGCGTGCCGGGGGTGGCGTCGTGGTGCCGGTGTGTGGTCAGCGGCTGGTAGGGCCAGCGCACTGGACCTGGTGATCGTGGCCGACTGGGCCAGCGTGCGCGCCGCCCCAGTTGCCGTCGTGGCAGACGTGCCGGGGGCGGCGTCGTGGCGCCTGGGCGGGTTCAGCGGCTGATAGGGTCAGCGCACTGGACCTGGTGATCGTGGCCGACTGGGCCAGCGTGCGCGCCGCCCCGGTTGCCGTCGTGGCAGGCGTGCCGGGGGCGGCTTCGTGGCGCCTGGGCGGGGTCAGCGGCTGATAGGGTCAGCGCACTGGACCTGGTGATCGTGGCCGACTGGGCCAGCGTGCTCGCCGCCCCGGTTGCTGTCGTGGCAGGCGTGCCGGGGGCGGCGTCGTGGCGCCTCCTAGCTCCGGCAACAGCTCCACCCGGGTGGCGCTCGCGGTGGCCGCAGTTGGTAGGGCCCGAGCACCTGCCCCGGGTCGTCCCACGCCGAACATCCGGGGGTCGAGTCGTCGTGGTGGCCTTGCGGCTGACAGGCTCTGCGCCCCGTTCCCAGGTCGTAGTCGGCCAGGCGAACTGGAGGTCTGTGGGCCCGTCGGGGTCGTTCCGCGGGCTCGCTGGCGGGTTCGTTTGTCCCCAGTCGATGTCCCGGTCCGCGGAGGTCCTCCTTCGGCGGCGGTTGACAGTTCGTGGACTGGTACGGAGTCCGTTCCCGTTCGGGTATGGCGGCTGATGCTGAGGCGGCGATCTCCGGGTCGGTCTCTCCGGGTTGCATGACGATCGGCGTTGGCCTGTCATCGTTGCACGCATCGGAGTGACCTATGCTGTGCGACAGCTCGGCGATCTCCACGGCCTCTTCGTCATCGCCCCGTGGGTAGTATTGCGGTGGGGGGCTCTCGTACACCCCGCTCCCCTCCCAGGGTACCACTGCCGTCTCCGGTGCGTCCTCGTGGACCTCTTCCGGCTCGTCTGGCACGTCGTGGGTGGGGTCGCCCCCTGTGTCCCCCGTGGCCGTGCTAAGTGCGTAATCGTCGAGGTACGTGGGCGGGCGCCGCCACCGCCGTGGTTGTGGCCTCGCCTCGTCGTCTGACGCGGCCTCTGCGGGTGATGTCCCGGGCGTGTCCGCGGGTTCGTCGCGGGGCCTGTTGGACGTGGTGTTCGTGAACACCAGGGTGCGGTATGGGCGCGGTTCGGGTCGGCTCCTAGCAGGGGTCGCTTCCGGCGAGTCGTCCTCATCCTGGACTGCGTCGCTCTCCGGCGTACGGCGTCCGTTTTCGTCCGGAGTGGGGGGTCCTGCGTCTCCGTCTGGGTTCCTCTCCCCAGGTAGGGCGGTGAGCCGGATGTCGTCCCTGTGCACCTTCTTCAGGCGCCGTCCCTCCGTGCGGACTAAGTACGTCGTCCTGCCGAGTCGTCGCCGTACCGTGTATGGCCCGCCCCAGCGCGGGGCCAGTCCCGCGCAATAGTTGCGGGGTGCGGCTGAAAGTGGGTGTAGTCGCGCGAACACCTGATCGCCGACCTGCATGGCGGGTGGAGGATGATCTGTGATTGGGGTGATTCGGTTGGCGTACCTCTCCTGCCTACGTCTTGCCTCGTCGTGCAGAGTCACCCGTCGTTGATCGCGTTCCTCCGTCGTCTCGTCGGGGTGTGGAGTGCCGTGTGTGGCCCATTCTCCCGGTAAGGGCAGGTTGTGGCCCTGTATCATTTCGGCCGGTGTGCGGCCGGTTGCGGCGTTGGTGCGGCGTCGTACACAGAAGAGGGCGTCAGCCACGTGCAGGTCCCACTGCGTGTGGTCCACCCCCAGCCGGATCCGGAGCTGTGCCTTCAGTTCCTGGTTCCGGCGCTCTGTCGGGTTCACTCTCGGGTGGTAGGCGGGTGTCGTGTGGTGCTCGATCTGGTGTTCGTCGCACCAGCCCTTCCAATGTCGCCCCAGGAACTGACTGGCGTTGTCCGTCAACACCGACTGGGGGTATCCCCAACGGGACAGGAATTCCCTGGTCAGCAGGCTGATGATGGTAGGTGTGCGCACGTTCCCGCATGGATATGCCTCCGTCCACCGTGTGAAGAGGTCCGTCACGACGAGGAGGAAGCGTTTGCCGCGCGGCGTGCGGGGGTAGGGGTCCATTACGTCCAAGGCTATCGTTTGGAAGGCGGTGGTGGGTTCCCTGGGTCGTTGTTGCTCCTCGCCGTCACGCCGCCTCGCTTTCCTCGCCTGACAGACCTCGCATTCGCGCACGTACGTACGTACGTCGTACGTGACGCGGGGCCAGTGGTAGTGACGGGTGACTTCTCGTCGTGTCTGATCGGTCCCCGGGTGTCCAGCGAGGTCGTGGTCGTGGAAGAACCGAAGGACCGCTTCTCGGGCTTCCGTCGGGACGTAGGTCCTCCAGTCTTCCTGGTGTCCGGGTGTGTGAGTCTGAATCAGGCCGTCTTGCACGCGCCACGCCTCGTGTCCGGCGGTCGCTTGCTGGCGGCGTCTTGCCGCGTCTATTGACGTTTCCTGAGCTCGACGTACCCGGTCCTGGACGTCGGCCACGGTGTTGGGTGGGTCTTCGTCCCCGTCCGCGTCGGCCGTGATGCGCGCGCATGCCGAGTCGTGCGATGCGTGTCCGTGTGGTGTGTCCGGGGGTAGAATCTCCTCCCAGTCGTCCTCGTCCGTCAGCTCTGTTCGGTCGTCGGGTTCCCGCGACAGTAAGTCGGGGAGCTGGTTCTCCGTGCCGGGAACGTGCTCGACGTCGAAGTCGAACGACTGGAGGAATAGCGCCCATCGTATGAGTTTGCCTTTCCGCCCCTGCATCGTACGCAGCCAGGTGAGGCAGCTGTTGTCCGTCCTCAGTGTGAAGCACTTCCCCTCCAGGTGGGGCCGGTACTTCTTCATGGCCCAGACTACGGCTAGGCACTCTTGCTCGTTGCTGTGATACCGGCGTTCGGCCGGTCCGAGCTTTGCGCTAGCGTAGTCGATGACCTCGCGGACCCCATTCGGGTCCGTGTGAAAAAGCACCGCGCCCACACCGAGTGCGCTGGCGTCGGTCTGGAGGTAGAGGCGGCGTCCGGGGTCTACTCGTGTGAGGGTGTGACAGCGAGTGAAGGCGGCTTTTATTTCTTCAAAGGCGCGTTGCGCGGGTTCGCCCCAATGGTACCGTGCCCGTGGTGACAGGAGGTCGGTCAGTGGTGCGATGGTACGGGAGAAGTCGGGGATGTACCCCCTGAGCCAGTTCACCAGGCCGATAAACCGTTGGAGTTGCTTCCTCGTCCGCGGTGGTGCCGCTTCAGCGATCTTGCGCAAGTGAACGGGTTGGGGTCGGTTGCCAGCCGTGCTTACTAGGTGGCCCAGGAATTCGACCTCCTGGGTCCCGATATGACACTTGTGGTGTGCGGCCGTGAGATGGTGTGTGGCCAAGCGTTCTAGGACCAGCGCCAGGTGTCTGGCGTGGTCCTCCCACGTCTCGGAGAAGACGATCACGTCGTCGAGGTACAAGATCGCAAACCGGCCCAGGTACCCCTCCAACACTCGGGTCATCATTCCCTGGAACGTGGCCGGTGCGCACTTTAGCCCAAAAGGCATGGCGCGAAATTGAAACTTCCGCCCGTCTGGTATCGTGAACGCGGTTTTCCCCCTGTCTTCCGCCCGTATGGGCACTTGCCAATACCCAGCCTTCAGGTCGAGCGTACTGAAGACTTTCGCGCGGCCGAGTCCGGCTACGGCGGCGTCGACGCTGATTTGAGGTGGGGGTGAGCTAATCGTGATCGCGTTTAGCGGCCGAAAATCGACGCAGAAGCGTAGCGAACCGTCTTTCTTTGGGGCTAATACGACGCAAGCGTTGTAATGACTGTTGGACGGCTCGACTACCCCGTCGCGAAGCATGTCCGCCACTTGCTCCCGGATGGCCCTCTGCTCCCGGAACCCGTAGCCTCTCGGGGCCTCGTGTACTGGGTTGTCGTGGGTGGTCGGGATGTGGTGTTCGGTGATGGTGGTGCGCTTCAGTGGGTCGGCTACCGCGAAGACGTCCTGCCTTTCTGCCAACACGCGTTCCACTGCTGCTCGGTACTCGTGGGGGACGTTGTGGCGGAACTGGTCTAAGGTTACTTTCTCCCCCTGACTCTCGGGGGTAGTGCCTATGGCGTACACCGTGAGCCGCTCGCGGGTGCCAATGTAAACTCGTCTGGGTTTCATTTCGATCACCGCATCTTGTCTCGCTAACCATGGTTGGCCTAGTACTATCCCTTCGTGTAAGTCCTCTACCACTAGGGCGGTTACCGTGGTGACATCGTCCCGAATGCGTACCTCGAGTTCGGCTTGCCCCACTGTCCTTCCCGGTTGCGTGCTGGTTGCTAACCGTAACTCGGCTTGGTGGGGCTGCAGCGCGCCGGGGGGTACCAGGTGGGGGGCCACAAACACGTGGCTCGCGCCCGTGTCTACCAGGGCCGCCGTGGGTTGTCCGTTGACTTCCACGGGGATGCGGAGTAGGCCGTCGCGGGGACGGACTAGCTGGTTTAGTTGCGGTGTGGCTATTTCCGCGGCGGGTGTGGGTTGGCTCGGTTTGCTCGGAGGCACGGGTTTTACCGCCGTGCCCCCGGGTGGGCGTTTCCCGACGTGTTGGTGATGTGTGGTGTTTGCCGGCGTGGGCAGTCGACATGCCAGTGGCGGGTACCTGCGGGGCAGCCCAACTGGCATCGCGGTAGTGGGGGTTCCTGCTGTGTCGATGACCCATCGGGCCTACCAGGTGGTGGTGCGTCCTCGATGGCTCGTCGCGGGCGGTCGGGTGGGTAGCCCCCTGCTTCCCGGTTCTGGACGCTGGCTATTCTCTGACCCATTGGGAGTCTGGCCAGGTCCCGGTCGGTGTTCGGGGGGTCGTAGTGTCGCAGTCCCCGGATGTTCCGTTCCGTGTCTATGGCTTGTCGGACGTAGTCCTCAACTTCCTCTGCGCGGTAACACCGCATGAACGGTTGCAGTTCATTGTGTAGGAGGGTGGTAATGGTTGCGAGCGCGGTGGCTGGCGCGGCGCCGGGTGCTACTCGATTGAACAGTTTCGTTTTCTTGGCCAGAAACTGCTCGACGGGTTCGCCGTCGCGTTGGCGTTCGCCATAGAACTGTGTCGTGCATTGGACCAGTGCGTGTTCCGTGTCAAATCGGCGGTTGAACGACATGGCAAACTCCTCCCAGGGCATGCCGAAGCGTCCCCAGGTGTTCCACCATTGGCGGGCGGTCCCCTTCAGCTGTTCGCTCGCTCGCCCCGACCACTCATCGGTCGGTATTCCGGACCGTGCCAGTCTGACCTCGCAGTGTGTTAGGAAGTCTCTGGATACTTCGTGCCCTATTCCGCTGAACTCGGGTAGTGCTAACTTCCCTGTGTAGCACGGGTTGCGTGTATGCATCCCCGTGTTTGGTCCGGTGATTGCGCTTGGTGGTGGGATGTATTTGGGTGCCGGATTGGTCCGCGCACTCGTGAGGACCATAGTCGGTAGTATGCCTCCCAGTGTGACGTTAGCTTGTGCCTCCGTCTTAAGCGGTGCCCATTACCACGGTAATTGGGTGTGCGGCTCGCCGAGTAACGTCTCGCTCCAGGGCTTGCCCCAGGTCTGTTCGGTGACGTTGTCCCGGGTGTTCGCGCATTGGCATGTCCTGTACCATGGCAGTGATCCCGTCAATAGGTCTATTTCCCTTGGTAATAGGCAACGCGTGCACACGAGGTCTGTAGGTGGTGCCTGCATGTTGAGCTGTATGTTGTACGTTCAAGTTCGCCGTCTGTGACGGGCTGTTCGTAGTCTGGGCGCGTGTTGTAGCGCGCGGGTTTGAGATCGGCGGCGGGCAGGTGCCCGGACAGCCGCACAAAGAGGAGGCGAAAACGGTCCGCGCGGAGTGGGGGTATCGGGATGGTTGCCCGAAGCGGAGAGCGTGAAGCGGGGTGACGAGGTGGGGGTAGGTGCCCGGACAGCCGCACAAAGAGGAGGCGAAAACGGTCCGCGCGGAGTGGGGGTGGTGACGTCGCTCCGTTGCTCGCCTCGCCGTGATGACGTGCGGGGGTGGGGGTGGTTGGAGTGTCCTTTGTCCGCTCGCCTCGTCGCGCCGGTCTGTCTGGCCTTCGACCCTTCCTGTGTCCAAAATGGCCGTTTCGTGTCTCCGCTGTCGCCTGTTGGTGAATTTATTTCGAAAATGTCCAGAAGTGAAAAAAAAAATTTTTTCACGTTATTTTCTGCCCCACGCAGCGGGCGCCAAATGCCGTCGTCCGGGGTCTCGGGTTCGAGTCCCGGTGTGGCTCCTAGTGGGAAAAGGCAGTTCTTGATCTGTGTTGTCCGGGTGGGCGCCAGACTAGCTCGTTTCTAGTCATGAATTTGGGGTCGTGGATGTATGTGCCCCTGCGTGGCCCACTAGGGCCGGCGGCGGTGTTGCGTGAGATGATTTTAAATAAGAGACGTGGAGTTGAGGTGGCGGTGTCGTACCTTTTATTCAGAGGGTCGTACACAATACAACACTCTACAGAGGTCCCCGGGGGGGGGGTTTACTTGTTATTCCGTGGCGCCGTATTGTTTGTGTTCCGCGTTACGTGGCCTCGGATGCTGTTATGTCTCAGACGTCTCACTGGGTACGCAGGTAACGTAATTTCGTAACACAAAGGCGGGACACAAAATACACTGAATTAAGGGGCGCGTGCAGGTTACGTGGCACTCGTTACTCGGGTAACGTAAGTTAGCAATACACAATACGGGATACAAAAATACACTGAATTAAGGGGGTGCGCACAAGTTCCGTGGCACTCGTTACTCGGGTAACGTAAGTTAGCAATACAAAATACGGGATACAAAAATACACTGAATGAAGGGGGTGCGCGATTGGAGACGGCCAATCCCGTATGCAAATGTCTCGGCGCGGGTGTTGTGCCCACTGTGGTGAAACACGCACCGCAATTAAGTCTGTCCAAGTTCCCTTGCGGGTTTGTGGTCAGCGCCGTGCGCGTGACCTTAAATAAAGTTCTGTACGTTGCGGGAGACGGCCCGTGCCGTATGCTGAAGAACAGCCCCCCTGACCAAGTGTGGTACGGGGTGTCCTTAAGTTGATGCGGCCGGATTAGGTCCGGGACCGAAAAAAGGGACTGGGTACTCACGGAGAGGTTAAGTAATAAAAGGGGTTTGGTTAATTAGTGACTATATTTACCGGACGTTACTTTCAATGTAGACAAAGGATGTTGCCTCTCCGTGGGACGTAGGTCCGCCCCGGTCCATGAGCTGCGCTGAACTGCCGAACTGGCATGGAGTCCGAGGGAGGCTCGGCCTCTCTCGCGCCAGGCGTGACCTCATTACGCTAGACTCCAAACGGGTGTGTCTGGAAGAGATTTTATTGTCGCTAAAATCCTCATTTAATGTTTCAGGAGGAATGGGTACGGTTCTTCTCTTGTCTACTCAGGTTTCCGTGGCTTTGTCTTTAATTGCTGTTCGGGTCGCCTGACTCGGGTGGGCCATGGCCAGGGGTGTGTTCCGTTAGCGGGAGCGTATACTGGCGGGTGCAGGTCGGGCTCTGGGGTGGTCGTCGGCCAGACGACGTCAGCATTACTCGCAGGAGTGTGTTCTTTAAGGAGCACTACTCCTGTATAACGTACGTAGTGTGTTTGGCATTCGTTTAGCATTTCGAACTCTGAGATGTGTATGGTTATAAATGGTAAGTTCGAAACACTATTAAATGGAAACCTAGTGATGTTGCAACGAAGCTTATACTTTGCGTTACTCGCATGAAAATTTTCTTTAAGGAGCACCATTTCTATATAACGTACGTAATTTTTTAAAATATTTATAGCACTCCGAACTTTGAGATTTTGAGGTTATGAATGGTCTGGTTAGAAACACTTAAGCCTGCCCCACACGACACCCATTTCCTTAGCAGTTTTCATGTAATTTTTATGCTAGCGCGCCTTCTCCCGTGTGGGTAACATTTCAGCACCCTTCCAAGGGGTCTGGCTCTGGGTATAAAAGTTTTCATACCCATATCCTCACCTAAAACCGTACTAGAACGTGTTCTATCTTTCTGCTTGGAAATTTGTTACTGTATTACCCATGATCACCTACGTCCAATCATAAAAGCGTACGCTGGTCACATGACTCTGTTTTTCAAACAAGACTAACAATATCGTCATGGCGTCCAAGTGGTGTGTGGATCACGTTGAAATCTTAATTGAAAGTTACGAGAAACATCCGTGCCTTTACAACGTAAAGAGCCCGATGTATCATAATAAACATGCCAGGAACGAAGCTCTTGCGGCTGTGGCAAGAGCTGTGTCAGGCTTGAGGCCCGGCACTTCTGCCGACGAAGTGAAGAGCAAATTCTGTAAACTGCGTTCTCACTTCGTTGCAGAGTATAATAAAAAGAAAATATCTGAGAAGAGTGGTGCTGGTACGGATGAGGTAAGTTAATTTCGGTGTGTTAAAATTATCTTGCTTGGGGACAATGATTTTAAATCCTGTTAAATTTTTTAGGTATGTTGTTTTGCAGTGCATTTTTGGTACTGTAATTTTAAACGAATTCTAGGCAGTTTCATTATAACTGAGAAAAAATTGTTTTGTGATATTTTTTTTAAAATATGAAATGACTTTGCAGTATTATACCTTTTCAATGAGTTTCTAGGTTATGTTAGGAAAATTGGAAATAGACCTACAATGTAATCGGGAGGAGGTTAGGTTAGGTTAGATTGTTTTTATTAAAAATATTTAGAAATTTCTGAAGCTTTTGGTTAGGAATTAATAATTCATAATGTAGCTTAATTAACCCAACAAACATTTTATATCTAACCTAACTGTAGAACTAATTATAAACTATCCTGAAATATTTAACGTGTTACATTCTATTCTACTCTGGAAACATGCCTGAAAGTAAGAGAATACTACCCCCCCCCCCTTATTTAAAGAAGCTGAAAATTATTAAATATTAATTACATTAGAGTTGGTAAAATATATTCTGCTTACAGTGAAAATCAAGTAAATATTTTTAATGAACTGCTTAGCTGAAAGTTACAAACAAATTAAAGAAAATCTGTATGGATAAATTCTACTAGACCTTTTTTTCATTTGTATGAATTCCTTGACACTCATAAATTTATTTATGTGTAGTTTCAAGTATTTTTAGTTGTATCTGTCCAGGTTATGTTCATTTTCTTTTGTGTTTTTGTTGGAAATTATAATATTAAAAATACTTCAGTCTATTGTATTTAACTGTAACAGTTTTTTGATGTTTTTTATACAGTCCAATGTAACCAAATAAATAAATTGATCAGTAGTTATTAGCAAAGGTGATGGAATTAAGCCAATCACAGTAATCCCATTTTTATATTTTTGCAGGTATACGAACCAAACTTTTGGTACTACAAGAAACTACTCTTCCTGGTAGCACATATAGTACCTAGGAAGGGCTCAGAAACAAAACTGAAAAATGTACCAGTGTCAAGAGTGTGGGAACCATTATTGGTATATGTAAGTATTGTTCTCAAATTTAATTGGGACTACTCTAGATTGCAATACCATAACAAACTGATGAGATCACAAAGATGGTGTCGCTTATGTCATTACCACACCCCCTTATGAGACAAGCACGGGACTGTGTGGGTTTTGGGCGGGTAACTATATGCACACTATGTTTCATGCATTTAATTTTTTAGTATTATATTTTTCTTGTATCGTAATGTAGAATATAATTCCCCCCCCCCCTCCCTCCAACCTTCTAGTCTATTTTCCAATGCAGATTTTTTCATTATCAATGAAATTATGTCCGTACACATTACAACTTATGGCTGAATTGGGTAAATTAATCACATTCCCTTTTTATTATTAAAGTTTGTTATACCGGAAAGTATAAATTGCCTGAAAAGTGGTAAATTAGGAGGAATAAAATATTGGTACCAATCACAAAGTAGAGTTGACCAGGTGGGACTGTATTGATAATATCGAGAAAATGTTATATCAACGAGTCTCACTTTAAAAAAATTCAATACCAGTATCTGAAAATAATTGATCGGATGGGACTATTCTAAATCACAATAGCAAGGGAAATTACTTGAAATGTCTCAACTTCAATTTAATACCGGTTACTTCCGGTTTAATACCAGACTAAGTGGGACTGTAGTCTACTTTACAATATCACAGATATTTTATTGCAAGAAGTCTGAATTTGAAAACAATAATTGCCTGCACCAAAAATCAAACTAGAATGAGTAAAATTGTTATTTTCATTACCATACTCAAAACCTATAATACACAAAAATTAATTAAATGAAAAATACAGGATCCACAGTACACTGGTAAAAACCCACATATATATTATTCTCTGCTTATCCCATAACATTGTTCCATGTAGACTATATTAAAGTGATATTTATAATGTAGCTGACATAACAGAATCAACTATTCGCTTTCAGATTTGACTTAATCCTGACGACACCGTTCAACACTCACATAACTCACTATTTGTATACATAACACAATACATTGTATGGTTTGCTGTTAACGCATATTTTATACACAGGATACATGCATTTTTCTACGATAAAAATGAGCCTATGTCACTCTCCGGCCCATAACCTATCTCTGTGCAAAATGTTATTCAATTCCGTTCTGGCATGATTAACAAACATACGTACATACGTACATACATACACACATACACGCATACACGCACGCAGACACGCAGACACCTATACACGCAGACACGCAGACACCTATACACACAGACACACTACATCCATCCAACTATTCAAATTTATAATATTAGTATATATTGTTCTCAAATTCAATTGTTAGGTACTGGTTTAAGACATTGACAAACAATCGTCAAATTCTAAGTTTTGCTGCTGGCAGAATTTGCAACCAAATGAATACAAAAGAGCTATAGTGATAAAGCATGGAGTGTTAGGCCAAACTTTAGTGTTCACCCATCCCCTGTTTAAGACGTATAAATCTACAGTAGAACCTTGTTATAATGTTTTCCTGCATGTAATTTTTCACGAATGGTGCATTTCCTGCTTATAATGTTTACTTTCTTAAATTCATAAACTTAAAACGTTTTTAAAATGTAGCTGTAGTGTTTTGTACTGATGAGAAATAGTTTAATTTATGTCATTTGTACGTAGAATCTCAAAGTTACACATTTTCAAGTGGTGAAGGAACTGGAAATAGTCATTCCACTCTAAACATAATTGTCATGAACCGCGAGACAATTTAACATAAATGTACAGTCTGTCTTCAAAGACAAATTAAATAGAAGCTTGAAGCACAACAAAGTTGAAATATTATTGGCTTTCTTAAGCAAATTCAAGCATATACATAGCTTCATGAGTTCATTATTAAAAAGTTCAAACACTGACGAGTGCAAAATTGATATACTGCATATAAAACGTTTACCTGCTTGTAATGTTTTTTCCTTATGCTCCTTTAAAACATTATGACGGGTTTATACTCTATATTGAATAACTGAGATTGCACTATGATAAGGTGAATTGTCTTGGTTGATGAAGTGAAAAGGCTATTATTACAATATCAAGTACAATTAAACTGTGTCACACTTTTGGTTAAGCTATTCAGCTTTACTTTTTCGTTACCCTCTGAAGATGTTTCACATCAACTTACCCTGCTAGCTGGAAATAATTTAATTTTTGAAAATCCAGAACTGTGTTTTATGCATGGCATTAAATAGGTATGAATGAGTTATTTAATGGTAATTGGCTATTAGGATGGTTACAATCATGCAACATAAAAATAAGGTTCACTAGTATTTTTTTCCACAAAAGTAGTAACTACTGACATTTTGGTGCATTGTTTCACATCCTAACAAGACCTGGTATCTGATGCATGTGCCTCGTCAGTACCTAATTACTGTGAAAACTAACCTAACTGTGTTCAAATTAATTGTTGACCAGTGTTGTACTTAATTTTATATGGTAAATTATTGTGAAACCAAAATAACACCTCAAATACTTGTCAGTATACCATATTCCACATATTATCACTAAAATGAAAGATAATACCATAGAGCACTGGAAAGCAACTAAAATCATGAAGTCATCCATAAATGTAATTTATTTATCTATCGTGAAGTTGATGCTAAATGTATGGGCCAAAGGAATAGGAAAAAAATATTTTAACTCTGAGCTTCATTACAATTCTGACATTGGTCATTTTTAAAAACAGCAGATGTTTGGTGAATTATTTTTATTGTTTTGAATAATGCTGCCCTGAATATGCTTACTACAAATTATTTTCTTGTTTAAATTAATCCTGCATCACTATCAGAACTACCATTTTGTAAAGTAGGTACTAACTGTTAGGAACCAATTTGATGTTGGCCTTTTTTTTTTTAATATTGCACTATCTTTATTAATAGACAGACTATGTAAAAGTAAAACAAAAAATAAAAGTGATACATAAATCTCCTGTTTTGAAAATGAATTTCATCTATAAACCACAAATTCGTGACTAGGACAAAATTGTGAGATATAATTTAGTGCTTTTGTTTAACTTTCAAAGCTATAAGCTGTATTTCTTTATTTAGGATGAAGACCAGTCTCTGGGTGACTTGCCAAGTGTCACAGACACTCAAGTTTCAACACAAGACACCACACAGCCACGTCCTTTCAATGGTGGTTCAGTTGAAGAAGAGCCTGGGGCCTCTGGAAAAGAGGCAGGGACCTTAGACGAACAGCCTGCCATCTCTCAACAGCCCGGGACCTCAAACTCATTTCAGCCTTTTTCACGTACACCTAAAACGTCGTGCAAAAAACAGAAACATTCTGCATCCGAGGACAGTTACACCTCAATCCTCAATAGCGTGGCTCAAGAACTCAAAAGGGAACAGCCACGCCTTACTGAGAACGAGCGTTTCGGACAATGGATAGGTAGTGCTTTGGACAATATCAAAGACAAACAAGTGTGCATGAATGCAAAGCACGAAATAATGAAAGTTTTAATGGGGGCAGAAGTGGATGATTTTAATTCAACCAGTTTGCACTAATACTCAGCAGTCAAATTGTTGTACAATTGTATAGTATGAAATTTTTAATCTTAAGTTTATATATATGCTGTTTTAACTATTGTATCTATTATACTGTATGTATTAGTTATTAGGATTTGTAGTGGTTTCAGTCTTATAAAAGGTTCCAAAAAATATATTATAAATACTAAAATTTACAACCATAACATTTTATTCATTTCATAAGACTTAATACACAAACACAACATGTCCACCATCTTTGCTGCAGATTTTATAATTTCACAGGTGAAAAGTGTATGATTGGCTAATAATACGAAAACAAAGTAGTTTGCAATTTCTTGCCTTTTGCTTTAGCGGAAGAGTAAAGTTAACCACAGCAATACTACTGATACTTGGTGTCACCCCAAATGTTACACTTGACTCATATAGTGAGTTTCATTCTCTGCACTCATTTTTGTGACCATACTTAGTGATTTTGCCATGTCTCTCAGATACACCCCAGTTACATGTATTCTGAGAACTTCAAAATATAACCCAGTCCACTTAATCCAGTTGATTTGTTAAAATATTCTATGAATTAAACCTGCAACTTAATGTTTGCTGACATATTGCACCACCAATTTTTCTAACTAAAATGTGTGTTTATATTATTTTTTGTTTTATTTAAATGGCATAAAAAAATGTTTCATTTGTACAAATTTGAACTAAAGGGTAATTTGTAGGCATTTGTATATATGAATATTTAGTTTACATGCATTAGAAATATAAATATGAAGTTTTAAATAAATAGTTTCATTCAAAATGATAATCTCACAATAATAGATGCTAAGTTTTCCAATCACTAATAATCAGTGACTACCTGTAATACTGTGTATCAATTATAACAACATACAATTTAACGGTACAAACGCAGGGAAAACACTTAACTGTCCTAACTATAATCATAAAATTATAGGACAGCAGACTAAATTATTTTTAAAATATTCTAAAGTCATTGTGTCAGACAAAAGTAATTGTACTTAGGAAAAACAAACATCTTGACCCTTATGAAAGTATTAGTGTGTACATACATGTGAAAAATCCAGACAAACAATATTTGGCCTACAAAATAATTACAAAGTTACATGAGAAACCAATTAAATTACAATAATGACTCAATTTACCGTAACTAAATAGTTTTAAGTAAGATGTGACCAAAACTACATTGTGCACTTATCTCGTCAATAATTTTGCCTTCCAATTTTTGTTACAAATGTTCTCAATGTAAATGGAACTACCAGCTGCTTGTTATTTTTAGCACACAATTATCTGATGTAGCATGGTATGCATCAAGTTTAGAAATAAAGTAGAGTATAATGAAAATTGAACAGATTATGAGAAATATACTTAGACCCTACATATCTATGTTAACAACATCAAGGATCATGCAGTTATGCACGTGGCATGGATATTAAAGACTGGAGAGAAAGAGACAGAGGGAAGTGCAATTCGGGACTACTGACAAACTCCCCCTCGAGACTCAACTTGCTTGCAGCTTTGTTATCCGTCGCCAGACAATTCTTTTAATCCAGCTTTTTTCGTAATATCATATGAATATAGACATGTTTAACTAGACAGACTGCACAGTAAAATTATTGCAGTTTTAAATGGAATGCATGTGAGTTTCCACATGACAGCATGTTTTGATGGTGGAAATCCATTACACTAAGAGCGACTCACTGATGTTTCACGTCAAAATAATGGCTGTGTTTCCCAACAATATTTTCAAGATGGTATTGTGTATCATTTCAATTATCTCAAATAAAACAAATTTGATACAAAACAACAAATTGCTATGGGTGTCCTATTAACATTATCAGCAAATCTGTAAGTGAAGTAGGAAAATATCAGTCTCTCATAAAACACACATTCCATTACAGGTAACATCAACTTACAGAACAAGTACTTCAAGTGTACACAATTTGGTAATCAGAAACTGGTTTTAAATCAAATTCTAAATTGTGTAATACTCAAATGTTTAGTAATGCAAATTTTTCAGTTTTACTTAGAAATTTGCGGATCCTGTGATTTTGTTTTGTTCTTTCTTGTTTTATCACATTAGTATTATTTAATTATTCTGACTCAATTTTACAGATAATTTCTCTAACTCTCTTTGAGCACTATCAGCTTTGAATAAGTGCATTAATGTGCAACATGTATTGTATACGTTTCCAGCGGTTTTTTTGTAGTAAATTAAATGCCATAGGTAACATGAAAAATTTTACTTTAAAAGAGAGACTTCTCTAGAGTTAAATGATATTAAAGGAATGCATACATACATCTTTGATATTTCACTAAAAATTAGTAACTTAGGATAACTGTTTATACTGACGGTCCAATTAAAACACTACTTGGAACATGTAACCTCCGGTAACTTTCTGTAGGTAACATTTAATAAGTGCACCATTATGTCAGCATCTGCTTTTTTTCAATTGAAAGAACACACAGACTGTATCTAAAGCTGGTGCCAGAGTGGTTCATTATTTCCTTCACTGAAATAACGTACCTTTTTTATAGAAACAATAACAAAAGCTTTCAATTGATACAAACAGAAAATACAGTAATAAAATCATATTTATTTGAAATCCACAACAGAAAAAATAACATTTACACAAACTGTCAAACAGAAAATAAGTAAAACAATGAAATTTATGTAATTATCTTTAAATAAAAATAATTAAGTATTAAATAATTCAGTACATTAACTAATGCTATATATATATTGTAGAGAATCTTTTCAGTACATTTTTTTTAATTTTAATTCAAAAACATACTCTAATACATAAGTTTTCAAGTTTGGTTTGACATATTTTTAACAATTTATGTGAAAAATAAATTTCTCTAACAATGATTCTCACATCACATTATTTATGTTTAAAAATTGCATTGATTCAAAATAAAAACTATGCACAAAAATACCAACTCTTTGGAAACTTTTAGTTAAATGTTCTAGCTTGATCTGAAAAGAATGATGTCCAAGCAGTAGATATGTATTTTGAATATCAATTATATCTAAAACCATTAATTAAACTTTGACCACATGATAGTGGCAAATAAGGATGATTTTGATAATATATTTGTGAAATATAGATGAGAAATATGTAAAGCATATCATGTTTGTCTAGACGTTTTACTCAAAGAATCATTGGTAGCTTCCAGACTGCATTGTGGAGCATATAATTTTGAAGAAATGATTGTTAGATTTGACTGTGTTTTGACTTTGAAGTAGAAAGACTCTAACTACTTTATTTGATTAAACTATTAAACGAGTTGACAGACGTGTGTAAAATTAGAACTAAAGTCCATATAAATAATTTTGATTTAATATTTTCTGGTGAAGACATTGTGTCGTGCTACAGACTACACACATCAATCGATAGATGTTGACAGTATTCTTCAGGACTACTACAGACTGTGATTTTGTGGACACTTCTATGCAATGTACACTTCTTCAAAAAATGGATGGTACAAGCTATTGTCGTTCTAGAGTCCCAGTAAGCGTTGCACCTTGGATGAGTCAGTTGAAAAGCATTGAGGTACCGGACATCCCCAAATGAAATTATTCTTCCAATTGGTTGTGCAAATGGCAAAAATTAATACTTCTACAGTTTTAGATAATATTTTGAAGGGTATTGTCAAATGTGTGTATGTCCGCGAGCACCTCTACTGCCTGTTGTACCTGTACCAAAGGACATATCGAGTGAAGACAGCACCCACACATCTGTCGGAGATATCTCCAAACTGAGCAATGTGAACCTCAGTCAAAGTGAAGTGATGCAGGACCATTGACGTGCAGTGGACAAACGCTTCAAAGCAGTATTCGAAGTAGTGCACAGTAAATGTCTTAATTTAATTTCAATCGAGTACACTAAGAGTGACTCACTGACATGTCATGTTAAACCAGCACTTTCCTCACTGTCCCACTTACTTTAAGGAATGTTTTGTTGACAAACCACTTAGCAAAAGGTGTGAGCATAGTGTCGCCAATAATATATTAATATATACACACACATACACATACCATGTTCGGAAAATAATTTCTTTTCTAGTATAACTTTTCCTTATGTATAGACGCCTAGCCTGAGCCACATAGCTGGATATCCAGTTGACGTGCACCAACTCATGGAGGATGGAGACTCATGAATCAGTGGACACCGAAAGTCCTCGGCGCTTAAACTTAACACTGTATATGCACATTTTGCTGCATCCTGGTGCGGGTAAAGCAGAGAAAGTCTAGCCTGAAAACATTAAGGAGGCCTTTGTCACCACCCGTATCCAGGCAGGCCAAATTTAGCAGTGTTACAATACACACAAATTACATTAAGAATTAAGTTGAGCAGCCCATTAAAAAAATAAAACATGTAGTGATGTGGGGGCTGAGAATGGCAATATGGCTGACTTAAGTATTTCAGAACAAAATTAGTCAAAATACTAAAATTAATAACATCTTGGCTCTACTGATAATTCATCAAAAGCATAGCACTTTTAATTATTAGGGCTTGCAAGGAACTATATAGGCATTTTGGTTTTTGCAAAGCCACCATTTACTTACTATCTTGCGATTAACCGAAGATGCTGAAAATGTGGTTTACAGAATCAAAATACTCAACATTCAGTTTGATTATTTTCATGACAAGTAATGTGTTGCAATTTTTGTACAAATTCAGAGAACTACTACCACTGATTTTTATGAACCATGGTATCCTGCCATGAAACAGATCCAACACTATTGAAATAGTCTTTGAATTCATTGCGAACACCTGCTGCTTCTTTGCTGTGGCGATTCCCACCCTGTTGGCTGAGGCCTTGAAGTACTGGCAGGTACTCATCGATGGTAGCAGTGTCATCAACACATGACTTCAAATAATCTGCGTTCTTTCGCAAAAGAATGAAATTATGCAGAATGCAGCATACTGACGTCAGCAACTCCACTTTGTGTACTGGTAACTGAATGGTTGACAGCAGTATCCTAAACTTGTTTGACATCATACCAAATGCATTTTCAACTACACGACGTCCTCTACACAATCTGTAGTTGAAAATGCGTTTGGCCTGACAAAGATTTCGGTCTGGATAGGGCTTCATGATATTTGGTGTAAGTGGGAAGGCATCATCAGCCACAATGATATGTGGGACTGGCATTTCTCTTCCAGGAAGTGGACGACTGTCAGGTAAATTAAGGGCTCCATCAAGTACAGCTTCTGAAAGCGTACTCTCTCGAAACACTCCAGCATCATTCATGCGGCCATTTACACCGATGTTTATGTACAGAAATCTATAGGCAGCATCAACAAGCGCCAGAAGTACAATGCTGTCATGGCCCTTGTAGTTTCTGTAGTATGATCCCATGTTGCGAGGAGGCCGAAAGTTGATGTGCTTTCCATCGAGGGCACCGATACAGTGTGGGACTTGCCACATGCTGTTATACCCATTAGCTACAACTTCCCATTCAGCAGGAGTAGTAGGCACCTACAAAAAAATTATAATAGATATATTGATAAAAATAAATTTGTAAATAAACTTGTATATGACTGAGTAAAAAATGCTAACAAGATATTTAACACAAAGCATACATATGAATACATGTGTTAATCTATGCCTGTATACACAATACAAGAGGCTCATATGTAGAAATTTTTAATCTAAAATGTATGTGCCAGCTATAGAGACTTCACAGTTGCAGCTTTAGAGTAAAAAAATGATAACAATCTGAAAATGGTATTTAATAGAAGTTTACAAATTAAGACAGATATTATAGCCAAGTACTTTATTCCTATGATATTATTATTAGAGCCATGTTTATATGATACGTAATCGTAATGTCTGTGTTATTGTCATTTGAGTTGCAAAATATTGTGACTATTGTGGAAACAGACAGTATTAATTTCTCAAGCACATAATTTTTATTCTTCGTATGTGCAAGTAAATTTTTCCATGTTCTAGAATTGATACTATTCTTATTTGTAAAGGGTTCATTCAAACATGAATTCTTGTGAAGGTGCAATTTTTTTTATTATTACAATGATAGTATTGTTTTATATAGTGTCATATTTATTATTATGAATTTTTGGTAAGGTTAGATGAAAAAAATTTTTTTTTGAATGGTTGGCTAGGTTAGTTACATTTCAGATCCTGTAAAATAATGTGAACATTTGGCAACGTTTACGTTAGCAACATTAAAAATATATAAGTTATTGTAAAATAGTGTAGATGAATAGTTAAGTTATATTAGCTAAATTTCAAATACTGTATAGTACTGTTACTGGCCATAGAGAGGTATGGCCAAATAACTGCAGTCTGATCATGAACACAGTGCGAGAGTGTGATGGTTTCCATTCTAACAGAAGGCCAAATGACTGTGCAAAATTTCCATATCTCTAGTTATAACGTAGTTGGACATTTATTAGGCTTTTTTTTTAAACATATTCCTATTATCCGACATTTTCGTTTAACCGACATTCTGCTAATCAGTTTGCGTCGGACGAGCAAGACACTACTGTATTTGCAATGTATCTAACCTGACCTTACCAAATTTTCACACTGTTAATAGTATTCTTTATGTAGCTAACCTGACTTTTCCAATATTCCATACTATTTTACAGTATTTTTAGTGTCCCTTACCTAACCTAACCAGCCAACTACACTATTTCACAGTATTTTTTAATATACATAACCTAAACTAGTTAACAATTCTGTTATTTTTTCTCACCTAACCTAACCAAAAATTATTAATAATATACATTTAATACTAAATATAACCTTTCTTATAATTTAAGTGAAACCTAAATCAATGTCATTTCCAATGTTTAAGATAAAATTAGTGGTAATGAAATAAGCTTGCTGCAATTACCTTAATGCATTCGTCATTCATAGTGTCATATATTGCCCTCAATGTTTCTGGTATGATAACACCAAGTGTGCTGGCTCCAATTCTTGAAGAGTACTGCATATCTTCGTATGTGCACCCTGTTGCCAAATACCGGAGTGTGACAGCCAGTCTAACAAAGTAGAAACAAAATATTAAAAACGAATAGCTGTTCTTACCCCCGACTCTTTGGGGTTTTTTAATTAACCGTTCAAGAATCTTACCTGTCACGGGGATTTATAGCTTCCCTCATTACAGTGTCTTGCTTTTGAATTAAGGGCGACACACGTTCCAATAACTCATCAAATAGTGCTACATCCATTCGCACGAAGTTCCGAAAACTCTCAGTATCATCAAGCCTATAAATCAAATGAAACAATTCCAATAAAAAACATGAGTATATGTGATCAGTAACCTGTAATATATTACATGTCATACGGGTAGATAAAAGTTTAAATGATAAAACTGCAGTGACAAACTTTATTACATCAAGAATTTACACTAACCTCAATTCGTTTCGAAGTAATGCCAACACGCCCTGGCCATTTCCTTCGTCTCTCCTTTGCAGCCAAGGTTTCGTCCACCATTTCCTTGAATTAAGTTTTATTTTGGAACGAGACTTTTCCCTTGTTAATGCTGCAGTCAATGCCACGACCGCGCACAATTTTCTCCTCCGCACATGCAAACTTTCAACAGGATCCATGTTGTATGTTTACAGCTTTGTATGCTCGTTGTTACACACAAACGACTGCGCACTGCGTGCGAGCTAGTTTGTTTACACATTTCTGTTACCATTTCAGGGATGGTGTGGATACGACTGAAAATTTTCTGCTAGGCATTTTGCTATATAAATTTTTATACCCACTGTTATGCCCGTGGGTATATAAATAGCTAGCAGAAAATGGGCTTCGTGTGGGGTGGGCTTTAATAATTTAAACCATATGATTTTGCCAAGAAGCTGTTACTTTGCATTAATCGACGCATTGTGTTGTTAAAAAAGCACTAGTTTTTGTATTACACACATAGGATTTAATAAAAAAAAATTTTTGCACTTCGAACTTTGGGATGAATTATTATCACATAGTCCCTTGTTGCATTAACTTCCTACAGATTATTTTCGCCATGTACGATAATTACGGTACAATTTTTGATTCGAAGCTGGGCTTCGAAGCTAACTTATCCTCAGTTTCGTACTGGCCGTCTATTACCACGTACATTGTTGCACCGGAGTCAAAATTATTTATTTGGTCAGCAACAGTAACAGACTAACACATACATTGTGGCCATTACAGTTTTCGCGTTTCAAAAACATTTACCCAAATACAAAATAGACAAAATGTAAGCCAAAATACAACTACGAGGTCATAAAAGCAAAACGTAAGGCTAGTTAATAATATTTAAAAAAAAACTGCATTTTTATATACGTAATGTTTAATTATTTAAAAGTCAAACATGATATATATTTCAAAAACTGGCATTATATTATAACAACTCCAGGACTCATACCAAGTATTGGCCGAATATCAGCCATGTACCAAATGAAAGCTGTAACATTTCTTAACAAAATATAGTTTTCAGAATTTTTGTCTGGGTCGACACTTTTAATGCCGACGGACAGGAAAATGATCGCGCACCCTGTTTTCCTTATAGGCAATAGATTTACCCGCCCATTACAGGCCATGAAAAAAACATTTTATTTCTCCGTTTGGAACTAGAAAAAAAATTAAAACTACAAAGTCCTAAACGCAAGATATGACGCTTTGTATTTAACTTAAATAAAAAAATTTATTAATAGCATTCTTTAAATTATTTGAGAACAAAAAATGTACATATTTCAAAAACTTGCATTTTATAGAAACGACTCCAGGACTCATACCAAGTATTGGCCGAACATCAGCCATGTACCAAATGAAAACCTGTAACATTTATTAACAAAATATACTTTTCAGAAATTTTGTCTGGGCCGACACTTTTAATGCCGACGGACAGCAACAAGATCGCGCGCCCAGTTTTCCTTGCAGGCAATAGCTTCACCCGCCCATTAGAGGACCTGAAAAAAACATTTTATTTCTCCGTTTAAAACTGAAATATTAAAAATCCAACTACAAGGTGTTAAACGTAAGATGTAAGGCTTTTTATTTAATTAAAAAACTTAGTAATTTTTAATAGTATTAGTAAAATTATTTAAGGTCAAAAAAGGTACATATTTCAAAAACTTGCATTGTATTAAAACGACTCCAGGACTCATACCAAGTATTGGCCGAACATCAGCCATGTACCAAATGAAACCTGTAACCTTCCTTAACAAAATATACTTATCAGAAATTTTGTCTGGGCCGACACTTTTAATGCCGACGGACAGCAACAAGATCGCGCGCCGAGTTTTCCTTGCAGGCAATAGCCTCACACGCCCATTACAGGCATTGAAACAACAATTTTAATTCTCCATTAAAAAACTTAAATATAAAAATGTAACTACGAGGTACTAAACTCAAGATATGACGCTTTGTATTTAACTTAAATAAAAAGTATTTATTAATAGTATTTTATAAATTATTTAAAGTCAAAAAAAGTACATATTTCAAAAACTTGCATTATATTAAAACGACTCCAGGACTCATACCAAGTATTGGCCGAACATCAGCCATGTACCAAAGGAAACCTGTAACCTTCCTTAACAAAATATACTTATCAGAAATTTTGTCTGGGCCGACACTTTTAATGCCGACGGACAGCAACAAGATCGCGCGCCCTGTTTTCCTTGCAGGCAATAGATTTACCCGCCCATTACATGCCCTGAAAAAACCATTTTATTTCTCCGTTTAAAACTGAAATATAAAAATCTAACTACAAAGTCCTAAACTCAAGATATGACGCATATGTATTTAACTTAAATAAATAGTATTTATTAATAGTATTTTTTAAATTATTTAAAGTCAAAAAAAGTACATATTTCAAAAACTTGCATTATATTAAAACGACTCCAGGACTCATAACAAGTATTGGCCGAACATCAGCCTTGTACCAAATGAAAGCAGTAACATTTCTTAACAAAATATTCTTTTCAGAATTTTTGTCTGGGCCGACACTTTTAATGCCGACGGACAGCAACAAGATCGCGCGCCCTGTTTTCCTTGCAGGCAATAGATTTACCCGCCCATTACATGCCCTGAAAAAACCATTTTATTTCTCCGTTTAAAACTGAAATATAAAAATCTAACTACAAAGTCCTAAACTCAAGATATGACGCTTTGTATTTAACTTAAATAAATAGTATTTATTAATAGTATTTTTTAAATTATTTAAAGTCAAAAAAAGTACATATTTCAAAAACTTGCATTATATTAAAACGACTCCAGGACTCATAACAAGTATTGGCCGAACATCAGCCTTGTACCAAATGAAAGCAGTAACATTTCTTAACAAAATATTCTTTTCAGAATTTTTGTCTGGGCCGACACTTTTAATGCCGACGGACAACAACAAGATCGCGCGCCCTGTTTTCCTTGCAGGCAATAGGTTCACCCGCCCATTACAGGCATTGAAACAACAATTTTAATTCTCCATTAAAAAACTTAAATATAAAAATGTAACTACGAGTTACTAAAGACAATATAGAAGGCTTTGTATTTAACTTAAAAAAATAGTATTTATTAATAGTATTTTTTAAATTATTTAAGGTCAAAAAATGTACATATTTCAAAAACTTGCATTATATTAAAACGACTCCAGGACTCATACCAAGTATTGGCCGAACATCAGCCATGTACCAAATGAAACCTGTAACATATCTTAACAAACTATACTTATCAGAAATTTTGTCTGGGCCGACACTTTTAATGCTGATGGACAGCAACAAGATCGCGCGCCCTGTTTTTCTTGCAGGCAATAGCTTCACCCGCCCATTTCAGGACCTAAAAAAGTAGTATGTAAATGTATTTCCTAGATCTGGGTTCTGGGTGTGGTGCCTGGTGCCGGCTCCGCCATCTTGGATTTGTGACGTCACGGCGGCAAAAATTCCTCAAAATTCCTCAAAAATGACTCAAAATGACTCAAAAATTCCCGTTTTGAGGAAAAATTTCCCGTTTTAGTCCGTAAAAATCCCAGCAGCTAGAAATGTCCTTAAAGAGGCTTAAGCATCCTTAACTCAAGCCTCAGTTAAGCCTCTATCAGGACTTGACCTTGACCTCGACGGCCATCTTTATCCGGGGACTGGCTTCAGGCTGTGGAGCCGAGAGCCGAGCCACATCTCTGACGTCACGCCCATCTGTAACGTCACGTCGGCCATCTAGGATAAGCGTAACGGGACACAGCGTAACGGGACATAACGTAACGGGACAAGTAGATTACGGCGGCCATCTTGGATCCGCCATCTTTAAATCGAGCGCCCCACTCATTATGATGAAATTTTCGTCTCTGTCGTCATATTGATTTTTTTCTGTTCCGATGGAGGCTGCCATATTGGATACCGTCGACTTTGTTTCAGCTGTTTGTTCCTAGATAGAGCCAGCGTCGCTCTTGACTTTTTTCTGTTCCACTGGAGGCCACCATCTTGGATACCGTAGACTTTGTTTTCTCGAACATTCCGGCATTGTGTTATCCGCCATTTTGAATTATGACGTCACCGTTGCAATTTCCGTTACGGCCGCCATCTTTAAATTTATTATCCGATTTTAATGAAAAAAAATTAAAAATTATAAAAAAATTAAATAATAAAATGTTTAATAAAATATTTAAAAAACAAACATTTACGACACGGAGCTCGGAGTCCTCGGTTCAAACCCGATGAGTGCAAAAAAATTAAAAATGGCGACCGATCCTTCCCCCGCGGTGGCTGCAGGCATACTGACTCCCACCACTTTTTTTTCAAAGCATATATATCGTCAGGTAGTATGACGTCATGTCCGCCATCTTGTCTTCGTCTGCTGGAAGCCATCATCAGTGTATCGTCGGCGAGAGTGCGCTGACGCCATGTTAGTTTAATTCTTATCCGCTAGAGTGCAGTAATCATTTATTATTGCTGTGACACCCGCCATCTTGTCATTTGGCCGCCATCTTGAAAATCCGTAATTATTTAGCTAGAAATTCGGGAAAAATTCCAAAATTCATTAAATAAATTTGTAATCTATATACTGATTGATTAGGTCGACTAAGGTCCTTGGTACGATCTAGGACGATGCAAAAAAATTAAATATAACATCAATTTAACATAATAGTAACAGGTTCGAGGAATTAAACACCACAAGTTCTTTTACAAACATAATATTTATTACATAATTTCTATTCTACTACAGGATCATTTGCGAAAGCCAGCAATCTTATAATCATTTAGTTCCGCAGCGGTGTGAAATGACTAATTCTTAGCTCCAATCGGTTTATACTAGACAGAGTCCTGCCAGAACCTTTACAGACATAGTCCACCTCTTCTTGACAGAGCTTCTGGATACCGTTTTTAACAGTTTGCTTCACATCGTTAGAACTGTAAATTACTGCAGCCGATGTCTTGAATGCACACTTCTTCACTTTGTCATCGAACGGATATGGCTTTCCATATATACAGTCCAACCACAAGTTATATTTCAAAGGTCCGTTTGTTGCTACATCATCAGTAAGCTGATTGATTATGTCCTCTCTGATATCATCAAGAAAATTACAAATGTCTTTCGACTCACCTAACGTATTTAAATAATAGTAGTCCTTCAATGTTCCACGAAATGCAGACTGCGCTAAGTAGAAGCCATTATCGTTCACTTGTAATGCGCCGAACACAGTCTTAGGTTTATTTTCCTGTTCAGACGTCATACCAATCGGTTGCTACACATCGGTTTTCTTGCTTGTACGCTCGCGAGCCTTCAACCTAAACCGAGGAGTCGAAATTTCTGCAGGTAGTTCAGCAGTAGGCACACGGACTTCACCTTTACAGTTTTTCGCATGCCGTCGCAAATTATCAATTCGAGTAAACCATTCATGACACTCATCACATCGAAACTTCATGCGAGATGGATTCTTCGTGCATTTGCTCCGCTCATGTCTTCGTGCATCATGAGCAAATGCGAACGACGTATCACAGTAGCTGCAAGGATACCGTGGTGATGAAGACGAACCTTTCAGACCCGATCCAGATACAGGCGTTGCAACAGTAGTACCATTTCCAGGTATTCTCTTATGCACATCGATGCATCGTTGTTGCGCTGAAACCTTTACTTTCTGCCGCACAGCAGGACCTTTGCATGCCTTCATGTGCGTTTTCATATTATCTTTTCTGGCAAACTGCTTATGACATTTCTCACAAACAAACATTTTACGATATAGGTTCTTGGCACATTCGCTCCTCTCGTGTCGCCGAGCATTGCTGTTGTTTGAGAAAATCTTGTCGCAGTAACAGCACCGATGTTCGCTAGTTGTCAAATCAGCATCCATTGAAGTCTCCATCGAGGTCGTATCATCGATCGTCGTGGTTTCCTGCACATCCAGCTCAGTAGTCATTAAGCTATCTTCTGCTGGTGGTATCACATCTGTTGAAATCTCCTCCAATGTTGACGTCGTCGTCGTTGCCAACGAGATCTGCTCCACCATTGTCGTCGCTGACGTCAAGGTTCCCATAGACGATGGTACAACGTCCATCGAGTTCGGCGTTAAAGTCGGTAAAGATGCCATCGAATTCTCAAGAACAGGTAATTACGCGACTTATGCACCAGATGAAATAATCTAGGTGATCCTTACACCGCCGACGTCTAACAAACTGAGTGACCTGCTGTCTAGGACTCGCTTATATACATGCACCGGATGGAATAATACGCTAGTCAAATCAAGAATCATTTACAATAATACTAGAGTCAAAACAACATTAAAAATAGAAGGACCATCAACGAAAAGGCAGCACATTTGGAAGCACCGACAACGAAAAGGCAGCACATTTGGAAGCACCGACAACGAAAAGGCAGCACCGACAACGAAAAGGCAGCACATTTGGAAGCACCGACAACGAAAAGGCAGCACCGCCAAAGAAAAGACAGCACATTTGGAAGCACCGACAACGAAAAGGAAGCACCATCAACGAAAAGGCCGCACCGCCAACGAAAAGGAAGCACATTTGGAAGCACCGACAACGAAAAGGCAGCACCGCCAACGAAAAGGAAGCATATTTGGAAGCACCGACAAAGAAAAGGAAGCACCGCCAACGAAAATGAAGCACATTCGGAAGCACCGACAACGAAAAGGCAGCACCATCGACGAAAAGGAAGCACATTAATTTGTCATTGACTCCAATATTCATTGGCTCCAATATTCATTGGCTCCAATATTCATTGGCTCCTATATTCATTGACTCCAATATCCATGAGCTCCAATATCAATTGGTTCGAATTGCTCCAAAAGGTTCCATCAGCCTTTTGGCTCCAACAGTCTTTTGGCTCCGATAGTCATTGGCTCCAATAGTCATTGGCTACAATATTCATTGGCTCCAATAATCATTGACTGCAATATTCATTGGTTCCAATATTTATTGGCTCCAATATTCAATGGCTCCAATATTCATTGACTCCAATATTCATTGGCTCCATCAGTCATTGACAACTACAGTCTTTTGGTCCCAAAAGTCTTTTGGCTCCAAATATATTAGGCTTCAATTCTACGAGGTCCTAAGACTTCATGACTACGCGACTTCGAGCCATGAGGTTACGAGATTACGTGACTACGAATCTTCATGTTTACGAGACTGCGAGGCTACAGAGCTACGAAGCCTCTAGAAAACAAGTTTACGTGACTGCGTGGATACAGGAATACAAGTCTGCATGAGTTCTTGACTACGAAGCTACTCGTTACAAGACTCCAATTGACACATCTGTCTTCGATGGAATTTTCTCTTTTGCTACATCTACACCATCAGCATTATGTTATAAGATTACAAAGCTACTTGCTTACGTAGCTTCAAGTCTACGAGGCTCCAATACATCATGACTACGAGACTACGAGCCATGAATTTACGAGACTATGCGATTGAAAGTCTTCAAGGTTACGTCATCGCGAGGCTATAGGACTACGAAGCTTCCAGAACGCATGGTTACGAGAATGCATGACTAATTGGCCGCATGGCTACGAAACTTTATGTCTCTAACTGACTACAATAGCACTATTCAGTGGTGAGAGTTAATTTATTTCATGCAAAGGTACTTGCTGCAAGCAGTTCTGCTTTTCAACATCAGATGACGTCACGTTTTGCTTGCAGGTAAAATAATATTTATTTATTTTATGCAGGATGCGGGTTGTTCACTATCGATCGCATAAGAAGAATGGCATCGATAGTCTTCAAGGAGAAAGATGTTCGTCCTTCCTGCTAGTGCTTCTTAGATTTCTCACGGTCCGCCATCTTGGATTGCGACGTCACGGCTGCCATCTTGGATAGGTGTGACTTTGACCTTTGACCGAAACCGCAGGAATGATCGCAAGCACACGGATTAACCATCATAATATTGATAAGAATAATCAGGAGCACACGGAGAAAACCATCATAATATTGACAAGAATAATCAGGAGCACACGGAGAAAAACGACACATGTTTTCTTTGATATCATAAAATTACAGAAAAAAATATTTAAAAATAAAAATAAATTAATAAAAAAATTTAAAATAAAAACAAAAAATACATAAACAGATTCTGCTAGCTTGTAAACTTATCATTGTTGAGCAAAGATAGAGTTCTAGTACAAGCCAGAATTTTATGTATTTTTTGTTTTTATTTTAAATTTTTTTATTAATTTATTTTTATTTTTAAATATTTTTTTCTGTAATTTTATGATATCAAAGAAAACATGTGTCGTTTTTCTCCGTCTGCTCCTGATTATTCTTGCCAATATTATGATGGTTTTCTCCGTGTGCTCCTGATTATTCTTATCAATATTATGATGGTTAATCCGTGTGCTTGCGATCATTCCTGCGGTTTCGGTCAAAGGTCAAAGTCACACCTATCCAAGATGGCAGCCGTGATGTTGCAATCCAAGATGGCGGACCGTGAGAAATCTGAGAAGCACTAGCAGGAAGGACGAACTTCCTTCTCCTTGAAGACTATCGATGCCATTCTTCTTATGCGATCGATAGTGAACAACCCGCATCCTGCATAAAATAAATAAATATTATTTTACCTGCAAGCAAAACGTGACGTCATCTGATGTTGAAAAGCAGAACTGCTTGCAGCAAGTACCTTTGCATGAAATAAATTAACTCTCACCACTGAATAGTGCTATTGTAGTCAGTTAGAGACATAAAGTTTCGTAGCCATGCGGCCAATTAGTCATGCATTCTCGTAACCATGCGTTCTGGAAGCTTCGTAGTCCTATAGCCTCGCGATGACGTAACCTTGAAGACTTGCAATCGCATAGTCTCGTAACCTCATGGCTCGTAGTCTCGTAGTCATGATGTATTGGAGCCTCGTAGACTTGAAGCTACGTAAGCAAGTAGCTTTGTAATCTTATAACATAACGCTGATGGTGTAGATGTAGCAAAAGAGAAAATTCCATCGAAGACAGATGTGTCAATTGGAGTCTTGTAGACGAGTAGCTTCGTAGTCAAGAACTCATGCAGACTTGTATTCCTGTGTCCACGCAGTCACGTAAACTTGTTTTCTAGAGGCTTCGTAGCTCTGTAGCCTCGCAGTCTCGTAAACATGAAGATTCGTAGTCACGTAATCTCGTAACCTCATGGCTCGAAGTCGCGTAGTCATGAAGTCTTAGGACCTCGTAGAATTGAAGCCTAATATATTTGGAGCCAAAAGACTTTTGGGACCAAAAGACTGTAGTTGTCAATGACTGATGGAGCCAATGAATATTGGAGTCAATGAATATTGGAGCCATTGAATATTGGAGCCAATGAATATTGGAACCAATGAATATTGCAGTCAATGATTATTGGAGCCAATGAATATTGTAGCCAATGACTATTGGAGCCAATGACTATCGGAGCCAAAAGACTGTTGGAGCCAAAAGGCTGATGGAACCTTTTGGAGCAATTCGAACCAATTGATATTGGAGCTCATGGATATTGGAGTCAATGAATATTGGAGCCAATGAATATTGGAGCCAATGAATATTGGAGCCAATGAATATTGGAGTCAATGACAAATTAATGTGCTTCCTTTTCGTCGATGGTGCTGCCTTTTCGTTGTCGGTGCTTCAAATGTGCTTCATTTTCGTTGGCGGTGCTTCCTTTTCTTTGTCGGTGCTTCCAAATGTGCTTCCTTTTCGTTGGCGGTGCTGCCTTTTCGTTGTCGGTGCTTCCAAATGTGCTTCCTTTTCGTTGGCGGTGCGGCCTTTTCGTTGATGGTGCTTCCTTTTCGTTGTCGGTGCTTCCAAATGTGCTGTCTTTTCTTTGGCGGTGCTGCCTTTTCGTTGTCGGTGCTTCCAAATGTGCTGCCTTTTCGTTGTCGGTGCTGCCTTTTCGTTGTCGTTGCTTCCAAATGTGCTGCCTTTTCGTTGTCGGTGCTTCCAAATATGCTGCCTTTTCGTTGATGGTCCTTCTATTTTTAATGTTGTTTTGACTCTAGTATTATTGTAAATGATTCTTGATTTGACTAGCGTATTATTCCATCCGGTGCATGTATATAAGCTAGTCCTAGATAGCAGGTCGCTCAGATTGTTACTGACGTCGGCGGTGTAAGGATCACCTAGATTATTTCATCTGGTGCATAAGTCGCGTAATTACCTGTTCTTGAGAACTCGATGGCATCTTTACCGACTTTAACGCCGAACTCGATGGACGTTGTACCATCGTCTATGGGAACCTTGACGTCAGCGACGACAATGGTGGAGCAGATCTCGTTGGCAACGACGACGACGTCAACATTGGAGGAGATTTCAACAGATGTGATACCACCAGCAGAAGATAGCTTAATGACTACTGAGCTGGATGTGCAGGAAACCACGACGATCGATGATACGACCTCGATGGAGACTTCAATGGATGCTGATTTGACAACTAGCGAACATCGGTGCTGTTACTGCGACAAGATTTTCTCAAACAACAGCAATGCTCGGCGACACGAGAGGAGCGAATGTGCCAAGAACCTATATCGTAAAATGTTTGTTTGTGAGAAATGTCATAAGCAGTTTGCCAGAAAAGATAATATGAAAACGCACATGAAGGCATGCAAAGGTCCTGCTGTGCGGCAGAAAGTAAAGGTTTCGGCGCAACAACGATGCATCGATGTGCATAAGAGAATACCTGGAAATGGTACTACTGTTGCAACGCCTGTATCTGGATCGGGTCTGAAAGGTTCGTCTTCATCACCACGGTATCCTTGCAGCTACTGTGATACGTCGTTCGCATTTGCTCATGATGCACGAAGACATGAGCGGAGCAAATGCACGAAGAATCCATCTCGCATGAAGTTTCGATGTGATGAGTGTCATGAATGGTTTACTCGAATTGATAATTTGCGACGGCATGCGAAAAACTGTAAAGGTGAAGTCCGTGTGCCTACTGCTGAACTACCTGCAGAAATTTCGACTCCTCGGTTTAGGTTGAAGGCTCGTGAGCGTACAAGCAAGAAAACCGATGTGCAGCAACCGATTGGTATGACGTCTGAACAGGAAAATAAACCTAAGACTGTGTTCGGCGCATTACAAGTGAACGATAATGGCTTCTACTTAGCGCAGTCTGCATTTCGTGGAACATTGAAGGACTACTATTATTTAAATACGTTAGGTGAGTCGAAAGACATTTGTAATTTTCTTGATGATATCAGAGAGGACATAATCAATCAGCTTACTGATGATGTAGCAACAAACGGACCTTTGAAATATAACTTGTGGTTGGACTGTATATATGGAAAGCCATATCCGTTCGATGACAAAGTGAAGAAGTGTGCATTCAAGACATCGGCCGCAGTAATTTACAGTTCTAACGATGTGAAGCAAACTGTTAAAAACGGTATCCAGAAACTCTGTCAAGAAGAGGTGGACTATGTCTGTAAAGGTTCTGGCTGGACTCTGTCTAGTATAAACCGATTGGAGCTAAGAATTAGTCATTTCACACCGCTGCGGAACTAAATGATTATAAGATTGCTGGCTTTCGCAAATGATCCTGTAGTAGAATAGAAATTATGTAATAAATATTATGTTTGTAAAAGAACTTGTGGTGTTTAATTCCTCGAACCTGTTACTATTATGTTAAATTGATGTTATATTTAATATTTTTGCATCGTCCTAGATCGTACCAAGGACCTTAGTCGACCTAATCAATCAGTATATAGATTACAAATTTATTTAATGAATTTTGGAATTTTTCCCGAATTTCTAGCTAAATAATTACGGATTTTCAAGATGGCGGCCAAATGACAAGATGGCGGGTGTCACAGCAATAATAAATGATTACTGCACTCTAGCGGATAAGAATTAAACTAACATGGCGTCAGCGCACTCTCGCCGACGATACACTGATGATGGCTTCCAGCAGACGAAGACAAGATGGCGGACATGACGTCATACTACCTGACGATATATATGCTTTGAAAAAAAAGTGGTGGGAGTCAGTATGCCTGCAGCCACCGCGGGGGAAGGATCGGTCGCCATTTTTAATTTTTTTGCACTCATCGGGTTTGAACCGAGGACTCCGAGCTCCGTGTCGTAAATGTTTGTTTTTTAAATATTTTATTAAACATTTTATTATTTAATTTTTTTATAATTTTTAATTTTTTTTCATTAAAATCGGATAATAAATTTAAAGATGGCGGCCGTAACGGAAATTGCAACGGTGACGTCATAATTCAAAATGGCGGATAACACAATGCCGGAATGTTCGAGAAAACAAAGTCTACGGTATCCAAGATGGTGGCCTCCAGTGGAACAGAAAAAAGTCAAGAGCGACGCTGGCTCTATCTAGGAACAAACAGCTGAAACAAAGTCGACGGTATCCAATATGGCAGCCTCCATCGGAACAGAAAAAAATCAATATGACGACAGAGACGAAAATTTCATCATAATGAGTGGGGCGCTCGATTTAAAGATGGCGGATCCAAGATGGCCGCCGTAATCTACTTGTCCCGTTACGTTATGTCCCGTTACGCTGTGTCCCGTTACGCTTATCCTAGATGGCCGACGTGACGTTACAGATGGGCGTGACGTCAGAGATGTGGCTCGGCTCTCGGCTCCACAGCCTGAAGCCAGTCCCCGGATAAAGATGGCCGTCGAGGTCAAGGTCAAGTCCTGATAGAGGCTTAACTGAGGCTTGAGTTAAGGATGCTTAAGCCTCTTTAAGGACATTTCTAGCTGCTGGGATTTTTACGGACTAAAACGGGAAATTTTTCCTCAAAACGGGAATTTTTGAGTCATTTTGAGTCATTTTTGAGGAATTTTGAGGAATTTTTGCCGCCGTGACGTCACAAATCCAAGATGGCGGAGCCGGCACCAGGCACCACACCCAGAACCCAGATCTAGGAAATACATTTACATACTACTTAAAAAAACCATTTTATTTATCCATTTAAAACTGAAATATAAAAATCCAACTACAAGTTGTTAAACTTAAGATTAAAGGTTTTTTAATTAATTAAAAAACTTAGTATTTGTTAATAGGATTATTAAAATTATTTAAGGTCGAAAAAGTTACATATTTCAAAAAACTTGCATTATATTAAAACGACTCCAGGACTCATACCAAGTATTGGCCGAACATCAGCCATGTACCAAATGAAACCTGTAACATTTCTTAATGAAATATACTTTTCAGAATTTTTGTCTGGGCCGACACTTTTAATGCCGACGGACAGCAACAAGATCGCGCGCCCTGATTTGCTTGCAGGCAATAGCCGCACCCGCCCATTACAGGCATTGAAACAACCATTTTAATTCTCCATTAAAAAAATTAAATATAAAAATTCAACTACGAGGTACTAAAGGCAATATGGTTGGCTTTTATTTAACTGAAAAAAATAGTATTTATTATTAGCATTTATTAAATTATTTATGATCAAAAAAGGTACATATTTCAAAAACTTGCATTATATTTAAACGACTCCAGGACTCATAACAAGTATTGGCCGAACATCAGCCATGTACCAAATGTAAACTGTAACATTACCAAACAATATATACTGTTCAGAATTTTTGTCTGGGCCGACACTTTTAATGCCGACGGACAGCAACAAGATCGCGCGCCCAGTTTTCCTTGCAGGCAATAGCTTCACTCGCCCATTACAGGCCCTGAAAAAAACCATTTTATTTATCCGTTTAAAACTGAAATATAAAATTGTTACAAAAAAGTCCTAACGCAAGTATGACGCTTTGTATTTAACTTAAAAATATAGTATTTATTAATAGTATTCTTTAAATTATTTAAGGTCAAAAAATGTACATATTTCAAAAACTTACATTATATTAAAATGACTCCAGGACTCATACCAAGTATTGGCCGAACATCAGCCATGTACCAAATGAAACCTGTAACATTTATTAACAAAGTATACTTTTCAGAATTTTTGTTTGGGCCGACACTTTTAATGCCGACGGACAGCAACAAGATCGCGCACCCTGTTTTTCTTGCAGGCAATAGCTTCACCCGCTCATTACAGGACCTGAAAAAACCATTTTATTTCTCCGTTTGAATCTGAAATATAAAAATCCAATTGCAAGGTGTTAAACGTAAGATGTAAGGCTATTTTTTAATTAAAAAACTTAATATTTGTTAATAGTATTATTAAAATTTTTTAAGGTCATAAAAGGTACATATTTCAAAAACTTGCATTATATTAAAACGACTCCAGGACACATACCAAGTATTGGCCGAACATCAGCCATGTACCAAATGAAACCTGTAACATTTCTTAAAAAAATATACTAATCATAATTTTTGTCTGGGCCGACACTTTTAATGCCGCCGGAAAGCAACAAGATCGCGCGCCCTGTTTTCCTTGCAGGTAATAGCTTCACCCGCCCATTACAGGACCTGAAAAAACCATTTTATTTCTCCGTTTAAAACTGAAATATAAAATCCAACTACAAGGTGTTAAACGTAAGATGTAAGGATTTTTATTTAAATAGTAAACTTAGTATTTGTTAATAGTATTCTTTAAATTATTTAAGTTCAAAAAAGGTACATATTTCAAAAACTTGCATTATATTAAAACGACTCCAGGACTCATACCAAGTATTGGCCGAACATCAGCCATGTACCAAATGAAATCTGTAACATTTCTTAACAAAATATTCTTTTCAGAATATTTGTCTGGGCCAACACTTTTAATGCCGACGGACAGCAACAAGATCGCGCACCTAGTTTTCCTTGCAGGCAATAGATTTACCCGCCCATTACAGGCCCTGAAAAAAACATTTTATTTCTCCGTTTGAAACTGAAATAAAAAATTACAACTACAATGTCCTAAACGCAATATATGACGCTTTGTATTTAACTAAAAAAAAGCATTTATTAATAGTATTCTTTATATTATTTAAGGTCAAAAAAGGTACATATTTCAAAAACTTGCATTATATTAAAACGACTCCAGGACTCATACCAAGTATTGGCCGAACATCAGTCATGTACCAAATGAAACCTGTAACATTTCTTAACAAAATATACTAATCATAATTTTTACTGGGCCGACACTTTTAATGCCGACGGACAGCAACAAGATCGCGCGCCTATTTTTCCTTGCAGGCAATAGATTCACCCGCCCATTACAGGCATTGAAACAACCATTTTAATTCGCCATTAAAAAACTTAAATTTAAAAATTTAACTACGAGGTACGAAAGGCAATATGGTTGGCTTTTATTTAACTAAAAAAATTAGTATTTCTTACATTCATTTATTGAATTATTTAAGATCAAACAAGGTACATATTTAAAAAACTGGAATTATATACTAATGACTCCAGGAATCATACCAAGCATTGGCCGAACATCAGTTATGTACCAAATGAATGCTGTCACCTTACCTAACAAAATATTCTGTTTAGAATTTTTGTCTGGGCTGACACTTTTAATGCCGACGGACAACAACAATTTCGCGCGTACATTATTCCTTGCAGGCGATAGCTTTACCCGCCCATAACAGGCCCTGAAAAAACCATTTTAATTGTTCGTTAAAAACCGAAATATAAAAATCCAACTATGAGGTACTAAAGGCAAGATGTATGGATTGTTATTTAACTAAAAATATAAATTTTATTAAGAGTATTTATTAAATTTTTTAAGGTCAAACAAGGTACATATTTAAAAAAACTGTCATTTCATTATATCGACTCCAGGACTCATTCAAAGTATTGGTCGATCATTAGTCATCTACCAAATGAAAGCTGTCATCTTACAAATAAATATACTCTTCAGAATTTTTTTTTTTTGCCTACACTTTTAATGCCGACGGACAGCAACAAGATCGCGCGCATAGTTTTCCTTGCAGGCAATAGCTTGACCCGCCAGATGTATTAATATTTTTAATTATTTCATTACTTTTGTACCACGATTGCAAATTATTTTATTTATTGTATACTTAATTTGTGTACATACGTTTTTGTAAGGTCTTACAAAAACTGCAAGGGGGGAAAAATGATCCATCTGCGCAGCCATTGGAAAATGACGTTTTGTGGAGATACTCCGAGGGTTTAGAGCGAGCTGTAAGGACCCGACCTTGCCAAAGTGTAAAGAAAGGTTTCCTGTCTGCTAAGACGCTCAGGCTGTAAAAGTGTCAACGCATCTATAAATTTATAGACTCCCGACTTGGCTACACCCGGGATGCCTACTTCCCTATAGCCTCTGCCTTGTTGTCGTCGGGCGAACATTCGCTAGCTTTGCTCGCGGGTGCTGTCGACCGGGAGTGCCCTGCGACCTTTGGGGATCATCTAAGGTTGGCAGTTCGCCGAAGGGGAGTTGATGCGGGAACCGTGGACGTTTTCTCGCGGCATGCGCGGAGTGTTTCGCCCTGCCCAGGCTCTGGTCTAGGAAATTCCAATAGAAGTACAAATCTGTGAAACATGTGTCCAAAGCAGAATTTCTGCATATTGTTAGAGTCATTTAGGCTTAATAACATACCGAATGTTAACCGCTGTAGACCTTCTGCGTGTCACCGAAAACGTGCAGTTAAGTCCTAGAAGTTAGAGACTTACAGCAGTCCATTAAAATGATTCGCGTTTACGCAGTTCATAACGTAGACTCTCCGTGTGCATAAAAATAATCTAGAAACGCTATTCAACACCATGTTGTTAAAAAAATTTCAATGTGGAATACTAAATTTGAAACAAATTATGTTTTTTTTAAAAACATTCATTGAAATAAAAGTTTTATTTACATACAAATCAATGGTCGAACGTAAAAATCTTCTGTACAGACGTTTTTGCTTACTCATTCAGCTTTAGGGCGGTATAACTATAATAGCTTGTGATTTAACCTGTGTGTGGCCAACTGTAAATAATTATTGTTGCGTTCACCACTCTCTAACTTATTTGGTGTGTTCTTGCGGGGTTTTGGGCGCCTACCCTCTTCGCAGTAGATATCAGGAATGCTGCTACTGGATTGACTACCAGACTGATAATCCAGCTAGCACGTCACTGCACTGTGTTACTGTCCAGAGAGTAATTATTAAAAGGAAATTTGGTATTGTGTGACTAGTGGAAAGTTGCATTACTTAACTGACGTTTGTTATAATTGAAATAGTAATAACTGAAAAACATATGATTTTAATGGGTCCTTGAATATGGGCGTGAAGTTACTGTTAACATGTGATTAAGCGAGAACAACCAAAATAATATATATTGTATTTTAACTTCTGTTCAAATCTAGGTGTCGGTAATAAGATGCAAATGACGTCACTGGAACACATTGAATACCATGCAGGGTCTAGCTATACGCTGTCGGAGGCTTGAGGCTCTCTTCCCAGGACCTCCAGGTGGTCTGCTGTTACGCTGGAACACTGGACTTTGTAAGCTGTAATTGGCGAACTACAGAAGATCTGAGGTAGCCGGGCGTCGGGCTGAAGAATCGACTTCCCTCTTGTCCTAGAAAGTCTGGTTTGATTTGGATCGGTCTCACCAATCGTCGTGGCCGATCGCAGCTGGCGCTGACATCAGTCGTCCGGAACCACTACGGGACGAAACGGGACCGACGCGGAAGTTGGCACTCGATGTCGCCGATACTCCCTATCTAAGACTTATTCAGTCTAGATACTATTCTCCCAACTCGTAGAATGGAGAATTCTAGATAGTACACGACCGCGGATGACGCGAATCTTCAATTCCTCGGGCGGCAACCAAGCCTTTGGTTCGCCCCAGCCCGAGAAACGTCTTCCCGCAGCAAGATGGCGATGGCGTCTCCTCCTTCCTCCTTATAACTATTTACTTTCAGTCCCTAGCAACCAAGGAGCTATAGCTATCAGCAAACCGAATAGACTGCATAGTGAAATAAAACTTGGATGTTAGCGCGTAAAAGTGCTGAACTAAGACCAAATGAATAAAGTTTCCAAAGAATAATTCTTAGAAGACTCTGAAGTTAAAAGTGTGTTGTCTCTGGCAATCAGATGTGTAATATCTGTTATACTTTGGTTGTCCTCTTTACAATAAAACAATTAAATACATAATATTGGTTCATGAAATATACAATTAATATTACAATAATAATAAAAATAATAATATAACTGTAAACAGTTGTACTGGTTACAGAGCCGCTTCAATGTTTGCTGTGATATTTTCTTTCAGAAAAATCAAAATATACTTTCTAAATATACATTGAATTAAGTAACATGACTATGTTTCTCTTGAATAAAAAATCTTAAAATTCTCACTTCTCTTCGTTGAAAGTCTATCAGAGTCTGTGTGAGATAAATTTCATGAAGTTAAATTCAGCATATTATAAAAGCAATAATTATTAACATAATATTAAAGATAATAAAATTAAACATATATCTTGTCTTAATCTAATAGGTAACAAGTTGTTATCTTTTCAATCAACATTATTACTTATTTAACACAAATCAAATTATCATAATATATACACAATATCACATATCATCAGTATCTAGTCCTGAATAAAGTGACTTAGTGTTTCTTTCTTCTGTAGATAAAGATTAATAAAATATTTAGCTGAGAATAAACATGTACATAGGCACAAGTACGTTGAAATGCTATTGACAAATTCGTAGATCGTTGACAAAATACCTGACAATGTTTTCAGTTCAGATAATGCACGAAGTTACACATCACAAATAAAACATTACGTAGTTATCACGTATACACAATCGTGTTCTTGAACATTTTCTCTTTGTCGACGAAAATGCACTCACTAGTGTTCACTTTCTTTAGTTTGTCTGACAAAAATATTTGAAATAAATGGTTGTCCTCTGCTTACGCAAAATTGTTTATAATTGTATTCGAATGTCTTTCTTACAAGCTCAATACTAATGGTTGAGTATAATGATCCTCAAAACTAGCTCATAAGGCAAGCTTTTTCTTTGTAAAAAGCATGTGTGAAATGACCTATTAGTTAAATGAAATCTCATCAGATTCATATATTCATAACCAGAGTAATGAAATACTGGCTGCTTTGTTTAAATTGACGTGTAGAGTAGGAACAATTCTTAAATAGAAAAGAATATGAATGTCGAAGCTAGGAGAAATGAAACGAAGTAGTGTATGTGTATGTGCATGTGCAATAGTGACAGAACGGTGTTCAGATATGTAAGTTGGTTGAAGGACGAACGGTAATGTGAACTATATCTCAAAAGAATCTCAGGTATTAATGCTTGTGTATGTGACAGTGACGTGTTTCGCCTGACTAACAGCTGGCTCTTCTCTCTTAGATGACGCCTCTCGACGAACGCTACTGGATCTTAACGAGTCATCTTCATGATCTTCAAATCTTCCATTATGTAGACATACAGCAGATATCAAATTCTTCAATAATTTCAATGATAAAATAATTATGTGGCATGGCTCAAATCTTACGCACTGGCCAATAAAAATTCACACCACCTATAGGTGTGACAAACATCGACGACGAAAATCGCATATCAGCGACAAATGTCCGCACTGGCCTACATGCTCAGTGGACAACAGAAATCGTCGATAAGTGCTCTACGCACAGAAATGTCCTCACTGGTACTCTGACACAGTGGACTCCCTTACTGTTGGGATAAACAGTAATTAAAGCCAAACAATAAATCTACTTCATGTCGAATGTCACTGATGACTTGACCAAACATAATCTCTTACATATACGTTATAGATCAGCGTATCTAAGCCTTAGGTTGCTTATAAAGCCTTAGCTGTGTTAAATTAAATCTTCCGATGACCTTGTCACTGTCAGTTTCCTTGAGAGTGTAACAGTTCTCATTTATTCGTTCACAAACTTGAAATGGTCCTTCGTATAATAAAAACAACTTCGTCACCTGTTTCCACATGTCACTAACAGGATTAGTTCGTTTAAGCACTAGGTCTCCTATATTTAACTTCGTTATTCGTTTCGGCTTCTGTAGCTTACTTCGACGTTCTGCAGCTAGATGTAGACGAGCTCTAACAAACTTTTCTATTTGTTCCCTCATATCTTCGCTTATCGATTCTTGTTCTTTCGTGTCTTTATCATGGTCGGGTAATATGGTAATCGGTAACGCCTCTGATCGTTCCGCAGTAATTATCTCATGGGGTGTTAATCCTGTCTATTACCGGCGCTAAAAGTCACGGTATTTGATGTAGACTTAGCCAGTATCGGTTCTATGCGTTGTGGATTTGCATAGTAGGTGAAAGGATTGACGGGTTCTTGTCTCGCAAAATACCCTGCGTACTGCGATGAAGATGAAGGTTGATTCTGGAATGTGTTTTGTGAGAATTGAATAGCTTCATTACCGGCGGCTTCACTTCTCAGTTGGTTAACCGATAACTTGCTAGGGGAGTTTGGTTTGAGTGGCTGTCGGTTCCGCGGACTACCGGATGACTTCGCCTCTCCTCGATTTTCATAATAATGATTCGAGTTGTCGTAGTTTTTACTCGAATATTTGGGCGAATGTCTGTCGTCCTTATAGCGCGGCGACCTGGGTGGCCGTCTCGGTGAGGTAGGCGGGGTTCTAGCCTGTTCGCCCCTACCTTCTCGCCTAGGCGTTGAATCATAAATAATTCCTCCACGTCTGTATTCTCTGCGTTCCTCGCTGTTACGCCACGAGCGGTTGTGTTTTGGGTGTTCAAACTCGCGTGACTTCGAACCTCTATGGTAAACATCGTTGTTGTTACGGCCTGAATACCAAGTATTTCGTCTATGAGCCGGCTTATTCTTGCCCCAAATTAGACTGTTCACGTGCGGCTGTTTACGTTGGTTATTGTTCAGATAATTGTCGTTACGCCGCTGATTCCAGGGCTGATACAGTGGTGGTTGTCTGTTTACCGGTGATTTTTCCGATTCCTCTTGCTGGCTATTTCTATTCTGACGGTCGAGCCTGTCGTATGCGAGTAGCTGTTCCCTGAAATCTGCTATCCCGTCGAAGCTTCTCCCTGTCAAATGTAATTGATAACGCATCGGAAGTTGGCCTAGAATCATTGCCACGAATTCATCGTCGCTCATGACGTCTAGATAACGTGTACGCTCGAACATGTCGCTTAAATGAGCCTCGAGCGTTTTGTTTTTCTTTGGATCGTATTTTTCGCTGTGTAACTGAGCGCGTAAATTACCCTGAATTTTTAAGCTCCAGTGTTGTTGTAGGAAAGCTGCTTTAAACTGTCCAAATGACGATATGGAAGTTTGGTGAACTTCCCACCAATAATACGCGGTACTTTTCAAACAGTTGTTCAAACGCCTCAATTTTTCTGTGTCCGAAAGATTAAATCTCTCTGCGTACTCTTCAAATAATTTTATAAATTTACGTGGATTTTCCGTTGATTTTAAGGAAAATACAGGCATTTCATCTGACCAATGCCTAGCAGGGTGATTTAAGGCTGCTGTATCCACTACTATTACCTGTTGTCCGGTTGCAGTGTTAGTAATCACGTCTTGTGAACTGTAAGTAGGCGTAGCCTGGTGATACGGCACGGACGTGTCTCGCTGCGCTGACGTCATCGTTTCCGCCGCAGACGCGCTCGTTGTTTTAACGTTTATCGGTGTATGCGCTGCCGCTCCAGACGATGACAAACGCTGCACGCAGTTCTCGAGCTGGATTAATTTTCTGTTCACGGTCCGGAAATCGTCTGCACTATTCGCTTCGTGTTGTTGTAGCGCGGTATTCATGTTCGTGAATTTTGTCTCGCTAATCTGAACGTAATTGTTGACCTGCTCCTCTGCAGTACGTTTTGCAACCTCTATGCACGTAGTTTCTGTGTTAATTACGTATTGTTGTAACTCGGTTACTTGCGCATCAATTTCCTCAAATCTGTTCATTACCGTTTCACGAATGTTATGAACTTCCTCCTGCGTGTCGCGAATTTATGTAGCTAGTTGTCTGGTTACGTCACCAATTTTAGCTTCTACTTTGTCTATCAATTCAAGGTGTTGTAACCTGTTTTGTTCCGCCGCTTCCGACCTCTGCTTAGCCATTTCGTTAGTTAATGTTTTTGCCTGTTCGAGTTTCTGTCTTGTCATTTCGTTAGATATATGTTCAGTTACTTCCATACGCTGGGATTCTAACGCAGTATTAATTTGTATAGTAACCACATTCAAGGCTCGCATTAAATCCTCCATGGAAATATTATCCGTGTTTTCTTTAGCTGCCTGCACAACTGGTTCGGAAGCGTTACTTTCCTCTATGCGCGCGGGTTCGGGAGCAAAGCTAATTTCCTGACCTGCCTCAATGCTTAGTGTGGGTGTGTACTCTTTATTTTCGTTTTCAACAACGCCTAGCATTTCTTCTGGCCCTCACCTGCTGCTTCCTCCTTGTCAGAGCTGGTCTTTTTGTGCCTCAGGAAATACATACCTTCGTCGGCCATCTTATAGTGCTTCTGACGTACTGATATGCTACGCTACAGCAAACTACACAATTGCACTTTATGTAGACTGTCCAGTGCGCTTAGACCCTCGTCGAGGCCCCTAAGTTGGATCGCCACTGTGGTTTAAACCTATGTGTGGCCAACTGTAAATAATTATTGTTGCGTTCACAACTCTCTAACTTATTTGGTGTGTTCTTGCGGGGTTTTGGGCGCCTACCCTCTTCGCAGTAGATATCAGAAATGCTGCTACTGGATTGACTACCAGACTGATAATCCAGCTAGCACGTCACTGCACTGTGTTACTGTCCAGAGAGTAATTATTAAAAGGAAATTTGGTATTGTTGTGTAACTAGTGGAAAGTTGCATTACTTAACTGACGTTTGTTATAATTGAAATAGTAATAACTGAAAAACATATGATTTTAATGGGTCCTTGAATATGGGCGTGAAGTTACTGTTAACATGTCATTAAGCGAGAACAACCAAAATAATATATTTTGTATTTTAACTTCTGTTCAAATCTAGGTGTCGGTAATTAGATGCAAATGACATCACTGGAACACATTGAATACCATGCAGGGTCTAGCTATACGCTGTCGGAGGCTTGAGACTCTTTTCCCAGGACCTCCAGGTAGTCTGCTGCTACGCTGGAACACTGGACGCTGTAAGCTGTAATTGGCGAACTACAGAAGATCTGAGGTAGCCGGGCGTCGGGCTGAAGAATCGTCTTCCCTCTCGTCCTAGAAAGTCTGGTTTAATTTGGATCGGTCTCACCAATCGTCGTGGCCGATCGCAGCTGGTGCTGACATCAGTCGTCCGGAACCACTACGGGACGAAACGGGACCGACGCGGAAGTTGGCACTCGATGTCGCCGATACTCCCTATCTAAGACTTATTCAGTCTAGATACTATTCTCCCAACTCGTAGAATGGAGAATTCTAGATAGTACACGACCGCGGATGACGCGAATCTTCAATTCTTCGGGCGGCAACCAAGGCTTTGGTTCGCCCCAGCCCGAAAAACGTCTTCCCGCAGCAAGATGGCGATGGCGTCTCCTCCTTCCTCCTTATAACTATTTACTTTCAGTCCCTAGCAACCAAGGAGCTATAGCTATCAGCAAACCGAATAGACTGCATAGTGAAATAAAACTTGGATGTTAGCGCGTAAAAGTGCTGAACTAAGACCAAATGAATAAAGTTTCCAAAGAATAATTCTTAGAAGACCCTGAAGTTAAAAGTGTGTTGTCTCTGGCAATCAGATGTGTAATATCTGTTATACTTTGGTTGTCCTCTTTACAATAAAACAATTAAATACATAATATTGGTTCATGAAATATACAATTAATGTTACAATAATAATAAAAATACTAATATAACTGTAAACAGTTGTACTGGTTACAAGCTTAAGAGTGAGCGACAGGCCGGAGATGAAAGGAGGAAATGACAAAATCGTGGAGGAGCCACCGAGGTCACGAAAAAGCCTCCAAAAAGTTCCAGAATATCCTTACAGAGAGCGTTGTTGTAGCTGGGTAGCTGCTGTCAATCAAGCAGGATTAGCTGCCACCACTGTGTCTGGCTGGAGCGGTTGGGGTTGGGTTGGGCTGTTATGAAGAGCAAAACAGAAGGGGGTGGAGGGGGGAGCGATCTCGTCCTGTGGCGTACCTGGGATGTGTAAGGCGCAAGGAGCGTATGCGCGTCCGCTATTTTTGATCGTCAGTTGCTAGCGCGTGCAGTACATGCTCACGCGCATAAAAAAATCTGTCAAACTCTACTCGCCATAAATCAAAAACCATTTAGTCAAACGACGTCCAAATTTGTCAGTATAATTGTGAACTGTTTTGCCAACAATAATATAAGTTAATCTACTTAATGTAAATAATTTCATTTAAACATATATCATAAACCTAGGAGGCTTTAAAAAACCTAACCGTGACCTGATGTATCTGATTTTTCATTGCGAAGTATTTTAAATAAAGAAAAGATAAATTTTTTCTGCATGCATAATATTGAAAAATTTATAGAAATTAAAATTGTATAAATTTCAACATCTGTTCCAAAATGCTGTAATTTAAAACAAAAATATTGTTGATTACTGTTTTATAGTTAGGTCTTTTGTTGCAACCGATTTGGATAGAATTTCTAAGAAAATATACATGTTATATGGCACGTTATCTGCAAAACGAAGATGCAAATTTTGTAATTTGGTTTCAATTTGTATAATATTAACATATGTCTTCCAGGTAATGTAAAACACCTAACAACATTTCAATCGTTAAGTGCATAATGTTAGTAAGCCACTTTATGCATTAACTTTTTCAAAATGAATTTACTAATTTTCCAATTCAATTTGTTTTTATTGTGTTAATCATTATGCATTGGGAAACATCTATTTAAAAAAAAAGTCAAAAGATATATTTCGAAGATAATATATTAAAAGTTTGTATTGATATTACCTTTTGAAACATATTAATTTGGATTTGATAACTTGTTGACACTGGATGATTCATTTATGTAACTATCTCGTGTGCGTCTGTAAATAGATATACAAAAATCCATTTCAGCAAAGCCTACAGGCGTACGTATATTTAAAAGTGGAAGTGATTTGAAGATTTTTACAAACTCCTGGAAAATTTAAAAAACTTAATGTTCATAACATCCTTTTATAGACATGTTACCCAATATTTAAAAATGACCGACTAAACATTTTCTTGCATTCCAGACAGCGAAACTATTTTTAATGTTTTTTCTCAACTCAATGCATTCATCATTTAATGTCTAAACGAATTTAATATTGTACCTACTAAGTATTTTTGTAATTGTTTTCAACCTTCAAACACTACCCTACCAAAAATTTACAACAGAAACCAATAAAATACAACAGGAATTTCAGTGTATCCTGTTGTATGACAGATGAGATTTCAGTGTATTTTATTGGATCCTGTTGGTTTTTGTTGTAAACACACTGACTTCATTGGGTTTCAGTGTATTTTGTTGGGGAAAATTTACACACCAAAAAAAATACATCATTGTATTCTAGTGGGTTCTGTTGTCAAAGCCCACTGAATTCATTGGTTTTTATTGGATTCTGTTGTGAAAGATATTGGATCAGAAAGTGTTGGGTTTTGTTGTTTTCTGTTGTAAAGCGTTCTGTTGGTTTTGGTTGTATTCCAGTGTTTTTCATTGTATTCTGTTGCATCTTGTTGTTTTCTGTTGCAAAGAGTTCTGTTGGTTCCTGTTGTATTCCAGTGTTTTTCATTGTATTCTGTTGGGTCTTGTTGTTTTCTGTTGCAAAGATTTCTGTTGGTTTCTGTTGTATTCCAGTGTTTTTCATTGTATTCTGTTCGGTCTTGTTGTTTTCTGTTGCAAAGATTTCTGTTGGTTTCTGTTGTATTCCAGTGTTTTTCATTGTATTCTGATGGGTCTTGTTGTTTTCTGTTGCAAAGAGTTCTGTTGGTTTTGGTTGTATTCCAGTGTTTTTCATTGTATTCTGTTGGGTCTTGTTGTTTTCTGTTGCAAAGAGTTCTGTTGGTTTTGGTTGTATTCCAGTGTTTTTCATTGTAATCTGTTGGGTCTTGTTGTTTTCTGTTGCAAAGAGTTCTGTTGGTTTCTGTTGTATTCCAGTGTTTCTCATTGTAATCTGTTGTGTTTTGTTGTTTTCTGTTGTAAAGAGTTCTGTTGGTTTCTGTTGTATTTCATTGTATTCTGTTGGATTCTGTTGTTTTTTAATGTTTCTCATTGTAATCTGTTGGGTTTTGTTGTTTTCTGTTGCAAAGAGTTATGTTGGTTTCTGTTGTATTCCAGTGTTGTTCATTGTATTATGTTGGGTTTTGTTGTTTTCTGTTGCAAAGTGATCTGTTGTATTCTAGTGTTTTTCACCCATACAGCACAGAATGTTTCAGTTATATTTCAGTTACATTGCAATGTTTCAAATACATAACATTTCACAATCCAGCTTTCATAAAACATGTCAGACATGTTTCTTTGCAACATTTCATATATATGTGTTTTGAAACATGTATGTAATATAACAGTATTTTGAAAATGGAACATATTTCTAGTGATGTAACTGGTACATAGCTGAAATCTAATCTATAGCACTGTGCATTTGTTTCCTGTTGATGAGTTGTCCGCAATGTTCATGTGGTTACCTATGTTTGTAGTGATTTTTGATCTGTAGGTATGATTATGTTCTTTATACATTATTCGTATTAAGCATAGCATTACTAAACGTTGTATAGTAAGTATTTTACATATTACTATATAGAACCTAGACTGTGTGTTAGAAATATCCACTATACTTTTGTTATTGCGTACATAGGATATTTAAATATTTTCACTCATTGCTGTGAAATAAACCAAGGGTGTCTACCGGTCACGGAAGTCACGGAAAAGTTACGGAATTGAACACATGGTCACGGATGTCACGGATAAGTCACGAAAGTGGCCATATGGGTCACGTTTTATTTTTTCGTAATATAAATAATAATTTCCAGTCTTCAACTACGGGTGCTTGTATTGTATTTTTTTTCTTTTATCATACTTTAAAGCTTAGTTTTACATTACAATTTTCATGCTTTTTTCAACTTTTCAGCGAAAACTAACCTACTTTATGCAAACAAATACCGTAATCAAAGAATGTAAACATCAAATATGTTTCGTCATGCAAGTGTCTCGCTTTACGCGGCATGATGGGTAGTGTTGTATCGTTTTGTTGACAATATGGCGCTGCGAGCGTGTGTTATACGAGGAGTAATGCTCGTTGGTTATACGTGATGGCTATGCAGTTAATCGGTAACTTTTTAATGCTTGCAGTAAAAGGATATACGATGTTATGTATTGGTTAATTGAAGTTTTCTGCGTAATACCGATAAAAAGTATCAAGTGTTTTTGTAAGATTTAGAAGTATTTTCTGGACGCGTGTTTACAAAAACTGTGTTTTCAACGGTTTTATATTGTTTTTTTATTAGCAATGGGTGTTTGCATGTGAAGTTTTAATAGTTCAAAATGCTGTGTTAGACGTATTCAGCACACCTATAGCACGCACGCCTTAGCAAGACGGAAGGAAGACGTAATTGATAAATGATAATATTTATTGTCATTAGACACACGGTGCAATAGACATTGTCATTGAAAATAAATAATAATATATACACATTTTTAAGTTTAAAGAAAAACATCTTAACAATAATATAACTTTACACAACCTTAAGGTCATTAAAGTTTAAATTGTTCCATTCGTCTAGTGAGTATAAAGGATTGGATATGAGCTATTGTTCTAAGATTTGGGTAAATATGTAGTGTACGGATTAGCGCCAAAAAAAATCGTACAAATCTGAAATAACTTTCATTATATGCTCTTTTACGTCCTCTTTTCATAACCGCCTGCGAAGATAAGAAATTCCAAATACTTTTAGAGATATCGCCATTCTTATTTTGCAATACAAGATCTATGTAATCATTCGACCGCGACAATTTTATATTTTGCTGTGTGCGCGTGAATGCCTAAATAACAGACATTTTCCGTTAGGTAAGGTTAGTTACATTATAAATACTTCAAATTAAACGGAAATTAAAAATAATATCAATTTATTTTACTTGTTGTATAGTTTTAAGTATTTATGATGTAACTGACCTGAACTAACAAAACGGGACAAAGGTAGATTAGGTCAGGTCAGCTACATTATAAATACTTTGAAACTGAACGGACATTAAAAATAATAAAATTAATTTTAATGGTTGTTTAGTTTTAAAGTATTTATAATGTAGCTGACCTAACCTAACAAACCGGAACAAAGGATTAACAGTAGGAACGAACGTAATTTTTTAAAGCATAAAAATTTGAAACGCTAAAAACTCACCTAAGTTGAAGGCGGCCTATTGGTTCATTTGAATATTGGCCTATCACAAACTATCACGTGACAACATTATCCAAAAAAAAAAAAAATTGATACTCGTAAACAAAAAAAACAATGGTGATAGCCGTGTGAATGAGCAGGTATAGTGATTAAAATTTAAAAATTAGATATCTCTAAAAGTAATTGGAATTTCTTATCTCCGCAGGCTGTAATGAAAAGAGGACGTAAAAGAGCATATAATAAAAGTTATTTCAGATTTTTATAAAAAAATTTTACAATAATTAAAATTTAAAAATTCGATATCTCCAAAAGTAATTGGAATTTCTTATCTCCGCAGGCGGTTATGAAAAGAGGACGTAAAAGAGCATATAATGAAAGTTATTTCAGATTTGTACGATTTTTTTGGCGCTAATCCGTACACTACATATTTACCTTTTTAAAACTCATATATGATTTACATAGTCGTTTATAACTGACATCAATTAAATATCTATTTCTGGTAAGAAGGAAACATAACAAACAGGATGAGGTGTTAAATGCAAGAAAAAGAGCTGCACATGAAATAAAATTACTCAAAATGAAAAAGGAAAAAATTGCTTGAAGAAAAAAAAGGAGAATTATTAGAAACAGAGAATGAATTGAAAAAACTCCAGAAAAGTGTATAAACTGTTTTTAGTGTCGATAAATAGTCAAATATAGAATATTTAGGTTAGATGATAGTGCATAACTTTGAAAAAATTTTGTGTACTTTGTTTCAAAAGAGTCTAATGCATAATATATATTAAAATTTTTGGTCATAAAATTTTTTTGAAAGGTCCCAAAAAGTCCCCATAAAGTCACTGATTTTTGCTTTTGGGACTGGTAGACACCCTGATACTACTTGATGATCCCTAAAGTTTAATCCGTATTACTTTTTTGTCCAATATATCCCGGTTATCATTCGCTTTTATGGAAATGAATTAATATTATCCTAAAACACATTCTCCCCCCTCTGCCGAAACAGTACTATCATCTTGATCATTATATTCTTGAAATCGGTATGTAACAAACCTATTATTTTAAGAAATACTATTTAAATGTGTTGTTTTTAGTTCTGTTTAGCTGCTCTTATACAGAAATTTGTAATAAATACTTTTGCATAATGCAAAGGTTAGATTGTAAACAATATGTTTGTTCCAGTAAAATTTTTTTTTCAGATATTTTCCCAACTATATTTATACTAGATTCGTAATAATTTAATGCATGTTTCAGAGTGGGTTTTATTAATATGTATCTTTAGCCTAAGTAAAAACATATATCTTCTTGACAAAATTAGTTTTATCCATTTGTCATTCGCAACACTGGACTATTTGCAATTCCATGTAGTTTTCTTGTGTCTGTACACTTGTAATTTAACCCTTATGCACAGTTTGTAGGTATTAATGTTTGCAGGTTTGAGTCCTAACATTTAATGAGCATTTCTTTTCCCTTAGTGTTACAATTAATGCTTTGTATGGCAACATCAGGTATTTTATGGTATGATGATAATTTTTTAATTTGTGTTGGCTTTCTGGTCAGCACATGGAGTTCTTGTAGTTCGCAACATGAAATTTTAAAAGTCACGAGTTTTTAATAAGCACTATAAAAAATAGTATGACTAGTTCAAAAAATAAACATCTCCATGAGCCAACATCAGTTTTTAATGCAGTTTATAGTCGAAGTCGCAAGACATGGATTTTAACCACGTTCTACGACTAGCTTCTTCCAACTGTACAAACAATCTCAAAACTGTTGTTACGACTGTCATTGTAGAGCTGGCTTTTACAGATTTTGTGCATAACCTTGAAAATACATAACTTCAAATTTGTGAACTAATTAATGTTGTTAGAGACTTAGTATAATTATTTTTATAGCAGGTTTTTCTTAATTTACATAATATATTTTATTTATCCATAAAAAAAAACAAGTATTTAAAACCAAGTATTAAAAGCTTTCTTGTATTTAATGTTAATATTAGAGAATTAGAAGGAGTCTACTTAAAATAAATTTATCTAGAAAACAATAATGCACAAAATCTATTGCTTTGCTAAAAAGTTACGACTTACCTATAAAAGACATTCATTTCAAGTATGTTTTATTATAACAGAGATAGATATATATATATATATATATATATATATGTGTGTGTGTGTGTGTGTGTAAAATGTAAAATATGATTCATTAAAGGGGATAGAGAACTTAAGGCTTTATACAACAAAATCATTACAGATTTTAAGCAAGTATACATTATAAACAAGCTACATATTTAAATAAATTGATTTAATTTATTACACTCGGTTACATTTCGTGATTTTGTCTGCATTTGGTAGTGATGTTGCCACCTACCACCCACCCATCACCACTTAAAAGTATTAATGCTAAGGCAGGTAGTGGTTTGTTGTAGATTTATTTGTTCAGATGGTCTTTTGGTTCTGCTAAGCCTTCTTCTTTAGGTGACCTTTTACTAATTAATGTTTGTAAATGAAATGGTGTGTTTTGTCTAGAGTTTATTTACTATTTTCATGTTAAAAATAGTGCTTTCATGCTGTTGGTGATATCTGTGTGAAATGTCAGTTTTATTTGTTTTAGGAAAGTGAATGTGACAGATAAAAGGGAGTGAAGAGATTATGCATTGGATGTTTTCAGGAAATGCGTATGGAACTCACATTGGAGCTCTCTTAATGCTGTGCAAAATTTGAAATTTGTTGAAATCAAACTGAAAATTGTAGTCATTGGTATTAGGTTCGGACAAAATTTTAAGTTTCGAAGCTTCAAATGTAAAGAGATTAGGTATTTTTTTCTGAACTGATCTGCAATTAATGCTTGTATTTAGTTGAAATTAACTACATACCAGCAATAAAATTTGAACTATTTTAAAGTGAACAAAATCAAGCAAAAATACTACTGTTAATAATGGTTAAAAATAAGTCGATAACCAATTAAAATTATTCCACTCCTAATATGTATACAACAGAAAAACTGGTCAGTCTAGATGGTGCAGACATTTTACTGCTCACTAAAGGAGGTGTTTAATTGAATTTATCTATCTTTTGGCTTTGAAACTCTTGCCTACATACTTTTCTTTTAATTTATGTATTATAAATGTTTATCACACTATTTATTTACTGTAATTAGTCTCGTGAGCATTTTAAATTCACTACTGTGTATAATTTTCTTTTCATGTGTAGTATAAAATGCAATTTAAATAACCTTATACAATATATCAAATATGACAAATTGAATATTTTGAATACAAATTGAATGTTTCAAGGCCGCTAGGCTACTAATTCCATAACATAGAAGAAAAGTGGTTGCAAGTACTCACAGGATAGCACTTGTAGGTAGAAACACATAAGAGGACGGCACATTTTCACACGGCTGCGCGATTCACGACATTTCGATGGTTTTAACCATCTTCTTCAGGTGAAGGTAGAAATTGCACGTCGTGCTATCCTGTGAGTACGTGCAGCCACCTGTCTTTTATGTTATGGAGGAAGTGAATATTTTAAGTTGTGTACTACTCACAATTATATGAAATTATTCAAACTTAGATTTTAATTTACAAATATTTTCAATGTTTATACTAAGAAGTTCATAAAAGTAGTCAATGCTTCAAGTGGTCTGATTTAGAAATAACTGCCTGCAAGACCCCTCAAGCATTTATTTAAATAATTCTAAATATGTAATTTTAATTCATTATAATAATTTGTTGCAAATAACTGAAATCATTCATTACAAATACTTAGTCAGATGATGAATTTTTTTTAAAAACTATTTTTGTTAGAAGTTTGTGGTTATTTTAACACATTCGATGAAAGATAGTGTTAAATAATGTAATACCTACCATCCATTTGTTATAATTGTATGATAGCATTCATTTTTGCTTAGCATACCACTGTTCTTTCTACTTAACTGTGTTAATTTAATTATAAGGAGAAAAATATTTAGTTTACAAAGTTTCCTTGGTCATAACAGAAGTTATTCACTAAATACATGATTTTAAGTAGAGTGAAGCTCACCTAAGAAATTTTTGTAAGTACTGGCCAATTTCACTTAACTAACTAAAAACTTCATAATATGTCTTGTTGTTTTATTAATAGAGAGTAATTAAATTTTTGGAACCTAATTAATCAGGAAAACTTCTTAAAAGGTTTGCTGTGCTTTAGTAAAGTTATAATGTTCATGAAATTTGCCAATTTCATATTGTAGGCAGATGTTAAACTGCAACTACATATGTATTTACTTAAGCAGATGTTGCTTTAAATTTAATTAAGATTACTAATTGTGATACTGATAATTGCACACTTTATGATACTAGTAGTAAAATTAGCATAAAAAAGATACAGATATTTGTTTATTTTAATTGTAAATCAATGTAGTTCATGCGCAGTAATTTAACAGATTTCGGTGTTCCGACAATTACAGAATGTGTTTCATCTGTGCACGTTACATTCAGTTAAAATATTATAAAATACAGCATGTAAGTATTCAGATGAAGTCTCCATTAAGTTTTATTGCTTTAATGGAATAGCTATAAATTACCTGTAATTTTGACAGATATTAACCTAATCTTTTAAACTACTGGTATATTGGAAAACTTTGCAACAGCAATGTTTGTATTAAATCTTATACAATCAAAGCAGTATTGACAAATAATTGTGAAATACATATTTTATGCTAACAGTTGCACATGCAATGTCTAAAAACATCATATGTATTTGTTTTTCAAAATATTTTATATTATTAAGTTTTTTTTATTGTTATAATTATTTGTATAGTGCTGTTATTGTAAGAATAAAAATATATATAAAATTGGTTTCTGAATTTTTCTTTCTTAGTTCAGGGAAAATGAGTGTATATATGAAGTGGCAGCTAATATATTTTTGCAATTTTGCTGTGAAAGTCCGCTCAGTCAGTGTGAATATACTTTTGGTGTGCTGTGTAAATTTAAAATGAGTAGGCCTTGTACAAAATATTGGTATGGGTTAATATATTTTATTTATTTAATGTGGATGACATGAATTATGTCATCAATTGACAATGCATTTGACTTTGCATTGACACTACTGCATATTCCTGTCATTTTCTTGTTTGATACAGTTATACCGAGATTGTTAATGGTTCTCTACGGGGGGGGGGGGGAAGCGGTGTTAGAAGGAATATCTGTTCATCTAGGTGTCCGGATAATTTATAGCTAGTAATGGTATATGCTTATCTCTGATGTTACTAGCCAAATTCATAAAAAATAATCTTATCAGCATACATTTACACAAAAAAAATTATGTGTAGGTGTTGGTATAGTTTACTTAATGTCACGTATTGTCTAACTGTTAACATTGGAGTTTATGAAACATTTTAAATTTAATGGATGTAATATTTGATGTGTTTTTTCAGTACCTATTTAATACTTAAGATTTGTGATAAATTTTAGTATGGCCCAAAATATTTCAGAAATACCTATAAACTGAAATGTTTTGATGTATTGCAGTGCTATGCTACACAAATAATATACTGATATGTAATATTGAAATATAGTTCTTACATGTTTCTGAGTAATTGCATTTGTATACTACAAATATGTTATTTTATTCTGTCATAAACATGACTGTAAAATATTACAAGGATAATGCAGTGTTATATCTCATACAGATATCTTGGATATGTTTAGGAGATATTGCAGTGCTATATTTCAAACACACATCTTGTATATATAGCGGACCTGTTGCATTATCATATTTCAGACATGTATATTAGATATGTATCTGGGGTATTTCTGGGGAATGTTTCTGAAATGTAACACTGTTATATCTCTGTCTGCAGACATTTCTACGTATCTGAAATATACCTGAAATATCGACAAAAAGGTAACGATGTTTCAAGAGTTACATTTCTGAAATGTATTTGAAACTTTTTGTGCTGTATGGGCATTGCATCCTGTTGGTTTTTTTTGTTTTTCTTGCTGTTCTTTAGTGATTTTTGTATAATTTTTTTTTCCTTGTACGTAACCTGTTTCATGGCGGATGTCTTCGGGGGTAATGCTGATCACAGTGATCACATTTCCCACCATAGATCGCCATTACCCACATAATTTATGGGATTTAAGAAAAGTGTTTCTGTTTTTCTTTTACATATTTTATTTACCGAGTTTGATTAATGTAAAATTACCAATGGATAACAACATTTTTCTAAATACATTATTGATTAACTATTTAACACATTTTTATGGCTCACTTTCTTTGTACAGGCTGGGACAAACTGGACGGTTACAAATGTGACATTTGTTTGCTACAAAAGTGATTGAAGAAATTGGCAAGAAATATGATTTCTTTTAATATATATTTTGGGGTTATAGATAAGATTTATTAAACATTAAGGCTTGCGTTAACCTACTACAATATTTGACTATAGCAAACGGGCTTGGATACACCACAAGGATAAAATGTGATTTTTTTTTGCAACAAAAGTGAACGAGAAAACTGTGGGAAATTCAGTGTTTTAATTTTTGATATATATTTTTGAGTCAGTAATTAAAATTGATTAATAATGAATAATTGTTATTTGAATTTACACTGGAATACAACAGAAACCAACAAAACTCTTTGCAACAGAAAACTTCAAGACCCAACAGAACACAATGAAAAACACTGGAATACAACAGAAACCAACAACTCTTTGCAACAGAAAACAACAAGACCCAACAGATTACAATGAAAAACACTGGAATACAACCAAAACCAACAGAACTCTTTGCAACAGAAAACAACAAGACCCAACAGAATACAATGAAAAACACTGGAATACAACCAAAACCAACAGAACTCTTTGCAACAGAAAACAACAAGACCCAACAGAATACAATGAAAAACACTGGAATACAACAGAAACCAACAAAACTCTTTGCAACAGAAAACAACAAGACCCAACAGAATACAATGAAAAACACTGGAATACAACAGAAACCAACAGAACTCTTTGCAACAGAAAACAACGAGACCCAACAGAACACAATGAAAAACACTGGAATACAACAGAAACCAACAGAACTATTCGCAACAGAAAACAACAAGACCCAACAGATTACAATGAAAAACACTGGAATACAACCAAAACCAACAGAACTCTTTGCAACAGAAAACAACAAGACCCAACAGAATACAATGAAAAACACTGGAATACAACCAAAACCAACAGAACTCTTTGCAACAGAAAACAACAAGACCCAACAGAATACAATGAAAAACACTGGAATACAACAGAAACCAACAAAACTCTTTGCAACAGAAAACAACAAGACCCAACAGAATACAATGAAAAACACTGGAATACAACAGAAACCAACAGAACTCTTTGCAACAGAAAACAACAAGACCCAACAGAATACAATGAAAAACACTGGAATACAACAGGAACCAACAGAACTCTTTGGAACAGAAAACAACAAGATGCAACAGAATACAATGAAAAACACTGGAATACAACAGAAACCAACAGAACTCTTTGCAACAGAAAACAACAAGACCCAACAGATTACAATGAAAAACATTGGAATACAACCAAAACCAACAGAATTCTTTGCAACAGAATACAACAAGACCCAACAGAATACAATGAAAAACACTGGAATACAACAGAAACCAACAGAACTCTTTGCAACAGAAAACAACAAGACCCAACAGATTACAATGAAAAACACTGGAATACAACCAAAACCAACAGAACTCTTTGCAACATAAACCAACTAAACCCAACAGAATACAATGAAAAACACTGGAATACAACAGAAACCAACAGAACTCTTTGCAACAGAAAACAACAAGACCCAACAGAATACAATGAAAAACACTGGAATACAACAGGAACCAACAGAACTCTTTGGAACAGAAAACAACAAGATGCAACAGAATACAATGAAAAACACTGGAATACAACAGAAACCAACAACTCTTTGCAACAGAAAACAACAAGACCCAACAGATTACAATGAAAAACACTGGAATACAACCAAAACCAACAGAACTCTTTGCAACAGAAAACAACAAGACCCAACAGAATACAATGAAAAACACTGGAATACAACCAAAACCAACAGAACTCTTTGCAACAGAAAACAACAAGACCCAACAGAATACAATGAAAAACACTGGAATACAACAGAAACCAACAGAACTCTTTGCAACAGAAAACAACAAGACCCAACAGAATACAATGAAAAACACTGGAATACAACAGGAACCAACAGAACTCTTTGGAACAGAAAACTACAAGATGCAACAGAATACAATGAAAAACACTGGAATACAACACAAACCAACAGAACTCTTTGCAACAGAAAACAACAAGACCCAACAGATTACAATGAAAAACATTGGAATACAACCAAAACCAACAGAATTCTTTGCAACAGAATACAACAAGACCCAACAGAATACAATGAAAAACACTGGAATACAACAGAAACCAACAGAACTCTTTGCAACAGAAAACAACAAGACCCAACAGATTACAATGAAAAACACTGGAATACAACCAAAACCAACAGAACTCTTTGCAACATAAACCAACTAAACCCAACAGAATACAATGAAAAACACTGGAATACAACAGAAACCAACAGAACTCTTTGCAACAGAAAACAACAAGACCCAACAGAATACAATGAAAAACACTGGAATACAACAGGAACCAACAGAACTCTTTGGAACAGAAAACAACAAGATGCAACAGAATACAATGAAAAACACTGGAATACAACAGAAACCAACAGAACTCTTTGCAACAGAAAACAACAAGACCCAACAGATTACAATGAAAAACATTGGAATACAACCAAAACCAACAGAATTCTTTGCAACAGAATACAACAAGACCCAACAGAATACAATGAAAAACACTGGAATACAACAGAAACCAACAGAACTCTTTACATCAGAAAACAACAAGACCCAACATAATACAATAAAACCCACAGAAAACAACAGAATCCATTAGAATGTTTTGCAACAAAAACCAATAGAAACCACTGAAATACACTAAGATTTACAACAGAAACCAACAGAAAGTGGCCAATTCCCGCATTAAATACAACAGAAAATCCTGTTGTATCCTAATGTATTTCAGTTGGTTTCTGTTGTAAATTTCTGTTGTATTTTCTGTTGTTTTCTGTTGTAAATTTTTGGTAGGGTATCTTTCATCCTTGCCACTAATACGTGGTCGTACAAAAATATCCTTTGGACAAAGGTTTAAGTTTATATTAAAAAAAGGTAATAAAAATAAAATTTGATTAAATTGATACTTTTTATGGTTATTGTTTTTTATAATCCCAACTTCGGTTTTTATTGTTCTTTTTATCAACAATTATTTCAGCTTAACGTTTTAGGAAAAGTTTATAAAGTTTTATAAAAATATTTGTTAAAAAAGTAATAAGATTTTTAGATTTCTATCGTTTATATTACCACCCCACGCAATAATGGTTTGTAACATAAAGTTTACTTAAGAAAATATTTGCAACACTAATAATGTAAACAAAAACAAAAATTAATTCCATAGAGTACATGATAATGAGCTTTTAATTATTCTCATATTCCATACCAAAGTTTTCAAAATACCTTGCAGCCACGATCTTAGAAACCAGGTCTGGACACAAGCGTATTTTCTTGACCCCCTTATTGACGGATTTAGTTCATAAAACTGCCGTTGGCGCCACAAGACAGTGGTCCGGTTTTAACATTGTGCTTTATGAACTTTTTTTAGTTAATTGCATTTAAATGATAATTACACATACTTGGCAGCGTTTTTTAAAAACTCGATGAGAGATGTAGGTATTATAAAACATTTTTCCAACATTATAAAGAATTTATGTGCACAGTTCAAGAAAATGGCTAATGTTGATGTTTGATAGGTTATGTTTGCTATTGTTTTGAAAGATTATTTTCATAACTTTATAACGTCGGTCAACTACGCGCTATTGAAAATCGTGATTCGTAATGCTAATATTTTAATGCTTTTTTTCCGGGAGTTATATATGTAGTGTTTAATTAGACACAGTAGTCTAATAACTCTCCTATATACAAAATTTCCGCTACGAAAATAAAGTAACAGTTTGTGTAAAAGTACCAATTTCTGTGAAACTAATTATAACAAGAGCTTAAACTATGTCGCAAAATAAAATTGCAGTGAAAAGTTTGCCTAGTAAAAAATTGTTTAACAATGGCTACAGGCCATTTCATTCCTCCATTCCTCTTATTTGTAGTACTTTGGATGATCAGCAAATGAATGCCGGGGAGTGTTCCAGGCTGTGGATGATTATTATTATTATTATTATTATTATCATAGCTGCAATTGGGTACAGAAGTGCCCGGTGGCAAGCATTCGCCCTACTTTTCCCGCACTCTTCTTCTGAACTTGTAATTTTTATACCAAATATTTATTACGTTTTTATCTAAGTTGCCACCCAAAGTACTTTTTGTCCAAATTAGGTCCCCAAAAATGTTTAGCTCCAGACCACCACCACCTAGAATGCCTGGTTGATCAGAAAAAGTAGAATTATAAAACTTACCAAGTAATGTGATAAAGAATGTAAAAATAATATTAATAATCAACATTGATGTTTGTTTTTAAAACACTTATAAGTAAGAATGCAGCTGTAAAAAAAGTATTAAGATTTCTTCAAAATTTGTAGGTGCAAGCATGTGGGTGCAAGGTTTAAAAATTTTGTTCATTGACTCAGTGTGACCCTTTGGGAAGCAGAGTGACACAGATAAATTGTTCTTACAATCCGCCAGCTATTTTCCTGGACTTAACAGTTTCCCTTACTGTTTTAGATTTGGCATTCACTGCAACGTTTTAACATCGTACTTCATTTCATTATATTTATATTGTATTTTGCATATATTGAGATAACACATTTCCTCCCATTTCATAACCTTTTCACTTTTGAAAATCAAGACATAATAAAGGAACTTCAGTATAGTTTCAATAACACAGATGCAGTTTGCTTGTTTCAACGATAACTAGGTATGTTGTTACCTAGGATTTCTTTTTTCCAAGCAGTCACAATATCTTCATGAAAAACAAACATACTACTTTCATAATAAAAATAAGACAGACACACAAGTACTCACAGATTGGTACTTGTAGAAAGCAAAAACACACAGTTTGTACAACACATTTAGGTACTCAACAGATGAAGCTCGCTTAAGCTAGCAAAACCATTGCGACCGCGCTTCCGCACAAAAATGTCAACCAAACTGTGTGCGTGTGTTTAGTTTCTACAAGTACCGATCTGTATATGTATGTCTGTCTTATTTTTAATACGTAATTAGTTTCCTAGTGGCCTTTGTCACGCATTTATACATACTACTTGGTTAATATATAATTTATGATCTACAGAAAATCTTAAACATCTTAATGGTCTTTAACCGAAAATACAAAGGAAACTGTAAAAATTTTACAAAATGGAAGGGGAAAGGTGGAAATACACCTAGGAAGTGCAGTTATTTTGCAGTACTAACTGGTAATAAAAAACCATATCTGGAGCAAAAAAATATTCTGATGCACCTAACACTATTTTCCCCCTCTACAATTAATGCAGGACAAAATTGTTACTAACTTATTTGTTCATGTCAGAGTGGTATTTAAAGCTGAAAGGAAAAGTTACTTAAAGTGTTTTAAAATAATTTCTGAACCATAATTACATCAACTCATCACTAGTCCACAGTCACCACACATAGGTACAAAATATTGTTTGTAAAACAAATTTATAACAAATTAACAAACAATGCTAAATCATTTGCGACTATTGTTTGAATAATGAGAAAGGTTGAAATTATGACCATGCCCATAATACTATACTAAGTTATGCACTTTAGCATTACCACCAAATCAGGAACACCACCACCGAATTTCAGAAAAATAGACCAGTTCTATAGCATGTAACGGTAACTGCTCTTTTGAACAATAAATTTTAACTGAACTGAAAAAGTTTTCCCCGCTGAACATTGGTACAAAAACACAGCGTATTGCATTACTCACAAGTCAATGTTCAGTATGTAATGTCCAGTAACTCTAATTTGCAATGTAGGGATTTTAATATAACTAATGGAATTACATAACTTAATAGCAAGTAAGTACAAATAAATATTTTAAAATCCATATATGTAAACTTCTTGAAAAATTGTGTAGATATCGTCCTTCATGGCATGCTATTACACAGTCTGTCAAATGTATCATTTGTGGAATGAATATGTGTTGTGTATTCTTCTAAATAATTTTTCTATGCATACAATGAGAGTGAGCTGTAATCATGCACGAGACATAATGTGTGTGATTAAACACGTGCTTGAACAGTCTTAGGAGCAGGAAATGAGGGCTAATTCAGTTAGGTTTTGGTTTGCTATTTTGTTTATTTGCATCCAATCCAGATTATTCCTGTATAGTGAAATATACACAATGGTATTGGACAAGCCACGTTTTACAATTAAACATACATCAAATAATACATGTTATCAATTAAAATAATATTTTACATAATCTTAAGATACTTACATAAGTATATTATAATATAAATAAAATGATGACATGTTTACATGGTGTGAAACATTTTGAGCAGAGTACAAAGATCAGCAGAACATAACTTATCAAAATTTTATAAATTATTGCCATGTGCCCTAACTTGCTATTAGCATAAAAAAAACTTATGAGTTTAGGTACTTATTTAAAAACATGTTATGAAATGAAAATTTTATTACAAATCATATTATATATTTACAGAAAATAAATTATGTTAAGACTATTTAGGGAGATGTACTACATAATTACAAAGATAAATGCACGAGTACTCATGGGTTGGTACTCATAGATACTCACACAAAAAAACATTTTTTAGTCCTACGACTGGGAGATATACTCTTATATTTCTAGAACTCTCAATTATTTTCAATAACACAAATGCAGTACCTACCATCTTGCTTGGTTAAAATATAACTGAACAGCATTGTTACTAAGCTTTTTATTCTTCAAGCTGTTACAATATCTTTATGAAAAACATGCACACTTACTTTGTTAATATATAATTTATGATCTATAGAAAATACTTAACAACTTAATAGTCTTCAGGCCAAAATACAAACGAAACTGTAATAAAACTTTGATAATGGAAGGGGAGGTGGAAATACATGTTAAGTCCCAGTACCAACTGTCTATAAAAAAAACTGTATCTGGTATAACAAAATAACTATTTTTATGTGTCCAACATTATTTTTCCCCTTCAATTATTATTGTTATTAATGCTGGGAAATTAGTCACTTTCTTATTTGTTCCTGATGGCACAATGGTATTTAAGAATGAAAGGAAAAGTTCCTTAAGTGATAGCAAATTATTTCCAACCCAAAATTGCATCAACCAATCACCAGTCTGCTGTCCCTGAACATTGGTACAAAAATATTGTTTGTTTGATAAAATTTATGTAAAAAAATGTTCGATCATTTGTTGAGAACACCATCACCAATCTTCAGAACAATATTGACGAGTTCCATAGCATGTAAGTGATTTTAGAACAATAATTTGAAATGAACTAAACCAATTTTCCCTGCCGAACTTAAGTACAAAAACACAGTCTGTTTTAATAATTATTATAAAAATATTATGCTCAATCGTTTGTGTGCAGTTTAAAATAAAGAGAAAGCAGATTAACTATTTACAGGAAGAATAAACCCTTCAATACCCATGAACCCTACTCAGGTTTATGAATTTTTAAAACATTTTTTTATTCAACTACATCACTACCTACTTCCTAAAGGTTTAAAAATTCGGATAGTTTAATATCTATTATCATTGATAACAGATTTTTAATTTCATAAAAAAAACTTCTTTTGAACTGATATTTTAGTGCATCAGTTCATAATTTGCAAATATACAACTAAAACAGCCTTAAATGTATATTTGCACATGACATATTTTCTGTGTGAAAACATCAATTAATTCTAACAAACATCCACAAAAAAAAAACCTATAACAGTGCATTACTATTAAATTGGTGAGTATTCTCATTTAATAATGAACAAAGGGTCATCCCAACATCTTTCTACGTATCTAAGCACCACAGACCTGATCCAGGAGATTGCAGATGATAGACAATCCCTCTATTGAGTTCTTTATACATAGTAACTTTTCTACGAAAAAACATAATAAACCTATACGTATAGCTTACTTGCCACTATTTTGACAGCCCTGAAGGTATTATGCAACTGTGGAAACAGTCGACTTATCACTAAATAACTGTTAGTACTTTGGTTGCAAATAATAGGGTTATTTGAGCTACTATGTTATTTTGAATAAAAAGTAAAGTTTAGCTAGTGTACTGATTATCAATTTTTAAAGTGTTCATTTTTATGATAATCATGAGACAACATTTTCATGTACATTTTTCAAGTTGTTTAATAAATATACCAAACAAAATATTGCGAAGGAAAAACTGAACTAATAGATAAAATAACTCGTTTACAGAAACTATAGACAAATAAACTCACTAGAATTTAATTTTCATAACCCTACATGGTAAATATGTATAGATATAGTATAAACATATTACATGTACACAAATCAGCAAGAAATAATTACAAAATACTTATGTAGCAATGCAGCTTCAATGAAATGTTTCTCGCCTACGAAATTACTACTTTTTAATATAAAGTCCTTCCTCGGAATTGCTGCCTGCCACAACAATCGGCCTTTGTTCATGTTTGGGTGCACTGAACACGACACTTGTCAAATGAACGGTCGCAATTTGTTTTACAACCTGGAGCAAAAACGCAATTTGGCATTGTACAGCACGATTAATTATTTGAACTTGGTTAAAAAAATTAGAAGGTTCAATTTACTTCAAAAACTGCCTCCAATAACCTCTCCACCATCCCGCCCCAAACAGAAAAATCAACATTACTCAAAACTTGCACACTTCAATGTTCAGTTTGGTGCGCATACATAACTTTTTTAATATAAATAATAAACATCAAAAATATAAAACAACTACCCTTCTTGACAAACGAGTATTTCTGATTTATATAAAACAATTCCTATTGTCAACACGCTAAAACCGGACCACTGTCTTGTGGCGCCAGCGGCCGTTTCATGAACTAAATCAGTCAATAAGGGGGTCAAGTTGAATGCATGGCAAGATAGACAAGTGTCCAGACCTGTAGTTCTAAGGCCGTGCTTGCAGCAATGGTTTGTATTATCAAGAATGTTCTTAGACAAAATGTTTTGGATGAATATTGTAAGATTTAAACACAGTTTGAACGGATTTTATGGTATGCCTAAGAAGGGAACTGTGTGTAGTTATTATGTCACTCTTTTTTCAGTCCCTTGCAACAATTTCTTGTGTAATCAAAAAAATTTCTACACATTAGTTTAAGATTAGAATTATTAAATTAATATAAAAATCATACCGATCCGAAGTTGTGCCCTTGCTGTGATTTTTTTTTTCGTTCTCCAACTTTTGTTTTTTTAACCCCTTGCAATATTGGCTCGTCTCGTAAAAAGTAATTTTAGACAAAAGTTTTAGATAAAAATTATAAGTTTTACAAAAATTTTGAACTAATTTGATAGTGTTTCTTCTAAGGGAGTAATGGTTTTTTTTATAACCAATTCCTATTTATATAACCCCTTAGAAACTGTTTGTCTAGTCAAAAAAATGTTTTAGACTAAATTTTAAGATAAAAATTAAAAGATTAACAAAAAAATTTGAACGAATTTGGTAGTGTTTCTACTAAGGGCGTTATGAATTATTTTTAATAATTCGCTCCTATTTTTTGACCCCTTTCAGAAAACGTTTGTCTAATCCAAAAATGTTTTAGACAAAAGTTTTATATAAAAATCATAACAATACTACAAAAATTGCATAGATCCGAAGTTGTGCCTACATTGGGAGATAGGATTTTTTTATTGTCCTCAAACCCTTGTTTTATCAACCCCCTACAGTTATGGTTGGTCGTATAAAAAATAGCTAAGACCAAATTTCATTACATTACTTGTACAAATTTTAATAAGTTCAAACGAATATGATATTTCTAATACTATGGGAGTTATAGCGATTTTTCAGGTTTTCGAAAAACCTTCCCCAATTCTACCACTTTGGTCAGATATTGCCTATTAACGAACTTGATCAAGATTTTCCACTTTCAGAATTTATTTATGAGTTTAGAAGTGATTGGTAAAAAATTTCTGCAGTTATCGTGTCCACAAATTGTAGTTGCGACGTTTCGGGAACTGACATCTGTTCCCGCCATTGAAAAACTTCTGTGTTCGTTAGTGCTGCCGTCGTTGTGTTGTTCATAGAATTCTTTATTTTCATCGTTGTGTTTATGTGTTTGATGCGTTTTCCAGTTTTTCTGTCTGCTTGCATCCAATCTGTCTCACTGTATTTCCACTGTGTTCGTCTGTGTTTAATACATTATTTTTTCTTGACTAAGTTCCTTTCACGGAATTCTTGTTCTGTCTAGTTTTTTTAGGTTAAATATTTGGTCTGTGATGTTTTCGTTGTATTGTCCATATTTATTTTAATTTCCCTTGCTGGTCAGACTATGTTCGAATACATCTGACTCGGTCTTGTTTGTCTTTGGAAATTATTTTTTCTGTTTCTAATATTTTATTTATTTATTTATTTGGTTTTTGGAGGTTTTTAAATGACTAACAGTTCAAACCAGAAATGGCGTATATCCAAAATAATTCACTAAATCATGGTTGTTATAGTAGTATTACAACCGGGCACTATAAGACACATCCGCGCTTATTGTATATTGTATTTTTTATGCTATGGTAAAAAAGGCTTTTTTTATTTTGTACATTTTATGCTAATTCTGTTAAATATTTTCGTTTTGGTGCTTACTGTTCATTTGTTCTGGGGTATGTTTAGTTAGCAGTGTTTAGATTAATATAGAGAAAGTGTTTTGTGGTTCGAATCTTCATAGAGACGCGGTTTCTTTAAAGTTAACTAGGGTCTATTTTCTTTAAAATTCCATTAACGTATTTTTAGTAAATAACCAGATATATAAAAAAGTTGTAATTGTAATTTTTTGTCATTTAAATTGTTGTTGTGTTATTTGAAAGCAGTGTACTTCGCCAGTGTTCAGGCCATGTGCACTTATTTCAGATGAAAACCAAGATAAATGTTTTTCCAAATAAATAACAAACTGTCGTTGAAATTAATAGTGTAGTTAGGATGATTATATAAAACAATAGAGACTTCAGTAACACGTGCATTACAACTATGCCATAATAACAACTTCCGTGACATCACGTGTGTGGTATTAATTTTACGAAAATACAGCAGTACACATTCAGAAATGTTAATAAATTTAACTAAAATACACGTTGTATACTAAAATAGTTGCACCAAAGTCTTAGCATCGCTAACGGCCTATTTAGTTACGAGCAGTTTTCTGAGCACAGGAGTTGTACATTTAATTTTAAGTACTTATTTATGAAACGGCTATGCAAGTAATGATTAGGCCCGTTTAACCGTGACACACAAACGTATAAGTATTATGAAAAGGGAAATGTATGACACTCTAAGTTCGTTCTACATTCACACGTAAGTGTACACATATTCGCATCCGCAAGCGTAAGAGAGAGATGGAGAAATGGGCAATGCCGAACTCTTGTGCATGCGTTCTTCCATGCAGCTAATAGCAATACACTATTTTATCACTACGTATACCATGAACATGTCCATTTTATTCTTGTTTTTGAATAGTCATGTTAGGGTCCGCGGCGGTCGAGGGGTCAGACCCCTCGCCTCCCACCAAAGCGATCTGGGTTCGATCTCAGTGGGGCAGAAGCCCGGAATTTAGCATGTAGGAATCATTCCGATTTCGTGGTTGGCGGGGTTTCTCGGGGATCTCCCGTTTCCACCGCCCCGCTCATTCAAGCGCTTCGCCATTGCAGGGCTTCATTGCTTATCATTCCTTAGGGCACGCAGATCCCTACAGGCGCCCAATAACAAGTCTGCACTCGGGGTACGATACCCTACCCTCAGGTACCTTCCCCATACGATATTTATGTATTTGCTAGTTGTTTCGGCTTTATTATTTAAGACGTCGTTTCTTCTGTCTGGAATATCAAAAAAGTCTAGTTTGGTGTACACCTCTCTTTCGGGAATACCAGTTTTGAACGGCCAAAAAAGGCTGAGTAACGACGATGGCTCAAGTAAAAAAAAAAAAAAAAAAAAAACAATGTCAATAAACAAACAGAAGTATATTTGCGGCACACTTTTAACGAATGGAAATATTTAGTTTTAGAGCTAGATTAAGCGCGAAATTCCAACAAGTAATGCCTTCGGCATGTCGGTTAATCTACATACATCGAGATTTTAAAACCGGTGGATGTAGCAATGATTTTATGAAATCTAGGTTGTTTACCTTGTTTTTTATGTGCTAATTCACAAAATTTTATGTTTTGATACAGTGTAGGCCTAATATATAAAACTTATTTCTTTAAAACCAAAAGTGACATTTCAGTACATTGATAAATTTACCGTGGAATACCGACAAGCTAATTGTTTAAGTTTTATCAAAACGAAGCCGAATGTGTTTTGTATAAATGCATTCCGAGATGTACAAATTACAGTAAGTGATTATTCATACATTAACGTACGTGTGGTACGATATTTGACATATATTTTTTTAAGTGCCCAGACGCGCGAGAGTAACAAGCACCCAATCAGTTACGTGAATACGAGATGCAGTGATATGCAATACAACCAGTCACGAAATCTATTCGCGAAATTCAGGCGTCTCTAATTATAAGCCGTTAGACTAGTTAAATGCATCAAACAGAAGTCATAATGCACAATTCAACGTAAACTAAACATAAAAACCGATGCATGTTTAAAATTTCACGTTTGAGCTTGTTAACAATGATGTTGCGTGACGTCAGTATTTTTTACGCTTATTGGCGCAAGTTCTGTTATGTTTCCGTGAAATCCGTACACTGTAGAACGAGCTGACGGAGTACCGTAAATGGTCGTCTTGCGTTTACGAGATGCGTTACCGTTTGATTATGTTTCCGTGTCATTACATAACGGGCCTAATTATAACCAGGTGTACTGTCACTGGCCATGAAGGCGTACTGAGAGTAGGGAGGCAGATATGTGAGATAAACCAAATTGTAAGTGAACAGGGAAAAATGTGGTAACGTTAATAAAAATTAATGTTAAAGAATTCAATATGATTACTAATTAGCTCTTTGAACATAGAAGCTGTTGATGCAAGTTTCTTTCAGCTGGCACAAGGAACTTGAACGATAGCACTGATATACTCTGCACTTACATGGTTCAGTGGTCAGAAAGAGGCAGGTAACAATACACTGCCCCCTTTCCTGATCTTGAAGAGAGATAAGCGGCTTACCGCGGTCTCGCCCCACCACGAGCAGGTAGTACCTGGTTCAGGAAAGTTCCCACTGCTCAATCCTTAGCAGCACTGTTCAGCGCTCTTCAGCGCGTATTATTTTTAAACGGCTGCGTGTAAAATTCCAAAAACAACGCGAAATTGGACTTTCAACTAACCTTCGATTAGAGTTTCCAGGCAGTGCACAGACATATGTTAGGTATCAAACGATGCAGTATTCTTTCTACTGTATAATAGTTTAACTTCCATTTTGATTCGTCGAATACGAACTTAGGTGGAATACAGGGGCGGATTCAAAGGGGGGGAAATGGGGGAAATTTCCCCCCCCCCCAAAAGCCAGTGGCAAAACAAAATGGAAGGCTGTTTTTTTTTATCACCGTACATTCATTTGTCGAAGGATCTGAAAATATTTTTTGTATCAAATATTACTATTTTATGATTTTGTCGAGGAATTTATTACAACTAAATTGGGAACATTGCTTGGTAACAACTGTATAATGATAGCATGTATCTTGAATGGGAAATTTGTGCCTTTTTTTTGGAAGGATTTCTCAATTCGGATGTGGCAACTCTGTTTGATAACTGTAGTGTCTGAGATTGTATCGCGCGCTTTAAAAGAAAACTAGCAGAAAGACAGTGATAGAAAATGTAATAGTGAGTGTTCAGTAAATCATGTTTTTGTGAGGTGTATGGTGGCAAGGATTACTCGAGCATGGTGAGTGTCTCTTAGAATAGCCTACTGTAGCTACACGAATGCCTTTCAGTGAAGTCAACACAAGTTTTTGCGAGATAACAGGCGCAAGTATCTCATCACTAAGTATAGTTTGTTACACCATGACCAGTGTCTCACTTCATGACTTCATCAGCGAACAACTCTGGCTCTCTGGCCCCACAGTCCCAAACAGTAAACTTTCTAAAATTTAAGAAAAATTATTTATTCAAATACTCTAACTTTCGAAAATTATAAAAAATCAAAAACAATAAGCAGAAGCAAACCTAACTGTTATGAAAAGATTTGAATTAATTGAAACAAATAAAATAACATCTGAAGTTAATAATATTTTTACCAGTATGTTTAATACACCAACCACAGTTACAAACTGTTTAAAAAGTCTCATCTGGCAAATATTAAATTGTAACCTAGCTAAGAAATCCGCATGCAAATAATTTCTTAGTCAAATGCAAAAAAAAAAAACTATTAAATGTGCATTTATAAAGTAATAATTAATAAAAAAAGGGAAGTCAGCAGAATAAAACTAAACTGTGATACAAAGTCAAAGGTGACCATGTATTTTATAAATATTAAAAAGCATTAGAAATATAATAGTTTATATAAAGACCTTAAAACAACTACATCCAAAGCATTACAAATATCAAAACACTCCATCGTTTCATATTCTAACATCAAAGACACATTTAAATTGCTCGCAGTAAGCGACATTTTATAACTGTTTTCTTACTCTTCACAAATTACCACAGTCTAATACTGTCACAAAATTATGTATATGATATGTGCGGATTTATACAGTTAACCCAAACATGTTTAATGCTGTGAGTAGTATAACATAGCCGGTCCGAGATCTGGGTTCTGGGTGTGGATTGAAGATTGTCGTCCGCCATCTTGGATTTGTGACGTCACGGCGGTAAAAATTCCTCAAAAGTCCTCAAAAATGACTCAAAATGACTCAAAATTTCCCGTTTTAAGAAAAAATTCCCGATTTTCGAGGGAAAAATTCCCGTTTCGAGGGAAAATTTCCCGTTTTATTCCTTAAAACTCCCAGCGGCTGAAAATTCCTAAAACTGGCTTAAGCATCCTTAACTCAAGCCAACGTTAAGCCATTTATAGGATTATGATGTCACCGCTGCAGTTTCCATTACGCCCGCCATCTTTAAATTTACTATCCAATTTTAATGAAATAGAAAATTTTTTAAAATTTATAAAAAAATTCAATTAATAAAATATTAATAAAAAATATTTAAAAAACATACGTTAACGACACGGAGCTCGGAGTCCTCGGTTCGAACCCGGTGAGGGCGAAAAAAAATTAAAAATGGCGACCGATACTTCCACCACGGAAGTCACCTACAGACTAACCTACCACCACCAATAACAAGGTCATCTAGTGTGATGTCATGTCCGCCATCTTGTCTTCGTCTGCTGGTAGCCATCATCATCATGTTATCGTCGGCGAGAGTGCGCTGACGCCATGTTAGTTTAATTCGTATCCGCTAGAGTGCAGTAATCATTTATTACGGAGGTGCCCCCGCGCCATCTTGAAATTCGGCCCCCATCTTGAAATCATGTAATAATGTAGCTACAAAAGCGGGAAAAATTCCAAAATTCATTAAATAAATCACTCATTAATTTACATATTGATTCGATCCGCTCCAGTCCTCTGTTCGATACCCGATCGATGCAATAATGTTTAATTTTATGTAAAAAATAATAATTTCAATAAACCATGTTCAACATTCTTAAAGAGACTCTAAATCCTCTACGACCATCATCCTATCAGACATCAAGACCACCATATTGGAAATGTGTAATTTTAATGCTAGAGATCCGGGAAAAAGTTCAGAAATCATTAAATAAATTTCCGATCAATATACTGATTAATTAGATCGACTAAGGTCCTTGGTACGATCTAGGATGATGCAAAAAAAAATTAAATATAACATCAATTTAACATAATAGTAACAGGTTCGAGGAATTAAACACCGCAAGTTCTTTTACAAACATAATATTTATTACATAATTTCTATTCTACTACAGGATCACTTACGAAAGCCAGCAATCTTATAATCATTTAGTTCCGCAGCGGTGTGAAATGACTAATTCTTAGCTCCAATCGGTTTATACTAGACAGAGTCCAGCCAGAACCTTTACAGACATAGTCCACCTCTTCTTGACAGAGTTTCTGGATACCGTTTTTAACAGTTTGCTTCACATCGTTAGAACTGTAAATTACTGCAGCCGATGTCTTGAATGCACACTTCTTCACTTTGTCATCGAACGGATATGGCTTTCCACATATACAGTCCAACCACAAGTTATATTTCAAAGGTCCGTTTGTTGCTACATCATCAGTAAGCTCATTGATTATCTTCTGTCTGATATCTTCAAGAAAATTACAAATGTCCTTCGACTCACCGAACGTATTTAGATAAAAGTAGTCTTTCAACGTTCCACGAAATGCAGACTGCCTCAAGTATAAGACATTATCGTTCACTTGTAATGCTCCGAACACAGTCTTAGGTTTAGTTCCATGTTCAGACGTCATAACAATCGGTTGCTGGACATCTGTTTTTTTTGGTTATACGCTTTCGTGTCTCCAATCTAAAGCGAGGAGTCGAAATGTCGGCAGGTAGTTCAGCAGTAGGAACACAGACTCCACCTTTACATTTTTTCGCATGATGTCACAAACTGTCAATTCGAGTAAACCATTTAAGGCACTCATCACATCGAAACTTCATGCGAGAAGGATTGTTCGTGCATTTGCTCCGCTCATGTCTTCGTGCATCATGGGAAAATGCGAACGACGTATCACAGTTGCTGCAAGGATACCGTGGTGATGAAGACGATCCTTTCAGACCCGATCCAGATACAGGCGTTGCAACAGTAGTACCATTTCCAGGCATTCTCTTATGCACATAGATGCATCGTTGTTGCGACGAAACCTTTACTATCTGCCGCACAGCAGGACCTTTGCATGCCTTCATGTGCGTTTTCATATTATCTTTTCTGGCAAACTGCTTATGACATTTCTCACAAACAGACATTTTACGATATAGGTTCTTGACACATTCGCTCCTCTCGTGTCGCCGAGCATTGCTGTTGTTTGAGAAAATCTTGTCGCAGTAACAGCACCGATGTTCGCTAGTTGTCATATCAGCATCCATTGAAGTCTCCATCGAGGTCGTATCGTCGATCGTCGTGGTTTCCTGCACATCCAGCTCAGTAGTCATAAAGCTAACTTCTGCTGGTGGTATCACATCTGTTGAAATCTCCTCCAATGTTGACGTCGTCGTCGTTGCCAACGAGATCTGTTCCACCATTGTCGTCGCTGACGTCAAGGTTCCCGTAGACGATGATACAACGTCCATCGAGTTCGGCGTTAAAGTCGGTAAAGATGCCATCGAGTTCTCAAGAACAGGTAATTACGCGACTTATGTACCAGATGAAATAATCTAGGTGATCCTTACACCGTCGTTGACAGTAACAAACTGAGCGACCTGCTGTCTAGGGCTCGCTTATATACATGCACCGGATGGAATAATACGCTAGTCAAATCAAGAATCATTTACAATAATACTACAGTCAAAACAACATTAAAAATAGAAGGACCATCAACGAAAAGGCAGCACATTTGGAAGCACCGACAACGAAAAGGCAGCACCGACAACGAAAAGGCAGCACATTTGGAAGCACCGACAAAGAAAAGGCAGCACCGCCAACGAAAAGGAAGCACATTTGTAAGCACCGACAAAGAAAAGGTAGCTCCGCCAACGAAAAGGAAGCACATTTGGAAGCACCGACAACGAAAAGGCAGCACCGCCAAGAAAAGACAGCACATTTGGAAGCACCGACAACGAAAAGGAAGCACCATCAACGAAAAGGCCGCACCACCAACGAAAAGGAAGCACATTTGGAAGCACCGACAAAGAAAAGGTAGCACCGCCAACGAAAAGGAAGCACATTTGGAAGCACCGACAAAGAAAAGGCAGCACCGCCAACGAAGAGGCACCACATTTAGAAGCACCAACATCTAAAAGACAGCACCGCCATCGAAAAGGCAGCACCGTCATCGTAAAGGCACGGACCGCAAGACCGGGTCATGTCAATATCAGACATATAGACCATGAACTCAGTACACACAGGAAAAAGGAATGTACACGCAGGAAAACGGAACTTACACGCTGGAAAACGGAATTTACACTCAGGAAAATGCAATGTACACGCAGGAAAACGGAATATACACACAGGAAAATGGAATTTACACTCAGGAAAACGGAACATACACGCAGGAAAAACGGAATGTACGCGCAGGAAAACGGAAGGTACACACAGTAAAACGGAACGTACACGCAGGAAAAACGGAACGTACACGCAGGAAAAACGGAATGTAACCGCAGGAAAAACGGAACGTACACGCAGGAAAACGGAAGGTACACGCAGGAAAACGGAAGGTACACGAGGGAAAACTGAAGGTACACGCAGGAAAACGGATCGTACACGCAGGAAAACGGAATTTACACTCAGGAAAACGGAACGTACACGCAGGAAAAACGGAATGTACGCGCAGGAAAACGGAAGGTACACGCAGTAAAACGGAACGTACACGCAGGAAAAACGTAACGTACATGCAGGAAAAACGGAACGTACACGCAGGAAAACGGAAGGTACACGAGGGAAAACTGAAGGTACACGCAGGAAAACGGATCGTACACGCAGGAAAACGGAATGTTCACGCAGGAAAACGGAATGTACATGCAGGAAAAAAAAACGTACACGCAGGAAAAAGGAACGTACACGCAGGAAAACGGATCGTACACGCAGGAAAATGGAACGTACTTGCAGGAAAACGGAATTTACACGTAGGAAAACAGAAAGTACACGCAGGAAACCGAACGTACACGCAGGAAAACGGAACGTACACGCAGGAAAAACGGAACGTACACACAGGAAACGGAACGTACACGCAGGAAACGGAATGATCACAGGCTCCAAAATTCATTGGCTCCAATATTCATTGACTCCAATATTCATTGGCTCCAATATTCATTTACTCCAATATACATTGACTCCAATATTCATTGGCTTCAATATTCATTGGCTCCATCAGTCATTGTCACCAACAGTCTTTTGGTTCCAAAAGTCTTTTGGCTCTAAATATATTTGGCTAGAATTCTTCGAGTCTAAGAGACTATGAGGCCACATGGCTACGAGTCTAAAATGATCTAGATATTTTCGAGTTATACACGGCTTGCGAGGCTAGAGCTACGAAGCTTCTAGTTCACAAGTTTACGTGACTGCGAGGATACAGGACTACTAGTCTACATGAGTACTTGACTACGAAGCTACTCGTCTACAAGGCTCCAATTACTACATTTGTCTTCGACGGAATTTTCTCTTTTACTACATCTGCTCCATCACCATTATGTTATAAGATTACAAGGCTATTTGCTTACGTAGCTTCAAGTCTATGAGGCTCCAATGCATCATGACTACGAGACTACGAGCCATGAGGTTACGAGACTATGCGATTGCAAGTCTTCAAGGTTACGTGATCCCGAGGCTATAGGACTACAAACCTTCCAGAACGTATGGTTACGAGACTGCATGACTAATTGGCGGCGAGGCTACGAAACTTCATGTCTCTAACTGACTACAATAGCACTATTCAGTGGTGAGAGTTAATTTATCTCATGCAAAGGTACTTGCTGCAAGCAGTTCCGCTTTTTAACATCAGATGACGTCACGTTTTTCTTGCAGGTAAAATAATATTTATTTTATGCGGGATGCTCACTATCGATGGCATAAGAAGGATGGCTTCGTTAGTCTCCAAGGAGAAGGAAGTTCGTCCTTCCTGCTAGTGCTTCTCAGATTTCTCACGGTCCACCATCTTGGATTGCGACGTTACGGCGATCATCTTTGATGGGTGTGACCTTGACCTTTGACCGAAACCGCAGGAATGATCGCAAGCACTCGGATTAATCATCAAAATATTGATAAGAATAATCAGGAGCACATGGAGAAAACCATCATAATATTCACAAGAATAATCAGGAGCACACAGAGAAAAACGACACACGTTTTCTTTGATATCATAAAGTTACAGAAAAAAATATTTTAAATAAAAATAAATTAATAAAAAATTTAAAATAAAAACAAAAAATACATAAACAGATTCTGCTAGCTTGTAAACTTATCATTGTTGAGCAAAGATAGAGTTCTAGTCCAAGCCAGAATTTTATGTATTTTTTGTTTTTATTTTAAATTTTTTATTAATTTATTTTTATTTTAAATATTTTTTTCTGTAATTTTATGATATCAAAGAAAACGTGTGTCGTTTTTCTCTGTGTGCTCCTGATTATTCTTGCCAATATTATGATGGTTTTCTCCGTGTGCTCCTGATTATTCTTATCAATATTTTGATGATTAATCCGAGTACTTGCGATCATTCCTGCGGTTTCGGTCAAAGGTCAAGGTCACACCCATCAAAGATGATCGCCGTAACGTCGCAATCCAAGATGGTGGACCGTGAGAAATCTGAGAAGCACTAGCAGGAAGGACGAACTTCCTTCTCCTTGGAGACTAACGAAGCCATCCTTCTTATGCGATCGATAGTGAGCATCCCGCATAAAATAAATATTATTTTACCTGCAAGCAAAACGTGACGTCATCTGATGTTGAAAAGCGGAACTGCTTGCAGCAAGTACCTTTGCATGAGATAAATTAACTCTCACCACTGAATAGTGCTATTGTAGTCAGTTAAAGACATGAAGTTTCGTAGCCTCGCCGCCAATTAGTCATGCAGTCTCGTAACCATACGTTCTGGAAGCTTGGTAGTCCTATAGCCTCGGGATCACGTAACCTTGAAGACTTGCAATCGCATAGTCTCGTAACCTCATGGCTCGTAGTCTCGTAGTCATGATGCATTGGAGCCCCGTAGACTTGAAGCTACATAAGCAAGTAGCCTTGTAATCTTATAACATAATGGTAATGGAGCAGATGTAGTAAAAGAGAAAATTCCGTCGAAGACAAATGTAGTAATTGGAGCCTTGTAGACGAGTAGCTTCGTAGTCAAGTTCTCATGTAGACTAGTAGTCCTGTATCCTCGCAGTCACGTAAATTTGTGAACTAGAAGCTTCGTAGCTCTAGCCTCGCAAGCCGTGTATAACTCGAAAATATCTAGATCATTTTAGACTCGTAGCCATGTGGCCACATAGTCTCTTAGACTCGAAGAATTCTAGCCAAATATATTTAGAGCCAAAAGACTTTTGGAACCAAAAGACTGTTGGTGACAATGACTGATGGAGCCAATGAATATTGAAGCCAATGAATATTGGAGTCAATGTATATTGGAGTAAATGAATATTGGAGCCAATGAATATTGGAGTCAATGAATATTGGAGCCAATGAATTTTGGAGCCTGTGATCATTCCGTTTCCTGCGTGTACGTTCCGTTTCCTGTGTGTACGTTCCGTTTTTCCTGCGTGTACGTTCCGTTTTCCTGCGTGTACGTTCGGTTTCCTGCGTGTACTTTCTGTTTTCCTGTTTGTAAATTCCGTTTTCCTGCGTGTACGTTCCGTTTTCCTGCGTGTACGATCCGTTTTCCTGCGTGTACGTTCCGTTTTCCTGCGTGTACGTTCCGTTTTCCTGCGTGTACGTTCCGTTTTCCTGCGTGTACATTCCGTTTTACTACGTGTACGTTCCGTTTTCCTGCAAGTACGTTCTGTTTTCCTGCGTGTACCTTCCGTTTTCCTGCGTGTACGTTCCGTTTTTCCTGCGTGTACGTTCCGTTTTTCCTGCGTGTACGTTCCGTTTTCCTGCGTGTAAATTCCGTTTTCCTGCGTGTACATTCCGTTTTCCTGCGTGAACATTCCATTTTCCTGCGTGTACGATCTGTTTTCCTGCGTGTACGTTCCGTTTTCCTGCGTGTACCTTCAGTTTACCTGCGTGTACGTTCCGTTTTTCCTGCGTGTACGTTCCGTTTTTCCTGCGTGTACTTTCTGTTTTTCCTGCGTGTACGTTCCGTTTTACTGCGTGTACCTTCCGTTTTCCTGCGCGTACATTCCGTTTTTCCTGCGTGTACGTTCCGTTTTCCTGAGTGTAAATTCCGTTTTCCTGTGTGTATATTCCATTTTCCTGCGTGTACGATCCGTTTTCCTGCGTGTACATTCCGTTATCCTGCGTGTACATTCCGTTTTCCTGCGTGTACGTTCCTTTTTTTCCTGCAGGTACATTCCGTTTTTCCTGCATGTACGTTTCGTTTTTCCTGCGTGTACGTTCCGTTTTACTGCGTGTACCTTCCGTTTTCCTGCGCGTACATTCCGTTTTTCCTGCGTGTATGTTCCGTTTTCCTGAGTGTAAATTCCGTTTTCATGTGTGTATGATTCGTTTTCCTGCATGTACATTCTGTTTTCCTGAGTGTAAATTCCGTTTTCCAGCGTGTACGTTCAGTTTTCCTGCGTGTACATTCCTTTTTCCTGTGTGTACTGAGTTCATGGTCTATATGTCTGATATTGACATGACCCGGTCTTGCGGTCCGTGCCTTTACGATGACGGTGCTGCCTTTTCATTGTTGGTGCTTCCAAAATTTGCTGCCTTTTCGATGGCGGTGCTGTCTTTTAGATGTTGGTGCTTCTAAATGTGGTGCCTTTTCGTTGGCGGTGCTGCCTTTTCTTTGTCGGTGCTTCCAAATGTGCTTCCTTTTCGTTGGCGGTGCGGCCTTTTCGTTGATGGTGCTTCCTTTTCGTTGTCAGTGCTTCCAAATGTGCTGTCTTTTCTTTGGCGGTGCTGCCTTTTCGTTGTCGGTGCTTCCAAATGTGCTTCCTTTTCGTTGGCGGTGCTGCCTTTTCTTTGTCGGTGCTTCCAAATGTGCTGCCTTTTCGTTGTCGGTGCTTCGAAATGTGCTGCCTTTTCGTTGATGGTCCTTCTATTTTTAATGTTGTTTTGACTGTAGTATTATTGTAAATGATTCTTGATTTGACTAGCGTATTATTCCATCCGGTGCATGTATATAAGCGAGTCCTAGACAGCAGGTCGCTCAGTTTGTTACTGTCAACGACGGTGTAAGGATCACCTAGATTATTTCATCTGGTACATAAGTCGCGTAATTACCTGTTCTTGAGAACTCGATGGCATCTTTACCGACTTTAACGCCGAACTCGATGGACGTTGTATCATCGTCTACGGGAACCTTGACGTCAGCGACGACAATGGTGGAGCAGATCACGTTGGCAACGACGACGACGTCAACATTGGAGGAGATTTCAACAGATGTGATACCACCAGCAGAAGATAGCTTAATGACTACTGAGCTGGATGTGCAGGAAACCACGACGATCGACGATACGACCTCGATGGAGACTTCAATGGATGCTGATATGACAACTAGCGAACATCGGTGCTGTTACTGCGACAAGATTTTCTCAAACAACAACAATGCTCGGCGACACGAGAGGAGCGAATGTGTCAAGAACCTATATCGTAAAATGTCTGTTTGTGAGAAATGTCATAAGCAGTTTGCCAGAAAAGATAATATGAAAACGCACATGAAGGCATGCAAAGGTCCTGCTGTGCGGCAGAAAGTAAAGGTTTCGTCGCAACAACGATGCATCGATGTGCATAAGAGAATGCCTGGAAATGGTACTACTGTTGCAACGCCTGTATCTGGATCGGGTCTGAAAGGATCGTCTTCATCACCATGGTATCCTTGCAGCTACTGTGATACGTCGTTCGCATTTGCTCATGATGCACGAAGACATGAGCGGAGCAAATGCACGAAGAATCCTTCTCGCATGAAGTTTCGATGTGATGAGTGCCTTAAATGGTTTACTCGAATTGACAGTTTGCGACATCATGCGAAAAAATGTAAAGGTGGAGTCTGTGCTCCTACTGCTGAACTACCTGCCGACATTTCGACTCCTCGCTTTAGATTGGAGATACGAAAGCGTATAACCAAAAAAAAACAGATGTCCAGCAACCGATTGTTATGACGTTTGAACATGGAACTAAACCTAAGACTGTGTTCGGAGCATTACAAGTGAACGATAATGTCTTATACTTGGCGCAGTCTGCATTTCGTGGAACGTTGAAAGACTACTATTATCTAAATACGTTCGGTGAGTCAAAGGACATTTGTAATTTTCTTGACGATATCAGACAGAAGATAATCAATGAACTTACTGATGATGTAGCAACAAACGGACCTTTGAAATATAACTTGTGGTTGGACTGTATATGTGGAAAGCCATATCCGTTCGATGACAAAGTGAAGAAGTGTGCATTCAAGACATCGGCTGCAGTAATTTACAGTTCTAACGATGTGAAGCAAACTGTTAAAAACGGTATCCAGAAACTCTGTCAAGAAGAGGTGGGTTATGTCTGTAAAGGTTCTGGCTGGACTCTGTCTAGTATAAACCGATTGGATCTAAGAATTAGTCATTTCACACCGCTGCGGAACTAAATGATTATAAGATTGCTGGCTTTCGTATGTGATCCTGTAGTAGAATAGAAATTATGTAATAAATATTATGTTTGTAAAAGAACTTGCGGTGTTTAATTCCTCGAACCTGTTACTATTATGTTAAATTGATGTTATATTTAATTTTTTTTTGCATCATCCTAGATCGTACCAAGGACCTTAGTCGATCTAATTAATCAGTATATTGATCGGAAATTTATTTAATGATTTCTGAACTTTTTCCCGGATCTCTAGCATTAAAATTACACATTTACAATATGGTGGTCTTGATGTCTGATAGGATGATGTTCGTAGAGGATTTAGAGTCTCTTTAAGAATGTTGAACATGGTTTATTGAAATTATTATTTTTTACATAAAATTAAACATTATTGCATCGATCGGGTATCGAACAGAGGACTGGAGCGGATCGAATCAATATGTAAATTAATGAGTGATTTATTTAATGAATTTTGGAATTTTTCCCGCTTTTGTAGCTACATTATTACATGATTTCAAGATGGGGGCCGAATTTCAAGATGGCGCGGGGGCACCTCCGTAATAAATGATTACTGCACTCTAGTGGATAAGAATTAAACTAACATGGCGTCAGCGCACTCTCGCCGACGATAACAAGATGATGATGGCTACCAGCAGACGAAGACAAGATGGCGGACATGACATCATACTAGATGACCTTGTTATTGGTGGTGGTAGGTTAGTCTGTAGGTAACTTCCATGGTGGAAGTATCGGTCGCCATTTTTAATTTTTTTTCGCCCTCACCGGGTTCGAACCGAGGACTCCGAGCTCCGTGTCGTTAACGTATGTTTTTTAAATATTTTTTATTAAAATTTTATTAATTGAATTTTTTTATAAATTTTAAAAAATTTTCTATTTCATTAAAATTGGATAGTAAATTTAAAGATGGCGGGCGTAACGGAAACTGCAGCGGTGACGTCATAATCCTATAAATGGCTTAACGTTGGCTTGAGTTAAGGATGCTTAAGCCAGTTTTAGGAATTTTCAGCCGCTGGGATTTTTAAGGAATAAAACGGGAAATTTTCCCTCGAAACGGGAATTTTTCCCTCGAAAATCGGGAATTTTTTCTTAAAACGGGAAATTTTGAGTCATTTTGAGTCATTTTTGAGGACTTTTGAGGAATTTTTACCGCCGTGACGTCACAAATCCAAGATGGCGGACGACAATCTTCAATCCACACCCAGAACCCAGATCTCGGACCGGCTCTGTTATACTACTGCTGTGTCTCGCGCAAGTTCATTAAATTAGGGGCCTACCGCCTACATAAATTTGCGGGTATGTTGTATACTCGAGTGTTCCACCAAACTAAAGATATTATTGTCAGCTGCTGAAGTAATATCCACTAGGTGTTGGTAAAATAATATATCGCAAATACTTAACACCTGTTTAAAATTACACATTACACTCGTGTCCAAGCTAATTTGTCGTGAAGGGGCTAGCTCAAAATAGGCATGGCAAAAGTGCAACAAATTGCCAAACACTTTCTTGTGTTGGTTTCACTGTTTTACAGAAACTCAAAATGTTGATTTGCAACATTCTTTTGTACTAGTTTATGATTTTTTTTCCAAACAGGCTGTTCAACAAGGAGGAAAACAAATCTTGCTATCTTCTTTCTTTGGGCCACCTCAGAAGAAGTCACGTGTGGAAGTGAATTCTGAGGATGCCTCAGAATCAGTTGAGCAGCCCACTGATTTTAATTGTGGTAAAACACACAATGATATTGTTTTGGAAAATGATTTTACATCGATTATCAATAATGATGAGAAAGTTACATCATCTTCAAGCTCTTCTGACCAATATCATATCCAAAAGCCTTATCCAGATGATGTTAACAATGGCATATTACATTCAGCATTACTTAGCTCTTCGTCTTCTGTTGGAAGTGTTTCTAGTGACATTGGCCACTTTATTGGAGGAAATATTGATGACTACACTAAGTCCGTTCTGCTAAAAAATCCGTGGCAACCACCAGAATCTTATGTGTTTCCACATTCCACCCGTGTTGTCTCTGGAAAGCCTGTGCGGAATTTTGTGAGGCGGAGTCATCTGCAAACCTACAAAGGATGGCTGGTTCTATCAGATGTAAAAAAAGGTCTGTTTTGTAAATATTGTCCATGGTTTACAACTAGGAATGAAGGTGGGTACTGCAGAAATGTTCCCCTCGAAACTCTAGTTACAGAACCTCTTACAAATTTTAAAAATTTGATTGGAGCTAAAGGTTACTTGGAACAACATGCAAGCCATCAATACCATATGACTGCAGTTGCCATGGGGTAGAACTTCCTTAAGACATATCATAATCCTTGCTCCGAGGTAGTAAGTCTTGTCAAATAACAACATTTGGAAGAGGCTGAGGAAAATCGGAAAAAAACTACTACCGATTGTGAAAACAGTTATACTACTTGGAAGGCAAAATATTCCTTTCCGTGGTCATCGGGATGATGGTCCACTTACTACCGATGCTCCATCTCATAATGAAGGAAATTTTCGGGCAATGCTTCGTTTTCGAGTGGATGCTGGAGATAAACTACTTGAAAATCACATTAAAACTGCTCATTTTAATGCTACATATATCAGCAAAACTGTGCAAAACGAGCTTATTGACTGCTGTGGACTAGACATATTAGATAAAATTCTCAAGAGAGTAAGATTATCTGGGTTTTATGCTATTATATTTGACGAAACCAGTGACATGTCAAATAAATCCCAAGTGAGTCTTGTCCTTCACCATGTACATCTTGGTCAGAACACGGTTGTAAGGGAAGATTTTGTTTCATTTATAGATGCATTTGGTGATATGTCTGAAACCACAGCTCTCCAAACAAACAACAAATTTCCAATACTTGAGATTGGTATCGAAGATAATTCAACAAACAAACCAGTCAGAATGGCCACTGAAGAACTGTCTCTTACAGGAAAGTCACTAGGTCAAATTATTATCAGGAAAATAAAATCATTGCAGCTTCTTCCCCTCCAGTGTGTAGCAATTGGTACTGATGGCTGCTCTGTCATGTTATCAGAAGATAGAGGTGCAGTAAAGGAAGTGCAGAGTTTGACAACCAATGCTGTGGAAATGCCATGTTACAATCACAAACTTAACAATTCTCTATCTCAGTCTTCAAAGATACATGTGGTCCAAAATGCAGTGGGTATCATGAAAGAAACTATTTCTTTCTTTTCTTTTCCAAAATGCAGTAAAACTCTTCTTCAATTTCTTGGGGAAAAAACTAGCTCATTTATCAGATACAAGTTGGGTCGAACGACATGACAGTGTACTTCAGTTTGTTTTTGATGTGCCAGAAATAATAGAATCTCTCGAGAAGATTTCTAGCTGGAAAGACAAAACTGTAGCTGGAAAAGTAGCATCACTTATAGCTGCTCTATGTGAAAGTAAATTTTTGGTTGTTGTCTTCTGCCTCAGTAATGTTCTGGCCCTTACACTTCCTTTGAGCAAACTTCTTCAAAAAGAAACACTTGACCTTGTACATGCTTCTAAGAGCATTACAAATGTTATTTCGGTCTTAGAGACTCGTCGTGCGGATTGTGACAGTTACTTCAAAGAAATTTATGCAGAGACAGAGAAAATGGCAGAGAAACTTAATGTTGAGCTTCGGAAACCCAGGACTGTTGGGCGACAGGTTCATCGCAGTAACTACCCGGTACCAGTAGAGTCGCAATCTGTAAAGGATTATTACAGAATTTCAGTATTCATACCACTTCTAGATGGCATATTACAAGATATCAAGACAAGATTTTCTTCTAAAGTCCTTGATATATTTAGACTCCCAGTTCTACTTCCACAGTTGATAGTGAACACAACCTTAGCTGAAATAAACGATTCAATTCGGTTCCTGGTAAACAAGTTTTCTCAATTACTAGAGGGCACCAAAGAAATTCAGCTAATAAAGTTAAAAGGTGAAATTTTTCACTGGCAGCAGACATGGAAAACTGAAAAAGCTAGGTGTGCCGAACTTCCCAAAACAGCTATTGATGCACTAGCTGCTTGTGACAAGGACATATACAACATTATTTATACACAGCTTCATGTTCTTTGCACATTTCCAGTCAGCAATGCCAGTGCAGTGAGAACTTTCTCAACGTTACGTCGCACCAAAACGTGGCTCCGAACTACAATGATTGAGAGACGACTTGAGGGTCTCGCTCTTCTCCATAATCATTATGACATACCAGTGGACCCTTTTCACGTGATTGAGCGTTTCTCAAAATCTGGCAAACGCCGTATCTTTCTCTAATTATATATTTTTACTTAATGATGATTCTTAAATTGCAATATGATGCAAAATAATTTATTTCATATGCTTTTATTCAGCATATATTACATGTTCTATGTCATGTCATATTTATACAACGAATATTATTACATTAATATAAAATAATACTCAATAAACAGTGTATATTACATTAATTAAAGTGTTTTTATTCAAAACCAGCTCAATCTATTTTTAAAGATTTACGGAAATTACCAAACATATTTTACAGTCAAAAAACATGGTTTAATTTTTTTTATATATTTTTTTATTGGAAACGAGGAAGGTCTCTAAGAATTTAAAATTGCAGTACTTTCAAATTAGCTAGATTTTGTAAGTAGCCAGTTTTGAAGTAATCCAGTTAGATAACCAATTTTTTTCATGAATAATTTGCAATTCCTCCCACTTCATTTCCCCATGACTTTGTAAATGCCCCAAGTATTACATTCTACTTGAGATAAATTGTTCCAGTAATAAAAAATTTTGCTTACTAATTTTGATATTTAATTTTTTAAAATTAATTTTTGATTTTTTTCATCTGGTTGGTATTATTATATGCCTATGTTATATTCTATAACAATTATTTTATGCCCAGGATTCCATAAGAACCATGTTGTCAATACTGTTCAATGTTCTTCGGGCACCAGTTCCCCCCCCCCCCCCCCCCAAAACTGATCACTGGATCCGCCCCTGGGTGGAAATAGTTTCACAGACGTCTGCACTCGCTACGTGTGAAAAATTGGTAATATTAGCTGATCTTCGTTTGGCTTTCCCAGACATAGCTCTGACATATTTTAGCTTTAACAAATATTAATGGTGCTTTGTCTCTATAAGGGCTTCATCCCATCTCTCTACAATATACATATTAGTAACGTGTAAGAGGCGATTTCATAAAAGACTGCACTTCTACATTATGCAGAGATTTATAATTTAATTAATTTATCATAGAATTATTGCACCTATTAAAACGAAATTTTATTTTAGTAAACAAGAAGGTTACATGCATATATAGTTAACGCGTCAGACACGAGACTTTTTAAAATTCTGTATAAAACTGCTTTAAATTATTAAAACTTAAGGTTTAATATCTCAATTAAAATGCTATGAAAATTTCCGAAACTACGTACAGACAACAACAGTAGCTAAATAAAACTTTTGACAAAATTTCATTCCAATCTGCAGAAAAAAATTTTACTATCGCTCACTTTTAAGCGTCGGCGTGTGTACCGTCCTGCAGCGGTGCTCCGGTCGCAGTTACATGGCTCCATAAAGTTGCAATAAACATATTTGTTAGATTTTATCAACAGGAACACCCCGAAATACCAAGTTTAACATTTATGTATATAAATATCTCAAAAAATTGGGTAAGCTTTCCTTCTCATAAAGAACGATTTCAGCTTTTATTTTTTATTTGACTAAATTCTGTTTGAAATGGGAAAATTGAAACACTAATGAACTTTAAAGTAATAACTCTAGGCATCGGACACATGACGTCACATTACAGATGAGGTAGGATAGCATTATTTGAGAGCATTTTTTCAGTTCGTAAATTAAAAAAAAATTCTTTAGTGGAGACTGAAAAAAAGATTTAGAAAAACTAAGTAAATAATTTAAAATGAATACCAATACTAATCAACAAATAAATATAATGTGATAATTATGGACTTATTCTATCACTTCAGTAACGTAATCTATTTTTTATCCAGGCTACATGGTCTATTAGAAACAAAACATTTATAGTTTTCATAGCGCCCATAAAAGTTTGTGTTTTTTTATGTTAGGTAAATATTTTCATTCTGATGTATTGTAATAAAAGCAAACAAACTTTTGCATCTACTTACATTAGTTAATTGGAGGAATTTACTAGCGATTTTTCTCTTTATTTTTAATATCTTTGTTGCCTGTGATTAAAACACTCCATCCCAAACGACTTTAGTATGAAGCCCAGAGCAGTACACATTGCGACGCTCCAACGGCTCTAGCGACCCAATAGGTTATCTTAGACAACTAAATATATACCATTTAAAAACTAATAAATATGAAGAAACTTAATTTAAAAGACTTTTACGTACGGTCTTTAAAGTTCCTGTAGTTTATATGTTGTTTTTTAATTCCTGCGATTTTGTAACAAAACACTATTTCGCAAAATTTTGTTGATACAACTTGTTTATTTTGCGTAATATATATAAATACTTCTAAACTTTCAAATGTATAAAAGATTTTGAAAACTAATTTTATTTGATAACTGAGAAGATACAATAATAAAAACTTTTGTAGAGTTTATATTTGTAGAACGCAACAAGGAGCTAAGATTTAGGACATAACCGCAAGTTTTCTGAGTGATGCACAAGGTATGGGGTGGTAAACTTTTTATATGTTACTACAAAACGTTGATTCTAACTCTTCTAAAAAAAATTCAGCGTTTATGTTTTTTCTTAAATTAAAAGTCTTAGTTTCCTAACAGCTAAATTCACCGCAGCCCAAGCGACTTCAGCACCTCCCGCAGTAGAATAGGCCTAAACATTACGACGCTCGGAACGCTTCAGCGGGCAGATCAATTGAGTCACACTCTTAAGCAATATACCATTTGTTAAAGCTTAAAAAATATGTCACAGCGTTTAATTAAAAAATTTTACGTGGGGCCTTTCATGTTTATGTAATCTGTATTTTTATTTTCTTAAATAAAAAAAAAACATTTCCCCAGTTTTTCGTTTTGAATTTCTACAAATTACAATATATTTATCTTTATAAATGTTTTTGTTTTTAACAATTAAAGTTAGGTTCCTGGATCACTTTGAGCTTCATTCTGAGATTATACTATAGTAATTGCATTTACAAAATGCATTTTTGTGTGGCGATGCAAGAAATTGTAATTTAGGACTTAACTGCACGATTTTGGTACAACGCACAGGGTTTGCAGCGGTAAAAAATTTCAGTTCTTGTATAATTTTTTATATGTTAAAAAACTTTGTTTCCTAAGAACTAAATTTGACCCAACCCGAGCGACTTAAGTACCCACACGGTAGGATACACACTACGACGCTCGGAACCTTTCAGCGGCAAGGTAAATTGAATCAGATAATTAACCAATATACCATTTTAAAGCTTTAAAAATATGCAACAACGTTTGTAAAAGTGATTATTACGTCGGACCATATATCTTTATGTTAATCGTGTTTTTAATTCTTTTGTTGTGATTAAAATACACTTCTTATTACTTGATCGATTAATATGGTACCTTTAGTATTAACATTTAGAATTTTTTTTGACATGGATGTGTTAAATGACGTTTCTAGATTATTTTGATGCATTTATGGAGAGTCTACGTTAATAACTGCGTAAACGCGAATCATTTTAATGGACTGCTGTAAGTCGCTGCCATCTAGGACTTACTGGCGGAAGTCGCTGTTGTATCGTCGGCCCTGAGAAGATCAGTGGAAGCGGATTTTTCAAGTCGGAAGGACGACCGACGCGGCCTGAAGCAGAATCAAGATATCAAAAGGGCCGGCGACGCGACGACGAGCTTCGGGGGCGACGCACAGCATGAGCGGTTTGCGTGCCTTGCGCCGCTGCTTAGGGGACAGTCTCTTCTTCCTTACACGTGGTTGCCAGGGCAGCTGAGCGGGTTGACGACTGCCACCCAGCACTGGTCAATGAACGCGGGCCGTAAGGCCCAAGCTCCAAACCCCGCATGTCAGTCTCTCGGCTCCGCCCCGCCCCGCCCGGCCAATAAACCCCAATTAGCAACACGATTGCACGCGACCTCTCCCTGCATTGTTAAAACTCGCATGTGCAGAGTGTATAGGGCTTGCCTTGAGACACGCCTAGGTCCTATCCTAACCTGGACCCCTCCAACACCCTTAGCTTAGATTAACTTAGGTTAGGAAAAGACAAATCGTAACCAACCTACTTGAAATAATGCATGAAACTTTGCATCCAGCATGAAAGAGCCCATGGTTTTCCCTGTGTCTATGCAGGTTTCACCTGGGCCCACCTTATCTAGTGTTAGTCTAGAGAAGTCAGTGATGGGAATTTAGTCATGGCACCAATGGCGGCCATGGCTGGCCAATCCCATCCTAGCACATGATGCACGCGACCCTCTCCCTGCATGGCTAATACCCTGCATACACTTGGTTTTTGTTAGGTTAGGAAAATTTAAACGGGTAGAAAAACTAGTTTTGGATGATAAATAAATTACCTACTGCTCTCATAGTAAGCACACTATTCAATCCGTTCAATTTGTTTTAATTTGAATTATTTTAATCTAAACCTTTTGTCTGAAACTATTTTGCTTCAAGGGGTACTTACAAACTGGGATCAGCACAAAATATCAATACAATACTTTCGAACCAGGAACGCTATCTTATCTATTTATTATTTATTTTAAAACTTCTAAGTATTGTCTAAAACGTTCGTCTTCAGAAAATGTGTATGTAACCAACCACAATTAGGCCTACATGGGGCGAAAAAAAAGGGTTAAAAGGCAAATTTATCAATCTTTTTTTAGAACACTTGATATTAAATCGGTTATAATTTACTGACAGACTGAAATCATTTTCAAAAAAGGTTTAGAAAAACAGTTTTTAATGAAACAAAGTATTACAGTAAAAACATGGTTTGAAATAAAACATAATCGAATTTAGTTTAAACCATCTTAATAATCTATTTAATCTTTGTCCTAAGTTTATATCGATAGACTACAAAATAGTGCGGCGGATAAAAACAAAAGTGCTTGAGGATCAAAAATATTGCATGGAATACGAGAACATGTTTTATCGATAATTTTGGAAAATTGGAAAACATATAGGACGTCATACACAATATTCTCATACATTGTTCCACAAAATTTACAGAAATGTCCTGAAAAATTCTAAACAAATAGTTACATTTCAATCTACCTAAGCCCGTACGTAGACTGTGCCGATAGTAATTAAAAAAAAGCTTTGGCGTAGTTTTCTAGTATTATGTTTGAAACAAAAATTTACAGAACCCCAGAAGTGTAATTAATAACGTACACTAACTTTACACCATATTAACATTTATATAAGAACAAAAAAAAAGATTGATAAGTGGTTCATAAAAATAACGACAATTAATAGCATGGATATTGAAAATAAGTAACTGACTCGCGTACAGGGGCGGCAGACCCAGCTCAGATTGTTGGGAGGGGCCAATCACTGGATGGTTTTGGGTGGTATGAAATCACTCACTATTGAATGAAGGATAAGAAATTTTAAAAAGTACCTACCTCATTAAAATGCTATTTCAGCGTATTTACAACGGATTAAAAAGTAATTATAAAGAAACAAGATAGAGTAGGTCTATATAGTCTTCTGCTGTCCCATAAATTTATGTTTTAGTACTAAGGAAGAAATTTCGTATCGTCCCTTACACAGGAATTCCACTGCGTATAGTATTACCTCAGTCAAATGATATACTTAAAAAAAACATGATTTCATCAGTTACACATTAATAAAATATTTCATGAATTAAAGTTTTACATTACGCGCTTTTTTCTGCCAGTCAGGAACTAAAAAGTACAAAGTAATGTTTTCTTTACTTAAAATTACTATTTAATTAAAAAGCGGGGGTGCTTTTCCTAAATTTAATATATCACTATGAACTTGGTTCACAAATGAACATATATTGTATGTACAAATCTTGGAAATCGATATATACATATACATATATATACATATATATAATTACTGTTTAGAATGCATTAATTCGCCACAAGCCTCGACAATGTGATTTGTTGTGCTTTAGATTATACCAGAATATTCGTAATAAGTAAATGGTATTTCTGACTCTCCTTGCAGAGACTGAAACCAAAGCAGCCCAAACTCGAGGGGTCCAATGGTAGGTAGCTATAGAAGAGTTATACTATTCACCTCTTGGCTCCATCACCAGACCCTCGTCACCAAGTTAAATGTATGGAAATCGTCAAAATAACTAAATGAACCTCAACTCAGGGGGCCATTAGTACTAAATGATGATAATATGTATTTGGTTCTTTTAGGACGTGCCTATATGAAGCTTGTGGTTGTTTGAGAACCATGTTATTTAATTTCATTTCGGCAAAGCTCCCCAAACTTTTTATTTTCTTAGTCATTTAAAGTAAAGGAAATCTATTATTTTTTACTTTTTAGTCCGTGAATGACAAAAGCGCTAATTGTTAATTTTTAATGTATGACATTTTCATTTGTGTGTAACTGATAAAAGCTTGTTTTTGGTTTTTGTTTTAAAGCTATATATATATATATATATATATATATATATATATATATTTTACATTTTAGTTTAAAAATACCTTAAAAACGATAAATGATTTCGGGAGATAAATATACAGGTGTCTTATTTTTCTCTGATATAGCGGGGCTCGCTCTTCAAACTTCGCTCTATGAACAATATTATGAGCACGTGGCATCGCGGTAGTCAATAGCTACTAGTTTATCGCTGTTGAATGAAGTTATGTTTACAACCACATTTTAATTTTTCAGGGCAATACTCCAAAAACGCAGTTACTAGAGCATAAAAATTACATAATTTGATGGTAAAATATGCCTATACTTAAGACCAAACACAAATAGATCTGTTTTAATAGTTATCAATATGAAGCTTAATAAATTCTTAATTAATAAAAGTATTGAATATATTACATTTAACTTAACAATTAACGTATAAGTATTTATAAATAGTTATAAAACCAGGCATATTGTACTACCGTTTTAGAAGTAGGTTAAATTCTTCTTCTAAAATTTGTTTACATAGTTTGTTAGTTATTAGTAACTAGTGAGATCAGTCCAATGGTTTCCAATTATTGTATTGTCATCTGAATGACATATACCGTACTTGCGAAGTTTCAAATCGATACAATTAGAAGTATCTTAAATTAGACTTATTAAATTTGTTTACTTAAGTTGTTAGTTACTTTTTTACATGTGAAATCATTTCGATGGTTGCAAATTATTGTATTTTCATCCGGATAAGATATACTTGCAAGGTTTCAAGTTTATACGACGATTAGAAGTAGGTTTAACTCATGTTCTAAATTTTTTTTGCATAATTCGTAAGTTACTTCGTTACACGTGAGATCAGTTCTGTGGTAGCAAATTATTGTCTTGTCATGCGTATTCAATATTCTTGCATAGTTTCAAATCAATACGACAATTATTAGAAGTAGGTTTAAATCGACTAACAATATTTGATGACATAGTTATATAGTTAGTTAGCTATTTATTTAGCTAGCTAGTTACAAATGAAGCTAATTAAATCTGTTAATAAAAATAAATGCTTACCAACACTTTCAAAAACTGTGAAAGTTTTAATACTTATCAAATGGAGCATCATCCATTTATACTTAAATCCTAAGCTATCCTTTTATCATATTAATATAAATGTGAAAGTTAGGACTTTGGGAGATTGTTGGGCAATCGCCTTTACTTTCAAACCTATTCCGATTAACTTTGGATTACAAGATCCCTTATGCTAGTTTAACACATAGATGCATTTTATGCCATTTTATTAAGCACAGAACTTTACGGACTAATCAGATTAATTCTGTTACAGAAAAAATGCATGGCGGCCCAGGCCACAATGGTGACATCAGTAAGGATTAAATTACTGCCTACCTAATTTAAACTTCTATTTATTACTTTTATGGTAATAATGCTGAGAGTATGAGTAATGTGCATAGCACCTGAACTCTTTGCAACAAAACGTTCATTGTATCTATCAACTTCATAGATAGTTATTAATAACTGGATTCATTCCATTCTGGAGAGGATGACCGGTTACCACCCCCCCCCCCCCCCCAAACTCTCTCTGTCTCTTGGAGAGGGGGTGAGAGCGATGTCACTTGGCTGAGCCCTCCTGCCTGCTGCGTTCTGCCAATCAGCTTCCTACTTTCGCGCTAGCCTATCCCAGAGCTTCTAGTCAAAGCTATAAATTGAGCGCAATATTTATTTAGTTCTGAAGTAGCAGTGACGAAGAATAATAAAATGGTGAGTTCAAGTTTGTGTTATTTTAGTGTTCAAAATATTTTTCCTTAATGTTAAATGAAGGTATTTAATGTCTTCAAGGTAACTATATATCACTGAAATAAATTAGGAACTTCTATAAATTATCAAAATAACACATGCTGTAACGCAAGTGCAACTACATTTTGATACTGGACTTGTTATAATCTCAGCAGGGACTATCCGGTTCATGTGATAAGCACAGTAGTTAACATGACAACCCGCTGGGTGACAAGAAATTCTGGGAGAAGTTTCCTCATTCTTTCTCTACGTTTTACATCATTGAACCACGTTTTTCCTCAACCGTACATATTGTGCTCTCTAGTGGGGACATGGGGGACTAAGTCTAAGTATTGCGCAGCCATTGCTAACCACTGGAACGGACAGTGAAGAAAATTTAAAATTAATTAAACGCGGAAAACTTTACACGTTATATATATATATATACACACACACACGCACACACACGCACACACACAGATATATATATATATATATATACATGCAATGTTTATAGTTATTACCATTTGCGTCAGACTTATTGAAAAATTCCCCGGCAAGTGGCGCTTCCCGGCAAGTGTAAAGACTTATAATTGATGATCGAGTAAGGTTCAGAGGTCCGCAGAAAGAACCAACATCTAGTGATATGCTGCTTGCAAGCCTGAGTTTTACAGTAAGAGGGGAAAGGGTGAATGTGGGGGAAAACGTTCTTAGAAAAGGAGCAAAAACAGTGGCCAGCAATATTTTCTGTTCCGAAAACAGACATAATTACATTAAGCTTGATTGTAGGCCATCAAGCGCGCCTGTATGGTACGTCCGCCGGTTTGCTGCGACCGGAGCACCGCAGTAGGATTATGGACACTCAAGAAACAAAGGTTTCAACCTGTGAGAAATTTGCCCAAAGCTGACTTCTGCACAATGGTAGAGTAAACTATGCTAAATAACATACCGAAAGTTTACCGCTGTAGACCTTGTGCGTATCACCGAAAACGTTAAGTCCTACATGATAGAGATTCACAGCAGGCCATGAAAATGCTTCCCATTTACGCATTGTTTAACATATACTCTCCATAAACACGCCAAAATAATCAAGAAACGCTGTTTCACACATTTGTGTTGAAACATGTTCCAAATTTCAATATTAAAGACATGAGATCAATAGTTGAAGTAAGAAAAAAAAATTCTAATCACAATCAAGGAAATGAAAACACGATACACACAAAAATAATGGGTCCGACGAAATAATCACTTTGTCAAAAGTTGTTGCACATTTATTAAACATTAAAGTGATACATGTTTAAATAGGCTTGTGTAATTGATTTAATTGCTAGAGCGTTCCGAGCGTAGCAGTGTCGTGTACGTACTGAGACAGTGCCACGGCCGCAAGGGCTGGGGTGACTTTCGCTTCCATGAAATAAAGGTTTTGTAATCTCTGGTAAATTTACCCCAAACTGAAATTTGGCACAGTAGTAATATCATCTTTTTTACATGCTTTATATTAGCTTCACCTGTATGTTTGTCTGTCCGTCTGTAACTCTGTCTGTCCGTCTGTAACTCTTTCAACTAAGAGTGAGTGACTCATCACTGTAAAATGTCCCACCCATTTCATTACGTTCGTTAGCCGAGCGGTATAAGGCGTGCGACTTCTGTGACGTCAGCTTTCGGATTCAGCGATTGTGGGTTCTACTCCCGGCCACGCCGGAAAAAAAAATGTTTTTTTTCCCCCGGTAAATTCTAATATTATATCCATACATCTAACTGCAAATGATTCGTAGAGACTTTACCATTTCTTTGTGACGTTGCAACTCCAAATAGTTATCTCAGATGGTAATAGGTAGTGTCGGTAACTCATTTCCCTATGATAATTATACATAAATATAGTTTAAAAAACTAAAAAAACATGCTTTTAAAGAATATCAAACTAAAAAGTTAAAAATAAATATAGTTTAAAAAACTAAAAAACATGCTTTTAAAGAATATCAAACTAAAAAGTTAAAAATAAATATAGTTTAAAAAACTAAAGAAACATGCTTTCAAAGATTATCAAACTAAAAAGTAAAAAATAATTTTAAAATTAAATTTATGACAATAGTATATAAGCAATACTAGTATAAATGAGAAAAAAGCATGGGGCGCTTAATATTCAAAAAATATGGCACAAAGCACCTCAAGCTTTTTTCTCATTTATACTAGTATTGCTTATAAGTAGGAGTAGCAAGACATTACTGGCTCAATGTAAACATAGAAATGTAAACACAGGGCCAGTACCCCCATGGGCGCCGCCATCTTGTTTCATGGGCGCCGCCATCTTGTCACGTGGGGGCCGCCATAGTTGTTGATATTGGTTACCAGGGCGCGCCGGTAGGCCGCCAACTTAGTTCAGCCTTTAGTTACCGGAGCGCGCCACCGTCGCTCCGAAGGCGGGAATTGTATACAAAAAAACCTGGGCACTGGGTGGATTCGATCCCGGGGACGCACCAACGTCGTGGTTAGGAGATGGACGCCTTGACCACTAGACCACGGGACCATATGAAGTATGGGGAATTAAATAACGAACATATACTTTAAAGAAGCTATGTCTTTAAATTTCGAAAAGCACCCGTCATGTCTTTAAAAAAAATGCTTAAAAGAAGCTATGCTTAAAGGCCCCGCCATACTAGCTATGCTTAAATTTCGAAAAAATCATTCTAGCTATGTCTATAAAACCCCCACCGCTATAGTAGCTATGACTAAAACCCTCCACTCCGAGTATGCTTAATGGCCATAATTAAATTTTAAAAAATACCGCCATGTTTATGAAATTTCGAAGAAAACAACCTGCCATGTTTCAGTACGCTTAAAAACCCCACCCGCCATATTAGCTATGACTAAAAACATAACCTCAAAAATCCCGCGCAGAGAGAGCAAGATGTTGCCCGCTGGAGCGTCACTCGTTAACTGCGCAATTATAATCCCCACATCATATTAGAAGCATAATAAGGTTTTAAAAAAAATGTGTTAAGTAATAAGCATAGAAATATGTTAAGCATAGTTACTATCACGTCGAGTTAAATAAATAAAGAAAATAAGCATATTTAAATCTTTATAATATTAAGCATATTTAAATTTAATAATATTTTTACAGGCCAATGTGTTAAGCATTACAAACGCCGTGCTGGAAGCCTCGCTCGTGCGACCAGGAACGTATTAAGGGACCCCTGCAGTTAACACGTAGCCTTAAGTAAATAGCCGCGGCACGAATGCCAGAAATAAACTATATAGGCATAGTTAAAAAAGTAGGCAAAGTTAAAAACAGTTTTATCCCTCCAAATAGCGCTCAGCGACATGTACCAATAAGCATACTTAAAATAAAAACTCACCAGAACGCACCCCCACCCACCCCGGCGACATGTAACAAAATAAATGGTGTGTAGGGAAGCATGTTCTCACACCGGTGGCCGCGCCGCGTCTGCGGGGAACCTGTTGACAAAACGCCGCTAGTGAAAGTGTTGACCGATGCGGCGCGTGTCCGGAGGGGGAAGTGAAAGCGTCACTACTGGTCTCGTCCGCGAACGCCCCAGGGGGCAAGTTGTTATGCCGAACACCGGCGGCGAGGCCGAAAAACAAAGCCGGAGGGGAAAGACCCACAAACCTACCGGCTAATGTCACGGTAATTAATCCAAGTCTTTACGGAAACGGGAAAACCTTTCCACGACACTAGGAAACGTTCGCAACACTTTTTATGAATTTTATTCACTAAATAAGTATCGGGGTACGCAGTTACCTGAATCTCAGGACCATAAAATCCGCCTTTAATTTCATTACCGTCCAAATCACTCAAATGAAACACACGTGGAAAATTATTCATAACTCTGACCACTCTGAAAACTTAGTGCGACCACCTCGGTTTGAATCCCTTCTCAAACACTGTCTTGCGTTTTGATATACGTACGTACGAACCCACGCGAGCCTTTAACCGTCTAGAATCTATTTTCTTAACATATCTGTAAACTGTTTGTAGCAAAGAGTTATCCCTCACAGCATTCGGAGCCATGCCTATAGTGCGGTGGAACCTATTATTGTAGACAGAAAGTAATTTCGGTAAAAGTGTAAGCCACTTATAATTTCCTTGCGCCGAGAACTCACGGTAAAGCATATCCTTTAAAGTCCTATTAAAACGTTCTACAACAGATGCCTTGACTTCGCTATAACTAGAGTAATGATTAATTGCGTACTTTTGCATTAAGGCTTGAAAATGTTTATTGTAAAATTCCGCTCCAGCGTCGCTTTGAATATTCTTAAAACTTCCCGCCTCATTTAAAATATTCTTCATGGCCGCGGTGACTAATATTCCTGTCTTTCGTTTAACTGGAAACGCATAAGCACGTTTGCTATAGACATCTATAGCAGTAAGAATGTACTTGAAACCGCTATTTATCCTGCTGTACGGAATCATCTCCACCAAATCAATCTGTAATAAATCGCGAAGCCCATATGTCAACACAGGTCTACGAGGAAAAATTCTGCGAACTCCGCGATGCAGTTCATTAGAAATCCCACGTTGTGCGACACTCATTTTACGATATATCCAGCTTCCTTCAACTCTTCAAGAATAGATATCACCTCATTTTTATGTCCGGTATGGCCAGCAACTTGCGAGGCCATTAGTAATCTGAGGCGAGCAATAAGTTGGTTCGGGTTGTCCAAATATATAAATTGCTTTGTGCGTTGCAAATCCAATGTTTTTTGTAACAAGCCACTTCCTTGCTGAGATGAGTCAATAGTCGGAAACAATCCTTTAATGATATCAAACTTTGCATGCGTTTCGCTTTTATATCGTTTTGTCGTAGGATCATTTTTTTTATAATAAGCATTTGTAATATCTAGTAAATGTCCGTATTGTTTTAAGGCAGAATCGGAGTAGGTGTGCGGCACTCGGCGGAACAATAATTCGAATAAGCTGGGAGCAGGCTGTATCAATTCTTCGTTGACGCGAATTAAATTATAATCGTGAAAAAATACTTCCGTATCCCCTAAGAACCAATGGTTGTTGAGTTTATAGAGACCGTAGGTCCCATCACCCGAGCGAAGGTTGTAGCTCCGTAAGTAAGACTGTAATTCACCCAATGAATCATTCATAACATTGCGACGTATACTAGTGTCAGAATCATAACCATCACTCATTACCGGTTTCGGCTTCACCTCTGAAGACTCTTGTTTCGGAACAATATCACGTTGCGGGATAGACTGCACAAACGACTGTCCAAGACTATCCAAACGCGAATTTACAGACTTGAACATTTCCTGATTAATCGCATCCCTCTCCATTCGCGCTCGCTTAGCCAAAATATATTTAGCACGTATGTACCGTATGACATGATCTAAAGCGTTTGCCTCGGCAGACATGACTGAAGATAACCATACAGCATAAAGCCTTTTTATATACAAAATGTCTAAGTTTTAGGAGGCGGTCTCTGAGGTGTGGGCCGCTTAGCAACAGTCCTCGCAGTCGATGCAGAAACCAATCCATCAACACCATTCTTAACAACACCAATAGTACGAGCCAATTGAGAAACACGTTGCGAAATGTCAGCACCACTAGCGGTAAGTTTCAATATCCGTTCCGCCAAGATACCGTTTACCTTTTATATAATCGCATTCTCAAATAGATCGAGTTTATTCTCCAACAAAGTAACATACATATCACCCAACTTTGTTGACAGTACCGACAGACGAGAATTGATTTGGTCCACAGACCGCTGCTCCTTCACCTCCATATTACTTAAAAACTCGATAATACCAACCTGCACATCCCGTACATTGACTAATGACAAATTGAGCTCGGTAAACCGACGCAACAGCTCCTCCGTCACCGTGCGAGTGATTACACTCGCGACCGAGTCGATATAATGTTTACTCGCGCCATCCCCAGCATCCTTTGGCGTACCCACACGCTTTAAACGTTTTCCACCCAAATCGCAATTCCCATCAAGATCGCGAGATATACACGAGTCAAGCTGACGTTTCAGAGGACCACCTCCAAACTTTGATACGCTGTAGGACATCCTTCAATGACTCGCAACAATAAAATGATCAAAACCACAACGATACCTGCCATTAAGTAAAGGATAATCCTTTACGATAACAAGAAAACCATGTTCATTTTTCCAACACAAGAAGCACATATCCTTAAACGCGCGAAACTCCATATCACTGTTTACATGATCATCGTAGGCATGTCGCAAATTAAGCATATCCATGCGGAAAAGCACGATAACATTCGCATTATCACGAAGCACATGTTTAGGTATTCTGCCATAAGTTTGACCTAGGTAAAAACAATCAACATGTGCGTGTCGACCCATAGAAAAATACTGTTGTATGATTCCTTGTTTCTCACACATTATATCGTCAAACACAAACACTGAATTGGCCCTGGCCTCGCTAGGAGGTACCACATCAGCATTTTCCGTATATGGGAAAAATCCCAAACCTTCCACCGCTCTAAGAACCGTAGCCAGCCGTTTATACTTTGGTTGGTGCAGCGATTTTGAATATAGATACACATTCTCGAACCGAAGACCGTTCGGTTCCTCGAGTAAACTAAGTAGGACACACGTTTTTCCGCATTCGGACGGACCGACAATCAAACATCTTATTGTCGAAGGTAATAAAGAACCATGCCGTGACTCGCGAGCACTGGCTTCATCAGCCTGTGTAATCCGCACAGGCAGCGACTCGCGCTGTGGCACTACTTCCATTACGCAACTAAACAGAAAACTATAAAAACAGCGTACTTATACCAACTCGAATCAGTATAGTGTTATGCGTTGTACACGAAAGAAGGTAATAAGAGGTGGAGGAATAATAAACTCTGTTATTAACAAGCTGCCAGTAGAAGTACATCTGCCAGGATATAATTACTGCGGTCCGGGAACGAAACTCGCTTAGAGGCTAGCACGCGGAGATACAGGAGTCAACTCCCTTGACGAGGCGTGTCGTCTCCACGATATTAGCTATTCTAAAAGTAATAACCTAAGTGACAGACATATAGCCGACGGTATATTAGCGAACAAAGCCACACAAATAGCAAAGAATCCCGCAACGAAATTCGGTGAAAAGATCGCAGCTTGGGGAGTCAATAAGATAATGAGAGTAAAACGTAAGATTGGCGGCGGTGTTTCAACAAAGAAAAACCGCGCGAAAAAAGGCGGGCTACTACCTTTCATTTTCCCAGCGCTGGCAGCGCTAGGCAGTCTGATTGGCGGAGCGGCAGGTATAGCCAAGACCGTGAACAACGCACAGCACAATAGTAAAATGCGGGCGCTTGCAAAAAACGGTTCGGGCCTATACCTGCATCCCTTCCTTAAGGGGCCTCCCTAGTAAAAATGTTTAGCGCGGTGGGCCACTGGCCACGTGCTACTGCCAGTGGTTGGGCGGGGCGATATACCTGAGCCTGTCGCCTGCGCAATGGAGAAGGGGGGAGAGGGCGTTTCAGCGAGGGGGGGGGGGGCGGAATAATGGGAGGGTTGTCATTGTGTGGAGTCCATTTACTACTAATACCTGCGTTATCTGCGAACAAGATCGTGGCAAGAAAGGTGACTGTTTTTCCCTTTCGCTACATTCAACCAAAAGATAATGTTCTCATATTGCCTTGCTTGCTTCCTGACAGTGTTTATTAACTTGAAACATTAAATTAGTGTTGCGATCCAGTCCATATCCATGAAATGCAAACAATCGTCAATTCTGTTTAAAACATGTATTTTTATTTTAATTAACGTTCTACATAATTAAGAGATTTACATACATTACAAAAAATGCTGTCACCAACAATCGATGTGTTAGCTTGTGTTTTCAGGGGGGAAAAAATGCAAAAATTATATCATTAAAAAAATTTCCAACATTATACTTTCGAACTGACATTTGTGTGATGAATGGTTTTGCACGAACAGTTATGCTTTCATTCATAAAAGTATTCCGCACCGTGACGAGAAATCACGTCCTACTAATAATTGAGTAATAAAACTGGGAATAAAATTATGAAAATAATATTAATTATTTTTAATCTTAGACACAAATCAGCTTTTTAAATCGCAATAACGACAAATAAATTTTTAACTTACTTCCTGAATAAAAAGTGCATGTCAAACTTACTTTTAAATTCTGTAAAGAAAAAAAATGTCAGGAACAAACAAGTGTTCCCACCAACGACACATCGTCAACTTTGTATTCTAGGGTTCACGTCGTATTTAGTTACACTAAATATTACTGCATATTATTATTTTCTGGCTCTTATTACACGTTTAGCATTTTATTTTATTTTTGCATATCTTTTTAATGACTTTAACGTTGCATAATATGATGAATAAGTATACACGAATGAACTGGAATCACGTTTCGAGTTACATACAGGCTGTTCACTACGAGCAGTGTAAATTTCTTAGCTGTTGCAACAGCGGCCTACAGGTGGATTCAGACTGCAGGCTTAGTCAGTCACGCTGAATCCACCTGAGTTCAGATTTTATCGAAGACAAGTGCGGGTGGTATGGAAGAACTCAGTGTGCACTGACTGTTGTGCTCAAGGTGTCAGTGAAATGTATAGCTGGAATCACGGGCGAAAATTTGTAGGATTCCCATGAGGCCCACGGGATAACGTGAAGATTTTGCAAATGCAAGCGGGCCCCCTCAGACGGACTTTTTTATTTCAGGGAGGTTCGGGCCACCCTGAGATTCTCCCCTCCTCCCGGAATCTACGCATGCAGCTGGAATTAATTTTTAGCCAAGTACGTCATTTGGTGCTGTATTTAGGCTGTCAAAGAAGATACGAAATATGGATGCTTTGATAATTGACGATAACTCCTTTTTATTGTTGAATAGTACTTACCCATCTACAAATAAATCCCTAAATATACCACCACTACTGTTGGGGATTTTCTATACAAACTATCAAAATAATTTTGGTTTCGTCACTGTCACTAGCTATTATTGTATCATACGAAAAATGTATGTTTTGTGTATTAATTTACGGTATTCATCTCTGTCAAAAAAATATATTTTTCGATAATAGAGTGTAAGCAAGGTAGAATACAATGGCTAATTTTAAAATAAAAATGGAATAAAGTATTTTTTGCTTGCAGTAGTTCAAATTTTTGAATTAATTTAGTTGTTTGTTTAAAAAACCCTTCTAAAATCAAAGAAACTACCTACTTCCTTAATAGATAAATAGTGCTTTAAGATCACACGCTTTCATAAATATTTAAACGCCAACATTTAAAATGTAGATTTCACATAATGATAAAATCTTATCTATTTTCATGGTCACGCCTAATGGAAATAATACACAACAATTCGTCATATATGTTTTTTATGCTTTTAATAACTACTCTACACATGAGCAAATTTCAATATACATAAAACTGAGGAACTCTGCATTACATTTTTAATCTGTGTACGACACTAACAGAAATTGAAGCATAAAACAACATTTTAATTTTTTAATTAATAAGTATTTCATCAACGTGAGCTTTGCTTTCATCTCAATGAAGCCACTCTACATAGAGGAAGTGCACATGTATTCAGTCTTAACATTAGACCCTCCGGATCACAGAGTAAACGAATGAATGTAATTCATAACATTACGCAGGGTTTTATGACATATTTTCCCTTCTACTCAATCGCAACATCTCACTTAGCGCGTAAAATGGTTTCAGTAAACATAACATAAAAAATATTCCCCCCATGTACAGTAGAGGAAACTAAAATGTTTGGAACACTGTAAACTAATTGTATTGTCATTTCTGTAGTCGCTCGAAGTGGCAAACTATGTATCTTTGTTCAATAAAACGAAATATTAAAACAAACAAACAATAACATTACGTTCAGACAATTCGTTACGTGAAGTGAATGTAATAAAATACACAAGACAGTTACACACACCATTACCAAAACACAATCCCATAAAAATCAAAATATTACATGTCGACTTAAAATTATTATTATTCACCATGATAATTTCTTGCGGGTAGCCAGTAACAAAGGGACACAATTTTTATTCATTTAATTAACTTTGACAAAACTTGTAAAACCTGGCATGAGCAAAGTAAGCTGATTCACAATTTTATTTTGCGTCAAAATATTAAACATCAACTAGTAATGAATTAAGAGTATGCATCGCTTGGTAGAACACCGAATATAGTCATCTCCAGGTATTAAACTGAATTTTGAAAGAGGGACTCAAGTTTCTGAAGAAGTTGTTAACTTTCCTGATGATCCATCGACAGTTCGTAAATGGTCTCATCGTCGGGATGTCGAGCTTGGGACCTTTTTCCTCACCATAGTCCCGTGGTCTGTTCTACCATTCGCACAGCTATCCCAACCTATACAAATAGCCGAGTGATACTACTCCCGTTGCTTCTATCATGGAGCTCGCCCGCAGTCGTACTTCCCTATCCAGCCTGCGTAATACACGCGTCCTACCTGCTAGCCGCCAAGAACGCGTCCATTTGTGAAAAAGCCTCACCCGCCAACAATACTAACTCATTAATTATAATATGCAAAACATAAAAACATTACATATGCGATAAAACAAAATTTGCTGCTGTCATAAGCCGAAGAAAAAGAATCAATTTGAAATATAACAAAGACAGATAAATCTAAAATGGAGTTATCGATAGTAATGTTTTAATAAACAGAATAATATATGTCGTATTACACTAAATACGTGTTCTTACTGACAACCGAATTTAAAAATAAATGAAATTACTTTTTTTTTCTTTTTAAACCATAACCGCATAGAAGAAACAATACTTTTGATACAATTTTTTGCATAACTATACGACAGGACTAAAAGTACATTGTACGTAATAAGTATTTGCTTATAGGAATTAATGCTGCAGAATATACGAATAGATTCAAATGCATAGAATTTAATATATTGTCAAATTTATTTGGAAATATGCATGTAACAAAAGATTGAATTTGAAATATTATCTGTTTTTAACTACAAATATAATTTTATCATATCTCACTTTCATTCAAACTTAAGAGTGTCATTTTCAACAACAAAATAGCCACAACTACACTTAAAAATATTTTAACTTGATACTTATATTGTATGACTTTTGATGAAATTAAATGTTAAGAGGTTCATTAAGTTTGTAAGGAAACATAAATACAACGTTCAAAATAAATAACAAAAATTTTGTGTAGTTAGGAGCTCCGCGTCATGCAAATAAAGGAAAGTTAAACTTTTCAGTATACGGCTGCAATAATTATAGAGGAAAATGTTATTTATTCTTAACTTTTAATTCCCGTTTGGAGAAAATAAATCGAAAAGTACTATACCGAAAGTATAAAGTTGAAGTTCAATATCGCTTGTCAAGTAAGTTCAAGAACAAAATTAAAAAAAAGAAAATTTGTTTTCTTGAATCTACTTTTTTCAGGAAAGTATACATACATACAATATTATTATATTATAAAAATAAATTTTTTTAGTCTTTAAGTATAAATTACTGAAATATTTTTTAGTTAATTAATTTTTTCATGCGAAGAAATATTTAATTGTTAAAATCACGAGAACATAATTTATTATATTTATGTATTCCAAAAGCTTATGTTAAAGATCGACTATATGCTATTCAATTTGCCCAAAAATTTTACTGAAATAGGAGAGCATTACAAAAACACAATTTAACTAATGTAGGTATTATAACAATAAGTTATGTTCATAAACTATATTAATGGGAAACAAATATTTATCATTTAATTATATGCAACTATTTTCCTTTGAGGTAAAAATTGAGGTATATTTAATGTAATAAGTAAATCCTCTCATAAAATTTACTGAAACTAATATTCTTCATTGTCCGTCATATTATGATTCCAAACAGTTTAAATCAACTGAAACATGAAATAAAATAGTAAGGTTAACCATGAGGTGTGGAAGAAATTAGAGATTACTTTGTAAAATGTTTTAAAAATTTCTCATGAAATATTGTGATTATTATGTTCGTACATAATGTAAAAAAAAATTCAATACATGAAATTCAACACATACTTTGTATTGCAAGTTATAAAACATATATTTTAAAAACACATGTGCGTATCTAAGTCGAATTGTTATGTAATACATGAACATTACCGATACAACTTCCCTTACAAATAACTTTCACCCAAAGATAAGGCCGCGGACAAATTAGGTATACACACTGGTCGCACGAGGAGCTGAAATAAGTAATATAAGAAAGCCGGCCGGAGTAATTCTTTTCAAGCCAAAGCTAAAAGTAATGGATGTTGTTTGTCTAAAGTAGGCAGTGAAATGACATACAAGTTTACAGAATAGCCATATAAGATCTTTGACGCTTATTATCCCGTCAGTGGACTGTACGCGAAGAACCAACTGCATCATGGCCCGCCGCCAGTTTTATACTTACGTATGAATACACTTGTAAACGTTGGTTTGTATACTTATGTATGTTGCCGACATCGATAGGTATTCTTTGGCAGCTCGATGTGGATTCATTCGAACACGTTTGCGCTAAACACGACATATTTTTACATGAGAGTGACATCGCGCACTGAAAAAAGTTGCAGGTCTGTAACGCAACAGTGATACAAATATTACATAGTTCGAACATTTTCTGGAGCACGACATTCACTTTGGGTAATGCTAAGCTACTTGATAGGTACCCTTTACCCGCTTTAAAAGTGATAACTTAAAAAAAAAGTGTACATGAAAGCAGACTCAGCCATATGTTTATTGCTGTTGTATTTGTCATAAACCTACCCTACGTTCAATACGGCCTGTAAGTAGAACCATGTTTTTTTTACTTGTGTACAAGCTGTGGTTGTAAAGCGAATTTATATTCTTAGTTAACTAACGTCTATCATAACATATTTGGAATAAGGCTACCTTAATTTTTTTTCTAGATTGCTATATTGTTATATATATAAGTATTACTTAAACGGAAATATCTGGTAATAAAAATAAATGAAAAAAGCATGAAAGGTTAAGGATTATTTTTTTTCAACAACAAATAATTTATGGTTTAACTGCTTTGTGTACTATATAAAAACAGAACAAGCTTTCAAAATTTCAAAATTTCTTTGATTATCCGTTATAGTTATGTTTGGTTTTAACTCATAAATATTTAAGTTGATTGCCAACGTCACGAATGTACAATAATTTATTTCACACCGCTCCGGGTTGCAGGTAAAGTAACAGGCGTGCAATTTGATCAGAAACGCGTTCTACTTATTCAGGCCCTTTAATTGGGCGTGACGGACCATGTGCCAAATATGTAACAATTATAAGTAGGTGAAGTATAAAAAAATAAAGAACTTGAATGCAAAATAATGCATATAACAAAAATAATTTGCAAGGTTCTTTCGTGGATGTTGTAATGTGTGGGCAATATTTACATAATTTTGGTTTTTGGATAAATTAATTGTGGTTTAAATTTTTTTAATAATTTTGTATAATTGCTGTAAAAAATTTATTTCCTGTCCTTATTAATTAATTGAGCTGTAGAAATAAGTTTATCTGAAAATTTACGTCATCTTTATTAAACATTGCTACTAATTATACTTTTTAACTTCAAAATGGTTTTTGAATTTTGTAATTAATAACGTACCATCCATAACTACATATGTGAGCGATCGGTCACTGACCTCATCTTCAATCCTCCTCGTGATTCCTGCGCCAGGAGGAACATTTACATAATTCTGACTAGCTTATTTAATATAGAACTTCCCTAGTTTTTATATTTTTATATATCATCCCATGAACATTTTTAAAACAGTGCAGGCAATCAGATATCTATCTAACCATAAAGCATAGCAAAATGACATTTAGTTTTCAAAATACGATTTTTCTTTTAATTTAAAATACATTTTATATAAAACCTACATTTTTAAGTATCAAAACTTTTGTAAATAATTAATTTGGTTAATACCAGTATAAAATTTTTCCCCGGCATTGTAAGATGTGTAAAATTATTTTGGAAAACTAAAATAATTTTAAAAAATATTGGGTGGTATAATAATTGTTTCTTGAATTTTTATTAAAAATAAAAGGAAAAACAATGAAGTGTATTTTCATGTTAAAAATTAAATATAAATTTTGTCGAATTAGCTAGCGAGACTGTAAAGCCACCAATAAATAGTTTGTAGGACAACTTTCAATGTGTTGATTGATTAGTTTCAATACTTTATTTCGTAATACATGATCTAGTATGGTAAGCTTTAGGATATTTGTAGTTTAAACAAAAGCAATGTTTTAGAAATACACGAATATAGTCACAGAGTAAGTCGAGCACATGGTACTGTGGCGAGGCACACTAAAAGCAATTCTGAGAATTTCTTTCGGTCACGGGATTATATTTTACCGGTGCCGGTTGTGGGTTGTCTCCCTCTCACGCACGCACGCACACACAGGTAGCCTGCCTCCCCTCCGGCCACGTGTTCCTCCACCCGGCTACCTGAGCTGTGTGGCCTGCGAGCTGGCTTCGCCGAGCGGCAGCACGAGACGGTGGAAAACTTTCAGGATTTGCGGAAATTGTGGAAAAGATATCTCAGAATTCAAAGCGATGACTATATGTTTTAAATACATGAATTTCTTCAGAAAAAAATTATCTTTTTTTCTAGACTTGTACTTTTTTTCTGTCATTCTCCTAAGCAGTATAAAATGACCCCAAAGTTGGACAAGTTGGTGATTTTTTATTTCATATTTTGATAGAAAAAAACAAAAATGTAAAAGTATACAGACAATTCGTGTATTATCTTCTCGTGGGTGAAAAATTTTCAGATTCGTAGTGTCGATTAATAAAGTCCCATCATTATTTTAAAAACATAGTGTTCCGCTAACTACTGATGCTACTAGGGAGGCCCCTTAAAGTCAGGGGGAGGGGTCAAGCGGAGAAGAAGAAGGAAGAGGGGCGGGAAAAGGAAATGAGGATACTGAGTAACCTGCCAAAGCGAGCCCTTACCACCACAGACATAAAGACAGCAATTAGGAAATTAAAAATTCCACATTTTAGAAATGTGTTTATGAAGGATAAATTACCCACAAAACCATATCACAACAAGAGCGGTATTATTAATTTAGATACGAGTAAGGGGCCCGGAACGCATTGGGTAGCGTATGCCAAGACCTATCGTACGGCTCGGTATTACGATAGTTTTGGAGACCTGCCGCCCCCTTTAGAAATGCAGCGATACCTAAGAGGCTGCAAAACAACATATAATTACGATAGACAGCAAAAGTTAAACTCATTCAACTGCGGACACTTGTGCATAAAGTTTCTCATATCGGTATATAAGAGAACCGGCTTCGAAAGAACATGTCCATCACGCTAATACTAAGTGGAAACACGTCGGAACTGTGTTCAACACACTTCCCACCGATCGACGTAAGTGACGGGTTATGGCAGCTCGCTCTCGTGGATTTTACCGTGTACAATTCCATCCCGAACGTGGACGAAAACAACCGGATGTTTAGGTACAAGCTGAAGAACGAAGAGATGATGCGAGAAATTAAATTACCTATAGGTTCCTACGAAGTCTTAGACATTGAAACGTATATTAAACAACACCTACCCACAGACGTAATGTTTTCGTTGAAAGGTAATCCAAACACTCTACAATGCGTATTGCACAGCAATGCACAAATCGACTGCACCGGCGACTGTTCCCTAGCCCCGATGCTTGGATTCGAACCGGAAGTCTACGAGGCGAATAAAATTCACGAGTCGACCCAGCCCGTAAACGTGATGCCGGTAAATGTGATTAGAATCACGGCGAATATCATTGGCCACAGCTTCCTTAATGGAAAACCAAACAGTACGATACACGAATTTTCCCCGAACGTTCCTCCAGGATATAAGCTCAGTGATACGCCTCAAACACTCATTTACAGTCCGGTTACCGTGCAACAAATACGAGAGTTGGTTATTAGAGTGGTAGACCAGAACGGTAAATTAATCAACTTTAGAAACGAGGTGATTACACTACGCTTACATTTGAAAAAAGTATGGGGGTAAGATACTTTGGTTTGCATAAAGGAGCGGGGGTGAGCAAGCATAGAGCCAGTACGAAAGCAAACATCAAGCGGTTAACACCTGCCAACGTGAGGTTTCTAGAAAAATTAGGTTTCAAAGTATTTCCAAATGGAATATAGTATACTCGATGTGCAACAATCACCGCAGTTTGACGATGCAGTCTCAAAATGTGAAATGCACACGTACAAACCATACATTGCGGGACCGTACGAGCCAAGCTCCGAGATAGTTATAGCAATACAAAACTCCGACGTGTATACGCACATTGCTAAATCGTTTCTGCGAATTCGCGGTGCATTCACGAAACCAAACGGGCAGAAACCAGACAATGCAAAAATCGTAAACAATGGTATACTACATATGATAAATCGAATATCATTCGAACTTAACGGCGTGACAATCGACGAGGTACGTGAAGTTGGAATTGTGACAACTGTGAAAAACTATTTATCGCGCACGCGTGATGAAAAATCCGTAAATAAGATGGCTGGATGGTGTCCGGACGGCGATTACAGTTTACCACTTACAGCGCAAGGCGAGTTTGAAATATGCGTTCCGTTGAACCAGTTGCTAGGCTTTGCAGAAGACTATAAACAAATATTAATAAATTGTAAACAAACGCTCGTTATAATCACCGCAAACAGTTATATTAACGCTATAATGGACACAAGCGATCAGCCACAGCAAGTGACATTATTATTTCCTTTAACAAATTAACATATAGGTTTCAATTAATTAAAAAAATAGTTTAATAATAAATTTTAAAATCTATTCATTTTTTTATTATAAAAGGACTCTGCTTTTAACCATTAGTTTTTGATAATTTTCAAAAAAAACATAAATTTACAAATAAACATAAATTTAATTATTAAAAATATTAATTCATAACAATATTATTAAAAAAAAAAATTTAATAATTAAATTTATGTTTATTTGTAAATTTATGTTTTTTTTTGAAAATTATCAAAAACTAATGGTTAAAAGCAGAGTCCTTTTATAGTAAAAAAATGAATAGATTTTAAAATTTATTATTAAACTATTTTTTTAATTAATCGAAACCTATATGTTAATTTGTTAAAGGAAATAATAATGTCACTTGCTGTGGCTGATCGCTTGTGTCCATTATAGCGTTAATATAACTGTTTGCGGTGATTATAACGAGCGTTTGTTTACAATTTATTAATATTTGTTTATAGTCTTCTGCAAAGCCTAGCAACTGGTTCAACGGAACGCATATTTCAAACTCGCCTTGCGCTGTAAGTGGTAAACTGTAATCGCCGTCCGGACACCATCCAGCCATCTTATTTACGGATTTTTCATCACGCGTGCGCGATAAATAGTTTTTCACAGTTGTCACAATTCCAACTTCACGTACCTCGTCGATTGTCACGCCGTTAAGTTCGAATGATATTCGATTTATCATATGTAGTATACCATTGTTTACGATTTTTGCATTGTCTGGTTTCTGCCCGTTTGGTTTCGTGAATGCACCGCGAATTCGCAGAAACGATTTAGCAATGTGCGTATACACGTCGGAGTTTTGTATTGCTATAACTATCTCGGAGCTTGGCTCGTACGGTCCCGCAATGTATGGTTTGTACGTGTGCATTTCACATTTTGAGACTGCATCGTCAAACTGCGGTGATTGTTGCACATCGAGTATACTATATTCCATTTGGAAATACTTTGAAACCTAATTTTTCTAGAAACCTCACGTTGGCAGGTGTTAACCGCTTGATGTTTGCTTTCGTACTGGCTCTATGCTTGCTCACCCCCGCTCCTTTATGCAAACCAAAGTATCTTACCCCCATACTTTTTTCAAATGTAAGCATAGTGTAATCACCTCGTTTCTAAAGTTGATTAATTTACCGTTCTGGTCTACCACTCTAATAACCAACTCTCGTATTTGTTGCACGGTAACCGGACTGTAAATGAGTGTTTGAGGCGTATCACTGAGCTTATATCCTGGAGGAACGTTCGGGGAAAATTCGTGTATCGTACTGTTTGGTTTTCCATTAAGGAAGCTGTGGCCAATGATATTCGCCGTGATTCTAATCACATTTACCGGCATCACGTTTACGGGCTGGGTCGACTCGTGAATTTTATTCGCCTCGTAGACTTCCGGTTCGAATCCAAGCATCGGGGCTAGGGAACAGTCGCCGGTGCAGTCGATTTGTGCATTGCTGTGCAATACGCATTGTAGAGTGTTTGGATTACCTTTCAACGAAAACATTACGTCTGTGGGTAAGTGTTGTTTAATATACGTTTCAATGTCTAAGACTTCGTAGGAACCTATAGGTAATTTAATTTCTCGCATCATCTCTTCGTTCTTCAGCTTGTACCTAAACATCCGGTTGTTTTCGTCCACGTTCGGGATGGAATTGTACACGGTAAAATCCACGAGAGCGAGCTGCCATAACCCGTCACTTACGTCGATCGGTGGGAAGTGTGTTGAACACAGTTCCGACGTGTTTTCACTTAGTATTAGCGTGATGGACATGTTCTTTCGAAGCCGGTTCTCTTATATACCGATATGAGAAACTTTATGCACAAGTGTCCGCAGTTGAATGAGTTTAACTTTTGCTGTCTATCGTAATTATATGTTGTTTTGCAGCCTCTTAGGTATCGCTGCATTTCTAAAGGGGGCGGCAGGTCTCCAAAACTATCGTAATACCGAGCCGTACGATAGGTCTTGGCATACGCTACCCAATGCGTTCCGGGCCCCTTACTCGTATCTAAATTAATAATACCGCTCTTGTTGTGATATGGTTTTGTGGGTAATTTATCCTTCATAAACACATTTCTAAAATGTGGAATTTTTAATTTCCTAATTGCTGTCTTTATGTCTGTGGTGGTAAGGGCTCGCTTTGGCAGGTTACTCAGTATCCTCATTTCCTTTTCCCGCCCCTCTTCCTTCTTCTTCTCCGCTTGACCCCTCCCCCTGACTTTAAGGAAGGGATGCAGGTATAGGCCCGAACCGTTTTTTGCAAGCGCCCGCATTTTACTATTGTGCTGTGCGTTGTTCACGGTCTTGGCTATACCCGCCGCTCCGCCAATCAGACTGCCTAGCGCTGCCAGCGCTGGGAAAATGAAAGGTAGTAGCCCACCTTTTTTCGCGCGGTTTTTCTTTGTTGAAACACCGCCGCCAATCTTACGTTTTACTCTCATTATCTTATTGACTCCCCAAGCTGCGATCTTTTCACCGAATTTCGTTGCGGGATTCTTTGCTATTTGTGCGGCTTTGTTCGCTAATATACCGTCGGCTATATGTCTGTCACTTAGGTTATTACTTTTAGAATAGCTAATATCGTGGAGACGACACGCCTCGTCAAGGGAGTTGACTCCTGTATCTCCGCGTGCTAGCCTCTAAGCGAGTTTCGTTCCCGGACCGCAGTAATTATATCCTGGCAGATGTACTTCTACTGGCAGCTTGTTAATAACAGAGTTTATTATTCCTCCACCTCTTTTTACCTTTTTTCGTGTACAACGCATAACACTATACTGATTCGAGTTGGTATAAGTACGCTGTTTTTATAGTTTTCTGTTTAGTTGCGTAATGGAAGTAGTGCCACAGCGCGAGTCGCTGCCTGTGCGGATTACACAGGCTGATGAAGCCAGTGCTCGCGAGTCACGGCATGGTTCTTTATTACCTTCGACAATAAGATGTTTGATTGTCGGTCCGTCCGAATGCGGAAAAACGTGTGTCCTACTTAGTTTACTCGAGGAACCGAACATTCTTCGGTTCGAGAATGTGTATCTATATTCAAAATCGCTGCACCAACCAAAGTATAAACGGCTGGCTACGGTTCTTAGAGCGGTGGAAGGTTTGGGATTTTTCCCGTATACGGAAAATGCTGATGTGGTACCTCCTAGCGAGGCCAGGGCCAATTCAGTGTTTGTGTTTGACGATATAATGTGTGAGAAACAAGGAATCATACAACAGTATTTTTCTATGGGTCGACACGCACATGTTGATTGTTTTTACCTAGGTCAAACTTATGGCAGAATACCTAAACATGTGCTTCGTGATAATGCGAATGTTATCGTGCTTTTCCGCATGGATATGCTTAATTTGCGACATGCCTACGATGATCATGTAAACAGTGATATGGAGTTTCGCGCGTTTAAGGATATGTGCTTCTTGTGTTGGAAAAATGAACATGGTTTTCTTGTTATCGTAAAGGATTATCCTTTACTTAATGGCAGGTATCGTTGTGGTTTTGATCATTTTATTGTTGCGAGTCATTGAAGGATGTCCTACAGCGTATCAAAGATTGGAGGTGGTCCTCTGAAACGTCAGCTTGACTCGTGTATATCTCGCGATCTTGATGGGAATTGCGATTTGGGTGGAAAACGTTTAAAGCGTGTGGGTACGCCAAAGAATGCTGGGGATGGCGCGAGTAAACATTATATCGACTCGGTCGCGAGTGTAATCACTCGCACGGTGACGGAGGAGCTGTTGCGTCGGTTTACCGAGCTCAATTTGTCGTTAGTCAATGTACGGGATGTGCAGGTTGGTATTATCGAGTTTTTACGTAATATGGAGGTGAAGGAGCAGCGGTCTGTGGACCAAATCAATTCTCGTCTGTCGGTACTGTCAACAAAGTTGGGTGATATGTATGTTACTTTGTTGGAGAATAAACTCGATCTATTTGAGAATGCGATTAAAGAAAAGGTAAACGGTATCTTGGCGGAACGGATATTGAAACTTACCGCTAGTGGTGCTGACATTTCGCAACGTGTTTCTCAATTGGCTCGTACTATTGGTGTTGTTAAGAATGGTGTTGATGGATTGGTTTCTGCATCGACTGCGAGGACTGTTGCTAAGCGGCCCACACCTCAGAGACCGCCTCCTAAAACTTAGACATTTTGTATATAAAAAGGCTTTATGCTGTATGGTTATCTTCAGTCATGTCTGCCGAGGCAAACGCTTTAGATCATGTCATACGGTACATACGTGCTAAATATATTTTGGCTAAGCGAGCGCGAATGGAGAGGGATGCGATTAATCAGGAAATGTTCAAGTCTGTAAATTCGCGTTTGGATAGTCTTGGACAGTCGTTTGTGCAGTCTATCCCGCAACGTGATATTGTTCCGAAACAAGAGTCTTCAGAGGTGAAGCCGAAACCGGTAATGAGTGATGGTTATGATTCTGACACTAGTATACGTCGCAATGTTATGAATGATTCATTGGGTGAATTACAGTCTTACTTACGGAGCTACAACCTTCGCTCGGGTGATGGGACCTACGGTCTCTATAAACTCAACAACCATTGGTTCTTAGGGGATACGGAAGTATTTTTTCACGATTATAATTTAATTCGCGTCAACGAAGAATTGATACAGCCTGCTCCCAGCTTATTCGAATTATTGTTCCGCCGAGTGCCGCACACCTACTCCGATTCTGCCTTAAAACAATACGGACATTTACTAGATATTACAAATGCTTATTATAAAAAAAATGATCCTACGACAAAACGATATAAAAGCGAAACGCATGCAAAGTTTGATATCATTAAAGGATTGTTTCCGACTATTGACTCATCTCAGCAAGGAAGTGGCTTGTTACAAAAAACATTGGATTTGCAACGCACAAAGCAATTTATATATTTGGACAACCCGAACCAACTTATTGCTCGCCTCAGATTACTAATGGCCTCGCAAGTTGCTGGCCATACCGGACATAAAAATGAGGTGATATCTATTCTTGAAGAGTTGAAGGAAGCTGGATATATCGTAAAATGAGTGTCGCACAACGTGGGATTTCTAATGAACTGCATCGCGGAGTTCGCAGAATTTTTCCTCGTAGACCTGTGTTGACATATGGGCTTCGCGATTTATTACAGATTGATTTGGTGGAGATGATTCCGTACAGCAGGATAAATAGCGGTTTCAAGTACATTCTTACTGCTATAGATGTCTATAGCAAACGTGCTTATGCGTTTCCAGTTAAACGAAAGACAGGAATATTAGTCACCGCGGCCATGAAGAATATTTTAAATGAGGCGGGAAGTTTTAAGAATATTCAAAGCGACGCTGGAGCGGAATTTTACAATAAACATTTTCAAGCCTTAATGCAAAAGTACGCAATTAATCATTACTCTAGTTATAGCGAAGTCAAGGCATCTGTTGTAGAACGTTTTAATAGGACTTTAAAGGATATGCTTTACCGTGAGTTCTCGGCGCAAGGAAATTATAAGTGGCTTACACTTTTACCGAAATTACTTTCTGTCTACAATAATAGGTTCCACCGCACTATAGGCATGGCTCCGAATGCTGTGAGGGATAACTCTTTGCTACAAACCGTTTACAGATATGTTAAGAAAATAGATTCTAGACGGTTAAAGGCTCGCGTGGGTTCGTACGTACGTATATCAAAACGCAAGACAGTGTTTGAGAAGGGATTCAAACCGAGGTGGTCGCACTAAGTTTTCAGAGTGGTCAGAGTTATGAATAATTTTCCACGTGTGTTTCATTTGAGTGATTTGGACGGTAATGAAATTAAAGGCGGATTTTATGGTCCTGAGATTCAGGTAACTGCGTACCCCGATACTTATTTAGTGAATAAAATTCATAAAAAGTGTTGCGAACGTTTCCTAGTGTCGTGGAAAGGTTTTCCCGTTTCCGTAAAGACTTGGATTAATTACCGTGACATTAGCTGGTAGGTTTGTGGGTCTTTCCCCTCCGGCTTTGTTTTTCGGCCTCGCCGCCGGTGTTCGGCATAACAACTTGCTTCCTGGGGCGTTCGCGGACGAGACCGGTAGTGACGCTTTCACTTTCCCCTCCGGACACGCGCCGCATCGGTCAACACTTTTACTAGCGGCGTTTTGTCAACAGGTTCCCCGCAGACGCGGCGCGGCCACCGGTGTGAGAACATGCTTCCCTACACACCATTTATTTTGTTACATGTCGCCGGGGTGGGTGGGGGGTGTGTTCCGGTGAGTTTTTATTTTAAGTATGCTTATTGGTACATGTCGCTGAGCGCTATTTGGAGGGATAAAACTGTTTTTAACTTTGCCTACTTTTTTTAACTATGCCTATATAGTTTATTTCTGGCATTCGTGCCGCGGCTATTTACTTAATGCTACGTGTTAACTGCAGGGGTCCCTTAATACGTTCCTGGTCGCACGAGCGAGGCTTCCAGCATGGCGTTTGTAATGCTTAACACATTGGCCTGTAAAAATATTATTAAATTTAAATATGCTTAATATTATAAAGATTTAAATATGCTTATTTTCTTTATTTATTTAACTCGACGTGATAGTAACTATGCTTAACATATTTCTATTCTTATTACTTAACACATTTTTTTTAAAACCTTATTATGCTTCTAATATAATGTGGGGATTATAATTGCGCAGTTAACGAGTGACGCTCCAGCGGGCAACATCTTGCTCTCTCTGCGCGGGAATTTTGAGGTTATGTTTTTAGTCATAGCTAATATGGCGGGTGGGGTTTTTAAGCGTACTGAAACATGGCGGGTTGTTTTCTTCGAAATTTCATAAACATGGCGGTATTTTTTAAAATTTAACTATGGCCATTAAGCATACTCGGAGTGGAGGGTTTTAGTCATAGCTACTATAGGGGTGGGGGTTTTATAGACATAGCTAGAATGACATTTTCGAAATTTAAGCATAGCTAGTATGGCGGGGCCTTTAAGCATAGCTTCTTTTAAGCATTTTTTTTAAAGACATGACGGGTGCTTTTCGAAATTTAAAGACATAGCTTCTTTAAAGTATATGTTCGTTATTTAATTCCCCATACCTCATATGGTCCCGTGGTCTAGTGGTCAAGACGTCCGTCTCCTAACCACGTTGTTGGTGCGTCCCCGGGATCGAATCCACCCAGTGCCCAGGTTTTTTTGTATACAATTCCCGCCTTCGGAGCGACGGTGGCGCGCTCCGGTAACTAAAGGCTGAACTAAGTTGGCGGCCTACCGGCGCGCCCTGGTAACCAATATCAACAACTATGGCGGCCCCCACGTGACAAGATGGCGGCGCCCATGAAACAAGATGGCGGCGCCCATGGGGGTACTGGCCCTGTGTTTACATTTCTATGTTTACATTGAGCCAGTAATGTCTTGCTACTCCTACTCTTATATACTATTGTCATAAATTTAATTTTAAAATTATTTTTTACTTTTTAGTTTGATAATCTTTAAAAGCATGTTTCTTTAGTTTTTTAAACCCTGTTTATTCTATTAACATGTGAATAGTTTACCTCCGTAAACCTTGTTCGTTACACCAAACGTGCTGTTAAGTCCTACATGATAATTTATTGTAACCCTCCACGAAAATCCATGCCCTTAATTAATTTTGTATGGTAAGAAATACAAACCTTATTGGCCCTATGAAAACTCTTAGTGTTTGGTTTTAAATAGACCACGCAGCAAGGATAAAATATAAAAATAATACGTTACTAACGGGATAACACATGTCAATAACTATCATATTATACCTATTCGTTGCTTAGTATTGTTATACATTTAAATAGCAAGTAATTATAAATTGTTTTTTTTTTGACGTGACAACGTCTAATAAATCGATGAACGCAGGCTGCACGCACGGAAAAGTGTCCCGTTACGCACATTGTCCCGTTACGCTGTGTCCCGTTATGCTCATTGTAAGCTTGCGCCGCATTTATCTATCTTCCACTCGATTGGCCTATGAATCTACTATTATATTAAATAGGTTAAGGCGGGCTTTTCAAAAGTAGCTTTTAAATTTAGTACCTACTTTAACTAAACTATTTTTTATTATTAATTTTTTTGTTATTTTTCCATTTTTCCATTCTTCCAAAATAAAGAGCAATAATCAAAAAGGAACATAAAAGATAATTTAAAAAATATTTCGAAATTTTAATATCAAGTTGAACCGCCTAACCGACGTGCAAGGGAATAAACTATTTTATGGAGCCAATTGAACATTCCAATTAAACGATAACTTTCATTCAAAAAGTTATAGTTAAAATAATCTGTTCGTTAAAGTAATAAACATATTTGAATTAATTAGTGCAAATAATATTTATATTTATCAATTAAATTGTAGATTTCATTTCAATCCTTCTTTGTATCCATACAAAATAGTGATAATTCAATAAAAATGATTCAATTTTATACATAAAAGTATGCAATCATTTCATCAATGTTTTGTTATGACGCAACGTTAAACTATCGTCCGTAAACAGACTTTACAGACAAACAATTTTTTTGTCTTCACTTCAGATATTTTTTGAAATTATACATACTGGAAACATGATCTCGTATAAAATCCTGCCGCATATTCAATGTGACGTCTATGTCGGATCCATAAAGTTATAACTTGAAAGCTCATTTGTGATTCCGTTTTCCCATTCAAAACATATTTTAGTCAAGTTAAAAATAAAAGCTTAATTATTTATTTATACTACGAAAAGACTACCTAATATTTTTTATATAGTTAGATGTTTAATTTTTGAACTTTGTATTTTGAGATGTTTCTGTTGACAAGTTCTAACAAAATAAGTTTATTGCAATTTTATAGAGGAAAGTGATTAAATTATCTTATTTGTGTTCATTAAACTCAAGTATACAAAATTGAATAGGTAGACGTAACATATCTGCAGCAATTCCTTAACCAAATATTCGGAACTACGGAACTTCGCCATTTAGGTCGCGTTAAACGCACATCGTGCCCGCTTGCTGCGACCGGAGCACCGCCGCAGGACGGTACATACTCCGATGCTTAGGCCTTCAACTCATGTACTATACTCTTTATAGTTATTCTGTCTTAAAGCCGAATGAGTAAGCACAATTTTTATAAAGATGATTTTCACGTAAGGCTTTTGATTTGTATGTAAACCATACTTTTATTTCAGTGACTGATTCAAAAAACATAATCAAGATCTTTATCGACTTTTGTTTCACTTTTATTGTTTAACATTGATTATATATATATAACATGTTTTTTTGTCGAATAGCGTTTCTATGTAGAGTCTACGTTTAAACCTGCGTAAATGGGAAGCATTTTAATGGACTGCTGTAAATCACTTTCTTCTAGGACTTAACTGCACGTTATCGGCGATACGCGCAAGATATACATCGGTAAACGTCCCGTATGTCATCTAACATAGTTGACTCTACCACTGTGCAAAAATTCAGCTCCGAAAGACTTTTTCACAGGTTTGTCCCTGTTTTGGTGTTTGTTTCCTGGACTCTCTTCGGTGGCTCAGATGAGTTGCCGGTGCTGGTGTTGATAAAACGCCATCTGGCTCGGTTGGGGGGAGGGGTAGTAATAAGCAAGGCGCGCCGGGAGGCACGTATCGCTCCGTGGCCAAACGCGCCGGTGCCGCGTGTCTGCGGTCAGCGGCCCCTTCTTGCGATCCCTCCCAGGTACTTCAGCCTCCTCGGGGGGTTGTAAGCTTGGGGGCGCGCCGCCTAAGCCGCTCTAAGTAGCCCAGGAAACAAAGGTTTCAACCTGTGAAAAATTTGTCCAAAGCTGAATTTTTGCACAGTGGTAGAGTCGACTATGCTTAATAACATACCGAAAGTTTACCGCTGTAGACCTTGTGCGTATCACTGAAAATTTGCAGTTAAGTCCTAGATGACAGCGACTTGCAGCAGTTCATTTAAATGCTTCCCATTTTCGCACTTTTTACCGTAGACTCTCGATAGCTATATGAAAATAATCTTAAAGCACTACTACTCACATTTATAATGGATAAAGTTCTAAAAGTTAATATTAAAGGCAAGAAAAAAACTGTTAAATTAATGAAATAAGTTTTTTACATCAGTCAAGGCAATAAAAAGACAATTCACTTAAAAATAAAGCGCCTTACGCAAATATTTCTTGTACAAAAGTTGTTGTATAGTTCTTAAGCTTTACAGTGACATATCTCTCAAAAGTCTATCTTAATTTATAGGATCACTAGAGACTCCCGAGCTTATCAATGTCGTCTACGCACTGCGACAGAGCCACACCCGCAAGCGCTGTGGCCACTCTCACTCCCACGAAATCGAAGATTTTTAATCTTTGTAAAATTTGCTCCTAACTGAAATTTAAAATAGTGGTAACATTCAAGTTTTCTAGCAACATTTGAAATGTTAACCTCCGCAAACATTGCGCGGAACACCGAAAACGAGAAGTTAAGTCCTAAATAATACTTTATTGACCACTCAACAATATGGTACTATAACGTAATTACTATAGTATACTTTCAGAATAGCAAACCAAAACTTACTGAAAACATTATTCTCAATGGTTAAATTTAAAAATCTTTCACTACGTTTGATTAAATATGATATTTATTCAATAATATTAGAAGAGAGGTGTTCTGAAAAAAAGGGCACAAATGAAAATACGTATTACAAAAACACGTAGAGCCCGAAGTGAAAACATTTAATAAAAGTAGTTGCAAAGTTCTTAAACTTTAAATTGGTATATTTTTTTAATGTCTCATACAATTAGTCTGACCGCTAAAGCGATCCGAGCCGCGTAGTGTATACTACTGCGAGGTTGTCGAAGTAGGCTCGGGTCGGGACGAATTTCGCTGTAAAGAAACAAAGGTTTTTAATACATGGAAAATTATCCCAAAGAAGAAACTTTGTACAGTTGTATAATGAACGTTTCTTAGTAACATATCAAAAGTTTACCGATGCAAACCTTGTGCGTCACGCCAAAAACGAGCAGTTAAGCCCAAAATGTCAATTTTTGCAACGATCCACAATAATGGATATTGCAAATGCAGTTTATGGAGTAGACTGACAGTATGGAACCCAAAATAATTTAGAAACATTTCCTTATCTGAGGATAGTGATAAAAAGTACACAGTTTTAACATCTTTCTATAAAATATACAATTTAAATCATTAAAGTTTACGAATTCACTTTCATTCAATTTTTAGGAAATATAAATACATTTTACATAAACTTAAAGAGCCCAAAATGGAAATCGCTTAGAGTAAACGTTGTTGCATATTTATTCATCTTTAAATTGGTATATTTTTTAAGTATCTCATACAATTGGTCTGACGGCTGAAGCGATCCGAGCCGGGTAGTGTATACTACTGCGATGTTGTCGAAGTAGGCTCGGGTCGGGACGAATTTCGCTGTAAAGAAACAAAGGTTTTTAATACATGGAAAATTATCCCAAAGAAGAAACTTTGTACAGTTGTATAATGAACGTTTCTTAGTAACATATCAAAAATTTACCGATGCAAACCTTGTGCGTCACGCCAAAAACGAGCAGTTAAGCCCAAAATGTCAATTATTTGCAACGATCCACAATAATGGATATTGCAAATGCAGTTTATAGAGTAGACTGACAGTATGGAACCCAAAATAATTTAGAAACATTGCCATATCTGAGGATAGTAATAAAAAGTACACAGTTTTAACATCTTTATATAAAATAGACAATTTAAATCATTAATGTTCAGAAATTCATTTTCATTCAATTTTACGCAAAAGTTAATACATCTTACATAAATATAAAGAGCCCTACGTGAAAATCGCTTTCAATAAACGTTGTTGCATATTTATTCTTCTTTAAATTGGTATATTTGTTAAGGGTCTCATACACTTTGTTTGACCCCTGAAGCTATCCGAGCCGTGTAGTGTGTATTACTGTGAGGTTCCCGAAGTCGGCTTGGGGTCGGGACGAATTTCGCTGTTAAGAAACATGGAAATTTATCCCAATGCAGAAACTTTGTACAGTTGTAGAATAAACGTTTCTTAGTAACATATCAAAAGTTTACCGATGATCCCTTGTGATCACACCAATAACGAGCAGTTAAGTCCTAAATGCTAACCGAGAAATGACCGAACGTCCCGGAAAGTTGTGATATTTGACGATATTGCGCGAGTAGCACACCCGTACGTGACTACAGAGAATGGATAGTTTCCTTAACCGTTAGGATTTCTGGTACGAACACCCTCTTACAGGTAGGGTCATAAAATACGGTCAAACTCTTGCAAAAAAATCCACCACCGCTCTTTGCCACTAGCAATCCAACGACGTCAGCTAGGCGCAGCACTCAAATACATTAACTTATTTTAAAAAAACTGAATATGTAATGCTACCTATACGTTTTACAACACAACTCGTGTTTTATTTATTTTCTGAAAAAAAAAACTATTATTATAGGAATTATGTTTTTAAGTGAAAAAAAAACTCAGAAAGAGTACATTTACGATGCATCGTGTTATTCAATTTTTATGTAGTAAACTGATTTTAAAGAAGTAAATATATAATTTTTCATTTTGTCGAATACAGGCTACATTAAAATTTATGCATTGTTCTGATTGAAAATAAAACGATGTATCAGAAACAAAAAAATTTGTTTTTGCTAAAAAAATAATTTTTAATAATAAAATTTTTGAAACAGAATAAATCCATGCAGATATAAAACCAGAGGTCCTCTAGAGTTTTTCATTTACAAGTTCCAAGCAGAAATCGTTTAATGTTAATTTTATTGTATCAAAAAACATTCATATAAGAAAAAAAATGCATATCTCATTACATGTAACATACACCCTCTCATATAAATTAGCTATGTTTTAAGTAATCCCTAAATAAGACCCAGTTGAATGAGTGTCGCAGTACGCAGTGTGTCGCAATGCCGCGCTGGAACGGCGGTGGCCGTGAGAGATCAGTGCGGCCGCAGTACACTGCAACGCTCGGGCCGCTTTAATGAGCCAACTAATTACGTTAAACTCTTTATAAATATACTGTTTTAAAGCTAAAGGTATAACCAAAAACATTTATTTGGACATTTTTCTCATTGGACTCTTCAAATTGGTGTAAATAGTATTTTTATCTGAGTGGCAAAGATAAAAAATAATATGTCATGAATTAATCGCTTAATATAACATCTTTAATATTAACTGTAGCGGCCGTGGTCGCTGCTGCCTGCAGCGATGACCGGAGCCCTCCGGCTTCACGGGTTCCCTGCGGGCGAGCGGACAGCTGGCAGGATGCGCGCCCCCCCCCCCCCCCCCCCCAGGAGTACCCTTAGGCCGGCAGGCCACCCTTGCCCTGGGGGGTCTGGCACGCAGCGAGAGGAAGACCCGAGAGGCGGGCCAGTCCGGCTCGGAACACAGCCACGCGCACAGGGTTGGTCATAGCATTTTGTACGCGTTCTCGCTGCCGCCAATAAAGGACGCCTCCAACTATACTGTGTTTCATTGAAATGCGATCCTACTCGTCCCGATCACAGTCCGTAGCCACGAGGCTTCAGTGGTGACCCCGACGTGATCTCCAGGCGGGTTCGGGTCGCGTTTTGCGCGGAGGCGCCTGAGCGACAGCGCACACGCGCTACGCGCCCGCGACCGCGAGTAGTACGACCGCGGAGCTACCGCGCCGCCTCGCGCGTTCGCGCCAACACACGCGGCGCGAGACCTCCCACACGTGAGTAGTGCGACTCGGGCGGTTCGGGACCACCGCGGAAACCTAGTGCGACCGCGGAGCTACCGCGCCACCTCGCGCGACCGCGGAGCTACCGCGCCACCTCGCGCGTTCGCCCCAACACACGCGGCGCGAGACCTCCCTCACGTGAGTAGTGCGACTTGGGCGGTTCGGGACCACCGCGGAAACCATGCCAGACCCAGACACAGTACCTCCTTCTGCGGCGGTGGATCGGGTGGCGGTTCGCATCCCGCCATTCTGGTCCGCAGATCCCGAGATGTGGTTCGCGCAAGTCGAAAACCATTTCGCGATTGCAGGAATAACCGCAGACAGTACGAAATTTCATTACGTGGCGGGCAACCTGGACTCCCGTTATGCTACCGAGGTGCGCGACATCCTCACGCAACCGCCAGCCACGGGCAAATATAAGAAACTGAGAATGGAGCTGGTCAAGAGGCTAAGTGCTTCGCAAGCGAGGAAAACCAAGCAGCTGCTGGAGACCGAAGAGATGGGCGATCGGCGTCCATCCCAGTTCCTCCGACACCTCCGTGGCCTGGCAGGGACAGCTATCCCAGATGACCTCCTGCGATCCTTATGGCTGGGTCGGCTCCCATCGCCTACCCAAGCGATTCTGGCCACGCAGACTAACGCATCATTGGATGCGTTGGCCGGCCTGGCCGATGCCATTGCAGATACCAACCCCCAGCCGCAGGCAGCTGTAGTGTCCTCCATGGAGGCGATGGTGGACAAGATGGCGGCCCTGATGTCCGCGAAGATCGGGGAAATGGCCGCGATATTGCGGCAAGAGATCACAGCAGTTGCCACCAGCAGTGCGCAGCGCAGGAGTCGCTCGGACAGCTCGCCGCCCGCGGGATACCGCTCCCGCTCCTGCAGTAAGGGGCCCGCCAGGAGCCTGCTGGTACCATCGCCGTTTCGGGGACGCAGCCCACAGGTGCACCACGCCCTGTACGTACCAGACGGGAAACGACAAGGGGATGCGTTGATGGCGGCCGGCAACCCTTCCCTGCCTACCGGCCGCCGCCTGTTCATCACAGAGCGGGTTACCAAGGTACAGTACCTCATCGATACTGGCTCCGATATCTGTGTCTACCCGCGTACCCTCATGCCAGGCAGGCGCCCTCAGTCCGACTACTCCCTGGTGGCCGCCAACGGCTCGCAGATCGCAACCTACGGCTTTGTCACACTCATCCTCAACTTAGGACTTCGAAGGGACTTGGTCTGGCGGTTTGTGGTGGCCGAAGTAACTAAGCCCATCCTTGGGGCAGATTTTCTCTACCACTTTGGCTTGCTAGTTGATATCCGGAATCGACACCTAGTGGACAGCACTACTTCTCTCACCTCGGTTTGTACCATTACCACAAGTCAAGTCTGTAGTGTCAAAACGCCTGCACCCCCTCCGCCGTACCCCGAGCTACTACACAAGTTCGCCAGCCTCACACAGCCTGCAGGCTTCCCCCAGCCAGTGCAGCACTCCACCGTGCACCATATCAACACCACGCCAGGACAGCCGGTGCACAGCAGACCGCGTCGCTTGGCTCCAGACCGGTTGCGCGTGGCCAGGGGGGAATTCGAGGCTATGATCAAGCAGGGCACAGCCCGACCATCTGACAGCCCTTGGTCTTCTCCCCTCCACATGGTGCCCAAGAGAGGAGAAGAGTGGCGACCTTGTGGGGACTACAGACTGCTGAACGCCTGCACCATCCCGGACAGGTACCCCATCCCGCACATTCAGGACTTCTCGCACTCATTGCATGGCAAGACCATCTTCTCCACCATCGATTTAGTCCGAGCGTACAGTCAGATCCCAGTCGCCACGGTGGACATCCCCAAAACTGCCATAACCACTCCATTCGGATTGTTTGAATTCCCGTTCATGTCTTTTGGCCTCCGCAATGCTGCACAAACTTTCCAGCGGTTCATGGATGAGGTCCTCCGAGGCCTCGACTTTTGTGTGTCGTACCTGGATGACATTTTGGTGGCTTCCCAGGACGAGACTGAGCATTTGCAGCATCTGACTGAGCTCTTTGACCGCCTCACGAACTATGGGCTTCTCATCAACCCTAGCAAGTGCGTCTTTGGCAAGTCCTGCGTCACATTTTTGGGACACACCATCACAGCCAACGGCTCCCAACCTCTGCAAGAGAAAGTCCGCGCTATCCTGGACTTCCCCAAGCCTACCACAGCAAAGCAGCTGCGCCAGTTCACTGGCATGGTGAACTTCTATCGACGGTTCATTCCTAGGGCTGCGGCAGCACAGGCCCCCCTGCATGAGCTCTTACGAGGGGCAGCCAAAGGCAAAGATACCATCGTCTGGACGGCCGCAAGCAGCACGGCGTTCGAAGATTGTAAGGCCAGGCTCGCCTCGGCGACCCTGCTGGCCCACCCTATCCCCGACGCCCCCCTGGCACTCGTGACGGACGCTTCGGACTTTGCAGTAGGAGCGGTACTCCAGCAACAGGTACGCAACCACTGGCAACCCTTGGCGTTCTTCTCTGCGAATATGGATCCGGCACAGCAGAAGTATGGAGCCTATGACAAGGAGCTCCTCGCCATCTACCTAGCTGTTCGGCAATTTCGCCATATGGTCGAGGGCAGGGATTTTGCCATCCTTACGGACCATAAGCCTCTAGTATTCGCCTTCGCCCAAAACTCTGACAAGTGCTCTCCACGCCGAGCCAGGCACCTCGACTTCATTGGACAATTCACGACAGACATTCGCCATATTCCCGGCTCGGCCAATACCGTGGTGGACCCCTTGTCCCGGGTGGAATCGGTCACAGCTCCGGTCGACTATCATGCTCTGGCGCAGGCTCAAGCAGCGGATGAGGAGTTGCGGCAGTTCCTGCAGTGCGACTCCAGCCTGCGGCTGACGAAGGTCAAGATCCCGGACTCGCCACTGGAAGTCTACTGCGATGTGTCCACACCGACAGCTCGGCCTTTCCTGACCCCACAATTCCGCCAAGCAGCATTTGACATGGTGCACCGGCTGGCGCACCCGGGCATTAAGTCCACAGGGAAGTTGATCTCACAACAGTTCGTCTGGCCATCCATGCAAGCAGATTGTCGACTGTGGGCCCGATCTTGCATACCGTGCCAGCGGTCGAAGATCGCACGGCACACCTCCTCGCCGGTAGGATCTTTCATACCTCCTTCCTCCAGGTTCGACCATGTCCATCTAGACCTGGTCGGCCCTCTCCCATGTTCCCGAGGCTTCCGCTACTGCCTCACCATGGTTGACCGCTTCTCCCGCTGGCCAGAGGCCGTGCCTGTCGAGAACATCGAGGCAGCTACAGTCGCCAGAGACTTCTACACCACATGGGTGGCACGTTTTGGCACCCTCCTGAGAGCTACCACCGATCAAGGCCGACAATTTACGTCCTCCCTGTTCGCGGCCCTCGCTGCCTTGGTGGGCATGACTCACCTCCAGACCACCGCCTACCACCCGGCCTCCAACGGGATGGTGGAGAGGTTGCACCATTCGCTCAAGGCAGCCATCCGGTGCCATGCTACCGAGCACTGGGTAGATGTCCTACCTACTGTCTTGCTCGGCATTCGAGCCGCCTGGCGGGACGACCTTCGTGCCTCCGCTGCGGAATCGGTCTACGGCCAGCCCCTGCGCCTACCGGGGGAATTTCTCGGAGAACATCCGGACGCCCCTCGGTTCGATGCCCTCGGCCTGGTGACGGACCTCTGCCTGCACTTCCGAGACCTGCGGCCAGTTAACGGCTCGCGGCATGGTGGGACAAGGCCGTTTGTCTCCAGGGACCTTCCGATGGCCACTGAGGTCTTCGTCCGCTGCGAGGGGCAAAAGGGGTCCCTACACGCGCCCTACGAGGGCCCCTTCCCGGTACTCGGCAGAACACCGAAAACTGCAACTCTCCTGATGCATGGCCGGCGCACCACGGTCTCCATCGATCGACTCAAGCCTGCCTACATCTTGGCCGACCAGGAGCCACCAGCCACAGTCGCCCCCCCTCCTGTGGGGGAAACACCTCCCCAGCAACATCAGGGGCCCACCACGACTGCCCCTGCGCCTCCCGTGACGCGGGCCGGGCGTCGTGTACGCTTCCCCGACCGCCTGCAGGGCGGTTTTTCGTGATGTGGCACATCACTGGCACGGGGGTGCTGTAGCGGCCGTGGTCGCTGCTGCCTGCAGCGATGACCGGAGCCCTCCGGCTTCACGGGTACCCTGCGGGCGAGCGGACAGCTGGCAGGATGCGCGCCCCCCTCCCCCAGGAGTACCGTTAGGCCGGCAGGCCACCCCCGCCCTGGGGGGTCTGGCACGCAGCGAGAGGAAGACCCGAGAGGCGGGCCAGTCCGGCTCGGAACACAGCCACGCACACAGGGTTGGTCATAGCATTTTGTACGCGTTCTCGCTGCCGCCAATAAAGGACGCCTCCAACTATACTGTGTTTCATTGAAATGCGATCCTACTCGTCCCGATCACAGTCCGTAGCCACGAGGCTACATTAACAATTTAAACTTTTTACAACATTAATGGCTGTATTAGAGTCTCAAGATTATTTTGGTAGTTTTATGGACAGTCTAAATTAAAAACTGTACAAATGGGTAGCATTTTAATGGACTGATGTAAGTCGCTGTCATATAGGACTTAAATGCAAATTTTCGGTGATACGCACAAGGTCTACAGCGGTAAACTTTCGGTATGTTTTTAAGCATCGTCAAATCTACAACTGTGCAAAAATTTAGCTTTGGACAAATTTTTCACAGGTTTGTGCCTTTTTAAGTCTTGGTTTCCTGGACTAAAGCCTCCCTCCCATCCCCCCCCCCCCTCCCGCATTCTGACAGGCGGCACTTGTAAATCGAGCCTGTGGGTTGACATTGGACCGAGACCCGATCCCCTCGGCACTGCAGGTCGAGCAAGGGTCTATTTTGCCAATCGTGGTTTTTCACTGCTAACAGCATAACATCCGGTTCCAGCCTTCTGGAATGAACCTGATGCGCCAATTCTTGTGATGGGTGAACTTAACATCACGACCAGATATTAATTCTGTTACCGTTTTTATTTATAGTTCAGGACCTTCGTTTTTTTTTACTACGCATAACTATGTTACCGAACATTGCAAGTGACAGGAATTCGTTTCGGCCCCCAAAGCCTATGACCAACTCTGTGTTGGTTGTCTTAGAGTGTAGAGCGTCCAAAACGTATACATAGTGGCGAAAAAAAAAAACCTTCATATAATGCTGTTAATACAAATACATAGTATTAAATTATGAATGCCAAGAACCAATTTAAATTCTGCAACTCTACCATGTCGATGAAGCGCGATATTGCAATACGAATCAGACTTATATATATGATTTTATAATTCATTTTCCCTGTTCATTCATTCCTCTGTATATCTAATTCTGAAGTCCACGCACACGAAGTCGCGAGGAAAAGCAATTTATAAAACCCGGTATTATTTAATCTATACCGAAAATTTTACCACGGCTTACGCATGAACGACTTAAGGTTTTGTAACGAATTAAAATTTCTTGTACACTTGACAAATTGCTGAGACCGATCCTTTAGTAACAATGTTTGGAATAAATTACATACTTTTCTTACAATGGTAAAATATTAGCAATACTCTGAAACTGCGCAGGCAAAGCCGCGGGTTATTAGCTAAGTGGCTACCCAATCACGTATAACCCGCAAAAGAATGTGACTTTATTATTGAACAAGGAGCACTCTGAACCGTTTTGTTTTGGTTAAACTATAGATGGAGCCAAAAATAATGACGCGGGTTTATTGGGTAGTACAGTATACACGAGGAAAATAAGTGGTTACCCAATCGTGTTTAACCAACACATGGATGTTAAATGTTTGTTACTCAATGAAGCAAAAACTGTTGAACGGATTTTGATGAAATTCAACACACAGATAATGCAAATATGTAAGAAGGTACATTTTCCCCTTCACTGCTTACGACGGTTAAAAAATTTGCTTCCACTTAGTATTAAAACCATGCTTGTTCAAACATTAATTATGTCTCACTTTGATTACTGCGATGTCCTCTTTACTGATCTAACTGATAAACTAGCTAAGCGACTACAGAAGCTCCAAAACTGTTGCGTAACATACATTTTTAACCTTAAATTACATGATTATCTAACCCAGTACTATCAGCAGCTAAAATGGCTCACTCTCGCACAAAGACGCAAAATGCACAAACTTATCCTTTGCTTATAAGGTGCTGCAGCAGGTATCACATAATTATATGTCAGCCAGTATTAATTACCTACATAGTTATCATAGCCATTACACGCGATCCACTCGCAACCCAATACTATCTATCCCAGTGCACTCATCCAAATGTCTGTCGGGATCTTTTGCAACCGTGAGTAGCAGGCTCTGGAATAAATTAGACCAAGCGACAAGGCAAACAAAAAATCTAGCTTCCTTTAAGTACAGGCTGAAAAAAACATCTTTGTAACAACTGCTTACCATGACCACTTCGCCGCTGCTTGATTCTGTGTGTGAATGTGCGAGTGACTGATTTTAATGTAGTAGCACCTATTTTTTTTTTCTTTCCGGTTTTGATACTATTTGCTGTATGTTTAATTACTTTCCTTTTTATGTATGTCTATGCTTAGTTTTTAATTACTTAAAATTAGTTATGGTTGAATCTTTTGTAATAGATAATATTTGATCATTAAGCTAAAATTTTAATTTGTTCTTTTAATATTTAGTCAACATCAGCTTATATCATGCTTAATTTTTAATATTCAACTCTTTGATGTAATTGCAGAAAAGTGGTTAAGTGTAAGAAAATAAATAAATAAATAAATAAATAAATACATAAATAACATGGATAAATACATGAGACTTCTAATCCCCAACTTAACGACTTATAAATCCATGTAAGATATAGCTTCTACCCTCGATTTCAGAATTGGGTTTAGAGAGAAATGAAAAATGTGTCAGTAGAAAATAAATTAATGGGATAAAAAATTTCACCCGTAGGTATTTAATATGGTATAATAGCAAAAAAATATATATAATTTTTTTTAGACGCACATATTTCAAGTTAATATAAAAAAATATACAACATTGTATGATATATTATCTTCTGCCCGTACGTGTAAATTATCCACCCCCCCCCCCCCCCCAACTTTAGACATTTTGCTTAGTATTTCGGATTTTGTTGTTGGTTTTGTGATTAGTTTGTGTTCGTTATTGAATGTTTATTATATGTGCATAATAATATATCTATATCTATATATATACTATGAAAGCGAAAGTTTGGATGTTGGTTACCCAATCTGCTAGCGAACTAATGGAGTTGATAAAGGTTGATTTGAGAACTTCGTCAACACATGACGTTGCACTCTTTGTTCAGCCCGGGCAACGCAAGGTACTACATCTGATATATATTCATATATACGTAGTCGCGACGTTCAGGCTGTAAGCCTTCTTTTACACTTAACGACAGTACTTTTCACCATTATTCAAAAAAAAATACATTAAAAACTTATAAACCACAATATTAAAATAATATTTTAAGGAATGAAATCCAGATTTTGGCACGACTATATAATATTAAACAATTTAATGTTAATAACGTTAAAAAATACAAGAATTAATACCAGGAATGCAGCAGATTTGTTTTATGTGGTTACAAATATTACACTTACACATAAACGGCTGCCAAGAACAGTCTTGTATTCTCCTTCGGTGCCTTAAAAGGAGTGCTGTACGCCTTCTACCACGGAAATCTTTGGGGTATTTGTAGGCTATATAGTACACAATATAAGGGCATATCAGCTATAACGGTACCGTTCTTCTTTGAACCCGTAGACCAAAACATACAACAAATGTCCCATTGTGTCTCTAAACCATACAAATAAGAAATATTAAATAATTTTAAATGTATTATGAACACCAATAACACCATACCTATTTTAGACTGAGTGCAAAATACATTGCATGAGGATGGATGAAATATTATTAAGATTTTTACATATTTCCTTTTCGTTTGATACCAGCCAGTTGACATAGCCAGTAGGGAGAGCGTGCCGACTCTGGAACATAGGCGAGGGGGGAGCGGGGTAATCCGGGGATTATCCCATTTTTTATGGTTTTTTACGCATTTTTTATGGTTTTTTATGTGCAAATCCAGTTTTTTATGCGCTAATCCAGTGGCTAATCCGGAGATCCGCAAATCCGCAAATCCGCAAATCGCAAATTCAAAAATCCGCCATTTTGTATTACTAGAAATTTCCACCAACTTCGAATCGTGACGTCATGATTCTGTGTCGTCTGCTGGAGGCCGCCACCTTGATTTCTTCTGGCCGCCATCTTGTTTCGTCTGCTGGAGGCCGCCATCTTGATTTCTTCTGGCCGCCATCTTGTTTCGTCTGCTGGAGGCCGCCATCTTGATTTTTCCTGGTCGCCATCTTGTTTCGGCTGCTGGAGGCCGCCATCTTGTGTGATGTCATATAGTTCTGTTGGTCGCCACCAGGTAGCAGCAGGTATTATTTTATTTTAACTAAAATATTTTCAGTGCCGAGGCTGGGATTCGATCCATGGGACGTGAAAACGTCCAGGATGTCGTGGTTACGAGGCGGACGCCTTGACCACTTGACCACGAAACCAATTGGAATATGGTGGAATAAATAATCTATATATGCTACGTACTGACGGCAAGTTTATGATAAATGGGGGAGGGTGTTTTTGCCTTCCTTAATGCATACCTAAGGCGCCACATTTGAAATTAAAATTATTATACAGCCGCCATCTTTAATTCCAGCACAGACTACCAGATGGCGCCAAATTCAAAAATTAGTTGCCAGAGGCGCCGCCATCTTGGTTCTCAAGTTGGCTGGTAGATGTCGCTAGTATCGCGCGCCAAATTCAGAAATTAGTTGTCAGAGGCGCCGCCATCTTGGTTCTCAAGTTGGCTGGTAGATGTCGCTAGTATCGCGCGGCAAATTCAAAAATTAGTTGCCAGAGGCGCCGCCATCTTGATTCTCAAGTTGGCTACCAGAGTGTGCCACTGTCGCCATCTTTATTTCATATTTCAGCTGCCAGGGCACAGCACCATTCGATAGATCGAACGCTAATCGATATATTTACTTTTATTTCATATTTCAGCTGCCAGGGTGCAGCACCATTCGATAGGTCGAATGCTAATCGATATATTTACTTTTATTTCATATTTCAGCTGCCAGGGCGCAGCACCATTCGATAGGTCGAATGCTAATCGATATATTTAGTAACAAGTGTTGCTACCAGAGGGCGCGATATTTAAATTTAAAAAATATTACAACCTTTAAACAATTCTCCGCCATCTTGGATTCAACAGCCCCACCATCTTGGAAGCACATGATACACCCAAGGACTCGTTCCAATACATGCACAGAGTGCACCGAAAAGATTGTTCCCTTACATGCACAGAGTGCACCATATTGAATGATCATGATATGTGTTCCTTTATATGCATCAGAAGCAGGCATAAGAAATTTTTTCTTATAGGCATACTTTAGTGTTAGCTTTCCTGTAATGCATTTAATAATAGTGTAAGCTCATTATTATTATTTAGTGATAGTGAATTTATAACTATGATGTGTAGTCTCATTCTCTTCATCTCGACGTGGCGGAAGATTCTCTGGAGTGTAAGCTGAAAAAAAAAATAAATAAATAAAAACTTGTTTTTGAATTTATAGTGGTATGCTGCTTTCCACATCACCTTAGAGACTATGTCTCAAAAGGTACAGCATTAGATGCGTTAACTCCTTTTTTTTATACATGGCGAGTTTCCCCGAGAGGCCTATTTTCCATGTTTAACAAGGGCGCAAGCATTATGCTTCACCGTCACTCTCTCCCAAGCCACTGTCCACTCCATCATCTGGCTCCACTTGCTCTTGAGCCTCCATTACAGCTTCAAAGCATGCTATAATACCGTTGTAAAGGTATGTTAGAAACTCGTATTCCTCTGGAAATGCAGCGAACAAATTGATCGCGGAGACCTCTAGATGGTGTACTATCGCATCTATATTCATGCCGATGCAAGCATGAAGCGCATATTCAATGCAATCGCGCATTTCCTCAAAAGCAGCCATGTTCATTATGGAATTGTCAGAGACAGAATGAAGACTATAGTTGACCTGGTCTTGACGGAAAGATGACATGCAACCCCGATGTCGCGCTACACATTCCAATGAGGCGCCCAGCGCGGGCTGACGTCACAGCTTGTTGATCCCAAGCTGCAGAGTGCTGGGTCGTGTTCAGGAAGTAGTCCACACATTATAAATACATTGCAGGAATAGAATCTCAACAACAGCCCACACAAACGATTCCATAGAATATGCTTCGATTGAGAACAAGCAATAAGGTAAAATAAAATGTGTATATGTAATCTTAAACTCCCATATCCTTTCTCTTTACCCATGTCCTCACGGTATCGGGAAACCCCTTCCAAGACACCTGGAATCTTTCACCACGCTTTCGATGAATTTTATTTACCAAGTATGTATCGGGGTATTTTGTAATTTGAATTTCTGAAGCATAAAAAACACCTTGTATTTCATTTCCATCCATATCACTCAAGTTATACACATGCGGAAAGCTGGACCTCATAGCTGTTACTTTAAACACTTCGTGAGACCAATTCGGTGTAAACCCCTTTTCAAAAACTTTCTTGTTTCGTGACACGCGTACATGATCCCCCACACGAGCCTTAGGTTTTCTAGGGTCAATTGTCTTTACATATTTGTAAACACTTTGTAGCAAAGAGTCATCCTTCACTTGATTCGGAGCCATGCCAATGGTGCGGTGGAATATGTTATTGTAGACACGTAGAACTTGTGGTAAAATTTTAAGCTACTTATAATTTCCTTGAGCTGAAAACTCGCGAAAAAGCAGCGATTTTAGAGATCTATTAAACCGCTCTACCACACTTGCTTTAATCTCACTGTGAGTGGAATAATGATTAATATTTTTTCTTTTCATAAGAGCTCTGAAAGTTGAGTTATAAAATTCTGTTCCCGCATCACTTTGAATACTTTTAAAACTTCCTGCTTCTTTCAAAATACTTCTCATGGCAGCAGTAACCATCACACCTGTCTTTTGTTTAACTGGAACTGCATAAGCACGTTTGCTGTACACATCTATGGCAGTCAGGATGTACTTGTAACCACTGTTCACTTTACTGTATGGTATCATTTCTACCAAATCAATCTGTAGTAAATCATGGAGTCCATATGTTAAAACCCTTCTGCGAGGAAATATAATACGTTTGCCTCGGTGAAGCTCGTATGCAATCCCACGCTGTGCGTCGCTCATTTTGCAATGTATCCTGATTCTTGTAACTCTTCAAGTATCGAAAGGATTTCGTTATTGTGTCCGGTGTGGCCAGAAGCCTGCGAGGCCATTAACAACCTGAGTCGATCTACTATCTCATTCGGATCATTCCAATAAATGAACTCTCGTTTACGACCTAAATCCAATGTTTTATGTAACAATCCACTTCCTCGTTGCTGCGAACCAATATGTGGAAACAGTTGCTTAATGATATCAAATTTCGCATGTGACGTGCTTTTATAGAGATTTGTTGCAGGATCATTCTTTTTAAAATAAGCATTTGTAAGCTCTAGTAGATTACCATATTGTTTAAGGGCCGATTCCGAGTACGTATGCGGCTCTCTGCGAAATAAAAGTTCAAATAAACCAGGAGCAGGTTGTATTAGTTCATCTTTAACGCGAATCATATTGTTATCGTGAAAAAATACTTCCGTGTCCCCTTAAAACCAGCGGTTATGTCGTTTAGATACACCATAGGTTCCATCACCAGAGCGAAGGTTGTAGCTCTGCAAATAAGACTGCACTCCACCTAAAGAATCATCATATGGAACACTGTGATGTTTTAAAGGAATAGCGTTCGAGTCATCACTGTCGCTTGATTCTAAATATTGTTTCACAGTAGCTTCTTCCGCAGAATCCTGCTTCACAGTATCGATAGACTGTGCGAGCGATGTAGTAGGTCCAAGTTTATCCAAACGCGAATTAACAGACTTGAATATTTCTTCATTAATTGCATCCCTCTCCAAACGAGCTCGTTTGGCAAGTAGATACTTTGCACGAACATTTTCTATGACGCGCTCCAACTTACTAGCCTCAAGAGACATGACTGCAGAGTTAGCGATAGCATATCACCCTTTTATATACAACTAGCATCAATACGTGAGTGATCTAGGCATGTCTAGAGCTTGATGGTTTTGGAGGTGCTGGTTTTGGAGGTGCTGGTTTTGGAGGTGTTGGTTTTGGAGGTGCTGGTTTTGAAGATGCTGTTTTTGCAGGTGCTGGTTTTGGAGGTGAAAATTTCTTAGACAACACACCGCGAGAATATTCATCAGGAGTAATCGTCAAAACACCAACAGTGCGATTCATTTGTGAAAGCTGTTGTACAATTCCAGCATTAATTTTCAATACCATCTCAACCATGTTAGCATTTAGTGCATCATTTAGTTCCTCTATAAATGTTTGTGCGAATAAATCTAACCTGCTCTCCAACGAGGTGCACATATCACCCAACTTTGTCGACACAGCTGAAAGACTTTCATTTAATTGAGCAATTAAATGCTGTTCTTTAGCCTCCATATTGCGCAAGAACTCCATAATCCCCACTTGCACATCTCTTGTTACAGTAAGTGATCTGTTGATATCTGTAACTTGTCGTGTCATACCATCAGTCATCGAATGCAAAGCATGTGTAAAAGCCCCGCTTACTGCGTCAACATACTTCTTATTAGCAGCATCACCATCTTGTTTAGGATCACCAACTCTCTTCAAATGTTTCCAGCTTAAGTCGCAGTCCCCTTCACGAGTAAACGTCATGCATGAGTCGTGCGATCGTTTAAGTCCACCACCACCACCGAACTTTGACATCATGATTCATGAACCTATCACAATAAACTGATCAAAACCACATCTGTAACGCCCTTTATGTAGAGGAAAATCTTTAGCTATCACAATGAAACCATGCTCATTAGGACTGTTCCAACAGTGACCGCAAAGAGTTTTAAATCTCTCAAAGCTCATATCTGTACCGACATGGTCGGAAAACACATGTTTTAGATTTAGATCGTCCATTTTAAACAAAATTATTAGATTACAATTATCTCGCACTAATTGCTTTCGGGTTTGGGTATAAGTTTGTACCAAGTAGAAACAGTCGATCTTGTGGTGTCGCCCCATAGAATAATACTTTTGAACAATGCTTTGTTTATCACAAGCAACATCATCGAAGATTAGCACAGAGTTGGGGAGGGCTTGACTGGGGTCTAAAACATCAGCATTTTCTCGAAATTTAAAAAATTTCACTCCCCCGACATTTTCCAGCACATGGACTAAACGTTAATATTTTGGTTGTTCTAGGGACTTGCTATATAAATACACATTCTCAAAACGTATCCCATTGGGGTGTTCTAGAAGTGAAAGAATAAGACAAGTTTTGCCAGAATTCGAAGGACCTGACACTATACACCGTATGGTATTTGGTAACAGAGATCCATGACGTTCTTCAGTTTTACTAAACACATCATCATCAATTAGTGAAATTGGTAAAGCGAGCTGTTGTTGAACAACCTCCATTCTTAATACTAAACCTAAACACTATAAAACAGTCATCCTTATAGTGAAACCACTCAGTGTCTTGATATGTCTTGTATGAGACGGAAGAGAGGTTCAGGCTTAGTTAATTCTGTTATAAATAAGCTACCATTCGAGGCACATCTTCCGGGCTACAATTTCTGTGGACCTGGCACGAGACTAGCCGAGAGACTAGCAAGAGGTGATCGTGGTGTGAATGCACTAGACGAGGCGTGTCGTCTTCACGATATTGTGTATGCGAATAGTAATAACTTGGCTGAAAGACATAAAGCGGATAAAATATTAGCTGACACGGCCGAGAAGAATAGAAAGTCTCCCGAAACTAAATTTGGACAGAGAGTATCCGCGTGGACCGTTAACAAGATTATGAGAGTGAAACGTAAGCTTGGTGCAGGTTTAAGATTTTCATCATCATCAAAGAAGAGAAACCGTAAATCTGTCAGGAAAGCCCTGGGGAAGAAGGGTGGTCTATTACCATTTATATTTCCAGCACTCGCTGCATTAGGCAGCTTAATTGGTGGAGCTGCGGGTGTTGCTAAAACTGTTTCCGATGTCCGGAGTCAGGCACGTATGCAAGCGATAGCACGTGCAGCAAAAAACGGTTCAGGACTTTATCTACGCCCCTACCCACAGTCGGGTGGTGGGGGAAAGCGAAGAGGAAGAAGAAGAAAGAAAAATCGCGGGAGCAGGAAGCGATAATCAAAAACTTACCAAAGCGAGCTCTTACAAACCTCGAGTTAATGAAGGCGATAAAAGAATTGAAAATACCATACTTTAGACAAATATACATGCGCGATTCGCTACCTAAGAAACCATTGCGTAATGAAAGTGCTATTTTGAATCTAGACTCATCCAAAGGACCGGGAACGCATTGGACTGCTTATGTCAAGACCGGTCCTAACGTTGAATATTACGATAGCTTCGGAGACTTGCCTCCACCAGTGGAACTGATACGATATTTAAACAAGTGCAACATAACCTATAAATATGACAGACAACAAAAGTTGCATTCATGGAATTGCGGTCACTTATGCTTAAGATTTTTAGTGTCAATATATAAGAAGCATTAGTGTTATCATAAGCCACATATGCGACAGAGTGTTTATAGAGAGACCACACACAACGCGAGACGCAGTGTAAACTAGACAAAATGTCAATAACATTAATTTTAACTGGGAAGAGCTCGATTATGAGAACCTACTACTTCCCTCCCTTGCAATTGGATGGAGAGTGGACAATGGCATTGATCGATCTGACAACATATAACTCGATACCGAACATTGATGAAAATAATCAAGTTTTTCGATACATCGCAAACAATGAACATCATGAAATGAAATTACCAACAGGTGCATATGAAATAAGTGACATGGAAGCTTACATAAAACAGAACCTACCTGCAGATTCAACATTTCTATTACGAGGCAACCCCAACACCTTACAGTGCATAATGTTCAGCAAGAATATACATGTGGATTTTAGTGGAAAAAATACATTAGGTGAAATGCTTGGATTTTCTTCTCAAGTATACAAAGCAGGTGAGCTGCATGAATCGACAAATCCTGTAAATATATTCCCCGTGAATGTTATACGAATTACAAGCAATGCTGTGAGACACACATACTTTAATGGTAAATTAAACAATACTATTCATGTATTTTCCCCCATAATACCTCCGGGATATAAGATAAATGAACGACCTACCACGCTCATTTATGTCCCAGTTACCGTTCAATCGATATCGGAGCTCGACATTCAAATAGTCGATCAGGAAGGACGCTTAGTTAACCTAAGAAAGGAAGAAATAACTCTAAGACTGCATTTGAAAAAACAATGGGAGTGAAATATTTTTCTAAGCATAAATGGAGCGGTTCAGGTGTGTCCTTATCCAGTAGACGACGAGACATCAAGCGGCTAACATCTGTTAACGTGAGATTCCTTAAAAAACTTGGATTTAGAGTTTATCCTCATGGAGAACACCGTTCTTGAAGTCGAGCAAGCACCACAATTTGAGGATTCTATTTCAAAAACTGAACTGCATATTTACAAACCATACTTAAATGGACCCTATGCCCCCAACTCTGAAATCCGTATAGTGATTCAAAATCATAATGCATACACAAACATCTTAAAATCCTTTTTGCGTATACGTGGAAAACTCGTAAAGGCAGACGGACGGAAACCGGACCATGCAAAGATTATAAACAATTGTGTATTAAATATGATTAATCGGATAGGATTTGAACTGAACGGCGTTCTTATAGACCAGACCAGATCACTTGGAGTGGTATCTACAGTGAAGAATTATCTTTCACGAACTCGTGATGAATACGCCATCAGCAAAATGGAGGGATGGTGTCTCGAGGAAAACTATAGCTTGCCTCTAACAGCCGATGGTGTTTTCGAAATCTGTGTTCCGCTAAGCCATCTCCTCGGCTTTGCTGAGGATTATCACCGTATACTTCTAAACTCCAAACAAGAGTTAATTATAGTTTTAGAAAATACGTACATTAACTCGATCGTAGATGCGAGTGCGCAGCCTCAAGCAGTTAATTTAACCATAAACTCTATCGATTGGGCCGTACCACACATCCAAGTGTCTCCAGCGGAACGCACGCGACTGCTTAAGCTTGTGGAGAAAGGCAGAAATATAGATATAGCATTTAGATCTTGGTCTGTTGAAACATATCCCAGCATGCCACAAGCACAAAATGTCAGCTGGTCAGTAAAGACAAGCTTCTCGATGGAAAAACCACGATACATAATAGTCGGCTTTCAATCGGCTAAACATAATGTAATGGCTGCCGATAAATCGAGGTTTGACCACTGCAACATAAAGAATATAAAACTATTCTTGAATTCAGAAAGTTATCCGTACACGGATTTGGACATAAACTTCGACAATGGATTTTACTTAATCGCATATGATATGTATTCAAATTTTCAAGAGTCTTACTATGGAAAGCAGAATGCACCTTTGCTTGACCCTCATCAGTTTAAGGAACTGGCTACGTTATTCATGTTTGATGTAAGCCGTCAAGCTGAGAAAATACCTTCGAATATCATAGATTGCAAGTTGGAGATCACAAGCTCAGCCAACCTACCGATCTTAACACAAGCATTTGCAATAATATTGCACGACAGACTTGTCTCCTATAATCCACGAGACAAAGCTGTTAAAATACTGAGTTAAGCATAGTAGAGGCTCAGTCGTGTCTCAGCCACCATGAAGTATGTTAATCTGCAAGGATTTTTCTCTCAGTATGGCTTTATTACCAAGGAACTTAGCATCGCTGACTCTGAGGGGAACATAATTACGCGAACATTCAAACCGCCGTTTGAGTGGAGAGATATTAGTCGTAAATACCGGAGAAGTAATGCGTGGCTCACTAAAAATTTTCATAGTTTAAAATGGGAACACGGATTGTTTCCCTACAACAGTCTTTCCACCATCTTGACAACTCACTTGAGTGGAACTGTAATAGTTGCTGGAAGCGAACAGAAAAGATGGTTGGGTAAACACTGTCTCAAACACATGCACATAGTGGATGCACAAGAGGAATATGGCTGCCCGGCTTTCAAAAAATTAGACATAATGTATGCTCAAAATCGTGACAGCATAAGACCTGTATCGTCTCGCCGTAACGTCGCATTGCTTAGGGCTTGGATGCTAGAACACAGCGATCCTGGAATGTTGGATGACGCGCTCGAAATGGAATCAACAACAAGCGAAGCAACGGTAAACATGTCTGGACTGGAGGCGCTATAAATTGAGGTCATCGTCCCGGGGTACGACAGTCAGCGTACAGTTCGCGGTCGTGCGGGCATAGACTCACTATATATTCAAGAAAAATGACGTTCGATCCATCGGCACGCTACGCAGACGTGTCACCCGGCTTTCGTCGTGTGGCATACCTTACCGGAGATGGAGAGTTCCACCACATAGTCTGCAACTTCAATCATCACTGGAGCACCGATTGCGATCTGGAGGCTCCGGACTTTATTGAGACGCCCTGCAATCAGGTAGATTGTGTTGTGCACTACTTGAGACCCGACAGTAAATTTCCTACTACCTTAGAAGAACTTAAGGCAGCAGCCGCTACTGAAACTATAACCTCAGAACCAGATTATTCTGCAGTAAGGTGTGATTTGAGACGCAGCACGAACCCAGAGACAGTTGTGCATTGGGAGGAGAAGTGTGACGGTTATGTTCACTACACAACTTATGAAAACAGTGTTTGCTACGAGACATGTAGTTTCCTTCAGTGTAAACTTTATCGATTCACCCCATTCGCTTAAGTTTGAGAGCTAAGACAATACCTATGTCAGTCATGTTATCACCGCGATTCCATGATATAACTCAAAGCCAAGAAGATGCCGTAATAGATGAATTGTGGGCACCGAGCATCTTAACATGGGATGAAGCGACAAGATATTTTAATTATCCTCCTGATCCACGATCTAAAGAAATGAAGCCTTCGACTTTGTTTGACAATACCGAAAATAGATATCTTTACAAACGTGCAAGTCTGAACTGTGTTGAATTTCATGTAGAGTTCTATGAATTTGATATTGGATTGAGTAGTCTTCGATACGTTTATTTCGAACTTTGTCGCGAAAATACTCATTTCCGACTGAGGTGGCACGCTGATAGACCATACAAGTCCGTGACTCTCTTGACTGTTTTCGACTGTCAGCATAAAGACTGTGTAATAAATCTTAGTCATCCAATGGCAAAGTTTCCCTGTACTATTGATGAGCTCAAGACATCCCGTGACAGAGACTATGAAAGTACTTTCTCCGAATGGTGTACCGGAATTAAACACTATCGGCATAATCCCGCTACATGCATGTGGAACCCACCTCACGACACGCCTTGCAGTATTCATTTGTGTTCCTTGTCGAGAGGTCGTTTATTACGAGAAAACAAATTCTCGGTGTCGACGCATCTAAGCAAGCAACTATGGGGATATAGATAATGGACTGTTCTACGAGATGCTCTACTCTATGGAATTTCGTAATCAATTTATTCATTCGGATGGGCAATATATTTTTAAATAGGATCGCCGCTTCCTGGGTCGACAGTCGAGCTGAAACTGTGTCGGTGTGAGGATCTGTGCCAAGCAAGATGTCTAACTTTCATTCAAGAAAGAAATACGTGAGTGTAAATCCTGGTCTAGGCAGTGTTGATTACAGCGAGTGGAGTCAAGACAATTTAAAACACATATCGGAAAGCTGTGACGGCATGTTTCACTCGAAACAAATACTCGACCCAGGACCTCAAGACATACCATTTGAATTAATTAACTGCTCGGGTTATGGACAATGTATTGTTAACATGCTTCGACACGATACAGTGCTGCCTGCCACGAGTGAAGACGTCTACGCACACGCATTCAACCAGACAGCTACCCAATCGGTTCAGGTTATCCCTGAATGCATTCAAATCAGCCCTGATTCGCCAACATCCATCATACCTGTAGCTGAGCCAATCACCGAGGCGACACCGAAGTCCACCAGACGACAGCGAAAGCCTGCTGCCTCTCGCAAGAGTCGAACCAGAGATCTCAGTCATTTAGGACCGGTGAGTCAAGATGTCGGAGTTCAAACAGAGTCTAGTGCTTCCATACAAATAACTGACGAGATGGCCCGGGTAGCAGTGCGCTCATTACTTCTAGAATTATTAAGCAAAGTATAATTGAATTTTTGTCACTTTGTGTATGTAAATGTTTCAGCTGAATACGTAAATATAATATTATTTGTGTGTAAGGAAATGTTCAAGTTAGCATTCAAATCTTTTTTTTATCGTCACTTTAATACTCTTTGTATGTAAATGTTCAGGTTTGTATGCAAACATTATGTGTGATTTTCTTGTAATATTTCAGTTTTGCATAAAGTTTTAAAATAAATTGTTAAAAGCATAATGCATATTTTATTACCGAAACTGTTTGCAACTTAAGTAAAGAACGTGTAGGTTACTGTATTTTTTATTAATACTCTTTTCAATTATATAATTTTCTGTTTTAGTATAATTTAAAAAAAAAATGTATTCAAATTATCCATCAGTCTCTGCGCCCGCACGTTCACGAAATGTATGTTGACTACAATAAAACTAATGTGTAACCTCTGATTTATTGTTATGATTTAAGTATTCCTCTGATATAAAATAAAAGCTAGCATTGAAACGTCCTGCCTTCCTGGGCCGACCAGCGGGTTGACGTGCGAGAGCCCGTGGATGAAGCTCTCTATTTTCAGAGAAAGGAATTTGTTTTTCCAGACAACTGTCGTCGCACCTAAGAGGTGTCTATATGCTGTCACAGACTTGGTTGACAGTTTCTGCAATCGTTGTAATGCATTACAACGATTGCAGAAAAATGTTTTCAGTAAGCTATAATAAAAAAACATTAATTAAATTTTAATTCTGAAAAAAGTGAATGGTAGAAAATCTACTTTCTAAAACAAAAAACATATAGTTTAACTAGTTTTCCATGATCACCATATTATTAATTGATTTTACCAAATATAATCTACTCAACTTTCTTAAATTAATAATTTTCAGTTTATAACTGTCATCTAAAGCCGACACACAGAGTAGGCGATTCCGCGAGAATTCAGGTCATCGCCCGACGCAGATTTATATATATATACACCTGCCACAGAGGTCGGAAACCTCATTTGATCGCAGCCAGCCCTCGTCAGCCCTCGATACCTCCTCCGCAGAGAGACGTTCTTCTCCAGATAAGGTATGTGTCCTGTCAGTTCTGACTGACAACACGAGATGGAGTACATTCGTTTCGTTAAAACACGTTCGCGCACTGTGTTTACAGTTCTTATTTAACAATATGTCCACTATTTTAAATAAATAAACACGTTAAAACGGTCGAATTAAGCAATAACTAAATCCATGTATTTATATTACTTAAATTGTGTATTATCACGGAAAAATTACTAAACTCTATTTTTTTTTGTAGCGATTATATTACTTTGAATATTATTCCTGTTTTCGCTTATTTATTAATGATTGAGAATCAACTTGTTTTCATAATTATTTTTACAACGGGATGCGTGTATTTAATATTTCTTTAATACATCTTTCATTCTGTTACTGAACGCTATGCGCGATTTATAAAAACAACAACCATTCAGAGCTCGTTCTTTGCTTGCAAACAGTTAAATAAATTTTGTCAAACTTTAAACAATATAAAGCGTGATATGAAGTTGATATACATTTGTTTTCAATACAGTATGTTCCATGTAAATAATAATTCTCTACATTCTCAGAATATACCGACATATAATTAATTTCTTGCACATTGTTTACATGTCTTAAACATTTTATATTTCTACATTATTTACAACTTGAAATACTTCACAAATAAATATTACAAGAAGTTTTCTCATGACATACAATTATTTCATATTTACACTTATTTTTTCAATACAAATTTTTACACATATTATGGAAAATAATAAGTGATGATACAGCTGTTGGTTTCAGTATATTAGAGCAAGCATCTTTTATTTATTTTTCAGGTTCTAACTTGTTGAGCGTATCCTTCTTTATTTTTTTTAAATTCCTTTTATAATAATGTCTTCTCCATACTCTAATAAGCGTGCTAGATTTGAGGAAAGCGAGCCTTCGATGTCTGAGCTCGATGAATCATCTATTGATTCATTGATTTCATCTTCATCATCATTTGAGTCAGTGATTTTATCGTCGGCTGATGATTCATCCAACCTAGAGATCGAAGACACGCCACCTCCCTCTTTGCCTAGCCTGAAGCCCGTCACTTTAGATTCCGCATTCCAGGGTCGACTTGTTGATTCCAGAATCGCGAATGATATTCCCCAGCCCGACCCCAACATTAATAGATTTCTCTCCAGGTGCAGGGAACCCTTTCTGGACGTAGTGGGTGGCGTTCTCCGCCCATTCAAAATTTATCTTACATTGGCCGCGGTATTTATTAAGGAGGATCCTGTGCAGGGGCCCATCAGTGATAGCTTCCACTTCGCCTCCAAAAGTATCCCTGTTTTGTTAAGTGAGGACCTAGCAGAAATTTTCAGTTTCACATTAGTTTCTGTGCTTATGGAGCATGTAAGTGAGTTTGCTTTGCGCGGGTCTGGATGGATGTTGAGTCATGTAAAACATCTCGACATGCATGTCTCTGCATACCGACCATTCACGGTGGGGGCCGCGCATACAAAGTTGCCTGCATTTTTGTCTAACCGCAAAGCTTGTGTAAACATCGAGACTGACCGTGAGATGTGCTTTCTGTATGCCGTTATGGCAGGTGTGACGCCGGCGGCTGGAATGGTTACTCGTACTGGATCGTATCCTAATCCTTTTGAGGTTTTTGATACGACCGGTATGACGTTCCCCATGACACTGCATCAGGTTAAGATCTTTGAGAGTCTCAATAATATTTCCGTGAACATTTATTCTTGCGTGAGTGATCAGGGAACGATTATTGACGAGGATTTTAACAAACCTACTGATGCAAGTATCCAGCCGATTTGCATTACCTCTATGCGATGTGATCGCCATGTGAATATTTTGGCTATTCGTGCGTCTGGTGCTCCCGCTCATCTCCATTTCGTGACTATTAAGAATTTGTCCCGCTTGCTTTCTTCTCAACTCTCGCGTGATCAACATACAAAGTGGGTTTGCGAGCGCTGTCTTCAGTATTTCCATACTGTGGACAAGTTGAACTCCCACACTGATTTGTGCAGCCAACACACGGCCGTTCGGTCAGTATTCCCGACTGAGGAGACTAAATGGCTCGAGTTCACAAATGTATCCAAGAAGGAACGTATGGGCTTTGTCGCTTATTGCGATACAGAGACCTACTTGAAACCGATGTCCACCTGTTTACCGGAGACCGATGCCTCCAGCACCACGACGGTGAACGAGCACGTGCCTTATGCATGTAGCATTTTATTAGTTTGTTCGTACGATGCTTCGCTTACCAGATATGCGTACTTTGAAGGGGAGAATTGTGTTGCCGACATGGTCTCTACCTTGATTGATATGACTAAGTGGGTGTGCGCGATTTATGCTAAGACCGTTCCCATGAAAGCCCAGACTCCTGCTGTTGCTGCGCGGTTGGCGAGTCAGACACATTGCCATATATGTAATAAGACACTAGGTGACAAGTCAGTGTTGGACCATGACCACCTGACCGGTGAGATTCGTGGCTATGCGCATTCTAAGTGTATTATTGCATTTAGACTGCAGAAGAACCAACTGGTGGCTATTTTCCACAATCTTCAGAATTATGACGCCCACTTTTTGATGAGACCATTAGTCTCACGTCATATTGCACAACCTGACGGTTCCTCCATTTTGGAGAACCCCGGGGAGGTCAGGGTTATAGGCACGTCTCTTGAAAGTTACAAGAGCATAACAAAGTACATACCGATTACCGGTAATGATGCGAGAGGAGGTACTCGAACAGTGCGTTTAAGATTCATTGACTCCCTTAACTTTCTAACTTCATCTCTGGATACTCTGGCAGGTAATCTCTCGCCTGCTCAGCTGAGCCTCACTCGTGTCCAGTTTCCAGAAGACGCACAGTTTGATCTAGCTCGTAGGAAAGGGGTGTTCCCATACGATTTCGTCACTAGTATGGCAGAACTGCAGACGACCTCACTACCCCCTAGGGAAGCATTTCATAATGCTCTTAGTGGGACTGACGTGAGTGACGGGGACTTTGCTCACGCTAGATCTGCGTGGAATGTTTTCCGCTGTAAGACTTTGAACGATTATGCGTTGCAGTATTTGAAGGTGGATACGTGTTTGTTGGCTGACGTGTTCGAGAATTTCCGTTCAGTTTGTTGCCAGTCCTATGGCTTAGATCCGGCGCACTACATTACGGCCCCATCACTTGCGTGGGACGGTTTGTTGAGCAAGTCTGAGGTGTGTCTGGAATTAGTCACCGATCCAGATATCTATCTTTTCTTGGAGAATGCTGTTCGGGGTGGGATCACCAACGTTAGTCGGCGCTATGCGAAGGCTAACAATGTTTACATGAGCGATTATGACTCCAGCCTGCCGTCTTCCTACATCTGTTATTTCGATGTAAATTCTCTCTATGGTCATACGATGCTTGGTAAGCTTCCGGTGGGCAACTTCCAGTGGGTGCAGGAACTCGAATATGCAAACTGGAACTTTAGCACCATGGACACCGATGGTGACTGCTCATGTTTTATAGAGGTGGATCTATCCTTTCCGCGTGAATGTCATGACCGGCTATCAGACCTGCCGCTTGCACCCGTGAATGGCGTACCGGTGAACGGCAATATGTCAAAGCTCTTATTGACACTTGAACCGCGAAAGAACTATGTTTTACATGCAAAAACACTGCAGCACTACCTTACGTACGGGGCCGTTCTTGACAATGTTCATCGTGTTTTGCGCTTTGAACAAAAATCCTGGATGGCGTCGTACGTACGGTATAATCTGAATTGCCGTGCTCAGGCAGCGAACCCCTTTGAGAAATCCTTCTATAAATTAATGAATAATTCCGTTTTTGGCAAATCTTTGCAGTCACCGCGTAGGGAGCGTGACATACGTGTGGTTTCGCGGTACGATACCATATATGGTGCGGCAGAGTTGATAGGTCGTCCGTCATTTAAGGCAAGGCGGATCGTCGATGAGAATCTGGTCCTCATTGAGTTAGCCAAAGGTTCGGTAACCTTCAACAAACCCCTTTACACTGGTGTGGCCATCTTAGATTTATCCAAATTGCATCTCTATGATTTCCACTATAACTATATGCAGGTTAAGTTTCCCTTTCCATCTCTGCACCTGCTTTACTCAGATACCGATTCTCTTCTGTACCACATCGAGTGTCGCGATGTGTATTCTTCGATTCTCCCCGATTTGGCTTCTCGATTCGACACTTCGAATTATGCTCCAGATAATGCTCAAAGGTTTCCATCAGTCAACCACGGCATGACTGGTGTCATGAAGGATGAAGCCGCTGGACGCATCATTACTGAGTATGTTGGTCTTCGCCCCAAACTTTATGCATACAATATGGACGATGGTGCTTTTACGCTTAAAGCCAAGGGTGTGAAGGCCAGTGTACTCAGCTCGCTACTTTTTGAGCAATATCTGGATTGCTTGCAAACAAATTCACGGGTTTGGGGGACTCAATATCATTTTCGTTCACGAAATCACATTGTTTGTACTGAACGCGTGACTAAGGTGGCGTTGTCATCAGGTGACGACAAGCGGAGCATTTCCGATGATGGAATTAGCACGCTTCCATGGGGACATTACCGTCTAGATCCCTGAACCTGAGTTCCCCACATAATAAGAGATTCTAACTTTTTTTTTATTTTATAATTTTCCAGTTTATTTTTTTTGTACTATCCTCATACCTTGGTACGCTCAATAAGCATTGCTGCTCCGAGTCGAGTTGTAGGAAAACAACAGCACTCCAAACTCCTCCTCCGCTCGGAGTGGCCAACTGGGTAGATGGCAACCAACTTCGATTCATTGCCTCCCCCTTCAGCCATAAAACATTAAGAATGTTGGACAGAACTCATGCACTACTGTACTGCGCATGTGGAGATAAAACCATCGGTATGTTTAACATGTAGAGATTGCACTCATCTTATTTACACGGTTCAGATAGTGAATCTGATAGTTTTCTTTAAATGCTAGTCTGTTTAATAATTTAAAGTAAATTTGAGTCTATCCTGATTTTAAATGCTAATGTGGTTAAACTTTGTTGCATGTCATCTTTCCGTCAAGACCAGGTCAACTATAGTCTTCATTCTGTCTCTGACAATTCCATAATGAACATGGCTGCTTTTGAGGAAATGCGCGATTGCATTGAATATGCGCTTCATGCTTGCATCGGCATGAATATAGATGCGATAGTACACCATCTAGAGGTCTCCGCGATCAATTTGTTCGCTGCATTTCTAGAGGAATACGAGTTTCTAACATACCTTTACAACAGTATTATAGCATGCTTTGAAGCTGTAATGGAGGCTCAAGAGCAAGTGGAGCCAGATGATGGAGTGGACAGCGGCTTGGGAGAGAGTGACGGTGAAGCATAATGCTTGCGCCCTTGTTAGCCTTCCGATAGGCGCACCTATGTTTCAAACATGGATTGGCGCAATGCACCTGTGAGGTGCTCCTCCTATTTCCACCAACATAAATCCCCACTACTGAAGAGTTTCATTACAATACCATGTTAATTTGAACTGTATATATGTAAAGATTTAAAATGTAAATTTAAAATTTATTTAACATAAGAATCTTCATAATTTATTGTTAATATTACCACAGTATAAATGCATAAAAAATCCAAAACAATAGCTGTAGATCAGTAACAAAGAAATTCAGGTATAATATTTTAAAATTATTTTTCAGTATTTAAATAAAACATAATTTAGTGAGATATGTTATGAAATATGTAAGTTCTTATATTTCGATTAATTCCATGCATTATTTACACTTCTTATTTGGTACATACACAATCCAAATCTTTGTGAAATTAATAGGTAATATACAAACTTTTCTTCTCGTATAAATGAGTTCAGATGGAAATATGTTTTAACTGTTTGTTTTTCAGCTGTCTTTTTTTCACCAACTCACAGGCCTTTTGCACTTATTCACTATCAACTTCCAAACCATCATCTGCAGAAGATGTCTTACATTCATAACAATCTTTGCAAATAATAGTGACATGACTCAAACACAAATATTTGCCACAAGTAGCGCAACAATATTTGGTATTTTTGCGTTGTTTGTCTTCGCGACAAGGCTCACACAATTTCCTTTTATTGTTTTGGTCGTTCATCTCTTGTGATTTGCTGTTCGATTCCCTACACTTGAGAGGCTGCTTGGTTACTTCTGTCAATCTGTGCCGAAGTGTTATGTGTAAATTCTGTTTTTCAGCACTGTGTCGTGTCATTTCTTCTGAAACAAGACCTTTGGCAAGTTGGCGTAAAAATGTCCTGCGGTTGGCTACAACATAACCGTTTCCAGAGTAAATGACTTGTGCGTTGATACCGGCCACATTGAGCATAGCAAAAAATATTACCAAAGGCCACCGCCGAGCATTTCTCGCCACGTTATACGTTGCACACAATTTATCCACCGTATCCACACCACCTTTAGTTTCATTGTAAAATGTTACGATGTCCGGTTTTTTTGAAGGCCCAGTAGAATCATCGATTGCAGCGTCAAAATGAAGGCTGAATATGAGAAATACATTTTTGTTTTTCCTAGGAACATAGGAAACTAAAGTCCCTTCTTTTCTGAATCCAAATATACTGGACTTTTCACTTCTGTTAGCCATGTGTTTGAATACGTCAGGGATTTGCCATTTATTTTTTTTCAGTGTGGCAACAAGGGATAGTTTTTTATCGGCCAGATCACACAAAAGTGGAACATCACTGAACCAATTATCAGTAGTAACATTTCGTCCTGAGTTGACTATGGGCGATACCATCCTATGAACAACATCTGTACAATGATTACTGACAGCATACGGTCCATCTGGTTGTTTCCCAGCATATACTTCCATGTTGAAAGTGTAATACATTTTGGAATCTACAAGTGCAAAGATCTTGATTCCATATTTGGCAGGTTTTGAGGGAATGTACTGGCGGAAACCGCAACGACCCCAAAATGCTTCTAATTTTTCATCAAGTGTGACATTCTCTCCAAGAGAGTAACTTTTCTGGCAATTAGCAACAAATGTTTCAAAACATTCTCGTATTGGTGCAATTCGATCTAGTTCTTTCCTTTCATTTCTCGTCTCTTTGTTGTCAAATCGAATACACCTCATCAAAAATCGGAAGCGTTTTAAGGACATGGTGAGCCTAAATGTTTCAACACCATCCCCAGAGGGATCCCAAAGGTCTTCTAAGTTCAGGCGTGACCCACGATACACACCAGCTAGGTACAACAAACCCATAAAAGCCTTCATCTCTATTACATCCGTCGAACGTGCATCTCTGAGGCGATTAAATTGAGGTCTTACAAGTTCAATATGTTGGTTTGTCCATGCAACAACAGAGTCGAGTATTGACTCATCAAAAAGAATAAGCCAGGTATCTAAAATGGTTTCAGCATTCATTGCTGTTCCTATAACCCCAGGGATGTGTAATAACAAATTTTGCTTACCTCTTCTCCTCTTGTTCGGACATGGGCATTTGTTCCATTGGTACGAATCGACGATCTTACCATTTTTCTTACGGTTTTCCATGTAGTAAGATGTATTACCGGGATCATCACCATCTGATTCATTACAGCTTTGCCCAGTGTCTGAATTTTCCTCTCGCTCGTGTATCTGATCTTCACTATCAGAATCAGATTGTTCTCCAAAGTCCTCATCTCCCGAAGTATCATCAAACAGCATACTATGGATTTTCTTGACGTCTTCAGGATTATCCAAGTTATAAATTATTTTTTTCCCAGCCATCCTGAAACACATATTGTAAAACAAACACATGAAGTCGCGTCACACCTACTAGGTGATTCTATTTTTTCAGTAGTTAATGTTAAATTCACAATCTTAGCTAATAAGTGTGTAATTGAATAGAATTAATAAGCAATTTGGTGAAGATAGCAATTGAAAATATCATAGTCGAAAAACTTACGTCAGTAGTCGCGCTGCACCTGCAGGGTGAAAATGGCTGCCACAGCCTTGAAGTAACTCCGTCAACAGTCATGCATGAACTAACCAGAGAAGAAACAAAAGTTAGGAAGCTAGACGATAGCAGCCCCCTCCCCGACACACGACCTCGTGCAGGGAACATAAACAAGATAAGAATGCACCTGTCAGGCGCGCGCGCCTAACGGAAGGTTAAACATGGAAAATAGGCCTCTCGGGGAAACTCGCCATGTATAAAAAAAAGGAGTTAACGCATCTAATGCTGTACCTCCTGAGACATAGTCTCTAAGGTGATGTGGAAAGCAGCATACCACTATAAATTCAAAAACAAGTTTTTATTTATTTTTTTTTTTTTCAGCTTACACTCCAGAGAATCTTCCGCCACGTCGAGATGAAGAGAATGAGACTACACATCATAGTTATAAATTCACTATCACTAAATAATAATATAGAGCTTACACTATTATTAAATGCATTACAGGAAAGCTAACACTAAAGTATGCCTATAAGAAAAAATTTGTTATGCCTGCTTCTGATGCATATAAAGGAACAAATATCATGATCATTCAATATGGTGCACTCTGTGCATGTAAGGGAACAATCTTTTCGGTGCACTCTGTGCATGTATTGGAACGAGTCCTTGGGTGTATCATGTGCTTCCAAGATGGTGGGGCTGTTGAATCCAAGATGGCGGAGAATTGTTTAAAGGTTGTAATATTTTTTAAATTTAAATATCGCGCCCCTCTGGCAGCTGAAATATGAAATAAAAGTAAATATATCGATTAGTATTCGACCTATCGAATGGTGCTGCACTCTGGCAGCTGAAATATGAAATAAAAGTAAATATATCGATTAGCATTCGACCTATCGAATGGTGCTGCGCCCTGGCAGCTGAAATATGAAATAAAAGTAAATATATCGATTAGCATTCGATCTATCGAATGGTGCTGTGCCGTGGCAGCTGAAATATGAAATAAAGATGGCGACGGTGGCACACTCTGGTAGCCAACTTGAGAATCAAGATGGCGGCACCTCTGGCAACTAATTTTTGAATTTGCCGCGCGATACTAGCGACATCTACCAGCCAACTTGAGAACCAAGATGGCGGCGCCTCTGACAACTAATTTTTGAATTTGGCGCGCGATACTAGCGACATCTACCAGCCAACTTGAGAACCAAGATGGCGGCGCCTCTGGAAACTAATTTTTGAATTTGGCGCCATCTGGTAGTCTGTGCTGGAATTAAAGATGGCGGCTGTATAATAATTTTAATTTCAAATGTGGCGCCTTAGGTATGCATTAAGGAAGGCAAAAACACCCTCCCCCATTTATCATAAACTTGCCGTCAGTACGTAGCATATATAGATTATTTATTCCACCATATTCCAATTGGTCTCGTGGTCTAGTGGTCAAGGCGTCCGCCTCGTAACCACGACATCCTGGACGTTTTCACGTCCCATGGATCGAATCCCAGCCTCGGCACTGAAAATATTTTAGTTAAAATAAAATAATACCTGCTGCTACCTGGTGGCGACCAACAGAACTATATGACGTCACACAAGATGGCGGCCTCCAGCAGCCGAAACAAGATGGCGACCAGGAAAAATCAAGATGGCGGCCTCCAGCAGACGAAACAAGATGGCGGCCAGAAGAAATCAAGATGGCGGCCTCCAGCAGACGAAACAAGATGGCGGCCAGAAGAAATCAAGGTGGCGGCCTCCAGCAGACGACACAGAATCATGACGTCACGATTCGAAGTTGGTGGAAATTTCTAGAAATACAAAATGGCGAATTTGCGAATTTGCGATTTGCGGATTTGCGGATTTGCGAATTTGAGATTTGCGTATTTGCGATTTGCGGATTTGCGGATTTGCGAATTTGCGGATCTGCGGATTTGCGGATTTGCGGATTTGCGGATCTCCGGATTAGCCACTGGATTAGCGCATAAAAAACTGGATTTGCACATAAAAAACCATAAAAAATGCGTAAAAAACCATAAAAAATGGGATAATCCCCGGATTACCCCGCTCCCCCCTCGTCTATGTTCCAGAGTCGGCACGCTCTCCCTACTATAGCCTGAGTTTGTTAATTTCTAGTAACTTTTTTCATGATACTACTAGAAATATTCATAGCGCTAAGGCTGGAAACGTGATAATTTTGCTTTTTATGCTTGTAAATTTTGTCACTTAAAAATATCAAAGTTTTAATTGAATAATGTTTTTAAATAAACCGAAACCCAATATAATGTCTTGAAACTGTAAATAATCTCAACCTCTTTAGTTCCCAATATTCCACTATTAAGTAAGATCATACAATTGAATTTTGGATTATTCAGATACGATTCCACCCTAAATCACCACGTTAGGTACATTCAACATCATTAATAATACATGCATGCACACACATACACACACACCTACTCAGTACAAAAAATTCGTAAACTTACATACGCAGAGGTGTTGTAATATTTTTGGTAATGTAAATTACATAAATGTTTTAGAACAGCAAATTGTGCAATAGGCTTCAGTAAAACTACACGAATGAACATCTTTTAAACGTTGATATAGGCAAATATATATATATATATATATATATATATATATATATATATATATATATATGCGCAAGATGTTGCACATTCAATAGGTGTTCATTAGTGTCCTGTTTTGCTTGTCAGTCACTGTACTTTAAGGTTTAAACACGGGCTACGACCGTGTTATTGTGTAAAATATTTGTCCGTATAAGTATAGAAACTACAAAAAATAGCAAAATTAATTTTTTTCCAAATAATAGTGCTCAACCTCAATTAATGTGCATTATATTAGGATAATAGTACTCCAATAACTTTATATATTTATTGGTTTGGACGAAGAAGTGTGCATTTATAACGAATTCGATATGCCGCCAGTTGTCGCAAACAGTTGAAGGTTTACAATACATAGTATAATTAATTAAAGATGATGAAATTACACATTGTTCTGAGGCACAAATTGGCCGTTGGCAGCCAGAAACTACATAACAAAGTAAGCTATACAGTATATTTGGAAGAACTATGATTTAACATGTTCATTGTTATTGAAATTCACTCAACGATGAAGTCAAATTAACTGACAGTTGAGGTGAACATGCACATGCATGCATATGAAAATATATATATTTATTACGAATAAAAATACACTAACAGCTATGACATCTTTATAAAACCATGGCAATTTGATGTTATTTACCTGAGCAGCAGAGAAAAAATACATCAACATATGTAGGTGTAAAATTATACTGACATAGATGGAGACTCCGCAGTAGTATAGGATAGCCGGTCCTGCGCCTGGCTTCTGGCTGTAGTGCCGGTGCCGGTGTCCGCCATTTTGGATTGTGACGTCACGGCGGCCATCTTGGATGGTTGTGACCTTGACCTTGACATTTGACCTTCAAAATGTGCTAAAATTGCCCAAAATCGGGCAGAAATTTCCCAAAATTCCTCAAAAATCACAAAAATTTACATTTCTGTGGAAAAAAAAATTCCGCCAAGAAGTCTCAAAAAATTCCTCAATTCAAAAATCAGGATTTCGAAAATCCTCAAAAGTCGTTTTGCCCTAGAAAAAACCCAAATTCCTAAAAGCGGCTTAAAACTCCTAAGAGCTAGCCGCTCTAAGCCGCCGAGGTCATGACCTTGAAAACTAGGATGCCATGGCAACCATATTGGATGATGACGTCACCGTTGCAATTATCGTTACGACCGCCATCTTGAAAATCTTTATTTATTATCCGATTTAAATGAAAAAAATTTTAAAATTTATAAAAAAATTAAATTAATAAAAATTTAATAAAAAAATATTAAAAAATCATACATTAACGACACGGAGCTCGGAGTCCTCGGTTCGAACCCGGTGAGGGCAAAAAAATAAAAATGGCGACCGATCCTTCCCCCGTGGTGGCTGCTGGCAGACTGACTCCCACCACTTTTTTTGAAAAGCATATATATATCGTCACCTAGTATGTCGTCATGACCGCCATCTTGTCTTCGATGCTGGAAGCCATCATCATCATCATTGTATCGTCGGCTAGAGTGCACTGACGCCATGTTAGTTTAATTCGTATCCGCTAGAGTGCAGTAATCATTTATTATTGCTGTGACACCCGCCATCGTGTCATTTGGCCGCCATCTTGGAAATCCTTAATTATTTAGCTAGGAATTCGGGAAAAGTGTCAAAATTCATTAAATAAATCACTCATTAATTTACACATTGATTCGATCCTCTCCTGTCCTCGGTTCGATACCCGATCGATGCAATAATGTTTAATTTTATGTAAAAAATAATAATTTCAACAAACCATGTTCAACATTCTTAAAGAGACTTTAAAACCTCTACTACCATCATCCTATCAGACATCAAGACCATCATATTGCAAATGCGAAATTTTAATGCTAAAGATTTGGGAAAAAGTTCAAAATTCATTAAATAAATTTGTTATCTATATTCTGATTGATTAGATAGACTAAGTTCCTTGGTTCGATCCCTGGCCGATACAAAACAACTTTAATATTTTAAAAAAGTACCACTAAAGTGTCAGGTTTGAGAAAATAAAAAACACAGCAAGTTCTTTTAAAAAAACTTTTATTACATAAATTATACACTACCACAAGTACAAAAAACACACAGACAAATTACCAAAGTTTCGTGGATCTTTCGATTCAAACAGTCTTCTTACTATACGGACTATGTCCTTTACATGACTTTAAATGTCTATTCAGTTTATCAGCTCGACATATTGGTACACCACAATTTGCACACAAAGTCGAATTATCGACTTCATTAAAAGGACAGTGATATATTTCGTGTCGTTGTGCACTTTGAATATTTTCCAATGTTTTGTTACAAAATATACAGCTTGATTCCGATGAATGTACAGCCAGTCTATCACAATTCCTGAGGTGACGTTTTAATCTTCCATATTGTACAAACTTGCTTAAACACCTGTTGCACTGATATTTAATGCGTTCAGAGTTATTACTACAATTGTGTATTACATAATCCCGTAATTTCAAGTTTTTGATCTTCTCACAGTACGTGCAGTCGGGTGATGGAACACCGCTGGATGCTCCTTCCTTCATCAATGCCACTGGAACTGTTGACAACCATTGTAACGCTGCTGACATGTTAACTTCTGAAGCCGTTGAGGTCTGCTCTGCGGAAGATGTTGCACGCGTCGAAATCTCCTGCTGTGCTGAGAGAGCAGGTGTAGCTGTATACGTCGTTGTCATCGTGCTCTGCACTGATGATGGTAGACCTTCGATCTAGGTTGGTGTAGATAGTGGTAATGATGCCATCGTGTTCTCAAGAATAGCTAGATACAGGTCTATTATGTTATACAAGTCTATCTATCCGATCCGTTCATCACCGCAGCCAGAGACGGACTGAAGTCCATATCACCAGGGTCTCACTTATATAGTCTCATCAGCTGGTACAACACATGAGTCAAAACAATAACCATGTTCATTATACGTCTCGGAGCATTTTTTATAATGACGATGTAAGCTATCGAGACGTGAAATTAGTTTATTGCACTTATTGCACTGAAATTGTATTCATTGAACATTATTATAACAACCACTTCTTTCATGTCGACGAGCATTTGAGGTGATAGTAAATGATGCACCACAGTATTTGCACTGATGCGAAGTACGCTCTTCATTAATTAAAGTATTTAATGCTGATGAAACTTCAGCTGATGGTGGAACAGCACATATCGAAGTCTCCTCCAGTGTTGTCAGAGGCGTTGCCAACGGGATCTGCTCCAACATCGTCGGCGCTGACGTCATGGTTCCTGTAGTCGATGGTACATCCTCCATCGAGTTCGACGTTAAGGTCGGTAAAGATGCCATCGAGGTCTCAAGAACAGCTAATTGACACGACTCATGCACCAGAAGAAACAAACTAGGCGATCCTTACACCGCCGACGGCAGTAACAAACTGATCATCCTGCTGTCTAGGACTCGCTTATATACATGCACCATATGGAATAATACGCTAGTCAAATCAAGAACCATCTACAATAATACTAGAGTCAAAACAACATTAAAAATAGAAGGACCATCAACGAAAAGGCAGCACATTTGGAAGCACCGTCAACGAAAAGGCAGCACATTTGGAAGCACCGTCAACGAAAAGGCAGCACATTTGGAAGCACCGACAACGAAAAGGCAGCACATTTGGAAGCACCGACAACGAAAAGGCAGCACATTTGGAAGCACCGACAACGAAAAGGCAGCACATTTGGAAGCTCCATCAACAAAAAAAAAAAAAAAAGGCAAAAAGGAAGCAGAAGTTACGAGATCTAAGTCTTAGTTAGAAATCAGAATACAAGAAATAAAAACATTAAATTCTTATAATTTAAATTATATATTTTATTTCTTTACATTATACAAATGCAAGTAAAACAAAACATTATTGTATGTAGCCAGCTTTCCTCAGTTCCATGGATCTACGAAGCTTTTAGAACATACGTTTACGAGACTGCGAGAATACAGGACTACAAGTCTATACGAGTACTTGACTACTTCTTAGCTCCAACAGCTCCAAATGGCTCCAACAGCTCCAAATGGCTCCAAATGCTCCAAACGGCCTCCAAATGGCTCCAACAGCTCCAACAGCCTCCAAATGCTTAACACAGCTACAAATGGCTCCAAATGCTCCAAAGGCCTCCAAATGCTTGACAGCTCCAAATGTCTCCAGCAGCTCCAAATGCTCCAAATGGCTCCAACAGCTCCAACAGCTCCAAATGGCTCCAACAGCTCCAAATAACATTAAATGCTCCAAAGGGCCTCCAAATAGCTCCAACAGCTCCAACAGCCTCCAAATGCTTAACACAGCTCCAAATGGCTCCAAATGCTTCAAACGGCCTCGAAATGCTTCAAAAGGCTCCAATTATCGTATCTGTCTTCGTCGGCATTTTCTCTTTTGCTCCCACTGCTCCAACAGCATTATGTTATATGATTCCATGGATACTTTGTTACGTAGCTACAGGTCTACAAGGTTCCAATGCATCATGTTTACGAAGCTTCCAGAACACAAGGTTACGAGACTGCGAGGCTACAGGACTACGAAGCTTCCAGGACACGAGGCTACATGGCTACGAGACTACATGACTCTAACTGATTACAATAGCACCACTCAGTGGTGAGAGTTAGGTTATCTAATGCAAAGCAAATTGATGCAAGTAGTTCTGGCTGTCATCAACAGATGTAGCCACGTGTTGCTTGCCGGTAAATATTAATTAGTTATTTTATGTGGGATGCGGGATGCTCACTAACGATCGCAAAAGAAGGAGGGCTTCGCTAGACACCAAGGAGAAGGAAGTTCGTCTTACATGTTAATGCTTCGCTGATGTCTCATGGCATATTATTTGACTGAGTAATGGTTGTTTATTTCTTTAATTCCACCTGGTAAAATTATTGCAAGTGTCAATTTATTAGCAGAAATTCACTAATTAAATGTAACTCTGAATAAAATGACATGACTCATTAAGTAAATATCCTTCATGCAGAGATCGATTTCACACAAATAATCAGCAGCACTCGGAGAAAATCATTAGATGTCTAGCCAGGAATAACCAGAAGCACTTGGAGAAAACCATCAAATTATTAACAAGAATAATCAGGAGCACACGGATAAAACGTAATAACAAGAATAATTGGGAGCACATGGAGAAAACCATACACATATTGAAAAGAATATTCATGAGCAAACATAATAACAAGAATAATCGGGAGCACACGGAGAAAACCACCACACGTTTTCTTTGATATCATAAAATTACAGGGAAAAAAATATTTAATAAATAATAAAAAAATTTAAAATGTAAAAAATACAAAAATACATAAACAGATTCCGCTAGCTTGTGAACTTCTCATTGTTGAGCAAAGTTAGAGTTCTAGTACAAGCCAGAATTTTATGTATTTTTGAATTTTTTACATTTTAAATTTTTTATTATTTATTAAATATTTTTTTCCCTGTAATTTTATGATATCAAAGAAAACGTGTGGTGGTTTTCTCCGTGTGCTCCCGATTATTCTTGTTATTATGTTTGCTCATGAATATTATTTTCAATATGTGTATGGCTTTCTCTGTGTGCTCCCAATTATTCTTGTCATTACGTTTTCTCCGTGTGCTCCTGATTATTCTTGTTAATAATTTGATGGTTTTCTCCAAGTGCTTCTGGTTATTCCTGGCTAGACATCTAATGATTTTCTCCGAGTGCTGCTGATTATTTGTGTAAAATCGATCTCTGCATGAAGGATATTTACTTAATGAGTCATGTCATTTTATTCAGAGTTACATTTAATTAGTGAATTTCTGCTAATAAATTGACACTTGCAATAATTTTACCAGGTGGAATTAAAGAAATAAACAACCATTACTCAGTCAAATAATATGCCATGAGACATCAGCGAAGCATTAACATGTAAGACGAACTTCCTTATCCTTGGTGTCTAGCGATGCCCTCCTTCTTTTGCGATCGTTAGTGAGCATCCCGCATCCCACATAAAATAACTAATTAATATTTACCTGCAAGCAACACGTGGCTACATCTGTTGATGACAGCCAGAACTACTTGCATCAATTTGCTTTGCATTAGATAACCTAACTCTCACCACTGAGTGGTGCTATTGTAATCAGTTAGAGTCATGTAGTCTCGTAGCCATGTAGCCTCGTGTCCTGGAAGCTTCGTAGTCCTGTAGCCTCGCAGTCTCGTAACCTTGTGTTCTGGAAGCTTCGTAAACATGATGCATTGGAACCTTGTAGACCTGTAGCTACGTAACAAAGTATCCATGGAATCATATAACATAATGCTGTTGGAGCAGTGGGAGCAAAAGAGAAAATGCCGACGAAGACAGATACGATAATTGGAGCCTTTTGAAGCATTTGGAGCTGTGTTAAGCATTTGGAGGCTGTTGCAGCATTTGGAGCCTTTTTTTGGAGCTGTTGGAGCTGTTGGAGCCATTTGGAGCATTTGGAGCCTTTTGAAGCATTTGGAGGCCGTTTGAAGCATTTGGAGCCATTTGGAGCTGTGTTAAGCATTTGGAGGCTGTTGGAGCTGTTGGAGCCATTTGGAGCTGTTGGAGCCATTTGGAGGCCGTTTGGAGCATTTGAAGCCATTTGGAGCTGTTGGAGCTGTTGGAGCCATTTGGAGCATTTGAAAATGCTGGAGACATTTGCAGCTGTCAAGCATTTGGAGGCCGTTTGGAGCATTTGGAGCCATTTGGAGCTGTGTTAAGTATTTGGAGGCTGTTGGAGCTGTTGGAGCCATTTGGATGCCGTTTGGAGCATTTGGAGCCATTTGGAGCTGTTGGAGCCATTTGGAGGTTGGAGCTAAAAAGTAGTCAAGTACTCGTGTAGACTTGTAGTACTGTATTCTTGCAGTCTCGTAAACTTATGTTCTAGAAGCTTCGTAGATCCTGGTACACCCCTCGTGCCTCAAAATAGAATTATTTGGAATTAATTAAAAGAGCCTTGGAAACAAGCTGGAAAAAAATACGTTAAATGAAATGATTTACCAGAGGCGACACGAGGTGGGAACAAACACAATTTAGGAACTTCCTGTAACGAGCAAAGGGGAAGTTGGAGGATCGTTATAATCAATAAAATAAGAACTACACAATTAACTTGATCTATAGTTTCCCTGTTTTATTTGCCCTGATGAATATCATGTTTCAATTATTTTAACATACATACAAAAGATTTAGCAATTTTCCAAGATTAACAAAGGGAACACGAAATTGGGGCTGGCCAGCGCTTACTTAAACTAATTTACATTCTTAGTTTGAAATATAAACATTTGCATTATGAGTGGATGGATCCCATGATTAAATTGATAATTAGTTCTATTCGTTTTACATTTTCTAGAGAAATACACTGGTCGCTGGTGGGTTGGTCATCCGGCTGAGATAGTACGTCGCTAGGTAAAGGGGAAATGTTGAAATTACATTACCACCCGGGGTCTTCAAACAATCACGTCGGGTGGTAGAAAAGTTTCTTCTAATGTTTCTTCCCACAGAACAGGGAAGGGGGGGAGGCCACGAGATGAGAGCATCAATCTCTCCCAGTCATCGAACCCTGTCTGCAACAGTCCAAATCAAAACTGATTAGAACTGGTATACAGGCAGTCTATGGGGCAGAAAATGCCCGGAAAAAAAATTTAAAGGGAAAAAGGAGGGTTCGCGAATTATCACTCACCAAAACAGGGGAGTTGCCCAGCACGCTGCAGTCGTGGAGTCAGCCAGGCTCGGGAGCTCGCGAATTGCGCGGCAGGACGCGGATGATTTCTTCATAATAATAAATTTCAAAAAAAATTAAAAGCTAAAAAAAAATAACTATTACATTGCAGACGGACTAAACTACTTGAAAAGATTTTAGGGATAGCATCCCTCAATTAGGTGACTACATAGTCGGTTGCGGCCGGATGGAAGTTTTGCAAAGTCTCGTCGACTCGCCGATAATCAAACGATCCGTCTGCAGTCGCGGCGCGAAGTGTCCCGCGGAGAAACGCGTCTCGTAATTAAAAGTAAAACTTGAATCAAAAGTGGAGGGGAGGACTGGGAGTCCGGACCGAAAGGTCCCGAAGTTCCCCGAGTGAGGGCCATAAAAAAAACTCTGATTGAAGTCTCGAAGCTGGTAGCATTGCGTCGACCTTAGCGCTACCTGTTGGGGGCTGTCTGAAATAAAAAAGAATCGACTCGCCCACGGCGTCCATATAACTCAAGGCAAAGCAGGTGCTGCTCCCTGGTGCCCTAGCGGGCAGGCAAGCGGAGAAGTTCGCGAATTGGCCGCTTGGAAGCGCTTGTGATCAGTTTTGGCGCACTCGTTTTTGCGCGGCAGACCTAGAGAACGGTCACCGGTCCCCAGGGGGTTACGACCGGTCATTGGTCTTACTTGGAACTGAGAAGGGGGGGAGGTGGGGGTAAAATGCAACGTTGGTGGGAAACTACGCCCCGTCGTGGCTACAGAGGGGCGAATATAACACTACGACGTGATGAAAAAGGCGGATCTCAGCTCGTCTCTGCGAACTGGTCGCCTGCGAGCTACAGCCTTGCCTATGCAGTTAGAGTCACAAAGGGAAATAATATTACAGGCTTGAGGCGTGACTGAAGGCGGGGGAAATGGTAAGCGGTCTGCCAGTCAGTGATTAGGCCAGCAGAATATCCGATACGCCGATGGGAAAGGGGCTTCAGAGCACTGAGACAAAGATTAACTCAGAGGGGTACACCAGACTAACAAATTAAAATCACACTATAGTAGAGCAAATAAAACTTCTACACAAAAAAATTTAAAATCATAATAAAAATTTAAAATATATCGTGTCGAATTTACTAATTAGCGGCACATACTTCCCCCCTGAAAGACGGAGTCAGGGTGGCCCACTTGAGCCACCAAAAACCTGGGTTCCAGAAACTTACCCTGTACCAGGATCTACCGTAGTAAACTACTTACAATGGCTAACAATTCTTACGTGTCTAAATAACGGCTAAAACTTACAGATAACTTATTGAATTAGGGGCGCCCCTATAAACTAGACAACTTAACGTAACACTTCTTAACCTAAATTTCTTATAAACTAGTACCATCGATTTTTATTTTACTTATGATTATTACCTAGGTTTTTTGTTATATCAACACGTTGGTTGAGTATGGCATGCCGTAGTAGGAAAGCTGTTCCTTGTATAAAGAAACACAGTGAAGAGTGCCCTCATTTTAGGTTGGGGTGTACTTTCTTCAACTGAGAAATGTGCGCGCGCGCGCGATATTCGCCGGAACTGGGGTCGGCTAACGCGACCGTGACTGGCGTGAGGTATCGCTGGATCTGCCAGGGGCCATTCCAACGATATGAAAGCTTGGCTGACCTCTTGTCGATCGCCTTGCTGAGTGTGTGTGCTCTGCACAACACTAAATCTCCTACTCTGTAGGGATTGGGATAGCGTTTGTTGTTATATTTTTGCCTGCTTGCCTCGTGGGCCAAGTTCAGGTTTTTACGAGCTCTACTCCAGACTTCCTTAATGTTCCTGGGGTCGTCTGGTAGTAACTCTTTTAACGTCCATTGATTAGAGAGTGGGGTGTTGGGCTGGTACGTAAACATGAGTTCAAACGGTGTTGTTTTGTGACTCTCATGTCTGGCGGAATTGAAAGCCATTTGCAACCACACGAGATTGGAATTCCACCTATCCTGCGAGTTCGCATGGAATGCTATCAAGGCAGACCGGAGGTTTCGGTTGAAACGCTCCGCATGCGAAGGCTGGGGGTAGTAGGGAGTCGTAGTCACGTGCTGAATGCCGTGTGAAAAACACATGTTTTTGAACTGAGTCGATTTAAAGTTTGTGGCATTATCGGAAACAATAATGGAAGGTACCCTGGCTATTTTGAAAATATAATTTTGGAGGGCTCGAATGGTGATTTCGGCCGTGGCTCTTCTAACAGGGATTAGCCACACAAATTTTGAGAATGCATCTACGCATACTAGAAGCATCGAATTTCCGTCTTTTGACCTTGGAAAGGGTCCCACAAAATCTATGAAAAGCTTTTGCATGGGCCTTTCGGCCACGTCAGAACTTAAATAGCCGAACTGGGTCTGCTGCGCAGGCTTACTCAATGCACATAATTTGCACAATTTCACCCTTTGCGTTATATCCTTGTGCATTCCGTCCCAGATAAAATTCCTGCGAATGTTTTCAATTGTTTTGAAAATTCCTAAGTGTGCGCCCAAAGGTGACGAGTGGTAATATTGAAAAACCATGTCCCTGAGATTCTGAGGTAAGGCTATTTTAAAATTTTTTGCCTGTTGTGTCCTTCGGTAAAGGATGCCTTTTGAAAGTTTGTAAAATTTTGGAGGTGAGCCTGATTTTATTTGGTTAATTATGTCGGACAATTGTGGGTCAGAATTTTGATTTGATTGTATGTCGGAAAATGCTAGAGGAAAATCTGTTAACAATGCGTGGCAGGACATAGGATTGTTTTCCTGAATCTCGGAGTTGGAAGGATTCTCGAACATTCGAGAAAGAGTATCCGCCACGATGTTCTGTGAACCACGAATATGTTGGATTTGAAATTTCAGAGAAGCAATCTTGACAATCCAGCGTCCTAATTTACCTAATTGCTTGGGGTGAGCCAAAAGCCAAGCAAGGGCCTGATTATCGGTTTCCAGCAGAAATTCTTTGTGTTCCAAATAGGGCCGGAACTTATCTATGCCGAAAACTACGGCAAGGCACTCAAGTTCGTATACCGAGGAGGCTTTCCTCTCCTGGTGTGTTAGGGTGCGGGAGGCGAAAGCTATTGGTTGCCTGCAGCCATCGAATTCTTGTGACAACACGGCCCCAATGGCCACACTGGATGCATCGGTTTGCAAAATAAAAGGTTTACTGAAATCAGCCATTCTAAGTACTGGAGGGCTAGCTATTGCATGTTTTAGAAAATCAAAAGCTTTGTCCTGTTCTGGACCCCAATTGAAAACGGAATTTTTTTTACGTAGAGCATTCAGTGGTGCTGCATGCTCAGCAAAATTGGGTATGAATTTGGCGTAAAAATTTGCCATGCCAATAAACCTGGAAATGCCCTTAGCATCTTTAGGGGGTTGGAAATCCTTTATCGCTTGTGTGCGATTAGGGTCAATGGTTACTCCTCGACTTGAAATCAGGTGTCCGAGGAAAGAAATTTCCTGCACTGCAAATTACACCTTCTTTGTATTCACAGTGAGTCCGGATTTACGTAGGCGCTTAAGGACTTCTTGCAAATGAGCCATATGCTCTTCAAAGGATTCTGAATAAACAACAACGTCATCAAGATAATTAAACACAAATTTGAATTTCAGATCGCCGAAAATTTGGTCTAGAAGGCGTGTTAACACTTGGGCGCCTGTGGCTAGGCCAAAGGGTACTACCTTGTATTGATACAGATTCCACGGGACGCAGAAACTTGTGACGTGTTTTGACTCTGGTGTTAGTGGTATTTGATGATAGGCCGAATTTAGGTCAAAGACGCTGAAAAATTTGGCTTTACTGAACCAGTGACATGCCGAATTTAGGTCTGGTAATGGCGTCATCTCTACTTCAATTTGCCGATTTACGCGGCGGAAATCGACCACCATGCGGTGACCTTGGCCTTGGTCCTTGGGTACTAAAAATGCCGGGGAGGCGAAACTGGAAGTGGAAGGTTCGATAACATCTTTGTCTAATAAATTTTGTATGTGATCCCGCATTATCTGCATTTTAGGTCCTAATAATTGGTAAGGGTGACACCTAACTGGGGTTTTGTCCAAAAGCTTAATTTCATATTGGGTGAGATGGGTACGCCCTAATTTTTCACTCAAAACGTCGGGAAAGTTACTGCATAACTTCTCTATTTCTCGTTTCTGTTCAAAGTTAAGATGGGTGAGTGAAATGTTATTATCACCTTTAGCCTCTGTGTGAATGGCCTTTACTTTGCTCTGACATTTTGCGTCCGGTGACACAAAAGAAACAAAAACTTGGTTGTTAAATTTAAAGTGAATTCTTCGTGCTTTCAAATCAATTATCATGCCTGTTTTTGCAATAAAATCGGAACCAAAAATTAAATCTGTGGCCAAATCATCTGCTACTAAGAATGGGAAAGACCAAGAAAACAAATCTATTTTTACTTTAACAAAAACAATACGGTTGACCTTCAAAGGCTGTTCAGCAGCTGTAAAACATTTTATTTTTATTGGCTCTACCTTTTGAATCAAACGGTCTTGTTGTAATTTCCTGAATAGCTGGCCTGACACGAAAGATCGCACGGAGCCGGTATCTATTAGGCCTGGAACTTCTTGTTTTCCAATTATTGTGTTGGCATAGGGCAAAACTGTGGGTATATTAGCTAGAATATTATGACATGTTCTTTTGTCCGTGGTTCGCGGACAATTACATTGTCTGCACATAGGCCTAAACGTGTTACAGTTTTCCGTTTGCTTGTCTTGACGAGCTTTGTCTTTCTTAGCTCGCCTTTGTTTCTGTTTTCTTCTTTTATTTTTTCCTCTGTGTGGGGAAGCGGTGTTCTGTTGAAATTTTTGGTCGTGTTTGGCATTAGGTTCGGTGTGAAGGGAAAAATTTCTAACTGTTGTTTGGGCGGCTGGCTCAGAAAGAATTCTTTCTGGCCAGCGATTTACACGTTTTTTGAATCACGCGAATTTTGATAGTTTGGGCGATAGTTTTTTGCGCGTCACTGTTCAATGTAGTGCCCGGGTTTTTTGCAGTACCTGCAGACAGGTATCCGTTCCTCCTTATTTTGAGGCTTAGCGACTTGTTCATTGCTGTTTTTGTGTTGCGAATTTTTGTTATAATACTGCTGTTTATTTTCTGTTACTCTGGTATTGTTGTGGGCGTAGACATTAGCTTCTCTATTTCGCTGGTGGTCTGCGTATTCTACATTCGTGTTGGAGATGCACAAGCGATCAAGCTCGGCAAAATTTTGCGGTCGGGCCTGAAAAACTGCTCGCGATCGTTCCTGCGGGTTAATTCCATCTAGGATGTTTGAGACTATCTCACACTCAGATACTCGCAACCGAAGAATTTGAGCGGCTAGTTTGATGTCTGTTATGTAATTAGGCAAGGCTTCATTTCTGTGTTGTAGCCTGTTGTACCATTCCAACCTGATGTTGGTCATCAAACGGGCTGGAATAAAATAATTTAGAATGTCCTCATGAAATTGGTCAAAAGAATAATTTTGCTCAATGGCGAGCGTCACTCGCTCGCTCAAGGGTGGTTGTGTGAAGGGGAAAATAACTTCTAGGAGTTCCCTGTCTGGAAGGTTTGCCTTTTGTTTAATTTTGAACAAGTTCTTTAGGAAGTCGATTAGACTCTTGGGCTCCAACCCTGTGGTTTCCTGAAAATTAGCCAGCAGTCTTTCGACGGGATTAGGTATCTTGGCGTAAAAACTACCTCCAGTTGTTTGATTGAAGGTAGGAACCACAGGTACTGGGTTCGGTGCTAGATTAGAGGCGTGAGGTGTGACTGGCGGAGGTTGAGTTTGGTTTTGAGGTTGGTATACCTGCGGTCCCAATGGCAGGTATGTGGTGGCGGGGCTGGGGTAAGGAAGTTGTGATTCAATCCTGCCACCAGGGTACACAGGGGCTGGTTGTGGTAGCGTAGCTGCCAGGGTGGAAGGAAAGGCTGTCAGTGGCGAAACTGACCTTCCACTGGCCGAGGAGGTTGGAAGGGCTTCCGGGGAGGTATGGAGGGATGTGAAGGCTGACCGGAATTCATGATAGGGGTTGAAAATGGCGGGTGAGGTGGAGGGTAGGTATATGGGTTGGGGCATGTAGACAGGATGAGCTGAGAGCGAATGCGTAGGATAGGCGAAGGTGACATTGGTGCTCGGGTGAGTACTCGTCGCCATGACAGTCGCAGATGGAAAATGAGATGGCGTGAATGTCGAAGTCAATGCCCGGCGACGTGATGTCAAGGGGGGTGAGGGTGGTGGGGAGGGTGAAAGAGGTGGGGTAGGGACTGGGCTGCCTCCAGTGTGCATTTGTTTTATGGGTTCCTGTACTTGACTGTCAGTTACTCCTCCTGCCACTGCCTCTACGGGTTCAAGTGTTCTTTGGTCGATTGTGGCTAGTTTGCTCCGCAATTGGAAATTTAAACCAGGAATCTGTTGCCTTCATTTCTCGATCTCCTTTTGGTAGATCCCATTTAATTTTTTGGTGGCTAGTATTGTGAGGTTGGTCAATCTCGTGCCAATATGACTCAAGCGAGTTAGCGCACGTAAGATGTTGTTTCTATTTGTCTCGTTTCGTACAGAATTAGTATAACTGTGGAGTTCCTGAAATTTACTACAAACACAGTTAAATTCCTCCAAAAAGTCCAAGTCAGCGAGATTAGTGACTTGTGGTTGAATTTCCTCGGCACACGCAGCTCGGAATCTTTTCCGGAGCGTGGCCACGTCACCGAGGCTTGAGCATTGTGTCCCTTTCGTAGGTGGAGCTTGGTCCAGTCTTACGAGAACAACAAAACATATACAAAAATTTACGTTGATTGGCCAACCAACAAACTATGATTGAAACAAACTATGGTTGAAACAGTACATTAAATTCTACACAAGACACTCTTAATTTAACTTAGCTTAGCTTAATAATATCGTAGTTGCTCCGACGGGTCGGAAGTATGTGCCCAGAATACAGAAAGTTAACTATTTTTGCCAGCAGACGAATGAGTTGGTACGCCTGTTGGCGTCGCTCTCAGAGGTAAGCGACCTCTGGGACCTGCGTGAACAAGGGGGGGGGGGGGGGGGTGGTAGGCGACATGCTATCACGCACGCGTGGCAAGATTACAGCTGTCAACAGACGCCACTGCCCTCGGCCGTCGGGCGAGGAGAAAGGGGGGGAGGGGTGTCTGTGACCTTGTGCCTGTCACGTCCGGGGACGCGCGATGGGGGGGGAGGTCAGCTGGCTGGCTGAAAGACGTCTTGCACGCTACGCGCTACCTAAGTCCGCACGGGAATTTAAAACTCAATATAAATTTAAAAAATTTAACTCATTATAACTAGGGGGTGTACCAGCGATCAGTTTACAATATCATTACAAAATTGTTATTATCAAAAATTAATTTAAAAAAATTTTTTGTGCTTTTAATTTTAGTTTAGGTATGCTTATATTTTTCAGGTATGCCTATAGACCAAGGTAACCATGCTCTGCTACCAAGTTGGCACACCCCTCATGCCTCAAAATAGAATTATTTGGAATTAATTAAAAGAGCCTTGGAAACAAGCTGGAAAAAAAATACGTTAAATGAAATGATTTACCAGAGGCGACACGAGGTGGGAACAAACACAATTTAGGAACTTCCTGTAACAAGCAAAGGGGAAGTTGGAGGATCGTTATAATCAATAAAATAAGAACTACACGATTAACTTGATCTATAGTTTCTCTGTTTTATTTGCCCTGATGAATATCATGTTTCAATTATTTTAACATACATACAAAAGATTTAGCAATTTTCCAAGATTAACAAAGGGAACACGAAATTGGGGCTGGCCAGCGCTTACTTAAACTAATTTACATTCTTAGTTTGAAATATAAACATTTGCATTATGAGTGGATGGATCCCATGATTAAATTGATAATTAGTTCTATTCGTTTTACATTTTCTTGAGAAAAACACTGGTCGCTGGTGGGTTGGTCATCCGGCTGAGATAGTACGTCGCTAGGTAAAGGGGAAATGTTGAAATTACATTACCACCCGGGGTCTTCAAACAATCACGTCGGGTGGTAGAAAAGTTTCTTCTAATGTTTCTTCCCACGGAACAGGGAAGGGGGGGAGGCCACGAGATGAGAGCATCAATCTCTCCCGGTCATCAAACCCTGTCTGCAACAGTCCAAATCAAAACTGATTAGAACTGGTATACAGGCAGTCTATGGGGCAGAAAATGCCCGGAAAAAAAATTTAAAGGGAAAAAGGAGGGTTCGCGAATTATCACTCACCAAAACAGGGGAGTTGCCCAGCACGCTGCAGTCGTGGAGTCAGCCAGGTTCGGGAGCTCGCGAATTGCACGGCAGGACGCGGATGATTTCTTCATAATAATAAATTTCAAAAAAAATTAAAAGCTAAAAAAAAATAACTATTACATTGCAGACGGACTAAACTACTTGAAAAGATTTTAGGGATAGCATCCCTCAATTAGGCGACTACATAGTCGGTTGCGGCCGGATGGAAGTTTTGCAAAGTCTCGTCGACTCGCCGATAATCAAACGATCCGTCTGCAGTCGCGGCACGAAGTGTCCCGCGGAGAAACGCGTCTCGTAATTAAAAGTAAAACTTGAATCAAAAGTGGAGGGGAGGACTGGGAGTCCGGACCGAAAGGTCCCGAAGTTCCCCGAGTGAGGGCCATAAAAAAAACTCTGATTGAAGTCTCGAAGCTGGTAGCATTGCGTCGACCTTAGCGCTACCTGTTGGGGGCTGTCTGAAATAAAAAAGAATCGACTCGCCCACGGCGTCCATATAACTCAAGGCAAAGCAGGTGCTGCTCCCTGGCACCCTAGCGGGCAGGCAAGCGGAGAAGTTCGCGAATTGGCCGCTAGGAAGCGCTTGTGATCAGTTTTGGCGCACTCGTTTTTGCGCGGCAGACCTAGAGAACGGTCACCGGTCTCCAGGGGGTTACGACCGGTCATTGGTCTTACTTGGAACTGAGAAGGGGGGGAGGTGGGGGTAAAATGCAACGTTGGTGGGAAACTACGCCCCGTCGTGGCTACAGAGGGGCGAATATAACACTACGACGTGATGAAAAAGGCGGATCTCAGCTCGTCTCTGCGAACTGGTCGCCTGCGAGCTACAGCCTTGCCTATGCAGTTAGAGTCACAAAGGGAAATAATATTACAGGCTTGAGGCGTGACTGAAGGCGGGGGAAATGGTAAGCGGTCTGCCAGTCAGTGATTAGGCCAGCAGAATATCCGATACGCCGATGGGAAAGGGGCTTCAGAGCACTGAGACAAAGTTTAACTCAGAGGGGTACACCAGACTAACAAATTAAAATCACACTATAGTAGAGCAAATAAAACTTCTACACAAAAAAATTTAAAATCATAATAAAAATTTAAAATATATCGTGTCGAATTTACTAATTAGCGGCACAATCCATGGAACTGAGGAAAGCTGGCTACATACAATAATGGTTTTTTTTACTTGCATTTGAAAAATGTAAAGAAATAAAATAAATAATTTAAATTATAAGAATTTAATGTTTTTATTTCTTGTATTCTGATTTCTAACTAAGACTTAGATCTCGTAACTTCTGCTTCCTTTTTGCCTTTTTTTTTTATTGTTGATGGAGCTTCCTAATGTGCTGCCTTTTCGTTGTCGGTGCTTCCAAATGTGCTGCCTTTTCGTTGTCGGTGCATCCGAATGTGCTGCCTGTTCGTTGACGGTGCTTCCAAATGTGCTGCCTTTTCGTTGTCGGTGCTTCCAAATGTGCTGCCTTTTCGTTGTCGGTGCTTCCGAATGTGCTGCCTTTTCGTTGACGGTGCTTCCAAATGTGCTGCCTTTTCGTTGACGGTGCTTCCAAATGTGATGCCTTTTCGTTGATGGTCCTTCTATTTTTAATGTTGTTTTGACTCAATTATTATTGTAGATGGTTCTTGATTTGACTAGCGTATTATTCCATATGGTGCATGTATATAAGCGAGTCCTAGACAGCAGGATGCTCAGTTTGTTACTGCCGTCGGCGGTGTAAGGATCGCCTAGTTTGTTTATTCTGGTGCATGAGTCGTGTCAATTAGCTGTTCTTGAGACCTCGATAGCATCTTTACCGACTTTAACGTTGAACTCGATGGAGGATGTACCATCGACTACAGGAACCATGACGTCAGCGCCGACGATGTTGGAGCAGATCCCGTTGGCAACGCCTCTGACAACACTGGAGGAGACTTCGATATGTGCTGTCCCACCATCAGCTGAAGTTTCATCAGCATTGAATACTTCAATTAATGAAGAGCGTACTTCGCTTCATTGCAAATACTGTGGTGCATCATTTACTATCACCTCAAATGCTCGCCGACATGAAAGAAGTGGTTGTTCTAATAATGTTCAATGAATACAATTTCAGTGCAGTAAGTGCAATAAACTAATTTCACGTCTCGATAGCTTACATCGTCATTATAAAAAATGCTCCGAGACGTATAATGAACATGGTTGTTGTTTTGACTCATGTGTTGTACCAGCTGATGAGACTATATAAGTGAGACCCTGGTGATATGGACTTCAGTCCGTCTCTGGCTGCGGTGATGAACGGATCGGATAGTTAGACTTGTATAACATAATAGACCTGTATCTAGCTATTCTTGAGAACTCGATGGCATCATTACCACTATCTACACCAACCTAGATCGAAGGTCTACCATTGAGGCGATTGCCACGCCTCCATTAACTTCACTTATATTATTTGTTTGTTTTAACGTCCTTTTGATTTGGTATTAATTATATCATATGTTATGATAGATTGTTTGGCACTTGGTTCGTTCTGGCCCTCAAGCTTGATTAAAACAAAAGCATTACGGACATTCGCGGCGCTGCGCGTGTGTGTGTTTCCGCGAGCCAACACCGCGCTGCTCGCTGAGTCTTATGACGTCATGGTGAGGCGTTAACCTGCGACGGTCTGCGGCTGGCGAGCGGGGAGACGGTGCTGGCGGCTGGTGGAGTCGACTTCGCCTCGCGGGTGCAGGCGTGTTGCGCCGCTGCAAAAATAGAAAGGCTGTTCCATTCACCTATGCATCGACCAGTGCCCAGCCCGGGTTATCGTCCACCATGCTGCGAGACTACAAGTAAGCCTCGACGCAACCGTCATTAACAACCAGAGACCGGGTTTTTTTTTTTAAGGAAACAATAAGCAGAGAGACTTGAGTGATCATAAACTCTAATTCATTTCTTGCTAGCATCTTGAATCGTAATGTGGCGAATTAAATTCTACTTCTTTTTTTTACGCTACGTGAGAAGCTACGTAAACTGCAAGCCAGACTTAACACGTTGCTGTGGTGCGGGATGTTAGACTCGCATAATTACGTCATAACGAGAGACCGGTTTGACCAAAATATTGGGAATGTGCCTAAACAACATTTATAGACAATTACGTCATACAGGATTGTAATCAACGGACCTGTTAGGGAAAACTAATGCTTTCTTAATGTTTGTAAAATTACCCGTAATGTGGTGGTTGTAATGAGTGATTACATTAGATGTCCTTTTCTTTAATGCGAGATCTAGATCTGCAGATTTGTGTAAATGGTTCTGTATTCAATGTACCAAGCCAATGCCAAGCGAGAAAATGAAATAGTAAACAGGCAGTGATGTTTTCAATTATTATCCAGATCATTCTTTTTTGCCTAGGGACCATACTTCTCACTGCATTTAGTTGGTACTCCCTTCTGCGATCTCCGACTTCAAACTCGAGCGCCTTAAGTAAGGCCTCACCATCATCAGTGCAGAGCACGATGACAACGACGTATACAGCTACACCTGCTCTCTCAGCACAGCAGGAGATTTCAAAGCGTGCAACATCTTCCGCAGAGCAGACCTCAACGGCTTCAGAAGTTAACATGTCAGCAGCGTTACAATGGTTGTCAACAGTTCCAGTGGCATTGATGAAGGAAGGAGCATCCAGCGGTGTTCCATCACCCGACTGCACGTACTGTGAGAAGATCAAAAACTTGAAATTACGGGATTATGTAATACACAATTTTAGTAATAACTCTGAACACATTAAATATCAGTGCAACAGGTGTTTAAGCAAGTTTGTACAATATGGAAGATTAAAACGTCACCTCGGGAATTGTGATAGACTGGCTGTACATTCATCGGAATCAAGCTGTATATTTTGTAACAAAACATTGGAAAATATTCAAAGTGCACAACGACACGAAATATATCACTGTCCTTTTAATGAAGTCGATAATTCGACTTTGTGTGCAAATTGTGGTGTACCAATATGTCGAGCTGATAAACTGAATAGACATTTAAAGTCATGTAAAGGACATGCTTGGTATAGTAAGAAGACTGTTTGAATCGAGAGATCCACGAAACTTTGGTAATTTGTCTGTGTGTTTTTTGTACTTGTGGTAGTGTATAATTTATGTAATAAAAGTTTTTTTAAAAGAACTTGCGGTGTTTTTTATTTTCTCAAACCTGACACTTTAGTGGTACTTTTTTAAAATATTAAAGTTGTTTTGTATCGGCCAGGGATCGAACCAAGGACCTAAGTCGATCTAATCAATCAGTATATAGATAACAAATTTATTTAATGAATTTTGAACTTTTTCCCGAATCTCTAGCATTAAAATTTCGCATTTGCAATATGATGGTCTTAATGTCTGTTAGGATGATGGTAGTAGAGGTTTTAAAGTCTCTTTAAGAATGTTGAACATGGTTTGTTGAAATTATTATTTTTTACATAAAATTAAACATTATTGCATCGATCGGGTATCGAACCGAGGACAGGAGAGGATCGAATCAATGTGTAAATTAATGAGTGATTTATTTAATGAATTTTGGAACTTTTCCCGAATTCCTAGCTAAATAATTAAGGATTTCCAAGATGGCGGCCAAATGACACGATGGCAGGTGTCACAGCAATAATAAATGATTGCTGCACTCTAGCGGATACGAATTAAACTAACATGGCGTCAGTGCACTCTAGCCGACGATACAATGATGATGATGATGGCTTCCAGCATCGAAGACAAGATGGCGGTCATGACGACATACTAGGTGACGATATATATATGCTTTTCAAAAAAAGTGGTGGGAGTCAGTCTGCCAGCAGCCACCACGGGGGAAGGATCGGTCGCCATTTTTATTTTTTTGCCCTCACCTGGTTCGAACCGAGAACTCCGAGCTCCGTGTCGTTAATGTATGATTTTTTAATATTTTTTTATTAAATGTTTATTAATTTAATTTTTTTATAAATTTTAAAATTTTTTAATTAAAATCGGATAATAAATAAAGATTTTCAAGATGGCGGTCGTAACGATAATTGCAACGGTGACGTCATCATCCAATATGGTTGCCATGGCATCCTAGTTTTCAAGGTCATGACCTCGGCGGCTTAGAGCGGCTAGCTCTTAGGAGTTTTAAGCCGCTTTTAGGAATTTGGGTTCTTTCTAGGGCAAAACGACTTTTGAGGATTTTCGAAATCCTGATTTTTGAATTGAGGAATTTTTTGAGATTTTTTGGCGGAATTTTTTTCCACAGAAATGTAAATTTTGGTGATTTTTGAGGAATTTTGGGCAATTTTTGCCCGATTTTGGGCAACTTTGGCACATTTTGAAGGTCAAATGTCAAGGTCAAGGTCAAAGGTCAAGGTCACAACCATCCAAGATGGCCGCCGTGACGTCACAATCCAAGATGGCGGACACCGGCACCGGCACCACAGCCAGAAGCCAGGCGCAGGACCGGCTATCCTATACTACTCTCCGCTGCTACTCATATTTTGAGTATAAAATAGGCCTACACATTATTTTTTGGAGTGATATACTCTCAGACACGTAAATAACAAGTTAATATCACATCTTTATGAGTTTCTGCAAACCTGCAACAGCCATTCAACATTATTTGTATGGATTCCCCACCATTGTGAAAAGTGCTTAACAAACAATCATTTTAGGAATTAGGTCTAGGAGATTTTCTGTGACGTGAGAGTTTTCTACCTGCTAACACTTGGCTGTAGGCCTACCGTTAGGTAGGAAAAAAATGTGTCATAATAATTTGCGGGAAGAAGTATCTTGGCAAATATACATTTCAATTGGATTATGTCATGATAAGCTAATTAATAGATACTTGTATATATTTATTGTTTTATATAAATCAACATGTTTGTGCAATACGAAGCATTACATTATTTTTTAATATATTCTATCTGTTTTTGATGTACATGAAATATTAAAATTTGTTTATGTTGAATTTATGATGACGTAGGTGATTATATAATTAAATATGTATGGTAAATCTAAGAATTATTTTCAATGAATATGATTTTATGCGACACATTCTTTATTTACTTGTTACATCCAGCAGTCACCAACATGTACTCCAAAAAGTAATTAATGATATCTTCAACAATTTAACGATATGGATTGTGTACTGTAATGCCCCCTGTGGAAGTGTACCCACTTTACTATGGCAATAAATGAGCCACTTTACAGTTACAGATTAATAATTCTCTCTGTCATGCGCTTCTGAATCTATAATGGGCACCGAAGTTACCCAACTAAATTATTTATTACATAGAAGAATAAGTTTAATACTAATTATAATATTGTGCCGTTTCAGTGCCACTTTCAGGCACAAATGTACGAATTTAAATTTTATTTTTAATTTTTAAAGAAGAAAACCAAATAATAAATTTGTAATTTTTATTTTATTAAATTTTGTTTCCATTACTGTACACTCCGACGTAATCTTGTGCAACCCAGTGCACCTGCGCTTGTTCGCAGGCTTCAAACAGATACTGTTTGCTGACGATTTGCAATCGCAGCATCCCGGCCCCCGTTTGCGTCACGCCTTCCCTATGTAACGGAACGACTTTCGCGTTAGCGAACGCTACCCCAACCCCACTGCTAGCAACTTTCATTTCTCGGAGGCAAGCATACGTAAGGGTTTTGCAAGCACGCCTCTGGACCAAGTTACAGCCAGCGGCGACGCCTCGAGACAGTCCACATGACGCCTTTCCCAGACGACTTAGCAAATTTAAACCCCCCTCCCCACAACACCCACCTGTGGCTTCACGAGAACTCAAACCCGGAGCAACGACCCCCAGTGAACCCCGGGCGGAGACCTGGTCTCCCCAAGGACATTCCCACTTGTCAAACAGAGCCCTCAGCGAAGTCTAGCGGCGGGAAAAATCCCTAACCTTGCTCTGAGCGCTGGTCGCGAGCGCGCCCACTGCACTCTAGCGGACGTTTCTGTGACCCTCCAGACAGGTTCTCGTCTTGGCCACCAGAGTGCAATACTCATCTCTCCCATAAGAGACAGCTTGTCACAATCGACCTTGGCAGCAGTCGCAGTGCGATTGCGATTTTAGTTCGCCTACGACTCGCGTGAGAGCGCAGCGAACAGGTTGCAGTCTGCTTCGCCCCTTCGGGCATCTCCGGACACCTTCGGGCAATCACCACCACCCCCTTCTTTGGCTGGGGGGGCAGTTGCTTACTTTAATTAGGCGCCCCAACGCCATTTCAAAAAGATTCGGCAGGCAGCACGCGGTAAGGGCGGATCTCTCTTCGCAGCCCGAGACAACGCGCTTCTGAAAAGTCGTGAACGGCTTTCTCTAAATCATGTAGTTGGTTATCGACAAGGCCATGTGCCTTAGCACTCAATTTTAATTTTTTTTGCTGCCCGAAATAGTTTATTTTTTGAAATAGTTTTTTTTTTGTCTTTACTTATTATTCTTCATGGCGACAGCAATCTTCCGCGTCGCGCATCACCTGGCCATCTCCAGGGACCGACCTGATCTACTCCACCCCGCAGCTTAGGTAAGTTATTTCGTCGCCCCACACACACTTTTTCTTTTCCGTTTCTCGCGGGCTTAAGGGGCCTCCCTAGTAAAAATGTTTAGCGCGGTGGGCCACTGGCCACGTGCTACGGCCAGTGGTTGGGCGGGGCGATATACCTGAGACTGTCGCCTGCGCCGAGGTGGAGGGGGGAGAGGGCGTTTCAGCGAGGGGGGGGGGCGGAATAATGGGATGGTTGTCATTGTGTGGAGTCCATTTGCTACTTATACCTGCGTTATCTGCGAACAAGATCGTGGCAAGAAAGATGACTGTTTTTCCCTTTCGCTACATTCAACCAAAAGATAATGTTCTCATATTGCCTTGCTTGCTTCCTGACAGTGTTTATTAACTTGAAACATTAAATTAGTGTTGCGATCCAGTCCATATCCATGAAATGCAAACAATCGTCAATTCTGTTTAAAACAGGTATTTTTATTTTAATTAACGTTCTACATAATTAAGAGATTTACATACATTACAAAAAATGCTGTCACCAACAATCGATGTGTTAGCTTGTGTTTTCAGGGGGGAAAAAATGCAAAAATTATATCATTAAAAAAATTTCCAACATTATACTTTCGAACTGACATTTGTGTGATGAATGGTTTTGCACGAACAGTTATGCTTTCATTCATAAAAGTATTCTGCACCGCGACGAGAAATCACGTCCTACTAATAATTGAGTAATAAAACTGGGAATAAAATGATGAAAATAATATTAATTATTTTTAATCTTAGACACAAATCAACTTTTTAAATCGCAATAACGACAAATAAATTTTTAACTTACTTCCTGAATAAAAAGTGCATGTCAAACTTACTTTTAAATTCTGTAAAGAAAAAAAATGTCAGGAACAAACAAGTGTTCCCACCAACGACACATCGTCAACTTTGTATTCTAGGGTTCACGTCGTATTTAGTTACACTAAATATTACTGCATATTATTATTTTCTGGCTCTTATTACACGTTTAGCATTTTATTTTATTTTTGCATATTTTTTTAATGACTTTAACGTTGCATAATATGATGAATAAGTATACACGAATGAACTGGAATCACGTTTCGAGTTACATACAGACTGTTCACTACGAGCAGTGTTAATTTCTTAGCTGTTGCAACAGCGGCCTACAGGTGGATTCAGACTGCAGGCTTAGTCAGTCACGCTGAATCCACCTGAGTTCAGATTTTATCGAAGACAAGTGCGGGTGGTATGGAAGAACTCAGTGTGCACTGACTGTTGTGCTCAAGGTGTCAGTGAAATGTATAGCTGGAATCACGGGCGAAAATTTGTAGGATTCCCATGAGGCCCACGGGATAACGTGAAGATTTTGCAAATGCAAGCGGGGCCCCCTCAGACGGACTTTTTTATTTCAGGGAGGTTCGGGCCACCCTGAGATTCTCCCCTCCTCCCGGAATCTACGCATGCAGCTGGAATTAATTTTTAGCCAAGTACGTCATTTGGTGCTGTATTTAGGCTGTCAAAGAAGATACGAAATATGGCTGCTTTGATAATTGACGATAACTCCTTTTTATTGTGGAATAGTACTTACCCATCTACAAATAAATCCCTAAATATACCACCACTTCTGTTGGGGATTTTCTATACAAACTATCAAAATAATTTTGGTTTCGTCACTGTCACTAGCTATTATTGTATCATACGAAAACATGTATGTTTTGTGTATTAATTTACGGTATTCATCTCTGTCAAAAAAATATATTTTTCGATAATAGAGTGTAAGCAAGGTAGAATACAATGGCTAATTTTAAAATAAAAATGGAATAAAGTATTTTTTGCTTGCAGTAGTTCAAATTTTTGAATTCATTTAGTTGTTTGTTTAAAAAACCCTTCTAAAATCAAAGAAACTACCTACTTCCTTAACCCTTTCGCTAGTATTAACGTTAATAAACGTGCGTATTTTAACTGTGCCCGATAGAGTATTCACGTAAATAAACGTTTCTAGCTTTGTACAAACTAGTATGCTCGTCAATGAACGGAGATGCGCATCCGGCTTTGTTGTAGTTGTTGTGCTATCTAGTGAGCCTTATAGTAACTAGCTGACAGTGTTTTCTGGTGCCGCATAGATAGCAGCTCTAATTCCAATTTGCTGTGGTCTGGAATATCACTGTTTGTTTTATCTCTTGCTAGATTCCATGGTTGTGACTTTCGCTTCGCGCGCATTTTCTAGCAAGATACTTTCGCGAGTATTTTTTGATAGTTTATTTATTGTTGTTAGTGTCGTAATGTTTAGAAATGGCATCGTCACGTAAACGAAAAGCGCTTTCGGAAAAAGAACTTTCAGAAATAATCACGAATTGGGAGTCGGCAAGTGACATCAGTTCGGTAAGTGAAAGTGAAAATGATACTGAAATAGAAATTGATTTTGCAGATAACGAAACAGTATATATACAATCAAATCCAGATGTTACCGCGTGTGTTCACGACTTATTTATGTGGGGAAAAAACGATAATTTTATGCCACGTGATTTACCATTTGACAACACACGTTCGGGACTTACAGGAGAATTAGTGCTACCCGAAAACCCAAGTGAATCGGACGTGTTCAAATTTATGTTTGACAGTGATCTTGTTGAACATATTGCGACAGAATCTGACAAATATCACTCGTACGTAACTCACAGATCTGAGGTGAAAAAAAAATCCAAACTGAACCTATGGACAAAACCAACAGTTTCTGAGCTGTATACTTTCCTAGCTGTAATACTATTGATGCCTCACACTGCAGAAAACCGCATAAATGATTACTGGTCCACCGATCCCATTTTGGCTACACCCATATTTAGCAAATTATTTTCACAAGACAGATTTTTGCTTTTGCTCCGTCTTCTACATTTTTGTGATCCTTACAGCCAGTTAGCAGGAGACCGACTATGCAAAATCAGCTCCATCCTGGAAACAATAAGGATGAAATTCAAATCTGTGTTCCAGCCGAAACAAAACTTATGCATTGATGAATCTATATTGGTATGGAAGGGCCGCTTGAAATTCAAGCAGTATATCCCATCCAAGCGCCACAGATTTGGTGTCAAGCTATTCATTTTGTGTGATTGTGCAACAGGGTTTATTCTTGATTTCCTCATCTACACCGGTGCACAGACCAACATTGAAATTATTGATGACCTTGGTATTTCTGGATCTGTTGTTACAACATTGTTAGAGCCATATCTTCATTTAGGGCATGTAGTGTTTACCGATAACTGGTATTCTAGCCCTAAGCTATTTGAATACCTGCTTGCAAAACAAACTGGTGCATGTGGTACGGTGCGGCCAAACAGAAAAAAAAATGCCTAAATTCCCTCAAAAACTGAAGAAAGGGGAAAGTGCAGTTTTTCACACTAACAACATTCTCGCAGAAAAATGGCATGATAAAAGAGACGTATGCATGCTAAGCACAGTTCACGAACATAAATGGGTTGAAACTGGAAAAAAGGACAGAACTACTGGCGAAGATGTCAAAAAGCCCCTGTCTGTCATTGAATACAACAAAAATATGGGCCTCGTAGACAAAGCCGATATGCAGATAAGTTTCCTTGACAGCACCAGAAAGTCTATCAAGTGGTACAAGAAACTTTTTTTTCACATTATAGATATGGCAGTCTTGAATGCACACATTCTATATAATGTGCACACTGGCAAGAAAATTACACTGCTTCAGTTTCGGCTGAACCTTGTACGGCAGTTGTTAGAGGAGTTCAGCCCTACTCGCAACCCCTCGAAAGGAGGACGACGCTCTGCAGACGTTACTCCATCTCCTCTTCGGCTGTCAGCAAGACATTTCCCATCTCCTGTGCCATCAACCGCAGCTAAGGTCAAACCGCAGAGGCAATGCTACGTTTGTAAACATACCACCAAAGGACAGAATCGGCAAAAAGATTCTAAGTGGATGTGTGCTGAATGTGATGTGGGTCTTTGCATTTTTCCATGTTTCACTGCATTTCATACAGTCAAGAATTTTTAGTCCTTTATAACATCGCTTTTTTTGAGTTCATAAACATGATGAAGTAATTTGTTTATAATTATGTGTATCTGTATATACAGTATTTTCAACGATATTGTAAGTGAATATGTTCAGCGACATATTTTTTCAAAAATGTAGAAAAAAAAATGTTGGTTATTTGTATATACAAGTTGATTGTAATGGTAAAGGCTTTTTTTTTTACCAGTGAATTTTATTCATTTATATTTTTCATGAACATTTTGTAGTGTTTTCGTTGACTTGTAATTGCACAAAATTTGCCAACTTGTATAAGTGTGTTTATATACGGTGGAATCAATGACATTGACAGTGAATACATTCAGTTACACAACTGATCAAAAGTAAAATGTAAAACAAATGGATTTGGAAATGTATTACTTTGTGCATTTTCTACCAGTGCAGTTTATGTTCCAATTTATTTTATAAATATTTGTAGTTTTAGAGTTTTTTTATTATGATTGTAATGCATTTCTTGAAATGAATGGTATAAACAATACAGTATTTAAAAATTGCAAGAGATAAAATTGTTGATAGTGTAGCAATGATGTGAGAGTGTGTCTCGTATTTCTTCAAAATAAAAAAAAAATTTATGAATATAATTTCATAGACTACTGATAGTAGAAAACTGATGTTTATAAAAATTACACAAAATAATTTTTTTGCATTGTAGCATTGAAATGTGTGTGTGTCTTCATATTTCTTCAACTAAAAATTTAAACTTTGGTTAATTTCTCTACGTAATTTTGATTATGATACTAGGAAATAAAACATATTTTTAAAATTTTCAGAAAAATTACCATTTTTTGCAGTGTAGCAATGCTGTGAGATGTGCCCTAAAATTCTTCAATACAAAAAAAGAAAATGTATAAGTTTATTTGCAAGTATAATTTTGTAATTGATGGTTCGAAATAATAGAACATTTAATATAAAAATTGCAAAGTGTTATCGATTTTTTACAGTGTAACATCAAAAACCAAAATGATACGACAAAATAATATGTGATAAATAGCTCATCCATATTTTTTTTTTTATTTTAGAATAATAAGGCTATGTGCAACAAGCATTGATATATATACACATATGTATATATATGTGAGTGTGTGTAAATTTATGCACACATACATAACTTATACATGAATGTATATTTCTCTAAATAACTCACTGAAAAAAATTCCAACAAAAAATTTGCATACTACAATACATATCACTACTTTAAAAATTAATTTAAAAAAAAAAAAAATTTTTGTAAAAAAAACTTCACTCCACAGGGTTAGAGAATCCATTATTAACCTCCCTGGCCAAAGGGTTAATAGATTAATAGTGCTTTAAGATCACACGCTTTCATAAATATTTAAACGCCAACATTTAAAATGTAGATTTCACATAATGATAAAATCTTATCTATTTTCATGGTCACGCCTAATGGAAATAATACACAACAATTCGTCATATATGTTTTTTATGCTTTTAATAACTACTCTACACATGAGCAAATTTCAATATACATAAAACTGAGGAACTCTGCATTACATTTTTAATCTGTGTACGACACTAACAGAAATTGAAGCATAAAACAACATTTTAATTTTTTAATTAATAAGTATTTCATCAACGTGAGCTTTGCTTTCATCTCAATGAAGCCACTCTACATAGAGGAAGTGCACATGTATTCAGTCTTAACATTAGACCCTCCGGATCACAGAGTAAACGAATGAATGTAATTCATAACATTACGCAGGGTTTTATGACATATTTTCCCTTCTACTCAATCGCAACATCTCACTTAGCGCGTAAAATGGTTTCAGTAAACATAACATAAAAAATATTCCCCCCATGTACAGTAGAGGAAACTAAAATGTTTGGAACACTGTAAACTAATTGTATTGTCATTTCTGTAGTCGCTCGAAGTGGCAAACTATGTATCTTTGTTCAATAAAACGAAATATTAAAACAAACAAACAATAACATTACGTTCAGACAATTCGTTACGTGAAGTGAATGTAATAAAATACACAAGACAGTTACACACACCATTACCAAAACACAATCCCATAAAAATCAAAATATTACATGTCGACTTAAAATTATTATTATTCACAATGATAATTTCTTGCGGGTAGCCAGTAACAAAGGGACACAATTTTTATTCATTTAATTAACTTTGACAAAACTTGTAAAACCTGGCATGAGCAAAGTAAGCTGATTCACAATTTTATTTTGCGTCAAAATATTAAACATCAACTAGTAATGAATTAAGAGTATGCTTCGCTTGGTAGAACACCGAATATAGTCATCTCCAGGTATTAAACTGAATTTTGAAAGAGGGACTCAAGTTTCTGAAGAAGTTGTTAACTTTCCTGATGATCCATCGACAGTTCGTAAACGGTCTCATCGTCGGGATGTCGAGCTTGGGACCTTTTTCCTCACCATAGTCCCGTGGTCTGTTCTACCATTCGCACAGCTATCCCAACCTATACAAATAGCCGAGTGATACTACTCCCGTTGCTTCTATCATGGAGCTCGCCCGCAGTCGTACTTCCCTATCCAGCCTGCGTAATACACGCGTCCTACCTGCTAGCCGCCAAGAACGCGTCCATTTGTGAAAAAGCCTCACCCGCCAACAATACTAACTCATTAATTATAATATGCAAAACATAAAAACATTACATATGCGATAAAACAAAATTTGCTGCTGTCATAAGCCGAAGAAAAAGAATCAATTTGAAATATAACACAGACAGATAAATCTAAAATGGAGTTATCGATAGTAATGTTTTAATAAACAGAATAATATATGTCGTATTACACTAAATACGTGTTCTTACTGACAACCGAATTTAAAAATAAATTAAATTACTTTTTTTGTTTTTAAACCATAACCGCATAGAAGAAACAATACTTTTGATACAATTTTTTGCATAACTATACGACAGGACTAAAAGTACATTGTACGTAATAAGTATTTGCTTATAGGAATTAATGCTGCAGAATATACGAATAGATTCAAATGCATAGAATTTAATATATTGTCAAATTTATTTGGAAATATGCATGTAACAAAAGATTGAATTTGAAATGAATTATCTGTTTTTAACTACAAATATAATTTTATCATATCTCACTTTCATTCAAACTTAAGAGTGTCATTTTCAACAACAAAATAGCCACAACTACACTTAAAAATATTTTAACTTGATACTTATATTGTATAACTTTTGATGAAATTAAATGTTAAGAGGTTCATTTAAGTTTGTAAGGAAACATAAATACAACGTTCAAAATAAATAACAAAAATTTTGTGTAGTTAGGAGCTCCGCGTCATGCAAATAAAGGAAAGTTAAACTTTTCAGTATACGGCTGCAATAATTATAGAGGAAAATGTTATTTATTCTTTACTTTTAATTCCCGTTTGGAGAAAATAAATCGAAAAGTACTATACCGAAAGTATAAAGTTGAAGTTCAATATCGCTTGTCAAGTAAGTTCAAGAACAAAATTAAAAAAAAGAAAATTTGTTTTCTTGAATCTACTTTTTTCAGAAAAGTATACATACATACAATATTATTATATTATAAAAATAAATTTTTTTAGTCCTTAAGTATAAATTACTGAAATATTTTTTAATTAATTAATTTTTTCATGCGAAGAAATATTTAATTGTTAAAATCACGAGAACATAATTTATTATATTTATGTATTCCAAAAGCTTATGTTAAAGATCGACTATAAGCTATTCAATTTGCCCAAAATTTTACTGAAATAGGAGAGCATTACAAAAACACAATTTAACTAATGTAGGTATTATAACAATAAGTTATGTTCATAAACTATATTAATGGGAAACAAATATTTATCATTTAATTATATGCAACTATTTTCTTTTGAGGTAAAAATTGAGGTATATTATATGTAATAAGTAAATCATCTCATAAAATTTACTGAAACTAATATTCTTCATTGTCCGTCATATTATGATTCCAAACAGTTTAAATCAACTGAAACGTGAAATAAAATAGTAAGGTTAACCATGAGGTGTGGAAGAAATTAGAGATTACTTTGTAAAATGTTTTAAAAATTTCTCATGAAATATTGTGATTATTATGTTCGTACATAATGTAAAAAAAAATTCAATACATGAAATTCAACACATACTTTGTATTGCAAGTTATTAAACATATATTTTAAAAACACATGTGCGTATCTAAGTCGAATTGTTATGTAATACATGAACATTACCGATACAACTTCCCTTACAAATAACTTTCACCCAAAGATAAGGCCGCGGACAAATTAGGTATACACACTGGTCGCACGAGGAGCTGAAATAAGTAATATAAGAAAGCAGGCCGGAGTAATTCTTTTCAAGCCAAAGCTAAAAGTAATGGATGTTGTTTGTCTAAAGCAGGCAGTGAAATGACATACAAGTTTACAGAATAGCCGTATAAGATCTTTGACGCTTCTAATCCCGTCAGTGGACTGTACGCGAAGAACCAACTGCATCATGGCCCGCCGCCAGTTTTATACTTACGTATGAATACACTTGTAAACGTTGGTTTGTATACTTATGTATGTTGCCGACATCGATAGGTATTCTTTGGCAGCTCCATGTGGATTCATTCGAACACGTTTGCGCTAAACACGGCATATTTTTACATGAGAGTGACATCGCGCACTGAAAAAAGTTGCAGGTCTGTAACGCAACAGTGATACAAATATTACATAGTTCGAACATTTTCTGGAGCACGACATTCACTTTGGGTAATGCTAAGCTACTTGATAGGTACCCTTTACCCGCTTTAAAAGTGATAACTTAAAAAAAAAGTGTACATGAAAGCAGACTCAGCCATATGTTTATTGCTGTTGTATTTGTCATAAACCTACCCTACGTTCAATACGGCCTGTAAGTAGAACCATGTTTTTTTTACTTGTGTACAAGCTGTGGTTGTAAAGCGAATTTATATTCTTAGTTAACTAACGTCTATATTTGGAATAAGGCTACCTTAATTTTTTTCTAGATTGCTATATTGTTATATATATAAGTATTACTTAAACGGAAATATCTGGTAATAAAAATAAATGAAAAAAGCATGAAAGGTTAAGGATTATTTTTTTTCAACAACAAATAATTTATGGTTTAACTGCTTTGTGTACTATATAAAAACATAACAAGCTTTCAAAATTTCAAAATTTCTTTGATTATCCGTTATAGTTATGTTTGGTTTTAACTCATAAATATTTAAGTTGATTGCCAACGTCACGAATGTACAATAATTTATTTCACACCGCTCCGGGTTGCAGGTAAAGTAACAGGCGTGCAATTTGATCAGAAACGCGTTCTACTTATTCAGGCCCTTTAATTGGGCGTGACGGACCATGTGCCAAATATGTAACAATTATAAGTAGGTGAAGTATAAAAAAATAAAGAACTTGAATGCAAAATAATGCATATAACAAAAATAATTTGCAAGGTTCTTTCGTGGATGTTGTAATGTGTGGGCAATATTTACTTAATTTTGGTTTTTGGATAAATTAATTGTGGTTTAAATTTTTTTAATAATTTTGTATAATTGCTGTAAAAAATTTATTTCCTGCCCTTATTAATTAATTGAGCTGTAGAAATAAGTTTATCTGAAAATTTACGTCATCTTTATTAAACATTGCCACTAATTATACTTTTTAACTTCAAAATGGTTTTTGAATTTTGTAATTAATAACGTACCATCCATAACTACATATGTGAGCGATCGGTCACTGACCTCATCTTCAATCCTCCTCGTGATTCCTGCGCCAGGAGGAACATTTACATAATTCTGACTAGCTTATTTAATATAGAACTTCCCTAGTTTTTATTTTTTTATATATCATCCCATGAACATTTTTAAAACAGTGCAGGCAATCAGATATCTATCTAACCATAAAGCATAGCAAAATGACATTTAGTTTTCAAAATACGATTTTTCTTTTAATTTAAAATACATTTTATATAAAACCTACATTTTTAAGTATCAAAACTTTTGTAAATAATTAATTTGGTTAATACCAGTATAAAATTTTTCCCCGGCATTGTAAGATGTGTAAAATTATTTTGGAAAACTAAAATAATTTAAAAAAATATTGGGTGGTATAATAATTGTTTCTTGAATTTTTATTAAAAATAAAAGGAAAAACAATGAAGTGTATTTTCATGTTAAAAATTAAATATAAATTTTGTCGAATTAGCTAGCGAGACTGTAAAGCCACCAATAAATAGTTTGTAGGACAACTTTCAATGTGTTGATTGATTAGTTTCAATACTTTATTTCGTAATACATGATCTAGTATGGTAAGCTTTAGGATATTTGTAGTTTAAACAAAAGCAATGTTTTAGAGATACACGAATATAGTCACAGAGTAAGTCGAGCACATGGTACTGTGGCGAGGCACATTAAAAGCAATTCTGAGAATTTCTTTCGGTCACGGGATTATCTTTTACCGGTGCCGGTTGTGGGTTGTCTCCCTCTCACGCACGCACGCACACACAGGTAGCCTGCCTCCCCTCCGGCCACGTGTTCCTCCACCCGGCTACCTGAGCTGTGTGGCCTGCGAGCTGGCTTCGCCGAGCGGCAGCACGAGACGGTGGAAAACTTTCAGGATTTGCGGAAATTGTGGAAAAGATATCTCGGAATTCAAAGCGATGACTATATGTTTTAAATACATGAATTTCTTCAGAAAAAAATTATCTTTTTTTCTAGACTTGTACTTTTTTTATGTCATTCTCCTAAGCAGTATAAAATGGCCCCAAAGTTGGACAAGTTGGTGATTTTTTATTTCATATTTTGATAGAAAAAAACAAAAATGTAAAATTATACAGACAATTCGTGTATTATCTTCTCGTGGGTGAAAAATTTTCAGATTCGTAGTGTCGATTAATAAAGTCCCATCATTATTTTAAAAACATAGTGTTCCGCTAACTTCTGATGCTACTAGGGAGGCCCCTTAACTTCGCCCAACATCAGCCGCCTGTTAACCAACCTAATTTGATGGGAATACTGGTTGCAGGCGGGGATCAAGAACTAGGATGAGAGATTCCGCTCCAAATTCAACTCCCATGCAGTTCATGAGTTAGTTCACCGAAATTCATCGCCTCCTGCTATCGGAAAATTTCTCAAGAGTGCCAGCTTTCAACATATTTTTCCCTGAGTGGAAAAAACCATAAAATAATTTATAATTCTGAACAACCAGTTTCAGGACACTTTTATTCATTTAACGAGTAAATGTAATTTTTGTTATAATTTGTCTTATGAAGAGCCTGCACGCTCAATATTCAATGGCCTGTAAAGTTAAGAAACCAAATGACCTTAAATTCAGTCAAATATAACCATGGTTACTTATTATAATATCTCGCCCCGGGGCCTCCCATTTGGTTTATTGTTTAACAAGATTTAATGTATTAAGTATAGCAAATAAGGTCAACAATTTTCTTGGTATTTTGTTTCGGCTGTAATGCCATGGTTTATCTTCAGTGGAATAAGGTTTGTACAGTAGAAATAACAGCAACAAAATCATTAAGTAAATGCCAATGTAAACCAAACCAGATCTTATTATTTTCTTATCCTTGATCACGATCCACATTAACCTTACCAAGTTTTAAGGAGGTTAATCATAAATTTTGTTGTGCGTGCGCTGTGCCCCTATGGGTAATGTGTTTAGTACTGTTTCTGCCTGGCGCTTCCACGGCCAATCTATATTTGTTCTTTAGACGAGATTTCATATTGATTGAGCGCAGCAGCACGTTACAATATGTTTATTATTTAACATAAAAAAATAAATGACAAACCAGGTTGCTTACACTTGTGAATAAAAGGAAAACAACATATTATTTAGCTAATAAAATAACGTTGGGCACAACAGATACAAAAGTTCATTGGTTAGGAGATAAAAAAAATAAATTTAGCTAGTTCAGTATTCGTCGGTTCGCATTAAATTCAAAATCTTTCAGGACCTATGAGTGAAGTCATACAAAACATTAATTGTGCCATAATTCCAAGAAAACTAGAGGCTTTAATATGATTCAAAGACGATTGACTTAAAACAATTAGCTTAATCAGACAGCAGATGGTCACTAACACAATTCGTGCTATGATTCGGTGACGCGGCAGTTCAGTATTTACATAGCATATAGTCATACCTGATGATTTGACGATATATGGTTTTCAGATAGAGCCCCAATATAACCAATACTCTCAGAGCTTCACCGAAGCTCGGGGCGTATTTTTCTCGCCAATACGAGAGACGTAGCGATGCTATATAATATTTAAAATGTCACGTCGGCAAGGCCCGACGCGACAACACACCCAAGCCACAATATGGCACCCGGAAGTTTTTTCTTATCTTCCAAAAATTAATAGCGTCTCCAACAATAATGTATTTAAAAGATCCGCCGATCTATCGGCCAATCACCGGCCTTGATTTAAGCATTTAAAATATATCACATTTAACATTATTAACATAGAGAAAGGTTTCAAAGCTCAAAGCAATATCCAAAACAAATATAGAAGTTAATTAACATGAAAGATATATAAATTTGGCACAAATAAAAACGTAAACAAATACTGAAAACATAAATAAATTATTTAAATTAAATATTCAGTGTTTTATGATCTGATGTAGTATCACAGTACGTGTATTGCTTTTAAAAAAATGTATAAACAAGCCTACAATTAAGGCTTGTCAGCACAAGTTTTATATAATTAAAAAAACAAAAATAAATTTTAAAAATTTATCACTTAGGAAAGATATCTCCGCAACAATTTTCTGGGTTGACGCTATGTTTTATTTCTTTTAACATTGAAATGAATATTAAAAAAAATTGTCTCTTCACGAGACGCGGCTACTGGAAGTTCACTTTGTTAAACTCAGCTCTAGGCCTGTTCCAGCACACAAGGAAACTCATAATTTAAAAAAGTTCTTTGCCGTATTCATAAGTTCACAACCACAGCAATTTAGTAATTGTATTTCGTGTCAATTACAATACAATATATTTTTTTAAATCGGTATGTACAATAACACTGAATTGTTTTAGTGTATGTAACGACTATTTTAGGATGCCAGAAACTTCATGGGTTACAACCTGCTGGGCTCGTCCATGTTCGTGCGCCTCGGCAGATATATAGAGAGCTGCCAAGGATTTTCAGTCCGAATTGACGTTAACAGTAAGTAGACTCAAGGATGTGCCATTCCCTTAAAGAGTTCTTTATTTTTGGCGTGACAGTGTAATAAAAAATAAATAAACTAACTTTTGGCTTAGTAATTGTGATATAATTATTATCGAGTCTTGTCCTTTTTAAGTGCTTTCAAAATGTGGTGAATAGGCAAAGTAAATGAAATAAATATCAGTACCCATTATTTCGCAGCAAAAACCATGGAGGTGTAAGAATCTAAGTATTTTTTTGCGAGCAATATTTTTTCTCTTATATTACAATGTGTGTATTTAAAGCCCAGTAGTTTAGGGGTGGCAGCATGAATGATTTTCAGGAGGAGCTATTTACATCACTTTTTATTGTTAAGTAACAGATCTTGAACATTTGTACTCCACGTACGAACAGGACATTTCTGTGACATTTCGCGAGATTGTTTTGGTTTTGTCTGTAAGTTAGTAAAGACGAAACATTAACAAACTCTTTTTAATTTAAAAAATTGGTTTTCTGTAAAGTCTGTTTACGGACGATAGTTTAACGTGACAACGTCATAACAAAACATTGATGAAACGATTGCATACTTTTATAAATAAAATTGAATCATTTTATTGAATTATCACTATTTTGTATGGATAAAAAGAAGGAGTAAAATGAAATCTACAATTTGATTGATAAATTTACCTTCATTTGCACTCATTAATTCAAATATGTTTATTACTTTAACGAAGAGATTATTTTAACTATAACTTTTATACAAGTTTGCTATTTAAATACTTCCAATATGTGTTATTCTGTTAAGGATAGGACGATCATAGGAAAAGTAGGAAACAAATGGGAGTGTTTCAAGTTTAATGTGCCTCGATGAAGTCAAATCGATGGTTGTTCCAATCGAGTGGAAGAGAGATAGATGCGGCGCAAGCGTACAATGAGCGTAACGAGACACAGCGTAACGGAACAATGTGCGTAACGGGACACTTTTTCGTGCGTGCAGCCGGCATTCATCGATTTATTAGACGTTGTCAAGTCAAAATAAAGAAAAGGCCTAGGGAAATCCTCCTGTCCCTGCCGCTGCCCTGCATACAGGCGCGCTTGCAGTACAGGTTATTTTATCTAAACCATACATTATTATATACGCAAAGTCGTAATATATGTATTGCTACTTCTAATTTATCATTTAAACAATAACATTAAACGTAATAAATTAATTTTATTTAAAAATTGTGTTACATGCCTGTTGAAAGGCATTCATTACAATTTCATACATACAGTTACATGTCATTAATACTTTTAGTTGTACTTTGATTTCGCAAAACGTTTACCTACGTCCTTTGTCTATATTTATATGAACCGTCTTTTCTAACGATATTCTGACCAGTTATCAGCAAGAAATATCAGATTTAAATTCATATCGACACAGGACATGGCAATCATTGTGGCAATATCTCTTGAAATCTGAGTAAAATTAAATTGTAGGTTTGAATGAAGTACCTACCTAGTTACCATGGGAGAAATACAAGTATACAAATTCTACCAAAATTATATGCAACTTTTGAAAAAGATATCAATTCTTTATGTACCTAACTTATGGTTATGGCAATTTGCAAGGGCTATAAGTAATTTTATATATAATGTACTTTCTACTTTTCCAGAGAGAGGCAAGCAGATGTATCACAACTGCACTGGAGGGGCAACAGTGAAATTGTGTGTACAAAAAATAAAACACAACAAATCGTTGTTTCAAAAAGCACGCGTGTTTTTGATGGTGGGACTGAACGATGTGCTGGTAAGTACATATCGTGATAAGGCGATGTTATTTAATGCCTCTGAATGAAGGCACTCATAAGATAGCTTGCTCACGTTAAGCGCGCACTTCGCGTGAATACGTTGGAGTTAAAAGGAGCATACATATATAAATGACTAACAAAATAAAATGTATTACTTTGTTACAAGAAATAAAAAAAAATTACACAATTATACTGTATAACGTTAGATACGCCAAATCGTTAGAGTACATAATTGGATTAATAATGTAGGGGAGACCGGGGTAAGTTGGCGAACGGGGTAAGATGACGAATCGTATGTAACTAATACAGAAACACAGATAGAAGATTGGCACCCCTCTGACCTTGAGTGTCACCATATGCACCTACTAGGCAGGTGCAGCGGAATTCTCCTGTCAGTTTGAATGTGGCAGCTTTGAGAGGCTAACTGTTTTGTGAGCCATTGTTGTAATATTGAAGGTACGCATGTTAAGCTATTACGAGAAAAGAGTTAATTTGTTTTAAATGTTTATATATGTAAAATTAAATGCTAACTTTTGGGAGTATTTTAGTGTATAGATAGTTGAAGAAAATGTTTTAATGTTGATAGTGATTTTGGTAAAGCATAAAAAGGGCTGCTGGGGCAAGTTGACGGGGGCAAGATGACGAATTCGTCATCTTGCCCCTGCAATCGTCAACTTGCCATAGGTAATGACAATGTGAGCATTATTTTGTATTAAATGTTTATTAAAACTAATGATGTACAGATATGAACAACATTTATGTAAAAGCAAAATAATAACGATATTTTAAAATATTATAAACAGTTTCCGTGTTAATAGTTGTAACGATTTTGTTTGATTTTTTTGAAGATGCCCATGCATTATAAGCGGAGAATGGAAAGGAGGAGTTTGAGTGACGTATAGGTAACTGCTGCTGTGAATTTTTGTCGTGATAATGGTATTGTTATGGTCGGATTGCCAACACATACTTCGCATAGTTTGCAGCCATTGGATGTTTCTTTTTCGGCCCTTTGAAGACATTCTATTCACAAGCCTTTGACAATTATTTGGTGTCACATCCCGGACAACAAATTACTGATCGTAAAGTGGGAAATCTCTTCGCTGCAGCTTATTCAAAAGCAGCAACTGTAGGCAATGCCATCAAAGGGTTTGAGGCTACTGGGATAGAGCCTTACAACCCTCAGATATTCGAAGAATGTGATTTTACTGCCGCGGCTACATCGGAAAGAAAACTTTCCGGAAGTGAAGAACCAATGTCAACTTTAATACCAATTTCATCTCACCATGCATTAAACGATATGTGGCTAAATGATATGCCTAATGCTTCATGAGCTGATTCATTAGCTCAGTCTTCAAACAATGTGCAGCCAGAACAAAATAATGATCTTATCGATGAAGCAGGGCCTTATTCTGGGAAGGCCAATGCAAGTTCATTGAGTAAAAAGGCATTGTTTTATGATTTAAAACCATTGCAGTGGCCCACAGGACAACTGCGACAAGAAAAGAAGTACAGGATCAGCTTCAGTAATAACAAGCTTGCCAATTAAGAACATGTTGTTACAAAGAGATAGAGAGAGGATGCAGAAATAAGAGAAGAAAAATGAAAGAAAAACCAAGAAAATGTAAAAAACGAAGCTCTGATCATTCTGTAGCAAAATTATCAAGCCCTGCATGTGAAGATGTTTACGTGGAACCTCCAAATGAAGACTGGATTTAGTGTTCCACATGTTCTGAGTGGTGGCACTAAAACTGTTCCAATTATGAAGGAGGTGGTCAATTTGTGTGTGACTATTGTTAATGACATTATTCAACTCAAAAACATGCCGTATTTCGTTACTATGTAGCAAGGAATTATATGAAAGTCGTTCAAATATGTTACAATATATCTTCTTTACAGCCGGCATGTTGTTTAGTGTAGGATATCTATATAACTATTGTTTACTTTGTCTAAAAATATATATATTTTGGTTTCGTCATCTTACCCCAATAGGTTCGTCAACTTACCCCACTCCTGGGGCAAGATGACGAATGTGCTAACTAATTGGTTTCTTGTCAATAACTTCGGAACTATGCACATTAATACAACCTTGTTATATTTTTAGGTAGAAAATAGTATATACTTCGAATTGGTACCAAATTAGTTATAATATATGCTTATTTATCAGTTAAAGGTGACATCGTACCTCCGTGGGCAGTAAAGCCCGGTCCCCACCCCGCCAGCACCAGCCCCCGCTGGCGAAATGCACCCTCACACCCCTCCTCCGCGCAGTCACCATCACTAGTCAGTCTTCGCCCGCGCGCGACCAAGGACGGAAGTGTAACTCTGTGAGACTCCGCGAGACGTGAGACCGCGAGACGTGAGACTCCGCGAGACGTGAGACCGCGAGACGTGAGACCGCGAGACGTGAGACGCGAATAGTGAGATATGTGAGTGTTTTCCGGACGCGAACTCCACACCGCCGGCGAGCCTAGTGAGCTGCACAGGGGCTGACGACCCACACCCATCGTGGCCTAGCTGCAAGCTAGCCTGGCGCCCATCCGGACCGAACAGTATACCAGCCGACTTCCCTACTAGGCTCACCCGCTAACGCAGCCTCCGTTACCGGGACGACGGCATTTGGCGCCCCTGCGTGTGGCAAAAATAAAGAAAATTTCAGTGTTCTACAGCAACTTGTCAACATCCAAGCTGAGTGGTATGCGGGAAACGGCCATTTCGTGCGCGCGACGTGATTAGGGTCAGACAGGCAGGCGCGACCAGCGCAGCGAACAAAGAGCATCCCTCCCCACCCTCGCAACTTTCCAGCGGAGCGAGCGACGCAGCTGGCCTGCGTCACGACCCAACACCTGTCGGAGCTATCGCCCTTCTCTTTGTGCGATCGTCCGGGCAGCTATCGCCCTCCCTTTTGTGCGATCGTCCGGGCAGCTATCGCCCTCCCTTTTGTGCGATCGTCCGGGCAGCTATCGTCCTCCCTTTTGTGCGATTGTCCGGGCAGCGTCCCACACTCCTTCCTCGACGCTGCGCGCGCAGACAACAGCACGACCTAACCTCCCACTTCCCCCCCCCCCTCCCCCAGAGTTATCACTCTCCTCTTTGTGCGGTCGTCCGGGCAAGGGGCCACCACGCCTCCCCTCGTTACAGAGTGCGTGCGCACGACCATGTAACAAACAACTACGATCAAAACAAACACCAGACACCACTCCATTAGTTTTGATTCTTAAAGATTCCAATGTTAAAAGTAATTTAAACATTTTATTAAACATTTTCGACTGACCATCACCTCAGATCTGATAATAACACCAACACAATGTTACCCCACACAATGACCATTTTCTGTGCTAAATGCTCCTTGCCAAAAAACATGGATCTACTGACGGGAACATTACCATGGCACAACACGTGCCTGTGTGCACCGGACATGGGAAAAGTCCCAACCAAATGTGAGACCGTGGCCAACGCATGGGACATACCAGGGAACCCCATCTGGAGAGGGGAGACAGAGGTGAAGCCACCACTTCCTTGGCAACCAACCCAAGGAAACCCAAACACTGGTAACCCCTCCACCGGGACACCACCCGTCGACACGAAACCAACTCTATGTAAAAACTGCGCTCAGTGCGGCTCCAAACAGACGCCCGTGCAACAGTACTCACCACTGGTCGACCTGAGCACACCATGGGTAGCAGCACCACATGTGGAGATGAGTGCCGGAAGGACCACGCTACCGGAGTTCAGCGGACTATCACACGAAGACACAAGGGCCTTCCTGCGACAGTGCAACGTACGCTTGGCGCGAGCGAGGGTACCGGTTGACGAGTGGGCGCAACGGACGAGCGAACAGCTACGAGGCGCTGCACAGCAGTGGTGGAGCCTTTGGGGCCAGTTCGACATGCCATGGCCCGAGTTTGTGGACCGGCTCACACGGCGGTTTAACACTGGCCAAGCGATAGTACTCTGCACGTCCCAATTCTACGGGGAACAGCAGCGGGACGGGGAGCAAGTGGAGCTGTTCATCGCCCGCAAAGTACAGTTGTTTCGGCGGATCGCCCCAAACACGGATCTGACATCTGCGCTCCCGACCATCACCACACTGCTACGTGACGAGCTCCAGCCTTTTCTCCACAACAGCCAACACCTCTCAGTAAAAGACTACGTGCAGCAGGCAGTGGCCACGGAGAAGAACTTGCAGAAAATCTGGCGGCGAGGTGCACCAGCCCCAGAGCGGGCAAACAGCAGCCACTTCACAACACAGTACAGCCGGCCGACAAACCAACCAGTCAGGACAACCGAGTGGCAAACCCCACCCAGACGACAGCGGGCCATCGAGGGTGCGACAGCACCACCAATGGCACTCAACCCACAGGGCTACCGTGAACACTCACAGCCACGTGAATATGATCGGCCACCACAGTGCCAACGAGGCTGTCCCAGCGGAACATACCACTGGCATCGTGAGTGCCCCCTCCCTCCATCACAACGCCAGCACCCGACGACAACCTCATCGGGAAACGGGCCACCGGGGGCGCGGAACTAAGGAGCCCGCCCCCCACAAGACCACCATCCGCACCACCGACCATGCCGGCACCACCTACCACAGACCCAGCACCATTAACATCATCGGCACCACCTGCCACAACACTCTCCCGGGCACCAACTGCCCCACCACTGGGGGCACCACTGGCTACTGGGAGCACAACTGGCCCCAGGCCAACCCTGGGCCAGCTGTTCCAACTGCAAGACCACCTGCTGCGCATACCGGTGGAGGTGAATGGCCGGCCGGCCGCAGCGCTGGTGGACACAGGCGCCAGCCATGTGTTCATCACCCCGAGCCTCGTACCACCAGGGGCACTCCGGCCTCACCATGCGGAGCTGCGTCTAGCGACCACCACACGACCAGGAGTGACGGTGGGCCAGGCGGAGATTGAGGTAAGCCTTCGGGACCTTACTACCACAGTGACTGCCCTTGTTGTGGAGGATTTACACGAGGCCCTTGTCCTGGGACAACCATGGCTAGCAGCACATGATGCTGTAGTGGAGCTAAAGTCAGCCCGCGTCCACGTGGGAATACAGAAACGGTTCACAGTGTATGGCATAGGCTTCACACCTGAACCACCTAGTGAGCCGCTGACTCTGAGACAGTTACACCACGATGTCCCCCTACAGTATCAAGCCGCCATCGAACAGGTACTCTGCGAGAGGCAGGGTGTGTTCGCCACAGCCAGCCCACTCCGACGCACCACAGTAGCGGAACACCAGATCCCCACCACCCATGATCGACCTATTCACCAGCCACCTAGGGGGTATGGCTTCAGGGAGCAGCGTGCCATCCGGGAGCAGGTGTCAGAGATGCTGCAAGATTGCGTCATCGAGCCATCCAGTAGTCACTACAATTCCTGTGTGGTGTTGGCCCCCAAGAAGGATGGCTCATTACGGTTTTGCGTCGACTTCCGGCCCCTGAACGCCATCACCGTCAGTGCTCCGCCCCCTCAGATCAGTGTCGAGGCCGCCTTAGCTGGGCTAGGACGGGCCAAGGTGTTCAGCACCCTTGACCTGAAGGCCGGCTACTGGCAGGTGCCCATACGGCACGGGGACAGAGAAAAGACAGCCTTCACCATCCCGGATGGGCGGCGCTTCCAGTTTAGAGCCATGCCTTTCGGCCTTAAGTGCGCACCTGCAACATTCCAGGAAATGATGACACGAGTGCTGGAGGGCTATTTGGGGCAGTTTGCCATGGCCTACCTGGACGATGTCATTGTGTTTTCTGAGACATGGGAAGACCATGTCCAACACCTAGCACTCGTCCTGGAGCGGCTGGCCACTCACCACTTAACGGTAGCTCCGCTCAAATGCCACATCGGCGCTTCAGAAGTCGAGTTCCTGGGACACGTCGTGGACGCAGCGGGTAACCGCCCACAGCCCAGCCACCTGCAGAAAATCGCAGAGGCCGAGGTTCCCCGGACCCGCAAGCAATTGCAGCGGTTCATCGGCCTCGTCAACTGGCTGAGGAGTTATGTACCGAACTTCTCTCATGTCATTGCCCCCCTGACTGACCTCCTGTCCCCACAACACTGCTACCGGTGGGATGCAATTGCTCAGAAAGCATTTAGCCAGGTCAAAATGGTGTTCACACAATGCCATACTCTGGCACGGGTCGACCCAGAGCGTCATTTGTACTTGCAGACCGACGCCAGTACCCTGGGGGTAGGGGCCGTGCTGTTCCACCTGGACCAGCATGGGGGTCGGCAAGTTATAGATTATGCCAGCGCGAAGTTCGGCTCAGCAGAACGTCGTTATCATAGTAACGAGCAGGAGTGCCTGGCTGTTGTGTGGGCGATGAAGAAGTACCGCCCACACTTGGAAGGGAAGTCCTTCACACTTCGCACAGACAACCAGTGCCTAACCTGGTTGCATACAATGCAGGGAAGGAAGGGCAAACTGATCCGGTGGGCGTTGTTCTTACAATCCTTCGACTTCAACGTCGAACACGTCCCCGGAGCAGACAACCAGCGGCCCGACCTTTTGTCCCGTGAGCCGGACGAGCGCAATGAGCTGATTGACCCAGAAGAGTGGGAAGACATGTTGCCCCCCAACAGCCGAGACAGGCTACCTCACCCAGATGCGACTTGCACTCGGATCACAACCGACACACTGGAAGAGGGCGATCCTCCGTGTACCTCGAACGACGTCCACCGACGGGTACTAGAGGCACAAGAAGTCTCACCAGAAGCTGCCCGTCGACGCCAGCAGGTGACCGAAGGAGATCAGGAGACCTGGAGTACCCAGGACGGGACATTGATGAACCGAGCACCCGGGGAACATGTCGAGTGGAAAACATATGTACCACCCGAGGCACGGGAGGCTGTGCTACGTTTCCACCATGACCATGACTTGGCCGGCCACCCAGGTACTGACCAAACACGACGGGCAGTGGGTCAGTTCTACCACTGGCCCGGAGTCACCCGCGATGTACGAGATTACGTGCGTGAGTGTGAGATATGCCAGTCGCGGAAGGCTCGAAGACGAGGTGGGGAGGAACAACAGCAGCCCCGTGAGCCCACCACGGCATTCCAAACACTAGCGCTCGACGTGATGGGCCCCTACCCACGAACTCCTAGAGGACACCGCTTCATCCTCGTAGTAACCGACCTCTTTACACGCTGGACGGAGGCCTACCCATGTCGGAACGTGCGGGCGGCCACGATCACCAAGATCTTGAGCACAGAGTTCCTGCCACGCTGGGGCTACCCACAGTCGGTTCTCACGGACAATGCCAGTCAGTTCCTGGGCCGGTGTTGGAAAGCCTGGTGTGGAGAGCAACAAATCCAGCACCACACTACACCTGCCTACCACCCGCGGGCCAACCCCACAGAACGCAGGAACCAGGAGCTGAAAGTGCAACTCCGCATCCGTTTGGGCCAGGACCATGCCCAGTGGGACCAACACCTCACAGACGCACTCTTTTGTGTCCGGCGCCGGACGAACGCCGCCACCGGTATGACACCCGCCGAGATGGTCCAAGGGCGCAACCTGCCACTACCCGGGGAGTGGACCACTCATGGGGTTCCGCACACAGCGGAAGATTTGGAGGAACGGGCCCAGCGTCGCAACCTCGCACACGAGGGCGCACGCCAGAGGCAATTGGCATACGCGCAGGAGATCACACCTATAAAAAATCAACCCCCTCCTGGGGTGCGGGCCGGGGATCAAGTCTATGTCCGGGTCCACCCGTTGTCAGCTGCCCCTCGCAATTACTGCGCGGGGTTAGCCCCGCGATGGGGCGGGCCCTACACCGTTCAGAAACGGCTCGGCCAGACGACATACCAGGTATGCCTAGGCGGGCACCGAGTGAAGAAAATACACCGGGATGACCTACGACTCGCCCCACTCCCAGGAGACAGGCTCCCGGGGAAACCGACTCCCAACTGCCCATCCGTCGACACGAGGTCACAGGGGGAACCGGATGAACCGCAAACACCCTCCGCTGGGAGGAATAGCGAACTACCCGACGTACAAACCCAGTGCCGACCGCAGCCTCAACAAGAAAACCTGGGGCAATTCAGCATCACAGATGTCTCAGCAGAGGAATCTGAGCCCGAAGCTGATGGCATGCCGCCCACCCTACCAGTCGTGACTGAGCCGGAGGAGCTAGACCCAGAAACACTGGAGTCGCCCACTCGCGGTGCCTGGGGCCACCTTGCACCCCTACAAGGAGCCACCTTCACAATGTATGTGAGCGATCCGGATGAAGAACCACCCATCGGACCACACCGACAGTCACCGCACCCCCCCTTCGTGGAGGACTATGCAGGAGACCGGCCCACAACACCCGGACCAAGAGGCCAAAACCCGAGCTGCCCATGGGCCGGTGGCAAAACAGGGAGTCCCCAGTGCTATCAGGCAGCTGAAACCAACAATACAGACATGTCACCAGGTATCCCTGAGCGGGAGAGGGTGCCCTACCGTTCATTGTCAGTCCAAATCGGCCTGGAGAGAGAGACAATGGCATCACTGGACCCACAGATGGGCCCTTCGGTAGGAAGCCCAGCGCAGGAAAGGAGTCCATGCCATCTGCAACAAACGCGGGGGCAACCCGAATATGGGGTAACCACCGTAAAGACCAATGACAGCCCAAAACCTCTGGGGAGTCGGGCAGGAGACGGTCGACCTGACCACCCCCGCCGAGTACGACGGCCACCCAGGTACCTGGAGGCATACCACATGGGAAACATCCCAAGGGCCCTCGTCTGGAGACGCCACCCCCAGGTACACCACGAGGGACACAGGGGGAAGCAGAGCGCAGACCCTACCAGCGGCAGCTCTCACAGGTGCCTCCCACCTGGACCTGCTGCCAGCAGGGAGGGTGCAAACACGCCGCTGGGGCCAGAGCGAGGGGTAAGACCGGTCTTCTCCAGGGGGGGGCATTTGACATTGTACCTCCGTGGGCAGTAAAGCCCGGTCCCCACCCCGCCAGCACCAGCCCCCGCTGGCGAAATGCACCCTCACACCCCTCCTCCGCGCAGTCACCATCACTAGTCAGTCTTCGCCCGCGCGCGACCAAGGACGGAAGTGTAACTCTGTGAGACTCCGCGAGACGTGATACCGCGAGACGTGAGACTCCGCGAGACGTGAGACCGCGAGACGTGAGACCGCGAGACGTGAGACGCGAATAGTGAGATATGTGAGTGTTTTCCGGACGCGAACTCCACACCGCCGGCGAGCCTAGTGAGCTGCACAGGGGCTGACGACCCACACCCATCGTGGCCTAGCTGCAAGCTAGCCTGGCGCCCATCCGGACCGAACAGTATACCAGCCGACTTCCCTACTAGGCTCACCCGCTAACGCAGCCTCCGTTACCGGGACGACGGCAAAGGCCATTTCAAAGCGTAACATCGTCAACTTGCCCCGGTCTCTCCTACATAGAGTAATGGTAGGCTAATACTAAATTGTTCTTACTTTTCTTAGTCACTTAAATGCAACACATATCATTTAATACTTATTGCCAGAGTGTTTGCAGCAATTCCATGTAAGGAAATACTTTTAAATCGGGCTTCAGTCAAGATTGTCAAGTTCCGCCAGCAAAACGCTTTGCTGAATACCATGCCTTCAGTTCTATGAATTAGCACTCACACAATCATGTGTATCTTCTTACTACACTCCTTGTTAAGTATGTTTGTTACGTTGCATGGTAGTTGCACATAGATGCGCGTGCAATTCAAATTTGCATGGACCTTTCCGTTTGTAACTTTGCGGAGGTTGTGTTTCAGAACTGATATTCCTTAACAAAAAATACTTTTTTCAGCATTCCTTGCACCCCATTATATCTATGCCCAAAAATTACCGGACACCCAGTTATATAAAGCGCATCAAAGTTAATCGACCTTTATTTCGAGTGAATTTTTTTTTAAATATCTGCTAAGCTTTATTTCAGTAATTAGTACCGTTCCCTGTCTTACGAGGAATTAAACTTCCAATAAATACAAAAACCAGCTACCAACTATCCCTATTAATTTAGTAACAACCTCGGGTGTCGATACCTTTGTAAGCTTTGTTTTGCGTAAATTACATTTGTTTGAACTCTGTTTGCAGTTTCAGCCTCACTTTAAAGGCATATATTAATTTTCAATACATTAATAAGCAAATAATTGCGCACATAACTTGAATTGAATATTTTGTGGGAATGTTAGTCACTGATATGTTTTTTTGATTAACAGAAGAATATTATGAGTTATAATCTTGACAAAACTGTACACTGTTCAAAGTATCACAGTAGGGTCGTCATATATACTCATATATTACATTTTCCCTGCAACTGAATGTGGTTGAGGCTATGAGATGAACTGTTTTGTAGTTCGATTATTACATCGCTGCCGACCGCGAGCTAGTATAACATGCTTTTTCACCATGTTGTAATATTACTATGGTTTTTTTTCCTGATATTATTATGACTTAAGTATCGCACAAATACGACTCAGTGGTAATATATTTGATTCATTTAGTGATAGTATCAGAGCAGAGTCGCAGCCACATTAACGTGACTCGTTAGCAACTATAGTCACTAACATACAAATTTGAGTAAGATGTTAATGGTTTTTAATTCTCTAACTTTCCATTTGTAAATTAGCCTGCACATCTCAATAGTGCATTATATTGGTTCTTGTCATTTGCAACGGTCGATATCCCTGCTATAGGTTGACAGTACAATACTAATCGGTAGGTGACCAGTATGCCAACTGAAGTGAAAATAACCAATTGCTTTGGCACAGCACTACCCCGCCAATTAGACACCGAATTACCATTGAAAGGCGGTCGGCATATTACACGAGGTTCTTTAAGTCAGTTAACTGTATAAATGTCTCTATAATCAGTTTGAGAAGTTTGTTATGGTTCTATGTTTGTAACAAAAATCAAATATTAGTGGTAATCTGAATGTATTGCATATCACTTTAATTTTTTTTTGTAATCTTCCGCACCTCGTATACCTGATATTACTTTGAAATGTTTCTCCGGGCTGTTTTTTACCATATTCGACGAAGAAAAAGTACTAATATATGTAATATTTGTCACACATGACTACGTATACGTTACGTATGTAATTTGTTTTTCCAATAGTTTTGGGGCCTTTTTTTAAGTTTTAAATGTAACTGTGAAAATGAAATAATGTGGTATTACAGAAGGGCACCCGATCTGACTATGCGGTGAGGGATTTTAAAATCCTCCTCCGGATGCTGCAGGAGAGGGAGTGTAACGTAGTGGTGATGCTGCTGCCCCCTGTGCCACGCTTCCAGCCGGGCAGCAGGCAGGAGCTGTACCGCGAGTGGCTCAACTGCCACATGCAGAGCACCGCAGGTAATATTCTACCTGGGGATCCTGTTTTTTTCCTTCAAAAAGCATCGTATTTTTAGGACGAAGCATGACATTGAAAATTTTTTGGTAATGTTGATTTGGTCTACCGTAAATTTTAAATATTTAGTTCTCCGGCATTTGAAACCAATTGGTACCATTAACTGACAGCGGAGCTATTTGTCAAGCCAGACATTAGGAACCATTAAGTTGAAATAATAATCATGAAGTGAAACAGTTTAAACATCCAACTGCTCAATTTTAAGACACATATAATTTACATTATCAATGAATATTCGGCAACAAATTTCAATTTAAAAAAAAAAACATAATATCTACACAAGCTTTGACTAGGAGACCAAATCAGAGAAGAAATATTTGATTAATATTCACGATTCGTGGAATGTTTACGCCACATAGTGGAAAATTTGGTACTGTTTAGTTTTGTTCTTTTTTTTTTGGGGGGGGAGGGGGAGAAAACATTTTATAACCCATACTTGTGCTTCCATTTATGCATGTAACGTACAGTATCCAAGGAAAGACTAGGTCAGATTACTGTGATAACACAACAGCAACTGGCCCGTATGTTTAGGGGATATTATATGTCCTAAATGAAACAGTATATTGACAAATTACTATGTACAATATGTATGCCTTGACTGAAAAATGTTTTTCCCCGGGAATAGTACCGCCAGTTGAAAATATGCAATTGAAGGGAATAACGGTTGCTTGATAAGCTCTCTTTTAGCAAATGTTATGTAGTTAATTTATTCCGGAAAACTTATACATTGTCATCATGACTTCATAAGTCTGCGCTATGCCACCTCTAAGAAGTTCTCAGGTTGTTCGGGCTGGGTAACTGCACAGTAAAGTGGCAGAGCCTTCATAGGCGTTATTGTACAGAGTGAATCCACGGGTTATTAGTATGTAATATGACTTAGGGATGAAATTTTTTTGATGTAACCACTGTGGTCCATAATACTATATTAGTGTTTCAAATGTACGGTAGGGTTAACACGTAAAACAGGCTTGACAGTTTGCGGTGATAATCTCAGAGAGTAACACTTAGCAGATTTATATTTTTTCGCGTGGGCAATTCCGTAAACTGTAATAAATAAATTATGAAACTGTTACAGTTTTATATTTCTTCCAAACGCCACGTGTGATTCAGTTATATATCTACCTGCAGTCTAAGCTAATTTTTCGATGATTTGGAAGAATATGTGTGACAAATTAAGTGGTTCATCCACACAGGGGAAAAAGTATATGCATCGTTAAACTTTACTGCATGACAACGTTAATCGTTCTGTAGGTTAGCTTTTTGTGAAGAGGTAAAAATTAATTATTTCCCAATATAATATATAGGCGTTTTTCAATTAGATGCAGTTACGAAAGGATATTGACTAATTAATGTGATATTTTCATTTCAGAAAGCATGAACATCCGCGTAATTAACGCAGACACGATTTTTCGTAGATGGGATGGTTCCGTGAAGTCGTAGTTTTTTGAGAGGTAAGTTGAATAAAGAACATTTGAAAATGTGATGCACTTATGGCACGGTCAGTTCTTGGAATAATGTCAGGAGGATAATAACGCCATTAGAATTATGACATGTAGTTTCCAGCTCCCTTAATATTAGCTACCATCTGTTAGTAATTCTGATGTAAAACACTTACATATGTGTTCATTAGTATGCGAGGAATCAAATAAGAGCGCTAACTTTTCTGACAAAAGTATAAACAAGCCTTCTTATTGATGCAATACCCATTTAAACTGTCAATGTTTATATATTCTTAATCATCGTTATATTTCCATACCATATATTTTTGTCTTGTCAATAAAAAAAAAACTCAATGTCATCCGAAAAGAAACGTAATTTTGTGTGTGTCGTACGTATTTATAAATGTGGGTTAAATGTAATTAATGAATTAGGGCCTACATGTAGATTTCTTTGTTGAATTAGCCCACACCCTTATAAAAATATGTAGGAAATGTTTACTTTGTTTAATGTGGAACTTATCCATTTTATTTTTTCCGCAGGCAAGTATAAATATTAGTGTTGTATTACCTCTATAGATAAGAAACGTTTATTCAAATATATTTTATTTATAGTGAAAATTTATTTCTTATCAATTGCAGTAGTTATTTTAGTGTAACTGGTAGTGAGATAGAAAGAACATAATATTGAGGTAAATTTTTATATGTTCTTTCTATTAATCTCTTTTTTAGTAAGGCTATTAATGGGCTTTGTTAATAACGTTGTCATAAGTCGGTAAGTTTGTAGGATCTATACCGTTTCCCCATCCTTAAAGTACGTCAGTTTTTTTTATCGTTCAATTGCTTGCCAGCAGGAACATTTTGTCTTTATCACTGGGCAATGGTTCTATATAGGTAATGGCTAATCTTGCTGCCACTAGTCTTAGAAATAGGTCATTGTTTTTAATTTGTAGTCTAACAATTACTGAGTATGGAATAGATGTTCGTGTTGCTTTCACTAATTTTTTGATGATAGGAATTATTTTCTTTCTTAAGATATGGATAATAAGTTATTACCCTACACATCTGTAAGTAAAGCCATTGTATGGTAAAATTTGGAAATAAGTGAAACACTTTTAATTACTACTTTTGTGTAGACTTATCATTAAATGTTTGTATAAAGCTTAGATAATAATCTGAAAATATTTTCACGAATGTTTCATCAAAACGTTTGAAATTATGACAGATTTTTGTAATTTACTGGCGTCATTCCACAAACTTACCCAATAATTTGAATGATTACTTCCATGGCACCAAATAGCGAAATATAGTGTGGTCCAAGCGTCTTGCAGCTGTTGACGCATTTGGTGAGGAGTGTGACAGGCGAGCTACATTCAGGTCAACGCGTGTTTGCATAGAATCCAGAACTCCAACTCGCAAAATGGTTTACCAGCAATTTATATAATAAAATCGACTAGAAAGCGTAGAGATTCAGTATATATTGTCGTTATATGGTCTGATCATATTATTTTCATAAAACTAAAATTTTGTTACAATTGAAATTGCATTAAAAGTAATACATTCCTGTGAAAAACTTTATGTCTACAGGTAGAAAAACTGTTTCGCAAGCTGTGTGAACTTTTATTGCACTGTTTTCTATCTATGAATATGTGTAATATTTGTGGAATATTTTAATACTGGTAAAAATAAAAAGTTCACTGTATTTAAATAAAATATTGATAGTCATCAAGTGAATATTAATGAATTGCACTTTACTTGATTCCGTATTCCACTTAATATTGATCCTATCTTATTTTCATTACAGTAACTGATATTTTAATTAATTCGATGTTGATTGGGAAGCACAAAGTCAAATATATGTATATAGCTATATACTTAAAATAATAACTTCTTTATAATTTCTGAGTTATACGTTAGTACTTGAGTGGTTTAATGCGTTTATTTTCAGGTTCATGAGTGCTGGAAGGAGACCCGACAACATTCACTGGAACGAAAAAGGGATGAAGGCACTTGTGCATTTCCTGAAGAAATTTTTGTAAATACAAGCGGACCTACAATTATATATAACCTTTTTTGAAGGCGTGGTATTTTTAAGTGAAAAAAATTACACGAATAATATGAGTAACTTATTTAAGATTAAATCTTAATTCAGTAATAGGGAAAGGATTTATAGTACCAAATTTTATATAAATAATGTTTAATTTTAAATTTTTTTTTAAATTTGCAATAGGTAAATATTTAAAATGAAAACAATTGAGAAAAAAATGTGTAATGAAATATCTGAACTAAACAAATAAATTTGTAGGTTAGAATGTTTGTTAATGAACGTGCGAGTAAATTTGGTAGGAACTCATGTAAAATACTCACTGCAATACCATACTGTATTTGCTTAATGTATGGTTCTTTAAATATACTTCAAAACATTTTACGCACTAATTACATCTTTATGTAATATTTAAATTAGCACGTATATTTACAGTGCGTTTTCAGGCCATTTCGAATGTCTAATTCAGAAGGCAGAAACCTCAAATCTTTAAGTGTGCAGCCAAATTTTTTTTTCCAAGTCTAGCAAGTAACAGACAATCTCAAGTCAACTTTTTCCCTAAGAAAAATTTCCTTCCCAGCTTGACTCTTACTTTGTAGAATAGTTGTAGGAACATTAGAAGTTATACTTAACTACAAAATTCACATCTTGCATTCACGAACCACTTGCTGTGTGTGTGCTGTGTGCGTCAGATTTTAACCTCGCGTTCTTTTTTCATATTTGTTCTTGGTTCTAGTCATGTTAAAAACAGGTCAAGAAAAATAAATCAACCAACTTCACCCTCTTGATGTGATATTGAAACATATTTTCTTGTTATAATTTTTTATTAATCTCAATAGAATTTGATATTTTGCTATTCATTCAAGTCAATAATTTTTTCAGCCATCAAATGTATTAAAAACTTTGCTACAACTTCATGGTCTAAAAACAGGCTACTATTGTTTGTCCAAAAATGAGCCTGATTCACGACTGATAATACGAGAGGTGCCTTGTGTGTCTAGTAACTAGGGCCAGCATTCCTAAAGATGATGGAATCCAATAGTAATGTCACACGTGTTCGTGTTCTAGGCGATTAACAATAAACAAAGCAATGCAGCTGTTTACGACCTCAGATGTCTTTCTTAGGAATTTTGGTTCAAAGATTAATTTCAAGTATTCTGTAAACTGGTGTCATAAACAGTAATGCTGATGAAATATATTTACTGACGTCCGTATATGAACGTATTTCTTCGTAATAGAGAATGACAATTGCGCTGTATAGATGGTATCAATGTGTGGGTTTTGAAATAAAACAACCAAATTGAACTAATTTCTACGTTATAGGAAACTATACGTTATATCGAAAGACGTTATAAAAGGTTTACACTGTAGTAGAAACATGTGTCCATCTAGTCATCATAATTATTGACTTACACTCTTTATTTATTAATTAAAGTGTATCTCCTCTGCCGGTTGTAATTTGCTAGTAGTCCTGTCTCGAATGTCGATGCCTCTGGTGCTGAAACAGCTGGGTTTAATATAGATTTATCGTAAATTTATTGCTAAAATTATTCGTTGAGTTTTCTTCTTATAATATATTCTTCAATAATTATATTTTATACAAATTCAATATTCTCAATGTAAAGTTCCGTTGATCTATTACGGGAGCAATGTCAAAACACGTCAGCTCGCTTGGGAGGATTTTATTCTTCTCCTATAATTTTTTTACAGGAATTATTTATCGTTGCTACTAACAACTGAAAATAGTCCTCTGAAAACCATATGCTGGTCTCTCTAATATTCAGCTTCATGCGTTCCCTGACCAATCACAACAATCGTTTTAAATTTCAATGGGTTTTAAAAATTCATTCAAAGATTGCCTTAATTGATGGATACTCGCTGAAAGTCTACATTTATTAATTCAACGACGTCACAGCTCCATGAATTCATTTCAAATGATAAATTTTAAAGCAATTTTTACTTATGTATAAATTGTAACTAAACTTTTCATTGGCTGCCTTAACATATCACAAATAAACCCATAGATTACATACCAGTATTGTACTTAATAAATGACAAAAAATTAAAGTATGATTTTGACATAGCAAAGAGAATTAGTATTTTTCCCTTCAGTTCAAGAAAATGTCACTATCGGTAAAGGCGTTGCTTTACCCTTTACATTGGGGCAGTTGATAAGCACATTGCTTTTCATGTGAACTGTAAAGTAGCCAAATGTTTGTAGGTACCTATTTTAAATTTCATAACTTTTATGGAGATTATATTCTGTGGCTTTCTACATGTAAACTATGTACAATATATATCCCTGTACAGTCGGTCATCTCGTTCGTTCAATAAAATTGATAAGATTTCAGTAATATTTTCTTAGTACAAGAGCCAAATTGCTACATGCAAGTTGTGTCACAATAAATGGACTTGTGAGCAGAATTTCACAAGTTAGTCGCTTTCGTCCTCACTTAAATTGACATGCAAACTAAACTTATTTGATAGTGTAAAAATAGGGTAGGTGTAAATATAAATGACTTTTGGGGTTTGTTCAACGGTACTAGCGACATAAACGTTAAATAAGTAAAGTCATTTCATTTGTTCTGATATGCATATTTTTTTTCATAACCAAAACAAATATAGTGATCCCCAAACCTTTGGGGCAAATGTAGTCACAGCTCCTTAATCATATCTGCGACGTGTGCTATAGAGTATCTTGGATGGTATAATACCTGAATAAATTTCTTCTACGATTACAACTACCCTACTTCAACTAATACATTTCAATTTTTAATAAGGCACTAGCTTATTCAGTTTTATAATATTGTAGTCTATATGATATTAATATTTCATCAATTTTATTACTGTGAATGAAGGTATGGAAGAAATAAATACATATGTATATTTTAGTGTTTACGCTCACATTCACTAAGATGATGAAATATACAAAAATTGCGAATGTACAATAAATTATGAGCGTATATATAATAAAGAAATGCTTTAGTGAGCAGAATATAAGGTGAACTATTTGCAGTAATACTCGCGGCAACGTGCTTGAAAAAGTAAGCCATAAATTGCACCATTATTAAACATCTTTTGCTACATTGCAAAAAAGTGCTTGAATATCTTTCACACTTGGGGTTGACTAAATTTCGAATAAAATATTCTATTTACACGTTGATATCACGTTACTTAAACCATACAAGCACATTTGTTGAAATGCAGCATGTACTTTGTCTGGTGTACAATTTATTAACAGCATCTTTCATGTACTTTCTTTTAATAATTCTTGGGAATTTTTTTTTCCAGAACTAATTGATATGTTCTCACCCCTTGAATACAGGTAACGAGATGCTGGACCGTTACCATCACATACAAGGTCTCAATAGTATCCAAACAATATTATTATAATGTATTGTTATTGTGGTGACTAGCGAATAAATGCAGCAGATTCCAACTCTTCAGAATTGTTTCCAGTAGACGCAGCGTCGCACTGCGTGGCCGCGACTGGTTGATAATCGCTGGCTCCTCTGTGACATTGTGGGCATTGGTGAATCAAGCTTGTCGTGAATGTGCAGTGCACTTACAAACTGACTCCCCTGCAGCAGCTCGTGCGCAGGTCGTCACTGGATTCTGATGTACTTTGTAATAATTCATATTGTTTCTGAACCACAACAGTTTATAAGCTACGATCCTGAATCAAAAAAGGTAAATTTGAAATGTGTCGTAACTTTATCTTTGAGCCTCATTTAGAAAATGTTAACATACCCACCTTTCATTATTACTTTTTTTTTTACGCAATCCCGCATAACACTGCAAGTGATAAAAATTCTTCCAATGTATGAATTTCCCAATTACATACATATTGATAATGCCGAATGAGGACTTTAAATATACACACATGAATACTTGCACATATATGTATAGTAATTGAAAGAAAATGTTTCAATGTCTCCCCTGTGAATAATAAATGAATTATATGATTAAATATCCGTGTTCTTTGTGGATTTAACTAGGAAAACCTGCATAATTTGTAAATATTTAGGTAGGTATAAAAAAGTACAATTTATCTTAAAATCTTATGAATTGTCATACCTCTAATGTTAAATTTTACTCTTGTACAGATTGCACATTGTATCTAAGTAACACAATTGAGATGTCACAGTTATGCTAATTAATACTTATTAATTTGTTTCGACAATGTGTTTTCGATTCCTTTGACTTCTTGCAAACGGGTTATACATAAATTATTACTACAGAGACGTCCCACATTAGGTTACCTTGGAAAAGTTCTGACGTCAGCTTGTATGGTTGTGTTGGTGAAACTTTAATAAAATATTGTATATTAAAAAAGTGCATGACATGGTGTATTATTGTTTTATTTCGAAACATAATTAACCCCAATTATTGAGTACAACATGGTAATGTGCTTAAAAAAATGTGTTAACTCTGGAGTGTGTGAGAAGTTATTTCCTGGCGGGCCGTCAAATCATCCGGTTGTAGGTTCGAGCAGAACTGGCAACACTGCGACTCTCAGCCCTGTTCTGCGCGTGTCTAAAGCCAGCCAGGAGCGTCGATAAACCCCCCTGAACAGCCTGACTCGAATGACAATTGATATTTTTTCCTAACCTCAGTTAATCTAGGCTAAGTGTGTGGGAGGGGTCCAGGTTAGGATAGGACCTAGGCGTGTCTCAGGGCAAGCCCTATACACTCTGCACATGCGAGTTTTAACAATGCAGGGAGAGGTCGCGTGCAATCGTGTTGCTAATGGGGGTTTATTGGCCAGTCATGGCTGCTATTTGCGCCATGACTGATGCCCCTTTGGTTGCTCTAGTCAAAAGCTAGCTAAGGTGACCCAGGTAAACCCACCATGGACAGAGGGAAAACGCTTGACCGGACATGCGGTGCTCAATTAACATGCATTGAAGCCAGCAGGTAAACACTGGACAAGAGGGAAAATGGTACAGGTTAGAAGTGTTTAGCAGGGCAGAAAACTACCAAGCAGTTGGGAGCTTGGGCCTTGCATCCTGCATTAAATTGTTGAGCTTACTGGGTTGCAATTTCCGGCAGACTTTAGTCGTCGACCCGCCCAGCTGCCCAGTTAGCTGCGGTGGAAAGAGGAAGGGCCGAGAGCCGAGGTACTCTGCGACGGCGGACGCACGACGATCACAGGCAGTCTGGCGAGTCACAATCTTCACTTTACCTCTTCCAGTCCGCAGCCAACTACTTTTCAAGCCAGGGTGAAGGTAGGTCCGCGGCTCGAATGAAGTATCTTGATACGTTGGCCCCTCTTGTCCCCGGAATTCCCGCAGGTCGGCTAAAAGGCCACACTTTCCTGGGGCTACCGCTGGCTCTAATTGAAGTTCGCCGCCACATTTTCCTGCCGAGTTCCGCCGGTGCTTTTCAATTCTGTTGCGCACGCGGCACCTGTGCACCTCGAGATACCCCCGAGAGCTTTCGCCGATGAGACTGATTTCTATTGCGTGCCGATCAACATCTAGACTGCCTGCGAACGACGAGCGCCATATTACAGACCCCGCCGAGCCGGCCAATTTGTCCGCTGGCTGCTATTCTGATATATTCACAGCCGACACAGCGAGGTTGCTACCCTCGTGCTGGGAAACCCGCGGGACGCGACTGGTAGCAGCTGGCACAGCACCTCGCCCTCGGAGCACTCACAGCAACCACGCACTGCCAACCCTCGGTGACCCAATAGGCCGACAGCCCGCAGGAGCGGTGCTCACACCTCGAGAGACGAGACCAGTGACCGCTGTTTCCAGACACGCAGAGACATATACTGGCGGGCCGAGGTGGTCGGGCAGTTGTTTACGAAGGGTTTGTTCACACTTTACCAATATTAAAGACATTTGTTAGAATAGAAACTTTAAGTGTCTGAACGCGCCCTTGAGGAGATTGGTGCACCAGGTCAATGTTCAGACACGAGAGATAGGATTATAACTATAATTACAGGTGTAATTACTGGTAAGTTTATGTATTTACAATTCTAATTTTGATAAACGAGCTCTTACTAAATAACGTGATATTCATTTGCTCATTTAAAGGCATTCACGTTTCATTTGTATTTTAAACGTCTGGGAATCTGTCGTCTGAAGGAATGGCATTATTTCAGTCACAAAAGTGGTTCAGGAAGTTCAGGCGACGCGTAATATAGGCAACCACGAGTTTTTCAACGCATCTTCTTTATCCGCCTTCGCTCAGCGCCAGAGCTTTGTTGACACGAAGGGCTGACGAGAGAATAGGGAAGTCGGGAGGGTGGGACAGGTTGTCCGTAATGGTGTTGGAGGGGGGTGAGGGGTTATAATCCACCAGGGTTCGTACCAGAAAGGCCTCGGTAGGATGTCGAGATTTTTTTTAAATTATTTGCATAGGATGAAAATGACAACTCTATTGTTACTAGAATTCATAGGAAACCTTACAAGTCATGCGATAGGCACAGTTCACTTTTACAGTTATTTCCACAGTACCATTTATAGTCTGTAGATTATATTTCTGTGGTTGTGGGGTTTAAAATATGTTAACGTTTTGGTGTGTATGTTACATACATGTATGCCCTCACATTGTAAGCCAATAATTATATGTATACTATTTAGTATGTAGCTATATCAGGGTGGCCACTCACCGGGAAAACCGGGAAAACCGGGATTTATCAGGGAAATCACGTTGATCGGGAATTATCAGGGAAATGTCAGGGAATTTTTTTAATAACCGGGAATTTTTTGTGTCATGTATATTTCCTGTAACCATTACGGATTTTTTTGTAATTATTACGGATTTAACACAGAATTACGGAATTACGGAACATCGCTGGTTTATTACGGAAACGAGGCTTTGTGCTGCTAGGTAACGGAAAAAAAATTCCGTTTTTGGTGTGCGTGTTTCGTGAACGCAGTTTGAATACATCACGTGGTTGCGCAGATAACGGAACTAATAAATGTGCGCATGTACTGTCGAAATAAGTAGATTAATTCTTGTGTTTTGTAATAGAAATGGTACGGTATTACGTCCGTTGTACGATACAACTAGTACATATTCTCGGACTTTTCGTTTGTTAGCTACTTACATCACGATAATTTTTTTACGGTACTTTGGCTAACCTGTGTTGTGTTAATTACATTCTTGAAAGCCATTTTTTTCATCAAAGTGTTTTTGTTGTGTCTACAGACGTGAAACCATTTTATGTTGATCGATAGTATTGTGTTCTTCAGTGCCGGTTGTAGAAATGAAGCGTGTGACAGAACAATGTGTATCTGGGGCCAAAAAAAAAATAACGTTATTCTTCAGAACGTTCGACCAAACTATTCAAAAGAATGGCCATGCTTTTCATCTTCAAATGTTTTGGAACGCCACGCGTTTTGTAATGTATGCACGTGTGACTTTTCGATTGCACATGGTGGAAGGGATGACTGTAGACGGCATATTTAATCAAAGAAACATGCAGAACATTTTAAAGCCGTGACGAGCAATAAATCTATATCGTCGTTTTTCGCAACATCTGAAGAATCGAAAGTAACAAACGCAGAGTTATTGTTTGCAAGTTTTCTGGTAGAACACAATTTACCAATAGCAGTAGCCGATCATTCGGGTAATTTGTATAGAGCTATGTTTCCGGACTCAAAAATTGCACAGAAATACAGCTGTGCGAGAACAAGTGGAGTATATGGCTGGTGAAACTAAAAGTGAAATTTTTGAATCTTTAGTAAGTGGACCATTTGCTTTAGCTACCAATGGGAGTACTGATTGTAATGCAATGAAGATTTATCCATTAGTTGTTTCATTTTTAAATCAAACACAAGGTAAAATTTGCACGGTACTGTTATCCCTTGTTGAGAGAGAGTACAGACAACACATGATATGGTATTTTCTCTGTGCTGAATAAGTAATTTGAACGTTTTGGAATTTCTTGGAAAAATTGTGTAGCGTTTGCATGTGACAATGCCAATACTATGATTGGCACAAACAAAGGTGTGGTAGCATTTGTTAAAGAAAAACATCCCGCTATTGTTGTGCAAGGCTGTTCATGTCACCTCATTTATCTAGCCGCTAAAAAAAGCCAGTGCACATCTAACAATTAGCATTGAGACATTTTTGGTTAATATTTTATATTACTTGGAAAAAAGTTCAAAACGCCAGAATAATCTGAAAGTGTATCAAGAGGTATGTGGGGCAAAGTCACACAAGATCTTGAAAAATGTTAGCACACGTTGGCTCTCTCTCCTAGATTCAGTTGACAGAGTGCTGAAACAATGGGAGGCACTAAAGCTATTATTTTGTAGTGATCCTGAAAAGAAAGAGCCTTCAACTTCACAGTATGAAAATGTAAAATCTCTAATGCAGAATCCACTTACGAAACTTTACTGTTATTTTCTTAGCAGTTTACTTCCTGTTTTCAACCAAGTAAATTTATTTATCCAACAGGATGCTCCTGTGATACATGTATTGCGGAGAAAACATTTTGGTTTATTGACAATTTGCTTGTTTGCTTTATCATTATCATTATCATAAATGAAAACTGTAGTGTGCATTTGAAATTGCTGCAATTTGTAACAAGATATGCTAGTGTGTTTTTAATTAATTTTTATTTGTTATTTGTGAAGAGACATAAAAAAAACACAGACTGCAGGTCATTGAAAGGGATGCTATAATGTAAAGTGACATATTTAAAATGTATTATGTTATTTAACGAACTTCCGTATGTATATAATGAAGATAATACAGCAGGGTGCTAAAATGTGAGTAATCTCTTTATATAATATAATATTATTTCATCAAAAGTATGTTTTTTTGTAATTGTAAATATCAGGGAAATTTTGAATTTTTAATCAGGGAAAAATCAGGGAAAATTTTTGGTGACTGTGAGCGGCCACCATGTATATATATGTTCACAATTTATCACTATAATATACCAATGCATTCAATACATTACAATGAAGATTTAAGTAGCAACGAAATATAATTAAATATTCTGACTTTTTTTGTGTTTTTTGCACCAAATTATCAATAGTACTTTTCCAAAAAAAAATATCCCAACTAGCTCTAACAAAAGATCCTTGTTATCTCAGAGTTACCACTGGTTTGTTTTGTACGCTACAGGATATTGCTTTTATAAATGAATATTGATAACATTCAGCCTTCTGTTCTATTAAACAAAATAAGTGTAGTAAACTGTCTTCGTGGCATGAATCATAAGCACAGCTATTATAATTATTTACTTAGCTGAACAACACAATCTTTCTGGCTTCCCAAGAAATAATATAAATATTCGCACAAACACACACTTGTCGTGTCACAATAACTTGTATCAACCTTGAGAAACTTTTAAGCATTTCAATGTTGCAGCTATGAACGCATTCTCACCAGGGCATTTTTAATGAGTAAAAACGTACAGCTTTTTTGGTCAGGCATTTTCTTGAATTACTTTCTGCTTAGGTACATTGCCTGTGAACATAGATGTTGCAAACGCTGCTGCAAATAATTTTTCTTGTGAACCACAGCCTATCACTTCATAAATCGAACTCAACCGTTGTGCAAAAATTCAGCTGTGAAGATTTTTCTACGTGTGAATTTTTAGGTCCTTATTCTTGCACATACCGAACATAGCCATAGTCCAGGAATGAACGAGAAAAAAAGGCACAAACTTGTGAAAAATGTATCCAAATCTTTTTTTTTTAACAGTGTTAGAGTCGACTATGATTTATAACATACCAAATAATTACTGCCGTACACCTTGGGCAGCACACTGAAAATATGCAGTAAGTCTATGACAGTGTTTTACACCATCCAGTAAAATTTTTACCATACACGCAGTTTATACCGTAGACTATCGGTAAAACTATTGAATTATTTTGGAAACATTATTATACGCATTCATGTGAGAAATCTAAGTATTAATACAATATATGGAAAATACCGAAAAATTTTAATAATTGTTTTAATCATTAATGGTAAAAATATTCAATACATGCAAACGAAAAGACCAACGTAAAAATAATTTCTATGAAAGGTTTTCATAAGCCCTTAAGATTTAAGGCGGTATAACTATAAAGAGGTTAGTGCAATTAGTTGAATTACTAGAGTAACATACGCGTCGGAGTGTGTGCCGTTCTGTAGCGGTGCTCTGGCTGCAGCAAGCCGGCGCGACGGGCATTACACGCGAACATGGTGGCCAAGTTCAGAAGTTAGTGCATTAATTTTGTTTTGGTCATGTTTCGAATAGGTTACATTTATCCGATTTGGTAAATGCAGATATTGGCAGTCCTAAGGTAATATTTTAATTATAGGCATTTATGAAATATAAGCCAATTTTCAGCTTATGTGACGGTTTTTTGCCAAGCATCAATCCCCTGAAGACTGCTCACACACTCATCATGATTCTTGTCGACTCCCACTACGGAGTATGTTTCGCCGGTGTGCTAGTGGTCTAATGTGTGCGTGCATAGCACTGCGCCATTTTAGTTTTAATCCATTGCATTCCGTACCCGACCATTTTGCCTTCCAAGAGAAACCTGTGAATGCATACTACCACAGAGGAAGCGTCTGTCTCTTACGTCATACAGTAGAACAGGTGTACAGTTATCCAATGCATGGCCAGATGTACTGCGATCGCAGGTCATGTGGACTTCCTGCTTTGCATTAGGCGTCCTGTACCTCGGGCCTCTCGGTTGCAAAGTACTCCTCTAAATAAGAATATAAATAAATAATAGTTTCAAAAACTAAAATCACGCTTTATATAGAAAACCAAACTAAAAAATAGAAAATAAATTTTAATAATTTGTATTAAGAATAGTGTAAATAATTATAAATATAAATTAAGAATAGTGTAAATAAGAAAATAATGTATTTTATTTAAAAAAATCGTGGGGTGCATGGTGTCAATAGTTATAAATATTTTATTGACAGATATGAGTAGAAGGTTTATCATTTCGATAATATCTTAAAAAGCACCCCACGCTTTTTTTTTTAAATAAAATACATTATTTTCGTATTTACACTATTATTAATTTATATTTATAAAAAAAATTTACACTATTCTTTTTTCAAATTTATTAAATTTTATTTTCTATTTTTTAGTTTGTTTTTCTATATAAAGCGCGTTTTTAGTTTTTGAAACTATTATTTATTTTCTACTTTTTAGTTTGGTTTGTTTATAAAAGTGTTTTTTTTCCTCAATTTCTTCCAGGTAAAATTACTAAAACTGTAAGTTTTGCTCTCTATCCAAATATGTTTTTTGATATATCATCCGTCAAACTTATCCATATTTTCCGTGTTTAATGTCTTTTATTTAATGATTAACTGACGGCATTGTTTGGAGTATGTGTAACTGCTTGGTGTAGATTTTAAGGTTGGTGTTCGAGTGGAATTTCAAAAATCTGCCCATCAGGTGTAGCTATTGAGGTTATGCATATGGTGTTTGATTTCCCATCTGCTGTTGGTTTCACAGCAAAATCAAACCTCAATTTTTTCATGTTTCGTGAAATATTTGCATAAAATGTTGTTTTATAATAATGTTTCACTCTTGGTTAATTAGTAAAAATGAAACAAAGACGTAATTGTGTTTCTCTATTTAACGAAAGAAACAACATTTAAATCCCTTATATTAGTTTTTTCTTCATATTTTTTTACAAATATAGATAATATTCTCTTCAAGAAAGTATATTGTTCAAAATAATCATAACCCACTCTCAATTTTCATTTAATTAAATGTCACAATATTTAGTAGGCTTTGTTTATATCGCGCCAAAGACAAACTGAAAGAAAAGAGTTCGCACATGAGTGAAATGGTTTTCTGTACATATATTTCTGTTTCATTTTACCAATTATATAAATTGACAGAAATCTTATTTTGCAAATTGATTTATGGAATAATCTTATCAAATTAGTGTATTGTCATCGGTCCTCGATAAATCTACAAATTTTCAATGAAATCTGGCCTTTTAAAGTGGGTCAGATTCGCACCCAAAGGAGTCGGTTAAAAACATGCATACAAAAAACATACAAACAAACATACAAACAAACATACAGGTGAAGCTAATATAAAGCGTGTAAAGAAGGTTTCTTCCTTGGAAAATAAACACACTGAATCACTACAGTGCGACTTTTTTTTCTGTTGTCTAGGACACAACCTCTAATAAATGAAATATATGCAATGTCCGCTTTAGGGACACCTTGGTTTAGAAATTATAACCATGAGGCTTGAAATACTTGTACGTCTAATACGGGCAGTTTTAAAGAAATGAAATAGTACAAATATATTGTTGACATATATCAAATTTTAATTATCTGCATGCTTCGTTAATTAGTTTTAAAAGATGTCATCGGTAATATTATTAACAAATAAGCTAATGAATACAAACTAGCATTCTTCTCGATTTATTAAACTTATTTTTGTCACAAATACATCTCTACACTATTTAGTTTGTAATGACCTATACGTGAAAGAGTAAAAATAAATCATTAAGAACAATAACTCAAATAGGAAAGTAAGTTGATCAAACATCAAGAAAAAAACCTTGTTCTTAGTTACACGGTAATATATATCTATCCGAACAACCTTGTGTACTTCTCAGTCTCTTGGACATGTTGTAAATCTACTCCTTACCTACTCCAATGCGTAGCAAAATTATATACACAGTATGTAGCCATTCTTTTCCACACTTTAGAAGACAAGGGCAATAGAGTTCAAGGTAAAATAAACCGTTACGTAGGTAAGTTATTTCGCTTCAATATGGAAATACTTTCGTGATTCAAATATTTTTTTGAAAAAGTAATATTACTTTATGCACTATTTATGTGTTTGTAGTAACCTTATATAAGTGATTCACTCAACATTGTTTCAGATGACATTTGATGTGTAATTTAAGAATTAGTATCAAATATGAATATTTGAGCGTGTTTGCGCCTTAAGGTGGATAGGAATACAACATTTAATATATTTATATTATGAATGGGTTTAGGAAATACGAGAATCTCCAGCAAACCCATTCGGTCACCACAACGTGATTCAAACAGCCAACAATGGCACTTGGATTCAATTAATTTGCATTTGTCTTGACACACCAAGCCAAACACAAAGTACATATAAACAAATAGTGAAAAGTCTGGCGGTTGGCGTTTGTTTAAAGCTCCGTCACTAACGACAAAGTCCCAACCGATGACGGAGGCCTCTTTTTAAAAAAAAAATTAAACAAAAGTTTGGTGTGGAAAAGAGGAGCATGTTAGAATAGCCAGACACATCGCCTAACATGCTGGAGAAACCTCACCAAACGAATAAGAGGGGGAAAAAATGCTTTATGAAAACAAAATATAGCATTAACCGATAATGAAAAACAAAATTAAGGGAAAACAGCAGTAACATTTAGCAAAAAGTAAATAGTTGTAAAAAAATAGCTGTTTGCCTAATCAATTCCAATTATAAAAATGATTTCGTTAACACGTACAAAAAAAAGTGATATCACTTACTTCAACTCCGCACATTTGCATCAATGCAATTAACTTTCACAGAAGACTAAAAGAGTAATGATAGTTACGATTATTATTTTTTACTGGAGTCCCGATGAACCAAAACATAATATAGTACACTTGATACACGCATTGCCATTCGTAAGAGCATCACTGCACTAACATTTTAATGCCAACATTTATTATGTTCTTATTCTTTATTAGGGTACCGGTGGACCAACAAATATTATAGTACACTTGATACACGCATTGCCATTCGTATAGGAGCTTACTACACCAAACAGAGAAATTGCATCATTTAAAGTATGTCATTATTTATCAGGGTCCCGATGGACCAATAAATCTAACAGTACTCTTGATACACGCATTGCCATTCGTATAGGGGCTTACTCCGCTAAACAGGTAAATGCCATCATTTAAAGTATGTTCTTATCATTTATTAGGGTCCTGATGGACCAATAAATATAATAGTACACATGATACACGCATTGCCATTCGTATACGGGATTACTACACTAAACAGAGAAATTGCATCATTTAAAGTATGTCCTTATTCTTTATTAGGGTCCCGGTGGACCAACAAATATTATAGTACACTTGATACACGCATTGCCATTCGTATAGGAGCTTACTACACCAAACAGAGAAATTGCATCATTTAAAGTATGTCATTATTTATCAGGGTCTCGATGGACCAATAAATATTATAGTACACTGGATATACGCATTGCCATGCGTATAGGGGATTACTACACCAAACAGAGAAATTGCATCATTTAAATTATGTTCTTATCATTTATTAGGGTCCTGATGGACCAACAAATGTAATAGTACACATGATACACGCATTGCCATTCGTATACGGGATTACTACACTAAACAGAGAAATTGCATCATTTAAAGTATGTCCTTATTCTTTATTAGGGTCCCGGTGGACCAACAAATATTATAGTACACTTGATACACGCATTGCCATTCGTATAGGAGCTTACTACACCAAACAGAGAAATTGCATCATTTAAAGTATGTCATTATTTATCAGGGTCCCGATGGACCAATAAATATTATAGTACACTGGATATACGCATTGCCATGCGTATAGGGGATTACTACACCAAACAGAGAAATTGCATCATTTAAATTATGTTCTGATTCTTTATTAGGGTCCCGGTGGACCAACAAATATTATAGTACACTTGATACACGCATTGCCATTCGTATAAGGGATTACTACACTAAACAAAGAAATTGCATCATTTAAAGTAGGTCATTATTTATTAGGGTCCCGATGGACCAATAAATATTATAGTACACTGGATATACGCATTGCCATGCGTATAGGGGATTACTACACCAAACAGAGTAATTGCATCATTTAAATTATGTTCTGATTCTTTATTAGGGTCCCGGTAGACCAACAAATATTATAGTACACTTGATACACGCATTGCCTATCGTATAGGAGCTTACTACACCAAACAGTGAAATTGCATCATTTAAAGTATGTCATTATTTATTATGGTCCCGATGGACCAATAAATATTATAGTACACTGGATATACGCATTGCCATTCGTATAGGGGATTACTACACCAAACAGAGTAATTGCATCATTTAAATTATGTTCTAATTCTTTATTAGGGTACAAGTGGACCAACAAATATTATAGTACACTTGATACACGCATTGCCATTCGTATAGGGGATTACTACACTAAACAGAGAAATTGCATCATTTAAAGTATGTCATTATTTATTAGGGTCCCGATGGACCAATAAATATTATAGTACACTGGATAGGGGTGCTGTCATAACTTAGAAACACACAACTTAGAAACACACAACTTAGAAACACACAACTTAGAAACACGTAACTTAGAAACACGTAACTTAGAATTTTCTAAGTTATGACAGTTCTAAGTTATGACTTTCTACGTTATAAAGTTTCTAAATTGCGTGGTTCTGCGTTGCGTGTTTCTAAGTTACGTGTTTCTAAGTTATGGCAGTACTAAGTTGTGTGTTTCTAAGTTGTGATAGTTCTAAGTTGTGACTTTCTACGTTATGACGTTTCTATGTTGTGTGGTTCTGCGTTGTGTGTTTCTAAGTTATGACAGTTCTAATTTGTGTTTTTCTAAGTTGTGATAGTTCTAAGTTGTGACTTTCTACGTTATGACGTTTTTAAGTTGTGTGGTTCTGCGTTGCGTGTTTATAAGTTATGATCGTTCTAAGTTGTGTGTTTCTAACTTGTGATAGTTCTAAGTTATGACTTACTACGTTACGACGTTTCTAAGTTGTGTGGTTCTGCGTTGTGTGTTTCTAAGTTATGACAGTTCTAAGTTGTGTGTTTCTAAGTTGTGATAGTTCTAAGTTGTGACTTTCTACGTTATGAAGTTTCTAAGTTGTGTGGTTCTGCGTTGTGTGGTTCTGCGTTGCGTGTTTCTAAGTTACGTGTTTCTAAGTTATGACACTTCTAAGTTGTGTATTTCTAAAATGTGATAGTTATAAGTTGTGACTTTCTACGTTTTGAAGTTTCTAAGTTGTGTGGTTCTGCGTTGCGTGTTTCTAATTTGCGTGTTTCTAAGTTATGATCGTTCTAAGTTGTGTGTTTCTAAGTTGTGATAGTTCGAAGTTGTGACATTCTACTTTATGATGTTTCTTATTTGTGTGGTTCTGCGTTGCGTATTTCTAAGTTACGTGTTTCTAAGTTTTGACAGTTCTAAGTTGTTTTTTCTAAGTTGTGATAGATCTAAGTTGTGACTTTCTACGTTATGACGTTTCTAAGTTGTGTGGTTCTGCGTTGCGTGTTTCTAAGTAACGTGTTTCTAAGTAACGTGTTTCTAAGTTACGTGTTTCTAAGTTGTGTGTTTCTAACTTGTGATAGTTCTAAGTTATGACTTTCTACGTTAGGACGTTTCTAAGTTGTGTGGATCTTGAATTGTTAACATTCGGTTGTGTGTTTGTTGCGAAGGTTTTTATACGGTCTTTCATGCAGTCCCTACATAGTTCTCACTTTGCCCGCTAGATGGAGATGAATAGCTAAACCATCTTTACCACGAGTGCTTTCTATTGGTTACTTTAAATACTACATTTTTATAAACTTTTTTTTATTAACTATGGCATTTCCACACAGTACGTACGTACATTTAACATAGAACATCTGTGAGAAATAAATTGTATGTATTATTAATTGTAAAATAGTAAAAAAATGAGCTTATCTCCAATTGAAACACAAAGTTGAACTATGATATAAAAAAATAGCCTAAATTATTTGAAGCGCAATCAAACAAAAAATTACTTCAACTGAATTAAAAAATAAAGTTAACATACAATTACCAATATGATGGAAATAACGGCCATTTAAATTAGCTAGTAATAACTAACACTTAATGGGTAGTTTTGATTGCATGGTTTTAAAACTGGGAACAATATTATTGGTTTATTCTTTGTAATAGTCAACACCAAAAAACTCTTCGTGTTTATAAACTGCGTAATTAAAACAAATATTTTAAATTTATATTTTAATTCGTTTAATTGATAAAGCTCCGCTTTATTGGTCATTTGTGAAACGGAAAAAATAATTCACAGTCCAATGTTCAATAATAACGTTTGTTCGCTGAAGTATAACGTGTAATAAAATGCATTTATGACTATGGCTAGTCGACGTCTTATAGAAAATGCATAATCATCCCATACAACACAGAAAGTTAGCCAATAAATTCACAGTGAAACATTTTTTTAAGTTTTTGTTATGTGCAATTCACAGTTAAATAGTATTATTTTAGTTTAAAAATTGGTCTAATAAATACACACTTAGCAGACTTACGGGTCTATCTTTTGACAAAAGTTTTAAATCAACATATTTCATATGCTTTTTTTTGTATATGCAAATTTTATTATTTACTGCAGGGCTTTATAATCATGCAAATTTAAAATATATACTTGATAGTTCAATGGTTTCATTACACGTTAAAAGATATTACTTCAACCATTCGTTATTTGTAAGTAAATCATCTAGAGTTTGTGTTGAAGGCCAATGGAAATGAGAAAAAAAATCTTAGCTACATAGTTTTGTACACTTCAAACGGATTGTCGAATAGAGTTTGATCGTGTATTGGATTATCAAGAAAACAATGCTCAAAACACGTTCAAGGTTTATGAGTTATGTTTAGAAATTATATTTGATAGCGCTGTAGCGACCAGCCATCCTATCTTATTTTAACTCAATAACGTTCATTGTTTAAGAGAGTCGTTATTTTAAGAACTAATTTTATAACCTTACATTAATTATACTGTTCCTTAGCTTACTTTTACTATCCATAATTTATTTGTGTTAACACTTAATAGGCCCCTACTTCAGAATTTTATTTTAAAACAATTTCTCTAGACTCATCAAAAATTAAAAACTTTGTTTTAAATTTTATATAAAAAATTAGCCTGAAAACAAATTTAAAATTTTTTTTTTCGTGACCATACAAAATATTTCCTGAATATATTTCTCGATGGACTATTCATACTGCTGTATTTTTTAAGTGTACTTGGCTTTGGTTGCAAAAATAATAAGTGTAACTTCTGCAGTCACAAAAATTTTTTCGTTATTTTTACCAGTTACAAAATTCCTTTAAATTAAATGAATAAGGAAAGTAGCATTTTAACAGATATATTCATGTTGGTTAACTTGAATATTTTAACATTAAAAGAGAACAAAATTACATAATATTTTCAGGGACCAACACATTTCTGAATTCTTGCAAGTAGTAAGGTCTGGCGAGTCGAAAACATAATTTAGAGTTGTTATTGTTGTTTAAGTTGGGTTCTTCCCGACTTTGACGTATTACTTTGACAGAAAAATAACAGATCTTATAAAGTTCCATAACTCAGGTATAATTTGTTGCTTCGAGTGAAATTTGAATCCTATATTCCAATTTTACCTAGAAACTGAAAGATTCAAATGAAAAGAAAAATTTAAATAAATTACAAAAATTATGAATTCTTTTTTCATTCACTTTTCTTCAGACAACTTATTATAAATATAACTTATATTAAGACGTATTTGAAACCAGTCACATGAAAAAAAAATTATTAGTGTCAATTAATTCAATTACGGTGTTTGGACCTCGGGAAGATAACAAAAAATCCATCGCTGTCTTTACACTTTCAAGCCCATTAGGTGACTGATCTCCTCCGCAGCAAACAGGATGTCTTTGTGTTCAAATACTCTTTCTATTCTTTAACTTTTCAATCTCATTGAACATGTCATAAAAATATACAGAATGCTGGTAAATCTTCACACAATTAAAAAAAGATTAATGGCAATTATTCTCAAATGATGAAATTCTTTCATAACTTTTAATGCAAACTATTATTTTTAGAAATGTTTGGCAACGTATGGTATATACATAAAGAGTCATTTAAAATATTTTAAGGTAGCAAAAAAATGTTAACGTCATTGTTTTCTTGTCCTATATTTAAGTGAATACAGAAATATACATTTAACAAAAAAAAAAAAAAAACAGATTTAGTTGTTGCTTAAAGAAAGCAACACAAATATCATGTAATGTAACATCATTAAAAAAAATTGCAAAAGTTCTAACCAAGAAAACGCATATTTTTGTTTATACAAATCAATAATTTATAAACGCCTTATTTGTACATATAATTGGATTCACTTACAATATACAAAAGTGCGTGCATTTTATTAGATTTAAAGGCGTGAAATGCACACGCCGTTCATTTCACACTTGTTTTATTCGTCATGACGGGTGAGCGCCACTTACTGTTTACAAATACAGTAGGCTTCGTTATTCTTTTATTGTATTGAATTAAACTTTACATATGTAAGAAATTAATTCCTCTGTCGCTAGACGTGATTTTAACTTTCTCGTTCGAAGCCTCCGATTTTATTTACTTCGCGGGCAAATTACTTTAAATGTTGTGAGTCACTCTGTGCTTAGTTTTCGTTTGGCGAAAACCAGGTTTTGAAAATAACGGTTTGCGGTAATGTTATGTTCATAAAACATTTGTATGAATAAATTGGTTTGTTTTAATATTGTAGTTAGAAGCCAAATCGAATTTTCTTTTATCAAATATCCGTCTGATAGTTTTAGTTTTCTTTTTGAGTAATTATTCTTCGATATCTTCATTTTTTAACGTGAATGCTTTGGTATCTGTATTTATTAATGGACGTAACTGACCTATTTCTAAGCATTGCCTTGTTTTTAAGTGGGTTCTTAAGCCAGTGATAAAACGTTGACTGATTTTCAAAAATTGAGAACACATTAAGCCTTCAGACGTATTTAATTAATGCCATCTTTACCGTCACCAAAATTCTTCTGATGTGGTTTTGAAACAGCCATACTTTACTAGTACCCGCAATTAAAAATAATAGATTAGGTTTTGTACATGAATTAATGTAATACACCTTACGTGAATAGCTAATAAAATTGCTCTAAAAAGTTACCACAATTCAATAGGATTATCTTGAATCAAGGTAAAGGCAGAAATTATTTAAATGAACGTAAACAAAAATATACTTTACCAACACAACGACGGATTGTTTGCGAAACCACTCATGTTTTTTGCGCGAGTCAAATGCCAACTGGCGAGTGAGACGGCGGCGCGGCTATGTCCGAGTGCATGCGAGATGCAGAGCGACGGATCGGCAACGTCGCGCTAAGCGATTCAAAGAGCGGCAAATTTGACTGAATTTTGCGCGATTCGTCAACAAATTCACGATGTGGATCCACAAGCCAGTGCGGGATCCCCCAGGCCTTCAGATGATGCTGGATCCCGCGGGATTGCGGGATTCCACTTAGCTGTATTGCAATCCCTAGTCTCAGTGCCTTGCTCCTGTCAAGCTTATACGCCTATAGCATTACAGTCCTTTATTTACATGTACCTTATTAAGTAATGCGATTGTAGTCTCGTCTTTATTTACTGTCAGCCACGCACACGGAGCTCAGAAGGGAGACGCTATCCATCAGTGTGTACCTAACTACGTTTTGCTAACTAATCAAACCGTCTTTCTTTACAATAAATATATTTTAAAGTTTCTTTACTTTTAAGAACAATGCATATATTTTAAACCCTGTTTTGCAATGCATTTTTTATCACTTCTGTTCATTAGTGTTTTTCTGTCTGTCTGTCTGTCTTTCGCGTTGCTCGGAGACGTTAATTTTTTAAATAGATACTTCTGGAAGAGAGGAAAGGGAAGTGGATCAATTTTCCCTTCAAATAAATATTATCAGAATTTAATTAAGTTTCCATTATTTCATGTTAAACGATCTTTACGCCATTATATACACCTCGACAACGCGACAGATCCGTGTTTTATAAATTGTAAAACTATTATTTTAAACATACTCCCCTCACATGCCTCTTCTGAATATATTAAGTATACTTTATATTATATTAGTATTTTTTCTTAATATGAACTATTTTTCTATTCGGAAATTCCTTACAAAACACTTAAAAGGTTTTGTTTTTATCAACAGCATACTTATTTTGTAGCATGACTTTTCATTTGAGATTCTTAGTATAGTCTCTATTCCGTGTTATTCCTACTGACCGCAGCTATTTCATTGTCGACGCTTTCTTCACTGCAGTCGTGAAAGGCCCTTGGTGTATTGCACACATTGCTCTTTAGAAACTGCCAAAAAGTTTTAATTATTCAAATTCCAACTCGGTTAAAACCTTTGTGTTGTAACCAGTCCAACTGTTTAAAGTAATATTATTATTATTTTGATTATTATTGTAACATTAATTGTATATTTCATGAGCAGATCTTATGTATTTAATAATTTGATTGTAAAGAGGACCACCAAAGTTAACCTATATCACACATCTAATTGCCAGAGACAACACACTTTTTAACTACAGGGTCATCTAAGCATTATTCTTTGGAAACTTTATTCATTTGCTTTAGTTCAGCACTCTGGCACGCTAATGTCCAAGTTTTATTTCACTATGCAGTTAATTTAGTATGCTGATGGTCCTATAGCTCCTTGGTTGCTAGGGACGGAGAATAAATAGTTAGAAGGAGGAAGAAGGAGACGCCATCGCCATCTTGCAGCGGGAAGACGTTTCTCGGGCTGGGGCGAACCAAAGCCTTGGTTGTCGCCCGAGGAATTGAAGATTCGCGTCATCCGCGGTCGTGTGATATACAGAATTCTCCATATTATGATTTGTGAGAATAGTTCTGGACTGAATAAGTCTCAGATAGGGAGTATCGGCGACATCTAGTGTCAACTTCCGCGTCGGTCCCGTTCGTTCCCGTAGTGGTTCCGGACGACTGATGTCAGCGCCAGCTACGATCGGCCACGACGTTTGGTGAGACCGATCCAAATTAAAACAGACGTTTTAGGACGAGAGGGAAGCCGATTCTTCAGCCAGACCCCCGACGATATCGGATCTTCTGTAGCTCGCCAATTTCAGCTTCCAGCGACCAGTGTTCCAGCGTCGCGGTAGATCACCTGGATGTCCTGGGAAGAGAGCCTCAAGCCTCCGACAGCTTCTAGTTAGACCCGGCATGGTAGTCGATGTACTCCTGTGACCTCATTTACATTTACTTACTGACACATAGGTCTGAAAAAAATGCTAACATACACTATAAATGATTTTGGTTGTTCCTCTAGCTGAATTGCATGGTTGAAAGTAACTTCACGTCAATATCAAAGAACACATTAAAATCGCATGTTTTCCAGTTATTCATATTTTATTTATGGTACATGTCAAATTACGTCTAAAACAGACCAGGTCATAGGTAATGCAAATTGTCACTCGTCACACAACACTACCAAACTTCCTCTTAACAATTACTCTCTTGACAGTAATACAATGCAGTGACGTGCTAGCTGGATTAGCAGTCTGGATAGTCACTCCAGCAGCAGCGTTCCTGAGATTTACTGCAGAGAGAATAGGCGACAAAACCCTGAGAATATTCTTATTGATTTATAATAATTATTGGCAGTGTAGACTTTCGCAATATCTACACCGCAAAACACCGTAGAACTCCAATAGTTCACAGTGGCACCCATTATCGTGGGGCTTGTACAATTGGCCACCACCATAACCACTGTGACCGACCAAGGAAGGGTAATACGCGACAGTTCACAGCGTTTTAATTAAATTGGCTTTACAACAAATATTTAAGTAAGTTAGTTTTACATTTTTAATATGTTTGTTTTTGTACAATTATGTGTGTTGTTAACATTTCAGTTTCGATTTAAGTTTGGAATAAAATAATTTGTATTTCAATACTTTATTGGTGATATTTTTGTGTAGACTCAATTATGACTATTTAATGTGTTAAAAAAACAGGAATAATTCATTGATTCACTTACTATATTATTACTGCATGGTTGCACCGGAACGTCGCCTACACGTGCTTTTGTAATATGATATATTATAATTCTCACAAGTTAACATCACTTTTGAATGTTAATCCAGCCCATCTGTCATTATTACCACATTAATATAGCAATAATTAAATAAAGTTGAATTTAAAAACTAAATATAAAAATTGTTCGAATTTTACATTTGTTTTGATATCAGTTATTTATACTGTTTAAAGAAAACATGCTAAATCTGATCCAACCATACAAATTACTTAGTCCAACACCTTTTTCATTAGAAAAATCTGTTTTACAAGTAGTCAATAAGTTTATATTTCACTTAAGATAAAGTAAATTTCTTAGTTACTCGTGTCAAAAGTAATATATATTCAGTGTAAGTTTTAGCCGCAGCATCAGAAATGCATAGTGTAACATTAGCCTAACAACTGCAAGCGCGCAAGGAAAGAATGTATATATATATAATATATATATATATACACATATACAAACGCCTAATATGTGTGAGTGTTTGTGTTTGTATGTACATGTGTGTGTGTGTATATATATATATATATATATATATATATATATATATATATAACATTTTCAGCAGTTTGTAGAACAAGAAATGAATGAATGATACAAAATACATTTATTTCTTAAAATATAATAAAAATAATATCCATCACATTTATTACTTCCTAGCTTTATCCCACGGCTTCGCTAGCGTTTAAGTAGATTTTGTCATTCAATTCAGATTGTCGGTCGATAAGGAAGCAAAATTATTAAATTCAATTAATTAATAATATAATTGACTCATTTAATTCAGGTTGTTCAATTCGGGTAGAGGTTAAATATTTACAAAAGAAAAAACTACACAATATAAATCAGGGTTAAGTGTTGGAGAAGAAAAGAAATAGCGGAGTTTGTGTCAGTAAAGTCATAGGTTCTGCCTTGTCGCGAATTTAAGATCCCACTGCATATTAAATTTTACGTACAGTTAATTAACATCCCTTATTAACTCCGCTTGTAATCTATATCTTAAATAGCATTATACAAAGTCGCTTCCCGCTGTCTGACTGTCATTATGTATGCTTAGATCTTTAAAACTACGCAACGGATTTTGATGCGTTTTTTTTAAAGAAAGATTGATTCAAGAGGAAAATTTATATATATAAAACATGCCAAATATAGTAGAGAAACACTGATAATTTTAGAGGTTTAGAGGTGTATGTTGTGATGAATTGGTAGAAAATCACCATGACAACGGCTGTAGCATTGTTGATGCTTCATTCGTATCTATGGCAACGACTATTTCATTGTTAGTGCAGTCCTCTTCACCGTTGAAATTTTGCGGGGAATTTTAATATAAAAAAATTGCTCTTTTTTTTTTCAAGTATTTATCCTACAGACTTGAAACTTGACAGTAATGTTCCTATGTTACGCAGGATGACGTTTTCCAAAAATCAGCTCCCAAGGGTGGTTAAGCCCGTGCAACAGTGGTTACTTCGTCTCCATGGCAACGGGCATCGCTTTGATTTATTTTTCCATTCGAGGCGCTGCAGTGGCGTACCCACAAGGAGGGGCATATAAAATGAGCGGCGCAAGAGTATACTGCCTGCAGACTGCCGAAGCGAAGTATGGGTACACCAATTGTACGTTGCGTGCTCGAGAGTCGGGAAACCATCAGTGCTATTCGTTTTCTCTCCAATGCATTAAAAAACATTGTAATTAATTAATTGCCATGGTATTTAATTTATTATTACTGTAAATGGGAGATTTGGTATTCTTTTCCCTGTAGTATAGCCGTGCGATGCCGGGTCGGGCAGCTAGTATATATATAAATGATGAAATTTCTTCTGCTTTGAGGTGCAATCACGTGAACACGACTAAACGTACCGGTATGGGACCATCACCATTCGAAGTGGGATCGCATGTAGGTGGTTCTAGGTTATTAATTTTTTGAATTCCGCAGACCCTTTCACCATTTTTTTTTTTTAGATTTTTAAATTTGATAAGCTTTTCGCCAGTAAAAATATATAGGGTACATACAATTTATGTTATGGAAACTTTTCTCCGTGCTAACGGATTGCTCATAGCAAAGAAAAATAACTACACCCAGCGATATATCAGTTAGATTTGCTGTTAAAGTTTTCTATTAGTTTATTAAACTATAATTTATTTTTTGATGAGATATATCCTATGTCATTTTCTGTACCCCTGACAACATGTATGCAGAATTTAATGATGATCGGTTTAGTAGTTAAGGCGTGAAAGCGTAACAAACAAACAATCAAAATCAAATTCGTATTTATAATATTAGTAGGATGAATAAATAAAATTGCTAATTGAATGGAACAGGCCTGTGTTTATTTTTCATAGTCGTTTACCTATATTTGTTTAAGTCTTTGACATTTCTTTCAATGAAATTATATATTTGCCTCCCAAAATCAGATACTAAAATAAAAAAAGATAATTTAGTTTTGTTTATGAATAGGTTGAACGAATATTTATGATTGTGTATACGAGCACAGCGACTGCTTGTTGTCGATGGAAATGTTTACAGGTTGTACTGTATGGCTTGTCATTGTGATGCCTCAGCGGGGCGCCTGAGATCCCGGACTCAAGGTCGTAGGGTCTTTGGAGAAGAATACCTGAAATGTGCTGGGGTGGGGTGTGGCAGGAATCCCGTGCGTCACTGGGGAAGGGGAGAGAAGTTGCCAAGTGGTGGAGAAACAATTTACGGGCAAACGGATTCTCAAGACAAAGGACAGAATGAAACATACGCAGATTTTCGTGCTGGTTTGTATGAAATAAAATTCGAGTATTCACAAACACAAAATATTTAAAAAAACCCAATACAGTCTCCTTTAGTTCTATGGGGAAATAATTTTTGTTTAGTTTAAGTGTTCCAAGTTACTTCCAAAATTAAACCTTCACATTAAATAATGTTATAACAATCTGCAGTTTTTCATTTTTGCAGCACACAAAAATTTTTCACCCGTTCAGATAGTACAACAACGAGCTTTGAGAGACGCACGTGTACACTTACAAGGGGGCCATCCATAAATTATGTCACACAGATCATGATATCACCCCCCCCCCCCCCCACCACCACCACCCGGGCCTTGTCACTGATGGTGTGACGTCACAAATTTTCCAACTTTATATATTGAACTAATTTAATTAAAACAGCAGTTTTAAAATTATTTTTACTTTCATTAAAAATATATTTTAAACAAAATAACATTAAATCAAACATTTCTAAAAATTGACAAAAGAAATTACTTAAAGAATGATAAACTAATAATTATATCAATGAAAGATACAAAACTCAATCATCTTGTGTACATTAACTCTGAACCCACTCCTCTATATTGCTTATCACTGACATAGTAGGCATTTCGTTCTCATTTTGGTTGTTAATGTCAGGAACACAGAGGCCATTTGTCGTTCAACTCTGTTGAATGCACTTCTTCCCGGAGCATTTGTGGCAATGTAAATAGAATCCAAGTCAAAATCTTTAAAATATTGCACAGTTGATACTATAATTCGCTCTAATTTCAAATCTCTAAAACTTCTTTGAATTTCGCATTCAATCGTTTAGGCGTATTGATATGTTGGTAATATTTCTAAGTTTTTCGCTTTCATTTAAAGTTCACATTTAAATATTTTATATTTGGACATGTGACATCACGAAGCTTAAGACGCCTCCTTTGTCACACAATGTCACACTTCGTCTTATTTAGGGATGGCACCCAATGAGAACGAGTTTTATCAGTTTCAGACAAGAAACTCAAGAAAAGGTAAATAACACTGTTTTCAAATAACCTTTAAAAATCACACAATACATCTTTCAATCCTGTCCTCCATATTTAATGTAACGTGTTCCGAAAACACCGAAGTTAATTGTATGGAAGCCAACGACTTTATTTTTATTGCACGTTTCACTTTTTCACTTATGAAACTACCAAACAGTGAAAGCACACGAAAATTTTTAATGAAATTATAAATAATTGCTTACTTCGACATAAAAATTAACATTACTTATAGAAATAAGCCAAATGTAAATTGTTTCGACATTTGTATTGTTTCAAGTTGTAGGGTCGGCGATGTCTAGCCTCTGGCGTATTTACCTATAAATTGCCGCAGTTTTATTGCACTTGTTGCATGTAGCGTCCTGTGCGTTTGCTTTTCTTGCGAAGTTTATAACATTAGCCTTGTAGCCAACTAGTGAACACCTTAAGGTGTAGCCAAATTATACTTGTTGATTTTATTTAATTTCAGACGCCCGTGGTTACTTCTTAAACATAATTTACTACAGTTACATCCAATTGTTAAATTTTCATGTATTTCACACTTCTTCCACGTGAAAATTGCCACGTATCTAACGCTCAAGCCCGCTCCACAATGTGTAGTGGAACTTCAAGAAATTTAGGTTTCAATATGCGTTCGCTGCTTCCACAGTGTGTGAAAACTTAACAAATGTTAATGAAGTGATTGAATTTCACGGTTACGAAAAAAATTAATTAAATGAAAATTTGTTGAGTTACGATAAAATAACCACGATCATGATCCACACACACACGCCTACACGCGCACACACACACACACACACACACACATGTATACAGTGTATTAAATGATGTCATACACATCACTTCTGCAAAGTGGACATCTTACGACATTGCCATGGTTACGTAATTCGTCAGTACAATCTCCACACAGTACAAAATGTCCACATGGGTAAACCATACATGTAATTTCATTAATTAGACATATGATGCAAGTGTTTTGCCTTTGTTGAGCTAGGTTTCCAACAGGGTCATTAGTATGGTCTACCACTACCTGCTGTGTGGGCTGTGGTACTGGGTTCCTAACGGGGTCATTTAGATGTTGCATTGGTCGGTCTACAAACGTAGGTTCGTCTTCATCGTCGCTGTCATTTTGGTTTGCACGATTTCCATTTTCAAGTTCTTGAATGCGTGCCTGCTGGTTGGCCACATTGAATAGTCCATCGACAGAATGGGCCATCTGTCTTAAAAAGTCCATTACACTATATTGTCCCCTTATCAGGCGCGTCATACTTCTGGTAATAACGGAGTCATTAATCCTCATTGAATTAGTCCTGCGTATGGTTCTACCTTCAATGAGGCCAGTGTAATCGCATTTCATTTGATGTGCGAGTTGTGTTATAAATTTCAGGAAACTCCAAATGTTGCAATTAGGACCCATTAAACCCAAAAGTGTTCCATGGTATGACTCCATATGGTTGTTGGTTCTAATGGGTACCCCAATTACAGAGAATCCTTCTGGCGTAACACGACGTAACCAAGAGTTTTCGACGTACTGGAGCAGTGTATTAAATCTGTTTAGATTTCCTTCTCTTACGAAGGTTTTAATGGCCTGGTATCCATCTTCAATATTTGCCGGGGGAGAAACAGTGTCACCAGGTTCACCTCTTGATGCAGGTAAATACGGAAGTGCCATTATCATCTTTACCGCCCTTTTCAAGTCCGGATTTTGACGAAGATCTCTCACTAGGACAAATCTTACGACAGACCTCCGAATCGCCTGGAAAAAAACAATAGAAAATAGATTATTTCAAGAGACGAATGAAAATATAAATTATCAACTAATGACTCATAAAAATTTAAAGCCATTCAATGTGTAGGATATCCTATTACATAAATAAGTTATAAAATATGTCATTAACTTATACAATGCAGAAAATGTAAGAAAACAATTCAGAGCAATAAGGTGATGTGTACTGTAGACGAAGGTTTGAGTAGTTGCAAGGGTTAGGGTATATGTCATAAAGCGGAGCACTGTGTGAGTTTACTCACCACTTGGAATTAGAAAATGTCTGTCATGCATAGGTTGTGTTATGAAACAAATGAAATGTTCCAAATAAAAATGGAAATAAGAATAATGAAGGGATAAAATATATCGTATGAGAGCGAAGTAGGGCTATCCAAGAAGATTTTGTGTTAATAAATACAAAAACCAGAACAAATAGGTACGTACAACATTATTTTGCTATTGTATATGATACAAAACTTGTAAAAATTCTTAAGACTTAGTTAGATCTGAAGTAACACTGTGTACTGACCACAATATAACTAACAACGCATTTCTCAGGGTATTTTTATAGGCTATCAAATATTTAAATGTGAATTAGAGGAATAAAAACCACATAAGAAATTGTTTCTTTTTCTTTACTTTTTATAAACGAAATACAGTGGCAATGAGTTTAACAAATTCTAAAATATGTTATTCTTACACTGCAGGTTCTAAGAAAATATAAATTTAATGTTTTATAAACATTTCATTTTTGATCAAAGTTTCGTAAGGTAATAAAATATTAACCTAGCTTATGTGGCATAAGTAGATCTTGCAAACACTGAATTTGAGTCCGTGGTAATAGATGGAGTCCCAGTTACAATCAATTTAAAGTGTATCAATTGTTTTACGAAGCATTATTACCTTATTTAACAACGTAGAAGCGAATGAATGGTATCAGTTGCATTAATAAATCATTATTGAAATAAAACATAAATTAATAATATACACGAGTAGTGTGTAACAGCCGAGTCTGAGACAGGGTCCAATGAGTGGTGCTTTGGTGCAGGTCCACCATCTTGGATGGTGATGTCACAGCTATTACACACTACTTAAATGTTACCTGCTATTTTGATGGGTTGCTAGTTAAACTCTTGCATCAATCCCCTTTTCCAAGAATCTACGTTTTTGACAAACTAAGATGTTAAATGCGAGATAAATATTTTAATGCATAATTTTACATGCATGTCGTGCACAGTTTCAACCATAAAATAACTTTTCCGTATAAATTTACTACAATCATTAAAATTAAATCAAACGTTACATACCTGGCAGTAGTGGAACAAACATCGCACCTGTCTTGCATTTGGATAGGTATGGCCTACAGCATTTGTAAGGGCTCTTTCAAAGTCGCTTATAACAGTCACAACTGGCCATGTGACAGTTTTTTGTCTGAATTTATCTAGTACTGCGACGTAAGTGGATTGCAGCTTGTTTAGCATAATGGCAAAGAAAACTGGAAATCCCTGTAAACATGAAATAAAAAAAGTAATTGTAGAAAAATGCGGTATATTTTTTAATTATGTAAAAAATACATTTTTTAAACATTGCTAAGATTAAGATTTTTACAGAAACTTATTGAATATTTCGATATCTTCAAAATGAAAAAATACCAGTTGATATGACACAAACATAAAAATTAATAACTACCACTCTGCAATTATTCTGTTTGCAAGTTCTACATGATAATATATAAAATTAATAAACTTTGCTTAAAAACAGTTTTTTGTTCTGTAAATAAAATAAAACTTTAATATAAAAGGTTTCAAGAGAATACAGCTGTTGTGACGCATGATTCAGCACCCATAATTCATAATATTATTACAATAAAAGTTAGTGTTTAAAATTGTTAATTATTTCAAACATATTTTAATGTGCAATTATTTTAAAACGGCCAGTTAAAAAAATTGCTGAAGATTTTAATACATTTTCACCAGTGTGATGATACTGTAAGATGTGGTAAAAAATACATGTCATTACATAGAGGTAACCCGAACACAAACAGCTCCCAACTGCGGGGGAAAAGTGCGACGCAGGTAATTGACCAGACGGAATTATATTCCTGGGGCTCTAGTAAACATGTCATTGAGCGAGTGAGTGAAGCAGTCGAAAGAGGTTCGCAGAAGGCGTCGGAGAGAGTCCATGGAAGAGGCAGCGATCGCTACCCATACATTTTCAAGGTTATTATTCATGCTGACATAAAGCTGTAAGCCTAGATCTCTAGTGGTTTTCTTGAATGCATTTGATGAGGGCTGTGACCCCGGCAGCTATTCTTCTGGCGGGAGAAGGACGACTCTCGATGAAACTAGAGTTTCTTTTGTGTGAATTTTCGATTGCAGTATGTAATATAGAAACTGTTTGTATCTACAGTAAAGTAGTTAAAGATTGCTAATTTATTTAATTTTGTCATTGAACTTATAAAATATGTGGATTTATTTTTAGCCTATATGATGCACTTACATATGATTTGATACTTTGTACCAAACCTTTAACTAGAAAATAGATGTTTGCCCAATTGTGTAGAATTTGCATTGTAAAATTTCATTATCTGACACAATTTGAAATTGCATCATACGTTGCTATTTATTAATACCCTTTTGCATACGTTAAGATTATACATAATTAACTTGATAAATTTGTTTAGTGTTATAAATTTTCTATATATCTGCGCTAATATAACACTTCATAAAGTAAAGACACCGTTAAGAACAAGCCTGTACTTACACTACGCCCATGGAAATATGTTTTTGTGAATGTATGACTTTTAATGAAATTTAATAAGTAAATAATGGCTTTAAAATTTCTTGTGATTCAGATGAATTGATGCTTGTTTAGTGTGTATTTCATTTACTTATTTTAGTGTCTAATTTTATTTGGTGAAGTGAAGGCGTACATCTTTACAAAGTAAGCACATGAAAAATAGCTACGCTCAATAAAAACTACACCCAAGAAAAACGAAAATTACTTATAAATAAAATTAATAAATCACATACAAAAAAATTTAGCGCTAAAAATAAAAACTATTTACATAATATGTAAGATATTATAAATGTCTTTTGAAATTTTTTTTTGAAAATATAATCAATGGTATACTGTTAACAGTTCTAAAGTACGTATTTAATATCAGTATGTATAAATAGAAAATTACCAGTACTTTAAAAATAATTACATATTTCCTTTCAATTAAGTCTACATGTTTAAACACATTCACGCATATTCGACAAAAAGTTGACACCACAGCTAAACCTGATCATCGGCGTTTAACAAGCACCTACATAATGTTTTCTTAAATACGAAAAGAGAATTTTAAAGTCTGATTGACTCGGCTAGTTCATTCCAGGTACTTGCAGTAGTCACAAAAATATTTTGTGTTGGGAAATAAGCACAAATAGCCTAACATTTTCTCTGAGAACGTGCGCCTATACCATGATGTGAACCGAGGTGCTGAAACTTGTCAGCAAGATAGGACGGGCCTGTGTCATAAATGTTTTCTTTAGCAGTAAAAGTATATGGAACTTTTATCTTTTGTGAAGTTTTAGCTTAGACAATCCATTTTTTTAAGAGGAGAATTGCTCACGCCTCTTGAAATTAGAAATGAAGTGGCCACAAAAATTTGGAATACCCTGCGCTGTAACCTTTCACATTTCACTTAGGTTAAATCGCCATAAGCAGTATCACAATAATAAGAAGCCTGGTTTATGAGAGACTGAATTAAATTTGTTTCATGCATGTTGGCAAAATCTTTTTAGACATTTTAGGCCATGCTAAGTGAAGAACGCATTTTCCATTAACACTATATGCCGAGACCATCTTAGTTGTTAACTGTTGTCAAACTGTCTACGATTAGGCTACACCAAGGATTCTTAGTGAATCTATTACAAACAGCATAGTATTAGTCCCTTGCATTATTATCTGAGCTTTAGGATTAATTTGCATCCATTATTTATCGACAATTTCAAGAAACCATTAAGTTTGGAACCCTGTGGTACATAAGCTAACAAGGCACCACTTCTTACTCCCTCAGGGAATTGATACAGTTTAAAGGCTTTTGAGTGAGTGAGTGAGTGAGTGAGTGAGTGAGTGAGTGAGTGAGTGAGTGAGTGAGTGAGAATTGTTAACGGCCCTTTAACAACGAGGTCTTACAGAGCCGATGGGGGTGAAATGAGGTGAAATGACAAGAATGCATTAGGTGAGGAGTGAGGTATGGAGCAGCGATGGAATGCATCGTGGGAGGAAACGAGAGTACCCTGAGAAAACCCACAGGCCACAGCAACGTCCGCCACGTTTCTCACATACGAGAAATCCGGGTCCGACCCCGCCAGGAATCTAACCCTGGTCGCCTTGGTGGGAGGCGAGAGGTCTAACAACTCAACCACCGTGCCTCCTTAAAGGCTTTTGATGTTAAACTAATAGATGAAAAATATAAAATCAAATATTTTAACATACTCCTTACCATCGTTTGAATGAAAACCATAATAGTTAGTAACTGACGAAGTCCACTAGGGTGCTGCGGCACAACTTTGAAAGTAGCATCAACAGAGATAGTCGTTAATTCTGCGGGGTGCTCAGATAGCTTCTGCAAAAATGATTCATTTGTGAATAGCAGTGCAGTAATCTGACCATCTTCGTTTCTGATGTGATCGTGCCATAGTTTTCTTTCCGCTGACACGCCCTGAGAGTTCGCCCAGGCTCCTTCATCGAGTCCGTTGACCAGCTCTTCCGTGTCATGGGGAATACCAGGCATCACTTCCCTCCTGCAACGGTTAATTGCTTGCCTTGCTAAATGAAAAGGAACTTGTTCTGCTCCACGATCATTTCTGTTGAAAGAGATACACATGTCAACCAACCTGTTCTTAATTTCACTGTAAAGGGAAGTTGTTATTTGAGGAATGAGAAATGATGTTGAAATTTTTTTATATAATGTAATTGTGAAAGAAACTGAACTAAACACGTAGAATTTTTAATTTTATTATTTTCATGCGTGTATGAAATTGTAGAAACGAAGATAAATGTATATTTGACTGAAAGAAAGTTATATTTTTTTGAAAAGGAACATTGTCCAAAATTTGATGGCGTAACTATAAATATGCTAAAACGATGTATGAAAAGCGATATTAAGTATTCTTTTCACTTAGTCAGAATGATGATAGCCTATATTAATGGAATTTCTTGTGATGCAGAAGACACGAGTCATGTGTAACCGAAAGAAAAAATTTTCTGTGAGCGTTTGTCAATTTTTCGTGTTTTCTAAACAGCGCAAACGTAACTTAATTCTAAGAAACTAATAACATTGTATCAAGCCAGATACAAAGGTGAGAGCCTTTTTAAATTTGTAACTAATATAATCTGTATGATGCTACTATTACACATTTGTATGCTGTTTAGGCAATCAGGAATACGTGTCGAATATTTGTCCAGAAAATAATATTGTTACAGTAACAATTTCTATGACTTAGATGACATGAAGCCTAAATACTGTCCTAAAAAAAGAATACGTGAACACTGCTCATTACAAAGGCATATTGGTCTAACATAAAAAATTACTCTTCATGATATCGGTAATTTGCATATTTCAGGTATATACCTAACTATATTATCTACTGCGTTAAATACTTTTCTACGTTTATTACCAGGTGACGGCTTAATGTTTGCAACTTTTATTATTGTTGTTATTATTAATCAGTCGAGCCGTGGAAATGAAACTAACGAACGTTTACATTAGTAATATTAGTCAGGATATATTTTACCATTTATTGTCGTTTTTCAAAGGTCGCACCATTTAGTTTTTCAAACCACAAACAGCAAACTTTAGTTTTTTTTTTAATTTAACATTCTATGCAAATAAGAATGAAGTTTTACATGCATAAGGTACAAAATTAAATTTAAATGTATCAATTTATCCGAAGTTTTAATACGGACTTAGAGAATGTCGTTGGCGTTTTAAATTTTTTATGTCTTTTCTCTTACCTATTTGCTTCGTCCAAGTAAATACCTCTCAGGGAAGTATTTTCTGATCTAGATCGTTCTTTCAGAATAGTCCTGAGTAAATACTTTTCCCTCAGACTTGCGTCGGGATCGTGGTTGTGGAACGGACTATTCTGAGTTAGATTGATACCGGAACCATTTTCTAATCCCATAACAGCCCGAGCCTTGCAGCCATTGTAGGATTTTGCGCAGCGCAGATATCTAGACAAGTAGAAAATAAATATTTGGTTAAAAATTATACTATTTTGTGATGAAGACAACGATACAGTACTCTCATGCAATTTTTGTTAGGCGATATGGAAAAATGGGTAAATCGATCTAACGGTCTCTTAGTTTGTTTGGTCATCACTCTCAAACTACCACTGAACCGATTATAATAAAACATTTTGTATTTAGAAGTCCGTGAATAAACTTAAAAACTGGTACATTTGTCATCTCACTACGAGGACGGGAGTCTGAGATATAAAAATGAAACAATTTTTTTCCACAACCAATTCCAACACAAGCAGCGAGTGTTTATCTTTGTCCACTATTCGGTCGTATAGCAAGGTCTGGCTACATACTGTCGTTCTTCTTGCCGCACTTAGGAAGTGGCAAGTCATTTTCACTCGCCATAAATTAACCACCAAAATATCTTGAAAGTTATTTGGAAAAATTGTACAAGGATACCTTTTAAGAAAAAAAATCCCCGGTAGTAGCCAGTCGGAAAGGTAGATTTCGCCTTACCGCCGGTCAGTATAAAAAAATCCTTCCGGAAAATTCCAGAAGAGTAGTATACAATAGTCGGTCCGGGAACATATGGAGTATGGAAGTGGATGTGTGGAGGGTCCACCATCTTGGATTGTGACACCACGGCGGCCATCTTGGAATTCAGCGGCCAACTTGGATGACCTTGACCTCGGTGGCCATCTTGGATGACCTTGACTTTGACCATAGTGGCCATCGTGGACCATGACGTCATCGCCGCCACATTGTATTCTGGAATTTTCGGATGACGTCATCGTTGCCATCATGGATGGTAATGTCATAGTTGCCATCCCGAACTTTATAAAAAATTTTAATTCATTAAATTTAAATAAAAACTTTTTAATAAAAAATTACAAGCGATCCTTCCCCCACGGCAGCTAGTAGTAGACTGCGACCCCCACCACCGACGTCGAGGTATTTATAACATGTATGACATCATCGCCGCCATCTTGAACTTTTTTGTTTATTAACTTAGAACATCAGGAATAGTTTTAAAATTCATAAAAAATATATACTTAATCCAAATTTAACAAAAAATATGTTGACCTTGAACTTGGTGGCCATTTTGAACTTATTTGTTTGTTAACTTAAAAAGTGAAAAAAATCTAAAATTCATAAAAAAATTACTTAATTAAAATCTGAAATAAAAAATAGAACTTACATCATGGAGTTCCAGGTGCGAATCCGGTGAGGCCAAAAAAATTTGACAAGAGAGCCTTCCCCCACGGCAGCTGGAAGTAGACTGACCTCCCACCACCGGAGTCAAGGTATTTATTACCTGTATGTCATCAAGTCCGCCATATTGGTTTTTATGTGCTGGAGGTCGACTTTTTTTCGTCTGCTGGAGTGCGCTAACATATTAGTTTAACTTTTATCCACTAGGGCGTGGTAGTTCCGTCATATTGGATGACATAATGGCAGCCATTTGGAATTCCTGCTGCCATCTTGAAAATCTTTAATTTTCAGGTAAGAGAGACGGGAAAGATTCTAAAAATAGTAAAAAATTACTTAATTAAATTTTAATGCCTCCATTTTTATTTTTGGGCAGCCATCTTGAAAATCTGTAATTATTAACTAAGAAACTTGGAAAAAATTGTCTGTTCAAGATGGCTGTGGAGGTCAAGATCAAGTTCAAGTTCAAACTATTTTTTATTAAAATTAATTAAGTATTTTTTTATGAATTTTAAAACTTTTCTTGATGTTCTTAGTTAATAAACAAAAAAGTCCAAGATGGCCTCCGAGGTCAAGGTCAAGGTCAAGTTCATGATCTAACTATCTTTTATTAAATTTGAATTAAGTATTTTTTATCAATTTTAAAACTTTTTTCACATTTTTAAGTTAGTAAACTAAAACGTTTATGATGGCGGCGATGACATCATTGAGGTTATAAATACCTCGACGTCGGTAGTGGGGGTCTCAGTCTACTACTAGCTGCCATGGGGGAAGGATCTCTTGTATTTGTTTATTAAAATTTTTTTATTTAAATTTAATTAAGTAAATTTTTTAAAGGACAGGATGGTGACGATGATATCATAATCCAAGATGGCGACGATGATGTCATCCGAAAATTCCAGAAGCCAAGATGGCGGCGATGACGCCATAATCCAAGATGACTGCCAAGGTCAAGGTCATCCAAGATGGCCGCCGAAATCCAAGATGGCCGCCGTGGAGTCACAATCCAAGATGGCGGACCATCCACACATCCACTCCCATACTCCATATGTGCCCGGACCAACTATTGTATACTACTCAGAAGTTTCTATAACTATGTAAAATATTATGAATATTTCTAGAAAATCCAATCCAACAATACATTTAAAATTCATATTCCCTCAACAATATGTATATGATATAAATACAATCCAACAATAAATTAAACGTTCATATTTGCCTCAATTAAAAATTCGGAGACTTTTTCGTAATATTCAAACTACCACCATTTTGAAAAAAACAAAACTTATCCCGTGAATTTTTGCACTTGACTGATATATGATCCAAAGAGTGTGTATACAAAATTTCATTTTGATCCGTTGAGAAATACGATGTTTCGAAAAATTCAAACCACCGCCATTTTGAAACTACACAACCGATCCGGCCCATCTTCGAACTTAACCGAGATATTGACCCAAAGAATGTGTATGCCATATTTCATTCTGATCTGTTGAGAAATACGCCTGCAAGTTTGCGGCCAAGTTTTTTTTATATTCCAAGTATATATACACATACATACACATATAAACTTTTGAACGGGGGGTATTTTTGGGGTCTGGGGACCTACAGTGATACTTCCTTTAAGTCATGACTCGCGGAACCCGCATTAGGTAGCTTCGCTCTGCGAAATCTACCTAAAATTAAAATAGAAACACGAAATATTCCTAACAATGTAAAAATTTCTGGGCTGATTATAACTTCTTACACAGGTCTGCCAACCCCAAGTAAAAATAATAATTCGGAGCTATGCTCATTACTTAGTTCAATGCGCTAAAAAAGGTTTTTGCCAATTTCACCAATAAAATATTGTGCTGTGTACTTACATTGTTGGAACAGCAATAGTTCGCTGTTAGGTAAATTTCGCAGCTAACTTGTAGGGGAGGGTGGTGACGTTTGGGACAGTGGGAGGTTTGGGACAGGGTAATTTTTCATATTACGGTTGGCTGCACTGAGCTACTTTCCCCCCAAAACTTGTTTGTTTACTTCCTTTCTTACATGGTGTCTGAAGAAGTGCTTTGTTCAGGGGCGTAGCCAGGGGGGGGTTTTAGGGGTTGAAACCCCCCCCTTAGCACCAAATCTTTAATTAAATTTAAGTACAGAAAACTGCTAAAATAGCACTATTTTACACCTTAAAATCCCAATTTTCCCGGGGGAGGACCCCCGGACCCCCCGCTTTAATACGGGGGCCATGCTTCTTAACACCCCCCATACACAAATCCTGGCTACGCCACTGGCTTTGTTACAAGGGTTACAGAATTGTTAGCAGAAAACCATTTTGTTGCTTCAAAGCGTGTATATTAGTGAAGAGATGCGAGCCTGATAACTTCTACTTTGAAGAAAAAAAGGTGAGTGCTGTTTAAATCAACTTTAAAACAAAGATCTGTAGAGTAACTTCATATGGCAAAGACATAAAAATACTTAACATAACTGGAACGATTTTGAAAATACAAAAAAAAAAAAGGTCAAGTGGGAGGTGTCATGTATTGGTGAAACTAATTGAATAATAACACAATTTGCAAGATCACTGAAGATATAAAACCTTTAAACCACACACTGGTTTACATTTAGTTTCCATCATTACAACACTCCCTCTTTCCGTCCATAGACTACCTCATCACATATATGACAGGAGGAATGGGACAGGTATGTAAGGGAGGTTTGGGACTGTCCCATTCCTCCCTCAACATATACAAATTACAGCATTTATTGGACTTCTATAAAGGTGTTTAACAATGAGTGATTCTGAAACGAAGGGGCCACAGCTGCAAAGACTAATTTAGTGTAAGTGTGTTGGCTTCATTTATACCTCAATATAATTATGTTGAAACAATTTATTGTTATAAGCCTAGGTGGATGCAGATAAGCCTACACTAATGTAGTTAGCCTTTGCAGCTACAGCCATTTTTCTTCCAAATTATTAAGTTAGTTATAAACAAGTTTTAAATTATGCACACTATTTATATATTTATTTAGTTGCCTCCATATTTTCCAGGATATATGCCTACTGGGATTTGTCAAAATACGGATGTCAGTTGTAAACAAACACAGAACACAAATACCAATAAAGACAAATACACATTAGAAATAAGTTGTCAGTGTACAACATATTTAAAACATAAATTTTCTATAAAGTACCCATAACATATTTACTTTTGTGTAGAGCATTTAGTAGGTATGACATTATCAATGAAACAAAAGATGGCTTGTTCAATAGATTTTCCTTATATGAAACCTAACTGGTTTTTTGATATTATTTTATGTTTAGGCTATCCATGAAGTTAACTATTAAATGTTTTGCTATAATATTCTCTAAAATTTTTGAAAATTAAGATAAAGAGTGCTATGGGTCGATAGTTATTCATATTTAAATTTGTGTTAATTAGCCATCTTTTATTTTCAGATTAAAAAACATGCCGTTAAAATATAAACGGAAAACGGATCGCTCGGCTCCCGCCCTGGATACAATTAAGAATGCCATCAGAGAAGTGGTGGAGGAAAAGATGCCTTTGCGGCAAACCGCTCTCAAGTATGGCATTTCCAAGTCATCGCTATCAAGATACGTGATGAATAGAGATAAATTGCCTGGAGCTGATGGCAGATATCAGTCCAAGCACACTTCCACGCAAATCTTCACAACTCATGAAGAAAATCTTTTGGTAGAGTATGTCCTTACATCTTCCCGGATGCATTATTGTCTCTTGACTAATGTAACTCGACAATTAGCATACCAGTTTGCTGTGGCAAACAAAATGAAAATATCAGCAAATTGGGAGCTCACTAAATTGGCAGGTCTAGACTGGCTGAGGGTTTTTTTGCTCGGAACCCTGAACTTTCTGTGCGCAAACCAGAAGCCATTAGTCTGTCACGAGCCACTAGTTTCAATAAAAAAAATGTTGGGGACTTTTACAATAATCTGAGCGATGCCTACAAAAGGTACAGTTTTGGACCCGAATCCATTTATAACATGGATGAAACAGCTGTGAAAACAGTTTAAAATACCTGCAAAGTAATAGCTCAGAAAGGATCCAAGCAAGTTGGGCAAATGACCTCAGCGGAAAGAGGACAACTTGTTACCATGTGTGTAGCTGTAAATGCAGTGGGAAACTTCATCCCACCATTCTATGTATTTCCTAGGGTATATTTAAAGGAAAATTTAATGTTGAAAGGAGCTACACCTGGATCTAGTGGAGCAGCTAATCCATCAGGATGGATGTCCGCAGAAATATTCCCCATGTTTCTAAAGCACTTTGTCAAGCACGCAAAACCCTCTCTTGCAAATCCAATCCTGTTGATTCTTGATAATCATGAGAGTCATATCTCAGTAAATGCAATTGACTATGCAAAGGAAAATGGCATTACACTTTTGACACTTCCTCCACATTGTAGCAATAAGTTACAGCCCTTAGATGTGAGTGTTTTCGGTCCCTTCAAGGGATACTACAACCGTGCATTGGACTCATGGATGGCATCAAACCCTGGTAAAACAGTGTCCATCTTTGAAGTAGCTCAGCTTGCAGGTCAAGCACTTGCTCTGTCATTTACACCAAGACACATCCAAGCAGGATTTTCAAAATGTGGAATTTATCCGTTTAATAGGGACACATTTACTGACGATGACTTTCTGTGCTCCTCGGTGACTGACCGTCCAGAATATACGTCTACGACAGAGTCAAGTGAAAATATTCCACAGCTATCTCAATGTAGGCCTACATGTCCCGATGCAACTGACACTGATCCATGTGCAAGTACCAGCTTTCAATCTAGTCCAACTAACTCGCCGAACAGAACTACAAAGCAGATTGTTACTCCAGAACAACTAAAACCATACAAAAATCTGGTCCAAGGAAACGACAAAATACTAGGAAACTGGGAAGAACACTAATTTTAACGGACACACCCGTGAAAGTTGAGATAGAAGCAGCTGCGAAAAGAAAGAAGATAGTGAAGAAGCCTGGATTTAAAAAAATTACAAAGTCATTAGGGCTAACCCTTAAAACTAAGGACAGTAGTTCTTCTGAGGATAGTTCTCCAGAGGACAGTGGTAGCATCTCATCTGGTGTGAGTGTAGTTGACTGCTCAGAAGATGAAGTGGAAGATGTGCTGAATTTCAAGGCAGATGATTTGAAACAAGGCACATTTGTGCTAGTTAAGTTTAAGGGTGGGGCACGATGTTCTCTAACTTTTAAATATGTGTGTATAGTGCAGATGCCACCTGAATATGGCTCTGGTGAGGTTTCTGATGATGCAGAACTAAGTGTGATGGCTCTGAAATCATTAGACAAGACAAAGAAAAGGTTTGTAGTTGATGAAAGTGATGTGTCTTTTGTCAAGGTGTCAAATGTTCTGGGGATTTTGCCCATTCCTGATTTGATTACACATGGCGACAGATGTCGTTATGTATTCGCAAAGAAAGTGGATGTATTTGAAAAATGACTTTAATTTGATCACTTGACAAAGAAACCATATTTTGTAAATGAAAACTGTAACATATTGTCCACATGTCTAGTTTCTTGAGAATTGTAGGCCTACTTATTCCGAACTTGATTCAATGTGATGGTATTTCTGACTGTTATGTGTGCATAAAGAAAGTTATTGAAATTAAAAAATAAATTGTATTTAGTCACTTAAAAACATGTTTACAAATAGATTATTTATTATGAGTTATGCATAAATTATTCTATTGATAATGCAATAGATGTTTAACTTACCTTCAATTGTTATCTGTATAAAATTATTGTGTCCCGAACCTCCCTAATCAGTGTCCCATTCCTCCCTCTCATGGGGAGGTTTGGGACAGTTTACACTTAGCATGAAATATTTTTTTTTCCATAGAAATTAATTATTATTGCTTTTACTTTTAGTTGCAGCAATATCTAGAAAAAACACTCTAAAACTTGGTGTAGTTGAAAATAAAATCAGACTAACCAAAAAAATTAAAAAAATTAATATCAAATAAATGTCCCAAACGTCACCATGGCGGAATTCCGCGATTCACGACTTAAAGGAAATTTCACCATATTTTCTCCGATTTAGGTCCCCAGACCCCAAAAATACCCTCTGTTCCATAGTTTATACGTGTGTGTATGTATGTGTGTGCGTATATATATATATATATATATATATATATATATATATATATGTGTGTGTGTATATATATATACATGGGATATAAAAAAACCTTGTCCGCAAACTTGCAGCGTATTTCTCAACGGATCAAAATTGAATTTGGTATGCATAATCTTTGGGTCAATATCTCGGCTAAGTTCGATGATGAGCCGGACGGTTTGGAAGTTTCAAAATGGCGACGGTTTGAATTATTCGAAAATATCCAAAAATTTCTAATCGAGGCAAATATGAATGTCTAATGTATTGTTGGATTGTTTTTTTTTAGAAATATACATAAGATTTTACATAGTTATAGAAACTTCTTGAATTTTCCAGAAGCTTTTTTTTATTGCCTATTGACCGGCCGTACGGCGAAAACTACCTTTCCGACTGGTTGCCATGGTATTAGTGAAGTGAATTTTAGTGCATATGGGCAACGCAGTATTTTCTATCAACACATCGCAACTAATAGTATAGTGTTTGTGCAATACATAATTGTTTTTTTTTTTCATTTTCAATTTTTGATGTTTGGTGCATACGCTTTAGCCAATATTTTCACCGCCATATTGCTCTGCGAAACCTTAACTGACCATGAAGAGGGTGCGTTAAATGTTACAATGTGTGTGCACTGGCTGTGAACAAGTGACCATTGCAATCTTATTCACCACTGTGCAATGAACAGAGCCATTGAACACGCGGTACAGAGTGCTTTGTTAAGAGTACGATCAAAACAATCGTGTTCACAGTCAAATAGAACCTTATATAAAATTACTTAACTTGTATACAACGTTGTTTGTCGGTGTTATTCTAATAAGTAGTTGCCCAAATGTTAGAGTATCCTTAAACAATTCAGCAGCGTAGTCAGGATTCCTGTTTGGGGGGGAGGGAGGCGCATTTTGCTATTCACCAATCCCCTCCAATAAAGAGGGGGTCTAGGTGCACTCCCCTAGAAAAATAATGATTTTAAGGTGCAAATTGGTGCTATTTAACCCTTTTTCATGCCACAATTCAGAATACATAACTGGCAGAAAATAAAATATTTTTTTAAGAAAATTGGTTTGTGTGAACAATTTAATAATTATTTAAATGACCTTCTGAGCTCTTATGCAAAGTACTTGCCAGTTGTAACAATGAAACTGAAATACAGTGATTTAGAATTTAGTTGACCGTCAAAAATTACGTGAATTTTGCGTGTTTTTACTTATCCGTTACTCGAAATAACAACAAAATTATGTCTTACGAGATTATTATAATAACATTAAGTTAAAATATTTAATGAAATGTGAGCTAGCTCTGTTTATATCTCAGGGAATTAACTGCACAGAACAATAATCGAGTGAGGTGGAATGTACACGTTACTTCAAGAGTTTTACACGTTGCAGTGACCAGTGTTTTTAGCTAGTGAATTAACCGACATTTCTTTCCCTTTTGGGAGGGGCCCGACCCCTCGCGTTTGTGTGTATGTCGCACAATTTTAAAGCCACCTTAAAATAGTTATTTACTGTTTCATGTAAAAGTAAATGATACATAGGCGTAGGTGTTACGTTATAAGTTGACAATGACAACATTTATACTTTATTTGGCTTATAACTAATTTGTTATATATTGAAAAAACTTTATAACGAGTACGAATATGTTTTTAACATTTTTTTTTTTGCAAAAATGATTTCGTATTTAATTTAGGCTTTACTATTACAATTTTCTTTTCCAGAGTGGAATTATAGGAATACGAAGGAAGTGATTAAATATGTTCACAGTTTTTTAGTAAGTCCTTTTACGTATTGATTAAATCGTGCGAAAAAAGCTGCGCTTTTCACTAAAAGAAGCCATTTTTGTTCTTTATTTAAAAACCTAAGTATGCTAGTAAAGAAGTAATATATGTATTATGGAAGGGCGTGACGATGAAAATAGCTTTATTTGTATACTGTTTAGCCTTGATCAATGGCAGAGATAAAAAACAGGCCGACACATAATCTGCAGCCCACTGCGTCTCTTCTTCACAAGTTTACGTTTCTGGCTTTCAGTCCCGGGTATGACATGAGGGTACATTTGTGTTAGCTATAGTTTTTCTATGATATTTCATCTGTCAATAAGCCACCACAATAAGCCAAATAGAAATATAACAAATATTTGATACATCTCTGAAGTGGATGAGTTATGACTGGTTTTCAAACAGAGCTAAATTAAAGAGAAACTGAGAGTCTGCACCCAATGAGTTTATTATTGTTAAGGGACATCCTCGTGGTATCGCACTGCCATGTATGAATAAACTCTGCAGTGCTCTAACGAGTCGTTCTATTTTCCCAGTGATATTCGCCTTTAGAACTACAACTCATTGCTGTTATCTTAACAACGTTCATAAAAACCACTTACGACTTAGTGAAATAAAACACATATGAATAAAAAATTAAGGATAAAAAATTTAATTTCATTTTACCTGGTATGTTGTTTCATCCTTTCGGAGACGTAAAAGAAACCTCTTCCATCATGATATATGGAACTGCCAGCTCGTTGCCCAGGCAACACTTCAGAATTCGGCGGGTCCGAGTCTTCAGGCTCCATAGCAAAACAATCCGGACGCGATGATGACAAGAGACAAACTGGCAGGTATAGTAGGGTCGCGACGTCTTGGTGTGTCGTTTTGCGGGGAAGCGGGGAAGAGTAAATGAGAGGGGAAGCAGCCGCAGTTTGCACTTTTTCTTGTGTGTTGTGATAGTAGAATAATATTGATTCAATTTTTGTTTTTAAACAAATTGATTATATTTAATAACATATCAAACTTTTTTATGGTATACTTTGCTGTTGAACTTCTTTATTTAATTTTTAATTTTTAACTTAATAGAGTTGTAGGAACATGTTTCCCTGAAAGTATACTCAATTTAATGGAATATTGCGACTTTTTATACATCTAACTTTGAAATTTTATTAATTGATTTATTAAATAACATATGATCCATAGTTATAAATGTCTAAACTAAGTTTGCAAAATTTTTATGAAAACATACAGGGAAAAGAATTGTAATCCATGGCTGGATGTTACAAAATATTATTACAATTACAAAAATATATTTTAAATTTTTTTCCCGTATACAAACACACATACATACGCCACATGCGCGTGTGCGATGCTATGGATACCAATATGTGGGTGAGCGCGTGTCAGCAGTATTCACTCTTCCTTGTCATCGGGCGCGCGCAGGCCGGGAGGGATGCCGTTATAATCCTTTGCGCGCAGTTAGGCCCAGGTATCCCGCCTTCTCCCCGAGCGCGTATTTCCCCACCACAGCCCGTCTCGCTAACAGACGGCCCGAGCCAACTGGGAGAGAACTTGCAGCCTTCCAGCGTTTCTGCGCATTCAGTCATCTGAGTAGCACTACGGGTGATGGCTCCGTTGCATTGCCTGAGAGCGCGTGACACTGCATTACTTAAACTACCATTATTCATTAAGTTACCCAGGAAAATCCTTCAATTTTTCATTTCGTCAACTAAAGAGTATAGCGATGCTAAATATTCACGTGTATTTCATGTGGCAGTTGTGCTTCGTCATAAAATTAATTCTTAATTTTTTCATCAGTACGCTAAAGTTTTTAGTGTCATGCCCTCCGATAGTTAACTAATTTTTTAAGACTCTATATTTTGAAAATTAAAACTTGCTTGTACATTAAAACTTTCTCAAAGTATACCGCGTCATTTTGCGAGAATCCGTTTTACGCCACGTGCAATAGTTTTTGAACAATGATGTGTTTTATTTTTATGAATATTAAATCAGGGCCCTTGCACGCTTCCGCGTTGTATGTCTGGATGTACCTAGGTACATATGAGATGTTGAAATAAACCTTTCACTACTGATTATTCATTTATTATCTAATGTCCGGGATGGGTTGCAGTGTTGCTTTAAATTTTTTGGTGATGTTAGGTACACACATACAAAGCAACTCTTTCTCATTACTTTTCTTTTTTGCTCTCTTTTTTATCGGTTTCCTTTAAAATTTATTCTCTCAAATTACCATGTTATCTCGCTTTCTCTCTCTTATTATATCTCTCTTATTATATCTTTCTCTCTCATACTTTTTGTCCCTTCTCTCCCTTATTCTGTCTTTCTCTCCTTTACTCTCCGTCTCACTTTCTCTCCCTTTCCCTCCTTCACTCTTTCTTTCGCTTTCTTTCTCTTTATTTGTCTTACGTTTTTATTTCTCTTTATTCTCTTTCTTTCTCTAACACTCTCTCCCTTGCCTCCTTCTCTTTTTCTCTTTAATTCTCTTTAATTTTTGACATTAACTTTCTTACTTTCTCTTATCTCTTTTCTTCTATTTTTCATTCTCTCGTCCTCTTACTCCTTCAGTCTCTTTCTCTATTTTTCCCTTTCTTTCACGCTTTCTCTATCTTTCTACTCGCTCGCCACCATTATTATTCGAACCATAGAAAAGAGGAACCTTCTGTATAAATAAAGAAATCCATATATTATTAATGACAAAGTGTGTTTATTTGTCCTTAATAGGCCATAGTGTCTCTAGTGCATGTTTATGAAAATACTAAATCAGAGAACAGGAAAGCAAAATTGGAATACTACGCAACACTGGTCTGAATTAATAGAAATAAAGTTTGAGAGTAAATTATATATGTACCCTGTGAGGGTAAATATATATTTAAATATTTAATTTAATATTTAATTTTTATAGCCTTGATTGCACTGAGGCAACATTTTGGGCGAAATGCAACATACGGCAATGACGTACAGGCTGTTGGTTTTCAACTGAGGCAACACAGTGCGTCATGTGGCATGCGACATGTCGCCACCTGTCGGGCCGACAATATTGCCGCATGCCACAGAATTTGTGCGTGGGGAGAGGGGTTTTAACTTGGGCAAATATGCATAACACGGACCACTCCTTTAAAAGATAAATATAAGGAAGATACGTAAGTCGTCGTCACCCCTCCCCCCCCCCCCCCCCTAAAAAAAATATTGTTTTCCAGGTGTAAAATTGGGGGTTATTTCAGCAGATAGTGTAACTTCAACACATAATTTTCTACAAGTAAATGTAGCTCTAAATGTTTAGTAATAATATGTTATTTGTTTTGTGAGGCTAATCCCCCCTCCAACCCCCCGCTGCCTACGTCCCTGGTTATACATTTGTAAAGTGAATGTGCTCAAAGCTTATTGAAATAAGCCCTAAATGTTGTAAATACTTAGTTAAGGGTGGGTGAATCTGTACATGCAACCATGCACGGAACACATTTAAGAAATACATTTTAATATTTTTATGTAACCTTGGGTTATTTTTCTTAGAATGTTAATGAAGTTAATGAATGAAACAACTGAAACACTGTAAATATATTTGGACAGTATTTTTGCAGTATTATTATGTTTAAATAAGTACAACAATGTATCAATGCATGGACTATTTTCCACATAAGTACATTGGGGGCTTTGGTGCGGCCCGAAATAGTCAACACAGAGCACAAGTAATTGGCAGGATTAAATGAAAAACAAGAAAGAAAAAGTCACAATTATAACAATTACGACTACTTCTTCGTGTGATGGCGTTCACATACATGTTACTTTATGCATACCTGTCCTGCCATGGCATACGGCCTTCATCTGACATGAAGTCCCCTAGTGGCGGACACCTAAGGTTTTCAAAAAATAAAATAAAAACCACTTCGAGAAAAATTATTTTATTTATGAAATAATTAACTCAACTAAGTATGAAATCAAAATAAATCAATAAAAATGCTACGTCTGTATAAACTATTTTATAAAACTAAATTGAACTTTAGTGATAAAAATGCAATTCTTGCAAGTGGCACCTACTAACGGACGGACTTGAGTTCGAACACCCAGCTCCGGACACTTTCAAAACAATCTGCATCGATCACATATGTAGGCATCTGCACATTCAAGATGGGGGTGGTGACTTATTAATACAAAAGTTTTAGGAAAAGAGCAGGAAAAACAAAATGTCTACGATGACATCATCCAAGATGGCAGCTTGGGTAAATGTCAAAAGCCAAGGTCATCCAAGATGGCTGTTTTGACGTCAAAATCCAAGATGGTGGACAATCCTCACAATCCTCTTTTATTCCACACCAATAGCTTGGGTCAAAGTCATTTAAGATGGCTGCTATGATGTCAAAATTCAAGATGGTGGATAATCCTCTTTTATATTCCACACAAAAAACCCAGTTCCCGTATCGCATCGGCCAATTAACCCTATTTCCTATTCTATTTTTAATAAATCGGAGTTTAAAACGTTGCCTACATTCAGGTGTAAAACCGTTTCAAAAGACAAAAATGGGTATCATGATTGAAGAGCGTAACAAAATTGAAATGGGACCACCTCGAGAGTATACCCTTTCAAACGAAAACATAATTTTCAAAATCGGTCCACGATTGACGGAGAAATCGATTAACATTAAAAAAAATAAAAACATACACGCTAATTGATATCCTCCTTTTTTAACACACTTTTATTAGCTAGGTATGTATCTATGTATCTATGTATCTATGTAACGGAATCTTTGAAGGTGATTTTCACCCCTTTTACAAGGACGGATTCATTTAAAACTTTGCACACTTATCAAGGACCGATAACAATGCAATAATTTGTAGAGTTTGTCCCATTTTCCTTACCAGGATCCTCAGGATTAATGATTTTTAACACGCTCAACGGAATCTTTCAACGTTATTTTCACCCTTTTCAAAACGACGGATTGATTAGAAACTTTGCACCTTATCAAGGATCGATGACAATGCAATAATTTGTGAAGTTTGTCCCATTTTATTAAAAAGGATTAATTAAAGTAATCAGCGTGGCCATTTAATATAACAACATGATATACAACTGAACAAAAGAGAATGTCCATAGAGAAAGTAATAGTGAGTGCATCAAGAAACAAATTAATCTAAGACAGAAACTAATTCCAACACTCCCACTCTAGGTTCTGTCTTTGACAATATAAATTTGAATAAGCCTTTTTTTTAAACAACTTTAGCGACACTCCCTCAGCTCGTTAGTCTGTGGGATCTTTTAATTGTCCATTACTGGTGGGAACAACAATGATAAATAAAACTAAAACACAAAAAAGAGATGAAGATTGGAGAAAAAAAAAACAAATGTCAATTGAAATGATTACTAGTAAAAAAAAAAGATAAATGTCAGTTCAAATAAAACACGCTTTTGTAGGTAACCAAACTAAAAAGTAGAAAATAAATAATAGTTAAAAAACTAAACAAACACGCTTTTATAGAAAATAAAACTAAAAAGTAAAAAATCATTTTCAATAAATTTAAACTAAGGATAATATGATTAACAAGAAATTGAATTTTATTGTAAAAAAAAGCGTTGAGTGCTTTTTAAGATATTTTCAAAATGACTACTTCTACCAATATCTGTCAATAAAATATTCATAACAATTGACAACAAGCAACCCACGCTTTTTTTTTACAATAAAATTCAATTTCTTGTTAATCATATTATCCGTAGTTTAAATTTATTGAAAATTATTTTTTACTTTTTAGTTTGATTTTCTATAAAAGTGTGTTTGTTTAATTTTTTAACTATTATTTATTTTTGAAGTCGGTTAATAACAAGAAACGCGTACACACTAAAACTTAGCAGTAACACTAACTTGGATCTTAAGTGACACACCGTTCTCCCACCAAAAACAGCAATCGCCCACTCCCACCGCGGCCTTTCGTGTCACTGGCCAGCCGTGTCCTGTGACCCTGTATTGCTACGCTCCCCCGCATCCCTGTTCACCATCTTTGAATTGCACGCGGGTTCTATGTCATCTGTACGAATGGGTCAACTGCCCGAACCCTTTCTCCTTCACCCCACCACGGTACGGGGGAGGCTTGGCGGAAAGGAGGAGGGGTTCTGTATTCATTTCAGACCAATCGTTTCTCCTTTACCCCACCGCGGCGAGTGAAGGTGTCTTGAGGTTTCACTATTCCGAAGAAAGTTGTGCAGATGGATACAGGTCGTGGTTACAGTCACTGCGTTTTCTACACTTATCTCCATTGGCTTTCGAAACACTCGGAAAACACTCGACATCAATCCAAAGCAGTTTTCTACTATCCGATGTGCACGTGAATGTCTGTAATTGTATATTCTTTGGGGTGAACCTTTGTCGTGACCACCAGCATATGGTTTCATAATGTGCACTTATTTATATGCAATGGATATGCATCGTCCATAACGAGGAGACAGTTTGATCATTTTGTCCTACCTTGCAGAGCCACGGGAAGTGGAAGAGACAATTCGTTCTCGGAAAGATTCTTGTACGAGTCAGTTGGCCGGAAAACACCACCGTCTGATATCCTACCTTGACATCCGATGTTTGCATACATACACACACACATAATTATACATGGCATCGTCAACTGCCATTAAAACTATGCTGAAGGTTCCATTATAATTATAAAACTGACTACATACCAGTGTTATTTGAGCAACGAATCAGTACATGTTTGCCGTCCACGGCGTCTATGCAGTGTGGATAGTTACATGCAGTGGGGAACTCTCGTGCTTAACTTTTCCATGCTTTAGGACTGTTTGGAATCTGGAAAATAGTTATCAAGCATAATCGTAACACACAAATTTTGAAGATTTCGTCATCTGTGCAGATATTTACTTTATTGTAATGTCAGGTCCCTCCATGTACAGTTTACAGGTTTTCTTCTATTCGTAATAAATGTTTTGGAAACATTTCCTATCTTATATAACGATACCTAATAGTTAGGGAGCGAATGACATACATTGCCCCACGTGGGCAATTAAATAGGACGCCCCCCTCCCGGTTAACACATGTTTCTAAGAACAGGAAAAGTAATGCTATTCTAGTGTACAGTGTTCAAATTAGTGGCACCTTTAGTGCTCACTTTGGCCATTACCACGAATAGACAAAACGTGTGTGAGTTATCTATATGAAAGCTACCACATGTTATTTATTCAGGATGACACGGAGGTGATAGATGGTGAACAAAGTGCTGCAAGTCAGGAATCGACGGTTATGTCTATGAACGATGGAATTGGACTGGCAAATATGACTCAATATCAACTGCCACCTAGCCGAGTGAGCAGATAGATAATAAAAAAGGCAAGTGCAAGAAAAAGAAACTTTCAATGGAAGAGGAAAGGAGGGAAGAAGCACACACAATTTTAAAGGCATCTGTTTGGAGAGATGACTGATCAGTGTATGGAGAACATGTGGAAAACGAATTACGCAAATTAGCACCAAGAGTACAAGCAATAGCGAAACACAACATAAAACAACATCTTGTTTGAGGCAACAATTGACAAATACGATTTTCATCCTCCCGCCTTTACAGGCGGTTGCAACTACACACCATCAACTTAGCATGTACCATCGCTTATTCATCGCATTCATCTTCATCTGTTTATACAAGTGAAACACATTCACCTTCACTACTTTCACCAGAGGTTCATAATTCACCATCATTAGCACCTTACAACGACAGCGACTTGACCCAAACACAAGTACAGTGCAACAACGAAGACGTTGATTTCGAACTACCGATTTCACATTAAGTCCAGACTTAATTTCCTAATGTGTCTGCAATGCTATAAAGCATTAAAGTTTCTATATGCTATGGTTTCGACTATATTATGAATTGCGGAGGTTGTATTTTAATGTTATAACACCTTTTTCTTTTACATAAACGTTTTTGTGTGATATGTTAGTTTACTCTTTACTCTTGAGCGTCCATAAATTGTTTTCAGGTATTCATATGTAATCTTGTGTATAATGCGATATCGATTAATACATTGGTCACTTTCATTGCAGAAGTACAAATTTATATATATATGGTAATGTAAACTAACGCTTATATTTTTGTTTACTTACCTTCACAGCGTGATTCAACACCTCAGTAAGAGCCCTGCATACTTCTGGTACGATCCGTGAGATGCTGGGTTCCGAAACACGAAACAAGTACATCAGAGACGCGTAACTGTCCCCACTTGCGATAAATCTGAGCGTTATCAACAATCGCACTTAAACTGGTATTGCTTCATGGAAGTTGGTGTCGCACTTTATTATAATGGGCATAATCTTCTGTAGAAAAATGTCGAAGTCTTCCTGACTCATTCTAACAAAATTTCTGAAGTGTGCTTTGTCGTCAGCACACAATTTGTCATAAAATTCGTTTTGTGTCTCTTGTGGTGTAATGAATATTTCGCGCCTCCAACACAGGGGCCGTTTCCTCCTGCGAACATTCGCAATAACAATATAAGCTTCAGCCGCAATAGTCTGTAAATACGTCCTTGTTGACCAGAATCTGCCAGGAAACTGTCGATTCAGAGAATTGCGTTTGTGACATGCTACACGTTTCGACAAGGAGCGCGTACGACACAAGGCAACACATGAAGCATGCGGCACCATTATGCATCTTCCGGCAGACGACAAGCCGCATGCTACATTAGGCGACAGCTGTTGGAATTGGGCCTTACTCAGAAATGCACTACGTATGGTCGAATGAGGTAGCGCAATCGGGAGGACTCTGGTTCGAATTAGTTTCATCAATCTTGATTTTTACCAAAAGGTTTTCCGAAAGAACACTGCGCACGTCTCTAATGACCTCCCTGTCTCGTTGTAACGAGCTATCTGGCTAAACGTTTACTGCATCCCCAGTATACAATGATTGAGCAGTAGCCTATTGTTCAGAAAATAAATAGGAAAATAGCACTATAAATTACTTTTATGCAAAAGGAAAATTAAATATGGGGTAGAGAGGGGCAATTCCGATCACTTCAAATTGTGTTGTGAAAATAAATTGTTGAAAATAAGATTAAGTTATTGAAAATACATGAGCATAAACTTCAATATGTATAGTTAATATACCTTGAATGAAAAAGGTAATTAATGGCACATTATAAACTTACAAAAAAATAATTCTTTAAAAGGTGATATCACAGGATTCCCAAAACAAGTGAGGTAATTGCGTTCACACACGGGGTAAATCCGATTATAGTGGGGCAATCATGATCACACACATTTACCGCATCTGAATTGTTTCTTTCCTTTGGCACCCACACAGATTTCATGATACCAGCTTCTACATTTCTGGCACTTGATCCAGTCCCCTCTTTTGGCAGACTGGCTCCATCTTCTGTTGCAAAATCAACATGGTGCGTCACTCGAATCTTTCATGATGAGGATTTATTTTACACTAGAGTTCATTTCATTTTCTGCAAACAGTCTTCGTCTCTTCAATATGCAATCTATCTGTTTCTTTTTTAATGTGGCAATTTTAACTTTTTCTGCTGTTGCCTTGATGTTTCCATCCGATGTCAGATGTCGAGATTTCTGCTTTCTGGTTTGTTTCGGTGCATTCCTATTTGTAGATGATTTGTTTGGGGTTGGAATGATGTCATCAAATCCAATCAGTTTCTGTTCACTGGGAGACTTGGACGTAGAAGCTGATATGGACATGGTGGATGAAGCTTGGGAACTGGAGCAAACTGTGTGTTTGGACGGGGAATGTTGGCTGTGTGACTTATTTTGAACATGATCAAGAGAAACATCAGATGAAGGACCTGAAGTTTGCATGGTGGATGATTTTGTTGATGTAGAAGGAGATTCAGCTCGGAAAGCTACAGATGGTAGAAATTTATCCATCGAGATAGCCTTAGGGTTAAATGGGTAGAGACCAGTACACTGAAACCCTTTAGTAGCATTCACATGGGATGCAGCTTTGTTCCACGCAGCTGTGAAAATCTTTCCTAAGTCAGACTTTGTGATCGATTGTGTTGGGTTGTTGTGAATGAATGTGGTTGCTTCTTGATGGTAGAAAGTTTTTAATGGTTTGAATAGTGTGCGATATAGAGGCTGAAGGACATGAGTGGTATGAGGTGGTAAACAGAGAAGTTCAATTTTATTTTCTCTGCATTAGTTCAGTCATTTAAGCGAACAATGTGATGCGTGTCCATCCAAAATAAGATGGCAAACACTCTGACAGTATTTAACCAATGGTCATATTTCAAGGTACAAACTTGACACTTTTTCGTTTTATATATGTCAAGTTGGTAATACATTTATTTTATGGCATCGAGATGAAAAAATGTGTGCGAGTTATTTAAAGTGTGGCCAACACGGAGTGCGACCAGCCGACTCTTTCTTGAGTAATATAGGGTGCGACCCGCCAAGCATCGGCAGTGAAACCAATCACCGCAACGGAATGTGCGGTAGTCGAAAAGATAAACATCAGTATCTACAAACTGGCGACAGCTAATGTCTTATCTTACACTTACAATATTAGGTCTCTAACTGTCCCCTCAGCTATCCTTGAAGCATTAAGATAATACTTTTTTCTGTCAGCTTTGTGCACCGTGACAATAGAGCAGTGTCGAGTAATCGCTTTTAAGATTAGTTGATAAATACGATCCTTTCTGTGCTGTATTCTCCAGAGCAATAAATTATTTCCTGTGATCGAAATAGCCCCAAAAGCGTGATCGGAATTGCCCCATTTTGTCGACTTTTACCTTTGCCGTCCAAAATGTAAGAGGAAACTGGTTTTTATCAGAACTGATACAAGGATATTTTTTTCCAGTAAATATGCTACATGAAGAAACCAAAGTACTTAAAGATATCTCGTTTCTGTAATTGTAGCTTCTTATTTTGGAATGTGAGATTTTATTGGGAGTGATAAAAATGCATGGCGTGACTTACCTTGGTGTTGAATCGCTTCCTTACACACAGCAAAGTTTAGAATAACGGAAAATTTTTACCACGTGAAAACCAACACTCCCAGCTTGCGACTGATGGGATGATATTGTTTCCTTTCGGCTCATGGCTTGCTGTTTTGCCAATTCTCTTATTATGATCGGATTTACCCCATGATCAGAATAGCCCCGCTCTACCCTGTTTGTTCTTCAGTTGGACTTAAATTTTGAATTGGTTTTTAACTAATTTTTTGACGTGATAACGTGTAAAAAATCGATGAACGCCGGCTGCATACACGAAAAACGATGACTCACTGTCCCGTTACGCTGATTGTCCCGTTACGCTCATTGTGCGCATGCGCCGCCTCATCTCTCTCCCACTCGATTGGCCTATGCGTCCGAGGAGAAGAAAGACATCGGCAGCACACAACTTACATCTACACGTGAACTGTTTCGTCGACTGTTTATAAAGTGAAGTGAAAAGTTAATGTGGTTTTCATTGTTTATTACAACAACAATTTCGGCAATAAAGGTTAATTATTCTTGCATTTTAAAAATCAGATTACTAGTATAATTTCAAGTATTTATTCTTTTATCTATACGAATAATAAAACTGTTCGAGGTGAAAAGTCTGTACATTAAACAAAATCATGAAAAAACTTTTGGAAATGACGTTTTACATTATTGGGAACACAAAAATATAATTTTAAAAATTTTTGTCTGTTTGTCTGTTTGTCTGTTTGTCTGTTTGTCAGTTTGTCAGTTTGTCTGTTTGTTCCAGCATCAATTGAAAACTACTCAACCGATATTGATGAACTTTTTTTTTAATAGAAAGGTCTTCGGCTAACTTAGAAACTTGGCTACATCTTTTTATATAATTCCACCCTTAAGGCGGTGAAAAAGGGGTAAATATGGTTTTAACATAAACAATTAGGCTATATCTCTGAATTTATTTAAGTAAAAGGAGAGAAATTTGGTACCAGTAATAAACATACGAAAACTACCAATAACAATTTTACCATTTAGCGAAATTCAACTCCTAAGGGGTGAAAAGGGGGTGAATATGTTTTTTAGATAGTAAATTATATCTCGGAAACTATTTAAACGTAAGAAATGATATTTGGTACCAACAATAAACATACAAAAACTACTAAAAACAATTTTACTATTTTATTAAATTCCGCCACTAAGGGGGATAAAAACGGGTAAATATGGTTTTAAGATAAACAATTATATCTCTGAAATTTTTTAAGCAAAAGGAGAGAAATTTGGTACCAGAAACAAACATACAAAATCTATGTTGATGCTTTCTTCTTACCCATGGCAAAGGTTATTACATTGCTTAATAAGCTTTCTGCGCCTCCATGGCAATGGGCACTCTAAAGTTTTCTTTTATTTTGTTTTTCGTTTGGGGTTGGCAGTGGCGTACCCACAACAACAATAAAAGGAAAATTTAAAAAACCTTTTGTCTTTGGTTTGGAGTCTTTGACTCAATGTCACTAGTGATAATAATAATAATAACAATAATAATAATAATAACGATAATTAGACTATATGTACATGTTACAGGTGGAAAGAATTATGAAATAAAGAATAAACAATTATTTGAATTAAGCACTATATTACACATGATGCGCTATGGTTGGCGTCCCTTGTTTTACACTTGTATGGCACTGTGGGGTGTGTCCATACCTATTTACAATATTTACACTGATTTGCACTCACTAGCGGTGCTGTCTTGGGCGGTGGTTTTTCCTGGGCCGCCCAGTCAGGGTGGCCTACCTGGGTGGTAGTTGGTGATGAGTCTGTGTGGGTGAGGTCTGGTGATGGCGTGCTTTCCGATGTTTTGTATGAGAGTAGACGGGTGTTGTGCAGCCTTCTGGAAGAATTTGTCTGTGTATTGTGTGACCCGTGCTCTAGGTGATGACGTGTTTGCGAGGGCATGTAGCTGTATGTTGATTACGTGTCTGTATTTCCCGAGTGTTGCTCTGAGTAATTTATTGAAGCATGTATTTATTTGGTGGAAACAGATGTCGGGTACATGGGCAAAAATTACTGAGGCATAAAGTAAAATAGGTACAATGTACGCCTTGAAGAGGCGTACACGGTCCTGGTCTGATAGGGGGCTGTGGGGGCGGAGAATGGGGGACAGTGAGTTAAATACGCGGTAGGCCCGGGCAGTGGCAGATGAGAAGTGTGGTGAGAAGCGCAGTGTGCGATCCAGTGTCACACCGAGGTATTTCACTGAATCGCTCCAGTTGATCACCGCGCCTCCCACAAACAGTGCTGGAGGCAGACGGGGGTGGCGTCTGGTAAATAAAATTGCTTCGGTCTTGGTGGGGTTGGGAAGGATGCCCCAGGAAATGAAAAAGTTATTGACAGAATTAATGGCCGCGGTCAGCCTGGCTTTAATTAGGATGGGGTCATGGTGTGATACCACCAGCGCGGTATCGTCCGCGTACATGACTATCGTGCATTCGGGGGGTTTTGGGATGTCATGACAATAGAGGGAGAAAAGAAGTGGGGAGAGCGTGGACCCTTGAGGGACTCCTGCGGTGATTTCTCTGGTAGATGAAGTGGACCCTTCCACCCGCACGTTGAACGTACGGGCTTCAAGGAAAGAGTGGAGGATGAATCGTAGTGCAGGGTGGAATCCCAAAAAGGCCAGCCTAAGGATAAGAGCCTGATGGTTAAATGAATCGAATGCACGACTTAGGTCTAGCAACAGCATGCCGGTATGGGTTCTTTGGGTGAAGTTGTAGGTGATGATGTCGGTGACATGAGCCAGGGCATGTTGGGTTGAGAGGTTACGCCTGAAACCAAACTGGAATTCCGGCAGCGGTTGTAGGCGCGCTATTTCCGCTTCCAGCCTGGTCAGCACTATGCGCTCCGCCACCTTTGAAATGATGGACAGCAGGGATATGGGACGGTACGATGCTGGCCGATTGGTTGCACCTTTTCCTTTGTAGATGGGCACTACTGTAGCCTCTCGCCATGATCGTGGATAATGACCAGAGGTGAGGATGCTGTTGATAATGTGAGTGAGATAGACAAGAGCTTTACGTGAAATGGATTTGAGAAGGCGAGGTGTGATGCAGTCTGGGCCAGGCGCTGCTCTGGACTTCACGCGGCTTATTTCTTTCATCACCTCTCTGGGTGTTGTTAATTTGAGGTCTCCTGGGGCAGGTGGTGGGGGTGGGATATAGTGGGTGGGCAGTTTTGAGAGGTGAGGTGGTACAGGTGCAGGTGTAAAAGATTCTGCAAAGTGGTCGGCCATGAGGAGGGGCGTTTATAAGTGCGAGTGTGCTCTGCCTGTTGACCGCTGTGGTGAAGCGCGGAGGTACTGCTTATTTAGATGAATTTTGAAATTTTTAACGTATCTTCTTCTGAACTTAAGCTTACGCCAAGCGAAGCGGGTGGGTGACGGCTAGTTATTAAATAAAGTAGCATCTGTCGGCGAGTGCAGTATTTATAAGTTTTGTTACAATTGACTAAAAAATTATGATGATTCATATAATTGATGATAGATATTTGATTATAGTTTATTTCTATGAAAACTTGTTCATTAATTATATTTAAACTTTATAGCTAAACGCCAGTTTTTATAATTAAATACATGTTATTGAATTTAGATTAACAATGTCTTAAGAAGTACATTATCTTTTTTAAATTAATTAATTGTTTTGGTTATGCAATCATTTCATCAATGTTTTGTAATGACGTTGTCACGTTAAAATATAGTCCGTAAACCGACTTTACAGACAACCAATTTTTTTTTAGGTTATTAATAGTTACACTGTGTCTGAACATTAATACTTCTTCTTTATCTACATTCCTGCATTAAACTCTAAAGTTTTGACTCGTATTTCACATTCATCGTGTCTGTAGGTACATATAGGCTATTTCCACGAAATTAATTTTAGAGCGAATTTAAATAAAATGTAAACGTTTTATTAAATACATGACACCACTGTTACTTTGAAGAAAAGAATGCTTTAAAATGCAACAACATAAATGAATGAGGTAGTAAAATATTAATTAATATCGTTAGCTATTTGTTTCAATTCGCCCAAAGTCTCGTAAACAGCGAGGTCATTAAAGACGAGAAAATAATATTTAAAAAAGTCAAGTTTTTATGTATTTAGTAAAACAAGTGAGTCTTGCCAAATGTTCATAATGTAATTAAATCACTTTATATATTATAAGTATACAAACAAACAAAAAACAACTATTATTCTTACAGAAGTGTTTACTTATTCATAGAAAATCAGAATCAATTAAATATGTAGTTCAGATGTGACAGGAAAACCATTAGCTGATGTCAATTAAGCTATGTTTGGAACTGACAGCACCATCTATTCAGAGAGATCAAAATTGAATGCGAATGTTAATGTTTGGATACAAGATTACAGCTCTGAATGCAGGAAGTGTAAAAAATAAATATTTCTCACTACAGCCCTTAAAAATATTTCTGCCCTCACATCCAAAATTCTAAGTAACACGATTCAGGGTTGTGTGTTTCTAAGTTACGTGTTTCTACGTTATGGCAGTTCTAAGTTGTGTGCTTCTAAGTAGTGATATTTCTAAGTTGCCTATTTCTACGTTATCGAGTTTATAAGTTGCGTGGTTCGGCGTTGTATGTTTCTAAGTTACATGTGTCTAAGTTATGACAATTCGAAGTTGTGAGTTTCAAAGTTTTTATAGTTTTAAGGTATAACGTTCTAAGATGCTATGTTTTTTAGTTGTGTCGTTTAGAGTTGTGTGATTCTTAGTTATATGTTTTTAAGTTAAAATTGTTCTAAGTTGTGTGTTTTTAAGTTACGTAGATTTTTCAAGAACTACAAGTTATGCATGTTCTAAGTTGTGACTTATAAGTTATGTATGTTATAAGTTGTGACTTTATAACTTATGTAGGGATCCCTATCTTCCTACTTATAAATAATTAGAGTAATATTTTATTATTAATTTTGCAGCTTTTAATGTTAGAAGAGTACTATGAGATTTCCTTAGAAAAATTAGGTACATAATTAATTTACAACCTAAGACTTGAACATTATAAAAAAAAACTAAAACGGAGTATTTCAGACTATAAATATACATGCACATGCTAATAAAACATTATCAGCCTTATTCAGACGATTACACTGATGGCCGCATTAATCTTGATTGACTGATCTAGTAATTTTAAGAGTAATATTTTCTGTAATAACTGGAACATAAGATTAAAGTCTCATGACAGTGTGAGTAACGTATTTAATAATAAGAAATTTATAATTATGTCTGCACGTACGACGTACGATTTAGTTCCAGTTGTACCAGGCCGTTGCGAGCTAAATTCGCTCCAGGACACATTTTCCGCATGCATTATTTTATAAGTATGCTAGTGTACATAAAATAATCATAAGAAAACATCGTGAGTATTCAAAATGATAAGATTTACGCTACATTATAAAAAAGAGCTAAATACTTTGAGAACCATTCGTTTACTACTTATTCTGTTTTAGTTAAACTAAGGTGTAAGTTTTAATAAGTGATGTTTTTTATGGAAGAATACAATATACAAAATAATTCCTTACATTTATTTTCATTTTAACAAAAACAAAGGAATTTCAGAATAAAGTAGATTATTATTTTCTCTTAGCCTAAGTTAATCTTAAAGTGTATATTTGGACAAAGGCGTGTCTCAGGCTCTAAGCCTATACACTCTACAATACAGGGAAAACCATGCGGTAAAGGTCACGTGCAATCATGTTGCTAATAGGGCTTATTGGCCGGTCATGGCCAACAATTGAGGCCATGGCCGACACCCTGTTTGCAGCCGAGCCAAAAGCTAGCTAAGTGACCCAGGTAAAACCTCCATAGACGGAGGGAAAACCCAGGCCCGACACATGCGGGGATCAATTATATTATGCGTTAAAGCAAGCAGTAAACTACTGGACATATGTAGTGGGAAAATTGTGTCCAGGTAAAAAGAGTGGGCGGGGCCGAAAGTACTACGAAGCAAGTGGCAGGGAGCTTGGGCCTTGCGGCCCGCATTAATTTTGTTTTGGGCGCGTCTGGTTATTAGCCAGGGGTGCATGCGCTCCTAGGGGCGGGCGACTGTAATCGCCAACCCACTCGGCTGCCAGTCAGCGGTAAAAAAAAAAGGTTGGTGCTGCAGCGAATATTTCCTTGGGACCAACAATATTCACCGCGGCGGAAGAAGAAGTGGGCAGATGAGCCAGTAAACTGACTGATACTGCTGGCGATCGTTGGTTTACTGCGGCCTACCTGATCGCCATCGTCGTCTTCGCTCTTCGCAGTCAACAGCAGCTACCTATCAAGCCAGGGTGGAGGGAGGGGAACCAACACTTGTTCCACCAAACTCCTCGGGCTACCGCTGCCCCAACAGTGGCCCCGACTCCAAGTGGAGTTCCGGCGCTTTTCCATTCTGTTGCGCGCGCGAACAGTCCACAGCCCCGCGGTTCGCTACACTTCGCATTTTTTCAGCATCTCGAGTCCCCCCCCCCCCCCCCCGGGTGCATTCACCGATCTTCATGCAGGCCACAGTAAACCGCCGTGACCGGGATCACGACCCCACAAGGCCGGCCGTTGGTCCGCGGGCTGCTATTGGTTATTTACAGCCAACCCAGAGAGACTGCAACTCTTGGGAAACTGGGCGGCCCCTATCCGTTACCTGAGGACGCGTCTAATGCAGTCGGCGCTGCATGCTCGCTCCCGGTTTGCCAGCACATCCCGCAAACTGCCTTCCTTCGATGGTCCCGATATGGTCGCAGGGCATTCCCGGCCGACAGCCGCGGGAGAAATGCGTACCGTACTCCCCTCTAACGAATTAAGTAGGTACCGTAGTCATTTTAGTTTGCATGTATATGTTCTGTAAATCCTTTATAACGCACTGCAAACTGTTATTTTGGATTTTTAAAGGAGACTCTAGCCCGCCGCTCTTATCTTGTGACGCAACGTATTCTGTCCCTGATTTCTACGCATTGTATTTTGTCAATGTGGCATAATAACTCTTATCAATTTTATTTTCTCAGATTGCAGAGTGTTATTTCCGCGCGATCTGCCTGCAGTTTTGCTCACACGTTCCTATCACTCAGTGGCGCTCCAATTCTTGTACAGGCACTCTAGCACGATCTACCCGGAAACCAATGTACTAAATGCCAGGCTGCCGCGAAGACCTTGGTCGACCTACCGGTAAACCCAGGTAATAAAGGCCCTGTCACACTGTCAAATATATTGTATCCAATAAATTGGATAACAAAATTTGAAGGGTGATTTTGGATGAAATACGTCTTCAAATATATTGTATTCAATATTATTTGACGAGCAATGTAAAATATATTTGAAGTCATTTCACACTATCAATTTTCTTTGAGTGAGCTCGTTTTACCAAACATTCTGTAGAGAACTGTAAATGACAGTATTTAGAATCAAAAACAAATTTTGGGTCAAGGAACGCGGACTTTTTTAAGTAGGTTATATTCCAATTTAGGTATATTGTAATCATACACAGTTTAAAATTTACGTTTTCCAGGTGTTTGCAATGCCTGCATTAAGAGCATCAAAGTGTTTCAAAAGCTGTAGCTGTAATTGAAATTGTAGCAAGTCTCAGTAAACTAGAAGAGAAATCTAAGAAAAGGAAACGCAGATGGTGGACGAGACAGTGGATACTTTCCCGGCAAACAAATGGTGTTTTACCCCTTTTTGTTATGAACTTCGATACGAAGAAGCCGATTAATTTCCGAACTATGTAATAATGGATTCTGAAAGTTTTGATCTTCTTCTTTCAATTGTGGAGTCTCGCATTGCAAAGAAGGATACTCATTTGTGCCAGTCTATACCAGCAAAGCAGAGGCTGGCAGTTACATTAAGATTTTTGGCGACAGGGGAATCATTTAAGTCCCTTATGTTCTCTACAAGTATTCCACACACCATCTCAAAATTTTTACCTGAAATTTGTAGTGAAATTTATAGTGCTCTTCAAAAACAATATTTAAAGGTATGTTTAGTAAGAATAAAACATATAATTAAATGTAAATCTGCAAGTAGGCATATCCCTTCTCATTCCCGCTTATTTTCTCACCCAACTAGCTGCTGTTGTATGGACACTTTCACTTGTATTTCATCAAAATTGTTCCTATACTTTAAAGTGAATGTGTTAATTTTTGCTGTGTTTAGAAATTGGCAATTTTGTTTTATTTTGAATTAAGTGTATTTACTGTTACAAACCTCAACCTGAGCCTTTAAGCTATAACTTCACCTCAGTCACATTATCTCTTTAAAATAATTTTTAACGAGATATTAGACCAGGTATGCTTGTTTCGTACAGCCTGGGAAGTATAGGCTTACTGACAAGGATCTGCTACACAAATATTTACATTCATTCACGAAAAATGGTATTACTTTCAAAACTTAAATAATAATAATTGAACACGTAGGCAGAATTTTAATATTTCTAGGCCTTTCTTGCAAATCACCAGAGCTACTTGCTTACTCAGAGATGCTGCTTTAATATAAGTCAAGTACCATCTATTTTCCAGAAAATTCCTGACAATACTTACAGAGTAGCAGCTATTGTGAAATAAGGAGAACAATGACTTATAAGAAAGATTGTTGGGTAAGCCAAAATAATTTTAGTTACATTAAGTCTCTGAATTGAAATATTTTAAAATTTATTTTAGGTGTTATTAATTTGGATTTGTAGGTAAAAGTTCCGAAATGCATATCCTAGTTTTGATACCTCATTCCTGATGGCACATTTTGTACGCAATGCTTGCTGTTTTAATTTAGTGTATCAACAATACCTGAACATAATCAAAACTGGTATAGCAATCAAATAATGATCGTAAGTTGAATAGAAGATGTTTTTGGTTTAAGGACCATAATATTCCAAAACTACAGTAACTTCTTTTAGTCAAATATATTAACCTGCACTTCCGTACATACAGATTCAATTGGAGGAAAATATACAATAACAATTATTCCAGCAGGAAATAAAATAGTATTAATTCAATTACTGCATTTATTTCCCATTCGCCATTGCTGATATTTAAACTATTACACTTCGGAAACGGAAACAAAAGCGGCCGCTTTATTTTAGATAACTCTGATTGGCTGATCCCATCCAACATCCAACATATTTTAGAACCAGTCCTATACGTAAAATATTTGAAGGAAACTCTAGACATTCAATCTCTCAAATAAACATGGCTGCGATAGTGACGGTTAACGTGACGTCACAACCCTCAAAGATATTGGATCCAACATATTGGAAGGTGTTGGAAGCTAAAATTTGACAGTGTGACAGGGCCTTAAACGCCAGGCTGCCGCGACGACCAGTTGATGCGTCGAACACTTCAACAGTCGAACAGTTTATACAGGTTACGGGATAAAGTGTTCGACTGTTAAACTGATCGACAAGGTGTTAAATAACAATGCGGTTGTGGTGTTCTTGAACTGAACAAATAAATGTCGTCAGCATCAATAACTAATTTTATTGGCTAGCTGACGACTTTAAGTTCCTGACTGCACGCCCTTTTATTGTGATTGGTCGTTCAAGAGAGCTATAAACTCTGCAATATTATTGGACATGAGGAACGCCCACTAAAATAGGTCGAACACTTCAACAGTCGAACAGTTTATACCGATCCGCCACTGATCGCTCACCCACGAAGCCATATTCGATTGTAAATAGTTTCAGATGTTATATATACATTTATAAAAATTTTGTTCACGGTAGGGTAATAATATTATTTCGTTTTTATAACTCGATTTTATAACAAATACACATCCCAAGTACACCAAACTTATTTATAATGTGTTACAATATTTTTTAAAACATTGGGGTCAATCCATTTTAAATCATTCAGGGGTCTACACCCCACCCCCTCAGATTTTCTTGAAAATTTTTTTACAGCATCTATGAACAAATATAACAACGCGTATTTTTTTATTTTGGCCAAATTCGCTTTAGTTTTTATTTTATAAGTTTTTTAGAAAATGGTGCATTTTAACTGATCTGTAATTTGAGGTGCCTGAAAAAGGCACTTTTCAGTAAAAATTAATTGTGAAGTTATTATTTAATACTAACTAATGAATTTTACAATTATTACTTGAAATTTCATCAGGGTTCCAAATATCAGGGTAAAAATAACATTACTCATATTAAACCCTGTTTTCACTCCTTAAAGTTGGCGCTCTGTAATTTTTTTCATCTGTGCAGCGATTTCCGTAAATGTTCATAAATTTTTTTCTGGCTGATCCAATGAGGCTGAGAAATCTCTCATTTGAAAGAGGATGAAAAGTACTATAATAATATAAAACAAAATTAATGGGTATTTGATGTTATCATTCGATAAAAAGGGAAAAACATATTATATTGATGAAAAGATGCATGTTAGCTGTAAATCGTTATCAATTCAATAGTTAGAACAATTATATTTATTTTATTATTACACATAAATAGCTTATACACTCTAATAGGCTAATGAAACTTATCATATAGTTTTAATTTTGTAGATTACTACATAGGATTTTTAGGTAACATTCAAGTGTCGAGTAGGTAGTTAAAGTGTGTTAAAAATTATAGGTATTAATAAAGTTATTTAATTTTTTTGCTTACATTTTTTGTTGATATGAAATTTAATATTTCCTTGGCCAGGCAGCATTAATGTTTTTGACACTTTTTTTTAGAAAGACTGAACATCATTCGTCCAACTTGAGCACTTAATTGTGGAACATCTATGGAGCAAATTATGTTTGTAAAAGGGACCCAGCACTTATCCTCTCTTCCAACATTTCGGTTTTCTGGCCGAAAAAAATGTCTGTGATGGCCAGTGAGGGTGTGCAAAACTGATATAAGCATCTTTATTGTCATCATCAAGCTTAAAAATGAGTCCAATGAAGCACTTATCTTCATACACACAGCCTATGTAGGTATTTGGTTGGAAATGTAGAAGTTCTCGTTTTTGCAATAAACTATACCTTAATGAAAAATCTTTGTCACTGCTTATCCGTTTTGCTGCTATTACAGTATTAGATAGTGGTTGGAAAAAATGGAAAGATCTTGTGCCAGGTACAGTTTTATGTTCAATAAAACGTTGAGTCAACTTTGGTTATACATTTTCTACACTATCTATATTAATGAATTGAAATATTATTTTTGAAAAGTGTTTGCTACAAAACTTAAACATTTCTTCTGGTGTGCAAATTTGGTCTTTATATGGTCTTTGGAGGTTGACTCTTGTAAAAGATCGTTTAACTGAGCCACCTATACCATCGCAAGCACATTTTCCATGGCTTGTGGTATGAAAAGTCCAGGAAGCTTTTAGACTAAAATCTGCTTCATGAAAACAAAGATTGACTAAACTCATGACATTTTTGTATTGTGCAGCACAGCCATCTGTGATATATTCTACTGTTGTTACTTTTGGTTGTTTTGCTTTCATGTAACTGCAAATTCTGCTTTGTACTTCATAAACAAAGTTTACATCATGTTTCATGTAATCTGATAAAAAGCAAAATGATTGCTGTGAAACAGAGGAGCTATCATTGTCTCTGTAATAAACTACTACTGGATATAGTGTGCAAGATGCATGGGACCAATGATAACTTTGAATCTCATCTTGAAGGATAAATCCGTAATTTTCAGAAAAATCCATAAAGCAAAGCACTTCATTTTGGGATACATTTTCTTTCCTCTTTTTTATGTATTCAGATTGTTGCTTTGAAATATAAGAATGAGGTATCAAGGTTTCAAGTTTTTCATTTAAAAGTGTAATGTACTTTGACATTGGTAGGACCATTGTTTGAAGCTGGCTCCGGTCAGTATTTGTCCATTGCTTGAATATTATTTGGTCTTTATCATAATAGTCTTCCAGTGTTGTTTTAACTAAATCATTCAATTTGTCAGAATTAGGACATTTATCACACATTCTTAACATGCATTCTCTTTTTACATCTTCACACATTAACATTTTAGTTAATTCCTTCAATTTTATTTTATCCAGATTCATTGGACTTATAAGTAGTACTGAAAGCTGCTTCACAGCTGCCTGGTTTGTTTCAGCCTGTCCCTGTCTGCCTGGCAAAAAAACAAAACCTCCCCACCCACCAATCATTTTTTTCTATGGTCATGTGATTAACTGGTAAGGGACTGAGAAGAAATAATAACTTTCCACCAAGGAAAAAAAAAATTTAAATACAAGGAAGGATGGAGAAGGGGGCCTCTCCAGCAGATGGAGAAATACATGTGTGCGGGGAAGGGGAGGGGGGGGGGCAGTGCTGTAAGGTTTACATTCCAATAGCTGAGAAAAAATACAAAGACTTCTCTTGTACTCAGAATTCTACTGAAGGCAAATATATGGTGCAATCCAAATTCAAGGGCTCTTAGCATGAAAAGGATTATCCAGGGTTTTTACATTGGTGGGTTCTAATTAACATAGATATTCGAGAGTTTACTGTAAATGTAAATCTCAAGTAAAAAAAGGTTAACTAATTTTAAAGTGTACACAAACTATGTGTTATGTGTAATAATAAATAAATAAAATTAATATGATTGTTCTAACTATTGATTTGATAATGATTTAGAGCTAACCTGCATATTTTCAGCAATATAATAAATTTTTCCCTTTTTATCAAATGATAACATCAAATACCCAAGAATTTTATTTTATATTATTATAGAACTTTTCATCCTCTTTCAAATAAGACATTTCTCAGCCTCATTGGATCAGCCAGAAAAAAGTTATGAACATTTACGGAAATCGCTGTACAGATGAAAAAAATTACAGAGCGCCAACTTTAAAGAGTGAAAACAGGGTTTAATATGAGTATAAGGTTATTTTTAACCTGATTTTTGGAACCCTGATGAAATTTCAAGTAATAATTGTAAAATTCATTAGTTAGTATTAAATAATAACTTCACAATTAAATTTTTACTGAAAAGTGCATTTTTCATTTTGCACTTCAAATAACAGATTGGTTAAAATTCCCCATTTTCTAAAAAAATTATAAAATAATAACTAAAGCAAATTTGTCCAAAATAAAAAACACACGTTGTTATATTTGTTCATATATGCTGTAAAATTTTTTTTATAAAAATCGGAGAGGGTGGGGTGCAAAATTTGGTTTTCTCTGGATGCTTTGATTTGATTTGGAATGACCCATTGTGCAAAAGATCCCGGTTGTATTTTGAATTATTATGTGTAACTGTAAAACACCATTGTTGGTTCAAAACGTATTTGAATATTCAACATTACTTTTAAATAACTGTACCGATTGTGCTGAAAATCGGTGGACAATCGTTAAATTACATAATATTAATAATTCAAACGACGAAAATATGATTGAAAAGCCAAATCGATGGCTGTTCCAATCGAGTGGAAGAGAGATGCCACGCATGCGTAGGCCCTACAATGAGCATGAAGAGAGATGCCACGCATGCGTACAATGAGCAAATAGGACACATCCGTAGTGGGACATCCGTAGTGGGACACTTTTTCGTGCGTGCAGCCGGCGTTCATCGATTTATTAGACGTCGCGTCAAAAAATTTAGGTGAGTTGTTACTGTTCATCCTTTGTTATGGGTTTGTTAGGTAAGGTCAGTTACATTATAAATACTTTAAAACTAAAGAACCATTGAAATTAATTCATATTATTTTTAATGTACGATTAGTTTCAAAGTATTTATAATGTAACTGCCCTGACCTAATCGACCATTTTCATTAATTAGGCATTCACAAACACATGACAATAACAAAAATTGCGTCGGTCGAATGATTACACAGGTCTTGTATAGCAAAATAAGAACGGCGATATCTCCTAAACGGCCATTCCATGCCAAAAAGGACCAAGTTGTGTAAAACTAAAACATAACATAAAATGTTTTTATAAGACTGTAACTACCCAACATATCCTTAATTAACCAGAAATGTATACATTTTTCGATTATTTTTAATTTTTCATACATAACTTTTCATTTTAAAACGGGTACCTAATAATTACCATGTATTATGATACAAACAAGTCACGTTGGTGCTCATTTAACATTGGCTATATGTATAGGTATGTTTTTTTTTAACAGCTGTGTTTTGGAGGGAAAATACCAGTTCATTTGGCTTCCATCTGTATGGTTTTTGTGGTTTAAAGTTATTTTCAGAGGTTTCAGCTAGTGTTTTTTGAAGACCTATTTGATGTCCCGTCCGTAACAAAAAAGTAAGAAAGTTTATTATACGCATAAAATATTAATCAAGTAATTGTTTATCGTACATGACTAGATACTACAACTAGATGTTAACAGAACCTCAAAGTTTAATTTTGATTATTAATTATCTGGACTAATAAATCACTTTTTTAAGATTTGTCCTGTCCGTAACGTTTTTAATATTTATTATAATATATAATCATTTTGATGTTTTTTGTAAATTATTGCGAATTTGCCTAAACATGTGCTAATAACCAACATTCACATGAGAATTTCTATAATAATATTAACAAATTTTGATGTAATGTACAAAAATCTTTACTGTAAGAGTTGAAGCCAAGGAACAGAATTCCATATTACCGTAAAGTGTACACTGATTCGGAGACAGATGAAGAGTGTGTTGTGCAGAAGCTTACCAGGAACAATGTTCAAGGAGGGCAGTATCTACTCAATGAGCAAGTAGGACAGAGTAGGTGAACATAAATATGTTTAGGTTGCCGTCGTCCGGAATCTCGGGCTCGAGTCCCGGTGCGGTTCCTAGCGGGAGTGGCTGTTGCAAATGTAATGAGTCCGGGTGGGCGCCAGACTAGTTCTGGTGCTAGTCGGTAGTTGGGTCGTGGGGTCGATCGCCCTGCGTGGCCCACTAGGACCGTCGGCGGTGTTGCGTGGGTTTGAGGACTTCCCTACTCGGCGGGGGTTGGGAATAGCAGGTTGAAAGAAGCGTACGCTGAAGTGAGGTAATAAAGGACGTGCGTCATTTATTCAGTCGACAGTGGCTCCGGTGTAACGTTGCTGGTTACACGCCACGTCGTACAAGAGGTGACGTTACAAGATACAAATTACACAATTACACGCAACTGAGTCTGAGAGTTACTGAATTACCGTAGCACAAGTTTACAAAAGGAATGTTACACGAGGTTGCGTTATACAAGTTTACGAATGTTACGTGGCGAGGTGCGTCGAACAAGTTTACAAAAGAATTGTTACACGAGGTTGTGTTGCACAAGTTTACAAAAGAATTGTTACACGAGGTTGCGTTGCACAAGTTTACAAAGAAATGTTACAAAGTCACTAATTATTCCGTATTATCGTGTCCCTAGGCGTTTCTGAGCCTGGTTACTCAACGAGGGTGTGATGGTGATTGGAGGCGGCCAATCCCGTAAATCTGCGTATTGAGGCGGTGCTCGCGTCCACGGCAGTGGAGCGCGGACCGCAGCTTAATTCGCTCAAGAGTTCCCTTGCGGGGAGTGTCAGCGCCGGAGCGACTGAGATTAACAAAAGTTCTGTCCTCGGGAGTCGACCCGTACCAGATAATGCACCTACCCCGCGGACCAAGTTTGGTGCAGGGGGGGGTGTGATAGTTATGCGGCCGGATTAGGTCCTGGACCGAAAAGCTGGACCGGGTACACACGGAGAGATTATTAAAAGGGTTTGAAGAATGACTATATTTACCAGAAGTGAACTCGGTGTGGACAAAGGATGATGTCTCTCCGTGGGACGTGCGTCCGCCCCGGTCCACGAGTCGCGCTGTACTGGCGTCATGTCATGGCGTCCGGCCGAGGCTCGGTGGCCCCCGCGCCAGGGTTGACCTCATTACGTTAATTTCCGATCTGATAAGTTAATAAGAGAATTTAATGATGCTAAATTCTTATATTAATTATAAAGGCTGAATTAAGGTCATTTGCCCCTTCTATGAATTGAAAGTTATTATATTTAAGAATTATTATGTTTGAATGTTTTACGTCACACCAGCGACTGTTCGTCTCTTGTCAGATTGCTCTGGTGGGGTTAATGACGCAACACAAGGTTTGAATAATTATGTCATAAGGTCTGGTTGATTGATTCAGGCAGAAGGCCGCCAGGGGAACACTCACACGCGTATTGCTGTAGTTACACACGTGAGTGCCCGGGCACTCCTACGCCGCACTTCCGTCAACCGACTTTAAATTACTACGTAACATAGTTTAATAATTAGTGTTTGTTTTTATACGTGGTTGATTGGAGTGACGGTCTGTTTATTTGGGGGAGGCCGGGTTCTACCTTAGTTGTTGGTGGCTCGCCTGACTCGGGTGGGCCATGGCTAGGGGCGCGTTCCGTTAGCGGGGTGAATACTGGCGGTTGCAGGTCGGGCTTTAGGGTGGCCTACGGTCGGACGACGTCAAACGCCCCCCCCTCGAGAAGCCCGACCTTGCGCCGCTAGTGACCCCGCTACGTGGGGGCGCCCCTAGCTTCGGCAGCAGCTCCAGCCAGGTGGTGCTCGCGGCGGCCGCAGGTGGTAGGGCCTGCGTACTGGATCCAGGTCGTCCCACGTCGAACAGCCGGGTGTTGGCTCGTCGGCGTGGTCCGGCAGCTGATAGGGCCCGCGCTCTGGACCTGGTGCGTCCCGCGTCGAGTGCCCGAGGTGGTCCGGCAGCTGGTAGGGCCAGCGTTCTGTACCTGGGTGGTCCCGCGTCGAGTGCCCGAGGTGGTCCGGCAGCTGGTAGGGCCCGCGTTCTGGACCTGGGTGGTCCCATGTCGAGTGCCCGAGGTGGTCCGGCAGCTGGCAGGGCCCGCGTTCTGGACCTGATGCGTCCCGCATCGTGAGTCCAGGTGGTGGGACGTTGGCGGGGGCCCGTGGTGCCTTCCCCCGTACGTAGTCATCCAGGTACCTGGGTGGCCGGCGGTTCCTCGGGGGGAGGTTCCCTGGTGCGTCTCCTGGGCCCGGGGGCTCCTGGGGCGATGTGGCGGCGTCTGGCCGTAGGTCGTCCGGGGCTGAACGCGGCGTAGTGTGGTACGGACGTCTCTCCCGCTCTGGGATGCCAGGCGGCCCCAGGTCGGTGGTTTTGTCGTCTGGTTCCGTCACCACGGGAATGGTCTCAGCCTCGCCGTCCTCTGTCGGGGTGCTGAGGGGGTCCGGGAGCTCGGTGATCGAGAGTGTCTCGACGCCGTCCTCTGGTGGTCTCGGTGTAGTCGTGGGATCGTCAGTGTCCGGAGGCCACTCGATGAGGGGTCCTTGGGGCTCGTCTTCGCGGGTAGGTGTCCCGCTGGGCTCGTCGGCTACCTCTGGTGCCGGTGTGGTCGTCGTGTCCTCGTACACGAGTGTCCGTGGTCGGCTCTGACCAGTTGGGCTTCGTGCCGGGGTGGTCTCGGCGTGCGTGTCAACCTCAGGCGCTCCCTCGGTGTCCGGTGTGGGTGCTACCTCCTCGTCGGGGGGGTTATCCCCGGGTAGGTGGGCCAGCCGCAGATCGTCGCGGTGTACCTTCTTGTCCCGTCTCCCGCCGGTGCATACTAGGAAAGTGGTCCTCCCGAGCCGTCGGCGTACGGGGTGGGGGCCGCTCCACCTTGGGGCGAGTCCAGCGCAATAGTTGCGGGGCGCGTTGGATAGGGGGTGCACGCGGACAAACACCTGGTCGCCTACCCGCACCGCAGGCGGGGGGTGTTCGGTCGTGGGTGTTATTTCCTGTGCGTATCGCCTCTGACGTTGTCGAGCCTCGTCGTGTTCGGCGGTGCGCCGCCGATCGCGGTCGGCTGTGTCTTCCGCCGGGTGGGGTGGTCCGTGTGTGGTCTATTCCTCTGGCAGTGGCAGGTTGTGCCCCTGCACCATCTCTGCCGGTGTGCGGCCTTTGGTGGCGTTGGTGCGTCTCCGGACGCAGAACAGTGCGTCTGGCACGTGGGTATCCCACTGAGTGTGGTCCGCCCCCAGTTGTATGCGCAGTTGTGCCTTCAGCTCCTGGTTCCGTCGTTCGGTGGGGTTTGCCCTCGGGTGGTAGGCTGGCGTCGAGTGGTGTTCGACCTCGTGGTCGGTGCACCAGGTCTTCCACTGACGGCCCAGGAACTGGCTGGCGTTGTCTGTTAATATGGACTGGGGGTAGCCCCAACGTGACATAAACTCGTTGGTCAGGATGTGAAGTAGAGTGGTGGTCCGGATGTTGCTGCACGGGTACGCTTCGGTCCACCGCGTGAACAAGTCCGTCACGACAAGCAGGAAGCGTTTCCCGCGGGGCGTACGGGGGTAGGGGCCCATCACGTCCAGTGCAATGGTCTGGAAGGCGGTGGTGGGCTCTCTAGGCCGTTGCTGCTCCTCCCCGTCCCGTCGGCGTGCCTTTCGTCTCTGGCAGACCTCGCACTCGCGTACGTACTCACGGACGTCGTGGGTCAGACCTGGCCAGTGGTAGTGTCGGCCCACTTCGCTGCGGGTCTGGTCCGTCCCGGGGTGCCCCGCGAGGTCGTGGTCGTGGTGGAACCGCAATGTGGCCTCTCGCGCCTCCGTGGGGACGTAGGTTCGCCAGTCGCCGTGGTTGCCTGGGGTCCGCGTAATGACTACGCCGTCCTGCACACGCCAGGTACCGTGCTCGGCCGCTGGGATCTGTCGACGTCGGCGGACGTCTCCTGGGCCTGGCATACGCGCCGATACAGGTCGGCGGCGGTGTTGGGCGGTCCTTCCTCGTCCTGGGCTTCGGCCGTGAGGCGGCTACATGTAGTGTCACCGTGTTCGGGTGGGTTTGGCGTGACTGGGGGTAGCATGGCGTCCCAGTCGTCGTCGTCCCGCAGTTCGGTGTTCTGGTCGGGTTCTCGTGATAACAGGTCGGGCAGCTGATTTTCGGTGCCGGGGACATGCTTTACCTCAAAATCAAACGATTGGAGGAACAAGGCCCACCGAATCAGTTTGCCCTTCCTGCCCTGCATTGTGAGTAGCCACGTCAGGCATCGGTTATCTATCCGAAGTGTAAAGGTCTTTCCCTCGAGGTGTGGCCGGTACTTTTTCATGGCCCAGACTACGGCTAGGCACTCCTGCTCGTTGCTGTGATATCGGCGCTCTGCCGAGCCGAGCTTTGCGCTAGCGTAGTCTGTGACCTCACGCTCGCCGTCCGGGCCTACGTGGTACAGTACCGCGCCCACCCCGAGGTTGCTCGCGTCCGTCTGTAGGTAGAGGTGACGTTCTGGGTTTACACGCGTGAGCGTGTGACACTGTGTGAAGGCGAGTTTGACCTCTTCGAATGCGCGTTGGGCGTGGTCGTTCCACCGGTAACGTGACTGGGGTGACAGGAGGTCCGTCAGGGGGGCTATTGTCCTCGAGAAGTTAGGGACGTAGCACCGGAGCCAGTTGATCAGGCCGATGAAGCGCTGTAACTGTTTCCGCGTTCGCGGTACCTCGGCTTCCGCGATCTTCGTGAGGTGGCTCGCTTGCGGCCGGTTACCCGCGGCGCTCACGACGTGCCCCAGAAACTCGACTTCCTGCATCCCGATGTGGCATTTGTGGTGCGCGACGGTTAAGTGGTGGGTAGCGAGGCGTTCTAGTACCAGTGTAAGGTGTCGGATGTGTGCCTCCCAGGTCTCCGAGAATAAGATTACGTCGTCGAGGTACGCTAGTGCGAAGCGATCGACGTAGCCCTCAAGTACACGCGTCATCATCCCCTGGAACGTCGCAGGGGCGCATTTCAGTCCGAATGGCATCGCTCGAAATTGGAATTTGCGGCCGTCGGGGATGGTGAACGTGGTCTTCTTGCGGTCTTCGGTCCGGATGGGAACCTGCCAGTACCCTGATTAAAGGTCGAGGGTACTGAACACCGTTGCTCGTCCTAGTCCTGCTACCGTGTTCTCCACGCTGATCTGGGGTGGCGGGGCGCTAACTGTGATAGTGTTCAGTGGCCGGAAGTCTACGCAGAACCGCAATGATCCGTCCTTCTTCGGCGCGAGTACTATGCAGGCGTTGTAGCGACTATTCGACGGTTCAATAACACTATCCCGGAGCATCTCCACGACCTGTTCCCGTATGGCACGTTGCTCCCGGAAACCGTATCCTCTGGGGGGCTCGTACACCGGGTTGTTGTGGGTGGTCGGGATGTGGTGCTCGGTGACCATGGTTTGTCTGAGGGTGTCGGACACCGTGAATATTTCCTGTCGCTCGGCTAGTACCCGATCTACGGCGGCGCGGTACTCGGGCGGGACATCGTGACGTACCTGGTGAAGTGTGACGGTTTCATGAGCCCGTGCGGGTAGGGACCCGACGGCATAGATTACCAGCCGCTCTTGCGTGCCGATGTGTACCCGAGTGGTCTTGGTCTCGATTACGGCGTCCTGCTCTGCTAGCCAGGGCTGCCCCAGGACTATCTCCTCGCGGAGGTCCTCGACGACGAGGGCGGTCACGGTGGTGGTGTAGCCCCTTATCCTAACCTGGAGTGTCGCTCGCCCTATGGTCAGGCCTGGTCGGGTGTTCGTGGCTAATTGCAATTCCGTCTGTTGAGGTTGGAGTTTCCCGGGCGGTACCAGGTGGGGAGCCACGAATACGTGACTCACCCCCGTGTCGACTAGAGCAGCCGCGGCTCGCCCGTCAACCTCTACGGGGATGCGCAGGAGGCTGTCCCGCGGGTGGGTCAGCTGGTACAGTTGAGGGGGTCTTTCCCTTCCCGTGACAACCGGGAGCGGTGTTCCTAATGCTCCGCCCCCGGGTTGGCGTTTCCCGGCGGTTTGTTCGCGCGAGGAGGTGGTAATGGGCAATCCTTGTGCCAGTGGCGTGTACTGTCTGGGCAACCTCGCTGGCACAGTGGTAGTCCCTGGACGTCCTGTGTTGCCGACCTGGTGGGTGTGACGTTGATTTGGGGCGTGTTTTCGATGGCTCGTCGTCGGGTCGGTGGCTGGTTGTCAGCCCCCCCCTGTTGTGATGCCTGGCTGAGGCGTCCCCGACTCGTGTTCGGTGTGCCCCGTTGCCAGAGGTCGCGCAGGTTCTGTTCGATGGCCGCTGCTTGTTGCACGTATTCCTCTACCGACTCGGGGCGACAACAGCGCATGAAAGGCTGGAGGCCGGTGTGGAGTAACGCTGTGACAGTGGGTAGCGCTGTCGTGGGTCGGGCGTGCGGGTTGACGCGTGCGAAGAGGCGTAGTTTCCGTGCTACGAATTGTTCGGCCGTCTCGCCGTCCTTCTGCCGCTCGCCATAGAACTGTGAGGTGCAGTCGACTAATGCCTGTTCAGTGTCGAATCGGCGGGTTAGTGCGCCGGCGAACTCTGTCCACGGCATGCCAAACGGTCCCCATATGTCCCACCATTCGTGGGCCGTGCCTCGCAGTTGCCCGCTGGCCTGTCCCGACCACTCGTCTACTGGTATACCTGCTCGGGTCAATCGTACTTCACAGTTTTCTACGAAAGTTCGTGGGTACTCATGGGTGAGGCCACCGAATTCAGGTAGTGTGAACTTGCCCTGATAACCTTGGGGGCGGTTGTACGTAACGAGGTTTGGGTCGACGGGTGGCGGTTGCTGTTGCGCATGGTGTTCCTCTTTCGCGGCGTGTGTGCATGTCGTGCAGGTGGTCGGGCGAGTGCTCACCACGGTGGTGTTAGTTACTGTTTCCGTCTTTACGGTTGGTGCTTGGTTCTTCCCCGGGAACTGTCCGTCCCACGGCTGTACCCATGAGTGGTCGTGTGGGTCCTGACTGTGGGGGGTGCATTGGCAGGTCATGTACCATGGTCTCGACCCCGTCAGTAGGTCTGTCCCCCTGGGCAGTAAGCACTGGGGGCATACAACGTCGGAGTTCCGGGTTTACATGTTGCTCTAGTTATGTTGCGTGTTTAGAGGTGTTGGTCTGTGCTTCTCGCTCGCGGCTCTGTGTGCGCGGTGCAGGCTTGCGCGCGGGGTTGCGCTCGCCGGCTGGGCAGGTGCCCAGACAGCCGCACAAAACGGAGGCCCAGAATGGCCGCGGCGGAGGTGGTGCGCAGATCGTTCTGCGCAGCGACGGCCGAGAGCGCCCGGACAGCCGCACGAAGCGGAGGTCGAAAACTGTCCGCGTTGGGGAGGGGGTACGGATGAGCGTGCGAGGCAACGGGCGAGGGCGCCCGGACACTCGCACAAAGCGGAGGCCGATGATGGCCGCTGCGGAGAGGGGGGTCGGGCTGTGACGTAGGCTTCTGCGTCGCGGCTGGCGCTGGAATGCCGAGTGGGGTGGGGGGTGGTTGAAGCCCCTTTGTCCGCTTGCTTCATCGCGCCGGCCTGTCTTGACCCTAATTACTTTTGCCTTGTAATGTTACTTGAAACTTTGTTACTGAATATTTAGTTGAAAAATGGTAAGTTAAATACTAATTCGTGAGCATTTATCTCTTGCTAATAATCTGGAATTTAGGCTGGGACTTATAGAAAATTATCAAGTGTCCTTTTCCATTAAAAGTCTTCAGTTCTAATTGTTGCACATTTAAATGTTTGTATTAATTCACAGAGAGTTCCTAAGTACGATAAATACGAAACTGCATATATATATGTATGTATGTGGCTAGCGTTATCAGTCGGAGTTCAAAAAAGAATCTACACTGCTACCTCTGAGTTTACGGTGTCTTTTATTACAATTGAGGTTATCCTGGTATGAAATTTATTTTACTATTGAAATATTTTTAATTTCATACAGAACTAATTATTATCATAACCCGATTTGGACCTATTCGATGTACTGTCCGTAATTCATTGTCCATCAGAATAACCAATAATTTATATATATTATTCGTAGATTTGGTAAGAATCCAATGAATATAAAATACATGTAAGCATTACTTACTCAGACATATTTTTTAAAATCATTTTCTTCCAATGAACAAACATATTTCATATACATCAAACTTCACATATATTACATTCATTGTTTCCTTTTCACCAAAGACAAAATATCATAGCGTTCGACTATAGTAGATAGTATGTTAGTATTGAAAAAAATAAACATAGATAAATATCAAAAGTACTTACTAAAATAATGTCACAAATTAAAATATCATATCTGTACGGAAAAGTGTCAGTACAGAATAGCCGCTTCAGGCGATTTGGATGTGGGATGCATGTCCAGCGGCTTGTTAACACAATCAAATCGTCTTACACAAAACCTTCTTTTACCATTCACACGGCCGGAGAAGTGTTAAAAGTAAATCGTTGCTCGGTCAAAAAAAAAACATGGCACAACACGACGTGGATGGGATACATGAGTTGAGTATGACGACGAAAATTTTATACCACGTTGCACACGTTCTGCATGTATTCACCGACCAGGACGGAGTGCAGCAGTTGGGGTACCACTGGGTAAGATGTCACCTCGGCATCCCGACACACCTGTCGCTCACCATCCGGGCGTTTCCATACGGCATCATCGCATGGCTACGTGACATCACGGTCCCTCGGCACCTGCCGCGGCATGACGTCAATACAGGCCATCGACGCCGCTGGTCGGGAGCGCGCGAGGTTATCTTGACGACTGAGGCAGTAGGCATGCTTGTGGCCACCCTGCACCTCTTGTCGGCCAGCTCCACATCACTCGCCATAGGTGGGTCGCACCTTATCGTTCGTCACTGCTTATATTCTCCTGATCTCACTCATGTTTATACAGCCCTTACTACACGATTGTGTGTAGCGTTACTGGTCCATATCTTCTTTTCTTAACGTTTGCTCACGAATTAGTATCAGCTTCAGATCAATATTAGATTATACGAAAATTGTTTAATCAACAAAATTTTTTTTTACTAATTGTCATTAAAACTAGTTCTCATTAGTTTATTATAGATACTTAATTAAATTAACAATAGTAATAACGGTTAATAGGCTAAAATTGTTTACATAACGGTTTACAGTCAGTATACAAGTTACAATAGGCTTTGCTGCATTGGCCATATGACAAAAGAGATTTTTTTTTTTTTTAAAGCTTGTCCTGTACATTCCAACCCATAGGCATACTCGTCAGTTTTTGCAATCTTCATAACAGGTAGTGTTAGCATATGTTCTTCCAGCTTTTCCAAATCATAAACAATAACGTAGTACCATGTAAAATACAGCTTGATGTGTATGATAGTGATGTTGTTGCCACACAGTAGAGTCGTTGATCTGCAGTATACCATGTACAATCACACATTCGGTGTGACCAAACAACATGTACAGTGTTACACATATACATTGGTATAGACACTTACTGAACTCTGTCAGTATACACTGTTGCAATATTCCCTTCAGTGCGGGCTAGGCTTCTACCTTTCGCCTCGACACAGGGAAATGATAGGTATTACAATTCTATCATAAATTGGTACAGGTATCTGCCTTCACACACTTCCCATGCGTGTGATGGCAATTCATCATCACATAAGTACACACTTGGCATATTACCACATAATTTCAATACACACATATTTATAATCAACAAATAAATATTCAGCTGTCAGTATTTCTGCTTCACCCCATATCATTTTGACTACTTTACTGTTGACTGAGGCCAAATTCAGTGCCTGATCTCAGGTTGTTTGTATGGACGTAGCTGGGTAATATTATGCCGTCCTATTGACTGACCAGTGGTAGGATCAGCTAAAGCATAGCAGTTCTCATGTACTTTCCCTGTGACTTGGTAGGGACCTTCGAATAGCAAAAACAACTTCTTAGTCACGCCAATCCACTTGCGGCTGACAGGCATGGTCTTTCGTAACACAAGTTCACCAATTTCAAATCCTTGTTTTCTCGAAACAGGCTTGCGCTTGGCTCTCGCTGCTGCTTCAGAGGTAAGTTTCCTGTTAATGAAGCTTTTTACCTCTTCCCCTGTAGGTAGTTCTTGTAGATCTGTGTCGTTGTCACATCTGGGTATGTAATCAGGTCGTATCGCCACCGACCTATCCAAGCTTAAGGCTTCCGCAGGAGTTACTCCGGTTGTACAATGTACAGTGTGGTTTAATATGCACTCGATGTAGGGTAATTTGTCACGCCATGATTTCTGGGCATTGTGACAAAATGATCTCAACAGACAACCTAGCGATCTCATTTGTCTTTCGACCGGATTGGATTGAGGATGTCTCACTGATATCATAGTGGGTATACATCCCAATTTTCTTACACCCTCCTGCCAGACTATTCTAGTAAATTGTGTACCATGGTCGGATAAGATTGTAGTAGGTTTTCCAATGTTGTCGATAAATAACTTCAGTTTAGCCAACACAACTTTGGCTGTCGGATTTACTATAGCAAATAATTTAGTATATTTGGTATATATGTCTTGTATCACAAAAATATACTGTACCCCTCCTTTCGATTTGGGCAATGGACCAAACAAATCTAACGCTACCAATTCCATTGGAGCACTTGGTATGATGGCTTGCAAAGTACCATGGAGTTTTTCCCCAGAGGGTTTCGCCTTCTGACACTCATCACAGGTGCTGGTGACTTGCAACACCTGGCGTTTTAGGTTAGGCCAGTACAACTGTCTCTTTAGGGCTTCGCTCAGCTTTTTGCTGCCCACATGGCCAAGTGCAGTATGCACTTCCCATGATATTTCCTTCCGCAGACTAGCGGGTATAACCGGCTTCCAGTTGCTTTCGTACAAAGTTCTTTTTTTTGGATGGGCAAACAACACTCCTTCTACTGATACACAGAAGTGTCTGTGTATTGGATGTGTAGGTGGTTTGCTATTAAACTGTTGTTTTATCTTGCTACAGTATTCATCTTCCTTTTGTTTAGTTGGCAACTCTATTAATAGCTGCTTTAGCTTGATGTTTTCCTGTATAATGGCTGATGAATTCAATGCTATTAGAAATTCTCTAGGTTTGTTCGCCGACCCAGTTTCCGAATTATCACTTTCTTGGAGTCTGCTTAAGTAGTCTGCAGCTGTGTTTGCAGATCCTTTAATATGTTCGATCTGAATATCATACTCTTGTAGTAGGAGAAACCAACGAGTGATGCGGCTTCCAAACAGCTTGCCTGACCTCAGACACGTTAGGGCTTGATGGTCGGTTAGCAATTTAATTGTTTCTCCCAACAGCAGGTCCCGGAACTTCTGTAGTGACCATACTATAGCAAGTGCTTCACGCTCAGTTACAGTATAATTTTTCTCTGCTGCATTCAGTGTTCTGCTCGCCATGGCTACCGTTTTATCTTCACCACTGGCGTCACACTGGGCGAGTTTACACCCTAATGCAGTATCTGAAGCATCTGTGTATAGGAGGAAAGGTTTACCTTGCACTGGGTGTAAAAGGACATGTTCCTGTAGGAATAAAGTTTTCAAGTTTTCGAAGGCGGCTTGCTGCTCTGCCTCCCAACTCCAAGTTCTGTTTTTCTTCAAGAGATCAAACAAAGGCACTGCCATATGTGACACCTTGTTAGAGTAATTTCTGTAAAATCCCACTATACCTAGAAATGCTCTCAACTGTTTCACATTTCTAGGCACAGGGAACTCTTGAATGATTTGCAGTTTTTCAGGAGATGTTTTTATCCCTTCTGGGGTCAGTATATGTCCTAGGAAAGGAAGTTCCTCCCTGCAAAATACTGATTTCTTCAGTTTTACCGTCATACCAGCATCCTGCAATTTCTGTAAAACAGTGTGGATGTGCTGCAGATGCTGCTCATATGTTGATGATGCGATCAATATATCATCAACATATGCCCTGGCAAATTCCTGGCATTCATGTCCTAGTGTAGTGCTAAGACAACGAGTAAAGTCTGCTACCGCATTACACAGTCCAAATGGTAGTACTAAGAAGATATACTGTTGTCCTCTGAACAGAAATGCTGTATACTGTTGGGACTCAGGTGCAAGGGGTATTTGCCAGTATCCTGACGAGAGATCTAGGGTTGTCAGGAAATGCACACCTTGATATAATCTCAATATATCAGACGTCTGCACAGGTGATTCTCGGTCTTTTATAGTTATGTCATTCAGTGATCTAGCGTCCAAACATAAGCGTACAGATCCATCCTTCTTGCTGACGCATACCATCGGATTTACATATGGGCTGGCTTCTCTCTTGATTATCTTCCAATCCAACATCAGTTGTAGGTAAGCTGTAGCTTCCTGCAGGAACTTGTGAGGGATTGGGTATGATTTTCGGTGGAAAACCCGGTCCTCGTATACCTTAATCTTGGCTTGGTAGAACCTGTTTAAGCCTGGTTTGTCCGAAAAAACATTTTGAAATTTAGCCAATATGTAGAATAACTGATTGACTTGCCGTGGCATTACCAGTTTCACCTCCCTTAAGGCATTATGCAAGTCTTCAAGTGATGCCACAAGCTCAGTACTAAGTGGTTCTGTGTATACCTGCTTATGCATTAGCTGGTTGCATAGTACACCTATCTGGCTGTTTCTAACATGCCAATTAGGGTTCAAAGTTACTGGAGTGTTACAATCACTGGCCGATATCGTACACAGTTGGAAATTTATGATTATGCCAAATTTATACAGGAAATCAGCTCCTATAATAAGTGGTTTGGCCAATCCTTTCACCATTAGTGCCATCAAGTTCTTGGGTGACCCTAGTCCATATATTCTAAGCAATATTTGCCGGTTGACTATAGGGCTTGCTCGAGAAGTCACCCCCAATATCTTCATTGCAGGAACAGGTATCTTGGGCAACTTCTGACCTTGTTGCTCCAGTGTGGTTACCAATTCTTCACTGATGCAAGATACCTCTGCTCCGCTGTCGATGAGTGCATTTACATCCTTACTACACACTTGAACATTTATCCCTGGGCACATCCTGGCAAGTTGTGGTAGCAAGTCATCATCGGATTCATGATATAGGAATTCTCTTTCACTCTCTCTTAACAACACTGTACATATTAGTTTCTCATGTGTCACAAAGCTGTATACCGGGCTGCTGTTAGACTGTCTGTGCACCCCTGAGCCTGGATAAGGGACCTCGATCCGGGGCGATACCATCGGGACCCTTTTTAGTTTAACATACTGGGATCCGCACGTCCATCCGATGTGGATGGATAGACATCTTTCCTCGGTGTCCAGGTGCTTTCCTGTGCTGCGCTGTTTACTGCAGTCTTGAATTCTGCAGCGACAGGATTCATGTTGCATTGGGTTGGAAATTCGGATATGTAGTTGGATGGAGGACGTTGCGTGAAAGAAGGCGGGTAAGTGGTGAATTGTAATGTGTTCATCGGTTTACCACCGACGGATTGGTTAAATCCTGTTGCATGTGTGCGTGATGGGGATTTGTTCCATGACAGAGTGTCCTCACGACTGTGACCACGTGAATGGCGGTCGTCAGTCCTCCTCTGCTTACATGATGACTCTCTCTCGTCATCCGATTGATACTGCCTCCTGTCATAGTATTCCCTGGGTGACTGTAGATTGGGTGCCCACGACTCACGCCTATTCGGTTTACCCTTTTGGACATCAGACTGGTATGCATTCTCGTCGTCACTGTTGCATTTCCTCCCTCTCGACCACCAAGTCCTCTTCTTGTGGGATCCGCCTTTCTTGTACTTGCCAGGCGGAGTCTGAGAGTCCTGGGATTCTTGGTCGATTCTCCACCAACTCATAGTATTAACCGCTGGCTGGCGATCCTCCCGTCGCGGTCCACGATCTTTGTTTTTCCAATAAGTATTCATTGGCGTTGGCTTGTTGTATGCCGGTGGGCGGCTGGTTTCTTCTCGGACATTCTGAAACTTGTTGAGCCTCTCCAACTTATCGTAGTTGATGAGCACATCCCTAAACTCAGTAAGGTTCTGGAAATGCCTTCCAGTCAGCTGTTGTTGGTACTTCACAGGCATTTGTCCCAGAATGGCTGTGACAAATTCTTCGTGAGTCATTGGAGAATCCAAATATCTGGTCTTGTCGAAGACATTGGCTATGTGTGTCTCCAATGACACGCCCTTCTTGTGGTCGTATTTATCAGTGTGAGCCTGTGCTCTAATGCTACTCTGCACCTTGACATTCCAGAATTGTGTTTTAAATGCTTCTCTGAACTGTCCAAAGGTCTGTATTTGGGGCGATGTCATTTCCCACCAGTAGTACACTTGATTTTTTAAAGCATTGTTCAAGCATTTGAGTTTCTCATTCTCTTGTAAGTCGAATGTCTTGGCGTAATCTTCGAACCTTTTCAGGAAACGCATGGGGTTTTCGGTCACCCTGCCTGCAAATGTAGGCATGGCTTCTGCCCAGTGTTTCGCGGGGTGATGGTACATAGTGACAGGATTTACCTGCGTAATCGTAGTATGCTGGACTGCCGTTGTGTCTTTATCTGACTTTTCCACTGTTGTATCTAACTGTGTATGTGCAGGCACGGTTTCTCGTGTAGCCCCCTGCATGTGCGTGAACTGGGGTGTGTTACCTGTGTTTGATGAGACTGTAGCTGATGAGTACTCTTGCACCTGCCTATCAGTAGGTATCAGTGGATCAGCCATGGGCGGTTGCACAAAACTGGATGGCGTAGTAACAAGTGCTGGTGTTGATGCCAGCTCATCAATCTTGGATCGTAGAACTGCAGTCACCACTTCCACTTGTTCCAGTCGGGTATTCAGCACATCGGTTGCTAACTGCATCTCCTCTCGTTCTCGTGTAGCAGTAGCTAGAAGACTTGATGCTCATTGTTCTGTCTGTTCCACTTGCTCATTGTGCTGGGCCAAATGATTTTCTAACCGTGATTCAAGCGCGTTCAAGCTTGACTGCATATCAGTTCTTAGCTGCGTAATTTTCATTCCTGTGTCTACCTTGTCTTGTTCCAGTCTGCGGTGTAGCTCTATTTGCAATAGCTCGAATTTTGCAGTTATTTCTGAGCTAACCTGTTCGAAACAAGCTTGAGCTTACTCCACTCTGCCTACCACTTCCGCCTGAGATTGTCTGATTTCAGCTTGATTCTGGTCCAATTTCTTAACCACATCTGTGTGTAGGTTGGATAGCATGGCCATGATCTGGGACATACCACCAGCCTCCAGAACATTAGCAATTACAGGTATCGTAGTCTCTGCGGCTACTGCAGACCTTGCATCTACAGGTTCTATTGCTATTTCATGGATTTGCTGACACGCTGATGTAGATAAAACAGCGGTTTCTACCTGCCGCTCCAATCCCGTCTGTAGGTTTTCCAGTTCACATTCCGCTCTATTTACTACTGATCTGACAGTGGACAGTTCGTCGTTCGGAACAGAAGTGGTATTACTGTCAGAGTTTTCCACAAGATTGTCCTCACTGATGAATTCTGTGCGACTCCTCAATGCATATGAAGATTGTCCCGATCGAGACATGACTAATACGGATAAACAAATCTTTAAATGATCAATATAATATCCCCTTAGATTTTATAATACAATTACTTATATTTATATACACCGCTATAACGACGGCCACCACGTTTGGCGCCAGAAAAATTTTTCTTCTCTGTTCTGTAATGTTACTTGAAACTTTGTTACTGAATATTTAGTTGAAAAATGGTAAGTTAAATACTTATTCGTGAGCATTTATCTCTTGCTAATAATCTGGAATTTAGGCTGGGGCTTATAGAAAATTATCAAGTGTCCTTTTCCATTAAAAGTCTTCAGTTCTAATTGTTGCACATTTAAATGTTTGTATTAATTCACAGAGAGTTCCTAAGTACGATAAATACAAAACTGCATATATATATGTATGTATGTGGCTAGCGTTATCAGTCGGAGTTCAAAAAAGAATCTACACTGCTACCTCTGAGTTTACGGTGTCTTTTATTACAATTGAGGTTATCCTGGTATGAAATTTATTTTACTATTGAAATATTTTTAATTTCATACGGAACTAATTATTATCATAACCCGATTTGGACCTATTCGATGTACTGTCCGTAATTCATTGTCCATCAGAATAACCAATAATTTATATATATTATTCGTAGATTTGGTAAGAATCCAATGAATATAAAATACATGTAAGCATTACTTACTCAGACATATTTTTTAAAATCATTTTCTTCCAATGCACAAACATATTTCATATACATCAAACTTCACATATATTACATTCATTGTTTCCTTTTCACCAAAGACAAAATATCATAGTGTTCGACTATAGTAGATAGTATGTTATTATTGAAAAAAATAAACATAGATAAATATCAACAGTAATTACTAAAATAATGTCACAAATTAAAATATCATATCTGTACGGAAAAGTGTCAGTACAGCCTGTGCAAAATGGCCGTCCCGTGTCCGTGCTGTGGCTTGGCGTGGCCGGAAAAAAAAATTTATGATTTAATAATGGCTCAAATTTGCCGTTTTTTCGTGAAAGTTCTTGTGATTTTTCGTGGGGAAAATCTTGATTGTTCTATCTTCGCCCCATGCAGCGGGCGCCAAATGCCGTCGTCCGGGGTCTCGGGCTCGAGTACCGGTGCGGTTCCTAGCGGGAGTGGCTGTTGCAAATGTAATGAGTCCGGGTGGGCGCCAGACTAGTTCTGGTGCTAGTCGGTAGTTTGGTCGTGGGGTCGATCGCCCTGCGTGGCCCACTAGGACCATCGGCGGTGTTGCGTGGGTTTGAGGACTTCCCTACTCGGCGGGGGTTGGGAATAGCAGGTTGAAAGAAGCGTACGCTGAAGTGAGGTAATAAAGGACGTGCGTCATTTATTCAGTCGACAGTGGCTCCGGTGTAACGTTGCTGGTTACACGCCACGTCGTACAAGAGGTGACGTTACAAGATACAAATTACACAATTACACGCAACTGAGTCTGAGAGTTACTGAATTACCGTAGCACAAGTTTACAAAAGGAATGTTACACGAGGTTGCGTTATACAAGTTTACGAATGTTACGTGGCGAGGTGCGTCGAACAAGTTTACAAAAGAATTGTTACACGAGGTTGCGTTGCACAAGTTTACAAAAGAATTGTTACACGAGGTTGCGTTGCACAAGTTTACAAAGAAATGTTACAAAGTCACTAATTATTCCGTATTATCGTGTCCCTAGGCGTTTCTGAGCCTGGTTACTCAACGAGGGTGTGATGGTGATTGGAGGCGGCCAATCCCGTAAATCTGCGTATTGAGGCGGTGCTCGCGTCCACGGCAGTGGAGCGCGGACCGCAGCTTAATTCGCTCAAGAGTTCCCTTGCGGGGAGTGTCAGCGCCGGAGCGACTGAGATTAACAAAAGTTCTGTCCTCGGGAGTCGACCCATACCGGATAATGCACCTACCCCGCGGACCAAGTTTGGTGCAGGGGGGGGTGTGATAGTTATGCGGCCGGATTAGGTCCTGGACCGAAAAGCTGGACCGGGTACACACGGAGAGATTATTAAAAGGGTTTGAAGAATGACTATATTTACCAGAAGTGAACACGGTGTGGACAAAGGATGATGTCTCTCCGTGGGACGTGCGTCCGCCCCGGTCCACGAGTCGCACTGTACTGGCGTCATGTCATGGCGTCCGGCCGAGGCTCGGTGGCCCCCGCGCCAGGGTTGACCTCATTACGTTAATTTCCGATCTGATAATTAATAAGAGAATTTAATGATGCTAAATTCTTATATTAATTATAAAGACTGAATTAAGGTCATTTGCCCCTTCTATGAATTGAAAGTTATTATATTTAAGAATTATTATGTTTGAATGTTTTACGTCACACCAGCGACTGTTCGTCTCTTGTCAGATTGCTCTGGTGGGGTTAATGACGCAACACAAGGTTTGAATAATTATGTCATAAGGTCTGGTTGATTGATTCAGGCAGAAGGCCGCCAGGGGAACACTCACACGCGTATTGCTGTAGTTACACACGTGAGTGCCCGGGCACTCCTACGCCGCACTTCCGTCAACCGACTTTAAATTACTACGTAACATAGTTTAATAATTAGTGTTTGTTTTTATACGTGGTTGATTGGAGTGACTGTCTGTTTATTTGGGGGAGGCCGGGTTCTACCTTAGTTGTTGGTGGCTCGCCTGACTCGGGTGGGCCATGGCTAGGGGCGCGTTCCATTAGCGGGGTGAATACTGGCGGTTGCAGGTCGGGCTTTAGGGTGGCCTTCGGTCGGACGACGTCAAGGTGAGCCAGGGAGGAGTAGAAGATGATGTCAGCATTGAGATTTTCTACATGGAGCAGGTTGTACGCGAAGCATGCAAGGACATTCTTCTTAAAACTGATACGAGGAAGAAATATGTTGTGAACTTTTCAGAAGTGATAGGTTTACTTCCAGAACCTGAGTTAAAACAGCTTGGAGATAGGAATTTTTTACAAATTTGAAAAGATAATTCCTGCGATTATGTAGAATCGGCTTTTTTGAACTTAAAAAAATATTTACGATACTGAAATGACTGATAATATTAGAATTTTTGCTGTTGTGTTCATTAAGGAGTAACTTTTAAACCAAATTGTTATGTTCAGTAAGGTGATATTGTAAATTATATTTTGTCCCAGGTCATGTCCCGTCCGTAACAGGTCACTTACTAAGTAACAAACTGTTGTGTCCTATATTTTTCCTCGGCCTCTCTCTGCAACAAACATGGCCGCTTCGCCAAGAAAGCCATATCCCAACAGGCTTCTCTACACCAGCCGTGGGATATAGGCTACGAGTGGTGCCGTTTACATATCATAGATGGCAGCACACATCTTTTGAACGGTTATAGCAGTGCATATGGATTTATTAATGACTGTATAATATAAAATGTGTGTCAGTGCTATATATGTTATAAGTAAATAATATCCTAGTGTGTGAATTACTGGGGAGGGCACAGGATGGCCTGTTTTTCTGTATTGGGGAAAGATTGTCGCTTTGTCAGTGACCAATGTCTGAAGGAGCTGTATTTAAGCTAGGTTGAAATGTGCCTAGCCAGAGATCCTTACTCCAGAGAAATCTGGGGAAATACAGCAGTAATATTGGATTGGTGTTTTGTTTTACTTACTGCTTTCCCTTCTCCCTCCCTCCCTCTCTCTCCACGCTCTCCTCTTCCTCCGGAGCGGCCTTCGGGATTACGCTGTGGAATCCTTTACTGGAGCGGCCTTCGGGATTACGCTCTAGACTCCCTTCCCCCCTTGGAGCAGCCCTTCGGGGATTGCGCTCTATGCTCCTATTCCCCCCATTCTCCCCTATCCAAGCTCATGCCAAGCAAGAGGGCAGGTTAGACCAATATCTGTACGTCAAGGAGCAGCTGCCAACCTACCAGTGGGGCCTGTCGCCCCACCTCATGCCACTCCATCACCCGACGCTGCTGCCGGGACACGTCAATTTGGCGCCCAACGTGGGGCCTGTGTCAGTCTAGATAGGCTGAGGACCACCTACCACCGCTAGAGCTTCTCATCACAGCCAGAGCAATACCCACTTCCAGGAGTGCAGAAAACACCTGGTGGCGCCCAACCCAACTGAAGGATGTCTTCTGGATCCTGTGCCGCACCCCGCTGCAGTGTACCGGATGGACCCAGCATTCCCTGTGTATGCTGCAATGCCCAGTTTCACCTACAATGCCTTGGTATCGTGGAACAAGTCATTGAACAGGCGTATATCCACATATGCCAGCCCTGCAGACAACTTCTGGTAGAGAAGAAGCCAACAGTTCCAGCTCCCCGGCGCTGCTTTGCACCGAACTGCCCTGGGACAGCCCTAGTCCTCGTCACCTGCCAGGCCTGTCAGCGCGACTACCATCTCGCCTGTCTAGGCTGGGAAGATACACCACTGGACCTTGCTGGGATGTCGTTTACCTGCGCCCAGTGTAGAGTGAATCCCACTTTACCTTCAAGTACAAGATCTGCAAGTGTACCTCGGCCCTTTAGAGGTCAGGATCATGAGGACCCTGTGCAAGCTGTACACCAATGGGAGCAAGCCCTACGGGCACATGCAATCCACCCCACCGAATGGGTGGACCAGATAGGTCCATTACTACTTGGGGAAGCCTCTAGATGGTATAATAACCATGAAGGGCTGTATGACACCTGGGAAGAGTTCACAGGGGGCTTCCTGAACCATTTTGGAAACCAATCAAGATTGGCAAATCTTACTGCCCAATTATATGGTACCAAACAAAAGGAAGGAGAGGATGTCGAAAGTTTCTTACTACAGAAAAGAAAACTTTATAAGAGGCTACACCCAGGGAGAGACCCAAATGAATTTCTTCCTACCTTGTTGGAGCTGGTGCGGCCCAACCTTCGGGCATTTCTGCGGCATCCACCTCCCGAGAATTTATCCGAACTTATGGTTCGAGCCCCTACCATGCAGCGAGACTGTCTCGAAACTAGGGGCACTGTAACAAGCAAACCGTGGTCACCACCAACCCCGGTACAGGAATATGCTACCCCCAACAAAAGATTGCCTAAGTGTTGGCACTGTCCTGAACAGCACTTTCATCAAGACTGCCCAGTGCTCCGCTGCCAACAGTCTGAAAGGAACAGCCTCAACACAGTAGACCCCTGGAGGGAAAGAGTGGTACCAACGAACCCTACCCCTACACCGAAGGTAGAAAACCTCAACTCCCAAGCTCGGCTCGAAAGTAGACCGACCCCGAGCCTTATGTGCGTACAGCACCACCCACAACAAGAACTGCCAAGAGTCAAGGTGCAACTGGACTCACAGCTCATTCAGGCTCTTATCGACTCAGCCGCCACCACTAATTTTGTGCACGAGAGTATTGTGCAGAGAACAGGGACCCCTATTAAGTCCCAACCCCAAATGGCCCAGCTTGCCACCCAGGGAGCCACCATGACCTTACTGGGCAATGCTGTGGTACAATGCTGCATAGCCGATGTGGAGATGGAGATCTTATGTCTGGTCGCTAAGGACCTTCGAGAAGAACTCGTGCTGGGCCAAGATTGGCTCACCCAGCAGCAGGCGACATTGGACTTCGAAGATAAAACTATACACTTCGGACGAACGTCCCGCCGAACTCTTAACTGGGGCACCAAAGGAATGGTTGACCGGAACACCCCTAATCAAAGTGGTGTTAACCCTAATCCTGGAATCTGCACAGAACAAGGAGACTACCCTATGGTTGGGTTGATGCAAGGGGACAAGCGACCCCAAGAAACTCCTTCCCCACGCTCTGCCACAACCAAGCTGAGCCAAAATAACTCAGGCAGTGGTTTTCAATGGCGTCAGAAAGGAGGAACCCCAAAGGGGAAATCAACCATGCAGTCGTGGAGACAGCCATTGAGCGACGCCTCCATAAAAGCAAGGTGCAACTGGAATAGAGAGTCCTTTCAAGACCGAGGACTATGGATTCCCCAGAACAGGATTCACCTGCGGCCATGGAGACAGAAAACAGATCTGTCAACAATACCCCGCAACCCCAGGAACCTGCTAGTCCCTCCTCACCGGGACAAGATTGTGCCTCCAGAATCCTCAGACCACGGGACCGGCGGGTCAGACCGGCCCGCTACCGACTAACCTCCCCAGAGTGCAGTGGCCAGTATAGCGAGGTCCAACCTGGGACTGGAGCCCAGGTTACTGACCTCTGGCAGGTGCAACGATCCAGGCCGAGGCCACAGAGGGAGGGGGTGAATTGTTGTGTCCTATATTTGTCCTCGGCCTCTCTCTGCAACCAACATGGCCGCTTCGCCAAGAAAGCCGTATCCCAACAGGCTTCTCTACACCAGCCGTGAGATATAGGCTACGAGTGGTGCCGTTTACATATCATAGATGGCAGCACGCATCTTTTGAACGGTTATAGCAGTGCATATGGATTTATTAATGACTGTATAATATAAAATGTGTGTCAGTGCTATATATGTTATAAGTAAATAATATCCTAGTGTGTGAATTACTGGGGAGGGCACAGGATGGCCTGTTTTTCTGTATTGGGGAAAGATTGTCGCTTTGTCAGTGCCCAATGTCTGAAGGAGCTGTATTTAAGCTAGGTTGAAATGTGCCTAGCCAGAGATCCTTACTCCAGAGAAATCTGGGGAAATACAGCAGTAATATTAGTTTGGTGTTTTGTTTTACTTACTGCTTTCCCTTCTCCCTCCATCTCTCTCCTCGCTCTCCTCATCCTCCTGAGCGGCTTTCGGGATTACGCTCTGGAATCCTTTACTGGAACGGCCTTCGGGATTACGCTCTGGAATCCTTTACTGGAGCAGCCTTCGGGATTACGCTCTAGCATCCTTCCCCCCCCTGGAGCGGCCTTCGGGATTACGCTCTAGACTCCCTTCCCCCCTTGGAGCGGCCCTTCGGGGATTTCGCTCTATGCTCCTATTCCCCCCTTTTCCCCTATCCACGCTCATGCCAAGCAAGAGGGCAGGTTAGACCAATATCTGTACGTCAAGGAGCAGCTGCCAACCTACCAGTGGGGCCTGTCGCCCCACCTCATGCCACTCCATCACCCGACACTGCTGCCGGGACACGTCAAAACATTTTAACTGTTGCTTAAAACTTAATTTTTTATGTCATTATATAGTATACTTTTAACTTCTCGTTATCTAGATACTAAATAGTAAATTAATTGGATAAAAACCACTTAATGATTTTCAGAAAATATTAAGTATTCCGCTTTGATTGAGAGGCCAAAAACAACTTTAAAATGAACAATTAATAGTATCATATTTGCTGATATTATTAAATGTAATTATGTTCTGTTCATTAAGAAAATTATTTAAGCCAAAGTACAAAATTAAGTGTGTTATTGTCATTCAGACTTTTGTCCCATCCGTAACGTGTCAGTTTCTTAAAATAATTTTATTGATGGTTATTAAAACTAATTTCTGATTTCAGGAGGTTATGCATGTTTGAACTAACTACTACTATACCATGTATTGTAACAACTGGATGTAAATCACTTCATAATTCACAGAAAATATTCAGTGAAAAACTCACCTTTGCAGTCCTGTCCAAACTGTGTCCCGTCCGTAACAATACCAAAAAGATGTATACTTCAAGGATCAAAATTAATAATTATCTCGTACATCAACAATTGGAAGTTGTATAATACATACTAAGGGTTACTAACTGCAGATATTGATAAAATAGTTAAATAATATACTTGAGACAGTGTGCAACATTATTTTTAAGGTCTATCTGTCCCGTCCGTAACAATGGAATGACCCTAAAGTATTTGGAATTTCTTATCTCTGCCGCTTTCAATGAAAATAGGAAGTTGAAGAGCATATAATAAAGGTATTTTCGGATTTTTAAAATTTTTTTCGCAAATACTGCTGAACTACATATGATGAAATTTAAAAATTCTATATCTCTAAAGTATTTGGAATTTCTTACCTCCGCCGCTTTTAATGAAAAGAGGATGTTGAAGAGCATACAATAAAAGTATTTTCGGATTTTTAACATTTTTTTTCGCAAATACCGCCCAACTACATATTTAAAAAAAAATAAACCACAAGAACCAAATATAATACAACAAAGATGTTATGCAAATGTTTGAACATAGCAAATATGTTACTTTGTCTATTCTGATGAGTACTCAGTCACGTGTTACAGAGTCGTGTATAACATATGCAAAAGCTATTGGGTTTGATAATGTTTTCGTAACATGTTACATGAACGGGTGTTTTCGTTACCTAGCTTGCTACGACAAGTGACGTGATGGTGGCCAAAATTCCTGTCTTATACCAAAGTTTCGAAAAGTGGATACTATTTTTCTATGAAGCAGAGTGTATAATATAGTCGTCTTACTTGTGCCAATAAGTTGAGTGTTGCTGATGAGTACCCAGCAATTGATAGATAATTTGACCACTTGAGCTGGAGGGTGGAGTCATAGCATTTTGTGATTGGAATTTATTGTTTGTGATGAATTGTTTTATGAAGCTTAAAACAAAAATTAATATCTGATTCTTCCTGTAGTCATAAAATTAATTCTTGTAAACAGTATATAAGTTAAATAATCAATGTTCATTCTAAAATAACTATTGCTGTTGCTTTGCACTGATTTTACCTTCTATTGCTGTAACTTTCTGGCACAAAGTTCACAAGGATACACAAATTAATTGAGAGTAAGACTCAGCTTTCAGTATACTACAAATAAAATGTATTGTGGTAGCATTTGTCATTGTGCTGTTTCATATTAAGTTTAGAGTGGCATCTAAATCATATTGTACTGTTTTCCATACATAGGAAACCACACTTGCTACCGTTGGAGGGAGAAAAGCTGATCATTTTGTGTGCCATATACTAGAGAGACTATTCACAAATAGATTGGCATTGAAATACAATTGGACAGGAAAAAACCAGAAGATAGCATTAAAAAATCTGCAGCTGATGAAGAGTATACCTGGTGAGTCAAAACATAGAATACTATTTTATTTTACTATGTTTAGTCCTACAGAATTGTTAGTTTATACAGTAACTTAGGTATGTTTGGCATTTTAAGTAATGATTTTACTATAGAACTGTCTTAGAGTGGTTACATTTTGTTTGTTAAAAAAAAATAATATTACCATTACATACATTTAAATTCAACTGCGTGTGCTTCTGCTAGTATTGCTTCAAAGTTTTATTACAAAATAACTAGACCAAATTAACAGATGTAACTATTATCATGAAATGTGTGTGTTAATGAATTATTTTTGTAACATTCATTTTTGGTGAAAACAAGTATGAGTAAGAGTCATAAATACAAAACACACACACATATATATGTGTGCATTATAAGTATAGAACATAAATAACTACATATTCTAACTTTTAATTACCAAAACAGAAAATCGAGACAAAGTATAGCAGATGAACTACAAAAAGTAAGTAATGTAGAGTTGTATATTATGACTAAAAATTTATTTATTAATTTTTCTATTGAATGAAATTTAATGGGAAAATATTTTAATTCAGAAATTGGGATCGTTAACATGTGAATGAGAGTATTAGCATTGATTTTATCATGTAAGTTTTCAAAGCCGATGAGGGCGAACAAGGTGAGTGGAGCAGCACCAGAATGTAAGGGTGAGGGAAAGGGGTAAATCCAGAGAAAACCCACATGCCAACGGCTGCATCATCCAGGATTATTCCCACAATGCAAAAGTTCTGGTTAACCCTGCCAGCAATTGTACCCGGATTGTTTTGGTGGGAGGCTCGTATCCTTGTTGCTACACCAATTGTGGCCCCTGTTACCATTCAATATGGTGGGTGCTGTTGATACTGTACTGTAACATAAATATAATGCATGTTCCGTGTTTCCAGTAAATATTTTTTAAAATTTATATTATAGGCTAACTTATTACAAAATTCTGTGCATTATTTGTGATTAAAATTATTTGAACTTCAGTAGTTTTTACATTGAAATTAATTGTTAGTTTCATTTCTTTACATGTACTGATTAAGCATTAAACATATCATAGTGCAGAATTGTATCTGTAATGTTAGAATAAAAAAAGTTAGTTAAATTCTTAATATTTATTTTCATTTTAGCTGTGGTTAGAAGAAATAAATACACTAGCAACATCTGTGATGATGATAATGTGAATATCATTTTACGGAACTAGTTCCGTTTCACAAAGGACAGGGATGGAGGTCGAGACAGCAGAAGACAGTCAGCTAAATAGAAAAAGACACCAGAAAAGTGTCTACTGTGGAAGTTCAAAGAGAACTAATTTGCGAAAAGTGGCAGTTCGTTCAAAAGAAATTTGTGAAAAATTATGTAATGAATTCCAGCACAATTATATTAATGTTACTGTAAACAAACACACTAACAATCATTGTGCTGATTCAAACAATGCAGATATTTCTACAAATAATAATGATTACATGTGCAGCAGTATTAATAGTATAAGTAGTACTGATTATGATTCTTCAGTTGAAGAAATTGAAAATTCTGAACTTAGTGCTAACATTGTTCCTGTTGAACAAAAATCAGTTGACTGGATGCACAGTTATAACATACCACATAATGCAGCAACAGCTTTGTCACACATTTTAAAACCACACATGTCAGGGCTGCCTCTTGATTCACGCTCTTTGCTTCACACTCCAAGGTGCTCAGTAGTAGACACACTTACATCAGGCCTTTTCAAATACTTTGGTGTAGAAAAAATTTTAGTGAAATGAGCCCTAACTGGATTAAAACCATGTCACTACCCATTGCTAAGAAACATTTACAGGGGGGACTATAGTTCAGAAAATATGGTGACAATTTCTGTTAATGTTGATGGACTACCATTATTTTCCAGTTCAAATAAATCATTATGGGTTTTGTTGGGTATACTTGACCAGGCTGTTGAAGGTGTCCTTTTGTAGTTGCAGTATATTATGGTACATCAAAGCCTTCAGATGCTACAGAATTTCTTCAGCCATTTGTAAATAAATGTGTGTTCCTTGAAGGAAATGGAATAAATATAATGAACAAGCCCTATAAGTTTTGTGTCAGTTCTGTAATTGCTGATGCCATAGGCGTGCGCAGGACTTCAGTAGTGGTGGTGCCAGATTACACAACAGCCCTATCATTCACAGACCCCGAGTCTAAAGCGGGGGGTCCGGGGGTCCTCCCCCGGAAAAATTTCGATTTGAAAGCGCAAAATGGTGCTATTTAAGGTGTTTCCGAACAAAAACATTTACACAGATGAAAATTTTTTAACATTTTTTATGACAAATTGTGGCTTTGAACATTATAATCACCAGGAAAACTACTAAACTATTTACAGTTTTAAGCTTTGTTGAGCCATAAAGTAAATTGCACAAATTGTTTGCACGGAATTCATGCTGGTGGCTTTGAAAAACCGTACTTAGGCTACATGTTTTCTGAAGACACCAAATAAATGCTAGAAAAAACATTTTCAAATTTTAAGTTTTAAAATCAACAAATCAAGGGAGTTTTTGTAAAATACCTCAAATATGTAAAATATTAAAATAATAAAATACACAAATAAGAGTGCGCAAAAGTTTTAACTTTTGGAACACAACAAAAATGTTTTGTCGGCGACTGCATATAAGTCATCGAGTAAGCATATCCGATTAGTATAATGTATTTTAGGTAGTAGTATATGTTTAGGTTTAATATTGTTCAAAATTTCTTTTGAAAACAAGTTTACAAGTCCAGAACTAAAAATAAAAAAACATTAGGGAAATCTGCTGAACATAATACTCTGTATTACTAAAGGGTCATTCGTCGATGAAACGGAACAATGTTTTTAAATTTGTCAATGATAGCATTTGTGTTTGCACAAGCAGCCAGTTTTTTCTCCACAAATGGAATCATCATATTTTTCAAGCGTTCCTGGCTCATTGTAGACCTAAGCTTTGATTTTATGATGGTAAGCTTTGAAAAAGTTCTTTCGCTTGTACAGCTAGTTACAGGCATTGTTGCAAATGTATTCATTACTGCACTGAAGCTTTTGTAGGTTGAACTTCGCTGAAACTTTGAAAGCCAATCAATCCAGTCAGGAACAGTATTAGGTGGAAATTCGGTGTCCATATCTCTCTTTGCCTTCAAAAGCTTCACTTCTGCTTCTAGTTCCGTAGCATTCACTCTGAACTGTTTTGAGAGAACTTCAAAGTCACTACTTTCACACTTGTAAGGACCCAAATTTAACCCCATTAGTTTTCCTGTGGCAGAGATCACTTTCTTGGTTTCTTGTGCGAACCTAGAGTTGATACCTTGAACTAGACTGTCCAAAACTGGATGAAATGTAAACAGTTTCAACTCATCCTTTTTGGTTTCTGCGTAGAAGGCAGTAGAAGAGCACGAACTGACAATGCTTTCTAAGATGACTGAGACTTTTCTTTATCGAACTGTAGGGATTTGAACATCCAGTGAGTTACACATTTCCTTAGTTTTGGTGAAAATGACCTCAAATTCTTGTTCGTTGTTTCTCATTTCTACCAAGGCAGGGCCAGGCTTTCAACATCTTCAACTGCTTGACATAGGTCTATTTTAGGATTTTGCAGGGCTTTGCTCACTTTCACCACAAGCTGAAGGATTGGATGCATGATTTGCAAAGATGCGATGAAGTTGAAAGATTGCATTTATAGCAAAATGTATTTACCTTTAGCCCGGAGTTTTGAGTCGGAAGTAGATTATGTACTCTCTTCAATGGCTCTTACAATGTCAACCAAGTGAGCATGAATAACAGACACAGCTTCTGAACGGCATGCCCAACGAGTATCTGAAAGGGATTTAAATTCTTGATTTTGATAGTAGTTTCTTTTCCAATATCCTCATAGGACTACCTTCAATATAACTGAAAATTATCTGGACTATTCCAAAGAAATCAATTATGATTGGATTTTCCTTGTGACTAGTGCAGGCGCTTACTAAGGCAAGGTTAAGACAATGTGCATAACAATGCACATACATTATCGATGAATTGACCTCTTTGCATCTTGCCTGTACGCCGGTAAATTCACCTGCCATTGCCGACGCCCCATCAAAACACACACAAACTACATCTTTCCACAGAACACCTACTTCAGTCAGTACACAGTTTATCGCTTTAAATATGTTTTCGGCATCAGTTGACTTCAATCGCTGTAAGGACACCAATCTCTCGACAGGATATTTATCTCCTTTAGGTATGTAGCGAAACACGACTGCCAGTTGCTCGTGATGGCATACATCAGATGTTTCGTCGGCAATAATTGCAAATGGTTGGCCCCTAATTTCATCACTTATAGTTCTTAGTATTACTGTGCTAAGGGACGCTAATATGTCGTTCTGAATGTGGTTGCTGAGATAAATACAGTTCTTAGGAGCATTTTCAATGTAACTCTTAAAAATAGGATCGTATTTTTTCAGAAGGCTAACGATTTCCAGAAAAAGACCTTTCCCGTCACTCTCCTCGCTCTCGTCATGACCTCTAAGGGGTTTTCCACCTTTTATCAATAGACGGACAATATCAATAAGCCGTGACATGTACTCATGATTTTCCAGACGTTTTTTTCTCTTTTCCTTTTAATTCAGCTTCCTTAGCATCATCCAACATAACATAAACTTGTTTACTTACATTAAAATTTTCCCAGCCAACCATACTTGAAACATGACATCTACCTACTCTTTTCATGTGTTTTGAACATTTCGTGAGCTTTATGCCACGAAGAAAACCCCATTGTTGTGAATGCATTTTCAATTGACCCAGGGGCTGAACTGTCATTAAGAGCGAAACAACGGCATGCAAAACAATAAGCAGCATCTTTCATAACTCTATACTCAAGCCATTTGTAATCTTCAAACCATGTACATTTGAACGATCTATTCCTTTCCAACAGTTTTTGCAGGGTAGGTTGAAGGACAAGGATGATATGGTCCACGAGAAATTCTAGCCAATTTCTCTAGTCTGTTCTTTGGTAGGTCTTGACAAGGATCATCAAGCTCAGCTGGTCTTTTCACAGGTTCTTCATCCGTTTTATCGTCTTTGCAAACAATACTGTACTGGGACCAGCAACAGCAGCTGAAAGGTAAGGGTACGTACCTACAGGTGGTTTCAATTTCAACTTAATCATTATGTATTATGATTAAGGGACTCGCCTACCCATGCCCAAATTGCACTGTCGTGGAGAACAGGAGAAACCCTGTAAAGCCTGCCCCACACGATGCCCAATTTCTGCTACACATTCTGTTATACCCGTGGGTATACAAGTGGGCATAACAATTTGTTTAGCAGAAGAGAAGAAAGAATTCATTTCTCCAAATACACGAGACATAGAATGCTAACAGAAAACCAGCCACGTAGTTGCCGACCAAAGCAAGCATAACAGAGTAGAATAAATATGCTGCTGTACATTTTACCAAATACTGAAAATATATTAAAATTGCAGTTGTTTATTTTAAAAATTATTTAATCTAAAAAAAGTCTTGTAGTTTCATTTCAGCCAACATGTGTGGCATTTCTAAGAAACATTAAATAAAATGTAAAAATACATGCTACTTGGAACCATTTATATAATACAATAATCTTATTATAAAAAATGTTGGTTGCTTAAAACCGTGGTTTGAACCACACCACAATCCACATTTTGAATCCCAGCTGCGCGCTCTACCACTACACTACCGAAGCTCTTATAGTTCGATCGAGATACAGTGTATTACAAGAAAGTAAAGCCGGTTTTATAACGTATTTTAAAACTTCTGATTACTTTTTTTTATAACTATTTTATTTTAAATGATATATTTCACGGTAGTTTCACACTTTCACTATCATATAGTTTCATTTGACCACACACGTTTAGTATCTCACCTAATGCTTACGAAAGTGAATAAGGGTTTTAGTTACTGCATGTGGGTCCGTCATTTTGATGACTCTGGCACGTTCTATTACCGTTTTGTTTAAGACTTCTGTTATGAAAACTTTAATACCCGAAGGCAGACCCGTTGAAAGGGTGCTGAAAAGTTACCCACACGAGAGCAGGCGCGCTAACAGAAAAAAGGTATGAAAACTGCTAAGGAAATGGGTATCGTGTGGGGCTGGTCTAAGCACACAAAACCAGCAAATGTGCGTCCAAAGTGTTTATCTACAAGAGGAACGCAATTTTAAAACAACTGCCCTTAACGCCTTAAGTACTTTCAAGACAACGCACATTCAATAACAGAAATTTTAAAAAGCCTTCAAAACAGCTAAAATTGGTTTACTCAGCAGGGCGCTATCTCTCAAAATATACTAACCTTGCATTGGACTTTCCACCCCATTTTACGCTAATGCAATTAAAAAATAAATATAAAGTAGTGCACAGATTAAATATAGGAAAAATAACTTACTGTTTTCAGGCTGAACATCCGTACCCTCCGATCTGGAACTGGAATCCTTTTCGGGATCGGGCTTTTTAATTTTAATCACCCATTTATACATCATACAGACAGATATATACAGCAATTAACGAACCATAACAACTGTCAACTAGTGAAAATAAAATGATAATTAATTAATGAGTGATCCACGTAACAAATGCAGGTTGTACTAGTGTACTCATTAGAACAGTAAACTGATGAGTAAACAGTAAGAGTAAACACTACACAGTAGTGCTACCTGGCGGACGGCGGCTATTATTCCGTGCGCCTGCCGAGTGGAGTGAACAGTGGACACCGAGCGCGCATTCTATGTAATTCGAGGAGAACTAGAAGTATTTACATTTCAGAAGTTTCGTAGCCGCGGCCCGCGTGTACAACACAAGTAATTGCACCTGGCTTGTTTCCGTGTGTATAGTTGGTTCGATTGATAATTTATATACTGATAGTGTTATGAGCACATATCTATTACTCGACACGATTGGAAAACATATTTTTTTTGGAAATAATGCGGTTTTTTGTAAGTATGTATTATTTCTGCTTGTAAAAAACAAAATAACGTTAACCCTAATGGTGGTGCCAAGGCACCTGTGGCACCTACCGTGCGCACGCCTATGGCTGATGCACCAGCAAGGCAGGGGCGGATCTAGACTTTTGTTTTGGGGGGGGTCACCAACGTCTAATTTATCACCAAACCCCAAAACTGAAGCGCTCGTTCGGGGGTCTTTCCCTGCAAAAATGTGGATTTGAAGGAGCAAAATGGTGCAATTTAAGAAGCTTTCGTATCTTAACATTGAATAAACTGCTGGTAGAAATATTAACATTCTTTAAGTTGATATTCACTACCAATGATATCTATCAAGGTTTCTTATGTTCAAAGAACGAATTGTCCAGCATGCATAATGCAACCAACTACACAGGACACAGCACTACAGTTGTGTTGTAATGTCAATCTGAATTAGTTTGGAACATTTGGTTGTAAATAAATAATTATGCTATGATTGCCATGTTGGTTTGATAAGTATATATTTACAGGATAAACTCAAGATGCCAGTAGGGAGAGCGTGCCGACTCTGGAACATAGGCGAGGGAGAAGCGGGGTAATCCGGGAATTATCCCATTTTTTATGGTTTTTTACGCATTTTTATGGTTTTTTATGTGCAAATCTAGTTTTTTATGCGCTAATACAGTGGCTAATCCGCAAATCCGCAAATCTGCTAATCAGCAAATCTTCTAATCCGGAGATCCGCAAATCCGCAAATTCACAAATCCGCCATTTTGTATTTCTAGAAATTTCCACCAACTTCGAATCATGACGTCATGATTCTGTGTCGTCTGCTGGAGGCTGCCATCTTGATTTTTCCTGGCCGCCATCTTGTTTCGTCTGCTGGAGGCCGCCATCTTGATTTTTCCTGGTCGCCATCTTGTTTCGGCTGCTGGAGGCCGCCATCTTGTGTGACGTCATATAGTTCTGTTGGTCGCCACCAGGTAGCAGCAGGTATTATTTTATTTTAACTAAAATATTTTCAGTGCCGAGGCTGGGATTCGATCCATGGGACGTGAAAACGTCCAGGATGTCGTGGTTACGAGGCGGACGCCTTGACCACTAGACCACGAGACCAATTGGAATATGGTGGAATAAATAATCTATATATGCTACGTACTGACGGCAAGTTTATGATAAATGGGGGAGGGTGTTTTTGCCTTCCTTAATGCATACCTAAGGCGCCACATTTGAAATTAAAATTATTATACAGCCGCCATCTTTAATTCCAGCACAGACTACCAGATGGCGCTAAATTCAAAAAAATTCGTTGCCAGAGGTGCCGCCATCTTGGTTCTCATGTTGGCTGGTAGATGTCGCTAGTATCGCGCGCCAAATTCAAAAATTAGTAGACAGAGGCGCCGCCATCTTGGTTCTCAAGTTGGCTGGTAGATGTCGCTAGTATCGCGCGGCAAATTCAAAAATTAGTTGTCAGAGGCGCCGCCATCTTGATTCTCAAGTTGGCTACCAGAGTGTGCCACCGTCGCCATCTTTATTTCATATTTCAACTGCCAGGGCGCAGCACCATTCGATAGGTCGAATGCTAATCGATATATTTACTTTTATTTCATATTTCAGCTGCCAGGGTGCAGCACCATTCGATAGGTCGAATGCTAATCGATATATTTACTTTTATTTCATATTTCAGCTGCCAGGGCGCAGCACCATTCGATAGGTCGAATGCTAATCGATATATTTAGTAACAAGTGTTGCTACCAGAGGGCGCGATATTTAAATTTAAAAAAATATTACAACCTTTAAACAATTCTCCGCCATCTTGGATTCAATAGCCCCACCATCTTGGAAGCACATGATACACCCAAGGACTCGTTCCAATACATGCACAGAGTGCACCGAAAAGATTGTTCCCTTACATGCACAGAGTGCACCATATTGAATGATCATGATATGTGTTCCTTTATATGCATCAGAAGCAGGCATAAGAAATTTTTTCTTATAGGCATACTTTAGTATTAGCTTTCCTGTAATGCATTTAATAATAGTGTAAGCTCATTATTATTATTTAGTGATAGTGAATTTATAACTATGATGTGTAGTCTCATTCTCTTCGTCTCGACGTGGCAGAAGATTCTCTGGAGTGTAAGCTGAAAAAAAAACAACCAAAAAAAAACTTGTGTTTGAATTTATAGTGGTATGCTGCTTTCCACATCACCTTAGAGACTATGTCTCAGGAGGTACAGCATTAGATGCGTTAACTCTTTTTTTTTATACATGGCGAGTTTCCCCGAGAGGCCTATTTTCCATGTTTAACAAGGGCGCAAGCATTATGCTTCACCGTCACTCTCTCCGAAGCCGCTGTCCACTCCATCATCTGGCTCCACTTGCTCTTGAGCCTCCATTACAGCTTCAAGGCATGCTATAATACCGTTGTAAAGGTATGTTAGAAACTCGTATTCCTCTGGAAATGCAGCGAACAAATTGATCGCGGAGACCTCTAGATGGTGTACTATCGCATCTATATTCATGCCGATGCAAGCATGAAGCGCATATTCAATGCAATCGCGAATTTCCTCAAAAGCAGCCATGTTCATTATGGAATTGTCAGAGACAGAATGAAGACTATAGTTGACCGGGTCTTGACGGAAAGATGACAACAACCCCGATGTCGCGCTACACATTCCAATGAGGCGCCCAGCGCGGGCTGACGTCACAGCTTGTTGATCCCAAGCTGCAGAGTGCTGGGTCGTGTTCAGGAAGTAGTCCACACATTATAAATACATTGCAGGAATAGAATCTCAACAACAGCCCACACAAACGATTCCATAGAATATGCTTCGATTGAGAACAAGCAATAAGGTAAAATAAAATGTGTATATGTAATCTTAAACTCCCATATCCTTTCTCTTTACCCATGTCCTCACGGTATCGGGAAACCCCTTCCAAGACACCTGGAATCTTTCACCACGCTTTCGATGAATTTTATTTACCAAGTATGTATCGGGGTATTTTGTAATTTGAATTTCTGAAGCATAAAAAACACCTTGTATTTCATTTCCATCCATATCACTCAAGTTATACACACGCGGAAAGCTGGACCTCATAGCTGTTACTTTAAACACTTCGTGAGACCAATTCGGTGTAAACCCCTTTTCAAAAACTTTCTTGTTTCGTGACACGCGTACATGATCCCCCACACGAGCCTTAGGTTTTCTAGGGTCAATTGTCTTTACATATTTGTAAACACTTTGTAGCAAAGAGTCATCCTTCACTTGATTCGGAGCCATGCCAATGGTGCGGTGGAATCTGTTATTGTAGACACGTAGAACTTGTGGTAAAATTTTAAGCCACTTTTAATTTCCTTGAGCTGAAAACTCGCGAAAAAGCAGCGATTTTAGAGATCTATTAAACCGCTCTACCACACTTGCTTTAATCTCACTGTGAGTGGAATAATGATTAATATTTTTTTCTTTTCATAAGAGCTCTGAAAGTTGAGTTATAAAATTCTGTTCCCGCATCACTTTGAATACTTTTAAAACTTCCTGCATCTTTCAAAATACTTCTCATGGCAGCAGTAACAATCACACCTGTCTTTTGTTTAACTGGAACTGCATAAGCACGTTTTCTGTACACATCTATGGCAGTCAGGATGTACTTGTAACCACTGTTCACTTTACTGTATGGTATCATTTCTACCAAATCAATCTGTAGTAAATCATGGAGTCCATATGTTAAAACCCTTCTGCGAGGAAATATAATACGTTTGCCTCGGTGAAGCTCGTATGCAATCCCACGCTGTGCGTCGCTCATTTTGCAATGTATCCTGATTCTTGTAACTCTTCAAGTATCGAAAGGATTTCGTTATTGTGTCCGGTGTGGCCAGAAGCCTGCGAGGCCATTAACAACCTGAGTCGATCTACTATCTCATTCGGATCATTCCAATAAATGAACTCTCGTTTACGACCTAAATCCAATGTTTTATGTAACAATCCACTTCCTCGTTGCTGCGAACCAATATGTGGAAACAGTTGCTTAATGATATCAAATTTCGCATGTGACGTGCTTTTATAGAGATTTGTTGCAGGATCATTCTTTTTAAAATAAGCATTTGTAAGCTCTAGTAGATTACCATATTGTTTAAGGGCCGATTCCGAGTACTTATGCGGCTCTCTGCAAAATAAAAGTTCAAATAAACCAGGAGCAGGTTGTATTAGTTCATCTTTAACGCGAATCATATTGTTATTGTGAAAAAATACTTCCGTGTCCCCTAAAAACCAGCGGTTATGTCGTTTAGATACACCATAGGTTCCATCACCAGAGCGAAGGTTGTAGCTCTGCAAATAAGACTGCACTCCACCTAAAGAATCATCATATGGAACACCGTGATGTTTTAAAGGAATAGCGTTCGAGTCATCACTGTCGCTTGATTCTAAATATTGTTTCACAGTAGCTTCTTCCGCAGAATCCTGCTTCACAGTATCGATAGACTGTGCGAGCGATGTAGTAGGTCCAAGTTTATCCAAACGCGAATTAACAGACTTGAATATTTCTTCATTAATTGCATCCCTCTCCAAACGAGCTCGTTTGGCAAGTAGATACTTTGCACGAACATTTTCTATGACGCGCTCCAACTTACTAGCCTCAAGAGCCATGACTGCAGAGTAAGCGATAGCATATCACCCTTTTATATACAACTAGCATCAATACGTGAGTGATCTAGGCATGTCTAGAGCTTGATGGTTTTGGAGGTGCTGGTTTTGGAGGTGCTGGTTTTGGAGGTGTTGGTTTTGGAGGTGCTGGTTTTGGAGGTGTTCGTTTTGGAGGTGCTGGTTTTGCAGGTGCTGGTTTTGGAGGTGAAGGTTTCTTAGACAACACACCGCGAGAATATTCATCACGAGTAAACGTCATGCATGAGTCGTGCGATCGTTTAAGTCCACCACCACCGAACTTTGACATCATGATTCATGAACCTATCACAATAAACTGATCAAAACCGCATCTGTAACGCCCTTTATGTAGAGGAAAATCTTTAGCTATCACAATGAAACCATGCTCATTAGGACTGTTCCAACAGTGACCGCAAAGAGTTTTAAATCTCTCAAAGCTCATATCTGTACCGACATGGTCGGAAAACACATGTTTTAGATTTAGATCGTCCATTTTAAACAAAATTATTAGATTACAATTATCTCGCACTAATTGCTTTCGGGTTTGGGTATAAGTTTGTACCAAGTAGAAACAGTCGATCTTGTGGTGTCGCCCCATAGAATAATACTTTTGAACAATGCTTTGTTTATCACAAGCAACATCATCGAAGATTAGCACAGAGTTGGGGAGGGCTTGACTGGGGTCTAAAACATCAGCATTTTCTCGAAATTTAAAAAATTTCACTCCCCCGACATTTTCCAGCACATGGGCTAAACGTTGATATTTTGGTTGTTCTAGGGACTTGCTATATAAATACACATTCTCAAAACGTATCCCATTGGGGTGTTCTAGAAGTGAAAGAATAAGACAAGTTTTGCCAGAATTCGAAGGACCTGACACTATACACCGTATGGTATTTGGTAACAGAGATCCATGACGTTCTTCAGTTTTACTAAACACATCATCATCAATTAGTGAAATTGGTAAAGCGAGCTGTTGTTGAACAACCTCCATTCTTAATAATAAACCTAAACACTATAAAACAGTCATCCTTATAGTGAAACCACTCAGTGTCTTGATATGTCTTGTATGACACGGAAGAGAGGTTCAGGCTTAGTTAATTCTGTTATAAATAAGCTACCATTCGAGGCACATCTTCCGGGCTACAATTTCTGTGGACCTGGCACGAGACTAGCCGAGAGACTAGCAAGAGGTGATCGTGGTGTGAATGCACTAGACGAGGCGTGTCGTCTTCACGATATTGCGTATGCGAATAGTAATAACTTGGCTGAAAGACATAAAGCGGATAAAATATTAGCTGACACGGCCGAGATGATTAGAAAGTCTCCCGAAACTAAATTTGGACAGAGAGTATCCGCGTGGACCGTTAACAAGATTATGAGAGTGAAACGTAAGCTTGGTGCAGGTTTAAGATTTTCATCATCAAAGAAGAGAAACCGTAAATCTGTCAGGAAAGCCCTGGGGAAGAAGGGTGGTCTATTACCATTTATATTTCCAGCACTCGCTGCATTAGGCAGCTTAATTGGTGGAGCTGCGGGTGTTGCTAAAACTGTTTCCGATGTCCGGAGTCAGGCACGTATGCAAGCGATAGCACGTGCAGCAAAAAACGGTTCAGGACTTTATCTACGCCCCTATCCACAGTCGGGTGGTGGGGGAAAGCGAAGAGGAAGAAAAAGAAAGAAAAATCGCGGGAGCAGGAAGCGATAATCAAAAACTTACCAAAGCGAGCTCTTACAAACCTCGAGTTAATGAAGGCGATAAAAGAATTGAAAATACCATACTTTAGACAAATATACATGCGCGATTCGATACCTAAGAAACCATTGCATAATGAAAGTGCTATTTTGAATCTAGACTCATCCAAAGGACCGGGAACGCATTGGACTGCTTATGTCAAGACCGGTCCTAACGTTGAATATTACGATAGCTTCGGAGACTTGCCTCCACCAGTGGAACTGATACGATATTTAAACAAGTGCAACATAACCTATAATTATGACAGACAACAAAAGTTGCATTCATGGAATTGCGGTCACTTATGCTTAAGATTTTTAGTATCAATATATAAGAAGCATTAGTGTTATCATAAGCCACATATGCGACAGAGTGTTTATAGAGAGACCACACACAACGCGAGACGCAGTGTAAACTAGACAAAATGTCAATAACATTAATTTTAACTGGGAAGAGCTCGATTATGAGAACCTACTACTTCCCTCCCTTGCAATTGGATGGAGGGTGGACCATGGCATTGATCGATCTGACAACATATAACTCGATACCGAACATTGATGAAAATAATCAAGTTTTTCGATACATCGCAAACAATGAACATCATGAAATGAAATTACCAACAGGTGCATATGAAATAAGTGACATGGAAGCTTACATAAAACAGAACCTACCTGCAGATTCAACATTTCTATTACGAGGCAACCCCAACACCTTACAGTGCATAATGTTCAGCAACAATATACATGTGGATTTTAGTGGAAAAAATACATTAGGTGAAATGCTTGGATTTTCTTCTCAAGTATACAAAGCAGGTGAGCTGCATGAATCGACAAATCCTGTAAATATATTCCCCGTGAATGTTATACGAATTACAAGCAATGCTGTGGGACACACATACTTGAATGGTAAATTAAACAATACTATTCATGAATTTTCCCCCATAGTACCTCCGGGATATAAGATAAATGAACGACCTACCACGCTCATTTATGTCCCAGTTACCGTTCAATCGATATCGGAGCTCGACATTCAAATAGTCGATCAGGAAGGACGCTTAGTTAACCTAAGAAAGGAAGAAATAACTCTAAGACTGCATTTGAAAAAACAATGGGAGTGAAATATTTTTCTAAGCATAAATGGAGCGGTTCAGGTGTGTCCTTATCCAGTAGACGACGAGACATCAAACGGCTAACATCTGTTAACGTGAGATTCCTTAAAAAACTTGGATTTAGAGTTTATCCTCATGGAGAACACCGTTCTTGAAGTCGAGCAAGCACCACAATTTGAGGATTCTATTTCAAAAACTGAACTGCATATTTACAAACCATACTTAAATGGACCCTATGCCCCCAACTCTGAAATCCGTATAGTGATTCAAAATTATGATGCATACACAAACATCTCAAAATCCTTTTTGCGTATACGTGGAAAACTGGTAAAGGCAGACGGACGGAAACCGGACCATGCAAAGATTATAAACAATGGTGTATTACATATGATCAATCGGATAGGATTTGAACTGAACGGCGTTCTTATAGACCAGACCAGATCACTAGGAGTGGTATCTACAGTGAAGAATTATCTTTCACGAACTCATGATGAATACGCCATCAGCAAAATGGAGGGATGGTGTCTCGAGGAAAACTATAGCTTGCCTCTAACAGCCGATGGTGTTTTCGAAATCTGTGTTCCGCTAAGCCATCTCCTCGGCTTTGCTGAGGATTATCACCGTATACTTCTAAACTCCAAACAAGAGTTAATTATAGTTTTAGAAAATACGTACATTAACTCGATCGTAGATGCGAGTGCGCAGCCTCAAGCAGTTAATTTAACCATAAACTCTATCGATTGGGCCGTACCACACATCCAAGTGTCTCCAGCGGAACGCACGCGACTGCTTAAGCTTGTGGAGAAAGGCAGAAATATAGATATAGCATTTAGATCTTGGTCTGTTGAAACATATCCCAGCATGCCACAATCACAAAATGTCAGCTGGTCAGTAAAGACAAGCTTCTCGATGGAAAAACCACGATACATAATAGTCGGCTTTCAATCGGCTAAACATAATGTAATAGCTGCCGATAAATCGAGGTTTGACCACTGCAACATAAAGAATATAAAACTATTCTTGAATTCAGAAAGTTATCCGTACACGGATGTGGACATAAACTTCGACAATGGATTTTACTTAATCGCATATGATATGTATTCAAATTTTCAATAGTCTTACTATAGAAAGCAGAATCCACCTTTGCTTGACCCTCATCAGTTTAAGGAACTGGCTACGTTATTCATGTTTGATGTAAGCCGTCAAGCTGAGAAAATACCTTCGAATATCATAGATTGCAAGTTGGAGATCAAAAGCTCAGCCAACCTACCGATCTTAACACAAGCATTTGCAATAATATTGCACGACAGACGTGTCTCCTATAATCCACGAGACAAAGCTGTTAAAATACTGAGTTAAGCATAGTAGAGGCTCAGTCGTGTTTCAGCCACCATGAAGTATGTTAATCTGCAAGGATTTTTCTCTCAGTATGGCTTTATTACCAAGGAACTTAGCATTGCTGACTCTGAGGGGAACATAATTACGCGAACATTCAAACCGCCATTTGAGTGGAGAGACATTAGTCGTAAATACCGGAGAAGTAATGCGTGGCTCACTAAAAATTTCCATAGTTTAAAATGGGAACACGGATTGTTTCCCTACAACAGTCTTTCAACCATCTTGACAACTCACTTGAGTGGAACTGTAATAGTTGCTGGAAGCGAACAGAAAAGATGGTTGGGTAAACACTGTCTCAAACACATGCACATAGTGGATGCACAAGAGGAATATGGCTGCCCGGCTTTCAAAAAATTAGACATAATGTATGCTCAAAATCGTGACAGCATAAGACCCATATCGTCTCGCCGTAACGTCGCATTGCTTAGGGCTTGGATGCTAGAACTCAGCGATCCTGGAATGTTGGATGACGCGCTCGAAATGGAATCAACAACAAGCGAAGCAATGGTAAACATGTCTGGATTGGAGGCGCTATAAATTGAGGTCATCGTCCCGGGGTACGACAGTCAGCGTACAGTTCGCGGTCGTGCGGGCGTAGACTCACTATATATTCAAGAAAAATGACGTTCGATCCATCGGCACGCTACGCAGACGTGTCACCCGGCTTTCGTCGTGTGGCATACCTTACCGGAGATGGAGAGTTCCACCTCATAGTCTGCAACTTCAATCATCACTGGAGCACCGATTGCGATCTGGAGGCTCCGGACTTTATTGAGACGCCCTGCAATCAGGTAGATTGTGTTGTGCACTACTTGAGACCCGACAGTAAATTTCCTACTACCTTAGAAGAACTTAAGGCAGCAGCCGCTACTGAAACTATAACCTCAGAACCAGATTATTCTGCAGTAAGGTGTGATTTGAGACGCAGCACGAACCCAGAGACATTTGTGCATTGGGAGGAGCAGTGTGACGGTTATGTTCACTACACAACTTATGAAAACAGTGTTTGCTACGAGACATGTAGTTTCCTTCAGTGTAAACTTTATCGATTCACCCCATTCGCTTAAGTTTGAGAGCTAAGACAATGCCTATGTCAGTCATGTTATCACCGCGATTCCATGATATAACTCAAAGCCAAGAAGATGCCGTAATAGATGAATTGTGGGCACCGAGCATCTTAACATGGAATGAAGCGACAAGATATTTTAATTATCCTCCTGATACACGATGTAAAGAAATGAAGCCTTCGACTTTGTTTGACAATACCGAAAATAGATATCTTTACAAACATGCAAGTCTGAACTGTGTTGAATTTCATGTAGAGTTCTATGAATTTGATATTGGATTGAGTAGTCTTCGATACGTTTATTTCGAACTTTGTCGCGAAAATACTCATTTCCGACTGAGGTGGCACGCTGATAGACCATACAAGTCCGTGACTCTCTTGACTGTTTTCGACTGTCAGCATAAAGACTGTGTAATAAATCTTAGTCATCCAATGGCAAAGTTTCCCTGTACTATTGATGAGCTCAAGACATCCCGTGACAGAGACTATGAAAGTACTTTCTCCGAATGGTGTACCGGAATTAAACACTATCGGCATAATCCCGATACATGCATGTGGAACCCACCTCACGACACGCCTTGCAGTACTCATTTGTGTTCCTTGTCGAGAGGTCGTTTATTACGAGAAAACAAATTTCTTGGTGTCGACGCATCTAAGCAAGCAACTATGGGGATATAGATAATGGACTGTTCTACGAGATGCTCTACTCTATGGAATTTCGTAATCAATTTATTCATTCGGATGGGCAATATATTTTTAAATAGGATCGCCGCTTCCTGGGTCGACAGTCGAGCTGAAACTGTGTCGGTGTGAGGATCTGTGCCAAGCAAGATGTCTAACTTTCATTCAAGCAAGAAATACGTGAGTGTAAATCCTGGTCTAGGCAGTGTTGATTACAGCGAGTGGAGTCAAGACAATTTAAAACACATATCGGAAAGCTGTGACGGCATGTTTCACTCGAAACAAATACTCGACCCAGGACCTCAAGACATACCATTTGAATTAATTAACTGCTCGGGTTATGGAAAATGTATTGTTAACATGCTTCGACACGATACAGTGCTGCCTGCCACGAGTGAAGACGTCTACGCACACGCATTGAACCAGACAGCTACCCAATCGGTTCAGGTTATCCCTGAATGCATTCAAATCAGCCCTGATTCGCCAACATCCATCATACCTGTAGCTGAGCCAATCACCGAGGCGACACCGAAGTCCACCAGACGACAGCGAAAGCCTGCTGCCTCTCGCAAGAGTCAAACCAGAGATCTCAGTCATTTAGGACCGGTGAGTCAAGATGTCGGAGTTCAAACAGAGTCTAGTGCTTCCATACAAAGAACTGACGAGATGGCCCGGGTAGCAGTGCGCTCATTACTTCTAGAATTATTAAGCAAAGTATAATTGAATTTTTGTCACTTTGTATATGTAAATGTTTCAGCTGAATACGTAAATATAATATTATTTGTGTGTAAGGAAATGTTCAAGTTAGCATTCAAATCTTTTTTATCGTCACTTTAATATTCTTTGTATGTAAATGTTCAGGTCTGTATGCAAACATTATGTGTGATTTTCTTGTAATATTTCAGTTTTGCATAAAGTTTTAAAATAAATTGTTAAAAGCATAATGCATATTTTATTACCGAAACTGTTTGTAACCTAAGTAAAGAACGTGTAGGTTACTGTATTTTTTATTAATGCTCTTTTCAATTATATAATTTTCTGGTTTAGTATAATTTAAAAAAAAAATGTATTCAAATTATCCATCAGTCTCTGCGCCCGCACGTTCACGAAATGTATGTTGACTACAATAAAACTAATGTGTAACCTCTGATTTATTGTTATGATTTAGGTATTCCTCTGATATAAAATAAAAGCTAGCATTGAAACGTCCTGCCTTCCTGGGCCGACCAGCGGGTTGACGTGCGCGAGCCCGTGGATGAAGCTCTCTATTTTTAGAGAAAGGAATTTGTTTTTCCAGACAACTGTCGTCGCACCTAAGAGGTGTCTATATGCTGTCACAGACTTGGTTGACAGTTTCTGCAATCGTTGTAATGCATTACAACGATTGCAGAAATATGTTTTCAGTAAGCTATAATAAAAAAATTAATTAAATTTTAATTCTGAAAAAAGTGAATGGTAGAAAATCTACTTTCTAAAACAAAAACATATAGTTTAACTAGTTTTCCATGATCACCATATTATTAAATGATTTTACCAAATATAATCTACTCAACTTTCTTAAATTAATAATTTTCAGTTTATAACTGTCATCTAAAGCCGACACACAGAGTAGGCGATTCCGCTAAAATTCAGGTCATCGCCCGACGCAGATTTATATATATATACATCTGCCACAGAGGTCGGAAACGTCATTTGATCGCAGCCAGCCCTCGCCAGCCCTCGATACCTCCTCCGCAGAGAGACGTTCTTCTCCAGATAAGGTACCTATGTGTCCGGTCAGTTCTGACTGACAACACGAGATGGAGTACATTCGTTTCTTTAAAACACGTTCGCGCACTGTGTTTACAGTTCTTATTTAACAATATGTCCACTATTTTAAATAAATAAACACGTTAAAACGGTCGAATTAAGCAATAACTAAATCCATGTATTTATATTACTTAAATTGTGTATTATCATGGAAAAATTACTAAACTCTATTTTTTTTTGTTGCGATTATATCACTTTGAATATTATTCCTGTTTTCGCTTATTTATTAATGATTGAGAATCAACTTGTTTTCATAATTATTTTTACAACGGGATGCGTGTATTTAATATTTCTTTAATACATCTTTCATTCTGTTACTGAACGCTATGCGCGATTTATAAAAACAACAACCATTCAGAGCTCGTTCTTTGCTTGCAAACAGTTAAATAAATTTTGTCAAACTTTAAACAATATTAAGCGTGATATGAAGTTGATATACATTTGTTTTCAATACAGTATGTTCCATGTAAATAATAATTCTCTACATTCTCAGAATATACCGACATATAATTAATTTCTTGCACATTGTTTACATGTCTTAAACATTTTAAATTTCTACATTATTTACAACTTGAAATACTTCACAAATAAATATTACAAGAAGTTTTCTCATGACATACAATTATTTCATATTTACACTTATTTTTTCAATTCAAATTTTTACACATATTATGGAAAATAATAAGTGATGATACAGCTGTTGGTTTCAGTATATTAGAGCAAGCATCTTTTATTTATTTTTCAGGTTCTAACTTGTTGAGCGTATCCTTCTTTATTTTTTTTAAATTCCTTTTATAATAATGTCTTCTCCATACTCTAATAAGCGTGCTAGATTTGAGGAAAGCGAGCCTTTGATGTCTGAGCTCGATGAATCATCTATTGATTCATTGATTTCATCTTCATCATCATTTGAGTCAGTGATTTTATCGTCGGCTGATGATTCATCCAACCTAGAGATCGAAGACACGCCACCTCCCTCTTTGCCTAGCCTGAAGCCCGTCACTTTAGATTCCGCATTTCCAGGGTCGACTTGTTGATTCCAGAATCGCGAATGATATTCCCCAGCCAGACCCCAACATTAATAGATTTCTCTCCAGGTGCAGGGAACCCTTTATGGACGTAGTGGGTGGCGTTCTCCGCCCATTCAAAATTTATCTTACATTGGCCGCGGTATTTATTAAGGAGGATCCTGTGCAGGGGCCCATCAGTGATAGCTTCCACTTCGCCTCCAAAAGTATCCCTGTTTTGTTAAGTGAGGACCTAGCAGAAATTTTCAGTTTCACATTAGTTTCTGTGCTTATGGAGCATGTAAGTGAGTTTGCTTTGCGCGGGTCTGGATGGATGTTGAGTCATGTAAAACATCTCGACATGTATGTCTCTGCATACCGACCATTCACGGTGAAGGCCGCGCATACAAAGTTGCCTGCATTTTTGTCTAACCGCAAAGCTTGTGTAAACATCGAGACTGACCGTGAGATGTGCTTTCTGTATGCCGTTATGGCAGGTGTGACGCCGGCGGCTGGGATGGTTACTCGTACTGGATCGTATCCTAATCCTCTCGAGGTTTTTGATACGACCAGTATGACGTTCCCCATGATACTGCATCAGGTTAAGATCTTTGAGAGTCTCAATAATATTTCCGTGAACATTTATTCTTGCGTGAGTGATCAGGGAACGATTATTGACGAGTATTTTAACAAACCCACTGATGCAAGTATCCAGCCGATTTGCATTACCTCTATGCGATGTGATCGCCATGTGAATATTTTGGCTATTCGTGCGTCTGGTGCTCCCGCTCATCTCCATTTCGTGACTATTAAGAATTTGTCCCGCTTGCTTTCTTCTCAACTCTCGCGTGATCAACATACAAAGTGGGTTTGCGAGCGCTGTCTTCAGTATTTCCATACTGCGGACAAGTTGAACTCCCACACTGATTTGTGCAGCCAACACACGGCCGTTCGGTCAGTATTCCCGACTGAGGAGACTAAATGGCTCGAGTTCACAAATGTATCCAAGAAGGAACGTATGGGCTTTGTCGCTTATTGCGATACAGAGACCTACTTGAAACCGATGTCCACCTGTTTACCGGAGGCCGATGCCTCCAGCACCACGACGGTGAACGAGCACGTGCCTTATGCATGTAGCATTTTATTAGTTTGTTCGTACGATGCTTCGCTTACCAGATATGCGCACTTTGAAGGGGAGAATTGTGTTGCCGACATGGTCTCTACCTTGATTGATATGACTAAGTGGGTGTGCGCGATTTATGCTAAGACCGTTCCCATGAAAGCCCAGACTCCTGCTGTTGCTGCGCGGTTGGCGAGTCAGACACATTGCCATATATGTAATAAGACACTAGGTGACAAGTCAGTGTTGGACCATGACCACCTGACCGGTGAGATTCGTAGCTATGCGCATTCTAAGTGTATTATTGCATTTAGACTGCAGAAGAACCAACTGGTGGCTATTTTCCACAATCTTCAGAATTATGACGCCCACTTTTTGATGAGACCATTAGTCTCACGTCATATTGCACAACCTGACGGTTCCTCTATTTTGGAGAACCCCGGGGAGGTCAGGGTTATAGGCACGTCTCTTGAAAGTTACAAGAGCATAACAAAGTACATACCGATTACCGGTAATGATGCGAGAGGAGGTACTCGAACAGTGCGTTTAAGATTCATTGACTCCCTTAACTTCCTAACTTCATCTCTGGATACTCTGGCAGGTAATCTCTCGCCTGCTCAGCTGAGCCTAACTCGTGTCCAGTTTCCAGAAGACGCACAGTTTGATCTAGCTCGTAGGAAAGGGGTGTTCCCATACGATTTCGTCACTAGTATGGCACAACTGCAGACGACCTCACTACCCCCTAGGGAAGCATTTCATAATGCTCTTAGTGGAACTGACGTGAGTGACGGGGACTATGCTCACGCTAGATCTGCGTGGAATGTTTTCCGCTGTACGACTTTGAACGATTACGCGTTGCAGTATTTGAAGGTGGATACGTGTTTGTTGGCTGACGTGTTCGAGAATTTCCGTTCAGTTTGTTGCCAGTCCTATGGCTTAGATCCGGCGCACTACATTACGGCCCCATCACTTGCGTGGGACGGTTTGTTGAGCAAGTCTGAGGTGTGTCTGGAATTAGTCACCGATCCAGATATCTATCTTTTCTTGGAGAATGCTGTTCGGGGTGGGATCACCAACGTTAGTCGGCGCTATGCGAAGGCTAACAATGTTTACATGAGTGATTATGACTCCAGCCTGCCGTCTTCCTACATCTGTTATTTCGATGTAAATTCTCTCTATGGTCATACGATGCTTGGTAAGCTTCCGGTAGGCAACTTCCAGTGGGTGCAGGAACTCGAATATGCAAACTGGAACTTTAGCACCATGGACACCGATGGTGACTGCTCATGTTTTATAGAGGTGGATCTATCCTTTCCGCGTGAATGTCATGACCGGCTATCAGACCTGCCGCTTGCACCCGTGAATGGCGTACCGGTGAACGGCAATATGTCAAAGCTCTTATTGACACTTGAACCGCGAAAGAACTATGTTTTACATGCAAAAACACTGCAGCACTACCTTACGTACGGGGCCGTTCTTGACAATGTTCATTGTGTTTTGCGCTTTGAACAAAAATCCTGGATGGCGTCGTACGTAAGGTATAATCTGAATTGCCGTGCTCAGGTTGCGAACCCCTTTGAGAAATCCTTCTATAAATTAATGAATAAATCCGTTTTTGGCAAATCTTTGCAGTCGCCGCGTAGGGAGCGTGACATACGTGTGGTTTCGCGGTACGATACCATATATGGTGCGGCAGAGTTGATAGGTCGTCCGTCATTTAAGGCAAGGCGGATCGTCGATGAGAATCTGGTCCTCATTGAGTTAGCCAAAGGTTCGGTAACCTTCAACAAACCCCTTTACACTGGTGTGGCCATCTTAGATTTATCCAAATTGCATCTCTATGATTTCCACTATAACTATATGCAGGTTAAGTTTCCCTTTCCATCTCTGCACCTGCTTTACTCAGATACCGATTCTCTTCTGTACCACATCGAGTGTCGCGATGTGTATTCTTCGATTCTCCCCGATTTGGCTTCTCGATTCGACACTTCGAATTATGCTCCAGATAATGTTCAAAGGTTTCCATCAGTCAACCACGGCATGACTGGTGTCATGAAGGATGAAGCCGCTGGACGCATCATTACTGAGTATGTTGGTCTTCGCCCCAAACTTTATGCATACAAGATGGACGATGGTGCTTTTACGCCAAGGGTGTGAAGGCCAGTGAACTCAGCTCGCTACTTTTTGAGCAATATCTAGATTGCTTGCAAACAAATTCACGGGTTTGGGGGACTCAATATCATTTTCGTTCACGAAATCACATTGTTTGTACTGAACGCGTGACTAAGGTGGCGTTGTCATCAGGTGACGACAAGCGGAGCATTTCCGATGATGGAATTAGCACGCTTCCATGGGGACATTACCGTCTAGATCCCTGAACCTGAGTTCCCCCACATAATAAGAGATTCTAACTTTTTTTTTTTTTATTTTATAATTTTCCAGTTTTTTTTTGTACTATCCTCATACCTTGGTACGCTCAATAAGCATTGCTGCTCCGAGTCGAGTTGTAGGAAAACAACAGCGCTCCAAACTCCTCCTCCGCTCGGAGTGGCCAACTGGGTAGATGGCAACCAACTTCGATTCATTGCCTCCCCCTTCACCCATAAAACATTAAGAATGTTGGACAGAACTCATGCACTACTGTACTGCGCATGTGGAGATAAAACCATCGGTATGTTTAACATGTAGAGATTGCACTCATCTTATTTACACGGTTCAGATAGTGAATCTGATAGTTTTCTTTAAATGCTAGTCTGTTTAATAATTTAAAGTAAATTTGAGTCTATCCTGATTTTAAATGCCAATGTGGTTAAACTTTGTTGCATGTCATCTTTCCGTCAAGACCAGGTCAACTATAGTCTTCATTCTGTCTCTGACAATTCCATAATGAACATGGCTGCTTTTGAGGAAATTCGCGATTGCATTGAATATGCGCTTCATGCTTGCATCGGCATGAATATAGATGCGATAGTACACCATCTAGAGGTCTCCGCGATCAATTTGTTCGCTGCATTTCCAGAGGAATACGAGTTTCTAACATACCTTTACAACGGTATTATAGCATGCCTTGAAGCTGTAATGGAGGCTCAAGAGCAAGTGGAGCCAGATGATGGAGTGGACAGCGGCTTCGGAGAGAGTGACGGTGAAGCATAATGCTTGCGCCCTTGTTAAACATGGAAAATAGGCCTCTCGGGGAAACTCGCCATGTATAAAAAAAAAGAGTTAACGCATCTAATGCTGTACCTCCTGAGACATAGTCTCTAAGGTGATGTGGAAAGCAGCATACCACTATAAATTCAAACACAAGTTTTTTTTTTCAGCTTACACTCCAGAGAATCTTCCGCCACGTCGAGATGAAGAGAATGAGACTACACATCATAGTTATAAATTCACTATCACTAAATAATAATAATGAGCTTACACTATTATTAAATGCATTACAGGAAAGCTAACACTAAAGTATGCCTATAAGAAAAAATTTCTTATGCCTGCTTCTGATGCATATAAAGGAACACATATCATGATCATTCAATATGGTGCACTCTGTGCATGTAAGGGAACAATCTTTTCGGTGCACTCTGTGCATGTATTGGAACGAGTCCTTGGGTGTATCATGTGCTTCCAAGATGGTGGGGCTGTTGAATCCAAGATGGCGGAGAATTGTTTAAAGGTTGTAATATTTTTTTAAATTTAAATATCGCGCCCTCTGGTAGCAACACTTGTTACTAAATATATCGATTAGCATTCGACCTATCGAATGGTGCTGCGCCCTGGCAGCTGAAATATGAAATAAAAGTAAATATATCGATTAGCATTCGACCTATCGAATGGTGCTGCGCCCTGGCTGCTGAAATATGAAATAAAGATGGCGACGGTGGCACACTCTGGTAGCCAACTTGAGAATCAAGATGGCGGCGCCTCTGGCAACTAATTTTTGAATTTGGCGCGCGATACTAGCGACATCTACCAGCCAACTTGAGAACCAAGATGGCGGTGCCTCTGGCAACTAATTTTTGAATTTGGCGCGCGATTCTAGCGACATCTACCAGCCAACTTGAGAACCAAGATGGCGGCGCCTCTGGCAACTAATTTTTGAATTTGGCACCATCTGGTAGTCTGTGCTGGAATTAAAGATGGCGATGGTATAATAATAATTTGAATTTCATGCATTTGGGAAGGCAAAGACACCCTCCCCCCTTTTATCATAAAACTTGACGTCAGTACGTAGCATATATAGATTATTTATTCCACCATATTCCAATTGGTCTCGTGGTCTAGTGGTCAAGGCGTCCGCCTCGTAACCACGACATCCTGGACGTTTTCTCGTCCCATGGATCGAATCCCAGCCTCGGCACTGAAAATATTTTAGTTAAAATAAAATAATACCTGCTGCTACCTGGTGGCGACCAACAGAACTATATGACGTCACACAAGATGGCGGCCTCCAGCAGCCGAAACAAGATGGCGACCAGGAAAAATCAAGATGGCGGCCTCCAGCAGACGAAACAAGATGGCGGCCAGGAAAAATCAAGATGGCAGCCTCCAGCAGACGACACAGAATCATGACGTCATGATTCGAAGTTGGTGGAAATTTATAGAAATACAAAATGGCGGATTTGTGAATTTGCAGATTTGCGGATTTGCGATTTGCGGATTTGCGGATCTCCGGATTAGCAGATTTGCGGATTTGCGGATTTGCGGATTAGCCACTGGATTAGCGCATAAAAAACTAGATTTGCACATAAAAAACCATAAAAAATGCGTAAAAAACCATAAAAAATGGGATAATCCCCGAATTACCCCGCTCCCCCCTCTTCTATGTTCCAGAGTCGGCACGCTCTCCCTACTGATGCCTTTTGCTGTTATTTGCAAATTTTGTAATTATTGCTTCAATGTCTAGCTGAATGTTTTTGTGGATGTGCAGCAATGCGAGACCAGTAAGTCTTTCTTCTCCCATTGTTGATCTGAGCCATGTTTTGAGGCGACGAAGGGTTGAGAATGAACGCTCTGCGGTTGCTACAGAAACAGGTAGCGTAGCTAGGATTTTAAGAAGTTTGTTGATAGAAGGGTACATTACTGTGTCGCACAAATCAATGATATGAGGCAGAGCACTTGGAATTTCAATAACACCCCCAGATTCGCGCTTCCATTTGGCGACCCAAAGTTTGAACTCCTCCAGGACTGTGGAGACGGGCACATTTAGGAGCTGCTTATACATCTCTGCTACCTTTCGCACAACTTCCAGATCTTCCTCAGTGTAGGTTGTGCGAGGCAAGAGTATTCCCAGACTGAAGATATCCATGACATCAGAACTGAGCCTCTTCTTCAAATCACTTATGATATTGTCCAACAAGGGAATATAAACTACTCTTCGATAGTATTCCTCAGGGGATTGAGCTACATTTGGTTGAGAAAAATAATTCTCACAATATATCTGCCGTGAAACAATACGTAGTGTTTTCAGTTCCACATCCAACTCTCGTGCAAGATCTGCTGCTTCAGCAAATATTTGCTGAAAAACTAAATCGGCTTCCTGTCTCTTCTTCTCCAGGACACTAATGGTGTCTGTTACAGCATCCATAGCCCTCTTCAAATCCAAGGTGTGTGTTTGAAGTAAACGGCTTAGTGACACAGTTGTTCCTGTACAAAGACAAAGAAAAAAACTTGCAAAATTGAAATCACACCCGAATAAAATATGGCAACAGAAAGAGGGGAATGAAGTGTTTCTAAACTTACCTAATACATCACTCAGGCATATGGAAGAAACCATGAACTCTTGACTGATTAGAGCATGTCGAAGGCACTGGGCATCAGATGCAGTTTTGCTGTCCTTCCACTGTGAAATCTCGTATAGAGCATCACAAATTTTTACCAGTGTGTCACCCTGGAACTGCAAGTGGCCGTCGTGCCTCTCCACCCAACGTGTCTCGCAAATACCCTGCAGTGAGGTCCCACCTAGAACTTTCTTAAAGAGTTCATGTCTCTTTGCCGAGGCATTAGCAAATAACACAATTTTCTTCATTGTCGCTGATGTGTTGCGGCAATGTACGACATTAGACGATCGTGCAAGTGAATTTTTCAACAAATGGTTATTACAAGGACAATGTTTGGCATGAATGGCTGTTTTGGCAAGTTCATGAACTGCACCCTTCATTCCAGAAACCATAACTGAGCAACTATCGGTGCCTATTCCAAAACAGTTTGTCATATCTACATTAAACTTTTTGCAGAGATCAAGAACTATGTGTGCTAGGGCGATGCCAGTTAGACGAGTCTCCCCATCAACATCTTCGGAGCGAATCATATCATATGCATTACAGATTGTGATGAAGTCCTCTCTAACCGATCCATTGTGAAGGTAACGAAAGGAGATACTTAGCTGTTCAATGTGTGACTCATCAGTTGTTTCGTCAAATAAAACAGAAAAGAATTTTGCTTCTTTCACTCTGGCCAAAATCGACTCCTGTATTTCTTCTTTGCATATATCAATAAGTTGATTATGTGTCGTTTTGCTTATGTATGTGGCATTAGCTGAAGTAGTTTCCAAGTGGCGGTGTAGTTTTGAGTCACCAGAGTCAACTCTGAAGCGCAAGAGAGCTCTAAAGTTCCCATCATTTTTCACTACAGAACTGGCCTCTTCATTATTCGCATTTAGCTTTGCATTAGTACTGGGACCATCACCGTATTCATGTAAGACTCCATCATCCCTGTGGCCACGCAAGGAAATATTTTGACGACCACAAAAGATGATGGTGCTGACAATTGGTCGTAAACGTTCTCGATTTTCTTTAACTTGTGCTTCTCTTTGTGAGCAAACCTGATTTGCAACTTCGAGTGATGGTTGGTGATATGTTAAAAGAAAGTTTTTTCCAGCTTCAACAGCCCACTGGTGATATTGGTTCCGTTGGTGCGTCATAAGAGATCCTTTTCCTCCAAGCAGATCATCGAAGGACTTCAGAGGTTCCTTGACCATCCTTCTAAGAGGGATGTTGGTTTGAAGGCCACCCCCTGAGCCTGCAGCAAAAAGGACACAGTACTTGCAATAAAGTCCCTGATCTTTTTGCGAAAGCACGAGCCAGTGAAATTTTTCCAAATGCGATCTCTGGGCATACTTCTTTGTCTCTTTCCCCTTCTTGGTAACAATACAGTGAGGGAAAACATAATCTGATGGTGGTGTCCAGTGTCGCTCTAAAAGCATAGCCTTGGTGAAATCATTTAAATTGGTCTGGCCTGTGTAATATCCAATATCAGACGAAAACTGAGGTTGTGCCTGTGGCTTGTTTCTATTTGGCAATATGTGCTCATTAACAACTAAGGCAACAGGTTCAGGAGCTGGAACAAAATGGCAAATTTGATCCACAGATGTAGATGGTAGTAATGACGACGATTCACCTCTTGTCTCAGGCTCAGATTTTGACTTCTTACTGAAAAACTTGTCAATAGTTCTACCAGATGCACGACGTTTTGCTCCAGTCACATTCTTCAAGGAATCACCCTAAAATAAACCAAGGAGAGATAAAGTATTAATTGAAGTTGTTATGTCTGTATGGATTATTTTTAAACAATAGTTGTATCTTGTATGGTTGGCAATAATAATATATAAGAATAATAATAGCAATAAATCATTAACTTATTTATTTGTTTGCTAAAATTAAGTACTTATTTTAAAATGCATGCAAGCATTCACAATGTCGCGTAGCATGCGTATGTACATAACAGAGTTGATCAACTCAACTTTCTACTTCGTACGTACGTGTGCTAAATGGTGGTTGTGAATCCAGCAAGTACTACAAACATAAGATTTAACACTTAAGATAATATTAATTATTGTTGCGAAATCATTTCGCTCTATGTTGTAATCTTTTTTTATCACTTCTACTAAAAATAGTAATGTAAAATTATGTATTGCCGACATCTTGTAAAGGCAAAAGGTTGCGAATCCAATCTCAAAAACTTAACATACGTGCGTGTGTTCATACGTTCGTTAAATGTGGTTGTGAATCCGCCTTTCTCTTACTTGCTTAAGGAATAAATGAAGTACTAAAAAAATGTTGATTGTCATACCAAAACATTTTTGAGCAGTTAGTATTCTATTTCTATAATTGGTACTAATTAAGCTAGCTACACAATTAAAGTCTAACTAACTTACCATTATATGTTTTGTACTTGTTTACTTGTAAAACACATCACACTCACACTGCAATGTTGAAAGTTGTAATATTGACTGGATTGACGTACACAAAACAAAGAAGATATCATAATGTTTCATGTGTGAGCCTGCACAATGCTTCTTGATTTTTCCTTGCTATCGAGATGTGCGCACTATCTAGCGGCATGGGAGTGAAACATTTCTCATTTCTTGCTAAGTAGAGTGAAATAATTTTTTAAAATACGCGAACAACAAGGAAAAAAAACTAGCGAAAAGCAATTTTGAACTTGTTTGAATGTGTTTTGTATTAAATAATTGTAAGAATAATATATATTGAAATGACTTTCTGAAAATAACGAGAAAAGAAACAAGAGAATGGCAATGCTAGTCGCCAGCATGTATCAAACATAAAGTAGCCTTCATACATTTTGATAATCAGTGATCATTGAATCGGCTATAGTTTTTGGTCATAAGCATTTAATTCAATTTTCAGTTCAATGCCTGGGGGGGGGGGGGGGGGTCATGACCTCTGTGACCCCCCCTCTGGATCCGCCCCTGCAGCAAGGTCATTTGTGAAATCTTTAGTTGGCCATACTTCACTAAATAGCTGCGAGAAGTGTGTTCAAACAGGGAAATACTATGGTAGAACAACATGGCCGTACAAAATTGATTATTCACTGAGGTCTTATGAGTCATTTAAAAACATGGAATATCCCGACCATCAGCAATCAACATCAATGTTATCTAGTTTGCGATTAAGACTTGTGTCTCAGGTTCCATTGGACTATTTACATTTAATGGTAAATATGTAGTTGAGTGGTATTTGTGAAAAAAATGGTTTATAATCTGAAAATACTTTTATTATATGCTCTTTAAATTCCTCTTTTCATTAAACCCCGCGGAGATAAAAAATTCCAAATACTTAAGGAGATATCGCCATTCTTAATTTTGCTATAGAAGACCTGTGTAATCATTGGACCGTTGCAATTTTTGTTATTTTGCCGTGTGTTCGTGATTCCCTAATTAATTAAAATGGTCGATTAGGTGAGGTCAGTTACATTATAAATACTTTGAAACTAAGGTGACATTAAAAATAATGTGAATTATTTTTAATTATTCTTTAGTTTGAAATTATTTATAATGTAACTGACCTGACCTAACCAACTGGGACAAAGGATCAACAGTAGGAACTCACGTAATGTTTTTTACTTATTACTTGCGCAACAATATTCAAATAACAAAGAAAACATTAAAATTTGTAACGTTAAAAACTCACCTAATAGCGGGGATGACCGTTCTAATTACACATCGTTTTGAACAATAAATGAATAAATAATCACCTATTGGTTCATTTGAATTCTGGCCAATCACACAACTATCACGTAACGACATTCTCCCATTAAAAAAATTCATACTCGTAAACAAGAAACATTGTGAAAGCCGCATGAATGCACAGATATTGTGATGAAAATTAAAAAATTCGATATCTCCTAAAGTATTTGGAATTTTTTATCTCCGCTGGCGCTAATGAAAAGAGGATTTTAAAGAGCATATAATAAAAGTAATTTCGGATTTTTAACATTTTTTTTCGCAAATACCGCTCAACTACATATTTACCCATTTAATACGCTTAGGGGTAATGAAACGATTGATACGCATATGGTGTGATACTGGCCTTAGGAAAGGGAAGTTAAGTTCAAAAAACAATTGATACTCTTTCTAAAAGAATGCACATATTGAGAAAGCATACTCATAAAGAATTTTCTCGCAAAGATTGACCCATGAAATTTTTTAATTTTGGAAAGGTAGGTACTGAATTCATATCTTTTTTATTGTATTTTGGACCAGTTGTTTTAGTTAAAGTTTTGCCCAGAAGTTTATTTGAACATTTCATGTTACTTCATACTGCTGTTTATGTTTTGGCAAGTGACATCGGTGAACAAAACTCATGGAGAAAGTATGCAAATGATTTGATGCATGTTTTTGTCAAAGAAATACCTGCATTGTATGGAAAGGAAGTGCTTGTTTACAATTTTCATAATTTGTTACACCTAGCAGATGATGTAGCCAATTTTGGTAAACTTGATCACTTCTCTGCTTTCCCCTTTGAAAACTTCATGAAAGAAATTAAAAACATGGTTCGTGCACCAAACAATCCATTGCAAAAAGTAGTGAAGCGATTAGGTGAAGATATGTTGTGTTGTATAAAATCATCAAAACAGTCATCTGTTGTCAAAAATGTTGATGGTTCAATAAGGTATGTTGTGTTTGGAGATAGTAATAAATATGTAATAGGCACAAATTATTCAGATGGTTGTTTCATGACTGTGAATGGTGAAGTAATTGTTGTAAATGGAATTAAAAAGGCACACTCTCCAGGAATTTACAGTCTTGAATGTAGTCGCTTTGAGAGTAAAACTAATTATAATAAGTATCCTTTAAAAAGCAGTACTTTAAAAATTTACTTAGTGGATACTCTTGTAAAATACAGTAAGTTATACACTACACAGTTATATCGTAAGTGTGTTCTTTTACCGGATTTCAATGATAGTGCGTGTTTTTTGTGTACCATACCATATTGTAATATGGATGTATTTTATTGAAGTTGTCCTGTAAGCAAATATAAATGTACTTTATTGACATCCTGGAAGCATTTGTTTGATCACAAACCCCACAGTTCAATTATGTGTTATTTACTGGCTTGGAAGTTAAAATAAATGTATGTTCTTGTGTTTTCTTACTTGATGTTTAGTGTTAGTTTTTATTACTTCAGCTCCAGTTTTTAAAAAGTTCTTTATTGCAGTTACAGGGTCAAAATTACTCTGTGATTACAATTATTATTTTATTTTTTAATACCTATGCAGGATAGTAGGTAATAATAAAGTTATTTACACTATTACAGCTGCATCTTATGCAGATATAAGTTCATCATGAATCTTTTTTGTTAGCTTGTAAGTATGTATTGTAATAAAGTATTTTTTTTTTTTCAAAAATGTTTGTCATCATTTGCATACACATCAACTCCTTGTTTAACAAAATTTATTTTAATATTTTCTTGTGCTGCTTTGGTTAACAAATGTAAATCAAAGTAACGACATATAGAAGAAATTTAATTGTTCCAAATTTATCATATGAATCATTTGGTAATAGGATAAGACTGCTTTATTTGAGGTTGGGTATATATTGAGGCTGCCGTAAGTTTTTGAAACGACAGGATGATTTCACTTTATTGACAGAGATAGTTTTCTTAACATATTGAAATTGTGAATATAATATTATATTTTCTTTTAATTTACTAGGCAGTACAGTATTTTAACAAGTATTATCTATTGAATTTTACTTCATTTAATAATGTTTGGGTGCAGGGACAGTTAAAGACATTTCAATAGGGGTTATCTCTGAACTAGTTGACTCTGTGTTAGAATAACAAGGCACAAGAATTATATTGGCTCAGAACATTGCATTGTTTGCAACATTGTTTTTATCTCTCTATTCTGGTTAAGAGCTGGACTACCAGCATTATTCCTGTTTTCTTCCCCAATTTTTTTTCTAGAATATATTGCATGAGCATACAATATGCAGTTAACACTAGAGTGCAATTTTATTACAGCACTTCAAGTGTGTTGTGATACTTTTATCTCTGAACCCTTTATTTGTTTTTAAAGTAGTGTGTGTTGCTTAAAGTAATTCATTATGCAAAAGAAAAAAAAATGCTTTTGCCATTCACATATACTCAGCTGTACACCTTTTCATTTAACCTGAATTGCTTCCTATTAGAACTTACAATGTGACACGCTTACCTTGTAGTTAGGAGTGCGGGAATATTTTTATGGGTCATTTGCAAGAAGACATTGGTAAATTGTAGGCATTGCAGATACATTTGGTTGGGCCAAACGCAGAAAATTGTTGGCATTGCAAATATATTTGGTAGGGCCATCAGAAAAAATTTTTTGTCTAGGTGGTGTTTATGTTCACTATAAAACCGTTGGCCCTTCATTGGGAATGAGCCAGTTGGACAACAGTAGGCAAGTGTGCCAATTATACCGTTGCCCAACAGTGGACTTTTTCAATATGCCAACATTGGCCCAACTGTCTGTGCTACTAGGGTAGCCTTCCAGCACTCACCAGGACCGGCAGCCCCGCGCACGGGGAGCTTCCAACTTTCGCGCCAGATTCCACATGTAACGTTCATAGGTAATATTTTTTAATCTACTTTCATCAGCTCCAGGGTCGGCCCTAACCCGGCCGTATGATGTGTCATGCGGTCCGTAACTAAAATGTGTGACTTGACTACGAGTCTTTTTCGTGTGCTACGTAAATCTTAGTGTTTTTAGGCAGCCCGCCGAGGTGCCTGCGCTTCACGCTTTCTTAACTCCATTAGGAGAACTTGTACATTGCCAACGCGGGGCGGCATTGCGCCTAACGCGAAACCAAACTTTAGAACGCATCACATCCTGGGACGTGCCACGGTCACGGGTGAGTTACCACGTCAGGTACCACCGCGCCTGTGCCCAGCTTAACGTGGGCCACGCCACCCCGAGGACGAGCCTCGATTAACGTAATTTCCCTGATCAGAGGGACTAATATCATCCCGAGCCTGGGACTTGCTCGTAGTAACTTTATTGTCAGACTTCAGTGTTAGTGCTAGTGTGCGCCATCCACCATACGTACATGTCCATTTCAGTGTTATGTGTAATTTCTCATTCAGTAATTAGTGTACCCTCTGTATTACGCACCGTCGGGACTACCACGTGCTAATCACTAAATTCGCCGCACGCCCGAATCATCGTCGTCGTAGCTCTCAGGCTAGCCCGCACCCCTCGATGTGGTAGTCTCCCGGAATACCGTCAGACGCTAACCAGTACCGCCATTCGAGGGCAGTGTGAGCGGAGATGAGGTCGGCGATGATACGGCCAGTCACGTGAAAGTGTATCATGCGAAGTGAAGTACCGTAATGTGTGTCAACAATAAAATCAATAACGTTCACTTGTGTTATTTTAATCGTACGGCATCCTAGGTGGCCATAACAGCCCGGGGGGCCCTTTGTAGACACGTCCCTGCCTGCAGCCACGAGGCAAAGAACCCCGCCCTCGAGACCTAATTCTAACCAACGGAATTTAATTATAATCTTTTCAGGGCAGGCAACGGGGACGGCATCAAGGTTAAAGAATTCTATCAGAGAGTAGGAAGGCTACTCTAACAGAACATGTTTAAATTTTCTTATGAAAATAAATAAGCGGTTTGTATTTTTTTGTGGTAGTAAATTGTAAATTTTTTACTTGTTCGAATTGTGTGGTATTGTGAACTGCTACCGTTAATTTTCTTGAGTTCCTTATGTAATGTTTATGAATATAAGTTGGCTCTTTAACCCTCTGCACGGAACATCACTTTTTAATCAGTTAAGCGGAACACTGGTCCGTCAGACCACCAGGCCTGGTAAATCAGTCACTTTTTCACTTTTTGTCACTTTTTTGGGCTTTGCCTTTTTTTTCGCACTTTTTTTTTACAATTTAGCCACTTAAGTCACTTTTTTCCTCTGTTGCAGTGCAATTATTATTATTATTATTAAGCTCACTTGTAATAATTTCCGGCGTCGGGATGTGGCGAACTCATCGCCCAACACATTGTTCTTAATGTGTTGCAGCCAGCCACTAACTGTCTCACTTTTACTAATGTTTCTTGTTCCTATTTTTTAGTACTCACTATATTGTTTCTTAGAATGTGTAGGGTACCTTGCAAAAGCAAGGGAATTGTGTGTTTTTGAGCATATGTGATGTATAATATTTGTGTATATTTGTGTAAACACTATGCAGAACATGTGTAGTTTGAATGTGTTACTTATCCTTTTTTCTTCCAGTGCATCTTGGTTAACAAATAATGTACTAACGATTTTGAGTGTTATAAAATATTAATTTCTGTATGTTTCAGATAGAACTTTGACATAGAAAAAAACTGAGAAAATATAAATAAAATGGGGAAGTGTTCAGTAAGAGATGAGTGGCTTCAAAACAATGATGGACAGGGGCGTAAAGTGTGTGAGTGGGCAGTAAAACTTAGTGACTGTGAAATTTTTTGTAAAGTCTGCAACAAGACAATTAGTGTTTCAGGCAAAGGTTTCCAAGCTATAACACAACATGCTAGTGCATATGAATGAATGTAGAATCAAACTTTCACAGAGTAAATTACTACTGAGTGTGGTCCATAGTACACCCAGTACAAGTATGGGGGTCACTGACTTGGGTTTATGTTCTACCAAAGACTATGCAACAACAGCAGAACTGATATGGACAATGAAGGCAATTGCTAGTAATTATTCATTCTCTTCTTGTGATCACATTCCTGCTGTCTTTAACGCTATGTTTCCTGGTGCTGTGCCCAAAAGTTTTTCATTGAGCCGCGCAAAAGTGCACTACCTCATCACTGATGCACTAGGACCATATTTTTGGGATTCTGTCATTAAAGATGTGGAAGGTTCACTGTATACTTTGTGCTATGATGAAACGACAAATAGTGGTGGAAAGAAGGAGCTCCAAGTTACTGTCCGATATTGGTTGGAATCTCAGCAGCAAATTGTTTCACAACATTTGGAAACATTTTTCATCGGAAGAGCCACAGCAGAAGATATATGTGACAAGTTAATGCTTGCTATTAATGGGGCAAGTCTTTCTCTTCAGAATTTGCTTATGTTGGGAAGTGATGGACCTAATGTTAACAAAAAAGTGTCAGTTCTCATAAATGAAAAAATTAAGTTACTTCGTGGGAAAGGGCTTGTTGACATTGGCTCATGCAGTATCCATACCATACACAATGCGTTTTTGAAAGGAATGCATGAACTAGGGGAAGATGCTTCAGATTTAATTATGTCTGTACATTCATTTTTTGATGGATGGCCTGCAAGATGCGAAGATTTCAGCACAATTCAAAAGGACCTTAATCTCCCAAATCATCAATTTATCAAGCATTGCAGTTCAAGATGGCTTGGCATAGAAAATGCAGCAGCTAGGTTATTGGAACAGTGGGATGCTGTTCTATTCTATTTTCTTAAATTTGCCCCACAAAAGAGACCAGAAATATCCAAAAAGAGCAATGTCTTCAAGAGGATAGTAGGAGTGCTAAAATTGCCTACTATTAAGGCAGAATTGCTTTTTCTGTGTTCTAGTGCCAAACTTTTCACACGGTTTACAGGATCATTTCAGAAAGATACACCTCTGATACATATTCATAGTGAACTGGTTGCATTGATGCAGGCACTAGTAAGCAGAGTATGCAAACAAGAAATGGAAAGTTCTTCTAGCATGAAAAGTCTTAACTCGGATATAATTGTGGAGCCAAACCTTCTTCCACTAAAGTGCATTGTTTGTGGAGATGGTGTTAAAGAAGCATTGAGTAAGGCACCTGAAAAAGAGCAGTTGTGTTTCTTGAAGAATGTTCAGAGACACTATGTGCATGCATGTAAGCATATCATGGCTAAAGCTCCGGTCTCATCATCTCATTTGTTGAAGCATTTCCGCTGCTTACATCCAGATGAGAGGAAAAGTAATCGTAGCTGTCAAGACATTGTACGTATTGCTCAAGGTCTTCCAATAAATGTTCGGGAAGATGTATTATTGGATGAATGGAAACTGCTTCAGCTTGAAAAAGATGAAGAAGGGAGCAAGGGACAGGAGATTAATATATTCTGGAAACAGTTTTTTGGCAAGACAAGGGAATCTGGAAGTTTTAAATATCCTAATGTAGCAAAAGTAGTTAAAGCTTCGTTGTCACTGTCTCATGGAAATGCTGATATTGAAAGGCGATTTTCAATATCAAGTAAAATAATGACAGATGAGAGAGCGTCTTTGTCAGAGAGAACTTTGAATGCTGTATTGACAGTGAAAGATGGCTTGAAACAGTTTAAAAACAACCCTGACTATGTTCCTATCACAAAACAACTTATTTCTATGACAAGAACTGCACACAAAAGTTACACTGACTACTTAGAAGAACAAAAAAGACAGAATTAGAAATAAAAAGAAAAATTGAAGAAGAGAATAGAAAAATGTTGCAAGTAAAAATTGAGCAGGAATTGCAAAAAGAAAGCAGGAATTGCAAAAAGAAAAGAAAACAATAGAGCAGAAAGAAGAAGTGCTTAAACTTCAAAGACTGGAGACAGAAAAAAAACGTAAAGCTGGTGATATGCTGCTTGAAGAAGCAAGTGAGCGTCTAAAAAAGTCTTTGCAGAAAGGAAGTTTGCAAGAGGTAGAATTTGCTCAAGCTATGCTGCAAGGTGTTTCTAAAGCAAGGAAAGAAGAAAACCAGCAAAAGTTATTGGCTGATAACTTGCAAAAAAACCTGGAAAAAAGAAAATCTACGTTGCTGACAACCATCTATTCAAAGATACCCAAAGCTAAATGTGACAGTTTATAAAAATTGCCATACAAAACTTTACTTAACTTTCTAAAAATATTACTGCACTTGTATTTTTTCTTTATGCTAATTGTATTGTTTTTTGTTAACAATTAGTATATTTTCTATTTATGCTTTTGTAATTTTTATTTTTTAACATTGTGATAAATGTCTCAAGTATGGATAGGCCTATGTGATTTTGTAATAAAAAAAGGCAATGACTTAAAGATTTTCAGGTGAGCGTTGGGCGGCTATGGGGATGGTGGAGGCCGTAGTCACTGTCAATATGTAATATTAAGTGCTTTACAAAAAAAAAATAATTTCTTTATGGCCACTTTGACGTCGTACCTCCTCTTTATTAAACAAAAACCCGGGTCACAGTCCTGTCCGCGGCGCAACACTCCAGCCATGACCCTGGTAGTGCCACCACTCGTCAACAGATGGCAGTTGTAAATATAAAGAGATAATTTATTATAGTTATTTTATATTTTTTATTATTGTAAATTTTTTGGAAGATTATTAAGTGTATATTGTAAGTATTTTTTGTAGATGTGAAAATAATATTGTAAAATGCAAAAGATCAAAAGAGATAGAAATATGTAAAACTTTAACACAAATGGTTCTAGAAGAAACTTGTATAAATTGTGCGGGCTAACAAGCCGAGACAGCTCTCCTTCCCCAGCCAATCTGGGAGAATCAACGCCCTTGTAAGCTCTCCTCTCCCAGCCAATCTGGGAGAAAACCACCATTGTAGCCTCTCCTCTCTCCCAGTCAATCTGGGAGAATAAATACTGACACAGGCAAAAGTGGTATTATTGGCTTGCCTTCCTAATTTTCCTTTCCTCAGCTAGCGACTCTTCGTGAGACCGCGGGCTTCCTTCTCTCTCTCTCACTCTAACTCTCTCCCATTCTCCTCAGCTAGCGACTCCTCGTGAGACCGCGGGCTTCCTTCTCTCACTCTGCCCACCCATCCGCTAGCGACTCTTCGTGAGACCGCGGGCAATCCTCTGCTAGCGACTCTTCGTGAGACCGCGGGCACCCATCTCTTCACCTTCCATCCATTCCGCTAGCGACTCTTCGTGAGACCGCGGGCATCCCTCTCTTCTACACCCAATCTTCGTGCTAGCTACTCCTAGTCAGCACGTTGAAACGCCCCTCGTGTCCTTGTTATTAATATTGACAAGATGTCGACAAAACAGGCCTTGGAAGTGGCGGGCAGAAAAGAAGAATTAAGAACAAAATTTAAACATCGGAGGCGGACACGGGGTGGGTCCAAAGAAAATTTGTAAACTCCCTATCAAGACCTGGGAGCATAATGTGGATCGTTATTGCCTTAAGTGAAAAAAAAAAACAGTTACGTTTATAGGCATCCTTTTATTTAAGATGAAAGTTTGTTTTCAAGATTTTCTGTTACAAGCTATAAAGAGAAAACACTTCTATCATTTAACCATTTTTAAAGAGAGCTCAATTTACCTAATCGTTTGCCGACCCGGGCCGCGAATAGAAAATTATTTTTCCAACACATCATTCTTAAATAAACCGTAAAGTTTTAACATTTTACAATAATCTATAATCACCATATTAGCTTATCATTGGTTAGTTATAACCATTTCACATATACAATTTCGAGATGGCTGAAGAGACCAAAACTGTTAAACTGGTTCGAATCTGATATCTGAAATTACATTTGGAAATTTACAAAAAAAAAAAAAAATAAAAACTTTCACTGGCACTCGCTCTCACGAACTGAAGATTTTCTGGCGGTTCGTAGCTTATAGCGAAAAGGCCGGGAGTGAGGGCTTCCACTGGCGAAACCACCCATTCAAAATTGGAGGTTGCTGGGCTTGTTTTGTTCCCCATGATGGTTTCTTACTTTATTGGGGGGGGGGGGGGGGGAGTCTAGGACCCTGTCTGTGGACAGACCAAACCAAAAAAAATTAGATCTGCACCACAGACAGAACAAGGTCGGGTCAGAAAACGACCGCAAGAGAGACAAACTTCAAAAGGACCGAAGAGAGAACTTACCAAAACAGGGTAGTAGTTGTTAGGCACAGCCATGTTGCCTGGTAGGAAGATGGAGGGCGATGCGCGACCGACGTCACGGTTAAAAAAAAAAAAATGTGGCACCAGATAAGAAATTTTGTTCGCGGAGAAACTTGGATTACTACGTAGAGGCTATGCTGAGATGACTAAAATAAAAAACCATAAGGTAAATAGGGAAACATCCCTTTTCTGATCAGACTACATCTTAGTACTGCTGCTCGGCGTCAGCTTTGATTAACTGGACAGAGCCCGAAGCGTGATCAAAGGACTACCGACGCGGTCGTTCCAGAGTGCAGAGCAAAAGTCCAGTCACATCCTCGCCGCGTCGCTATTTAAAACAAGGTCTTCGTCCTAGAGGGTGGAGGGGCGTCGGAAACCTTCGGCAACTCTCGCGTCCGGCCCGAAGTGAACTATCGTAAAAGACTTCCCTCTGTCGGAGTTTGCACTCACTAAGGTCGACCAGGGGCGAGTCGCGGTTCAGTCGACTTAAAAAAAAACTACACCCTTATGTAACCAGATAAATTAAAAAAAAATAAAATTTCTCAAATTAATTTAAAATTATAGTAAAAAATTAAAAAAGGTGTCGAAATGCCTAATTTCCGGCACATACTCCCCCGCTTGAATGCGGAGCATGTAGGGAAAATAAAACACTTCTAGTTAGGCGAGTAACCTGGTTCACTTGTATCCCACTACTAACTTTTATCGCGCGCGCGGCGCATTCACGTCTCAAGATCAGGTTTTCCAAGGTATATGGAAAACATGGCTCTGTGAACTTGAAATACTGTTAATATTATAAACTTTAGTAGGTACTAAATTAATGACGTGAAATTTAGACGTGGTTGATCTCGATGATTGGACAAGCTGTAGATTCCATCTGTTGGGCACTGTGAGGGAGGCCATAAGGCCACTGAGGCGAAAAAGGTATCTGCGTCCTTGCACTCAGAATAAAATGGAGACTATACACTCCTTGTAACTTAAAACTAGAATGGGAATTAAAACCCCTGTACAAAACATCTTTCCACAAGAAGCCGAAGGCATTGGGACTTAGCCCTGCTCAATCAGGCTATGGAGAAGACTTGATGCTTGCTAAAAGCGAAGCAACACCTCGGTCCCGGAATCTACAGATCTTAGCTACGTAGGCTCCGTATGTCCGTGCACTGATGGTTGATCAGACCAACAGGCCGGAGCAATAGGACCTACGAGGGTGTTTTTTCCCCAAGCTAAACTGGGTTCGAGACCCAAAACGATCAACCACATTAATAAATTTGAAAAGGGTAAAAATACTTTGAATGAATTTAGGAATATTATTAATAATAGCTTTGATTATACCTATAATTAAAGTTAATGTAATGAGTCAGAAATATAATGTACGTTTTAAATATTTAATCTTATAGAGTGATGACTGCCTTGTATATTTTGCTTTTAGGGATTTCAGCCTCAACAACTCTGATGTTTTTAATATAATTAATTCAATATCTATTATTTAAAAGTTTTCTACAAACAAAAAAATAAATTAACTACTCTTCGCACTCGAATTTAAATTTAAATTTAAATATATATATATATATATATATCGCAATAAAAATATATTAAACAAAATCTAAAAATGGGTGAATTACAATTGAGCGGTTCGACCTTCCATGACTGCTGATAGATTTCACACTGCCAGTAAGGGAGGGTTGGACAGGTCGTCCAAAGTAGAGTGCTGGGGATTTGACCCAGGGTTCACTCCAGTGGTCATGGAATATTTCACCCAGAGGACCCAGTCTTGGCTCGTTGGCTCAGAGGACTGATTTTTGTGCTGCACTGTGGCCAGCTTGACCTAAGTCCTACTTTTGAAAACACATATAAAAGAAACCAGTTTGCCGTCTGGAAGTCACGTAGCTCTTACTTAAATAAACAATGTGATCATAAACGGTGTAGAACAAATACGACTTTGGGAGTAGAATGCAAAAGATTAAATAAAAAAAAATGGCTAGATGTGACAGCTTCTGTGCTCAGACTCTATATACGTCGCTGTACATCACATTTACGTACAAGGAAAATAAAAAATATAAACTTTGTTAAATCTAAAGTCAGTTAAAAAAAAAATTAACAAAAAAAAATTATTCTTGCTTACTTTACAGATTATTATTATTTATTAAAAAAATTGAATGTAATCAAAAATTAACTAGATAAAAAATCGCCGGACTAAATTGATGAAAATTCAAAAGGCACCAGAGAAGTATTACAGAGTAAAAAAAAATTTAAAAATTAAAACTATTTACGTTAGTCAGTTTGCTAAAGACTGAACTTAAGTATGTAAAAATTAACAATTAAAGTATCTTAAATTACCTAGAGTGTGCTAGCCTATAAACGGGATGCTTAAACATATACAAATTAATTTAGTGGACCTCTCGTTGGAGGTTGAAAAGGATTTCACCACTCTCGGTGATTAGTATTAATATGAAATGAGGCTAGTCACCTCGTGGGTGCTTAATTTCGGTGAAATACTTTTTTTTGAATATGCTTGATTATATTATTATTTTATTACTATATTATGTTTTCAAGTATTACTACTTTAACAATGTAAGAAGTGAAATTTTTATAAAGCAAATGTCTTTAAGTATAGGTTGAAATAATTATTATGATGGGGGAGGGAAGTCCTTGAAACGTTGGTATATTAAAAATCTATGTTTAACTATTACTTGCGTGTTAACTAGTAAAGACATTGGTACCAGATAAAAAAAGATACTCATAACGTATAGTTCTTTGTTTACCACTAAACTTAATCCATAAATTAAAATACTTTTAGCTAACTACTGCGGGACGACAGTAGCAAACGATAATTTAGATAATTCTCCGTCGTAAAGAAACTACGGCAGGCGGAGATAAACAAAACCCGGCGTCACTACAGAGACGTCAGCTTAGGTCAGCCCTAGAAGATAAGACGCCGGCGGGCGACACAGTCCGCATGGCGTGAAACGAGGAGGGGATGTAACAACATGGCAGTAACCACCTGGCTATCAGAAAAAAACGTGAACTAAACAGTGGCTCACGAGAAACTTTACTCTCCAATATTAACTGGGCATAAATTTAAAAACCATGTCGCGGGCGATCGTCTTGCGCTAAAGAGACGAAAGGGTCCCGGGGAGATGGACTTTGGGTACCCCTGAAGAGGGTACGAATAAGCTAACGCGGCCCTGGGCGTCAGCAGGGTAGTGGCTGGAGGGGAGGGGGGAAACAGGCGTCGACGGCCGGTAGAGTTACAAGCGATAAGGCAGGCGCTTGCTCGTCCGGCGTCGCGCGGGCCCTCGCGCAAGCTTGCGTGGGCGTTTAAAGTTACGATGTTAACCGCACGTGAAAAACTACGAGAAAAATTAATTTAAAACATTTAAAGAAGGACAAGAAAGTTATTTGGTGCCAGCTCCAGCTTACAATATATCATACAAAACAGGTATAAGTACTAAAAAAAATTTAAACCTTTTCAAAAAATTTTCTTTTTTTCTTTTTTTTACGTATGCTTATTCTGGTATGACCTATAGACAAAACCACGCTCTGCTACCAATTGAAACGCCCCTCGTGTCCTTGTTATTAATATTGACAAGATGTCGACAAAACAGGCCTTGGAAGTGGCGGGCAGAAAAGAAGAATTAAGAACAAAATTTAAACATCAGAGGCGGACACGGGGTGGGTCCAAAGAAAATTTGTAAACTCCCTATCAAGACCTGGGAGCATAATGTGGATCGTGATTGCCTTAAGTGAAAAAAAAAAAAACAGTTACGTTTATAGGCATCCTTTTATTTAAGATGAAAGTTTGTTTTCAAAATTTTCTGTTACAAGCTATAAAGAGAAAACACTTCTATCATTTAACCATTTTTAAAGAGAGCTCAATTTACCTAATCGTTTGCCGACCCGGGCCGCGAATAGAAAATTATTTTTCCAACACATCATTCTTAAATAAACCGTAAAGTTTTAACATTTTACAATAATCTATAATCACCATATTAGCTTATCATTGGTTAGTTATAACCATTTCACATATACAATTTCGAGATGGCTGAAGAGACCAAAACTGTTAAACTGGTTCGAATCTGATATCTGAAATTACATTTGGAAATTTACAAAAAAAAAATAAAAACTTTCACTGGCACTCGCTCTCACGAACTGAAGATTTTCTGGCGGTTCGTAGCTGATGGCGAAAAGGCCAGGAGTGAGGGCTTCCACTGGCGAAACCACCCATTCAAAATTGGAGGTTGCTGGGCTTGTTTTGTTCCCCATGATGGTTTCTTACTTTATTGGGGGGGGGGGGGAGTATAGGACCCTGTCTGTGGACAGACCAAACCAAAAAAAATTAGATCTGCACCACAGACAGAACAAGGTCGGGTCAGAAAACGACCGCAAGAGAGACAAACTTCAAAAGGACCGAAGAGAGAACTTACCAAAACAGGGTAGTAGTTGTTAGGCACAGCCATGTTGCCTGGTAGGAATATGGAGGGCGATGCGCGGCCGACGTCGCGGTTAAAAAAAAAAATGTGGCACCAGATAAGAAATTTGGTTCGCGGAGAAACTTGGATTAGTATGTAGAGGCTATGCTGAGATGACTAAAATAAAAAACTATAAGGTAAATAGGGAAACATCCCTTTTCTGATCAGACTACATCTTAGTACTGCTGCTCGGCGTCAGCTTTGATTAACTGGACAGAGCCCGAAGCGTGATCAAAGGACTACCGACGCGGTCGTTCCAGAGTGCAGAGCAAAAGTCCAGTCACATCCTCGCCGCGTCGCTATTTAAAACAAGGTCTTCGTCCTAGAGGGTGGAGGGGCGTCGGAAACCTTCGGCAACTCTCGCGTCCGGCCCGAAGTGAACTATCGTAAAAGACTTCCCTCTGTCGGAGTTTGCACTCACTAAGGTCGACCAGGGGCGAGTCGCGGTTCAGTCGACTTAAAAAAAAACTACACCCTTATGTAACCAGATAAATTAAAAAAAATAAAATTTCCCAAATTAATTTAAAATTATAGTAAAAAATTAAAAAAGGTGTCGAAATGCCTAATTTCCGGCACAACGTCCTCGGTCAGCTGCACTGGGCCGAACAGTCCACTCCCGCCTCAGAGTGTGAGGCTGCTCTACCCAAGAGCTGGCGCTGGGCAAACAACACAACAACTGAACGACCGAGCGACGTCCACCCCGTCTCCACATCTTCACCAGAGACGAGGCCGCGACAACTTTTTGGTCACTTTTTAGTCACTTTTTGATACGAATATGTCTCTTTTCTCACTTTTTTTCCATTAAAAATAGTTACCAGGCCTGGACCACTATAATTATTTTAGGTATTTTCATACTTTAAAATATATGTGAATTACTAGGTTTTTAAAGAAACATTTACAACTGAATGTATTTGCTTGTGCAATTATTCATATATATCTATATATTGCACGATATTTTATGAAGTAAATCAGGAACATATTTATAAAAAAAATTCAATAGATAAAAACTTTTCTAATTGTAAACAAATGAAATAAACAATTTAGATGACAAACACATGTCACAAAAATACACAAAGTAAATGAATGCTTAAATAATATTACAAATGTGACACACATCTGCATATTTTCATTGAGCATTCCAAGTAATTAGGAATGTTGAACTGCACGCACTTGTAATTAGTCTTCCTCTCCCTCTGGTATGGGCAAATATGGCACATTTTCCTTTTTTCAAGCCGATCGTTGTTGATTGATTCGATGAAGAAGCATCAGCATCTTCAGGATGGATGGTTGTCGCGCAATTTTTTATTAGTGTTGTTAGACCAGATGGTAAGTTCTGAATGGTAAGCCGTTGACGCCAGCCGCCGGTGCTCCCTCTGGGTCGCACAGGCCATTACGTCCCAACAACATTTACTTGTAAGTGCAACGAACACGCCCGCGCGTGATGTCAACCGTGTGAGTTAAAGTGCGCCGCGATGAACAGCAAGTCGACTACAGAGTCTGGCTGGGTGTGGCAATGCGCTAGTGTGTAATTAAATAAATAATTCCTCTTTTCAAAACAAAAATAATAACAATTAAAAGGTACTGAAAAATTTTTGAGAATTATGTGCAATTGTAAAATAATCATGTAATATCAAATTTAACAACTAAGTTCAAAACTGGTCGGGGCTGTTTTCCCGCGCTACACGCATCTTGGCGCGAGGTCGTGCGGCACTCTAGCGCCAGTTGCCGCCGAGAACTCAGAGGGGCTGGTCGCTCTGAAAACGCAGATTCTACAGTTTTCGCGCCACTTTTCCAGTTCGCCATAGTCGTAAGTTTACATAATCTTTTCATTTAGCTCTGCGCCCGACCCCACTAAGCCATACGTTCTTAAGTGTGGCTCTTCGCTTAATCATTCAAATCCCAACAGGGATATTCCGGCATATTACGTAAACTTTATGTTCAAAGTACTCAGCGGACTTGAGCCTTACACATTTTTCCAGGCTTCGACGCCAGTTAATCATTGTTTGATAAGGGCTTCTGGCAAGCCTTAGGTGTCACGGTGTACTAACTCTTCAATAAACATGTTTTCGATTTAGCTAATTTTGACTGTGTAATATATGTATTTACAATCTAACCTAGTAATAACTTTGTCAACCTTTAATGAGCTACTACGACTAGTATAATTTTCATCTAGCTGAGCTTATGCAAAATCTGAAACATTCGTATTGTAGTAGGTTAGACTGCAATCATGTTTAAGAACGTTTGATTGTATACTTTTGCCATTGTTTGTTTAACTTCAATTACCATATAAACATAGTTGCAACTGATCAGTTCTACAATAATTTGCCATAGCCTTCATTTTTTCAGTATAGGTCTCAGGAAAGAACTTTATACACGTGTTTGCAGCCTATCCTGTTCGTGCCCAACGTACATGTGTTGAACCGATCGTGAAGCGACGGTCTGACAACAGACTCGGCCAGGTTTTGGACAAGCAAGTGTATTAAACAGTAATAAAGTACAGTGTTTTCTCAGTCATTTCCCTTTTATTTCAAGGCATCCTGGGTGGCCTGAACAGCCCAAGTAGTTCATGTGGACGATGTACTCCTGCCTGCAGCCACAAGATCGATCCCCCCTTTTCCCTTTAGATCATTCTCAATTCAATATTTATTCTAAACTTAATCAGAAGCTGGAGTGGTGTCAAATGGCGCTCAACTAGTGTGGCTTTTCAATTACGAACTTTCAAATTGAATTCATGAATTTTCAACATAGTATGTTTCATTTCCTTCAAAAGAATTTTTTTTTTAACTAAGATGTGATTGTTCAAGGCCATACGTCAGCAGAAGCCAGCGCGCTTCGAGGTCACAGGAGACGAGGCTGTGAGATAGCGACAGGAGTCACGGGTATCAGTTACGCAGTTGCGTGATAACGCTAGCACCGTGAGATACGGCCGAGATTGGTTACACGACTTTTCTCCGGGATCGGCTACAGCTCTGCACCGCGGGAATGGCACGTCGCAACCACGCGGCACATGCTCGGGCAACGGTGACATCACGCGCGCGCTTGGTCGTGCACGGATCACTGGACTTGTGCGAGACGGGATGCGTGCGAGCATTGGACACTGACTCGAGGGTGAGGGGAGGTGGTACTCCCTACCTGCACGCGCCCTGTCATCGACGCTCGGATCAGTCTGCCGTAACTGCGTGACAGGCCAAACGTCGCTGTGGACGGGGACTACCCATGAGAGGCATGCTTACAGGCAGAGAAACACACCGAGAAAGCAGGCGCCAGAGATTCCCGAAGACAATCGTGATTAGGCCATAAAATCGGAGCCTCAGAAACCGGACATACGAGTAGGCGAGCGTGGTGCCGCGCCACACTGTGGAAAGTTCGATGAGGTGGCCACCTGCTACCATTGTGGCACGCAGAGCCACCGAACCTGTACAGTTGCGCGGGAATTCCTGGCTTTTCGAGACGGGCTCTTTATGTGCCAGGCATGTGAAGGCAAGGCAACTGCGTCGAAACACGTGGCGGTTATGGCCAGCTCAGTTCACACAGGCGCCGGAATAATACTCTTAGAGTTCGCTGGACAGGACCACAGAGACGAGAAAATTTGGCCATACTTGCTGCGACCATATGGCCCGTTATGGAGTTCCGCTCGACGAGTGGACAGAACGGGTTAGTGACCAGCTCAGAGGGGCTGCCCGTGACTTGTGGGCCATGGTCGGGGAAGGCGAGATTTTGTGGGACGATTTCATCTCTCAGCTGGAGAGCCGATTCAATTATGCGCGGGCACGGGCACAGTGCCGTCACTCCCTCTTCTGTACCCCGCAAGGGGACGACGAGGACGTTGAGTCGTTCATATGAGCCAAAGTTCGACTCCATCGCCATCTTGCTACTGCAAGCTACCTAAGCGAAGCCCTTGGACTGGTGGTCGAACTGATGAGGCGGGAGTTGTGTCCACATCTGAGAGGAGCCACCAGACATGACTTGGAGGACTTCATGCAATTAGCCAGGCAAATTGAATGAGATGTGCAGTCGCTACCACAGGTCCTTATCGCAAGAGCCCGACAACAGGGAACGACGCGACCACAGCACGTAGCACCAGAAGATAGGGTGGCGGTGGTGCCCTATAGAGCACCTGCAATCTCGGACGCTCCACTGGCAGGCGAGAGGCGGGAATGCACTCTGGCAGTAACAGCATGCTCGCCCGACAATGTGGCACCACAGAACCAGCACACAGAGGAGCAATAGGCACAACTGCCCAGGTGCAGGTATTGCTGGGAAGTGGTACATCACTGGCACAACATCTGCCCAACCCGTGCGGCACTGTGGCGAGTTCAGCACCCAGGAGCTTCCCCAGAGGAAACACCAACTAGGTAGCAGAATACCCACAGGCTACTGATCCTGGATAACAGCCTCGTCACCAACACCAAGGTCCGCCCTAACATGCTCACCACCCATCACATGAGACTGTGGTGTCATGCACCACTAATCAACGCCCTGATCAGGGTTGTCGATGCACCACAACGAGGCATTGGCGGCCTCGACGACCCCGGCACCACCTGCGGGGCACGACTGAGCACCACCGCCACCTGTCACATGAGGCAGTGGTGCCATGCACCACTCATCAAAGCCCTGCTCCGGCTCATCGACACACCACTCCGAGGCATCAGTGCCCTCGACGACCCCGGCAACACCTACGGAGCACGACCCAGCACCACCACAACCTGTCACACCAGGCAGTGGTGTGGTGCCTCACACCACTCATCGATGCCCTGCTCTGGGTCGTCGATGCACCCTTGATGATCCCAGCACCACCTCCGAGGCATGACCCAGCACCACCAACTGTCACACCAGGTGGTGGTGCTACGCACCACTCATCGACGCTCCATTCCGGGTCGTCGATGCACCACGCCAAGGCATCAATGCCCTCGACGACACTAGCACCACCTGCAGGGCACGACAGAGCACCACCGCCACCAGTTACATCAGGCAGTGGTACCACACACCACTCATCTACGCCCCGCTCCGGGTCGTCGATGCACCACGCCGAGGCATCAGCGCCCTCGACAACCTCAGCACCACCTGCGGGGCGGACGACAGCACCAACCCAGTTGGGACGAGTGGGTGACAACGCGGGAAGCCTGATCCGTGTGCCGGTCCTGGTCAACGGTCAGCCCGTCAACATCCTAGTGGACACTGCGGCGAGTCACTCTTACATTGCTGCCCACCTGATACCTGAGGCTGAGCTAGAGCCAGGGGAGGAGGACGTCCTTCTGGCCACTCGTGAGACCAGCGAACGCTGACGTCTGGGCGCACCCAGGTAACGATTACTATTAGAGACATGATTAGTCAGACCACTGCGCTGGTGCTGTGGGAGGTGAGAGAGAATCTCATCCTGGGGCTTCTGTGGCTCGTTCAGGAGGACACATCCATTGAATTTAAAGAGGGTAAGGTGCATGTGGGACGTGCGGGTCGCAGAATGCTCTACAGCATCGGCGGAGATAGGCCACTCGTGGCCACACCAGCCATCACTATATGTGATTTACGCAACAAAATCCCTTCAGAACATGTGGACAGGTTGAACGATGTTCTGGCACAACACCTACAGGTATTTGCGGCTGCTGACATGCTATGCCGCACGACGGTGATGTAGCACACCATTCCCACACACCCTTATGAACCCTAATTTGTCAAACTCTTTGGTTTCGGAACCCACGAGCACAAGGCCAACCAGATCCAGATAGCCGAGATGTTGCGTGACGGAGTGATCGAACCAAGCGAGTCACCCTAAAACTGCCTGGTGGTAATGGCGAAAAAGAAGGATGGCTTGCTCAGGTTTTATGTCAACTTCAAACACATCAACTCCATCACCATCCCTGCACCACCACCTCTCATTAATATCACAGATTCTCTAGCAGGGCTGGAGGATGGCCGCATCTTCATGTCGCTAGACCTTAAATCGGGTTATTGGCAGGTGCCGGTATGCCCTGAGAACAGGCACAAGACCACAGTTTCAGTTCTGCGCCATGCTGTTCGGGCTGATGGATGCCCCCGCGATCTTCCAGACCATGATGGTTCGCATCCTAGATGGGTTTGTGGGCAAGTTTGCCGCGGCCTATCTGGACGACGTGATCATCTGGTCGAGGAAATGGGAGGAACATGCGCAACACCTTGCCATGGTCTTCGAACGGCTGGCCAGACACAGACTGACCTGCGCGCCCCATAAATGTCATGTCAGCGCGACAGAATACCTGGAATACCTGGGCCACATTGTGAGTGCGGATGAATGTCAGCCCCTGCCAGCGCAACTTGATTTATTAGAGGCCAAAACCGCACCATGCACCCACAAACAGTTGCAACAGCTGGTATGCCTGCTCAATTGGCTAAGAGGCTTCATCCCCCACTTCGCCACAGTCACTGCGCTGATGACGGCCCTCCTGTCCCCCAAAACCAGGTTCCAGTGGACTTATGAGACGGACTGCATGCTGGCCGACGTGAAACACTTGTTCTGAGAGTGCCACACGCTCGCTCGCCTCTGTCCCGAGGACCATGTATTTTTACAGACCGATGCCAGTCAGGAGGGGATAGGGGCGGTGCTATACCAGATTTGTCTAGAAGGGGAACGGCACGCCGTTATCATGTTAACGAACCAGAGTGCCTTGTGGTCGTGTGGGCAGTAGGGTGCTACAGGCACCACCTGGAGGGCAGGCCCTTTACCCTCTGTACCGATAGTCAGTGCCTCAAACGTGTTGACTCGGTACAGGGCCGCAACTCAAAGTTTACATGGTGGGCTATGACGCTCCAGAATTTCGACTTCCATGTCGAGCATGTCCCAGGGTGCGAAAACCAGCTGGCAGACGAACTGTCACGACACCCTGACCCTAACACCGAATACCATAATTAGGGTAGCTGGGAGGAGCTGCTACCTTCGGTAGGGCACACTGCTGCAACTCCGGGGACAGACAGACAGACCTGCGATTTTATACGCCACTCTTCCCAACTTGAGTCTAGAAACTTGCCTTCCCGACACTCTCGCGGATATACATTGTGTTGTGCTGGGAGCGCAACAGAACGAGGAATCGGTGGGGGAGTGGGTGGCCAGGTGCGGGGAGTAGATGTAGCCTTACCACAGGTGTGTCGATGGGGAGCTACAGACACTGGTGCCGGGGGACATGGAGGCCTGGAGGACATTTGTTCCCGTAGCTGCCCGACTGGCTGTTCTGGGCTTCTACCACGACTACGACCTAGCCGGCCACCCAGGCGCGGAACAGACACAAGGGGCGCTGCGTCAGAGGTTCCATTGGCCCGGTGTCGCCAGGGACGTCCGCGATTATGTGTGGAAATGCCAGCTGTGTCAGCAGTGCAAGTCGCAGCGTGCCGATGGAGTGGAGCAACAGCAGCCAAGCAGACCAAGCGAGCCTTTTCACACATTGGCTCTGGACATTATGGGGCCGTACCCCCGTTCCTCCTGCGGGAAAAAGTTTTTAGTTGTGATAACCGACCTTTTTACCCGCTGGGTTGAGGTTTTCCCAGTATCGAATGTCCGGGCGGGCACCATTTCATCCCTACTGGAAACGGAGATCTACCCACGGTTTGGCTTCCCGAAAGTACTGTTGACGGACAATGGATGCCAGTTTACAGGGAGACGCTGGCATGCCGGATGCCACCGGTGGGGGATTTCGCATCACACCAAACCCACATACCACCCCCGGGCGAATCCCACGGAATGGAGGAACCAGGAGGTAAATGTTCAGCTCTGTCTCCGTCTCGGGGATGATCATTCGAAGTGGAACATTCACCTGACAAACTATTATCCTGCCTGTGCCGATGCACAAATGCTGCCACGGGTCACTCTCCGTCCGAGCTTCTACTGGGGCAGAACCTGGCTCTTCCTGGAAAATGTTGGGTAGCCATGGCGGCTACCCAAGTGGTCGGAACCCCGCCAGATTCTGTGGCGAAGCAGTCCATCCACCTACACAGTACGCACTCCCAGAGGACGGCCGGCTAAGGTACACCAAGACGACTTAGTTCTCATAGTCACTGACCCGGCCCTAGTAGGGACGGGACAACAGGGTGACAGGCGACCAGATACAACTTCAAGCCCAGATCTGGGCTCGTCCGAACCGGACGTGGCTGACCTTAACAGACAGGACGACGACGACGCCACTGTCACATTGCCTACCCTTACTTCAGATGCAGTTTTTTCATCCCGGGGACTCACGCAGAGGACACAAATTTCATTGACTCCCCGGTTCCTTCCAGTGCCTCACCCAGTACCCTTCCACTCGCAGGAAACACGAGTTTGTCTATTCCCGACAAATCACGGATCTCTCAGGTCGAGAAGTAGGTGGTTCCCATTGTCTGGCAACCAGACGACGGTGAGGCGAAAAGTGAATCTGACAATTTCGACGAACCCTGGTTGCTTCTAGACGTCAGCCTAAGCGAGTCCACATTGGTAATGTCCGTCGAGGAGCCTATATCGGAGGGGGAGGAGGAGGTACTGCAGAGACGGTATCCACAGAGAAGGCAGCGGATGATGACCCGCACATGTTGCTTGCAGCAACAGCCGCTAGCAAATGGATCGACAGGCCCTGGGGAAGGGCGCACAGACGATAGCGCCAGGGACGATGGAAGGAGGGGTAGTCAAACAAATCTAAATATCAATCCTAGTGACACCACATCAAATACTAACACAATCCCTTCCAGGCGGGTACGGCATCTCCCGGTTCGTCTGCGGGACTACGTCACAGATATATCACTGTTTCAAGGGGATACAGGTGTACATGAGCCGACCGATGCATGCCAGGGGAGGCGACATGACCAGGCAGAAACCACACAACCTCCAACCCGAGTATCATACCATGTTCCACGAGTACCAGCCCATTTAAGGGACTACTTTCTGGGTCAAATCATGGCGTCGGAGCCCCAAGGGACGACGGGGTTGCCACAAACTCTGTCAAGGGAGGGCTTGCATCCACTATTAAATTCACTGGTAGACTCGCGTTTGAGCACAACAGAGACTATACAAAACTCCCTACTTTTGCCCTACAAACAGGGGAGGGTCGTGCCAGAACCACCATTAATTCACTTGTGAAGACACATTCACTAGGTATGCCACTCCCAGGGACTCCACTCCCTTCTAACTCCCTTAGTGCGATGGCCTAGCGCACCACTTCAATGCATGTGAAGAGTTGGTGTTGTTGGGCATAACAGCCTCGTAAGAGGGGGGCATTTGACGCCAGCTGCCGGTGCTCCCTCTGGGTCGCACAGGCCGTTACATCCCAACAACACTTACTCGTAAGTGCAAAGAACACACCTGCGCGTGATGTCCGCCGTGTGAGTTAAGGTCTGGACACACATATCAGGGCCGGGTCCGGACCGGCTCAGGGCTGGAGCACGTCCGGTAGACGGACGGCATCCTGATCCAACACACTCAATGTTAATAAATGTCCCTGTCTACACTTCTCCGGGATGTGTCAGGACCGAGTCAGTGCTGTGTCAGGGCTCCAGACGTGTGCTCGTCAAAAGTAGTTTTGTTTACTTTTTCCCGGACCCGGCCCTGACCCTGATCCTTGCTTCAGCCAATATCTGGTGGGACATTCTTGAGTTTCAGGTAAAGTCTTCCATTTTGACCAACATGTTCTAATTCTTAAATACTATTATACATTTGGGACATGCAATTGTCTGTAAAATACATCCGACAAGACTTTTTTTATTAGTTTTTTTAGTTTGCGTGTTTTGACATTTCCTATACTTTCCAAGGAGGGCATGTGCACAAAATGTGTGCATGTAGTCTATATATAAATATAGCCTACATATGTATTGACGCCGACCACTAATGCTCCTCTATGTCGCATAGACCGCTATGCCTCATCCACGTCTCACGAAGACGTGTGCACCGAACGCGCTCATGCACGCACCGGAGTGTAGGAAGTGCAACGGGGTGAACGCCAGGTAACAAGTGCTACGTCGGCGGAAGGATCCGGCCGGGTGTGGCATATCCCTCCGCCGAACTACAACAAATGTAATGTATGTATTTTTTTTTCCACAGGAGATTATTAGACATTATTTTCATTATTTAATATTTTATTTCTTTCAAAATTATGTTTCACTGTGCGCCTTGTCCCGAACCTGGCCAGTTCAGTTTCCCGCGAAAATCACATTTTTCCGCGGGAGGGCTGGCGGGGGAGGGGGGTCGCGCGTGGTGAGAGCGGCAGTATCCTTCCGGAGCTCAGAGAGGCCGGCAGCCTCTGCGCAACACGGGACCAGCAATTTTCATTTTCACTGATATGTAGTTTTCAATAGTAGTAATCTTTCGCAAACCTTTTCTTTCAGTTCCGTGGTCAGCCTCGACTTACCATGTGGTATTTTACTTAAATTATTCAGTGCTCCAAGACGAGCGTTCGTCGTAATACGTAAGTACTGTGGGTGATCTACGAGATGTTACGTCGGCGCTTCACGCGATAACCTAGCCAACCGGATAACTAGTTTCAGCCCGCACGGGGCAGCCAGTAGATAACACGTGCAATCAAACTTACTAACGAGTCAATATCTGGGACAAGTCTAAGAGTCAGGTAGAGTCGCCGGAGTTACGGGCCTACGTATTATTAGCCCAGTTTAATAAGTAATGTGTAATTGTGAAGTGTTTTATTAGTCAGGGTATAGTATGTCATGTAAGGGTTTATTCTGTAACCGCCGCATCGTGTGCAAGTGTATGATCTTCCCGCGTAATAAAATCGTGAGCCGCCACTGAGAAAGTGGCCGCGCGTGTGACGATTCAATTCGGGACAACCGTTACGGCCAGGACGGGCAGCACTATGTATAGGGCTGTGCCGTAATAAATTCATCAGACATCAATCACGAATTTCGTGTTCTCTTTCAGGCATCCCGAGTGGCCATAACAGCTCGGGGGGCCCTACTGCGTTGAACCACTACCTCTAGCCACAAGGCCGAACCTACCCTGAGATTCCGAACATTAAAATCACGTAAATTTTCATAGAGGTAGCGAGGTTCGCGTCAATATATAGGTATATATACATATATATACAAATATATGTGTGTGTCAACATAGGTATGCATTGAAATAGTTGCAAATTTAGTGTATTGAAAATACACTGTTAAAATTATTGATTGTTGAAATCATAAAAAAATTGTTTGCAAGCCATTCATATTGGAGTTATTATTTATAGGTTGATAACTAATTGAGAACATGAATGCAGAGAACATTATTGATGCTGTTCGGAGTTACCCAGCATTGTACTATCAAAGTCATGACAAGTACAAAAATGCTGAGTATAAGGAAAGGATAAGGAAAGAAATTTCGAAAGCCTTAAATGTCGAAGGTAAGTGAAATTAATATTTTAACAAACAAACTAAAATAATATGTGCATTTAAAGGAAGCTAGGTAGACACCAGAAACACTTTTTTTTTTACCTAATGAAAACATTAGAAACAGAAATGCTGCAAACACTTAGACATGCAATGCTGTTCTTTCTTTCCAATCCACCCGGCTTGCCGCAGAAACAAAGAAAGATTTCAGCTTCTCTCGAACTTCAAATGCTACATCAGTTTCTCTCCCTCGAACAAACTTTAACCTCTGTATAGTTATTGATCTGTCGTTGTGTCCTCTTGTGTTGCACCAAACTTCTTGTTCGGGTATAAAATAACCTTAATTCTTCTTTATGAAGTTGTGCAAGACTATTGTTGCTAATACAGCAGTAGTAATGTTTTCAGGCGTACCTTGAATTCTTCTTGTGTACATATGAAACTTCTGCTGCAGAATTCCAAAGCATTCCCCGGCACTCTCCGTGCTCTACTTAAACGATAGTTGTGAACTGATTCATCATCATTCAGATTTCTCCCTGGGTAGGTGCGGTCTCATTAAATACGTTTTAAGAGGGAATGCTTCATCGCCAACAATGACCATGGGTAGTTCAATATCAGTACCAGGTAGCTTCTGGCCTGCTGGGATATTCAGTGAATTGTCTTGCAGTGATTTTCCAAGATTAGAATTCGAAAGTATCCCCCATCTGAATTCTTACCGTAGGCCCCCATGTCGACTGCAATGAAGTTGCAAAGAGAGTCTACCAGAGCTAGAAGCACAATAGAAAATGTATTTTTATAGTTCCAGTACAGACTTCCATTGTTCTTAGGAGGTTGTATGACACAGTGCTTGCCGTCCAACGCTCCGATGCAATTCGGGAATTGCCATCTCTGCCAAAAACCATTAGCAATAGAATTCCACCGGTTTTCTGTAGGTACTGGCAGAAAATCTTCCAAAACAACAGCGACAATAACTTTGCACGTATCACGTACAATAGGCGCAACAGTTGATCGACCCAATCTGTAGCTGAATGAATTTGTCTTGAAGTAGTCTCATGTTGCAAGATACCTGCAAAAGCAAACACCGCCATTAAAGCCTGATCATTAAGAGTGCGAGGGAGATAATATTTTCTCGCGCGCGGTCAGTTGAAGTGGTTCATGTTTTCCTCCTAGGATAGCATTGCATTCGGCCAGAAGAGCGTACGGCGCGGCATCATGTGAAAATCCCACGAACTAGTAGGAAAACGGAATGCCACCAGTTGGGGGGGGAGGGGGTTAGTGGGGTGAGATAGAAAGTCAAATGAAGGACGGCTGATAGGGTGGGATGAGTCAGCTGAAGCAGCCGAGGCAACGGCTTTGTGATGTGCTGAGAAGCACAAGACGACACTGGACTATCACGCCCGTTTCATACAAACCAGACAGAGCGGATAGATCTTTTTTTTTTTCGTTTAAAGGAACGCCGATTTTATGCTTAACTGTTTCGGCGTCCATTTTATAACCTTTACGCTTCGTGGATGTTACTGTGTGATACAACACCACTTCGTTTAAATAAAAACCGTACAACAGTTCTGGTACATAAAATATTACAAAGTAAAATTATCACTCATGTTTATTTTACATTTTACTGCAAGCGAAAAAAATAAGAACTTTAGATACAGGCCTACATTACATACCTAATAGTTTAGTATTGTCATCTGTCTGACAACTGCAGAACGAAACTTCTTATTTATAACTTTTTTAATACACTTGACGTTTCTGACTCGTGTTTTTTAACAAATATACCGTTGATTTGTAGAGAATAAAACACAACATAATTTGTTAATAGTTTGAGAAGATAACAGCATATTCAATTCTGAAAAATCGGTGATCTCGCCACTTTCCGCATTACAAAATATCGGCTTGACCTCAACTTTTTCTGCTCTTATCGCGCGAGGTGGCGTTAATACCAATGGCGCGTCCTGATAGGCTGGAACAGTTTTCCGCTCTGTCTGGCCGGCGTCCCGGCACCCGAATTACTAGGTACTGGCTCAGGCAACTGAAGCTGAATTACTCCAGGAAATATTATCCTAATCAGTTTGTTAGTATACTATTTTTTAAATGAAAATTTTTTAATTGTTTCTCCAAATTTCGTTTCGAAGTTAAAAAAAAAAAAACTTGAAGTCCGTGTAGTCTACGTTTTTGATTTTAAGAAAAGTAAAACAAGAATTTGTCTTTTATTTCCGCAATGGACCTAGATAATAGTTTATATATTTTCTGTAAATCCAAATGTCCAAACTTTAATTTTAACTTTAAGTTAACTTTTATACATGTATGTTGTGTATAATTAAGTATACCTTTTTATATCGATCAACATAATATTTGCTCCATAACCAATTAAGTGAACTTAAAAGTCAATGTTACTGGCATTACAGTATGTTACACATAAATTATTATTATTATTATTATTATTGCAATCACAACTGGTAATCATAATTTAAACAGAACTACTATAATCTATTTCATTGTACGAATTTTGACGTTAAGCTTGTGAGAAAGGTCTCTGTGAAAAGGATTGCAAAGATCTTATTTTACCAGAATACCATTGGACTGCCAGAAACTTTTTAAAAAGTGAACGTCAAAGTTCGGACAACATGGACTTTATCTCAATGGAAGTTATTTCTGAATACAAAGTATTACCATATCGGTTTTTCAAAATTGAATGACAGTTCACTATATTATCATTGTGTTAGGTATGTTGAAATTGGGCCAACTTCTCGCTACAGAAAGGAAACGTATGTCTCTTCTCATATAACATTGAACATGATCGTGGTAACTACCCACCTATATACTACCTCTGAAGGTACAATTACTAAACTCGCATTCGCGGTGGCCTGGGTTTCAATCCTTTTCCAGAGAGTCTTGTTATATTTTAAGTAGTGTATCTATATTGCGGCAAATATTAGAATAAATTATATGTGTCGTTAAGAGCCATGGCCGTCTATGGTGGAAGGCCGCGGCCTAAGGTGTGGGAGGGCTTGCTGCCTGTCGCTCAGTGGCTGTTCTGTAATTGAAGCTACCGTATATCTAAATATGATACAGAGACTATAACAGCTAATGAGCGGCAGCCATTAACCCTAGCACACCGCGGCCTTCCAATAAAGATGCCCACGAAAGAGCCCATCGAAAATTAATATTGAAAGTTGCAAATTATTTGAGTGAAAAATTATGTTTTACTTAATATTTTTTTCGTTCATGTTACGTAGCGTTTTCTTTCCATAGGCTAGTCATAGGTTCACTAACGTAACCAAAGTAAGTTTACTCTTGGTTATTGAGCACAATATATATATATAGAATACATATAAAGTTGACATATGTACACAACGTGTATCTAAAAATGTACAAACTTCGGCAGGCTGTTTCTGGAAAGAATACAAGACGAAAGCCTAATAACCACTTTACTCATAAATCTAATTACGAATCTCCAAAAATGGAATTTTCCATATCTTGAAATTAAAATCATCAGTAAGTAAACTGTGGCATATGATTCTTTTAGAAAGGAAACTTTACACCTTGCAAACGTGCTTTGTAATGCCTGCCCCGGTTTTTTATTATTTATTATTAGCTTTTCAGGTGGTAAAATGTGCTAAAACAGAAATGCCATTATATTCATTGAAGGATGTTCATTACAACCTACGCATCTAGTGGTGAAAAATTTTCGTTCTACATAATCATCAGACGCAGTGCAAGTTATTCAAGAATAAGAAAATTTGATTTTTGGGGGTTCAAAACTCCGAATCCATTGACGAGAAAAGTATGGTACACAGGTTTACGTCCTGTATTTTCGCCAGGAATATTCTGCCAGAATTTGTCAGTATAATTTAGATACACGTTGTATCTAGAATACATTAGCAAGTTTACATATATATATTTATATGGAATACAGTAGAAAGTTTACACATATAATATATATAATACATTACTAACTTTAAAAATGTATATAGAATACTTTAGAAAGTTGACATTCCGTGTTCGGCCCTTGCAAGAATCGAAGTTTTACAAATCGCATCCACAAAATAATAAGTAATGTGTGCAGAAAATATAAAAGATTATGGAGTACCTATATTTTAAGAAAATTATATGAAATGAATTTACAGTAGGATAGGTCCATGGGCGTATATAAGGGGGGGGGGGATTTTTTGGCTCATTTGGGTATGTAGTAAAGTTCAAGGTCACGTAGTCGTGTATGTATTAATAAAAAGTCACGAAAATGAAATATTGTCAGTAACATTAAATTTGGGGGAAATACAATATTTCAAAAATGTTACGTGTTATGGGGTCAAAGGGTCAGGGTCTCTTGGCGTAGTACAGGATGTCTGTAATGGTGTATGTGAAGCACCTTTATTGACTCAGTTTGCATGAGTCATTTTAGGCAGTCTCGGTTTTTCGCCAAAAGAGCCCAAAATCCTCCATGTTGGTTAGCTAAGTATTCGTAACGGTTCTTAAATTTCATTAAGATTTTCGGGGTATCAAATTGCTTCGAAGCTGTAGGTTCCAACAAGTCTTTGAGCGATAAAATACATAAACTTTCAAGTTATTTTCCTCCAATAAGTTATTTTTTTTTAAATTTACTATATAAAGTACGTCAAAATTTATTTTGAAATAAAGCATAGTCTTTGTAGAAAACCACATATGATACCACAAATTAACGATTAATTGTAAAAGATGGAATAGTACCTTAGTAGCCATTGCAATTTGTTTTCTATTCATCTGTTCATGCGTATTTATGAAATTTTTAGACACGTGAGATTTTTTACAATGTTCTCCAATATCAGTCGCGGTGAAAATTACGATTATTGTAATGTACTCGCACAAAACAGAACAAGAGCACATAAAAGCTTCACCACCAAAAGTAGTACACATTAAATAATTGAAGCTATAGCAGCTCGTAAGATTCGTTTACCGTGCCCAAAAGTTTGAAATACTCCTCACTTACAAATAAGTGTAACTATGTTACACCATATACTGATACAAACATTTCGGGACCAATAACATTTTACGATTTAATTATAATATTATATTAAACTGTACTCCTCCCCCGTGTATCCGGCATCCAGTTATCCGGAACTACAGGTCAGGAAAACATCTGCTGGCCCGTACAACCTCACAACACGATGCCCTCCTCCGTTTCCTTTTTCCCCTCCGTCAAACCCATAACACCCATTCACTTGCCTTTTATGGTTGACGCGGTAGTTGCTTACAGCGTTACACCTTATCTTTCAGGTCGCACGTCGACCTCGGCCGGCCGCTAGTGCTAGATAGTGAATTGTCAATGCAGTTGTGCCGTATATATTTTGGACGTTTAGTATTTGTTTATACTGTGTTATGTGATGTCAGCAACAATTAACATTAATGTGTGTCCAGATGTAGCAATAGAAAATATGTAATGACCAAAAAGAGTCCTGGATAGCCGTTTTTAAATCCTCTGAAATCATGTTTTTAATAGACGCGATATATAATTGCTATGCTACGCTTATTTGATAAGTTTCCATTCACGTGTGACATTTCAAGAGTAGTACAGTTAGAGCACCCCTCAACCATAAGTCCCACAAGCTGAACTCCCGATATCCGGAACTAATTTTCCAAAAAAATTAAAACATTACAAAACACCTCCAAAACATTTACGCACTGGAACGAGGCGTTTTTGCTTTTGCCTGACTGTACATGTAGGCGCGCGCGCGCACGTCTGTCAGAGTGCTAATTATAGCCTGTCTTTCCCGCGCATTGCGTAAATACACCGCTGGTTTTCGCGTAGGATGTGAATTTCTATAAAGATATTTATCCTATAAGTAGTTTAATTGATTCACTATGTCAAGTAAACGGAAAATTCCGGCCGGCCCGAGAGTCCGTACACCGACTCCCACTATACACGCTGACACACGTGATAGCGAGTAACATAAACTTCCAATGTGTGATGCTTTCAGTTTGTAGACAATAATTTAGTGTGCAAATATGTATTATGTAAATATTTATACTTTAATATATGGTTAAACAGTCTACTTTTATATGTATTTTCTATCTCTGTGTTTTTAAACGAGATGCTTGAAGTGTTATTCTTGTGTATGTAAAATGTAAACTGTGCGTGGCAGTAACTATACACTCTCCAGGAAGTGTGAATCACTAGCACGTCAACACAGAAGTAACACAACACTGTAGCTGTAGTCCTACTACCTCCCCCGAACCCTCTTCATCGTCCTCTTCGCTCACGCACGCCCCCACCCACCCACAGAGATAAGAAACACCCGCTTGCCAGCTTGCTAGAATGAAGGTTATTCAACCAGCCCGGAGTTTTACGACCCGGTATGTTTTGAAAACAGTACTTGTAGATCTACATATTTTTTATTGTATGATTTTATAACTGTGGAAAATATTTACAGTAGAACTTTGGCTATACATATAAGTTAATATGTGCAGCATGTAAAGGCCTTTTTATTTGCCTCCCTACCGCAACTCCCCTTACCCGGAATTTTCCCATAACCGGAATAGACCTCCCCCCAATGATTCTGGTTGAAGAGTGCTCTACTGTATTGCATAAGGCTGTGCGAACGTTCGAAATTTCGAACTCGAACCGAACTTTGACATAGTTCGGTTCAAGTTCGTGTCAATAAATTTGGGTTCGAGTTCGTTTTTTGTGACAACACTAGAACTTGTTAGTTTCCACATTTTAATAATACTAGAACCACGATTTTACGTATTCTCACGGTAAGGGCGCCCATATGGCAGTTTGGGGGGGGGGGGGGGCAGACTATATGATAGTTTGTAAGGGGGGGGGGGGGGGGGGGCAGACCTTCAAAAATTGACAAAAAGTGTCAAAAATTACAATTTGCCAAAAATCCTCAAAAACCCATACATTTTTTCCTCTTCCTGAAAGCTGCGGGAGGGGGTCACGGCTCTACCCTGCCCATGGGTATGGGCGCCCTTGGCTCATGGTTTCAAGGATGGCATTCGTAAAATCGCTGCCTTTGTAAAATCGGGGCTGGCCCATTTGCCCCCCCCCCCCCCCCTTTTCCCCACCATTTTATTTCTTTATCTTTTCGAAATAAATATATTTGGTATTACTTGTGTGTATTTTGTCGTTATAAACAACATATCATTAAATATTAACGACTATTACTGCAACGAGGGGGCAAAAAAACCTCCGGCCGCGGCGTGTGAATGTGGCTTGCGCACTGGCCCCGCCAGCCCGGCGCCGCCCGCCCTTTCCCGCGCTATCTTCCCACGCTGCGGCCGGTCTCGGATGCCACAGTCTCTGCGCTGCTGTTATTTGAAATATTCAGATACATGGAAAGTGTTATACACTCGTTTTAAAGATTTTGGAATTAAAAAAAAAACTAATATCATCAATTTAAACTAAGTTACCTAACTTTTATTTTTCCGCCTTGCAGAAAGAAGCAGGTTTCCTTTGTCATTATTCTTTTTAAAACGCGTCTTATTGCCACCAATTGCAGCGTTTCCCACCTATTTCAATTTTAAAATGTGGCTTCGTGGTAGCGCGATACAACAAAACAAGTAGTGACGACCTCCGACATGTGCGACATCTGTTATGTGTTACTGCAATGAACCTCTGCGTGCGGAGTGCCCGACATCTGTGTGTTGACGCGTGAACTACGATGTGTAAAATTCGTTCTTCGTCTACCGATTACAAAGGTTACGGCGAAACAGATTTTTCAGCTGGTATTGCTTCTAAATGCATCCTGCTGTTTCTAACTCATGCACACATATGTGTTACATAATATTATTATTTTGTTTCCCATTTCCAATCAAATTATACTAGCATTCGTCTACTAAACTTCGCCGTTTTTAGGAATAATTAGTTAATAAAATAAGACGCATACCGAAATTTCGAGTAATAACATTTTAAGATCCATCCTTACTCTGTAAATAATATTTTACCAAAATCCAATTTATGTCATGGCATTTACAGAATCTGCTCCACCGCAAACGTCGATTTTGCTGCTCGGAACCACATGTATCGCGCACTCTTAAGGCGTTCAAGGGTGGAAATGTATTTTCTGTATTTCAAGCATATTGGATATTTTTGAAGTATTATATTAAAAAGTAGCTTTATGAACGCAAAAATAATGAGGAATATAATTACTAAAAAATTGATTAACATTGTCATAAGGATTTCAAATCCTCATATTTGGCATATAATGTTTAGAATATTACAAACATAATACGTTTTTCTGAAGAGCAAACTATTTTTAATTGTCTCAAGAATGTAATAAAGAAGTTTCTTGGAAATCAGATGCATGGTTCGTCTGATATTAGAATTTAGCTAATGGATGTAGTAGCCCATAAAATTAGAAATTGAATGTGAATGTGTAATATGAAACTTAATTATATAAGAACCACTAAATAAATATTAACATACATAATTAAGTTGGTTTTACATTTTTTTTCAGCTTGATTAAATTTAGCTTATGTTCTATAAAGGAAAATTCCCATGCCTTAATGTTTTTTAAATTACATTATTAAATTATTCAAACAAATTAATTAATTCGATACCTTTAGATTAATTTATTCCATTAATATTTATAGTTGATTTTCGTAACTCGTGTCATTCGAAAACAGTACCGTAAAATGGGGAGAATAGGGACAGAAGGGTGAATAGGGACATCTAGCATGGAAAAAGATAAAAAAAAATATTTTCATTACTTAAGTTGATAAATTTTATGTAGACATAAATATATATTGTTAATATATCATACAATACATTGTGATTGTTTAGTTTTGTATTTACTTTATTTTCAATTGTTGGCACACCTGTAAATATGGTCAGCTGTTTTTATTAAAAAAATTATACTGCCAGAACTTTATCATCACGTAATAGAAAATGTTCGTTATTGTATTGATAAATTTTTATTTTATTTTATCCTTAAAGTTTTGGGATGTTACTTAGACATCTTTCAATTTTATTTATATTCTTAGTTAATTACTTATAAAATGTTTTGAGAGTACCTGTCAGTTTTACTACTAATTTGGGGTGAATCGGGACACAATTTTATAATCAAAGACAAAACTGCTCAGCTACCTATTTACCTACCAATCTCAGTGATTTAGTTTTCGATATGTTGGTATTCATTTTTTGCAGGTGAACTACTTTATCATTTATTTTCGTTTTTTACTTTTTCCTATTGGTATATCTATTAAGTGTACTATTGTTCTGTGTACAACAAGAAAAAGGTGGTCAAACTGCACTTAGCAACTCATGTGAAAAGATGATTGTAGATTGTCTTGTTAAATGCTCTGGGTGGGGATATCCATTGAGTGCATTTGATGTACGATGTTTTGTAAAATATTATCTGGATAGGGAAGGGAAAACGATCAAGCAATTTAAAAACAACCTTCCTGGACCAGACTGGGCCCTGTCTTTCATTAAGAGACATGCAGATGTAATTGCACCTCGAATGTGTCAAAACATTTGTGTCGGAAATTAGGCATTTCGTCACTTTTTTAAATTTATTCTATAATTTTAAATTTTTTTGGGGTTTCCATTTTTTTTAATTTATCGGGTGGTTAATGGGGGTGATTTACTTTTTGTTAGGCCGGTGTACGCCACCGATTTAAACTTGGTGCCAGTGGACCGAAGCCCCTTCCCAGGGGGCCAATCTGATATTTTGCTGTCTAATGTGGACATGGTCAGCCCGGTTGAAATTTCTCTCGCCTGCAGTCACGTCCCGAGTTTGTAATTTTAATTCCCTGCATGACCAAAACTGCTTTGAGCAGCTCCTGGGCTGCAAGCTGCTACCTTGTAGAGGCCTGCTGAGAAAAGCATGTCTCGTCACGAAGCAGTCTCCAGTGGAGCTGCGTTCCCACCTTAGTGGCTATTTCTGCCCCCCCTTCCTCTCTCTCCTCCTCACTTCAGTTCTGAGAAATTAAGCTAAGAGCAGTGACCGGACGGGACGATGACCTGATGCAAAAACCTTCTCCCGGGTCCGACAGACACATCCCTGACATCTAGCGGCAAAAAAGTAACCGCGGGCCTGGTCGCCAGCGTGCAGAGCTTACCCTCATGACACCTGGTGGCAAGTCTGCTCACCACATCAAGTAGTTCCCCCTTACGCCGCTAGAAGGCAGCGTCGCGGTGCCATAAGGCACTATGCTTTCCTCTCGCGGCCCGGAGAAGTCGATTGTTCTTTGTTTTCGTTTCGGTCCGGTAGAGAGCGCGCATGTCGTGTTGTTGCCACGACCGCCTCGGACTCCTTCGGAAATTTTCGGCTTAGAATCGAACCTACCCCCTCCTTTGACCCGGGGCCTTACCGCCCGATTTAATTAGGGGTTTTGGCCGATTGTGGGGCACTCAGCCCTCTGACCTCGGCTACTGACCTCGTCTCATCTACGTCCTCTGCGCTAAGAGGCTTTTTGCGGGAACGGTGATTTTCGCGTGCACGAGAATGTAGTCAGTTTGCTTAAGGGATGTGATCCCGTTTGTACAGTAGCCAGGCAGAGGTAGTTTTTAGAAAAGTCATGCGTAGTTAAATTTTTATTTCTTCTTATTTAATTCTAAAAATTCCTGTTTCGTCCGCGCATCCTGATTTCTCGGTCCGCGGCATCCTGATGTCGGCGCGAGACACCTAGTGAGCTCCGAACTCTACACCCTGGTTGGTGAGTAATTTTTTTTCTTTTCCCCCCCCATTCCCATTTGTTGGCCTTTTGCGCCGACGGTATAGGACTGTCTGGAAGCAAGTCTAATTCGTTTTGGATTTGATTTGGGTTTCAGACAGGGTCGAAGTGCTGGAGAGACAAATTGCTCCCAGCTCGTGGTCCTGCACCTCCACTGCGGGTCACGTCAGAAGAAATGTTTCCGCGACCCAAGGTTATCTGTTGAAGACACGGGTGGTAATGTGAAATCAACATCCCCCCCCCCCCACTTTCTAGCTACGAACTACATTAATCGAATGAATAGCCTACCAGCGAACAGTGCTTTCCTCAAGAATATGTAGAATCAATAAAACTAATCAGCGATGTAATTGTTGGGACATTCAAATTTGGTGCAATTTTTAAATTTTAATCATGTAATAATTTTTGCTAAGGTGTAACATGTACTGTTTTAATTACTCCTGGGAAGGCCCCTTTAACTTTGTTATTTACTAAGATTTTTATTGTCAGGTTTGAATAATACGAACACAAAATTCCTTAATAATAAAACAGGGAACCTATAGACCAAGCTACTTGTGTAGTGTTAATTTATTTATGATATACCTTGTTTCCTTAAAAGATCCACCAGCTCCCCAGTTGCTTGTGTCAGGGAGTTCCAAATTATCTTGTTCTCCACCTCGTGCCACCTCTGGTCAATAACTTAATTGTCTCATTTTTCTTACCCAGCAGTTTCCACGGCTCTTTTTTTAATTAATTTAAAATAATTTAACTTTGAGGCACGAGGGGCGTTACACATTTCATGCAGCAGAGCAAAGGTAACTCCAGAAGAGATTCAAAAGTATTTTGAAGAACTAGAAAAAGTCTGGACGGGGTACCTCCTGAACAAATTATAAACTATGATGAAACTAGTTTGGCAGATGATCCTGGGAGGCATAAACTTTTGTACAAAACGAGATGCAAATATCCAGGGAGAGTGCTTAATCAATCAAAAACCAATGTTACAGTTATGTTTGCTGCAACAGCTGATGGTAAACTGTTGCCACCTTACGTAATATACAAGGCTAAAAATCTTTATGACTTGTGGAGTGAAAGGGGCCCTACTGGAGCAAGGTACAACAGAAAGTCACGGTGGATTTATGGTCAATGTTTCTTACATTGGTTTAAGAAAATAGTGCTTCCATATTGAGGGTAAAAGAGTTATCATTGGAGATAATTTGAGCTCTTATCTATCGCCAGCTGTGATATAACTATGTGAATGAAACAACATTGATTTTGTATTTTACTGCCAAACTCTACTCACCTTACCCAACCCTTGGATGTAGCCCTGTTTAGGGCACTCACAGCTACATGGAGGAAAGTTTTGGAGGAGTGAAAATCGGAAAATGGACAAAAATCCTCTGGAATAGACAAAAAGTACTTCCAAGCCTTTTGAAGAAAACCCTTGAAAATTTATCTTCAAATCTGGAAAAAGATATTTGTTCAGGGTTCAGAAAAACAGGAATTCATCCCCTTAATGCAAACAAAGTTCTCGAAATGTTGCCAATTGAAGAAAATGATGATGGTGGAGTCAAAGATAGCCTCACTAAATTTCTTAAGAGTATGAGGTATGGTCATGGCAGTGAAAACCAGCAGTCAAAACGTGGCAGAAAACGAAAAGTGAATGTTCCAGAATGTGTGCATGCACATGACTTGGAAAACACACTTGATATTGGTGAAGATGGAGATGCGGAAGCTCAAGATGATTGTGAGGCAGAAGAAATGGAGGAACAAATACAATGTTCATTCCGACAAAAAGATATGAACAATAAACAGTCAGTTTGTGAAACACTTGAAAATGTAAAATGGGTAAAAGTAAGATTTCAGAATCCCAAGGGAACACCAGTGCATTTCATTGGCAAAATTGTGAATGTTGTTGAAGAAGGTGTGACATACGAAGCATCATTTTTGAGGCAGTCATCAAAGGACAATAAAATGTATGTGTTTCCAAATATAGAATACATTTCTGAATTTGATATATCATAAGTTGTCGAAATAATAATCGAGCCAATGGTTCGAAGAGGTGGACATGTTTTCAAGTAAAATATTTTAATGCATACTTGTACTCTATTATATAAATCATTTGTATGTACAAAATTTAGAGTAGTGATGTTCAAATATATTTTTTAAAACATATATGGCTGTCCCAATTGATACTAGGAAGTAGCTGAATAGGGATTGAGAGGCTTTCCTACCACTGTCCCCATTGAACCCATGTAGGGGGTGAAACGGGACACTTTTTTAAAATTCATGTCTCAAATTTTTGTAACAACAAAGTTTTTGATTTTGTTTATACTTACATGAAAATGTCTTGTTAATATTTTTTTTTCAAAAATAAGGGTTATACATAAATTATAACTCTTTATCAGTTCGAAAAAGCTGAAATACTGTCCCAATTCACCCCATTTTATGGTACCTAAATTTAACCAATAAAGGGGGACCTAACTTTGTAAAACAATTGCTAAAAGTGTTACGTGTAATGTGTACACTTAATAATATTTTCAAATAAATGCAAAAAATTAATACGTGTACCTGTCTAGCATGTCGCGTAACTTAAACACATATTTAACTTCAATTAAAAAACCAAACAAGCCATCAAAAATATAAATTATATGTATTAATTTTTTTTTATTTTGTTTTTTGGTGGTCCATCGGCCTGTAAGATAAAGTGGACTCATATTCGGGACCAATTCCGGAAGACTCTGAAGAAAAGGAATATTACTTCAGGAATGGCTGCAAGTAACATCAGAAAATACAAATACGAAGACACTCTGCAGTTTCTTGTACCTCATTTGGCGGAACATGATGCACTAACAAATATACCCGTGCACAAGTTGGAAGCAATGACCAAGAAGATGAATTTAGCCCAAATGATACGCAAGAAGAAACCTGAGTTAAAAATGATCAGAGTTTGAAACTGGGGAAGGACAGGGGACATCGAAAATTCCAAACAGTGACCATAACCATTCATTAGAAAGCAGCCACCTTAATAGAAGTCAGAGCACAAACGAAGAATTCTTGACGCGAACAAAAAAAGAAAAAGAAATTTGTGAACAGCGAAAGTGCTTCTAGTCAGCTGATGTCATTCATCCTAGAAAAAAAGAAAGCAGAAAAGCAAATGGTGAAAAAACCTGAACTGCAGCCAAAACCAGTTCATGCTGTGGATGATTTTCTGGCTAGTATTTCCCATACTTTGAAAACACTGAACCCTGTTTGTTCGGTAACTTTATATTGTGTATATCTTGACATTTGTTGTTGTTTGAGCTTAGACATATCTAAGTATATAGGCTATTTTTCTTGCTGTGTGTGCTGCGTTGCGGAAGACTTTCTCATAGCTGTGCTCCGGACGTTGAAGAAAACAAAAGACAGTCTACTCAAGATGGTCGCCTAAGCACAAGTCAGTGCTAAGTGCTGCTTCAAGTTTATCGATTAATTTTGTTGGAAGTTTTCGTTCCCGTTGTCATGGAACATTTTGATCCTCCGGGCCGGATCGGTCACGCATTTCGTGATAATTACGGCGGGTCGGTTCGGTTACAGTTGTGTTTAGAAGCCATAAACGTCCGCGGCACGTGCGTGTGCGTCTCGGTTTGAGGAAGAAAACTTTGGTGCAGAAACGTAACTGCGTGCTGTTAACAGTCCACAGCAGTGTTACAGACATTTGTGATAAACAATTCTTGATACGTGAAAAAGCGGAACAATAAACGTTACTTTGTTGGGCGCGCCTTTGTCTTTTTTTGGGGATGCGAGTGAACGAATCGGTCCGTTCGCGCGCGGACGAATGGGTCACGCGGCACAGTGCGGACAGCGTGAAAGGGCCCGCGCCGCGAGAGAAAGAAGTTGTTTTTGGTTTGCGGGCTTCTAGGTTGGAACACTGACATCATGAAAATATAATATGGCAGACTTGACAGCTGTCTACTTCAGATTGACACGAGCGGAAAATCGTTTGCAAAGAGCGTCAACTCTCGCAGAGAAGGTTTCCGCTGACCCATCTCAGCACAGGCTACTGGAAGCCACCTGAAGGGACCTGGACCAGATACGGAAGAGTTTTGAGGAGGATCTTCTTATAATTGCTACCAGTTCAGGACAAATCGCCGACTTTGATGAAGAGGCGCACAATAAAAGGTTGGATACCTTCAATGATTTGTACTATAAAATAAGATCGATTTCTGATTCTTTCACCAAGCTAACCCTACCCAGCTCAACACATGTTTCATCAACTATTGCTCAGGATTCGCCAAAAGTGCATCTTCCAGCCATCAAACTACCATCTTTCAGTGGTGAAATAAAGTCATGGCAAAACTTCTCAAACTTATTTGAGACATTAGTTGCTAAGCAGAAGCAACTCACCAATGTGAAGCGACTGTCCTATTTAAAATTGTCTTTGGAGGCAGAGTCCTTGTCTCTAGTACAGTCTCTCCCACTTACAGAGGAGAACTTTGATGTTGCGTGGAAGCTCCTTCAATGGCGATATAATAATAATAGATTGATTGTTAATCGCCATATTGCGGCACTGGTTAGTGCACCATCTGCCATAGGGAATTCTTCATCATTACTGAAATTATTGTCAGCTATCCAAGAAAACGTTGCTGCCCTCAAGGTGTTGAGCATCTCGGTGAATACGTGGCACCCGTTACTAGTATATTTATTGGAGAGGAAATTGGGTGCAAACCTGAGACGAGACTGGGAGCTGAGCATCACAGATCCAACCCACATTCCAACAGTGGAACAATTTATTGTATTTTTGGAAGGTCGACAAAGGGTGCTGGAATCCTTAGGGGGTGGTCCAAGGCTGAACGCTGGTCAAAAACCAAGCCAACAACAAACTCATGCTACGTCTTGGAGGTCTTATGGTCGTCCTTCTACACAGTCATTTCTGGGTCATTCAGGAGCAAATAAGTCTCAACAATGTATGCTGTGTGAGGGCTTTTACTCATTATCTCAATGTTCCAAATTTGTGGAAACCTCCCCGACACAGCGATTTGAATTAGCCAAACAGCTGAAGGTTTGCATAAATTGCCTTCGGCAGTTCCATAAGGCAAGAGACTGCTATTCTAAGACCAACTGCAGAACCTGTGGATCACGCCATCATACATTGCTACATTTTGATGGTTCCATACCATCCAGCCACACCTTAGACACCAATCATGAACAAATCACGGACATACCCTTGACTGATGACAGTAATGAGCAACTGTCCACCACAACTTTGACCAGTACTGGTCCTTCATCATTTGTGCTATTGGCAACAGCAATTGTGGGTGCTAGGGATATTAGTGGCATCATTCAAATATGTAGAGTGCTCCTGGACTCTGGTAGTCAAGCGAACTTTATCACAAGCCAGTGTCTTCAGAGGTTAGGTTAACCTCGACGCAAATGTTCACAGCTGATTCAGGGCCTCTCAGGTGTGTCTGTTACATCTGTGAAAGGAACTGCCTCTTCTCATCTGCAACCTGTTGGTGATGATTTTCAATCTTCCACCATTGACACACTGGTTTTGAACAAAATAAGTGAAAAGTTGCCTAATGCCTATATCGCTTCTGGGCAGTGGAACTATCTCTCAAATCTTAAAAAGGCAGACCCCAGCTTTCATGCCTGCAATGGAAGATCCGATGGCGAAATTAAAATAACTATGAGTTATATATATATATATATATATATATATATATATATATATATAGGACTATAATATCAGGTGTTACAGTTTTATATACATATTTTTTTAAATTAACTTTGAGTGCACATGAAAACTTTTTAAAGTTCAAAATTTTTTACATGATCCATTATTCATCTAAATTGATCTCTCGGGTTTCGAACCCGACCTAACTCGTGGTGAAATTCCCTCATAGGTATCATTACTTCAGCCTGCTGGTCTGATCAACCGTCAGAGCTTGAACATATTGAGCCTATGTGAGTTAATAAATGTAGGTATCTGGTACTGAGGTTATGTTTCGCCTTCGGGCAAGCAGCAAATTCGACCGTCTTCTCCATCACCTGACTGTGCAGGGCTGAGTCCCAATGCCTTTGGCTTCTTATGGAAAGACTATTGTACAGGGTTTTTCATTCCCATTTAGTTTGTAAGTTACAGAGCTATCATGATCATATACAGGACTTCCATACCCATTTACAGGTGTTAGAATCCCCATTCGTCACTGAGTGCTCAATGACGCATATCCCTTGTTTCGGCCTCAGTGCTTTTCGGCCTCCCTCATAGTGCCCATTTTGTGTTCCTTCACAACATCCAATATCTGAGATCAACGGGATGAATTTCATTTCATTAATATAGCAACGGCATAAATAGTTGTAAGCATACAAGTACTTTAAATTTAAACTTTAAATTTAACCTTTTTTATTGTTAAGTGTTTTTAAGGATTTATTTTTAAATAATTCAAACCGAGTTTTAAAGGGACCAATTTAATTATAAACGTTGTTTTCGACCTATAAGGTGTTGCAGTCAAAGGTCAAGGAATTAATTCTGTGTTTAATGTAAGAAGTAGGATACAGGCGAACCTGGTAACTCCCCTCACTAACGAGTATAAGTGCTGTATTTTTTTTCTATGCTCCGCATTCAAGCGGGGATGTATGTGCCGGAAATAAGGTATTTCGACATGTGTTTTTTTAAATTGTTATTATAATTTTAAAATATTTTTGGAAATATTATTTTTCTTTATAATTTGGTTACAATTGGGTGATTTACACTTTGTTAGTACGATGTACTCTAAGTAGTTAAACTTTGTGCCAGTAGACTGAGGCACATTTTCTCAGGGACCTATCTGATCTTTTGCAAATCTAAGACATCGTTGGCAGCCCGTTTGACATTTCTCCCACCCTCAGTCATGTCCGAGGTTTGTAATATTACTTCCCTGCATGACTAAAACTGCATGCAACAGCTCTGGACGAGTTGTTACCATTTCTCAGAGACAAGCATACCATAGCTTTTACCGTCACACATACGTCTTAGGTTCTCTCCTCGAAAGTCACGTTAGGAGGCTCGTTCCCAGCCTGGTTGCATTTTCTGTCCCCCCTTAGTCCACCTCCACCCCCCTTGATTCTAAGAATTTAGCCCAGGACCATTGACCAGATGTGAACCCCGCGAAGCGTTGGCCGATTTCAAGGTCGACTTGCCATAAAAAAATATGTGCAAGGATGGACCACCCATGACATCTAGCGGCAGAAACAGTAACGTCTGCTCTGGGCGCCAGCTCGTGGAGCGGATGCCCGCGACACCTGTGGGCGATCTTGCTAACTCCCCCTTTCTGTCCCCTTTAGGCCCCCAGAGTGCAACACCAGCTACGCCATAAGGCCCTATGCTTCCTCCTCACGGCCTGTAATAGTCAATTGTATGTTGATTTCTGTGCCTGCCGGTAGAGATCGCAGCAGTCGCTCTTCGGCGCAAACAACTGAAGTCGTGGTTACGACCACTCGGCCACCTCCGGTAATATTCGGCCCAGAGCCGAACCTTCCCCCTCTTTTCCCTAGGGCCTACCGCCCGTTTTTAATTAGGATTTTTGTCCGCCATGGCGGCACTTAGTACTCTGACTTCGGCTACTTATCGCGTCTTCTCGGCATCACCTCAGTTAAGAAGCTTTCGCGGCAACGACGAACTCGTGGGAATAAGGAATGTAGTCAGCTGTGTTAAGGGATGTGATCCCAGCTTCAAAATTCAGTAGTAGCCAGTCAGTAGTAGAGAGTAGAGAACAAGTCATATCTTAGTTAAAATTTTATTTAATTTTTTTTAATTTTTATTTTACTAAATGTTGATTTCTGCCACGTCATCCGCGCATTTCTTGGTCCGCGCCTTTCTGATGTCAGCGAGAGACATCTCCTGAGCCCTGGAGCTACACCCTGTGTTGGTGAGTTACTTCGGTCTATTTTTCCTCCCCGTATTCCCGTTTGTTGGCCTTTTCGCACCGACTGTGCTTGACCTTCTGGAAGCAGGTCTAATTTGTTTGGAATTTGGCTTGTGTTTCAGACAGGGTCCAACATATGGGCGCCTAAATTGCACCCAGCATGTTGTCCAGGACCTCCTGCTTCATTTCTCTCTAAGAAGAGCTTCCTCCCGGCCAGATGCTCAACTTGAAGCCCCGGGTGATATTCTAAAATTTAACTTCTCCATACCGCCAACGAAACAAATTATTTATACGAAGACCAGTGAGCAGTGACATAAAGACCTTAACCAATAAGTTATAATAATAACTATAGTATGTCAGGAGAGATACTTCAAATTTCTGTATCTGTGATTATCCAGTTGTTACAAGTATAGTATGACTTGTTTTAATAATATCGGGCCGGCCCTCCTTTTTGTAACTTATTAATAGCATGTAATTGTGAAACCAAAACAAAAGATTCATTTAATTATTTTTAAATAAAACAGGGAACCTATAGACCACTCTACTTATGTAGTGTTTATTTATTTATCATATCCCTTACTCCATTTAAACGATCCACTAGCTCCCAAGTTGCCTGTGTGCAAGAAGTATAAATTTGTCTTGTTCACCACCTCGTGCCCCTCTGGTAATACTTGTATTTTTTTTTATAAATTTGCCCAGCTGTTTCCTAGGTTTTTTTTTATTAAATCTAAATAATTTAATTTTAGGGCACGAGGGGCGTATCAAATTTAAGAGTCTTCTGAGTTGAGGTCGACATCGGACTCCTCATCCGAATGTGCAGCTGAAGCAAGTTCTAAAATTTTTCTAGTCGGCGCAGAAATGTTGCTCGGTGCTCTACATATGTCTGTGCTCTGCTCATGTCAGCAAACCTAAACAAATGATACAGATTCTATGCATATGGTAGAAAAACTGAGTATGAACAATACAAAATCTAAAAAGTTGTAAAAAGGAATACCGGTCTCATTGACCGGCTCTACGATAAAGGGAACACGGGTCTCTGAGACCGAGTGAATAATACACATAAAGAGGAATAATGGTCTGTCAAACAGGGAAGAAACTTACCTTATAGGAAACACCGGTCCAGGAGACCATGTAGGTTTCAGAAAAGCGTTAATGGGCGACCACGAGGTTGAAAGTTCCGGACGCTGATAACGACTACCTGCTGTCCGAGGATGCTTTGAGACTCTCTTAGAAGAAGGGCGAGAAGGGTGTCACCCTACACGCTCTACAGCTCAAATTCTAAACTATACCGGCCCCACAGGCCGGTGTTCCGTGCAGAGGGTTAAATATGTTTCTCCATATATATGAATAGGGTATTCTCAAAATACACTCTACTATAATGTTAGGATTAAGTTTTCTGATTTTTTGTTTACAGTGAGATTACACTATGTCATTTGTGATTATGTGAATATAACTTTTTTCATAATTTTAAAATTATTTCAACTCCCACTGCATTTCCCCAAGTTTCGATGTGACATTATGTCATTACAGAGTTGAAGTGAGCATAGTTACAGTTTTAAGTGTTTCAATATCAACTTATTCTGCCAGTTGTCTTTAATACATAGCAGGATTCACTAGGGGCAGGGTTCCACAGAATGCCGAACTACTTCAGGTCTTTGGGTTGGTCCTGGGCGGTGGGGGGAGGGAAATAGTACAAGGAAGAAAGTAACGGCTGACTTCGAGAAGTCACTACCAGTGGAGGTATTCGGAAGCCGTCCCTTAAGGGATGCTGCCCAGAGGAGGAATTCGGGAGCAGTGCCCGAAGGTTTGCTACATTTTAAGGTCAGGAATGGGAGAGAGAACGAGAGGAATCGTAGTACCCTATTTGGTTTTTATTTCCTCAAATTCCTCTAGGGTGGGGATCTTACATTGGTTTATGCCCTGCATTTACATGACACATGTACATAAAGGATTTTAATATCGTACCTCTTTACGAATATCAAACACCTATTTATCTAATTGTAAATGCAGCCATTATCCTAGGGAACCACAGGTGAAGTCACAAGTCAATCTATCATTTTCGTATATATATACACTTTCCATCTGTGGGTGGCTGATAACACTAGGTACAGTTTTCATAGATGTATAGGGTTGTAATGCATACTCGGGAAGAAGATTGTTCCGACTGTGTTGCAGTGTCAGCCGAAGCTAAAATGGTGAACATGAAATGGTTTATGTAAACATGTTTACAAACAGAAAGTGCATTACACTGCAGTTGGTATAAAGTATGTTCAACTCCAAAACCGATTGTCTACTGTCACCGGATGAATGTGTTGTGGATCGTATTTATTTGAGCAAGTGTACCTCTGTTAGAGAATTACCATCAGCATAAATTTTAAAACAATAAAATATAAACCTTTTCTTCTTTTTCGTTGCAGTCGGTAAAACATTACTACACAAACTTATGCAAACAACATTTTTCTTCTTGTGTTTTCCGCAAATGACTGTTTATACTCTCAACACTCAATAGCCAATCAGAGGCTTATGTAGAAGAGATGTCGCTCTGAACTACTTTGCCAAACTGTTTAGATTGAATGAGAAATGGCCTCAAACGAAACATATCCAGACTGTGTGTAACCAGATGCAAAATTTTAACATGTTTACCTTAAATATTTCTGACTTTCATTTAACTGTGCCCTAAACTTGTTCGCATTGGAGTTCATACCATCAGTATGTTTTCGCTGTTCGTCTAAGGTTCGAGTCCTGCCATCGTCTGCAATAAGTAGAAACCAATACTTAAGTGATGTAGAAGTATTCACTATAAAAATATTCAGAAAACTAGGGGAATATTTTTTACAGTTTATAAATATTTCCTATTATATCTTTCTTTGATTACCTCGGTTTTTGTTGCAGGTAAGTGGGTGCCCTAAAGCACAATTCCATTTTGGGTCTAGAAACTTTTTAGGTTGCAGTACTTCTTGACGGTAGAAATGCTCAGTGTAAATATAATAAATTTACAAACACACCAGTATTTTTGAGAGAATTTTCACAAGCTTCTCTCGACAAATGTATGAGACCAATCAATCGTGAAATATCAGACAGAAAGATAAATGTTTAGAGGAACATATTCGCTTGTCAATAATTCGATTCTACAGTCGATGGTGTTTGAATTTCTTCGACTGTCCTGTTTGAAAACATCAAACACCATAAATTGAGCCTTGTTCTTAAAACTTTCGGAACTCAGTATCACAACTGTCCAATACTAAAGTAAGATTGCTGAAACTTGAAATACATTTGATATGCGAGAAGAAATCTTCAAATTTCTAAGTCCATGTTCATGTCTCGGTATGGGAAGATTTCGCTGTTTCAAAATATTTTTACATTACATATTTGGCAGTTATCGAACACGAAGTGGTTCACTCATACTATGAGCTGTCCTCCAGTCTAAAGCTTGACGATAATGTGTCTTGGTTTTTCCATAGCGAGGCTAGATTTTACTATCCAGTTGATATGTTGACTTTGAGTCAGGCCAGTATATGTTTCCAAGGTCCAGGATCGGAATGATGTGCCAATGTTCTTGCCATTTTCTACATTTCTCAGCCAATTGTTACATTCGACTGTGCTCACTTGGACGTAGGGCAGTGTGCACTTGATAGATTGTAGTGTTAGCGAGATATCCTGTGGTTTAACTACAGCAGCGACTAATGCATAAATGTGCATGTTAGCAAGAAATAATACGAGTTCTTGTTTAGAATAAATGGTTATTTGTTTGTAGTCCTCTGCGAATCCAAGAAGAATGGTCAGAGGAACACATACTTCGAACATCCTTTGGCATATACAGGTAGCTTGTATTCATCCTTGAGGACCCATCCAGACATCTTTGCATCAGAAAGTTCATTCGGCATGAGCGAAAGGTAATTTTTCATAGCAGATGTTATGCCCACATCTTTTGTCTGGTCTACCTCGACACAATTGATTCATATGTAATACGTTCGATTAGGTGAAGAATACCATTGCAGGATTTTTTCGTCGTAGTCGGGTGGCATTCTTCTCCCTTTGTCAGAATGCCTCTTATATATAGAAATGACTGCGAAGGTAAAATATAAATATCTTGGTGCTGCACAGAAATGCTTACTTCAGATGATAGTATGTATGGTCTAAGCAGGAAAGGCTGGTTATCGTGCAGTTACATTTTAATATTGCTGTCATAAAATATTATTGGGTCTTCAATGTTGAGAGTTTCATGTTCCATATTTATTTAGCACTTGACCTATTTTGCGAACAAACTTTACTTTGTAAGTTTTAATGTACCAATGTCTGGTAGAGGACTGGTCTTCTGCATGCCAATATTTTTTTTATTTTATAACTGTATGGTGTTTATTTTATAACTGGCCATAGCTTCAAGTAAAAACATAATGTTATTTATTCGTTGCTAAAATTCACTTAGTGTCCTCGCTGATCAATGCTTCTGACGACGACTTAGTGTGCGCACTTCAAGACGACTGCTGCATTTATGAGATTAATTTAGTTATGACAGAGCATTGCTAGCATCAAGATTTACTGCAACCTGCAAGGTTTTTCTAAGCGAAAATGGATTTGTGCTCGATGAAATTGAAGGGGTGATAGGAAAAACAACCCATGTCAATTTTGTTTTAAATTGAGATATATATACGAATGTGTAGAGAAAACATTAGTTACATCCATATGCTTATGGTTTCCCGAAAAGTAGCCTATGTCAGTCACAATATTCTTGTGAAAATAGTTTGATTCCGGAAGAACCACCCTTGTCAAAATCATTTCTGGTAAAATAACCCTTGTCATGTGACATGGGCTATATTTTCAGGAAAGTTGGCAACGAAATTGTGTAAACTTAAAATATTGGAGTGTTTTCATAAACATGTCAGAGTCTGTTGCAGATGGTGTTGTTATGAAGTCTAAGAGGCGTAAGAGGCAACCACACAAAAAAGAATTGACCAGACACCTACTCAAGTTGTCAGTCTTGTTGAAGACCGCATCAGATCCTTCAAACCGAGGAAGTCACATTACTCTCTTCGTCACAATCCACATGCAACATATTTGCCAGAAACATTGTGTGTTAAACAGATGCATGCATTATTTATTGGAACCTATCATATTGCTGTTCCGTACAAATATACTGGACAATATTCACAACAAAAATTAACATACAATTTGGTGCACCCCGTTCAGACACGTGCACAATGTGTGATGATTTGCTTCAAAAACTAAATGTCTGCTCCAGTGAAGATGAAAAACGACAACTAAATATCCAAAAGGAACTTTACTTACGAAAGGCAGAGGCATTCTATGCTCTAAAAAGGAAGTGGAAGAGAAAGGCTTGTGAAGGTAAAGTAACAGTAATTTTATTTGACTTCATGCAAAACCTACCACTTCCGCATCTTCAAACCAATGCAGTGTTCTTTGCATGACAGTTTTGGTACTATGTCTTTGGAGTGCATGATCTCAGTGATAATGATGTTTCTTTATATGTATACAACGAGTGTATCGGGAAAAAGGTCAATATGACGTTACATCTCTGCTTTTACATTACTTGTACAGCAAAGGTAATGACCTGAATGATGATCTTGTGTTAATATCAGATGGTTGTTCAGGACAAAATAAAAACTATGTTATGGTACATTACCTATACATGTTGGTACACTTTTTGAAAATGTTTCAACGCATTACCTACATATTTCCAATACGTGGCCACTCATATTTACCAAACGACCAGGATTTTTCTATTATAGAAAAAAAGAAGAGAAAAGCTACCATTGAAACTCCAGAAGAATGGGCTAACCTTCTGCGATCATGCCGATCAAAGCTAAGCCCATTCAATGTTGTAAATGTCGACCAGAGTGACTTGTGTAATATTAAGGAAGCAGTTCGGCCATTCTTTCTGAAAAACCCTCGGCCAGCAGTGAAGCTGAAACCTGCTAGGATGTTTCGAATAACACAAGAACATGACTTCCTCGAAATAAGAGAAAGTTATACCGGTCCATGGAGATCGTGCATGATACGAAACCTACAAAAACTACCAACATAACTCATTTTGCAGAAACTTTACCCAGGTCCTCTCCCTTTGAATAGTGGAAAGCGTAGAGATCTGAGAAAACTGTAAAGTGTTTTGAAGCCAAGCAGTGTCATGTTTTACAACTCGCTTGGTGATCTTGGGCCGGACACAGCTGATGTGGAAAGTAAAATTGAGTTGGACATGTCAGACAACAGTGTTGGTGGGGAAGATTAGGGTACATTCTGTTGTTGGTATAAGTATTCATTAAAAAAAAACAATATTCTGTATTAGTGTAACACCTTGATGTTTATTTTCTAAGTCAATATTAGCCGGGCATGTCAAACCAGAGGTGTGACAAGGAAGATGTGTTGTTTGTATAAGTGTTCATTAGAAAAACAAGGTTCTGTAATAGTTTGAAACATCTCGATTGTTATTTTCTTATGTTGTGTGTATTTTTTTTAAAGGTATAATATGTAACAGTTGCAATAAAGCTTATTTAACAGCATTTTAACTGCATTTGATGGGTTACCAAATTTGCTTTTTTCTATGAAAAACTACCCTTGTCAGCATTTAGGTGAAGATTACCCTTCACAAACCTACTAATATATGGTTGATAGTTATCGTCATATCAGTGGTGTGTTTCTAATTAGAAGTGTTATGAACTATAACGAGTTGTTAAATATCTTTCTTTTTATGACAATTAGCAAGGATGTTTTTTCTTTCTCCTGAAAATTCATGTTTTATGACTTGGGTTCTTTTTCCTATCATCCCTTCAATTGCTGTCATGTTCGACGACGATGGCAGGATTCGAACCCGCACCTCCCCACCTCCGTATCTCTGAAACTACTGCACGAGTAAAGTAAACGCTCAAACGAATGGCTATGCAAATACTGACATGGCCTGGAGTGAGAATAAGGTAAAATTCCGTACTGTAGAATCCGCGTGGCATGATTTATGTATTTGGACCTGAGCAAAAGAAATGACTGAGCAAGTTGTGTGAAACACCAGCTGAAAGTGTATACATTATGCCGACTACGGCTGTCCTTCCCTGCACAAGCTTAGTGTCATTTGTGGCGAGCAGCCATACAACAAATTTGAGTTAGTATGTGCCTGTAAAAACTTGCAGGTAAAGCAGAAATTGTTTTCTGGGTGAGAATAGATTTGTCTAGGCCTGCATATATAAAAGGTGTGCAACAGTTCGTGCCTTCAGACCCGTAAGAATATGTTTTCTTTTCATCATGCCAACATGTATGTGAGCATAAGACCTAGCTTAAGCAGTGTTGAGTTCAGCTACTGGGATGCAGGATATATGTGCACATATACAGAAACCTGTGATTGAGGCGCTCAGCACTGGCGGTTTCTTCACTTTCCTGTGTCCTGCGAACCGACTCAGCAGCTGCTAGATTGATGCGAACCTGGAAACTGTGCCATCTATCACATGAGACCACACACTAACCTTCCAGCCAGCATCGAAGAGGTAGTCACCTCGTCTGATGTACAACGCCAAACTGATATGTTGTTATCTGTTGTGACCTGCGATACATCTACACAGATGCCCAAACGACATGCGTCTCGTCGTAGTTCAGTCAGTGATCCTGTCCCAACAAGCACTGAGTCAAAGCCAAGTCGCAGCCGTGGTCGCATACGTCGTCGTCCATGTTTCACCGAAACAGTCGTCGCCGAAGATGACCAGTCGGATACCTGTGTTCCTGAGTCCGAGACAAGCAAACCAGTTATAAGCGGAATCAATGAGATGGTTCCCAGAGTCAATGAGGCAGTCCATGCAGTGTTAAGCCTTTGCTTACAAAAATGCTTAATGCCTTAACCTAAAATACATTTGTGTATTTTTGAAAATAAATTTGTATAATTACAAATATATATAGTAGTAAATGATAGTTCCTCCAAGCACTGGCGCCAGGAGGTGGTGACGTGGTGTCGACCGCCAATTTTGATTGTGACATCATGGTGGCCATCTTGGATGACATTAACCTTGACCTTCAAAATTGGCCAAAATTTGCCCAAAATTTGCCAAATTATACAAAAATTTCCATTATATGTGGAAAGTAAAATATGTCAAAATCTCTAAAAAAAAATTAAAAATAACAAATTTCTCTTTTAAAGGGAAAAATTCCTGTTTCGAGGGGAAATTTCACGTTTTGAAAACTTTTAAGTACCAGCGGCTTGAAATGTCCATATTGAGGCTTAAGGCTGTTACGCCCAAATTTATTTATAGCATATTATTTTGTTTTTATGTTGGCCTTATACATACAAGATTCTGTGCAAAACCGATTTGTGCTATAACTTATAGTTTTCTCATAACTGGCACTCAAAGTTAAAAAATATGGCATTTCTTGTAGAGATTATTTCAGTAGCCGTTCAATGTAATTTATGAAATTTTGGTAATTTGCGAGTTAATTATGCGTACTATTGAGTGATGTATTTTAAATTTTTTTTAAAAAATAATTTATTGGTGTACTTGAGCCAGAAAATGAGAAAATTTAAGTTGTTTCTAGATCCAAAAATATTTGTTTAAAATATATAAAAATACCATTACGAAATACTAATCTCAATATACTTTCATCAAAAATAACAAAAATGAGACTTTCACTATATGAAAGCTGTGAGCATCTACGAAAGAAATGTAACCCCTGGAATTCCAAAATATATTGAATGCAACCCGCAACACTAGTGGTGCCGCGTTGTCTCGCTCGTCTTTTCCCTCTTCTCGGAAAGAGCACGCGGACTTGGCCCGGTGTTGCCAGGTACCTGTCCCGTCTCTGAGTATCCTCTCTACCTGCTGCTAGACCGGCTGGCTTTCTTCCTTCCCCACGGCAGTGTTAAACGAGTTTACAGGTGTAGTGGTCAGTGGTTTATAGCTTGCGGTTTAATATGTCAAATGTATTAGTGTAGTTAAAATAATTGAACTGCTATACAATAGTGATTTTTGCTGGTGCGATGGCACCGCAAAAATTAAGAAACGGCAGACGTTATCTAAAAAGTAAAAGGACTAAACGTTCCAAATCAATGAAGGAATACAGAGCTGCACAAAGATTACTTCAAGAAAATGACTGCGGTTCTGAAAAAAACGAAGAAGCAAGTGCATCTGGATGCGATCAGCAAGTTTGCGAGGAATTAAAGTAAGTAATTCTGTGATATTAAGTGTGTACGATTTCCTGGATAATATACTGTTTGTATTCATTATTTTAATCAATATTAGTTTTATTACCAACAATAATTTTATATGAACGATTGATATAATTTATGTAGGCCTACATTCGATACGCCTGGGTTGTAGCTCCCATTGTCTGGTGACTTTCTTTGAAACGAATGCTGTAAAATGTTATAAGTACTTTCATATTATTTTTCCATAAATTCCTAGCACATGCATATTCACCCTCTACGGAACGTTCTGCAAAACGTATAAGAAACACAATATTTATATGTGGAAATTGCCGCGTCACAGACCACAGTCTCGCTACATGGAACTGAAGCTCACCCAAATGTCGGGATTATAATCAACTCTGCTTTTATAATGCCCGATCATAAACTAAAGTGCATTTGATTCGTAAAGGTGTAAAAACAAGCGCAATAATGCTTGGCGTCTCATGTGGTTTTAGACGTGACTTTAATCTGCATAACGATCGAAGAATATATGTGACGTATGTTATATTCACGAAAATCTGATAATTTTGCTGGTTCATCTGTTATCGAGGATATGTAAAATCGGATAAAATGTAATTACTCACTGTAAATGCGTGACCAGTTGAGAACATAGTTTGTAGTTAAAAAAAACTTGTAATCCATCGTTTAATCGTAATTGCTCAGGATGTTATTACAAAAATGCAACATTGTTACCGGTAATACAAGCAGGGTGTATACTTATATTTTTTGCTATTAACATTTCTCCAACTTGATTATGGTTGCCGAATAAGCTGGTGCGGTGCCATGGTAATACATGCATTCGGGTGGACCTAACGTTTGTTCCTTGGTGTTAATTTTTCCTCATAAAGGACCGTCTACAATAGTCCTAACCTGTGGGTGGTCCGTGTCCTTATCCTAATGTGAATGACGTTACATTGTCACACGGAAAACTGGTCATTCTACAATTGCGATGTCCGATGCATGGTCTGATGTCCGAAACTAAGTACTGATTTCTAAAGTAGTCACGAGAGCGCAATAAATATAGTGCGCCGAAATAGCTGTTTTTTTCGATTTGTTTTTAAATTGTTTTCATCCATCGAGAATTAGTACGCAGCTAAGTTTGTATATTTATTTTTCATATGAAATGTTTAGGAGTTAAATATTATTTATTGAATTAAATCAGGTTTTACGAGCGAAAGTGTTTTGTTGTTCTTGTGTAGGTAATACCAAAGGACGTGCAAACACAGTTTGGGACAAAAAGTTCAAGTTGACCAATGTGATCGGACACACCACGCATGACTTCAGAGGGTCATGTGGACCAATCAACAATTAGTGCCCATCGGACACAGTTCCGGACATTGCAATTGTAGATGGGGCAAATATTTCACATGTAGCTACCATAGTCATTGGTAATGACGCACCCAGGCGACTGGATAGAGCCAGCGGATAGAGCTAACTTCAGCACCGTGTATTCAGTGTCATTTTTTATATATAGACCCTGGAAATTATTGAAAATCAAATCACATCACTTTTTTTAAATTAGCTATACGACTGAGATTAACACGTATGACTTATAATCATTTTAAAAATGTTTAAAAATATATCATGTTTGCATATGTGTTAATTATATTTTATCACAAATAAAAAATACTATTTTTTAAAATAAAACTTTGAGTTAATTCGTAGTTTACAATTTTAAATTCATTGTAAAATTGCTAGTTTGCAAAGTTACATGATATATCTTTACAATAAATTGAATGAAGTATGTATAGTCTACCCACCAGAAAAACGCTATTAAGTTTTGCAAAGCTTACTTTCTTTCGAAATATAACCCAGACATTACTTATTTATATTAACTTTTTAACAAATAGTTTCTAAGCGAACACGACTTGAAAGTTTTATCAATACACAGAAAAATGCAAGAGATTTAATTTTACAATTCTAAACAAGGCGATTTGGTTAGAAGCATTGCTGGTGAATAAATTGTTCTTAGGTTCCGATTGTCAGTTAATTGATTTAATTATTATTTTCATGAAATAATTAGAAACGTAGGTACACTCATATAATAAATAAAACTTATTCTTAGTAACTATCTTCATGTTTATATTATACACTAATTTTACAAAGAAGTAGTTTGCACTTTTGACAAAACAATATTTTGTACTTATTCTAAATAAATTTTAAAGAAGTATTTTATGTTGTTGATAAAAGCGTTTCTCTCGTTCTGCTGCCATGTTTCCAAGGTATATGCAAAATTGCTATTCCCCACGTGAATTGACCACCTACTTTTGTTTATCAAAGTGGCATTGAAAGTTTTTGGAATTAATATTTTCGAGACCCAATGTTAGTTGAACTTAACATATAATTGCCGAAACAAAATTATGACACAAGTTATCAATAGTTCTTGTAAACATTTTTAGTAGTTTGTGGGCTTGACTGACCAAAACGCTGAAACCTAAACTGACCACAATGCTGAACTGACCACAATTAAAGATTCGGCGTTGTGGTCAGCTCAGGATTCGGTGCTATGACATTCAGAATTTGGCAGAAAAACAAATCGTTTTGTTATTTTCGGTGCGTACATGTGTCATATGTAGATATCTGCAACGAGAATTTTCGGAGTCATGGTATTTCGGCGCTGTGGTGCAGTCCTTCTGATGTATAACATTGTATTTATAAAAATTAATATGTAATATTTACCTACCCCCCATTTAGTAATGGCATCGGAAATGAAGTAATATTGGATTAAGTTCAATAATAACTATACACATTGCTAATTCTCCTAGTATTACCCTTTGTAGGTAACAAAATTTAAGAGTTAGAGCACGTAAGTAACGGATTTATTTTGTTTCATAGTATTAGGTGTCTTACCTTGTGTATTTATAAATGTACCTTTTTTCTATCGTCAGCAGACATGTATTTTCCGCATTTTGTTCCATGACATGAGTTAGTCTGGGTTTAAATAAACTGGTCGGTATAGTATATACCACGTATGACTCCCCGGCCTATAGAGTAGAGTGGTGCAAAAGGACGCACTTAATATTTGGACTCAAATATCTGTCATGTTAATAGAGAAAACAATTTTTTTATTTGTAACATAGAACCTATTATCATTCGTGAGTCTAATTAACTAGGTATTATAACATAATTATAAATATTATGAATGCTAGGATGGGTTTGCCGACATGAAGTAAAAACGTACTTTTGCCTCACCAGTGGGGCAAAAGTTCGCATGTTACCATAAAATTGTAAAAGAAAAATTTAATTGTATAATTTATTTAGATTCATATGAGTTTTACTTAAGACACTAACTCATTACAATTTAACACTAATAACACAGAAAAATAGATTTAAGTGGCAAATGTTAGCATGTTATCAGCTTTCAAAAAACAGTAGGGCTTATAATGTATTTTAACAGTTATCATAAATAACATCTTTCTTTGCCAGAACGATTAAAAATTGTGAGTGTTTTTTTTAAACTTTTTATTTCGTTGAAATCTATTTTATTGGTGCACAATTTGTTTTAGTAAACTTACTAGACATAATAATTTCCTTACTACGGGATTCATACTTGTTTGAGTCTTTTACGTAGAGTGGCCTCTGAAATGCCATAATCTGCAGCTATTCTACGTTTAGAATCTCGTTATGCAAGTCTCTGTTGAGCTATCGTCAAAATCTTTGGAGTACACAGCTTTCGCTTCATTTTCCTCTGATAATTCCTGCAAAAAAAATGGTTGTCTGTAAAGTCGGTTTACGGACGATAGTTTAACGTGACAACGTCATAACAAAACATTTAGGAATTGATTGCATACTTTTATGAATAAAATTGAATCATTTTTATTTTAATAATAAAATAATAAATACTTGAAATTATACTAGTAATCAGATTTTTAAAATGCAAGAAAAATTAATTTTTATTTCAGAAATTTTTGTTGTAATAAGCAATGAAAACCACATTAACTTTTCACTTCACTTTATAAACAGTCGACGAAACAGTTCACGTGTAGATGACTTGTAATTAATTTTAAAACCTGACGTTTAGCTATAAAGTTTAAATATAATTATGAACAAGTTTTCATATAAATAAACTGTAATCAAATATCTATCATCAATTATATGAATGACCATAATTATTCACGTTAAACTATCGTCCGTAAACTGACTTTACAGACAGCCAATTTTTTTCAAATAATAAAGTTTCAATGTTAACAATTAAAACTTTAGTCAATGTTTAGAAATGAAATCGGACGCACAGGCCAATCGAGTGGAAGAGAGATAGATGCGGCGCAAGCGTACAATGAGCGTAACGGGACACAGCGTAACGGGCCAATGTGCATAAGGGGACACATTTTCGTGCGTGCAGCCGGCGTTCATCGATTTATTAGACGTTGACACGTCAAAAATGATCACATTACTATATCTGTGCGAACTTTTACCCCTCTTATACTTGCGTACTTTTGCCCCCGCAACACTTTTTTTCCATTTCCCGGAAGTGCTGCTATATGTGGTATGCAATGCGAACTATCTGATACTTCACGACACTTGGGTAAAACCACTTTATCAAACAGTCTAGCAAATTATTTTCGTACACTAACTCCTTTCTTGATAAACTAGTTCCAAGAAATCTAAATATTACATCAGTATCATGAAATACAATATTTACCTCATGGTTTTGATGCCGTTCGTACAAGCCAGCTGTTCTTTCGTGTAACGATGCTCCACCATGACACCTTTAACACCAACTAAGGTTTTCCAAATATCAGTGGGAACAAATATACCAGCACTGCGTACTTTTACCCGCCGCGCACTTTTACCCCACTCTACTCTACAGTATATGTTAAGTTTATGTTTTCTCTTATGTATAGGCTATGAAAAGTAAAAATAACGTAAAATATATTATTTCAATTTTTATTTCAGTGATGCAGATGAATATGTTCTTCAAGTTTTACCAGTTTCTCCCACTACCGATGTTATTCATATTCAGAATACAGATGAAGATGACGATGGCAATTCAGAATGGGAATGGGGTGGATTTGAGATAAACGAACTGGAATATCCACCTCTCACTGTTGAATATAATACAGATTCATTGCCAATCAGCGAAGTGGTCCCTGGACGACGCATTGTTAAACGTCATTTTTGCTCCCGCAGCTGGAGTCTATATCTAAACACCCTACAGTATGTACATCAGGTCAAATGAAAATACAGCATGAGTTTCGTACAGGGCTTCACTGTCTGTGGGCGTACAAATGTGACGTATGTGGCGCTGAAGAAAATGTCACGACAGATGAAAAAATTGTACGCAATTGTGAAATTAACACTGCGTTAGTGTGGGGAGCTGTGGCCACTGGAATAGGTCACTCACAAGTAAAGGAGCTTATGGGAGTTCTGAATGTACCTATAATGACGTCAAAAGTGTTCATAAAAGAAGAGAGGAGAATTGAAAAGGTAAAATAAATTTATATTTTAAAATTATTTATGGTAAGGATTTGTGAATATTTTGTTTGTGTGTAGGTGTATATACTGTATATATAATCTGTGTTTGCGTGCATCCTATAATATATTCTCTCAGTTGCAACATGCCATTAACTGTTCTCATAATATCAACCACAGAACAGTGGAAATAAGAACAAAAAAAGACTTAAAATCCGTAACATGAAGACTTGACAAATATATCAGTATGCCTAGTATGTATACGCTTATCAGTTGCTCGAACATAAATTTGAAGATCTGATGAGACGAAAAGATAATCTTTTAAGGAAGTAGAATAACTAAATAACTCTTCACCTGTCAACTTTGTAGATTCCTTAAAGGTTTTTGGTGGCCGTGATCGCTAAGGCGTCATGTCGTTGTGTGGTGCCGTGATACGTGCGTTTGATACCAGTCAATGGCATAGCTCAAGTATAATATGAAAACTGAGTAGGGACACGCGCAGATCAGAACCTACTGCAATTAATAGGCCCCATCGCTTTAAGCCTTTCTGTGAAAAACTGTGCGACGCAAATCTATCCCTCTCACTCCCCCTTATTTAAGGCGCCTCTAAGATTTTGATCACTTTCGTATTTGGTTAGTTGATAACTTAAAATGAAAACTAATATTAAACTCAGGAAACTAATGTGAAGTCTAATTTTTTAAGTGACTGAAACCGGTAGTTTTAACAGGACCGTAAAAATAACATAGGTTATCCCTTTATAACCAAGTCATTTTTGGACAAACTGTAATAAAATGTATAAATAAATAAATAAATAAATAAATAAAAAAATATACATATATTAACTAAAATCCACTACGTTGACATCGAAGTTACACCTTAATCACATGACATGTAATGTTTCGTGTAAACATGAAAAATCATCAATTCAACAAATGAATCCCGCAAAAAAATATGAATCATTAATCACGGACCTATTTAAAAATTTTATTTACAGTGTGGTGTGCTTGAGACATTTAAAATGGTAGTTATATTTTATTTAGTCAAATTGGTTTCGTGAAGAAAAATAAATTGTTCGAAAAGGGAAGGGGGGAAGTTAATTCAAAATCGCATTTCAAATCAATGGAAATAGGTATATTATTTTTCAGACCACTTTTACTTTTGCATTTCAGACTTGGGAAGACCATATGGCAGAGAAAATGAGACTTGCTGGAGAGGAAGCGAAAAAAATAGCAATAAAAAAAGGAAATGTGATGAATGGAGTTCCATTCATAACAGTAATAGGCGATGCTGGATGGGCTAAAAGATCATATAGTCATGGATACAGTTCTGCTTCTGGTGTGGTAAGTAGTATGGTAATTACATCAGACCTACGTAAAACTTTATATTCTTGTTTATAAACAAATTTTTCAGTTTATGAAATATTTAGTTGTACGAACATATTTTGATTGTGGTTCATTACTAGGTAATCCTTAATGCAAAACTATGATGTGCGCATACTCTATGTGCAAAAGTAGAAAAATCTCAGTCGTATTCGGCTATAAATCGGATTTCATTAGGACTCCTTTAACACATATTTTGTGCAATTTGTTCGTGTTAAGTTGAATATGATTGAAACGAACCTTGTACAAAAATCTCCCGCTAAATACTCTATTCTATTTCACTGTACAGACTAGACGATTACGTTGTGAGAGGATTATAAATAAATAGAACCAAAACTTCATGCTGAATTAAAGGCAAATGTTACAGTTATAAGCATTGAGTGGCGTTATGTTCGTCTTATATACATTTTGCGAATTAAGTACACGACCGTGTATTTACAGAAATTTACTAGTGAATGTGACAGGTGACTTAAAAATCACGGGAGCTCTGTCCGTTTGGTTCATTGTGCTGAAATGGTTTGCATGTGGCGGAAGGATACATAGCGAGTTGTAAAATATTTCCTCGACTTACAGGGCTTCAAAGATGTCAATATTATGCTAAACCCACTATAAACACAAGCCTAATTTTGCGAGTCCTGTGCTGTAAAAGGTGTTCATACATTGGCACAGACTAAACTAAACCCGAGTTGGTATTTTTATTAAACGTCCATCGTGTAGCGACATTCCTCACGGGACAAGTCGGGTCAATAATGAAAGTATAACTATATGTGTAAACAACGTTTGACTGAAAGCTATCAACTAAATCCGCGGAGAGGGTAATTTAGCATTTTAAAAATATAGAATAAGGGTAATACGATCATCTATACCCAGCGCCTGATTTTATGGTGTAAAATACACTAAAAAATTAATCTAAATAATAAGTTTATTGATACATATGACTAAGCCTGTAACAATGGGTTATTTTATAATAAACAAACATTCTATGTTAAAATATAAAATAACAATTTCAGTATGTTATAAATTACGTACATATATATTACGCATGTCAGGAACTGTTAAACGTTAACTGTAGTTCAAATTGTTGCTGTGAATGTGTAATTAATCGTGCTATTGTTGTTGGCTAAGTGTCACCTTTACCAGCATTAGTAATAAAACTCGCTAACTTCCAATTTTCATTAAGTCATAATACTATAATATTATATTTAGGATGTATGCTTAGCTACTTTGTAACACAACTTATGCATTTTTGTCCAGGGTATTGTAATTGCAGCCGAGACCAAGAAAATTATATTCATGGGTGTAAGAAATGCATTTTGCTCCGTATGTGCTAGAGCAAAACTAGAAAGCAACGATCCACCTCAGCACATTTGCTATCGCAACTACACTGGCCCTGCGACTGGAATGGAGCAAGATGTGATCGTTGAGGTATTTCGACATAGCATTGAGCAGCATGGACTTATATATAAGTATTATATCGGAGATGGGGATTCTAGTACTTACTGTAGAATCCAAGAAAGAGTGCCAAATGGAAGGCATGTCGTCAAAATAGAATGTGCAAATCATATGACACGTTCATTTAGTGAAAAATTGCACAAGTTAGCTACAAATACAAACTACCCAATCAGCGCCCGTCGCGTGCTAACTGAAAAAGTCGCAGGAAGATCACGAATAGATCGCATGGTTGCAGGTGTGCGCGCTGCCATAAAAGAAGCAGGTGCCGAATTTACAGCCACATCCATAGAACAACTACGAAAAGACTTGCTGAATAATCCGCAGCATGTACTTGGAAACCACCAAAACTGTCGTGAAACTTTTGTCAAAGGAGAGATTCAGAAGCACATCTCCTATCTATAGTAAAAGAAACAGGACTTCTAAATGAAATAATGAAATACATTGAATATATTATCAGAAAGGCAGATCGCGTGGCTTTCAATGAAACAACAAATCAAGCTGAAAGGTAAATAAAATTACATATATTTATTATTACTTTTTAATGAAGAGTTTTTGAGTTGCAATAAAATGTTTTTTATGATTTCTTACAGGTACATGGGACTAGTAGCCAAATTCACAGGAGGAAAGCGGGTAAATTATACACTAAGAGGATCCTATAGACGGCGCTGCTTTGGCGCTGGTCTTGCACATACAAATGATCCATCATGGCATCTTAGCCCATGGAAGCGGATGACAAGACGCAGTCCAGGTAAAGTACTACAACGTGTTTGCAAAGTTCGCCAGAAATGCATGGCAAGTCGCCGCTTGTTGAACGGCTTCCAGAAAAAAAAGAAGATAACTGCCCGAACACAGGAAATGGCAACTTCTAGTGTACAAGATGCTGAATATGGTCCCAACGCAGCGCAGCCAGATTTAGCGGAGCCAGAATTTGAGAAGAAAGTGGAGGAAGTGTTGGCAAAGATGAACGAAGAAGTGAATACTGTTCATCAACAAGACCACATTCAACACGCAACTATTGGCCAGCATAACAACAGCAAATGGCGCGAAATGCGAATGAATCGCCTCACCGCATCCGTCTTTGGAAATGTAATGTGCAGACGTCCATCCACACCATGCCATAATTTAGTTAAGGCTATTTTGTACAAGAAGGAAATTAATAACCCTTCAGTACAATACGGCAGGGTACACGAAGCAAAAGCTATTGAAATGTACGAAAATCAACCTGGGGTGTCAGTGAGAAAGTGCGGTTTGTTTGTTGATATACAACATCCATTTCTTGGTGTAAGTCCAGATGGTATTGTATGCGATGACACTTTAATTGAGGTGAAATGTTTGTTCTCATTGAAGAGTGTACCACTGGAGCAAGCACTTTCGGAACCGGGTCGTAAATTATGTATGGAATTGGTTGATAGTGTACCAAGACTACGTAAAACACATCATTATTACTACCAAGTATAAGGGCAATTAAAAAAACATTTGCAAGCGCAACCATTGTGACTTTATTGTGTATGCAGACGGTAAAATTTATGTCGATCGAATTGAAAAAGATGAAGTTTTGTGGGAGAATGTGATGCTTCCTAAACTGAAACATTTCTTTATGCATTGCATGCTACCCGAAATAGCAGATGCCCGCATACCCAGAGGTATGCGAGTCAGAGATCCGCCTTGCGTAGAAGATAACCTACCGAAAAAGAATAAACGGAAGCTGTCAGTAGTATGTAAATGGGCATACTAGATCTGGGTTCTGGGTGTGGATTGAGATTGTCGGTCCGCCATCTTGGATTTGTGACGTCACGGCGGCAAAAATTCCTCAAAATTCCTCAAAAATGACTCAAAATGACTCAAAATTTCCCGTTTTAAGAAAAAATTTCCCGTTTTCGAGGGAAAAATTCCCGTTTCGAGGGAAAATTTCCCGTTTTAAACCTTAAAAATCCCAGCGGCTAGAAATGTCCTGATAGAGGCTTAAGCATCCTTAACTCAAGCCTCAGTTAAGCCTCTATCAGGATGTGACCTTGACCTTTGACCTTGACCCAGACGGCCATCTTGGATCCACCATCTTGGATGACGTCATTTCGTTTTCTCGAACATTCTGGCATTTTGTTATCCGCCATTTTGAATGATGTCGTCACCGTTGCAATTTTCGTTACGACCGCCATCTTTAACTTTTTTATTTATTATCCGATTTTAATGAAAAAAATTTAAAAATTATAAAAAAAATTAAATAATAAAATTTTTAATAAAATATTTAAAAAACAAACATTTACGACACGGAGCTCGGAGTCCTCGGTTCAAACCCGACGATTGCAAAAAAAATAACATTGGCGACCGATCCTTCCCCCCACGGTGGCTGCAGGCATACTGACTCCCTCCACTTTTTTTTTAAAGCATATATATCTCGTCAGGTAGTATGACGTCATGTCCGCCATCTTGTCCTCGTCTGCTGGAAGCCATCATCAGTGTATCGTCGGCAAGAGTGCGCTGACGCCATGTTAGTTTAATTCTTATCCGCTAGAGTGCAGTAATCATTTATTATTGCTGTGACACCCGACATATTGTCATTTGGCCGCCATCTTGAAAATCCATAATTATTTAGCTAGAAATTCGGGAAAAATTCCAAAATTCATTAAATAAATTTGTAATCTATATACTGATCGATTAGGTCGACTAAGGTCCTTGGTACGATCTAGGACGATGCAAAAAAAAAAATTATATATAACATCAATTTAACATAATAGTAACAGGTTCGAGGAATTAAACACCACAAGTTCTTTTACAAACATAATATTTATTACATAATTTCTATTATACTACAGGATCATTTGCGAAAGCCAGCAATCTTATAATCATTTAGTTCCGCAGCGGTGTGAAATGACTAATTCTTAGCTCCAGTCGGTTTATACTAGACGGAGTCCAGCCAGAACCTTTACAGACATAGTCCACCTCTTCTTGACAGAGTTTCTGGATACCGTTTTTAACAGTTTGCTTCACATCGTTAGAACTGTAAATTACTGCAGCCGATGTCTTGAATGCACACTTCTTCACTTTGTCATCGAACGGATATGGCTTTCCATATATACAGTCCAACCACAAGTTATATTTCAAAGGTCCGTTTGTTGCTACATCATCAGTAAGCTGATTGATTATGTACTCTCTGATATCATCAAGAAAATTACAAATGTCTTTCGACTCACCTAACGTATTTAAATAATAGTAGTCCTTCAATGTTCCACGAAATGCAGACTGCGCCAAGTAGAAGCCATTATCGTTCACTTGTAATGCGCCGAACACAGTCTTAGGTTTATTTTCCTGTTCAGAACTCATACCAATCGGTTGCTGCACATCGGTTTTCTTGCTTGTACGCTCACGAGCCTTCAACCTAAACCGAGGAGTCGAAATTTCTGCAGGTAGTTCAGCAGTAGGCACACGGACTTCACCTTTACAGTTTTTCGCATGTCGTCGCAAATTATCAATTCGAGTAAACCATTCATGACACTCATCACATCGAAACTTCATGCGAAATGGATTCTTCGTGCATTTGCTCTGCTCATGTCTTCGTGCATCATGAGCAAATGCGAACGACGTATCACAGTAGCTGCAAGGATACCGTGGTAATGAAGACGAACCTTTCAGACCCGATCCAGATACTGACGTTGCCGCAGTTGCACCATCTCCAGGCATACTCTTATGAACATCAATGCATCGTTGTTGCGCCGAAACCTTTACTTTCTGCCGAACAGCAGGACCTTTGCATGCCTTCATGTGCGTTTTCATATTATCTTTTCTGGCAAACTGCTTATGACATTTCTCACAAACAAACATTTTACGATATAGGTTCTTGGCACATTCTCTATTCTCATGTCATCGAGCATTGCTGTTGTTTGAGAAAATCTTGTCGCAGTAACAGCACCGATGTTCGTTAGTTGTTGTCGATTCGGCATCCATTGAAGTCTCCATTGATGGCGAACCAGCGTTCGCCGAGTTTCCCTGTGCAGCCAGCACTAGCGACATTAAAGTCTCTTCTGCTGGTGGTACCACGTCTGTTGAAGTCTCCTCCAGTGTTGACATCGACGTTGCCAACGGGATCTGCTCCACCATCGTCGACGCTGACGTCAAGGTTCCCGTAGACGATGGTACAACGTCCATCGAGTTCGGCGTTAAAGTCGGTAAAGATGCCATCGAGTTCTCAAGAACAGGTAATAACGCGACTTATGTACCAGATGAAATAATCTAGGTGATCCTTACACCATCGTTGACAGTAACAAACTGAGCGACCTGCTGTCTAGGACTCGCTTATATATACATGCACCGTATGGAACAATACCTTAGTCAAATCAAGAACCATTTACAATAATACTAGAGTCAAAACAACATTAAAAATAGAAGGACCATCAACGAAAAGGCAGCACATTATTTGGAAGCACCGACAACGAAAAGGCAGCACATTTGGAAGCACCGACAACGAAAAGGCAGCACATTTGGAAGCACCGACAACGAAAAGGCAGCACATTTGGAAAAACCGACAACGAAATGGCAGCACATTTGGAAGCACCGACTACGAAAAGTCAGCACATTTGGAAGCACCGTCATCGAAAAGGCAGCACATTTGGAAGCACCGACAACGTAAAGGCAGCACATTTGGAAGCACCGACAACGTAAATGTAGCACATTTGGAAGCACCGACAACGAAAAGGCAGCACATTTGGAAGCACCGACAACGAAAAGGCAGCACATTTGGAAGCACCGACAACGAAAAGGCAGCACATTTGGAAGCACCGCCAACGAAAAGGCAGCACATTTTGGATGCATCATCGAATAAGGAAGCACATTTGGAAGCTCCATCAACTAAAAAAAAGGCAAAAAGGAAGCACAAATTACGAGATCTAAGTCTTAGTTAGAAATCAGAATACAAGAAATAAAAGCATTAAATTCTTATAATTTAAATTATTTATTTTATTGCTTTACATTATACAAATGCAAGTAAAACAAGCCATTATTGTATGAATCCAGCATTCCTCAGTTCCTTGAGTAAGAAGGATATTTCTTTGATGCACGAATAGTTTCCTGCACAAAGCGAACCATGTAGAAGTCTTAGCCGGTCAACCAATATGTTTGGATCTTTCCATGATGTGTAATCATTCTCTTCTACCACCATCTTCCTTGCACCTTTATAAATATTATGGTCTCTGGTGTCTTCCGTTTTACCACCAACCTCAGGGTAACTTTCATGTTTGAGACGGTGATCATCACAAGCTTGATCAGATTTATTTAATATATCACGTCGTTTCCATCGTTTCGGTCTCAGGACATGCCACATTCTTCGATCTTGGCAGCTTTAGGTGCTTCATCATAGTCTATGTCTTTGTCAACAGCCTCAGAGTCACTGAAACAATCACCGTAGAAGGAATCGTCTTCACCCAATTTACCGTAATAATTCGATGTTGATGATGTTGAAGTGTCTTCATCGTCTTCATGCTTCCTTTTTAGGAGTCCATCATTTTTACAAAGTAGGAAAGATCTACTTGAATTCGGCTGGAATATATTCTCACTTTTCACGTTAAGGATTCTTCCATTGTCTTCATTCTTCCGTAAATCATCAACCTTCTTCAATTTAAGTTCTTTGTCGAGATCGGAAGAGCCAAGAAAATTATTGTCGTAATGCAGATCACTCTTCCTTAGGCTAGTAGATTCATCGTTGTCCTCTAGCTTGTACGCAGGCTTGGCGCTACAAGTTTTGCCATGTCTTTTTAGGCTCTCTCTCCGCGTAAACGACTTGCTACATCGAACACAACTTATCATATTGCGCAGTGGATTTTTACACAGTCATTCTTCTCGTGTTGTCTTTTATTCTTTCTCGAGATAAACTCTTTACTGCAAAACTTACACCTATGTTCTTTCGATTCAGCGTCAGATCCCAAATCGGAATTCATATTAGTTACTGAGACTAATGCCAGATACCAATTGAGTGTTTTAAATTAGATTCATACTTAAATTACCTAGTAGGGAGAGCGTGCCGACTCTGGAACATAGGCGAGGGGGGAGCGGGGTAATCCGGGGATTATCCCATTTTTTAAGCATTTTTTATGGTTTTTTATGTGCAAATCCAGTTTTTTATGCGCTAATCCAGTGGCTAATCCGGAGATCCGCAAATTCGCAAATCCGCAAATCTCAAATTCGCAAATTCGCAAATCTCAAATTCGCAAATCCGCAAATCCGCAAATCCGCCATTTTGTATTTCTAGAAATTTCCACCAACTTCGAATCGTGATGTCATGATTCTGTGTCGTCTGCTGGAGGCCGCCATCTTGATTTCTTCTGGCCGCCATCTTGTTTCGTCTGCTGGAGGCCGCCATCTTGATTTTTCCTGGTCGCCATCTTGTTTCGTCTGCTGGAGGCCGCCATCTTGATTTTTCCTTGTCGCCATCTTGTTTCGTCTGCTGGAGACCGCCATCTTGATTTCTTCTGGCCACCATCTTGTTTCGTCTGCTGGAGGCCGCCATCTTGATTTTTCCTGGTCGCCATCTTGTTTCGTCTGCTGGAGGCCGCCATCTTGATTTTTCCTGGTCGCCATCTTGTTTCGGCTGCTGGAGGCCGCCATCTTGTGTGACGTCATATAGTTCTGTTGGTCGCCACCAGGTAGCAGCAGGTATTATTTTATTTTAACTAAAATATTTTCAGTGCCGAGGCTGGGATTCGATCCATGGGATGTGAAAACGTCCAGGATGTCGTGGTTACGAGGCGGACGCCTTGACCACTAGACCACGAGACCAATTGGAATATGGTGGAATAAATAATCTATATATGCTATGTACTGACGGCAAGTTTATGATAAATGGGGGGAGGGTGTTTTTGCCTTCCTTAATGCATACCTAAGGCGCCACATTTGAAATTAAAAATTATTATACAGCCGCCATCTTTAATTCCAGCACAGACTACCAGATGGCGCTAAATTCAAAAAATTAGTTGCCAGAGGCGCCGCCATCTTGGTTCTCAAGTTGGCTGGTAGATGTCGCTAGTATCGCGCGGCAAATTCAAAAATTAGTTGCCAGAGGTGCCACCATAATGATTCTCAAGTTGGCTACCAGAGTGTGCCACCGTCGCCATCTTTATTTCATATTTCAGCTGCCAGGGCGCAGCACCATTCGATAGGTCGAATGCTAATCGATATATTTACTTTTATTTCATATTTCAGCTGCCAGGGCGCAGCACCATTCGATAGGTCGAATGCTAATCGATATATTTAGTAACAAGTGTTGCTACCAGAGGGCGCGATATTTAAATTTAAAAAAATATTACAACCTTTAAACAATTCTCCGCCATCTTGGATTCAACAGCCCCACCATCTTGGAAGCACATGATACACCCAAGGACTCGTTCCAATACATGCACAGAGTGCACCGAAAAGATTGTTCCCTTACATGCACAGAGTGCACCATATTGAATGATCATGATATGTGTTCCTTTATATGCATCAGAAGCAGGCATAAGAAATTTTTTCTTATAGGCATACTTTAGTGTTAGCTTTCCTGTAATGCATTTAATAATAGTGTAAGCTCATTATTATTATTTAGTGATAGTGAATTTATAACTATGATGTGTAGTCTCATTCTCTTCATCTCGACGTGGCGGAAGATTCTCTGGAGTGTAAGCTGAAAAAAAAAAAACTTGTGTTTGAATTTATAGTGGTATGCTGCTTTCCACATCACCTTAGAGACTATGTCTCAGGAGGTACAGCATTAGATGCGTTAACTCCTTTTTTTTATACATGGCGAGTTTCCCCGAGAGGCCTATTTTCCATGTTTAACAAGGGCGCAAGCATTATGCTTCACCGTCACTCTCTCCCAAGCCGCTGTCCACTCCATCATCTGGCTCCACTTGCTCTTGAGCCTCCATTACAGCTTCAAAGCATGCTATAATACCGTTGTAAAGGTATGTTAGAAACTCGTATTCCTCTGGAAATGCAGCGAACAAATTGATCGCGGAGACCTCTAGATGGTGTACTATCGCATCTATATTCATGCCGATGCAAGCATGAAGCGCATATTCAATGCAATCGCGCATTTCCTCAAAAGCAGCCATGTTCATTATGGAATTGTCAGAGACAGAATGAAGACTATAGTTGACCTGGTCTTGACGGAAAGATGACATGCAACAAAGTTTAACCACATTAGCATTTAAAATCAGGATAGACTCAAATTTACTTTAAATTATTAAACAGACTAGCATTTAAAGAAAACTATCAGATTCACTATCTGAACCGTGTAAATAAGATGAGTGCAATCTCTACATGTTAAACATACCGATGGTTTTATCTCCACATGCGCAGTACAGTAGTGCATGAGTTCTGTCCAACATTCTTAATGTTTTATGGCTGAAGAGGGAGGCAATGAATCGAAGTTGGTTGCCATCTACCCAGTTGGCCACTCCGAGCGGAGGAGGAGTTTGGAGTGCTGTTGTTTTCCTACAACTCGACTCGGAGCAGCAATGCTTATTGAGCGTACCAAGGTATGAGGATAGTACAAAAAAAAATAAACTGGAAAATTATAAAATAAAAAAAAAGTTAGAATCTCTTATTATGTGGGGAACTCAGGTTCAGGGATCTAGACGGTAATGTCCCCATGGAAGCGTGCTAATTCCATCATCGGAAATGCTCCGCTTGTCGTCACCTGATGACAACGCCACCTTAGTCACGCGTTCAGTACAAACAATGTGATTTCGTGAACGAAAATGATATTGAGTCCCCCAAACCCGTGAATTTGTTTGCAAGCAATCCAGATATTGCTCAAAAAGTAGCGAGCTGAGTACACTGGCCTTCACACCCTTGGCTTTAAGCGTAAAAGCACCATCGTCCATCTTGTATGCATAAAGTTTGGGGTGAAGACCAACATACTCAGTAATGATGCGTCCAGCGGCTTCATCCTTCATGACACCAGTCATGCCGTGGTTGACTGATGGAAACCTTTGAGCATTATCTGGAGCATAATTCGAAGTGTCGAATCGAGAAGCCAAATCGGGGAGAATCGAAGAATACACATCGCGACACTCGATGTGGTACAGAAGAGAATCGGTATCTGAGTAAAGCAGGTGCAGAGATGGAAAGGGAAACTTAACCTGCATATAGTTATAGTGGAAATCATAGAGATGCAATTTGGATAAATCTAAGATGGCCACACCAGTGTAAAGGGGTTTGTTGAAGGTTACCGAACCTTTGGCTAACTCAATGAGGACCAGATTCTCATCGACGATCCGCCTTGCCTTAAATGACGGACGACCTATCAACTCTGCCGCACCATATATGGTATCGTACCGCGAAACCACACGTATGTCACGCTCCCTACGCGGCGACTGCAAAGATTTGCCAAAAACGGAATTATTCATTAATTTATAGAAGGATTTCTCAAAGGGGTTCGCTGCCTGAGCACGGCAATTCAGATTATACCGTACGTACGACGCCATCCAGGATTTTTGTTCAAAGCGCAAAACACGATGAACATTGTCAAGAACGGCCCCGTACGTAAGGTAGTGCTGCAGTGTTTTTGCATGTAAAACATAGTTCTTTCGCGATTCAAGTGTCAATAAGAGCTTTGACATATTGCCGTTCACCGGTACGCCATTCACGGGTGCAAGCGGCAGGTCTGATAGCCGGTCATGACATTCACGCGGAAAGGATAGATCCACCTCTATAAAACATGAGCAGTCACCATCGGTGTCCATGGTGCTAAAGTTCCAGTTTGCATATTCTAGTTCCTGCACCCACTGGAAGTTGCCCACCGGAAGCTTACCAAGCATCGTATGACCATAGAGAGAATTTACATCGAAATAACAGATGTAGGAAGATGGCAGGCTGGAGTCATAATCGCTCATGTAAACATTGTTAGCCTTCGCATAGCGCCGACTAACGTTGGTGATCCCACCCCGAACAGCATTCTCCAAGAAAAGATAGATATCTGGATCGGTGACTAATTCCAGACACACCTCAGACGTGCTCAACAAACCGTCCCACGCAAGTGATGGGGCCGTAATGTAGTGCGCCGGATCTAAGCCATAGGACTGGCAACAAACTGAACGGAAATTCTCGAACACGTCAGCCAACAAACACGTATCCACCTTCAAATACTGCAACGCGTAATCGTTCAAAGTCTTACAGCGGAAAACATTCCACGCAGATCTAGCGTGAGCATAGTCCCCGTCACTCACGTCAGTCCCACTAAGAGCATTATGAAATGCTTCCCTAGGGGGTAGTGAGGTCGTCTGCAGTTCTGCCATACTAGTGACGAAATCGTATGGGAACACCCCTTTCCTACGAGCTAGATCAAACTGTGCGTCTTCTGGAAACTGGACACGAGTGAGGCTCAGCTGAGCAGGCGAGAGATTACCTGCCAGAGTATCCAGAGATGAAGTTAGGAAGTTAAGGGAGTCAATGAATCTTAAACGCACTGTTCGAGTACCTCCTCTCGCATCATTACCGGTAATCGGTATGTACTTTGTTATGCTCTTGTAACTTTCAAGAGACGTGCCTATAACCCTGACCTCCCCGGGGTTCTCCAAAATGGAGGAAACATCAGGTTGTGCAATATGACGTGAGACTAATGGTCTCATCAAAAAGTGGGCATCATAATTCTGAAGATTGTGGAAAATAGCCACCAGTTGGTTCTTCTGCAGTCTAAATGCAATATTACACTTAGAATGCGCATAGACACGAATCTCACCGGTCAGGTGGTCATGGTCCAACACTGACTTGTCACCTAGTGTCTTATTACATATATGGCAATGTGTCTGACTCGCCAACCGCGCAGCAACAGCAGGAGTCTGGGCTTTCATGGGAACGGTCTTAGCATAAATCGCGCACACCCACTTAGTCATATCAATCAAGGTAGAGACCATGTCGGCAACACAATTCTCCCCTTCAAAGTGCGCATATCTGGTAAGCGAAGCATCGTACGAACAAACTAATAAAATGCTACATGCATAAGGCACGTGCTCGTTCACCGTCGTGGTGCTGGGGGCATCGGTCTCCGGTAAACAGGTGGACATCGGTTTCAAGTAGGTCTCTGTATCGCAATAAGCGACAAAGCCCATACGTTCCTTCTTGGATACATTTGTGAACTCGAGCCATTTGGTCTCCTCAGTCGGGAATACTGACCGAACGGCCGTGTGTTGGCTGCACAAATCAGTGTGGGAGTTCAACTTGTCCGCAGTATGGAAATACTGAAGACAGCGGTCGCAAACCCACTTTGTATGTTGATCACGCGAGAGTTGAGAAGAAAGCAAGCGGGACAAATTCTTAATAGTCACGAAATGGAGATGAGCGGGAGCACCAGACGCACGAATAGCCAAAATATTCACATGGCGATCACATCGCATAGAGGTAATGCAAATCGGCTGGATACTTGCATCAGTGGGTTTGTTAAAATCCTCGTCAATAATCGTTCCCTGATCACTCACGCAAGAATAAATGTTCACGGAAATATTATTGAGACTCTCAAAGATCTTAACCTGATGCAGTGTCATGGGGAACGTCATACCGGTCGTATCAAAAACCTCGAGAGGATTAGGATACGATCCAGTACGAGTAACCATCCCAGCCGCCGGCGTCACACCTGCCATAACGGCATACAGAAAGCACATCTCACGGTCAGTCTCGATGTTTACACAAGCTTTGCGGTTAGACAAAAATGCAGGCAACTTTGTATGCGCGGCCCCCACCGTGAATGGTCGGTATGCAGAGACATGCATATCGAGATGTTTTACATGACTCAACATCCATCCAGACCCGCGCAAAGCAAACTCACTTACATGCTCCATAAGCACAGAAACTAATGTGAAACTGAAAATTTCTGCTAGGTCCTCACTTAACAAAACAGGGATACTTTTGGAGGCGAAGTGGAAGCTATCACTGATGAGCCCCTGCACAGGATCCTCCTTAATAAATACCGCGGCCAATGTAAGATAAATTTTGAATGGGCGGAGAACGCCACCCACTACGTCCAGAAAGGGTTCCCTGCACCTGGAGAGAAATCTATTAATGTTGGGGTCGGGCTGGGGAATATCATTCGTGATTCTGGAATCAACAAGTCGACCCTGGAATGCGGAATCTAAAGTGACGGGCTTCAGGCTAGGCAAAGAGGGAGGTGGCGTGTCTTCGATCTCTAGGTTGGATGAATCATCAGCCGACGATAAAATCACTGACTCAAATGATGATGAAGATGAAATCAATGAATCAATAGATGATTCATCGAGCTCAGACATCGAAGGCTCGCTTTCCTCAAATCTAGCACGCTTATTAGAGTATGGAGAAGACATTATTATAAAAGGAATTTAAAAAAATAAAGAAGGATACACTCAACAAGTTAGAACCTGAAAAATAAATAAAATATGCTTGCTCTAATATACTGAAACCAACAGCTGTATCATCACTTATTATTTTCCATAATATGTGTAACAATTTGTATTGAAAAAATAAGTGTAAATATGAAATAATTGTATGTCATGAGAAAACTTCTTGTAATATTTATTTGTGAAGTATTTCAAGTTGTAAATAATGTAGAAATATAAAATGTTTAAGACATGTAAACAATGTGCAAGAAATTAATTATATGTCGGTATATTCTGAGAATGTAGAGAATTATTATTTACATGGAACATACTGTATTGAAAACAAATGTATATCAACTTCATATCACGCTTAATATTGTTTAAAGTTTGACAAAATTTATTTAACTGTTTGCAAGCAAAGAACGAGCTCTGAATGGTTGTTGTTTTTATAAATCGCGCATAGCGTTCAGTAACAGAATGAAAGATGTATTAAAGAAATATTAAATACACGCATCCCGTTGTAAAAATAATTATGAAAACAAGTTGATTCTCAATCATTAATAAATAAGCGAAAACAGGAATAATATTCAAAGTAATATAATCGCAACAAAAAAAATAGAGTTTAGTAATTTTTCCGTGATAATACACAATTTAAGTAATATAAATACATGGATTTAGTTATTGCTTAATTCGACCGTTTTAACGTGTTTATTTATTTAAAATAGTGGACATATTGTTAAATAAGAACTGTAAACACAGTGCGCGAACGTGTTTTAACGAAACGAATGTACTCCATCTCGTGTTGTCAGTCAGAACTGACAGAACACATACCTTATCTGGAGAAGAACGTCTCTCTGCGGAGGAGGTATCGAGGGCTGACGAGGGCTGGCTGCGATCAAATGAGGTTTCCGACCTCTGTGGCAGGTGTATATATATATAAATCTGCGTCGAGCGATGACCTGAATTCTCGCGGAATCGCCTACTCTGTGTGTCGGCTTTAGATGACAGTTATAAACTGAAAATTATTAATTTAAGAAAGTTGAGTAGATTATATTTGGTAAAATCATTTAATAATATGGTGATCATGGAAAACTAGTTAAACTATATGTTTTTTGTTTTAGAAAGTAGATTTTCTACCATTCACTTTTTTCAGAATTAAAATTTAATTAATGTTTTTTTATTATAGCTTACTGAAAACATTTTTCTGCAATCGTTGTAATGCATTACAACGATTGCAGAAACTGTCAACCAAGTCTGTGACAGCATATAGACACCTCTTAGGTGCGACGACAGTTGTCTGGAAAAACAAATTCCTTTCTCTGAAAATAGAGAGCTTCATCCACGGGCTCTCGCACGTCAACCCGCTGGTCGGCCCAGGAAGGCAGGACGTTTCAATGCTAGCTTTTATTTTATATCAGAGGAATACTTAAATCATAACAATAAATCAGAGGTTACACATTAGTTTTATTGTAGTCAACATACATTTCGTGAACGTGCGGGCGCAGAGACTGATGGATAATTTGAATACATTTTTTTTTAAATTATACTAAACCAGAAAATTATATAATTGAAAAGAGTATTAATAAAAAATACAGTAACCTACACGTTCTTTACTTAAGTTGCAGTTTCGGTAATAAAATATGCATTATGCTTTTAACAATTTATTTTAAAACTTTATGCAAAACTGAAATATTACAAGAAAATCACACATAATGTTTGCATACAAACCTGAACATTTACATACAAAGAGTATTAAAGTGACGATCAAAAAAAGATTTGAATGCTAACTTGAACATTTCCTTACACACAAAGAATATTATATTTACGTATTCAGCTGAAACATTTACATACACAAAGTGACAAAAATTCAATTATACTTTGCTTAATAATTCTAGAAGTAATGAGCGCACTGCTACCCGGGCCATCTCGTCAGTTCTTTGTATGGAAGCACTAGACTCTGTTTGAACTCCGACATCTTGACTCACCGGTCCTAAATGACTGAGATCTCTGGTTCGACTCTTGCGAGAGGCAGCAGGCTTTCGCTGTCGTCTGGTGGACTTCGGTGTCGCCTCGGTGATTGGCTCAGCTACAGGTATGATGGATGTTGGCGAATCAGGGCTGATTTGAATGCATTCAGGGATAACCTGAACCGATTGGGTAGCTGTCTGGTTGAATGCGTGTGCGTAGACGTCTTCACTCGTGGCAGGCAGCACTGTATCGTGTCGAAGCATGTTAACAATACATTGTCCATAACCCGAGCAGTTAATTAATTCAAATGGTATGTCTTGAGGTCCTGGGTCGAGTATTTGTTTCGAGTGAAACATGCCGTCACAGCTTTCCGATATGTGTTTTAAATTGTCTTGACTCCACTCGCTGTAATCAACACTGCCTAGACCAGGATTTACACTCACGTATTTCTTGCTTGAATGAAAGTTAGACATCTTGCTTGGCACAGATCCTCACACCGACACAGTTTCAGCTCGACTGTCGACCCAGGAAGCGGCGATCCTATTTAAAAATATATTGCCCATCCGAATGAATAAATTGATTACGAAATTCCATAGAGTAGAGCATCTCGTAGAACAGTCCATTATCTGTATCCCCATAGTTGCTTGCTTAGATGCGTCGACACCGAGAATTTGTTTTCTCGTAATAAACGACCTCTCGACAAGGAACACAAATGATTACTGCAAGGCGTGTCGTGAGGTGGGTTCCACATGCATGTAGCGGGATTATGGCGATAGTGTTTAATTCCGGTACACCATTCGGAGAAAGTACTTTCATAGTCTCTGTCACGGGATGTCTTGAGCTCATCAATAGTACAGGGAAACTTTGCCATTGGATGACTAAGATTTATTACACAGTCTTTATGCTGACAGTCGAAAACAGTCAAGAGAGTCACGGACTTGTATGGTCTATCAGCGTGCCACCTCAGTCGGAAATGAGTATTTTCGCGACAAAGTTCGAAATAAACGTATCGAAGACTACTCAATCCAATATCAAATTCATAGAACTCTACATGAAATTCAACACAGTTCAGACTTGCATGTTTGTAAAGATATCTATTTTCGGTATTGTCAAACAAAGTCGAAGGCTTCATTTCTTTAGATCGTGGATCAGGAGGATAATTAAAATATCTTGTCGCTTCATCCCATGTTAAGATGCTCGGTGCCCACAATTCATCTATTACGGCATCTTCTTGGCTTTGAGTTATATCATGGAATCGCGGTGATAACATGACTGACATAGGTATTGTCTTAGCTCTCAAACTTAAGCGAATGGGGTGAATCGATAAAGTTTACACTGAAGGAAACTACATGTCTCATAGCAAACACTGTTTTCATAAGTTGTGTTGTGAACATAACCATCACACTGCTCCTCCCAATGCACAACTGTCTCTGGGTTCGTGCTGCGTCTCAAATCACACCTTACTGCAGAATAATCTGGTTCTGAGGTTATAGTTTCAGTAGCGGCTGCTGCCTTAAGTTCTTCTAAGGTAGTAGGAAATTTACTGTCGGGTCTCAAGTAGTGCACAACACAATCTACCTGATTGCAGGGCGTCTCAATAAAGTCCGGAGCCTCCAGATCGCAATCGGTGCTCCAGTGATGATTGAAGTTGCAGACTATGAGGTGGAACTCTCCATCTCCGGTAAGGTATGCCACACGACGAAAGCCGGGTGACACGTCTGCGTAGCGTGCCGATGGATCGAACGTCATTTTTCTTGAATATATAGTGAGTCTACGCCCGCACGACCGCGAACTGTACGCTGACTGTCGTACCCTGGGACGATGACCTCAATTTATAGCGCCTCCAGTCCAGACATGTTTACCGTTGCTTCGCTTGTTGTTGATTCCATTTCGAGCGCGTCATCCAACATTCCAGGATCGCTGTGTTCTAGCATCCAAGCCCTAAGCAATGCGACGTTACGGCGAGACGATACAGGTCTTATGCTGTCACGATTTTGAGCATACATTATGTCTAATTTTTTGAAAGCCGGGCAGCCATATTCCTCTTGTGCATCCACTATGTGCATGTGTTTGAGACAGTGTTTACCTAACCATCTTTTCTGTTCGCTTCCAGCAACTATTACAGTTCCACTCAAGTGAGTTGTCAAGATGGTGGAAAGACTGTTGTAGGGAAACAATCCGTGTTCCCATTTTAAACTATGAAAATTTTTAGTGAGCCACGCATTACTTCTCCGGTATTTACGACTAATGTCTCTCCACTCAAACGGCGGTTTGAATGTTCGCGTAATTATGTTCCCCTCAGAGTCAGCAATGCTAAGTTCCTTGGTAATAAAGCCATACTGAGAGAAAAATCCTTGCAGATTAACATACTTCATGGTGGCTGAGACACGACTGAGCCTCTACTATGCTTAACTCAGTATTTTAACAGCTTTGTCTCGTGGATTATAGGAGACAAGTCTGTCGTGCAATATTATTGCAAATGCTTGTGTTAAGATCGGTAGGTTGTCTGAGCTTGTGATCTCCAACTTGCAATCTATGATATTCGAAGGTATTTTCTCAGCTTGACGGCTTACATCAAACATGAATAACGTAGCCAGTTCCTTAAACTGATGAGGGTCAAGCAAAGGTGCATTCTGCTTTCCATAGTAAGACTCTTGAAAATTTGAATACATATCATATGCGATTAAGTAAAATCCATTGTCGAAGTTTATGTCCAAATCCGTGTATGGATAACTTTCTGAATTCAAGAATAGTTTTATATTCTTTATGTTGCAGTGGTCAAACCTCGATTTATCGGCAGCCATTACATTATGTTTAGCCGATTGAAAGCCGACTATTATGTATCGTGGTTTTTCCATCGAGAAGCTTGTCTTTACTGACCAGCTGACATTTTGTGCTTGTGGCATGCTGGGATATGTTTCAACAGACCAAGATCTAAATGCTATATCTATATTTCTGCCTTTCTCCACAAGCTTAAGCAGTCGCGTGCGTTCCGCTGGAGACACTTGGATGTGTGGTACGGCCCAATCGATAGAGTTTATGGTTAAATTAACTGCTTGAGGCTGCGCACTCGCATCTACGATCGAGTTAATGTACGTATTTTCTAAAACTATAATTAACTCTTGTTTGGAGTTTAGAAGTATACGGTGATAATCCTCAGCAAAGCCGAGGAGATGGCTTAGCGGAACACAGATTTCGAAAACACCATCGGCTGTTAGAGGCAAGCTATAGTTTTCCTCGAGACACCATCCCTCCATTTTGCTGATGGCGTATTCATCACGAGTTCGTGAAAGATAATTCTTCACTGTAGATACCACTCCTAGTGATCTGGTCTGGTCTATAAGAACGCCGTTCAGTTCAAATCCTATCCGATTGATCATATGTAATACACCATTGTTTATAATCTTTGCATGGTCCGGTTTCCGTCCGTCTGCCTTTACGAGTTTTCCACGTATACGCAAAAAGGATTTTGAGATGTTTGTGTATGCATCATGATTTTGAATCACTATACGGATTTCAGAGTTGGGGGCATAGGGTCCATTTAAGTATGGTTTGTAAATATGCAGTTCAGTTTTTGAAATAGAATCCTCAAATTGTGGTGCTTGCTCGACTTCAAGAACGGTGTTCTCCATGAGGATAAACTCTAAATCCAAGTTTTTTAAGGAATCTCACGTTAACAGATGTTAGCCGCTTGATGTCTCGTCGTCTACTGGATAAGGACACACCTGAACCGCTCCATTTATGCTTAGAAAAATATTTCACTCCCATTGTTTTTTCAAATGCAGTCTTAGAGTTATTTCTTCCTTTCTTAGGTTAACTAAGCGTCCTTCCTGATCGACTATTTGAATGTCGAGCTCCGATATCGATTGAACGGTAACTGGGACATAAATGAGCGTGGTAGGTCGTTCATTTATCTTATATCCCGGAGGTACTATGGGGGAAAATTCATGAATAGTATTGTTTAATTTACCATTCAAGTATGTGTGTCCCACAGCATTGCTTGTAATTCGTATAACATTCACGGGGAATATATTTACAGGATTTGTCGATTCATGCAGCTCACCTGCTTTGTATACTTGAGAAGAAAATCCAAGCATTTCACCTAATGTATTTTTTCCACTAAAATCCACGTGTATATTGTTGCTGAACATTATGCACTGTAAGGTGTTGGGGTTGCCTCGTAATAGAAATGTTGAATCTGCAGGTAGGTTCTGTTTTATGTAAGCTTCCATGTCACTTATTTCATATGCACCTGTTGGTAATTTCATTTCATGATGTTCATTGTTTGCGATGTATCGAAAAACTTGATTATTTTCATCAATGTTCGGTATCGAGTTATATGTTGTCAGATCGATCAATGCTATTGTCTACTCTCCATCCAATTGCAAGGGAGGGAAGTAGTAGGTTCTCATAATCGAGCTCTTCCCAGTTAAAATTAATGTTATTGACATTTTGTCTAGTTTACACTAGGTCTCGCGTTGTGTGTGGTCTCTCTATAAACACTCTGTCGCATATGTGGCTTATGATAACACTAATGCTTCTTATATATTGATACTAAAAATCTTAAGCATAAGTGACCGCAATTCCATGAATGCAACTTTTGTTGCCTGTCATAATTATAGGTTATGTTGCACTTGTTTAAATATCGTATCAGTTCCACTGGTGGAGGCAAGTCTCCGAAGCTATCGTAATATTCAACGTTAGGACCGGTCTTGACATAAGCAGTCCAATGCGTTCCCGGTCCTTTGGATGAGTCTAGATTCAAAATAGCACTTTCATTACGCAATGGTTTCTTAGGTAGCGAATCGCGCATGTATATTTGTCTAAAGTATGGTATTTTCAATTCTTTTATCGCCTTCATTAACTCGAGGTTTGTAAGAGCTCGCTTTGGTAAGTTTTTAATTATCGCTTCCTGCTCCCGCGATTTTTCTTTCTTCTTCTTCCTCTTCGCTTTCCCCCACCACCCGACTGTGGGTAGGGGGGTAGATAAAGTCCTGAACAGTTTTTTGCTGCACGTGCTATCGCTTGCATACGTGCCTGACTCCGGACATCGGAAACAGTTTTAGCAACACCCGCAGCTCCACCAATTAAGCTGCCTAATGCAGCGAGTGCTGGAAATATAAATGGTAATAGACCACCCTTCTTCCCCAGGGCTTTCCTGACAGATTTACGGTTTCTCTTCTTTGATGATGATGAAAATCTTAAACCTGCACCAAGCTTACGTTTCACTCTCATAATCTTGTTAACGGTCCACGCGGATACTCTCTGTCCAAATTTAGTTTCGGGAGACTTTCTAATCTTCTCGGCCGTGTCAGCTAATATTTTATCCGCTTTATGTCTTTCAGCCAAGTTATTACTATTCGCATACACAATATCGTGAAGACGACACGCCTCGTCTAGTGCATTCACACCACGATCACCTCTTGCTAGTCTCTCGGCTAGTCTCGTGCCAGGTCCACAGAAATTGTAGCCCGGAAGATGTGCCTCGAATGGTAGTTTATTTATAACAGAATTAACTAAGCCTGAACCTCTCTTCCGTCTCATACAAGACATATCAAGACACTGAGTGGTTTCACTATAAGGATGACTGTTTTATAGTGTTTAGGTTTAGTATTAAGAATGGAGGTTGTTCAACAACAGCTCGCTTTACCAATTTCACTAATTGATGATGATGTGTTTAGTAAAACTGAAGAACGTCATGGATCTCTGTTACCAAATACCATACGGTGTATAGTGTCAGGTCCTTCGAATTCTGGCAAAACTTGTCTTATTCTTTCACTTCTAGAACACCCCAATGGGATACGTTTTGAGAATGTGTATTTATATAGCAAGTCCCTAGAACAACCAAAATATCAACGTTTAGCCCATGTGCTGGAAAATGTCGGGGGAGTGAAATTTTTTAAATTTCGAGAAAATGCTGATGTTTTAGACCCCAGTCAAGCCCTCCCCAACTCTGTGCTAATCTTCGATGATGTTGCTTGTGATAAACAAAGCATTGTTCAAAAGTATTATTCTATGGGGCGACACCACAAGATCGACTGTTTCTACTTGGTACAAACTTATACCTAAACCCGAAAGCAATTAGTGCGAGATAATTGTAATCTAATAATTTTGTTTAAAATGGACGATCTTAATCTAAAACATGTGTTTTCCGACCATGTCGGTACAGATATGAGCTTTGAGAGATTTAAAACTCTTTGCGGTCACTGTTGGAACAGTCCTAATGAGCATGGTTTCATTGTGATAGCTAAAGATTTTCCTCTACATAAAGGGCGTTACAGATGTGGTTTTGATCAGTTTATTGTGATAGGTTCATGAATCATGATGTCAAAGTTCGGTGTTGGTGGACTTAAACGATCGCACGACTCATGCATGACGTTTACTCGTGAAGGGGACTGCGACTTAAGCTGGAAACATTTGAAGAGAGTTGGTGATCCTAAACAAGATGGTGATGCTGCTAATAAGAAGTATGTTGACGCAGTAAGCGGGGCTTTTACACATGCTTTGCATTCGATGACTGATGGTATGACACGACAAGTTACAGATATCAACAGATCACTTACTGTAACAAGAGATGTGCAAGTGGGGATTATGGAGTTCTTGCGCAATATGGAGGCTAAAGAACAGCATTTAATTGCTCAATTAAATGAAAGTCTTTCAGCTGTGTCGACAAAGTTGGGTGATATGTGCACCTCGTTGGAGAGCAGGTTAGATTTATTCACACAAACATTTATAGAGGAACTAAATGATGCACTAAATGCTAACATGGTTGAGATGGTATTGAAAATTAATGCTGGAATTGTACAACAGCTTTCACAAATGAATCGCACTGTTGGTGTTTTGACGATTACTCCTGATGAATATTCTCGCGGTGTGTTGTCTAAGAAACCTTCACCTCCAAAACCAGCACCTGCAAAAACAGCATCTTCAAAACCAGCACCTCCAAAACCAACACCTCCAAAACCAGCACCTCCAAAACCAGCACCTCCAAAACCATCAAGCTCTAGACATGCCTAGATCACTCACGTATTGATGCTAGTTGTATATAAAAGGGTGATATGCTATCGCTAACTCTGCAGTCATGTCTCTTGAGGCTAGTAAGTTGGAGCGCGTCATAGAAAATGTTCGTGCAAAGTATCTACTTGCCAAACGAGCTCGTTTGGAGAGGGATGCAATTAATGAAGAAATATTCAAGTCTGTTAATTCGCGTTTGGATAAACTTGGACCTACTACATCGCTCGCACAGTCTATCGATACTGTGAAGCAGGATTCTGCGGAAGAAGCTACTGTGAAACAATATTTAGAATCAAGCGACAGTGATGACTCGAACGCTATTCCTTTAAAACATCACGGTGTTCCATATGATGATTCTTTAGGTGGAGTGCAGTCTTATTTGCAGAGCTACAACCTTCGCTCTGGTGATGGAACCTATGGTGTATCTAAACGACATAACCGCTGGTTTTTAGGGGACACGGAAGTATTTTTTCACGATAACAATATGATTCGCGTTAAAGATGAACTAATACAACCTGCTCCTGGTTTATTTGAACTTTTATTTCGCAGAGAGCCGCATACGTACTCGGAATCGGCCCTTAAACAATATGGTAATCTACTAGAGCTTACAAATGCTTATTTTAAAAAGAATGATCCTGCAACAAATCTCTATAAAAGCACGTCACATGCGAAATTTGATATCATTAAGCAACTGTTTCCACATATTGGTTCGCAGCAACGAGGAAGTGGATTGTTACATAAAACATTGGATTTAGGTCGTAAACGAAAGTTCATTTATTGGAATGATCCGAATGAGATAGTAGATCGACTCAGGTTGTTAATGGCCTCGCAGGCTTCTGGCCACACCGGACACAATAACGAAATCCTTTCGATACTTGAAGAGTTACAAGAATCAGGATACATTGCAAAATGAGCGACGCACAGCGTGGGATTGCATACGAGCTTCACCGAGGCAAACGTATTATATTTCCTCGCAGAAAGGTTTTAACATATGGACTCCATGATTTACTACAGATTGATTTGGTAGAAATGATACCATACAGTAAAGTGAACAGTGGTTACAAGTACATCCTGACTGCCATAGATGTGTACAGCAAACGTGCTTATGCAGTTCCAGTTAAACAAAAGACAGGTGTGATGGTTACTGCTGCCATGAGAAGTATTTTGAAATAAGCAGGAAGTTTTAAAAGTATTCAAAGTGATGCAGGAACAGAATTTTATAACTCAACTTTCAGAGCTCTTATGAAAAGAAAAAATATTAATCATTATTCCACTCACAGTGAGATTAAAGCAAGTGTGGTAGAGCGGTTTAATAGATCTCTAAAATCGCTGCTTTTTCGCGAGTTTTCAGCTCAAGGAAATTATAAGTGGCTTAAAATTTTACCACAAGTTCTACATGTCTACAATAACAGATTCCACCGCACCATTGGCATGGCTCCGAATCAAGTGAAGGATGACTCTTTGCTAAAAAGTGTTTACAAATATGTAAAGACAATTGACCCTAGAAAACCTAAGGCTCGTGTGGGGGATCATGTACGCGTGTCACGAAACAAGAAAGTTTTTGAAAAGGGGTTTACACCGAATTGGTCTCACGAAGTGTTTAAAGTAACAGCTATGAGGTCCAGCTTTCCGCGTGTGTATAACTTGAGTGATATGGATGGAAATAAAATACAAGGTGTTTTTTATGCTTCAGAAATTCAAATTACAAAATACCCTAATACATACTTGGTAAATAAAATTCATCGAAAGCGTGGTGAAAGATTCCAGGTGTCTTGGAAGGGGTTTCCCGATACCGTGAGAACATGGGTAAAGAGAAAGGATATGGGAGTTTAAGATTACATATACACATTTTATTTTACCTTATTGCTTGTTCTCAATCGAAGCATATTCTATGGAATCGTTTGTGTAGGCTGTTGTTGAGATTCTATTCCTGCAATGTATTTATAATGTGTGGACTACTTCCTGAACACGACCCAGCACTCTGCAGCTTGGGATCAACAAGCTGTGACGTCAGCCCGCGCTGGGCGCCTCATTGGAATGTGTAGCGCGACATCGGGGTTGCATGTCATCTTTCCGTCAAGACCAGGTCAACTATAGTCTTCATTCTGTCTCTGACAATTCCATAATGAACATGGCTGCTTTTGAGGAAATGCGCGATTGCATTGAATATGCGCTTCATGCTTGCATCGGCATGAATATAGATGCGATAGTACACCATCTAGAGGTCTCCGCGATCAATTTGTTCGCTGCATTTCCAGAGGAATACGAGTTTCTAACATACCTTTACAACGGTATTATAGCATGCTTTGAAGCTGTAATGGAGGCTCAAGAGCAAGTGGAGCCAGATGATGGAGTGGACAGCGGCTTGGGAGAGAGTGACGGTGAAGCATAATGCTTGCGCCCTTGTTAAACATGGAAAATAGGCCTCTCGGGGAAACTCGCCATGTATAAAAAAAAGGAGTTAACGCATCTAATGCTGTACCTCCTGAGACATAGTCTCTAAGGTGATGTGGAAAGCAGCATACCACTATAAATTCAAACACAAGTTTTTTTTTTCAGCTTACACTCCAGAGAATCTTCCGCCACGTCGAGATGAAGAGAATGAGACTACACATCATAGTTATAAATTCACTATCACTAAATAATAATAATGAGCTTACACTATTATTAAATGCATTACAGGAAAGCTAACACTAAAGTATGCCTATAAGAAAAAATTTCTTATGCCTGCTTCTGATGCATATAAAGGAACACATATCATGATCATTCAATATGGTGCACTCTGTGCATGTAAGGGAACAATCTTTTCGGTGCACTCTGTGCATGTATTGGAACGAGTCCTTGGGTGTATCATGTGCTTCCAAGATGGTGGGGCTGTTGAATCCAAGATGGCGGAGAATTGTTTAAAGGTTGTAATATTTTTTTAAATTTAAATATCGCGCCCTCTGGTAGCAACACTTGTTACTAAATATATCGATTAGCATTCGACCTATCGAATGGTGCTGCGCCCTGGCAGCTGAAATATGAAATAAAAGTAAATATATCGATTAGCATTCGACCTATCGAATGGTGCTGCGCCCTGGCAGCTGAAATATGAAATAAAGATGGCGACGGTGGCACACTCTGGTAGCCAACTTGAGAATCATTATGGTGGCACCTCTGGCAACTAATTTTTGAATTTGCCGCGCGATACTAGCGACATCTACCAGCCAACTTGAGAACCAAGATGGCGGCGCCTCTGGCAACTAATTTTTTGAATTTAGCGCCATCTGGTAGTCTGTGCTGGAATTAAAGATGGCGGCTGTATAATAATTTTTAATTTCAAATGTGGCGCCTTAGGTATGCATTAAGGAAGGCAAAAACACCCTCCCCCCATTTATCATAAACTTGCCGTCAGTACATAGCATATATAGATTATTTATTCCACCATATTCCAATTGGTCTCGTGGTCTAGTGGTCAAGGCGTCCGCCTCGTAACCACGACATCCTGGACGTTTTCACATCCCATGGATCGAATCCCAGCCTCGGCACTGAAAATATTTTAGTTAAAATAAAATAATACCTGCTGCTACCTGGTGGCGACCAACAGAACTATATGACGTCACACAAGATGGCGGCCTCCAGCAGCCGAAACAAGATGGCGACCAGGAAAAATCAAGATGGCGGCCTCCAGCAGACGAAACAAGATGGCGACCAGGAAAAATCAAGATGGCGGCCTCCAGCAGACGAAACAAGATGGTGGCCAGAAGAAATCAAGATGGCGGTCTCCAGCAGACGAAACAAGATGGCGACAAGGAAAAATCAAGATGGCGGCCTCCAGCAGACGAAACAAGATGGCGACCAGGAAAAATCAAGATGGCGGCCTCCAGCAGACGAAACAAGATGGCGGCCAGAAGAAATCAAGATGGCGGCCTCCAGCAGACGACACAGAATCATGACGTCACGATTCGAAGTTGGTGGAAATTTCTAGAAATACAAAATGGCGGATTTGCGGATTTGCGGATTTGCGAATTTGAGATTTGCGAATTTGCGAATTTGAGATTTGCGGATTTGCGAATTTGCGGATCTCCGGATTAGCCACTGGATTAGCGGATTAGCCACTGGATTAGCGCATAAAAAACTGGATTTGCACATAAAAAACCATAAAAAATGCTTAAAAAATGGGATAATCCCCGGATTACCCCGCTCCCCCCTCGCCTATGTTCCAGAGTCGGCACGCTCTCCCTACTAGGTAATTTAAGTATGAATCTAATTTAAAACACTCAATTGGTATCTGGCATTAGTCTCAGTAACTAATATGAATTCCGATTTGGGATCTGACGCTGAATCGAAAGAACATAGGTGTAAGTTTTGCAGTAAAGAGTTTATCTCGAGAAAGAATAAAAGACAACACGAGAAGAATGACTGTGTAAAAATCCACTGCGCAATATGATAAGTTGTGTTCGATGTAGCAAGTCGTTTACGCGGAGAGAGAGCCTAAAAAGACATGGCAAAACTTGTAGCGCCAAGCCTGCGTACAAGCTAGAGGACAACGATGAATCTACTAGCCTAAGGAAGAGTGATCTGCATTACGACAATAATTTTCTTGGCTCTTCCGATCTCGACAAAGAACTTAAATTGAAGAAGGTTGATGATTTACGGAAGAATGAAGACAATGGAAGAATCCTTAACGTGAAAAGTGAGAATATATTCCAGCCGAATTCAAGTAGATCTTTCCTACTTTGTAAAAATGATGGACTCCTAAAAAGGAAGCATGAAGACGATGAAGACACTTCAACATCATCAACATCGAATTATTACGGTAAATTGGGTGAAGACGATTCCTTCTACGGTGATTGTTTCAGTGACTCTGAGGCTGTTGACAAAGACATAGACTATGATGAAGCACCTAAAGCTGCCAAGATCGAAGAATGTGGCATGTCCTGAGACCGAAACGATGGAAACGACGTGATATATTAAATAAATCTGATCAAGCTTGTGATGATCACCGTCTCAAACATGAAAGTTACCCTGAGGTTGGTGGTAAAACGGAAGACACCAGAGACCATAATATTTATAAAGGTGCAAGGAAGATGGTGGTAGAAGAGAATGATTACACATCATGGAAAGATCCAAACATATTGGTTGACCGGCTAAGACTTCTACATGGTTCGCTTTGTGCAGGAAACTATTCGTGCATCAAAGAAATATCCTTCTTACTCAAGGAACTGAGGAATGCTGGATTCATACAATAATGGCTTGTTTTACTTGCATTTGTATAATGTAAAGCAATAAAATAAATAATTTAAATTATAAGAATTTAATGCTTTTATTTCTTGTATTCTGATTTCTAACTAAGACTTAGATCTCGTAACTTGTGCTTCCTTTTTGCCTTTTTTTTAGTTGATGGAGCTTCCAAATGTGCTTCCTTATTCGATGATGCATCCAAAATGTGCTGCCTTTTCGTTGGCGGTGCTTCCAAATGTGCTGCCTTTTCGTTGTCGGTGCTTCCAAATGTGCTGCCTTTTCGTTGTCGGTGCTTCCAAATGTGCTGCCTTTTCGTTGTCGGTGCTTCCAAATGTGCTACATTTACGTTGTCGGTGCTTCCAAATGTGCTGCCTTTTCGTTGTCGGTGCTTCCAAATGTGCTGCCTTTTCGTAGTCGGTGCTTCCAAATGTGCTGCCTTTTCATTGTCGGTGCTTCCAAATGTGCTGCCTTTTCGTTGTCGGTGCTTCCAAATGTGCTGCCTTTTCGTTGTCGGTGCTTCCAAATGTGCTGCCTTTTCGTTGTCGGTGCTTCCAAATGTGCTGCCTTTACGTTGTCGGTGCTTCCAAATGTGCTGCCTTTACGTTGTCGGTGCTTCCAAATGTGCTGCCTTTTCGATGACGGTGCTTCCAAATGTGCTGACTTTTCGTAGTCGGTGCTTCCAAATGTGCTGCCATTTCGTTGTCGGTGCTTCCAAATGTGCTGCCTTTTCGTTGTCGGTGCTTCCAAATGTGCTGCCTTTTCGTTGTCGGTGCTTCCAAATGTGCTGCCTTTTCGTTGTCGGTGCTTCCAAATAATGTGCTGCCTTTTCGTTGATGGTCCTTCTATTTTTAATGTTGTTTTGACTCTAGTATTATTGTAAATGGTTCTTGATTTGACTAAGGTATTGTTCCATACGGTGCATGTATATATAAGCGAGTCCTAGACAGCAGGTCGCTCAGTTTGTTACTGTCAACGATGGTGTAAGGATCACCTAGATTATTTCATCTGGTACATAAGTCGCGTTATTACCTGTTCTTGAGAACTCGATGGCATCTTTACCGACTTTAACGCCGAACTCGATGGACGTTGTACCATCGTCTACGGGAACCTTGACGTCAGCGTCGACGATGGTGGAGCAGATCCCGTTGGCAACGTCGATGTCAACACTGGAGGAGACTTCAACAGACGTGGTACCACCAGCAGAAGAGACTTTAATGTCGCTAGTGCTGGCTGCACAGGGAAACTCGGCGAACGCTGGTTCGCCATCAATGGAGACTTCAATGGATGCCGAATCGACAACAACTAACGAACATCGGTGCTGTTACTGCGACAAGATTTTCTCAAACAACAGCAATGCTCGATGACATGAGAATAGAGAATGTGCCAAGAACCTATATCGTAAAATGTTTGTTTGTGAGAAATGTCATAAGCAGTTTGCCAGAAAAGATAATATGAAAACGCACATGAAGGCATGCAAAGGTCCTGCTGTTCGGCAGAAAGTAAAGGTTTCGGCGCAACAACGATGCATTGATGTTCATAAGAGTATGCCTGGAGATGGTGCAACTGCGGCAACGTCAGTATCTGGATCGGGTCTGAAAGGTTCGTCTTCATTACCACGGTATCCTTGCAGCTACTGTGATACGTCGTTCGCATTTGCTCATGATGCACGAAGACATGAGCAGAGCAAATGCACGAAGAATCCATTTCGCATGAAGTTTCGATGTGATGAGTGTCATGAATGGTTTACTCGAATTGATAATTTGCGACGACATGCGAAAAACTGTAAAGGTGAAGTCCGTGTGCCTACTGCTGAACTACCTGCAGAAATTTCGACTCCTCGGTTTAGGTTGAAGGCTCGTGAGCGTACAAGCAAGAAAACCGATGTGCAGCAACCGATTGGTATGAGTTCTGAACAGGAAAATAAACCTAAGACTGTGTTCGGCGCATTACAAGTGAACGATAATGGCTTCTACTTGGCGCAGTCTGCATTTCGTGGAACATTGAAGGACTACTATTATTTAAATACGTTAGGTGAGTCGAAAGACATTTGTAATTTTCTTGATGATATCAGAGAGTACATAATCAATCAGCTTACTGATGATGTAGCAACAAACGGACCTTTGAAATATAACTTGTGGTTGGACTGTATATATGGAAAGCCATATCCGTTCGATGACAAAGTGAAGAAGTGTGCATTCAAGACATCGGCTGCAGTAATTTACAGTTCTAATGATGTGAAGCAAACTGTTAAAAACGGTATCCAGAAACTCTGTCAAGAAGAGGTGGACTATGTCTGTAAAGGTTCTGGCTGGACTCTGTCTAGTATAAACCGACTGGAGCTAAGAATTAGTCATTTCACACCGCTGCGGAACTAAATGATTATAAGATTGCTGGCTTTTGCAAATGATCCTGTAGTATAATAGAAATTATGTAATAAATATTATGTTTGTAAAAGAACTTGTGGTGTTTAATTCCTCGAACCTGTTACTATTATGTTAATTTGATGTTATATATAATTTTTTTTTGCATCGTCCTATATCGTACCAAGGACCTTAGTCGACCTAATCGATCAGTATATAGATTACAAATTTATTTAATGAATTTTGGAATTTTTCCCGAATTTCTAGCTAAATAATTATGGATTTTCAAGATGGCGGCCAAATGACAATATGTCGGGTGTCACAGCAATAATAAATGATTACTGCACTCTAGCGGATAAGAACTAAACTAACATGGCGTCAGCGCACTCTCGCCGACGATACACTGATGATGGCTTCCAGCAGACGAGGACAAGATGGCGGACATGACGTCATACTACCTGACGATATATATATGCTTTGAAAAAAAAAGTGGAGGGAGTCAGTATGCCTGCAGCCACCGTGGGGGGAAGGATCGGTCGCCAATTTTATTTTTTTTGCAATCGTCGGGTTTGAACCGAGGACTCCGAGCTCCGTGTCGTAAATGTTTGTTTTTTAAATATTTTATTCAAAATTTTATTATTTAATTTTTTTTATAATTTTTAAATTTTTTTCATTAAAATCGGATAATAAATAAAAAAGTTAAAGATGGCGGTCGTAACGAAAATTGCAACGGTGACGACATCATTCAAAATGGCGGATAACAAAATGCCGGAATGTTCGAGAAAACGAAATGACGTCATCCAAGATGGTGGATCCAAGATGGCCGTCGGGGTCAAGGTCAAAGGTCAAGGTCACATCCTGATAGAGGCTTAACTGAGGCTTGAGTTAAGGATGCTTAAGCCTCTATCAGGACATTTCTAGCCGCTGGGATTTTTAAGGTTTAAAACGGGAAATTTTCCCTCGAAACGGGAATTTTTCCCTCGAAAACGGGAAATTTTTTCTTAAAACGGGAAATTTTGAGTCATTTTGAGTCATTTTTGAGGAATTTTGAGGAATTTTTGCCGCCGTGACATCACAAATCCAAGATGGCGGACCGACAATCTCAATCCACACCCAGAACTCAGATCTAGTATGCCCATTTACATACTACTGCTGTCAGCATAACAACTGTATTCAGTATGCCACTAGAGGCCGCAATTTGTGTAAAGGCCAGAGCGCTAGCCTCCTGAACTAATTATTTTTGACTATCACCTTTCATAAACGTGTTCTCTATTCGTCTATTGGCACTCACTATTTCCTTTGCAATGACCAACGAATACGCCTGGTACTATACAAATGTTTTTAGATGATATTTCTAAATTTGTATACAACTTTAATTTTTAATCGTTGCCTAATAATAGTTACTTTTTTTCTCCTTAACCCCCGTTTTTGTTTGAAATTTTGGGGGATAATTGATTTCATAAATAATTATTTCAGACGAAAGTTATAAATAGTAATTAAAAGTTAAACAATAAAAAAGTTATTTAATAGTGTACATAGTACAGATTTTTTAAAAAAGTATACCCCTGTTTTTGCTACAACCCCTTTTAGCAATATTTGATTTTATCAAAAAATGTCTCAGCCAAATTTTTGGATAATAATTATAATTTTTGCAAACAATTTTATTGGTTTTCATAGCGTATCTATTAATGGAGTTATGAATATTTTTTCCTATAACCCTAATTCTTTTTAACGCCGTACAGTTATGGTTGTATTAGAAATGTATATAGTAAAAAAAATATTTTTGGTATTACTGCTACCTGTTATCATATGTTAAAACAGATGCGTTATTTATTATATTATGGGAGTAACTGCGATTTTTTTTTCAAAAAATATTCCCCATTTCTAACCAGTTAGTCAAATTTTGCCCGTAAATAACTCGACCGAGATTTTCCATTACTATATTTTATATATGTTAGGAAGTAATTTGTGCAAATATACGGTTGTTATCGTTTGTGTATGTGTATATATGTGTATATATACATGTATACACATTTTTACTTGATGATGGTTATGTTATTTTTGGGATCATAAAACGATTAAAAAAATTTCCGAAAGCCGCTCCAGGGGAATGGCTGCAATAAGTAGGTAGCTTTTTTTTAAATGTAGGCTCTACCCAAAACTGGCAATTATTACAAATGTGTAGGTGTGATAATGTAAAATGTTATAAATAACGATATGGGTTCTTAAAATGATTCTTGTTTAATCAGAATTCCAATGAAAAATAATATCTCCTGAAATTCGTAATGTTTTGAGAGATTTGGCAACAGCGCGCTCCAAGTAAGTCGTGTACTGCATTCTAAGAGTGGGATGGAACTAAGTATGTGAGTATACTGAAGCCTTTGCCAGTTTTTCATTTCCTGCATCAGCGTTTTCCATTTTCACACAATAATGTAGTTTTCTAGGTTATTGAGTGAAAAATGTGTTATTAGCTTATAGGTGTTCGGGGTGTGTCCAGATTACTGCAAAACAATAACATATGTAACTTAAATGTAGGCGTGTTTAAGGTGTAACGACCTAAAATTAATTCGCAACATTTTTTGTCTCCCAATTCATTACAGACGTAGCCTATGCTTTCCATAGGAGTCACACACAATGTTGGTTATTTGTAAATGTTGTGAATCAGTTGCATATGTGTCGGGCATTAACAATTTCCAACCGAAATAACTTAGTATAATTTGAATTTAATTAATGAATTTCTACACAGCATGCCAAATTCATAAAAATCCTTAATTTTTTATTCATGTTTGCTCGATTTACAGCAGCTAAATTTAGAAATATTTTATCGTAGGACTTACTATTATATAAAAAATTACAGTTAGTGTGTCTTTTTGATTATTCAATCAAATAATAGGCTATTGTGTGAATTGTTCCTGTGTTTATGAAATTGTATCTAAAAGGATGAATGTACATAAATATGTGTACATGTGTATACATGTTAAGGCGCACTTAATTACATTTGCCAATTTAGCATTATCAACAATTGTATGATAATAATGTGTTTTAATAATTAGATACATTATATTAAAAAAGGTGTTTTTAATATTACATAAAAAGGTATTTTTGCCTCAGCATATTTATATCATTTGTTTGTTGCCATGAGTTTTTTCATTGTAACCATGATTTTTTTTTAATTTAACTGGAAAATAGGCAAAAACCTCGAATGGGATATGCCTCTAAGACACTGCATTGTCTATTAATTCACTTTTTATTACTTTTAGCATGCCATATGAATTCAGAAGCGAAAGATAACCTGTGCTAAATTTTAATACAATGAAATAATGCAATAAAACTATTTTTATTTGATATATTTTATTACTAGTTTTGGATTGCAGAGAATAATTAAATCAATTTTGAAGATGTATAATTATTTAATTTAGGTACCAATCGTTTCTCAAGCTGCTAATGCATTTTTGCCATATATATTTATAATCTAAACGCTTCATACAATTTGAAAGTATTCATATAATTTCAGATGAACATTACATTCTGCATTGTTGAAGCGTCAAACAACTACAGCTTGATATTGATTGTTAATGCATGGTAACTCCTTTTTTAATAAAAATCGTTGTACATGGTCGTCAGACTGCTAAATAATTTGCAAAACTTATTTATGATAGTATTGTATTAAAAAACGATTTAACTTTATCTGCTTCCTAATGTATAAAAGATATGTTCGTAAAGATCAAAACTTGTATTCTCAATGCTGCAGACATACTGAATAAATAAATTTTATGTGTACAATGCTTAGTATGATTTTTTTTATATACAATAATACGGGAGAATTGCAAAAGGTTAATGTTAATACAAAACTTATTTCACAAAGCGATTAATAGACTTGTTTAAAAACACATTTAAAACTATATATATATTTCCGTGCCATGTTTTACCCTAGAGTCAGTTACGAATACCTGGCGTTTTTAATTTCTGACTTCGTTTATTCATAAAGAAAATGGCAGTTATTTACGTAACCATTAAATAACCATACATCTGTAGTAGTAAACATTATCTGGGTATACATTTACATAACATTTTTAGACAGTAACCGTAGCTTAGGCTGGTATTTATAGTCGTCCCTTGAGCAATGTCTTGAGACCATCTTGGCAAAGACAGTCTTGTTTCTCAAGATGGTGATTTCCACCTCCGTGTTTCATAGTCCCTGAATAAGATGAGCTTCATTAAGACTGCATGCTCAAGCAAACGCTTGTTTCACATACTTCCTGCTTGACGAAGAAATATCTTAAGACAGCCGAAAACACACGAGCATACACGAATCTTGCCAACTGGACTCGTTTGTCAAAAATTCTGCTACTTATCTCACAGAGAACTGAAATCTTAGAATCCGATGTTTTGAGATAAGATACCGCATATATTAGATTGATAAAATATCAGATTTAAATACACAGTAAAATGAAATATTAAAATTAAGGTAGAAAAATTTTATGCTTAGAAAGTTAACATTAAGTTTGAACGAATCTGATATTGTAAGCTATGTGTACATAGTAAGAAATCTAGAATCTTTTAAAACCCTTTTTATTATTTGAATCTTTAGCAGTAATTGTCCTTAACATTAAAATTACTTTCAAACAAATATTTAGGACAGTGTTCAGTATTTTTGCAATAAAATGTAATGTATTTGACTATAATGAGCTAATTTTGTGTTTTTAACACTTATTTCCACCTCTTGCAGTGAAGACTGGACGTATAAAATAAATTATTTTCAACAAAAGTTTAATTTCTTAAACTCTTATTTCCACCTCTTGCAGTGAAGATTGGGCACACATTTTCTGTTCCAGCCCCACTTGGTTATTCTTGCAGTAATGTTTCGTCTTAACAGAAATTATTTCAGAAGAACTTTTTATATATTGTTTGAAGATTTACAATAACTTGACAGAAATTTAATAGTAAATACGTTATGAATTCTTTTGTCTTTTAATAGCTGTTTTCCACCTCTTGCAGTTAATATTAGAAATATAGATTATGAAAATTTATTTGGTATTACTCTTACGAAATCTAACATCACACAGATGCAATACTGGTTTTATTAAGGGAGTTATATAAAAAACTGAATTTTCAAAAAACCTTTCCTCCGATGTATCACCTCTGTAACAGCTAAAATAGACAGTTTTTCCCCCTTATTTAAAATAGGTAATTTATTATCTCCCACTCATCCCTCGACAATTGTTTTCATGCAAATGCACATGCCATTATAAACTTAAATCTAAAGTGGAAGAAAACCGTCTAATTTTTTTATTTAGGCAAACAGGCATGTAATTAGTGTAACACCCCTCGTGCCTCAAAATTGAATTATTTTGAATTAATTAAAGGAGCCTTGGAAACTTGCTGGATAAAAAAAATAAGTTAAATAAATTGATTTACCAGAGGCGACACGAGGTGGGGAACAAACAAAATTTAGGAACTTCCTGTAACAAGCAAGGAGGAAGTTAGGGGATAGTTAAAATCAATAAATAAAAACTACACGATTAACTTGATCTATAGTTTCCCTGTTTTATTTGCCCTGATGAATTATCTTGTTTCCATTATTTTACATACAACAAGTTTTAACATGTTTCAAAGATTAACAAAAAGAAAAACGAAAAGGGGGCCGGCCCGCGATTATTTAAAACAATTTACATTCTTAGTTTGAAATATAAACATTTGCATTATGAGTTTCACACTCAAAATTGGATGGATCCGATGATTACATTGATAATTAGTTCTATTCGTTCTACATTTTCTTGAGGAAAACACTGGTCGCTGGTGGGTTGGTCATCCGCTTAAGATAGTTCGTAGCTAGGTAAGGGGGAAATGTTGAATTAACGTTACCACCCGGGGTCTTCAAACGATCACGTCGGGTAGTAGAAAAGTTTCTTCTAATGTGACCCACGGAACAGGAAGGGAGGGGGGGGGGGGGCCACGAAATGAGAGCAATCAGTCTCTCCCCGTCATCGACCCTGTCTGCAACAGTCCAAATCAAAACTGATTAGAACTTGTATACAGGCAGTCTATGGGGCAGAAAATGCCCAAACAAATTTAAGGGAAAAAAAGGGGGTCGCGAATTATCACTCACCAAAACAGGGGAGTTGCCCAGCACGCTGTCATCGTGGAGTCAGCCAGGGTCTGGAGCTCGCGAATTGCGCGGCAGGACGCGGATGATTTCTAATTTCAAAAAAAAATTAAAAGCTAAAAAAAAAATAACTATTACATTTTATGCTACGCAGACGGACTAAACTACTTGAAAAAGATTATAGGGATAGCATCCCTCATTTAGGCGACTACATAGTCGGTTGCGGCCGGATGGAAGTTTTGCAGAGTCTCGTCGACTCGCCGATAATCAAACGGTCCATCTGCAGTCGCGGCGCGAAGTGTCCGGCGGAGAAACGCGTCTCGTAATTAAAAGTGGCCGCCGGCTCTTACGAGTTGGGGGGGGGGGGGGGGGTCTGGGCCGCCGAAAGATTCCGGACTTGCCCGAATGCGGGCGGAAAAAAGCTCTGGCAGGAGTTTTGAAGTTGGCAGCACTGGGCGACAGTAGAGAAATCTGTCGGAAGGGGCTTGAGTTGAAAACAATCGACTCGACCACGGCGTCCATATAACTCAAGGGAACGCAAGTGCTGCTCTCTGGCGCCCTAGAGGGTAGGCAGGCGGAGAAGTTCGCGACTTGGTCGCTAGGTAGCCCTTGTGCTCAGTTTTAGCGCACTCGTTTTTGCGCGGCAGACCTTGGGAACGGTCACCGGTGTCCAGGGGGTTACGACCGGTCATTGGTCTTACTTGGAACTGAGAAGGGGGGGGGGGAGGGTAACATGCAACGCGGCTGGGAATCTATGCCCCGTCGTGGCTGCAGGGGAGCGAACATAACACTAATACGTGATGAAAAAGGCCAATCTCAGCTCGTCTCTGAGAACTGGTCCCCTGCAAGCTACAGGCTTGTCTATGCAGTTAGGGTCACGAAGAGAAATGATATTACAGGCTTGAGGCGTGACTGAAGGCGGGGGAAATGGTAAGCGGTCAGCCAGTCAGGGATTAGGCCAGAAAATATCCGATACGCCGATGGGAAAGGGGCTTCAGGACACTGAGACAAAGTTTAACTCAGAGGAGTACACCAGACTAACAAATTAAAATTACACTATAGTAGAGCAAATAAAATTTCCAGACAAAAAATTTAAAATCATAATAAAAATTTAAAATATATCGTGTCGAATTTACTAATTAACGGCACATACTTCCCCCCTGAAAGACGGAGTCAGGGTGGCCCACTTGAGCCACCAAAAACCTGGGTTCCAGAAACTTACCCTGTACCAGGATCTACTGTAGTAAACTACTTACATATATAAAAAAATATCTTGATCAAATCGAAGGTATATTATAATTAATTAATTAACACTTAACGATGAATGATGTAATGAGGAAAGTTGATCTCAGATGTTGGGAATGGTGTCACAAGACAAAACTCTAAAGATGGGTGCTGTGAGGCGGGCCGAAAAGCACTGAGGCCGAAACAAGGGAAGTGCGTCCTTGAGCACTCAGTGACTGATAGGGATTGTAACCCCTGTAAATGGGTATGGTAACCCGTAACTTACAAAATATATTTGGGAATAGAACCCCTGTACAATTGTCTTTCCATAAAAGGCCGAAGGCATTGGGACTTTGCCCTGCACAATCAGGCCATGGAGAAGACGGTCAAATTTGCTGCTTCCCCGATGCTAAAACAGGTCCTCAGTCCCAGAGTGACACAGGGCCTAAGGGTAAGATTCCCTTGGCGGGTTTTTAAATTATTGGGGTTGGAACCCTAAAAGATCAACAATCCGTATGAATGAATGAATTTAAAAAAAATTAAATATGCGACAAATTTAGAAATTTTAGCGCATACAACTCTGATGTTCAATATAACTAACTAATATTTATTATTTAAAAATTTTCTGCAAACAAAACAATAAATTAACGACTCTTCGCACTCAAATTTAAATTATTTAAAGAAAGGTAAAATGCAATAAACCTACAATTATCAATCAAAAGGGTTATAAATTATCATGGAGCGGTTAGATCTTCCATGACTGCTGATAGGTTTCACACTGCCTGAGAGGGGGTTTGAACATAGGCTGTCCAAAGGTGAGTGCTGGGGATCTAACCCAGTAACACTCTATGGTCATAGGATTTTTCACCTAGAGGACCGAGTCTCGGCTCGTTGGCTCGTAGGACCCTTCTTTTGCGCTGCTCGTTGGCTAGCTTGACCTAGCTCCTATTTTTTTTAAAGAAACACATAAAAAAAAACCTGTTTGCCGTCTGGAAGTCACGTAGCTCTTACTTAAATAAACCATATCATCGATAGCGATGTAAAAGAAATACAGCTTTGGGGGTAGAATGCAAAGGAAACAAAAAAATGGCTAGATGTGACAGCTTCTGTGCTCAGAATCTATGTACGTCGCTGTACATCACATGTACGTACAAGGAAAATAAAGAAATAATCACATAAAGGTTTTAACGCTAAATCAATTTAAAACAAACTACAAACATTATTCTTGTTTAATTTACTAATTATGATTATTAAAAAGAATTGAACTTAATCAAAAATTAAATAGATAAAATCGTCGAACAAAATTCATGAAGATTAAAAAAAACTGTCAGAGAAGTATTACTAAGTTAAAAAAATAAAACAATTTACGGCAAGCAGCTTGTTCAAGACTGAACTTACATATGGAAAAATTAAAAGTTAAAGTATCTTAAATTACATAGAGTGTGCTAGCCTAGAGACGGGATACTTAAACGTACCCAAATTAATTTAGTGGACCTCTCGTTGGAGGTTTAAAGGATTTCACCACTCTCGATGATTACTATAAACATTACAATGAGGCTAGTCACCTCGTAGGTACTTAATTTCGGGAAATACGTATTTTAATATGCTTGATTTTATTATTATTATTTTATCACTATATTATGTTTTCAAATATTATTACTTTAATAATGTAAGACGTGAAATTCTTATAAGGCAAATGTCTTTCAGTATAGTTTGAAATCATTATTATGATGGGGGGGAGCCATTGATATGTAAATTAAAATCTATATTTAAATATTATGTGCGTGTTTATTAGTAATGGCGTTAGTAGCCTAAAAAAAAGTACTCTTAACTTATAGTTATTTGTTCATATGTAAACTTAATAATTAAATTTAAACACATTTAGTTGACTACTGCGGGACAACAGTGGAAAACTATAAACTTATTTGACTCTCAGTCATAAAGTAACTACGGCGGGCGGAGATAAAAAGAGCCCGGCGTCACGACAAAGACGACAGCTGTGGTCACCCCTCGAAGATAAGCGGGCGGCAGAGGCCGCTCGAAGAAGAAGGGGGGGGAGGAGGAAAACAAACATGACAGCTCCCATTTGGCTGTCGGGAAAAGGATGTGATCGGAACAGTTGCTCACGTAAAAATTTACTATGGTCCAGGATTAATTGGACAAAAACAAAAAAAATATACGTCGCGGGCATTCGTCTCGCGCTACTGGGAAAGTAAGGTTCCAGGTGAGATTACAGTTGGACACCCCTACGAAGGTCGTACAGAGCGCACAGGGCGCTGAACTGAACATGAAACCACGGACGTGCGCCGTGAGAAATAACCAGCACGTAGAGACGGGGGAGGGGTGTCTGTGGCCTTGTGTGTGTCTGCGGCTGCGCCGCGGCAGGGACAACAGCAGTGGCTTGCTGAAAGACGTCTCGCGCGCTACGCGCTAGCCTCGCGCGGAAAATTAACTCAAGATAAATTCTAAAAATTTAAGTCAATATAATTACGGGGTGTAACAGCGATCAGTTTACAATATTATTACAAAATTGCTATCATCAAAAATTAATTTAAAAAAAATATTTTGTACTTTTATTTTTATTTTAGATATGCTTATATTATTCAGGTATGCCAATAGACCAAGGAAACCATGCTCTGCTACCAAGTTGTAACACCTCTCGTGCCTCAAAATTGAATTATTTTGAATTAATTAAAGGAGCCTTGGAAACTTGCTGGATAAAAAAAATAAGTTAAATAAATTGATTTACCAGAGGCGACACGAGGTGGGGAACAAACAAAATTTAGGAACTTCCTGTAACAAGCAAGGAGGAAGTTAGGGGATAGTTAAAATCAATAAATAAAAACTACACGATTAACTTGATCTATAGTTTCCCTGTTTTATTTGCCCTGATGAATTATCTTGTTTCCATTATTTTACATACAACAAGTTTTAACAAGTTTCAAAGATTAACAAAAAGAAAAACGAAAAGGGGGCCGGCCCGCGATTATTTAAAACAATTTACATTCTTAGTTTGAAATATAAACATTTGCATTATGAGTTTCACACTCAAAATTGGATGGATCCGATGATTACATTGATAATTAGTTCTATTCGTTCTACATTTTCTTGAGGAAAACACTGGTCGCTGGTGGGTTGGTCATCCGCTTAAGATAGTTCGTAGCTAGGTAAGGGGGAAATGTTGAATTAACATTACCACCCGGGGTCTTCAAACGATCACGTCGGGTAGTAGAAAAGTTTCTTCTAATGTGACCCACGGAACAGGAAGGGAGGGGGGGGGGCCACAAAATGAGAGCAATCAGTCTCTCCCCGTCATCGACCCTGTCTGCAACAGTCCAAATCAAAACTGATTAGAACTTGTATACAGGCAGTCTATGGGGCAGAAAATGCCCAAACAAATTTAAGGGAAAAAAAGGGGGTCGCGAATTATCACTCACCAAAACAGGGGAGTTGCCCAGCACGCTGCCATCGTGGAGTCAGCCAGGGTCTGGAGCTCGCGAATTGCGCGGCAGGACGCGGATGATTTCTAATTTCAAAAAAAAATTAAAAGCTAAAAAAAAATAACTATTACATTTTATGCTACGCAGACGGACTATACTACTTGAAAAAGATTATAGGGATAGCATCCCTCATTTAGGCGACTACATAGTCGGTTGCGGCCGGATGGAAGTTTTGCAGAGTCTCGTCGACTCGCCGATAATCAAACGGTCCGTCTGAAGTCGCGGCGCGAAGTGTCCGGCGGAGAAACGCGTCTCATAATTAAAAGTGGCCGCCGGCTCTTACGAGTGGGGGGGGGGGGGGGGGGGTCTGGGCCGCCGAAAGATTCCGGACTTGCCCGAATGCGGGCGGAAAAAAGCTCTGGCAGGAGTTTTGAAGTTGGCAGCACTGGGCGACAGTAGAGAAATCTGTCGGAAGGGGCTTGAGTTGAAAACAATCGACTCGACCACGGCGTCCATATAACTCAAGGGAACGCAAGTGCTGCTCTCTGGCGCCCTAGAGGGTAGGCAGGCGGAGAAGTTCGCGACTTGGTCGCTAGGTAGCCCTTGTGCTCAGTTTTAGCGCACTCGTTTTTGCGCGGCAGACCTTGGGAACGGTCACCGGTGTCCAGGGGGTTACGACCGGTCATTGGTCTTACTTGGAACTGAGAAGGGGGGGGGGGAGGGTAAAATGCAACGCGGCTGGGAATCTACGCCCTGTCGTGGCTGCAGGGGAGCGAACATAACACTAATACGTGATGAAAAAGGCCAATGTCAGGTCGTCTCTGAGAACTGGTCCCCTGCAAGCTACAGGCTTGTCTATGCAGTTAGGGTCACGAAGAGAAATGATATTACAGGCTTGAGGCGTGACTGAAGGCGGGGGAAATGGTAAGCTGTCAGCCAGTCAGGGATTAGGCCAGCAAAATATCCGATACGCCGATGGGAAAGGGGCTTCAGGGCACTGAGACAAAGTTTAACTCAGAGGAGTAGGGGAGAGTTGGGTAAAACAGGGTAGTTGGGTAGAACGGGGTACCACTGTTATTTTCCGTACACGTGCTGCTATCTGTGTGTACGTTTGGTAAGTTACTCCTCTACACGTCGTCACTAGAGTGAGGTAGTATGAAGTGTCGCAAAGTATTCTTTCGTGCGTGATAATGGAAATTACAAATTTATGATGTTTCACTAAAATGTTTTGCGTGTATTGGCTATACAATATTTAATCAGTGGTTGCAGATATATTTTATGGTAAGTTGTATTCAAGTAAAGTATTATATTTGCTATGTTGTGCCATAGTAACCGATGTAATTGACGGGTGTTAAGATATTCTGTTGTCGTTTTTGCTTGAGAACCTGCATGTAGGGTAAAACAGGGTACACAGGTAATGGGTAAAACGGGGTAGTACCCCGTTCTGCCCAACCAATTTCCTGTTTTAACAATTTTTTAGAACAATTGTGCAAATGACTTTTAAAATTAAAAACAGTTTTGTTATGCATACTAAATGTTATACAGAGTTACCTACAGTACGTTTATACAGTCAAACAAAAGTCTTGTATCGGTGAGAGAAAAATTGGAAACGTAAAAACGTTGTAGGCCCATGTAATTAAATTGTAATTTGACTTTATCTTTTTTCTATTTTTATAAATAAAAACCATGCTCGAAAAAACCATGTCGTCCTATTGTGTTTCCCCCCACACTGCACCCATAGGTTGCAGCCCTTAGATGTTTCCTTCATGTCCCCACTGATGCAGTATTATAGTGAAGAAGCAAGGAAATGGGTTCGTTTACATCCTGGACGTCGCATTACAATTAACCAGATCAGGAAACTCTATGGCGCTGCATTTATGAAGGTCGCTTCTATGGAAACTACGGTAAATGGTTTCAGAAGAACTGGAATATTTCCCCTTGATGCAAGTATCTTCCCAGATTAGATGTTTCAGCCAGCGGCAACAACTGAACGAGCTAACTCCAGGCCTTCAGAACCGAGTGGAAATGACACTGACGGTGATATTCCACTGACTGCTGCAACAACTGACCGAGCTTACACAATGCCTTCAGAGTCCCATGGAAATGTCAGTGTTGGTAATATTCCTGGGACATCTGGTTTGGTATCTTCACCAACTGAATCTCGTTTAGGCCTATCTGATAAAAACAATCGAAATGCTTCATCAAACAGTAGCTTCACAATTCCACCGACTACAGTGATGCCGATTCCCCATGCCAAAAGAAATCCTGCAGAAGGAAGAGGACGACGTGGCAAGGCAGGTTTGCTGACCGACTCGCCATATAAGAACGAACTAATTATTATTCAGTCAGCTTCACCAAAATCTTTAAAAAGGAAAAATGCTGGTGTGTCTAAATCTCAAAACAGTTCTAAAACACATAAGAATAAAGAAGACAGCAACAAATCCATACCAACAGTAACTTTGCGTGTGTCTGATGATGATGTCGTTCCTTGCATGTATTGCACTGAACAGTTCTCCACTTCAAAATCAGCCGAAAGTTGGGTGCAATGCTTAAAGTGTCATTCTTGGAGCCATGAAGGATGTGCTGGTGTAGACACAGATGACTGTAGGCCATTTGAATGTGATTTCTGCCAGTTCGGAATATAGACTCTGGCCTTATTTTGTGTTCTGATGGGCCTACTATGCCATATTAGGCTAATTAAACAATCATATGTTTTGTCAGATATTTGGGTTAAGCGCATATGCAAGTTTGTATTATAAATAATTAGCTTATGCTATTAGACTAACCACTTCCTTAAAATTAACAGTGTTGTGTTATTGTTGTTCAAACAATGTTTGTGATTTTCCGCAAACCAATATTTTTGTGAAGTGTTACTGCAAATACAGAGGAAAATGTAAGGTGAAGGCTTATAATTGATTTTTTTTTTTAATTCTCAGAATTTTTTATAATGCACATGTTTAATCATTTAAACATCTACTTTCTGTACCCCGTTTTACCCAACCAGTTGGGTAAAACAGGGTAGTGGGCATACATTCAAATAAAGAAATAACTCTGCAATAATAATATTTCAGAAGACACGGTACTATTTGCAGAATTAAACTCACATTCTAATCTACGCATGCTGATGTTTTCAGACAGATACAGCAATATTAAAACAATAAATTAAAGCGATTTATACTAAGTACCCCGTTATACCCTACTCTCCCCTACACCAGACTAACAAATTAAAATTACACTATAGTAGAGCAAATAAAATTTCCACACAAAAATTTAAAATCATAATAAAAATTTAAAATATATCGTGTCGAATTTACTAATTAACGGCACATTAGTCAGTATGGAGTGTTCGTTTATTTATCAGTAATATATAACATTCATTTCCTTATATATTATAATTAATTTTTCTAGTTCAAGTTACTTGGCATAGTATAATTTATTCTTGTTATAAGTACAACATTTGTCACAAAACTAAACAGACCATTTTACTGAGCTATTATTTAAATATATTATAATAATTGGATACAAAAAATAATTTTTTATCTGTTCCTTAAAACTGTGTATTATTCACTAATATGTATTTTAATTTTTTTTAATAGTGTCGTGATTTGAACCATCTCAACCAGCTCAGCAAATAACTGCTCTAATAATCGATCTACCGATGCTGTCGTAAATTTTTGATAGAGATAATAATAATATCAGTATGTGCCATTATATTTTCTTATTGTTTTTAATTGATTTTAGTCGTCATAAATATAGATTACATATTTCTGACAGTGATTTATACATCAACATCATTAAATGCATCGTCTTCCACATTCATAGTAGGTACTCGTTCTGCTATCAGTATGTAAATAAACAGGTCTGTTTAGAACTAGAATATGTAATCAACATTCACAAACAAACCCTAGAATTATTTAAAACACATATCAAATTAATACGGCACTTCATACAGTATTTATATAAGTTTAAAAATACGAGGTTTACAAGAAGCATCCATTTTCTTCACTGCACTCTGAACAAGCAATTGCTTGAGATATGTCTGCAGTGGTCTTGGCCAAGACGGTCTTATTTGTGTTCATAAGCAATGTATCAGTGACTATGAAACATGCTCCTGCGATGGTGTTCTCAAGCAACAACTATGAGACAGGAAAATGCTCTCTCAGAAACAAGAAATATGGGACAACCATAAGATCATCTTCATCAAGACTGTCTTGTTTTTTATCACTTGAGACAATCTCAAGAAACATCTATAGCACACAAACATTTAAAAACGAATGCATAGAAGAATTTCTTGACGAAGGAATTGCTCAAGACATAAATATAAATACCACCCTTTGACACTCAGTACGTAAGTGGTGGTGAACCACATTAAAAAATTAATAAAAGGATTGGATATCACACATAAAGATCAAGTCATTATAGATTATTTATGGCGTATGTGAAAGCACACTATAACCTCTAGGGCTTTTGATAAAATTACAGCGTATTTTAATAAGCCTCTGAGGCTACCTTGTTTAAGAAATTTATTTTTTTGAAATTCAAACGACAGTTTCTAAACAAATGGAAGATGTTGTCTTTTTCAGGATATTATTTTACCCTCTTTGCGCTCTAAATAACCTATCAGCTATTAAACCTACCTTTTACCCTAAAATTATATTATTCAGTATTCTGATATTCCTAGTAGTCAAATATAAGAACAAACATTCCTCTTTCGAGGCACCTCAAAGAATAAGCATGACTTGTTCTTACAAAAACTACTCATTACAAACTGCAAATGTAGTGAGACGTCATAAGTTTTGGTTTTTCTATTTTTCTTGGTTGTTTTAACAATGGATTTGGCCCCCAGCATTAGTAACATAAATGTGTAGATTGGACAAAACTTTAAACTGTCAAAATATTTGAAAATAGTTTCTTTACTAAAAAGTAGGAAAATAGTAGTAGGCCTACACATGTAGAATATCCATAAGTTAGTTTGGGTTCAATAATGCAATGTAGCCTAACATGAGTAATTTTGTGACCTCAAAATATTTGTGAAGTTTCTCATGCTGTGTATTTTGAGGTGCTTACTTATAAATAAATTTTAAAATTGTGTGTTAAGGCTTAGCTGAACATATTTGAAATCCCTGCTTACTATCTGATCTTGTTTTAAATCATTCTGCTCAACGGCGAAACTTACGTACAAAGACATGTCCATACACTATTGCGAAGAAATGTTAAAATATTGCAAACTTTAAAATGTTTCTGACATATTAATTATTATTACTCTTGTTCACATAGAGCAAATATACCGATTACAGGAGCAAACAATTTAAATATTATACTTTATATAAGACGATATGACGTTATTGCACTAAACTATACTACTCCGCTCTCATCGCCAACTTGACCGGATGTTTACTAAATAAGTTTACGTTATATTGATTTATGGGCAGGAGTTATTTAAAGGGTGAATTTCAAAAATGTTAATTAATGGTCTGCCATCACAAAAACATTACTTGCCTATAACTGTGTAGCTTAAAATTTATTTTAAACCAATATTTTTAGCATGTGCATATGATTTATCGGTAGGCCTGTAAGTATATTAATCAAATTATATAACCACTTTCTGCTGTATAATTATTTACAGAAACCTCTAAAATATATTTTATTTAAAAAATACTGCTGTGTGTCTTGATTGTAACTCAAACCACTTTCAAGAGCCATGTCACCAAAAATAAATTAAAAACTTATTTGATTGTAATACTAACTAAATGCGTGGCTTAAGTATTTTGTTAGATAACATTCATTCATTATCTTTAAAAATGAGATTTGAATCGTTGGCCAATAAAATATCTTACCGAAGGCCATTTATTAAATTAACGAATCTTGAAGATATGCTCCTAATTTGCGTTCTTTAATTATTCACTTTAGCAAATTATTGCGTTTAATTATACTAAAGAGTAAAACCATTTTCTTATTGCTTACGTACATGTTTATCACTCTTCCACAAGCTGTTGCGCTTCACACTGAAAGCCACTGTCTGGCTTGTCTAGCAGCAAAAGGAAACGCAGGTAGCTGAAGTCTTTGAACAGAAGGCAGGGATGATTGACCGCACTTCCAAGAATGCCCCTCCTGCTAGGTTTACGTTTGGCAACATGGCATCCCGCCCCTTTCATGCTTTGGGACTCCGAAGATTATCTTCCACGGGAATGCTAGAGCCTAATAGAAAGAGAGGTCCCACGCAGAACAGAGACGGAGATAAGACCGACCTTTTCTACCTGAACAATACCACTAGCGCAGACACTCGGAATTCTTTAACAGTGGAGCGGGTCGGGTGCCGTTAAGAATCAATGTCTACAGCCTCTGACAAGCCTCTGATGTCATCATAGGTTATGACATCACCGTTGTAAGTTCTGTTACAGCCGCCATCTTTAATATCATTATTTATTATCCAATTTTAATGAAAAAAGTACAAATTTATAATAAATAAATACAATTTTATAAAAAACATTATTTAAAAAATTAACTTACGTCATGGAGCACGGAGTCTTCGGTTCGAACCAAGTGAGGGCAAAAAAATTAAAAAAATGGTGACTGATCCTTCCTCCACAGAAGCTGTCAGCAGACAGACCTCCCACCACTTATGTTAAGGTATATACATCAAATGATGTCATGTCCGCCATCTTGAAAATCCGTAATTATAATACTAGAAATTCGGGAAAAATTTTACAATTTATAAAAAATATATTAATTAAATTTTAATTAAATTTTTTTTAAAAACACCTATGAACATATCGTTATGGTCGCCATCTTGGATTCTATAAATGTTGCACATTTCATTATGCCTGCCATCTTGGATGAGTATGACATCAACGATACTCTTTTCGTTATAGTCGCCATATTGGATTCTAGATAGTTGTACTTTTCGTTACAGCCACCATCTTGAAAAACCATAATTTTCATGCTAGCAATTTGGAAAAAATTCAAAAATTATAATAAAAAGTTATAAATTAAAATAAAATACTATTTTAAAAATGCACTTATGCATTGAAGTCCTTGGTTCGAACCCGCTAAAAGTAAAAATAAAAATGGTCGATAGTTCCTTCTTCCATGGAAGCCACCTGCAGACTGACCTCCCACCACCAATACCAAGGTAAAAATATATCACCAGCTAGTATGAGAAACACTATTATGAAGGACGAACTTCCTTGTCCTTGGTGTCTAGAGAAGGCTTCCTTCTTTTGCGATCGTTAGTGAGCATCCCACTTTCCACATAAAATAAATAAATAAATTTTGACTCAACACAACACTTAATGACATCTCATGCCAATAAGCGGGACTACTTGCAACAAGTTATTTTGCATGAGATAAATTAACTTTCGCTGCTGAATGGAGCTATTGTAGCCAGTTGGAGCCATGTATTGTCGAAGTCAAGCAGTCTCGTAGCCACGCAGCCTTGTGTGTTGTGTCTTAAAATATTTTTATCATTTGGAATTAAAAATGAAACATCCATTACTCAGTCAAATAATATGCCATGAGACATCTGAGAAGCAGTAACATGCAAGACGAACTTCCTTCTCCTTGTTGTCTAGCAAAGCCTTTCTTCAATAGCTATCGTTAGTGAGCATCCCGTATCCCACATAAACGAAATAAAATAATATTTACCTGCAAGCAACACATGGTGTCAAATGTTGACAAGAATCGGAACTACTTACAACAAGTTCCTTTGCATTAGATAAATACACTCTCTCGCAGCTGAATGGAGTCCAAAACAGTTAGAGCCAAGTAGTCTCGTAGCCACGTAGCCTTGTCCTGGAAGCTTCGTTTCTTGAGTCTACTGTGTGTTCTGTGTGTTCGTTCCGTTTCCTATGCGTAATGTGTGTACTGTGTGTTCGTTCCGTTTCCTGTGTGTACTGTCTGTTCATTCCATTTCCTGTGTGTACTGTGTGTACATGGCGTATATTGTGTGTTCAGAGCGTGTATTGCGTGCACATTGCGTGTATTGCGCGTACATTGCGTCTATTGCGTGGTCATAATATTTGTCGACTTTGCTTCCAAAGGTGTTAAATTATTTTGGTGTGCTTCTTTTTTAAATGATATTTTGACTCTTGTATAATATTAAATGGATCATGATTTGACTAGCATGTTATTTCGTCAGTTGCATGTATATAGCGAGTTCTCAGATGGTGGGACTTTACGTTTGTTACTGTCGTCGACGGTGTAAGGATCACCTAGTTTTCTCATCTGCCGCATAAGTTGCATAATATCCTGTTCTTGTGAGCTCGATGGTATCTGTACCGTCTTTAACGTCGACCTCGATGGTGGTTGAACCATAGACTACGGGAACCCTGACGTCAGCGACGTCGATGATGGCGCAGATCCCGTTGACAACGCCGTTGACAACACAGGAAGAGACTTCGACAGTCGTGCTACCACCGACATAAAAGGGCTTAATGACTTCAGTGCTGGCTGCACAGGACACTACAGTGAACGACGTTTCACCCTCGATGGTGACTTCAATGGCTAGCGAATCGACAACAACTAACGAACATCGATGTCGTTACTGGGACAATATTTTCTCAAACATCAGCAATGCTCGACGGCACGAAAAGAGAGATGTGCTTATAACCTTTATCATAAAATTTTTGGCTGTAAAAAGTGTCGCAAGCAATTTACAAGAAATTTTAATTTGAAGCATCACTTGAAACCATGCAAACAAAGGTACTGTTGCGCGTCAGAAAGTAAAGGTTTCGGTGCAACAGCGAATGATTGATGTGCATAAGAGTATGCCTGGATATGGTACAACTACAGTAACATCGGCATCTGGTTCGGGTTTGTCTTCATCAACTAGGCATCCTTGCGGCTACTGCGATATAACGTTTGCATTTGCACATGATGTACGGAGACATGAGAGAAGTAATTGTACGAAGAGACCTTCTCGCATGAAGTTTCGCTGCGATGAGTGTCATGTATGGTTTACTCGAATCAATAATTTGCGACGGCATGTGAAAAACTGTGAAGGTGAAGTCCGTGTGCCAAGTGTTGAACTACCTGTAGAAATTTCGACTCCTCGCTTTAGATTGTAGACTCGTGAGCGTACAAGAAAAAAAACCGATGTGCAGCAATAGATTTTTATGACGTCTGGACATGAAACTAAACCCAAGACTGTGTTCGGTGAATTATAATGGCTTCTACTTGGCACAGTCTGCATTTTGTGGAACATTGAATGACTACTATTATCTAAATACGTTTAGTGAGTCGAAAGACATTTGTAATTTTCTTGACGATATCAGACAGAACATAATCAATCAGCTTACTAATGACGTAGCATAAATGGTCCATTAAAATGTAACTTGTGGTTGGACTGTATATATGGAAAGCCATATCCGTTCGATGACAAAGTGAAGAAGTGTGCATTCAAGACATCGGCTGCAGTAATTTACAGTTCTGACGATGTGAAGCAAACTGTTAAACACGGTATCCAGAAACTCTGTCAAGAAGAGGAGGACTATGTTAGTAAAGGATCTGGTTGGTCTCTGTTTTGTATAAACCAATTGGAGCTAAGAATTACTCATTTCACACCGATGCAGAACTAAATGTTTATGAAATTGTTAACTTTCGCAAGTGTTTCTGTAGTAGAATAGAAATTATGTAATAAAATGTATTTGGTAAAGTACTTGCTGTGTTTAATTTCCCGAACCTGTCACTGTTGTGGTATTTTTAATTAAATTTATTTTTTTTAATTACCCAGTGATCGTGCCAAGGACCTTAGTCGATCTAATTAATCAGTATATTAATAAGTGGTTTTTGTGATTAATTTTGAATTTTTTTCCGAATTTCTAGGTTAATTAATACGAATTTTCAAGATGGCGGTCAGAACGGATTACGGAGGCTGGTTGGCTAGGAAACTAAGCTTAGTTTAAAACATTCGACCATATTTATTAAAATTATTAATTTTTACATAAAATATTTTTTTTGTATTGCCCAGGCAACGAACCATAGACAGGAACTGATCGAATCAATCAGTATATTAATTGCAAATTTTTTTGGTGAATTTTGTAATTTTTCCCTAATTTCTAAATAAATAATTACACAATTCCAAGATGGCACGCAAATGTCAAGATGGCGGGTGCCACAGTAATAATAAATGATTTCTGCACTCTAGCGGTTAAAAATTAAACTAACATGATGGTGGTACACTCTAGTAGACGAAAACAAGATGGTGACCTCCAGCAGACGAAAACAAGATAGAAGAGTTGACATCATACTAGCTGGTGATATATACATACCTTGGTATTTGAACGGATTTGATAGTGTGCCTAATAAGGTAGTTATAAGAAATTTTGCCATTTAACCCCCGTTTATTCGAAACCTTGCAGTCATTGTAGGTCGTATAGAAAAGGGGGTTGTCTGTAAAGTCGGTTTAGGAACGATAATTTTACGCGATAACGTCATAAGAAAACATTTATGAAAAATTTCATACTTTTTAATTTTCAAATATTATTTACAGTTTTTGCAAATTTAATTTCAATAACTCAAGCCGAACGCTTAGGCTGATCGTGCCTCTCTATCGCTATCTCCGCGCTCTCGCTTGCACGCTCGGCTCAGGCGGAATGTGACAATGAGTCATGCTTTTTCGTGGGTGCAGCTGGCGTTCATCGATTTATAAGCTGTTATCACGTCAAAAAGTATTTCAGACAAAAGTAATAGGTATAGACCAAGAGCTTGGGCAACTTTATTTACCCCACGTTTACCATAAACTTGAGTCTGGTTTTAAGAATAACCATAACCTACTGTTTTCAGAAAGGTATTTCTTAAGGTTGGCGAGTGGTGGGGGTACGAGTAATGACGTCATCAATATGGCTGCCGCACCAACTTGTGGCACTATACTTAAATAAACGTATCTCCGCAAGTAAACGTCGTAGAGCTTTGTTCTTTTTTTAATATTGCTCATAATTAATTAACAAATGTTTTGTGTAATGTCAATTTATTTCGTAAGGTTAATAGTTTTCGTGATATTTAGTCTGAAACTAACATTTTCCCTTTTTTTGTTTTCTAGCGAATGTTTAAAGCCCAGCAACTCTTAAACCGTTAAGAATATAAAAAAAATTGTCAAAATAAAATGTTTGCTTAGATTTTGAGGTATTTGAAAATGTCTAGAAACATGGGCTTTGGATGCATTGTAAGATAGTAAATGGCGGTTATTGTTTAACTCTTGAAGACACTAACTGCACGACTAACCCGCTGTGGCATGAATCTTGATAGTTACAGACTGTCCTCTCTGATGAATTGGTATGAATTTTTATTGTATTATAATCACAAACAAAGACTTAATAACAAACAAATTTAAAAAAAAAACAAATTTGTATGCATATTTTGTCCGTTGTATTGTATGTGTCTTCACATTAGTAGATACCTATGCACCTAAAAAAAATCATTTTCAAGTTACTGTAATGTAATATTTATCTGTTAATGCTAAATCTTGTAATATACATAAAATAATATCGCAAATTCACTGTACATAAACCATTAAAAATTAGCACTCGCATTCTTGTTTAAGCATATGTTTTTATCTGCTGTCCTTATTACTCATCATCGGAGTCTGTATCACTATCACTGCTTCTTAAAGCAACTTCATCCTCACTTGCAGAAGTATCGTCATTTTCAGGCGGAGTAATATCAGGTGACATTGGCCCTTCATACCACTTAACTCGGTATTTTCCGTTTTCTAAGCTCCATCCATGACAGGTAGGATCAATGTTTTCCAAAGGGTTACGGAGGTTGGCATGTTTCCACATCCAGGCTACAGCATTGCTACGCTTTACTTTTTGTTCTAAAGCAGCTATTGAGGGAGGAAGAAGAGTAGGATCAACAGGCCTAAGTTTTGACAAAGGTTTACTTGTTAGCAGAGGAGACGTTTTTGTTTTGAAAATATGGTATCTCACTTCTGTTACTGAGACGTACGAAGGATGGCCATACATACCACACACAAATGTCTCTAAACCATTCCGCAATGATTCATCCACCAAGATGGATTCTCCTAATTTAGCCAGAGTTTTTTGGTGAGCAATGCTTTTTGTGAGAATGTTAAATGGTTTGAATTTACCTTGTCTGGTAAAAGCAGCAGTGTTATCTGAGCCAGTGATGGCATGAAAGCCTGGCAGGCTGTCAGCTATTTGTGTTCCTAATTCTCTTGCTATTTTTGAGACATTAATATATCTTCTAGAGTTGTTTGAAGATACACCACATTCTAGCCATAATTGTGCATTATTTAAGTTTTTTTGGTGATATATCATTAACACTAAAATATCTGAATCGTTAGCTCGCACCAAAACATTTTTCGCTTCGTCATGTTGAATCATGTGTGTAATATGCCAAATTATTCTCGTATCCGCTTCACTGTGTAGGCAGGCTAGTTCTTTCACCTCATTTACATTCATTTTGTCGCCTATACATGAGTACTTGTAACATGTATGTTTTACACCAACATACAACGTTTTATCGCCTAGCAAGTGGCAATATTTGGAAGATCTCCATTCTTTGCATAAAAACTTTGTTAAAGATGTCTTGAAGGTCTCATTTCGTAGAGCTACTGAAGACTTTTTTGGAGTTTTTTGTTCTGGTCCAGACACATTTATTTCACTCACTATTGTTTTAGCACTACGAATGTCATGTGCTGTATCCTTGATTGTTGGAGTACCATAGACGTCAAACACTAAGTGAATTTCTCTAGCTTCTCCATTACAGATTAATCCCAGAATGTTTTTGGCAAGACCTCCATAGGTATCCGGGAATTGAATTATGTGCAGGATGAACATAGCGTCAAAGACTATTGCGTCAACAGTAGATGGAGTGGATATGACATTTTCTTTTTGTAGCTCTTCCAACTTATGCATTAGTTTTGATTTGCATGTTTTATTCATGGAGCCATCCAGTTGTCCAAGAGCTAGGGGAACTGGCGTAAGAGGATAAGCCATAACACCCTTAAAGTCAAACTTCTGTTCAGATGCGACATTGAGAAGTCTTGCAAAAAGATCATGGGTTCATTTTACGATATGGAGTTTTTTATCTGACCCATGCATAGTTTTAGAAGCACACATAGAAGCACAGTTCGTAACAAGTTTTCTTGGTATTGGAAGTTCAATATTTCACGGATCACTGACATACAACATCTTAAAGTTTTGAAATGTCTCTGTGCCTTTGAAGTATGCACGTAGGAGATCTTTGCTTACATTATCGTCCACAACATATCCATTGGCTATATTTGTAAAAGGTGTTTCTCTGTCCATTTCTTCAAAATGATCTGAAAAGATTTTGTGTGAAGATATTACACCATTAACATCTGTGTTGTCTTTTTTGATCCTATTATCTTGAAGGTCTTGTTTAGTGTCTGGTTTCCTAGATACGCCACTGGCTTCCAACAAACTTGTAACTATTTTGCTTCTCGATGGTCTAGTTTTCATCCACCATTTCCTGGCTGAATCAGAGTTGGCAAACGCTGTAATACCAGTAAGTCATGATGCAGCGTCAGCGTTCACTGTTTGTTCTAGAGCCATGTCGACTGGAACTCTAGAAAAAGAGGCTTGAGAACGTTTTATAGACAGACCACCTTGAGAAAGAGCTTGTTTTGCACCTGGGCACACGGAATCAATATTTAACAAGTTGAGAAGGTAAACAGTCATCCAGCGAGCATAGTTAGGTCTACTGCAAGCAAAAAATATTGGAGTTATTTTCTGTATAGCATCTATGTACATGTTCAGATCGTTCGTTCTGTAAGATCTACTGAAGTACTTATAGATCTCCACAAGATCTATGTAAAGCATGTAGAATTGAGCAGTTTTGCCATGAAGTCCAGTTCAAGTTCTTTCTGCGAACTCAATGTAATCTTCATACAGTTTCGTAATTTCTGGATTCTCCACAAGCTTAGCAAGCGAATTTGGTGACAAATCGGTATTAATATCTGTCACTAGTTTTCTGACCTTCACAGCAAGGCATTCATCTCCATATTGCTTTTGAAGTGATTGGAAGTGACACCTTTCTAGAGCAAGTGACAAAACAATATGAATTCTTTTGCACCTATTAAAATGTTTCCCCTTCAAGAAACCCATAAGTGAACCACTAGCTAATATGTCACTCTCAACCAGGACTTGTTCGATAACTGAGCCTTCGATGAAATATCCAATTGCTCCAAACAAAGCTAGTTCAATATGAAAGGATCCAAAACATACGAAAACGTTATCAAAATGTGGTTTCTCCTGATTTTGAATCAAAACCGCTAATTTGGCCACAGCGAGGTCATAATGAACAATGGCACATGGATCTCCACACTCATGTGCTATACTCTGGCACTTTTTTAGTGTTTCCAGAACAACATCATTACGTGTTGGTGGCAAACTTATATTTTCCATATATCCTATTTCCTGAATAACGGATAAATCTTCAGTCGTTTCTGAATTCCATCCTACCCACATCGGAGTGTTTTTTGACCACTCTACGGATGTCATCCAGATGAAATCTCTTATAAAAGCTGCATAGCATACATTTGTGACAGGATGTTTTAACACTGTGGAGCTAAGTGTATTAATCAGTTTAGGCTTTTTCGGGTATGGCTCCAGAGTTTTGAAGTCAAATTGGTAAGACCTAGACCTTGCCGTAGAAGTGCTTGCAGTTGCTCTCTGTTCTGTGTTTCTAGCATCAGATTCCATTACTACATTTTCTGACAGTTTGTTCTAAAAACAAATACCAAATATATCGTGTAAAGTACCTTTACCTGATATTGTCTCCATATTACAGTCGAAGTTATCCCAGGCCAATCCAGTAGCAAGGCCTGGAGATATTTTTATATTTTCAGGTGATATACTCGGTTTTTTGTCAATTTAAACTGCCAGATCAGTCTCCAACGCTTCTGCTGTATGGTAACAAATACAGTGTCCCCAATGATTGATTATATCAATGAGTTTTCTACTTCCAGTTAAACTTTTGATGCCAAGGCCTAAAATTAAATGCTTCTTTGGCTTCACTTTACCATTCGTAGTAATGAAAATTGCATCCTGTGCACAAGAGCTCACGCTCCTTTCTAACCTTTCGTTTTTAGGTTTTGCTGAACCACCAAACATTGTTCTAAAAAATCTTTCCAGCAATTCAGGCATTTTGCTTTCACCTTTTATAATATCCTCGACCCTCAACGGATGTGGTAATTTTGTTCCTTCAGATTCGTTTAGAATTAACCTTCTTAGATACAAAGCGACCTCTTCTATTTTAGATTCTGTGGTAGATGAGTACTGACTTGCTAATGAAACAGCTTCAGTAGATGATAGCTCATTACTATATATAACAATTCCATCTTTATTATTATTTTTTGTTCAACACAATTTCTCGCCAAAAAAAGATTTAAGTTTCTCGTGCAGTTTTTGTGCTGAATAATTCGAATCATGTACTCCTTCTTCGGCGAGATAGGTTATGTGCTTATCACGAACAACAGTAAGATACTGAGCTTTTTGTGGTTTAATGATGTATTTTGTCACGTACTCTACCGTTCGATTAAATGCACTGTCATGTTTTTGTTTGTGATTGAAACCCTCCTTTACATTTTCAGATGGTAGGTTTCCTGTGTTCATTTCAACACGTTTTGCATTAGCTAAGTTGAGGTATTCTCTTCGGCAAGAGTTATGGTAAGAAACTTCTTTGGCAATGAAGTCTACATCGCATATTTTTAATAATAACTTGTCATCTTGCAAAATATTGGCGGCACTTTTAATATTGTTTTCAGAGTCTCTTGTCTGACATGTAGTTATTTGTTCTTCTTTCCCCTTCACCTTTCTTCTCAACTTTCCACATAAAATGCATTTTCTGTCAAATACTCCTGTGCACGATATTACTTTGACGCTTTCTTCTGAAGATATCGAAGACCTTAGAGTATGTTTAACAGTTGAATATTCTATATCACCGTCAAGTTTCGAAATAACAGTAAAATTTTTATAGCACACACTGTGATAACAATGTTTCATTACATCATAATGTTCAGGTAGGTCTCGGCACAATACCGATTACTTTGAATCTATTTGAGTCCTTAGCCTCGTACTTGCTGCTTCTTTTATTCTTTGCCAGGAACTGTCTTTAATTTCAAACTTTTTTTCCAGATACAATTTCTGTGTGTATTACACAATGTTTTCTTGCATCTGACATTTTATTAATGCTTCTTTTCAAAACATACCTGAAACAAAATTAAATTATCTTAAGAAACAAAGACTGATATGATGTGCACAGTTCAAATTAGAAATAAATGTTCCAAACAAAAAACACACCTGCCAGCTACATCATCAAGCACAAAGCATTTTAACATATGGGTTCTAAAACAGAAAATCACTTGTACTTTCCACAAATATCTTCTTAGTGCTATATTTCCATACATTTTCAATTACTTCAAAATCGAAGCAAACTTTTTATTTTGAATTATTTTTTTTTTATATTCTTTACGGTTTCAAAGTTGCTGGGCTTTAAACATTCGCTAGAAAACAAAAAAAAAGGAAAAATGTTAGTTTCAGACTAAATATCACGAAAACTATTAACCTTGCGAAATAAATTGGCATTATACAAAACATTCGTTAGTTCATTATGAGCAATATTAAACAAAGAACAAAGCTTTACGACGTTTCCTTGCGGAGATACGTTTATTTAAGTATAGTGCCACAAGTTGGTGCGGCAGCCATATTGATGACGTCATTACTCGTACCCCCACCACTCGCCAACCTTAAGAAATACCTTTCTGAAGACTGTAGGTTATGGTTATTCTTAAAACCAGACTCAAGTTTATGGTAAACTGGGGTAAATAAAATGTGCCCTAGCTCTTGGTCTAGTAGTATAGGAATAGCGAACCTGCGGCAGGTTCCAGGTTGAGGTGCCGAGGTGCCGACTAGTTCCTCCTGCGGCAGAGATACTCGAGTGGTGGCGGCCGCCATCTTGGATTGTTATGTCATGGCAGCCATCTTAGATTACTTTAAACCTTGACCTTTTCCTTGACATTTAACCTTACATTTGACTTTGGCCTTTGACCTGACCTTGACCTTTGATCCCAGTCACCATCATGGATTACATCATCTTGTCATCTAGCGCCCAATCCCCGAGCATTGCAATTTTCGTTACGGGTGCCATCTTGAATTCTAATATATTCGTCATCTTGGATCTGATGTCACAACCACTTTTGTAGATTCTGATGTCATTTCGCCATCTTGTATTCGTCTGCTGGAGGCCGCCAACTTTGATGAGGACACATCATCCACCTGGGTTTTTCATGTTCTGGTGGAGGCCGCCATTTTGGATACCGACATCTTTGTTTCTGCTTCTTGATCATAGAAAGTGCCGGCATCGCTCTACCTAATTTCAAATAAGTTCGATGTTCCATTATTTGTTAATGAAGTTGTAGTCCTTATCAAAACAATAAATTTAATTTTTTATTAAAAATAAAATGGAAATGCTATGTTTCGAACCATCACAGCTCGTTCGTCTGGGTCGGAAAGCATATGAATGTAACACAAAGCCTTTGAGATAATTACCTGACTGGAAATCAAGTAAGGTATATAAACATAACACTTATTCGGACTTGTAATTTTTTTTTAATTTGAAGGAAAAATAATTATCATTGCCTGTTCGAGACCGAGACACCATATTATTTTTTTTCAATACATGATACAAGGAGCGCTTGATAACACACAACCTGCTAGAGATCGCTGCCACCAACTTGTTTTCAGTTATTGATACCAGGAGCGCTAGTGTCACATAATACACACAACCTGAGCTAGAGTGTGTAACCGCCATATGAGTTTAATTTTTGTCCACTACAGTGCAGGAATAATTTATTTCTAGGGCGACCACCATCTTGTCAGCCATATGGGCTGTCATGATTCATTTCGGTAATTATTAAGCTAGAAATTGGGGAAAAGTTTTAAAATTCATCAATAAAATCGTATTTTAATATGCTGATTGATTCAAACGATTGCAGTGCTTGGTTGGATTCTTGGACTATAAATATATTTATTTTACATAAAAAAATTATTTAATACAATATGGCGAAAAATCCTAAAAGCAGCATAGGTTCCTAGTCTACCAGCCTCCAGTAAGCCAATATGGCCACCAACTTAAATGTTCGTAAAAATAAACTAGATTTCGGAACAAAATTCCAAAATCCATGACAAAAAATAGCTTGTTAAAATAGGTATTGATTGATTCGATCGATTCCTTTCCTTGGTTAAATTTTCAGCTAGTGGTAGGAGTAAATAAATATTATTAGAAAATAAAATTTTGTTTAATATTAAATTTTGCGGAGTTTATAATTTATTCTCTCTACGAAAAAGACTCTACCAAGATACCTCTTCAACGAAATAAATACGTTGTCAGTGGGTCTACCATGGAAGTATAATTTTTCGATACTTAGAATAACTTCCAATCAGGTATTGACCAATGTTATGCGTATAGGACAAGCGTCTCCGAAACAAGAGGTATTTTTTGATGATACTAAACTAACATTATAAGCAGGCCAAGTCCAATTTCAGGCGTTTATATTAGGCATCTCCGAACCACAAGTTCCATCATGACCTGACTACAATCTTGTCGATGAACATTTAAAAAAAAGTAGCACACTTAAAAAAGGAAGCTAATATAAAACACCCAAAAACGAAAAGAAAGAAGACTTAGAAGCACAATCAAAAAAAGTAATTACAATAGGGAGCACATTAAAAAAAAAAGTAATCACAAATGGAAGCAGAATCGGAAGCGTAATCAAAAAAGGAAGCACAAATGGAAGTACTTACATTCTAATAAGAAAGCACAATCGGAAACAATAAAAAAGGATGCACAATTGGAAGTACAATAAAAAAAGAAGTATAAATGGAGGCAATACCAGAAAAAAGGAAGAACAATCGGAAGCACAATCAAAATAAAGAACTACATTTAAAATCACACTCAGAAAAAGCAAACACATTTGGAAGCACATTAAAAAGAAAGAGCTGTATTACAAGAACCCCGTCTTAATTAGAAGCAGGGTTCAAGGAATAAAACAAGCCAAAATAGAATTAATTATTTTAATTTTATATTAATGCGGGTAAAACAAGTCATTATGTATGTAGCCAGCTTCCCTCAGTTCTTTTGAGTATGACAGATACTTAGTTAAGGTGCGACCTAAACGAAGCCATTAGTTGTCTCAGATTATCGACCCATATGTTAGGATCTTCCCATGATGTACAATCATTCTATTCTGCTGCTGTCATCGTCCTGGAATGTTTGCTATTAATATTTTAAGATCACTATCGTCCAAGTGATCATCGTAAGTATGATTAGAATAATTTATTTTATCACGTTGTTTCTATCATTTTGGTCTCAGAGCTTCATTACAGTCTTTTGATCTTGGCAACTTTAGGTGCTTCCTCACAGCATTTGGTCTTGTCACCAGCCTCAAAGTCACTTTCGCTATCATCCTATAACTCACCCTCTTCACTATGATTACTGTGTGAACTGGAAATCGATGATGTTGAGGCTTCTTCATCGTCTAAAATATTTCTGGATGATGTACTTGAGATGGGATTAGATGTACTTATTCTAATTTTTAATGGTAATGAGTTCAAACTGATGTGATATTTTCCATATATGGGAGTTTCAGCGATTTTTCTGTTTTTCATAAAACCTTTCCCAATTCTCCCCCCATTGGCCGGAAATTTCCCTTTAGCGAACTCGGTCGAGATTTTCCACAATTAGATTTTTTGAGTTGACGATGCTTTTGGGGTCTATGGACCATGGAACCGATAAACTATATAAAAAATTTTCTTAAGACTACAATAGGTAGTATTTCTTCGAAAGCTACATAAAAAAATCTTCTACCACGTACAATATCAAATTCGTTCGTGTCTATAATAATCATTCTAAATATTACTTACAACTTTTGTCTGAAATCTTGTTTTAAACGAACAACCATTTGTAAGGGATGAAAAAAAAAAAAAAAAAAAAAAACAGGCACTGAGGAACAAAAAAGGTTATTAACTCCATTAGTAATGCCTCTATCAAATCCATTCAAAGTGTTTGTAAACCTTATAAACTGTATAAACTTTAATTTCAAACAATTTTTGATACTACCAACCATTACTGCAATGGGTAGAAAATCTAGGGTTGAAGGACATACACTATCATAATTCATTTAGAAGGTATATTATCAAATCCGTTTCTATATACTTTACAAATCCTAAACGTTATCTAAAACCTTCTGCTGGCTGAAACAATTTTAAGAGACGATATTTTATTACTGATATGGGTTGTAAAAAAAGGGATTAAATAAAAAATTTAAAACTCCTTACTATGTATACTATCAAATTTGTTCAAACGTATTGTAAACATTCAAAATACTGTCTTAAAACAAAATCCAAAACAAATTTTTATACGACTTTTTATTGGTGCAAGGGATTAAATATTTCGTTTCAAGTTCAATAAATTCATCATTACTTTAGTAAGTATACAATGTAATTCTTCGAAATATCCAATGCTGGAGGCATTGAATTAAAAACTTTCGTGACATTTTCGCTCCATGGAATATTAGAAAATGTTTAATCAATCATTTTCGAATATTGAAGAACAATAAGGACGTTATTTACATTATGTTATTAAAATGTTTCAGAATTTAGAGAAGTTCTCAGAACGTTCCAGAAGAAATAAGTACTTCGAAATCTACTTGCGTCTGTAGGCTGTGCCCGAAGGAACTTTTTCATTGTTACATAAATTTATGTGTTGGTGCTGCTAAATTACAAAATATCTCGAATTACGGCATATTTTTTTTTAAAGAGAATCTTTTAAAATGTTAAAATATCCTAATTAGAGCTCTTTACATTATTCGTAAGTTAATTATATGGTTTGTATTAATTTATAAATGGTAATTCCAGAAAATATAGGTAACTTCAGTTTTATGTACGAAGAAATTTAGTGGTGGCAGTTAAAGTAAGCCTACTGGACTATATCAAGGTCTTCAAAATTGCCGGAAGTTTGAGGTGTAAACACTTGATATGAAATAAGTGTCACTGTTACACGGTAGGTAGTCGTTTGTACAAGGTTTATTCATGTCTATATATCCAAATAACCACGTGGTTCGTTGTACACTCTGATCTTGAGGGTCCTGTTAGTTTAAAAGTTTCTGTGCATAACCATTAGTTTCAAAACCTTGAATTCGTCTATATAAATATATGTTATTGCAATTTTCATACCATATTTTTCAATCATATTTACTTGATGTAAGTTTTTGGACATACACCATTGCTAAGAACTTTTTCTGTTGAAGAAAAATTAATAAATAAAATAAATTAAAAAAAAAATACCCAAAAAAGACAAAAAAAACACAAAATTAAGCAAAAAATTGCTGTTGTCAACAAGGATATGAACACCACAAAATATTCCGAAACAGGAATATGGACTACAAACAAAGAAAAACAAAGAAAAATGTGCTAAGAGAACGAAAAAAAAACCCACAAATGATGACAATACAAAAATATTGAACCCAAAATAATTCAGCACAACAGTTGAAACGAGACAAAAAACACGACAAAACGAAAAGACAAACAAATACAATAGTTTTACCAAAACAGAAACAAGCGACGTTTTGGGAACTGCTATCTGCTCCCGTCCTCAGGCAGAGACGCACATGGTACGGAAACACAGGTGCGACTCAGAGTCATCTCGTTTCAACTATTGTGCTGAATTATTTTGGGTTCAATATTTTTGTGTTGTCATCATTTGTGGGTTTTTTTTTCGTTTTCTTAGCACATTTTTCTTTGTTTTTCTTTGTTTGTTAACCATATTCCTGTTTCGGAATATTTTGTGGTGTTTATATCCTTGTTGACAACAGCAATTGTTTTCTTAATTTTGTGTGTTTTTTGTCTTTTTTGGGTTTTTTTATTTATTTATTTTATTTATTAGTTTTTCTTCAACAGAAAAAGTTCTTAGCAATGGCGTATGTCCAAAAACTTACATCAAGTCATGCACTCCCATTGCACAAATCTTTTAAAGATAAAATCATATTTACGCGTAATGGTTAGCTATATTCTAAACAGAATTTGACGGGGGCTTCGGTACGCTTGTCCCAGCTATAGGTAGGCCTACTGTTAAAATGGACGATGAAGCAAATGTGTAACTGTCGTAGTGTACGAAATGCGATAACTTAGTCAGGTCCAAATAGATCGATAGTACGGTCGTTTTGTTAAGGGAAATGTAAATGAAACCAATTACTTGCCGAGGACTGTTTTGAAATCATGGTGACGCGATGTGACCGCTTCGACCCGCCGTGGACAATTATGTGTGTTTCTCTTTCATTCTGTCGAGCTTTCCAGACGGTGATGGAAGGCGCACCCAGGCAGTAGGCGAGCTTCCTGCTCGAGCCTTACTGCTTGCACCAGCCCGCCGCCACTTCCGGTAAACACCATTGCGCTTGGTATCTTTGCTGAACACCCTGTCCCGCTGTCAAATATTTGTCTCAAACATATTTGACAGTAGAGTTGGAAGAGTAGTATTGGATGGAAAACAGCTTCCAATTTTCTCCATCAAATAAATTTGGACTTATAACATCAAATATGTTTTAAATCATGTCACAATCTCAAAGTTTAATTTTGGCTTGAGCTTTCTCAACCTTTTTCATTTTAATATCAATTTTGAAATTAAATAATGCATCACGGCGCTGGATATAATTTTTGAACTTGCTATGCATATTTGGACTTTTTAAATTCTTTGAACATGTATAAATATGATTCACAATGATATTCAATAAATAATAAAACAAGTCAGTATTTTTTTTAAATATACAGATTTATAATTTCCTTATTACACATAAATATTTTTCGCATAAAGCATTCATACTAACATTATTTCAATGTATACACTTTTATAACCATTTAATCGCTCATGTGTTCTTCACCATTTTAAAGAAACATTGTGACGGAAACGGATGTCATTTCCGTTTTTGATAGGCACAATTTCGAATGGCCGATCGCATCATACATCCAACATATTTTAGAACCCGTCCTATATGCAACATATTTTATGGTAACTTAATTCATCCAACTTTTCAAACAAACATGGCCGCGCTAGTGACGTTTTCGGTGACGTCAGAACACTCCAACTTTATTTGACACAACATACTGAAATGTGTTGGAAGCAAAAAATTGACAGTGTAACAGGGTCCAAATACTGTGTAGATTAGCCAGAAAAATTAACGATACTGCATAGTATTTACAATCAATTGTTCGTGCGATAAAAATTCAAGGACACACACACACACAAATATATACATATATATACTAGCTGCAGTACCCGGCGTTGCCCGGGCTGAACACAGGGTGAGGGGACCTTTTTCGAAATCAGATGTAGTTAGTAATTGTCTTCTTAATTTGAATGTCAAGTGTGCAAAATAATTTATATCACTTTTGATCCCGACAGACGTTTTTCTGCTAGTGTTTAGTTATTTAGCAGTATATATCTAAAAATTGGTGGTCTGTATGTAATCTAGATTATATAAAGCACTATAGAAAAAAAGCTGAAATATAAGAGATAACTAATATTGAAAATATTCCATTATTTAGCTAATGCTCGGCATGCATTGCAATGCCTCATTTAGTTTTGTTTTGTAATATGTTTGAAGTAGTTACACATATACAAATCATCTATCCATCACTCTAAATATATATATTTATCTCTATCTACATCTATATATATGTATCTCTCTATCTCTATTTATTTCTCGAAAAAGAACATATATTCGAAATTTCTGACATTTTCGAAATTTTGGGGCTTTGTCCCTTGAGGAGGGGGTATGTTGAGGACCCTGAATGGCTCGGAAACACTCAAAATCTAAAGAGAATATATTTTTGAAATTTTTGAAACTTCGAAATTTTGGGGCTTTGACTCATTGTCGGGGGGAGGTTAGTTTGAGGACCCCGAATGGATAGGAAACACTCCAAATCGAAAAAAAGTATATATTTAAAAAAAAATTTGAAATTTTCGAAATTTTCTGTTTTTGCATTTTCCTCCTCCCCCCCCCCCCCTTTCACACAATATTGATGGAGAATATGTCTTTGGGTAAATTTTACATCATGCCCCGGACACTTTAGATTATAATGACTTAATTTTAATACAACTTCCTCCAATTTTACGAAATTTTGGGGCTTTCACTTTTAGTTGGAAAGGGGGGGGGGGGGGGTTGTTCAGGACCTCGAATGGTTCGGAACACTCCATCTCGAAAGAATAGATATTTGAAAATCCTGAAATTTTCGAAAATTTGGGGCTTTGTCCCCAGAGGGGGGAGGGATGATTTTAAGGACCCTGAATGGCTGGAAAGCACTAAAAATCGAAAGAGAATGATTTTTGAAATTTTCTAAATTTTGGGGATTCGACACCTTTGTGGGGGGGGGGGGGGGGGGGAAGGGTGTGTGATGTTAAGGACCCCGAATGGCTCGTAAACACTCAAAATCGAAAGAATAGATTTTATAAATTTGATAAATTTTTGAATTATTGGGTCTTTAAACCCTTGTGGGGGGAGGGTAGTTTGAGTACCCCGAATGGCTCGGAAACACTCCAAATAGTAAAAAAAAAAAAGTAGACTTAAATTTAAGACATTTTTTAAATTTTTCGAAATTTTGCATTCTCCCCCCCCCCCCCCCCCACACACAAATTTGATGGGAAAGTCGACTTTGGGTAAAAGTTCCTCCATGCCCCGGACACGTTTGTTCGTAATGACTTAATTTTAATACAATTTCCTCCAATTTTTCGAAACTTTGGGGATTTCACTTTTGAGGAAGGGGGGGGGGGGGGTAGGTGGGGGGAGGTTCAGGACCTCAAATGTTTCGGAACACTCCATCTCGAAAGAATAGATATTTGAAATTCCTGAAATTTTCGATATTTTGGGGCTTTGTCCCCAGAGGGGGGAGGGGGGTTAGAGGACCCTGAATGGCTCGAAAACACTTAATCTAAAGAGAAAGATTTTTAAAATTTTTTAAACTTTTGAAGTTTTGGGGCTTTGACCTCTGAGGGGGGTGTGATGTGAGAACCCCGAATGGCTCGGAAACACTCCAAATCGAAAGAGATATAAAGGAATATAAGAATGTAGGCATTTACTGTACTCCTATCTACCATAATAACAATATTGTCAAATAGAAATCTTTGTACCTACCTATGAATAATTTTCTAAATGAATTATTAAATAACTCTATGATTAATAATTTACTTACATTCATAATATTAAACTTCAAACTATACACAAAAAAAACTAAGGATGTCTGTGAAACTATTTTTTATTTAAGTCATAATGTTTTAAACATTTGTAGGATTTGTTTATATGTAAAACTGTGGTAGCCATATTCCGTTTATCCAAAGGAGTATAGAAATTAATAGATATTTCATTCCCTGTAGATACATACAACAAATCTTAGGATTAAGTAAAAAAAAAAAAAAAAAAAAACATAGTCCAAAATGAAATAATAGTATAAATATCGACCAATTCAACAAAAAAAAAATGTAATACTCGAATGACAATGTTAACATCCACCTGAAATTTAATAGAAGTAGGTAGGTAAGAATATATATAAGAAACTAGCTGCAGTACCCGGCTTTGCCCGGGCTGAACACCGGGTGATATATTGTCCGCGAGTTACAGCAAAATGGATAGCGATATGTCCAGTGTGTTGGACATTAAAAAATGAAACATAATTACTGTTTGTGTATCTGTGACCTATGATTTTCTGTTTACCCATGGCGATCGGTTGAAAGGTTTAGAAGTTGATGCGCTACAGCGCCATCTAGCGGCGAGTTACAAAAAAAAATGGATGATAAAAACACTTCGATGTGCCAACTTTCATTGCGATCGGTCAAACGGTGTAAGAGTTTATCGACGTCATACATACCAAAATCCAATTATATATATTCTTATATTTCGAAATTTTGGGGCTTTCACTTTTGCGAAAAGTGGATGTTCAGGACCTCGAATGGTTTGGAACACTCCATCTCGAAAGAAATGATATTTGAAATTCCTGAAATTATCGAAATTTTGGGGCTTTGTCCCCAGAGGGGGAGGGGTGATTTTGAGGACCCTGAATGACTGGGGAACAATAAAAATCGAAAGAATAATATTTGAAATTTTTAAAATGTTGGGGTTTTGACCCCTGAGGGGGGGGGGGAGGGTGATGTTGAGGACCCCGAATGGCTCGTAAACACTCCAAATCGAAAAAGAATAGGTTTTTGGATATTTTGGGAATTTTTTTAATTATTGGTTCTTTGACTCCTTGTGGGGGGAGGGTAGTTTGAGGACCCCGAATGGCTCGGAAACACTCCAAATAGTAAAAAAAAAAAAAAAAGAGTTCTTAAATTTAAGACATTTTTCGAAATTTTGGGGTTATGCATTCCCCCAATCCCCTTACCACAAATTTGTTGGAGAACACATCTTTGGGTAAACGTTCCGCCATCCCCCGGACACTTTAGTTAGTAATGACTTAATTTTAATACAATTTCCTCCAATTTTTCGAAATTTTGTGGCTTTCACTTTTGTGAAAAGGGGGGGGGGGGGGTGGAGGTTCAGGACCTCGAATGGTTCGGAACACTCCATCTCGAAAGAAATGATATTTGAAAATCCTGAAATTTTCGAGATTTTGGGGCTTTGTCCCCAGAGGGGGAGGGGTGATTTTGAGAACCCTGAATGGCAGGGAAACACTAAAAATCGAAAGAGAATGATTTTTGAAATTTTCTAAATTTTGGGGCATTGACCCCTGAGAAGGGGGGGGGGGGTGATGTTAAAGACCCCGAATGGCTCGTAAACACTCCAAACCGAAAGAGAATAGGTTTTAGAAAGTTTGGGAAATTTTTTTATTATTGGGTCTTTCAACTCCTTGTGGGGAGAGGGTAGTTTGAGGACCCCGAATGGCTCGAAAACACTCCAAATAGTAAAAAAGTATACTTAAATTTAAGAAATTTTTGAAATTTTTCGTAATTTAGAGTTTTGAACCCCCCCCCCCCCCCCCTCCCACAAAATTGGGTGCGAAGTCGACTATGGGTAAAAGTTCCACCATGCCCCGGACACTTTAGTTCGTAATGACTTAATTTTAATACAATTTTCTCCAATTTTTCGAAATTTTGTGGCTTTCACTTTTGAGAAAAAGGAAGGGGGGGGGGGGGGGGTTTGTGGTGGTTCAGGACCTCGAATGTTTCGGAACACTCCATCTCGAAAGAATAGATATTTGAAATTCCTAAAATTATCGAAATTTTGGGGCTTTTTCCCAGAGGGGGCGCGGGGGGTTCTAGGACCCTGAATGGCTCGAAAACGCTTAAAATCGAAAGAGAAAGATTTTTTAAAAATTTTAAACTTTCTAAATTTTGGGGCTTTAACCACCTGGGGGGGGGGGGGAGGGGGTTATGTTGTGGACCCCGAATGGCTCGGAAACCTCCAAATCGAAAGAGATATAAAGGAAAACTTATTACCTACCTATGAATAATTTTCTAAATAAATTAATAAATAACTCTATGTTTAAGAATTTACGTACATACATAATATTAAACTTCAAACTATACACACCAAAAAAACTAAGGATGTTTGTGAAACTATTTTTTATTAGTCATAATGTTTAAAACATTTGTAGGATTTGTTGATATGTAAAACTGTGGTGGCCATATTCCGCTTATCCAAAGGAGTATAGAAATTAATAGAGATATCACTCCCTGTACACACCACAAATCTTTGAATTAAGTAAAATAAAACATATTCCAAAATGAAACAAAAAGTATAAATAACAACTAATTTGTCAAAACAATTTATTCAACTGGAATGACAATGTTAACATCCACCTGAAATTTAATTGAAGTAGGTAGGTAAGAATATATATATATATATATATATATATATATATATATATATATATGTATGTATAAGAAAATAAATGAAATTAAAACATACATAAATAAAATTATCTCACACTCAACCAAACATAATGTTTAATATGAAATAAAGGAAGATGGAAATTACACGTAACTATTCTAATTAATAAAAAAAAATCGACCTACCTGAAATAGAAAAATTCAAATTTTTCAACAATATATTACATAATTGATAAATATTTCTGGTCTTCGGTCTCAGTAGCCCTAAGACTCTTGACGCTCAGCAGATAAATTATAAACACTAAACCAAACTCATTGCAAATAAGTTATAAGTAGGTACTGTAAAAAAAATAATTTAATTTGTAATATACAAAAACGGTATTGAAAATTGAAACAAATATGGCGACACTACAAACTGTCAAGATATTTATTTTTTCTTACTCTACTTAGTTCCTTACAATAGCAAAACGTAACATAATGGCTTGAAAGCTATTGCTCGGCAGACATAGAGGAATGACACTAACAGTTTGTATATCTATGACACACGTTACATAAAATTAAGATATATTTTTTTTAACCCGTTTAATTTTTTTTTTTTTTTTTTTTTTTAGACAAAAGATAGCCTATGTCCATCCCCAGGATATAATCTATCTCCTTGCCAAATTTCATTACGATCCGTTACGCCGTTCAGCCGGGAAAAGGTAACAAACAGACAGACAGACAGACAGAGTTACTTTCGCATTTATAATATTAGTAAGGATTAAATGAAATTAAAACATACATAAATAAAATTATCTCCCACTCAACCAAACATAATGTTTAATATAAAATAAAGTAAGAAGGCAGTAACTACTATAATTAATAAAAAAAATCAACCTACCTGATATGGTAAAATTCAAAATTTTCAACAATATATTGCATAATTGACTAATATTTCTGGACTTCGGTCTCGGCAGCCCTAAGAGATGCTTGACGCTCAGATAAACTATAAACACTAAACCAAACTCTTTGCAAATAATTAGGTATTTCATAAAAAATAACAATATTGACAAATAGAAAAAATTAGTAGGCCCTATCAACCTATGAATAAATTTCGAAGAAATTTATAAGTTTAAGAATTTATGTACCTACATAATATTAAACTTGAAACTATCCACACAATAAAAACCTAAGAATGTTAGTGAAACTAATTTTTTTATTTGTCATAATACCTAAAAAAAAAGTATGTTTCCAAAATGAAACAGAAAGTATAAATAATGACCAATTTGACAAAAGAAATTGTACTACTCAAATGACATTGAAAACATACACGTGAAATTTAAAAGAACTATGGGTGCTCTAGGTACGGAGAAAATATATATAGCAGAAATTAAATAAAAAAAACTTATATGAATAAATTTACCTTGCGATCAACCAAACCAAATGTAACAATAGAATAATACGTATTTTTAAAGGTATTTACCAAATTCCACTGGAACCGTACATAAAAATTAACAAATGTCACTCTCCAGCCCATACTTTATCTCTATGTAAAATTTCATGGCGTAGCAAACAAACACTCGCTTTTATAATATTAGTTAGGATGTGCAAACTATAAAACTATTAATAAAAAACTAACAGTAACATCTACTGGTGTACTGAGGTACTACAATGCAGAGCTTTAATTTTTGTTACTCTCTACTCAATTTCTTACAATAGCAAAACGTAACGTAATGGCTTGAAAGCTATTGCTCGGCAGACATAGAGGAATGACACTAACAGTTTGTATATCTATGACACACATTACATAAAATTAACATATATATTTTTTAACCCATTTAAAGATTATTTTTTTAGACAAAAGATAGCCCATGCCCATTCCCAGGATATAATCTATCTCATTGCCAAATTTAATTACGATCCGTTCAGCCGGGAAAAGGTTACAGACATACAGACATACAGACAGCATACAGACAGACAGAGTTACTTTCGCATTTATAATATTAGTATATATATATATATTAATACATACTAGCTGTACCCTGCCACGCTTCGCTGTGGCACATTGTGATTGAATAGTTGAGAAATGTGAAACAAAACAAAGAATACATTTCATATAAGTTTAATTTTGCAATACTTGTGGATATACAATATTTTTTTGTTTTTCCACTGTATGCGTAGATATAAAGACTATCTGGTTTTCCGACTCGGGAACACGCAACATACAGTTGTCCATGTGAAAAGCAATCCGCATCTAAATCTAAACCACACAATTATAAAGATTGACCTTGAGCTTTATTGATTGTGATTGCAAATGCCAATCGAATTGGGAATTACAATCTTTTAAATTGAAATGGTGTATCGGTCGGGATCATGGGTATTCGAAGAATGAGGACATCTTCACCTTTGAAAGGCCCCGTTAAAATAGTTGCTTCCACTACGTTATTCATTAATTTCTTAACTGAAAGTCGCGTGCCGTTGCAGAGTTTTGGCTGATTAATATTCCGCAAGAGGATAATTGGCACACCTATTTTCAATTTAAGTACGTGTGGTGGTATCCCGGGCAGATCAAGTGAGTTTAAAAATTCCGTTGGATAATTAAATACATCTGCTTCCACAACGGTGTCTATCGACTTATATGTAATTTCATCACTTTGAATACTGGATTGAATAACATTATTAAGTTGATAGACATCTTTATTCTTTGCGGCAAGGATAGCTCTTTCACTGAGCCAATCGTGATTTCTATGATTTTTTTGAATGTCAGGAAATACTTTTTCGATCAGTTCTTCTTTCGATGTTACTAAATTACAAAAATTATCGGGAAATGATATTCGTCTAGACGTCTCATCGACTGGCAGCTGTCCGTTTCCAATTTCCAGAAACGGTCATGAGAATACCTCAGCTGATGGATCATTCTGCAACTGGACACGCATATTCGTAGTCAACTGCAATGTACGTACGTGCCGCCATAGTGTTGAATAATTCAGGCAAGCATTTATTTTGTCTGCTAGTGATGATCGAGAAATTACAGGCAAAGTTTGCCTAAAATCTCCTGCGAGCACTATCAATGCATTCCCGAATGGTTGAACGTTTCCACGCAAATCTCGTAACGATTGATCAATTGGATAACGGCGCAGCTCAATCGAGACACGATCACACTAAAGTACCTCATTCATATTGTATAATTAGTCCCACACCGGTACGCTTAGTCATTTTTTATTTATTGCACCTCACAATAAAAGCATTCTCATTGTATATTGTCGCGGGTTGAAATTTTGCAGGGTTGTTGAAATCAAATTTGGGGACTTAACTGACGGGACTCTGGGCTGGCTGCTCTGTTCACTCGTCAGCGCAAGTGGCGTGACCATGTAATTGGGGCACGGGGCCGGCGCGGCGCGCTGCGGACTTGCAGAATTTTGTTTGTTTGTTTGGCCGCGCGCTGGCGCAGCCACGGGCCGCAGTTACTGGGGCGCGCTGTCGTAACAAGCCGCGCGGTGTGGCCTGCACATCGGGGTAGAGGGGGGTAGTCTTCCCAGATGTTCTAGTTAGTTGTTTAGTAAATTTGACTTCAATAACGAGCTTTTGTTATGGTAGGCGCGGCAGGGCGCGCGAATTTAAGCGCAAGTGAGTGGTGACTCGGGGCTCACTCAGGCGGAGGCTATGCTTCTCACCTGTGGTCACGAGTTGTTAGTTCGTTCGTGATGTAGGAATTCAGGCTCACTCTGGCGGAAGCTATGGCCGACGCCAGAGGCCACGAGTCGTTTAATTCGTAATGTAGTTTAAGTTAGGTCATAATGTAGTCATCTTCAAGCTTTCGGGCGGAGGCAATGGCCCTCGTCACTAGTCGTTTAGTTATAATTTTTAAAATGTAATGTTCGTTCGGATTTTAAGGGCAGGAGAGGCCCCTACGTTAGTTTTAAGTAATCGATCAAGAAAGGCTTTTCGGAAAATGTGAGTATGGACTTATCTTTGTTTTAATTTTAAGTATTAATTATGATTTGAGGTATTCGGAAGGACTAGGGAAGTGTTTAGTGAAGTTCTCTCATTCTTTCTCTTGTAAGGTCGTTCAATCGTTAAGGAAGTAAAGAAGAGTATTGTTTTAAATTTTAATCCCGATGTGTAAATGTTCGTCAAGAATGATGTTGATTATTTGACTTTAAGAATAAAATAATTTTAATTTAGTATTATGTTATTTTGCAAAATCTCCTTAGTTCAGCTCTCACCAGACATCCTGTACGGGATGACGAACCTATGATCCTTGAAACAGTAAAGTATTTTATGAAGTTAAGACTAGTTGATGCCAAGCGAGTTGTTTCTTTGTAAAGAGCTACGATTGTCTCCCCCCTCTGAAAGTGAGACGTGACAGAAATGGTGGAGGTGCCGGGTAGGTGCCACGTGACAGAAATGGTGGAGTTCGCCGGGTAGGTTCTATTTCTGGAGAGAGAGGGAGATTTTTATGTTTATAATTAAGATTCAGCTTCTGATAGCAGGTTATTAAGAGTTTACTTGAGGAGAGGATTACGGAATTTAATCTAAGTGGAGGAAGTCTTTGAGATTTTTTTTTTTGACGTAACAGATGTATATTTGAGTATACTTGTAAGGATAAAGTTTATAGTGATAAGTTGTTTTAAGTCGTTGAGTTTATCAGGGATTTTTACGTGAGGAGAATACGTTATAATTTAAATGCTTATTAAAGATAATGCAAATGGTTTAATTTAATTGAAGTTAATTTTAAGATTGTAGGTTAAGAGAATTATAATTTAAAATAAAGTTTTTTTTCGTAAATAGGAATTATTTTCAAGAGAAGTTTGTTTAGTTGTCGTGCGCGTAGGAGACGAGACGTACGAATTAAATCAGTCGAGGGAAGGATAAACGTTAGAAAGGAATTAAAGAGAACGAGAGTTTATGTAAAAGAGAGTTATAGAATTTATAGTGATGTTTTGTTTTAATTAGAAAAATGTTGAGAGTTGTTTCAGAACGACACGTCAGTGGACGTGGCAGAATGAACACGTGACGGGGAGGTGCTGAGACCTAGCGGAGAACGGAGGAACCGCAAGCGAGGGTTGGCGCACCTGATGGAATTCGGTGACGTCACGGGCTCATACGGAGACGTGGACAGGCCGTGACCTTGTTTTGATCAGCTGTACGGTAACTTAGCGATAAGAAAATAGACTATTGGTTAAATAAATTTAAATTTAAGTGTGTTTTAGGAGAAGAGGAACTTTCAGTATGTAAGTAATTTATGTTAAGTAGGGTAATGTCTAGTCTAGAAGTGTTTCGTTGTAAGTTGTTTATGTTTTTGTTAGTTAAATTCTACCTCGGTTTTAAAAATAATTTTTGGGATTTGTAAACAGTACTAAGGAGGTTCACTATAAAATGGATAAGCATTGAGAAAAGTGGGAAGTATAGTTTTTGTGTGTAGAGGGAATTTACTCCAAAAGAACAGAGAGACAAAATTAATGTTTTCATTAGGGCGAGGGACCCTAAGGTGAGGTGTTGTGTCCCTGGGAAGTAGGGATTGTAGAGCAGACCCATAGAAGATGGGCTGACTACGGAATTAAGGGTCAGGAGAACCCCTCAGAGTTGTGAGTAGTTTGGGGCAGGAGTTCCCCAAGGTAGTACCGAAGTGGCTATCCTGTATGGGATAGGGTACCATTTCAATGAAGTTTGTTGGTGGGGTTAGAATCCCTTGTTGTGTAGTGGGCCTATAGCAGATAGGCACTACAGTGAAATTTTTGGTTATTTTGTGAGGTAAATTCCCTGGAGGTTAAGTAAGATTGGATTCAGTTAGGAAGGAGGGAAATGAGAAACATTGCTGTAGAGAGTTAGTGTACTTGCCTAATGTGAAATTGAATTTTAATAAATTAATTAATGAGAAAGTTTTTTCTGGTCAAATTATAATGGATGGGAATTAATTAATTTTTTTTGAGTAAGGTGTTTTAAGTAATGAAATAAAATAATGTGAAGTAAGTTTGAATAATTGGGGAGGAGTTTCTTTAAGAGTTTAGATACTTGTTTTTGAATTTATTGAGATATTCAGCCAGTGGAGTTTGAGTGTGAGAGATACAGTGAGATTTCAAGGAAATCGGTTGTTTATTAATTAGGAAGAATGAGATTTTATGATTTAGAGTCAGTAAGCAGAGTTAAATTTATGACATGATATTTGGTGACAGTTTACAGTTATTAAGGAGAAAACAGAGTAATCTATTTATTTTTATTTTAATGGTTTGAAGATAAGATTATGAAGTTTTTTTAAGTTTCTTTGGCATGTTGGAATAATTTTTTTTGATTTTAAGAATTTACAGAGAAAATTTAATTGATTTACATTAGTTTGGAGGTTTAATGTTCGATTAGCCCTAACTTGATGGTCGGATCCCAAAAGAATGCCGTAAAACCGATAGCCAATTGAGAGGAATGCGGTAGGCGCTTGTGTAGAGAGGGGTTGTGGGAAAACTCCTTGGGACTGATGGCAGATCAGGGGCCCTAAATAGTGTGTGATGCTGTAAAACCAGTGCAGAGAAAGCCTGGTATGCTTAAATTTTTGGGCACAGGTTAGGTAAACCTGGGGTTCCATGGGATTTAGTCATGTTAGCTGCTGTGGGAAATTTGAATTTCCAGGCTCCATAGTAAATTCAATGTAAATTTTTGTTTTCTTAAAATAATAAATTTGTTTTTAATTTTTTTGAGATATTTTATTTGTAACAGTGAATACAGACCCCGAGGAATAAGAGTTGTCATGGTGAGAGGAGAAGGTGGTAGGCCTAAAATGGTACAGGTACCACAGAGGTTATTTGTATTGCATAATTTAAATATAAGGAAACTTGAGAATTTGAAATTTTGTTGTTGGGTTGGACACCCATAAGAAGAGTATAGGCAGAATTTTTATTGTTATGAGATGTCTAATTTAATTGAAAAGAAGAAAGTTTAAAGATGCAAGGTAAAATTATTATTGTAATAATTGAAAGAGATTAAGAGGTAGAGAGAAATAGGTAATACTTTTAAGTAAGTACTAAAGTTTACATATAGAAATTTAGTAACTAAGAATGAATAATAAGTTAAGTCTAGTGTAAAAGTTTTTTTTAAGTTTGTTAAGTTAAGAGTCATAAGTAAATTTTTTTTGAGAGAGAATGTCTTTGATAGGAAGTATTAGAAACTTATGGGAATTTTAGGGTAACATAAATAATGTAGGTAATGAATAATAACTAGATGGTAGGTCTTAAGTTAGGATTAACATTTGAAGCAGAATTTAATTAAGAAGAAGGAAAATAAATAGGCCTAATGAAAAGAACAAAAAAGGATTTTATGGTAAAGCATTTTTTTAAATTAATAAACAATGAATAATAATGTTGTTTCAGGGTAATGTGTACTAATAATACAATATTTTTTTTAGGACCAAAGAACAGGAATTATGTAATTTAAATTAACATGTATTTTTGAAACTGTTACAGATTCCTTAAGATGAGCTGAGCAGCAGTCCAGTTTACAAGATGACAAGAGTTCGAGAGACAAGATACAAGATCACTGAAACAAGAGCCAAGACTGAAGATTCAAGAGAAGAGAAAGCTGGCAGCCATGGACTTACAAGTGGAGATTAATAAGGTCATGTAAAGTTTTATTTTTTTATGGAAGACAGTAACTGGAGTTTTTTTGTTATAAACATTATTTACAGAACTTTTTAGGTTATAGTAATGTAATGGAACTAGTGAGTTGTGGTAGCTGTCAAAAAGAATTAATACCTTAAGTTTAATTTTTAAAGTTAATTTTCTTAATTTACAGAGGGATTAGTAGTTTTTTTTAAAACCTTATTTCGGTTGGAATTTAAATACAATAGCTTATTATAAATGTGTACGAACAGTTCAAGTTCACAGTACTGATAGGTAGGTCAGATGATCTTATTGATTTTGATGATTTGTTGTTTTGAGTTGATTTTTAAGCGTTGTGAATTAGACAATGAAATAGTTCTGAAAACTTAAATTATTTCAAGCTAAGAAATAGTAAATTTAATTGTAACTCGAAGGACACCAGAATTTACTTTTTTTTGAATTAGTAATGTTTGAAAATGTTATACTTTACAAGAAAGGTTATAAACAAACAGATCGGATGGAACAAGGATGCAGTAAATCACAATTTCATTTAGAATTATTGATTAGCTTTTGAGGTTATGAAGTAAAAGTAATTATAATTTAAAAGTTTGAATAAAAAAATGGTTTTTTTAATTTGTTTGAAATAGAAAGTTTAAAAGTTGATTAGTCATGATCTAGGTGGGTGATGGGGTGGGAATTGGCCACTCTTTTTCCCTATAACCTCCCTAACATGGCCTTCTATTACATCTAACAGAAAAAAAAGAAGAAAAAGAAGACTTATTATTAGTTAGAATGGTTTTTCATGAAGATACCTGATGAACTTTTTTTTATTGTTGGGAAGAATAGTAGCAAGATTAATCAGATGTTTTACTCAGAAGAAGAAGAAGAAGAAGATAAAGCAGTTTTATGACTCGACAGGCCAGATATTGGTGTTTCCCCTCTGCGCTTCTATTGACTACGTTGTTTACTCTCATGGGATAGCTGGTTCGGCACCATGGAGAGAGATTGGTGGGCATTGTGGTTGCCCCCAGAAGAAAAGAAGAGTAGAAGAGGTTATGGGTGGGTCATGTGAAGTGACCTTCAACCCAGTTACTTCGTGGGGACTATTTGCTGTATAGAGAAGATCAAGACTCAAGAGTTAGGGAAAATCATTGGAGGTCATGTTTCCCTTCCTTAAGTTTTTCCTATCAAATTATTTGCCTGATTAGATTATGCTAAGGGTGGGATACTTTATGTTAGCAGTTGAATTAATTAATTTTATTTTTTGTGTGTTTGCATCCTTGCCCATCGATTGCAGTTTAGTAGTTAGTTTTGTATTTGTCAGGCGTGATGGTAATGCCTGTTGATGATGTTTCAGAATTGTAATCTGTTCGTGATGAGGATGGCACAACTCCGAAGCAGATGTGGGGAGAAGTTGTGAGCTGCCCTGGAAGCCAGTCCAGTAGCTGTTGGAGTTGAGTGGTGTTTGCTGATGGCCAGCCCAGGGAGCTACTCTTCTCGACAACACTGACTTCGAGGAGTTGCACCAACCTTCACGAGATAAGAGTTTAATTAATTGAAACACTTAAATTTTTTTTAAAGAAAGAAAGAAGTATGGTGATGAACGGAAACAGGAAAAAAAATAATAATAATAATAATTATCAAGAATTTGCACATTGTTTAAAGAATACTGAGAAACTAAGAACAGTAATTTAATTTGTAAAGAGAGCTTCACTAACAAACAATTTTTTTTAGTATTGAGAACTCGAGCCTCTGAAAGTCCCCGTGAGAACAAACCAGATAAAAGTTTTACATTTTTATTTTTATGAATACTTGATGTTTTAAATAAATCGTATGCAGAATCTAGATGTATGTTCAGACAGCAAGGAACTAAGAAAATTATTATTTTTGTGAAATGAGGAATTTATAGTTATGGTTTAATGGAAAAAGACAATTTGTAATTTTGAGGTAGCTCGATGGGGCTCGAGCTCTGTGAGGAGAGGGTTATGTCGCGGGTTGAAATTTTGCAGGGTTGTTGAAATCAAATTTGGGGACTTAACTGACGGGACTCTGGGCTGGCTGCTCTGTTCACTCGTCAGCGCAAGTGGCGTGACCATGTAATTGGGGCACGGGGCCGGCGCGGCGCGCTGCGGACTTGCAGAATTTTGTTTGTTTGTTTGGCCGCGCGCTGGCGCAGCCACGGGCCGCAGTTACTGGGGCGCGCTGTCGTAACAAGCCGCGCGGTGTGGCCTGCACATCGGGGTAGAGGGGGGTAGTCTTCCCAGATGTTCTAGTTAGTTGTTTAGTAAATTTGACTTCAATAACGAGCTTTTGTTATGGTAGGCGCGGCAGGGCGCGCGAATTTAAGCGCAAGTGAGTGGTGACTCGGGGCTCACTCAGGCGGAGGCTATGCTTCTCACCTGTGGTCACGAGTTGTTAGTTCGTTCGTGATGTAGGAATTCAGGCTCACTCTGGCGGAAGCTATGGCCGACGCCAGAGGCCACGAGTCGTTTAATTCGTAATGTAGTTTAAGTTAGGTCATAATGTAGTCATCTTCAAGCTTTCGGGCGGAGGCAATGGCCCTCGTCACTAGTCGTTTAGTTATAATTTTTAAAATGTAATGTTCGTTCGGATTTTAAGGGCAGGAGAGGCCCCTACGTTAGTTTTAAGTAATCGATCAAGAAAGGCTTTTCGGAAAATGTGAGTATGGACTTATCTTTGTTTTAATTTTAAGTATTAATTATGATTTGAGGTATTCGGAAGGACTAGGGAAGTGTTTAGTGAAGTTCTCTCATTCTTTCTCTTGTAAGGTCGTTCAATCGTTAAGGAAGTAAAGAAGAGTATTGTTTTAAATTTTAATCCCGATGTGTAAATGTTCGTCAAGAATGATGTTGATTATTTGACTTTAAGAATAAAATAATTTTAATTTAGTATTATGTTATTTTGCAAAATCTCCTTAGTTCAGCTCTCACCAGACATCCTGTACGGGATGACGAACCTATGATCCTTGAAACAGTAAAGTATTTTATGAAGTTAAGACTAGTTGATGCCAAGCGAGTTGTTTCTTTGTAAAGAGCTACGATTGTCTCCCCCCTCTGAAAGTGAGACGTGACAATATAGCCATTTACCCGCTCGCTTCACTTGACGTAGTTTTTTTCCATTGCTAAGAGAAATCCTTTGGCATGGAGAAACGTTTCATAACAGAAAATGCGTGTGTTTTGTTTTTATTGGTGAGAAAACACATTCATAAAATGGCGCAGTTACTCTTTTTCGCGGTCGCGGGTATGTTTCTGACGTGAAAAGTAGATAAAAACAATCCTTGATGCGGGTTGTATATAATGGTAAAATTTCAGCTCGATCGGTGCAGAACTTTTTGAGATTTTGAAGCGTACACAAACCAACATAACATTTATATATATATATATATATATATATATATATATATATATACACACTAATCATTTCGATTATGATAAAATAAATACTTAATGTTAGTTTGAAATAAACATAATGTTGAGTGTTATAATATTTATTCAAATTTTATTTCCGGAGGTAATTAAATTTTAAAGTTACTGTAGCTTAATTTAAACTCACAAAGCAATGTGCATTTAATGACAGGACTTTGTAAAGGTATTCATTAGAAAATCAATGCATAGCTTTAATTAAATAAAAGTAAATTTCATAAAAGGGCATATGGGTGCAATGTTATTCTTTTGGGACTACGAATTTGTAATGGATTATTCTGGTTGCTTGTCAATAGTCAGGATTAGGACAAGTTGCTGGGAAAGGGGGGGGGGGGGTACTTCCCTCGTTGACTATGATCAGGAGGTCTGCAGCCATTTTAGATGACTCCACATCCACCGTCTTGGAATACACGTTTTTGAAAATCTGTAATTTTTAAGTTAGAAATTCGGGGAAAAAAATAATTCGTTTGTTAAAATAATTATTGATTCAATTGTTATTCGTCCTTGTTGTAAAAAAAAGATAATCACAATTACTATATAAGTGTCAGATTCAAAAGAATAACACAACAAAATAATAATAAAAAGTATTACATAATTTCTTCAAGTACAAACAAGAAAATTAATAGCGATTATCGATATTTAAAGGCTTCTTAGAAGGCGAAGCAAGTCATTTGCATGCCTTGACATGTGTTATCAGAGCAAATCTATATGACAGATGACTAACCAGGCACGTCCAATTAGTGGCCAGGCTCATCCAGTCGGTGCCCAGTCACATCCTGTTGGTTGTCTAGAATGTCAGATAGGTTGGACAGACATACAGGTAGAGTCGGTGGCCAGGTACAACTAGTTGTTGGTAAAACAAATCCAGTCAGTAGCTAGAGGATATTTTTCATCGATATTCAGCGAACATTTTAAACAGTTGATGTACAAAATATGCGCATAGGCCAAGCATCTCCGAACCAAAAGTTATTATTCACCGATGTACGACCAACTTTTTAAACAGGCCAAAATCAATGTCAGGTGCATATCTATACCATTCGTCTCCGAACCACATGGCCAATCATGTCCTGAGTACAGATTTATCGATGCTCATTCATTGTCAAAATGTACCTAAGCACATTCTAAAAAAAAAACACATTCATCAAAAAATTTAATGCATTTTAATAAAGTAAGAACATTAAAAAAGGATACATATTTAATGAAAATGACATACATTTCTACGAAAATTGAACATGGTAGGTAGGTAAGTAGTATTTAATGGGGGCTCCTGAAACTGGGTTTCGGATGTAGAGCTCAGAGACGAATCGCCATCTTAGATAGTGATTTCATGGCGGCCGTCTTGAAAAACCTTAAACATTGACCTTGACTCCGGTGGCCATTATGGATCTGCCATCTTTGATCAACCATCATTGATCCGCCATCTTTGACCCGCCATCTTGGATGATGTCATTACACCATTTAATTTCTCGAACTTTCAGCCATTTTGAACTATGACATTACCATTGCAATGTTTGTAACGGCCACCATCCTGAAAATCCGTAATTTTTATGGTAGAAATTTGGAAAAAAAATTAATATTCGTGGAAAAAATTTATTGATCAAAAATTTTATTTAATATTATTTAAAACACACACTTACATCATTAGTTTGAACCCGGTGAGGTCAAAAATATAAAAAAAAATCTATCGATACTTCCTCACTGAAGCCACTGACCGAATGACCTCCCATCTCTAATGCCAAGGTGTGTATGTGTGTGTGTGTATATATATATCGCCAGTTAGTATGACGTCATGTCTGTCATCTTGTTTTAGTCTGCTAGAGTGTGCTACCATCATGTTAGTTTAATTTTTACTTGCTAGAGTGCAATACTCTTTTATTATTTCTGTGGCGCCTGCCATCTTCAAATTTGGATGCCATCTTAAAAATTTGTATTTACAGACTTATAAATAAAGGAAAATTTTCCAAATTAATCGAGAAAAAAAACTCTCCTTAATTAACTGATTGAATCGATCAGTAAATGTTATTGGTTCCAGTGGCGAAGGGTGAATTTCAAAGTGGGGGAACCAAGTATGTTCACTGTCACCCCCTATTAAGGTGGGTGGTCCGGGAGTCCTCCCCCGGAAAAATTTGATTTTAAGCTGCAAATTGGTGCTATTTAAGCGGTTTAACGTATCTCTTTTGTAGGAAATTTTATGTTCTTTAATTTTGTATCAAAAAAATTTTTTTTTGCTAAAACTCGTAGTTTGGAAAATACTTAAAGCAAAAGCGATGAATTGTACCTTTAAACAGCCCTCCCACCTCCCGTTCACCACCAATGGGTCTAAGAGTATGTTTTTCATCTATTTTTCTTTTGTTGTCTCGACTAATAAGGCGGCTTCCGCAGCAAAACAATTTGAAGTGTCGATGAAAGCCAGGCCTAAGAGTTTCTCTACAAAATGTTAAGTCAACATTTCCTATATTATAAGAAAATTAAAAAGCTGGTATGACTAAAACTTGAGCAATCGTCGTTACACGAAGCAAGATTTTTTAATCAGTGAAACAGTGAAAGATACGCTCGGAAACACATCACCAGCATATATAAAAATTCACGAAATTATGATTTTGGTAGTAAATGCAATACATGTTAAAGTCACACAGAATTTAATAATCTTAACTCTCACTTTCAAGCATGAGCATGTGTGGTCGTTTTGTTAGGCTATTTCGCTTAAGTAATGAATACATACAAGTCAGTCTTAAAAAATCTCAATAATATACTGCCAAAAGTTAACAAATCTGTGCATACATAACAATTTTGAAACTAAAATATAGAAGAAAGCTCTGTAACTTAGGAAATTTCCTACTCATCGTCCTGTCAGCTTATAGAAATTATTGGTGGAGTGGAGAGATTTGGGCAGCGCTTGACATTTGTGGTCTTGAGAACTGATGCAGGTGAATGAGGTGGGGTGGAGCAGCACTGGAATGCAAGAGCGGGGAATACAGGAGATCTTGAGTAAACTTGCTGACCAGCAACATTGTCCGGTAATATACACATCAGAGGTGAATGCTTCCTCGGGAAATATTTTTGCATTTTCCTCGTTTTTATTTGGATCCATTAGACCCAGGAACTTCAAATTTTCGAGTGAGCTGAATCGTGTAACAAGCTGTACTAGAATATTATCAATAATTTCAAAATACAGTTTTCTGTAGCTAGCTTCTGGATCATTTTCCTCAGATGTACGTCGGTTCTTAGTGGGAGGGTCATCTTTGAAGGCGGACCAAATTGTTGAACTGAATGTGTTTCTCTTCTCAGAAATTAATTTTTCTGTTTCTTTCAGTTTTTGAAGGCAATAGCTAATGTTGAAAGTTATTGCTTGAATAATCTGAAACAATGCATCTGTGATGGAAAATTAATCAGAAAACACATGTAACATAAAATTAAAATTGAATTCTTTTAATGCAGCTATGAAGCCACACGCAGTAATGTAGGTTTTGGTTATGTTATTGAAAAGGCTTATCAGATCTGATTTGTTTTCAAAAATCGTATGAACTAAGCGTGAATTAAAATTCCACCTTGTAGGATATACTTTGGGAAATCGTTTGCTCACAAATTTGTCTAATGCCTGTTTTCGTTTGGTAGAATGAGAGAAGATTGAGGCAAACCCACTTAATGTTTTGAAAAATATCTTACAATCAGTAATGTTGTTGAGTGATTGCGAAAGCACAAGATTGAGTCTATGCGCAAAACAATGTATGAATATAGCTTTATCATATTTTTCTCTCACTAATTTTTGTAGCCCATTCAGATGACCAGCCATAACAGCAGCTCCATCGTATGTTTGAGATACCAATTTTTTGCCACAGTTATACTCATCTTCTAACTTAAAAACGTGCTCTGCCAGTGCTTTTGCTGATCTGTTAGAACTAACGTTTGTAATACCGAGGAATCTCTCTTCGATGTTACCCTCGTTCGTTACATACTGCAGTACAGATGCAAGCTGCATGTTGGCAACATCAGACGTTTCTTCAAGGATTAGTGCTACAAAAGGAGTCTGACTAACTTGTGTTTTAATTTCCGTTACAATCACTTCGGTAATACTTTCTATTATATCATTTTGTATGTTACTAGACAAACCTGTGAAAACCTTAGAAGTTTCCAAATGTTAGGGCTAATACTGAATCGTAACTGCTTAACAATTTCACTAATTCTATGCAATTACCGCGGTTTGAGGAACATTCTTTTTCATCGTGACCTCGGAATGCAAGCTCTTGTCGCCCGAGAAACATAGTGACGTCAATCAAACGTTTCAAAACTGCTCTGTTTCGGTCCACAACCTCATTGTGTTTTTTGACATTAGCGCGGAGTTGTTCGTTTGTATCCAGATCAACACGACTGAATACAAACATCTTTAGCTTACAGACGGCCGATAAATGTCTGCGAGAGTTCATGTCTGTGAGCTGCTTTATGAAAATTGTTCATGTCACTAAAACCGTACTTATTCCAAACTCCTTTCTCATAAGTAAACATTAAACAATGCCAACAGTACAGTTTTAAAGTTTGTTTACAAGCAGTAAGCCATTTGTGCGAACTGTAAAAATTAGATTTGAATTGTCTTTTGCACTGCACACCGCTTGATTCAGCATTTGTTACCATACACGACATATCTGGCGTGGGTCTATCTTGCAAAATTAAAACTAGTTTTTGTTGAAAACTTTTAGCACAAAAAGATGAAACAAGTAAATTTTCTACCACGCAGTCACAAGCGCGTCTGTTTCTTGCCGCTCCCTCCCCTCCTGCGACAGCTTCGTCCCTCCGCACACCCCTTAAAAACCCCTCCATGGCCAGGGCCCGCAGAATAGACTGTTGGTTCCCTTGGCCAAGCCTACTGCAATGCTGTAGCTATGTGGCCACTTTTGAATTTGACGAAACTCTTCACCGGGACGTAATGAAGTATTGTAAAGTACGTATTTTTACCGCAGTAAATCTGCTTTCAGGCTGTCAGGCGAGTTATTTTACGCAACGCGAAGCACACAATTTCTTTAGAGAATACGTCACACGGCACGCGATGGAACCAGCCGTCTGGCTTGGTTCCCCAGGTCGGCGGCCGAAGCCGAGTGCTCAGTCGGCCACCAAAGAAGGCGCAGAAGGCAATGGAAAATACCAGGGCGGGGAGGGGGAGTATGTGGGAGCGGGGAAGGCAGAGAGAGAAAGAGAGGCGTGAGAGAGATAAAGCTATAGCTGAAGAGGTTTTACGCGCGAACGCGCCTACACAAAGTGTTACGGCGACCTGTTCAAAAAATGCAAGTTGAATTATTTACGATAGTAGACAAGTAGTAATATATGTATTTATTTTATTTGTTTGTTAGCAATAGGGAACCAATGGTTCCCTTGGTTCCATGGAATATTCGCCCCTGATTGGTTCTATTCTTGACCGATGCAAATATTTTAATGTTATGTAAAAAAATACTTAAATAATAAATCATGTCCATAATGCTAAAAGTAGCCTAAGTTCCAAAAAACAGCCTTCAGAAAGTCTTTATGTTCACCATCTTGGAAATCCGTAATTATGTAGCTAGAAATTCGGGAAAATTCCAAAAATCATCAAAACATTCAATTATTAAAATAATGATTGGTGCGATAGATTTTCGTCCTTGGTTTGATTCTCGGCCAGTGATAAGGATAATTAAAATAAAGACTTTATATACTCTGTTTCCCATTACCTTTTGTGGAGTTTATTAATCATTCACTCTAGGAAAATCATTATTAGACAAAATCGAGTTACATATGTTTCCACTGTGCCTTTAATGGAAGTCAAATTTTGCGATACTTAGAATACATTCCTTCATGTTCATGTAAAATGCTATACGTATAGGCCAAATGTATAGGGTAGACAGGGTACGGTAGAAACATTTTAGCGTTTATCGTCGATTGCATCGAGATTAGTTAAGCGAGCGATGACGGAAATATAAAATAAAAGACCATATATCTGTCTACTAATTGGCAATGTTATTTGAGATCACTGTATTGTATGTTATGTGTAAAATCAAATTTAAAAAAAAATTAATTTGTTTAAACTGTCCACATGCCAGGGTCGGTAGAAACAGTGCCGGAGTCAATTGAAACACATGCAGATAATACAAAATATAATAAATGAACATGTTTTATTCATTGTCTTATAACATTTTACGACTCGTAATGGCACAGTTGAACATCACAAATATTTTTTTACGAATATTCAAGTCTTTCATGATAATTTTAATCTAGTGCGTTACTGTGAATATGTGAATAGTGGTTATCAAGCACAAGTAAGACATTATGTGAAGGAGAAGCATTTGTATGTTTCTTAAAGTGTTCCAGGAAATTAATAAACGTTTCATCCTGCATCCAGCCAGAAGGATTTGCACTTCCAGCAGATCCTATTGGGCCATCCCTGATAAAGTGATCTTGGTATCGCACTCGCGGAAAGACGAAGAATGGAGGAATAGCATTTACGATGGCATTGACCGAAGAGTCTACTGTGACTAAAGTCACAAAACAGATTCTGCTAGCTTGTGAACTTCTCATTGTTGTGCAATGTAAAGAGTTCTAGTATAAGCCAGAATTTTTTGTATTTTTTCGTTTTTAATTTTTTTTATTAATTTTCTTTCTGTGATTTTATGACGTCAAAGAAAACTTGTGGTGGTTTTCTTCGTGTGCTTCCGATTATTCTTGCCAATATTATGGTGGTTTTCTCCGTGTGCTCCTGATTATTCTTGTTAATATTATGGTGGTTTTCTCCGTGTGTTCCTGATTATTCTTGTCAATATTTTGATGGTTTTCTCCAAACGCATCCAATTATTCTTGACAATATTTTGATAGTTCTCTTTTAGTGATTCTCATTATTCCTGAATAGATATCTGATGATTTTCTTCGAGTGCTTCTGGTTACAGATGAGTAATTTATCTCTGCATGAAGGACTTTTTTTACCTAATGTGTTATTTCATTTTATCCTGTGATGCAATTGAATTGATAATTTCTGATACTAAATCAGAACTACCAACATTTTTTATATAAGGTGGATTAAAATAAAAACATTAGTCAGTCCAAAAAATATCTGATAAGACGGATAAGAAACACTATCACGAAGGACTAACTTCCTTATCCTTAATGTATAGCGAAGCCTTCATTCTTTTGCGATCGTTAGTGAGCATCCCGCATCCCGCATAAAATAAATAATATTTACCTGCAAGCAAAATGTGTCGGCATCTGATGATGACAGCCAGAACTACTTGCATCAATTTGCTTTGCATTAGATAACTTAACTCTCGCTGATGGAATATTTAAAAAATTCTATTTAAGAAATGGTTCCAATTGTAAAAACTGACAGTTTGTATCTAACATTAGTCACAGAAGGTACCAGGGATCATGGTTTGTTATCTGCAGCTGAATCGGAAGGAAGCCGCTGTAGATACTGTAGCAAAGATTTTGTCATGAGAAGGAATGCTAGACGGCATGAGAAGAATGATTGTGCTAAAAACCCACTACGCAAAATGTTAAGCTGTAATCGATGTAGCATTTTGTTAACACAAATTGATAGCTTCAAAAGACATGGGTAGAACATGTAAAGCCAAGCCTACTTATGGCTTAGAGGACATCGATGGATCCACTAGACCAGCGGTTCCCAAACTGTGGGTCGCGACCCACTAGTGGGTCGCGCAAGGGTTACAGGTGGGTAGCGACTCGATTCTAAAACTATCAGAAACCGTCGAATAAACCATCAGAAAAGATAAGAAAAATAGAAACAAATTGAATTGTGTGCAAACACATATCTATTGTTAAATTATATTTTGTCAACCATTTTCAAATCAGAACACAAATTGTTTATCAGTGATCAATCGGTATCTTAAAAAAAATCATATATACCTATGTATATATTGATTTGCAATATTTTATGGTAAATTATATATTCATAAGAAAGGGATACCGTGGACCGGTATTCCTATAAGAAAATGGTAGGTCGCCAGCTGAAAAAGTTTGGGAACCACTGCACTAGACTAAAGAAGAGTGATCTGCATAACGACAATAATTTTCCTTGTCCTGAGCGTGATGGTATTAGCTCACCCGATCGTGATGAAGAACATTAATTGAAGGATGATGATGGCTTCGGGAAGACTGAAATTAATGGAAGTATCAACACCGTGAAAAGTGAGAATACATTCAAGCCTATATTCAGTAGATCCTACATACTTTGTAAAAAAGATGGACTCCTAAAAAAGGAAGCATGAAGACGATGAAGACACTTCGACATCAACGATATCGAGTTCTTACGTAAATCTGGGTGAAGACGATGCTTTCTACGGTGATTGCTACAGTGACTCTGAAACTGACGACGTGATCGAAGACTGTGCTGAAGCATCTAAAGCAGGCAAGATCGAAGACTGTGATGGTGTACTGAGACTGAAACGATGGAAACGATGTGTTATAATAAAAAAATCTGATCAAGCTTGTGATGATTGCTGGCTCGATGATGAAAGTTACCCTGAGGTTGGTGTTAAAACAAAATACACCAGAGATCATAATATTTATTATAAACGTTCAAGGAAGATGGTGGTAGAAGTTATTGGTTACACATCATGGAAAGATCCAAACATATTGGTCGACCGGCTAAGACTGTTGGTGGCATCTGTTCGTAGAGGAAACTACTCGCATATCGAGGGAGTATCGTCTATACTTAAAGAACTGCGGAAAGCTGGCTTCATACAATAATCATTTGTTTAATTGTCATGTGTGTGCTATTGAAAAATAAATTAATTATTTATATTTAAAAAAATTGTATTTCTTGTATTCTGATTTACAACTAAGCCTGTGTTTCCGCTACTGTATGTGTAATCATTCCGTTTCCTGTGTGTACAGTCTGTTTCCTGTGTGTACTGTGTGTAAGTTCCGTTTCCTGTGTGTATATGTACGTTCCATTTCCTGTGTGTACTGTGTGTACATTCTGTTTGTTCCTGTGTGTTTTATTTCTTCATTTCGTTTCCTGAGTGTACTGTGTGATCATTACATTTATTGCACGTAAATTGCATGTATTGCGTGTACATTGCATACATTGCGTGTTGGAGCTGATGGAGCTTTTGGAGCCGAGTAGACTTGTATCCTTGTAGCTTCAAAGACATGTAGTTTCGTAGCCACGCGGTCTTTTAGCCATGCAGTCTCGCGCCATGTATAACTTGTAACAAGCTAGATCCTTTAGACTCGTAGCCTTGTAGCCTCATAGTCTCTTAGACTCGTAGCAATCTAGCCAAATATCATTGGAGCTGTTGAAACAAAAGGCGGATAGAGCCAATGACTGTAGGAGCCAATGAATATTGGAGCCTTTGCAAATTGGAGCCAATGACTTATGTAACTACAAACTGATAGATTCATAGACTGATGGAGACATTATATCCTAACTTAACATTGACGATCGCATCCTACCGAATTGTATGTACGTAAGAATGTACCTCCTTTTCGTTAAATGAGCTTTCGTTTTGTAGAATGTGCTTCCTTTTTTTGACGGTGCATCCAAAATGTGCTTCCTTTTTGTTGAAGGTGCTTCCAAATGTGCTGTCTTTTTTTATTGTGTTCCAAATGTGGTGCCTTTTTGTTGATGGTGCTTCAAAATGTGCTGACTTTTTGCTGAGGGTGCTTCCAAATGTGCTGCCTTTTCGGTGACGGTGCTTCCAAATGTGCCTTTTCGTTGACGGTGCTTCCATATGTACTGCCTTTTTGATTGTGCTTCCAAAATGTGCTTCCTTTTTGTTGATAGTACTTCTATTTTTGATGTTGTTTTGACTCTAGTATTATAGTAAATTGTTCTTGATTTGACTATCGTCTTATTCAATCCGGTGCATGTATATAAGCGAGTCCTAGACAGCGGGTCGCTCAGTTTGTTACTGTCGTCGACGGTGTAAAGATCACCTAGTTTGTTTCTTCTGGTGCATAAGTCGTGTAATTACCTGTTCTTGAGAACTCGATGGCATCTGTACCATTTTAAACGGCGAACTTGATGGACGTTATACCATCGTCTACGGTAACCCTGACACCAGCGGCGACGAAGAAGGAGCAGATCCTATTGGCAACGACGACGTCAACATTGGAGGAGACTTCAAAAGTCGCGGTACTACCAGCAGAAGTGACTTTAATGGCGGTAGTGCTGGCTGCACAGGAAAACTCGGTGAACCTTGGTCCGCCATCGATGGAGACTTCAATGGGTGGTGATTTGTCAATAACTTACGAACATCTGTGCCGTTACTGCGACAAGATTTTCTCAAACAACAAATATGTACGTCGACACGAGAAGAGATAATGTGCTAAGAACCTTTATCGAAAAATGTTTGGTTGTGAGAAATGTCGCAAGCAATTTACAAGAAATGCTAATTTGCAGCAACTCTTGGAGACATGCAAAGGACCTGTTGCGCGGCAGAAAGTAAAGGTTTATATTAATCAGCGAATGATTGATGTGCATAAGAGTATGCCTGGAAAAGGTAAAATTGCTGTATCATCGACACCTGGTTCGGGTCTGGAAGGTTCGTCTACATCAGCACGGTATTATTGCAGCTACTGCGATATGACGTTTGCATTTTCCCATGATGCACGGAGACATGAATGGAGTAAATGAAAGAAGAATCCATCTCGCATGAAGTTTCGCTGCGATGTGTGTCATGAATGGTTTAATCGAATTGATATTTTGCGACGACATGCGAATAACTGTAAAGGTGAAGTCCGTGTGCCTACTGCTGAAATACCTGCAGAAATTTCGACTCCTCGCTTTAGACTGGAGACTCGAAAGCATTCAAGCAAAAAAAACAGATGCGCAGCAACCGATTGCTATGGCATCTGGACATGGAACTAAACCAAAGACTGTGATCGGAGCTCTACAGGTGAATGATAATGGCTTCTACTTGGCACAGTCTGCATTTCGTGGAACATTGAAAGACTACTATTATCTAAATAAGTTTAGTGAGTCGAAACACATTTGTAATTTTCTTGACGATATCAGACAGAACATAATCAATCAGCTTACTGATGATGTAGCAACAAACGGACCTTTCAAATATAACTTGTGGTTGGATTGTATATATGGAAAGCCATATCCATTCGATGACAAAGTGAATAAGTGTGCATTCAAGACATCGGCTGCAGAAACTTACAGTTCTAACGATGTGAAGCAAACTGTTAAACACGGTATCCAGAAACTCTGTCAAGAAGAGGAGGACTATGTTAGTAAAGGATCTGGTTGGTCTCTGTCTTGTATAAACCGATTGGAGCAAAGAATTAGTCATTTCACGCCTATGCAGGCCTAAATTATTATAAAATTGATAGCTTTCGCATATGTTCCTGTAGTAGAATATATATTATGTAATAAATATTATGTTCGTGAAATAAATTGTGATGTTTTATTTTCCAACCTGTCATTTTTGAGGTATTTTTACATAATTTTTTTTTGTATCGTCCATAGATCGAACCAAGTATCGATTCAATATGTTAATTATTGTGTGATATTATCGGTGAATTTTGGAATTTTTCCCGAATTTCTAGGTCAATAAATACATATATCCAAGATTGTGGTTGTAATGGCTTATAGGATGATGGTTGATTTGGAAACTATGCTTCTTTTAGGATTTTGAACATGATTTAGAGAAAATGATATATTTTACATTAAGTTCAGATTTTTTGCATCGTCCAGGGATCAAACCAAGGGCGGGAATCGATCAAATCAATCAGTACATTTTTTACCAATTTATTTAATGAATTTTGGAATTTTTCCCGAATCTCTAGCATTAAAATTACGGATTATCAAGATGGCGGACATGACCTCATACTACCTGATGATATATGCTATGAAACAAGTGGTGGGGGCCAGTCTGCCAGCAGCCACTGTGAGGAAAGGACCTGTCGCCATTTTTTTGCCTTCACCGGGTTCGAACCGAGTTCTCCGAGCTCCATGTCGTAAAAGTAAATTTTTTAAATATTTTTTATTAATTGAATTTTTTTATAAATTTTAATTTTTTTCATTAAAATCGGTTAATAAATAAAGATTTTAAGGATGGTGACCGTAACGGAAATTGCAACGGTGACGTCATATACTATTATGACATAATCCATTATGAAATAATCCATGATGTCGTCAGAGGCTTATCGGAGGCTATAGACATGGATGCTTAAACCTCTATATGGAACAGGTGTTCTCTCTAAGGCAAAAAGACTTTTGGGGATTTTTGAAATCCTTATTTTTGAATTGAGGAATTTGTTGAGTTTTTTGGCGGAATTTTTTTTCTTCAAAAAATGGAAATTTTGGCGAATTTTGAGGAATTTTTTTCCAATTTTGGTGAATTCTGACCAATTTTGAAGGTCAAATTCAAGGTCAAGGTCACACTCTTTTAAACGGCCACCGTGACGTCACAATTCAAGATGATGGTTGGCATCACAGGCACCACAGCCAAAAGCCTGCGCCCGGATGCCCATGAGCATACTACTGTTGTGGTTCAAATTTATAACGGTCCATGACAGTAGCCAAATTGTCGTAGAAAGCATCTACTTTATTTTTATTAAAGCTAGTCTCCCTAGAAAGACTTGTAGTCTGTGCTGTACGTATTTTACAGTTCAGGATTTATTCTCATAAACATGCGAAACCATTCTTCGCCAGACATTTCTTTGTCATTCCAAGTCCGAGGTCGTGATAAGTCGTACTTGACGGTTAGATCGTATGCCAATATCATAACATCCTTTTAGTTAGGCCAAAATATATATCTGCACATCTAATTAAATATTTAGATAGCTCATACTCTTGTTTCTGGTTAAACACTAGATTGTGAGCCCTATATCCCATTTCTTGATTTTCATCGCCACCAGTCGCATCTCGTTTACGTACATACATCAACAGGAAACAGTGGTTCAGTTCATTCTTTTCTGCCGCTATTCTTAACGAAGATCCGGCTTTTACATCTGCATAGGCTTGTTTGTACGTTGATAAGTCAGCCTGACCTCTCGTAGTCTTCTTTTGGCGTACCCTTGGCATCTAAGAAACAAGAAAACTAAATAAATAAACTGTTTCAACCGTACCCACAAAAATGTTTCAACTGTCCCCAACCCCCATTCTAGGTATAAAACGGTTCACAGTAAGAATGATAATCAATTTAATAAAAACTAATCATACATCCATAATCTATAAACTTTAATTAAAACAATACAAAACTCTCAATACTCTAACTTTAACAAAACCACAATAATTGCAAAAATGTACGAACAAACAATAGTTACTTTTCCGTCACAAAACACAATGGGGCCTCCTACACACAAGCACAGTGCGTGAAGAGCGACGCAAGACTAAAATTCGTGTTTCGACTTATCGCCCGCTTCGTTCTCCCCTTGTACCCCTCACAAGGAATTGGCCGGAGAATTGGGGGGGGGGGGGGGGGGGGGGGGCGCAGCGAGTACAGGTTTGGAATGCTACTGCGCAGTACGCACGCGGCATTCAATCCGACCCACGCCAACAGCCTAGCCTATACGGCGCGGCGAATATGTTTAACTAAACTCGTCACCAAACGAAAACCATTCAATGAAAATACGTCAAAATTTTTACAACAAAACTATGAATTGTCCTGCCAATGATTATATCAGTTAATGTTATTTACGTAAGCAATTTAATGTAAAAAAATATTTTTTTTAATAATGTCCTGTAGACAGTCAAACGGAAAATGCAGACCAAAATGTAGTACGCAACAAATTGAGGGTATCAGCGGAAGAAAGTATATACATTTTATTTTTGTGCACCTGTATATTACTAATGTGAATCGATGTTATTTTAGCAGTAGATAAAACACCCAGAACATTTCGGCGGCGTGCGATACAGTGACAAGTACAAGCATCTCTGTAGGTTTAGCCACACAACTTTTATATATGATCTTTGAAAGATTTGTGCAATGGGAGTGCATGACTTGATGTAAGCTTTTGAACATACGCCATTGCTTAGCAAATGTCCAAAAAGCTTTCATAAAATTAATTTTTATATATGGTTATTTCAATTTTAAAATTTTCTATTTGTACAGCAGACTATGATAATTGACAACATAGTACTCAAGCACATAATGTATGCATTTAATATAATTTCATATAATATAACAATGACTCTAGGTTTGGTTTATAATAATTTGTTGGAAAAGTACGACACATTTCAGCAACAGTATAAAATATTTAATACACACAACATTTGCAATTGTAGATGTTGTTTCATTTATGCAGAAAGCAATAGAAATAGATAGCTATACATTTCCTATAGTTACAAAAATATTTACACATTGTTATAATAACACATATGCAATATTTATAAATCGAAAATTTTGTTATATTAACGGCACCCGACCCGCTCCACTGTTGGAGAATTCCGAGTGTCTGCGCTAGTGGTATTGTTCAGGTAGAAAAGGTCGGTCTTATCTCCGTCTCTGTCCTGCGTGGGACCTCTCTTTCTATTAGGCTCGGGCATTCCCGTGGAAGATAATCTCCGGAGTCCCGTAGCCAAACGTAAACCTAGCAGGAGGGGCATTATTGGAAGTGCGGTCAATCATCCCTGCCTTCTGTTCAAAGACTTCAGCTACCTGCGTTTCCATTTGCTGCTAGACAAGCCAGACAGTGGCTTTCAGTGTGAAGCGCAACAGCTTGTGGAAGAGTGATAAACATGTACGTAAGCAATAAGAAAATGGTTTTACTCTTTAGTATATATAAACGCAATAATTTGCTAAAGTGAATAATTAAAGAACGCAAATTAGGAGCATATCGTCAAGATTCGTTAATTTAATAAATGGCCTTCGGTAAGATATTTTATTGGCCAACGATTCAAATCTCATTTTTAAAGATAATGAATGAATGTTATCTAACAAAATACTTTAGCCACTCATTTAGTTAGTATTTCAATCAAATAAGTTTTTAATTTATTTTTGGTGACATGGCTCTTGAAAGTGGTTTCAGTTACAATCAAGACACACAGCAGTATTTTTTAAACAAAATATATTTTAGAGGTTTCTGTAAATAATTATACAGCAGAAAGTGGTGGGGTGCTGTCATAACTTAGAAACACACAACTTAGAAACACACAACTTAGAATCTTCTAAGTTATGACAGTTCTAAGTTATGACTTTCTATGTTACGACGTTTCTAAGTTGTGTGGTTCTGCGTTGCGTGTTTCTAAGTTACGAGTTTCTAAGTTATGACAGTTCTAAGTTGTGTGTTTCTAACTTGTGATAGTTCTAAGTTGTGACTTTCTACGTTACGACGTTTCTAAGTTGTGTGGTTCTGCGTTGCGTGTTTCTAAGTTATGACAGTTCTAAGTTGTGTGTTTCTAGCTTGTGATAGTTCTAAGTTATGACTTTCTACGTTACGACGTTTCTAAGTTGTGTGGTACTGCGTTGCGTGTTTCTAAGTTACGTGTTTCTAAGTTATGACAGTTCTAATTTGTGTGTTTCTAACTTGTGATAGTTCTAAGTTATGACTTTCTACGTTACGACGTTTCTAAGTTGCGTGGTTCTGCGTAACGTGTTTCTATGTTACGTGTTTCTAAGTTATGACAGTTCTAAGTTGTGTGTTTATAACTTGTGATAGTTCTAAGTTATGACTTTCTACGTTACGACGTTTCTAAGTTGTGTGGTTCTGCGTTGCGTGTTTCTAAGTTACGTGTTTCTAAGTTATGACAGTTCTAAGTTGTGTGTTTCTAAGTTATGATAGTTCTAAGTTATGACTTTCTACGTTACGATGTTTCTAAGTTGTGTGGTTCTGCGTTGCGTGTTTCTAAGTTACGTGTTTCTATGTTATGATGGTTCTAAGTTGTGTGTTTCTAACTTGTGATAGTTCTAAGTTGTGACTTTCTACGTTATGACGTTTCTAAGTTGTGTGGATCTTGAATTGTTAACATTCGGTTGTGTGTTTGTGGCGAAAGTTTTCATACGGTCTTTCATGCAGTCCAAAAATAGTTCTCACTTTGCCCGCTAGATGGATATGAATACCTAACCATCTTTACCACGAGTGCTTTCTATTGGTTACTTTAAATACTACAATTTTTAAACTTTTTTTTATTAACTATGGCATTTCCACACAGTAGGTACATTTAACAAAGAAAATCTGTAAGAAATAAATTTTATGTATTATTAATTGTAGAATAGTAAAAAATTAGCTTATCTCAAATTAAAACACAAAGATGAACTATGATATAAAACATAGCCTAAATTATTTGAAGCGCAATCTAACAAAAATTACTTCAGCTGAATTAAAAAATAAAGTTAACATCCAATTACCAATATGATGGAAATAACGGCCATTTAATTTAGCTAGTAATGCATAAAACATGATGGGTAGTTTTGATTGCATGGTTTTAAAACTGGAAACATTACGATTGGTTTATTCTTTGTAATAGTGAACACCAAATAACTCTTCGTGTTTTTAAACTGAGTAATTAAAACAAATATTTTAAATTATATGTTATTCCGGATAATTGATAAAGCTCAGCTTTATTGGTCATTTGTGAAATGGAAAAATTAATTCACAGTCCAATGTTCAATAATAATGTTTGTTCGCTGAAATATTACGTGTAAAAAATGCATTAATGATTACGGCTAGTCGACGTCTTATAGAAAATGCATAATCATCCCATATAACACAGAAAGTTAGCCAATAAATTCACAGTGAAACATTTTTTTAAGTTTTCGTTATGTGCAATTCACAGTTAAATAGTATTATTTTAGTTTAAAAATTGGTCTAATAAATACATACTTAGCAGACTTGCGCGTAAATCTTGTGACAAAAGTTTGAAATCAACATATTTCATATGCTTTTTTTGTATAGGTATGTAAATTTTATTTTTTACTGCAGGGCTTTATAATCATGCAAATTTAAAATGTAAACTTGATAGTTCAATGGTTTCATTACACGTTACAAGATATTACTTCAGCCATTTGTTATTTGTAAGTAAATCATCTAAAGTTTGTGTTGTAGGCCAATGGAAATGTAAAAAAAAAAATCTTAGTGACATAGTTATATACACTTCAAACGGATTGTCGTATAGAGTTTGATCGTGTATTTGAATATCAAGAAAACAATGCCAAAAACATGTACAAAGTTTATGAGTTTTGTTTCGAAATTATATTTGATACTGCTGTAGCGACCAGCCATCCTATCTTATTTTAACTCAATAACGTTAATTGTTTAAGAGAGTCGTTATTTTAAGAACTAATTTTATAACCTTACATTAATTATACTGTTACTGAGCTTACTTTTAATATCCATAATTTATTTGTGTTAACGCTTAGTAGGCCCCTACTTCAGAATTTTATTTTAAAACGATTTCTTTAGACTCATCAAAAAATTTAAAACTTTGTTTTAAATTTATATATATATATATTGCCTGAAGATATTTCTCGGTGGACTGATTCATACTGCTGTATTTTTTAAGTGTACTTGACTTTGGTTGCCAAAATAATTATTGTAACTTCTGCAGTCACATACATTTTGTCGTTATTTTTACCAGTTACAAAATTCCTTTACATTAAATGAATAAGGAAAGTAGCATTTTAACAGATATTTTCATGTTGGTTAACTTGAATATTTTAACATTAAAAGAGAATAAAATTACATAACATTTTCATCGACTAACAAATTTCTGAATTCTGGCAAGTAGTAAGGTCTGGCGAGTCGAAAACATAATTTAGAGTTGTTATTGTTGTTAAAGTTGGGTTCTACCCGACTTTGACGTATTACTTTGACAGAAAAATAACAGATCTAATAAAGTTCCATAACTCAGGTAGAATTTGATGCTTCGAGTGAAATTTGAATCCTAGATTCCAATTTTACCTAGAAACTAAAAGATAAATAAAAAGAAAAATTGAAATAAATTACAAAAATTATGAATTCTTTTTTCATTCTCCTTTCTTCTTCATTCTCCTTTCTTCAGACCACTATTTATAATTATAACTTATATTAAGGGGCCCGCCTCGTCAGGGGTGTATGCGTGTTAGTGAGGCGGGATGATAAGCGCGACGCTCGCTGGTGCTTCCAGCACGGTATAGCCTCTAAGCGCAAGGCTCTGAACTGGCGCGCATTCGTCTCGTCGTCACAGGATAACTGTGAAATTTGAGGGGTGACCGTAACATTATATGGCGGAGAAATGAAGATAAAGGTGTTATGCAAGCCCATTAAGTACTTTCAAGAATCTGTACTGATTGTTTTATGCCTAAACATTATTCTGAAAACACGCGTTTTAGGCATTTTAACGCTTCTAAAAACACAGTTTAAAAACCTAATCCGAAATTAAAAGTACTTTTCGGCCCTCAGCGAACTGTTAAATGCTATTCGTAAATAGGCCCCACTAGGATATCTTGAGTAGTTTTGAAATCGCGTTGTTTTTCCTGAAGCTCTGCACACCGTATGTGTGCCCGGGTAGGCGGGGCCCTTAAGACGTATTTGAAACCAGTCACATGAAAAAAAAATTATTAGTGTCAATTCAATTACGGTATTTAAACCTCGGGAAGACAAGAAAAAATCCACCGCTCTCTTTACACTTCCAACCCCATTAGGTGACTGATCTCCTCCGCAGCAAGCAGGAAGTCTTTATGTTCAAATACTCTTTCTATTCTTTAACTTTTCAATCTCACTGAACATGTCATAAAAATATACATAATGCTGGTAAATCTTCATACAATTAAAACAAATAATAATGACAATTATTCTCATATGATGAAATTCTTTCATAACTTTTAATGTAATTAATTATTTTTAGAAATGTTTGGCAACGTATGGTATAGGCCTTATACATAGTCATTTTAAATATTTTAAGGTAGCAAAATTTTTTTAACATCATTGTTTTCTTGTCCTATATTTAAGTGAATACAGAAATAAACATTTAACAAAAAAAATCAGATTTAGTTGTTGTTTAAAGAGGGCAACACAAGTGTCATGTAATGTAACATCATTAAAAAATATTGTAAAAGTTCTAACCAAGAAGACGCAATTTTTTGCTATTACAAATGTATAATTTATAAACGCCTTATTTGTACATTTAATCGGATTCACTTACAACATACAAAAGTGCGTGCATTTTATTAGATTTAAAGGCGTAAAATGCACACGCCGTCCATTTCACACTAGTTTTATTTGTCATGACGGGTGAGCGCCACTTAATGTTTACAAATACAGTAGGCTTAGTTATTCTTTCATTGTATTGAATTAAATCTTGCATATGTAAGAAATTAATTCCTCTTTCGCTAGACGTGATTTTAACTTTCTCGTTCGAAGTCTCCGATTTGATTTACTTTGCAGCAAATTACTTTAAATGTTGTGAGTCACTCTGTGCTTAGTTTTCGTTTGGCGAAAACAAGGCTTTGAAAATAACAGTTTGCGGTAATGTTTTGTTCAGAAAACATTTGTATGAACAAATTGTGTTTATGTTTTAATATTAAAGTATGAAGCCACATCGAATAATCTTTCATCAAATATCCGTCTGATAGTTTTTCTTTTCTTTTTCAATATTTCTGCTTCAATATCTTCATTTTTAAAGTGGATGCTTTGGCATCTGTAGTAGTTGGAAATAGGGGGTTCAAGCACAGGCGGAGGATCGAGGATCCGGCGGCCATCTTGGATGACGTCATCTAATCCGTATGCTAATCCATGCTAATCCGTATGCTAATCCATGCTAATCTATGCTAATCCATGCCAATCTATGATAATCCATTCCAATCTATGCCAATTCGTATGCCAATCTATGCCAATTCGTATGCCAATCTATGCCAATTCGTATGCCAATCTATGCCAATTCGTATGCCTATCTATGCTAATCCATATGTTAGTCCATGCTAATCCATCCGCCATTTTGTATTTCTAGAAATTTCCACCAACTTCGAATCGTGACGTCACCGTTGCACTTTTCGTCACGGTCGCCATCTTGGATTCGAATTTTTTTTTCGAACTTTTGAAATTCGATGTAATCATCAGCCGCCATCTTGTTTCGTCTGCTGGTGGCCGCCATCTTGTTTTCGTCTGCTGGTGGCCGCAATCTTGTTTTCGTCTGCTGGAGGCAGCCATCTTGTGACGTCATATAGTTCTGTTGGTCGCCACCAGATAGCAGCAGGGATTATTTTATTTTAACTAAAATATTTTCAGTGCCGAGGCTGGGATTCGATCCATGGGACGTGAAAACGTCCAGGATGTCGTGGTTACGAGGCGGACACCTTGACCACTAGACCACGAGACCAATTGGGATATGGTGGAATAAATAATCTATATATGCTACGTACTGACGGCAAGTTTATGATAAATGGGGGAGGAGGGTGTTTTTGCCTTCCTTAATGCATACCTAAGGCGCCACATTTGAAATTAAAATTATTATACAGCCGCCATCTTTAATTCCAGCACAGACTACCAGATGGCGCTAAATTCAAAAAATTAGTTGCCAGAGGTGCCACCATCTTGGTTCTCAAGTTGGCTGGTAGATGTCGCTAGTATCGCGCGCCAAATTCAAAAATTAGTTACCAGAGGCGCCGCCATCTTGGTTCTCAAGTTGGCTGGTAGATGTCGCTAGTATCGCACGCCAAATTCAAAAATTAGTTGTCAGAGGCCCCGCCATTTTGGTTCTCAAGTTGGTTGGTAGATGGCGCCACCGTCGCCATATTTTAGTTAATATAATCGATACCAGATGATGCCACCGTCGCCATCTTTAGTTCCTAGTGTTGCTACCAGAGTGTGCCACCGTCGCCATCTTTAATTCTTAAAGTTACCGCCGGAGCGCGCCACCGTCGCCATCTTTAATTCTTAAAGTTACTGCCGGATGGCGCCAAGTGTTATGTAGTCAGTCTAGACAAGTCGGGATAAGTTTGGAACCTGTAGCCATATTATTATTAATTAATAATGTATGTTTATTAAATATGATAGAGTATTTATAAAATATTGGTGTTGTGTAGAGACTCTCTCTTCTTCTCGTAGTGGCGGAAGACATCTCGAAGGTAGTGTTAGAATTTATGTATTAAAGCAATCACTCTAGCTGAGGAGACTAATAACTTATAGTTACAATTCAATAATAGCGGCAATTAAATGTTTTCAATTAAAGCAAACAACGTAAATGTTAAACACATATTTATTTAAATCTTATTACAAACAGCAAGGGGTAAGAACAATCGATGATTTAAAAGAAGTAAATAACGAGTAATAAAATCACATAATATTCACACACTACACATCATAGTGACAAAGGCAACATTAACTCGAGACCCAATTATACATAGTAGTATGGGTGGTCGAATAGCCAGAATTTAAGTAGCTGAACATTACAATGGGCGCAATGGAATTTACCATACAGTTTTATACATTTATCCAGGCGGTTTCCATAAGTCTTTAAAAGTTTGTTGAAGCTAGGACAGTTTCTTTCATTATGTAAATCAACAATGTTGGCACTACACAGTTCACTAAAGATACTTTTTTGTTTGTCTCCTAGGACGTATACTACACCTCCTTCTTCAGGGTTGACGATGTCACATAACACTGATGAGATTTGGTCAAAGCTCACTTCACCTTCGTTCCACGAGAGTCCATGCACTTCATAAGTCAGTTTACGATTCTCGCTTTGCGACAGCCTGTCTAGTTCGGACCAGTCACATGGCGGTTTGAATATGTATTCATAGGTCCTCAATACATCACCGTCCTCGATGAACATTCCTGCAAGTTGCTTAACCACATACCCCTTTTGTGATGTGAGGCACTGAATGTTGCAGAGAAATAATGACATTTTTTTGCCAGTACTCACGATAACTGATGTGTGAAGCTGTGCTAGCTCTGCAAGGCTGATGCTAGTTCTACAGGTATGACTGCAAGGCTGCAGTGCTGATGTTGTCTCTAGGATGCTGAATGTCAGACTGGTTGTAACAACCTTTGGTGTCGTAGTACACACAAATTTACAATTCGTCTTCATCACTATCCCCCAAGCCACTATCCGTTCCTTCATCCACATCTTCGTTCACCTCTTGCGCTTCCTTTGCGGCCTCGATGCAGGTCATAACAGCCTGATATAAATAGGTAATAAATACCTCTTCCTCAGGGAACTCAGTGAGAATGTTGAGGGTGGAGGATGTAAGGTGGTAATGTATATCATTAAAGTCCATACCTACGTAGCGACGTACTACATCCATTACAAATTCCCGAACATCGTCCATCGTAACACTGTTTAAATTACAATCGCAAACACTCTCCGCATAAACACTGGTGGAAGCCATGATGATAGGAGCGTGGTTAGAAGCAGACTACCACGTTAGTGGAGCGATGCTGTGAGACCCCAGAACTCGCTCGAAATATCCTGCACAACACATTCCATTAGCCCGGGAATGTCACAAACAACATTTACAAATACCCTGAGTGGCTCTGTGTGTTTCCTCCTACCCGAACACGTGCTGTTGTGAAAGAATCTTCCCAAGCACAGACGTCACTCCCGCAGCAGACAAAACAGGTGTATGCTACAGGAGCTAGAACAATTGAATAGCCAAATATATATTTAGACTACCCAACTTCATAAATGACATGAGACAATTCCTGTGCGATAATCATACTTTAAATAATGCAATGTATGTATAAACAATAATCATGACTAAGTACTTGAAAAAAAAATGTAAATGAGGTGTTATTCACCTTTAGCGCTTCTCGATTTCTGTATCTGCTACCCACGAATTAAACTGAGACGGGAAACCCCACCATTTCACAAAAGACCGGCCATTTCTTCGTTTGAGAACTTTTTCCACCAAATATGTGTCCGGATACATCGTAGGCTGGATCTCTTCAGCATAGAAGCCACCACGAATAGGCTTGTGGTCCAAGTCTTCGAGGTAGTAGGTCCTGGGTTCCGATTCACGAACATGTGTCACACGGAAAAGTTCAGAACTCCAATTCGCTCTGAAACCTTTCTCAAAGACACCTTTCTGCTTGGAGATTCTCACAATGTCACCAACATTAGCTTTATGCTTGCGTGTATCTTTCTTCTTCGTGTTGGTGAATAGAGTCCCAAGCAGACGATCATCCTTTACATCTTTAGGCTTCATTTTCGTGGTAGAATGCACTGTGGAATTATATTCACTTATAAGTTTCGACAAAAGATCCAACCATTTGTAATTACCATTAACTGTGAACTGATGCCACATCTTGGTGCGCAATGTTCTGTTAAACCTTTCTACTACAGAAGCTTTAACATTACTAAATGTGGAGTAGTGATTGATACCATGCTTTTTCATCAAAGCCTTGAAGGCTGCATTGTAAAATTCCTTGCCAAGATCTGTCTGTAGGTGTGACGGTATGCGCCCATCACGCAGAATGTCTGCCATAGCCTTGGTTACATCGGCTGCATTCTTCGATTGTACAGGTCTGGCCCAGGCAAACTTGCTATACACATCGATGACTGTTAGCATGTACTTGAAGCCCTTGTTTATTCTTGAATATGGAATCATCTCAACAAGGTCTGCCTGAAATAAATCATTAAGACCATACACTATAACCTTACGACGTTTGTAGTTCCGTCTTGCAGGAGCATGAAGCTCTCGGGCAATCCCAGCTTTACTCATGATATGTAACCTGCTTCACGCAGTTCTTCCAGAATAGAGAGTATTTCGTTATCGTGACCACTATGTCCGGCTGATTGTGAAGCCAGTAACAAGCGAAGTGGAGAAACTAACTCGTTTGGATCATCCCAGTAAATATAGTCTCTTTTGCGCTTCAAATCAAATGTTTTTTGCACTAGTCCACTACCTTTCCGCTGCGACCCGATACCTCCAAACATGTGGTATATAATGCCGAATTTTGGATGTTCCAATGTCTTATACTGTCCAGTCAAAGCATTATTATTTTTAAAATATCCATTCGTGATTTCAAGTAAATGTCTATACTGTTTTAAGGCCATGTCGGAGTATACAGATGGATCTCGTGTGAATAGTAGTTCGTATAAGCCAGGTGCAGCCCGAAAAACTTCATCATTCACACGTACCTCACTTTTGGGGAGAAAGAATATTTCTGAATTTCCTATAAACCATCTGTTTTTGCGACGATATACTCCATATATGACATCATTTACTCTAGGGTTAAAATTACTTAGATATGTTTGTGCTTCATCGGTATTGGATTCATCTGATGTAGTAGGTTCAGAATTCTGATGTTTCCTATACCATAGATTCAGTGGTAAATCATCATCGCTGCTACTAGATGTAGCCTTAGGTTGAGGGTTTTTAAAAGTAGATTGTAAGGGTTCTTGTTTCACAATGGTCGCAGGTGCTACCTTTTCAAGTCGGGAAGTAATTGGTTGATAAATATCTTCATTGATTTCATTACGCTCTAGGCGAGCCCGTTTTGCTAATAAATATTTAGCACGTACATTCTTAATGACGTGGTCTAGCTTATCTGCCTCGAGCGACATAACTGAAGACAAACGAGATAGCTGAAGTCTTATATAGCTCTAAACCCGAACCGATAAAAGTGAGAGCAATCGCACTTGTGTACCCAGCTTTACATCCTACGATGTCTTAGGCTTAGTACGAGGAGCTATTGGTTTAGGAGTCGCAGGCTTCAGTAGAGCTATTGGTTTAGGAGCAGCAGGCTTCGAACCTGTATTGATGAGAGAAAGTAATTTATGTATATCATTCTTCATGCTATCGACAGTGCGAGCCATTTGTGTAAACCGCTGAGTGTTATCTATGCTACTTACACTTATTGTCTGGAAAGCATCTGTTAAGTTTGATGTTAGCACATCTTTAACACTAGTCAAAATCGATTCACGCAACTTTCCTTCAAATGAAAAGAGCTTATTTTCCAACACCGAAGTAAACATGTCACTTAATTTTATTAGCATTTCAGAAAGATTTTTATTCAGTTGATCCACAGAGTGCTGCTTATTCGTTTCCATAGTATGCAAGTAGTTGGTAAGCTCTAATTGTACACTTCTCATGTTAGTGAGTGAGCTATTGAGTCCAGTAAACCATTGCTTCAACTCATCCGAAATGGTTCTTAAGGCATGAGTAATCAATCCGGAAATACCGTCAACATAGTTTTTATTAACAGCATCATCAGGATCTTTAGGTGTAGCCACGCGTTTCAAACGTTTACCATCCGCACTGCATTGTCCATCATATGTAGGAATCAAACACGACTCATACTGACGTTTAAGACTCCCACCACCAAACTTGGAGACGCTATTGTTCATTCTTCAATGATGCACAACTATGAAGTGGTCGAAACCGCAACGATATCGTCCTTTAAGTAGGGGACTGTCCTTTACAATCACCAGAAACCCATGCTCATGTTTCCAGCATAATGAGCACATATCTTTAAAAATATTAAATGTCATGTCTGTGTTTACATGATCATCATAAGCGTGACGTAAATTAAGTTCGTCCATGCGGAAAAGTACTATAAAATTCGCGTTATCGTGGAGCAAATGTTTGGGTATACAGCTATATGTCTGACACAGGTATATGCAGTCTACCTTGGCATGTCTGCCCATGGAAAAGTACTCTTTAATTATGCCTTGCTTCTCGCACGCAACATCGTCGAAAATAATCACCGAATTAGGCTTCGCTTCGTCAGGGGGCACCACATTGGTATTATCGTTAAATGGAAAATACTCCACTCCTTCCACCGAGCGTAGAACATTGGCTAAGCGCAAGTACTTTGGCTGTTGTAGTGATTTCGAGTATAGGTACGCGTTTTCGAACCCAAGACCGTTTGGTTCCTCTAGTAAACTCAGTAGTACACACGTTTTTCCGCAGTTGGATGGGCCTGCGATTATGCATCGAACAGTTGAGGGTAATAAAGACCCATGTCGCGAATCACAAGCATTTACTTCATCATCATTAGTGATGCATACTGGTAACGACTCGCTCTGTGCTACGAGCTCCATGACACTGAGTGTAAACCTATAAAACAGGCATACTTATAAAGAATACTATCAGTTCGTTGTTATGACTCGAGCAAGAAGGAAGGTACAGAAAGGTGGAGGGTTAATAAATTCTGTTATTAACAAGCTACCAATTGAACTACACCTGCCAGGATATCAATACTGTGGTCCAGGGACGAAATTATCGAAACGACTAGCACGTGGTGACTCAGGCATAAATTCTCTAGACAAAGCATGCAAGCAGCATGATATTAGCTATTCGCAAAGCAATAATCTAAGTGACAGACACATAGCAGATGGTATATTAGCAGACACAGCTGCGCAAATTGCAAAGAATTCAGGGACGAAATTCGGGGAGAAAGTTGCGGCTTGGGGTGTAAATAAAATCATGCGTGTTAAACGTAAACTTGGATCGGGCATAAGACACAAACCTATGAAGAAAAAACAGAATAGGAAAGCACCCATAAAGAAGGGTGGACTGTTGCCCTTTATTTTCCCAGCATTGGCTGCGCTAGGTAGTTTGATTGGTGGAGCTGCAGGCATAGCCAAATCTGTTAACACTGCTAAGAACCAGGTGAAATTGCTAAGTCAAAATGCTCAGCATAATGCTAAAATGCAGGCACTAGCACACATTTCAAAAAACGGGTCCGGCCTCTTCTTGCAACCTTACCCAGTGATGGGAGGAGGAGGAAGGCAGAAACCAAGAAGCAAGAAGAAGGGAAACAAGAAACAATAATAAATAACTTACCGAAACGACCTCTTACCAATGTAGACTTAAAGATAGCAATAAAAAAATTAAAAATTCCCTACTTTAGAGATGTGTTTATGAGGAACAACCTACCAAGAAAACCATGGCATAACGAATGTGCTATTATTAATTTAGATTCCTCTGAAGGCCCTGGAAGTCATTGGGTTTCCTTTAGCAAGAAGGGTCTGAATGTTACATATTACGATAGTTTTGGAGATTTACCTCCACCCCTGGAACTAAGACAATATTTGAATCCATCAAATATAACCTACAACTATACTAGGCAGCAGAGAATAAACTCATGGAACTGTGGTCATTTATGCATACAGTTTCTGCTCTCTGTATATAAGAAACACAAGTGAGAGTTTAGGCTCACAGTTCAAAAACGAGGGAAAGTGGCACCACATAGAGAGACGTAATCGTATAACCTGAAATGTCGATCACGTTAATACTAACGGGAAACAGTTCGGAACTATGTTCCACACACTTTCCTCCATTGGAACTTAGTGGTGGAGAGTGGGAAATGGCTCTTGTCGACTTTCACAGCTATAATAGCATTCCTAATGTACATGAAACAAACCATTATTTTCGTTATATCTTAAAGGGTGAAGAGCAGTCCCACAAGCTGATTCTACCAACAGGCAGTTATGAAATTGCGGACATTGAGATGTATGTGAAACAAAAGCTACCAGCTAACATCATCTTCACACTAAGAGGCAACCCCAACACACTACAGTGTGCAATGTATAGTGATGCAGCAATAGATTTTCGTGCAAATGATACTCTACGAAGCATGCTTGGCTTTGAAGCTGGAATCTACAAGGAAGGAATAGTACATGAATCAACACTGGCTGTGAATATCCTTCCAGTGAACGTCATACGTATTACAACCAATATCGTCGGCAACAGTTTTCTCAACGGAAAGGTAAACAGCACGCTACATGAGTTTGCTCCACTTGTACCACCCGGATATAAAATAACGGAACTACCAAAAAGTCTCATTTATACTCCAGTCACCGTCAAGAGAATACAGGAACTGATTGTGCGGGTTGTTGACCAGGACGGTTACCTAATTAACTTTCGAAACGAACAAATCACTTTACGTCTACATCTGAGGAAATATGGGCGTGAAATACTTTAATCTGTATAAAGGTAGGGGAGTGGCGAAACCTAGAGTCAGTGGATCACGAGACCTCAAGCGACTAACACGTGTAAACGTACGCTTACTTAAGAATTTGGGGTATAAAGTTAATCAAAATGGCCGATAGTATTTTAGAAATTGAACAGCCGATACAATACGATGATGACATTACCAAAAGTGAATACCATTCTTATAGGCCATTCCTACATGGTCCCTATGAAGCAAGCTCTGAGGTAAGAATTTCAATACAAAATGCTGATATCTACACTCTAATCTCCAAGAGCATTCTACGCATACGTTGCACTTTCACCAAGGCAGATGGTACAGCACCGGATAATGCAAACATTATAAACAATGGAATAATGCATATGATGAGTCGGATAGCATATGAGCTGAATGGTGTTCAGATTGATGAGTGTCGAGATGTGGGGACTGTATCTACCGTGAAAAACTACTTGTCACGCACAAGTGATGAAAATGGACTTAGTGAAATGTCAGGGTGGAGTCTCGAAGAGAACTACAGCCTTCCTGTTACTGCAGCTGGACAGTTTGAGATTTGTGTGCCACTAAACCATCTGCTCGGATTCGCAGAAGACTATAAGCATATTATCATAAATGCAAAGCAAGAGCTAGTGATAGTATTGGCAAATACATTTACTAATGCCATTGTAGATGTAAGTGTCCAACCACAACAAGTGTCACTAACTCTAAATAGCTTCGAATGGCTTGTTCCACAGATCACTGTTTCACCATCCCAAAGAACACGGCTTCTTCGACTGGTGGAGAAGGGAAAAAATATCGACCTAGCTTTTAGATCGTGGAGCATAGAATCATATCCTAGTTTACCACATGCTCAAACAATTTCTTGGAATGTGAAATCGAGTTTTTCCACAGAGAAGCCACGGTATATAATCGTAGCATTTCAAACTGCTAGACATAACACCATTAATGCTGATAAATCGAGATTTGATCACTGCGACGTAAAGAATATCAAAGTATACCTCAACTCAGAAAGCTACCCCTACATTGATTTAGACAACAATTTCACTAATGGATATTACTTACTTGCATATAACATGTATGCAAACTTCCAGTCGAGTTTCTATGGACGGCAATGTGCACCGCTTTTGACTCCTCAAAGTTTCAAAGACAGAGCAACTCTGTTTATGTTTGATGTATCTCGCCAGGATGAAAGGATTGCTTCAAATGTAATAGATTGCAAAATTGAAGTTACAACTTCAAGGAACATCCCTGCTTTAACTCAAGCCTTTGCGATTATACTACATGATAGACTTGTATCGTATAACCCAAGAGACAAAACTGTTAAAATACTGACCTAGAAAGGATATTGGCTTAGTCTCGTCTCGACCGCCATGACGAAATGTGTAAACCTCCAAGGCTTCTCTAGTCAGTATGGGTTTATTATCAAGGAACTTAGCATTGCAGATGAAGAAGGAAATGTAATAACACGTAACTTTCAACCTCCATTTGAATGGCGATATCTCACCAGGAAGCATCAAAAAACAAATGCTTGGCTCACTAGAAATTTTCATGGTTTACATTGGGAACACGGACTCTTTCCTTATGCTTCAATACCCAACATATTGGCAAGTCATCTGACCGGACCTGTATTGGTTGTAGGAATAGAGCAGAAACGGTGGCTGGCTAGCTATTGTAAGCATCATGTGCTAATATTAGATGTACAAGCAGAATATGACTGTCCATCATTGAAAGAATTAAATAAATTGTACACGTGCAATAATACATGTCCAGGTCCGATCTCAAGACACAATGCGAGCATGCTTAGGGCTTGGATGGTTGATCACCGCGTTGGAATGTTGGAGGCCGTCAGCAAGGTGGTGGGGACAACAACGGAAGCAACGGTACATGTGACTGGACTGGAGGGGGGTCCTAACGGTATAAATTAACGTCAACACCCTAGACACAGCAGTCAAATCATAGTCGAGTGGGTATAGTGCTGCTGCTACAAATTCAAGCAAATGCCGTTCGATCCGTCTGCAAAGTATGCGGAAGTAACGCCGGGATTTCGCCGTGTGAACTACATCACCGAGGATGGATACTTTCAACTAGAGGTCTGCAACTTCGGTCATCACTGGACCAGTGATTGTGACGAGGAGGCTCCGGACATCATCGAGACATCCTGCAACAAGGTAGATTGTGTCGTCCATTATCTAAGACCTGACAGTACATTCCCTACAACATTAGAAGCGCTTAAGGCTGCATCAGCGACTGAAACTATAAGCTCGGAACCAGACTATTCCTCAGTAAGGTGCGAGTTGCGGCGCAACACCGATCCGGAGGCAGTTATTAGTTGGAAGGAACAGTGTGACGGGTTTATTCACAACACCACCTACGTTAACCATCATTGGTACACATCCTGCAGATTTCTACTGTGTAGACTCTACCCCTTCACACCCTTCAGTTAAATTTGTAAGCTAAGAAGCAATTTGAAGGTTCGTGCGGTTGTTATTATGTCTTCACGCCATGACAATGATTTCAACAGCTTGTGGCAGAATACGTGTGAATGTATTAGGACCATACCCTTAGAGGACATACCAAGTGAAGCAGAGGATGAGGAAACATTTCTACACAATTGGTTTGAAATCGAGTACTGCAGACAACATGGGCGACGCTGGTCACGTGAAGAGCCGTGGGGACGATCCCCTGAGCGTGATCGTTCGCCAATAGAGTCCGCACATCAAGTTTTTAGAGATGTACCTACAATTCAACCTGCTCGTGAACCAATGTTACCACCAAGCATCGTTAGTAATGATACTGTCGAACTACTACCAATCGCATCTCGTCAATCACCTCCTACATCAATTACAGAGAGACCATCACCTCCATCAATTGTGGGGAGACCAGCACGGACATCGCATCTCATGCTAGGAGCAAATCTGACGTCTAACTTTATAAACGTAAGTGAATCAGCAATTAACATCTCATAGAGTATAGTATACAACTGAAAATAATTTTTAACAATGGACTGTTCTAATAAATGCTCTACTCTATGGAATTGCATAACAGACATATTTATCCAAGTGATACATATATTTTTAAATACAACCCTCGACTCGTGCGATGGCAGTCGAGCTGAAACTGTGGTGGTGTAAGGACCTACCGCGGAAGTAGTTAACAGAGATGTCTAACTTTCAACCGAACAAGAAATACTATAGTGTAACGCCTGGTCTAGGTACTGTTGATTACAGTGAGTGGATCGACGAGGTTTTAAAACATTTTTCGGAGAGTTGTGATGCTGTGTTTCACGTGAAACAGGTTTTAAACCCAGGACCTCAAGATACACCTCTAGAAGTTATCAACTGCCTGGGCTATGGACATTGTAGTGTGAATATGATGAGAGACGATACAGTTCTCCCTGCAACGCTTGAAGAGGTTTTCGCACATGCATTCAACCTACCAGCTATTCGGTCACCACCAGCATCTGCATGTGGCCAGACTTCGCCAGTACAGACATCAACTGCCTGTACCCAGATGGGTGCTACATCGCCTTCGCCTTCCTACATCTCGCAAGAGTCGAACCCGAGATCTCAGTCATCTAGGTCCGATCAGTGAAGACACCACTCAAGTATGTTCCACAGAAAACACTAGTGATGAAAGAACTGTTGAAATTGCTCGTATAGCTGTGCGTTCATTACTTCTGGAACTATTGAGCAAAGTATAATGTTATTTATATCAATTTTCTCTTTAATATGTATTTCAGAGTATATTATACTCTATGTAACTTGTAGTTATGCTTAATATTTAGGTATTGGGTCTCGAGTTAATGTTGCCTTTGTCACTATGATGTGTAGTGTGTGAATATTATGTGATTTTATTACTCGTTATTTACTTCTTTTAAATCATCGATTGTTCTTACCCCTTGCTGTTTGTAATAAGATTTAAATAAATATGTGTTTAACATTTACGTTGTTTGCTTTAATTTCAAAACATTTAATTGCCACTATTATTGAATTGTAACTATAAGTTATTAGTCTCCTCAGCTAGAGTGATTGCTTTAATACATAAATTCTAACACTACCTTCGAGATGTCTTCCGCCACTACGAGAAGAAGAGAGAGTCTCTACACAACACCAATATTTTATAAATACTCTATCATATTTAATAAACATACATTATTAATTAATAATAATATGGCTACAGGTTCCAAACTTATCCCGACTTGTCTAGACTGACTACATACCACTTGGCGCCATCCGGCAGTAACTTTAAGAATTAAAGATGGCGACGGTGGCGCGCTCCGGCGGTAACTTTAAGAATTAAAGATGGCGACGGTGGCACACTCTGGTAGCAACACTAGGAACTAAAGATGGCGACGGTGGCATCATCTGGTATCGATTATATTAACTAAAATATGGCGACAGTGGCGCCATCTACCAACCAAATTGAGAACCAAGATGGCGGCGCCTCTGACAACTAATTTTTGAATTAGGCGCGCGATACTAGCGACATCTACCAGCCAACTTGAGAACCAAGATGGCGGCGCCTCTGGTAACTAATTTTTGAATTTGGCGCGCGATACTAGCGACATCTACCAGCCAACTTGAGAACCAAGATGGTGGCACCTCTGGCAACTAATTTTTTGAATTTAGCGCCATCTGGTAGTCTGTGCTGGAATTAAAGATGGCGGCTGTATAATAATTTTAATTTCAAATGTGGCGCCTTAGGTATGCATTAAGGAAGGCAAAAACACCCTCCTCCCCCATTTATCATAAACTTGCCGTCAGTACGTAGCATATATAGATTATTTATTCCACCATATCCCAATTGGTCTCGTGATCTAGTGGTCAAGGTGTCCGCCTCGTAACCACGACATCCTGGACGTTTTCACGTCCCATGGATCGAATCCCAGCCTCGGCACTGAAAATATTTTAGTTAAAATAAAATAATCCCTGCTGCTATCTGGTGGCGACCAACATAACTATATGACGTCACAAGATGGCTGCCTCCAGCAGACGAAAACAAGATGGCGGCCACCAGCAGACGAAAACAAGATGGCGGCCACCAGCAGACGAAACAAGATGGCGGCTGATGATTACATCGAATTTCAAAAGTTCGAAAAAAAAATTCGAATCCAATATGGCGACCGTGACGAAAAGTGCAACGGTGACGTCACGATTCGAAGTTGGTGGAAATTTATAGAAATACAAAATGGCGGATGGATTAGCATGGATTAGCATGGATTAACATATGGATTAGCATAGATAGGCATACGAATTGGCATAGATTGGCATACGAATTGTCATAGATTGGCATAAGAATTGGCATAGATTGGCATACGAATTGGCATAGATTGGCATGGATTAGCATAGATTGGCATGGATTAGCATAGATTAGCATGGATTAGCATACGGATTAGCATACGGATTAGCATGGATTAGCATACGGATTAGATGACGTCATCCAAGATGGCCGCCGGATCCTCGATCCTCCGCCTGTGCTTGAACCCCCTATTTCCAACTACTATCTGTATTTATAAATGGACGTAACTGACCTATTTATAAGCATTGCTTTGTTTTTAAGTGGGTTCTTAAGCCAGTGATATAACGTTGACTGATTTTCCCAAAATTGAGAACACGTTAGGCCTTAAGACGTATTTAATTAATGCCATTAACCTTTGACATTACTGTCACCAAAATTCTTCAGATGTGGTTTTGAAAGAGCCATACTTTACTAGTACCCACAATTAAAAATAATAGATTAAGTTTTGTACATGAATTAATGTAATACACCTTACGTGAATAGCTAATAAAATTGCTCTAAAAAGATACCACAATTCAATGGGATTATCTTGAATCAAGGTAAGACAGAAATTATTTAAATGAACGTAAACAAAACTATACTTTACTGACACGACGACGGATTGTTCGCGAAACCACCCATGTTTTTTGCGCGAGTCACATGCCAACTGGCGAGTGAGACGGTGGCGCGGCGGCGCGGCTGTCCGAGTGCATGCGAGATGCAGAGCGACGGAGCGGCAACGTCGCGCTAGGCAATTCAAAGAGCGGAAAATTTGACTGAATTTTGCGCGATTTGTCAATAAATTCACGATGTGGATCCACAAGCCAGTGCGGGATCCTCCTGGCCTTCAGATGATGCTGGATCCCGCGGGATTGCGGGATTCCACTTAGGTGTATTGCAATCCCTAGTCTCAGTGCCTTGCTCCTGTCAAGCTTACACGCCTATAGCGTTACAGTCTTTCATTTACATGTAGGCCTACGTTATTAAGTAATGCGATTGTAGTCTCGACTTTATTTGCTGTTAGCCACGCACACGGAGCTCAGAAGGGAGACGCTAGCCATCAGTGTGCACCTAACTACGCTTTGCTAACTAATCAAACCATCTTTCTTTACATTAAATATATTTTAAAGTTTCTCTACTTTTAAGAGCAATGTGTATATTTTAATGCATTTTTTTATCAGTAATGTCTATTACAATAATAAATTAGTGTTTTTCGGTCTGTCTTTCGCGTTGCTCGAAGACGTTAATTTGTTACATATATTCTCCTGGAAGAGAGGAAAGGGAAGGGGTCAATTATCTCTTCAAATAAATATTATCAGAAATTAATAAAGTTTCCTTTATTTCATGTTAAACGATCTTTACGCAATTATACACACCTCAACAACGCGACAAATCCGTGTTTCATAAATTGTAAAACTATTATTTTAAACATACTCCCCTCACATTCCTCTTCTGCATATATTAGTTTACTTTATATTATATTAGTATTTTTTTCTTCATATTAACTTTTTTTTCTATTCGGAAATTCCTTACAAAACACTTAAAAGGTTTTGTTTTTATCAACAGCATACTTATTTTGTAGCATGACTTTTAATTTGACATATTCTTAGTATAGTCTCTACTCCGTGTTATTCCTACTGACCGCAGCTATTGCATTGCCGATGCTTTCTTCACTGCAGTCGTGAAAGGCCCATGGTGTATTGCACACATTGCTCTTTAGAAACTGCCAATAAGTTTTTATTATTCAAATTCCTACTTGGTTCAAACCTTTGCGTTTTAATTAAATTTGCTTTAAAACAAAAATTAAAGTATATTTACATTTTTAATATGTTTGTTTTTGTACAATTATGTGTGGTGTTAACATTTCAGTTTCGATTTAAGTTCGGAGTTAAATAACATGTATTTCAATACTTTCTTGGTGATATTTTTGTGTAGAATCAATTATGACTATTTAATGTGTTAAAAAACAGGAATAATTAATTGATTCACTTACTATTTTATTACTGCATTGTTACACTGGAACGTGGCGCACACGTGCTTTTGAAATATGATATATTATAATTCTCACTAGTTAACATCACTTTTGAATGTTAACCTAGCCCATCTGTTATTATTACCACATTTTTACAGCAATAATTAAATAAAGTTGAATTTAAAAACTAAATATAAGAAATTGTTCGAATTTTACATTTATTTTGATATCAGTTATTTGTACTGCTTCTTTAAATAAAACATGCTAAATCTGATCCAAACATTCAACTTACTTAGTCCCAAACCTTTTTGATTACAAAAATATGGTCTAAAAATAAAAAAAATAAAGAATTATACAACTAATTTTATAAAATAAATGTTTTACAAGTAGTCAGTATGTTATACTTCACTTAAGATAAAGTAAATTTCTTAGTTACTCGTGTCAAAAGTAATATATATTCAAAGTAAGTTTTAGCCGCAGCGTCAGAATATTATAATATTAGCATAACAACAGCAAGCGCACAAGGAAATAATATATATATATACACATACATACATACATACATACATACATACATACATACATACATACATACATACATACATATCCACGCACCTAATATGTGTGAGTGGTTGTGTTTGTATGTACATGTGTGTAGGATATAAAACATTTTAGCAGTTTGTAGAACAAGAAATGAATAAATGATACATTATACGTTTATTTCTTAAAATATAATAAAAATAATCTCCATCACATTTATTACTTCCTAGCTTTATCCCATGGCTTCGCTCGCGTTTAAGTAGATTTTGTTATTCAATTCAGGTTGTCGGTCGACACAGAAAGCAAAACTATTAAATTCAATTAATTAATAATATAATTAACTCATTTAATTAAGGTTGTTGTTCAATACGGGTAGAGGTTAAATATTTACAAAAGAAGAAAAAAAACTACACAATATAAATCAGGGTTAAGTGTTGGAGAAGAAAAGAAAGAGCGGAGTTTGTGTTAATAGAGTCATAGGTTCTGCCTTGTCGCGAATTTAAGATTCCACTCCACATTAAATTTTACCTACAGATAATTAACATCCCTTATTAACTCCGCTTGTAATCTATATCTTACATAGTATAAAATAAAGTCGCTTCCCGCTTCTGACTGTCATTAGGTATGCTTAGATCTTTAAAACTACGAAACGGATTTTGATGCGGTTTTTTTTTTAATAGATAGATTGATTCAAGAGGAAGGTTTTTATGTATAAAACATGCATAATATAGTAGAGAAACACAGACAATTTAAGAGGTTTAGAGGTGTATGTTGTGATGAATTGGTAGAAAATCACTATGGCAACGGCTGTAGCATTGTTGATGCTTCATTCGTCTCTATGGCAACAACTATTTCATTGTTAGTGCAGTCCTCCTCACCGTTGAAATTTTGCGCGAAATTTAAATATAAATAATTGCTCTTTTTTTTTCAAGTATATATCCTACAGACTTGAAACTTGAGAGTAATGTTCCTTATGTTACGCAGGATGACTTTTTCCGAAAATCATCTCCCAAGGGTGGTTAAGCCTGTGCAACAGTGGTTACTTCGTCTCCATAGCAACGGCATCGTTTTGATTTCTTTTTCCATTCGAAGCGCTGCAGTGGCGTACCCACAAGGAGGGGCATATAAAATGAGCGGCGCAATAGTGTACTGCCTGCAGACTGCCGAAGCGAAGTACGGGTACGCCAGTTGTACGTTGCGTGCTCGAGAGTCGGGAAACCATCGGTGCTATTCGTTTTCTCTCCACTACATTAAAAAAGATTGTAATAAATTAATTGCCATGGTATTTCATTTATTATTACTGTAAATGGGATCTTTGGTCTTCTTTTCCCTGTAGTATAGCCGTGAGAAGCCGGGTCGGGCAGCTAGAATATATAGGATAAATGATGAAATTTATTCTGCTTTGAGGTGCAATCACGTAAACACGACTAAACGTACCGGTATGGGACCATCACCATTCGAAGCGGGATCGCATCAGGTGGTTCTAGGTTATTCATTTTTTGAATTCCGTAAACTCTTTCACCAATTTTTTTTTTTTTAGATTTTTAAATTTGATAAGATTATTCGCCAGTAAAAAAATATACATACAATATATATTTTGGAAACTTTTCTTCGTGCTAACGGATTGCTCATAGCAACGAAAAATAACTACACCCAGCGATATATTAGTTAGATTTGCAGTTAAAGTTTTCTTTTAGTTTATTAAACTATAATTTATTTTTGATGAAATATATCTTGTGTCCTTTTCTGTACCCCTGGCAACGTGTACGCAAAATTTAATGATGATCGGTTTAGTAGTTAAGGCGTGAAAGCGTAACAAACAAACAATCAAAATCAAATTCGCATTTATAATATTAGTAATATGAATGAATAAAAGTGCTAATTGAACGGAACATGCCTGTGTTTATTTTTCATAGTCTTTTACCTATATTTGTTGAGTTATTGACATTTATTTCAGTGAAATTAGAGGGTAGCAGTCACTAGGCCGAAAGTCATTTGGCCGAAATTTCGGCCTAGTGCCTTTCGGCCTAGTGCCTGTCGGCCTACTGCCTTTCGGCCAAGTGCCTGTCGGCCTAGTGCCTTTCGGCCTATTGCCTTTCGGCCAAGTGCCTTTCGGCCTAGTTCCTGTCGGCCTAGTGCCTGTCGGCCTAGTGCCTGTCGGCCTAGTGCCTGTTGCAAGAGACATTTCCAGCGAGATAAATTTTCAAATTTTCGGCCTAGTGCCTTTCGGCCTAGTGCCTGTCGGCCTAGTGCCTGTCGGCCTAGTGTCTGTCGGCCTAGTGCCTGTCGGCCTAGTGCCTGTCGGCCTAGTGCCTGTTGCAAGATTTAAGACATTTCCAGCGAGATAAATTTTCAAATTTTCGGCCTAGTGCCTTTCGGCCTACTGCCTGTCGGCCTACTGCCTGTCGGCCTACTGCCTGTCGGCCTACTGCCTGTCGGCCTAGTGCCTTTCGGCCTAGTGCCTGTCGGCCTTATTTTGTTTTTCTTCTTCGTTTGGTCACACACAGATGGAGCTAGTGCAGCTTTTAGGTGGGGTACAACTTGTTTCGAAAACACTGCCTCTGGAGGATAATTCAACTTAAGGCCGTTGAAACTATTACGCAATTTTAATCCTACTATGGTAAGGTTAATGTATTTACTTTTTTTACTTAAGTAATTTTTCAGTAGCAAATTACAGTTTAACTTGTTGTTTGAAAGAAAATCAATAATGTGTTTGTTCTATTCATATATATATATATATATATATATATATATATATATATATATAAGACCTTTGTATTATTTGAGCAAGATGTTTAGTTAGAAAAGGAGCAAGGAAAAATACAAAGATAATTATTTCTATAAACAATTATATTTATTTTTAGTAAAACTTTTTTGTGGTTGTTGAGAGATGTAAAACATGTATTTTAGTGTTATTTTTGTGATAAATATAGGTTCCTTTACTGATATGATTATATTAAGATTGAGTTTTGAGTGTGGTAGGTGAGGTCTAAGCTATGGCAACGGTGGAGAAATGTTATGGTCTAAGTCAAAGCAGAGTGCGGTTCAGCTAGAACTTTCCGTGCGTTGTGTATGCTTCAGGCTTAGAGGATTACAGGAAAATATGTTCAATTTCCTCCCCTTCCTCGTTTGTTTCAGTCAAGTGAGTTTCAATTTAAGAATATGGACCGTGTAGGTTTTATGTCCGATTTTATTAGTAAAAACAAGGAAATTCCTTGATAATGTGTTGAGCAGAGTAACATGTCATTGAAATCTTGAAATAATTTGAAGGCTTTTAAAAAAAAATTATTTTAGAATCTTTTTTCAAATAACATATTATATTAAACACATAAAAACTCGCCTCACTGCTTGTCACACTTATCAATTTGTGATAATTCGCCACTTTTAAGGACATTTTAAAGAAATACTACCGATTTCAGTCTTTACCCTCGTGCGACTTTCGGAAAATGTTAATATTTTTTAGTTTTATTTTCAAAAAAAAAAAAAAACAAAATCAGCTAAAAATGTGTATGTGTATCCATACATATACACACATCACATTTTTATGGATACGGTAACACTAGTCATTTTGCGCGAATCACTTCCAAACTGATAAATTAAATATAAAAATGAAAATCTCAGCCGAGTTAGTCATGGACAAAATCTGACCAATTGGGTATAAATAGGGAAGGTTTTTTGAAAAACATAAAAATCGTAGTAACTCCCTTAATACGATGAATATCGCATCCGTTTTAATGTCTGATAACTCGTAGGAGTAATACTAACATTTTTTGCCTAAATAAATTATCTATGACTGTAAGGGTTGAAAAAAATAGAATTACGGGGGGAAAAATAAAACTCCCTTAGTAGACACAATATCAAATCCGCTCAAAATGTTTGTAAATATCATAATTTTTATCCGCAACTCTGGTTAAAAACATTTTTGATAACACGAACCGTTGCTGCAAAAGTTTAAAAAATAGTAATATAATTTAAAAAATCACTTTCGTACTATGTACACAATTAAATCCGTTCTTATTTATTGTTCAAAATCTTAAATTATCACCTACAAATCGTCTGAAATAATTTTTATACCGCCCACCATTACTGCCAAGGTTAAAAAAAACGGTTAAAGGCCAAAAAAATATTATAAATATATTATGAAGCTCACTATCAAATTCAAGCTGTTTGCAAATCTTAAAAATATAATCTTAAACATTTTTCTTAAATAATTTTTTATTAATGAACATTTGCTGCAAGGGGTTGAGAAAACAAGGTTAGAAAAAAATTCAAAATTTGTTACCATGAGTAGGGGGTGCAGGTTGTTTCTGGACCAATGTAAACATTGCGCCAGAACCAGCCTGGGGGCCGCCATCTTGTTTCATGGTGGCCGCCATTGTTGTTGACATTGGTTACCAGGGCGTACCACCATCGCTGCCAATGGGGGCCGCCATTTTGTTTACACCTGCTGGAGGTTGCCATATTTGTTCAGCCTTTGGTTACTGGAGCGCACCACCATCACTCCGAAGGCTGGAATTGTATACAAAAAATCCTGGGCGGTTTGGGGACTCGATCCGTGGGATGCAGCAACATCGAGGTTACGTGGCAGACACCTTAACTACTAGACCACAAGATCAGTTGGGAAGTGTAGAATTAAATAAGGAATATATGCTTAAAAGGCGCTATGTTTAAATTTCGAAAAGAAATTAAATACCGTCATGTGTAATTTCCAAAAACAAATAAAATATCGCCAAAATATAAAGTATGCTTAAGCCGCCATGTTGTATGCTTAAAACAATTGACGCCATATTTAAATTTCGAAAAAAGAAACAAAATACTGCCATGTCTAATTTCCAAAAAAAAAATGCCGCCATGTGTAATCTCCAAAAAAAAAATACAGCCATGATGTATGCCTAGAGCAAATCCCCACCATTATGCTTAAGTCGCCATGTTGTATGCTTAAAACAATTGAAGCCATGTTTAATTTCCAAAAAAGAAACAAATTACTGCTTAACAAATTCATAGGGAAATACACCTTTACGCGTAGCTAACTGAAACTGTGCGTCATCCGGAAACATTGAACGGGTGAGTTTCAACTGAAACGGCATGAGATTGCCAGCGAGAGTTTCCAGAGATGAATTTAAAAAGTTAAGTTAATCAATAAATCTAAGATGCACAGTATGCTTGCCTCCTTGCGCATTACCTGAGACAGGTATGTATTTACTAATACATTTGTAACTCTCTAGAATTATGCCTAATTCTTTTACCTCGCCAGGATTCTCGACAACAAATGAGGCGTCTGGCTGTGCAATCCGCCCCGAAACTAAGTGCTTCATTAAAAAGTGGACATCATAATTTTGCAAATTATGGAAAACCGCGACAAGCTGTTTCTTTTGCATCCTGGAAGCTAGGTTGCATTTCAAATGGGCATAACCATGTATTTCACCAGTCAAATGGCAGTGATCGAGTACCTTCTGCCCAGCCAATACCTTCTTACAGATATGGCAATGTGTTTGACTCGCAAGCTTTGCAGAGATGGCTGGAGTCAGTGTCTTAACAGGAATGGTCTTTGAATAAATATCACATACCCACTTTGTCATTGAAACTAATTCTGCGACCATTTCAGCAATACAGTTAGCACCCTCGAATTGCACATACTTGGTCAAAGAGTTATCGTATCCACGCACTAACAAAATGCTTCATGTGTATGGTACATGTTCGTTTACCCGTGTGGAATTAGATGACTCATCACCGGGTAAACAGGTGGATATCAGCTTATGGTATGACTCAATGTCACAGTACACAATAAAGCCGAGGCGATCCTGTTTTGCAATATTTGTTCTCCTCTGTATGGAAACAGGAATGCACCACTTGATGCTGGCTGCACAGAACAGTGTGTGAAGTTAACCTGTCTTCACTTGTAAAGAATTGAAGACAGCGCTCGCAAATCCATTTCTTACGATTCGACTTTGACAGTTGGGAACGTAATAATCTGGACAGACTCTTAATTGTTACAAAGTGTAGGTGCTCTGTCGCGTCACAAGAATGAATTGCTAAAATATTTACATGCCTCGCTCTTCGCTCAGAGGATATGCGAAGAGGTTGGATAGAGGATTCAGATTTGCAACTAAAACATTCATCAACAATATTACCCTTACTTTCTACGCATACATAAACGTTAACAGAAATATTATTGTTCCTCTCGATTGTTTTAATCTGATGGATAGTAGACGGGAAACTCAATCCAGACGCATTGAAAGGCACAAGTGTATCCGGATACGAACTGGCTCGATTAACATGGGCTTCTGCCGGCATCACACCTGCCATAATGGCATACAGAAAGCAATGCTGCTTTGGACATTCAATATTGACACAAACTTTCCTATTGGACAAAAATGTCGGTAATATTGTGTGCGGCGCGCCAACAGTGAAAACTCTATAGCTTGAAACATGTACATCCATGTTAATCAATCGCTGTAGAGCCCACACATTGCCATGAGCAGCAAAATCGCTAACGTTTCTATTCATTTCCGGAATGAATACTGAATCATAGATTTCCCCTACCTCATCAGAGAGCATTACCGTGGCTGAGTGGGTTGTAAAATGAAATGTCTCACTCTCGCCTCCCTCCACAGATTCTTTAACAAATGAAGCCGAGAGTTAAATGTAAACTTTAAAGGGGCGTACCAAGACGGAAGTTAAATCCAGAAAGGGAACCCTACATCTCTGTAGAAACCGGTCCGAATCAGGATCAATAGACTCAACATCATTATCTATCCAAAAGTCCACTATCCCGTTAGCAAAAGCGGAGTCCAAGATAACACTCTGCAGGGAAGGCAAGTCGCCAGCTTCATGCGGCTCCACCCCGGATTCCCGCGCGCTGTCACGAGTGTCCGATGTGAAAGCCTCACTGGAACGGGGTCGCTTTGCCTCGGGGGGAGTAGACATGGTGAGGAGGGGGTGGACGTGAAGTTACGTTCAGCGATACAAATAACGTTCTGGAAACATTTAAAAAAACATCATTTGTAAATATTAAAGGGAACTGTCTTGTGTATACTGAGTGAAGCCCAAGCTATGTGTACATGTAACACCGTAAGTGTGACTGAGCGCAATCAGAGTGAAACCCAAGCTACGTGAATATGTTAGTCTGCGCACATCGTAAACGCGCTCCCCTCCGCTCGGTGGGCGTACCCTACCCCTCCCGCAGTCTGGGAGGGGAGCCTGCCATTAACGTTCCCCGCCCCGCAGTCGGGGAGGGGGTTATGGCCCGCATAGAGACGTGATAGAAAAATGTGTAATATAAGTTACAGAAGTCTTGTAAGTTGAATCAAGCTTGTTGCAGTAGAGACTTACCTCACGTAGCATGCGCGGACATCAAATGCAAGCATTCAGCTCCCGCCGGCGGTATTTATACATGTGCAGCTAGGTCTGTCCAGGTTGGCCACACTTACACCACACATCCGTAAACATGTATGTCTCAGAGAAGTTTTTCTGTCTTAAGACAAAATTATGTGTGAACACATTAGTTCATAAAATTTTTTTAATGTGGTTTTCAGGGTTAAGTGTGAACACATTAGTTCCTAATGCAGTGTTCAGGGTCAAGTAGAAAGAAAAAAATACATCGAGACATTTTTTTTTATTAGTCAACGATAGCCCACACCTGTTGGATTAGAGTTACAAACCAATTATTGTATTAAATGATTTAAAAAAAAAGTATTATGTTAAATTACACTGAAATCAATTTTTTACTTATACAGCAATGTGACAATGATAATAAGTTAAATTACACTGAAATCAATTTTACATATAAAAATGTAAGTTAAATTATATTGAAATTAATTTTACATATAAACAATTTTACATATAAAGCAAAAGTTAAACTACACTGAAATCAAGTTTTATGTATAAAGCAATGTGACAATGATAATATGTTAAATTACACTGAAATCAATTTTACGTATAAAAAATGTAAGTTAAATTACATTCAAATCAATTGACATATAAAGATATTATGTTAAATTACACTGAAAACAATTTTACATATTAAACAAAAGTTACATTACATTTAAATCATTTTTACATATAAATAAATGTAAGTTAAATTACACTGAAATCAATTTTTACGTATAAATAATGTAAGTTCAATTACACTGAAACAATTTTACGTATAAAAAAAGTTAAATTACACTGAAATACATTATATTTTCTTTATAAGATCTGTAAGCAATTTGCGCAGTGCGGTTCTGGCAATGTCTAACACTTTTCCTCCAATGCTTGGTAGTGGTCATTGCTCACAGCCAGACCTATGTCACCTTCATCAAGGCCCCGTGCTCTGCGGGAGGAAGGGCGGCATCGGCGTCTTGGCTCTACCAATGATGGTGGCGGCGGCGGTGAAGTCTGTCTGCAGGCGGGCAATGGCGGCTGCGTAGCTGGTAGTTCGAAGGCGTGTGCGTAGACCTCTTCACTTGTTGAGGGTAGAGTTGTATCGTTGCGTAGCATACTAACGCAGCACTCTCCGAAACCGGGGCAAGGAAACACTTCTAGAGGCAGGTCTTCCGGTCTTGGGTTGTGTATATGTTTCGAGTGGACAGTAGAGTCACATTCTTCCGTAACATGTCTTAACGCGCCCTGACTCCACTCGCTATACTCTACACTGTCTACGCCTGGAGTTACATCTGGATACGTGTTCCGGGGATTCAAGCTAGCCATCTTCACACCGTCACTGTTTCCGCACAACTGTTCACGCAAGTACATGCGTGTCTATTTAAAACAATATTTACCAGATAAATAATTAAATGGATTATGCAATCACAGCACTCTGAACAGTACATTGCATTAGGCGGAGTGGCATCAAACGGCAACGTGTTGGTGCACGACCTGTTACTTGGGTATTTAGATACGAAGGCACTGAGAAGTTGTTTTATTTTAATATGTAGGCTCACCCCACTGGACACAAATGGTGACTACAATGCGTGTTATGCGCTTGTATCCATCTTGTTAGTGATTGCAGGTCATAGCGACAATGTGACGATCCGGTACATGACTCGACATAACCGAATTCTTCAGCAGGTATTCTGGATGCTTCGAGGTCGTGACAGGTGAATCGGAAGTGTCCATGAGGATGGCTCAAATGGACAATACAGTCTTTATCCTCACACTGAAACACGCTCACATGTCGCACAGTATTATATGGTCGTTTCGGTTCCCACCTCAATCTAAAATGTGTGTTGTCTCTGCAGTACTCGAGGTATGTGAAGGCTTTGATAATATTTGGATTGTTTGTATCAAAGAAGCGTATTCTGTATTCTATACAATGCAAACCCGCATGGGTAAGCATGTATCTTTTTTTCGGTAGGGTCAAACAAAACATAGTGCATGCCTTCTTTCACGATGTGTTGGGTCTGGCGGCAGATTCCACAGCGGGTAGAATACAGGATCATCATGCATGTCTATAGTGTCAGGTATATAGTCTTCGTGTTGGCTGCTGCCTTAAGTTCTTCTTGCGTTGTGGGGAAAGTAGTATCTGGCCATATATGGTGTACGACACGGTCTGACAGCTTGCAGGGCATCTCAAGGATGTCTGGGTTCTCCTCGTCGCAGTCACTCACCCAATGATGATCAAAGTTGCATACGTGTAGCTGAAACTGACTGTCAGGGGTGACACACTGCACGCGGCGGAAGCCCGGTGTTACCTCCAGGTATTGTGCTGTTGGGTCGAACGTCATTCCCAACGGGTGTGGGCTACCGTTTACTGGTTAGCTCTAGACCACCGAGCTATATTTATACCGACATCTCATCGTACCCTGTTTTTGTTTTTTATGCTCTCGCCGCTTGCTGCAACCTTGGAGCCTACCCCTCTTCCTCCTCTGACATTTCCGCTTTCTCATTGTTCCCGGCAATATTTTCAATCATCCAGGCTCTGAGCAGCGCTGTGTTGTGGTGCGATGATACCGGTCTTGTGCCTCTGCGGTTGTTGCTGTACGATTTATCTAATATCTTTAATGATGGGCAGCCATATTCACTTTAAACCTCCACTATGCGAACATGTTTGCGACAATGTTTAGCTAGCGAATGTTTTTGTTCGGCCCCGGCGACCATTATAGTTCCACTCAGGTGCACCACCAATATGTTTGGCAGACTTGTGAAGGGAAATATTTCGTCTTCCCATTTCAGATTGTGGAAGTTGTTGGTGAGCCATGTATTTGTTCTTTGATGCTTTCTAATTAAATGTTCCCACGCAAATGGTGGTTGAAACGAGCGCGTAATCACGTTCCCTTCAGTCTGCATTGCTAACTTCCTTAACGATAAACCCGTGCTGTGAGAAGAAGCCTTGAAGGTTAACACACTTCGCCATGGCAGCTGAGACACGACTGAACATACATCGTGTTTAGCTCATTATTTTAATACTTTGATCCTTCGGGTTGTACAATACTAATCTATCATGTAGAATAATGGCATATGCCTGTGTTAGTGGCGGTATATTGTTTGCTGCGGTAATGTCTATTTTACAATCTATGACGGTTGAAGTTAGTTTTTCGTTTTGACGTGACACATCGAATACAAAGAGAGGGGCTTTATATTTAAATCACTCTGGGTCAAGTAGAGGTGTATTTAGTCTACCGTAGTAGCTCGCTTGAAAGTCTGAGTAAATATTATATGCAAGTAGGTAGTAACCATTTGTAAAGTTTATTACTAGGCCCGAATATGGATACGCCTCGGAATTAAGATAGACCTTGATATTTTGTAAATTACAATGATCGAATTTATATTGGTTTGCGGCTAGAACATTATGCCTGCTGGTTTGAAATGCCACTATTATATAACGAGGACGTTCGCTATAGAAGCTAGATTTTACAGCCCAATTGACACTCTGTGATGGTGGTAAACTCGGGTAAACTTATACTCCCCACGATCTGAAAGCCATATCTATGTCGCGGCCTTTTTCAATCATTTTCAACAGTCGTGTGTGCTGGGCGGGGCTTACCGTTACATGCAGAACAAGCCAGTCGATAGATTGCAAACTTAATGTCACTTGCTGTGGCTGATCGCTTGTGTCCATTATAGCGTTAATATAACTGTTTGCGGTGATTATAATGAGCGTTTGTTTACAATTTATTAACATTTGTTTGTAGTCTTCTGCAAAACCTAGCAACTGGTTCAGTGGGATGCATATTTCAAAATCACCTTGCGCTGTAAGTGGTAAACTGTAATTGCCGTCCGGACACCATCCCGCCATCTTACTTACGGATTTTTCATCACGCGTGCACAATAAATAGTTTTTCACAGTTGTCACAATTCCAACTTCGCGTACCTCGTCGATTGTCACACCGTTAAGTTCGAATGATATTCGGTTAATCATATGTAGTATACCATTGTTTACGATTTTTGCATTGTCTGGTTTTTGCTTGTTTGGTTTCGTGAATGCACCGCGAAATCGCAGAAACAATATAGCAATGTGCGTATACACATCAGAGTTTTGTATTGCTATAACTATCTCGGAACTTGGCTTGTATGGTCCCGCAATGTATGGTTTGTACGTGTGCATGTCACATTTTGAAACATGCATCGTCAAACTGCGGTGACTGTTGAACATCGAGTATACTATATTCAATTTGGAAATACCTTGAAACCTAATTTTTCTATGAACCTCACGTTGACAGGTGATAACCGCTTGATGTTTGCTTTCGTAGTGGCTCTATGCTTGCTCACCCCCGCCCCTTTATGAAAACCAAAGTATCTTACCCCCATAATTTTTCAAATGTAAGCGTAGTGTAATCATCTCGTTTCTAAAGTTGATTAATTTACCGTTCTGGTCTACCACTCTAATAACCAACTCTCATATTTGTTGCACGGTAACCGGACTGTAAATGAGTGTTTGAGGCGTATCACTGAGCTTATATCCTGGAGGAACGTTCGGGGAAAATTCGTATATCGTACTGTTTGGTTTTCCATTAAGGAAGCTGTGGCCAATGATATTCGCCATGATTCTAATCACATTTACCGGCATTATGTTTACAGGCTGGGTCGACTCGTGAATTTTATTCGCCTCGTAGACTTCCAGTTCGAAACCAAGCATCGGGGCTAAGGAGCAGTCGCCAGTGCAGTCGATTTGTGCATTGCTATGCAATATGCATTGTAGAGTGTTTGAATTACCTTTCAACGAAAACATTACGTCTGTGGGTAGGTGTTGTTTAATATATGTTTCAATGTCTAAGGAACCTATGGGTAATTTAATCTCTCGCGCCATCTCTTCATTCTTCAGCTTGTACCTGAATATCCGGTTGTTTTCGTCCATGTTCGGGATATAATTGTATACGGTAAAATCCACGAGAGCGAGTTGCCATAACCCATCACATACGTCTATCGGAGGGAATTGTGTTGAACACAGTTCCGATGTGTTTCCACTTAGTATTAGCCTGATGGACATGTTTTTTCGAAGCAGGTTCGACTGCATGTGTTTCTTATATACAGAGATGAGAAACTTTATGCATAAGTGACAGAAGTTAAATGAGTTTAACTTTTGCTGTCTATCGTAATTATATGATATTTTGTAGCCGCTCAGGTATCGCTGCATTTCTAAAGGGGGCAGCAGGTCTCCAAAACTATCGTAATACCGAGCCGTATGACCCGTCTTGGCATATGCGACCCAATGTGTTCTGGGCCCCTCACTCGTATCTAAATTAATAATACTGCTCTCATTGTGATATGGTTTTGTGGGTAATTTATCCTTCATAAACACATTTTAAAATGTGGAATTTTTAATTTCCTAATTGCTGTCTTTAGATCTGTGGTGGTAAGGGCTTGCTTTGGCAGGTTACTCAGTATCCTTATTTCCTTTTCCCGCCCCTCTTCCTTCTTCTCCGCTTGACCCCTCCCCCTGAATTTGGGTAGGGACACAGGTATAGACCTGAACCGTTTTTTGCAAGCGTCCACAATGTACTATTGTGCTGTGCATTCTGGTTTAACATTCTAGCCTGATGTTTAGCCGTGTTCACGGTCTTGGCTATACCCGCCGCTCCACCTATCAAACTGCCTAGCGCTGCCAGTGCTGGGAAGATGAAAGGTAATAGCCCACCTTTTTTCGCGCGGTTTTTCTTTGTTGAGACACCGCCGCCAATCTTACGTTTTACTCTCATTATCTCATTGACTCCCCACACTGCAATCTTTTCACCGAATTTAGTTGCGGGGTTCTTTGCTATTTGTGCGGCTTGGTTCGCTAATATACCGTCGGCTGTGTCTGTCACTTAGGTTATTACTTTTAGAATAGCTAATATCGTGGAGACGACACACCTCATCAGGGGAATTGACACCTGTATCACTGCGTGCTAGCCTCTTGGCGAGTTTCGTTCCCGGACTGCAGAAATTATATCCTGGCAGATGTAATTATACTGGCAGCTTGTTAATAACAGAGTTTATTATTCTTCCACCTCTTTGTACCTTCTTTCGTGTACAACACATAACACTATACTGATTCGAGTTGGTATAAGTATACTGTTTTTATAGTTTTCTGTTTAGTTGCGTAATGGAAGTAGTGCTACAGCGCGAGTCGCTGCCTGTGCGGATTACACAGGCTGATAAAGACAGTGCTCGCGAGTCGTGGCATGGTTCTTTATTACCTTCGACAATAAGATGTTTGATTGTCGGTCCGTCCGAATGCGGAAAAACGTGTGACCTACTTAGTTTACTCGAGGAACCGAACGGTCTTTGGTTCGAGAATGTGTATCTATATTCAAAATCGCTGCAACATCAAAGTATCAACGGTTGGCTACGAATATTAGAGTGGTGGAAGGTTTGGGATTTTTCCCGTATACTGAAAATGCTGATGTGATACCTCCTAGCGAGTCCAGGGCCAATTCAGTGTTTGTGTTTTATGATATAATGTGTGAGAAACAAGGAATTATAAAGCAGTATTTTTCTATGGGTAGACACGCACATGTTGATTGTATTTACCTAGGTCAAACTTATGGCAGAATACCTAAACATTTGCTTCGGGATAATGCGAATGTTATCGTGCTTTTCCGCATGGATATGCTTAATTTGCGACATGCCTACGATGATCATGTAAACAGTGATATGGAATTTCGCACATTTAAGGATATGTGCTTCTTGTGTTGGAAAAATGAACATGGTTTTTTCTTGTTATCGTAAAGGATTATCCTTTATTAAATGGCAGGTATCATTGTGGTTTTTATCATTTTATTGTAGCGAGTCATTAAAGAATGTCCTACAGCACATCCAAGTTTGGAGGTGGTCCTCTGAAACATCAGCTTGAATCCTGTATATCTCGCAATCTTGTTGGGAATTGCCATTTAGGCGGAAAACTTTCAAAGTGTGTGGGTATGCCTAAGGATGCTGGGGATGGCACGAGTAAACATTATATTGACTCAGTCGCGGGTGTAATCACTCGCACGGTGATAGAAAAGCTATTGCGATGGTTTACTGAGCTCAATGCATCGTTAAGCAATGTACGGAATGTGCAGGTTGGTATTATCGAGTTTTTAAGTAATATGGAGGTGAAGGAACAGCGGTCTGTGGATCAAATCAATTCGCTTCTGTCGGTACTGCCAACAAAGTTGGGTGATATGTATGTTAATTTGTTGGAGAATAAACTCGATCTATTTGAGAATACGATTATAGAAAAGGTAAAGGATGTTATTTACAATATCTTGGCGGAACTGATATTGAAAATTACCGCTAGTAGCGCTGACATATCGCAACGGGTTTCTCAATTGGCTCATACTATTGGTGTTGTTATGAATGGTGTTGATGGATTGGTTTCTGGATCGACTGCGAGGACTGTTGCTAAGCAACCCACACCTCAGAGACCGCCTCCTCAAAATACATAGCTCTAGACATTTTGTAGTTCTGTATATAAAAAGGCTTTATGCTTTATGGTTATCTTCAGTCATGTCTGCCGAGGCAAACACTTTAGATCATGTCATACGGAACATACGTGCCAAATATATTTTGGCTAAGCGAGCGCGAATGGAGAGGGATGCGACTAATCAGGAAATGTTCAAGTCTGTTAATTCGCGTTTGGATAAGCTTGGACAAGTCTTGTCGCTCGTGCAGTCTATACCTCAACATCATATTGTTCCGAAACAAGAGTCTTCAGAGGTGAAGCCAGAACCGGTAATGAGTGATGGTTATGATTCTGACACTAGTATACATCGCGATTGTATGAATGATTCATTGGGTGAATTACAGTCTTAATTACAGAGCTATAACCTTCGCTCGGGTGATGGGACCTACGGTCTCTATAAACGCAACAACCGTTGGTTCTTAGGGGATACAGAAGTATTTTTTCACTATAATAATTTAATTCGCGTCAATGAAGAAATGATACAGCCTGCTCCCGGCTTATTCGAATTATTGTTCCGCCGAGTGCTGCACACCTACTCAGAGTCCGCCTTAAAACAATACGAACATCTACTAGATATTACAAATGCTTATTATAAAATAAATGATCCTACGACAAAACTTTATAAAAGCAAAACACATGCAAAGTTTGATATCATTAAAAGATTGTTTCCGAATATTGACTCACCTCAGCGAGGAAGTGGTTTGTTGCAGAATACATTGGATTTGCAATGCACAAAGCAATTTGTTTATTGGGACAACCCAAACCATATTGTTGCTCGCCTCAGATTACTAATGTCCTCGCAAGCTGCTGGCCATACTGGACATAGCAACGAGGTGATATATATTCTTGAAGAGTTGAAGGAAGCGGGATGTATTGCGAAATGAGTGTTGCACAACGTGGGATTGCTAATGAACTGCATCGCGGAGTTCGCAGAATTTTTCCTCGTAGACCTGTGTTGATCTATGGGCTTCGCGATTTATTAGAGGTTTATTTGGTGGAGATGATTCTGTACAGCAGGATAAATAGCGGTTTCAAGTACATCCTTACTGCTATAGATGTTTATAGCAAACGTGCTTATGCGGTTCCAGTTAAACGAAAGACAAAAATATTAGTCACCGCCGCCATGAAAAGTATTTTAAATGAGGCAGGAAGTTTTAAGAATATTCAAAGCGACGCTGGAGCGGAATTTTACAATAAACATTTTCAAGCCTTAATGCAAAAGTATGCAATTAATCATTACTCTAGTTATAGCAAAGTCAAGGCATCTGTTGTAGAACATTTTAATAGAACATTAAAGGATATGCTTTACCGTGAGTGCTCGGCACAAGGAAACTGTAAGTGACTTACACGTTTACCGAAATTACTTTCTGTCTGCAATAATAGGTTCCACCGCACTATAGGCATGGCTCCAAATGCTGTGAGGGATAACTCTTTGCTACAAACAGTTTACAGTTATGTTAAGAAAATTGATCGTAGACGGTCAAAGGCTTGCGTGGGTTCCTGCATACGTATATCAAAACACAAGACGATGTTTGAGAATGGATTCAAACCGAGGTGGTTGCATGAGGTTTTCAGAGTAGTCAAAGTTACGCATAGTTTTCCACGTGTGTTTCATTTGAGTGATTTGGATGGTAATGAAATTAAAGGCGGACTTTATGGTCCGGAGATTCAAGTAACTGCGTACCCTGACACTTATTTAGTGAATAAAATTCACAAACTGTGTGGCGAACGTTTGCTAGTGTCGTGGAAGGGGTTTCCCGTGTCCGTAAAGACGCGGATTAATGCCGGTGATATTCAATGGTAGGATGTGTCTTGACCATCGGAGTCGGTATCCGGGACTGGACTGGTGACAACAACAACTTTCTCCTCCTTCCCCCTCGGGCATTGTTCTGGCCCTGTGTTCGCTGTGGTAAACACTTTCACTGACGTCAGGCGGTTGTCAACAGGTCCTGCAGACACGGCGCGGCATGCGGTGCGCAAGCATGGTTGCAGCTCCCTACACAGCATTTGTTCAACATTTATTTTAATTTATATTTATGCCTATTTTATTTATTTACCTATCATTACATATCGCCGGGGTGGGTGGGGTGCGCTCCGGTGAGTTTTTTTATGTATGCTTATTCATACATGTCGCAGAGCACTATTTGAATGGTTAGTACAGTTTTTTATTATTTTTTAACTATGCCTATATGCGTAAATGGTTTATTATTTATTACCTAGGTAATATACGTACATTTATTTCTGGCGATCGTGCCGCAGCTGAGCGTTCCTACAATTTTATTTTAAATATGTTTATTACTTAATGCTACATGTTAACTGTAGGGGTCCTAAATATGCTTAATAAATTAATATGCTTATTACTTGACATGCTATCGCTATGGCATATTTTATCACTCTCTGGTCCCATACTATTAAACTGTGATCTACATTTTTTTTAACTATGCTTATTTTTTCTGTCTTCACAATATTATAAATTTTAACTATGCTTATGCCACTGGCAGAGAGCCAGTGCTATTTGTTCTTATGCTTACACTAAAGCATTTTTTACGTTACATGAGCAGGCTTCTGTTTCCTACACAGCGTTGGTAAAATTTATATTTTAAATATTTAAAGAAATTATTATGCTTTTAAATATATATAACATAATGTGTGAATATTTATTGCACATTGTGTGCGTGACTCCTCAGCGGACAACATCTCGCTTTCTGTGCACGGGTTTTTGAGGTATGTTTGCTCCCAGGTATTTGTATTTAGTCATAGCTAGTATGGCGAGGATTTTAAGCATAGCAGTAAATGATTTTTGGACATTTTAAGTATGGCGGTATTTGTTTCTTTTTTGGAAATTAAACATGGCATCATTTGTTTTAAGCATACAACATGGCGGCTTAAGCATACTTTATATTTTAGCGATATTTTATTTGTTTTTGGAAATTACACATGACAGTATTTAATTTCTTTTCGAAATTTAAACATACTAGCGCCTTTTAAGCATATATTCCTTATTTAATTCTACACTTCCCAACTGATCTCGTCGTCTAGTGGTTAAGGTGTCTGCCTTGTAACCTCGATGTTGCTGCGTCCCACGGATCGAATGCCCACACCGCCCAGGATTTTTTGTATACAATTCCTGCCTTCGGAGCGACGGTGGCGCGCTCCAGTAACCAAAGGCTGAACTAAGATGGCGGCCTCCAGCAGACATAAACAAGATGGCGGCCTCCAGCAGACATAAACAAGATGGCGGCCCCCAGTGGCAGCGCAGGTGGCACGCCCTTGTAACCAATGTCAACAACAATGGCGGCCTCCATGAAACAATATGGCGGCCCCCATGAAACAAGATGGCGGCCCCCATGAAACAAGATGGCGGCCCCCAGGCTGGTTCTGGCGCAATGTTTACATTTTAATGTTTACAATGGTCCAGAAACAGCCTGCACCCCCTACTACCATCAATGCTATGAAATCGGTTCGTATATATTTAAAACTTTTTAAAAATGATTCGACTAAAATATATTTTATAGTTACCATTACCGTGAGAAGTAGAATAAACATCGGTTTAAGATAAAAAATACTTTTTTGTTCCAATTCCAATGTAAAGAAATATGAACATCGAAATCTACCTGCGCCTGTAGGCTGTGCCGAAAGGGAATTTTGTGTCTAAGGAAATAGATGACCAAGAAAGAACTTATCTTTGAATTTACTTGCAGGACAGTACCTCACTTACCTAAACACCCTGTTTCCTCTTACGTTGCGCCGGCAGTTTGTGAGCATTGCCGCGCGCTCTTGCGCTTATAAGACGTGTCTTCAACAGCTATGTACACGGAAACTATAGGAACAATTGAGATGGTCCTGCTTTTAAAAACTAATTTAATTCATTGCGAACATTTTTCACGTTTCTGTCCCCAATCTATCTTTAACAGCAAAAAACTTTGCCGCTGTTCAACTTTTTGATGTGTTAGTTTGCGAGGAAATTCTTTTCAATATATTAAAAAAATTATATAACTGAAATCTGAAGAGTTTTTGCCTCGACATTTGCTAGGTGGTGACCTAAGGTATGAATTTATTAACAAAAATCTTAAAGAAATACACCCGTAGGTTAGTTTTAATTGATGTAAAACATTTTGGAATACTTCAAAACAGTTTTCAGTGAAGAAGTTATGTTTTTTTTATTTTTTCGGAGACTGAAAATGTTATTATGTATGCAAAATAAACATTTTCTGATGCGTATTTCGATGCTATACAATATGCAAAAAAGCTTGGTCCAAAAATTAAAATTTTAGTTTCGTATGCTATTTGGCAACAATGCAAGAATAAACAAGGACAGCGTTAATGGCAGTCGGCGTGTGATAGAGAGAGAGAGAGAGAGAGAGAGAGAGAGTGGGATGCCCTATAGATGCCTATCGTGTTTTCAGGTTCCGATAGCCTAGTAGCAGTCGGGATCTCCCGATCGGCGGCCAACGATAATGGAACGCCACTAGTAACTTAGAATAGGTACTGTTACGACTTCAGTGGGATGAAAGGGTTCGAAAAGGATATCCCAATTAATTAATACGACTGTTTTTTATTCACACTACCATTTACACTTTATATTGTAAATAACAACACACTCACGAGTTCAATCTCTGTCCACTTAATTTAGTCCTTGAAGATTAACCGCCGATATCGCCGCTCCTGGAGCCAGGCTCCTCGGGGGCACGCCCCTTTGCCAGTCCCGCCGCTGTTGACCGCCGCTTCACGCCGCCGATTTCCCATGTTGATCCGCACACGCCGCCGGAATTTGCCCAGATGTCACCAGTCAGTGCACTTGCTGGTCTTGCCAGGTTCACTCGCCTTATTCACCGCACCACTCTATTTCGCCGGAACTCACACCTTCGCGCCGAACTATCGCCAGACTATCGCCAGAACTCCTCGCGCCGAACTGCGCGCCTCGCGTCAGAACTCAAGATCCGGGAGGCAACGGCCGCGCTTATATAGTCTTCAGGATTCGGTCTCAAAGCATCCCGAATGTTCCCTAATGGCCCAGGCTGTTATATGTCTTTGTCACGTGCGCAACTCGGCGGCTATGGAACAGCCTCGCAACTCCGAGCACGCGCGGACAATAGGGGAGAAGGTGATGAGGGAGGGAGGGGGGTGGGGAGCGCTGAGTAATGCCACATGCCGCTGTCCGGCTCGAGATAATGGTGGCGCCGCTACGGCGCCTTATGGCTAGAGACCGGAAAAATTCACGAATTTATTTCGCGATAGGCTAAAATACAAATAGTTATACCTCAGTGCTGCCACTGCTATTGGCTCACATCTCACCTGGATGACTCTGGGCCAATGTGAAACGCCAAACCAAAGCTTTATCGAATCACAGGCTGCTACATTGGGACGTCTCACAAGACAGCAGCCAATGAGTGGGTGACATTTGACCGAGTGTACGTAGAACTGTGGAGTTTATCCTGGAGGTCATTGAAACCGCGAATTTTTCCGGTACCTACTTATGGCGCAGCCGTGGTGGGCCGCTTAGCGAGAGCCCATGGCCTGCGCGTGACAATACCAAACACGCTAAATCTTCCGATAATAGTTATTTTAAGATCAGGAACTCCTTTCCGAGTAACTTAGAATAAACCCCCTCAGGTCTGATAGTGTGCCCGGCTGGAGTGGGGAAATACACGCTCGGGGAAGAGGCGGCGTACCTGGACCTACTGCGCGCAGAGGATTAAAACAGCATTCCTCCCGGCCTGCCCGCACGCCCAATGGCAAGGAAGAGTGAATACTGCAGACCCGCGCTCATACACATATGGGTATCCATTGCATCGCACACGCGCTCGTGCGTATGTATGTGTGTTTGTATACGTGGAAAAAAATTTAAAAATATATTTCTGAGATTGTAATATTATTTTGTAACATCCAGCCACGGATATCAATTCTTTTTCTTGTATATTTTCAAAAAAATTTACAAACTTATTTTATTCACTTGTTACTATAGATAATATGTTATGTATTACAACAATTAATAACATTTCAAAGTTAGATGTATAAACAGTCGCAATATTCGAAGAAAATTATGTATACTTTCAGATAAACGTGTTCTTACAACTCTATTAAGTTAAAAATTAGAAATTAAATACAGAAGTTCAACAGCAAAGTATACAATGAAAAAAGTTTGATATTTAATTAATTACAGTCAGTTAATTAAAAAACTCAAATTTAATCAATATTATCTTATTATCACAACATACAAGAAATAAACGTGCAAATTATTTTAGTTAAATTCATTATTTTGCTTTCAATTTCTTTGTTTTTTAAAAAGTACTTCACCCACTTATATAATTGTTGCATATCAACTTTATTATCAACCAAGTATGAGTTGTTATAAGCTTTTGTGATCTACTTTCTCGTTTTATTTTCTTTATCTGCAAGCAGTCGTGACAATGTAAATCAAACAAAATATTTATGAACTAGCTAATACCCGGCATGCGTTGTAATGCCTCATTCAATTTTTTCATGTAATTCGTTAATGTGGTATGTAGGGTAGACTATAGGTATAAAAAGCATATAAAGCCTATATATATCATTTTCTATATTTATTTCTATACATCTCTTTTTCTCTTTTCATTTCTCTAGCTTTCTCTTTTTTGCCTTTCTTTTTTTATTGTTTTCTCTTTCTCTCATTCTCTTTATTTCTCTCTCTCCCTTTCTCTCCTTAGATCTACTACTTTCTTTCTTATTCTCCTTTTCTATTTCACTGTCTCTATCTCATTGTTACCAATTTAAAACTAATAATATCGTATATTATTCAAGTGAAATTCGAACAAAAATATTAAATTTCTCATTTGATTAATTAAGTGAAAAACAGCTGAAGGCCATGATCCCGTAAGACGACGATTTCCCGTCTCCTTAGGTTTAGCGAAGCCCTCCTCTTGCATGCGTGAGTGAGCATACCGCAACCATCAATAAACAGCGACATATGATGGCAAGAATACGAACAACTTGCAACAATTTTTTTGCCTAACTCTCGTTGCAGATTAAAGCAATTGATGCACTTGGAACCAAATTCAATCGGAGCGCAGTTCTGTGAAGGCATTTGTAGGCTCGTAGCCTCATAGTTTGGTAGTGTCTTACTCTCTTGGCCTATGGTAATTTCGGCTCGTAGCCATGCAGTCTCGCAGTCTCGTAGTCTCATACTCTCCTGTTCTCTTGGTCTGGTGGTCATTTAGGCATGAAGACACGCAGTCTTGAAGTCTCGTAGTTTCTTAGTCTTTTAGTCTCTTAGTCTCGTAGATTCGGACGTCTTTAAACGATAAAGTCTCGTGGTCTCATGGACTCTTGGTCTAGTGGTTTCTTGGTCCCTTGGTCTCTTTGACTCTGGCACTCTTGTTCTGTTGGTCATTTAGGCTCGTAATCGCGCAGTCTCGTAATTTTAAAATCTTGTCGACTCGTAATCGCTAATTCTCATGGTCTCGTGGTCTTTTGGTATAGTAGTCTTGTGGAATCTTGATCTGTTCTCGTAATCTCATAGTCACACATTTTCGCAGTCTTGAAGTGTCGTACTCTCGTGGTCTCATAGTCTCGTAGTTTCGTGCGCGTCTTATCTCTTAGTCTCATGGTCTCTTGGTCCATTAGTCATTAAGACTCGTCACACATTCTTGTAGTCTTTAGGACTCGTACTCTCGTTGTCTCTTATATTCGTAGTCTCGTGCGCTCTTGGTCTCTTGATCTGTTGGTCATTTGGGCTCTTAGTTCCACAGTCTCGTAGTCTTGAAGTCTCGTCCTCTCTTAGTCGCATACTTTCGTGGTCTCGAGGTCTTGTGGTCTCATAATCTCGTAGTATCTTTATCTCGTAGTCTCGGAGTCTTGAACCTCGTTGCTTCGTAGTCTCGTACTTTCGTGGACATATAGTCTCGTAGTTTCACAGACTCGTAGTCTCGTAACTAGGTGGAGGGATCGTAGTCAAGTGAAGGCATCTTAGCTAGGTGGAGTCATCGTAGCCAGTAGGAGGCATCGTCGCCAGTTAGAGGCATCATAGCCAATTGGAGGCGTCGTAGCCAAGTGGAGGCATCGTAGCCAGGTGAAGGTATTACAGACTGATAAAAACGTGAAATGCCTGACTGGTTTATTTTGTATATAAAATAAATTTCTTTTTATTATTTTATTCAGTTTTTTTTCTTGTACTTTTCACTTTATTTTCTAATTTTTTTTTTATGTGTAGGCTATAACTTTTTCGAGTTGCAAATAAAATTATTGCATTAAACAAGGATTGAACCAATCGAGTCAATTAATATTTAAATAAAAGATTTTTGATAAATTTTTGGAAATTTTTTTTCAAATTTTTATGTTAATAATTCAAGATTTTCTAATACAATTTGGATTTAAAATGGTGGACCTGGAGTCCCCAAGATAGCTGCCGAGGTACCCATGATAGGCATCGAGAGGTGGACGGACACGCCCGAACTTAGCCTCAGCCTCACGAATGCAAGCCTCCTCCTCAAACCATCAAGTCATGGTCCCATTACAACAACATTGCGCCCGTATCGACTATTATATACCTACAACTATTGTCATTCATTTGTGAATTTTTATGCTCTTCGAAAATGAACATTTGATTTGTTATGAAAGTATTTAATATTTACATGTATCCTATTTCTGTAATTTCAATTTTATTCTTGATATGATCACAATTGTAAAATGATTATTACTGATAAATTATTTCTGTAACACGCTTTCATTTTCACTTTTAACTATGTAATCAAATCTTTGAAGTCGAATTTAACCTACTTCTAAGTATAGCGTCTTTTTGAAACATTGCAATTGCATGTTAACCCGATGACAATACAATAATTTTATAACTATTACCCGAATAAAAAAGGGGAGGGTCATAAATGCAAAAAAAACACTAATTTTGAGCTATGAAGAAAAAGATACTAATTTCAAGGTATGTGCAATAACCATGCTCTTCGTGTATCCAAGGGACCGGGGCATGGTCGGAAAGAAGTCCCTCCTCGAGATGTTAACCCCAAATTTTCGGATATTTAAATTTTTTTCTCGATCTGAATTGTTTCTTATCCAAGAGGTCTAAATAATCCCGGGAGTTAGTGGCTCCCCCCCCCCCCCAATCATTTCGCCCTCAGGAGATCAACCCCCAAAATTTCGGAAAACTTAAAAAAAATTGATTTCCTATCGATTTGGATTGTGTCTGATGCAAGGGGCCAGTGCATGGTGTAAAATTTGCCCAGGGTTCAGTTGCCCCCCTCCCCCTAAGTCAGGAAAATTTAAGTACCCTGATTTTGACGTGCTCCCGAGTTCTTAACGGGCCTCCCTAGTAAAAATTTTTAGCGCGGTGGGCCACTGGCCACGTGCTACGGCCAGTGGTTGGGCGGGGCTATATACCTGAGCCTGTCGCCTGCGCCGTGGTGGAGGGGGGAGTGGGCGTTTCAGCGAGGGGGGCGGAAAAAATGGGAGGGTTGTCATTGTGTGGAGTCCATTTGCTACTTATACCTGCGTTATCTGCGAACAAGATCGTGGCAAGAAAGGTGACTGTTTTTCCCTTTCGCTACATTCAACCGAAAGGATAATGTTCTCGCATTGCCTTGCTTGCTTCCTGACAGTGTTTGTAATTAGTGTTGCGATCCAGTCCATATCCATAAAATGCCAACAATCGTCAATTCTGTTTAAAACATGTATTTTTATTTTTTAATTAACGTTCTACATTATTAAGAGATTTACATACATTACAAAAAATGCTGTCACCAACAATCGATGTGTTAGCTTGTGTTTTTAGAGGGGGGGGGGGGGGAAATGCAAAAATTTCCAACATATTACTTTCGAACTGACATTTGTGTGATGAATGGTTTTGCACGAACAGTTATGCTTTTATTCATAAAATTATTCCGCACCGCGATGAGAAATCATGTTCTACTAATAATTGAGTAATAAAACTGGGAATAAAATGATGAAAATAATATTAATTATTTTTACTCTTAGACACAAATCAACTTTTTAAATCGCAATAACGACAAATAAATTTTTAACTTACTTCCTGAAGAAAAAGTGCATGTCAAACTTACTTTTAAATTCTGTAAAGAAAAAAAATGTCAGGAACAAACAAGTGTTCCCACCAACGACACATCGTCAACTTTGTATTCTAGGGTTCACGTCGTATTTAGTTACACTAAATATTACTGCATATTATTATTTTCTGGCTCTTATTGCATGTTTAGCATTTTTTTTTTGCATATTTTTTTAATGACTTTAACGTTGCATAATATGATGAATAAGTATACACGAATGAACTGGAATCCCGTTTCGAGTTACATACAGACTGTTCACTACGAGCAGTGTAAATTTCTTAGCTGTTGCAACAGCGGCCTACAGGTGGATTCAGACTGCAGGCTTAGTCAGTCACGCTGAATCCACCTGAGTTCAGATTTTATCGAAGACAAGTGCGGGTGGTATGGAAGAACTCAGTGTGCACTGACTGTTGTGCTCAAGGTGTCAGTGAAATGTATAGCTGGAATCACGGGCGAAAATTTGTAGGATTCCCATGAGGACCACGGGATAACGTGAAGATTTTGCAAATGCAAGCGGGCCCCCTCAGACGGACTTTTTTATTTCAGGGAGGTTCGGGCCACCCTGAGATTCTCCCCTCCTCCCGGAATCTACGCATGCAGCTGGAATTAATTTTTAGCCAAGTACGTCATTTGGTGCTGTATTTAGGCTGTCAAAGAAGATACGAAATATGGCTGCTTTGATAATTGACGATAACTCCTTTTTATTGTGGAATAGTACCCATCTACAAAGAAATCCCTAAATATACCACCACTACTGTTGGGGATTTTCTATACAAACTATCAAAATAATTTTGGTTTCGTCACTGTCACTAGCTGTTATTGTATCATACGAAAACATGTATGTTTTGTGTATTAATTTACGGTATTCATCTCTGTCAAAAAAAAATCTTTTTTCGATAATAGAGTGTAAGCAAGGTAGAATACAATGGCTAATTTTAAAATAAAAATGGAATAAAGTATTTTTTGCTTGCAGTAGTTCAAATTTTTGAATTAATTTAGTTGTTTGTTTAAAAAACCCTTCTAAAATCAAAGATACTACTTACTTACTAAATAGATAAATAGTGCTTTAAGATCACACGCTTTCATAAATATTTAAACGCCAACATTTAAAATGTAGATTTCACATAATGATAAAAAATCTTATCTATTTTCATGGTCACGCCTAATGGAAATAATACACAACAATTCGTCATATATGTTTTTTATGCTTTTAATAACTACTCTACACATGAGCAAATTTCAATATACATAAAACTGAGGAACTCTGCATTACATTTTTAATCTGTGTACGACACTAACAGAAATTGAAGCATAAAATAACATTTTATTTTTTAATTAATAATTATTTCATCAACGTGAGCTTTGCTTTCATCTCAATGAAGCCAATCTACATAGAGGAAGTGCACATGTATTCAGTCTTAACAACAGACCCTCCGGATCACAGAGTAAACGAATGAATGGAATTTATAACATAACGCAGGGTTTTAAGACATATTTTCCCTTCTACTCAATCACAAAATCTCACTTAGCGCGTAAAATGGTTTCAGTAAACATAACATAAAAAATATTCGCCCCATGTACAGTAGAGGAAACTAAAATGTTTGGAACACTGTAAACTAATTGTATTGTCATTTCTGTAGTCGCTCGAAGTGGCAAACTATGTATCTTTGTTCAATAAAACGAAATATTAAAACAAACAAACAATAACATTACGTTCAGACAATTCGTTACGTGAAGTGAATGTAATAAAATACTCAAGACAGTTACACACACCATTACCAAAACACAATCCCATAAAAATCATAATATTACATGTCGACTTAAAATTATTATTATTCACCATGATAATTTCTTGCGGGTAGCCAGCAACAAAGGGACACAATTTTTATTCATTTAATTAACTTAGACAAAACTTGTAAAACCTGGCATGAGCAAAGTAAGCTGATTCACAATTTTATTTTGCGTCAAAATATTAAACATCAACTAGTTATGAATTAAGAGTATGCTTCGCTTGGTAGAACACCGAATATAGTCATCTCCAGGTATTAAACTGAATTTTGAAAGAGGGACTCAAGTTTCTGAAGAAGTTGTTAACTTTCCTGATGATCCCTCGACAGTTCGTAAACGGTCTCATCGTCGGATGTCGAGCTTGGGACCTTTTTCCTCACCATAGACCCGTGGTCTGATCTACCATTCGCACAGCTATCCCAACCTATACAAATAGCCGAGTGATACTACTCCCGTTGCTTCTATCATGGAGCTCGCCCGCAGTCGTACTTCCCTATCCAGCCTGCGTAATACACGCGTCCTACCTGCTAGCCGCCAAGAACGCGTCCATTTGTGAAAAAGCCTCACCCGCCAACAATACAAACTCATTAATTATAATATGCAAAACATAAAAACATTACATATGCGATAAAACAAAATTTGCTGCTGTCATAAGTCGAAGAAAAAGAATCAATTTGAAATATAACATAGACAGATAAATCTAAAATAGAGTTATCGATAGTAATGTTTTAATAAACAGAATAATATATGTCGTATTACACTAAATACGTGTTCTTACTGACAACAGAATTTAAAAATAAATTAAATTACTTTTTTTTTCTTTTTAAACCATAACCGCATAGAAGAAACAATACTTTTGATACAATTTTTTGCATAACTATACGACAGGACTAAAAGTACATTGTACATAATAAGTATTTGCTTATAGGAATTAATGCTGCAGAATATACGAATAGATTCAAATGCATAGAATTTAATATATTGTCAAATTTATTTGGAAATATGCATGTAACAAAAGATTGAATTTGAAATGAATTATCTGTTTTTAACTACAAATATAATTTTATCATATCTCACTTTCATTCAAACTTATGAGTGTCATTTTCAACAACAAAATAGCCACAACTACACTTAAAAATATTTTAACTTGATACTTATATTGTATAACTTTTGATGAAATTAAATGTTAAGAGGTTCATTTAAGTTTGTAAAAAAAACATAAATACAACGTTCAAAATAAATAACAAAAATTTTGTGTAGTTAGGAGCTCCGCGTCATGCAAATAAAGGAAAGTTAAACTTTTCAGTATACGGCTGCAATAATTATAGAGGAAAATGTTATTTATTATTTACTTTTAATTCCCGTTGGGAGAAAATAAATCGAAAAGTGCTATACCGAAAGTATAAAGTTGAAGTTCAATATCGCTTGTCAAGTAAGTTCAAGAACAAAATTAAAAAAAAAAGAAAATTTGTTTTCTTGAATCTACTTTTTTCAGAAAAGTATACATACATACAATATTATTATATTATAAAAATAAATTTTTTTAGTCCTTAAGTATAAATTACTGAAATATTTTTTAGTTAATTAATTTTTTCATGCGAAGAAATATTTAATTGTTAAAATCACGAGAACATAATTTATTATATTTATGTATTCCAAAAGCTTACGTTAAAGATCGACTATATGCTATTCAATTTGCCCAAAAATTTTACTGAAATAGGAGAGCATTACAAAAACACAATTTAACTAATGTAGGTATTATAACAATAAGTTATGTTCATAAACTATATTAATGGGAAACAAATATTTATCATTTAATGATATGCAACTATTTTCCTTTGAGGTAAAAATTGAGGTATATTTAATGTAATAAGTAAATTCTCTCATAAAATTTACTGAAACTAATATTCTTCATTGTCCGTCATATTATGATTCCAAACAGTTTAAATCAACTGAAACATGAAATAAAATATTAAGGTTAACCATGAGGTGTGGAAGAAATTAGAGATTGCTTTGTAAAATGTTTTAAAAATTTCTCATGAAATATTGTGATTATTATGTTCGTACATAATGTAAAAAAAATTCAATACATGAAATTCAACACATACTTTGTATTGCAAGTTATTAAACATATATTTTAAAAACACATGTGCGTATCTAAGTCGATTTGTTATGTAATACATGATGAACATTACCGATACAACTTCCCTTACAAATAACTTTCACCCAAAGATAAGGCCGCGGACAAATTATACACACTGGTCGCACGAGGAGCTGAAATAAGTCATATAAGAAAGCCGGCCGGAGTAATTCTTTTCAAGCCAAAGCTAAAAGTAATGGATGTTGTTTGTCTAAAGCAGGCAGTGAAATGACATACAAGTTAACAGAATAGCCATATAAGATCTTTGACGCTTCTTATCCCGTCAGTGGACTGTACGCGAAGAACCAACTGCATCATGGCCCGCCGCCAGTTTTATACTTACGTATGAATACACTTGTAAACGTTGGTTTGTATACTTATGTATGTTGCCGACATCGATAGGTATTCTTTGGCAGCTCGATGTGGATTCATTCGAACACGTTTGCGCTAAACACGACATATTTTTAAATGCTTTTTACATGCTTTATATTAGCTTCACCTGTATGTTTGTCCGCCGTCTGTAACTCTGTCTGTCCGTCTGTAACTCTTTCGACTAAGAGTGAGTGACTCATCACTGTAAAATGTCCCACCCATTTCATTACGTTCGTTAGCCGAGCGGTCTAAGGCGCGCGACTTCTGTGACGTCAGCTCTCGGATTCAGCGATCGTGGGTTCAACTCCCGGCCATGCCGGAAAAAAAAATGTTTTTTTTTTTTTTTCCCCGGTAAATTCTAATATTATATCCATACATCTAACTGCAAATGATTCGTAGAGACTTTACCATTTCTTTGTGACGTTGCAACTCCAAATAGTTATCTCAGATGGTAATAGGTAGTGTCGGTAACTCATTTCCCTATGATAATTATACATAAATATAGTTTAAAAAACTAAAAAAACATGCTTTTAAAGAATATCAAACTAAAAAGTTAAAAATAAATATAGTTTAAAAAACTAAAAAACATGCTTTTAAAAAATATCAAACTAAAAAGTAAAAAATAATTTTAAAATTAAATTTATGACAATAGTATATAAGCAATACTAGTATAAATGAGAAAAAAGCATGGGGTGCTTAATATTCAAAAAATATGGCACAAAGCGCCTCAAGCTTTTTTCTCATTTATACTAGTATTGCTTATATACTATTGTCATAAATTTAATTTTAAAATTACTTTTTACTTTTTAGTTTGATATTCTTTAAAAGCATGTTTTTTAGTTTTTTAAACTATATTTTTACACGAGAGTGACATCGCGCACTAAAAAAAGTTGCAGGTCTGTAACGCAACAGTGATACAAATATTACATAGTTCGAACATTTTCTGGAGCACGACATTCACTTTGGGTAATGCTAAGCTACTTGATAGGTACACTTTACCCGCTTAAAAAGTGATAACTTAAAAAAAAAGTGTACATGAAAGCAGACTCAGCCATATGTTTATTGCTGTTGTATTTGTCATTAACCTACCCTACGTTCAATACGGCCTGTAAGTAGAACCATGTTTTTTTTTACTTGTGTACAAGCTGTGGTTGTAAAGCGAATTTATATTCTTAGTTAACTAACGTCTATCATAACATATTTGGAATAAGGCTACCTTAATTTTTTTTTCTAAATTGCTATATTGTTATATATATATATATATATATATATATATAAGTATTACTTCAACGGAAATATCTGGTAATAAAAATAAATGAAAAAAAGCATGAAAGGTTAAGGATTATTTTTTTTCAACAACAAATAATTTATGGTTTAACTGCTTTGTGTACTATATAAAAACAGAACAATTTTTCAAAATTTCAAAATTTCTTTGATTATCCGTTATAATTATGTTTGGTTTTAACTCATAAATATTTAAGTTGATTGCCAACGTCACGAATGTACAATAATTTATTTCACACCGCTCCGGGTTGCAGGTAAAGTAACAGGCGTGCAATTTGATCAGAAACGCGTTCTACTTATTCAGGCCCTTTAATTGGGCGTGACGGACCATGTGCCAAATATGTAACAATTATAAGTAGGTGAAGTATAAAAAAATAAAGAACTTGAATGCAAAATAATGCATCTAACAAAAATAATTTGCAAGGTTCTTTCGTGGATGTTGTAATGTGTGGGCAATATTTACTTAATTTTGGTTTTTGGATAAATTAATTGTGGTTTAAAATTTTTTAATAATTTTGTATAATTGCTGTAAAAAATTTATTTCCTGCCCTTATTAATTAATTGAGCTGTAGAAATAAGTTTATCTGAAAATTTACGTCATCTTTATTAAACATTGCCACTAATTATACTTTTTAACTTCAAAATGGTTTTTGAATTTTGTAATTAATAACGTACCATCCATAACTACATATGTGAGCAATCGGTCACTGACCTCATCTTCAATCCTCCTCGTGATTCCTGCGCCAGGAGGAACATTTACATAATTCTGACTAGCTTATTTAATATAGAACTTCCCTAGTTTTTATTTTTTATTTATCATTCCATGAACATTTTTAAAACAGTGCAGACAATCAGATCTAACCAAAAAGCATAGCAAATTACATTTAGTTTTCAAAATACGATTTTTCTTTTAATTTAAGATACATTTTATATAAAACCTACATTTTTAAGTATCAAAACTTTTGTAAATAGTTAACCATTTGGTTAATACCAGTATAAAATTTTTCCCCGGCGTTGTAAGATGTGTAAAATCATTTTGGAAAACTAAAATAATTTTAAAAAATATTGGGTAGTATAATAATTGTTTCTTGAATTTTTATTAAAAATAAAAGGAAAAACAATGAAGTGTATTTTCATGTTAAGAATTAAATATAAATTTTGTCGAATTAGCTAGCGAGACTGTAAAGCCACCAATAAATAGTTTGTAGGACAACTTTCAATGTGTTGATTGATTAGTTTCAATACTTTATTTCGTAATACATGATCTAGTATGGTAAGCTTTAGGATATTTGTAGTTTAAACAAAAGCAATGTTTTAAAGATACACGAATATAGTCACAGAGTAAGTCGAGCACATGGTACTGTGGCGAGGCACACTGAAAGCAATTCTGAGAATTTCTTTCGGTCACGGGATTATCTTACCTTTGTGGGTTGTCACCCTCTCACGCACGCACGCACACACAGGTAGCCTGCCTCCCCTCCGGGCCGGGGACCCCCACCACGCTACCTGGCTGTGGGCTGTGAGCTGGCTTCGCCGAGCGGCAGCACGAGACGGTGGAAAACTTTCAGGATTTGCAGAAATTGTGGAAAAGATATCTCGGAATTCAAAGCGATGGCTATATGTTTTAAATACATGAATTTCTTCAGAAAAAAATTATCTTTTTTTCTAGACTTGTACTTTTTTTCTGTCATTCTCCTAAGCAGTATAATATGGCCCCAAAGTTGGACAAGTTGGTGATTTTTTATTTCATATTTTGATAGAAAAAAACAAAAATGTAAAAGTATACAGACAATTCGTGTATTATCTTCTCGTGGGTGAAAAATTTTCAGATTCGTAGTGTCGATTAATAAAGTCCCATCATTATTTTAAAAACATAGTGTTCCGCTAACTTCTGATGCTACTAGGGAGGCCCCTTAAGTCACCATCGGACCACCTCGGGTAGAATCTCACTGGAAGGGTGAGGAGGATGAAAGGAAGGGGGGAGGGATTAACCTTGAAATTGTCGAGAGACTGAAAATTTATTGTTGTAGCATTTCAATGAATATTACAAAATTGGACGCATTAGGACGTATAATGCATTACGGATGTATCATACAAATGATCAGGCGGACAAGCACAACTATAAAGGTCATACATATGTTGAATTATCATTGTGATTGCCATTTTTGTATTTATTTTGTTTTGTATTTTGAGGTATTAATAAAATAAATTATCCAATATGAACTAGAAAGCAAAATATAAAATAACACAAAAAAGCTATGAAATAAAAAGTAAAAAAAAATGAAGTTATTTTTTCAACAATAGAATTAAATTCAACTCTGTGTATATTATTTTTTTAATCACCTTAAAATAAGATTCCAGTTTTAAACTAAACAATGAATATTAATAAAATAAAAGCGTGGGGTGATTGATAATATTGTCTTACATTTTCCAGCACTAAAGATTATTCATTAGAATAGAGTCAGTAAGAGAAAGCGAGGAGAGAGCAAGGCACGCTTGATATAATTAGTCTAAAATTTGTATATCACTAAATAGTATTCGTTGAGATGAGTAATTATGAAAATGAAAGCAGAGGGTAACGCAAGGTTGATATCAGCTGTCTTGAAGTATCTACCACTATAGCTATTATTTAGGAGAGTCATTATGAAAATGAGAGAAAAACTTTAAAAAGTGTTTTTGTCTGGATTTTTTAAAATATAATAGTTTTTTTTTTTCATGAAGAAAATTTCAAATTAATTGACTCTTTGTTATACCGGATTATAATTTTTCCACACTACAAGCAATTTTACTACGGTGAATATTTTTATATATTGTTTTGTTATCTGAACGATTTTTTAAACAATAACAAATTCAAAGTTGTCTATTAATTTGGCTTAATGCTTTTGCACATGCAGACATTTGACATTTTTGATGCATTTAATTTACAGAGCTTTGTAGAATTCCACCTTATGTCTCCATATAAAAAGCATTAAGAAATATTATATGATTAAACCACTAAACCACATCCAGAATAAATGTGAAACGTAAATATATAAAATAAATAGCCAATTTTTAGTAAATGAGCGTTTAAGGCACCATCCATCCTTACATAGAGAGTTGCGCTAGAAAAAAATAGGAATGATAAAGTTTAAACTATAAATATTCGTGTACATAAAAATGTGTCTAGTCTGGTCATAAGGCTAACAGTGCATGCCATGTACCAGGTTAGGTCAATTTAATTCTTTAATCACAAATTGTGAGTTAAAGTAATTAACGTTTTTATATGGCTGATTTTTCCAATTTAACTTAGAATAATTTAATTATTGTCAGTGTTAACAATTTTCTAAACAATCCTCAATATTGTTGGGTGTATTGTAGAAAGATACACGACGGAAAACTTTAATAAAATAAATTATGGAAATCTTTTTTGGGAACGGGTTACAATTTTTCACAGAAAGTATCTTGGGAAATTAAATTTGCAACTTAATTTGCTCAATTATTATTGGTATGAATGTTAGATAATATTTGAATGCTTCGTTTAGCGAAAGGATTTACGACCATGGAGATTTACTTGGTAATAGCATAGTGGGCTCTGGCACATCTACACTATGCATCCCGTACTAGTATCCAATATTCGAGGGATTTTATGAGATTTTCCCTTTACCTGGAAGAATTCTTATTACTCAAATTTGTATTATTTTTCAGGACTAGGTTTTGTACCATAACTTAGCTGAACTTGCATATTAACTTAGATAGTTCGGCTTTATAGTAGGTATACCTGCTTTTTGATACTAACACACATTAAAATGGAAGAATGGTGGAAGAGGAAAAGTTACTGTGAGGTAATTATTTTGAAAAGCTGCTTAACCCAGACGAAAATGAGAGGGAATAAAGAAGAGACGAGAAAAAAAAATTTTCAGAGTTGGATGATGAGGATGTAACATGGAAGTATGCAGAGGAAGCACTGAAAAAGATGAAAAATGGTAAAGCTTCAGGCATATATGAGTTGACTGTAGAAATGATAAAAGCAGCAGGAGATATTGGGATTCAGTGATGAGGTGTGTTTGGAAAGAAAAGTGCATAACGAAGTACTAGGGTAAAGGGATAATAGTGCCAGTGTTTAAGAAAGGACACAGGAAAAGATGTGACAATTACAGGGGGATCACTTTGATGTGTCACCGTGCCAAGGTGTATGAGAAGATCCTGGAAAAGAAGGTAAGGAAGGTCATGACAGGTAAATGGCGTGAGAAACAGCATGGATTTAGAGAAGGACGGTCTACTATAGGTCTGATTTTTGCCATACGACAACTGATGGAAATATACGAATATGGGAAGGACTTAATAATGGTATTCCTGGACGTGGAAAAGGCGTACGACAGTGTGAAAAGGCAGGGCTTAAGGAAGGATTAATAAGTATAGGGAAAAGTGAGTATAAGGGGCAGAGTGAAATCTGGAAGAGGGTTGACGAGGTTTTTTAAATAAGCCAACGGAGTGAAGCAGGACAGTGCATTGTCTCCCTTGTTATTTATTATAGTGATGGAGAGGACATTTAAGAGGGTGGAAGATAAGATTGGAGAAGGAAATATGAAGGCCTTGCTGATTGATGATGATTTGATGATTTGGGGAGAAAAGGATGATGTAGTGCAAGAGCAGTTAAAGGCATGGAGTGAGGAAGTGAGAAATGTGGTATGCGATTTAGCACTAAAAAGATTGAAGTGGTGTGCATGGCAAGGAGCAAAAATGGCCGCATTGAATTAGATGGTGTTGAGCCAAAACAAGTAGAAACGTTCAAGTATCTCGGAAGTGTGTTGGAGAGAGGAGGCAAAAACAGGGAGGAAATCTTAAGGCAAGGACAACAAGGGGATGCCTCCTACAGGTGTGTTAGAGATATGGTATGGAAGAGGGAGGTGCCATTAAAGTGCCGTTAAAGTGCAAAAGAGTGTTGTATAATAATAACTTTGTGCCCATAGTCACATATGGAGCAGAGAATTTGACTGTTAGTGAGAGTGATGCTGGGAAGATCAGAGAAATAGGTATGAAGTTTATGAGGAATATGTTGGCAGTTACGAGTCGAGACCAGATCAGAAATGAGATAGTGCAAGCAAGATCAGGAGTACACGACTTGAGGGAGATCATTGAAAAAGCAAGAATGAGGTGGTATAGCCATGTACAGTGAATGGGAAAAGAGAGACTGCCTAGGAAAATGATTGAGTTGAAAAAAACAGGAAGAAGACCACAAGGAAGACCTAGGAGGAGATGGGAAGAAAAGATAGTTAAAGGAGTGCAAGAAAGAGGGGAAGGTTGGAATAAAGTGAACAATGAGGAATGGTGGAAGGATAGAGGAAGATGGAGGCATTTTACTTGACTGGCCCAGCCACAGGCTGAAAACAGTGGATGATGATGATTTAATATTCATTAAATTTTGAAACCTGTCATAGACTTTGGAGTCTCTAGTTCTATCCTGTGGAAGGCAAGTTAATAACAACGTATACATATTGTGTAAAGAAATGTATAAAAATATATTTTTTTTAATTATAAAAAATTAAAAATTAAAAAAAAAGTCACTGCTTTTAACGTTTCAGGATTCCATTCCTGCCGATGACAATTAAAAAAATGATGGCTGACTCCTTAGCACCTATACCAAGGCGCACACATATATATATATATATATATATATATATATATATATTCCCCCAATGTGAAGTTATGGAAGCAACATTGACCACCATTATTAAAGCGCTAGTGTATTCTTTCTTCAAATGTAACCCGCTAGAGCATATTCGTAGCAATCACCTGATTGTTATTTATCATAGCGTCTGCTATCATGTCGATCTTGCCTGTTATCTCGAAAAACTTTGCAAACACCCAGAAATTTATAAAATGATAAAACATACTATTTTCATAAACTTGTATTCATCAATTGCGGTACTTGATTTGATCTCTGATGATTAAAAAAAGGTAACTTTAGAATTTAAAATGTATGAAAAAAGTGTTAACTAATGTACCCTCAAAGTAAGTTGACAACTAAAAAAATGTTCCACACTAGTTAATATTACAAGAAATATAACAAAAAAGTTTTCAAACATTATTTATAAAAAATTACTTAAATGAAAACACATACTAGTATTGCTTTTCCTGCGTAATCAATTGTTTATTTTCTAGATTATTCAATGGCTCCAATATTTATGCTCCAATGGCTTTACAATACTGTTTTAAGTGGCTCAAATGTTTTAGCTCCATTGGCTCTTAAAAGTGCTACGATTTTCCACCAGGTCTATAGAGATCGTATTTTAACTTTTTCTCACTTTTCGTAGCCTGAAATTTTTTTGATTTTTAAATAATAGTAATTTTTTTTACAGTTCGTTAGTTCTGGTAAGACACATAATTTTTTCCTTCATAGATTACTTTCATAAATACATACTTCTATTGAACTTTCAAAACAAAATTGCCATTCATCTATAGGTAAATTAAATATTATTTTCCTAAAGGTATTGGGACTATTGCACTTTACGATACCGTGCTAATACTGATAACGGCATCAATATGGCGTCGCTTACGACATTACCACCCCTACATTCTTACGGGACACGCACGGCAAATTAGGGGGTTTGGGGCGGGGAACTTTAATCCAACTTTTCACATATTTTGCATTCTTCTTTTCAAGCCTATGCGGTATCGTAAACTACAATATAATCGCCCCCGCTGTATTGTATTTTGTAATACGGATTTTTATTTTCCACCGAAATAATTCCTTTTTTCGTTACTTAATTTAACTTTATCTCGTATTGTTTCATCGTTTACTATTTAACTCTTCACAACGTGATTATGAAAACATTTTCTTTCCTCAAATATAATTTATTTATTGTACAATTCCGGTATCGCAAAATACAATAGACCGGGTGGGACTGTATTGTACTTCACGATACCGCATAAATATTTTTTTTTGTCTCATTTTCATTAAACTTTTTTTCAGTATCGCCAAATACAACAGACCGGATATTGCAGCATACAAAAACTTGCATTGGCTTAGATCGAGAACAAAAAACTGAACGATGTTATTGACTTGGTTAGAGTAACTCGAGGAAACACGACTGCAATCTGTAGGTAAATTAGAGTAACATATATAAATATCGATTTTTCAGTCGACTGCCTGTACTTTCGGCCTAGTGCCTGTCGGCCTAGTGCCTTTCGGCCTAGTGCCTGTCGGCCTACGGCCTGTCGGCCTAGTGCCTTTCGGCCTAGTGCCTTTCAGCCTACTGCCTTTCGGCCTACTGCCTTTCGGCCTACTGCCTGTCGGCCTACTGCCTGTCGGCCTAGTGCCTGTCGGCCTAGTGCCTTTCGGCCTAGTGCCTGTCGGCCTAGTGCCTTTCGGCCTAGTGCCTGTCGGCCTAGTGCTTTTCGGCCTAGTGCCTTCGGCCAAGTGCCTTTCGGCCTAGTGATTTTCGGCCTACTGCCGCGGCCCCAAATTAGATATGTGCCTTCCGAAATCAGATACCAAAAAAAAGTTAATTTAGTTTTGTTTATGAATAGGTTGAACGAATATTTATGCTTGTGTTTACGAGCACAGCGACTCCTTGTTGTCGACGGAAATGTTTGCAGGTTGTACTGTATGGCTTGGCATTGTGATGCCTCAGCGGGGCGCCTGAGATCCCGGACTCAAGGTCGTAGGGTCTTTGGAGAAGAATACCTGAAATGTGCTAGGGTGGGGTGTGGCAGAAAACCCGTGCGTCACTGGGGAAGGGGAGAGAAGTTACCAAGTGGTGGGGGAACAATTTACGGGCAAACCGATTCTCAAGACAAAGGACAGAATGAAACTTACGCAGATTTTCGTGCTGCTTTGTATGAAATATAATTCGAGTATTCACAAACACAAAATATTTAAAAAAACGCAATACAGTCTCCTTGAGTTCTATGGGAAAATAAATTTTTGTTATTTTAAGTGTTCCAAGTTACTTCCAAAATTAAACCTTCGAATTAAATAATGTTATAAAAATCTGCAGTTTTTCACTTTTTACAATCGTATTCTAACACACAAATTTTTTTCCCCCGTTCATATAATACAACAACGAGCTTTGAGAGACGCACGTGTACACTTACAAGGGGCCATCCATAAATTATGTCACACGAATCATGATTTTATGCCCCCCCCCCCCCCCCCCCCCTTTGGGCCTTGCCACAGATGGTGTGACGTCACAAATTTTCCAACTTTATACATTGAACTAATTTAATTAAAACAGCAGTTTTAAAATTATATTTACTTTCATTAAAAATATGTTTTAAACAAAATAACATTAAATCAAACATTTCTTAAAATTGACCAAAAAAAACAAGAAACTACTTAAAGAATGATAAACTAATAATTATATCAAAGAAAGATACAAAACTCAATCATCTTGTGGCCATGGACTCTGAACCCACTTCTCTCTATTGCTTATCACTGGCATAGCAGGCATTTCGTTCTCATTTTGGTTGTTAATGTCAGGAACACAAGGCCATTTGTCGTTCAACTCTGTTGAATGCACTTCTTCCCGGAGCATTTGTGGCAACGTAAATAGCATCCAAGTCAAAATCTTTAAAATATTGCAAGGCTGATACTATAATTCGCTCTAATTTCAAATCTCGAATACTTCTTTGAATTTCGCATTGATGAGTTGATTACCTAAAATCGTATAAGCGTATTGATATGTTGGTAATATTTCTAAGTTTTTCGCTTATATTTAAAGTTTCGCATTTAAATATTTTATATTTGGACATGTGACATCACGAAGCTTATGACGCCTCCTACTCCTTGTCACACAATGTCACACTACGTCGACCACCTCCCCTCCCCTTTACGCATGGCGTTATTTAGGGATGGCCCCCAATGAGACCGAGTCTTATCAGTTTCAGACAAGAAAGTCAAGAAAAGGTAAATAACAATGTTTTCAGATAACCTCTAAAAATCACACAAGACATCTTGCATTTATTCTGTCCTCCATATTTAATGTAACCTGTACCGTAACCTTGAAGTTATTTGTATGGAAGCCAACGACTTCATTTTTTTTTACACATTTTACGTTTTCACTTATGAAAATACCAAACAGTGAAAGCACATACAAATTTTTAGTGAAATTATAAAGAATTGCTTACTTTGACATAAAAATTAACATTACTTTTAGAAATAAGCCAAATGTAAATTGTTTCGACATTTGTATTTTTCAAGTTGCAGGGTCGGCGATGTCTAGCGTCTGGCGTATTTTACCTATAAATTGCCGCAGTTTTATTGCACTTGTTGCATGTAGCGTCCCTTGCGTTTGCTTTTCTTCCGAAGTTTATAACATTAGCCTTGTATCCAATTAGTGAACACCTTAAGTGGTCTGCCTCGTCAGGGGTGTATGTGTGTTAGTGAGGCGGGATGATAAGCGCGACGCTCGCTGGTGCTTCCAGCGCGGTATAGCCTCTAAGCGCAAGGCTTTGAACTGGCGCGCATTCGTCTCGTCGTCACAGGATAACTGTGAAATTTGAGGGGTGGCCGTAACATTATATGGTGGAGAAATGAAGATAAAGGTGTCATGCGATCCCCTTAAGTGCTTTCAAGAATCTGTACTGATTGTTTAATGCCTAAAAATTACTCTGAAAACACGCGTTTTAGGCATTTTAACGCTTTTAAAAATACAGTTTAAAAACGTAATCCGAAACTAAGAGTACTTTTTGGGCCTCAGCGAACTCTTAAATGCTTTTCGTAAGCAGACCCCACTGGGATGTGTTGAGTAGTTTTTAAATCGCGTTGTTTTTCCTGAAGCTCTGCACACCGTGTGTGTGGCCAGGTAGGCGGGCCCCTTAAGGTGTAGCCAAATTATACTTGTTGAGATTATTTAATTTCAGACGCCCGTGGTCACTTCTTAAACATTATTTACTACAGTTACATCCAATTGTTAAATTGTCATGTATTTCACACTTCTTCCACGTGAAAAGTGCCACGTATCTACCGCTCAAGCCCGCTCCACAATGTGTGATGGAACTTCAAGAAATTTAGGTTTCAATATGCATTCGCTGCTTACACAGTGTGTGAAAACTTAACAAATGGCAATGAAGTGATTGAATTTCACGGTTACGAAATAATTAATTACCTGAAAATTTTTTGAGGTACGATAAAATAACCACGGTATGATTTACATACACACGCCTAAACGCACACACACATGTATATAAACATAATTATATAATGAAATATAATTAAAAAACAAAGTAATGGTTCTGGAGGCAAATTGAAAATAATGTCTTATAATAGCGAACTACATATTAAAAGTTCTCGAATAAACTCGTTGAAAACAACCGCATACGCTGTTTATTAATTACCGAAATCCAGCGTTATTGGACGTCTACACTTTCAACTACCATGATTCACAACTGCGTTTGCTTTACGAGAACTTGCAAAAAAAAAATCAGTGTAAAAACAACAACTCACAGGTTACATACAGGATTAGCATATATGAATGACCGGATGTAAAAAAAAAAAGATCATATTTTCAAAGATATTATTCTATCAGTGATACTGAAATAAAAAAAAGAAATTCCAATTTATTATCAAAATCGTTCACTTCATGGCAGCTTTACCTTAGAACTAGATGATAATAGGAAAAAAAGATAAGTGTTTATAAACCAAGTATACATTAATAGTTAATAATCAGGCATTGATATGTTTACATATCATGACCTAACTTCGTATAACGCTTCATATCCTATTAAGTTTGTCACTGTAGATCCACAAAATGTACGAGTACTAGGCCCCAATTTACATATGGGTCAACCGGGCATTCGCCCAGATTTCCAGTTTTTAAGCGGCGAAAGAATTCGAGGTACGAAAAAAATTGGACAAAAAGGTTTGAGGGACGAGAAATAATGCCTAAAAATATAAATTATTAAACAAAATAATTTAGAAAAAAGATTTAAAATTCGTTTAACAGTATACTGTAGTTCATATTTTATTACGGTACCTATAACAGCCGTATAAAAATGCTACACGCATTTATTAAATAAAAACAATACACACAGCCTTTGTCTTTGAAAAACCTTAGTATTTAGTTGCATAATATACTGTTTTAAAACTTATTATAAATAAGCTTGACTTTGAAAAGTTTTATTACATTTGCGGTGAACTGGAAAGAAAGGGGGGCGGCTAAAAATTATTTTCCCAGAGCGCTGGCTCCTGAAATCCGGCCCTGGCTAGTACATAATACAAGAGCAACCAAATTACTAAAATTGTTTACGATGAAATGTACTTATTTTTCACTTTCCCTACAACCAATTCTATAGATCTTGGTGTAAAGTCAAAATCATCCTCACAACGAATCAAGTGAAGGCTTACATACGAAAATATCTTAAAAGAAATGTTTTGTAGAAATAAAACAGAAAGGCTGTATGCAAAACAATCTGTTATTCACAAATACAAGGCTACGCACAGTTAAAACATACTTGTTTTTCCAACACTCAACCCACTTAGTATTAAAGAACATATACTGAGAACTAAAATTAACCTAGCCAAACTCAAGAACTAATTATTCTTAGATGACGCTGTGGGCATTATTCATTTGGATAGAATTCGTATATAAGGAGTATAAAATCTATATTGTAACACAAATTTTTTTGGATAGGTTCCTAATATGGAAATTTTATATAATAGCAGCTTCTTGTAAATAAGGCTAATACAAAACCGTCAAGTAGAAGATTCGCTGCGTGAATTCAGAAGTAGTAATATTTATTTGGTACGTAAGTTAAACTTTATACGTAATTTATAAAGGTAACGTAACTAACCTTTTACTGTAGTTACTATTCTACTGGTTTTCCAGGAGCCACTACTCTTTCCCCTAAAACATTCCGATGTGGCATACGAGTAATATATAAATGCATGTCCGGCATCTGGTGCCAGTACATTGTGTGTGGTTTGAGGTCCATCATCTTAGATTGTGACTTCACGGCGGCCATTTCGCATGACCTTCACTTTGACCTCGGCCGCTTGTTATTCCTGACAACATTTTGTTGGTGTTCTCCCTGTGCTTCTAGTTATTCCTGTCACAACTTTTGTTGAATTTCTTAGTGTGCTTCTGGTTAATCATTAAAAAGTAGGTTATCATTTCAAGCATTTTTTTGATATGAGACATGCGATTGTATTCAGTTTTGCGTTTATTTAGTGAATTCCTGTTACCAAATTACTTTCGATATGAGACATGCAATTGTATTCAGTCATACGTTTAGTTAGTGAATTCCTGTTACCAAATTACAAGTACAAATTAAATCAGGTGAAACTCACACATAAATTAGATTTATCACTGAGTCGATTTCTATGTATTAAAACAGCTGAGAACCACAGCATGCAAGACTATTCTCCTTCTGCTTGAGGTCTAGCAAAGCTCTCCTTCTATTCCGTTCGTGAGTGAGCATCCCGCATCTCGCCTAAAACAGTGACCGCTTTAACAACATTAAAAATAACGAATGTTTTATACTTGCATTATTATACAAGGTAAATTGTACTAGATGGATTCAGATATATTGTTTAAAGCACGAACACTGTGAGCAAATACATGAGGAGACATCTGTTGGTGAAAAGCAGATCTACTTGGAGATGAATTTTTCAACAAATCTAAAATCAACTCTTGCTGATGGTTTACTGAAATTCCTACTTGAATGTCTGTTTTAGTTTGGAACACTCAGTATGCTTCTGACCACATTCACAGAAGCTAGTATGTATTCCGTAGCGATGTCTGTAGCCATTATCGAACAGACACAAGTGTAGTTATTGCAGCAAGAAATTTACCTTGCAATAAATGTTAAACGTCATGAGAGAAGCGAGTGTATTTTGGGTTATTACCAAAAATTATTTAGTTGCACTGAGCATCATTTAGTTGACGAAATATCTTGAATAAACATCACAAGATCTGTACAACCAAGCTAACTGATGATAAAAATAATGGTGCTTCAACATCTAGAAAGTGATATAAAGACAACAATATCCCAGATTTCGTTAATAATTTGAAATTAAATGCTAACGAAGAAAGTAGTATCTTTAATGGAAATAAAAAAAAATTATCAATAGCAAATTCAAGTCATCTTTGCAGAACTGAAAACAATATAAAAACATCTGAAGCTGACAAGTTCGAATAACGTGATGATGCACTTGAACCTTTCAAGATCGAAGACCAAGCTGAAGAACCTGAATCTTACAAGATCGGCAATTTTGATGAAGCACTGAGACCTAAACGATCACTTTGATGTGTCACCGTGCCAAGGTGTATGAGAAGATCCTGGAAAAGAAGGTAAGGAAGTTCATGACAGGTAAATGGCGTGAGAAACAGCATGGATTTAGAGAAGGACGGTCTACTATAGGTCTGATTTTTGCTATACGACAACTGATGGAAATATACGAATATGGGAAGGACTTAATAATGGTATTCCTGGACGTGGAAAAGGCGTACGACAGTGTGAAAAGGCAGGGCTTAAGGAAGGATTAATAAGTATAGGGAAAAGTGAGTATAAGGGGCAGAGTGAGATCTGGAAGAGGGTTGACGAGGTTTTTTAAATAAGCCAACGAAGTGAAGCAGGACAGTGCATTTTCTCCCTTGTTATTTATTATAGTGATGGAGAGGACATTTAAGAGGGTGGAAGATAAGATTGGAGAAGGAAAGATGAAGGCCTTGCTGATTGATGATGATTTGATGATTTGGGGAGAAAAGGATGATGTAGTGCAAGAGCAGTTAAAGGCATGGAGTGAGGAAGTGAGAAATGTGGTATGCGATTTAGCACTAAAAAGATTGAAGTGGTGTGCATGACAAGGAGCAAAAATGGCCGCATTGAATTAGATGGTGTTGAGCCAAAACAAGTAGAAACGTTCAAGTATCTCGGAAGTGTGTTGGAGAGAGGGGGCAAAAACAGGGAGGAAATCTTAAGGCAAGGACAACAAGGGGATGCCTCCTACAGGTGTGTTAGAGATATGGTATGGAAGAGGGAGGTGCCGTTAAAGTGCCGTTAAAGTGCAAAAGAGTGTTGTATAATAATAACTTTGTGCCCATAGAAACATATGGAGCAGAGACTTTGACTGTTAGTGAGAGTGATGCTGGGAAGATCAGAGAAATAGGTATGAAGTTTATGAGGAATATGTTGGCAGTTACGAGTCGAGACCAGATCAGAAATGAGATAGTGCAAGCAAGATCAGGAGTACACGACTTGAGGGAGATCATTGAAAAAGCAAGAATGAGGTGGTATGGCCATGTACAGTGAATGGGAAAAGAGAGACTGCCTAGGAAAATGATTGAGTTGAAAAAAACAGGAAGAAGACCACAAGGAAGACCTAGGAGGAGATGGGAAGAAAAGATAGTTAAAGGAGTGCAAGAAAGAGGGGAAGGTTGGAATAAAGTGAACAATGAGGAATGGTGGAAGGATAGAGGAAGATGGAGGCATTTTACTTGACTGGCCCAGCCACAGGCTGAAAACAGTGGATGATGATGATTTAATATTCATTAAATTTTGAAACCTGTCATAGACTTTGGAGTCTCTAGTTCTATCCTGTGGAAGGCAAGTTAATAACAACGTATACATATTGTGTAAAGAAATGTATAAAAATATATTTTTTTTAATTATAAAAAATTAAAAATTATAAAAAAAAGTCACTGCTTTTAACGTTCCAGGATTCCATTCCTGCCGATGACAATAAAAAAAATGATGGCTGACTCCTTAGCACCTATACCAAGGCGCACATATATATATATATATATATATATATATATATATATATTCCCCCCAATGTGAAGTTATGGAAGCAACATTGACCACCATTATTAAAGCGCTAGTGTATTCTTTCTTCAAATGTAACCCGCTAGAGCATATTCGTAGCAATCACCTGATTGTTATTTATCATAGTGTCTACTATCATGTCGATCTTGCCTGTTATCTCGAAAAACTTTGCAAACACCCAGAAATTTATAAAATGATAAAACATACTATTTTCATAAACTTGTATTCATCAATTGCGGTACTTGATTTGATCTCTGATGATTAAAAAAAGGTAACTTTAGAATTTAAAATGTATGAAAAAAGTGTTAACTAATGTACCCTCAAAGTAAGTTGACAACTAAAAAAATGTTCCACACTAGTTAATATTACAAGAAATATAACAAAAAAGTTTTCAAACATTATTTATAAAAAATTACTTAAATGAAAACACATACTAGTATTGCTTTTCCTGCGTAATCAATTGTTTATTTTCTAGATTATTCAATGGCTCCAATATTTATGCTCCAATGGCTTTACAATACTGTTTTAAGTGGCTCAAATGTTTTAGCTCCATTGGCTCTTAAAAGTGCTACGATTTTCCACCAGGTCTATAGGGATCGTATTTTAACTTTTTCTCACTTTTCGTAGCCTGAAATTTTTTTGATTTTTAAATAATAGTAATTTTTTTTACAGTTCGTTAGTTCTGGTAAGACACATAATTTTTTCCTTCATAGATTACTTTCATAAATACATACTTCTATTGAACTTTCAAAACAAAATTGCCATTCATCTATAGGTAAATTAAATATTATTTTCCTAAAGGTATTGGGACTATTGCACTTTACGATACCGTGCTAATACTGATAACGGCATCAATATGGCGTCGCTTACGACATTACCACCCCTACATTCTTACGGGACACGCACGGCAAATTAGGGGGTTTGGGGCGGGGAACTTTAATCCAACTTTTCACATATTTTGCTTTCTTCTTTTCAAGCCTATGCAGTATCGTAAACTACAATATAATCGCCCCCGCTGTATTGTATTTTGTAATACGGATTTTTATTTTCCACCGAAATAATTCCTTTTTTCGTTACTTAATTTAACTTTATCTCGTATTGTTTCATCGTTTACTATTTAACTCTTCACAACGTGATTATGAAAACATTTTCTTTCCTCATATATAATTTATTTATTGTACAATTCCGGTATCGCAAAATACAATAGACCGGGTGGGGGTGTATTGTCCTTCACGATAACACATAAATAATTTTTGCGTCTATCTTCATTTAAAAATTTTTCGGTATTGCAAAATACAATAGAACGGGCGGGGGTGTATTTTCCTTCACGAGAACATATAAATAATTTTGGCGTCTATATTCATTTAAAAATTTTTGGTATTGCAAAATACAATAGACCGGGTGGGACTCTATTGTACTTCACGATACCGCATAAATATTTTTTTTTGTTTGTCTCATTTTCATTAAACTTTTTTTCAGTATCGCCAAATACAACAGACCGGATATTGCAGCATACAAAAACTTGCATTGGCTTAGATCGAGAACAAAAAACTGAACGATGTTATTGACTTGGTTAGAGTAACTCGAGGAAACACGACTGCAATCTGTAGGTAAATTAGAGTAACATATATAAATATCGATTTTTCAGTCGACTGCCTGTACTTTCGGCCTAGTGCCTGTCGGCCTAGTGCCTTTCGGCCTAGTGCCTGTCGGCCTACGGCCTGTCGGCCTAGTGCCTTTCGGCCTAGTGCCTTTCGGCCTACTGCCTTTCGGCCTACTGCCTGTCGGCCTACTGCCTGTCGGCCTAGTGCCTGTCGGCCTAGTGCCTTTCGGCCTAGTGCCTTTCGGCCTAGTGCCTTTCGGCCTAGTGCCTGTCGGCCTAGTGCTTTTCGGCCTAGTGCCTTCGGCCTTGTGCCTTTCGGCCTAGTGATTTTCGGCCTACTGCCGCGGCCCCAAATTAGATATGTGCCTTCCGAAATCAGATACCAAAAAAAAGTTAATTTAGTTTTGTTTATGAATAGGTTGAACGAATATTTATGCTTGTGTATACGAGCACAGCGACTCCTTGTTGTCGACGGAAATGTTTGCAGGTTGTACTGTATGGCTTGGCATTGTGATGCCTCAGCGGGGCGCCTGAGATCCCGGACTCAAGGTCGTAGGGTCTTTGGAGAAGAATACCTGAAATGTGCTAGGGTGGGGTGTGGCAGAAAACCCGTGCGTCACTGGGGAAGGGGAGAGAAGTTACCAAGTGGTGGGGGAACAATTTACGGGCAAACCGATTCTCAAGACAAAGGACAGAATGAAACTTACGCAGATTTTCGTGCTGGTTTGTAGGAAATATAATTCGAGTATTCACAAACACAAAATATTTAAAAAAACGCAATACAGTCTCCTTGAGTTCTATGGGAAAATAAATTTTTGTTATTTTAAGTGTTCCAAGTTACTTCCAAAATTAAACCTTCGAATTAAATAATGTTATAAAAATCTGCAGTTTTTCACTTTTTACAATTGTATTCTAACACACAAAATTTTTTCCCCCGTTCATATAATACAACAACGAGCTTTGAGAGACGCACGTGTACACTTACAAGGGGCCATCCATAAATTATGTCACACGAATCATGATTTTTTACCCCCCCCCCCCCCCTCCGGGGGCCTTGCCACAGATGGTGTGACGTCACAAATTTTCCAACTTTATACATTGAACTAATTTAATTAAAACAGCAGTTTTAAAATTATATTTACTTTCATTAAAAATATGTTTTAAACAAAATAACATTAAATCAAACATTTCTTAAAATTGACCAAAAAAAACAAGAAACTACTTAAAGAATGATAAACTAATAATTATATCAAAGAAAGATACAAAACTCAATCATCTTGTGGCCATGGACTCTGAACCCACTTCTCTCTATTGCTTATCACTGGAATAGCAGGCATTTCGTTCTCATTTTGGTTGTTAATGTCAGGAACACAAGGCCATTTGTCGTTCAACTCTGTTGAATGCACTTCTTCCCGGAGCATTTGTGGCAACGTAAATAGCATCCAAGTCAAAATCTTTAAAATATTGCAAGGCTGATACTATAATTCGCTCTAATTTCAAATCTCGAATACTTCTTTGAATTTCGCATTCATGAGTTGATTACCTAAAATCGTATAAGTGTATTGATATGTTGGTAATATTTCTAAGTTTTTCGCTTATATTTAAAGTTTCGCATTTAAATATTTTATATTTGGACATGTGACATCACGAAGCTTATGACGCCTCCTACTCCTTGTCACACAATGTCACACTTCGTCGACCACCTCCCCTCCCCTTTACGCATGGCGTTATTTAGGGATGGCCCCCAATGAGACCGAGTCTTATCAGTTTCAGACATGAAAGTCAAGAAAAGGTAAATATCAATGTTTTCAGATAACCTCTAAAAATCACACAAGACATCTTGCATTTATTCTGTCCTCCATATTTAATGTAACCTGTACCGTAACCTTGAAGTTATTTGTATGGAAGCCAACGACTTCATTTTTTTTTACACGTTTTACGTTTTCACTTATGAAAATACCAAACAGTGAAAGCACATACAAATTTTTAGTGAAATTATAAAGAATTGCTTACTTTGACATAAAAATTAACATTACTTTTCGAAATAAGCCAAATGTAAATTGTTTCGACATTTGTATTTTTCAAGTTGCAGGGTCGGCGATGTCTAGCGTCTGGCGTATTTTACCTATAAATTGCCGCAGTTTTATTGCACTTGTTGCATGTAGCGTCCTGTGCGTTTGCTTTTCTTCCGAAGTTTATAACATTAGCCTTGTATCCAATTAGTGAACACCTTAAGTGGTCTGCCTCGTCAGGGGTGTATGTGTGTTAGTGAGGCAGGATGATAAGCGCGACGCTCGCTGGTGCTTCCAGCGCGGTATAGCCTCTAAGCGCAAGGCTTTGAACTGGCGCGCATTCGTCTCGTCGTCACAGGATAACTGTGAAATTTGAAGGGTGGCCGTAACATTATATGGTGGAGAAATGAAGATAAAGGTGTCATGCGATCCCCTTAAGTGCTTTCAAGAATCTGTACTGATTGTTTAATGCCTAAAAATTACTCTGAAAACACGCGTTTTAGGCATTTTAACGCTTTTAAAAATACAGTTTAAAAACGTAATCCGAAACTAAGAGTACTTTTTGGGCCTCAGCGAACTCTTAAATGCTTTTCGTAAGCAGACCCCACTGGGATGTGTTGAGTAGTTTTTAAATCGCGTTGTTTTTCCTGAAGCTCTGCACACCGTGTGTGTGGCCAGGTAGGCGGGCCCCTTAAGGTGTAGCCAAATTATACTTGTTGAGATTATTTAATTTCAGACGCCCGTGGTCACTTCTTAAACATTATTTACTACAGTTACATCCAATTGTTAAATTGTCATGTATTTCACACTTCTTCCATGTGAAAAGTGCCACGTATCTACCGTTCAAGCCCGCTCCACAATGTGTGATGGAACTTCAAGAAATTTAGGTTTCAATATGCATTCGCTGCTTACACAGTGTGTGAAAACTTAACAAATGGCAATGAAGTGATTGAATTTCACGGTTACGAAATAATTAATTAACTGAAAATTTTTTGAGGTACGATAAAATAACCACGGTCATGATTTACATACACACGCCTAAACGCACACACACATGTATATAAACATAATTATATAATGAAATATAATTAAAAAACAAAGTAATGGTTCTGGAGGCAAATTGAAAATAATGTCTTATAATAGCGAACTACATATTAAAAGTTCTCAAATAAACTCGTTGAAAACAACCGCATACACTGTTTATTAATTACCGAAATCCAGCGTTATTGGACGTCTACACTTTCAACTACCATGATTCACAACTGCGTTTGCTTTACGAGAACTTGCAAAAAAAATCAGTGTAAAAACAACAACTCACAGGTTACATACAGGATTAGCATATATGAATGACCGGATGTAAAAAAAAAAAGATCATATTTTCAAAGATATTATTCTATCAGTGATACTGAAATAAAAAAAAGAAATTCCAATTTATTATTAAATCGTTCACTTCATGGCAGCTTTACCTTAGAACTAGATGATAATAGGAAAAAAAGATAAGTGTTTATAAACCAAGTATACATTAATAGTTAATAATCAGGCATTGATATGTTTACATATCATGACCTAACTTCGTATAACGCTTCATATCCTATTAAGTTCGTCACTGTAGATCCACAAAATGTACTAGTACTAGGCCCCAATTTACATATGGGTCAACCGGGCATTCGCCCAGATTTCCAGTTTTTAAGCGGCGAAAGAATTCGAGGTACGAAAAAAATTGGACAAAAAGGTTTGAGGGACGAGAAATAATGCCTAAAAATATAAATTATTAAACAAAATAATTTAGAAAAAAGATTTAAAATTCGTTTAACAGTATACTGTAGTTCATATTTTATTACGGTACCTATAACAGCCGTATAAAAATGCTACACGCATTTATTAAATAAAAACAATACACACAGCCTTTGTCTTTGAAAAACCTTAGTATTTAGTTGCATAATATACTGCTTTAAAACTTATTATAAATAAGCTTGACTTTGAAAAGTTTTATTACATTTGCGGTGAACTGGAAAGAAAGGGGGGCGGCTAAAAATTATTTTCCCAGAGCGCTGGCTCCTGAAATCCGGCCCTGGCTAGTACATAATACAAGAGCAACCAAATTACTAAAATTGTTTACGATGAAATGTACTTATTTTTCACTTTCCCTACAACCAATTCTATAGATCTTGGTATAAAGTCAAAATCATCCTCACAACGAATCAAGTGAAGGCTTACATACGAAAATATCTTAAAAGAAATGTTTTGTAGAAATAAAACAGAAAGGCTGTATGCAAAACAATCTGTTATTCACAAATACAAGGCTACGCACAGTTAAAACATACTTGTTTTTCCAACACTTAACCCACTTAGTATTAAAGAACATATACTGAGAACTAAAATTAACCTAGCCAAACTCAAGAACTAATTATTCTTAGATGACGCTGTGGGCATTATTCATTTGGATAGAATTCGTATATAAGGAGTATAAAATCTATATTGTAACACAAAATTTTTTGGATAGGTTCCTAATATGGTAATTTTATAAAATAGCAGCTTCTTGTAAATAAGGCTAATACAAAACCGTCAAGTAGAAGATTCGCTGCGTGAATTCAGAAGTAGTAATATTTATTTGGTACGTAAGTTAAACTTTATACGTAATTAATAAAGGTAACCTAACTAACCTTTTACTGTAGTTACTATTCTACTGGTTTTCCAGGAGCCACTACTCTTTCCCCTAAAACATTCCGATGTGGCATACGAGTAATATATAAATGCATGTCCGGCATCTGGTGCCAGTACATTGTGTGTGGTTTGAGGTCCATCATCTTAGATTGTGACTTCACGGCGGCCATTTCGCATGACCTTCACTTTGACCTCGGCCGCTTGTTATTCCTGACAACATTTTGTTGGTGTTCTCCCTGTGCTTCTAGTTATTCCTGTCACAACTTTTGTTGAATTTCTTAGTGTGCTTCTGGTTAATCATTAGAAAGTAGGTAATCATTTCAAGCATTTTTTTGATATGAGACATGCGATTGTATTCAGTTTTGCGTTTATTTAGTGAATTCCTGTTACCAAATTACTTTCGATATGAGACATGCAATTGTGTTCAGTCATACGTTTAGTTAGTGAATTCCTGTTACCAAATTACAAGTACAAATTAAATCAGGTGAAACTCACACATAAATTAGATTTATCACTGAGTCGATTTCTATGTATTAAAACAGCTGAGAACCACAGCATGCAAGACTATTCTCCTTCTGCTTGAGGTCTAGCAAAGCTCTCCTTCTGTTCCGTTCGTGAGTGAGAATCCCGCATCTCGCCTAAAACAGTGACCGCTTTAACAACATTAAAAATAACGAATGTTTTATACTTGCATTATTATACAAGGTAAATTGTACTAGATGGATTCAGATATATTGTTTAAAGCACGAACACTGTGAGCAAATACATGAGGAGACATCTGTTGGTGAAAAGCAGATCTACTTGGAGATGAATTTTTCAACAAATCTAAAATCAACTCTTGCTGATGGTTTACTGAAATTCCTACTTGAATGTCTGTTTTAGTTTGGAACACTCAGTATGCTTCTGACCACATTCACAGAAGCTAGTATGTATTCCGTAGCGATGTCTGTAGCCATTATCGAACAGACACAAGTGTAGTTATTGCAGCAAGAAATTTACCTTGCAATAAATGTTAAACGTCATGAGAGAAGCGAGTGTATTTTGGGTTATTACCAAAAATTATTTAGTTGCACTGAGAATCATTTAGTTGACGAAATATCTTGAATAAACATCACAAGATCTGTACAACCAAGCTAACTGATGATAAAAATAATGGTGCTTCAACATCCTGAAAGTGATTTAAAGACAACACTATCCCAGATTTCGTTAATAATTTGAAATTAAATGCTAACGAAGAAAGTAGCATCTTTAATGGAAATAAAAAAAATATCAATAGCAAATTCAAGTCATCTTTGCAGAACTGAAAACAATATAAAAACATCTGAAGCTGACAAGTTCGAATAACGTGATGACGCACTTGAACCTTTCAAGATCGAAGACCAAGCTGAAGAACCTGAATCTTACAAGATCGGCAATTTTGATGAAGCACTGAGACCTAAACGATGGAAGCGACATGTTAAAATTAACAATTCTGATCATTTCCGTGGTGATCAATGGGACGATTATGATTATAATAACTATGAGGCTGGTTTTAAAACAGAAGACTATCAAGTTTCTCAGAAAATTGGCAGTAAAAGCGCAAAGAAGATGGAGGCAGCAGCAGAAGAGATTGATTACACAAAATGAGAAGATCCTAAAATATTGGTCGATAGGTTAAGTCTTCTACTTGCTTCCCAAAATGTTAAAAATATAGCAATCACTTAAGAAAAATGTACTATACTTCATGAACTAAGATGTACGGGATAGTAAAATAAAGCCTGGTTTTACCTGCAAGTGTGTTTTATTGAAAAAATAAATTATATTTTGTATTTTGGAAAAATGTTTTATTTCTTGTATTTTAATTTATCGCCTAAGATTGTTTTCTCACACTACAATTTCTAACTAAAATATGAAAAAATCGTCACCAAACAAAATAATAAGTAAAAAAAGCCTTCTGAGCAATCAAGACAATTTCGGGCTAAATATGATTAAAACCAATTGGAGCCAAATTCAGTTGTAGCTGTTGTATAGAGTTGGAGCCATTGTAGCCATTGTAGCCAGTTGGAGCTACTGTAGCCATTGTAGCCGTCGTAGCCAGTTGGAGCTGTGGAAGCCAGAGAAATTTGGAGTTGTTGATTTTAATCTTTACTCGGACTGGACAGTAGCAGTCGCAACAACGACGAAGACCTTGATGGCATATGTACCATCAGCAATTGGAGGTTCTTCAGTTCAGTCTGACATATCACCTACAACAACAGTAATGCTGACTATCGTCAGTAGAGATCATTGTGGAAGGTCTACCATCGTCGTTTATATACTAGAGGAGACTTTAACGTGTGTAGTGTTTTTATCAGCAGTAAAAACATAACAAGTATCGAAAACGAATACATCAAGTTTCGGATATGCTTGGCCTACAAGGCTGACATTGTAAATGATCTGTTCGAACAGTATGCTGAGAATCGATGAATTAGATCTTTTGGTTCGGGATACTTTGTATATACCTGAAATAGTAAGTAGGTACATGAGTAAGCTGAAGGGGTTTGCAAACCTCTTGGTGTGGAGACGATTTTCATACGGCCTGTCTAGAGAGACGTGTCGTTGTAAGGCCAACTATCCAATTGTCAGAAGGTAAAGAGAGAAATAAAATAAATAAATATTTTTAGTCTAAAATCACCTTTTTTGCATCGACCAAGGATCAAACTGAGGACTGAAATCGATTGATTCAATCGCTATATTATTTGGCTAATTTTCTAATATTTTGTCGATTTTTCTCGATTATTTATTTAATAAGTTCAGAATTTCAATATGGCGACCAAACCTACATCTGCGGCTCACTGTAAGCTGATAGATCAGGAAAGTAAATATATATATATATATATTTTTTTTTTTAATGAATTAAATTAAATTTTAAACATAAAACTTTATTTGTATTCGTCAAGGATTGAACCAAAGACTTAAATCAATCGGGTCAATCATTACATTAATGGGCGACTTTTTTTTTATAATTTTTGGAATCATTTCCGGATATACTTATGGGTTAATAATTACAGAATTACAATATGACGGCTATGATGTCTGAAAAGATGGCGGAAGTGACAACATTGTTGCAATAAATACTCCTGCACTCTTGCCAACATAGCGGTATCGCTCTATAGCATACGGCTGGACACTAACGTGCCTGGTAGCAAGAACTGAAAACAAAGATGGTGGCAGCGCCCTATAGCATATGGTTGGTGTACTACGTGACACTCGCGCTCCTATTATTGTGAATTGAAAACAAGTATGGCGGAGTTTCCTCTAACAAATTGTGCTATTTTTATTTCATCATATTGAAAAATATTACAAGTCCGAATATGCGACATTTTTTATATATACCTTATATAATTCTCAGTCTGTTAAATGTCTCGATGGTCATGTGGTAGAAGGCGTTTGTTTCTAATCCAGAGTTACGAACTGCCATGGTTCGAATTACCTAACTGCCTATGTATATAGTATAAAAAATTAAATTTAATATGTCGATAAGGGTCATAACCTCATTAGTAGGTAATGGAACATCGAACTTATGTACATGAGACAGAGAGTAGCTGACACACACTAGGAAAAAATAGCAGAAACAAAAATGGTAGACATTACATAATCCAAGATGGCGACCTCCAATAGAAGAAAGAAAAACAAGATGACAACTTCCGGCAGATAAAAACAGGATGATGGAAAAACCAGATTGCGGCCGTAACGAAAAGTGCAACGTTCGAGATTGGGGCATTCGATTTTAAGATGGTGGAAAGTTTCAGAAACAAAATGGTGGATTCCAACATGGCGGCAAGATCATAGTCAAGATCATTCAAGATGACCGCCGTGATGTCCCAATCCAAGATAGTGGACCCCAATCACACCACGCACCGATTTCAGTTCCCGGACATACATTTATACACTTCTCATACGGAATGTTAGAAAAAAAAAATATTTTGAATGCATACTGGCGTGAACTTATCATTCATTATAAATACTTTCTTTGTTGAGAATTCTTTAAAAATATATCAAAAGGATTTTTGTGTGTTTCAAGGGAAAGGACCTACTGTTAATTTTAGCTTCAAAAAAATAAGTCACAATATGACAAAACAACAAAAGTGAATATTTTCAAATTACTAGTTAATGGTGTGTAGCACTATGAGGAAAAAATCCACAGACATATTATGTAGGTCTACACATAACATAGCCAACCACAGACATTCAATTAAGTAATCGTGTCACATCATTTTTCTCAAGAAAACAATTAGTTAACTCATTTGTGAATAATGCCTCTCCACTCACCTACTCGCACTTGGCTAGAGCTTAAACTTTTCGTCCAAATCACCTTACACAGTTCTTACTTTTAGAGTAAAGTAAATAAGAAAAGGGAATTTTTTCATAGAACTATTAAAATACATAATATTTAAATATTAAATTTTTAAGTTTACTGTGCGAAATACGAAATCAAAAATAATGTAATCATTAATTGATGAAAAACCGTATATTGTTAAACTTTACTATAAAAAAAGGGGGGGGGGGGGACTGCCGTTGTACGTACATTACCACTTATTTACTAAGACATTGGAAACTTAAAAGTTTTTAGACATAATACGCTGCAATCTTACGTGATGGATAGAGACCTGCAAAATTCGCGGATTCAATGACCTCCAGGATAGACTCTACTACACTCTACACACTCGGGCAAATGCCACCTGTTCATTGGCTGCTGACTTGTGAGTCGTCTCGACCGAGTGTCTGTGATTTGACACTTCTTTGAGCGAGGGTCTCTAATTGGCCCTTATTACTCCAGATTAACAGTGAACCAATTGCAGAAGCAGCGCTAAGGTATAATTATTTGAATTGTAGCATATCACGAAATGAATCCGCGAATTTTGCAGGTCTCTAGTGATGGAAGAGAAAGTTCGCGAGAGATAGTAAAACTTCTGATTTAGACGTAGGACATAACGCAGGTCACACCGAGCAGATCGACCCGCATTTTCAGCCACATGAGTCACGCTGAAATATGAACTCGATTGAAACTTCTACGAGCCGAAGAAAAGAAACAGCAATTTTTCCTAAACTATTACTAATTCAAAGTAATGATAAATATGTAAACGGAAAATACCCCTGCAAAAGTTTTATAATATTAGTCAAAAATAGTTAGAAATAACTACGGGTAACTCATTCAAAGATATGAATTGGTATATATAACGAAAATAGTTATCGAATTTTATTTTAAAACTATGAAAATAGGTTACGCAAACAATAAATTAATCAAAGTAACAAAGAAAAAATTTGTAAAAAAATATATACTTTTAAATTTAAAACCTAATTACCGTAAAAATACTTCATTATCTCACATCAAGTAATGAGAGTTACTCGGAAATTCACTACGTATAATACAATGAGGTAGCGCAAACGCGAAAGCTCGGGTTTGAGATCATTTCATGAATCTTGATTTTTTACCACCTCTCTAATGACCTATCCGTTATGTTGGAACCAGCTGTCTGGCCAAACGTTTTCTGCATCCCCAGTAAACATTGTTTGTGTAGTATTGCCCCGGAAATAACAGGACAATAGTAGTACGTTGATATAAAATTTATGAAATGAAAAAATTAAAATTTTATTTTCCTCGTACGTATATAAAATTTGCAACGATTTTTATCTAAAAATGTTTTAAAAAATTTAATAACTACCCTGCGTCTGAACATTAATGTTTCTGCTTTCTCTACATTACTTGATTTCTCACATTAAAGTTTAAACGATTACTTTATATACATTCTGTATTTATATTCTCAAGATTATGTTTAACGCTACCTTTAAAAAAATGTAAAAATTTTATATTAAATAAATGGCACTATTGTAACCTTCGAGAGAAGAATACCTAATGACGCTACAACGAAAGTAAATGTGATAATACATGTTTAATTTATTCATATACCTATATATTTTTTTTATTTAGTTTAAATTTTCGTCAACAGCGACTTCATAGAAACGGGGAAAATTAATTCAATTTTTCTTCTTCTTGGTTTTACTTGTAGTTTTTCAAACACAAGAATTTAGCCCAACGCTCATTATGTAATCAACTTAATTTATTATAACTATACAAAAAAAACTGTTTTACTAACACAAATTAAATCTTAATCATTAAAAACAGGAATAAAATAAACGTGTCGTTCAGATGTGGCGAGCAAACCAATAGCTATGTGTGGAACTAACAGCGCCATCTATACAGAGAGAACCAAACTGAACGCGAAAGTAACTATTTAGCCACTAGAGTGCAGCTCTGAATGCAGGGATTGCAAACAAAAATATTTCTCACTACAGTCCTTTCAAAATATTTACGCCTTCTCATTCAAATTCTAAGTAACGTGATTCGGCGTTATGTGTTTCTAAGTTACGTGTTTCTAAGTTATGATCGTTCTAAGTTGTGTGTTTCTAGCTTGTGATAGTTCTAAGTTATGATTTTCTACGTTACGACGTTTCTAAGTTGCGTGGTTCTGCGTTGCGTGTTTCTAAGTTACGTGTTTCTAAGTTATGACAGTTCTAAGTTGTGTGTTTCTAACTTGTGATAGTTCTAAGTTATGACTTTCTACGTTACGACGTTTCTAAGTTGCGTGGTTCTGCGTTGCGTGTTTCTAAGTTACGAGTTTCTAAGTTATGACAGTTCTAAGTTGTGTGTTTCTAACTTGTGATAGTTCTAAGTTATGACTTTCTACGTTATGATGTTTCTAAGTTGTGTGGTTCTGCGTTGCGTGTTTCTAAGTTACGTGTTTCTAAGTTATGACAGTTCTAAGTTGTGTGTTTCTAACTTGTGATAGTTCTAAGTTATGACTTTCTACGTTACGACGTTTCTAAGTTGTGTGGTTCTGCGTTGCGTGTATCTAAGTTACGTGTTTCAAAGTTATGACAGTTCTAAGTTGTGTGTTTCTAAGTTATGATAGTTCTAAGTTGTGACTTTCTACGTTATGACGTTTCTAAGTTGTGTGGTTCTGCGTTGCGTGTTTCTATGTTACGTGTTTCTAAGTTATGATCATTCTAAGTTGTGTGTTTCTAACTTGTGATAGTTCTAAGTTATTACTTTCTACGTTATGACGTTTCTAAGTTGTGTGATTCTGCGTTGTGTGTTTCTAAGTTATGATCTTTCTAAGTTGTGTGTTTCTAAGTTACGTGAATTTTTCCAGGTTTTCTAAGTTATGACAGTTCTTAGTTGTGACTTTCTAAGTTATGTGGTTTTCCCGAAACGGGTTATATAATTTGATTAATATACTTACAGGCCTACCGATAAATCATATGCACATGCTAAAAATATTGGTTTAAAATAAATTTTAAGCTACACAGTTAAAGGCAAGTAATGTTTTTGTGATGGCAGACCATTAATTAACATTTTTGAAATCCACCCTTTAAATAACTCCTGCCCATAAATGCATATAACGTAAACTTATTTAGTAAACATCCGGTCAAGTTGGCAATGAGAGCGGAGTTGTATAGTTTAGTGCAATAACGTCATATCGTCTTATATAAAGTATAATATTTAAATTGCTTGCTCCTGTAATCGGTATATTTGCTCTATGTGAACAAGAGTAATAATAATTAATATGTCAGAAACATATTAAAGTTTGCAATATTTTAACATTTCTCCGCAATAGTGTATGGACATGTCTCAGTACGAAGTTTCGCCGTTGAGCAGAATGATTTAAAACAAGATCAGATAGTAAGCAGGGATTTCAAATATGTTCAGCTAAGCCTTAACACACAATTTTAAAATTTATTTATAAGTAAGCACCTCAAAATACACAGAATGAGAAACTGCACAAATATTTTGAGGTCACAAAATTACTCCTGTTAGGCTACATTTTATTATTGAACCCAAACTAACTTATGGATATTCTACATGTGTAGGCCTACTACTATTTTCCTACTTTTTAGTAAAGAAACTATTTTCAAATATTTTGACAGTTAAAGTTTTGTCCAATCTACACATTTATGTTACTAATGCTGGGGGCCAAATCCATTGTTAAAACAACCAAGAAAAATATCAAAACCAAAAATTATGACGTCTCACTACATTTGCAGTTTGTAGTGAGTAGTTTTTGTAAGAACAAGTCATGCTTATTCTTTGAGGTGCCTCGAAAGAGGAATGTTTGTTCTTATATTTGACTACTAGGAATATCTGAATACTGAATAATATAATTTTAGGGTAAAAGGTAGGTTTAATAGCTGATAGGTTATTTAGAGCGCAAAGAGGGTAAAATAATATCCTGAAAAAGACAACATCTTCCATTTGTTTAGAAACTGTCGTTTGAATTTCAAAAAAATAAATTTCTTAAACAAGGTAGCCTCAGAGGCTTATTAAAATACGCTGTAATTTTATCAAAAGTCCTAGAGGTTATAGTGTGCTTTCACATACGCAATAAATAATCTATAATGACTTGATCTTTATGTGTGATATCCAATCCTTTTATTAATTTTTTAATGTGGTTCACCACCACTTATGTACTGAGTGTCTAAAGGTGGTATTCATATTATGTCTTGAGCAATTCCTTCGTCAAGAAATTCTTCTATGCATTCGTTTTTAAATGTTTGTGTGCTATAGATGTTTCTTGAGATTATCTCAAGTGATCAAAAACAAGACAGTCTTGATGAAGACGATCTTATGGTTGTCCCATATTTCTTGTTTCTGAGAGAGCATTTTCCTGTCTCATAGTTGTTGCTTGAGAACACCATCGCAGGAGCATGTTTCATAGTCACTGATACATTGCTTATGAACACAAATAAGACCGTCTTGGCCAAGACCACTGCAGACATATCTCAAGCAATTGCTTGTTCAGAGTGCAGTGAAGAAAATGGCTGCTTCTTGTAAACCTCGTATTTTTAAACTTATATAAATACTGTATGAAGTGCCGTATTAATTTGATATGTGTTTTTAATAATTCTAGGGTTTGTTTGTGAATGTTGATTACATATTCTAGTTCTAAACAGAACTGTTTATTTACATACTGATAGCAGAACGAGTACCTACTATGAATGTGGAAGACGATGCATTTAATGATGTTGATGTATAAATCACTGTCAGAAATATGTAATCTATATTCATGACGACTAAAATCAATTAAAAACAATAAGAAAATATAATGGCACATACTGATTTTATTATTATCTCTATCAAAAATTTATGACAGCATCGGTAGCTCGATTGATAGAGCAGTTATTTGCTGAGCTGGTTGAGATGGTTCAAATCTCGACACTACTAAAAAAAATTAAAATAAATATTAGTGAATAATACACAGTTTTAAGAAACAGATAAAAAATTATTTTTGTATCCAATTATTATAATATATTTAAATAATAGCTCAGTAAAATGGTCTGTTTAGCTTTGTGACAAATGTTGTACTTATAACAAGAATAAATTATACTATGCCAAGTAACTTGAACAAGAAAAATTAATTATAATATATAAGGAAATGAATGTTATATATTACTGATAAACAAACGAATACTCCATACGGACTTATTACATGCCTGTTTGCCTAAATAAAAAAAATTAGATGGTTTTCTTGCACTTGCATGAAAACAATTGTCGAGGGTTGAGTGGGAGATAATAAATTACCTATTTTAAATAAGGGGGAAAAACTGTCTATTTTAGCTGTTACAGAGGTGATACATCGGAGGAAAGGTTTTTGAAAATTCAGATTTTTATATAACTCCCTTAATAAAACCACTATTGCATCTGTGTGATGTTAGATTTCGTAAGAGTAATACCAAATAAATTTTCATAATCTATATTTCTAATATTAACTGCAAGAGGTGGAAAACAGCTATTAAAAGACAAAAGAATTCATAACGTATTTACTATTAAATTTCTGTCAAGTTATTGTAAATCTTCAAACAATATATAAAAAGTTCTTCTGAAATAATTTCTGTTAAGACGAAACATTACTGCAAGAATAACCAAGTGGGGCTGGAACAGAAAATATGTGCCCAATCTTCACTGCAAGAGGTGGAAATAAGAGTTTAAGAAATTAAACTTTTGTTGAAAATAATTTATTTTATACGTCCAGTCTTCACTGCAAGAGGTGGAAATAAGTGTTAAAAACACAAAATTAGCTCATTATAGTCAAATACATTACATTTTATTGCAAAAATACTGAACACTGTCCTAAATATTTGTTTGAAAGTAATTTTAATGTTAAGGACAATTACTGCTAAAGATTCAAATAATAAAAAGGGTTTTAAAAGATTCTAGATTACTTACTATGTACACGTAGCTTACAATATCAGATTCGTTCAAACTTAATGTTAACTTTCTAAGCATAACATTTTTCTACCTTAATTTTAATATTTCATTTTACTGTGTATTTAAATCTGATATTTTATCAATCTAATATATGCGGTATCTTATCTCAAAACATCGGATTCTAAGATTTCAGTTCTCTGTGAGATAAGTAGCAGAATTTTTGACAAACGAGTCCAGTTGGTAAGATTCGTGTATGCTCGTGTGTTTTCGGCTGTCTTAAGATATTTCTTCGTCAAGCAGGAAGTATGTGAAACAAGCGTTTGCTTGAGCATGCAGTCTTCATGAAGCTCATCTTATTCAGGGACTATGAAACACGGAGGTGGAAATCACCATCTTGAGAAACAAGACTGTCTTTGCCAAGATAGTCTCAAGACATTGCTCAAGGGACGACTATAAATACCAGCCTAAGCTACGGTTATTGTCTAAAAATGTAATGTAAATGTATCCCCCAGATAATGTTTACTACTACATATGTATGGTTATTTAATGGTTTTGTAAATAACTGCCATATTCTTTATGAATAAACGAAGTCAGAAATTAAAAACGCCAGGTATTCGTAACTGACTCTAGGGTAAAACATGGCACGGAAATATATATATAGTTTTAAATGTGTTTTTAAACAAGTCTATTAATCGTTTCGTGAAATATGTTTTGTATTAACATTAACCTTTTGCAATTCTCCCGTATTATTGTATATAAAAAAAATCATACTAAGCATTGTACACATAAAATTGATTTATTCAATATGTCTGCAGCATTGAGAATACAAGTTTAGATCTTTACGAATATATCTTTTATACATTAGGAAGCAGATAAAGTTAAATCGTTTTTTAATACAATACTATCATAAATAAGTTTTGCAAATTATTTAGCAGTCTGACGACCATGTACAACGATTTTTATTAAAAAAGGAGTTACCATGCATTAACAATCAATATCAAACTGTAGTTGTTTGACGCTTCAACAATGCAGAATGTAATGTTCATCTGAAATTATATGAATACTTTCAAATTGTATGAAGCGTTTAGATTATAAATATATATGGCAAAAATGCATTAGCACCTTGAGAAACGATTGGTACCTAAATTAAATAATTATACATCTACAAAATTGATTTAATTATTCTCTGCAATCCATAACTAGTAATAAAATATATCAAATAAAAATAGTTTTATTGCATTATTTCATTGTATTAAAATTTAGCACAGGTTATCTTTCGCTTCTGAATTCATATGGCATGCTAAAAGTAATAAAAAAGTGAATTAATAGACAATGCAGTGTCTTAGAGGCATATCCCATTCGAGGTTTTTGCCTATTTTCCAGTTAAATTAAAAAAAAAATCATGGTTACAATGCAAAAACTCATGGAAACAAACAAATGATATAAATATGCTGAGGCAAAAATACCTTTTTATGTAATACTAAAAACACCTTTTTTAATATAATGTATCTAATTATTAAAACACATTATTATCATACAATTGTTGATAATGCTAAATTGGCAAATGTAATTAAGTGCGCCTTAACATGTATACACATGTACACATATTTATGTACATTCATACATTTAGATACAATTTCATAAACACAGGAACAATTCACACAATAGCCTATTATTCGATTGAATAATCAAAAAGACACACTAACTGAAATTTTTTATATAATAGTAAGTCCTACGATAAAATATTTCTAAATTTGGCTGCTGTAAATTGAGCAAACATGAATAGAAAATTAAGAATTTTTATGAATTTGGCATGCTGTGTAGAAATTCATTAATTAAATTCAAATTATACTAAGTTATTTCGGTTGGAAATTGTTAATGCCCGACACGTATGCAACTGATTCACAACATTTACAAATAACCAACATTGTATGTGACTCCTATGGAAAGCATAGGCTACGTCTGTAATGAATTGGGAGACAAAAAAATGTTGCGAATTAATTTTAGGTCGTTACACCTTAAACACGCCTACATTTAAGTTACATATGTTATTGTTTCGCAGTAATCTGGACACACCCCGAACACCTATAAGCTAATAACACATTTTTCACTCAATAACCTAGAAAACTACATTATTGTGTGAAAATGGAAAACGCTGATGCCGGAAATGAAAAACTGGCAAAGGCTTCAGTATACTCACATACTTAATTCCGTCCCACTCTTAGATTGCAGTACACGACTTACATGGAGCGCGCTGTTGCCAAATCTCTCAACACATTACGAATTTCAGGAGATATTATTTTTCATTGGAATTCGGATTAAACAAGAATCATTTTAAGAACCCATATCGTTATTTATAACATTTTACATTATCACACCTACACATTTGTAATAATTGCCAGTTTTGGGTAGAGCCTACATTTAAAAAAAAGCTACCTACTTATTGCAGCCGTTCCCCTGGAGCGGCTTTCGGAAATTTTTTTAATCGTTTTATGATCCCAAAAATAACATAACCATCATCAAGTAAAAATGTGTATACATGTATATATACACATATATACACATACACAAACGATAACTACCGTATATTTGCACAAATTACTTCCTAACATATATAAAATATAGTAATGGAAAATCTCGGTCGAGTTATTTACGGGCAAAATTTGACTAACTGGTTAGAAATGGGGAATATTTTTTGAAAAAAAAAAATCGCAGTTACTCCCATAATATAATAAATAGCGCATCTGTTTTAACATATGATAACACGTAGCAGTAATACCAAAAATATTTTTTTTACTATATACATTTCTAATACAACCATAACTGCAAGGCGTGAAAAAGAATTAGGGTTATAGGAAAAAATATTCATAACTTCATTAGTAGATACGCTATGAAAACCAATAAAATTGTTTGCAAAAATTATAATTATTATCCAAAAATTTGGCTGAGACAAAATAAATATAAAGATAAAATCAAATATTGCTGAAAGGGGTTGTAGCGAAAACAGGGGTATACTTTTTTAAAAAATCTGTACTATGTACACTATTAAATAACTTTTTTATTGTTTAACTTTTAATTACTATTTATAACTTTCGTCTGAAATAATTATTTATGAAATCAATTATCCCCCAAAATTTCAAACAAAAACGGGGGTTAAGGAGAAAAAAAGTAACTATTATTAGGCAACGATTAAAAATTAAAGTTGTATACAAATTTAGAAATATCATCTAAAAACATTTGTATAGTACCAGGCGTATTCGTTGGTCATTGCAAAGGAAATAGTGAGTGCCAATAGACGAATAGAGAACACGTTTATGAAAGGTGATAGTCAATAATAATTAGTTCAGGAGGCTAGCGCTCTGGCCTTTACACAAATTGCGGCCTCTAGTGGCATACTGAATACAGTTGTTATGCTGACAGCTTCCGTTTATTCTTTTTCGGTAGGTTATCTTCTATGCAAGGTGGATCTCTGACTCGCATACCTCTGGGTATGCGGGCATCTGCTATTTCGGGTAGCATGCAATGCATAAAGAAATGTTTCAGTTTAGGAAGCATCACATTCTCCCATAAAACCTCATCTTTTTCAATTCGATCGACATAAATTTTACCGTCTGCATACACAATAAAGTCACAATGGTTGCGCTTGCAAATGTTTAATTGCCCTTGTACTTGGTAGTAATAATGATGTGTTTTACGTAGTCTTGGTACACTATCAACCAATTCCATACATAATTTACGACCCGGTTCCGAAAGTGCTTGCTCCAGTGGTACACTCTTCAATGAGAACAAACATTTCACCTCAATTAAAGTGTCATCGCATACAATACCATCTGGACTTACACCAAGAAATGGATGTTGTATATCAACAAACAAACCGCACTTTCTCACTGACACCCCAGGTTGATTTTCGTACATTTCAATAGCTTTTGCTTCGTGTACCCTGCCGTATTGTACTGAAGTGGTATTAATTTCCTTCTTGTACAAAATAGCCTTAACTAAATTATGGCATGGTGTGGATGGACGTCTGCACATTACATTTCCAAAGACGGATGCGGTGAGGCGATTCATTCGCATTTCGCGCCATTTGCTGTTGTTATGCTGGCCAATAGTTGCGTGTTGAATGTGGTCTTGTTGATGAACAGTATTCACTTCTTCGTTCATCTTTGCCAACACTTCCTCCACTTTCTTCTCAAATTCTGTTTCCGCTAAATCTGGCTGCGCTGCGTTGGGACCATATTCAGCATCTTGTACACTAGAAGTTGCCATTTCCTGTGTTCGGGCAGTTATTTTCTTCTTTTTTTTCTGGAAGCCGTTCAACAAGCGGCGACTTGCCATGCATTTCTGGCGAGCTTTGCAAACACGGTGTAGTACTTTACCTGGACTGCGTCCTGTCATCCGCTTCCATGGGCTAAGATGCCATAATGGACCATTTGTATGTGCAAGACCAGCGCCAATGCAGCACCATCTATAGGATCCTCTTAGTGTATAATTTACCCGCTTTCCTCCTGTGAATTTGGCTACTAGTCCCATGTACCCGTAAGAAATCATAAAAAAACATTTTATTGCTACTCGAAAACTCTTCATTAAAAAGTAATAATAAATATATGTTATTTTAATGTACCTTTAAGCTTGATTTGTTGCTTCATTGAAAGCCACGCGATCTGCCTTTATGATAATATATTCAATGTATTTCATTATTTCATTTAGAAGTCCTGTTTCTTTTACTATAGATAGGACATGTGCTTCTGAATCTCTCCTTTGACAGAAAGTTTCACGACAGTTTTGGTGGTTTCCAAGTACATGCTGCGGATTATTCAGCAAGTCTTTTCGTAGTTGTTCTATGGATGTGGCTGTAAATTCGGCACCTGCTTCTTTTATGGCAGCGCGCACACCTGCAACCATGCGATCTATTCGTGATCTTCCTGCGCCTTTTTCAGTTAGCACGCGACGGGCGCTGATTGGGTAGTTTGTATTTGTAGCTAACTTGTGCAATTTTTCACTAAATGAACGTGTCATATGATTTGCACATTCTATTTTGACGACATGCCTTCCATAAATGCACTCTTTCTTGGATTCTACAGTAAGTACTAGAATCCCCATCTACGATATAATACTTATATATAAGTCCATGCTGCTCAATGCTATGTCGAAATCCCTCAACGATCACATCTTGCTCCATTCCAGTCGCAGGGCCAGTGTAGTTGCGATAGCAAATGTGCTGAGGTAGATCGTTGCTTTCTAGTTTTGCTCTAGCACATACGGAGCAAAATCCATTTCTTACACCCATGAATATAATTTTCTTGGTCTCGGCTGCAATTAGAATACCCTGGACAAAAATGCATAAGTTGTTTTACAAAGTAGCTAAGCATACATCCTAAATATAATATTATAGTATTATGACTTAATGAAAATTGGAAGTTAGCGAGTTTTATTACTAATGCTGGTAAAGGTGACACTTAGCCAACAACAATAGCACGATTAATTACACATTCACAGCAACAATTTGAACTACAGTTAACGTTTAACAGTTCCTGACATGCGTAATATATATGTACGTAATTTATAACATACTGAAATTGTTATTTTATATTTTAACATAGAATGTTTGTTTGTTATAAAATAACCCATTGTTACAGGCTTAGTCATATGTATCAATAAACTTATTATTTAGAATAATTTTCTAGTGTATTTTACACCATAAAATCAGGCGCTGGATATAGATGATCGTATTACCCTTATTCTATATTTTTAAAATGCTAAATTACCCTCTCCGCGGATTTAGTTGATAGCTTTCAGTCAAACGTTGTTTACACATATAGTTATAGCCTACTTTCATTATTGACCCGACTTGTCCCGTGAGGAATGTCGCTACACGATGGACGTTTAATAAAAATACCAACTCGGGTTTAGTTTAGTCTGTGCCAATGTATGAACACCTTTTACAGCACAGGACTCGCAAAATTAGGCTTGTGTTTATAGTGGGTTTAGCATAATATTGACATCTTTGAAGCCCTGTAAGTCGAGGAAATATTTTACAACTCGCTATGTATCCTTCCGCCACATACAAACCATTTCAGCACAATGAACCAAACGGACAGAGCTCCCGTGATTTTTAAGTCACCTGTCACATTCACCAGTAAATTTCTGTAAATACACGGTCGTGTACTTAATTCGCAAAATGTATATAAGACGAACATAACGCCACTCAATGCTTATAACTGTAACATTTGCCTTTAATTCAGCATGAAGTTTTGGTTCTATTTATTTATAATCCTCTCACAACGTAATCGTCTAGTCTGTACAGTGAAATAGAATAGAGTATTTAGCGGGAGACTTTTGTACAAGGTTCGTTTCAATCATATTCAACTTAACACGAATAAATTGCACAAAATATGTGTTAAAGGAGTCCTAATGAAATCCGATTTATAGCCGAATACGACTGAGATTTTTCTACTTTTGCACATAGAGTATGCGCACATCATAGTTTTGCATTAAGGATTACCTAGTAATGAACCACAATCAAAATATGTTCGTACAACTAAATATTTCATAAACTAAAAAATTTGTTTATAAACAAGAATATGAAGTTTTACGTAGGTCTGATGTAATTACCATACTACTTACCACACCAGAAGCAGAACTGTATCCATGACCATATGATCTTTTAGCCCATCCAGCATCGCCTATTACTGTTATGAATGGAACTCCATTCATTACATTTCCTTTTATTATTGCTATTTTTTTCACTTCCTCTCCAGCAAGTCTCATTTTCTCTGCCATATGGTCTTCCCAAGTCTGAAATGCAAAAGTAAAAGTGGTCTGAAAAATAATATACCTATTTCCATTGATTTGAAATGCGATTTTGAATTAACTTCCCCCCTTCCCTTTTCGAACAATTTTTTTTTTCTTCACGAAACCAATTTGACTAAATAAAATATAACTACCATTTTAAATGTCTCAAGCACACAACACTGTAAATAAAATTTGCAAATAGGTCCGTGATTAATGATTCATATTTTTTTGCGGGATTCATTTGTTGAATTGATGATTTTTCATGTTTACACGAAACTTTACATATCATGTGAGTAAGGTGTAATTTCGATGTCAACGTAGTGGATTTTAGTTAATATATATTTTTATTTATTTATTTATAAATTTTATTACAGTTTGTCCAAAAATGACTTGGTTATAAAGGGATAACCTATGTTATTTTACGGTCCTGTTAAAACTACCGGTTTCAGTCACTTAAAACATTAGACTTCACATTAGTTTCCTGAGTTTAATATTAGTTTTCATTTTAAGTTATCAACTAACCAAATACGAAAGTGATCAAAATCTTAGAGGCGCCTTAAATAAGGGGGAGTGAGAGGGATAGATTTGCGTCGCACAGTTTTTCACAGAAAGGCTTAAAGCGATGGGGCCTATTAATTGCAGTAGGTTCTGATCTGCGCGTGTCCCTACTCAGTTTTCATATTATACTTGAGCTATGCCATTGACTGGTATCAAACGCACGTATCACGGCACCACACAACGACATGACGCCTTAGCGATCACGGCCACCAAAAACCTTTAAGGAATCTACAAAGTTGACAGGTGAAGAGTTATTTAGTTATTCTACTTCCTTAAAAGATTATCTTTTCGTTTCATCAGATCTTCAAATTTATGTTCGAGCAACTGATAAGCGTATACATACTAGGCATACTGATATATTTGTCAAGTCTTCATGTTACGGATTTTAAGTCTTTTTTTGTTCTTATTTCCACTGTTCTGTGGTTGATATTATGAGAACAGTTAATGGCATGTTGCAACTGAGAGAATATATTATAGGATGCACGCAAACACAGATTATATATACAGTATATACACCTACACACAAACAAAATATTCACAAATCCTTACCATAAATAATTTTAAAATATAAATTTATTTTACCTTTTCAATTCTCCTCTCTTCTTTTATGAACACTTTTGACGTCATTATAGGTACATTCAGAACTCCCATAAGCTCCTCTACTTGTGAGTGACCTATTCCAGTGGCCACAGCTCCCCACACTAACGCAGTGTTAATTTCACAATTGCGTACAATTTTTTCATCTGTCGTGACATTTTCTTCAGCGCCACATACGTCACATTTGTACGCCCACAGACAGTGAAGCCCTGTACGAAACTCATGCTGTATTTTCATTTGACCTGATGTACATACTGTAGGGTGTTTAGATATAGACTCCAGCTGCGGGAGCAAAAATGACGTTTAACAATGCGTCGTCCAGGGACCACTTCGCTGATTGGCAATGGATCTGTATTATATTCAACAGTGAGAGGTGGATATTCCAGTTCGTTTATCTCAAATCCACCCCATTCCCATTCTGAATTGCCATCGTCATCTTCATCTGTATTCTGAATATGAATAACATCGGTAGTGGGAGAAACTGGTAAATCTTGAAGAACATATTCATCTGCATCACTGAAATAAAAATTGAAATAATATATTTTACGTTATTTTTACTTTTCATAGCCTATACATAAGAGAAAACATAAACTTAACATATACTGTATAGGCCTGGGAGACATACGAGGTATATACTATACCGACCAGTTTATTTAAACCCAGACTAACTCATGTCATGGAACAAAATGCGGAAAATACATGTCTGCTGACGATAGAAAAAAGGTGTATTTATAAATACACAAGGTAAGACACCTAATACAATGAAACAAAATAAATCCGTTACTTACGTGCTCTAACTCTTAAATTTTGTTACCTACAACGGGTAATACTAGGAGAAATAGCAATGTGTATAGTTATTATTGAACTTAATCCAATATTACTTCATTTTCGATGCCATTACTAAATGGGGGGTAGGTAAATATTACATATTAATTTTTATAAATACATTGTTATACATCAGAAGGACTGCACCACAGCGCCGAAATACCATGACTCCGAAAATTCTCGTTGCAGATATCTACATATGACACATGTACGCACCGAAAATAACAAAACGATTTGTTTTTCTGCCAAATTCTGAATGTCATAGCACCGAATCCTGAGCTGACCACAACGCCGAATCTTTAATTGTGGTCAGTTCAGCATTGTGGTCAGTTTAGGTTTCAGCGTTTTGGTCAGTCAAGCCCACAAACTATTAAAAATGTTTACAAGAACTATTGATAACTTGTGTCATAATTTTGTTTCGGCAATTATATGTTAAGTTTAACTAACATTGGGTCTCGAAAATATTAATTCCAAAAACTTTCAATGCCACTTTGATAAACAAAAGTAGGTGGTCAATTCACGTGGGGAATAGCAATTTTGCATATACCTTGGAAACATGGCAGCAGAACGAGAGAAACGCTTTTATCAACAACATAAAATACTTCTTTAAAATTTTTTTAGAATAAGTACAAAATATTGTTTTGTTAAAAATGCAAACTACTTCTTTGTAAAATTAGTGTATAATATAAACATGAAGATAGTTACTAAGAATAAGTTTTATTTATTATATGAGTGTACCTACGTTTCTAATTATTTCATGAAAATAATAGTTAAATCAATTAACTGACAATCGGAACCTAAGAACAATTTATTCACCAGCAATGCTTCTAACCAAATCGCCTTGTTTAGAATTGTAAAATTAAATCTCTTGCATTTTTCTGTGTATTGATAAAACTTTCAAGTCGTGTTCGCTTAGAAACTATTTGTTAAAAAGTTAATATAAATAAGTAATGTCTGGGTTATATTTCGAAAGAAAGTAAGCTTTGCGAAACTTAATAGCTTTTTTCTGGTAGACTATACATACTTCATTCAATTTATTGTAAAGATATATCATGTAACTTTGCAAACTAGCAATTTTACAATGAATTTAAAATTGTAAACTACGAATTAACTCAAAGTTTTATTTTAAAAAATAGTATTTTTTATTTGTGATAAAATATAATTAACACATATGCAAACATGATATATTTTTAAACATTTTTAAAATGATTATAAGTCATACGTGTTAATCTCAGTCGTATAGCTAATTTAAAAAAAGTGATGTGATTTGATTTTCAATAATTTGCAGGGTCTATATATAAAAAATGACACTGAATACACGGTGCTGAAGTTAGCTCTATCCGCTGGCTCTATCCAGTCGCCTGGGTGCGTCATTACCAATGACTATGGTAGCTAAATGTGAAATATTTGCCCCATCTACAATTGCAATGTCCGGAACTGTGTCCGATGGGCACTAATTGTTGATTGGTCCACATGACCCTCTGAAGTCATGCGTGGTGTGTCCGATCACATTGGTCAACTTGAACTTTTTGTCCCAAACTGTGTTTGCACGTCCTTTGGTATTACCTACACAAGAACAACAAAACACTTTCGCTCGTAAAACCTGATTTAATTCAATAAATAATATTTAACTCCTAAACATTTCATATGAAAAATAAATATACAAACTTAGCTGCGTACTAATTCTCGATGGATGAAAACAATTTAAAAACAAATCGAAAAAAACAGCTATTTCGGCGCACTATATTTATTGCACTCTCGTGACTACTTTAGAAATCAGTACTTAGTTTCGGACATCAGACCATGCATCGGACATCGCAATTGTAGAATGACCAGTTTTCCGTGTGACAATGTAACGTCATTCACATTAGGATAAGGACACGGACCACCCACAGGTTAGGACTATTGTAGACGGGCCTTTATGAGGAAAAATTAACACCAAGGAACAAACGTTAGGTCCACCCGAATGCATGTATTACCATGGCACCGCACCAGCTTATTCGGCAACCATAATCAAGTTGGAGAAATGTTAATAGCAAAAAATATAAGTATACACCCTGCTTGTATAACCGGTAACAATGTTGCATTGTTGTAATAACATCCTGAGCAATTACGATTGAACGATGGATTACAAGTTTTTTTTAACTACAAACTATGTTCTCAACTGGTCACGCATTTACATTGAGTAATTACATTTTATCCGATTTTACATATCCTCGATAACGGATAAACCAGCAAAATTATCAGATTTTCGTGAATTTAACTTACGTCACATATATTCTTCGATCGTTATGCAGATTAAGGTCACGTCTAAAACCACATGAGACGCCAAGCATTATTGCGCTTGTTTTTACACCTTTACGAATCAAATGCACTTTAGTTTATGATCGGGCATTATAAAAGCAGAGTTGATTATAATCCCGAAATTTGGGTGAGCTTCAGTTCCATGTAGCGAGACTGTGGTCTGGGACGCGGAAATTTCCACATATAAATATTGTGTTTCTTATATGTTTTGCAGAACGTTCCGTAGAGGCTGAATATGCATGTGCTAGGAATTTATGGAAAAACAATATGAAAGTACTTATAACATTTTACAGCATTCGTTTCAAAGAAAGTCACCAGACAATGGGAGCTACAACCCAGGCGTATCGAATGTAGTCCTACATAAATTATATCAATCGTTCATATAAAATTATTGTTGGTAATAAAACTAATATTGATTAAAATAATGAATACAAACAGTATATTATCCAGGAAATCGTACACACTTAATATCACAGAATAACTTACTTTAATTCCTCGCAAACTTGCTGATCGCATCCAGATGCACTTGCTTCTTCGTTTTTTTTTCAGAACCGCAGTCATTTTCTTGAAGTAATCTTTGTGCAACTCTGTATTCCTTCATTGATTTGGAATGTTTAGTCCTTTTACTTTTTAGATAACGTCTGCCGTTTCTTAATTTTTGCGGTGCCATCGCACCAGCAAAAATCACTATTGTATAGCAGTTCAATTATTTTAACTACACTAATACATTTGACATATTAAACCGCAAGCTATAAACCACTGACCACTACACCTGTAAACTCGTTTAACACTGCCGTGGGGAAGGAAGAAAGCCAGCCGGTCTAGCAGCAGGTAGAGAGGATACTCAGAGACGGGACAGATACCTGGCAACACCGGGCCAAGTCCGCGTGCTCTTTCCGTGAAGAGGGAAAAGACGAGCGAGACAACGCGGCACCACTAGTGTTGCGGGTTGCATTCAATATATTTTGGAATTCCAGGGGTTGCATTTCTTTCGTAGATGCTCACAGCTTTCATATAGTGAAAGTCTCATTTTTGTTATTTTTGATGAAAGTATATTGAGATTAGTATTTCGTAATGGTATTTTTATATATTTTAAACAAATATTTTTGGATCTAGAAACAACTTAAATTTTCTCATTTTCTGGCTCAAGTACACGAATAAATTATTTTTTAAAAAAAATTTAAAATACATCACTCAATAGTATGCATAATGAACTCGCAAATTACCAAAATTTCATAAATTACATTTAACGGCTACTGAAATAATCTCTACAAGAAATGCCATATTTTTTAACTTTGAGTGCCAGTTATGAGAAAACTATAAGTTATAGCGCAAATCGGTTTTGCACAGAATCTTGTATGTATAAGGCCAACATAAAAACAAAATAATATGCTATAAATATATTTGGGCCTAACAGCCTTAAGCTATCAAGTATAGTATTCCATTGGGCAAGCTTAATTTCTGTGAGTTCTTAAGTTAATAAAAATTGTATAGTTTGGCAAAAAAAACTATATTTAAACAAGACACACAACATAATAGGTACACATGACTCAATGTTTAAGGCTTTGAACGTGACATTATTTAAAGTAGACAATACCTATTACAATTTTATATATGTAGGCTATTGCGTAGCTCCTTTAATTTATCGTAGTTCGTAGCATCAAATTTAAATTCCTTTTGTATAAGAAACTCTCAGTTCCATATTATTTTGAAATATGTGCGCATGTTAACTTATAACCATTAAAAAATAAGGCGATAGCTATGACAATGTTGCTCATAAATTCTACTGTGGGGGTTACCAAACCCCCCCGGGATACGTACTGTATCCAGTTGGCGTGCTGAGGTGCCAAATTTGTCCCTCCCAGTTTGGGATATTGGTTTCTAAATCTGTGGGCAACTTATCCAGCTATATACTTTAAACCTTCGTAAGACACTACTCCTTCTCTAGGAATAATGGATGCCTCCATATCTAATGCGCAGTCTTCATCGCAATAGTCGACAGATTCCCTTAAATCCTGTAAGGTTGTTGTGATTTCCACCTACTTGTGAAGTAATATTTCATTTCTCTCTTTTCTGGAAGCAAAAATAGCGTTTTCTTGGGAAGTACCAGCTGTGCTAGATGTTAAACACGTTTCGTCTTCTCTGTCCTCAGTGTTCTGTTTTTCAGAGAAAATTGCTGCGGACTGCTTTCCCAAAATGTAATTGCGAATGCGATACTTGAAATCTACAGCCATTGGGTGACTGTTTCACGACCCATTGCCCGTATGCACTGTGCTGGTTGGATCTTTTTGGTTTCACAAGGATAAGAGAAATTAACAAAAACAAGGTGTGATTCCGTCTGAATATAATTACTCCATACTGAGGAAACTTATAGCAGATATAAAAAATATTAACATACAATATCAATTACATTCTTAAACAGCGCTCAAGTATATTCAGAAAGAAAAAAAAATATATGGGCCGGCCCTACATGAAATTATAAAAAGGTTTCATTAAAAAAAAATACATAAACAAATAAAAATAATAAAAATATGTTTAAACTATCCCAGTATATATTATTAAAGTCCAGAAATGATGATTATCTGATGAACTGCGTCTGACGGCGTAGTTTAAAAAAGTTCAGAAAAGGTTAAAACATACAGTAACACCGGAGGTCGGGGCTTCGTTTCCCGGAAATCAATCGTGAACATGATGCCAGGGCACCTGTGTGTTGTTGAGGAAGGGTGGTGAAAATGCCAATTCGGTGTCCGGCTCTCGGACCCTGTCTGGAACAGTCCGAATCAAAACTGATCAGAACTTGTACACAGACAGTGTAAACTGGGTAGAGAATGCCCGCAAAAGTTAAGGGGAGGTTGGGGAATGTCGCGGATCGTAACTCACCAGACAGGGAAGTTGGCTTCTATTTTCCGATGCGTCGCCAGTCCGGATATGGAGCCCGCGAATACGCGGCTGGGCGCGGATGTTTCTACCATATCAAAAATAAATTATTTAAAAGAAAATAACTACTATTCGTTGTACTACGCAGACGGACTAAACTACCTTGAGCAGATTACAGGGAAAGCATCCCTTATTTAAGTGACTACATCGTCGGTTGCGGCCGGATGGAAGTATAGTGGTGCGTCTCGTCGATAATCACACACGGTCTATCTGCAGTCGCGACGCGAAGTGTCTCGCAAAGAACCGCGTCTCGTAATTAAAAGTAAAAGTTCAATCAAAAGTGGAAGGGGAGACTGGGGCGTCCGGACCGAAAGGTTCCGAAGTTCCCCGAGTGGGACTTATAAAAAACTCAGACTTTTCTGTCTCGAAGTTGGTAGCGCTGGCCGATTTTAGCGATACCTGTTGAGGAGTGTCTGAAATAAAAAAAGAATCGACTCGCCCAAGGCGTCTACTTAACCTAGTGCTAAAGACGCAGTCTGGAGGTGCACTCTGGTGGCCTACAGGGGAAGGTAGCTGGGAGGTTAGTAAGTTTGTCACCAGATGTCGCGAGGGTCAGCTGCACGGGCTCGTCACAAGAGAAGAAGTTACTATGTCCGCCGCTAGATGTCGTGTGTGGTCCATCATTGCACACACATTTTTTTATGCCAGTCGTCCTTGGAGTCGGTCAATGCTTGGTGGAGTTCACGCCAGGGCAATGCTCTTGGCCTAATTTCTCAGAACTGAATTTGGGGGGGTGAGTGGGGGGGGGGGGGTGTTGTAAGGGGGGTGGGGGCAGAAAACGCAACCGGGCTGGGAACGGGCCTCCTAGCCGTGACTTTCGGGGAGTGAACCTAAGATGTATGCGTGACGGTAAAGGCTATGGTCAGCTCGTCTCTGAGAAATGGTAACAACTCGTCCAGAGCTGTTGTATGCAGTTTTAGTCATGAAGGAAAGTAATGTTACAGGCCTGGAACATGCCTGCAAGCGGGAGAAATGTCAAACAGAGTGCCAACGAAGTCTTAGATTTGCAAAAGATCCGATAGGTCTCTGAGAAAGGTGCTTCAGAACTACTGTCACAAAGTTTAACTAAGGAGAGTACACCAGCCTAACAAAGTGTAAACCACCCTTTAGTAACCAAATTATATATAACAAATAAAATTTCCAAAAAAAAAAATTAAAATTATAGTAAAATTAAAAAAACGTGTCGAAAAACCTAATCTCCGGCACAGTACGAAAAAAAAAACACTATAAAATATCTTGATTTAGTTTTACTGTTGTTACATAGCTCACACCTAACGAAGTTTGCAGATACGAAAACAAAACTTGTAATGATTTGTTACTGATCTGGATACCTTTTTGAAAAGGCAGTTTGCGTTTGAGTCCTCCTGCTCTTGCTATTTCCATGAGATATGTCATTTTTTTCAATATTGCATCTTGATGTGCTTTGTTCATGCCGTAGGCATCAGAAGGACGTGATGAATTGAAAACATCAAACCAGTTATTAAAAGTTTATACGAAATTTTCTGTAGGTGTAGCATTCCAGTTATTTATTTATTTTCTTGTAAGAAGAGCAAAGCTGTAGAAACTGAATTAGAAAAAAGCTGTACTGCTGGTTTGACTTTTTGTCTTGCACAGCTTACAACATCCAAGTGACGCTGAGTTAGTTTAGGAGCTGTTTTGAATTCATGCATTGAGTTGTTATTAACTGTTGTACATACTCCATGTATATATCGTTTCCTTCCACAGTAAATCCTTTGTCCAAAAAATGATTCATAGCAAGTTTAATTAAATGAGGAACGTCGGCAAACACAAAAAATTTTCTATTACTGTCAAATGGATTTACAAATGCCGTCTTCTCAGAGGTAATGCCTAGTTTCTTCCAAACTTCCCTATTCCCGCCTCCCATATTTATTTATTTATTTGTATTCCATTGAGCCTTCTTTTGGTAGAAACCATAAGGCTATGAAACATGTCATTTACATATTTACAGTTATACATATACATACAGTTTTACATGTACACAGTTTTAAATACACATACATATTTAGTTTTACATACATATAACTTTGAAGTAAAACAAATACTGATAAATTTTTTCCAGATAATCTGAATTACAAATATAACATTATTTCTTTTATACATACCCATAGACATGATATGTCAAGCAATTTCTTATATTTATTAAGTAAGTAAAAAAAATTAAGCAGGATATAGGGTATTAGGATATTGTTGTTAGGCATTGTAGCTATACAAGGGAGTCTGGCAGTAACCAGAATGCTTCCACTCTTTCACTAACATTTGACACAATTTTGAAACCGCTTTCTTCTGTCATAGGCTTGTCAAAATCATAATAAATTGATTGCTTCCATTGCCCAAGTAAGCTACGTGCCATGACAACCTGTGCATAGTTGTGTGGGCCTACAACCTGTTCATTCTTTCGGTCAAAATAAATTTTACTGTTTATTTTGATCTCATTGAATGAGAGTGTGGTAATCTTTTGAAATTCTGTTAGCTCTTTACTTTTTTATTTCATTACGGCAAGAACATCACATAACACCCCAGTGTCACACATGAACTGCTGTACCCATTTTCTCACTGTGCTTATATGAGGTAAAGGGTAATTGAGTTGGTTCCTCAAGTATCTATAAGCCTTAGCACTGACACTTTTAAGAGAAATAGCTGCAGCTATGTCTTCCGCCGCCCAATGGATTTTATTCTGTCGTCGTAAAACACAGCGTATTTGTCCCGGGGGAAAAAATCGCGAAAGGACTGATTCTACTTCATGACTGACATATTTATCTGTACTTAATTTTAAGGACTTAAATTCTTCATTTAATGACCTATTTTTTTGTTCTAATTCTTTGTTTTTCATAAGCACCTCTGCCATATTCGATTCCAATTCTTGATTTTTTCCAGTAAGGTCTGCTATCTCAGATTCTAGAGCAAGTATGCGCTCCCGAAAAAAATCGCCTCCTTCGTTTGCAACTCATTTGGAAGATTTGGGGGCTGTTGGAGGACACTGTTTCTTTGGTGACTCCCTGCAATAAAATAAACGATGATTATGAAACCAATATTGATAAGAAATACATTAATTGTACACATCCAAGGTGTACATAAAAATACATAGGCCTATATAAACGCTAGAACTTAATAATTTAGAAACACGGTAAACGATGGTAATAAGACCATCCCTGCTTTTCCTTATTTATTCGTGTAAGAACTCGGAATGAAAGATAAAATTGGCGAAGTATAAGCTTACGAATTTCCCAGCAGAATTTAAGAAGTCGTTTCAAAACTTGTTGTTTTTAATATATATACAAATATATATAATTATATATATATATATAATTATATATATAATTATATATATAATTATATATATAAAGCGCTGTCGGAGAGGACTGTTAAGTACGTACAGCTTAACAGTTTGTGTAGTCAGGCTTCAGATTGTCAAATAAGATCTTAACAGAATTTTACAGGTTTTGACAACTATTTAAAAATTGAAATTAACTCCAGTTAATCATTGACTGTTGAGAGATTGTTTCTTATTTATTCTGCCCCTCCCCTTCTTTTCCTTCCACAAAATCACATTCTGTTGTTGCCCCATCTCTAGCTCCCTGCACACTAATCGGTGTTGAAAAAAATATTTGTGGGAATTGTAACATCTGCATGCAGAACATGATATCCAACTGCCTTAGACCATTCACTGTACTCTTACTATTTTTCGTGATGCTTTGATTAAGTTAGAATAAAGTTGTTAATAAAAAAATTGTACTTCCATATTTAGTAGTTAGTAGGCGGTTTTCTTTTCACAATTATTCTTTATTGCAAATCACCGACTATAACTACTAAACTCGGAATCGGTAGGCCCTACACCTACAACAAATTACAATTATGTTACACTTTTATTCACAGAACACGGTCATTAGTTAAATATTTTCTTTCAGCAACATCAAAAACATATGTTCACTACTCGTAGTTATCTGCAATCTATCGTTTTTCACAAAATATTTCTTTTCATTAGGTATAGTAATGGTTCCGTCGAGGTTTCAAAGATTTTAAGTTAAGGTGACAGACTAAAATACATGTTACAAACTAACGTAAACTGAAACTAATACTCACTGTGCTTTGTCTTCAAGCAGTACCTATATCTCGAACGAGGTTCCTTCGAACTCGTTTTCTTTCTTTCTCCATTCTATCTGTGTCAGGACGAGTTGCAGAATCCGGGATATGAAATGTAGGAACGGCATCTTTCTTAAGTTTTCTTACTGACACCGGAGAGTAGTTCAAAAGCTTTCCCTCATGCTCTTGTAGTAGGATTCTTGTTCGAAATGTACAGAACATACTCTGGCTGCAAAGAAAGAATATATATTCAACAATGAAATGAATATGTGTTTGAAATGGAACTTTTTTTAAAAACATTTTTAATGTAGTCCACAAATTATTCTTTTGTTTACATTGTTTGAAGAAAATACTAGTCAAGTTACAATTATATTTACCTGTTTTCGTGTTGATTTTGTCTGCTCGTCTAACTTGATTACCCACTTCTCAACAGATTCTTCGTCTTGCGGAAAACGAAAGTAGCGAAAACCTGACGTTTTTCTACTTTTATTGTTACAGCCGTAGTTTGAACAGTGTGTCATTTTGTTTTTGTACAAAGCGAACGCAAGTCAGCTTCGTACTGTGTAGCCCTAGCTGTGGGCGAGTAACGGCTTTGTGAATGCCGCGTGACGTCATACCTAGGGCCGGCTACGGGTCCGCGGGGGGGGGGGGGGGGGGGTAGTTGCACACGCGCTTACCTAGTATTTTTCTAGTACCATGCCCCTCACCTAATCACGCACGGTGTCGAGATATCCGCTTTGTTTCAACCGTCCACCATTTCAACCGTACCCAGTCTACCCTACGGACCACAAGACCAGGTCATGACCAAAGTCAGTCTTATAGACCAGACATTTCCAAACCTCATGACCATCTTCGTCGATAGCTGATATAACATATTTCAGTTTCAGCCAGTAAAGACAAACTGTCAGACCTAAAGTATCGATGAAATCAATTACAAGCATTTAAACCTACGGATAATGTTTTTACACTTATAAGAGAAAAACGAATAGGCTACTTGAAAAATGTTTATCAAGACAAAGAGGTTTTAGACTAGTAAAAATATTCAGAGCTACTACAGATTTGACTACGCACATTTAACGAAACGACACACATTCAACAAAAGAAAATAACACACAGTACACAAAGGAAACGTAATGAAAAGACAGTAGGCTACATACAAGAAAAGGAATGAACACACAGGAAACGGAATGCACACACAGTACACACAGGAAAAAGAACGAACACACAGTATAAACAGGATTGGAATGAAGACACAGTACACACAGTACACACAGGAAATAGAATGAGCACAGAGTAAACACTAAAAATGAATGAACATACAGTACACACAGTCATTGGCGTGCGCACGGTAGGTGCCACAGGTGCCTTGGCACCACCATTAGGGTTAACGTTATTTTGTTTTTTACAAGCACAAATAATACATACTTACAAAAATCCGTATTATTTCCAAAAAAAAATATGTTTTCCAATCGTGTCGAGTTACAGATATGTGCTCATAACACTATCAGTATATCAATTATTATCAATCGAACCAACTATACACACGGAATCAAGCCAGTTGCAATTACTTGTGTTGTACACGCGGGCCGCGGCTACGAAACTTCTGAAATGTAAATACTTCTCATCAGGGGCACAACAACAGGGGGGGGGGGGGGGGGCAAGGGTATTTTGCCCCCCCTCTGAAACCTTGAAGTGGAGGCAAACGGGGGCAAAGAAAGTGCCGTGTAATCAATTTTTAGATAATAAAACTGCTTAAATAGCACCATTTTCCACCTTGAAATACAAATTTTCCCGGGGGAGGACCCCCGGACCCCCCACTTCAATAGGGGGGGATCGATGATTCTTTATAAAAAGGTATATTGCCCCCCCTTTGGAAATTTAGTTGTTGCGCTCCTGCTTCTCATAGTTCTCCTCGAATTACATAGAATGCGCGTTCGGTGTCCACTGTTCACTCCACTCGGCAGGCGCACGGAATAATAGCCGCCGTCCGCCAGGGTTTATTTTTAAAAAGAGAGAGAGGTTAGTTAGTTAGTTAGTTAGGCTTACTCGATGACTTATATGCAGTCGCCGACAAAATTTTTTTGTTGTATTCCAAAAGTTAAAACTTTTGCCCACTCTTATTTGTGTATTTTTATTATTTTAATATTTTACATATTTTAGGTATATTACAAAAACTCCCTTCATTTGTTGATTTTAAAACTTAACATTTGAGAATGTTTTTTCTAGCATTTATTTGGCGTCTTTAGAAAACATATAAGTACGGTTTTTCAAAGCCACCAGCATGAATTCCGTGCAAACAATTTGTACAATTTACTTTATGGCTCAACAAAGCTTAAAACTGTAAATAGTTTAGTAGTTTTCTTGGTGATTATAACGTTCAAAGCCATAATTTGTCATAAAAAATGTTAAAATTTTTACATCTGTGTATTTAATGTTTTTGTCGGAAACACCTTAAATAGCACCATTTTGCGCTTTCAAATCCAAATTTTTCCGGGGGAGGACCCCCCGAACCCCCCGCTTTAGGCTCGGGGTCCGTGAATGACAGAGCTGTTGTGTAATCTGGCACCACCAATACTGAAGTCCTGCGCACGCCTATGCACACAGTAAGCGAGATGAAGACACAATACACACAGGAAACGGAATGAACACACAGTACACACAATAAACCAACTTTTTAAAAAAAAAATATCTAACCGACTTCAAAAAAAAACCTTACACTTAAGTAGTATATAATAGGGGCTCCGGAAACTGGGTCCTGGGTGTGGATTGAAGATTGTTTACATTGTGACGTCAAGGCGGCCATCTTGGATGAGTGTGACGGGACACCGCGTAACGGGACAAGTTTGACCTTGACCTTTGACCCTCAAAATTTGCCAAAATTGGGCAAAATTTGCCCAAAATTCCTCAAAAACTGCCAAAATTTCAATTTTTTTGAAAAAAATTCCACAAATTAAAAATTTATCTTTTCGAGAGAAAAATTCCCGTTTCGAGGGAAAATTTCCCGTTTTTGGTCCTTAAAAATCCCGGCGGCTAGAAATGTCCATATGTAGGCTTAAACATCCATGTCGACAGCCTCCGATAAGCCTCTGAAGTCATCATGGAATATGTCATCTTGGATAATGACGTCACCGTTGCAATTTTCGTTACGGTCGCCATCTTTAACTTTTTTATTTACTATCCGATTTTAATGAAAAAAAATTTAAAATTTATAAAAAAATTCACTTAATAAGAATTTAATGAAAAATATTTAAAAAACATACATTTACGACACGGAGCTCGGAGTCCTCGGTTCAAACCCGGTGAGGGCAAAAAAATAAAAATGGCGACCGATCCTTCCCCCGTGGTGACTGCTGGCAGACTGACTCCCACCACTTTTTTTTCAAAGCATATATATATCGTCACCTAGTATAACGTCATGACCGCCACCTTGTCTTCGATGCTGGAAGCCATCATCATTATCATTGTATCGTCGGCTAGAGTGCGCTGACGCCATGTTAGTTTAATTCATATCCGCTAGAGTGCAGTAATCATTTATTATTGCTGTGACACCCGCCATCGTGTCATTTGGCCGCCATCTTGGAAATCTGTAATTATTTAGCTAGGAATTCGGGAAAAGTTCCAAAATTCATTAAATAAATCACTCATTAATTTACATATTGATTCGATCCGCTCCTGTCCTCGGTTCGATACCCGATCGATGTAATAATGTTCAATTTTACGTAAAAATAATAATTTCAATAAACCATGTTCAACATTCGTAAAGAGACTCTAAATCCTCTAAGACCATCGTCCTATCAGACATCAAGACCAACCTATTGGAAATGCGTAGTTTTAATGCTAGAGATTCGGGAAAATTTCAAAATTCATTAAATAAATTTGTAATCTATATACTGATTGATTAGATCGACTTAGATCCTTGGTTCGATCTCTGACCGATACAGAACAACTTTAATATTTTAAAAAAGTACCACTAAAGTGTCAGGTTTGAGAAAATAAAAAACACCGCAAGTTCTTTTAAAAAAACTTTTATTACATAAATTATACACTACCACAAGTACAAAAAACACACAGACAAATTACCAAAGTTTCGTGGATCTCTCGATTCAAACAGTCTTCTTACCATACAGACTATGTCTTTTACATGACTTTAAATGTCTATTCAGTTTATCAGCTCGACATATTGGTACACCACAATTTGCACACAAAGTCGAATTATCGACTTCATTAAAAGGACAGTGATATATTTAGTGTCGTTGTGCACTTTGAATATTTGCCAATGTTTTGTTACAAAATTACAGCTAGTTTCTGATGAATGTACAGCCAGTCTATCCGTTTTAATTTTTCATATTGTACAAACTTCCTTAAACACCTGTTGCACTGATATTTAATGCGTTCAGAGTTATTAACACAATTGTGTATTACATAATCCCGTAATTTCAAGTTTTTGATATTCTCACAGTACGTGCATTCGGGTGATGGAACACCGCTGGATGCTCCTTCCTTCATCAATGCCACTGGAACTGTTGACAACCATTGTAACACTGCTGACATGTTAACTTCTGAAGCCGTTGAGGTATGCTCTGCGGAAGATGTTGCACGCGTCGAAATCTCCTGCTGTGCTGAGAGAGCAGGTGTAGCTGTAGACGTCGTTGTCATCGTGCTCTGCACTGATGATGGTAGACCTTCGGTCCAGGTTGGTGTAGATAGTGGTAATGATGCCATAGAGTTCTCAAGAATAGCTAGATACAGGTCTATTATGTTATACAAGTCTAACTATCCGATCCGTTCATCACCACAGCCACAGACGGACTGAAGTCCATATCACCAGGGTCTCACTTATATAGTCTCATCAGCTGGTACAACGCATGAGTAAAAACAATAACCAGGTTCATTATACTCGCACTTTACTTTCTCGGAGCATTATTTATAATGAAGATGTAAGCTATCAAGACGTAAAATTAGTTTTTTGCACTTATTGCACTGAAATTGTATTCATTTAACATTATTAGAACAACTGTTTCTATCATGTCTGCGAGCATTTGAGGTGATAGTAAATGATGCGTCACAGTATTTGCACTGACGCAATGTACGCTCTTCATTAGTTGAATCCATTGCTGATGATGAAACTTCAGCTGATGGTGGAACAGCACATATCGAAGTCTCCTCCAGTGTTGTCAGAGGCGTTGCCAACGGGATCTCCTCCAACATCGTTGGTGCTGACGTCATGGTTCCCGTAGTCGATGGTACATCCTCCATCGAGTTGGACGTTAAAGTCAGTAAAGATGCCATCGAAGTCTCAAGAACAGGCAATTACACGACTCATGCACCAGAAGAAACAAACTAGGCGATCCTTACACCACCGACGTCAGTAAAAAACTGAGCATCCTGCTGACTAGGACTCGTTTATATACATGCACCGGTTGGAATAATACGCTAGTCAAATCAAGAAAAATTTACTAAAATACTAGATTTAAAACAACATTAAAAAAATAGAAGCACCATCAAAGAAAAGGCAGCACATTTGGAAGCACCGTCAACGAAAAGGCAGCACATTTGGAAGCACCGACAACGGAAAGGCAGCACATTTGGAAGCACCCACAATGAAAAGGCAGCACATTCGGAAGCACCGACAACGAAAAGGCAGCACATTTGGAAGCACCGACAACGAAAAGGCAGCACATTTGGAAGCACCGACAACGAAAAGGCAGCACATTCGGAAGCACCGACAACGAAAAGGCAGCACATTCGGAAGCACCGACAACGAAAAGGCAGCACATTTGGAAGCACCGACAACGAAAAGGCAGCACATTTGGAAGCACCGACAACGAAAAGGCAGCACATTCGGAAGCACCGACAACGAAAAGACAGCACATTGGGAAGCACCGACAACGAAAAGGCAGCACAATTGGAAGCACTAACAACGAAAAGGCAGCACATTTGGAAGCTCCATCAACAAAAAAAAAAAAAAAGCAAAAAGGAAGCACAAGTTACGATATCTAAGTCTTAGTTTGAAGTCAGAATACAAGAAATAAAAACATTAAATTCTTATAATTTAAATTATTTTTTTATTTCTTTACATTATACAAATGCAAGTAAAACAGACCATTATTGTATGTAGCCAGCTTTCCTCAGTTCCATGGATCTACGAAGCTTCTAGAACATAAGTTTACGAGACTGCGAGAATACAGGACTACAAGTCTACACGAGTACTTGACTACTTCTTAGCTCCAACAGCTCCAAATGGCTCCAAATGCTCCAAACGGTCTCCAAATGGCTCCAACAGCTCTAACAGCCTCCAAATGCTTAACACAGCTCCAAATGGCTCCAAATGCTCCAAATGCTCCAAATGGCTTCAACAGATTCAAATGGCTCCGACAACTCAAAATGGCTCCAAATGCTCCAAACGGCCTCCATATGGCTCCAACAGCTCCAACAGCCTCCAAATGCTTAACACAGCTCCAAATGGCTCCAACAGTTCCAAATGGCTCCAAATGCTCCAAACGGCCTCCAAATGGCTCCAACAGCTCCAACAGCCTCCAAATGCTTGACAGCTCCAAATGTTTCCAGCAGCTCCAAATGCTTCAAATGGCTCCAACAGCTCCAACAGCTCCAAATGACTCCAACAGCTTTAAGTGGCTCCAAATGCTCCAAACGGCCTCCAAATGGCTCCAACAGCTCCGACAGCCTCAAAATGCTTAACACAGCTCCAAATGGCTCCAAATGCTCCAAACGGCCTCTAAATGCTTGACAGCTCCAAATGCTCCAAATGGCTCCAACAGCTCCAACAGATCCAAAAAAAAGGCTCCAAATGCTCCAACAGCCTCCAAATGCTTAACACAGCTCCAAATGCTCCAACAGCCTCCAAATGCTTAACACAGCTCCAAATGCTTCAAAAGGCTCCAATTATCGCATCTGTCTTCGTCGGCATTTTCTCTTTTTTTTGCTCCCACTGCTCCAACAGCATTATGTTATATGGTTCCATGGATACTTTGTTACGTAGCTACAGGTCTACGAGGTTCCAATGCATCATGTTTACGAAGCTTCCTGAACACAAGGTTACGAGATTGCGAGGCTACAGGACTGCGAAGCTTCCAGGACACGAGGCTACGTGGCTACGAGACTACATGACTCTAACTGATAACAATAGCACCACTCAGTGGTGAGAGTTAGGTTATCTAATGCAAAGCAAATTGATGCAAGTAGTACTGGCTGTCATCAACAGATGTATCCACGTGTTGCTTGCAGGTAAATATTAATTAGTTATTTTATGTGGGATGCGGGATGCTCACTAACGATCGCAAAAGAAGGAGGGCTTCGCTAGACACCAAGGAGAAGGAAGTTCGTCTTCTATGTTAATGCTTCGCTGGTGTGTCATGGCATATATTATTTGACTGAGTAATGGTTGTTTATTTCTTTAATTCCACCTGGTAAAATTATTGCAAGTGTCAATTTATTAGCAGAAATTCACTAATTAAATGTAACTCTGAATAAAATGACATGACTCATTAAGTAAATATCCTTCATGCAGAAATCGATTTCACACAAATAATCAGCAGCACTAGGAGAAAATCATTAGATGTCTATAGCCAGGAATAACCAGAAGCACTTGGAGAAAACCATCAAATTATCAACAAGAATAATCAGGAGCACACGGAGAAAACGTAATGCGAAGAATAATTGGGAGCACACGGAGAAAACCATACACATATTGAAAAGAATATTCATGAGCAAACATAATAACAAGAATAATCGGGAGCACACGGAGAAAACCACTACACGTTTTCTTTGATATCATAAAATTAAAGGGGAAAAAATATTTAATAAATAATAAAAAAATTTAAATGTAAAAAATACAAAAATACATAAAATTCTGGCTTGTACTAGAACTCTAACTTTGCTCAACAATGAGAAGTTCACAAGCTAGCAGAATCTGTTTATGTATTTTTGTATTTTTTATTATTTTATAAATATTTTTTTCCCTGTAATTTTATGATATCAAAGAAAACGTGTGGTGGTTTTCTCCGTGTGCTCCCGATTATTCTTGTTATTATGTTTGCTCATGAATATTCTTTTCAATATGTGTATGGTTTTCTCTGTGTGCTCCCAATTATTCTTCGCATTACGTTTTCTCCGTGTGCTCCTGATTATTCTTGTTGATAATTTGATGGTTTTCTCCAAGTGCTTCTGGTTATTCCTGGTTATAGACATCTAATGATTTTCTCCTAGTGCTGCTGATTATTTGTGTGAAATCGATCTCTGCATAAAGGATATTTACTTAATGAGTAATGTCATTTTATTCAGAGTTACATTTAATTAGTGAATTTCTGCTAATAAATTGACACTTGCAATAATTTTACCAGGTGGAATTAAAGAAATAAACAACCATTACTCAGTCAAATAATATATTGTGACGGGACTCCGTCAGACGTCCCGCGTACACCTATACACAAAACAATAAATAACCTATAACATTGGGGGTTAAGGATGATGGTAGAGTATCGGTACACGAGACCAAGTCTCCTCCCCATACAGGGAGTGTAGGGTATGATTTATGCACTGAAAAGAAACATTATTAATTCATTCAAGCACAGATTTTATTTACTAGACCAAATACTAGAAACACAATAAACAAACTCTGAAAAAAAAGTTTAACAAATGAATTAATAACAAATAAGTTAACAAATAGATTCACGAATAAACAAATACATTAAATACACATTAAAGTGAAGTCAGCCGGCAAACAATTATCGCTACAACAACATGGCCGTTCTCTCGTCGCCGCAGCTCCGCTGAGGAATAGTATACTTCCCAGTTACCACTACATACATGCTTATAACCAGACGTCGATTTTTCCCAAAACAAAAAAAATAATAAATAATAGGGATGGAATAATACTACATTATTTCTGAAAAGATTAAGTACAGGACGAAGATCGTCCAGCCCGAAGCTTAGTCTCCCTATCCATCACTGCCAATCACTTACCCTCTGACTGGAGATGGAGAAAAGTTGTTTCAAACCGACGTGGACCCGGCTTCCAGAGAGGTCCCCAGGCAAAAAGCCTCGGCCCCTCCCTGGAAGGTTTTAACTACAAAATTAGGCCACTCCGGAAAAAAAAAACACGAACACCGGGAAAACTTAGCCACGGGAAAAATGGCTTTCCCTCCCTCCCGCAAGGAAAAAAAACAAGCGAAGACGACAGTTCCTTCTGCGCAGGCGCGAGCGAGCTCTCCCTCCCCGTCTTGCGCTGTTCGATTATTTCTGCCTACGTTTCCAAATTCGGACGCAAGATGGCAACACTAATCAGGACAGAGTCCTCGAAACGAGTACACGAAGCTGAAAATGACAGAGACAAACAAAATCGACGTTACACAGCGGGTTTTTCTGGAACGGCGTGTTGCAACCTCTCAGCGGGCCCTGGCCAGCGACCCGCGAGAATTAGCAAACCACGCAGCCTCGCAAAAGCCCGCGGTGCCTGCAAACTAACGTCGCAGCAACCTATATTTAACTACCCGTGTGTCGAAATCAACCGGCCGAGCCTGGAAACACGCACGTACACCAACACGTTAATCTAACAAGAAACAAAAGTAAAATAAATTTAAGAAAAAAAAAGTAATGCAATTTTCAGACCGGGATAATATCCCGGTCTACAAGGGCTTGTGCCCCACAAGCCATAAAAAAAAATTCCTAACAATGAATAAAACCAAGGGGCAAAGATTTAAAAGTTAAATGCCTACAGCGCACGAAGGTTGGGTTTTACCACAACAATTAAATTCAAAGTCTAAACTGAAAAAGTTAAACCAATACAGGATACAATTTTAGTAAATAGCCCAGGAAACAATTCTTTCCTGTAAGAATCGATGGTGGCTGGCACATCGTAAAACTACTCGTACGACATACAACTAGGAGAGGCGTGAACCGTGGACAGATCAGCCCTAGTTGAAGCTGGAGAGAAGAGTCCTTGAAGTGTGATCTGCAGCTCACACCCAGGATCCAGCCTTCAGAGCAGTTCTGCCCTCAGCCTGCCTTCCTCGTAGCATGTCATCGGGGATGTCTCCCCAGTGAAACTGAACAAACATTTCAACACCAGTATCAGATTCTCACCAAAGAACATACACTACACTTTCAAGCCTATTTCAACAAGTAAATGAGGGGGGGGGGGTTCATTTTTAACGTCATATCAAAACATTATGTTAGTACAAGGTTGATAACAAAAAAAAGTTAATTATTCCATTTAGTAAAACTGTGAAGTGACCCTATTGAATAATTAGCAAACAATGTTGTCAAATATTTTACATCTGAATAAAGTTACTGAGTAACAAATAATATCCACCTCACATTTCATCTTTATCAGTTCCATAAACAGCATAACTAACCAAGGATGAGTCCAGGGGCATGTTATTCTCCAACAACAACAACAAAGATGATCATAAATATGTCAATAAAATGAAACAAACACAGCTAAATTAAAATGGGAGCTTGGCCTCCAAGAGAAAAAGGAATGGATTACACAAGTCAGGAAAACAAAGGATAAACATCAGGAAAGGAACCTGAAATGTCCATAGGGCTAGGTGAAGTCCAAGATCTTCAAAACACGCCTCTGCAGCTACGAGCTACAGAACAGATAAAAAAAAAATAGCATTGTCACTGGTTGGCCGAGAGTAACTAATTTCTTCATTCGGCACAAGTCGACGAAAGCGAGCCCCATGCTGATCATCAGTTTCTTCATTCTTTTAAGACAGAGAGTTCACATACACACAGAAACCAATTTGAAAGGGGCTTCCACAGTATAACTCCTCATGAGTTATAAGCAGCCCACCACACAACAGGGGAGGAAACAGTAGTCCATCTCCCACACAAGTTCAATGGCTGCACAACACATGGTCCTCAGTCAGGAGGACATACATGACGAAGGAAAGTTCTTCACATAGCTTACGTAATTGTTGGAGTCTCTGGATGTGGTACATCGATGCACTATATCTTCTTCATGAAAGAAAAAGAAAACGTAAACACTTGTTGCTAACAACTCTGCCTCACTTGAGTCTGTGGAAAATGAATTACACTGTCTTTAGAGGCACAAGAGCACACAGGTTTGGACAGGGGAGGGTAAAGACCAGGAACAAGGTATCCCTACCCAGGTTAAGTCAAAGTCGATCGTAAACAAATAAATAAAAAAAAATAACCCTAGGTTAGTAATTGCTTGGACCCCTAGATTCATCCTCGATTGTTATTATTTTTTTTTTATTCTTTAAACAAAAAGTAAAACCTCTGAACTGAACAGTTAATTACAAAAACATTATAAATCCTAAACCACAAAAGTGTTTAACAACTATGTGCCCTTAATGGGGTGAACAAATCAAACATAAACAACAGTTCTGTTAATTAATCACACAGGGTGATGTAAACATGAAATTCCTCACCTGACTCACTAACCAACTTAGATTTTAATCGACAATTCTCAGAAAATTTCTCACGTAAGTTAAAGGTTTCACTTGTAGTTGCAACATCAGTCTGTACAGTAGGTGAAATTTCCTCAGTTTTCCGTAATTTCCACTTGAGTGACAACCATTTCCATAGCAGAAAAAGAATCATACACATTAGGACACCAAGTATAAATACAGTTATGCTTATCTCCATTGTTAACATGGCATTTTCACTAAAAGCTGATACGCGGGGTAAGCTACCAATCCCCACTAGACAAGGGTTTCTTACAACAATTAGTAATAAAGTACCACCAATCACAAATAAAGAAATACTTTGTAAATGTTTTAACAAAAAGCTTACAACTTCCACTGGGTCTCGCAGCTGTAATTCTTCGGGCCTCGCAAAGGAACGTGAAACGACCAAATTCAAGTGAGGAATAACAGAAGGCCAATCCTCGTCTAAACAATCTTCTAATGAAGGAAAAACTGTGTGTGAAGATGCTGTTAAAGGTAAAATCTTTAATTTTTTTAATTTTGACCAAGCAGCTGGAATCACATGAATCATTTGGAATTTAGCTTTAGAAAGAAAATCACACGGATAAAGTTCATTAATTTTAAGCTCATCATTCATGTACAAGCGACAATCGCAAGGGACCTCAATGTCCACAGCGCCAGGTCGATCCGCAGCAGCTAAAAACAAGGTTTGGTTCTTATTCACTAAACACTGTACTTCTAGTTTACCAACAGGGTTAGTTAGAAAATACCGTTCAGGACCAGCCTGCGTAATCATGAGGTGGGTTCCCGAATGGCATCTGTAAGCACACAGTTCACCAAGTTTCTCTGCAGTCACTCCCTGAAATAAAGCTTTAGGACATAGAGAACTTCCCATGGCATCACCTGAAAATCTGGGAACAAAACATAAACTGTCTTCGAAGGGACGACAATCCAACAAATTTCTACCCTGAATGGTCACCAGTTGTTCATTATTTACTGCTAAAAAGTTGGACTCGTGATCTAAGTAGCAAGTGTTATTTTTCCAACGGAAAGGTACCGCAACAAACTGAAATAGTTTCCAATTGGAATTAACATGAACAATAGGTATCTTAAGTTTGACATACAAGTTCTCCTGATAAATGTGACAGCGACAAATAGGCAAATGAAAATACTTTTGTACTTGGGCAACACTAATAGTTAAACGATTCTAAACAAAGATGGGTATAAGTTAACTATTTGAAAAGTCTTAAAAAAAAAATATTAAACATACCCACAGGCAAAAACCTCAATACCAAAACTAAATAATTTTACCAATAATCTCATCAATCAAAATTTAAATTATTCTGACAATCTGACCTCTGGCACCTGGTTCACGAATGACTTCAACCCGAAATCGATGACTATACACGCTTGATCAACATGCTTCCAACATTTTCGAAATAACAAAAGCCAATAGATGCCTAACATCCACCTCCTGTGGACCCACCTTGTGGGACTCTAACCCAACAACAACAACAAAAAATTCTCAGCGGCAGGATTGGCTCGACCAATCATCCCTGTGGTGCCAATTCCCGGCCCACCACTTCTACCCATCTGTGCCTCTTACATTGGTAGCCACTGCTACTTCAAAAGGACACAACATTCCCCAGGCTCATTCCTCATTTACTAAGGGTCGCCTACCCTGCGAACCCAGTCACAACCAGGGCCTCCATGCCCTCACGCTACAGCCCATTCCTCCAGGGTCTGTATTACTTTACTCCATAACTTCCTACAATGGCATCATCATCAAATAAATTTTGTTAACAAATAACCACTTAATCGAACCAGGGCCATAGCCAAAATCAACAAAAATTATGTAAGTTACTTTTAACCATTATTTACTATTTAACTTGCTCTTTTAGAAAAAAAACTAAACTCCCGAATCAACAATCATAAAATTAGACTTCCCAAAAAAAAATACTTTTCTTTATTCGCTTAAAATCTGCCTGTTATTAATAAACCACGAAAGCTGAAATAAAAATTGCATTAAACATCCTAGACAAAAAAAAAATAGAATTAATGAACATGATAAGAAAAATAAAAAATACTTTCACCTTAACATCTGCTAGGCTGTAGGCAGCCATCAGCTGGTTGGTCTCGTCTGGTGAAAACAGCAACACCTCGAAACAACAGCTACTGGTGATGCCATCAGCAACACCATGTTCAGTCTTCTTAGTCATGAAGTCAGTCACAGGTCACCACTGAACTGAGTACTGTAACACTACTTTCACAAAACCGATAAGAATCAAGCACAAACAAAACAACTCATAAAAAAATTTTTCTCTGTATCACAAGCTAAATACAAATTTTTGTGTAATTAAAATAAAATTGTAAATAAATAAAAATGCTTTATTACTTGTGTCAACAAATGTATAAGGGGCACTGTATTAAAAAAAACTTATTTAAATTTTAATTATGTTGAGAGAACAAATTAAAACATTACATTCCAAGTAGGATAAACAAAATAAATTCAAAAATACTCAATCATAACTGTCCCCACTCACTCTATTATTTAACTTTATTACTTAAAATACTTTACTCAAAAACCAATTTTAAAAAAAAATTAACTCACTTCCATTATCCTTAACACAATAAACTTTCTCATAAATTAATTCAATAAAATTTAATTTAATACGTAGGCAGGTACACTAGCTCACTTATGTTTCTCATTACCGCTCCTTCCTAAATTTAACACAATTCCATTAACTTAACCCAGGGAATTTACCTCCAGGACAACCAAAAATTTCGCTGTAGTGCCTATCTACTATAGGCTCCCTACACAGGGGACTCTAACCCCACCAACAAAATTTCTTGAAGTGGTACCCTTATCCCATACGGGATAGCCACTTCGGTACTACCATGGGGAACTCTTGCCCCAAACTACGAACAACACAGGGTTCTCCCGACCCTTAACCAGTAGCCAGCCCATCTCCTATGGGTCTGCGCTACAGTCCCTACTCTCCCAGGGACACCTCAAATTGTCCCAGCTCAGCTCCACTGGCTGGACAATAACAACAACTCTCTCATCTCCAAGACAACACAAATTATACCTTACTGTTCCCCTGGAATTCATTCCCTTAACTTACACAAATAAACAAACCTCACACTTTTCTCAGAGCTAATCCATTCTACTGTGTACCTCCTACAATTTAAAATGCAAAGTTAAAAAAAAATTATTATTATTAAAACAAAAATAATTATAATGACAAATAAATAAATGCTATTAAAAATTATTACTCTCAACATGATTAAATTAACTCATAAAAAAAACTGTGTATTCAATGACGCACATAAAATTAATCATTAAAAAAAAAAAATAACTGTGAAACTCTTATCTGTGTCCTTGGAAGACCAGCCGGCCTGTAAACACAGGGCCGGAACGAGCCTTGCCGCGCCGTGCCGAGCCGGACCGCGCCAGGCCGTCCGCCACTCAAGGTCAGCGCACAGCTGAGAGTCGCGCCCCTCACCACTCCACGACACCTGACTTTCCACCTCCGCAACAAGCACTGTCTACAACATTACTTAACACAAGTTTTAACATCGTTCCTAAACCAAAAGGTCCACACAAGCTCTTAGGTTCATAACCAAAATTTAATTATGATAATTTTCAAAATTAGTTAAATAATCATTAAGCCGGCATTAGAATTTATGTAATTAAAATTAATAAACCTGGATAGGTGACCTGATCAAAAAAAAAGAAACTCATGACTGACTGACTGACTGACTGAGTGACTAACTTAACTAAACCAAAAACTTTTTATTCATAAAATTTAAACAAAACAACAGTAACATTACTAATAAAAATACGTGAAGCACAACGCAACGCGTCCGCCGCGTGCTCCCACACGACACTGCTTCCACTGCTCTGGAATAAAACATGATTAAATTCGAAAGAAAAAGAGAAGAGAAAAAAAATAAATAAAGCACAAACAACCCTACAAGAGACTACCCGGCACCTCCACCACTTGTGACGGGACTCCATCAGACGTCCCGCGTACACCTATACACAAAACAATAAATAACCTATAACATTGGGGGTTAAGGATGATGGTAGAGTATCGGTACACGAGACCAAGTCTCCTCCCCATACAGGGAGTGTAGGGTATGATTTATGCACAGAAAAGAAACATTATTAATTCATTCAAACACAGATTTTATTTACTAGACCAAATACTAGAAACACAATAAACAAACTCTGAAAAAAAAGTTTAACAAATGAATTAATAACAAATAAGTTAACAAATAGATTCACGAATACATAAATACATTAAATACACATTAAAGTGAAGTCAGCCGGCAAACAATTATCGCTACAACATCATGGCCGTTCTCTCGTCGCCGCAGCTCCGCTGAGGAATAGTATACTTCCCAGTTACCACTACATACATGCTTATAACCAGACGTCGATTTTTCCCAAAACAAAAAAATAATAAATAATAGGGATGGAATAATACTACATAATTTCTGAAAAGATTAAGTACAGGACGAAGATCGTCCAGCCCGAAGCTTAGTCTCCCTATCCATCACTGCCAATCACTTACCCTCTGACTGGAGACGGAGAAAAGTTGTTTCAAACCGACGTGGACCCGGCTTCCAGAGAGGTCCCCAGGCAAAAAGCCTCGGCCCCTCCCTGGAAGGAGGTTTTAACTACAAAATTAGGCCACTCCGGAAAAAAAACACGAACACCGGGAAAACTTAGCCACGGGTTAAATGGCTGTCCCTCCCTCCCGCAAGGAAAAAAAAAACAAGCGAACACGACAGTTCCTTCTGCGCTGGGGCGAGCGAGCTCTCCCTCCCCCTCTTGCGCTGTTCGATTATTTCTGCCTACGTTTCCAAATTCGGACGCAAGATGGCAACACTAATCAGGACAGAGTCCTCGAAACTAGTACACGAAGCTGAAAATGACAGAGACAAACAAAATCGACGTTACACAGCGGGTTTTTCTGAAACGGCGTGTTGCAACCTCTCAGCGGGCCCTGGCCAGCGACCCGCGAGAATTAGCAAACCACGCAGCCTCGCAAAAGCCCGCGGTGCCTGCAAACTAACGTCGCAGCAACCTATATTTCACTACCCGTGTGTCGAAATCAACCGGCCGAGCCTGGAAACACGCACGTACACCAACACGTTAATCTAACAAGAAACAAAAGTAAAATAAATTTAAGAAAAAAAAAGTAATGAAATTTTCAGACCGTGAAAATATGCCATGAGACATCAGCGAAGCATTAACATGTAAGACGAACTTCCTTCTCCTTGGTGTCTAGCGAAGCCCTCCTTCTTTTGCGATCGTTAGTGAGCATCCCGCATCCCACATAAAATAACTAATTAATATTTACCTGCAAGCAACACGTGGCTACATCTGTTGATGACAGCCAGTACTACTTGCATCAATTTGCTTTGCATTAGATAACCTAACTCTCACCACTGAGTGGTGCTATTGTAATCAGTTAGAGTCATGTAGTCTCGTAGCCACGTAGCCTCGTGTCCTGGAAGCTTCGCAGTCCTGTAGCGTCACAGTCTCGTAACCTTGTGTTCTGGAAGCTTCGTAAACATGATGCATTGGAACCTCGTAGACCTGTAGCTACGTAACAAAGTATCCATGGAACCATATATTAAAATGATGTTGGAGCAGTGGGAGCAAAAAAAAGAGAAAATGCCGACGAAGACAGATGCGATAATTGGAGCCTTTTGAAGCATTTGGAGCTGTGTTAAGCATTTGGAGGCTGTTGGAGCATTTGGAGCCTTTTTTTTGGAGCTGTTAGAGCTGTTGGAGCCATTTGGAGCATTTGGAGCTGTCAAGCATTAAGAGGCCGTTTGGAGCATTTGGAGCCATTTGGAGCTGTGTTAAGCATTTTGAGGCTGTTGGAGCTGTTGGAGCCATTTGGAGGCCGTTTGGAGCATTTGGAGCCATTTAAAGCTGTTGGAGTCATTTGGTGCTGTTGGAGCTGTTGGAGCCATATGAAGCATTTGGAGCTGCTGGAGACATTTGGAGCTGTCAAGAATTTGGAGGCCGTTTGGAGCATTTGAAGCCATTTGGAGCTGTGTTAAGCATTTGGAGGCTGTTGAAGCTGTTGGAGCAATTTGGAGGCCGTTTGGAGCATTTGGAGCCATTTGGAGCTGTGTTAAGCATTTGGAGGCTGTTGGAGCTGTTGGAGCCATTTGGTGGCCGTTTGGAGCATTTGGAGCCATTTGGAGCTGTTGGAGCTAAGAAGTAGTCAAGTACTCGTGTAGACTTGTAGTCCTGTATTCGCGCAGTCTCGTAAACTTATGTTCTAGAAGCTTCGTAGATCCATGGAACTGAGGAAAGCTGGCTACATACAATAATAGTTTGTTTTACTTGCATTTGTATAATGTACAGAAATAAAATAAATAATTTTAATTATAAGATTTTAATGTTTTTATTTTTGTATTCTGATTTCTAACTAAGACTTAGATCTCGGAACTTGTGCTTCCTTTTTTGCCTTTTTTTTTTTTTGTTGGAACTTCCAAATGTGCTGCCTTTTCGTTGTCGGTGCTTCCAAATGTGCTGCCTTTTCGTTGTCGGTGCTAACAAATGTGCTGCCTTTTCGTTGTCGGTGCTTCCGAATGTGCTGCCTTTTCGTTGTCGGTGCTTCCAAATGTGCTGCCATTTCGTTGTCGGTGCTTCCAAATGTGCTGTCATTTCTTTGACGGTGCTTCCGAATGTGCTGCCTTTTCGGTGTCGGTGCTTCCAAATGTGCTGCCTTTTCGTTGTCGGTGCTTCCAAATGTGCTGCTTTTTCGTTGTCGGTGCTTCCGAATGTGCTGCCTTTTCGTTGTGGGTGCTTCCAAATGTGCTGCCTTTTCGTTGACGGTGCTTCCAAATGTGTGCCTTTACGTTGATGGTCCTTCTATTTTTTTAATGTTGTTTTGACTCTAGTATTTTAGTAAATTGTTCTTGATTTGACTAGCGTATTATTCCAACCGGTGCATGTATATAAACGAGTCCTAGACAGCAGGATGCTTAGTTTGTTACTGACGTCGGCGGTGTAAGGATCGCCTAGTTTGTTTCTTCTGGTGCATGAGTCGTGTAATTGCCTGTTCTTGAGACTTCGATGGCATCTTTACCGACCTTAACGTCGAACTCGATGGAGGATGTACCATCGACTACGGGAACCATGACGTCAGCGCCGACGATGTTGGAGGAGATCCCGTTGGCAACGCCTCTGACAACACTGGAGGAGACTTCGATATGTGCTGTTCCACCATCAGCTGAAGTTTCATCATCAGAAATGGATTCAATTGATGAAGAGCGTACATTGCGTCAGTGCAAATACTGTGACGCATCATTTACTATCACCTCAAATGCTCGCAGACATGATAGAAACAGTTGTTCTAATAATGTTAAATGAATACAATTTCAGTGCAATAAGTGCAAAAAACTAATTTTACGTCTTGATAGCTTACATCTTCATTATAAATAATGCTCCGAGAAAGTAAAGTGCGAGTATAATGAACCTGGTTATTGTTTTTACTCATGCGTTGTACCAGCTGATGAGACTATATAAGTGAGACCCTGGTGATATGGACTTCAGTCCGTCTGTGGCTGTGGTGATGAACGGATCGGATAGTTAGACTTGTATAACATAATAGACCTGTATCTAGCTATTCTTGAGAACTCTATGGCATCATTACCACTATCTACACCAACCTGGACCGAAGGTCTACCATCATCAGTGCAGAGCACGATGACAACGACGTCTACAGCTACACCTGCTCTCTCAGCACAGCAGGAGATTTCGACGCGTGCAACATCTTCCGCAGAGCAGACCTCAACGGCTTCAGAAGTTAACATGTCAGCAGTGTTACAATGGTTGTCAACAGTTCCAGTGGCATTGATGAAGGAAGGAGCATCCAGCGGTGTTCCATCACCCGAATGCACGTACTGTGAGAATATCAAAAACTTGAAATTACGGGATTATGTAATACACAATTGTGTTAATAACTCTGAACGCATTAAATATCAGTGCAACAGGTGTTTAAGAAAGTTTGTACAATATGAAAAATTAAAACGGATAGACTGGCTGTACATTCATCAGAAACTAGCTGTATATTTTGTAACAAAACATTGGCAAATATTCAAAGTGCACAACGACACGAATTATATCACTGTCCTTTTAATGAAGTCGATAATTCGACTTTGTGTGCAAATTGTGGTGTACCAATATGTCGAGCTGATAAACTGAATAGACATTTAAAGTCATGTAAAAGACATAGTCCGTATAGTAAGAAGACTGTTTGAATCGAGAGATCCACGAAACTTTGGTAATTTGTCTGTGTGTTTTTTGTACTTGTGGTAGTGTATATTTTATGTAATAAAAGTTTTTTTAAAAGAACTTGCTGTGTTTTTTATTTTCTCAAACCTGACACTTTAGTATAACTTTTTTAAAATATTAAAGTTGTTTTGTATCGGCCAGGGATCTTACCAAGTACCTTAGTCGATCTAATCAATCAGTATATAGAGTTCAAATTTATTTAATGAATTTTGAACTTTTTCCCGAATCTCTAGCATTAAAATTACGCATTTCCAATATGGTGGTCTTGATGTTTGATAGGATGATGGTCGTAGAGGATTTAGGGCCGAATTCAGAGAGCTCTTTCAACGGTCATCCACACACCGAAAGGCTTTTCCATTGAAGCTGCTCGGCAGAGACGTTTTTCAGTGGTTGGTTGACTGCTGGATAAGGAGAGCCAACCACTTGAAAGTGAATGTGGTCTGAAGCTCATTCGAATGCCTGTTCAGTTGAAAATCGGCGGAGAAGTTGATGGTTTTAATATATAATTCCCACATAAAAACGTGTTCATGTATGTTTGTACTTGTTTAAAACATTTTTGTCATATGGCAGATATGTAAAATATGTTTTGGAATTAAATATGCGTTTTCAAAGAAATCGTTTCGTCCGCAAAGTGTGCATCAGACACGTGTTTTGTAGCGATGGCAGAAGATTTGGATGAATTTCCAAATGGACGAGGTTTTTTAATTTTTTAATTTTTTGATGATCTTAAAAATGAAAATCCAGTTCCGCAAAGGTATATAAGAAATTTAGCAGACTCGTTTGATTTTTGTCGGGATCAAGAGTTCGAAACACATTTTTTTTTCTCTGTAAGAAACTGCATCTGTTTTTTTCGTTTTTTTTTTTTTCGATTACGGTTCTGTGTTTTCTCACGAGATCAAAAATAATCGCTTTTTCATCTGGAGAAAACACTTTAATTTTAGGCAACGTATCCATCTTAAGAAAATTTCTCAACCTCGTGTAGGGTTACCAGACGTCCGGCAAAAGGAGGACATGTCCTTTTTATGTATTTTTTTGCGTCCGGCCGGATTTTCCTTAATGCTCCAAAATTTCCGGTTTTTTTTTTATAAAGTGAGATAATTCCTGCAGTTACACTCTGGGCAAAGCGCGCTCTGTCCGCAGAGTCATCCCACTAGTAAGTAGTACTATGACAGCTTGACAGGTAGCAGCACATGCAGAAACACGTGTTTTTAATATGCTGTATACGAGTAGTTTGTTTGATTCTTTATACTGAAACTGTATTAAATGCCAAAACATTGTAAAATATCGTACTCCATTGTAATTAATTCATGGCTTTTTTAAAAAATATATATATTGTCCTCCTTTTGCGAGATGAATGTCGTCCTTTTTTATCATCAGTGTCTGGTAACCCTAACCTCGTGTCCAATCCAAAAAAAATATTATTTTCAGCGGGAGAGCAAACAAAAGACAATCGAAATTAAATAGGGCGCTTTTCCACACACACTCGAAGTACTTGATCTAAGAAAATTTTTGTGCCATGTTGCCAGATCTTCACTGAAAGTGAATGGGAACAAGCTTTCAGCTGGCAGTCATTCGAAAGGCGTTTTTGAAGTATGAGAGGTGGAGAGTCTGCCAGATGAATGAGAGTTGGATGCGCTTTCGAAGGTCAACTCTGAATTCGGGCCTTAGAGTCTCTTTACGAATGTTGAACATGGTTTATTGAAATTATTATTTTTTACGTAAAATTGAACATTATTACATCGATCGGGTATCGAAACGAGGACAGGAGCGGATCGAATCAATATGTAAATTAATGAGTGATTTGTTTAAAGAATTTTGGAACTTTTCCCGAATTCCTAGCTAAATAATCACGGATTTCCAAGATGGCGGCCAAATTACACGATGGCTGGTGTCACAGCAATAATAAATGATTACTGCACTCTAGCGGATACGAATTAAACTAACATGGCGTCAGCGCACTCTAGCCGACGATACAATGATAATGATGATGGCTTCCAGCATCGAAGACAAGATGGCGGTCATGACGTTATACTAGGTGACGATATATATATATATATATGCTTTGAAAAAAAAAAGTGGGATTCAGTCTGCCAGCAGTCACCACGGGGGAAGGATCGGTCGCCATTTTTATTTTTTTGCCCTCACCGGGTTTGAACCGAGGACTCCGAGCTCCGTGTCGTAAATGTATGTTTTTTAAATATTTTTCATTAAATTTTTATTAAGTGAATTTTTTTATAAATTTGAAATTTTTTTCATTAAAATCGGATAGTAAATAAAAAAGTTAAAGATGGCGACCGTAACGAAAATTGCAACGGTGACGTCATTATCCAAGATGACATATTCCATGATGACTTCAGAGGCTTATCGGAGGCTGTCGACATGGATGTTTAAGCCTACATATGGACATTTCTAGCCGCCGGGATTTTTAAGGACTAAAAACGGGAAATTTTCCCTCGAAACGGGAATTTTTCCCTTAAAAAGAGAAATTTTTAATTTGTGGAATTTTTTGAAATTTTTTGGCGGAATTTTTTTCAAAAAAAAAAGAAATATTGGCGGTTTTTGAGGAATTTTGAGCAAATTTTGCCCAATTTTGGCAAATTTTGAGGGTCAAAGGTCAAGGTCAAACTTGTCCCGTTACGCGGTGTCCCGTTACTTTCATCCAAGATGGCCGCCGTGACGTCACAATGTAAACAATCTTCAATCCACACCCAGGACCCAGATTCCGGAGCCCCTATTATATACTACTCACTTAAAATCGTAAAATAAAAATAAAGAATTAATCCAAAATACAAAAATGCACGTAATACTTTTAATTTATTTTTGTCATATTTTTTTAGTCCATAGTATTATAAATACTTATTAAATAATATATCTGCGTTTATGATTTATTTATACAATTACAATGTGACAATTCTTCTCCAAAACTAATACCTATAATTTTAATATAATAATATTATTGCTATGTGCTATCTACTAATAACTAATCGGGTTGAAGTCGGTGCCAAGCCAAATAGGTTGTCTCCAAGTCTCTCCGCGCGTGTAAGTGTAAGCGTGTATGGCGGTCTTGTAAGCAAAACAACCAAAGCGGACTGACACGAGCGGGCAGACTTCATTGACGGTCGTCTCGAATTATTGAATTTTAAATGCGTTATAACGAAGTTGATAACTTTGCATAATATGACTGTTGAAAATTTATGGGATGATCTTTAATAAATAAAATATTTAAGTATTCCACTATATTTTTATTCCGGTAACAATTTAAGCTGTTTATATCGTTAATTTTTATTTTGTTTCGAGCTTAGGACCGACTTCAAACCGATCAGTAGGTAGTACATACCAAAATTATAGGTATAATTTTTGGACAAGCATTGTCACATTTTAATTGTATAGATAAATCATAAATATAAATAGATTGATTAATAAGCACAAATAATAATACTGTGTTCTAAACAAAATAAGACAAAAATAAATTAAAAGTATTATGTGCATTGTTGTATTTTTGATTAAATCTGTATTTTTTATTTTACGTTTTTTAATGTAGAGATTTTTTTTAAAGTCGGTTAAATTTTTTTTAAAAAGGTTGGTTTATTTTCCCATTTTTAGTGTGAATATAGGTAGGTAAGTAATATACAGGTTAGTTAAGTACCTATAACATTTGAATTGGATGAAAATCATGTTATCCTACGGAAATCCTACTAATCTATTATAAACGCTAAAGTTTGTAAATATGGATGGATGGATGTTTGTTACTCTTTCACGTAAAAACTACTGAATGGATTTGAATGAAATTTGGCCTACAGCTAGCTTATAACCTGGATTAACACATAGACCCCATATTAATACGAAATTCCATCCCTAAGGGAGTGAAAAAGTGATAATTTCATTTTATAACAGAAAAAAAAATTGGTTGTCTGTAAAGTCGGTTTACGAACGATAGTTTAACGTGACGTCATAACAAAACATTGATGAAATGATTGATCCAGAAGAAAAGAAAATATCATATTCGGCCTGAGACTGAGCCGTAATAGGTTTTTGCAACCAAACAATTTAGGCATTAAAAACATTATATTCTTTGAGGAAGAGTTTTTTTTTTTTTAATTTATCTATCTTTTGTATGAATAAAATTGAATCATTTTTATTGAATTGTCACTATTTTGTATGGATACAAAGGGACCGTTCAAGTATTAGGGTAGGTGAACCAAATATGAGACCCGGCCTTAATATGAGACCCTTGGTTATCTTGAAAAGTAAGAGCTGCTACCTATCAGCTGCTCTTGGAACTACTATCAGCTTCCATTTCCCGACCACAGATAGAGTGAGACATTTATCTGATGCGCGCGAGATCCAGAATAACAGTTTATACGATTTTCTTCATTTTGAGTTTTCGTGAGTGGCATCTTGCAGCTTTATTATCAACATAGAGGTACGTTTATATTAATTATCCATTCATACTTTCTTATGAGCAGTGAAGTAAGCTTCCATGTGTATAAATAAGGAACTATGGCAGTTTAAAATTTCAGCCTTGTTGATGTGTTTTGTAGCGGCCATGACAAGGTGCCTAATATGAGACCACTTACGTGTCCTTATTTGAGATAGGGTCTCATATTAGGAGTAAGGGTCTCATATTAGGTGATTTAGATTTAAAATAATACTGTTGCTGTAAGAACAGTAACTAATAAGTTTAATTATATATAAAATATCTTAAAACTTTGTGATAGAACATAGTTAGATATGTAGGCCCTGCTGAGAAGGCCAGGGAAAGCCACGTTTCGATCATCTGCTTACCTCCACACTCATCTCATAAGACGCAGCCGTTGGACGTAGGTTTTATGTTCCCTCTCAAGACATCTTATGCTCAAGAAGTAGAAGACTGGCTGTGCCGAAACCCAAATCATGTGGTTACAAACTTTACAGTGGCTAAACTTTTTAGTGCTGCATACCAAAGAGCAGCAACAATGGAAATATCTGTTAATTCTTTTAATAAAACAGGCCTGTTTCCATTTAACCGAAACATATTTCGTGATTATGAATTTGGTGCTTTCTCTAAATCATTAAATGGCCAAGAAACTATAGAAGAAAATGGAGCTCAAGAGAATTCAGATACAGCCATTTGTAGAGAATACCAGAGACACCCAAGAGAAACTTCCATGCAGACAGATCAGCCATGTTGCAGCAGTGCAGTTAGGCCCTTTATCAGACCTGTGGATATTTCACCACTACCAAATTTTCCTTCAAAAGAAACATCCAGTAGATGTGGCAGTGCTAATGTTATCACATCATCGCCATACAAAACAAGCTTGGATGAAAATGTCGCAAGAAAGAAAAAGGCTGAAGCTCGTAAGAAATTGGTTCTTGGGAAACAGAAAGGAAACGAAGCTAGACCTACACAAACCAGATCTCGCAACACGGACAAATTAAGGATTACTACCAAATCATTCATCGCTGTAGATTCTGAGGACTCCAGTGACGAAAATATTTCGCTGCATGACAGTTCAAATGAAAGTGATGGATCTGAAAGTGATGGATGCAGAGTGTTTGTTATGCGGCTGCCTTTTCTCAGAAGACAAACATGGCGAGAAATGGCGGCAGTGCCTCAAGTGCTATGGGTGCGCTCATGAAGATTGCGGAGCTGATCCATGTTTTGTGTGTCCTATGTGTAACAAACAAAAGTGCAAAAAGTGACTAAATGATATCAAATATGGAATTTGTAACATAATGTAGGGGGTGTCTCATATTAGGAACACATTTTTGTTTTCACAAAATTTCGCATTTTTTTTATTTCTTAGTTTAATTATTTTCTGTATTAATACAAGTGCTCAATCCTGTTTTGAAGTAAAAGTGCATTACATAATATATCATATAAGATAAATAAATCTACCAATAGTGGTTTTAATAACAAAATATAAATATTTTTAAAAAGGGGTCTCATATTCGGTACACTTGCCCTACGTGACGAATTTGGGGGGGAGGGGGGGGTCTTGTAAAACGTTACGATGCGTTACAGGGGAGGGACGCGTTCGGTCACTTTTTTTTTTTTTTTTTTTTTTTTTTAACCCTTTAGAACGGTCGCGTAGAGACAGATTCTTTCACGCATTTTTTAAAACTTTTTTTTCTCAAAATTTCAAATGTAATGATAACTGAAATTTCTTTTACCTTCACAAAATTGGTTCTGCTTGCTTTACAGGATTAGTAAATAATGTTTTTTTAACTCCAAATGTAAAGCCTATATATATATATATATTTATTTATTTATCAACAGCTGTGATAGTTTTTCTCGTCACTCCAGTGAAGTAGTTAAAACAAAAAATACCACTATTCGGGTGGCTTCGTTATACTTCGGTTGTCAACGTAGACTCCAATCGCCATATTAGAAATTATATAGGTATTGATATTAAAATTACACTGTTTTCTATGTGTGACATTTTCTTTCATCACAACAGTAATGTTGTGGTACGAAAGACGATTGGTCTGAAAGATTAATAAGAAAACTAGTGAATTAAAATCCCCCAAATTGGCAACCCTTTTCGTTAATTTTTTACGGGGGATTCCCGATTGAATTGTTCGTATTTTGTTCTCCCAAGATGGCAACCCTTTTAGTTTATGTGCTCCAAACACTCGACCGACTGTATGAAAATTGACAACTACGATGTTTCGGCGGAATATAGAAACCCTGAAGATAGCTTGCAGGATCCAGCAGAAACTAATATGGCGTGGTATAGCGCTCACGTCCGTGAATCGCAATATTTCTTGCAAGTTATTAAATGCGCGGATGAATCCTGCTGTTCCCACTTGAGGAGTGCATTAAAATCTGTATTTCCAGAAACTTTCCTGCCACTACCCTGCCCAATCCTTCAAACCGCAAACAAGCACGTGGTACATAGTCAGATAGACAAAGGATCATGCAAGTTTTCGCCACTTCTTGTGAGGTTGTCTGTTGATCTGTCGCCTCCTCTAGAAGGGTTTAAGCAGATGCCTTACGATTTATTTTGCCCATCAGTACAACCCGACCTAAAGAACCGAGTATGTTCAACCTGTGGGATTTATTTTACATCCCACAAGAGTGTGAAAATGCACAATCGTTACATGCATGGCAAGACTGCACAATACCTTCGTGAAAGTCGAGTACAGCCACAGCGACTTGCTGCAAGAAGGGCAAATGAGCTTCTCTGCATTGTACGTCGCTGTGAAACATCGTCTGAGGATGCCGATTGGCTCGACGAAGACGAAGTTGATGCAAGCGGGTTAACAATTCCGGAACCCTCTTCGTCTGCTCTCCGGATGCCAGTAATGAAAGAATCTGAGTGGCTGGCAAACCCATGGACAGAGGAGCAGTAAAACTCCAATTTAATTGTTTGTTTTTTTTACAATCTACTTATTTTAATTATGGCTAATTTTATTTTAAAGTGTTTCGTTTTCGTTCGATCGTATTCTTAAATAGTATTATATTTTGACAAATATATTTTATTTAAGTTAGTTTTATGTTTGTAATTGCATTGCCAAAGGTAAAAAAAATTATTAGAAATAAAATTTGTTATTTGAATTTAATAGCTTTATTAGTAAAACGCTAAAATAGGAGAATGCACGAGAAGAACAATGGCGGATAAAGCAAAAAGTGAGTAAGGACAGAGCCAAGTCAGGAAAACGACGTAATTAAATGTATGATTGCTAAATGGAGTACACGTCACAGAGCCTAAAATTTTTCTGCCTAAAATTAGGCTGGATGTATTTTAGGCTGAGTGACTGTAGGCTGAGTGACTATAGGCTATGTTACTTTAGGCTGGATGTATTTTAGGCTGAATGACTTTAGGCTGTACGACTTTAGGCTGAGTGACTTTAGGCTGAACGATTTTAGGCTGTGTGACTGTAAGCTGAGTTATTTTAGGCTGAATGACTTTAGGCTGTACGACTTTAGGCTGAGTGACTTTAGGTTGAGCGATTTTATGCTGAATGACTTTAGGCAGAACGAAATTCTGATCTTGGCTGTTAACGTATGTGAGCGGTTGTATTTTTAGGCTGAACGATTTTAGGCTGAATAAATTTAGGCTGAGTGACGGTTCTGATACGCAATGGCATAAAAGTTTAAGTTTTGTGCGCTTCGCATCTCATGTAGTAACATATTTTATTCCTAGGTGGCAGCACTGATACGATATATCGTAGAGGACGGTAGTGTCAGATTTCACCTGAAGATGGTGCCATGAGCACTACATTTTCGACCTTTTCATTCAGCGGCAATAACAGCTAAAGCCACAGAAATTAAACTTAAATGTATAATGAATTGGCAAGGCGAACACAACAAATATGTTGCAAATAGCAAAAAGAATAATAGTAGTAATACGTTGAGAATTGCCATAGCATTATGAAAATGTAATAATAATATACAAAACATTTCACTTAATTGGTAAAGGTCGATTCTAAATGAATGTGTGCATTAATTACAAAAATAATCTATTACCTATTTTTAATAAATAAAAAAAACATTTTGGCAGGTCAGTTATTTGTAGACTCAGTGCTATTTTGTGCCAAAAAATTAAACCCATACTGAACGGCTTGAAATTGTGTTAACAGACACATTTAGAATAAATTGTGGACGTTATATCCACCACGCTACCATTTGACACTGGCGTCCTTTTCTTTCTTAATATGTTTTGTATGTGTACCTATAATTCAAAGTTTTGTAATTATTCTATGACATGTTTAACAAAACTTTTTCTTGAAGAATTGCACTAATAAGTTTTAGGGTTCGCATTGGTATATTGTAGGAAGATGTAACTTTCTTGCGACGCGATATGTGTGTCATATTACAATAATATTAAATTCTTTTGAATAATTGTGAAGTGTGTGCATTTTGCATGGTTTTTTGCAGTTCAAGTTCAACAATGTCAGAAAATTTGTTATCTGTGAGATTTTTTGAGTACACGTCACTGAGCGTCAGCCTAAGAATACAACTTAAGACGGTACAATAATCACTGCAATACGAAATAATTAGCAACTAGACACATTTAATAATAAATTTAATAAGTCTTGTGGCAAGAAAATTCAATAACAATGTTCTTGTCACCATATCACATAATGTGAAAATAAAATAATGAAAGACTTTACGTCCAAGGAATGAACATTGGCTATCATAAACCACACATATAACAGACACAATTACCATTAAAATTGCATAGCTTTGTAGAGCTTTACAATAAATTCTTCACTAGGACTTTTACTTTTGTGAATAGTACTTGAATTATTCCCTGGGTAAATCAGTAAATAGATCAACTGAAATTCATTTCTCGGGACCTCTGGGCTAGTACATTTTAAGATATATTCGATTATACGTCAAGCACGAATTCAAGAATACCAGTAACGTTTGAGCGATGACGTGAATTAAACTCACATATTTTAGTACAAAATACACTTCCGAAAAGTATGGGTCGACAATTTGATTAAACGAATTTTCCATGACTCTGTCGTAGGCTTCTCTTGTGGTGACGCTTGATATCGTGCACTAAAGAAACTATTTAAAACTGAATTTTAAACCAATTAACACTGTATTTTTACCTCAAACTGTAGAAAACTTGTTTACTGCCAAAACTATGCTGATAATAGAAGATTAAGGGCCGAATTTATAAACGACATTCGAATGACTGCCGGGCTGTCACCCACCCAGCGGCTTACCGGCGGCAATCCACCCTTTCCTAGTTATAAACATCTGCCATTTGACCGCCCGAAGAATGAGAGTTGGATGGCTCTTCACCTTGAAATGTGGCAACGTTGCTGTGAATTTTTGTGTTTTAAATACTTTCGAACCACACTTTTTCGATATTTTGGAAAACGCCTTCGAAAATCATTTGCATTTAGCTTGTTATTGTTTTTGACTGTGAGCTAGGTGGCTCGAAAGTCGGAAAATAGTTTTAAGGTTATAAAATGTAAATACTAGAGTATGTGTTAAACATACTGTCATTTTGAAGAAATAATGCTATTTACTTGAATATAAATAAGCGCGACGTGACGGAATACAAGAAACTTGAGGCAATTTGAATTAAGAAATTTAAACATGTAAAAAGGTTAGGGTGCATTAGGATTTGTCATATTTCTACAAATTGCTTTCGTCCTATTATATATGTCCTAAAAAAAATTTAATTCAACAACACATATACAATAAAATTGTAGTTTGGATAATAAAATATTATGGTACACAGTCAAATGACTTACTCAACTCACGCATATTTGCTTGGATAAAGTTGTTAGTGTTAAATGAATTTAAAACCATGTTGACTAGAGATCTAACAGCAGTTGTATCTTTACCTGTTCTAAAACAAAATTGATTTTCTGATCTTTAAGATGGGGAGGGAAAATAAAAAATCTACTACCCTTCGTTTTTTTTCCAGCAAAAACCAAGCATAGTGGCAATGTCAGTTCAGAGTGTATCAGAAAATATTATCCATAGGCCACTCACAGTACAAAGCTCTGTTAAGTCTCAACGTGCCATTAGCACAAACAACTACACAACTTAGGTCAACTACTCCATAAAGAATTGTAGTTCAACTTATGGTTGCATGTTGGAAATCTTGCACAGTAGACCTAAAATTAAAACAAAAAAAACGTGCGTTCTATCATCTGTAGCACCAAAACTAAGCAATAATGTCAGTAGGTAGTGTACATAATAACCTAGTTACAGTAACGGGGTAGGATGGTTTAGGAGAGGATTGGATCCTCCCAATAAAGTGTGATTCATTAACCTTTCCTAATAATTCTTCTTGTACCATTTTTGTTTTGTCCTACTGAGCGAAAGTGGCATTTGGAAAATGATGGTTTTTATATTAGTCATGTATTTAATCACATGGTTGTTGTATTCGAGTTTTGCAAACACTACTGATTTGCAAAACACCACCAAGAAAAAATCACATCCATTGTACAATTACTTGCTCGTTACCACAATTATATTAATCGCAGTTTGACTGTCTCCAAGTTGGGTTAGCCACTCTATAATTGTACTCTGTAATTAAATCATCTGATCATGTGTTATACCTATCATATATGTATAACTTCTATGACTAGTCTGTATATAATTACTATTATTTCATGAATGAATTGTAGTTGCTATAGGTAATAGGACAACTATTATTATTATTTTTATACGGGCGCCACACTTTAATATTACTATATTACTCATAAATATTTCCACTGCTATAAGTGGTTTTTCAATTGCGGCTTATGCCCAATGTTACCCATTTCAAATGTTAATACAACTGAAAATTATCACTTTTATTTATTAAAATTATGAATAACTGTAAACACAATAACATTAAAGCTTAGTTTGACACACATAAGGTGATTAACACTGGGAAACAAGGTTGCTTACACATAACTCATATAAAATAAAATAAAATATAAGTTATCTACACAGTTATGTTGGGCACAACCGAAAGCAAAAGTTCATTTATGGTAAATAATAATACTTAAAGTGAATTAAAAATCAACTAACTCAGTTCCCTCGGATCCCACAAGAATCTTTAAGTCGAGACTACTGGGTGAAAGTTAAGATAATTATGTTGTGCCATGACGAAAACCAGAGGCATTAACAGGAACAATCAGTTACTAGGCCGAAACAGTTAATATAAGGGGTTCGCGGAACACAAAACTTCAGGCCTAAATACATTAAACTTTCGTACCTCATATTTCCATAGATAAAGGTAGCCCCAGTAATTAAATATTACCGTAACATTCGCCCCGGCTCAGGGGCGCAACAGCTCACTTATTCAGTGAAATATCTGCTGAAAATATAGCTGAATTCCGCGTCGGAAATGCCCGACGCGGCCACACACACCAGTCACAAAAATGGCACAAAAAACCTTCCTCTTCATTATTCTCTCCAAAATTATATCGTCAAAATTCCAACAATGCCTAAATTTTCCATTTTAAAGGTCCACCGATCCATAGACCAAACACCTTCTCTTAATCACGTATCTTTTTCAAACATTAGAAAATTTTGTCAAAACATAGAGACATTGCTACTGCTCTGAGCAATAAACAAAACAAACTCTAGAGATTATTACAATTGAGAGACACATAAATTTGACATAAATAAAATTACGTGAATTAAAGTAAACAAACACTGAAAAATATAAATAAACAATTTAAACTAAAGTTTCAGTGTTCTGTGATACTTAGTATTATCACACCATGTTATATGGTTTTGTGAAAGTAGGATTAACATCTTCTTTTAAAGATTGTACTCTGATGTTAGGTTTTGTTTACAAATACCGATACACACATTTATACAAACTGTACGACTATTTAAATTTATCACGTAGCAGTAATCAAACGGGTCTGCCATGTCCCAAAAGTATCTTTTTCGTACCAGCAATTATTCCGTTTACTCGATTTGTTTGTATAAGCTGAAAACATTTTGCATATGCCACCTAAACTCATCAGATATGTTGCCATTTTCACAAATAGAGATGTCGGATGTCCGCTGGAGGACCGCTGGCAGAGCGCCAGACCTCATCCACCCTGGAGTGGAGGTCGGGTGTTCGCCGGCGGTCAACCGACCTCCGGAAGAGGACTATAATCTACGAAACCATCGATTGCGCTGGAGGGCAGTTGGTTTGGTTGTCATTCGAATGACGTTTATAATTACGGCCCTAAGTTTCTAAACTATTAATTAGGATGAATTGAGACATGACCACGCCTCAGTCACGTCTTCATCGGACAAGGTTCGAATCAGCAGCACGGAATTTTTGCTAACAAAGCCAAAATCTCATTTAAACTGTGCACCAAAGATATAAAAATATAGGTGACACTCAGTAAGGAAATATTTCACAAAGCAGTAATAATTCAACTGGCATAGTAATATGAGAATGTTCTAGCATAGAGAAAAACAAATAAAATATTAAATGAAATAAATAGCGTTATTTTAAAGAAATAAATCAATTAATAATTCTTAAAATAAACAAACAAAAATATGTTAATATTGGTCAGTGGGTAATTAGGCTATAAGTAAATAAACAAAATCTTAAACAGATAATTTTAACTAGACAAATATCAATATTACTAAACCGGATAAATAAACAACTTCTGTGAATTGATTCTTTCACAATAATTTAATTGAGTAGCATAAGTTTTAACACTACATATAGCACTTGAAGTGCATGATTATATGCCATTTGTGGTACATACAGAGATAGTCGAATAAGATAGTATCAAATCAAGATTTCCAAACTGACATGTTTTCCCCCGGAAAATTAACATATTATGGCAAAGATGATGAACATATAAATCTTTTTTTAAGTGTTGGTTTATGAAACTATAGCGTTTGCACATTAAGTAGAGTACTAATCAGTTATGAAGAAGCTGTTCACGCAAAAATAAGAAATTTCATCTTCAAAGGTATGGGAGTTGGATGAAATATGTTTTCAATAACTGGTTCAATATTTTTGACGCGTTATCGATACGTGATTTAAACTTAAATTGGTCACTCCAAATAATGTCATAAGATCAGTTAGTTTTTTTTTTTTTTTTTTTTTTCGAAATTCAATGTACTAGGAAGTGAAACTACTAGTCATTTTAATCTACGGTCTGAAGTTCGTACCGATTAAACGTGGGGCATTTAAAATCAAATTTTAAGATATTATTCCAAGGCAAAACATTATTACAAATTTCTACGAATATTTAACGCCAGCAAAGCCGTGGGTGGACGTGCACGCGTAGGTAGTATTCTAAAATAGGAACCGAGTTTATCTAAGTTCCCATGCAGCAAACTACAGTTGTCCGTTTGCACGTTTACTGCTGGCAATGCTGGGTAGCTTCTGGCTATGATAAATAATGGCTCTGCTAGCTTGTTAGCTATGGCCGACTTTCTAAAATACAACACTCGAAATTTCATTCATGACCCATTGGTAGAACTCAGATCGCTGTGGCTGTGAGCTGCTGCATCGGTGATGGCCCACATGCTACGCATCATGTTATAAGTGGTCCATTGTTTTTTGTGTGTACTCATGACTATATATTTACTTACCCTGCCTAATTTTTTCATTAGCTCTCCAATGTAGTAAAATCATTTTAACCGATTACACAGCTGCAGGCCTAAATCAGGTTCGTGTTGAACTTGAACTTGAGTTACGTGGCCAGCACACTCGTGTGAATATTGTTCATTGAACTTGTTCAAGGTTGCTTTAATTTAAATTTAGTGTACGTGCATTGTAACGCCCCTCGTGCCCTTGATTTTTAGTGTTATAACACCTCTTAAAAGTCCTAGGAAACAGCTGAGCAACAAGCTACAAAATTCACATAAAATTCGAACATCACCAGAGGTGGCACGAGGCGGGGAACAAAACAATTTAGAAACTCCCTACAAACAATCCATTTGGGAGTCAGTGGATCGGTAGAAATATACATATAGGTACTCAATTAAATAAAAACAACAAAATAAGTCATGTGATCTATAGGCTTCCTGGTTTATTTATATTAATATTCTTTTATGTAGTGCATAATCTTTCTTTAATTAGATTTTACCAGAAAATATCAAGGCAGATTAACCATCGATCAACAAATTAGCATTTTAACATCTTAGCAATCATTATTGAAGAAAACATGAACACAATTTATAGTGTTAGCGAGTCCGGACCGCGAATCTAGCGAAAATTTAACAAGGTTCTAGCCATATTGAAATGTTTACAAAAATAGTTAGAATATATTGCCTTGGTTTTGAATCTTATGCAAAAAAAATTACAATATCCCCATGTCCAATAAGGGTTAATTCTTCTTGAGTCATAATTACTGAAGATATAACTTTACATAGTTCACAAAAACTTCTCCCCTGTACACTGGCACACCAGGATTAATGAAATTTTGTCGTTCAGAACTCACGACCAGGTGAAATTCGGCGGGAAGAGCAGAATAAATTTTGTTGGGGTTCACTGAATTGATTTTCAATCACGACCATTTGTGGAGGGGTGACTCTCGGATGACGGGGGTGTTTCTTCAATGGGTAGGTATCTCTTGCACCCTGCCTGCAACAAGGTCCAATATCGACAGAGATTAGACCAAGTAGTAGACAGACCATCAATCAGGCAAAAGCCCGCTAAAAGGGAGCGAATTGGGGGAAATATTGAATGCAAAAGACTCACCGAAGCAGGGTGATGACAGATGATTCCATTCATGTTGCGCGATCGCCAGTTAGGACGCGCATCGCGGAGATGTCGCGGAAGCACAACGAAAAGAATTTAAAATAATTATACTAAAACGTAGCTATTCGGGTTGACTGACTAACTAACAGAAGACAAAGAAAAATTTTAGGGAAAAATTCCTTCGGCCAAGACGATTACATCCTATAGCGCAGAAGAAGGCAGATCTGCACGCGAGTTATTATTCAAGAAGCAGATCGACAGAGACGCCGATGTAGTCAGCCCAACAGCCCGCGCATTAATCCATCATGGCGGCTAGATCGTAAAAAAAAAAGACGCTGGGACCCGGTTGGCCGAAAAAGGGGGGGGGGGGGGGGAGACATGGCTCAGTGCCGAAAGGAGCCGAAGACGTCCGAGGCAAGGTAAAACGAAGGTCTGTTGCTTGGTAAAAACCTCTATAGCCGTCGAGCGCCGCGCGCTCTATGGAGGCGCAGTTGAACTAAGTATAACTTCGACTCGCAAATCTCGCGCTAGGTGACTTGCAACCAGCATGGTGCTAAAGGGGTGGGGGACAAGTGTGCTCTCTGGCGGCCAAAGAAAAGAGAGAGGGAGAGACTTAAGGACACGGCCACTAGTGTGCGCCGAAAACCCGGGAAAGAGAACTAGGATAAAAAAAGGCTTGATATGAGTGTACAGAAGTCTGACAAAAATTAAATAAGAATAAAAATGCAAAAAATTTAAAAATGAAAATTTGAGCCTAAAAATTAAAAACTGTGTCAATCATACCAATAAACGGCACAGCATATTACAAAGTTCTATCATCTCACATGATACTACCAAACATGTATGAAATGGGGAGGGTACCCGAGGGCAGGTATTGTACACCGAATGCAGATTTCTGTCTGGGAGCCCGGACGCAACTACGTGCCTTGAAGGATGATATTAAATTAGGCCGTACTGCGGAGAGTTGACGGAAACAGAAGATTCTCTAGAAAACTAGCCCGCCAACGGCAACGTCCACCACGGTTCCCACTTGCGAAAAATCGGGGGCTGACTCCACCGGAGATCGAACGTGAATCGCCTTTGTGGGTGTCATGTGGTCTGACCACACTGACACTACTATCACCACTCACAAAATACTATTACGATGCTATGTATGAATGCAAAGTAAGATTATATTTATTTTAACTACAAAGCTATGTACAAAATGGGAATGCCCACAACTACATCTATAAACTAATCGCAAACTTTTTTTTTTAAAATTATTCTTCACTGTTAGCATGCCTGCATATTAATTTCAGGACCGGAGGTTCGAATATTGGCACTGTTTTGAAAGTTTGAAACAGAAACAAATGGTAAGCACAACAAATATAAAAGTAATTCAAATAGAGGCAAATATGTTGCGGGCATAGTATAGCATTGTTAAAGTTACCAAGTTCGTTTGCAAACTTAACAGAATCAGATGGTAGGCACAACAAGTAGGAGAGTATTTTAAAATGAAGCAAACGTGTTGCGGGCATTATATAGTACTGTTAAGGTTACCCAGTTTGATTGTAAACTTTTAACAGAAACAGATGGTAGTCACAACAAGTAGGATAGTATTTTAAACCGAAGCAAGCTTGTTGCGGGTACGATATAGTATTGTTAAGGTTACCCAGCTAGTTTACAAACTTTTAACAAAATCAGATAGTTTCTAGAACCAAGTTATTGTAACTGTAACGGAAAGTGATTGGTGCTGCTTGCGAAACAGTTTGTTGGCTCAGCAGTAACATGTTTAGTAATTTTTACAATACTTCGAGACAGTATTTTTAATCATTTATACATTTGTAACAACAAAACTGTCTGTTCTGTCTACAGAGAATATAGTTCCTCCAACAGAAAACGCGTTACAAGATTTGGATTGTTCTTCAAACGATAGTTATTGTAATGAAGTAGGAAACAATCTGTTAATATTACTAAAGTCTTGTTGCAGGTACCATTTAAACGGATTACAGAACAGTTTTGTTGATATCTCAGTGACTATTTTTCTCAGTGGATATTTACAGACATTTTTACTGTGAGACAGTTTAGTGAAAAAAAACTTTCGGGTTCTATTTTATGTTTTTTCTCTCCTAACGGATTTTTAAATTATCTGTCTCATTTGCACCATAATAGTAGACATTTGTTTCAAGTTTGCAGTTTCAATTGTATAATAGATGGTCTAGCCATTTAGACAAAATAATATAAATGCATATGAAGGAGAGCAAGTGTATAATACAAAAGTAAGTTCAATTCGCAGCTTTCGCTTCCTATTTTCAGAGACTAGGGATCAGTGACATCGTCGTACAGGTAAAGCGAACCATACGCTACTGAAGTCGTCTGCACGAGGTATTCCAGTGCACAGCAATTTTGGAGCTAAACAACTCGTTCCTATGCAGTTGCTATGGTAAAATAGTACTGTGCTTCGTTGAAAGACGTTTTCGTAGTCTTTTTTCATTTACCTTTATCGCAAAAAAATTTTTTGTTATATGATAACTTATTAGAAGAAGGCTATACGTAAAATTACTCAAAAATATCGTGGGTATTTGCTGTTTTGGGTAATGCATAAACATCTCCACTTTGCTTATATTACGAATTGACCACAGTTAAGGAAGATGGTTTTGTGAATATTATATTTTATATTTCTAATATCGTAGTAGCATCTGTCTCTTACCTTCCCCCCGCAAATAACAAGGAAAAAATTATAATCACAGAAAGGTAGGTTATGAGCCTCATTACTGCTGTCAATCAATGCGTTTCGTACAACAGTGTGCACACAGCAGACGTGAATTATTAACAACTATAAAGTCAAAGTATTATAAATTACATTTTACAGCTACCGTTCATTACTTCAATGGCTGTTATTGTTATAATGTTTGAAGTGCCGAATAGCATTAAAGTTTACAAGAAACGATTTTATTACTAGAAAATTAATTTTAATTTATAAAGTTTGATTAGCTACGCAGATATGAACGCAACGAGAAAACTTACAATGTAATATCTAATTAGGCCTTATGACGATACATTTCGCGAAAAGTCGCATTGTCATATTCCATCCAGCATTTTCCCCCAGATTCGACTCGAAGGTTACATTTGTAGGGTCATCACATTCAGCTTGTAAAGTTTCATGAACAGTAAAGTTGTAATCGTAATTTTGCCGAAACATTTATAACATAATGGCTATTGTATACATGATTACAATATATTTCGTGAAGCCCCATATTAAAATGTAATTCACAATTTCCCTTAGATTGGCCCTTAAATATTCCTGGGAAATACCTTGCCCTATACAAACATATAATTGGTTTCTATCGGCTCAGGAGACAAAAAAATTGTATTGTAATACTATATATTAGGACAGTCAATTGTGTGGTGATTACCTAGTATTTTCTTTGAGCTATTTTCTCAAAACGAGAGCTACGTATAAGCACACTGACATAATTGTTTGTTCAAAGTTTTTCTTCGGCAGTTACAAACAACAATTGTCTGTATGCAAGTTTGTTTTCCACGATAATAATAATAATTTGTTTTTAAGGGAGCCGCTTGGCATGAAGACAAATACTCATTGCAACGTAATTGAAAACACGTTTTGTTCGACAGAACTATTTCACGTGCCTACATTTTGTTTACCTACAAAAAGAAAACGCACTCAAGACGAGGGCAGAATGTAACTTTGAAGACGACACGCATGCTAGAAATATCATTTTGGAGCGCTGCAACATAGTCAAACAGGGCTTCTTCACACTGAAGTATATTTCATAAATACCAACCGGGCACAAGCAAAACTTAGATTGAAGTATGCGTTAAATTTTGCTACAAATTTTTCACCAATAACATTTTACGTTAACGACTGAATGTCCCATTACAAAATGTGTCGGTCATTCCGCATACACGCCAGTTGGGAGCATTGATAACACTCAAAAGTGCTAGTGCACTCGGTACTCATAGCCGGATCAACCTTATCGCCCCATCTATTGCGAGCCTCGGAGCCCCAGACAGGCGGCTGCCTTTAAAGTGAACAGTATATAGGTCTAGTGGACGTTTAGTAATTTTAAATTCATGTTCCCCTTGCTTTCAGTAGCCCTACTTTTTCCATCTATCTATAATAAAATACATAAATGAAAACGTGAAAAAAAAATCAAACACAATGTTTAATTGAGTAGGTTTAAGAAAACTGTATTTAACTCATATTTCCATATTGAGGTTCATTAGTCAGGTAGTTGATAGCTTACATTTTCTATAGTTGATAGACGAGATAGAAATAATAATGTGCAATTTCGGTAGACATTAATGCACAATGTGCATCAATAACAACTTGTCATGCGATTGGTATGCAAAGCGAAACATTGTGCACGTTTCCCTAGGAATATTATGATTTCAGCGAAGCATTAAAAAGTAACTTAACCTTGTTTCTTCCAACTAAATATGGCGTACAAAAACCAAATGCAACAAATATCTGGTACCATTACCATTAAGAAGGTTTTGTTTACATCCAGTACTGTGGATGCTAGGCCACTCAAACGGATATAACATCAGCTTCAGCATCGTTTTTCCTTTGCTGGTCTCTCACTTCCCCACAGTTAATCATATTTAAGTTTCCCGCACCCCTTCTCAAAACTAGTGGTACACGAGCTATTGCCTGTCTGTAGCATGAAACAGGCTGGGGAAATTCCAGTGTCACTAATGTGTTCCTAAATGCCTTATCTTTTCCGGTCCAAATCACCTGCTAATTCCCCCCCCCCCCCCCACCACCACCACCACAGAACTTATACTGTCGTCTTCCTACCTGAAATTTTCAGATGAGTGAGACAACATGGCACCACTAGAGTGGCGGGTTGCATTTGATATATTTGGAATTTCAGGGGATACATTACTTCCGTTGGGGCTTACGATTTTGATACAGTAAGAGTCACATATTTTATTTTAGATGAATGTATATTCAGATAGGTATTTCGTAATATTGTATTATTATATGTTTTATACAAATTTTTTTGGTTCCAGAAAAAAGTGAAAATTTCTCATATTCTGGCTCAAGCACACGAATAACTTATTATTTTTAAAATTTTTAAAATATATCTCTCAATAGTATGCATAATGAACTTGTAAAATACCAAAAATGACTAAATTACATCGATCGGCTACTGAAATAATACCTACAAGAAATGTCATATATTTCAACTTTGAGTGCCTGTTATGAGAAAACTATAAGTTTTAGTGAAAATCGGTTTCGCAGAGAAACTTGTACGTATGAGGCCAATATAAAGACAAAATAATATGATATAAATGAATTTGGGCCTAACACCCTTAATAATCCTGACAACTAACCATTCGGAAAAGTATCCGCTGAGTCCGTGCAGTTGACTCATTTACTCGTCACTATATGGCAGATGTAAATCTTAGCTGTATGCGAGTAGATGCGGATGCTGATGACGTCCTCGCCAATACCATATTTCCCCCCTGACACGAACAAGCGCCACACAAAATTACATATTTCTCAATCTCGCTGGTAAAAATGCTCCAATGTGAGTGTTGCTGGAGACGGCCAGTGATTTTATTATAATTAAAACACATCCGCATTGACTGGCTGCGACGCCTGACGTAATGGCTAGCAGTCGTAATCAGGTGAATTGTATTAAGGCGGGTGGCCTGTGCGTTGGCTGAAAGCTTGTCCCAGATATCCTGGTTACCGCGGTCAGCTATTTAAACTTGAGATATTCTCACTATATTTGCGAACACAGTGCGTAGCTCTGTACCTAGGAAGCCCGGATAATGTGATGGCTTGTCTGGTATCGTATGAAGTATGCAAAAAGTGCTCTTTTTTTTAAATATAAAAGTAAACCAATAATAAATTATATCAAATAAAGTGTATGACCTTTAGTAATTTGTTAATTTGTTTAGCTCGCCGAATGTACTACTTCTTATACTCTAGAATATAGTTAAGGAAGGGATTTTGATCGTATTGAGCAGAACATACTTATAGTTTGTATTGCGATATAAATTGTATGAATTACTTACAAATTATTTTAACAAATAAAGAAAAACATACAAATAATTACATTTTCCGAATATTCTTGTCCGTTTGAGTGTATTTGTTTCTGTTTTAATACCTCAGCAGTATAGCAAATGCATAGTTCGATATATATAGACTATATATTTGTATATATATATTTAATTAAAGGAAACAATAACCACAAAATAAGATTGTCGAATAAATATTGATCTCAAGTGATTTCACATAACATATTGTTCGTCTGGATCTGAAAAGCAGCCCATTAATATTACCTTTCCAAGTGGTTGATATAATTAGATGAAATCGGAAATCAGCGTACACTAAAAGTGCCAATAAATCTAGGCTTTTTTAGATGATTTCAACCAAATACTACTCGTATCACCAGAAATTCCCAAATGTTGTGACACTATAGTTACTTATTGCTGTCATGTGATTATTTCATACATGGACATAGTAAAAAAACAAACCCTTACTTTATTTAAATTACTTTAAACTTTCACTCGGATGATGCCAAGTTATCATTACATACGCCGGTCAGATACACATTGAAACTATCATCATTTAAAACACACACCGTGTTTGAATTATTATTTTTGTAGACTAGTACATTCATATTTAGAAGCGTTCAATTGGGAAGTCACAGGCCTATATCGTCATTTGTTCAGCGATGGTTGCGATGTAGTCATTAACTTAATTCTGAAATACACAAAAAATCGTACAGCATTTTTGCCGTACACGCCACCGTTTTCGAAAAAATTAATGCATTTGGTTCGCGTCGTGAATTGTCCATACTTTTGTAATTTAAATGATATAAACAAGCTTTTTCGGTGTTTTAATATTCACATATTGTTTTAAAAGATATTTTCATTTCAAATTAAAAATTTTAACTATTATAAGTTTTTATTATTTTTTTTAAATGTTTTTGTATGTTTTGCGTGCTTTCCGGCATTCTGGAGCGTTCAATACTCCACAGCTTTGGTTCAAATAATGGAGATTTTGTGCTCCACAAGTCGTTCAAAATCGTTGCACTTGCCAACATCCATCGCAAAGCAGACATGAAAAAGGTTATGTAGGGTGATGTTCTGATTACAAACTAGCTGCAAAGTTATCATTTTAATTAAGTTTTCATGAACAAACTGTTCTAAAAATGTGAAATCTGAAATTTAAAAATGGGCTATGTCTATAGAAATAATAACTGAACAATTACAATCGGCTTATGCATTTAAAAACATATGCATAATAAACAAACTTGACGAAGAACGGTTTATACAGTAAGTATTGCTTATTTGTTTATGAATACTTGAGAAATAAGTACTTATGTCTTATAGTGACTATGAAATCACAATAAGTTGTACTTCAACAAGTATTACTTCATGAAGCATTACTTTAAAGCATTCGAATAAGTAATACTTATAAATTGTACTGTGAAATGAAAACAACGCAGTTCACTATGAATTCCGCCCTAACTGTCCTAGGCGCGAATCCCGGTTATTGAAATGCGTTGCAATCGGACATTGCAGTTCTTTCTTGAATCAGGTAAACAAAATTGCTTCCTCCCGCCACCCTCTCGTTTCTCGGAAAATCCACAGCTATGGCAAGCGTTAACCTTTCTTCCCCTTCCTTTTTTAACATTCCTCAGAGAGCGAAGCCAAGATTAGCCTTGACTTCTTTCTATCCATCCCCTGGCATCATTTCGCATTATTTGATGGCAAGAGTGCTATTTCCTTATTTCATGCTCTCGCATTCTGAATTGGGACAATGCGATATCTAAGCAATGTTAGTATGTATTTAAAACACATGATACGCGCAAAAAATGTATGCACAAATTAAAATAAATTACAACTGCAATGCTTTGTTGCATTGAAATATTGTGATGTCTCAGCACCATTTTTAACATATCCACCGTTTGCAATAACCACGTTCTACAAATATAAACAATATAGCGGATGGCAGAGAGTACGAGAGAGTGCAGCAAGTATATAGCATCGCTTTCTCTGGTACTCTCGCTCTTTCGCACTCTCTCAGCGCATTATCGAGACGGCCAGAGTGCTCTGTACGATGAATAAATGTCGTAGAAACCTGAGCATGACAGAGCACTCTAAACCAATTGAGACACGACCTGACACACGCCCTAATATATTCAATTTGCTTGCTCACTAAATAATTGACAAAATATCCGGTCATTATCAAGTTGTTATATAGTCATTAATATAATATTGTTTATCGTACTACCAAGCAATGTTATATTTATATGCACTTTTCATATTATCACATTTAGAAAACGCAGATTTTTTTTTACATGTATAACCCCCAGTCTTTTCGTTCTTACAGCTGCAGCTTTTTGTGAAAAAAAAAAAATTGTTAACATGTTTACCACGTGATTTCTCATACTATGCAGCCCTGCCATATTCAGTAATTTATTTGGTTTGTTGTTAGATAACAAATTTCGGTTGAACGTAGCTGGAAGAATGTTAGCTCTACTATGTAAATAGCTAATACTGGCCGTGCATGCTACCCTTGATAGCAACCCAGAGGTATGCGAGTCAGGTACCGGCCTAGCGTGGTAGATAACCTGCAGAAAACGAAGAAACGTAATACATCAACGTAACAATTTATTTACAGTAGCCTATGTGACGAGAGGCCGCGGTTGGTTACAGGATACTGCGCTCATCTTCTGGCACGTTTTGTTGTTGACTGCCTTACATTAACGTTTTCTATATATCAATGATCAACGAATACTACACTAAAAAAGTCTTGATTTTGCTTTGCTTAGCTGTTATCACCATCAAACAACTGTACTCCATCCCATACTTTTACGTTTCCGAAATCTTGTAGAATTATATAGGCTGTAATATATATTAATCTTGTAGAAATTATATATATACATAAATAAAATTAATCCTTTACAGACAAATGCGTACTAAGATATGCTGTAAACATAAAAAAAATACTACACGCATTGTCAGTGGCCTGCGCGTAGACGTGCGAGGCACTCAGTACGGATGTATAGCGTTTGTGCGCCTGAAGGTCTCGAATATGCTAAATAATTCTAGCCGGTTGCTTTCAAAACAGTAAGAAAATACTTATGTTACTCCCCTACCACTTCGTTTTCTCCATAAATAATGTTAAGTAGTACATTCTTGACCTGTTAGTGAAACGGTTTTCGGTTTTATATTTGTGTGATTTTACCAACGTCTGTATCATTTCGACGGCGCGACTTTAACAACATCTTAAATTTTTATTATAATTTTTAAAATTTATGTTTCTTTTAATAAGCAATTATACATTAAATGTTGGCACATTGCATTTGCTTTCATCTATCAATAACGGTATCTTCTATTTTTACATAAATACTGCCAACAGTATACACATGAAGCCACCACCTACCGTGCTTTTATGAACACGATGGCATGGCACTTGCCATCAGAATTATAAATAATCAGACAGTTTTGTAGGAGCAGAAAATTTATAGTGTGTTAACTTGGTTTGACAAGCAATAACGATGTCACAAATCTATGCTTGTTCTGTACAAATGAAACGATATTCTATACTTCAAAAAGCTTAAAAAAATTGCCATAACTCTGACTTAATTTGCAGTTAAACAGAATTCTGTCAAAAAATCGTTTTATATTCACTATGATAGTAATAATGGGAGCAGAGATAAACATAACAGTTACAATAATATAATTGCACACAAACCATGTTCTAATGAGAAAAACAATATTTATTGATTTCGTTTAATATATTGATTTATTTTGCTGTTTGCTACAAAACACGTGGACAATAAGTTACATGAACGACAAAAGAGTTACCACGAATTCAATCGTATCCTGTATCTTAGCAACAATTACTCACTTTTTTAAATTGATACCTTCTGAATAACGATTTTTTTTTCTCTCGTGATGTATTTCAAGGCCATCTTTTTATTTACTTTGTATTTATATGCAAAGTGATGTGGTAATTTATCCAGTTCCTAGACAGTATCATTATATATACACGCAGAATAAAATTTTAAATAGTCACATCATTTTCCTTGGGCTTTAAAATAACTAAAGGTTTACTAGGAATTCCCCCGGCCAAGCTGTTATGTAGAATTTCTGCTGTATTGACTAGCTGTCAAAGGGAGGAATGGCCGGGGACCCAGACGTTATTCCCGACTTTTACTGGCTTTAAGCATGGCAACATGGTAGGTCGCGAAATAAGTTGTAGATCTCATCGCACCCTTGACATTGCCAACACGCCCCAGCGGATTTTTCCGAAGATGGCAGGTACCTAACGCCGTTAATGTTTCAAAAATGCCGAAAAACTAATAGCGTCTCATACACATGCCATCACAAATAGGAAATAACAAGTATCCATCATACATTATTAATGGCAGGGATTCGGGAAGTTGCAAATCATTCGAAATACTAATCCCGGACTTCACAGCTCTATAACTGGCGTAATTGGTGCCATAACAAAATTTAAGTATGGTACACAAAGCATAGAGGTAATATACATGTGGATGATATCAAGACAACTTTTTATCAAAATGTTAACATAGTTGTGTCGTAGTAAAAAATATTTAACATAAAAAAAATTACGAAAATAGGATAATAATGAAAATCGAGAAATTTGTAAATTTTACATGTTGCATTACGTTCATAAAAATAAATATTTCAGAGCGTACGATCAAAGTCATGGTTTCGTTTAAGTAATGCTATTAATAGCGATATAAATACAACATATTTTTACAATAAAAACCCCAATATAAAGTGTCAAAAAATCCGCAATTATACAAATGAAAACTTACTCGAAAAACTGAGAAACAGATTTGTGATATGTAAGCGATTAATCAGTGCTTACAATAAGAAGTTTATATTAAATGCATTTGCAGGCAATACATTCTTTGTTCTACTGTTCATTTTTGATGTTCTTCATTAAGAGATTCTGTTAAGAGAAGAAAAACAAAGAAATTTCACTTCTATGCGGTCCATCGTTTGCCATATTAAAAAGGAACACAGTCTGTCGCCCAAGGTACTCACTTGCTATCATGTCGGAATTTTTATATGTAGGCTACGATAAGTATAATAGTAATGCCTAAAAGATAACAGTACGACAAATAATATTGTTTTAAAAATTTAGTGTACAGTCGTACTAAAATAGAACTATGGCCAATACCATAAAAACTCGTCCACGTACCAAAGTTTTCGTACAGTATATACGCTGTCATGCTCTTTACTTTGTTACCGAATTTGTGATAAACTTTAATATTTGTTAGTGTGTTACGATTATGTTTATAATTCCTTTATAATAAAATGTAATATTTACACGTTCTTTTATTGAGTCACCCCTATATTATTATGTATGTGTAAAAACGTGGAAAAATTTCACAAATAAATTGTGCAAAGCTTGTGTTCACAGTTCGATATTGACTACTTCCAACGTTATTATTTTAGGTTTAAGAAAATATAGCTGCTAAATACAAATGTTTAGTGATTTTTATATATGGTATATTATACTGAAGTGTCTCCTGTCATTTTTCTTCGGCTCGAATTTAATCCTATTTCATGCATGCAAACATATTAGCACATGCTGCTTATCATCATTCTGTGGGTTCCCCAATCCCTTACCAGATGTCAGACATTTTGCTTTGTATCTCGAGAGTTAGGTTTCGAGAATAGTTCCAACACTGCTTCCTAGATAGCACTACAATCACTGAGCGATTGTAATAAAAAATAACGGTTTTACAGCAGTCTGATACTTAAAACATAAGACTTAAACATTTTAGGCTGAACAACTTTAGGCTGAACGACGTTAGGCTGAGTGACTTTAGGCTGAGTGACTTTAGGCTGAACGACTTTAGGCTGAGTGACTTTAGGCTGAGCGACTTTGTGCTGAATGATTTTAGGCTCTACGACTTTAGGCTGAATGATTTTAGGCTAAGTGACTTTAGGCTGAACGATTTTAGGCTGTGTGACTTTAGGCTGAATGATTTTAGGCTGAATGACTTTAGGCTGAATGACTTTAGGCTGAATGACTTTAGGCTGAGTGATTTTAGGCTTAATGACTTTAGGCTGTGTGACTTTAGGCTGAATAGTGTTTCAGAGAGAGTATTAGGCTGAACGATTTTAGGCTAAGTGGTGGCAGTCCGCTAAATGTATGATTGAGTAGTAAACATTTATTAGGACAAAAAAAAACATTAGAATGCTCTTGCTTTTAAAAACAAGACATTTCAAATGTTAATAAATACCATTAACACGATTAAAACAATAACAAAGGTATTTTAGTGATTTATTCCGGTACGTTACGCCACATAATTGTGACTTTTAGGTAAAAATGGTCACTTGGGGTTACGTAACTTTTACTAGGGGGGAGGGGGGTACAGAAAAACGTTACGGCGCGTTACATGGGGGAGGGGGGAAGGGGGGTCAAAAAATCAAAAAATTGCGTTACGTAATACTTGAACGCTCCCAAAGGAGTGAAATGAAATGTTCAATTTAATTAATAAATTTACTTTTATTTGCATTCATTATTCAAATATATTTATTACTTTTGAAATGTTACGTGCGCCGTATTAATTTTTACAAGTTCAAAAAAAATCGCACCTGCCGGTATTCGAACCGACAATCTTTCTATTAGATTGATTAGAAAGAAGCGCCGCTGACCGCTCAGCCACGAAGCCACGTTTAATAATTGAAAGTTTCAGATAGCATATATGACTTTATAAAAATTTTGTTCACGGTAGGGGAATAATATTATTTCGTTTTAATAACTCGATTTTATAACAAATACGCATCCCAAATACACCAAACTTATTTATAAGATGTTACAATATTTTTTAAAACATTGTGCAAAATATCCCGGTTGTAATTTGAATTATTATGTGTAACTGTAAAACACCATTGTTGGTTCAAAACGTATTTGAATATTAAACATTACTTTTAACTAACCGTACCGATTGTGCTGAAAATCGGTGGACGATCGTTAAATTACAAAATATTAATAATTCAAACGACGAAAATATGATTGAAAAGTCAAATCGATGGTCGTTCCAATCGAGTGGAAGGGAGATGCCGCGCATGCGTACAATGAGCATGAAGAGAGATGACACGCATGCGTACAATGAGCAAACAGGAACATCTGCAGTGGGACATCCGTAGTGGGACACTTTTTCGTGCGTGCAGCCGGCGTTCATCGATTTATTAGACGTTGTCACGTCAAAAATCATAGGTCATAGACATACAAATAGTGAGTGTCATTTCTCTATGTCTGACACACGATCATACACATAGCAAGGTCTGGAAAATTCATATTTTTCTCCTTGGTGAGACCAGTCCGCTTAGTGGAGCTCGCAGCAGCTAGCAAAATAAAGGCACTAATAACAGTTTTGTTCTTAACTTCATTAATAGATAGAGTTGCCTTGAATTTTAAATGTACTATCGTTTGATGCATTTGTCATGTATTTAATATTCGTTTGTTTGTTCCGTATGCGTTCCTATACCATTCATCCTATTGCGATGAAATTTTGGTGATTTATTATGCGCATGCCCATGAAGTTTACTGAGACGGTATAGTTGGAGCACGAATCGTGTCAAAAAATGTGCTTATTTCATTTTATATAGCGGCACTTCGTCTGTTTTTGTTGTATCAGTGCGCACGCATGACACAATTTATTTGAATATAAAAGAGAGACAGAGATAGAGTGATATGTATATAGAGTGAGATAGAGACGGAGAGATAAGTTGAGATAGAGCGAGTTATGGAGAATGAAATGGGTTAGATAAAGAGATATACCTATAGATGTATATAGCTATATAGAGACTTATGTATAGAAGATACAGAGATAGTGGGAAGTATATATGTAGATATAAAGAGAGAAATAGAGATAGATACATAGATGTATATAGATGTAGATAGAGATAAATATATATAGAGAGATGGATAGATGATTTGTATATGTGGAACTACTTCAAACATATTACAAAACAAAACTGAATGAGGCATTGCAATGCAGGCCAAGCATTAGCTAGATAATGGAATCTTTTCAATATTAGTAATCTGTTATATTTCAGCTTTTTTCTATATTGCTTCATAAAGTCTAAATTACATACAGACCAGGTAAATAACAATAAACAGGCAGAACAACGTCTGTTGGGATCTGAAAGTGATATAAATTCATTTTCACACTTGACATTCAAATTAAGAAGACAATTACTAACTACATCTGATTTCGAAAAAGGTCCCCTTCACCCTGTGTTCAGCCCGGGCAACGCCGGGTATTGCAGCTAGTTTACGAATAATCCATTTACGTCTGCAGGAGTTTAAAAACAATAATTTATTTTTTGGAGGTTTCCAAGTATTTTTTTGGCAATATTCTTGGTTAAATGCAAAAATTAATTTATGGTAACAGTTCTCCTTCTGCGAATTCACAATCAATATGTGTCAAAATAGCATTGTGGAATTTGTCGATTTATTAAATAATTTGCTGTTTGGAGAGCTTACAATCTCACAATTGCAACTTTTGTGTGAAAGACGGCATGTTGAACAGGTTGTTGATTTCGCAGATGGCGCTGCAGTTAGAATTTTTTCAACGATCAGATTGGAGAATGACTATAACTCTAAAATTACGGATCAACTACATCAGTCAAGTCGCGTTTATACCTTGCATGCTACCGATGAGTTGAAAGAGGCCGCAACCTGCGGAAAAAGACTACCATCTACTGTAATTCCTGCTGATGAAAATAACTGTGGTGGTTTGTTGCACGTGCTAAAAGTGGACATAGGTTCGAGAGTAGTGTTAAGGCGTAACATATTAGTTACTGAAGTTCTCTTAAACGGTGCTATGGGAGTCATACGCAAGTTTAGGTGGCCTGCTCTTCGTCGTGATCAATTAGAAGTACTTAGGTGAACTGCCTGATGCAGTTTATATCAAATTTGATGGTGAGACTATTGGCACTTAAGTGAAAGGCAGGGACGGCTTAATTAAAATAGCACCTGTATTAGCAACATTTCAAGCAAAAATGTCTATGGGGATGTCGAAAGAAGAATGATGCCATTAATCCTAAGTTAGTCTGTAACAGTGCATAAGCTTCAGGGTATCACTTTAAATCAAGCCATCTTTTACTTAGGAAAAAAACTTTGCCAAAGGTCAAGTGAATATTGCCCTAAGTCAAGTGAAAACATTAGACGGTATTGCACTTTGTGATTTAGAACCAAATAAATTACTTAACCGACCACATGATGAAAAACCATTACGAGTAATGGAAAGATTAAGAAGATTAATAAGTAATTGTAATACTGGGTAGGTACTAAACGAAATAAGACAAAAATACATAAAAAGTTTTACGTGCTTTGTCTTTTGGATTAAAAGTATATTTTGTAATTTTTGGCTTTTTAGTGTAGTGACTGATTGTGTTACACGTCCACGTGTACGTCTATTAAAGAACTGCAAAGTAGTTTCTGTCGACATATTGCAGTATTTTCTCCTAAATTCTAACAGTTAAGGAGTGCTGTGACTGCCATCGTCATCTCAGCAGAATGAAGTGATGACTCTTAGGCTTAAACACCTGAATCATAAATAAATTTCATTTGATTTGAGAGAGTTCAACAAAAATACAGTGTACAATCTTGTAACATTTCAGGATTTCCCTCAATTTCCATGCGATCCCCGCATCAGATTATCTCTTGGTGACAATGGAACCACCTCAACCACTTCAACAAGAAAATAATTTTGAAATTCGATTCAGAATTGACAGAGAAATCGGCGAACATACATACAAAAAAAATACATACAGACGAACATAGAACCTCATCCGTTTTTGAAGTCGGTTAAAAAATTGTCTTCTCCGGGATTTAAAAACTGAAATCCTTGCATCGATGCAGGTGGTACGGAGTGGGTCCACTGCACGGCCTTGCTCTATTAACATATCTATGAGTGTAATTTGGTTAACAAATGTTATGAAGATCTTCCTTTTTCGCATCAAGGTGATTCAAACTAACACAATCTATGTAAAACTTGTACAACAATGTAAATGTCATTTAAGCGGCAGGATAAATGTGGTAAATTAAATGACGATAAAATTTAAATTTTTATTACTTTCCAAATAACCGAAAATAGTGTAATATACCAAATTATATTAAGAATTGAAGTGGTATTTTTGCTGTGAATAGTTGCACAGGCAAGGAAGATTTTTAAAATGACAAAGTGACGATTTTTTCACATACGAAAATAACAAATTAGTTATCAAAATTTTGTGTTGAGAATAGAAAGTCTTATTTCTCCCGCACCTGAATAATGCATATTTAAATATGGAACTTAATTTAAGTTTATGGTTATCATTAACTTATATAAATGTGGTTTTTGGAGAGTTTGAGTTTGCTGTAGATATCAAACTGTTATTCACACAATTATATAATGTTTTACATGCGAAATCTTGGGTGGCCATATCTATAATCATAAAGTCATCAAGCAGACTCGTGTAGCCTTGGAAGAGTCAATGGTTTAGTTCATAATCTTGGGCATGACTTAATACAGCCACTTAAAGAAAAATACCAATATCAACATTTTATTTGTGTTTTATAGCTTTTTTTTATTACAGAGGATTATACAATTAATCGTTTTCTTTGGAAATCATTTAAAAGTATCCTAAACTTATTTTATATACATTATAGCCAAAAATAAGAGGATTATATGTTCTTAAAAATAAACTGAAATTAGGCCAGACAATAATATCTTGAATATAATAGTTCATGTTTGCTTGAGCCTCCATTTAGGACAAGTTTCATTTGTTAAGACTAGTATTTCTTATCCAGTTTTAATGCTAGCAAAAAAAAAGTGTTTGTACTGTTGCAGAAACGATGGCGAATGCTGTACAAGTGGATTTCCGCAAGTGTATGGAACCTCTATGGACTGCTTCGAAGATACTTGGTCTCGAAACTTTTCGTGTGACTAAAGTGAGGCACAGAGGCGTACCAACTGTATTTTTCAAGAGGTCCACCACAGCGACCATATATGCATTAATAATATTGACTGCACTGACAGTAGTTGACAACTTCCTTGTCTTCAACTACTTGTTTAACCACGAAATGCAAAATACATTTACATTTTCTGTTTGCTCAATCGCATGTAACTACATTTCTCTTGCTACCATTATAATGGGAATTGTAACAATGATGTTTAAAAGCAAAGCCCGGCAGGAAATGATTCAAATTTTTATGGAAGTTGACCACACATTGCTAAACTGTGTCCAAGAAACCTACAAGAACTGGATAAAGCGCTCCACATTGCTGCTGCTGTTTGCATTCGTTGGAATTTTCGCAATTTTAACAAATCAGCTTTTAGTTTCAAAACGATCCAACGTATCACATTTTCTTGCAATAATTTCGTTTACAGGTTGGATGATAATATACTTAATGACATCTAATTACATTAATTTGGTTCTTCTCGTTAAACAAAGATTTAAGATTGTCAATGTTCAACTTGGCAAAGTCTGTGACCCAGGAACTATCATGAGCTATCGAGTGGACCCAATTATAGCATCGACTCGCGTTGAAGAGCATAAACAGCAGACACAATATTTCATGACGGAGTTTAGTTATTCGGACTTCTTTTCGACAGAATGGCTTGACAGCGAACACGAAAACCATGCGAGAAAAATAAAATATTATAAGCTAATTCACAATGCACTGCATAGAATAATATGTTTAATAAACTCTGAATATGGGATACCAATTTTTTTTATCTGCATTACTCTCATTGTACATATCACAATTAACATACACAACATCCTTTTAGCCATATTCAGGTCCTCATATTTTTCCGTTTTAAATACTGAGCCATTCCTATCCATAAATATTATTTTGGGAATTTCGTGTCTTACTCTGATATTTCCGATCATATTTTCATGTGCTACTGCTACAAAAGAAGCAAAGTCTACTCAGACAATAATCCAGAGCCTACTCCTTCAACACAAGGTTAGTAAAGCAGTGACTGAAGAACTACGGGAATTCTCAAAGCAAATTTCCGACGAGGAATTCACATTCTACAGTGCTGGCATCTTTGCGCACGACTTACCTTTTATCACGTCATTGTTCGGATCTGTGATGTCTTATGTTTTATTACTGCTTCAGTTTTCGTTCAAAGATAATCCTGAATAACAGTATGGGAATATATACAAGCCTAAAGAATGGCCAGATGCTTCCAGTCCATTCTTGCCTCTCCTCCCTACCTTCCCCTCCCTTCCTTGCCACGCCCCCCTTTCTTCCTTTCCCCTTCCCATCCCTCCATACTCCTTCTCTTTCGACCTTCCAGATTGTTCCGGCCTTCTAAACCTTCCTTACCACTCCTCCCACACACCTCTCTTCCCCTCGTCTCGCACCACGAGGTTACTTGTAAGTCAGCAGGCCACTTCACTGCTCTGTCGACTTGCAGCGGTCCTGGTTCCCATCGCGGTCGCCCCTGTCTTTGGTAAGGCGTATTTGCAGGCGTGCTCGCCCATGTCCATTTCTAATTCACCTATGTTTCTTCCACTCCAGGCGCTGGCGCCTGCTGTCGGGCATTGTTGCTGTTCTTGAGCTTAATGTTCGCGTTTGCTGTCATGCCCACTTGTATTTGCGCTGTTCGCCTTGCCGTCGAGCCCGCTTTGATTAATTAGTGATGCTTTTGAACCTTACTTTGCTTAAGCCACTCTTTGGCTGCGTGATTCAGGCCTTCTGCCCTTTTGGTATGCCATCTCGTTTTTCATCCTGGACTCTTACCACGCCTTACCATATCCCCAGGGGTGACTCATAATTATCACTTTTTAAATGATTTTGTCGTCTTTTTGCTTTTATTCTTAGATGTAATATCTGTCTTGTATAAATGTTTGCGAGCTCTTATGTATACCAATAATACTCTCTTATAGGTTAACAGCAACCTTATGTTTTTTTTATACTTTCATACCATTATAATTCTTGTAATGTGATGCCTTTGTTTTTGTACTTCCGTACATCGCAAATATAACTCGATCCAACTCTTAGATCGTTAAGAACTATGTTCGAAATCAATATTGTATTTTCCCAAAATTCACTGAACAGAATTGTGAATTGTTTATTGTTTTGATCGGCATTTTCGGAAATAATGCTCGTATGATGAGTGTGCCATTTCAGTATTAATGTTTTTACATACCTACAGTACTTACATACTCACATTATATAGCAATTCGTTGCAATGTTTTTGAATCAGGCCTTGTGCCTGCCATTGTCAATGTGTGATGTTCCTTGCTGTTTGTGGCCCCCGAGCCACATTTATACTATTTTTATATTTTTGCCTTTATTGATTAGACGGATTTATTTCCATTTTAAAGTACCTTTTTAATTTTGTAAATTTCATTTGCTGTATTTTTGTTTAATTATTTAATTATTGTGATTATTTCTTTTTTTGGTTATTCTTTGTTTGGTTTCGTTCTAGTTTTTTTACTATTCAATATATCGATTGTATTTCAATGGCCGGCTACTGAGAGCGATACTTCGCTTCGCCTATGACGTCATCAGCGCCTGAGTGCCGGCGGTGGCAATGTGAACGGTGGGCCGCGGGACTGTTGCACTCGGAGTCGCCGCGACTGGATGTGTGGAGGGACCACGCCGTGAGACAAGCATAACCGCTTCGACTCTGCACCGGCTAGCCTATGCCGGGACCACCAGTTATGGGGCCTTGCCTTGCCTGGAGGCGTATTGAGCTGCGATACCTTCAAGAATGACGCTAAGGTAAATAGGTGACACGTAGCATTTGATGTAGCGGTTGTGGATCAAGAATATAATATTCGTAAGAAGCATAGTTTTGCAATGGGCACATTTTACAGTGGGCTGTTACTGATTAGACTTACCCATTAGATATGCTTAAAAAGTAACGAGTGAAAGCTACTTAGCATGACTTTGATTAATTTTCAGTGCGGCACAAATTTGTATGAATTTACGTCATTACGTCAAGATAATTGTAATTTAAATTTGGATTCCCTTTTTTGCCCACGGAACTAAACACTTTCAGTGAGAGCGTAAAGAGTGACCATACACGGCACCTTTGACTGAACTGTATACATTTTGTGAAGGTTACGACTAACAGCTGATCGTCTTTAAGCAGCAAGACCTGAAAGTATTTATCGACTTGCGTAAATATAAATCTGGCTCCCAGTAGGACATTTGAACTTTCATAATAATACAGTTTTTTTTATACTGCATTTTGTCATATTTATTCCTATGGTATCAGTATTTTCTGATTATTTATTAGCATTATATTATTATTATATTAATGTTAAAGTAGAATTAGGTAAATGCCATGTACGATTCTTTAATTTTTTTATGAGGCCTGCAAATGATGTTGCCGATATTAAAACTTTGCTTAGTATTACCTTTGAATATATATACTGTATAGATGTCGCGAGTGGATAGGATTAACTCTACGTTTTTCATGAGCGTATGATGAGCAGCTTGGGAACTTAACCGCTGCAGTGCGCTGCCGTAACGCCTTGTATCGTCTTAGGTTGTTATTTGCATGTTAGAGCGCAGCACTGTCACCCGCTGTCATTCCCTCGCACCCCCCACCCACGCGTCAGCGACAAAACCGGTATGTTAATTCCCCTGATCCCCTCCTTACCGGCTGCCTTACAAACATCTGCAGGTTTCTACCCCGCACGCTGTACGGAAATAACATACCATTATAAAGTATTTGAAAACACACCAACGCACAGTGGGAGATTTGCCCGAAAACGTGGTCAAAAATCAAATCGCGAACTTAAAATCCCGACCAAACTGGCGATGTGGAAGTAATGTTAGATCATCCCTGCATGGGAAACCGGATATGGCAATGAGAAATTCCCACATCCTGAGGTTTCACGGCAGGTCGGCCGTTGACAAGCGAGGGTCGAGTGCGTTGGGTGGACCTAACTATGTTTAAGATAATTTCATGCTGTACTAGAGAGAATGTCGCGGCCGTAAAAATGGATATTTTTGAGTTCTGAAAAATGGATGCAATTCCTGGAGGTATGGCGTCTATATCACTGCTTTATGTTGTTATATATAAATCTGTAATGTTTTTTTATTTTATTTTCTAAAGCGACTTTGTGAACATAATGAAAATTTAGTTTTATCATATTACATCGAGGCTTTTAGTTGGGTATGCCACATTATGCACCTTTCTTTCGAAATAGAGCGTTTAGTTTATTGATTAAGTAATACGAATTTACAATAACTAGCTGCTAATAGGTGCTACACTTTGTGTGCAATAATTTTTCCTTTATTGCTGCACTGGTGGCGACACCCTGAGGCTATGGCGGGTCTATGCCGACCCATCATTATCGACAATGTGCATAGCTCGTCCAATACCAGATTCCTTTTTTCTTATTCCTTCATAAGCTTCACTAATTGTCAGTTCATTCTCGACATCGTCATCGATGTCTGTTAAAGTCTGGAGAAGTTAACTAGTGGTGGTCTAGGCTTTCAGAAATCTTTGATGAAAACCACATGTAGTGTTTGTATAGTGAGATTTTTTATTGATACGGAATTTTTTACTACTGGTAAGAAACAAATCTAAAGTCCTTCAAAGTTGTTCACTAATAAGGACAATTGTTTTAGATTTTCCAGCTGTAAAATAACCATTAAAAGTATATGAAGGGTGGGTATACACAAGGAATTTATTAAGTTTATGTCTTGTGTTGTTTTACAATTCAATGATTGTTATCTAATGAGATGAAGAAACTTCCTAAATTATTTCACGAGACTGTATGCAATGATGAGATGGAATAAATGGCAACAATTAAGAAATTTGAGCGAAGTTTAACAGCCTAGGTGTTCGGTGCCAGTGACAGTGATTTGGGGTAGAATCGAAGCATGAATGGAATACAACAGTGAAATGGCAAGCACTCCGAGAAAACTAGCTCTTCTAGGGCCAAGTCAGTAACATTTTCCCCCTAAGAAATTCCGGATCGACCATAACCAAAAATGAATCCCGCGAATAAGACATTATTCCTAAGGGTCTACTGTTGCGAACGCAAATGAGCACTGAACAAAGAATGTAAACGAATTCACCAAAAACAACCCAATGTAATAAACAATTTTTGACATCTTAATTATGGTAGAATTTTGTTGACTATTTCTTTGGTATTTTCTTTTTTGACTATAACAGAATGGCATAAAAATATCAATGCATTTTATTACACTATTGTAATTATATTCAACAAAATGGTATTAATAATTTGTGAATATTATGTTTTTAATATTCCAAATTGTTTTTAATCTATGTTACTCTATTCATACAGAAAATAATCCAAGAAAGGACTCCATTACTGTAAACCAATTTCCCTCTTTCCCCAACCTGAACTTTTTACCCACCCAATGATTTTAATAAGTGCAATTGCATTGCAGTCATGCAAAATTTTAATTTTATGATCAGGAGAAGAACTGGCATATACTAGGAGGGAGCTATTCTTGATGCTGAAGGACTTCTTAACTAAAAATACAAGAACTAGTCTTGAACACCCACAGAAAGTGTTGTCCGAGAAACGGGGTTGCATTATAACAATACCTGCGAGTGCAAGGCCTGCTTTGTCCACGATTTTTTCTAAGCTAAACACTACATGGAAATAATCTTTAAGAAACATTGACTATTTTCTGAATAAATATCAAGGATGGCTCAGCAAGAACATTTGTATTCCGGTAAATAATCCCAGTTCTGGAGAGTCAGCAAAGAAACGTGGACGTCCTTCCTTGGAATTTTGTTCAAGTAGTGAACGAACGAAACGAAGGAGAACAGAGCAACTACGTACAAATGTAGACATGTTGACGTTGTCTTATGCCACTCAGATGAGCCTTCGTTCTTCTGGTAATTTATAAGCTGCCAACATAGTAAAAGACATAACCAAAATTACCCCAACAAGAGCTTCGAAATATCGGAAGCGTTATAGTATGCAAGTCGAGAAGACAATATCTGCAGATGAGGCTTTGACTACAATGGATGAAGCTAAATTGAGTAGGCATAAATACAGTGTAATTAGATCAACAGCGCGAAAACACAACTGCAAATTGAATCCCAGTTATGAAGCAGTAAGGGAAGCGAAATCGAGGTGTTGTCCACCGCGTACGAGTATCACAGTTAGTGAGAAAAGTGCAGAAGTGAAGTTACAAAGTCTGTTAGATCACACCTGTCAACGTATTTTAATAGTCCAAGAAGAAGTGATACAAAGTTTACATCCCGAAGATGTGAGTGCATTAAGTTTAATTTGTAAATGGGGATGTGATGGGAGCTCGGGACACAGTGAGTACAAGCAAATATTAAACAACGATTCTGATTCGGATGTAAATGTGTTCTTGACGTCTTTTGTACCACTGCAACTTGTTTATTCTGAACCGAAATCTCGGGACGAAATTGTTATATGGAAGAATCCGAGGCCTTCATATCCCAGGTTTTGTAGGCCAATCAGACTGCAGTTTCTCCATGAAAACACCGAATGCATTGTAAGAGAAAAAAACTTTATGGAACAGCAAATTGAATCACTTGTTCCATTGACTGTAACAATAAATGGGAATGAGATATCTGTTACATACAAAATGTTATTTACCATGATAGATGGTAAAGTGTGTAACGCAGTGTCATAAATGACATCTCCGTTGCGTTGCTATTTATGTGGAGCAACGTCCAAGAATTTTAATGACATTAATCAGGTCGTTAAGAGAGAGATAAACGAAATCCACCTTTCATTTGATATTTCAACATTGCATATGTGGATTAGTTTATTTGAATGTATATTGCACATGTCATACTGTCACGGTATGTCCTACCCGGCAGACTCCACCAAAATGTCACGGTAGACATGGTGGTCTGAATAGAGGGGGGGGGGGGGGGGAAATCCGTAACTCTTTACACCTACACTCGCTTGGCAATAAAAATAGGGTACTTATAATCAAAACTATTCACAACCCGGGATCTTAATTAATAGGTTCCGCCCCCTGTACAGGAGGTCTGGAGAGAGAAGGAATTACTTTAAATGAGTTAAAACTTAATTCTAAAGAAAGTATGTTTATTACACGAGATCTTAAACTCATACAAAAGTATTAACTTTTACAATTAAATTAAATAAATAAAATCAAGGACATTCTGACAATCAGACATATTAGTTGCTTTACAATTAAGTACTTTAACTTGAATGAACTAAAAGGGGACCTTTATTTACAAATGCTTTGATCAAAAAGCAGGTAGAGGGTATCAAAATCTTCTACGATGTTAAAACTCATTCTAAGTCCTTAAAGTTAACTTAAACATTATTTCCGCGACCCCAACCAACTTTACATAAATGTAGTTATGTTCTCAGGCTTAGCCTCTGCCTCAAAGAGCCTATCATCCCTAAAACCCTAACCGACTCGTTGCCACTGGCGAGAGGCATAGCCTCCCCCAGAGTGAGCCCCGAGCTACCTCCAGTGGCTGCTTATAAACCCTCTCGGCCCTGCCGACCCTTCCAGAGAACCTCGGCTCGCCGATGTTTCCAGAGAGTCCCGGCCCGCCGATGTTTCCAGAGAACCTCGGTCGCCGCCCCCAGATTTCGCAATCAGGGCCCGAGCCCGCGGAACGAGCACCGCGCTGCAACCTAGTTACGCCAGCAGACCGCCGCCTCGCGAGGGCCGATGACCCGCGCGACTCATGAGGAATGTGCAGCGAGGACAAACGACACGCCGCCGGCCGGTCGCTGACAAAACGAGGCCGCTTCTCGCACGGGCGCAGTGGCCCGTTCACAGCTCGCGCCATGAAAGACAGAAATCTGAACCCGGCCACACCGAGAAATTTCTGGAACGTGACATTACCCTCCGCTAACAAAGCTCGAGCCCCATCGAGCTAGCACAAAAACAAAATTTAAAAAAATCTTATTTGTTAATGACTTACGGTGACAAACTCAAAGAAAAAGAAAAAAAAGTTTAATAGCAGTACTAACTTGAAGTAAATGCTCTATGGGACTAGAGACATAGAAGCGTCCTACCTTAAAGGTTGTGATAACCTGTGTACAATAATTTGTTACATTAAGGATTTAATAACATTGCTGTCTTAGACTGTGAATTTTACAAGTTCATTCCGATATTTCACCACAAATTACAATGAGAGGGCTCTAATAAAACAATAATTCATTTACAATGATTTTTCTCTAAATGTCCGTCTCTATGAACAAAAGTAATCTTTTACACTATTTCTTCCCTGATTCTTATCTTTAATTTAAACCTACTGTAACAATACTTTCTTTTCTGTTTAGAATAAATTAAGCATCATGTCCCCTGTTACAAATACAAAAATTTCTTAGCTGATTTATGTCCGACGCGAGTTCTTGAACAAAGGTTGTCGAGAAGAGAAGGCACAGCCACATCAACACAACAGGACGTCAGGGCAGCCCACTTCTCCGCCAACCTCTGCTTCGAAGGTCGCGTCGTCATCACATCCAATGGAGGTGACTTCTGTAACAACATTTACAAGACATTAACACAGTGACATCACAACAAAGAACACTCCTAAGCCTTTTCTTTAGGCTCCTATTCCCACACAAGTACAACAAGGAAAACAATTTTCAAATTTTATTTTCATTACAAAATAATACAGAGATTTTATTAACATTTTATTCCAGTTTTCAAATTTATTTTAAATGCTCTAGCAGAAATTAACTGACAGAGATGAGTACTGGATGCCAATCAAATAAATAAATAATTTTAAACAAAATACAAAATAAAACATTAAGTAATACTCCCACCCTAAAAAGAACCTAAACATGGAACACAGTAGGAATGATAACCACAGGATCGACTTCAAGGAAAGGAACTTGATCTCTAATGTCTGTTACCTAACTTCAACATCGCTTAAAGTTCTCAGTACCATCTCACAGCAACTGCAAAACGAAGTCACTAGGGTGCAGGTCTCTTCACACGACCTACCCAAACTCTTCTTATATCGGATGGCAGTCACACTGCCCACCCAAGACAGTCTCTCAGTGGTGCCCAACCAGCTACCCCACTAGAGACAAACACCAATAACACATACGTCCAGGAGAAAATCCCTCTTATGGCTTCTTGACCAGAGCCAACTTCTGCAACATCAGCTCCTAAAATAACAACTGTAGCTCTTCCATACTACAGCACAACTATCTTCCTTCAAGAGAAATCTTCAGTCACTATAACTGTGCCCTACACTGTCCAACATGGCACACTGTCGCCAGAAACAAAGTAATGATGGCTGAGTCCAACCCTTGACTGCAACTTTTCTTCTTCTTCTTCAAATACTTTAATAATTTCTATACCATGGTAGGAAGGATAAGGAAAGAGTGGCCAGCTCCCACCCCTATCTCAAACCTATTCAATGCTGACCCCAAAATAAATTTCGTCACTTGAATACAAAATAAATTATCTACGTAATTATTATTTTGAAAACCTTTAAATCAAAACTGTCTACCAAACTTTTTAAAATGAGAAAATAAATGAGATAGGCAACCTACTTATCCCTTATCAGTGAACGATCTTAACAGATTAAGAAAAATCTATTTGACTGTCAAAAAAAAAACTTTATAAGCCTAACCAAAAAAAAACTTTGTCTCACTATTTTGTATACAAACTTTTATACTTAATAAAATATGCACTTTATGTCACTCTGACACCTCTTAACAAAAATTCAAGCTTTAAAACCCTAAAACATAAATCTGTTAATTAGAATGGAATAAAGCCTTTTCCTAATTATTTCTCGGAAAATTAAGATACTCTTAAACCCTAACATTATTCACTAAAACCTCATAACCAAGGAAAAAAAAAAACATTACCTCCTCAATTCATTAAAATAAACCCTAACATTGTTCTACTTTAAAAGTTATTAAATGGTACACATGAATTATTACTACGAAATCACAAAACATGTTTTTTAATCTTAAAAATAAATTCTGCCTCGGCCTACTGAAAAAAAGATAATTAGTTCACAAAAATAAACAAACACTGTTATAGCCATTATGCTTAGGTTTTCGGCTTCTCCAGTCTAAAATAAACACTACTAATCCACACTGTTTAAAACTGTGTTTAAAAAAAATTACGAGATAAATAAATTAAATTTTAGATGACCTTATAGAGTTCTTGATTGGGATGTGGTTCTTGGAAATGATGAAGGCGTCTTCTTACTCTTAATTTTTCTTTCAACCTGACAGTCTCTGCTGCCTCTGAATGTAATGGTGGTGCCATCAGGTCCTCCCTGGAGTGCCATCAGCAACACCATCCACAGTCTTCCAAGTCATGAAGTCAGTTACAGGTCTCCACTGGACTGGGTACTGAAACACTACTTTACAAAACTGATAAGTACCAGGCACCAACAAAATAAATCATTAGTAAAAAAATGTTTCCTCTGCATCACACAACTATTTTTTTATCATTTATGAACAGAATAAAATTTCTCATAAATTAATTTATTAAAATTCAATTTGATACTTAGGCAGGTACACTAGCTCACTTCAGCAATGTTTCGCATTTCCCTTCTTCCTAACTTTAACACCATTTCTTACTTACAACCAGGGAATTTACCTCCACAACAACAACAAAATTTCACTGTAGTGCCTATCTGCTATAGGCCCACTAACAACCTCGTACACAGGGGTCTCTACACCCACCAACAAAATTTATTGAAGTGGTACCTTATCCCATACAGGATAACCACTTCGGTACTACACTGGGGATCACCTGCCCCATACCACTAACACCTCAGGGTTCTCCCGACCCTTTATCCTGTAGCCAGCCCATCTCCTATGGGTCTGCGCTACAATTATCTCGTCCCTACTCTCCCAGGGACACAACACCTCAACTTTTCCCAGCTCAGCTCCACTGGCTGGACAATAACAAAAACCCTCACATTAGGGTCTCTCACCCTAAAGAAAACACTTATTCTACCTCTCTTTTCCCTTGGAGTTAATTCCCTCAACACACAAATAAACAGTCCTAACACTTTTATCAGGGCTTATCCATTTTACAGTGTACCTCCTAATGATCCGAAACTCAAAAAAAAAATTAATTAGCGCCAAAACAAAAATAATTATGACGAAAAATAAATATTCTGTTAAACTTATCGTTCTCAAAATTACTAATTTTACTTCTAAAAATAAAAAAAATAACTATAAAACTCTTATCTGTCTGCGCCACGGCTGTGCCCATGAAGTCCAGCCGGTCGGAAACTGCCGAATCGGGCCGAAACGTACCGACCCCAGGTCGTCTGCCGCTCAAGGTCAGCGCACAGCTGAGTCGCCGACTGCATGTCGCGCCCGTCGCACGTAGCAAGCCAGCTCCTTGACCACGTGTCTTTACTCCCACGCAGCAAGCACTGTCTACAACATTTCTCAGAAATACAAGGTTTAACATCATTCTCGAAACAATAGTCCATACTAACGCTCAGTTTCATAACAAAAATAATTGTTACATAATTAACAAAATAAATGAAACCGGAATTAGAATCTACTTAATTAAAGTTAGTAAAACTTACTAGGTGACCTGATCAAACCTCATGACTGACTGACTAAAACATAAAATTTCTATTCCTAAAATGTGAGCAAAACAACAGTACCATTAATAGTAAAAATACGTGCAGCACAAGGCAACACATACGCCGCGGCTCAAACTGGTTTCCTGAATTCCTGAAATATCCTAAAATAAATTATTAATTACATAATTAATCCCATCAACACATAAATCTCAATACACTCTGCTTCACTGTATCATTGTATGCTATTAGGCTTCTCCTCTTTTAATTATTTCCCTTAATTTTCCGCTGAAAAAAAAAATCAACTTCTCACAAGTCTCAGTTTCCTCTAGGGCACCTTGTAAACAGCACAACACTTGTCCTCATGCTTCACTAACTCAACAAGAACCACTTCACAGTGGAGTCATATCCCATACAGGATAGCCACTTAACACCTCTTATTTATCGTGGGCAACCTGCTCCACAAAATCACAAATGCAGCTGGGGTATCCTGCCCCCTTGTCTAAATTTCTTCATCCCACGTGGTTTTCTCCTTTCAACTAATTATTTCAACAGATAGCCTAACATAAACACACACATCATTCTCCCGGACTTAGCCTAAAATACACTCAACATTTCTCTTATAACTAAACACTTACTTGCATAAGTTTTCTCTTGTCCTCAAACAAAGTTACATTCAGAATTAAACACTACTTATCTAACTTAATCTACGTTACCAGCACAGGCGTCCACACAGCTGTCGTCAAGGTCACGTCCTTACGGCCGCGCCGCCCACGTGACGTCATCAACCTGCCACTGTCTCACAGCTGCTAACGTATGCAGTTCCGCGCTCATCGCCAAGTCGAAGCACGTACCGGGGCTTGTGTCAGCTCTGCAGCGCGTCCACTTGCCTCGTACTGCTGAAACCACTCGTTAACACTTCGTTTTACTTACACCTCAATAATCTGGTTCCCTCGCTTGTGATTTAAAATAACTCGCTAATTAATAACGATTATTGCTTACGCATCATGCTACTTCAAAATAAACTACTTTTCAGAAACAAAATCCGCCTAACTATTTACACTGGGCACAGAATTAAACCTTAACGTAATTCGTAACAAAACTTCTTAATTAAATAACTCTCACTATCGTAACCTAAACTTAAAGTAACCGATCTAATTACCACGTTTCTCATCCCATCAAAATAAGGCTAGCAAAATCCGCCAGAAGAACTTTCTAAATGAAATAACTTAAATAATCTACAATAAATTAACATTAAAACATCCATCTCCCACCAGAAATATAACCTACCCGGCGCTTCCAACCAAAATGTCATGGTATGTCCTACCCGGCAGACTCCACCAAAATGTCACGGTAGACATGGTGGTCTGAATAGAGGGGGGGGGGGGGGGGATCCGTAACTCTTTACACCTACACTCGCTTGGCAATAAAAATAGGGTACTTATAATCAAAACTATTCACAACCCGGGATCTTAATTAATAGGTTCCGCCCCCTGTACAGGAAGTCTGGAGAGAGAAGGAATTACTTTAAATGAGTTAAAACTTAATTCTAAAGAAAGTACGTTTATTACACGAGATCTTAAACTCATACAAAAGTATTAACTTTTACAATTAAACTAAATAAATAAAATCAAGGGCATTCTGACAATCAGTCTTATTAGTTGCTTTACAATTAAGTACTTTAACTTGAATGAACTAAAAGGGGACCTTTATTTACAAATTCTTTGATCAACAAGCAGGTAGAGGGTATCAAAATCTTCTACGATGTTAAAACTCATTCTAAGTCCTTAAAGTTAACTTAAACATTATTTCCGCGACCCCAACCAACTTTACATAATCGTAGTTCTGTTCTCAGGCTTAGCCTCTGCCTCAAAGAGCCTATCATCCCTAAAACCCTAACCGACTCGTTGCCACTGGCGAGAGGCAAAGCCTCCCCCAGAGTGAGCCCCGAGCTACCTCCAGCGGCTGCTTATAAACCCTCTCGGCCCCGCCGACCCTTCGAGAGAACCTCGGCTCGCCGATGTTTCCAGAGAATCCCGGCCCGCCGATGCTTCCAGAGAACCTCGGTCGCCGCCCCCAGATTTCGCAATCAGGGCCCGAGCCCGCGGAACGAGCACCGCGCTGCGACCCAGTTACGCCAGCAGACCGCCGCTTCGCGAGGTCGGTGGCCCGCGCGACTCACGAGGAATGTGCAGCGAGGGCAGACGACACGCCGCCGGCCGGTCGCTGACGAAACGAGGCCGCTTTTCGCACGGGCGCAGCGGCCCGCCCACAGCTCGCGCCGTGAAAGACAGAAATCTGAACCCGGCCACACCGAGAAATTTCTGGAACGTGACAATACAAACTAACTATTGGAAAGTGGCAAGCACGTTCAGCAGAAAAAAATTGTCAATGACAGAAAAAAATTGATTCAAGTTAAATTGAAGTCGGAGTTAGGTCTGGTTGTTGATCGTCCGAAACCTGGCTACGGAAGCACAAATGATGGCAATATTCCTCGACATTTTTTTGAAAACTCGGATGTGAGTGCATCAGTTACGGGTGTAGACGTAACTTTAATAAAAAGATTCTACGTAATCTTGCAAGCAATTTTAAGTGGTCACGACATTAATGTCAATAGTTTTGAGGATTATTGTCTAAAAACTGCAACAACATATGTAGAAAATATTCATGGTATCCCATGCTGACAGCTGTACATAAACTACTAATTCACGGACCCAAAATAATATTGTCCACTTTGTTGCCAATCTGACAATTATCGGAAGATGCTCAAGAGGCTAGGCATAAGGATATGAAGAGATATCGTGAAGGATTTTCTAGGAAATGTTCCAGAATAAAGTCAATGGAAGATGTTTTCAGTTGGTTACTCGTATCTTCAGATCCGATGATTTCTAGTGTACGAAAGCTCCCTCAGAAAAAAATGAAGGAACTCTCGCCAGATGCCATACAACTACTGGAGCATCAGGAATGCACGATGATTCTGACAGTACAGATTCTGATTGAAAATATTGTTTACACCGAAATGTTGCCACAATGTAATATATATTGTTGTTATTCAGTGGGCAAAATATTGAGGGGATGCTTAAGTGCTTATTTGTCTGCACCAAATTTTGCATTAACAACAAAATAATTTGACAAGTGTGGACTTCCTACAAACTTTGTTTTTAAGTTTGTGGTAGCTTTTTAATGTGTATTTGTGTATTTTTCAATTGTGTATATTTATTTTTCTATTCACTTACTAGTTTCTGTATTCCTTATCGTTTCTTGCTTCTTAACTATTTAAATACTGTAAATAGATTCTCCAGTGATTATGTCAAATATACTCAAATAATGAAATGTGTACAGTATTGAAAATATAAATATGCAAGTAAAAGTAAATTTTGCTGTTATCTTTTATTAAGTAAATTCTAAATGAGCAATTTTCAATAAAATTACAAACATTTAATATGCATATTATATACAACAAACTATATGTATTTTTTTTGTTATTTTAGCCTCTATAAGCTGAACGGCCATTAAATAATTAATTTTAACATTAAATTCGTAATCAGCGACCTCGAAAACCCCTATAATGAAGTTTTTATGACATAACATTGGTTTTTGTATTTTTGACCACGTTTTCGGGCAAATCTCCCACTGTGCGACGGGACGGTCGCACCACGCGCCAAGCTTTGACCATCGAGATAAAATTCTAGGGTGCTAGGGAAAAATATGTAACTTCACACTTCGGTCACAATAGCGGAAGTCAGCAAGCTGACTGACTTGTTTGTTTACATTTTTTCATTGTACATTTGTACATTTTTAGTCTTTCAGCCCATGTAGCAGATTTCGGAACTATTAAATATGCTAGCATAGATGTGAAGTAGGAAGTTATTTTTTTTTTCCTTTAGTGTAAGGTGTATATGGCAGTTCGTGACAACAGTTATACAACCTTTGGCGTGTTACGTCGGTTGTCGCTTCCCGTTTAGTGCTGGCCGAGAATATGACGTAGTGACTGACGTGATACGCCTGCGGCGAATTTGTGTTATTTAATTGTTATTTTATTTTCTCGCCTGATCCGGCGTAAACAATCACAATAAATTAGCATGCTTGTCTATGGTATTCTGGGAAACTGGTGTTTATTTATTTTTGCTATTTCGTTGATACATGAAAACGTTTGTGGGTGTTATTGACACAATAAATAGTGCATGGTAAATAAAATTTATACTAGTTGGAATTTTGAGGTGTTTATAGCAAAAACACACCGTGAATATCAAAACAAAATCGCCGCGAATCACGTGAAATCTAAAGTATCGTACGAGTTATTTTTTATGACATGTGATCTCAAAACATCTTACGTTATTATTTTTGTTGATTGTTATAAACAAATGGGTCATCCCTATTACTATGTCCAACAATAATTACAGTCACAACAAATAATACTGCGAATGAGTGATTTAGCAGCTGTAATTTGTCATATTTGAACTAAACCACTATAAGAAAAATTAAGATATTAAATGTCAACGCCAGCATAGAACATATTGCAAACCACCACGCACACGTACTTCTTATACAAATATATTTAGTTGAAAAACAATGGTTCACTCATGTAGCGTCATCGTACATATTATTGGTGTTTAAGTTTTTTCAGTTTACTATTTTCTTTCACATTTATATTGTTTAGTTTTGCATCACGTTCTTGTCTCGAGCTCCATTTCATCTGATGGAAAATACGGCAGCGCACCAAAGTCCGTAAATGAAACTCTTTGTGATTGCCGCACGTGTCGAACCACATTGGGAACGCTGACTTTGTTTCTTCCCTAATGCATGCTTGCATTAAAGCAGAAAGTCTTCTTTTGAAACAAATATTTATCATGTGACTGATTTATTTGTGGGTCAGCTTCTGAAATATGTTCTTCATGGAGTGTCAAAGAACAAGGACTGGAAGCAGTGTCCTCTGTGTTGAAGCTTTGTTCAGTTAGTGGCGGGGATTTGCATGGTGTGAACATTCGAGGAACGGCAAAATATTTTAATGACTTCTTAAGTTCATTTTTGAATTGGTTCACTTCAAAATGATTAGCGCATATCACACGGTTTCTAGGTTTGTTGTCTGATAGTTCCAGAAGTTTGTCTTTACCACTTTTCAAAATCCATTCAAGACATTAAAAAAAAAAAAAAAATTGTCATTAGAATCTGTTTTTATCAATCAATATCAGTAACCACAGTGTACCTACTATGTAATTATTAAAATAACCCTCTCAAGTAATACGTACATTAAAATTTGCGTACATTGAAGTAGATTACTGATAAAAATATTATTCTGTCTCAACATTCAAGATTAAATATTACTTATGCATAGTGTATTACTAGGTTGTAATGAAATTCTTTCAGTAGGTTAGGAAAATAATCACATATTATTAAAACGAAAATAATTACACATTTACACGTTTGCAAGATTTTGGTGTTGAAAAAGACATATATTGATGCGCCAAACGAAATAAGAAAAAAAAAGAAACCTATTTGTGTTGATCTTTGAACCACGCCATTGTTCTCATTTCATTTACACTAATAATGTTAATACTTTCAATTTATTATTGTTAATAATAAAAATCCTAAAATGCAACATAAGCACAATCATTTTCCATTTTTACTACAGTCCTAATGTAATTATCATGACTGTTACGTGTTTTTGTGTATTGGTAAATTTGAAGGTATGTTAACATAATGGGAAAAACGCCGAACAATATTTTATATTTTCATGTTGGATAGGGCACACACTTAAGAGTGCGTGGGAGATAATATTTTCTCGCGCGCGGTCAGTTGAAGTGGTTCATTCTTTCCTCGTAGGATAGCATCTCGTTCGGCCGCCACGAGCGTACATAGCGTATCCATTCGGACATCCCGCGAACTAGTAGGAAAACGGAATGCCACCGAGGGGGGTGGGGGGTGGAGTCAACGAGCATTACTCCTATGGAAAGAGTGGTAACTTCCATGTTAAATGCGTGTCACAATAAGCAGACTGCTATGGAGCGACCGCAGCGATACCATGTGTGTCGTGGCAAAACTTGAACTAACGAGCGTGCGGCGCATGCTCATTAGGAGCCCTTTTTTTTAGCTGCCACGTGCTTGTTTTTCCCGCTATACAGAAAATTAACGATTTGTTTGTAAACAAAGATGCAGAGAAGCAATACTTTATTCACAAAGGATGTTACTTTATATTATTACAAAGCGAAACAAAAAAAATTAGAACTTTAGATACAAGTCTACCCTACATACCTAATAGATTAGTATTGTCATCTGCCTGACAGCTGCAGATCGAAACTTCTTATTTATACCTTTTTTAATACACTTGACGTTTCTGACTCGTGTTTTGTAACAAATGTACCGTTGATTTGTAGAGAATAAAACACAACATAATTTGTTAATAGTTCGAGAAAATAACAGAATATTAAACTCTGAAAAATCGGCGATCTCTGCACTTTCCGCATTACAAAATATCGGCTTGACCTCAACTTTTTCGGCTCTTATCGCGCGAGGTGGCATACCAATGGCGCGTCCTGATAGGCTGAAACAGTTTTCCCCTGTCTTGTCAGCGTTGTCTGGCTGACATGAATTACTAGGCACTGGCTCAGGCAAATGAAGCTGAGCTACTCCAGGAAATATCATCCTAATCAGTTTGCTAGTGTACTATTTTCTACATGAACATTTGCTAATTGTTTCTCCAAATTTCGTTTCGAAGTTTAAAAAAAACATGAAGTCCGTGTAGTCTACGTTTTTGATTGAAAAGTCAAACAAGAATTTGTCTTTTTTTTTTCCCCCGCAATGAACCTAGATACTAGATTCTATATTTTCTTTAAATCCAAATGTACATACTTTAATTTTACTTTAATTTAACTTTTATAAATGTATGTTGTGTATAATTAAGTATACCTTTTTTATCGATCAACTTAATATTTGCTCCGTAACCAATTAAGTGAACTTAAAAGTGAATGTTACTGGCATTACAGTATATTACACATAAATTATTATTGCAATCACAACTGGTAATCATAATTTAAACAGAACTACTATAATCTATTTCATTGTCCGAATTTTGACGTTTAGCTTGTAAGAAAGGTCACTGTTAACAGGATTGCAAATATCTTATTTTACCAGAAAACTTTTGGACTGCCAGAAACTTTTTAAAAAGTGAACGTCAAAATTCGGACAAGATGTACTTTATCTCAATGGAAGTTATTTCTGAATACAAATATTATCTATCATATCGGTTTTTCGAAATTGAATGACAGTTCACTATATAATCATTTTGTTATGCTGAAATTGAGCCAACTTTTCGCTACAGAAAGAAAACGTATGTCTCTTCTCATATAACGTAGAACATGGTCGTGGTAACTACCCACCTATATACTACCTCTGAAGGTACAATTACTGAACTCGCATTCGCGGTGGCCTGGGTTTCAAACCTTTTCCAGCGAGTCTTGTTATATTTTAAGTAGTGAATCTATATTGCGGTAAATATTAGACTAAATAATATGTGTCGTTAAGAGCCATGGCCGTCTATGGTGGAAGGCCGCGGCCTAAGGTGTGGGAGGGCTTGCTGCCTGTCGCTCAGTGGCTGTTCTGTAATTGAAGCTACCGTATATCTAAATATGATACCGAGAATATAACAGCTAATGAGCGACAGCCATTAACCCTAGCACACCGCGGCCTTTCAATAAAGATGCCCACGCAAGAGCCCATCGAAAATATTATTGAAACATAGAATTAATTTGAGTGAAAAATTATGTATTACTTTAGATTTTTTTTTCGTTCATGTTACATAGCATTTTCTTTCCATAGGATAGTCATAGGTTCAGCAACTTAACCAAAGTAAGTTTACTCTTGGTTATTGAGCACTATATATATATATATATATATATATATATATATATATATATATATATATATATATATATAAAATACATATATACACAACGAGTATCTAAAACATACGTACAAACTTCGGCAGGCTGTTTCTGGAAAGAATACAAGACGAAAGCTCAATAACCACTTTACTCATAAATCGAATTACGAACCTCCGAAAATGGAATTTTCCATATCTTGGAATTAACATCATCAGTAAGTAAACTGTGGCATATGATTTTTTAGGAAGGAAACTGTACACCTTGCAAACGTGCTTTGTAATGGCCAGCCCCGGTTTTTTAAACTTATTATTAGCTTTTCAGGTGATAAAATTTGCTAAAACAGAAATGCCGTTATATTTATTGAAGGATGTTCATTACAACCCACGTATCTAGTGGTGAAAAATTTGCCTTTTACAAAATTATCAGATGCAGTGCAATTTATACAAGAATAGGAAAATTTGATTTTTGGGGGTTCAAAACTCCGAATCCATTTACGAGAAAATTATGGTACACAGGTTTTCGTCCTGTATTTTCGCCAGGAATATTCTGCCAGAATTTGTCAGTATGTTTTAGATACACGTTGTATATAGAATACATTAGAAAGTTTACATATATATATTTATATAGAATACAGTAAAAATTTTACACATATAATATATAGAATACATTACTAACTTAAAAAATGTATAGGCCCTATAGTTTACTTTAGAAAGTTGACATTCTGTGTTCAGCTCTTGCAAGAATTGAAGTTTTACAAATCGCATCCACAACTAGACGAAGGCACTATCCGGGTTATTTACCGAAGGTGCCTGACCCTGGAGGACCTTGAACCTTACCTATAACACCATATTTTAACATTTATCTTGGTCTACATTTACCTTCACCTAGAATTACCCTGGCCTATACCCCGAACACCGCACCTAAAACCAAACTGAAGGATTTTTGGCTCATTTGGGTATGTAGTAAAGATCAAGGTCACATAGTCGTGTATGTATTAATAAAAAGTCACGAAAATGAAATATTGTCAGTAACATTAAATTTATGGGAAATACAATAATTCAAGACCTCCTCATATCATTGTTTCCGATAATGCTCCCTACTTCCAATCTTCTGTGTACTAGGATTTTCTGTTTGAATGGGCCGTCAAACCTAACTACAGTTCGCCTTACTTCCCTCAGGGAATCCAGTCAACATGTCAATAAGGTAATCAAGGGTATCCTTACATCTTTTTATCGTGCCTGATCAGACCCTGTGGGACTCAGATCTGGAATTTATCAATGTGGCACTGAATTCTGCTGTCCATTCAGCTTCCGGTTTCCCTCCATCCATTCCTTTTTTGGGTAGAGAACTCACTCACCCATTATTAAACCAGTGGGGGCTGCCCACCATCCATGCCAGTCTGGATGCTCGGGAATTAGAACTTGTGTTGGATACTGTTTCTTGTAATCTTGAGAAGGCCCGTCAGGCCGTCGCGAACTCATACAAAATTGGTAGGACTATTTATGATTTTCAGGTGGGCAGCAAGGTGCTGTGTAAGTCATTTACTCTCCCAAGCTTGTCAAAATAAATTGTAAACTCTTGCCCTCTTATAAAGGGCAATTTATTGTTATTAAGGTTTTAGGACCTAACACGTTGTTGTTAAAGGATTTTCAACATAAGAATAGGTTTAGGAAATCTCATGTATCACATCTTAAGCCCTTTGTAGGGTAATTTGTGGGGGCTAGCCCTGTATTCTGGTTTTGTCTCTGTATTCACGATGTGCACAACTTTTCATTATATTAATTGTTATACTTGTGATCCTCGAGGATCATTGTGTGTTGTTAGTTATTTAAGTTTTTTTTGGATGGGCATTCCTTGTCTGGTCCCCTTCCCCTTCCCCCCTTTAGGTTATCCTAGCCTTGGGCTGTCATCCTCATCACCTCGCTGGGAGACGTCTCTGCAGGGCATCAGCATCGTCCACCCCTTTCCCCTTTTCGTGGCTCTCTGCCTGGGACGATATCTTCGCTTCGCCACTTCTCTACTCCTGATGGCTGGTTGCCCTGAGGAGGTCTCAGTGCTCTTCCTCCTGTGTGTTTTTTTAGACTGATTATAGTGGCCCCGGCTGAGTGCCCCTGCACCGCTGTGAGCTTCCTGCTGTCTCTGAGCTCTTGGTGATGGAACTGTCTTCGGGCTGTACCTCGGCTATTGCTCCTATGCCTGGACTTCGCCGATCTTTTAAGCAGAGGATGTCCTTTCGTCATGATGTTTTCCGCATCCAGGCAGGGCCACTTTAGGAAAGAGGGATAAATAATGGCCAGATGCTTCCAGTCCATTCTTGCCTCTCCTCCCTACCTTCCCCTATCTACCTTGCTTCGCCCCCTTCTACCTTTCCCCTTCCCATTCCTCCTTCCTCCTTCTCCTTCGACCTGACAGATTGTTCCAGCCTTCAAAAACTTCCTTACCACCCTCCCCACTCCTCTCTTCCCCTCAGCCCGCACCACGAGGTTACTTGTAAGTCAGCAGGCCACTTCACTGTGTGCCGGAAATTTGGTATTTCGACACTTTTTTTTGATTGTTTATATAATTTTAAAATATTTTTGGAAATTTTATTTGTTAGATATTTTGGTTACTATAGGGTGATTCACACTTTGTTAGGCTAGTGTACACTCCTTAGTTAAACTTTGTGCAAGGAGACTGAAGCACCTTTCCCAGAGACCTATCGGATCTTTTGCAGATCCAAGACTTCGTTGGCAGCCCGTTTAATATTTATCTCGCTTGCAGGCACGTCCCAGGCCTGTAACTTTACTTCTCTTCATGACTAAAACTGCATAAACAGCTCTGGACGAGTTGTTACCATTTCTCAGAGACGAGCTGACCATAGCCTATACCGTCACGAATAGGTCTTAGGTTCACTCCTGAAAAGTCATGGCTAGGAGGCCCACTCCCAGCCCGGTTGCATTTTCTGCTCCGCCTTACTCCACCCCTCTTCAGTTCTGAGAAGTTAGTCTAAGAACATTGACCGGTCGTACACCCCGCCAGGCAGCGTTGACCGGCATCAAGGACGACTTGCATAAAAAATGTGTGTGCAAAGATGGACCACCCCACGACATCTAGCGGCAGAAACATTAACTTCTTATCTTGGCCGCCAGAGTGCTGCACCAGACTGCCCCTTTAACCCCTGGTTTAAGCAGATGCCTTGGGCGAGTCGATTATTTTTTTATTTCTGACACCCCTCAACAGGTAGTGCTAAAGTCGGCCAGTGCTACCAACTTCGAGACATTGAAGTCAGAGTTTCTTATGATGCTCACTCGGGGAACTTCGGAACCTTTCGGTCCGGACGTCCCAGTCCTCCCCTCCACTTGTGGTTGAACATTTACTTTTAATTACGAGACGCGGTTCTTCGCGAGACACTTCGAGTCGCGACTGCAGACGGATCGTTTGTGATTATCGGCGGATCAATGCGCTGCAAGACTTCCATCCGGCCGCAACCGACGATGTAGTCACTTAAATAAAGGATGCTATCCCTGTAATCTTCTTCAAGTAGTTTAGTCCGTCTGCATAGTATAAAGAGTTATATTTATTTTCTTTTAAATCATTTGTTTTTGAAATGGTAAAACCATCCGCGCCAGCCGCGCATTCGCGGATTCCAGTTCCTGGCTGGCGCACATCGGAAAATAGAAGCCGACTTCCCTGTCTGGTGAGTTACGATCCGCGACATCCCCCAACCTCCCCTTAACTTTCGCGGGCATTCTCTGCTCAGTTTATACTGTCTGTGTACAAGTTCTGATCAGTTTTGATTCGGACTGTTCCAGACAGGGTCCGAGAGCCGGACGCCAAATTGGCATTTTCACCATTCTTCCACAACACGTAGGCACCCTGGCATCATGTTCCCGAGTGATCTCCGGGAATCGAAGCCCCGATCTTCGGTGCTACTGTATCTTTTGACCTTTTCTGAACTTTCCTAAATTACGCCGTCAGACGCAGTGCATCAGATAAATATAATTTCTGGATGTTAAGAATATATATACTGGGATAGTTTAAACATATTTGTATTCTTTTTATTGGTTTATGTATTTTTTAATGAAACCTTTTTATAATTTCATGTATGGCGGCCCATTATTTTTTTCTGAATATACCTGAGAGCTGTTTAAAAATGTAATTAATATTGTATGTTAATATTTTCTTGTATCTGTTATAAGTTTACTCAGTACGGAGTAATTATATTTTAGACGGAACCACACCTTGTTTCTGTTCATTTCTAATATCATTGTGAAACCTTAAAGATCCCCAGCACAAAAATGGTAGCAGAGCATGGTTTCTAGTTTATTAGTGTGTGATTTCGTCTCTAAACAATCCCAGTAAAAATTACACAAATTAAATTAAATTGTTAGATATTTGATTTTTTATATTAATATTTGAGCTGGAATCGTTATATTTTTTTTAGCGCGAATATAATTAACTTTAATTTTGAATCCTTATAAGTTATATTAATCTTACTTTCACGCAAGACGTCGCCCAGCGGTTTACAGCTGTCCCGACCACTGCGACAGCATCAGACATGACACACACACAAGGTACAGACAACCCCCCCTCTTCTCCCCACCCGAAAGCTGATGCAATCTTATCATACGTACGTGCCTCCGCGCTCGTGCGGACTCTCCCCCCCCCTCCTCAATCAAGTCCCTGAGGTCGCTTACCTCTGCATGACACAGACAGATGTACCAACTTATACGTCTTTCGGCCGTCATAATAATAATAAACAGAGCACGTTTAGGGTTCGACCAGTATTTTGTTTAGCCTACTAATAATTCCCAAAAAAATTTCTATAATATCCTTTTGGACAGCATCATGTTTTGTTTTATGTTTCTCTCGGCGCCTGCACGCGCCGCCATGTTATCTCGTCACCTCATGATAGGGCCACCAACCGCGCTGCGCGGAACCCCATCCTCTCTCCTATGTGCTCCACCTACATGTCACGTATTTTGTAAACAAACTACCCATGCTTTGTATGTCCTAATAATGTTATTTTTTTTAGTTATCGAAACAGGCACTATAAATAATATATACTGCATTAAGTCTAGCAGCGAAGTATTTTCTTAATCTGGGGGAACTTAAAATATAACACAATATATTTATATTTAACTTATAATAATATCAACAATACAAATAATATGATAATATAAACTATTTTGTTTTAGCTAATGTTAAGGAACTGCCATTGTTTACGATTTCTAAGTATCCTAAAATCAACGATTAATTTTTTAATAATACATAAAATAAATCACAAAAGGGTCCATTCATTATGTAAGTAATATAAAATAAGAATATACTCTTAAGTAATATACACAACTACTCTAATCCAATTCCATCGTTCACAAGCTACGTGAATATACTTCGCCATATCATTTCATTGTGTTACCATATCCATACATGTGTCTAGCTTTTATTTAAATGATTTTCGTGATCACCCAACGTGAGGTGTAGTCACTACCTTCAACTAAAGGTTTATTAGATTATATTTGCCAGTGTGTCGGTCGAATTTTACCCACAGGTTTTTTTAATGCTAGCACTGCAATGATGATTTTTTTTGTTAAGATAGAGTACTTCTTATTTACGTCGACATTTAGGTGAACAACTAAGAGATAAAGTTTAAGCTATCAAATTGAGTGAGTAATAAATTTTGTAATTCCGATTTTTATTGTAAACCATCTACTTCTTAATTTTTTTAACATTAAGTATTTTTTTTATTGTCAGGTGATGAACAGTTACGTACAGAAAACTGAGCACTGCAGCTCGTACATCTATGTTTACAAAAAAAAATTAAGTTAACATTTTTTTTATTGCACTCTCTCCAAAGTTAGTAGTTTATTTTGCATAATTATGATGATATGATTTTGCATTGTTTTGAATTGTGACTTCCAAGGTGGCATCAAGGTTTTATTTTTGTGTGTTTCCCAAAAGTCGAGCAAGGTCAAGCTAGCCACTGAGCATCGCTAAAGTAAGGGCCCTCTGCGCCAACGAGCCACGACCCGGTCCTCTAGGTGAAACATCCTATGACCACCGAATGTCACTAGGTTAGATCCCCAGCACTCACCCTTTGGACGACCTATGTTCAACCCCCTCTCAGGCAGTGTGAACTTTCATGCCCGCCATGGAAGATCCGACGGCGAAAATTAAAATTAATTATAACTTAGTTACATTTTTTAGGACTCTAATAATATCAGGTGTAACAGTTTTGCATACATTTTTTTTTATTAATTAAATTTGAGTGCACATGAAAACTTTTCAAGTTCAAATAATTTCGTTTTACATTATCCATCATTCATCCGAAATTCGTTGATCTTTCGGGATTCGAACCCGAACTAACTCAGGGGTGAAATTCCCACTTAGGTGTCTGTGCTCCAGTCTGTTGGTCTGATCAACCTTCAGTCTGAGCATGGAGTCTAAGTGAGTTAATAAATGTAGGTAACTGGGACTGAGGTTCTGTTTCGCCTTCGGGCAAGCAGCAAATTCGAACATCTTCTCCATCGCCTGACTGTGCAGGGCTGAGTCCCAATGTCTTCGGCTTCTTATGGAAAGACTATTGTACAGGGGTTTTCATTCCCATTTAGTTTGTAAGTTACAGAGCTATCACGCTTATATACAGGGCAACCATACCCATTTACAGGGGTTACACTCCCCATTCGTCACTGAGCGCTCAAGGACGCTTATCCCTTGTTTCGGCCTCAGTGCTTTTCGGCCTCCCTCATAGTGCCCATTTTGTGTTCCTACACGATATCCAATATCTGAGATCAAAGGGATAAATTCATTTCCTAAATATAGCAATTACATAAATAGATGTAAGCATACAGGTACACTAAAAACTAAGCTTTGAATTAATTTTTTTTAAATTAATTATTATATGATTTTGAGGATGTGTTTAAAAATAATTAAAACTGAGTTTTAAATGGACCCATTTAATATAAACGTTGTTTTAGACCTATAAGGTATTACAGTCAACGGTCATGGAATTAATTCTGTGTTTATTGTAAGTAGCTTAACTAAGTCGATTCTGGTACAGGGTAAGTATGCCAGGTTTCAATCATTTCATACTCAGTGTTGGTTGGTTACCCTGACTCCGCTTTTCAGTGGGGGAGTATGTGCCGGAAATTTGGTATTTCAACACACTTTTTTGATTGTTTATATAATTTTAAATTATTTTTGGAAATTTTATTTGTTATATAATTTGGTTACTATAGGGTGATTAGGACTTTGTTAGGCTAGTGTACTCTCCTTAGTTAAACTTTGTGCCAGGAGACTGAAGCACCTTTCCCAGAGACCTATCAGATCTTTTCCAGATCTAATACTTTGTTGGCAGCCCGATTAATATTTATCTCGCTTGCAGGCACGTCCCAGGCCTGTAACGTTACTTCTCTTCATGACTAAAACTGCATACAACAGCTCTGGACGAGTTGTTACCATTTCTCAGAGACGAGCTGACCATAGCCTTTACCGTCACAAATAGATCTTAAGTTCACTCCTCAAAAGTCACGGCTAGGAGGCCCGTTCCCAGCCCGGTTGCATTTTCTGCCCCCCTTACTCCACCCCCTTCAGTTCTGAGAAGTTAGTCTAAGATCATTGACCGGTCGTACACCCCGCCAGGCAGCGATGGCCGGTGTCAAGGATAACTTGCATAAAAATCGTGTGTGCAAATATAGACCACCCCACGACATCTAGCGGCAGAAACAGTAACTTCTTATCTTGGTCGCCAGAGTGCTGCACCAGACTGCCCCTTTAACCCCTGGTTTAAGCAGACGCCTTGGGCAAGTCGATTCTTTTTTTATTTCAGGCACCCCTCAACAGGTAGCGCTAAAGTTGGCCAGTGCTACCAACTTCGAGACATTGAAGTCAGAGTTTTTTATGACGCACACTCGGGGAACTTCGGAACCTTTTGGTCCGGACGTCCCAGTCCTCCCCTCCACTTTTGGTTGAACATTTACTTTTAAATTCGAGACGCGGTTCTTCGCGAGACACTTCGAGTCGCGACTGCAGACGGATCGTTTGTGATTATCGGCGGATCAGCGCGCTGCAAGACTTCCATCCGGCCGCAACCGACGATGTAGTCACTTAAATAAAGGATGCTATCCCTGTAATCTTCTTCAAGTAGTTTAGTCCGTCTGCATAGTATAAAGATTTATATTTATTTTCTTTTAAATAATTTGTTTTTGAAATGGTAAAAACATCCGCGCCAGCCGCGCATTCGCGGATTCCAGTTCCTGGCTGGCGACACATCGGAAAATAGAAGCCGACTTCCCTGTCTGGTGAGTTACGATCCGCGACATCCCCCAACCTCCCCTTAACTTTCGCGGGCATTCTCTGCCCAGTTTATACTGTCTGTGTACAAGTTCTGATCAGTTTTGATTCGGACTGTTCCAGACAGGGTCCGAGAGCCGGACGCATAATTGGCATTTTCACCACCCTTCCACAACACGTAGGCGCCCTGGCATCATGTTCCCGAGTGATCTCCGGGAAACTAAGCCCCGATCCTCGGTGCTACTGTATCTTTTGACCTTTTTCTGAACTTTCCTAAATTACGCCGTCAGACGCAGTGCATCAGATAAACATAATTTCTGGACGTTTAGAATATATATATATATATACTGGGATAGTTTAAACATATTTGTATTCTTTTATTGGTTTATGTATTTTTTTAATGAAACCTTTTTATAATTTCATTTACGGCCGGCCCTTAATTTTTTTTTGAATATACCTGATAGCTGTTTAAGAATGTAATTGATTTTTTATGTTAATATTTTCTTGTATCTGTTATAAGTTTCCTGAGTATGGAGTAATTATATCTTAGACGGAACCACACCTTGTTTCTGTTCATTTCTATTATCATTGTGAAACCTTAAATATCCCCAGCACAACTGCTCTGTCGACTTGCAGCGGTCCTGGTTCCCGTCGCGGTCGCCCCTGTCTTTGGTAAGGCTTATTTGCAGGCGTGCTCGCCCATGTCCATTTTTAATTCACCTATGTTTCTTCCACTCCAGGTGCTGGCACCTGCTGTCGGGCATTGTTGCTGTTCTTGGGCCCACTTGTCTTTGCGCTGTTCGCCTTGCCGTCGAGCCCGCTATGATTAATTAGTGATGCTTTTGAACCTTACTTTGCTTAAGCAACTCTTTGGCTGCATGATTCAGGCTTTCTGCCCTTTTGATATGCCATCTCGTTTTTCATCCTGGTCTGTTACCACGCCTTACCAGATCCCCAGGGGCGACTCATAATTATCACTTTTAAAATGATTTTGTCGTCTTTTTGCTTTTATTCTTAGATGTAATACCTGTCTTGTATAAATGTTTGCGAGCTCTTATGTATACCAATATTACTCTCTTATAGGTTAACAGCAACCTTATATGTTTTTTTATACTTTCATACCATTATAATTCTTGTAATGTGATGCCTTTGTTTTTGTACTTCCGTACATCGCAAATATAACCCGATCCAATTCTTAGATCGTTAAGAACTATGTTCGAAATCAATATTGGATTTTCCCAAAATTCATTAAACAGAATTGTGAATTGTTTACTGTTTTGATCGGCATTTTCGGAAATAATGCTCGTATGATGAGTGTGCCATTTCAGTATTAATGTTTTTACATACCTACAGTACTTACATACTCACAATTTATAGCAATTCGTTGCAATGTTTTTGAATCTGGCCTTGTGCCTGCCATGTAATTACCATTGTCAATGTGTGATGTTCCTTACTGTCCATGAATAAAAAGACATGTTGTTTGCATCATACAAATGGATTTCTGCACTACTTATTTACTTGTTTTTTTTTTTATAATTGTGTCTTGTGACGCTTGAGGCAGTCAGGTGGGTGACTCGTGCCCCACCTGGTTCAAGCCAAAAGCTAAAACATAACTCGAACAATGGGACTGGGGACATTTGAATCTATTTATCAACATTTTAAAATCAACCTGAAGCATTTTAATTACTTAAATGGTGCAATTAGTGGTTCTACTTAAAAAATTTCTTATCTGAACATTGTACACCTAGTTGAAGTACATGTCTACATTGTGATGGAATTCTGTAACAAATAAAACTGCTATATTCGTTTTAAAATCATACGATTAGTGTTCGTTGTGTATATGTATTTTTTCTGATGAATTTTCTTTCATTAAAGTAGGCCTAATAGTATTTTTAAATTGGTACATGTTCTAAGAGACAGTAACAATCAACATAACCCTTACAAAAACATAAAGATAAGATAGATAAATTATTCAATTCAATATACATTCACAGAAATGACTATTAAGTGCTGATTATGTACATTTAACTATCAGGTCAGCATGATAATTTTTTTTTGGTCAGTTGCAGAAAACTTTTTCTTTTTAATGAGTGTAAACTTTGAGCGTTAATGTCGGTAACAAAAGAAAGTTTATTCTAGTATTCTTTGTTTGTTGTTGTTGGTGGCAAAAAACATTTTTAATTTTGTGTTTAAATTTGTAATTGGGTTAAAATTATAATTTTTGATCCTGCAAAAACAAAGTAACCAAAGAAAATCGAAAAACATATATAAGGCCCACTCATTCAGTACCTGTTGGTACCTACTTCCAGTGCTAGAATGATTGTGCACAGTAAAACACATATGTCAATAACTACTTAAGCTGATGATTATTATTATTTTTTCTGTTCTGTATTTCCAGGAAACTTAATATTTTAACGAAAAATCAAGCGAGTATTCGGAGGCCAGTTTTTTATGTAGCGAACAAGGAAGAATGTTGTTTATACACATATGTTTTACAAATATCATTTTTTCTTGCTAGTTTTATGTACTTTATTGTCTTTTCAAATCTAAGCTTCTGTTATGAATAAGATACTTGTTACTTATAATTTTTAACTTATGTATCTATGTGTTTTACATTCATTTTACTATTACATAAATTAAATTTGTTAATATTAAAAAATTCACTCGCCCGGGTGGCGAGACGGAAGCGTTGACACAGCTGCAGCTATCGTTGCGCGGGAAGGCTCCAAAAACCCTACCCGTCCATCGTGGCCATGGCCCAGGGGCATGCTGCTAACCTATCAGTACAGTTGCTAATTAGCTAGTAGGCATTCGGTTAGGTGTTCACTCCTGTGTAATGATACACATGCTCGCACACACCCCGCCAGTACCAGACCCCGCTGGCAGAACGCACCCCTCGCCCTCGCCGCCGAGTCAAATTCTCGACTATGCCAACACGGAAGGGAAGCAACCAGTGTTGTAGTAAGCGGCCATCTGTGGTTAATTATTCTTTAATTTCCGTATGTGCCCGTGCAATGTACATCAACCCCTTTGGTGCCCACAAGGGATAGTGCATCATACAAGTGTATTGGCCCCTTAAGGGAACCCTATTTTGTGAACGCCATTGTTTCCCCTTATGGCCTGGGGACTAACTTAATTCATAGTTACACTTGATCAAGCTATCTTAATTTTAAATATATCTTAGATATATCCACAGAGTGGTTTAGAGCAAACACTGGCGGTCTCCAACTTGACTATTAATTGTAACTCTAATTTTTACGTAATTTTTAAAACAACATTTTTAGGCCTTCAGCTACCTAATTTGCCATTAAAGTTTTTATTCAATGGATTTGTGAAGTGTTTGGCTATTAAGTTTAACGTAAAATTAGTTTTAGTTCTTTTACTCGGTTTGGTGGAGGCGGCTTCCCGCCCCCCTTCTTTTTCCAAATCGACAACGCCACCTCCCGACAGTCTTCAGCGTTCATCTCAGGCCACGACCCAGGGCGGACGGCTGTCCCGTGGGGAACCATCATCTTTCCGTTTATCTATGACTTCATTCTGGTTACAATAGTCATTTCATAAAGACTGTCGCCAGGTACCATCTCAGGGGTTTAGCCAGGGGGGGGGGGGTTTAGGGGTTTTAAACCCCCCCCCCTTAGCACCAAATGTTTAATTAATTTCTTATTCATCACTCAAACAAATTTCATATTAAAATTAATAAAATTTTTACCATTACAATATTTAAATTTAAGTACCGAAAACTGCTAAAATAGCACTATTTTACACCTTAAAATCCAAATTTTCCCGGGGGAGTACTCCCCGACCCCCTGCTTTAATATGGTGGGGGGGGGGGCGCCATGCTTCTTAAGGTTCGTATCTATACGCGTGAGAACTCGGTATGTGTCTGGATAACCTTGAACGGAGCGCCCTGGAGGCGGAGTTTTTAGCTGGGGGCGTCGCGTATCTGCAGTAGGTAGGGAGGGGATGACGGCGCGTTACCCCCCCCCCCCTCTCATGCAGACAGTCGGCTGCAGGCGCCGTGGAGGAAGGAGGGCTGGTCTCCACCGCCAGTTCTAAGAATGTACCTGTGTTTGGCTTATGTCCCATCAGTCGTATGCTACTACGTAGGCTATTAGACCTAGCCCAGGAATATAGGCAAATTACTCTAACCTATGGCAAATTTGTCGAAAGCTTAACTTTTGCACAGCTGTACAATTTAATTTGTCTAACAACATATCAAAACTTTATGTTGAAATTAGTACGCAGTGTACTGAAAAATTCTTTCCTGCTCACGCAATTTCTTTCGCAGAAAATGAACAAAAATAATAATACAAACTGAAAACTTCATGCTAAGGACGTATACATAAACTGACCGTAATTAATTTTTATCTAACGCTACTCTGTAAAGCGATAAATTCCTGAAATTAAAGTTTTTTTTTTGTTATGGTTACTGGAAATGAAATATTATTTGAAAATATTCGTACGTCCTTGCAAAATACATGCAAAAGACACACTTCTAAATCTTTATTTGCGATTTCCCTCTGCTTTACCTTTGTGTGACATGTAGCTGATCTTGTATTATATTTAAAATATTCATGTTTCTTATTTATAACGACAGAATTCATTTTATCAACGGAAAACGTCAAATACTTCAGTTTTCCTCCTTTCGTGGTTTCTCTTAGATAGATCGTTTTCGTTTGCTGATGCTGGGCACTTTATTTCCACTATTGTATTACTTCCAATGAGGCCATCAGGTGTAGAAGCGATGAAGGGGTGATTTTACTCTGTTTAAATTAATTAAAACTATTGTGTGGAAACAACAGAAACAATCGGTGAATGTTCACTAATTCATTTGTGAAATATTGACACTTTATACGAAATCTGTTAATATTCACTGTTTTAACATATATTATTTTCACAGATTCAAATTGTTAAAACTGCTTCATCCATCTTTGTGAATTAGTGAACATTCACTTATTCAGATTTAGAGTGTATGCTGTCAAAAACATACTGGCGCAAAATTAGAACTGTCAAAAATGAGCTATTTTTGTAAAACTGATACAGAGGTAATACATATATTTTTGGATGTCTGTGTTCTGGCCATCACATCTATATCCATGCTGATAAATTGAAACTGAGATAGACGCAATTGGAAGTATGGAACGTGCTCAGGAGGAAAGGCAAATATAAAAGAAAGCAAGTTAATGATATGATTATCTGTGCCCTTGCGAAACTGACTTAATACGAGAGGTTAGTTTTGCCTGTGCATACTCAGTCAAGTAAGATATATAAAATTTAATTTGTAATGTAATTTGGTAAATTATGAAGTTATTATTTAATTTTATTAAATAGTTACAGTTATCCTAAATCTGTTACAAATAACCAAGGTAAAAAAGGATTGAGTTTATGATGAATTAATATGTTCGGATTTTTGTAAATTTCAGATTTTTCTGCAATTACATATTTTGCAGAAACTTGATATTTTATGCCTTACTTCATTTTTATGTGTATATATTAATATATATATTTATACAGTAGAATTACGCTAATCCGGACGCCGCTAGTCCTCCGGACATCTGGTTAATCCAGACAAATCATTAAAAAAAAGTGTTTTGACAAAGAAAAATGAGAAAATACAATTCTAAGAGAGGGTCCGCTTGCCCTCAGTCGCCTGAAGTCTTAGGGGAAAGTTGCATAAATCGCACCCCTTAAAGAGATATGTTGTTTGCTTTTTAACGTTTTAACCTTTTTAAATATCTGAATACAGTTTTTGTGAATGCAGTTAGTAGAGATACACTGAAGAATGGCACATAACATAGGTTTTCAATAATATAGCTTTTATTGGCAGAAAATCAAGAGTCTACAATAAGTGCGATTTAGGAACCAGTGTCCTAGATCGCACCATGGCGGATCTTAAATCGCACTCTCACTTAACAGGCCTACAATTATGACTACTTTATTTAAACATTTCTAAACACCATACTAATTGTATGTAATACAAACTTTGACAATTATGTAAAAAAAATATTGCAACATTGAAAATATGAAAAAATAAATTGAAATTATTAAATAGGTTATACATTGGCTAGTATTGGCATAAGCTTGAAAAATTGGAGATTTATTACACTGTAAGGAAAAGCAGTTTATTTTATACATAAATCACATATATACTCGACACAATCAGGACCGTATCCAGCACATGACTCATGTGCCCAGTTCAAACACTTCACACATTGCACCATGTCTTCCACTACTGCTTCTTCACATAGTGCGCAAAGCCATTAATTGGTATTAACTATTTCCACTTCAACTTGTTGGGATGAACCAGTCATTGTAGATTTTACATTCTTTGCCCTTTTTTTCTGTCTTTTCTGTCCTTTTACCCGTTTTGCTCTGCTGGTTATCAGATAATTTTTATGCGGACTTCGGTAAGGAGTACAGATTTTTGGATCTCACGTTTCCTTCGAATTTGTGAGGTTGAAGAGATCGGTGTTGGTATGGGCGATATAGTTTCTATTGGCACTCTCGTCTGAACTGGGGATCTCGAGCTTCCTGCTGTTGTTGGGACACCAGAGGTTGACATGTGAACTGGAGAGCTTGTGCTTCCTGCTGTTGTTGGGACACCAGAGGTTGGCATGTGAACTGGAGAGCTTGTGCTTCCTGGTGTTGTTGGGACACCAGAGGTTGACATGTGAAAGTCATTGTTTGTGGAACACACGTTCGCTGTTTGCTTTGTTTCAGGTATTGTGATAGTATGTCTCCAATTAATATTTTCAGATGCTATTAAATCACTATCTGAAAACACACTGCGGTCTACAGGCCATATCCCTGTGCTCTGAAACCAGCAGCAGAATTAGATATTGTGCATACCTTGCTGTAAGATTTTCCTAGTAAAGCTGAAACTTGGTATTGAGTGATGCATTGCCCAGGATTGCTACGAAGCCATTTGTTCACTGCCTGCTCATAATAGGTTTCAAATCGTTTGAACAGAGCAACATCTAAGTGTTGCAGACGGTGGGTAGTATGTCCTGGTAGCTGTAGCATGATAACACCACTCTTTCTAGCAAGTTCTATCGCTTCTAGATTTTTTGAATGCGTGCTGTGGCCATCCATCACAAGTACAACTTTGTTCTCAAGAGAAGGTTTAATGTGTTGGACAAAATTTTCCAGCCACTTAATGAATAGTTCTGAATTGATGTAACCACTTTCAGAAACTTCAACTAGACTTCCAGGAGGAGCACCAGCTTGCAGCAATGGACTGTTGCGCTGTCGTTTGAAAATGATCATCGGTGGAACAAATATTCCAGAGGCGCTTGTGCAACATACAATAGTGGTATTCACCCCTATTTCACCGCTAGACACAGCATTAATCTGGTGATTTCCCTTCCTACCTATAAGTTTTCCTGCCCGTTTTTGGACGGTGGAAAATCCAGATTCATCAACATTGAACATTCTTAATGCATCAATTTCATTACTGTCTACTACCTTTTCCAACAGATCAAAAAATCCATTCACATTCTCTTTGTTGAATCCCTTTACTCGAGCCATTGAAGTGCACTCAGGCTGTCGCAGACTGAGACGTGGATGCCTCTTCATGAACTGGTAAAACCATTTTTTACCTGCCATTTCTTGTCCCTTATTAAAACGGTGAGGTAAGCAATATTTTTCTGCAATTTGAAAAGCCAGTTTCCTAACATCAGTTATACATAGCCCGAACATATGTTCTTCCAGTTTCAAAATGTGTTGCTCTAATTCTGTTTCAACATCTGGTGGGAGGTCAGTATGTCGGCCATTTATCGGTTGGGTACGATTACATAGGCCTACACCTCTTTTAACTTCACCCCTGACATGTCTTAAAAGCGTGCGCTTTGGCACATTGTACTGTCTAGCACATGCATTCAAACCTAATTTACCCTTCTTGATATCTTCTACAGCTTGTGCCATGTCTTCTGCCCTCCATCTTCCGTATTCACGCTTAGACAATCCTATATCTGAAATGAACAAATATCCTATAAAGGTAATTTCTACACTTTATAGAAATCGGTTTATTTATTTTATTCACGCTTAACATTTTCATCAGTATAATTATGGTTCGCTTATTCTATGCAATTGTGTGTGATTTGAATAGTATTTTGCTTTGTCTATGATTATGATTTTATCTTTGGTCATAAACTTAAAATTATTTTTAATTCATTTTCTCTGCATTTGTAAAGAAAAGGAGTTTTTTTTATTACTTAATTTCTGGACAAACAGTTCATGTTTTGTCAAAATTTAGAGAATCGCGGTGTTATTAACAAGACAGGAAAAAAAAGGTTCTTTTAGAATGTTCGGCAGTAAGCACGTTTTAAGATAGATTCTACAAATAGCTACTACGAGAAATATGACGATATAAAATAATTCAAGCTGGATTGCTGAAAATTGGAGAAAATTTATAGATATTTGTAAGGAATTAAGTGGATTTAGATAAAATTATTTACGAAGAATTACCAGATACTTTCAACGAGACCTGAACCATTATCTGCGGATATCGACGTGTATAAAAGAACTTACCATGAATAGGTAATTTTGAGGATAATCTCAAATTGACCTGCTAAAGACTAATCGACAAATTCAATGAAGATTTGATGCCCGAGTCTACTTCTGTACTTCTGTCCTGCTCAACCACGACTGACTGAAGGAAGGTGTGGAAGAACGTTTCAACTCGACGCTGGAGTATCCAGAGAAGGACGATCCGTGAGCAGTAGTATGTAAATTGTTCCTCCTGCGGCAGGATTCAGGTTGTGGAACCTGTGGAGCCGACCGCCATATTGGATTGTAACGTCACGGCGGCCATCTTGGATGACCTTGACCTTTGACCTTGACCTTGACCCCAGCGACCATTATGGATCCGCCATCTTGGATCCGCCATCTTGGATGCAGCGTAATTGGACACGCCATAGCGGGACACGGCGTAACGGTACACAGCATAACGGGACAAGTAGGTCACGTTCGCCATCTTTAAAATCCGCCATCTTTAAATCGAGCGCCCCACTCATGATGAAATTTTGGTCTCTGTCGCCATATTGATTTTTTCTGTTCCGCTGGAGGCCTCCATCTTGGATACCGTCGTCTCTAATTCTGTTGTTTGTTCCTAGTTAGCGCCAGCGTCGCTCTTGATTTTTTTTTCTGTTCCACTGGAGGCCGCCATCTTGGATACCGTCGACTTTGTTTCTGTTGTTTGTTCCTAGATAGCGCCAGCGGCGCTCTTGATTTTTTTCTGTTCCAATGGAGGCCGCCATCTTGGATACCGTCGACTTTGTTTCTGTTGTTTGCTCCTAGATAGCGCCAGCGTCGCTCTGTCTCAACACATAAGGTCGATGTTCCATTACCTACCAGAGCTATTATGGTCCTTATCGACATATCAAATTTATTTTTTTATGCAAATTACATTGGAAGCGCTGTGATTCCAACCAGCACAGCTCTAATCTCTAGGTTGGAAAACATACGCCTTTAACCGCTCGGCTATCGTGACATTTACCAGACTGAGAATAAAATAAGGTATATAAAAAAATAACATGCATATCAGGACTTGATTTTTTTTTAATTTTAAGTAATAATAGCACTACATGTTCGAGACAGATCCGCCATCTTGTATTAAGTCGTAACTGTTGCAATTATCGTTACGCCCGCAATCTTTAAAATCCGCAATTTTTATGTTAGAAAAACAGGAAAAATTTTTGAAATTCATAAAAAAATTAATTAATCGAATTAAATAATAAAAATTTAAAAACCACTGTTGCAGTTATCGTTACGGTCGCCATCTTGGATTATATAAATGTTGCATATTCTGTTACACCCGCCATCTTGGTTGAGTACTATGTCATCGTTACACTTTATGTTGCGTCCGTCATATTGGATCCTATTAATGTTGCAATTACCGTTATGGTCGACATTTTGAAATTTAGTCGTCATCTTGGAAATCCGTAATTTTTATGTTAGAAAATCGGAAAAATTCCCAATATTCGTCAAAAAATTAACTTATTAGAATTCTGATTGATTATATCGATTCCCGTCCTTGGTTCGAAACCGTTAAGAGCATACAACCGATCCTTCCTACATGGAAGCTACCTAGACCGACCTCACACCACCAATACCAAGGTATACATCGTCAGCTGGTATGACATCATGTCCGCCATCTTGTCTTAGTCCGCTGGAGACCATCATCTTTTTTTCGTCTGCTATAGTGTGCAGACGTCATGTTAGTATAATTTTATGTTCACCATACCTTTAACCTGGACTGTTGGCATTGAACTTTGTCATTGACCTTGTACTTTGACCTTGATCTTGAAATTTGACCTTGACCTTGACATTTGACCCTAACCTTGAAAATTGTCCTTGACCTTGATCATTGAATATGACCTTGACGATCATCATGGATCCGATAGTTTATGTTTAGTACATGCTACCAGGAGTACCTACCACCTGCTAGTGGTCATTGCCGCAATCTCTTTTTTGTCTGATGGAGGACACCATCTTGTGTGTACTCGTCTTACCATTCTAAACCGCTGCAGTGCAGTAATCATTTATTATTACTGAGGTGCCCCCGCCATCTTGAAATTCGGTCGCCATATTGAAATCATGTAATTATTTTGCTAGAAAAGCGGGAAAAAATTCCAATAGTCACCAAAATAATAAATTATTAATTTACAAATTGATTAGATCAGTTTCTGTCCACGGTTCGATTCTTGAACAGTGACAGTTGTAACTAAATATTAAATAAATTTTAGATTCTGTTTTCCATTACCTTTCGCGGAGGTTATTAATCATTCACACCACGAAAATCAGCTCAAGACAATATACCTGACGAACGAATTAAATACAGCGTCGCTATGCTTTACATGAAAGTCTAATTTTTGATATTTAGATTATCCTTTAAAATGTTCATGTACAAAGTCATCCATACATATAGCTCAAGTGTCTCAGAACCATGAGATCGAGTCATGAGCAGTCAATCATATAGTCCATGAACACAGTACACACAGGAAAACGGAAAGTATACACAGGAAAACGGAATTTACACGCAGGTAAACGAAATGTACACTCAGTACACACAGGAAAACGAAATGTACACACATTACACACAGGAAAACAGAATGTACACACAGTACACACAGGAAATCTAAATGTACACACAATACACACAGTACACACAGGAAAACGGAATGTACACACAGTACACACAGTACACACAGGAAAACGGAATGTACACACAGTACACACAGGAAAACGGAATGTACACACAGTACACACAGGAAGTCGAAATGTACACACAGTACACACAGGAAAACGGAATGTACACACAGTACACACAGGAAAACGAAATGTACACACAGTACACACAGGAAATCGAAATGTACACACAGTACACACAGGAAAACGGATTGTACACACAGTACACACAAGAAAACGGAATGTACACACAGGAAAACGGAATGTACACAAAGGAAAACGGAATTTACACGCAGGAAAACGAAATGTACACACAGTACACACAGGAAATCGAAATGTACACAGAGTACACACAGTACACACAGGAAAACGGATTGTACACACAGTACACACAGGAAAACGAAATGTACACACAGTACACACAGGAAAACGGAATTTACACACAGGAAAACGGAATGTACACACAGGAAAACATAATGTACACATAGTACACCCAGGAAACGAAACGTACACACAGGAAACGGAATGATCACACATGCAGTAGCGGAAACACATGCTTAGTTGGAAATCAGAATACAATAAATAAATCATACTTTTTAAAATATAAATAATTCATTTATTTTTCAATAGTACACACATGACAATTAAACAAATGATTATTGTATGTAGCCAGCGTTCCGGAGTTCTTTAAGTATGGTCGATAATTCCTCGATATGTGAGTAGTTTCCTCTACGAACAGACGCCACCATCAGTCTTAGCCGGTCAACCAATATGTTTGGATCTTTCCATGATGTGTAATCAATCTCTTCTGTCACCATCGTCCTTGCACGTTTATAATAAATATATTGATCTCTGGTGTCTTCCGTTTTAACACCAACCTCAGGGTTACTTTCATCATCGAGCAAGCGATAATCACAAGCTTGATCAGATTTATTTAATATATCACGACGTTTCCATCGTTTCGGTCTCAGGACACCGCCACATTCTTCGATCTTGTCAGCTCTAGGTACCTTCATCACAGTCTATGCCTTTGTAATCAGCCTCAGAGTCACTGTAAAAATCACCGTAGAAGTCATCTCCTTCACCCAGATTACCGTATGAATTCGATATCGATGATGTCAAAGTGCCTTCATCGTCTTCTTGCTTCCTTTTTAGGAGTCCATTATTGTTACCGTACAAAGTATGGAGGATCTTCTGAATATCGGCTTGAATGTATTCTCACTTTTCACTGTGTTGATACTTCCATTAGTTTCAGTCTTCCCGAAACCATCAGCATCCTTCAATATTTGTTTCTCGTCACGATCGTCGTGCTACGGCTTCCATCTTTTCTATATTAATAATATTATGTGTCTTAAAATCTCCGCATCCGTGTCACTACCACAGATTCAAATCATCATCATCGTAGCTGTCATCAATATTGTCATGAGCTGCATCAATATAACTCATTTTATGATATCGTTTCTACATTTCAGTTGTCAGAGATTAACCACAATCTATGATCTTGTGAGCTCCATTCTCATTTTCTGTAAAAGCCTATGTGTTCAGTTTTATTATTTAATCATTCAACCCATCATCCCAAACAAAATTAAATCATCATAGTATATATAATAAAAAAACATCAACAAAGTTCCTTTCATTTAATCTTAGGAACCGCATCATCCTTTACACCTATAGTATAGTTTCTTGAGCCCAAGAGTCTTTCATTTTATTACATGCAGTGTTCTTCAAGAGATGTGGTATACTACCAGTTCTACATACAAATCCATCCTATCAATGATTTGTTTACTCAATAGAGAAAAAAATCATCGCGTTTTTTTACGTGTTTTACTAAATTATCTCTTCGACTAAAATAATTACCACACCTAGTAATTTCTACAAAGGACACTTTGTCCAAGACATTTTAACCATCATCTGTCTGAAAACAACCATGTCCCATCTATATTACATAGTAAACGAGGGTTAGAGGAGATAGGTCAAACGACAAGTGCTAGTCACCCATAGGGCAATAACCAAGAGTTCGATACCTATCTCAGTCAATGTAGCATCTATGTATTTTTCTTACCTCATGTAGAAAAATATCTTACAATGCATACGAATTTAAACTTATTCACGTACGACCAGGCAAAGAATTTAAATCCAAACTCGTTAACTTGAAAGATTTTTAAAAATTCTCGAGGATAGAGGCAGAGACTACACGATAAAGACACGCCTACCGTCACCAGAAAATGAACATTGACCCTCGCGCGGGAATTACAAGCTAGCAGAATGATGCAACACTCATATGTTTTGCTCGAGACATGCATACATCACGCCGCTAGCCTTCCAACTCATTTCACGTAAAACACCAGTGAAATCATAATCCAGCATACGTAAAGTACTTGCTGGATCCACTTCAAAGTATACATCACGGGTCCATAGCAGAAAATCAGCCTACGAATGTATATCTTGCTACCTACAAAAATAAATGTGTAGCACATATACGAGAGGAGTCGAACTCCACATACCATACTCAATACTCTGATAATTATAAGCGACAAAATATTGTAAAATCAAGACCCCGGCCAGTATTCATTCATTTTCCCAGGTTGTAAAAATTCATGTTAGTAATCAGCAACGAAGGAGTGAGTAACTTGGACGAAGAACCACTTTCCAAGTATCCAGAATCTTACTGATACAGCCCATCCAGTGCACCAGCATACTCCGAAGTGTGGTCAATTGATAAACATTCTTTAATTTTTTAATATCACCTCTGTAGTGTACACCAATATATGACAGGTTACCATTTAAGACCAATAATTTCCCACAAGTGTGTTAGTTTCATTTCGGGAAGTAATAAATTATTTCTCAAAAATAATAAATCAAGTTCCTATCAGATTTGCTCTAATGTTACGGCACTACCTGTACCTGCACTTTACCAAAACATCTCCCATAAAAATCTTAAGAATGCAGATGGCATACTCAGACAAAAATAATTTTAGCATTACTGGTAAAAAAAAAAATTACACACAAACAAGACAAAACGGACATTACAAATCCGACTTAAATTACGTGCCACGAGTAGTTTATTACATTAAGATGAATGAAGTAGGTTAAGAAAAATATATAAAAAATTCTTTAATTCTATAATTTATTTAAGATTGTACATTTATACACAATAAAATCTGACATGTTATATATATCGTATACATTTCTCAGTTCATGCGACATTCATTTTTATTAAAATAAATTATTATAGTTCGTTTTAAGAGTGACAAAATACATATAATTCATACAGATCACGATACATCAGATCAGGAGTGTAACAGCTTAGAGGGCCAGAAATTATGCTAGAAACCCGCCTTTACAAAATTTATAATGTTTTTTCAAGTAAAATTTTCGTGTAATCTGTATACCGCACTTCTCACACAGAAATTTTACACGGTCAAGATTTCTTCTGCAGCCATGCTTTTCATGGATGCGTGTACTTCGTAGTCGTTCAAATCGTTTACCACAGTAGAAGCACTGATACAGATATTTATCGCAATTACCATCGCTTCCCCGCTGTACAACTTGCAAATGAACTTTGCTTTTACAATGCCTAATCAAATTACTTTTGTTTGTGAAATGTACACCACACGAGTCACACGGAAATGTCACACGATTACGTTTCTTCTACAGACATGATTTTCATGTCTTCTTGCATGTTGACGATATTTAAAACTTTTGTCACAGTACATAAACAGATGTCCCGTCGTTAGACCTTGAGTCACCGACGGCTCGGAAAGTATCTTACTTTCAATGTACACTGCTGTTGTAGGCGACGAAGTCCCGTACGTTGCATGAGCTGGAGATTTCCCAGTCGACATTGACAGATCATCTGTACTGGTTGCCAAAGAATCTGATGTATACACGACTGATGCAGAAGCTGGAAATTGCTCACAAAATGTTGTATTTACCAAATGCGGTGTAGTTGCAGGTATCAGAGTCTCCTCTGCGTTCGATAATGCACACATTGAAGTCTCTTGGAGTGAAGAGACAGTAGATACAGCCATCATCGGGATCTCTGGAGATGGTAGCCTCGTTACGATCGGAATCTCTGGAGCTGGCCTCATCGTTGTCATCGGGATCTGCTTCGGCATCATCACCTCCGTCGTCAGGGACCCCGGTGAAGACGCGAGACCCTACGTCAAGATCTCTACAGTCGTTGACCCCGCCACCATTGGGATTTGTACCGATGTCGACGTTGCTACCATTGATTTCGGATACACATCAATATTCATATACAAGATCTATATGCAGACGAGCCAATCCATCAGATCTGTACTGTACCACTACAAGAGGTGGACTGAGGGACATTCTGTCTAATACTCGCTTAAATAACCATGTTCGCTTGTATAATACGCAAGTCAATACATCATCCATTGTTATTACTTAAAAAAATTAGGAAATTCAAGGAATGAGAATTTAAATTATATATTCAATCAACTAATCACACATCATACATACAAGGTTCATTTAGACCTACAAGAGGAGCAAGAGTCTGTAATCAATGGAACTTTCAGAATCCAAACAAAATTTAATCTACTCAAATGTAAATTTTATTATGTACAGCTACACATAACCTCTAACTGACTCCAAATTTCTACAACACATGACTAAATTATTTTATCCGATACCAGGCTAGGTCCAAAGTCAATTATTTTTTGTACCTCTCATCTACAGTTCAGTGGAGCTTTAGTGCTGATATAGCTACAGCCAAGACATGCTCAGTACCACACATCTTCAAAATCCTAACCCTTCAAAGTCGATCCTTGTTAAGCCTTACGACAAAAGTCTCCGAAACAAGAGACCTACTCTATAAGTTTACTAGTAATTTTTAAGCTTTTCATAGCACACATCGATAAATATCTTCGTAAATAACCCAAAATATTATCAGACCACTAGCATTCGATTTATGCACATACTGTGGGTCACCAACATATTCATCAACACATGACGATTCTACATTAAGCTCCCCACTTACTTCCATCAGTCTACTAGGCTCCACGCAGCACACATAAACTAAAAGAAGTCAATTAACCACCTATTATTTATTTACATTCGAATATTTAACAGCATACCGGCGACTAGTATAATAAGCCTGACAGTGATAATGTTAGCAAAGTTTACTTGTATATAGGACCAGGAATCCATTGAACATTCAGAACCTAGCTACACATACACAGTGCTGGATGCAAGGAATTCTACACTCATTAGCCATCACTGACACTCATATTACATCATAGGCACTTGAGTCAACACTCATTTTCCATCATTAACATGCACACAAATGCAAGTTAACCACCATCGACACTCAATTCAACACTCACTTTCCATAATCCAATCTCAATTCGACACTGATTTTCCATCATCGACACTCAATTCAACACACACTTTACATCATCGGCACTCAGTTTCCATATTCGACACTCAATTCAACACTCATTTTCCATAGTCGACACTCAGTTTCCATCATCGTCACTCATTTTCCATAATCGACACTCAATTCGACAATCATTTTCCTTAATAAACACTCAATTAAACACACATTTTCCATAATCGACACTCAATTCGACACACATTTTCCATAATCGACACTCACTTCGACACTCAATTTCCATCATCGACACTCAATTCGTCACTCAATTTCCATCATCGACACCCAATTCTACACTCGATTTCCATCAACACTCAATTCGACACTCATTTTCCATCAACTACACTCAATTCGACAATCATTTTCCATCATAGACACTCAATTCGACACTCATTTTCCATAATCGACACTGAATTTGACACTCAATTTCCATCATCGACACTCAATTCGACACTCATTTTTCATTGATGACACTTAATTCAACTCTCATTTTCCGTCATCGATACTTAATTCTACATACTCCTTCTTTCTTCGACACTCATTTTCCATCATCTACATACAGTAAAATGGAAATTTTCCACACACACAGAGATATATATTAATATATTCTTACTCAACTCAATTCTTTAAAGTAGCAAACACATGAACATGAATAACGACACATTTTAATAACAATTTTTAAAATTATATTTTTATATCAAAAATACAAAAATATAAAAATTCGTGTCAATAAACATTACTAACTTATTATATATACCCTGAAATTCTAAGTTCATCAAGAATAGTCCACGTTTCTTTGATAACTGATAAAATTTCGTCATCTTGCGAAACAAGTAAAAGTCGCAACCTGTTCACCAACACGTTCGGGTCTTTCCACGATATATAATCAATTTCACTTGTTGACACCATCTTCTTCGATTGTTTGCTGAACATATTCTGAAAATCGTTGTAATAATGATTATGATAATTTGTATCATCATCATCATCGCTGCTGTCCACATCTTTATCAAACACACTGACATCTTCATCTTGCATATCCCAGTATTTCGATTTTTTGACATTGGAGTACCGTCATTGGCATCAAGCTTACTTGCTAAATTTCCAAAAAAATATTCCAAAGTCCGTAGAAGTCTACTATAAGACGTCTTGTCACTTTTTCTGGAGATGTTACTTTCATTATCTTCTACCTTACTTGTATCTCCAACACCATTTAAGCTATATCCTTTCTCAAGACCTGGAGAGATTTTAACACAATCGCTTTTAAGGCTAGGTAGATCAATTTCATTGTATGACATACTGTCCCCGAGCATATCGTCTCCATCTATGTACTTTATCTCCTGAACGAGCTTGGCTTTACAAGTTTTATAGTGTCTTTTTAAATTCTCTCTTCGTGTCATCCGCCTACCACACTTGCCACAACTTAGTATTTGACGGAATGGACTTTTAACACAATCGTTCTTTTCATGTCTACGAGCATTATAGCTTTTATCAAAGTATTTGCTACAGTATGTACAATGTCCTTCAGATCGAGATCGATATTTGAGTATCGTACCTTCACTAGACTGTACGTACTCCATAATGGTTGAATAGCCACTAAAAGTATTTTTTAGGTACTTCGTATTTTTATGTATGAGCATTCATCAACTATTTACGAAAAAAGATTTTTTTTTTCATTTTGACTAAAAAACTCATGTTCCACGTAGTTTTACTACCCACATTCATATTTCCTCATATGTTATGTTGTAAAAGCAACCAAAGTTGGTTGTAGGTTATGGAATGCTCACTCACGATCTCTTGAAAAAGGTGTGCCTCCCTAGATCTCAAGAGGAAGAACATTGGCCTTATTTAAAAATTAGTGATTAATACCATGGCCTAGCAAGAATCACAAGATAATCTATTCTCATTTTAGCAACCATCATGTATCAGTTATCTGTATTAGCAGTCAATGATTTGTGTGGGATGCAGGATGCTCCCTGACGATCGCAACAGAAGGAGGGCTTTGCTAGAACTCAAGGGGAAGGGAAATCTTCGTGTGTGATAGCGTTTCTCAGTTGCTTCATGACGTAGTAATCGTCTGATTAATGAACTTTTGTTTTTGCCTGATATCCACCTGTTAAAATTCGTTTTTAAGTGTTGATTTGATAATATGACTTCGGCTATTTATACGAAACTCTGAATAAAATTAACTGTCTTAGACACCAAGGACAATGTAGTTTGTCCTTCATGTTAATGCTTCTAGCTGTATCAAAGAATATTATTTTTCTGAGTAAGGTTATTATTTTTTAAATCCACCTGATAAAAATATTGTATGTGCTGATTTATTGACAGAATTTCACTAATTAAATGTAACTCTGAATAGAAATGACATAACTCATTAAGTAAAAAATTCTTCATGCAGGGATAGATTTCTCACAAATAATCAGGAGCACTCGGAGAAAACCATAAGATGTCTAGTCAGGTATAATCAGGAGCACACGGAGAAAAGCACCATAATATTGTCAAGAATAATCGGAAGCACACGGAGAAAACCATCAGGGAGGATGTCGTTTATAAACATAATAAATTACCAATTTTTTTTTAAAAGTCCAAATTTAATCCTGCTTAAGCAAAGAGTTCACAAGCTGACTTGTGCCAGAACTCTTATGTTGCTTAAGCAAAGAGTTCACAAGCTGACTTGTGCCAGAACTCTTATGTTGCTTAAGCAAAGAGTTCACAAGCTGACTTGTGCTAGAACTCTCATGTTGCTTAAGCAAAGAGTTCACAAGCAGACTTGTGCTAGAACTCTCATGTTGCTTAAGCAAAGAGTTCACAAGCAGACTTGTGCTAGAACTCTCATGTTGCTTAGCAAAGAGTTCACAAGCGGGCTTGTGCTAGAACTCTCATGTTACTTAAGCAGGATTAATTTTGGACTTTAAAAAAAAATTGGTAATTTATGATGTTTATAAACTACATCCTCCCTGATGGTTTTCTCCGTGTGCTTCCGATTATTCTTGACAATATTATGGTGCTTTTCTCCGTGTGCTCCTCATTATACCTGACTAGACATCTTATGGTTTTCTCCGAGTGCTTCTGATTATACTTGACTAGACATCTGATGGTTTTCTCCGAGTGCTCCTGATTATTTGTGAGAAATCTGATGGTTTTCTCCGAGTGCTCCTGTTTATTTGTGAGAAATCTATCCCTGCATGAAGAATATTTTACTTAATGAGTCATGTCATTTCTATTCAGAGTTACATTTAATTAGTGAAATTCTGTCAATAAATCAGCACATACAATATTTTTATCAGGTGGATTTAAAAAATAATAACCTTACTCAGAAAAATAATATTCTTTGAGACAACTGAGAAGCATTAACATGAAGGACAAACTGCATTGTCCTTAGTGTCTAAGACAGTTAATTTTATTCAGAGTTTCGTATAAATTGCCGAAGTCATATTATCAAATCAACACTTAAAAACGAATTTTAACAGGTGGATATCAGGCAAAAACAAAAGTTCATTAATCAGACGATTACTACGTCATGAAACAACTGAGAAACGCTCTCACACACGAAGATTTCCCTTCCCCTTGAGTTCTAGCGAAGCCCTCTTTCTGTTGCGATCGACAGGGAGCATCCTGCATCCCACACAAATCATTGACTGCTTATACAGACAACTGATACATGATGGTTGCTAAAATGAGAATAGATTATCTTGTGATTCTTGCTAGGCCATGGTATTAATCACTAATTTTTAAATAAGGCCAATGTTCTTCCTCTTGAGATCTAGGGAGGCACACCTTTTTCAAGAGATCGTGAGTGAGCATTTCATAACCTACAACCAACTTTGGTTGCTTTTACAACATAACATATGAGGAAATATGAATGTGGGTAGTAAAACTACGTGGAACATGAGTTTTTTAGTCAAAATGAAAAAAAAAAAATCTTTTTTCGTAAATAGTTGATGAATGCTCATACATAAAAATACGAAGTACCTAAAAAATACTTTTAGTGGCTATTCAACCATTATGGAGTACGTACAGTCTAGTGAAGGTACGATACTCAAATATCGATCTCGATCTGAAGGACATTGTACATACTGTAGCAAATACTTTGATAAAAGCTATAATGCTCGTAGACATGAAAAGAACGATTGTGTTAAAAGTCCATTCCGTCAAATACTAAGTTGTGGCAAGTGTGGTAGGCGGATGACACGAAGAGAGAATTTAAAAAGACACTATAAAACTTGTAAAGCCAAGCTCGTTCAGGAGATAAAGTACATAGATGGAGACGATATGCTCGGGGACAGTATGTCGTACAATGAAATTGATCTACCTAGCCTTAAAAGCGATTGTGTTAAAATCTCTCCAGGTCTTGAGAAAGGATATAGCTTAAATGGTGTTGGAGATACAAGTAAGGTAGAAGATAATGAAAGTAACATCTCCAGAAAAAGTGACAAGACGTCTTATAGTAGACTTCTACGGACTTTGGAATATTTTTTTGGAAATTTAGCAAGTAAGCTTGATGCCAATGACGGTACTCCAATGTCAAAAAATCGAAATACTGGGATATGCAAGATGAAGATGTGAGTGTGTTTGATAAAGATGTGGACAGCAGCGATGATGATGATGATGATACAAATTATCATAATCATTATTACAACGATTTTCAGAATATGTTCAGCAAACAATCGAAGAAGATGGTGTCAACAAGTGAAATTGATTATATATCGTGGAAAGACCCGAACGTGTTGGTGAACAGGTTGCGACTTTTACTTGTTTCGCAAGATGACGAAATTTTATCAGTTATCAAAGAAACGTGTACTATTCTTGATGAACTTAGAATTTCAGGGTATATATAATAAGTTAGTAATGTTTATTGACACGAATTTTTATACTTTTGTATTTTTGATATAAAAATATAATATTAAAAATTGTTATTAAAATGTGTCGTTATTCATGTTCATGTGTTTGCTACTTTAAAGAATTGAGTTAGGTAAGAATATATTAATATATATCTCTGTGTGTGTGTGTGGAAAGTTTCCATTTTACTGTATGTAGATGATGGAAAATGAGTGTCGAAGAAGGAAGGAGTATATAGAATTAAGTATCGATGACGGAAAATGAGAGTTGAATTGAGTGTCATCGATGGAAAATGAGTGTCGAATTGTGTGTCGATGATGGAAATTGAGTGTCGAATTCAGTGTCGATTATGGAAAATGAGTGTCGAATTGAGTGTCTATGATGGAAAATGAGTGTCGAATTGAGTGTAGTTGATGGAAAATGAGTGTCGAATTGAGATTGGATTATGGAAAGTGAGTGTTGAATTGAGTGTCGATGGTGGTTAACTTGCATTTGTGTGCATGTTAATGATGGAAAATGAGTGTTGACTCAAGTGCCTATGATGTAAAATGAGTGTCAGTGATGGCTAATGAGTGTAGAATTCCTTGCATCCAGCACTGTGTATGTGTAGCTAGGATCTGAATGTTCAATGGATTCCTGGTCCTATATACAAGTAAACTTTGCTAACATTATCACTGTCAGGCTTATTTTACTAGTCGACGGTATGCTGTTAAATATTCGAATGTAAATAAATAATAGGTTGTTAATTGACTTATTTTAGTTTATGTGTGCTGCGTGGAGCCTAGTAGACTGATGGAAGTAAGTGGGGAGCTTAATGTAGAATGGTCATGTGTTGATGAATATGTTGGTGACCCACAATATGTGCATAAATCGAATGCTAGTGGTCTGATAATATGTTGGGTTATTTAAGAAGATATTTATCGATGTGTGCTATGAAAAGCTTAAAAATGTCTAGTAAACTTATAGAGTAGGTCTCTTGTTTCGGAGACTTTTGTCGTAAGGCTTAACAAGGATCGACTTTGAAGGGTTAGGATTTTGAAGATGTGTGGTACTGAGCATGTCTTGGCTGTAGCTATATCAGCACTAAAGCTCCCCTGAACTGTAGATGAGAGGTACAAAAATTAATTGACTTTGGACCTAGCCTGGTATCGGATAAAATAATTTAGTCATGTGTTGTAGAAATTTGGAGTCAGTTAGAGGTTATGTGTAGCTGTACATAATAAAATTTACATTTGAGTAGTTTAAATTTTGTTTGGATTCTGAAAGTTCCATTGATTACAGACTATTGCTCCTCTTGTAGGTCTAAATGAACCTTGTATGTATGATGTGTGATTAGTTGATTGAATATATAATTTAAATTCTCATTCCTTTAAATTCCTAATTTTTTTAAGTAATAACAATGGATGATGTATTGACTTGCGTATTATACAAGCGAACATGGTTATTTAAGCGAGTCTTAGACAGCATGTCCCTCAGTCCACCTCTTGTAGTGGTACAGTACAGATCTGATGGATTGGCTCGTCTGCATATAGTTCTTGTATATGAATATTGATGTGTATCCAAAATCAATGGTAGCAACGTCGACATCGGTACAAATCCAAATGGTGGCGGGGTCAACGACTGTAGAGATCTTGACGGAGGGTCTCGCGTCTTCACCGGGGTCCCTGACGACGGAGGTGATGATGCCGAAGCAGATCCCGATGACAACGATGAGGCCAGCTCCAGAGATTCCGATCGTAACGAGGCTACCATCTCCAGAGATCCCGATGATGGCTGTATCTACTGTCTCTTCACTCCAAGAGACTTCAATGTGTGCATTATCGAACGCAGAGGAGACTCCGATACCTGCAACTACACCGCGTTTGGTAAATACAACATTTTGTGAGCAATTTCCAGCTTCTGCATCAGTCGTGTATACATCAGATTCTTTGGCTACCAGTACAGATGATCTGTCAATGTCGACTGGGAAATCTCCAGCTCATGCAACATACGGGACTTCGTCGCCTACAACAGCAGTGTACATTGAAAGTAAGATACTTTCCGAGCCGTCGGTGACTCAAGGTCTAACGACGGGACATCTGTTTATGTACTGTGACAAAAGTTTTAAATATCGTCAACATGCAAGAAGACATGAAAATCATGTCTGTAGAAGAAACGCTAATCGTGTGACATTTCCGTGTGACTCGTGTGGTGTACATTTCACAAACAAAAGTAATTTTATTAGGCATTGTAAAAGCAAAGTTCATTTGCAAGTTGTACAGCGGGGAAGCGATGGTAATTGCGATGAATATCTGTATCAGTGCTTCTACTGTGGTAAACGATTTGAACGACTACGAGGTACACGCATCCATGAAAAGCATGGCTGCAGAAGAAATCTTGACCGTGTAAAATTTCTGTGTGAGAAGTGCGGTATACAGATTACACGAAAATTTTACTTGAAAAAACATTATAAATTTTGTAAAGGCGGGTTTCTAGCATAATTTCTGGCCCTCTAAGGTGTTACACTCCTGATCTGATGTATCGTGATCTGTATGAATTATATGTATTTTGTCACTCTTAAAACGAACTATAATAATTTATTTTAATAAAAATGAATGTCGCATGAACTGAGAAATGTATACGATATATATACCATGTCAGATTTTATTATGTATAAATGTACAATTTAAAATAAATTATAGAATTAAAGAATTTTTTATATATTTTTCTTAACCTACTTCATTCATCTTAATGTAATAAACTACACGTGGCACGTAATTTAGGTCGGATTTGTAATGTCCGTTTTGTCTTGTTTGTGTGTAATTTTTTTTTTTACCAGTAATGCTAAAATTATTTTTGTCTGAGTATGCCATCTGCATTCTTAAGATTTTTATGGGAGATGTTTTGGTAAAGTGCAGGTACAGGTAGTGCCGTAACATTAGAGCAAATCTGATAGGAACTTGATTTATTATTTTTGAGAAATAATTTATTACTTTCCGAAATAAAACTAACAGACTTGTGGGAAATTTATGGTCTTAAATGGTAACCTGTCATATATTGGTGTACACTACGGAGGTGATATTAAAAAATAAAGAATGTTTATCAATTGACCACACTTCGGAGTATGCTGGTGCACTGGATGGGCTGTATCAGTAAGATTCTGGATACTTGGAAAGTGGTTCTTCGTCCAAGTTACTCACTCCTTCGTTGCTGATTACTAACATGAATTTTTACAACCTGGGAAAATGAATGAATACTGGCCGGGGTCTTGATTTTACAATATTTTGTCGCTTATAATTATCAGAGTATTGAGTATGGTATGTGGAGTTCGACTCCTCTCGTATATGTGCTACACATTAATTTTTGTAGGTAGCAAGATATACATTCGTAGGCTGATTTTCTGCTATGGACCCGTGATGTATACTTTGAAGTGGATCCAGCAAGTACTTTACGTATGCTGGATTATGATTACACTGGTGTTTTACGTGAAATGAGTTGGAAGGCTAGCGGCGTGATGTATGCATGTCTCGAGCAAAACATATGAGTGTTGCATCATTCTGCTAGCTTGTAATTCCCGCGCGAGGGTCAATGTTCATTTTCTGGTGACGGTAGGCGTGTCTTTATCGTGTAGTCTCTGCCTCTATCCTCGAGAATTTTTAAAAATCTTTCAAGTTAACGAGTTTGGATTTAAATTCTTTGCCTGGTCGTACGTGAATAAGTTTAAATTCGTATGCATTGTAAGATATTTTTCTACATGAGGTAAGAAAAATACATAGATGCTACATTGACTGAGATAGGTATCGAACTCTTGGTTATTGCCCTATGGGTGACTAGCACTTGTCGTTTGACCTATCTCCTCTAACCCTCGTTTACTATGTAATATAGATGGGACATGGTTGTTTTCAGACAGATGATGGTTAAAATGTCTTGGACAAAGTGTCCTTTGTAGAAATTACTAGGTGTGGTAATTATTTTAGTCGAAGAGATAATTTAGTAAAACACGTAAAAAAACGCGATGATTTTTTTCTCTATTGAGTAAACAAATCATTGATAGGATGGATTTGTATGTAGAACTGGTAGTATACCACATCTCTTGAAGAACACTGCATGTAATATAATGAAAGACTCTTGGGCTCAAGAAACTATACTATAGGTGTAAAGGATGATGCGGTTCCTAAGATTAAATGAAAGGAACTTTGTTGATGTTTTTTTATTATATATACTATGATGATTTAATTTTGTTTGGGATGATGGGTTGAATGATTAAATAATAAAACTGAACACATAGGCTTTTACAGAAAATGAGAATGGAGCTCACAAGATCATAGATTGTGGTTAATCTCTGACAACTGAAATGTAGAAACGATATCATAAAATGAGTTATATTGATGCAGCTCATGACAATATTGATGACAGCTACGATGATGATGATTTGAATCTGTGGTAGTGACACGGATGCGGAGATTTTAAGACACATAATATTATTAATATAGAAAAGATGGAAGCCATAGCACGTCGATCGTGACGAGAAACAAATATTGAAGGATGCTGATGGTTTCGGGAAGACTGAAACTAATGGAAGTATCAACACAGTGAAAAGTGAGAATACATTCAAGCCGATATTCAGTAGATCCTCCATACTTTGTACGGTAACAATAATGGACTCCTAAAAAGGAAGCAAGAAGACGATGAAGACACTTCGACATCATCGATATCGAATTCATACGGTAATCTGGGTGAAGGAGATGACTTCTACGGTGATTTTTACAGTGACTCTGAGGCTGATTACAAAGGCATAGACTGTGATGAAGGTACCTAGAGCTGACAAGATCGAAGAATGTGGCGGTGTCCTGAGACCGAAACGATGGAAACGTCGTGATATATTAAATAAATCTGATCAAGCTTGTGATTATCGCTTGCTCGATGATGAAAGTAACCCTGAGGTTGGTGTTAAAACGGAAGACACCAGAGATCAATATATTTATTATAAACGTGCAAGGACGATGGTGACAGAAGAGATTGATTACACATCATGGAAAGAACGAAACATACTGGTTGACCGGCTAAGACTGATGGTGGCGTCTGTTCGTAGAGGAAACTACTCACATATCCAGGAAGTATCGACCATACTTAAAGAACTCCGGAACGCTGGCTACATACAATAATCATTTGTTTAATTGTCATGTGTGTACTATTTAAAAATAAATGAAATATTTATATTTTAAAAAAGTATGATTTATTTAATGTTTTCTGATTTCCAACTAAGCATGTGTTTCCGCTACTGCATGTGTGATCATTCCGTTTCCTGTGTGTACGTTCCGTTTCCTGGGAGTACTATGTGTACATTATGTTTTCCTGTGTGTACATTCCGTTTTCCTGTGTGTAAATTCCGTTTTCCTGTGTGTACTGTGTGTACATTCCGTTTTCCTGTGTGTACTGTGTGTACTCTGTGTACATTTCGATTTCCTGTGTGTACTGTGTGTACATTTCGTTTTCCTGCGTGTAAATTCCGTTTTCCTTAGTGTACATCCTGTTTTCCTGTGTGTACATTCCGTTTTCTTGTGTGTACTGTGTGTACAATCCGTTTTCCTGTGTGTACTGTGTGTACATTTCGATTTCCTGTGTGTACTGTGTGTACATTTCGTTTTCCTGTGTGTACTGTGTGTACATTCCGTTTTCCTGTGTGTACTGTGTGTACATTTCGATTTCCTGTGTGTACTGTGTGTACATTCCGTTTTCCTGTGTGTACTGTGTGTACATTCCGTTTTCCTGTGTGTACTGTGTGTACTGTGTGTACATTTCGATTTCCTGTGTGTACTGTGTGTACATTCCGTTTTCCTGTGTGTTATGTGTGTACATTTCGTTTTCCTGTGTGTACTGAGTGTACATTGCGTTTACCTGCGTGTAAATTCCGTTTTCCTGTGTATACATTCCGTTTTCCTGTTTGTACTGTGTTCATGGACTATATGACTGACTGTTCATGACTCGATCTCATAGTCCTGAGACACTTGGGCTATATGTATGGATGACTTTGTACATGAACATTTTAAAGGATAATCTAAATATCAAAAAACTAGACTTTCATGTAAAGCATAGCGACGCTGTATTTAATTCGTTCGTCAGGTATATTGTCTTGAGCTGATTTTCGTGGTGTGAATGATTAATAAACTCCGCGAAAGGTAATGGAAAACAGAATCTAATATTTATTTAATTTTTAGTTACAACTGTCACTGTTCAAGAATCGAACCGTGGACAGGAACTGATCTAATCAATTTGTAAATTAATAATTTATTTTTTTGTTGACTATTGGAATTTTTTCCCGCTTTTCTAGCTAAATTATTACATGATTTCAAGATGGCGACCGACTTTCATGATGGCGGGGGCACCTCAGTAATAATAAATGATTACTGCACTGCAGCGGGTTAGAATGGTAAGACGAGTACACACAAGATGGTGTCCTCCATCAGACAAAAAAGAGATGGTGGCAAGGACCACTAGCAGGTGGTAGGTACTACTGGTAGCATGTACTAAACATAAACTGTCGGATCCATGATGGTCGTCAAGGTCAAAGTCAAATATCAAGGTCAAGGACTATTTTCAAGGTTAGGGTCAAATTTCAAGGTCAAGGTCAAAGTTAAAGGTCAAGGTCAAAGTACAAGGTCAATGACAAAGTTCAATGCCAACAGTCCAGGTTAAAGGTATGGTAAACATAAAATTATACTTACATAACGTCTGCACACTCTAGCAGACGAAAAAAAGATGACGGTCTCCAGCGGACTAAGACAAGATGGCGGACATGATGTCATACCAGCTGACGATGTATACCTTGGTATTGGTGGTGTGAGGTCGGTCTAGGTAGCTTCCGTGTAGGAAGGATCGGTTGTATGCTCTTAACAGTTTCGAACCAAGGACGGGAATCGATATAATCAATCAGAATTTTAATAAGTTAATTTTTTGACGAATATTGGGATTTTTCCCGATTTTCTAACATAAAAGTTACGGATTTCCAAGATGACGACTAAATTTCAAAATGTCGACCATAACGGTAATTGCAACATTAACAGGATCCAATATGACGGACGCAACATTAAGTGTAACGATGACATAGTACTCAACCAAGATGGCGGGTGTAACAGAATATGCAACATTTATATAATCCAAGATGGCGACCGAAACGATAACTGCAACAGTGGTTTTTAAATTTTTATTATTTAATTCGATTAAATAATTTTTTTTATGAATTTCAAAAATTTTTCCTGTTTTTCTAACATAAAAATTGCGGATTTTAATGATTGCGGGCGTAACGATAATTGCAACAGTTACGAATTAATACAAGATGGCGGATCTGTTCGAACATGTAGTGCTATTATTACTTAAAATTAAAAAAAAATCAAGTCCCGATAAGCATTTTATTTTTTTATATACCTTATTTTATTCTCAGTCTGGTAAATGTCACGATAGCCGAGCGGTTAAAGGCGTATGTTTTCCAACCTAGAGATTAGAGCTGTGCTGGTTGGAATCACAGCGCTCCAATGTATTTTGCATAAAAAAATAAATTTGGTATGTCGATAAGGACCATAATAGCTCTGGTAGGTAATGGAACATCGACCTTATGTGATGAGACAGAGCGACGCTGGCGCTATCTAGGAACCAACAACATAAACAAAGTCGACGGTATCCAAGATGGCGGCCTCCATTGGAACAGAAAAAAATCAAGTGCGATGCTGGCGCTATCTAGGAACAAACAACAGAATTAGAGACGACGGTATCCAAGATGGAGGCCTCCAGCGGAACAGAAAAAATCAATATGGCGACAGAGACGAAAATTTCATCATGAGTGGGGCGCTCGCTTTAAAGATGGCGGATTTTAAAGATGGCATCGTGACCTACTTGTCCCGTTATGCTGTGTCCCATTACGCCGTGTCCGTCACACCGTGTCCCATTATGGCATGTCCCGTTACACTGCATCCAAGATGGCTGATACAAGATGGCGGATCCAGAATGGCCGCCGGTGTCAAGGTCAAGGTCATCCAAGATGGCCGCCGTGATGTCACAATCCAATATGGCGGTCGGCTCCAAAGGCTCCACAACCTGAATCCTGCCGCAGGAGGAACATTTACATACTACTGTGAGCCAGTCCGATGACCGGCCCAGGAGACCATTCGAGAGGAGTGCCCGGAGGACTGCTTCTACCAGTACCTAGAGTGATGGATGACGCTGTCCGTTGATCGCGCTGTGCAGTGGTCACCGAGGATTGCCTATTTTCCCTGGTGTGGTTTGTTGAAACCGAGGATGGTTCGTCCCAGTCCCGTCCCATCGCTGTATAAACTTTCGTCGTTACGTTCAAGAGTTCTATCCACGTTAATAAACAATTATTCATTCAAAGAGACTTAAAGAATTGAAAGTTTAAACAAAAATTGTAACAACTATTCTTCATACATGTTAACTTGGCTAATTTAACCATCGTATATTTGACCGGGATCCCAGTATTACATAGTTTTAGACGTATTACATGATTAGAATTCATTTTGGAGTTAGAAACTGTTGATTAAGATGTTTACTCTGGTGTAGTATGTTTTCACTGAAACCCAGAGGTTTGCTCACCGACTGATTACTAAACGGCACACACCATAATACATACATAATTTATTTTAGTTCGTTGTAACTTTCAACTTGAACTAAACTTTAGAGTAGAGACAATATTAATTTATATTAATCTGAAGTAATTGATTTACATCTTTGCATTAATATTAATTTTTGCAATTTGATTACGACTTTGCACTTGGATTGATAAGGAACAAAACCCCTGTAAGAATTCCAATCATCTGAGATTAGCAAATAATTTTAATTATACTATAGTGTGATTTATTAATTCTGTGGATCAAATATGTTATATGAATGTTATGTCAACGATACAGAAACACTTAGATAATACACTACCATTTGTCACAGATACCACATACTTTTATTTACCACAAATAAAATAGTTACACTTAGAAGTATTTTCAGTTTGGATTCGAGTAAGGTTAATTTACATTATTCAATTCATTCATTCTGGCAGGACACCACAGATGTTAGGAAATATACAATAAATAATTAATAATTTCCGTTTGACACATTAGTGGGTTCTGCCCAGATTATGGCGCCCAACATTTAGGGCCATATTTCGGTGGAAACAACCGAATACTACACAGAGACATTGAAAACATAAATAGTAGGAGAGATGAAAATTTTGAATCCCATGTCATGTCATTTGAGGGAAATCGAGATCCATATTTCCTCAGAGGAAGAACACACGGAGATAGTAGTAATATACAGTCGGAAATAGTTTCAGAGAGAATGTCAGAGGTAGTAGAAATGGAAGCAGAGACGGTCCCAGAACTTCATCACGATGCGAATTCCCCAATCAATCGTCAGTTGCAACAGGATGAGGAAGCAACTTAAACAGTAAAGGAACATCAAACTGTTACGCTAGAACAGATGTTCAAATTTATACAGGAACGCGAGAAACGGGAGCGCGAACACGAGAAACGGAAGCGTGAACGCGAGAAACAGGAGGAGAAACAGGAACGTGAACGCGAGAAAGAGGAGGAGAAACAGGAACGTGAACGCAAGGAACAGGAGGAGAAACGGGAGCGTGAATGCGAGAAAGAGGCGGAGAAATGGGAGCACGAACGCGAGAAACGGGAGTGTGAATGCAAGGAACAGAAGGAGAAACAGGAACGCGAACGTGAGAAACAGGAGAATACTGAGAGACTAGATAATATTGCACGAATTTTGAATACGGCGTTAAACAGTTTGGCTGCCGAAACAGAACAACTTCGAACAGATATTACACAAACACAACAAACAATGGAGCAAAATTTTACTGTTGTTAATAAACGTATTGAGTCATTAGAAAACACAGTACCGTGTTTGAAGGAAAATGTTAATCAATTACAAAAGAATTTAGAAGGGAAAGTAAACCGAGTAGAAATACGCGTGGAGGAAATGGAGAGAGAGGTCAGACAAAACACTGCGTTGTGCACGACGAAACAAGCAGTCACAAATGAGAAGACTAACAACACAAGGGAAAATATTAGTGTAGCCAGTTCAACTGGAATAAGCGCAGAACCGACCACGACTATTAGTAACGATTTTCCATTAGTTACTGACCCCATGTTAACACTCCACCATCCCGCTAGGAAATGGTTGCACAACGTTCCTACGTATGCCGGAAAGAGTACCGAGAACCCCAGGAAATTTCTCAACCAATACGAGGAGTACTGTAATATATTCAGGTTATCGGAAACGGATAGGCTGAAAAACATCAGTCATTGTTTGAAAGACACTGCATACTATTGTTGGGAACTACTCAAAGATTCGGTCACTGATTATAGTTCTTTCCGCAAGTAATTTCTACAACAATTCTGGAGTACCAGAATACAAAGTAATTTGCGTATTCAGTTACATTCTGAAAAGTTCGAACCTAGGAGATTTCAAAACCTAGAAGCCCACATAAGCAACATGTATGAGAGGACACATTATCTAGACTGTAACATGGAAGATGAAGAATTTATAGCGATGATACTATCTCAGTTACCTGTTAGGTATCAGTTACAGTTAACTGGACATAACTACAACGGAATAGTTGATTTAAAGAACACCTACTTAACTATGACCGACTCGAAAAGCTTGATAGGGCGAACTCAAACAAGGAGGTGTTCGAACGTAAAAACACTAATCAATCTCCGCCATTGTATCAAAATTGGCGAAATAAAAGTGGTGAGCAGGAGAATGGACAGAAACCATCGCGCGTGAATACATTGAACGTAGAACCATCCAGAAATCAGTGGTATTATAAAGGCTACCGGGGTCGACGCCGAAATTACAATTACTGGAATAGACCGAACTATTCAAACGGTAATCAAAGACAACGAGATAATTGCGACCAAGGACAACACTTTAGCCAACAACAGGAAGGGGCCGTTTGGATCTCGAATCAGAAATTAAATACAGACCAGGTAGTAGAACACTGCGGGTGTGATCGAAACACGTCACGCGGTCAATATCGCGTAGGAGCCCAAACCTTTTGTCCGTCGGGAAAAGTAATAACGAGCATGAGTAACCCCGAACACGAGGTTTCGCGAGGGGAGAATGCCAAACTTATTTCTCCAAGCAACGAAAATGGCAATAGGAAATGGTCGTCTAACCAAACGAATGATTGTGCGAACTTTAGCCTAGGAGGAAATCAGGCGCAAAACACGGCCAAGAGTTCTGGTCAGATAACAACAACGTGGCTACCTGACAAAATAAAAGAATTCACTAATCAAACAGGAAACTAGTCAGGGAGGGTGTACCACAGCTCCTATCACCGCTCCCTAATGTGAATGTGGAAGGGGCTAATACACACAACGAATATTCGTCGGAAATTCAAACAAACACTTTAGTCACAAAACGGATCAATGCTGTGATTTTCAAAGAAAACGAACGAGATTTTGTACTCAGCGAACCCTGCGTAGAAACCGGTAATGCTAAGGAGGCATTGTGTCCTGAAATCACACTTATCATAAATGGAGTCAGGTTACCTGTTTTGTTGGACAGCGGAGCAGAAATTTCATGTATTAGTGAAGATTGTGTCTCCATGATTGAAAGCACAGGAATTAAACTACCTTGTATGCCCGTTCCAAATATTAAGATTTTAGGAGTAACATCCAGGGCTAGTCCCATAATCAATCGACAAACCTTATTAGAGATCGAAGGATTAGGTAACGTAAAACGCGTGCCTATCTTAATAGTAAAAGGTTTGGCAAAACCTATTATACTAGGAATCGATTTTCTTACTATGTATAAAGTTATATTCGATTTCGGAGGATAAATGATTACGGCTATGGATAATTTAGAAAACCCGACTACTTCAGAAAAATGGGAAGATACGGACAAATGCGTTACCCTTATTAGAGAAGTAAATCCTTATTAAACGATATGCAATACTACTCTGACCAATCTTGATGCTACCGAGGAAGACTTGCGTAATGCAGTGAGTGGAGTCACTTTAATTAATAATAACGAGAAAAATGGACTATTTCAAGTTTTAAAGAATTTTCAGAAAGTATTTTCGGATAAACCCGGCCTAAACAACTTGTACCAGGCTAGCATATGTGTGAAACCAGGCGAGCCGTTTCATAGGAAATCTTACCCGATACCAGCCAAATTTTTAAGTGAAGCCGAAGAATACTTGCAGTTGATGTTAGACTGGAAGGTAGTTGAACGAGCTCCCAGCCCTTTTACCAATGCGTTCTTGTGCGTCAGAAAAAAATACGGATCCGTGCGGTTATGTTTGGACGCACGTGAAATTAACAAGATAACCGTCCGAGACCGAGAAAGCCCCCGACCGATCAGTGATATTTTGCGATTATATCAAGGTGTAAAATTCCTAACCACTTTAGATTTGTCGACTGGCTATTGGCAAATTCCTTTGAAGAAGGAATCACAGAAGTAAACTTCATTTTTATTTAAGAATTATCAGTACGTAATTCGAGTAATGCCTTTTGGGTTATGTAATGCCGTGGCGGAATTCACGAGGTGTTTGGACCAGACATTAGAACCTGAATGTAAAAGTTTCGCGCGTGCTTATGTCGATGACATACTTATTACTTCGGCGTCACTTGAAGAACACTTGATCCATATTAGTATTGTACTGACTAAGTTACGTGATGCTGGCATGACGGCGAAGTTGAAGAAGTCCATGTTCTGTCGACAAGAATTACCTTTCCTAGGCCACATTTTGACACCTACCGGCATTAAAACATCACCCGAAAAATTGCAGAGTATTACCAATTTTCCTACGCCTAAGAACTTCAAACAATTAAGGACTTTTCTTGGTGTAATCGGATTCTATCGCAACTATAGTGATAAAATAGCCAAAGTAGCTGTACCCCTTTTCCGGTTATTAAAAAAGGACCAAGCATGGGATTGGTGTGAAGAAGCCAAGAAAGCGTTTGAGGACTTGAAGAAAATTTTCGTCGAAGAACAAGTCTTACACCACCCTGTTCTAGGCAGAGATTTCCTGTTATACACAGATGCGTCAGCCTACGCGCTGGACGCATAATTAGCACAAGCGGACGATGAAGGTTTAGAGCGTACTGTCGCGATGGCAAGTCGAACTTTAAACAAAGCCGAGAGAAACTATACGGTCACAGAGCGAGAAACCTTAGCAATTATATGGGAATTGCAAAAATTTAGAGATCTATTATTGGGCGAACATGTAAAATTGCTGACAGACCATCAAGCCTTATTGTTTTTAAAAACTGGGAAAATCTTTGGTAGCAGATTAACTAGATGGTGTCTACTTATACAAGAATATGACATCGAAATTTGTCATATCAAGGGCAAGGAAAACGTAGTAGCTGACTACCTTAGCCGAGTACCGGATGTCGTGGAAAATGAAATACCTAACAAGAAAAACCGAAGGCATTTTTCGTCGCTCATTTAGTTACAAAACAAATCGCCACTAACGACACTATTAAAAATATTTTTCAAAAACTGGCACAACTCCAAGATGATGATGAGTTCTGTAAAAACATTAAGGTAAAACTTCAAAACGTTGGATCGGAGCACAAACTCAATACCAAGTATTGTATTTCTGATAATGGTTTCCTATCTTGCCAGGGAAAACTATGTTCCCGATTTGAAGATGTATGGAAACCGGTCATACCTAGGGAAATAATAAACAAGGTTATATGGGAGATCCATCGTAATTTTGCATATGTGGTTCCAAAAAATTGACGGCGGCGTTGAGTAGAAAATTGTACTGTCCTAATTTGCCTAAATGTGTAGCGAAAATTACCCGTTCCTGTAACCTCTTCCAAAAGGCAAAACACTCCCAATTAACCTTATCGGTGAGATGCAACCGATAATTCCGAGAGGACCTTTACAATTGGTGTCCGTAGACTTACTGGGACCATTGCCTCGATCAACCGCTGGAGTGAAATATGTATTTGTAATGTTAGACGTATTCTCTAAATACGCAAAACTATACCCCATAGTCAGCGTCACTAGCAGAGTCGTTCTTTAAAAGGTAAAAAAATTTGAAACTGAGGTGGGACATGCCGAAGCTATTATTTCCGATCACGCTACACAATTTACTAGTCCAATATGGCAAGAAGGATTGAGACAATTGCGGATTACACCAACCATGTCTTCGATTAGACATCCTCAGAGTAATCCTGTCGAAAGACTAATGCGCACGTTGGGTAACATGTTGCGTACATTCTGTTATGACGCGCAGCAAAATTGGATGACCAAACTACCATTTATTGAGTGTGTCCTTAATCACACCATACATAGCTCAACCAACAACACACCTTACGAAGTACTTACTGGAAAACCATCTCATATCATACCAGATACTTTGATACCTTAGCTAAAACATGAGATTGCGGAAGAGGAACAGCAAGAGCTGGAAGAAATAAGAAGGGAAAATGAGGAGTTAGTTAAGGCTAAGCTGACATCCGCTGCAGATCTCAGGAAAAGGCATCAGAAGCTTTCAGAAAAAAAATACGTTCGTTTGCGGAGACTTCGTACTAAAAAGGACTAACCCAATCAGCAAATTCTGGAAATATGTAACCCGAAAATTATTTTTATTGTTTGATGGAACATATTTAGTGACGAAAGTTATTAGAAACAACTGTTATGAACTGTCCGACATTAACACCAGGCAGATTGTAGGACACTACAACATTACCCAGCTTAGGGAATATCACCAGCCCATTTTAACATGATTATCTTGACAGTTTCACACCTATGATTTTAATCATACGTCACGTTGACACAGCATTCATTAGATTTTTTTTGTTGCACTCTAACATGTGTTTAATTTATTATTGTTAACATAATTATGGTTAGTTGTTTGCAGTTAATGATCAAATGCTAGAATAGAATAACCTAAGTGAAAGGACACTGAGAACTTTGAGTGAATGAACATTTATTTAGTGTTATATTAGAAATGTCATTCTGCTGGTTATTAAAAAAAAAAAACTGCCCACAATAAACATTTCTAGGAAGGGGCAATTCTATAAAGGTAATTTCTACACTTTATAGAAATCGGTTTATTTATTTTATTCACGCTTAACATTTTCATCAGTTTGATTATGGTTCGCTTATTCTATACAATTGTGTGTGATTCGAATAGTATTTTGCTTTGTCTATGATTATGATTTTATCTTTGGTCATAAACTTAAAATTATTTTTAATTCATTTTCTCGGCATTTGTAAAGAAAAGGAGTTTTTTTTATTACTTAATTTCTGGACCAACAGTTCATGTTTTGTCAAAATTTAGAGAATCGCGGTGTTATTAACAAGACAGGAAAAAAAATGTTCTTTTAGAATGTTTGGCAGTAAGCACGTTTTAAGTTAGATTCTACAAATAGCTACTACGAGAAATATGACGATATAAAATAATTCAAGCTGGATTGCTGAAAATTGGAGAAAATTTATAGATATTTGTAAGGAATTAAGTGGATTTAGATAAAATTATTTACGAAGAATTACCAGATACTTTCAAAGAGACCTGAACCATTATCTGCGGATATCGACGTGTATAAAAGAACTTACCATGAATAGGTAATTTTGAGGATAATCTCAAATTGACCTGCTAAAGACTAATCGACAAATTCAATGAAGATTTGATGCCCGAGTCTACTTCTGTACTTCTGTCCTGCTCAACCACGACTGACTGAAGGAAGGTGTGGAATAACGTTTCAACTCGACGATGGAGTATCCAGAGAAGGACGATCCGTGAGCCAGTCCGACGACCAGCCCAGGAGACCGTTCGAGAGGAGTGCTCGGAGGACTGCTTCTACCAGTACCTAGAGTGATGGATGTCGCTGTCCGTTGATCGCGCTGTGCAGTGGTCACTGAGGATTGCCTATTTTCCCTGGTGTGGTTTGCTGAAACCAAGGTTGGTTCGTCTCAGTCCCGTCCCGTCACTGTATAAACTTTGGTCGTTACGTTCAAGAGTTCTATCCACGTTAATAAACAATTATTCATTCAAAGAGACTTAAAGAATTGAAAGTTTAAACAAAAATTGTAACAACTATTTTTCATACATGTTAACTTGGCTAATTTAATCATTGTATATTTTACCAGGATCCCAGTATTACATAGTTTTAGACGTAGTACATGATTGGAATTCATTTTGGAGTTAGAAACTATTGATTAAGATGTTTACTCTGGTGTAGTATGTTTTCACTGAAACCCAGAGGTTTGCTTACCGACTGATTACTAAACGGCACACACTCATAATACTGTCGTGGCCTTGTCTCTGGTGAAGGTGTGGAGACGGGGTGGACGTCGCTCGGTCGTTCAGTTGTGTTGTTTGCCCGGTGCCAGCTCTTTGGTAGAGCAGCCTCACACTCTGAGGCGGGAGTAGACTGTTCGGCCCAGTGCAGCTGACCGAGGACGTGCTGACAAGGAGTAGCTAGCAGGAAGATTGGGTGTAGAAGAGAGGATGCCCGCGGTCTCACGAAGAGTCGCTAGCAGAAAGGATGGAAGTTTGAGAGAGGGATGCCCGCAGTCTCACGAAGAGTCGCTAGCAGAGGATTGCCCGCGGTCTCACGAAGAGTCGCTAGCAGAAAGGAGGGAAGTTGGAAAGAGGGATGCACGCGGTCTCGCAAGGAGTCGCTAGCAGGAGTGTAGGAGAGAGGGATGCCCGCGGTCTCACTAAGAGTCGCTAGCAGAGGAAAGGAAGATAAGGAATTCAAGCCAATGATACCACTTTTGACTGAGATAATATTTATTCTCCCAGATTGGCTGGGAGAGAGGAGAACTTACAATGGTGGTTTTCTCCCAGATTGGCTGGGAGAGGATAGCTGTCTAGGCTTGTTAGCCCGCACAATTTATACACGTTTCGTCTACAATCATTTGTGTTAAAGTTTTACATATTTCTATCTCTTTTGATCTTTTGCATTTAACAATATTATTTACACGTCTACAGAACATACTTACAATATACACTTAATAATCTACATAAATATTTACAATAATAACATATATAACATAACTATAATACATTGTCTCTTTATATTTACAACTGCCATCTGGTGACGAGTGGTGGCACTACCAGGGCCATGGTTGGAGTGTTGCCCCGCGGACAGGACTGTGACCCGGGTTTTTGTTTAATAAAGAGGAGGTACGACGTCAGACGCCCCCCCCCCCCCCCCTGGAAAAGCCCGGGTTTAGGCCGTCCGCGCGCCCTCCAGCAGGCACATGATGCCTTTTCTCCTCGTAGTTGCGATCGTCAGGTCCGGCCTGCTGGTTCCGGATTCCCTGGGTCGCCATTCACCAGTGTGTCCAGTTCGCTGCCGGTGACATAATCTGCCAGGTACAGTGGGGGCCGGCGGCGGCGTCGGCAGTGTCTCTGGTTGTCCTCAGCTGGTTCCTCCACGTTAACCCGGAATTCGGCATCGGCGAGGGAGGCTCCATGCCCCCACCCACCTCGGGTAGGGGAGGGTGGTTCTGTTGTCTCAATGTCTTCCTGTTCTGTCACCAGGAGCTGCTCCTCTGTGGTGTATACGCCCGCCTCTGGTGTCCCCGTGACATCAAGGATCTGAATTCGTGCTGGGTGCCTCCGGTGCTGTCGCCTCGGGGTCGTGGCAGGGGCTTCTGCAGGCCTCTCCATTATTGTCCTTGGGCTCGGTGTTCCCTGGAACAGATGCTGCATTCCTTGGGGTGAGACAGATTGGTGGTTGTCCGGCATTGTTCCTGCCACATCTGGCGTAGGATCCTCCCCGGTATTGCCCCCTTCTGGGAGTGCTGTTTTCCGGATGTGGTCCCGGTGTACTTTTCGCCTTTGCCTACCCCGGCGCACCAAATACGTACTTTGACTTAGCCGCTTCAGGATGCCGTGTGGTCCCGACCACCTGGGGCTCAGTCCAGCACAGTAGTTCCTAATTGCATTGGACAGGGGATGTGTGCGGATATACACGTGGTCACCGGGCTGTAGCTCTGGTGGTTGTCGTGTGGTCTGCGGGGTTATCTGCTGAGTGTAGGCTCTCTGGTGTTCTTGCGCTTTTGTCAGTTCAATCGCTTGCCACCGACAGCGATCCTCGGGGTCTTCCCCTTCATCAGTCACTTCGTGGGCCGTCCATTCGCTGGGCATGGTCCATATCTCATCCAGTCCTTCTGCTTGCTTTGCTCGTCGACGCTCAGCCTCTGAGGAGGTGCGTTGGGCGTCGAGAACTCGTTGTTTGAGTTCGATCAGGTCCGCTGGAGGTGGGTCATCATCTCCCACAGTGAGCAGGCGACAGGTCAAGTCTCTTGGCCTGTGGTCGTGTGACCTGTGGGAAGGTGGTATGCTTCCTAGTGTATATACAGCCAGGCGCTCACATTTACCAAAATTTACCAGGCCTGATGCTGGTGAAATCATGGCATCCTGCTCTACCAACCATGGCTGTCCGAGTACCAAATCTTCTCTGAGTCCTTCTACCACGACTGCTGAAGTTTGGGTCACCATCTCCCGTATACCCACAGTGAAGATGGCATCTCCAATGGCTGTCCCGGTTCCAGTGTTCGTAGCAAGGCGCAGGGCACAGCGTCTGGGTGTGATATCTGCGGGTGGTACACAATGCTGGGCGACGAATACATGGCTCGCCCCTGTGTCTATAAGTGCGGCAGTCTGTCTCCCGTTCAAGGTGATGGGGATCCGCATCAGTCGGTTTTCTAGCGTGGTGAGCTGCCCCAGTTGTTCAATGTTGTTCTGTGTGGCTTGCGGCAGGGGATTGGCTGGTACGGGGTTTAAGTCTGTAGGTCCTACACCCCCTACTGCCCGTTTTCCCGCCAGTTGTTGTTGCTGTTGGTGTCTCTGGCAGTTCTGATGCCAGTGATACGTGCCCTGTGGGGATCCCAGACGGCACTGTGGTGGTCGGCCTCCATCGCGCCGATTGCCTGCATTCTGCCATCCTGGAGATGTGTTTTGGTCTGTCCCACCACGTGGGCCCTCGATCGCCTGTGTTGCTGTCCGCCATGGACGTTCCTGCGGTATGGCCCTGCTTGTCCCTGCAGGTGCTCCAACCTGATGTCTGGGTCCTCGTTCGGGGATAGTTGTCCCGGTCCGACGTCCCAGGAGGTGTCGTAGGTTGCCTTCTGTAGCTGTTGCCTGTCGTACGTAGTCCTCTACCGTCCCATTGCAGTATGGCCTGAGGAATGGTTGCAATTCTTCTCGCATTAATGCAGTAACTTCTGGCAAAGCTTGCTCGGGGTCTTCTCCTGGGGCTATGTGCCGGTACAGACGCAGCTTGTTTGCCACGAATTGCTCTACTGACTCTGAGTCCTTTTGGGTCTCGCCGTAGAAGCGAGCCTTACAGCTCATGACTGCCATGCGGTCGTCGAAGCGCAGTGTTAAGCGGGTAGCGAACTCCTGCCACTGCATGTCATATCGTCCCCACAGGTTCCACCACTCACGAGCTTGCCCGCGTAATTGCTCACTCATGCGTTGTGTCCATTCTTCAATCTGCACCCCGCATTGTGTCAACCGTCCCTGACACCACTGCACAAACTCGCATGGGTCCTCATGCGCTAGCCCACTGAACTCTGGTAGCACTATGCGTCCTGTTGCGGTAGCTGTCCGCCCCATATGCACGTTTGGTTGCACTGCTGGGCTTGCAAGTACCTCCCAGTCTATGAGGTTTGCCCCTGCCTTCTGTGTTGGTGCCTGTAAGGGCCTTGGTGTTGCTATTGTATCCCAAACCAATGTACCCATTGCTAAATCTGCTCTCACTGGTTTGCACTCAGATGTGTTGTGCCATTGTTCCTCTCCTGTCATTAGGTCAAAGTCCTTTGGTGGTTGACCTGTTTCGCATGTGGTTGTCAGTCTGTGTGATAGCATTGTGTCACGAATTTCTACACGTTCTGTCCTGCACACATTCTCCTATACTCCTTTAGTGAATATACACACTTCGGGTCGCCGAATGCTGCTGACTGTTCATGAACTCTGGTAGTCTCGATGATGAAGTGCCCCACATTGGGCGCCAAATGTCGTGGCCTTGTCTCTGGTGAAGCTGTGGAGACGGGGTGGACGTCGCTCGGTCGTTCAGTTGTTGTGTTGTTTGCCCGGCGCCAGCTCTTTGGTAGAGCAGCCTCACACTCTGAGGCGGGAGTAGACCGTTGGGCCCAGTGCAGCTGACCGAGGACGTGCTGACAAGGAGTGGCTAGCAGGAAGATTGGGTGTAGAAGAGAGTATGCCCGCGGTCTCACGAAAAGTCGCTAGCGGAAAGGATGGAAGTTGGAGAGAGGGATGCCCGCAGTCTCACGAAGAGTCGCTAGCAGAGGATTGCCCGCGGTCTCACGAAGAGTCGCTAGCAGAAAGGAGGGAAGTTGGAAAGAGGGATGTCCGCGGTCTCGCAAGGAGTCGCTAGCAGGAGTGTAGGAGAGAGGGATGCCCGCGGTCTCACTAAGAGTCGCTAGCAGAGGATTGCCCGCGGTCTCACAAGGAGTCGCTAGCGGATAGGTGCGAGAGAATGAGAGAGAGAAGGAGAGAGAGAAGGAAAGCCCGCGGTCTCACGAAGAGTCGCTAGCTGAGGACAGGAAGATGAGGAATTCAAGCCAATGATACCACTTTTGACTGAGATAATATTTATTCTCCCAGATTGGCTGGGAGAGAGGAGAGCTTACAATGGTGGTTTTCTCCCAGATTGGCTGGGAGAGGATAGCTGTCTGGGCTTGTTAGCCCGCACAATTTATACACGTTTCGTCTACAATCATTTGTGTTAAAGTTTTACATATATTGCTATCTCTTTTGATCTTTTGCATTTAACAATATTATTTACACGTCTACAGAACATACTTACAATATACACTTAATAATCTACATAAATATTTACAATAATAACATATATAACATAACTATAATACATTGTCTCTTTATACTTACAACTGCCATCTGGTGACGAGTGGTGGCACTACCAGGGCCATGACTGGAGTGTTGCGCCGCGGACAGGACTGTGACCCGGGTTTTTGTTTAATAAAGAGGAGGTACGACGTCAATACATACATAATTTATTTTGTTCGTTGTAACTTTCAACATGAACTAAAATTTAAAGTGGAGACAATATTAATTTATTTTAATCTGAAGTAATTGATTTACATCTTTGCATAAATATTAATTTTTGCAACTTGATTACGACTTTGCACTTGGATTGATGAGGAACAAAACCCCTGTTAGAATTCCAATCATCTGAGATTAGCAAATAATTTTAATTATACTATAGTGTGATTTATTAATTCTGTGGATCAAATATGTTATATGAATGTTATGTCAACGATACAGAAACACTTAGATAATACACTACCATTTGTCACAGATACCACATACTTTTATTTACCACAGATAAAATAGTTACACTAAGAAGTATTTTCAGTTTGGATTCGAGTAAGGTTAATTTACATTATTCAATTCATTCATTCTGGCAGGACACCACAGATGTTAGGAAATATACAATAAATAATTAATAATTTCCGTTTGACACATTTGTGGGTTCCGCCCGGATTATGGCGCCCAACATTTAGGCCATATTTCGGTGGAAACAACCGAATACTACACAGAGACATTGAAAACATAAATAGTAGGAGAGATGAAAATTTTGAATCCCAGGTCATGTCATTTGAAGGAAATCGAGATCCATATTTCCTCAGAGGAAGTACACACGGAGATAGTAGTAATATACAGTCGGAAATAGTTTCTGAGAAAATGTCAGATGTAGGAGAAATGGAAGCAGAGACGGTCCCAGAACTTCATCACGATGCGAATTCCCCAATCAATCGTCAGTTGCAACAGGATGAGGAAGCAACTTGAACAGTAAAGGAACATCAAACTGTTACGCTAGAACAGATGTTCAAATTTATACAGGAATGCGAGAAACGGGAGCGCGAACACGAGAAACGGGAGCGTGAACGCGAGAAACAGGAGGAGAAACAGGAACGTGAACGCGAGAAACAGGAGGAGAAACAGGAACGTGAACGCAAGGAACAGGAGGAGAAACGGGAGCGTGAACGCGAGAAACAGTAGGAGAAACGGGAGCACGAACGCGAGAAACGGGAGCGTGAACGCAAGGAACAGGAGGACATACGGGAGCGTGAACGCGAGAAACAGGAGAAGAAACAGGAACGCGAACGCGAGATACGGGAGCGTGAACACAAGGAACAGGAGGAGAAACAGGAACGCGAATGCGAGAAACAGGAGAATACTGAGAGACTAGATAATATTGCACGAATTTTGAATACGGCGTTAAACAGTTTGGCTGCCGAAACAGAACAACTTCGAACAGATACTACACAAACACAACAAACAATGGAGCAAAATATTATTGTTGTTAATGAATGTATTGAGTCATTAGAAAACACAGTACTGTGTTTGAAGGAAAATGTTAATCAATTACAAATTAATTTAGAAGGGAAAGTAAACCGAGTAGAAATACGCGTGGAGGAAATGGAGAGAGAGGTCAGACAAAACACTGTGTTGTGCACGACGAAACAAGCAGTCACAAATGAGAAGACTAACAACACAAGGGAAAATATTAGTGTAGCCAGTTCAACTGGAATAAGCGCAGAACCGACCACGACTATTAGTAACGATTTTCCATTAGTTACTGACCCCATGTTAACACTCCACCATCCCGCTAGGAAATGGTTGCACAACGTTCCTACGTATGCCGGAAAGAGTACCGAGAACCCCAGGAAATTTCTCAACCAATACGAGGAGTACTGTAATATATTCAGGTTATCGGAAACGGATAGGCTGAAAAACATCAGTCATTGTTTGAAAGACACTGCATACTATTGTTGGGAACTACTCAAAGATTCGGTCACTGATTATAGTTCTTTCCGCAAGTAATTTCTACAACAATTCTGGAGTACCAGAATACAAAGTAATTTGCGTATTCAGTTACATTCTGAAAAGTTCGAACCTAGGAGATTTCAAAACCTAGAAGCCCACATAAGCAACATGTATGAGAGGACACATTATCTAGACTGTAACATGGAAGATGAAGAATTTATAGCGATGATACTATCTCAGTTACCTGTTAGGTATCAGTTACAGTTAACTGGACATAACTACAACGGAATAGTTGATTTTAAAGAACAACTACTTAACTATGACCGACTCGAAAAGCTTGATAGGGCGAACTCAAACAAGGAGGTGTTCGAACGTAAAAACACTAATCAATCTCCGCCATTGTATCAAAATTGGCGAAATAAAAGTGGTGAGCAGGAGAATGGACAGAAACCATCGCGCGTGAATACATTGAACGTAGAACCATCCAGAAATCAGTGGTATTATAAAGGCTACCAGGGTCGACGCCGAAATTACAATTACTGGAATAGACCGAACTATTCAAACGGTAATCAAAGACAACGAGATAATTGCGACCAAGGACAACACTTTAGCCAACAACAGGAAGGGGCCGTTTGGATCTCGAATCAGAAATTAAATACAGACCAGGTAGTAGAACACTGCGGGTGTGATCGAAACACGTCACGCGGTCAATATCGCGTAGGAGCCCAAACCTTTTGTCCGTCGGGAAAAGTAATAACGAGCATGAGTAACCCCGAACACGAGGTTTCGCGAGGGGAGAATGCCAAACTTATTTCTCCAAGCAACGAAAATGGCAATAGGAAATGGTCGTCTAACCAAACGAATGATTGTGCGAACTTTAGCCTAGGAGGAAATCAGGCGCAAAACACGGCCAAGAGTTCTGGTCAGATAACAACAACGTGGCTACCTGACAAAATAAAGGAATTCACTAATCAAACAGGAAACTAGTCAGGGAGGGTGTACCACAGCTCCTATCACCGCTCCCTAATGTGAATGTGGAAGGGGCTAATACACACAACGAATATTCGTCGGAAATTCAAACAAACACTTTAGTCACAAAACGGATCAATGCTGTGATTTTCAAAGAAAACGAACGAGATTTTGTACTCAGCGAACTCTGCGTAGAAACCGGTAATGCTAAGGAGGCATTGTGTCCTGAAATCACACTTATCATAAATGGAGTCAGGTTACCTGTTTTGTTGGACAGCGGAGCAGAAATTTCATGTATTAGTGAAGATTGTGTCTCCATGATTGAAAGCACAGGAATTAAACTACCTTGTATGCCCGTTCCGAGTATTAAGATTTTAGGAGTAACATCCAGGGCTAGTCCCATAATCAATCGACAAACCTTATTAGAGATCGAAGGATTAGGTAACGTAAAACGCGTGCCTATCTTAATAGTAAAAGGTTTGGCAAAACCTATTATACTAGGAATCGATTTTCTTACTATGTATAAAGTTATATTCGATTTCGGAGGATAAATGATTACGGCTATAGATAATTTAGAAAACCCGACTACTCCAGAAAAATGGGAAGTTACGGACAAATGCGTTTCCCTTATTAGAGAAGTAAATCCTTATACAACGATATGCAATACTACTCTGACCAATCTTGATGCTACCGAGGAAGACTTGCGTAATGCAGTGAGTGGAGTCACTTTAATTAATAATAACGAGAAAAATGGACTATTTCAAGTTTTAAAGAATTTTCAGAAAGTATTTTCGGATAAACCCGGCCTAAACAACTTGTACCAGGCTAGCATATGTGTGAAACCAGGCGAGCCGTTTCATAGGAAATCTTACCCGATACCAGCCAAATTTTTAAGTGAAGCCGAAGAATACTTGCAGTTGATGTTAGACTGGAAGGTAGTTGAACGAGCTCCCAGCCCTTTTACCAATGCGTTCTTGTGCGTCAGAAAAAAATACGGATCCGTGCGGTTATGTTTGGACGCACGTGAAATTAACAAGATAACCGTCCGAGACCGAGAAAGCCCCCGACCGATCAGTGATATTTTGCGATTATATCAAGGTGTAAAATTCCTAACTACTTTAGATTTGTCGGCTGGCTATTGGCAAATTCCTTTGAAGAAGGAATCACAGAAGTAAATTTCATTTTTATTTAAGAATTATCAGTACGTATTTCGAGTAATGCCTTTTGGGTTATGTAATGCCGTGGCGGAATTCACGAGGTGTTTGGACCAGACATTAGAACCTGAATGTAAAAGTTTCGCGCGTGCTTATGTCGATGACATACTTATTACTTCGGCGTCACTTGAAGAACACTTGATCCATATTAGTATTGTACTGACTAAGTTACGTGATGCTGGCATGACGGCGAAGTTGAAGAAGTCCATGTTCTGTCGACAAGAATTACCTTTCCTAGGCCACATTTTGACACCTACCGGCATTAAAACATCACCCGAAAAATTGCAGAGTATTACCAATTTTCCTACGCCTAAGAACTTCAAACAATTAAGGACTTTTCTTGGTGTAATCGGATTCTATCGCAACTATAGTGATAAAATAGCCAAAGTAGCTGTACCCCTTTTCCAGTTATTAAAAAAGGACCAAGCATGGGATTGGTGTGAAGAAGCCAAGAAAGCGTTTGAGGACTTGAAGAAAATTTTCGTCGAAGAACAAGTCTTACACCACCATGTTCTAGGCAGAGATTTCCTGTTATACACAGATGCGTCAGCCTACGCGCTGGGCGCAAAATTAGCAGAAGCGGACGATGAAGGTTTAGAGAGTACTGTCGCGATGGCAAGTCGAACTTTAAACAATGCCAAAGGAAACCATACGGTCACAGAGCGAGAAACCTTAGCAATTATATGGGCATTGCAAAAATTTAGAGACCTATTATTGGGCGAACATGTAAAATTGCTGACAGACCATCAAGCCTTATTGTTTTTAAAAACTGGGAAAATCTTTGGTAGCAGATTAACTAGATGGTGTCTACTTATACAAGAATATGACATCGAAATTTGTCATATCAAGGGCAAGGAAAACGTAGTAGCTGACTACCTTAGCCGAGTACCGGATGTCGTGGAAAATGAAATACCTAACAAGAAAAACCGAAGGCATTTTTAGTCGCTCATTTAGTTACAGAACAAATCGCCACTAACGACACTATTAAAAATATTTTTCTTAATCTGGCACAACTCCAAGATGATGATGAGTTTTGTAAAAACATTAAGGTAAAACTTCAAAACGTTGGATCGGAGCACAAACTCAATACCAAGTATTGTATTTCTGATAATGGTATCCTATTTTGCCAGGGAAAACTATGTTCCCGATTTGAAGATGTATGGAAACCGGTCATACCTAGGGAAATAATAAACAAGGTTATATGGGAGATCCATCGAAATTGTGCGCATGTTGGTTCCAAGAAATTGACGGCGGCGTTGAGTAGAAAATTGTATTGTCCTAATTTGCCTAAATGTGTAGCGAAAATTACCCGTTCCTGTGACCTCTGCGAAAAGGCAAAACACTCCCAACACAACCTTATCGGTGAGACGCAACCGATAATTCCGAGAGTACCTTTACAATTGGTGTCCGTAGACTTACTGGGACCATTGCCTCGATCAACCGCTGGAGTGAAATATGTATTTGTAATGTTAGACGTATTCTCCAAATACGCAAAACTATACCCCATAGTCAGCGTCACTAGCAGAGTCGTTCTTTAAAAGGTAAAAAAATTTTAAACTGAGGTGGGACATGCCGAAGCTATTATTTCCGATCACGCTACACAATTTACTAGTCCAATATGGCAAGAAGGATTGAGACAAATGCGGATTACACCAACCAGGTCTTCGATTAGACATCCTCAGAGTAATCCTGTCGAAAGACTAATGCGCATGTTGGGTAACATGTTGCGTACATTCTGTTATGACGCGCAGCAAAATTGGATTACCAAACTACCATTTATTGAGTGTGTCCTTAATCACATCATACATAGCTCAACCAACAACACACCTTACGAAGTACTTACTGGAAAACCATCTCATATCATACCAGATACTTTGATACCTAAGTTAAACTTGAAATTGCGGAAGAGGAACAGCAAGAGCTGGAAGAAATAAGAAGGGAAACTGAGGAGTTAGTTAAGGCTAAGCTGATATCCGCTGTAGATCTCAGGAAAAGGCATCAGAAGCTTTCAGAAAAAAATACGTTCGTTTGCGGAGACTTCGTACTAAAAAGGACTAACCCAATCAGCAAATTCTGGAAATATGTAACCCGAAAATTATTTTTATTGTTTGATGGACCAGATGTAGTGACGAAAGTTATTTGAAACAACTGTTATGAACTGTCCGACATTAACACCAGGCAGATTGTAGGACACTACAACATTACCCAGCTTAGGGAATATCACCAGCCCATTTTAACATGATTATCTTGACAGCTTCACACCTATGATTTTAATCATACGTCACGTTGACACAGCATTCATTAGATTTTTTTTTTGTTGTACTCTAACATGTGTTTAATTTATTATTGTTAACATATGGTTAGTTGTTTGCAGTTAATGATCAAATGCTAGAATAGAATAACCTAAGTGAAAGGACACTGAGAACTTTGAGTGAATGAACATTTATTTAGTGTTATATTAGAAATGTCATTCTGCTGGTTATTAAAAAAAAAAACTGCCCACAATGAACATTTCTAGGAAGGGGCAATTCTATAAAGGTAATTTCTACACTTTATAGAAATCGGTTCATTATTTTATTCACGCTTAACATTTTCATCAGTTTAATTATGGTTCGCTTATTCTATACAATTGTGTGTGATTTGAATAGTATTTTGCTTTGTCTATGATTATGATTTTATCTTTGATCATAAACTTAAAATTATTTTTAATTTATTTTCTTGGCATTTGTAAAGAAAAGGAGTTTTTTTTATTACTTAATTTCTGGACCAACAGTTCATGTTTTGTCAAAATTTAGAGAATCGCGGTGTTATTAACAAGACAGGAAAAAAAATGTTCTTTTAGAATGTTTGGCAGTAAGCACGTTTTAAGTTAGATTCTACAAATAGCTACTACGAGAAATATGACGATATAAAATAATTCAAGCTGGATTGCTGAAAATTGGAGAAAATTTATAGATATTTGTAAGGAATTAAGTGGATTTAGATAAAATTATTTACGAAGAATTACCAGATACTTTCAAAGAGACCTGAACCATTATCTGCGGATATCGACGTGTATAAAAGAACTTACCATGAATAGGTAATTTTGAGGATAATCTCAAATTGACCTGCTAAAGACTAATCGACAAATTCAATGAAGATTTGATGCCCGAGTCTACTTCTGTACTTCTGTCCTGCTCAACCACGACTGACTGAAGGAAGGTGTGGAATAACGTTTCAACTCGACGATGGAGTATCCAGAGAAGGACGATCCGTGAGCCAGTCCGACGACCAGCCCAGGAGACCGTTCGAGAGGAGTGCCCGGAGGACTGCTTCTACCAGTACCTAGAGTGATGGATGTCGCTGTCCGTTGATCGCGCTGTGCAGTGGTCACTGAGGATTGCCTATTTTCCCTGGTGTGGTTTGCTGAAACCGAGGTTGGTTCGTCCCAGTCCCGTCCCGTCGCTGTATAAACTTTCGTCGTTACGTTCAAGAGTTCTATACACGTTAATAAACAATTATTCATTCAAAGAGACTTAAAGCATTGAAAGTTTAAACAAAAATTGTAACAACTATTATTCATACATGTTAACTTGGCTAATTTAATCATCGTATATTTTACCGGGATCCCAGTATTACATAGTTTTAGACGTAGTACATGATTGGAATTCATTTTGGAGTTAGAAACTATTGATTAAGATGTTTGCTCTGGTGTAGTATGTTTTCACTGAAACCCAGAGGTTTGCTCAACGAATGATTACTAAAAGGCACACACTCATAATACATACATAATTTATTTTAGTTCGTTGTAACTTTCAACATGAACTTAACTTTAAAGTGGAGACAATATTAATTTATTTAAATCTGAAGTAATTGATTTATATCTTTGCATAAATATTAAGTTTTGCAACTTGATTACGACTTTGCACTTGGATTGATGAGGAACAAAACCCCTGTAAGAATTCCAATCATCTGAGATTAGCAAATAATTTTAATTATACTATAGTGTGATTTATTAATTCTGTGGATCAAATATGTTATATGAATGTTATGTCAACGATACAGAAACACTTAGATAATACACTACCATTTGTCACAGATACCACATACTTTTATTTACCACAGATAAAATAGTTACACTAAGAAGTATTTTCAGTTTGGATTCGAGTAAGGTTAATTTACATTATTCAATTCATTCATTCTGGCAGGACACCACAGATGTTAGGAAATATACAATAAATAATTAATAATTTCCGTTTGACACATTAGTGGGTTCCGCCCAATCCCGATAGTGGAATTGACATAAAATTATTCTTAGCGTACTAAATTGCACCAGGTGCGATTTAAGGCATGTTTACGTGGTGCGATTTATGCAACTTTCCCTGCTACAACAAACAGCAGTTCTAACCTCAACTAAAATAAGATATTCGCAATGTAACAATACAACTGAATATCTGGCATTGCAAGAAATCCGATCAGTATTAAATTATTCTATAAACATACCTTGTTAATTTCTAAACAGACTATTGTCTTCCGTCAGAATCTTATACCACAACACACGAGAAAATTATTTCGCTTGCCATGGACGACTGAAACTGCTGGTGGGTTTTGTGCACACATCGATTATGCTCCTAGGTACTACAGCTGCCACCAGATATCACTTCGAGTCATCCAGTTCCTTTAAACTAGCAGTGGTGCGATTTACGCACTAGTGCGATTTATGCAACTTTCCCCTATATACATATGTACTTTATGATGAATAAACGTTAGTTTCATCAATAATATATATATTATTTTTGGCTATAAAGCTTGTTTTTGAAACATTTTAAAGTGGTTTTTGTTTCATCCGGACATTAGGTGATCCAGTCAGGGTCCGGTCCCGACAAGTCCGTATTAGCGAGACTCTACTGTATATACTAATAATTTGTTGTTATGGAAGTTGTATTACCTGCGATTAATCTGAGACTACATAGTTTGAAAACGTGGACACACGTTTTTTTTTTTTTTTTTAAATTTCAGAAGAGAGCAGATTTGTTATCAGAACTATAATTGTATAATAGGTTATGAGCATATTATAGATAACATCAATATTATGAAATATTTCATTTTGAATTATGTCCTGAAGTTTTTGACGAGTCACAAAAACACGTTTCAATGGATTTCTGGCATACTGCAAACTTTAAGGTTTTGGTTACATCAGATTTCGGTAAAAGTTTTAGGTGTACTAACGGCCCTGAGTAACAGAGAAGGTATATTACCAGTATTTACCAGTGATAATTCCAGTTGTTTACAAAATAAAATAGCCGAACTAAAACATAGCATTTTTTTAGTGACTGAAATTATTTGCAGTAGGTTATTGCAAAACCACATTCTAACTCAAATTATGTAGGAAGACGGTATGCACAGAAGCTTATATTTTTGCAACTTCAGTTTTTATTTGTTTTGAGAAATACTTTATAATAGGTATGTTTGAAAACAAATAAGAAAAAAAGGTTGGCAATTATATGTAATGTGCCAAGTCCAGAAGGCTGTGGTGGAATTCTACCACGCCATCACACGGGGAATAATCATCGAGAGAAATGTTTACAAAAATTAATGGCAATCCTAAACAGAACAAACATGAGACGTAATATTTTCATCCAAAAATATCACGAGTAACATTTTTATAAGGCCTTGTTTTAAAAAAATTCATAGGCCTACGTATCTAGTTCTCTTATTGTTGCTGATAATAACTATCCCATCGCCACGAGCACTGTTCCATTTACTTCTCCTGTGCTGACCAAATAATTAGCCAAAACATTGAAATTGTTATAGCAACTACGGTAAAAGGATTATTTTATATGGTAGTTCATTTTTTAGATTCCCCATTTTTGCTTTTGAATATCTATTGTAGGCCGAGAAGATGTTTAACAGACAATTATGTCCTAAAGCCTCTTTAAATACTCATCCACATGTAAATAGTAGGCCTTACATACTCTACACGGTTGATGGTCGAGGAGTTACACACCAGTTTCCATATTTTTTTTCCCTTATAAATTATTGTCATTTAAAACGCAACAAGTCAGTACAAAGATGTAGGTACGCAAGGTAAAACAACAAAAGGGTAATTTGGTGATAATAAGTCAGCAAGAATTAGGCCTGCAACTGCATAAAACTTCCACTTTATGTTTATACAGTAATTAAATCGTCACTATTTCTGGAACTGTGTGACACAATAATTCCAATAAACAACAATACCTAGAGACCTGAAAAACTCGCGGGTTCATTTCGTGTTATGCTAAAATTCAAATAATTATACCTTAGTGCTGCTTCTGTCATTGGTTCACTGTTATTCTGGAGGACTGAGGGACAATTAAAGACACTCACTCATAGAAGTGTCGAATCACAGGCCACCCAGTCGAGACGACTCACAAGTCAGCAGCCAATGAACAGTTGGCATTTGCCCGAGTGTGTAGAGGATATTGGAGTTTATCCTGGAGGTCATTGAACCCGCGAATTTTTCGGGTCTCTAACAATACCTCATCTTGCAATATGAGTTGCAGACAAAGTTTAAGAATACACATTGTACTACTTATCACACAATATTACAATATTTTCACAATAACAACACTAAATGTTTGCATAGTTACAGCACTATCACACATACATTGGCATACTATTGATAAATTACAATATTAATTTAGCCTCCTCATGCTAACACTTTGTAACAGATTATTTTGGGTTCGGCTTCTCTCTTACCACAACACTTGAATACATGGTTATTTATTCATATTCGTAGGCCTATTCATATAGCAAATGTAGCTAAATTGAAGAAACATTTCTTTCTGGCCTGAATATTCAAGGAACATCTTTTAACTCTCGTACACTTCTGGGTTCATGTCTGGTTGCTGGCAGTATGGACCATAATCTTTGTCCGAATAGCATTTAGCTAACGACCTTCTAAGAAGTGATCGCCGACACACCTTCTGGTTACTCCTTTTTTCGGCTTGTAAATATGTTCTTAACTTTCTTCTGAATTCCGATCGTTTGGCCACTTTGTTTGGACTTATTCCGTTATGAAGTGTTTTGTGTAGGAAATAGTGTGGTGTCTTTGTATTATGAACCACAACTGCTGCAGCACATCTTCCTTCGTAGGACCTCTTTGTTTCATAGTTGATTCTTTTTCCACCAGATAACTTAGCAACTACGGAGTTATATTGCTCCACAACGTTGCTATCCACATTATACAATAAGCTACGTGAATGCATTGCTAAGAAATGTCCTGCATCCTTTATTTTAGTGTAAAGGCCACATTCTTGAAGTTGTGGTACAAGGTTTTCTTCGTCTTGTTTTTGGCCCTCACAAAAATAACCCAATACAGTTTACTGCTTGTGTTCACCAAATGCATGGCTAGGCCCATTTTCTACATCAACTCTTTAATCCTAACATCTTTTCCTCTGTTGTATCTATCTAGTGAATTTCTGAACAAAATTGTTTTTTTTTTTTTTTGTTTTTTTTTACACCAGACACTAACTTTTCTACTTTTCCAGCAAAAGTCTTTCTCAGATTGGGCGTTCCAAGTTTAGTGTTTTCAGAAGCAGAAACAATTTTCTTTCTGAAATTTCTGAAAAGATGGTTCCTACATTCTATTTTCTCTACAGTTATGTTTCGATATGGTCGTGAGTCCAGGATTTTTTTTGTAGACACTGCTGTCGCCATCTGCAATCATTATAGCATATTTTACATTGTGTTATCGCTCGCTTTGTTTGAACCCTTCACATATAATTGTAGATTCCATACTACTAGAGCTGCCATGGTGGTTTTTATAGCATTCGTCGGGTTTTGGATCTTCGTCAACAGGTGTGCGGGCACAAACGTAACAATATTTATTTGCTACTGCCATGTACAGTACTTTTCTGGTATGAAAACCTACGATTGCAGCAACTCCAGACAGTGCATTATACTTTGTTTTGTATGAACTTTTCGACCAACATCCATCTACGACTACAGTCAAATGTGGCACATCGTATTCATCAACATCTCCTCTCTCTCTCTTGCTAAGACAGCTTCTTCTGCATTTGCTTTTCTCATTTGTTGAGTTGCTGCCAACTCCCAGCCTGCACAACCTTTGTTATGATATTTCGAGGATGTGCTTGCAGACATGCATGGCACATCCATAGATGCACAAAACTCTTCTAGATTATAGAAACCGCCACCTGTGCTCATGATACCAGCAATTACCCTAGAGTTTACATTCAAATGCATTGGGTTTGTATCATTTGTTGGAACATTTATGACTTCATTGTACATGTTACAATGGAAAATAATGGTAGAATTTAAACCTCGCCTCTTCTCTCCAATAACACTCATGTTTGATAATGTACAGCAAAGTTTGGGTAGTGTGCAGCTTCTTTAGTTAGTTGCTTTATAAAAATATAAAAAAAACATGATATCCACTAATCTGCCACCTTCAAGCTTGAAATCGGACCATACGGATTTTCTCTTTCTATTTACACTACGTGGTTTCTCTTTATCATTGGAGGAGAATAATAGGAACTGGAAAAATTCGCGGTTACAATGACCACTAGGATAGACTCCACGATTCTCTATGTACTCGGGCAACGATCACCTGGTCATTGGCTACCGACTCGGGACACCTGTTTACTGCGATTCTTATGATTCGATACTTCTTTTGTTGAGTGTTTGCCACTGGCTCAGAGTCCTTCAGGTAAATTGCGGTCCAATCACTGACGCAGCATTAAGCTAAACGAGTTTGGATTCCAGCCTGTCTCGAAAGGAATCCGCGAATTTTTCCGGTCTCTAGTTATAATGTACACCGTTACAATCTATTTCTGTGGAGATATGTTCGGATTCGTCTTTTGTGATATCTGTGTCAGGAGTAATACAACTTACGTTAGCAGCATTTGATCCCTCTCCATGAAAAGTAAATTCTTGACCAAAAGTTGGTACACGATGGGAATTTTCGTGCGACCCTGAAGACGTAGAAACTGTCACGGGAGTAACTTCTGATCTCATGTTTTCAGTGTTTGTGAAGGAGCTATCCTGCCCAGACTGGAGCACTTCAATCTGAATAACAAAATTACGCATTCAATCCAAAAGGATGTAATTTACATTTTCACAAAATATCCAGGTAATCTAAGTTATAAAAAATTGTTATAACATAAATATTAAACATTAAATTGCAAACTTGTGTGCACTTATTTGTATTGTAAGACATAACCACAATCAGCAATCTGAAAACCGTACAATATTACCTATATTATAAATTCGCATGAAACTACAAATTGTAAGTTAATTAAATACCTTGTGCTATATTTTTAGGACTGAAAAAAAACACATTTCTTATGCTATCGCATTTAAACAATGCCTACCCTGTGTAATATAAGTTTATATAGCCTTCATTTCTAACTTGGAGCTCTTTAATCAATGTACACTTAAAATTTGAATCATTCTATTTGCAGCCGCTTCAGTAGCTTCACACGGATTTTCTTTGAAATGTCTGTCGTTCTGTAAAATAGTGACTGATGAAACCTTGAAAAAAAAATTCTATTGGAGATTGAATTTGTGAGTAAAAATCAATGTTTCAGTACTATTTCTATTATTTCTTCTGTAATTTATAACAAGACGACCTATTGAATCTGTCGAATCTCCATGTTTACACAGATCGAATCTGTAGAAAGAAAAGTAATTAAAAAACTAGATTTTCACATACTGTCTGATTTTTGTGTGGATTTCTTAGGCATTTAAACAAGTTTAATACTTTCATCAATTTAGCAATATTGTTAAGAAAATTCTTTTAACGCGTAAAAATCATGTACATGCGTTGCGCCGGTGTATTGATCAGGACATAGGCTACCGGCATGAAGGGGCAAAAGGTCGAAAATGTGTTCTTGCAGAATCATCTGTTTTCAACAAGCAAAGAAAAAAAATGGTTGACTGTAAAGTCTGTTTACGGACGATAATTTTACGTGATAACGTCATAACAAAACATTGATGAAAAATTGCATACTTCTATGAATAGAATTTAATTATTATCACTGAATTATCATTAGTTTGTATAGTACAAAGAAGGAGTTAATTGAAAATTACAATTTTTTTAGTCAAAATTGTAACATAACCTGTTATTACTGCACTCGCAGACCGATGCTACTTTTTTTAATAATCAAAGAACAAAAATATGAGATAATATCGCTAATCAAATTCTTAAAATGCAATAATTAATTACTTTTTTGGCCACCATTGTTGCTGTAATAAACAATGGAAACCACATTAACTTTTCTCTTCACTTTATAAACAGTTAACAAAACAGTTCACGTGTAGGTTGTGTGCTGCCGCTGTCTCTCTTATACTCGGACGCATCGGCCGATGGAGTGGAAGAGAGGTAGATGCGTCTCAAGCCAAACGTTCCGCGCCCTCGCTTGCACGCTCGGCTCAGGCGGAACCTGACAATGTCATGCTTTTTCGTGTGTGCAGCCGGCGTTCATCGATTTATAAGACGTTATCACGTCAAAAACATGTAAGCCAATTTTTATTTTTTATTTTTAGATTCAAAAAATAAGTTGTATCAATATTTATCACAGTTTAGCTAGTTATTCGGAGATAAAACAATATTTTATTTATAAAAATTTGTTTGCGTTATAAAAAAAGGAACCTATGTCTTGACAATGCCCGTCTGTAGCATCAAGTGTATCCCTAAAGTTACTCTTCTTTTTAGGGGTGGATACACTTATTTTCTTCACAAATTCAATACGTGAATTCATAGCTTTCAGTGTTTCAATTTGTGCTTTTATTTTACCTTTTTTAAAAAATAGTTTTCCACAGATTCCTGATAAAGAAGTTTTGACAAATTAAATGGGTGAAAAATCAGTCAATCTCTGAATGTTCAATGGTTCCGATTTGGATTGTAGCATAAAATAATTTTTAAATAATACTCACATACATGTAACAGTTTAGAAGTAAATGCCATACCTTGCTTTGCTTTCGAAAAAATATAGTTGCTGTTTTATTTACTGTATTTGAGCTGATATCAGTGAAATTTTCTTCTATTACTTCGTTGTCAGTAACACGTGCGGACCAGTACAAAGCGCCTTCCTCTGTCTCCAGTAGCTGCAGGGATGACTGAAGTAACGCGAAGGATTTATGAGACGTCCTGTACACACATGATGAGTGATCTGAACATGGTAATTTATTTCAGATTAAAAGGTTTGAATAAAAACCAGTTTTAAGTTGATTGAACCAGTTAGAATGTCTAACATATGATATGAAAAGTATTTGAAGAAGATACGTGATACATTGTTTGTTTAAAACAGCCATAATTATTTTAAAAAATTTAAACAATATCAAACCTTACTTTCCATTCGACAGATTTTGTAAAATTTCGATTACAGCCAAAGTTGCTATTTGTTTCGAAAATAAAAAAATCTGTAACTTCATTCAGTTCATACGTGTCAAAGTTGCACGGTTTTTTTATTGGGAAAATTACTAATGATAAAAAGAAAGCCAAAAATAACAAAGCCGAAAAACAGAACCTCTAATCAGTGTTAACTTATAGTTTATCAACTATTTTGAATTTCATTGCATATTTAAGATTTAAAGAAAGTTAAATTAAAAATTAACCTCGGATTTTGTTTGCTCAACTCACCATTCAAGGCATAGTATATGGGAAGAGTGGGTAGCCCCGGACATCGGGTAGCCCCGGACAAAGCTAGTACGACTAAACGCCACTAGATAGCAGTACCAATCTGTTACGAGCCTTTGCCTTCAGCGTAGTAGACAGCCGTGACGAAGCGGGCGGCCATTGTGGAGTGTTCTGTAGGTAATACGAGTGTCTGTGTGTTTCGCAAGTGAGTTTCGTGTTACGGACATAGTTTTTAATATTTACCAGTGTGGATATAGGTACGCATTTGCTGTTGATATTACTTATAAAGGTAGAGTGTAATGTTTAAATATGTGTGTCATAGTGATAAGCCTTCATGATCAAATGTTACTCGTTTTTAAAGTGTTCAGTAGATGATTGCGCATCGGGTATCCCCGGACACATAAAGAATGTGTAGCCCCGGACAACATCGACTAATGCGTTTATAGGAGAATTAACAACAAATAAATTATGGGGTATTTTTTCTGTTACAGGGCTACTGGAACATGCCAAAGTTTAAAGAAAAAAAGACAGATAGAGGGTCTTGGGGTGAAAATAACATAAGAGTGGCTATGGACCGTGTAGTTTCTGGAGAGTTGACAGTAAGAGTAAGAGAGGCAGCAAACCGGTACAGTGTTCCAAAGAGCACACTGCATGACAGAACAAAGGGCGTTAATTGCGGTTTGCAAGTCAATTTAAAAGCCAAACTTGGTCAGATCAATAAAACTTTTCCGGACAAGTTTGAGGTACAACTGGCTGATCACATTCGAGACCTGGACAACCGTTTAATGCCGCTCACGAGAAAAGAATTCTTCAAATTAGCATTTGATTTAGCTGAAGATTTGAAGTTACCACACCGCTTCAATAAAACTACTAAAATGGCAGGCAAAGATTTTTACTCTGCCATTATGTCCAGATTTCCGGAATTAGCCTTGAGAACGCCGGAATCTACCAGTTTTATGAGAGCTGTTGGGTTTAACAGACCTCAAGTAAAACTGTTTTTCAAAAAGCTGGAATCTCTATATCATAAGTATGCTTTCCCACCATCACGCATTTTTAATGCTGATGAAAGTGGCGTATCATGTGTTCATGAAAATTCGAAGGTAATATCGGTCACAGGAAAAAGGCAGGTTGGAAAACTGACTTCCGGAGAACGTGGAAAAAACATTACAATATTGTTTTGCATGAGCGCTAATGGTGTATTTATTCCACCTGTATTTGTTTATCCTCGAAGTCGTTTAAACGAGCGGCTAACAATCGATGCACCAAGTGAGAGCTTAGCTGTTGCTCATCCAACCGGTTGGATGACTGGAGCAATATTTCTACAGTTTTTGCATCTTTTTGTGCACTTCACTCATCCAACAGAAGAAAATCCAGTTTTGATAATTGTGGATGGACATTGCAGCCATAGAGAACTTGAAGTTATCATGTTTGCTCGTGCGAATCACATTCATATGTTAAGCATACCACCCCATACATCTCACAAGATCCAACCCCTTGATCGCACATTTATGAAACCCTTTAAAGGTGCATACGCTGAGGCTTGTGCACTTTGGATGAGAAAAAATCCTTCTGTGAGGATCAACGACTATGACATTGCAGGCATTGTGAATAACGCATACACTAGAGTTTGCCGTTTGGAATTGGCGGTAAATGGGTTTTCTAGCACAGGAATTTTTCCTTTAAACCCAGGTGTGTTCACTGATCTTGATTTTGAAGCAAGTGTCATGACAGACATTCCAGATCCTTCAACGAATGGCAGCACAGGTACAGAGCAACTTCCTGCGGCAATTGATAGTCTCAGCAGAAGTGTAGGACATTCTGAAGACCTGTTTACAAACCCCGCAAGTCTAATCTCAGTTCGTTCTCAAGAACATTTTGACCACCAGTCCTCTACAACCATTGTTCATGGCCCTCATATTTTACCACACAATGCAGACAAGAACCAGCTTTCTCCTGTTAGCTCGAACATCACGGAATGTCACATAAGCGTATTGAACTCTGAAGTGTTTCCTTCTAACACTGAAGATGAATGTTCCCACCCTACTGAGAATGCAGCAAAGAAAAATTATTCTTTTAAGAATTCCATGCAGTATTCAAACCAGAATCCAGCCGTAACTAAACCAAGCAAAGAGCCTCTGCCTTCTACCAGTGGGCTACAGGAATTGAAATGTTCTTATTTCCAGACCTCACTGAAAAAATTGTCACCTCTTCCAAATGCAGCAGAGAAGAGAATGAATGCAAGAAAACGGAGATCGCAGAGAAGTGAGATCCTTACATCCAGCCCCTATAAAAACCAGATAGAAGAAAATAAACAAAATTTATCTAACAAAAAGAGGCGTACCCCGAAGCAGAATACTAATACTGCAACACCAAAATATGCTAGAAACCCTAATGAGAGTTTTTCGATGGAGCCACAAACGAAAAGAGCCAAGTTTCCTTTGTCACGATTAAATGACAAAAGTAAAAACTACCTGCATTATTTGTGGTGAAGATTTCAAGGAGGATTGGATTCAGTGCAAGTATTGTAATGGTTGGGTCCATGAAGAATGTGCTAGTGTTGATGAAAATGATGCGTTTTATCACTGTGATCACTGCAGATCAAAATGTGTTTAACTGTGTTTATTTTCAGGATATAATTGCTTATAAAATGTGGCATTTCACTGTTTTTTATTGGACTGAATGTCTTGTCCGGGGCTACCCGACTATTCTATGTCAATCCCTTTATATTAATGTTGATATTTTTGCATGTTGTAAGAAAAATAAATTATAATATTTCTATGTTTACATGCTAAACTTTAAAAAATACATCTGTATTAATAATCAACACATAAATATAAAAATTAAAAATTTTCAATTACCTTTAATTAATTAATTACTTAAGTGTCCGGGGCTGCCCACCCTATATCATTTAATGTCTGCATGCTATTGCTCCACATTTATAATAATATTCAATAGTGAAATTAAATGTACTGTACAATTATTATGTACAGTTCAATTTGGTTGTTCAAAATACGGGAAAATCTAATTACCTACTTCCTGATTTTGAATCGATTTTTTGCTTCTCGAATGTCTAAATAAACCCGAAGTTAAAACTTTTATTAAAAATTTTATCGTTGAACAAGTATTGGAGAATACATGTTTTAACAGGAAACTTACTTGTTATCCGTTTTTTGTGCCTGTATTTCGTTCTCCGTATAACTTGTTCCTGGTCGTGAACCTAACTGAATTTCTTCGTGCTCCACAGTCAAACATTTTTCTGAATTCTGCCAAGTATCCTTTGTTACTGTCAGATTTTCTGGTTTTTTTTTTTTTTTGCACTTCCTGTGCAGAGAAATATTATTTTTCACGTAACAAACCTATAATTACCATATATTACAAATTATAGTTTTATCCAGACGTAGACGTACACACTAACCTTTGCTTTTGATATGCAATCAAAGCAGTTGCTTTTCGTTTTCTTCGGCGTGCACTCAAATTCAATTGACCCAATTTCCCCTTCCTTTTATCACATTTCTGTTCCATAGTAGTTATTCTACTTACATTCAAGAAACACCAATGCGAACTACTTGTATAACAACAAGCATTTCAAAATTACTATTTTTTCGAGCTAAACCATAACCATTAGTCGGACACATCACGTCAATGGATTTCATTCACTCTAGCATAGGCAGACAGAAGCCTTGAGCACTGAAGATACCGGGGGTTTCCCGGAAAGCCACGCGCTACCCCCCTTCCACCCTTCCCCCCTGCCAGGCTCACAAACTCACTTCCCCTACAGCGGCTTCAGGCTTCCCCCACCAACCTCGGTATCACGGAAGCTTCATGCCTTCTCCCGCACAGGCAGCACGAAGAAGGCCCTAGCAGCACGAAAAATGACCATCTGCGATTAAGAAAATCTAAACTATTGTCGCGGTAACCATATACTTTTAATATACCATTTTATTCGCAATAATGCGAACTTTAGTCGTATGGTTTTACTTTTGTAAAAATACTAATAAGTTACTCGTAAATCGAAGTTATTGTTTCTTACTTTTATGATTTTTTTTTTTAATTTTAAAAAGAACATATACACAATTTTGAAACTGTAGGTGTAATTCTATACGTATCTTCTTGTGGCATAAAATCATTGAACTCTGTATCTTGCATGGTTTACGAAAAAAGCTTTAGAAAAAAAAGATATGTTCTTCGAGTTATTATGGGGCGTAGATACAGCCCTTAACACCCCCATACACAAATCCTGGCTACGCCACTGTCCCATCTAAAGTAACTTTAAGTGCAAAGTGTATATTTTTAACTTTCATCAACGTCACGTAAATATTAATATATAATTGTTCTGTGTCGTTCAGTGTATTTGTAACTTTTCTAGCCTCAACCCAATCTTTACCGAGGAGCACAAATGCTTACCTTGAAATACAGTGGGTTCGATTTCTGTATTATTTCATGTAACGTATCATTTAACGTGACAATTAAATTTGCAATTGCACTGCTGTTCTGTCGGCGCAATGTCTCTACCGTGAACTGCTGCTAGCCCAAACAGCAATAAAACCACGTGTTTTCCAAACACATCTATCATTCAGAGACCCGTTTCATCTTAACCTGCGACACTAATGTCTGATGTTTATTGGGCTTATAATTAAACCTCAGCCTCCGAGCCTAGTGGGCCACGCTGGGACATCAGCGGTTAGCCGCAAGAGCTAGCTAGCCTGGTGCCCTCCCAGAGCAAAGTCAAACCTCATTCACGCCAGCCCCTACTAGGCACACCCGTGGTCTCGAACTAAAGACTGCGGGTGATGGCAAATTAATTTTTAAAAAAATTAAAAGACGCCCCAAAATTTATTTTACAAAATTCTCCCCGATCCAGTGTTAAGAATATCAAATTAAAATGAACAGTTAAACAAAATCTAAAGTAGCTAGGTAGGCTACAAAAAACTAGTTAGCATTTATCAAAATTTATTTTCTTCGAAATAACATTAAAATGTTTTGCAAACTTAACCATTAACAGTGAACTTAAACTCTTAAAAATGTATAATTCATAATTCAGAACATCAATTACACTTAAAATATTATATATGAAAACACAAAAAATACTAAATAGTATCAAATATAGATTAAAAATCATTTTATACAGCATAGCATGAATATAAATGAAAATCAAAACAAAGTCCTGACTGTAGACCAATCAATTATTAAAGTTCACTACCTTATCTAGAGTTCGGAAATTCAACATTTCTAAAAATATAAATAATTATCCATTAAATCTGTCGGGGGCCATTAAAAATGTTAGTTAAATATCCATATTTCCGAAACGATGCACTTACAACCTAAATCCTAGCAAAAGCTAATAAATGGCTAATATTTGAATTAAGTTTAAAAAAACGCACACACAAAAGCCCTGGTAAACTGTCTAGTTTAAACGAAAACTATTTAATAAGACGTAGCATATAATAGCCGGTCCGACCCATGGGTTCTGGGTTTGAATAGTAATTGTTAACAGCCTCGGATTATGACTAATATTTTGCCAACATTTGCAAAAATTTAGCCAAAATTCGTCAAAATTTCCTGTTTTTAGAAAAAATAAATCACTAAAATAGGAATATCTTTTTGTTTCTGTCCATCAAAAAATGGCAGAGACTTGAAAAGTCCCCAAAGAGGCTTAAATTCCTCATATAAAAGCCTCCAATAAACCTCTGAAGACATTTGACCTAGACCAATAGGATGTCATAGCCATAATTTGGAATTGTAACATCATAGTTGAAATTTTCGTTACGGTCGCCATATTGAACATATGTTATTATTAATCAATAAAATTAGGAAAAAAATAAAAAATAAATAAAATATTTAATTAATATTATTTAAATTAAAGATAACGATATTTTGATAATCGTTCAACATCTTGAAAATCCGTAAATATTATCAAAGCATTTTGAGAAAAATTTTAAAAAAGGATAAAAAATTGAATAATATAATTATAAATAAAAAAAGCACTAACATCGTAGAGCTTGGGGTCCTCGGTTGGAAACCCATGAGGACAAAATAAAAATGGAGATGGATACTTCCTCCATGCAAGAAACGACAGATTGACCTCCCACAACAAATGCGAAAGAATATATTGCGTCAGCCAGTATGATGTCATGTCCGCCATCTAGTTTTCTTCTACTGGAGGCCGCCATCTTGGATCCGACATATTATTTTCGTCTGTTAAATTGCGCTAGCGCCATATTAGTTTAATTTTATCCACTAGAATGCAGGTATCATTTATTGTAAGGGCACTCGCTATCTTTTCAGCCATCTTAGCCACCATTTTAAAAATCTGTATTTATGAAGCTATAAATAAGGGAAAAGTTAAAAAAAAAACATCAAAAATTCACTCGTTAAAATAATGATTGTTCGATCGTCTTGGTTTGGTCCTTGACTGATGCAAACAAGATAACTCAATTAAATATCACTAAAAAGTAACAGATTCAAGAAATAAAATAACAAAAACAAACAATAATTTATTACATTAAACCTATACTACCAACGAACACTTGTTCAATTTAGCAATCTAATAAACATTTAGTTCTACATTGACTTGAACTGACTAATTCTCAGCTTTAATCAGCTCATTGAAGACAGAGACTGGCCAGATTCATTATTTACATAGTCTTCCAATATACATAGTCAAATATCTGACCACTTTCTAGCTTTTTTAAACCTTCACCATGTATTGTTAGTTCACTGAAGAGATTAGCGAGAATGTCGATTTTTTCATGATCTTCGTCTTTATATACACCACTATCCGGATCGTTATCACGAAAATGTGCATTGGTTAGCTCTAGCAGTTTTTTGTACTCTTGTAAGTCTTTGTGAGAATACTTATCCTTTAGGCTCCCTGCGAAACAGCAATTCGTACAGACCCGAAGTCCCGCGCGTTTTGAACTCTTCTATGCGCACGATATTTCCTGGTAGAAAGTCTATTTATTTAGCACCGAGGAACCACTTATGTTTTCTGTACACTCCGTAGGTCGTGTCATTATTCCGACTCATAAACGATATCAGGTATGGCCGGACCATTGCATTAACTTGGTGTCCCTTTTTCGGTATTTTTTTCTTGTGCATGGACTTTGTACTTGTTAAGTCCTCTTCTTCTCGATCTGGTTCATACTTTCTCTTCTTTACAGTTGGCATTTCATCTTCAACTTCTGTCTTCACAATGTTGGCTGGTTCTTCCTTATTTTTAAGTTCGTCGAGTCGACTAGTGATTGGCTTAAATATCTCTTCACTTTCCATCTCACGTGCAAGTCTGGTTCGTCTAGCAAGTAGATATTTTCCAAGAACAGACTGTATAGCTCGATGAAGGTCACTGGCCAGGTCCGACATTGTACTGGCTGAAAACATATTGCAAGTCCTCCTTTATACTTTTTTATTCGTTTGCAGAAACTTCTTTCTTGTGTGTGGCAAAATCTGAATTTGTTGACAAGTGAGATAGTAATGCTTTCAGACTACTTTTTAAAGTCCTCAAATCGTCACGTCTTTATGCATTCGATACTTCGATCATGTCGAGAATTTGTGAATCCGAGGCTTCCACGCGCTGATCGATGGCAACGAGATACTCTATTATTTCGTCTTTTGCGCATTTTATTTCTTGGCCAAGTAGCGAAATGTATTTACGTATTTCAGCATCGTGGTTCACGGCGCATAGCTGGGTACTTGGAGCTCGACTGCTACGACCAAATTTAGAAATGCTATGATTCATGTTTGACGATAAACTGATCGAAACCTCGCCTGTACCTGCCCTTATATAAAGGCCAGTCCTTGACTATAACTATAAATCCGTGCTCGTCTTTCCAACACTAGGAGCACATGACTTTGAATTCCCGAAACGTCATGTCGGTGTTTTCATGGTCGTCGTAGGCATGTCGTAAATTAAGTTCGTCCATGCGAAACAAAACTATAACATTCGCATTATCTCGTAGGATATGTTTTGGAATACGACTGTACGTCTTACACAGGTAAACGCAGTCTACTTTGGAGTGTCTGCCCATGGAAAAGTACTCTTGTATTATGCTTTGCTTCTCGCACATTACAAGGTCGAAAACACGGAATTAGGCTTTGTTTCGCTTGGAGGTACCACATCAGTATTATCGCAAAACGGAAAATACTCCAGACCATTCACCGAGTGTAGAACCGTAGCTAGTCGCTGGTACTTTGACTGTTGCAACGACATGGAATAGAGGTAAATGTTCTCGAACCGAAGACCATTTGGCTCCTCTAATAAACTCAGTAGAATGCACGTTTTTCCGCAGTTGGACGGACCCGCCATTATGCATCGTAGGGCAGAAGGCAACAGTAATCCATGTCGTGATTCACGACCGCTAGTTTCATCGTCCTGCGTAATGAGCACGGGCAAACATACTTCTTGCTTGACGACTTGCATTGTACTGTCAAAAAATTGTATAAAAGAAGCGTATTTATACTTTCTGGTCAGTTGCGCGCAATGACTCGAAGAGGTAGGAACAAAAAACAGATTGGTGCAGGACTCGTGAACTCGCTGATAAACAATCTGCCATTCGAGCTACACATTCCCGGCTACAGATTCTGCGGCCCTGGCACTAAACTAGCGAAAAGGGTAGCTCACGGTGACGTGGGCATTAATTCTCTCGACGAAAAGTGCAAGCAGCACGATATTGCCTACTCGCTCAGCAAGGATCTGGAATACAGACACCGGGCCGACGAGATATTGACACAGGAAGACGAAGATATAAGTAAATCTCCGGACGCGGGACTAGGAGAAAAAATCGTGGCCTGGGGCGTATCTAAAATCATGAAGGCAAAGACCAAATTAGGACTGGGTGCTCATCGAGCCAGCTCCATCAAGTCAAAGACTAATTCACGCAAGACCAAACGCAAGACTGGAGCAGGCGTACAAAAAGCAAAGCAAAAATTACAGACTCTCGACAAGAAGATTATAGGAGGATTTCTTCCTTTGCTTTTGCCTGCATTGAGTGCTCTCGGCGGCCTCATCGGTGCAACGAGAGGTATAGTGCGGGCAGTCAACACTTCGAATAATGAGCGCAAGCAGTTAAAAGAAGCCCGACACAATGCCAGCATGGAAGCCATTGCCATAGGTAAAAAAAAACGGCGCTGGAATGTACTTACGTCCTCACAAATCAGGCCTAGGCATGAGAAAGAAACGAAAATCCTAAGTTGTATGCCGAAACGTCCGCTCACCAATATAGATTTAATAAAGTACGCACACAAACTGAAAATACAAAATTTCCGAGGCATGTTTATAAGAGACACTTTGCCAAGCAAACCAAAAACCAACGAACGCGCCATAATTAATTTAGACACGTCGGCAGGTCGCGGCACGCACTGGGTGGCGTACAAAAAGTCTGAAAAAATGGCAGAGTATTACGATAGTTTCGGTAATTTGAGACCTCCGCCTGAACTTAGGTGGTACCTGGGCCGGACCACTACATTGTTTTACAATTACGAAACGGAACAGAGGCCTAATCAAACAAACTGCGGACACTTGTGTCTTCGCTTTTTAACAAAAAAAATTAGCTGACAAATAAAAAATATTGCTACTTAAAGGTTGTGCAGTGATGATATATTATTAGTCATGTCGATAACACTTACCTTGACAGGTCACCCATCTGAGTTTTGGGCGGTTCATTTCCCGCCCCTGAATTTAGACGGAGAATAGTGTATCGGACTAGTATATTTTCAAACGTATAATGCCATACCGAATATCGACGAAGAAAATTGCAAGATCTGCTTCCTGAAAAGCGATGGGACCGCTCATGAAATACAGTTACCTGTTGGCTCTTACGAAATTGACGACATTGCAAATTACATCAGGGATATGTTACCACAGGATGTAGACATTCAACTGTGTGGAAATCCAAACACTCAAAAAAGCATTCTAACATGCAGTGAAATTGTCGACTTTTCAAAACCTGGGACCATAGGTACGATGTTCGGAGTCGAATCAAAGGTGTATGATGCAGGAAGAACCTACGAATCTACGCGCGCAGTAAACATTTTGCCTGTGAATGTCATAAGAATAAACTTTAATTTGGCAAGTGGAACGTATCTCAACGGAAGACTAAGCAACATGCTGCACGAGTTTTCGCCGATGGTCCCGCCAGGATATAAACTAGTCAAAGTACCGCAAAGTATCATTTACGTTCCAGTCGTCGTAAAGTGCGCACACGAAGTCGTCGTCAGAATCGTTGACCAGCGAGGACGATTGGTGAATTTTCAAGACAAAGAAATTACATTACGTCTGCACTTGAAGCGATGGGCATAAAGTTCGTAAAACCGATCAGTTATAAAAGAAATCGCAATGGCGTGAATAAGAACAGTTCTCTTCCAGACATCGGTGCATTAACACATGACAGCATAAAGTTACATCTTAGTATTGGACAAGTGCCGAATAAATATGGAAGACGAAATCCTCAACGTGGAAGATCCAGTAATTTTTAATGACAGCATTACGAAAATGGTATTGCACGAGTACCAGCCTTTCCTGCTCGGACCTTACGCACTACCATCAGAAGTACGCATTGCCGTACAGCACCAAGATATTTGTACTTTACCTTCGCAGTCATTTCTACGTATAAGAGACACGCTGACAAAAGCGGATGGTACGCATCCGACAACAACGTCAATATCCTGCAATGGTATTCTTCACCTAATCGAGCGCGTTACATATGTACTCAATGGCGTCGAGGTAGACCAGACGAGAGATGTAGGCATAACATCTGCTATGAAAAATTACCTTTCGCTCACGCCAAATGAACTGTCTGCTGCAAAGATGGCCGGTTGGGCTCTTGAGGATGATTATAAGCTTCCGGTTTATGCCGAAGGTAAGTTCGAGGTTTGTGTTCCTCTGTCCATGCTTCCTGGATTCGCTGAGGACTACAAGCATATAATCATTAATTCGAAACAAGAGGTCGTACTGCTACTAGCCAACACGCACTTTAATGCAATTGTCGCCGCTGCAGAAAACCATCAAGATGTCTCGTTAACACTACAGTATATCAAGTGGATGCTGCCCCACATCCAAGTGAGCACCGTTGAACGAGTCAAGATGTTAAAGAACGTAGAAAATGACAAGAACTTCAATGTACCATTCCGATCCTGGAGCCTGGAAACTTATTCTGGCTTGCCTCATAGTCAGCATATTAATTGGATAGTAAAGTCCAGCTTCGCTACGGAAAAACCAAGATACATCATCGTCGGGCTTCAGACCGGAAGACAGCTCAATGCAGGAGTAAGTCGCTCCTTATTCGATAACTATCAATTACATAATGTAAAAATATTTTTAAACAGCGAAAGTTATCCGTACATTGATATGAACATGGACTTTGAAAGTGGAAGATTTCTTCTCGCATATCAAATGTACACCAAGTTTCAGCAAGTTTACTATGGGCGGAGGCAGTCACCGATACTGAGTCCCGACAGTTTCAAGAGCAAGGCTCCGTTAATGGTGTTTGACGTTTCCAAACAGGATGATCGAATAAATTCAAACATCATCGACTGTAGGATCGAGATAACGACTAGCGGAAATATTCCACCAAACACCTATGCTTTTTGTCTGATACTTCACGATCGGCTTGCATCGTACAATTGTCGAGACAAACTTGTGAAAATTCTGACATAAATACTGTTTTGTTTATGATAATAATTCAGTTACGACCGAGCATTGCTAGCGACAAGATGTACTGCAACCTGCAAGGTTTCCAGAGCCAAAATGGTTTTGTTCTCAAAGAAATTAGCTTCACCTCCGGAGACAAGACTCGAACTCGCACGTTCCGACCTCCGTATCCTTGAAAATTACTAGACGAAAAAAAGTTAACGTACAAATGAATGGTTATGTAAATATTGTCACGGACTAGAGTGGGACGAAGGAAAAATCCCATACCACCAAGTGAAAAACACACTTCAAGATTTACTAGTTCAAAACGAAACAATTTACGTTGCCGGACCTGAACAGAGGAAATGGCTACGAGATCTGTGTGAAGCTCCTGTTGAAATTGTAGATTTGCAGGATGAATATGGCTGTCCTTCCCTGCGCAAGCTTAGTGCATTATACGACGTGCAGCCACGTGACAAGTTAGAACGTGTCTGTGCCTGTACAAACTCGCAGTTAATGCAGAAATGGCACACACAGTGTTAGTAGGAGCCTACTTATATAAATGTCGTACATCCGTTCGTGCCTTCAGTTGTCGTTCGACCAGTAAGAAGATGTTTACGTTTCATCCTACTAACGTGTACGTAAGCGTACGACCTAGCTTCAGCAGTGTCGAGTACAGCTACTGGGATGTCGGGTATCTACGTACATATACAGAAACCTGTGATGGAGGCGTTCAGCATTGGCGGTTTGCGCACTTTCCTGTGTCCTACGAACCGACTCAGCAGCTATTAGATTGTTGTGAACCTGGAAACTGTGCCGTCTATCACATGAGACCGCACACAATCCTTCCTGCTAGCATCGCTGAAGTAGTCGACTCGTCTGCACGTCCAACACCAAACATGAGCGTGTTGCAACCTGTTGCGACCTGTGATGCTTCTACGCAGACGTCCAAACGACGTGCGTCTCGTCGTCGAAGTTCAGACAGTGAATCTGTCCCAACTAGCACTGAGCCAAATCCCAGGCGCAGACGTGGTCACAGACGTCATCGACCATGTCTCGCTAGAGATGACGACATCGCAGAAGATGACCAGCTGGAAAACTGTGTTCCTGATCCCGTGACCTGCGAACCAGTTGGAACCGGAGTCGACGAGGAAGTTCGTGCGGCAAAAAAGACTCTGCTTGCGAAAATGCTTAATTCCTTAACCTAACGTGCATTTGTGTAATTTTTATAAATAAATGTGTAAAACTAGAACTCGTGTGTTTTTTTATTTCTTTAATTTTTAGGTACCTAATAAAAAATTAATTTTAAATACAGACAAAATTTTGACTCAAGTAGTATTCTAGTAGACCGCGGGTATATAAGCGAGGTTCAGACGAGTGGTCCCTCAGTTCACTTCTGGCCTCGGTGCAGTACGGACCTGCTCTCTTCAGTAAGGTTCACGAGATTTGATTACTGCTCCAATGTTAACCGGGATAGACTGTTTACCGTCAGCAGCAGGGACCTCGATGACAGCAATGATGATGGAGTCGGAGACCCCAATACCGGCTGCAGAGAAGACCACGACAGCGGAGAGCTAAATGGCTGCGCTGTCGACAGCTGCGGAGATCCCGATACCGACTGCAGAGGAGACTTCAATTAATGAAGAGCATTCATTGCGTCAGTGAAAATACTGAGGCGCATCATTCACTATCACTTCAAGAGCGCGCAGACATGAAAGAAAAAGTTGTCCGAATAATTTACTAATAAAGAATACAATTTCAGTGCAATAAGTGCGGTAAACTAATTTCACGTCTCGATAGCTTACATCATCATTATATAAAATGCTCCGAGAAAATTAAGTGCAAGTATAATGAACATGGTTATTGTTTTGACTCATGTGCTGAACCAGTTAATGAGAATATATAAGTAAGACCCTGGTGATATGAACTTCAGTCCGTCTCTGGCTGCGGTGATGAACTGATCGGATAGTCAGACGTGAATAATAGACCAGTATCTATCTATTCTTGAGAACTCGATGGCATCATTACCAGTATCAACACCGACCTGGATCGAAGGTCTACCATCATCAGTGCAGAGCCCGATGACAACGTCGTCTACAGCTAAACCTACTCTCTCAGCAAAACAGGAGATTTCGACGCGTGCATCATTTTCCGCAGAGCAGACCTCAAAGGCTTCCAAAGTTAACATGTCAGCAGTGTTACAATGGTTGTCAACAATTCCAGTGTCATTGATAAAGGAAGGAGCAACCAACGGTGTTCCATCACCCAACTGTATGTACTGTGACAAGATCAAAAAATTGAAATTACGTGATTATGTAATACACAATTAAAGTAATAACTCTGAACCCATTGAATATCAGTGCAACAGGTATTTAAGCAGGTTTATACACTATGGAAGTTTTAAAACGACACCTCAGGAATTGTGATAGACTGTACATTCATCAGAATCAAGCTATATATTTTGTAACAAAACATTAGCAACTATTCAAATTGCAAAACGACGAGAAATAAATCACTGTCCTTTTAATGATTTCGATAATTCGGCTTTGTGTGAAAATTGTGGTGTACCATTATGTCGACCTGATAGACTGAATAGACATTTAAAGTCATGTAAAGGACTTAGCCCGTACAATAAAAAGACTATTTGAATCGAGAAATCCACAAGACTTTAGTACTTTGTCTGTGTTTTTTTTTGTACTTATCGAAGGTTAGAATTTATGTAATAAATATTTTTAAAAGTACTTGCAGTGTTTTTTATTTTCTCAAACCTGTCACTTTTGTGGTATTTTTTTTTAATTAGTTGTTTTGTATCGTCCAGGGATCGAACCAAGGTCAGGAATCAATAATTTCCTTAATGAGCATAATTTTTTATGAATTTTGGTATTTTCCCCGAATTTCTAGCATTAAAATTACAGATTTTCAAGATGGCGGACGTGATGTCATACTAGCTGATGATATATAAGCATGGTAAAAAGTGGTGGGGGTTAGTCTGCCTGCAGCCACAGTGAGGAAATGAGCCTGTCGCCATTTTTAATTTTTTTGCACTTGTTGGGTTCGAACCGAGGACTCCGAGCTCCGTGTCGTAAATGTTTGATTTTTTTTAATTTTTTATTAAAATTTTATTACTTGAATTTTTTTATAAATTTTAAAAATTTTTTCATTAAAATCGGATAATAAAAAAGTTAAATATGGCGGGCATAACGGAAATGGTAATGGTGACGTCATAATTCAAAATGGCGGAAAACACAATGCCGGAATGTTCGAGAAAACAAAATGACTTCATCGAAATTGTCGGATCCAAAATGGCCACCGGGGTCAAGGTCAAAGTCATTCAAGATGGCCGCCGTGATATATTTGTCCCGTTACACTGTGTCCAGTTACGCTCATCCAAGATGGCCGCTGTGACATCACAATCCAAGATGGCGGACCGACAATCACAATCCACATCCTGAATCCTGGCGCAGGGGCCCCATTTACACACTACTCAGCTCCAGCAACATTTGGCTACAAGGTGACTTGGTTTCGAAGTTACGAGACTATAAGATTACGAGACTACAAGGCTATAGGACTTAAAGACTACGAGTCTACAGGACTATAATATTAAAAGGCTACGAGGCTACAAGGCTACGAGTCTACAAGGTTCCAACTGGCTACGAGGTTCCAAAGTTAAGAAGCTGCAAGGCTACATGGCTATGGAAATACTTGCAACAAGTTATTTGCATGAATAAATTAACTCTCACTGCTGAATGGAGTTATTGTAGCCTGTTGAAGCATTTTAGACTTGTTTACTTGTATACTCGTAGCCTTGTAACCTCGTAATCATGTAGCCTCAAAGCCAGTTGGAGCCTTGTAGACTTGTAGTACTGTAAACCCATAGTCATGCAGCCATTTAGCCTCTTAACTTTGTAATTTCGAAGCTAGTTGGAGCCTTGTATACCTACTCGTAGCCTTCTAACCTCAAAACCTTTTAGTAATTTAGTCCTGTTCTCTCGTTTGTGGTCATTTAGCCTCGTAGCCTTACAGCCTTATAAACTTGTAGCATGTTTATCTGGAAAAAGTGTCGCAAGCAATTTACAAAAAAAAAAAAAAAAGACATTTTAAGACATACAAAGGTGCTGCTGCGAGCAGAAATAAAGATTTCGATGCAACAGCGATGTATCGAAGCATTTATGAGTACACTGGGAATTGGTACTATAGCAATCAGACATCCTTGCAGCTACTAAGATATGTCATTTGCCTTTGCCCATGATGCATCAAGATACGAGGAGAGTAAAAGTATGACGAATCCTTATCGTATGAAGTTTCGCTGTGATGAGTGCCATGTTTGCTTTACACATATTGATAATTTGAGACGACGCAAGAAAAGCTGTAAAAATAAGGTCTTTGTGCATACTGTGGAACAACCTGCTGACATTTCGACACTTCACTTTAGATTGGAGAATCGTATGCATACAAGTAGTATATAATAGATCTTCCTGGAACAGGGTGCAGGGTGTGGAGCCGGAGCCGAACCACCATCTTGGATTTGTGACGTCACGGCGGCCATCTTGGATGACCTTCACCTTGCCCTTGACCTTGAGACCGGCTGCGATTTTGGATCCTCCATTTCTTGTCACGAACATTCCACCATTTTGAATTCCGCCATTAGTTTTCTAGAACTTTCCGCCATTTTTAATTATGATGTCACTGTTGTAATTTCCGTTATGGCTGCCATCTTGAAAATCCGTAATTATTATGCTAGAAATTCGGAATTTTTTTAAATTTATAAAAAAATTAATTATTCAAATTTTATTAAAAATATTTTAAAAACGCACTTATAACATGGAGCTCGGAGTCCTTGGTTCGAACCCATCGAGGGGAAAAAATAACGACCGATACTTCCTCCACAGAAGCCACAGGCGATTGACGTCCCACCACTTATGCATATATATATATAATGCCATTTAGTATGACATCATGCCTGCCATCTTGAAAATCTGTAATTATTATCCAATTTTAATGAAAAAATTTTCTAAAATTTCTAAAATAATTTAATTCAAAAATTTAATAAAATATTATGTAAAAACAAAGTTGCATGTTTCGTTATGGTCACCATCTTGAAAATCGGTAATTATTATCCAATTTTAATGGGGGAAAATTTAATATTTATAAAAATATAATTAATAAAAAATAATAAAATATTTTTCATAACACAAACTTACATCTGTGGTTCGAACCTGGCAGGGTCAAAAAATAAAAAAAAACGACCACAGATCCATTCTCCACGGAAGCCAACAGCAGACTGACCTGCCACCACTAATACACCAAAGTATATATTGAAAGCTAGTATGATGTCACATCCGCTATCTTGTTTTATCCTATGGAGGCCACCATCTTATTTTCGTCTGGTAGAGAGTGCTGCCGTCATGTTAGTTTAATTTCTGTTCACAAGACCTTTAACCTTGGCCTTGAACTTTGACCTTGACCTATAATTTGGACCATTACCTTGATATTTGACCTTGTCATTTGACTTTGAACTTTGACCGTGAACTTGAACTTTGACCTCGACCTTGAACTTTGACCTTGACATTGAACTTTGATTTTGACCTTGACCTTGACCATCAACCTTGACCTATGATCTTGACCATGGTGACCATCTTGTATACACCATCTGGAATTCAGTACTTGCTACCAAGAGCATTATTTCACAAAAAAGCATCTGCTAGATAGCGCTGTCGACATCTTGTTTTAGGTAATCGATACAAGGAGCACTAGTGTCACATAGTACACATGCTATTTGCTAGAGTGCACTACCATCATGTTAGTTTAATTGTTACCTGCTAGAATACAGAAATAATTTATTATAACTGTGGCATCACCATCTTCCAATTTGGACACCATCTTGGAAATTCGTAATTATTTATCTATAAATTCGGAAAAAATTCCAAAATTCATGAAATAAATTTGCTATTAATATACTGATTTATTCTTTTAGTTCTGTCCTTAATCCGATTCTTGAGCGATGCAAATATTTTAAATTTATGTAAAAAACATAACTTAATTAATAACATTACATAAGAGAACTCTAAAATATTTGCGTTGGATTTGCACTCATTAAAAATGATCTACAATAACTTCAATTATTCCAGTGTGCAAAAATGTAAATTCTATGAAGCTAGTTACATTACGATTTTACGAGTAAGGCCGTTTTCCTTATTCCGTAGAATGTATAAGACATTTTGGCAGAATATAACTCTGCTACATGTTTTTTTTAAATCGTCGTAATAAGAATACAGTGCTACTTATAATACATTTTGGAAACATTTCTTTCTTCTCGTCCGCGATCTGGAAACGATTTGTTATTGCAACTATCACCATCAGAAGCGCTACCTGTAAGCTTTAAAGTTAACCTGAGAAACAGCTAGAGGGTTGACAGCGCTACCTACCGAGTATTCTATTCACTACTCTACTTCGAGGACAATGCTGCTGTACTCATTCCATGGAGGGTGTAAGAAAATATGGCAGAATTCCGTCTCGTCCTTTTGGACGCATGGCTGATTTCCGTTATGGTACTTTTCCATCTTTTTCGAAGAGGTCAGGTGGAATACTGCCATTATGGTAGTCTTCCGATATGGTAGTCTTCCGTCGTCCCTAGAATTCATGTCCATTCTAGAGAGAAGGGTGCAAATTTCGGCGAATTTCGTGATGGGCTTGAGCCAGAGAAAAACCTAAAGTCTGGCACCATTTTTTGGACCCCACTGGAACAAAAAAAAAAGGAATCCAGTGGTCAAGAATAGAAAATAAGTTGACAAGCAACAGGAATCTAGAAATCAGGGCAAAACTTATGAGCCAACTATAGGCAAAAAGGCGTAGAATTTTCCACTTATCATTCTGGGGGTGGAATGATAAAAATCACTCCCACTGAGGACGCAGTAGTGCGCGCGGTAGTCGCGAGTCATGCTACGAGATTAGCTAGTAATACGAACTAAAGCGACTAGCAATCTAGAAAATAAAAAACTTAGGGATCACTCCAGGACTACACGGGACCACATCCCTTAAGTTAGACGTGGTTAGATTACTTCCGAATAGAGTCGTGGGCGAGGAGCACTGGAAAAGATGCGACCATGGTAAGGACATAAGGAAGAATCAATCAATCTATAGGGCTACACGTAGTTAATATATGGGCTCGGGGGCCTGGAGGCCTAGGAAGTGGGAGATCTGGACTCTGATTGGCTGGAGGCGATGGGCGAATGTTCGCTCTGCCGAACCAAAAAAACAACAAAGGTGGCTGGTAGCTTAACTTAAGGGGCACCGGAGGTCACTCGTGCTCCGTAAGGCAGCGAACTCCGTCGGGGTGCAGGGGAAGCAGACTCGGGGTTAGTTCACAAAAGTCCCGCAAGGAGAACGAGCGCAAGCCTGGCACTCCAGAGGGTTCGCGCTCTGTCGATCTAAGAAAGAACTAGAGAGAGGTGGAGAGGCGGCCGGTAGAGATCGCGGAACTAAAGTTAAGTAGTTATCATTTTCGCCGCGAGATGGCGAAGGCAGGTCTTTCGCAGGCCAGCGAGAAGACTTTGATTTAGGCTCGCCGGGAGTGGAGGTTAAAGAACCCGGTTAGTGCCCTCGCTGAAGTTCGTGGAAAAGAAGAAGGGGGGATCTGCTGTCTCATTATAAATGTCTTAGGACGGGCGCCTATACGCGCCTGAGAGCCCTGGAACATTACGAATGGGGCATGACTGGATGCTAACCTAAGCTGAGCTCTGGGAAGTGGGCTGCCCTGGGAGGACACTGAAAAAAGCACTCTCAGCCGCGAAGACGGACACTGTAACTGGTCGCGTTCGTGGCCCAAGACGGGAAGAAAATTGATGGCTAATGATTTGTTGGCGAAATCACACCGGGTTCTTGAGTGCGGCGCTAGAATAACGTCGCGTGACCCTAGTAGATAATATTTGATCAGGATGAACAATGTATATATCAGGGAATTTAGGTGAAAAATAAATTTGTGCTAATTATTTCAAATTTGTGGCACAATGAAAACATAATAAAAAATTTTCAGGTCAAAATTCATGTACACATTTCGCAGACATGATAGTATTTAGTAGATTATAGTGTATGTTATTTTATAGTTTTATCATTCAATTTTTTTATTTTATTTTTCAAGTGGATTATTTTGTGAATTTCCCTATATTAAATGCATGGTTGCCACACACTAATTTTTTTATAAACAGATAATTCAGACTTCAATTTTTAATCAAAACAATAATGCAAACGAGTGACTTCATTCTGGGTAGAATTATAATTATAGGCACCTATTATCCTCGTCAGTAGCGTGGCACGATGTCATAGCGTACTCTCCGGCGACGCGAGACCACCAGCTGCAGTTTTTCTGTTGAAAACTAATAAGCACCAAAGTTATTTTAAATAACAGACACTGTACGAAACATTACCTTCTTAAATGTCAGTTGTGTACTACATTCTTTACAAGGAGAGACTTGTTTCACATGATTTTTTTTTTAAAATAAAGTTTCGTTTTGATGTCATTTCTCAGCCCTGGACAAAAATTGATGGCCCTATAATGGTTAGTATGAATAAGGCCATGGTTAGACATGTATGCAGCAGTGTGGCGGTCCGTCATATATTTCGTAGTAAAGATCTTTAACTTAAATAGTCACTGCTTTATTTAAATCTTGTTTCAATTTTTAAGTCTGTCATTATTTGGAGAGGGAGGTTAACCTGTTGGTCAAATAACCGGTTGTTATGCCGATTGGGTAGTGGCATGTGCCCGGCTTTCAAAACGGTGGGCAAAATACAGGAAGGGTTTCATCGAAATCTTTCCGAGTAAAAATGATTTTACTCATCTCAACATCTCCAAATCGACACCTGAGCCTAATGTGTGGCAGCCTCGCCTTACTGAGTAGGGCTGATATCATAAGCTGGCCCTGGTCAAATTTTAACCTTACAATCCCATTCTTGATCGAAGACATCTGCCACATTTCTTCAACTCCGCATGAGACACGGTGGTCACATTTGGTGTCACTACATGTGGAGAAACATCATTAAGACGAGGGATCACATCACAAGACCAGGCTTGCCCATCAGTTCATTTTGGTACAACATGTGACGCAGACATAACAAACACCAGGCACAGTAAGTGCGAACATTTTGAGATGGCTTGAGGAAGCTCTAAGGGACGATACCGGCCTCCCTCCCCTAAGAATCACTTGAAGTGCATTACTACATGAGAGTGCCACTTCCCCTCCTCAACTTTAACCTATCACTTTACCTCCAACCATCATTTAAAACTACCATCCTCATCGCCTCCACACCTTTCAGTTTGATTCCACCAACTACCACCTGCCCTCCTGACTGTTTCCAAGAAATAGTATAATGTGCTGAAAACCATCGGTCAGAGCTGCAGAATTCAGACAGCATGTGAAAACCTTTGCATGTAGGTATTGCAGATGGCTTTGCCATAGACAGAACAGTGTGTTTGTGAACTATGCAACCCCACATCACTACTGGCTCCTGTACGAAGTGCCACCTGCCGAAGGACATGGTCTTGTAGACTGAGGAGTTATAGTGGTGAAGTACATGCATGTTTGCAATATAGATATGGATTATGGTGAAAAGTGATAATATTGAGGTCATGTTTTGGACTGGTTAGTGCATTACATATTTTTTTGTAAACCTTATTTACGTAATCTGGGATTTCCATATACAGATGAACCTTGAAGCGATGCTGGATGAACTGAAGTTGTCGGACATGACAGTTGAGTCGAAACAGATGCGAGTGAAGAATTCGACGAGTATCGGGCAACCAGTTAAAATATAAATTTTTATTGTGTGCTTTAAATGCTCGGGCGAACATCTCGAAAAAATTTAACCGGACAAAAAACTGCATTTACAAAACCTCATAAATAGTACTGGAGTCGGAGTGTGATAGCGGTAGGGCCAATGACCGAACGACCTCTGATGTCATGGTAACCACCTTGAATGAACTTGACCTTCAAAAATTCCTCAAAATTCCTCAAAAAATGCTTAAAATTCCAAAAAAAATCCTTACTTTGAGGGAAACATGCCTTTTTGAGGGGATTTTTACCATTTTATTCCTCAAAAATGTCAACAGCTTGAAACTTCCCCATTAAGACTAAAATTCCCCATGGAAAGACGCCAAAAGCCTCTGGAGGGGAGCTTGCACTTGACATCACCATTGTTCGCCATATTGGATCCATCATCTCGAAAATCTTTAGTTTTTGATAAAAAAAATTCCAAAAAATCTCAAAAATATAAAATAATTGTTAACTTCAAATTTTAGTTACTCAATCAAATTCAGTCCTCGCTCCGATTCCGGGCATGAGTGAACATAATAAAATATTTTAATAATCTTAATTACCATTTTGATAAAATATCTTGCCTTCGACACAGCCGCCATATTTGATTATAGATCGTCTAACATTTTTAATAGTCCGCCATCTTGAAAATCGCAATCTAATTTTAACAGGAAATATATTGTAATGGCCTAAAATACTGTAGGGTACCAGTGAAAGCTTTTTTTTTATATAATAACTAGCCAGACGATCAGGACCAGCAGGACACGATTAGGAAATGACAAACACAGCAGGAAACATTGAATGACAGGTGAAACGAGAGTTGCGGAAGCAATGTTTGCAAACGATAGCATATCACGGCCGCGGAAACAAACAGTGGGTTGCCACGCGCGCTCAGCTGGTGCGACCTTGGTCACAGCGCAGCGAAACGTGGTCATAAGCACAGGGAAGGAGGGGGAGTGTGTAATGGCGCCGAAGCGGAACTGTTTATGTTATTAACAACACATGCAAACAGGGTCAGGAGAGGCTTCTTATACCGGGAGATTTTATTCGAGAAAGGAGAGTCACAGAGTCAGTGGGAAGCCACGCTACTCCGCCACCAGGACGACGATTGGTGAGTGACCAGCCACGATGCGACGATGGTTCAATACAAGACAGCAGCACAACGGCCTTAGGCCCATGTAGCTTGTAATAGTTGGTATCTTTCTATCTATCTTTCTATCTCATTCCAAAAACAAAAAATTCTCACTTTAACAATCACTCGGTTGACATTATTAATAATTTAAAGTAAACCGTCACGTAACTTGGGATAAATTATCTGCAACAGTTGTTAATAAGGGAAAGGCACATACGAATCACGAGACAAGTGAGGTTAAGAATAAGCTCTAGGAAATGGCCGACAGCACGTTTTATTTATTAACGACAGTATCCCTGATAAGAACGACTATGGTTCAGTAAATATGTGTTAGTAATAGAAGGTTATAAATTGTACTTGTAAAGACCCAGAAAGTAGAGAATTAAATATGTGTTGAATAAACTGTTAGTTGACACTGCTGAAATAAATATGTTCTTGTGGAAACGTTCACCCTTAACATCTTTATTTGAAATGTTTTGCAAATAGGGACTCGTCACCCTACCTTAAGGACTGTTTAAGGAAAAAAACGACTGGTGGAACCACCCCCAGAACCTGATACTCATGACAGGGCCGTCACGATATCAGGAACACATACTATCCCGGTAGATTCACTTCCATTCCCTTTCCCCATCATCCTTCACGATCCATTTCTTTATCAACTTTTCATGTTCATGTTCCCTTCATTTCCATCTTTACAGTCGACGGCCATAACAATATTAAAATATATAAAAAATTATATAGTAAAATTTTAATAAAAAAACTTACCTATGTCATGGAGTCGTCGATTCAAGCATGGTAAGAGTATGTAACCAAATGGCGATGGATCCTCCCTCTATGGAAGCCACCGAGAGACTGACATCCCACCAATAATTCCAAGGAATTAGCCAGAATCACATAATGGCAGAAGTATTGTTTTCGTCTGATGGAGGCCGCCATATTTGATTTGATACATTGTTTTCGTCTGCTAGAGGATGTTGCTATATTACTGATTTAAATTTTACCTGCTAGAGTGCAGTAGTATTTATTGTTTTGACATCTGCCATATTTTCAGCCATCGTTGCCATCATATTGAATATCTGTAGTTATTAAGTTTGAAATTCAGTAAAAAATCTAAAAATCATCAAAAAATTAAACAATTAATTAACTGACTGGAACGATCGATATACTTCCTCGGTTCGATCCTTGATAAAAACGAAAAAAAGGTATTTATTTAAAAATACTATAAAAGTGACAGGTTCGAGAAATAAAGAAGAAAATTAAAAATACAAAAATTATTACATATTTTCTACTCTACTACAGGAACACTTATGAAAGTTATAAATCTAATAAACATGTAATTTTTCATTGGCTTGAACTGACTAATTCTCAGTTCCAATCTGTTTACTGAAGACAAAGACCATCCCGACATAGTTACTCGATACTGTGTTTAACAGAATGCAATACATCTTCAAAACTGTAAATGGAGTATTCATAACCTTGAAAGCGCATTTCTGCACTTGAATCTCAAATGGATATGGTTTACCATATACACAGTCCAACAACATGTTATATTTTAAAGTTCCATACATTTCTATTTCATCAGTAAGCTGATTGATAACGTTCTGCTTGATATCATCAAAAGTCTTTCGACACATTAAATGTATTTAGATAATAGTTGCATTTAAATGTTCCACAAAACCTAGATTAAACCAAGTGGAATCCATTATCATTTACATGTACCGCACCGAGCACAGTCTTGGGGTTAGTTTTATGTCCAGGCATTATTCGCAATCGGCCACTGAACATCTGTTTTTGTGCTTGTATGCATACGAGTCTCCAATCTAAAGTGAGGAGTCGGCACAAAGACTTCATTTTTACAGTTTTTCACGTGTCGTCTCAAATTATAAATATGTGTGAACCAAACGTGACACTCATCGCAGCAATACTTCATACGAGAAGATATCTCCATACATTTTATTTTCTCATGTCTTTGTGCATCATGAGAAAATTCGAACGACATATTACGGTAGCCGCAAGGATGTCTAATCGAAGAAGTTTCATCATTTTTAACCCTACTACACGCCCAAGCAAACTGTGGTCCCGGGAAAAAAGTGAACTACCCAAGGTCAGACGGACCCCTCCCTCCGCCGTCATCCCATCCGCCACACTGTCCCCTCCCTCCCCAAGGGTCGAAGCGCGTCACGTCACGGGTGGGACGGCAAGTAGAGTTGTTACCATAAGTCACGACACAGTTCGCGGATACGGGAGTATCGCTGTTCAAGTATTTCACGGATCCTTTGAAAGCGGAGCAAGGTTTCGAAGCGTGCGTGACTGTAGTATAACGTGTATTGACAAATGGCATTGGGCAGTACAACAAAACACAAAACTATACATAGCCAGTTACATAGCCGGTTACTTTTCCAGATGGGTGCAAGATAAGCTTATTCCAAATCTGCCTGCTAATTCGATGGTTGTAATGGATAATGCCCCTTATCATTCCGTTCAGTTAAATAAGCCACCAACAGCCGGTACAAGAAAACAAGATATCATCCAATGGTTACAAAACAACAACATTCCGCATGACAATGATGTGACAAAATGTGAACTCCTCCAGCTCGTTCGTGGTCGACGTCCACCTCCCAGGTTTCGCATAGATGAGATGTTAGAAGAACATGGGGATGAAGTAATAAGATTACCACCATACCACTGTGAGCTTAATGCTATTGAGTATGTATGGAACATTGTGAAATCAAGTGTTGCTGAAAAAAATGTCGCTCAATCATCACGTACCAGTGAAAACATCACAACAGAAGCAATCAATAGCGTCACCAAAGAAAAATGGCAAAATGCTATTTTACATGTAAAACATACAGAAGCAGAGTACTGGACAGGTGACTGTCTAATGGAGCACGAAATTGAGAAAATTGTTGTTAACTTTGGCGAGTCCAGCTCAGACAGTGAATGGGACTTTTCGGACAACAGCAGCACATATTCCAATGGTAACATATCAGGAATTGAAGAACTAAATGGCTGAGTGGGCGTTTGTTACGTGCACTATGCACGAAACTGTGTTGAAATGAATCTTGCATTTTTTTCATTAATTAATCACACAAGCAATATTTTCTTTGATTATAGGCAAATGTATACCGACATGTATGTTAAATATGGTGCTGAGTGAAATAATTATTATAAAACAAACGGTACGATGTGATGCTATGACACACTTTGGTACAAACTGTGACATCTTTGTAGACACTGTGTTTCGTTGTTTCATACGACTGTACATTCACCTTATCATAACATTTCTTACTGCACGACTGCGCTTCATGGCCATCGTTGCGTACACTTATGAACGCATGTGTATACTCCTTGCTTCCACAGCTAACGGTAGTATTCCCCTACTGCCAACCTCTCCCCATTTCCCACCCCTCTCTCACTGCGACACTAGCGCTCCCGTCACTCCCCTCCTCGGGATCACAGTTGGCTTGGGCGTGTAGTAGATGTCCAGAGTTCATCAACGGTTGTTGGATGTTTAGCCAGTGGATGGCATAAGTGCACGTAACAGTTCTTATCTTCACAGTGAAACAATGTTAACAGTCTCATGCTAGTATATGGGAATTATTTATCCCAGCATATGCGATAATGTATATTATCGCGACACGATTCAAAGTATACAGGCAGACATTCACAATCCTTCTCAATGTCGTAATATCTAACACGGTATTAGACACAGTGTAGGCTAGAATGCACGTAAAGGTATCTAGTATATTGACAGTCGTACATTATCTGCGGTAAAATGTCAGTTAACCTAGGATCTGCTATTCTGTGTTTCTTCGCTTTTTCTCGCCATCGGCATGAAGCTAAAGAAATAAGAATGTCATAGAAGTTTCGGACGCTTTGATTATCACTAAAACCATCTTCTGAAAATTGTTCTGGGTTAGTATCTAAATAACGAACATCCTCGAACAGCGGCATGGGAATGTCCAGATGTTCACCGGAAGCTAGTCTTAAGCCTGCGGGATATGGCCCACGGATGTAACTAGCCTTTTCCCTCTTGGTCTTGATGGGGTCCCTACCCCAGATGGGTGGAAACATGGCAGACATCACTCACCGGAGCTGTTAATGGCGAAGACTGGTGGGCAACCTCGTCGGCGTCCTCGGCGTCCTCGACGTCCTCGGCGTCTTTGGCATCCTCGGCATCATCCAGATCCTCGTCGGAGCCGTCCGCGGTGAACAGGTCGCAGATTTCCATGTTGCACGTCACACTCCACGAGTGGTTGCCCCCATCGAGGAAGGTTGAATGTGTGAACGAATCACACGATTCACTCCAGGGAACCACCGTGTCGTTGGGACGACGCAGCTCGCACTCAACAAAACCGTGATCCTGACCGGGCCACACCTGTACCATCTCATCTGCGACCTCGATGAGCAGAGCTGCCGGGGATCATGAGAGGTGTGTGTCTGGCTGTAGGAGGCTTACGCTGCAGTTTTGCTGAGTGCAAGGCAGCTCTAGGAGATCGTTGCCTGCGTCGTCACGAGCCAGGTGTCCCAATGATGTGCAGACATGTAACCACTGCCGACCGTCCGCCGTCTCGAAGCTCACTCGACCGTAGCCGAGCGACACATCCCGATACAATGTGGCCGAATTAAACTGCATCGGGACGTAAAAACTGGCTTGAAGAGTTGCTTGGAGAGTGACTAGGCTCCCTACTAGCGACGCATTTCGTTTATAACACCAGAGGACTCTCCAGGGTCTGGCGTCGCTTGGCAATGCTCCAACGCACAAAGCTGTTTACAGCGCGGCGTTATGTTGTGAGGTAACGGGCCTTCATGGCTATTATCTTGTATTCAATTCTTTCAGTGACGGACATCCGAGCACGGTCAGCACATCCTTAATATTAACATGTTTTTTGCACAACTTTGCAAGCCACCTTTTTTGCTCTACGCCTGCCACCATTACCGTTCCGCTGATATGTCCTGTCAGGATGTTTTGCAACGAAGTATACGGAAAAAGACCGTCATCCCAATGGATGCCGTGGAAATGCCTAGTCAACTAAGAATTCGTTTTCTGGTAATTTCTGTGAAGGTATTTTCACGAGTATGGTGGCTGAAATGTTCTCGTAATTATCTGCCCTTTGTCATTAGCAGGGCTTATCTCTTTTAAGACGAAACCGTGCTGAGAGTAGCATCCCTGGAGGTTACTATACAGCATGATGTCCCAGGGAAGACTGCGTTATCACTTAAATTACATTAGAATTTAAATAGATTTGTCTCTCATGTTATAAGAAACCAATCGATCATGCAGAATTAGTGCGAATGCTATAGTGCCAACGGGAATATTTATCGTTGTGGTAATTTCTATTCTACAATCCACGACTCCTCCAATCATCTAATCATTCTGTTTAGACACATCAAACACAAAGAGAGGAGCCATATCTTTAAATTTCTCGGGGTCAAGAAGTGGTGATGATTGACGGCCATAATATGAGTCTTGAAATTCCGCATACATATTATACGCTAGTAGATAGCTATCATTAGGAAAATTACTATCCAGGTTTGTGTACGGATAGGATTCTGAATTCAAAAAAAATTTCACATTCTTAATTTCAACATGATCAAACTTTGATTTATCACCGGCGATGTTGTTTTGCCTACCCGTTTAAAATGCGACTATTATAAATCTAGGCGTTTCCATATTAAAGGCGTTTTCACGGACCAATGTACCGATTGAGATTGCAGCAGGGCCGGATATCTTTCGAGGCTCCAGGATCGGAAAGCAATGTCTATGTTTTTTTTTTTTTTCAACCATTTTAAGCAAACGAATCCTCTGTGCGGTGGAAACAGTTACATGAGGCATTAGCCAATCGATGCTCATGAGTGTTAGTTTCACAGGCAACGGTTGGGCTGCCGTGTCTAACACCGCATTGTTCTGAGAGTTTGACACCAGTAACACTAATTCTTGTTGAACGTTAACTAAAACATGTTTATATTCTTCGAAAAATCCCATGAGATGACTCAAAGGCACGCATATTTCAAACTCGCCGTTTGCATTAATGGGTACACTATAGTCGTCAGACAAGCCCCAGCTGGCCATCTTGGAAACAGCTTTTTCACTGGGCGTTAGTGAAAGATAGTTTTTAATTGTAGTCACTAATCCAACATCGCGACATTCATCTATCTGTAAATTATTTACCTCGTACGCAATTCTGTTAAACATGTGTAAAATTCAATTTCTAACAATTTTTGCATATGCAGTAGCCTGGCCATCCAGTTTGACGAATATTCCGTGGATTCTTAACAGACTTTTGCACGGCAGACAATAAATATCAGAATTCTGGATTGCAATACATATCTCGGAATTTAAATCATAAGGACCCGAAATGAATGGGCGGTAGCTATGTATTTCCATTTTCGTGATATCATTTTCAAAGTGAATTGGCTGGTCGAATGGAGAATGCTGGAATCCATTTTGGAATACTTTGAATCCTAGTTTCTTGAGAAAACGTATATTTTTACGTGTTAACCGCTTGGTGTCTCCCTGACTACTGGTTCTGCCTTCGACACCGCCGGAATCTTTATGAATTCCAAAGTATTTCACTCTCATATTTTTTTTTAAATGCAGATGTAACATTATTTCTTCGCCTCTAAAATCTTTGAGCTTCCCGTTTTGGTCGACTATCCTCACAGACAACTCGTGTATTTGTTTAACGATCACCGGAACGTATATGACAGATTTAGGTACTTCGATGACCTTATAACCAGGCTGGATGCTGGGATAAAACTCGTGTATACTTAAGCTAGGTTGTCCGTTAAAATAACTGGAGCCCACGATATTTGTATATATTCGTATGACTGATACAGGGAAAATATTGACCGGTTGTGTTGACTCATGCATTCGACCTGTCACGTAAATTTTAGGTTCAAAACCGAGCATTTTTCCGATTGTTTCGCTTTCTGTAAAATTGATATCATAATTACAATGCATATTACATTGCAAGGTATTAGGGTTGCCTCTCAAACTAAATGTCGCATCATGTGGTAACACTTCTCCGATGTAACTTTCCAAATATGAGATTTCATAACTTCCGATGGGAAGAATAATTTGAGACATAGGACCATTGTTTTTCGAAAAACGGAATTTGTTGTTTTTTTCGTCAACGTTCGGAATGGAATGGTATGTTTTAAAGTCGATGAGCCCTATCTACCACTCTCTGTTCGTTAGGTCCAGGGGTGGGAAATATATGGACCACAATTCGGAATTTTTTCCCATTAATATATGTGAAGCTAACATTTCAGGTTAGCTTGCACTACAGTATGGATCACTAGGGTAGGTTGCACTCTGGTATAGACTGGATGCGTCAAAGGCTAGTGTATCTGTGATGTTTAAAATTATTTCTTTTGCTTCTTATACACGGACACTAGAAATCTTAAACATAAATTACCGCATTTCCACATTTTGATTGTCTGTTGTCTATCATAATTGTAACTTAAACTTGTGCCTTTCAGGTATTTTTTTACTTCAGGAGGCAGTCTGAGGTCACCATAGCTGTCATAATACAGCGCAGTGCTGCCAGACTTTTTATATGCAACCCAATGCATTCCTTTTCCTGTAGATACGTCTAGCTTAATTATCCCACACTCGTACGGTTTTGGTTTTAAAGGTAAGTTATCACTAATGAAAATGCCTCAGAAATTTTTAATTTTCAACTCGAATACTGAATTTTCTAAGGCCGTTGTCGTTAGCGGTCTGTGAGGCAACGCTAAAATCACCCTTTCTTCATTTTTTTACTGCTTTCTTAGTCGCTGCGCCCAGCGCGTCCCTACGCCGCGTGAGGCCATCTGGCAGGGTTAAAAGCATTCCCGCCTCCTCTGTCGCCCCTTCCTTTTTCGTCGGCGGTGGAGGCCGCCACCTCCCACGGTCTTGTAGGGCCTCAGAAATAGTCCCTGAGCGTTTTTTTAATTATTTGTTAAAACTTGAATACGCCTGTGATACTGTGCATTTTGTTGCAACAGCTTTGTCTGATTATTAGCGGTTGTCACGCTCTTTGCGATTCACGCTGCGTCTCCGATCAAAGAACCTAGTGCTGCCAGAGCTGGAAGTAGAAATGGTAGAACACCGCCCTTTTTATCACGTTTATTTTTCTTTTCTTTTTTCTTTATGAATCGTATGCCGGACCCTAATTTACGCTTAACACCCATTATTTTACTTACACTCCAAGCCGCAATCTTTTCACCTATCTTAGTTTGAAGGTTCTGTGCATTTTGTTTAGCTTTAAGTGCTAAAATGCGGTCCGCTTGATGTCTGTTCTCCAATCCTTACTCTTTGAGTATGAAATATTGTGTTCTTTGCAGGCCCTATCTAATTGATTTTTGCCTGGGCCTCCACATGCTAAACATTTTTCAAGTTTTGTACGGGGCCCACAGTACTGATAAGTTGGCAAATGTAGCTCGAAAGGTAATTTATTTATGGCAGAGTTAATAAGTCCTTTACCCTTCACCCTCCTTCCAGCACGACGTATATCAGCGTAGTGACTTTTGGGGGTATAAATAAGACAGTTTTAAACTTTTTGTGCTTCAGTTGTAATGATGGAAGTAATCCCACAACATGCCAGTATTCCGATCGAAATTATTCATGATTATTTGATAAGCAAACGAGAACAATGCCACGGACCTCTGTTGCCGAATACCATAAGATGTATAATTGTCGGACCTTCAAATAGCGAGAAAACATGTATTTTACTTTCGCTTATACAATATCCTAACGGAGTGCGTTTCGAGAATATTTATTTGTATAGCAAGAACCTAGAACGACCAAAATATAAATGTTTGGCGCAGGTGTTGTCTCATGTGCAAGGTATTAATTTTTTTCAATTCCATGAAAATGAAGAGGTAATGCCGCCAAGCAAAGTGCTACCAAATTCGATTATAATTATCGATGACATCGGGTGTGAAAAACAGGCAATAGTTCAACAGTATTTTTCATGGGGCAGCATATCTCGTGCGATTGTTTTTTTTAATTCAAACGTATAGTCAAACCCGAAAACAGTTGGTTTGGGATAATGATAATTTGTTAATTTTATTTGAAATGGATATTCTAAATCTTCAACATGTTTACCACAAGCACGTCACAACCGACATGTCATTCGATGAATTTAAAGATGTTTGTGCTCGCTGTTGGAATAGCAATGATGGTTACAGTTTCATAGTAATAGGTAAGGATTTTCCTCTACAAAAAGGTCGTAATCGCTGTGGATTCGATCACTTCATAGTGTTACCTTCGTGAAGAATGAACTTCGGCATCTCCAAATTTGGTAGTGGCAGGAATAAACGTCAGCAAAAGTAATGTCTGACTCTTACGGAAGATGGGCATTGTCAGGTTGGCGGGAAACGTTTGCGCAGTGTAGGCGAACCTTGTGATGCGGTGGATGCTGCCACAAAGAATTACGTAGATGTAGCTTCCAGTGCCACCGCACATGCAATTAGTATTATGGCGAATAATTTAGAAAAAGACTTGGGTCTACTAAAAAACAGCCTCTCCTACGCACAGGATCTTAATAACAATTTGCTAACATATCTACATCATTTTGAAAAGAAGAGTACAGATGTTTTCGATAAAATTCGGGAAAATTTACCCGAGAAGGAAGTTTTACATGAGTTGAAAAATCTGGTATCTGTCAGTAGTGATGAGCTGAAAGTGATTTTTATTGATGTGAAGGATCTCGTTAGCTCGTCACGTGACTTGCAACGGGGATTGGGAAGTTACTTGCATCAGGCGGATAGCGATATGCGCTAGTCATTGGCCAAGATTCTAGAACTTTTGATGGCTCTGTCAACTGGCAAGCTAAAGAATATTTTTCTAACTTAACACAACGAGGCTTTATATATATACAAACAACACTTTGAAGCAATCAAAAATGCTTTGGTCTCTACAAATGAAAACATTCTGATACGACTGCATACCTAAGACAGGTTGATGCCACGGATGGCGCGACATTTACAGAGCTTTTAACACTCGTGGGCGGGCAACCGAAGCTTGTAAGTAAGGAAATAGTGTCCGGTATGGAATTTCAATTGATTACTTTGATGAGTTCTCTACGCGAAGATAACGCTAAATTTATTAAGGGGTCTCTATCGAGTATTGAGGATAAACTTGATAGTCTCGTTAGTGGAGCTACTTCATGTTCTCAGTTTCCACATATCATTAATCAAAGCTTGAATGCAATGAGAAATCGTCTAGACCTTTTGTATAACGTGTTGGGAACAAAGCTAGCGGCCAGACCTGAGAACCAGCCAGCACGGTCACCATCTGTATCCCTTCCGGTTTTAAGAGGTCCATCGGTGAATTTGTCTGGTGTAAGACCATCTTCAACTGCTTCCGAGCATTACCGTACCAGCGCAGCTTCCCGTTATACCCACTACCACTACTGCGCTTAAAAGGCACTCTTAAGGTGGGACATCCGTATGGATTTTATATGGAGAAATCTTACGACTTTCGTGACTTATAGCTCAAAGCTGGATCATCCTATTAAAACGGAATTTTTTCCTATCAAAGACAACGATGGGGAAAATAAAGCTATTGTCGAATTTTTAATGTTACACAATTAGAGAAATAATACAAATATATGAAACTTGTTAAATTTTCAAGTAGCGAAAATTCGATTTTCGATACCAAGCTTCATTGGAATTCAAATAACTTTTTAAAATATATACGTGATTGCATGTGTTTAAGTAACCGTTTTGATAATAACAGGCACGTAAAATTTAACTTTTAGTTCCAGGTTTTATCGAAAGAGAGCGCATTCTAAAGATACTTACCCCACCACCGGCGAGCTCATTCTCCTCCTGCGCTCTGTGGGGGTAATAAATTGGCCGGTATGTTAAGTTCGCATTCCTTCCGTTCCTGGAACCGCTCGAAGGGAAACAATACCTTCACCTTGTCACACCTTTACCTAGATTCGTGATTCACAAAGCGCCCGTTTCATTTTGATCATACAGAGTTTTCGTCAGCTATCCTATTCTGTGCTTTGTTTTACACTACTGTGTGCGCGGGTAATGAGAATAGACGGAAAACAAAATGTCTGAATCTCTAAAAGTAGAGGTGTAAAAGTAACGAAAAAAAGCGAACCCGTATGTATTCGTTACTATAACATTAGTACTCGTTACTATCGTATCGTTACGTTACTCGTTACTTCTGATACCGCATAACATGCTTTGTTATGTTGCAGCAACGAATCGAGTCGTATTGCGTACGCGTACAGTATGACGTCGCGTAAATAATAACAAATAGATTATAAAAAATTAACAATATTTGATAATTTGTTAACCAAAAAACAATTAAATCTCATTAGAGCGGCGTTATTATATTATCTCTTTTAAGATAAGAACAAAAAAACGTTAAAATACGCGATGATAAAAAAAAACATACATATTTCTAATTTGTAAAAAATACTTTCTTACGTTGTTTCTGTTCCAATCTCAAAATTTGTCTACTTTTAATAAACAGTAAAAAACTTGGACGACGAATTTACAAATTATACTTTACTTAATAAACAAACATCGTTCTTTGTAACGTAAATTCATCGAATATGCGCGCGCATGCGTAAAACATACGAAAAATGCGAGTAACGAAATGCAGCCGTGTGTAAGGTTTCGTTACTCGGTATTAGATGGCGCACCCGTTACTCAGTACCTACCAAATACATACGGTTTGCTACAGCTCTATCTAAAAGGGAAGACCACAGTTTTTAGTCGTTGGTCGACTAAAGGTACACGGCAATTGAAACTCGACAAAACGGGAAAAAACGTAGGCCAGTAATAATTTGCTGGATTCTTGCAAGAGACGAAGGTAAGCTAAAATACGGTTACGTAAAATAAACGTGCAAGCTATCAAGTTTTATAAGCGGCAAAAATGTAACGGCTATCCCAATTTTTCAGGTTGTCAGATGAAACAAACACAGCTCATGGCAGACCCAAATTTACAGCTGTCTGGAGTGGCTCCCAAAAATTCCAGTTGCTCGTCCACAAACAGACCACATCGACGAATAGATATTCCTAAATAATTCTGCAAATATTCTAGTGCGACTTTCTCGTTTCTCGACCATGCATGATTGCTTCATTCCGTAGAGATGTTCCGTACAGAATACTTTACACCCGACCTTATACGTGTCTCTTGGTGCAGTTAACATCTTACTACACATCAGCTATTTAATTACTTCCTGTGTACTTCTCGTTGATTTACATGACATTAGCATTGCAGTATTTTATCGCTGACTGTATACAAATGGTTCAAATTAGGAACTGATAGTTTACAACGTGCCATTATTTAAATATTTTATTTAACTGTTTTCTGTACAAATATTATTGAAATTTTAATTTGCAACGTACAACTTTTTCTTTATATTTTTTTGTCGTTGGTTCTTGTTATATTTATCGACAACTTTAACTTTTTTTTGGAGGCTGCTATTGTTGGATACTACACGAAGAAGGTGCTCTTCATTGGGATGAAAAACAAGTACTGCACGATTTGCGATCGCGCAGAGAATAAAGGTGCAACTGCTGCCAATCATGTTTATAGTAAGAACTGGGGTGTTCACCAAACATCAACAAACATGGAATCGGCTATCATTCTTGAAGGTTTTCTTGCAAGTGAGGAAATATATTCGGTGAGATAAGCTAAAATTGTTGTAGATGGAGACAGCAGTGTATATAAAAATATTCTAGACGCAAGACCTTACAAATCATTGACTGCAGAAAAAATTGAGTGCTTGAACCACCTTTTAAGGACTTATTGTAATAAATTGAGAGTCATTGCAGCAACAAGTGATGGAGGCCGTTATCCTTTTTGTCTTGGGAAGAAAATTGGAAAATCTATTTTGCGAATTGGAATGGCAGTGAAGAAGGCTGCAGAATACAGGAATAAGACCATGACAGATGATATTGAGCTAAGCATTTCCGAGCTAAGAAAGGATATGTTGAATGGGCCAAATCATGTATTTGGGAGCCATAGTAACTGTGCAGAACGGGGGTATTTCTATGATGCTGCAAAAACAGAAGAAATCTCCATTATCAATGATTTGATAAGCACTGGACTGTTTGAAAAAGTTATGTTTGCAGCAAAACACCTTGCCAGGAATACTCGTAGTTTGCTATACTGTATGGACAACAATGCTACTGAACAATACAATTCTTCCATTTCCAAATACACTGAAGGGAAAAGAATCAACTTTTGTAGAAAAAATAGTTACCAAACAAGATGTGCTGGAGCAGTAGTACTGCATAACACAGGAACAGCTCGCTACATGATACACAAGCAAATGTATGGCAGAAGTCCTGGATTTTTCTGTAAAAACGTCCAACTTAAAAGGAAACGAAGGACAGATTTGAAGAGACATTCAAGAAACGTGCAGAAGAAATATCCAAAGCAGTCCAAGAAATTCTCAAAGAAGTTGTTTTCGGGTTTTTGTGACAAAGATAGTTTTTATGGACCAAATGCACAACGACCAGACATGGATGATCAAGTGTTTGAGAAAGAACGCTTTTTATTTCTTGATTCACTGAGAAGTGATGAAGAAAGAAAAAACTTAGAAAAAATTACAGTACTTCAAAGTGGGAGTGGGGTGTGGTTGCAAGAACGAAGAAAACTACTCACTGCTTCACATTTTGGGTCAGTTTGTAAACGCCGCAAAACAACGAAATGTGACTCGCCTGTGTAAAGTATTCTGTACGGGACATCTCTACGGAATGAAGCAATCATGCATGGTCGAGAAAACGAGAAAGTAGCACTAGAAGATTTGCATAATTCTTTAGGAATATCTATTCGTCCATGTGGTCTGTTTGTGGACGAGCAACTGGAATTTTTGGGAGCCACTCCAGACGGTATCATAGATGATGATGGTATAGTGGAAGTTAAATGCCCATTTTCTTCAGCATACTAACATCCAGAAGATGCGATAGCTCAGGGAAAGATCAAATCATTTAAATGCCAAGATGGAAAAATTGTACTCAACAAAAAACCTCATCATCATTTCTTTCAAGTGCAGGGACAGCTACACATTACAAAAAGAAATTATTGCATATACAATGTCGGGACTTCGAAGGTATGTATTATCAATGCATAAAAAGGGATGAAAATTACTGGCAGAAAGAAATGAAGGATAAACTTGTTGAGTTTTACATGGATTGTCTATTACCAGAGATAGTTGACCCTAGATACACACGTTCTATGCCAATAATAAATCCTGATTACATACTGAATGCTGGGAAGCAGTGCCCAGCAATTTCAGCAGGATTTCAGGATCAGCAGTGAGTTCAGTAAAACAAAACAAAACAAAAAACTACATTTGTGATTATGGTGAGATATTTATTTCATAGTGACAGGTTTTCATAAATAAAGGTAATAATTTAAAAGTTTTATTTTTAGGTGTGCATACTTTCTTACTGTTATATGTTTATATAGGTACACATACTTATCAATCAACTACTTTGTTACTTTTTTTTCAGAATCATTAAATTAAATTTACGAATGAAAACACTTTATAAACTTTCTCTAGTTCTTACTCGCATTATATTTATATGGTTCTTAATATTTGTGGAATATAATGAAATCGAATGCACATAATGAAGTGCATTATAGTTAAATCATGTTTGTGATAATTGAATTATATGTTATAAATGTGTGTTCAAATGAATGCAATGTGCAAACTGAATTACTTTATACTGTACTTCAGTGTTTGCCAGTGTATGTATTATTTGCTGTAAATATGTATTGAAACGATGGCTAAATATACAAATTGAATTTATGATCCAACAAATTACGGTTTTTGTAGATTATTTTTCTAAGGTTTCGGAAAGGACGTGTAATATTTAGAAATAATAATAGTATAAACGAAAAATCATTGATTATTTAATATAACAGAATTTTGTAACTACGATTTGCAATATTTTTTTAAGGCAATTATCTTCAAATATCACAATTTTTTGGGGGTATTTCATAGCAGACGGTATTGAAAATTTATTGTTGGTCATGTTGTTCCCAATTAGTTTTACTAAATTGTCCTATTATTTCATGAGATTAAACCGTGATTTTAACTGATTATTGAATGACAAATGTATGCCGAATTAAAAATTTGTCAATTTACAAATTAACCTATATTATTTAGGCCTAACCCTACATCGACATACATAACAGTTATCGACATTTAAATATTTGCTACTATGGAAAATCCGATTTGAAAGAACACAGTAAAGTGAAATTTACAATATAGGCTACTGTTTGCATTTTAAAGTTTAAAGTTTACAAATGTAATATCTTCGCCTTGAATGTAGCCTATTTGTATTGAGTTTATTACAGTGTTCCTTTACTTTCTTTGAGAACAGAACACAATGAAGCGTTTCTGTCGAATTTTTTTAGGTTCATTGTCATTAAAAGTATAAGTTAAATTATTTTCGGTTTTAACACGACACCAACGAATCTTAAAATACAGAGTAGGAACTGAGATATGCTGTGATAATTAATATTAACAACGATTTCGTTTCTGTCAACAAAATTGCTGGTAGGTGAGTTTTAATATGTACAATACCAAATAAAATATTTAGTAGCTACATTGAGATAATTTTTTTGTTACTTTTATTTGTTTGTCTGAAAAATGTTTTATAGAGTTGTAAACTTTTGCTAGACTGCAAACAATTCTCATAATTATGTTGCATGTGCTCCGCATACGCACATCAAGATATGTCGCGCGGCGCCTAACTGCGCGCCGATGCAACCAGCACAAGCAGAGTATTCGCGCGCTGCGCGCATGACGTTCGGAGCCGCTCGGGAGCCCTCGGGGAAGCTCGTTTTGGCGGGCTGCCAACCGGACATCGCCGAAGGCGCCGGTTCCGGTTGCCCCGACCGAGAACAATCTGCCATGTTTGATACTAGCAGTTCGCAGAGTATAAAAGGGGGCCCATTTTGCGCTGAAGGAGGAGACTCGTCGCGACCGCCAGCGACACCAGCCGGAGGCCCTGCTGGCCTTCCCTGCCGAAGGAAGCTACACCGTCAACACGTCTCGCCAGCCTGCCGTCACGCTGCCCGTTGGAAGAAGCTACCACTTGGTAAAGTACTGTTTCGTCGTAGACACTTATAGACCGAGTGGGTAGAAAACTTAGAGTGAGAAGAGGGGCAGTGGTGACGGAGGCAAGGCTTGGAGACGGCGATGTGAGCTTGTGAGTGCCGATGAAAGACTTGACAACCGACTGGACATACAACACTTAGGTGCGAAACCCGGCAGTGACACCCGAAGAATAATGCCAGTGCCCACACCGATGAGCATTTCTCCCGCTATGATAGTTTGGGAAGATAGTCAAGGGTAACCCCTGCATAGACGAATAATAACTTGCCCGCAGAAATACGTGTCGACAAGAGTAATGGAAGTCGACGAGCTGTTATATTAATTATTGGAGGTCTGCGTACCCTCGTAAAAACATGCTTGTGTATAAATAGTAGTATTTTAGTTAATGATGTTTGGTAACTTGCGCATTGACAGAGGTCAATAATATGCCATAAGTCGAGGGCTTTTGTTAGTTATTTTCATTTGCACTCTGGGAATTTATGTACGTTAATTGTTTGTAATTTAGCTTTTCTTTCGACGGCGTACCCAGCACCAAGCGGCGTGCCAAGTATGAGAGCACGGGCAATTGTGAAGTGGATTTGTTAAGCTGCATTCACGTGTTTCATGTTACTATAATTCTTAAACGTTTCTGTTCACAGACTTTTGAATCAGAGCCACGCCGCAAACATCAACTGTTTTCGTTTTTTGTCATTAATGTTTTAATGAATAATTTCATGTATAATCAATAATAAATGTGTTGTTACCCTACAGTTGTAATAGCTTTAGATGACTTTTCGCCACACTCTGTTCCATTCCTACTCCTTGTTCCCCTCGGGTGTTTAACACGAGAGGCTACAATTAAATATTATAATTAGCTGAAACGAGCACTAATCATAACAGTTAACAGTGTATAATTACACTGTTATTGTTATGTAAAGTACTGTTTCGTATTATGAATGAAACAGTATTTTACATATCTCAATCAGCTCGCTAAACCTCTGAAGAAATTGCCAAGCATCATATCTACGATCCTATGCTTGAGATACACTGCATTTGCAATAATGTTTACAATATGAGTGAATATAATTACTAACTTATTTATCGAATGGTTTGCATTTCGTGATTCTTCAGATTCCATGTTTTATTGTCAAATGTTTTGCTACCTACTGAAACGACTTAATTTGATATGTTTTGTCATGAAATACAATGAAGAACACTAAAATATTCTTACCGCACCATAACTTAACTAACTTTTGAGAAGTAGATTCATGTCAAGGTACACACAATAGCCTACACATTTCCAACCAAATTTATAGGATATCTGTGTGAGTTTATTGGGAAAATAAATATGAAAATAGGTAGTTTGGTTAGTTACATTTAATTGTATCTAATGGTCAATAACGTCTTTAAATCTGTATTCAGTTTCAGGGCGAGTACAGATCAAAACCTGCCTACAAATCTACCGCTTATAGTACAACAGACGCGGCCGACAAGTACTCTTACGATACAGTACAATAATGCCAGGTATTCACACGATTATTTCCTACAAGTTAAACATTAACTTCAGTTTACACTTTCGTTTTATCAATTTCATTTTATGTATATTAAATACCTAGCGATGATATTGAAGCAACTAAATAGTTGGTTAGGATGAGAGAGTTTTACGACTCCTCAATATTTTGCGCGTTGCATTGAAAATCATATTCTTTACTTATCACCCAAAACAATCAACTTTTGTCCGCACGAATATGAGCTGCAAAGCATGTTTACAAGATAATTAATTAAATAAATAAAAAAAATTATCGATGTTAATTAAACATTTATTTAAAACTGGTACACATTTTGTGTACGATAAATGCTCACTGACAGTTTACCAGTAGTTTGCAAGTAAACGCTCCACTGTCATATTATTGAATCAGCGCTTTCAAGGTCACTGGCCTATGAACAAGGGATGACTCAGCGTCTCCGCCTGTTCAAGGGACAGAGGAAGAGCGAGTCCACGCTAAATGCCACACGGACTCCTTCGCAACCCCCCTTCCCCAACGTCCTAACTCCTACAGAATAACCAGTTTGGGGTGGCAAACAGCGACTCCGTCCACCACACCCGGCGGCTAGTAGTGGGGGTAGCTAAAAATTCGGGTTTTCCACTTCCCCTCGCTGCCCGTTCCTCAGACACTACGACAGCTTGCTAACGTGTGCCCGGATGTCCCACCTTAAGAGTGAGCGATAGTAAAAATTTTTTCTGCAGATTGGAATGAAATTTTGTCAAAAGTTTTATTTAGCTACTGTTGTTGTCTGTACGTAGTTTCGAAAATTTTCATAACATTTTAATTGAGATATTAAACCTTAAGTTTTAATAATTTAAAGCAGTTTTATACAGAATTTTAAAAAGTCTTGTGTTTGACGCGTTAACTATATATGCATGTAACCTTCTTGTTTACTAAAATAAAATTTCGTTTTAATAGGTGCAATAATTCTATCATAAAATAATTAAATTATAAAGCTCTGTATAATGTAGAAGTGCAGTCTTTTATGAAATCGCCTCTTACACGTTACTAACATATTGTAGAGAGATGGGATGAAGCTCTTATAGAGACAAAGCACCATGGATATTTATGAAGGCTAAAATATGTCAGAGCTATGTCTGGGAAAGCCAAACGATGATCAGCTAATATTACTAATTTTTCACACGTAGCGAGTGCAGACGTCTGTGAAACTATTTCCACCTAAGTTCGTATTCGACGAATCAAATTGGAAGTTAAACTATTATACAGTAGAAAGAATACTGCATCGTTTGATACCTAACATATGTCTGTGTACTGCCTGGAAACTCTAATCGAAGGTTAGTTGAAAGTCCAATTTCGCGTTGTTTTTGGAATTTTACATGCAGCCGTTTTAAAAATAATACGCGCTGAAGAGCGCTTGAAGAGTGCTGCTAAGGATTGAGCAGCGGGAACTTCCCTGAACCAGGTACTACCTGCTCTTAGTGGGGACTGGCGAGACCGCGCTAAGCCGCTTATCTCTCTTCAATATCAGGAAAGGGGGCAGTGCCTTGTTACCCAAGACTGGTAGAGAAGGAGGTTGGCCCGAGAGGGCCGGTTTGAGTAACGGTACTTCCAAGGGCTGCTCGTGACGTCACTGCGGCGCAGGAACCGGCCAGCTGAGCTCTCAGCTAAGGGCAAAACCTACATCTTTCACTCGTTTTCACGCCGATACAGCTACTGTGTTGGAACATATATCAAACAGTTTCTTTATATCTCACACAGTTATGTGGCTGTCACAATTTGGAGAGGAAAAATAAATAAATTTGTTACGAGTATATATACATAATAACAGTTTCATGCGCATCGTGTTTCATGCTCGTGCAAGCGATTCGTCGGACAAATTCTAATAATACCTACTCGTATTTGTTTTTTTGTTTGCAAGGTAATTATATTATATTATAATTATACTATGTATGTTTGAAACTTATTTTAAGGATACTCCTAAAGTGACTAAGTGAGCATTTCTGAAGACGGTCATACAAATACCAATAATCTAATAATTTACTATATTGTAGACTAAGACGTTCATTTTTAAGTAGTGTAGAAACCACACGCTGTGTTTATTACCAATTCGGCCTTACTGATATGAACACGAGACGGGAGTGCATAAATTGACTAGAAAAAGAAATAAACCATGGCTCGAAAAATGCGCATACCATTGTATATTGCTCATATGCATGCAGTTATAACATTTTGTCACTCAAACAAGCACATTGACGAATATTAATATATCAGTTACCTTAATTTCTGGTTTTCTGAACAAGCTGTGCAAGCTTCTTCTGCCTTTTCTTTTCCGTGCTTGAAATTTTTGCTTGACGATTTAAATGCCGAAGTCTAATAAAAGTTCTGGTTCTTGCAAACTTCATTAAAACTTTTTTGTTAACATCAAAATGTTCTATTAGTTTCACGAAAAAGTTTCGCACAACACCTTTTCCGTTCTGTAATCCTAACCCGTGATGTGTTTTAAATATTTCTTCAGCATGCTGTACAGTTTTCACAAATTTTGATGACGGGACAGTCAATTTTCCGCGACTCAGTATTTCTATCCATCCATCTATAAAAATCAAAACACACAATCCTACAGTAAACAGAGAATAAAATAAAATAAATCATAGCAACAAATAAAATTATGATAATTACCTTTGTTTTCTGTTTCTTCAATACTTTTTAGATTAGCGTCCTCGCTTGCATGAATCAAATATCCAGCTACATACATATCTTAATGCTTCATTCTCTTCCCATGACGTAGTCAAGGGCGTGAACAAATCATCTTGAACCGCCTCGTTTTCTTCGTTCTTGTTTTCTGGAATGTTTAAATTCAATTCGGTGAACATCTGGCTGGTCAGATATGGTTTTTGCTTCAAACTATCGTCTTCAACACATGCGCCTTGTGGCAGAGGAAGTTCAGATCCTAGTAACATTTGTCTGAACCTGTACTTGAAATCTGTTGGTGTAGGGTTATCGTAAGTACCGCCGATGCTTCTGAGGCGCGAAAAAAAACTTTCAAGTAAGTCCTGGTTTAAGCGACAAGTTATGATGTATTTCAGTGAGTTATTTTTCTGAAGATAATTGTGTAGACCAATTACAGATCGCACAGAAATTAATAAACCTTTCTGAAATGGCATCAATGTTTTGTGACCTACGATTCTCATGTTAAGAACCATCGCCTCCATTTCTGTAATTATTGACAATTGTTCTTCAATTCGAAAACCAAAAGCACTGTGCCACGGCTTACATTTATCGTGAATAAATCTTGAATTCATAACATCAAAAAACTTGTCAACTAATTCAAAGAAGTTACAGATTTCTGGATGTTCAGGATATTTCAAGGAAAGCCGTGTCGCTGTGTGATGCGAAAACAGCTGAACAGCAAATTTTACTTTCTGGCGAGTGTTCCCTTTTAGCTGAATATGAAGAGGAGTAAGTTTTGGAGACAATTTCAATTCTGTGTTTTCAATTATGGCTTGCACATGATCTTTCCTAATAACTGTTCCACAAGGGAGCTGTATTCCATAATCCAAAAAATTATTTCTCAACAACTTAATGGCATGTGGCATGTCTGCAAAAACCCACACAGGGTGGCTACTATGGGGATTTTCAAACGTTGTACTAGCTGGTGTTATATTTAGTTCTTTCCACAAGCCTATATTACTTCCGCCCATGTCACTGACCATCGCAACGACACAAAATGACCGTTCCTCGAGCGCTCTTATAACATCGAAAAGAAGATCTTTTGTTATCTTTCTATCGAAGTCGTAAAATATTGGCTGTTTCCACTTTGAAGATAGTCCTCGAGCCATTATTACTTGTGCGTTTATATTTGGCCCAAGTATTCTATCGTCACTTTGGTCGTAACATAATCTTGAATCTACACTCATCTCGTCAAATGACAGAATTGTTATGCGCTCTGTTTCAGTCATGATTTTAGTCGTAGCTTCAAGGACTGCTAACACTTCAGTTTGAATTCCTGGCATACATTTTAAATTCCTGGTCCATTTTCGAAGAGTTGACAATCCCGGAAGTGGCAAGCCTACTTTATTTTTCATGTAAAGATAGGCTTTCCGAGAAATTGATCTTAGAGTAATTGCTGCTGCTATGTCTTCTTTTCCCCAGCAGCATTTCTTTTTGGTTATGAATCTTTCAATTTGTTTTGGCGTGAAAACATTTTTCAAAATATTCCGCAATTCAGTTTTAACTAATTTTGGACATCGCTTATGCAGAATTTTAATTTTCAATAACTGTTGTTTCAACATTTTGTTTTCCATTTCCAAGCGCTTTTCAGATTCTCGCCTCCGTATTATTTCATTTTCCAGGTCAGATACTTTCATTTTTAATATCATTATTTCATTTTCCATGGCTTGCATTTTCGCTGACAAATAAGCCTCTGAGTTCACATCGTCTTCTGCAACTAACTGACAATTCGGAGTTTTTTGTTCATCATGTACAGTGTTACAATGCACCGAATCGTCCGATTTTCGTGCCTTTACAGATTTGTGTAATTCTTCCACAAGCTTCCTCTTCACGCTTCGCGAACGAAGACGTTTTCCTCTATAGTCTGAAGTGCATTCAGTTTTATTAGGTATGTTTGCATGTGGCACAGAACATTTTTTCAAGACTTTTCTTCTCTTCTGACCGGTCAGTTCCGCTTGTAAGTCTCTTTCAAAGTCCTCGGAAACGAAGTGATCCGAACAAATGCTAACATTCCTCGGATTGAACTTGTCTTTTCTCTTGCAAGCTAACACCCACTTTATTGAAATGTCTGGATCTTCAGGAAATCTATAAAAACATAACGCACTGTCACCACGACCTGAAACGTTTCTGCAGGTCGCAACTGCACAAGCGGGCATTTTTATTACACAGTCACATCCACGACGAAGCACGAAAAAAATCCACTACGGCGTGCGACTACTGATCGCAGCAACAAAAAACTCGCAGCTCTCCCGTTTGTGCGGTTGTAATACCATTAAACTCCGAAACATAAGTAGGATAAGGAAACTACTATAAATAAATATAATTTTAAACCACTCCGATCTAACTACGAACTCATGCCGAAGTAAGGCGGGTAAAAATCGCGGTCTGGAACTGGCAATGCGTGGCAGTCAGCCCTAGACTCGGAGAGGGATGCGCCGCGGTGACGTCACGCGCGACCCTACGGGGTACCGTTACTCAAAACAGGCGAGACGGCCCAACCTTCTTCTCTACCAGTCTTGCTTGTTACCTGCCTTTTTCTGACCACTGAACCATGGAAGTGCAGAGTATATCAGTGTTGTCGTTCAAGTTCCTTGTGCCAGCTGAAAGAAACTTGCATCAACAGTTTCTATGTTCAAAGAGCTAATTAGTAATCATATTGAATTCTTTAATATTAATTTATATTAACGTTACCACATTTTTCTCTGTTCACTTACAATTTGGTTTATCTCACACATCTGCCTCCCTACTCTCAGTACGCCTTCATGGCCAGTGACTGTACACCTTGTTATAATTAGGCCCGTTATGTAATGACACGGAAACATAATCAAACGGTAACGCATCTCGTAAACGCAAGACGACCATTTACGGTACTCCGTCAGCTTGTTCTACAGTGTACGGATTTCACGGAAACATAACAAAACTTGCGCCAATAAGCGTAAAAAATACTGACGTCACGCAACATCATTGTAAACAAGCTCAAAAGTGAAATTTTAAACATTCATCGGTTTTTATGTTTAGTTTACGTTGAATTGTGCACGATGACTTCTGTTTGATGCATTTAACTAGTCAAACGGCTTATAATTAGAGACGCCTGAATTTCGCGAATAGATATCGTGACTGGTTGTATTGCATATCACTGCATCTCGTATTCACGTAACTGATTGGGTGCTTGTTACTCTCGCGCGTCTGGGCACTTAAAAAAAATATATGTCAAATATCGTACCACACGTACGTTAATGTATGAATAATCACTTACTGTAATTTGTACATCTCGGAATGCATTTATACAAAACAAATTCGGCTTCGTTTTGATAAAACTTAAACAATTAGCTTGTCGGTATTCCACGGTAAATTTATCAATGTACTGAAATGTCACTTTTGGTTTTAAAGAAATAAGTTTTATTTATTAGGCCTACACTGTATCAAAACATAAAATTTTGTGAATTAGCACATAAAAAACAAGGTAAACAACCTAGATTTCATAAAATCATTGCTACATCCACCGGTTTTAAAGTCACGATGTATGTAGATTAACCGACATGCTGAAGGCATTACTTGTTGGAATTTCGCGCTTACTCTAGCTCTAAAACTAAATATTTCCATTCGTTAAAAGTGTGCCGCAAATATACATCTGTTTGTTTATTGACATTGTTTTTTTTTTTACTTGAGCCATCGTCGTTACTCAGCCTTTTTTGGCCGTTCAAAATTGGTATTCCCGAAAGAGAGGTGTACACCAAACTAGACTTTTTTGATATTCCAGACAGAAGAAATTACGTCTTAAATAATAAAGCGGAAACAACTAGAAAATACATAAATATCGTATGGGGAAGGTACCTGAGGGTAGGGTATCGTACCCAGAGTGCAGACTTGTTATTGGGCGCCTGTAGGCATCTGCGTGCCCTAAGGGATGATAAGCAATGAAGCCCTGCAATGGCGAAGCGCTTGAATGAGCGGGGCGGTGGAAACGGGAGATCCCCGAGAAACCCCGCCAACCACGAAATCGGAATGATTCCTACATGCTAAATTCCGGGCTTCTGCCCCACTGAGATCGAACCCAGATCGCTTTGGTGGGAGGCGAGGGGTCTGACCCCTCGACCGCCGCGGACCCTAACATGACTATTCAAAAACAAGAATAAAATGTACATGTTAATGGTATACGTAGTGATAAAATACGTAGTGTATTGCTATTAGCTGCATGGAAGAACGCATGCACAAGAGTTCGGCATTGCGCATTTCTCCATCTCTCTTACGCTTGCGGATGCGAATATGTGTACACTTACGTGTGAATATAGAACGAACTTAGTGTCTCATACGTTTCCCTTTTCGTTATACGTATACGTTTGTGTGTCACAGTCAAACGGGCCTAATCATTACTTGCATAACCGTTTCATAAATAAGTACTTAAAATTAAATGTACAACTCCTGTGCTCAGAAAACTGCTCGTAACAAAATAGGCACTTCGTTAGCGATGCTAAGACTTTGCTGCAACTATTTTAGTATAAATTGTGTATTTTAGTTACATTTATTAACATTTCTGAATGCGTAGGTACTGCTGTATTTTCGTAAAATTAATACCACACACGTGATGTCACGGAAGATGTTATTATGGCATAGTTGTAATGCACGTGTTACTGAAGTATCTATTGTTTTATATAATCATCCTAACTACACTATTAATTTCAACGATAGTTTGTAATTTATTTGGGAAAAAAATGTATCTTGGTTTTCATCTGAAATAAGTGCATATGGCCTGAACACTGGCAAAGTACACTGCTTTCAAATAACACTACAACAATTTAAATTAAAAAAATAAAAATTAAAACTTTTTTTATATATCTGGTTATTTACTAAAAATACGTAAATGGAATTTTAAAGAAAATAGACCCTAGTTAACTTTAAAGAAACCGCGTCTCTATGAAGATTCGAACCACAAAACACTTTCTCTATATTAATCTAAACACTGCTAACTAAACATACCCCAGACCAAATGAACAGCAAGCACCAAAACGAAAATATTTAACAGAATTAGCATAAAATGTACAAAATAAAAAAAGCTTTTTTTTACAATAGCATAAAAAATACAATATACAATAAGCGCGGATGTGTCTTATAGTGCCTGGTTGTAATACTACTATAACAACCATGATTTAGTCAATTATTTTGGACATACGCCATTTCTGTTTTGAACTGTTAGTCATTTAAAAACCTCCAAAAACCAAATAAATAAATACATAAAATATTAAAAACAGATAAAAATAATTTCCAAAGAAAAACAAGACCGAGTCAGATGTATTAGAACACAGTCTGACTAGCAAGGAAAATAAAAATAAATATGGACAATACAACGAAAACATCACAGTCCAAATACTTAACCTAAAAAAACTAGACATAGACAGCACAAGAATTTCGTGAAAGGAACTTAGTCAAGAAAAATAATGTATTAAACACAGAGAAACACAGTGGAAATACAGTGAGACAGATTGGATGCAAGCAGAAAGAAAAACTGGACAACGCATCAAACACATAAACACAACGATGAAAATAAAGAATTCTATGAACAACACAACGACGACAGCACTAACGAACACAGAAATTTTTCAATGGCGGGAACAGATGTCAGTTCCCGAAACGTTGCAACTACTTTCATTGAAAAACTTCTTTGTTTGTTAGTTCTGTCGTCGTTGTGTTGTCCATAGTATTTGTTTTTTTCATCGTTGTGTTTATGTGTTTGCTGTGTTGTCAAGTTTTTCTGTCTGCTTGCATCCAATCTGTCTCACTGTATGTCCACTGTGTTCGTCTGTGTTTAATACATTATTTTTCTTGATTAAGTTCCTTTCACGGAATTCTTGTACTGTCTATTTTTTTTAGGTTAAATATTTGGTCTGTGATGTTTTCGTTGTATTGTCCATATTTATTTTTTATTTTCCTTGCTGGTTCAGATTGTGTTCGAATACATCTGACTCGGTCTTGTTTTTCTTTGGAAAATATATTTCTGTTTTTAATTTGTTTTATTTATTTATTTGATATTCGGAGTTTTTGTACATGACTAACAGTTCAAAACTGCAATGGCGTATGTTCAAATTACTGCACTAAATCAAAATTCCCCATTGCATCAAACATTCAAAGAACGCATAACAACCATGTGTATACAGTCGAGGCTATGACTGTGTTCGTACAAATTTTAGCTCTGAAAAATATTCCAATCGGACCCAAGTTTTAGACAGTGTATATGGGTGAATATCGTACTGATGTCTAATATCACACTCGCGTCCGTAATTTTTGTAAAGTAGTTTTTACTTCCACGTAATGAAGCCAGTTTTTGATGGCATAATTACACCCGGGAACCATCGATTTGTTTAAAGCATTATAAATCTTAGTCTGAATGCTCGGTTCGCCCACGCTTTGTTATAATAAGTCATATACCATCGATCATACAATTCCGTATTCCTGTAGCTGTCTCGCCAGATGCGCAAAACTGGCATGAGTTTTCAAGAAATAATATAACCACAGAACATTTTTGAAAAGCAGCATAATTATAAATCGGCCCCTTTGCATTACAGTTATTATATTGAGGAAAATACATTTTGTGGGAACAGATTTTTTTTTGCGGCAACCAATAAATATTTCGTGACTAAACGAATGTAGCACTAATAAACAGTTCAGTGACTGAGTAAATATTATCAATGTTACATATGATAAACAGCGTACCAAGCTGCTAAGTTGATCGATATTGTACTATTAGCCCCGCCTCGAAGCTTAGTCGTGTCCCGATTAACCATTTCATGTTATTATGATTGTGTTTGATGCAGTGTTTACCATTTCCTTGCCTTGAACTTATACTTGCAACATTGCACTTATTCACTGTCACAATAAAATAATTCACCTCCCTTCAATAAGTTGACAAACTTAGATTTAAATACATATGCAGAACTCACAGTCTACTTGACAAATCACTTGCAGCACTGACTGCAAAGGATGCTTTCATAGTTGTGTCTGGCCGTTCATTAATATGATAACGGTAGTGTGCAAATTAAAACAGACCGAGATGTCTGACTGAATTTAAGTCTGCAAAGTACTGTATTGTAAATGAAAACTTTTCAGAAACAAGCATTTAAAAGCATCGTGGAGAATTACGTAACGGAAGTTAAAGACAAAAGTTCTTAAAATGCTTGCTTACCAATGTTATTTCAGTTCAAAAAAGATAGCGTTCCACTAGTTCTTATATATTTTAATCTTCTTGACATGAAAAAGTTATATTTTTACAATGCTGTTTACGTAATGTATTGAAGTGACTCAACTTAAAGATTAAAGCAGGGTTAATGTTGTTAATCTTGCTACTCTTTCGCCAGAAATTGTAATCTCCATCATCAGGGTAACAGCCATAGTACAATAAGTGGGTAGGTATACTGTGTAGGTCAGTGGTGAGGGTATATAGTTGAATACGTAACAATCTAGAGCTACTACGCTGCCAGGAACATGGCAGATTAGATTTTGTCCGTTATCACTCCTCGATAATATGCCGCACTGTGCATTCCATAACGGACGTAAAGTTTTTATCATTTCTGAAAGACATTGGGTTTGCGAAGACAATATATAAATGTGGGTAAGAGGAGAAGAGACACTGTTAACGTGATTACAGGTTATCACAAATTGTGATCGTTGGAACGTTATCAACAGCACTCATAACAATTAGAGTTGAATTTATTTTTTAATTAACTTGCTAAGCGGTAGTATTTCGTTGGTTTATTTATGTTAGTTCTATCTTTGCATTACAATATCAACGGAATGTTCGTAATTATATATATGTTATACCTTTGCATTACAATATCAACGGAATGTTCATAATTATATATATATATGTATATATACATACATATATATTATATATGTATACATACACACACAAACTCATGCCGTTACACAGGGACGATTAAAGGTGAGACGATGTAAACAGCAAAAGTACACAGCGTAGTTCACACGGGCATCTTTCTTGTATAATACCTGCTTATTCACTTCGGCTTGTAGGGAGCGTTTGTTGTGCGAGTGATCACAGAGCATATTAGTGTCTATCATACAAGGACTTGTTTACGAGCTAGTGTAGGACAGTCAGGGGCGCAGCCAGGGGGTGGGGGGGTTAGGGGTTCACCCCCCCCCCTCTTAGCACCAAATCTTTAATTAATTTCTTATTCATCACTCAAAAAATTTCATATTAAAATTAATAAAATTTTTACCATTACAATATTTAAATTTAAGTACCGAAAACTGCTAAAATAGCACTATTTTACACCTTAAAATCCAAATTTTCCCGGGGGGGGGGGGGGAGGCCATGCTTCTTAACACCCCCCATACACAAATCCTGGTTACGCCACTGAGGACAGTGACAGTTATATTTTTTTCTTATATTTATTATACAAGTCGAATATAAACGAACAGTTAACCAATACACGCAAATTTGTTATACGAAATAACTTTCGGAGAACAAAGTAATTTGAAAATAATGATGTCTAAGTGGATGAATAAATAAAAAATTTATGAGTAGGGTACACGAGTCTCATACTCCGAGGGCAGACTTGTAACTGGGCGCCCGTTGTCATCTGCGTCCTTCACGGCATGCTGATGCGACGGAATGAGAAGGGCGGGGGAAACGGGTGATCCCCCGCAACGTCCAAAAGCAAAAAATCTCGGATCGCCTTTCGAAGAAATATTGCCTGTTTTGCATCATGTCGCTAAAATAATGACGTAGTCCTCTTAACAACTATATTTCCATTTTTGCCTTCATTATGTTCCCTTATGCCTGACAAATTAATATTGAGCGAATAAACTCCAACTGGTTAAAACACAACTTCAAAATATGCATTCGAAATATTTAAGGGTACACATTTTCGTACAAGAAAGTTTAAAGTGTGTACTGACCACTATTTGGTTGGATGCTAGGTTCACCATAGGCTCATTCCCGCAATTTAACTACCACATCATTAATTCTACGTTGTGTTACAAATTATTTGTATTATTTGTGTTAATACAATATCATAATTTTACCACATATATTTACAATTGGGAGGTTTTTGCTAGCAGACTGACTATTGAAATAATGATGTTTTGTTTTCGATTTGATCTGCAACTAAAACACTAGAAAAAAATCAAATGGAATTGACAACAAAAATACATTTATTTACACACCGAATTTTGGTATGTTACTTTACTACTTTAATTAAGGATGATAAGCTGAGGTCGCAACGAAACCTTCGCATTTTTTTTATCTTTCTTTATCGTGTGTTTATTATAACACAGAAATTGAATAATTATTACAGTTTATTAAATTTTATGCCCAGAAAATTTGTTTAACGTATTTCGTTTACAACAAGACTGCAGACAATGTCAAACTATGTCAACATATTAAAATTGATAACTGGCACGATGATGTACTCTGAAAAATTACGATTTTAAATTAAAACAATGGCTTAACATAACATGGCAATTTTTCATTTAAAACAATACGACTAGAACACTAAAATATTGTCAGCATACTTGTTATGTTACTTAACAAATACATAATATTTAATTTATGTAATTTCGTGTTAAATCCATGCAAAACTAATGATAACAATACATTTGGTTCTACAATATGGGATCCAACGAGTTACATATTTGCTTAACATGTTTCTTCACCAATTTCAGGTCAACCACATATAAGGAATATTCAGTTTGGTGTTTACAAACAGATTCAGTTAAAATGTTTTCCTTGCGTTTTTACTTTTACTATACAAACTTACAACTATGTACTGAAAATACTTTCCTCCCCTTGTTTTTCCAAATGCACATTTGTCGATGTTTTAAGATTTCATGGAAAACGAAACAAACGTAAAATTTTAATAATTTATTTTGTTTAATATTATTATTTAAAATATGATGTAAAAAATGCTCCCCCAAAACAGTTTACACATAATTTACAGAGCTAGACGAATAAACAATTTTACCTTTAGAATGAATTTTTATATTTTATATAGTACGCATTACTTTTAATCCTAATTCTATACGCAACTTTTCACGAAATTTCTTTCACGGCATATTTATTAATACTGACACGATTTACACTGATTGTTATTAGGTAAATTTCAAGTAAATACTACCTTTGTAGCCTAACCCACGGTGCGAATTATGGGAAAATTTTATATAGTTTTTCGTTTCATGGTCCATAGACCTCAAATACAATTTGTGGACACGATAACAGCATAAATGTTTTACCAATCACTTTTAAACTGATAAATAAATTCTGAAAGTGGAAAATCTCGATCAAGTTCGTTAATAGGCAATATCTGACCAAAGTGGTAGAATTAAGGAAGGTTCTTCGAAAACCTGAAAAATCGCTATAAATCCCATAGTATTAGAAACATCATATTCGTTTGAACGTATTAAAATTTGTACAAGTAATGTAATGAAGTTTGGTCTTAGCTATTTTTTATACGACCAACCATAACTGCAGGGGGTTGATAAATCAAGGGTTTGAGGACAATAAAAAAATCATAGCTCCCAATGTAGGCACAACTTCGGATCTATGCGATTTTTGTAGTATTGTTATGATTTTTATCTAAAACTTTTGTCTAAAACATTTTTGGATTAGATAAACGTTTTCTGAAAGGGGTCAAAAATAAAAGCGAATTATTAAAAATAATTCATAACGCCCTTAGTAGAAACACTACCAAATCCGTTCACATTTTTTGTTAATCTTTTAATTTTTATCTAAAAATTTAGTCTAAAGCATTTTTTTATTAGACCAACAGCTTCTAAGGAGTTATAAAAATAGGGGTTAGTTATAAAAAACAATTACTCCCTTAGAAGAAACACTATCAAATCAGTTAAATTTTTTTGTAAAACTTATAATTTTTATCTAAAACTTTTGTCTAAAATTACTTTTTACGAGACGAGCCAATATTCAAGGGGTTAAAAAAACAAAAGTTGGAGAACGAAAAAAAAAATCACAGCAAGGGCACAACTTCGGATCCGTATGACGTTTATATTAATTTAATAATTCTAATCTTAAACTAATGTGTAGAAAAAATTTTTGATTGCACAAAAAATAGCTGCAAGGGACTGAAAAAAGTGTGGTATAATAACACACACAGTTCCCTTCTTAGGCATACCATAAAATCAGTTAAAACTGTGTTTAAATCTTATAATATTCATCCAAAACATTTTGTCTAAAACATTCTTGATAATACAAACCATTGCTGCAAGGATTTTGAAAACTTTGGTATGGAATATAAGAATAATTAAAAGCTCATTATCATGTCTCTATGGAATTAATTTTTGTTTTTGTTTACATTTTTAGTGTTGCAAAAATTTTCTTAAGTAAATTTTATGTTACAAACCATTACTGCGTGGGGTGGGAATAAAAACGATAGAAATCTAAAAATGTTATTACTTTTTTAACAAATATTTTTATAAAACTTTATAAACTTTTCCTAAAACGTTAAGCTGAAATAATTGTTGATAAAAAGAACAATAAAAACCGAAGTTGGGATTATAAAAAACAATAACCATAATAAGTATCAATTTAATCGAATTTTATATTTATTACCTTTGAACTATAACTCTTCCTTTCTGGTTGCTATATACGAAATGTAGTCAGCAATAATAATATAAAGAATAATACAAATACTGATACTACTAGGTGCAGTGTATAGTTCATAAACTCTCTGAATTTTAATTACTCTGTCGAGTATAGACTCTTTGATTAAATTTAAATATGTCTCTGGGCACCACCCTTATGTAGTGGGGTACATAAGAGAAAAAAGAAAGTTAAAATGATTTCGCACTCCAAATCTTGACTTAATTAACACATCAAAACAAAGTACAGACACTTAACAATATAACTTAATATGCTAAAATGTCTTAAATTTAAAACTGGATTTTTCAACAATGAAAGTTTTGTTATGCAAATTATGTATAAAAAGTTCAATTTGCCGTTTAAGTCAATTGCTCCCTAGAGGGGTCTTGCTAATTGATGTTTCAAAGTCACTTGGGCTACGCCATAGAGTATGGTAGTCGTAGATATGTCCAAATACACAGCAATAGAGCAAAACATAAAAATGTCAACAAATAATAATAATAATTAAAAAATGTTATTTATAATAAAATCAAAACACTTTCTGTGCGTGGGACAGTCATGTAACAGCACAGAATCGCCACCCTTGATAAGCATAGTGTGTTGCAGTTTTCAAACTTTCAAACAAGGCACGTTATGCTTTTCAGTTGAAAACTCGCTTCTCGAGTTAAATAAAAAGGTTCGTTGCCAGGCAACGACTCGCGCGACACCACAAAAAAACGACGAAAAGAAGGAGGGATAAAAAAACTTTGGCGCGAGAAAGGACACCTGTCCCACACCCGTCTTCCTGACACGTGGACGATTCCCTCATTGCGCGGCCCTCCGTTACAGAGTTCAGACCTGCGCTGGCCGTCGGTGCATTTTCGCGGGAAAACTTGCAATCTTGTTGAAGTTCTCGTACTCGTCAGTCCTGGAACTAAGTTGGATGCAGTGGCACTCGGAGGACAATACTCACAGTAAGTATTCGTCGCAATCACAAGGGAAATGTGAGGAAATGTACATGTTGCATAACAATGGGACTTTATCCAGGTCATCACTGCAGCAGTGGATCAGCCTCCATCCGTGATGCTGGCAGCATCCTGTGTAAGGCGGACCTGGGACCATATATCACCGGGTGGTGATTATCCTGCCCTTGGACAGCCCTGCCGACCAAATCGGCGCGGGACGTCGGCTGACGTCACAGGCGCGCGGCGGCGACGGAACAGCAGAAGGGATCACCGTCACCTGCTCCCACTGGGGTAGTCGTCTAGGAGCGACGAAACCTGCCGCCCTGGTCCTGGCCCAGTGCGTGACGCGGCGGAGCATCGCGGCGCCAGCACATCATTTGCAGCACATGTCATTGTTAGGTACACTTCCGAAGGAATTCGCGTCTCTGTTCACTCCTATTGCCGAGTGTAATCACTGCACTCTCTTAACTTAAATCTCTCATTCGTAAATCAAAGTTTATCAATTATACATGTGTGATCGTGCATTTGCAAGCAAGAGTGTCTGCAGGCCTATCAACTTCAGTTCTTAACGTAAATATACCACTAGCCAACCAAATAGATTTAGAATATATATATATATATATATATATATATATATATATATATATATATATATATAGTACCAATAAAAACTATATTTTTAAAATAACTCTCAGTTTGTAACTTATTAACAAGAATAATAAATTACCGTAATCAACAATAAGCTCATAAAACATTAATAAAATATTTCACAAAATGTTTAAATTCAAATTATTACAACTTTGCATAAATTAACTAGTAGATAACACATTTCTCATATTGTTAAAATGTGATTTTCACAATGTTCATTTGCATGCAGCCTAAGCATAGTGCTGCCTATATGTTTCACAATATCATTTAACATATGAACTTCCTGCATCTCGTACATATATTTCATTAACAATTCACAAAAATTTACAATTCACAATATCATCTCATAACATTTACATTACATCTATATACAGTGTTATAGGCTATTAAGATTGCCTAAATTTTAATAACATTTTAAATGCATTATTTAAACAAAGATGTGTTTAGCTAAAACAAAGTGTTTTTAGCTAGGTGACAAGGCTGTGTGAAAAAAATCACACTACGTCTTTTTTTTTCTTGTCTAGTTTTATCCGCCTCTTTTATTACATCAGCAGGCGAATTCTCTTTTTTTTCCTTTTTCTTTTTTTCATCCCTTTCTCAGTCGTCTCGACGAGTGAGTACTTGAACATTTTTTTTTCTTCTTGGCGATCTCCGATTTCACGCTGGCGATTATCGGAGCACATCAGCTGTTCAGTGCTGTTTCATTTCATTCTCATATTCAGCGTGTTTTATCAGCCTGTAGCGGTCTCGCTGGGTTGGAAATTCACGACCATCTCTCGTGAAATAAATTCCCTGCATGAATAGAGCCTTGTAATGTGTCTGAGGCTCCTGGTCTCGGTGCAGATAGCCACATGCTATCATCTCAAATGTAAACAAAACAACATATGTTTTTCAGGATAGCTTGCAACAGCTCCTGCTGAGTAGCAATTTCATGGTTTTTCTTCTCTCAATGTGGATTTAATATTTTAAAAATAATTTATATTTTCTTGAATTTTTCTCTTTTGCTGGGAGAATTGTGTAGCTTGAAGTTTGTTTATATTGAGGCCTGTGGACACTCACTGCAAGAGCGTGTCATCTCGCGACATAGGATTCTACACAGTGTTTTTCAGGTCAGCCTACATCAAGATTCCTCATCGAAAAATATACAATAAACAAACTTCGCATATCGTGTGCTTCGTATAGTGAAATTTACAAATTTTCTGTATAGGGCCCTTTTCACAATAAAACTTTGTATAGAAATTTTCTGCAAATTTCTTGTTATCATTCCATAGCAGCTTAGCATACCCCTTTCTTTTTTATTTAACAACAACATATAGGAATAACCTAATTAAATTCAACACCACTAATAGATTGAATTTGTATGCGAACTGGATGCATACATTTCTAATCAGTATCCCCAAGTGATACCAACCTAAAACATCAAAAAAAAAGATAACTCCTTCAAATTTCATTGGTTTTCTCATATTCAACCAAAAATAATCTATCTCTTTCATTTTAAATTGTGGTGATATCTGCAAGAAAAAGTGTCAAAGTGCATCGATATATCAACTGGAATAACCCATAACAAGTTAACCTAGAATTATTTTGCTTGTAGTTGCAAAGTGTTTTGTGCTTGTAGAACTGCTTTGCATGCCAGTGTTTATACATGTGTACACAGCTAGGTGAAATAACATCTCACATGTATCTTGTCGAACACAGTTACACTCATGTCTTCTTGCTAGGTAATTACATAGCTCTTCACAGTAAATAGGGCGAGTCTAGTGCTTCCCAATATGTGTTACTGTTAGTGGGTCAGTACCCAAATCGAAGAATACATCAGCCGTAAAATACTCAAATACATCATAAATAATTTATACCCATAATAGCTTCACTGGCTACTCAAATCCCAGTGTGGGTGGCATGTTACTTCACCTCATCACAGGACACTGGCGGGAATTACACTTCCGCTCTTACACAAGGGTATACTCGACGGCTATATTACGCCTCTCCTGGCGTACCATAAACATAACAACATAACACATTATAAACACTGGGATTACATGGCTCTTGTGCTAGCCATCACATACAGACTGCTCTCAGCTGTTACTCCAGCATACTCGCTCACATGACAATGAGGTAAACATTAACTAGTGCATCGACCAACATTTAATTTGCCGTGGTAGGGTTCCTATATTCCCTCAGCTGTGTAATGTTGTAACGGCCTATTGACTGGCCTGTTGATGGCTCGGCTAAAGCATAACAATTTTCATGAATGGTTCCAGTTATGACATATGGACCATCAAACAATAAAAACAATTTCTTGGTAACATTGTCCCAAGATCTGCTCACTGGATTAGTTTTCTTGAGCACTAGGTCACCAATTTTGAAGGTTGATAATTTTGATGCGGGGTGCCTCCTCTTGCGGACTGCAGCTTCAGCTGTAAGCTTCTTGCTTATAAAATCCTCCACTTCTTCACCGGTGGGTAAGTCTTTCTCCTCTTGGTCTTGACTTAGTCGGGGCAAGTAGATAGGGTTGATCGCCTCGGACCTATCCAGACTCATGGCTTTGTGTGGGGTGACTCCTATTGAACTGTGTACCGTATGATTTATTACACAATCTACATATGGTAGTTTATCCCTCCAGGATTGCTGTGACTTGTGACACAATATACATAGTAGGCCTCCAATAGTTTTCATCAATCTCTCGACGGGATTGCTTTGAGGGTGGCGTACAGAAATGGTAGTGGGGATAGCGCCTAGCTTGCGTACGCCCTTCGAGATGTTTTTCTGGGCCTTGCCCGCCTTTTTGGCTGCCTTACCGCTCGTCTTTGGGGGCAACGGTAGTATGGCAAGCGGGAATCTTCGCGTTGATTGTGGTACTGCCTCTCCTTCATCCTGCGATGCTGGTTGTAGTGGTATTCCCTCTCATCATCAGACGAGGCACGACGACTGTAGTTGCGGGATTCCCTGGGTGGCCATTGCTCCGGTGAGTGGGACTGCCTCCTCTCTTCGTAACGGGCACTCTTCCTGGCTCGTTCTGCCCCCTCTTCACCGCTGTGGTATCCCCTGTTGCTGGGCCACCAGGTGCGTTTCCTGTTGTAGGGTGCCCCTCTGTGTCGGTTGTGGTAGGGCCCGCCGTTACCACGAGGTGCTTCACCCCTTGCTTGCCAGCTCATGTACTTAACTGCTGCCTGGCGCGTTGTTCGGATTGACCGGACAGTTGTCCTGCCTGACTGGACAGTTGAGACATAATCCTGCTCTCGGATTGCTCTGCCTGCCTGGACAGTTGTTGGAACATCTGCTGGAGCATCTGTATTAAGTCAGGACTTGATGTGGATGTCCCTGGTGTAGTAGTTGGCATGTTATGTGCCTGTGTTATCTCCCCTGTGGGAAGAGGTGACACTGGCCACCCTAACCCCTCACTACGCTGTGTGTGTGAGTGTGTAAGTACATTCATTTCCCTGGTTTCGGGTGAATTACAGTCCTACATTGCTGTCAATGTGTCACTGTCAGAGTTGTGTGTAGTGGGACACTCTTCACATACACTGTTGGCCCTACTTCTCAGATAGTAGGTCTGCTGAGCCATTGTGTAATACCTCTAACAAGACTACAATTACCAATTACCACAAATATCCTGTCCACTTTAAATTTTAATTCAATGCTTGCATGTAAACAAACCTAGCATATTTGAAACAAGCAAATCGGGCCCCACTAGTTGGGTTGCCACTCTAAACTATAACTCTTCCTTTCTGGTTACTATATACGAAATGCAGTCAGCAATAATAATATAAAGAATAATACAAATACTGATACTACTAGGTGCAGTGTATAGTTCATAAACTCTCTGAATTTTAATTACTCTGTCGAGTATAGACTCTTTGATTAAATTTAAATATGTCTCTGGGCGCCACCCTTATGTAGTGGGGTACATAAGAGAAAAAAGAAAGTTAAAATAATTTCACACTCCAAATCTAGTGTTAGCATAAGCTTGGCAACATGTAAATTAAAGTAATTAAGGAAAAACAAACATATACACTGTAAAATAACAACAAGGTAACATAAGATTTAAAACAAATATTCTTTAATGAAATAAAATATATATGCTTATTGGTTGGACCAGTGGTATATCATCATGTTTTCTTAAATAACTGGAGGTATGTTGCACACTTGATAAAACACAACAAAAGTTCATATAGTTCAAATTAATTATGTCTGTTGTTCTCAATCTAGAATCGTAAGTTAGTGTGAAATAAAATAATAATGTTTATTCTTTTATGTTCGTAATTTAAGTTAATTTCAATGTACCGCGGCTGAATTCAATGTGTAAATTGCGGTAGAGCATCGTGAGAACTCCGTATCATATCACCTCTGGGTGTAGAACTAATTAAAGTGTAGATCAGGATACATAATTGGCTTTAACAAATGTTTATTTCAATAGTTCTTTAACGTGTTCAGCATTATATTCAATGTTTACGTGTTCGTCGGCAATATTAAATTACGTGTATGTAGAAAACAGTTCACTCAGGATAGCATCATGAGTCGGTATTTTACTCACGGTAATTCACTCCTAATTACACGTCATATAGGATGTGCCCTAATTAAACAACATGTATTTTATATTCAGACGACGATTGAAAACATCCTAGTAATAGGATGATCTAATTAACTCGTAGATATTTCTGATTTTTTAGGGGATTGAAACCCGGGCTATCTAGCCAACGCCGTCGTTATTCCAAGACATTTTTCCGTTAAATCAATAATGACGCTTATCTTATGTAACATGGCCTCTCATTGGCCGAGACACAAAGATCGTTGACTTAATTATCACATCAAAACAAAATACAGACACTTAAACATACAACTTAATATGCTAAAAGTAGTATATAATAGTTCCTCCGGGGACAGGCTTCAGGCTGTGGATTGGGATTGTCGGTCAGCCATATTGGATTGTGTCGTCACAACGGCCATCTTGGATGAGCGTAACGGGACACAGCGTAATGGGACAAGTAGTACCGTGACCATGACCTTGACCTCGGCGGCCATATTGGATCCGCCATCTTTAAATCGAGCGCCCCACTCATTATGATGAAAATTTCGTCTCTGTCGCCATATTGATATTTTTCTGTTCCACTGGAGGCCGCCATCTCGGATACCGTCGGCTTTGTTTCAGCTGTTTGTTCCAAGATAGCGCCAGCATCGCTCTTGACTTTTTTCTGTTCCACTGGAGGCCGCCATCTTGGATACCGTCGACTTTGTTTCTGTTGTTTGTTCCTAGATAGCGCCAGCGGCGCTCATGATTTTTTCTGTTCCGCCGCAGGCCGCCATCTTGGATACCATCGACTTTGTTTCAGTCGTTTGTTCCTAGAAAGCGCCAGCGTCACTCTGTCTCATCACATAAGGTCGATGTTCCATTACCTACCATAGCTATTATGAACATTATCGACATTTTAAATTTAATTTTTTTATGAAAAATATATTGGAAATGCTGTGATTCGAACCATCGCAGCTCTGATCTCGAGGTTGGAAAATATACGCCTTTAACCGCTCGGCTATCGAGACATTTACCAGACTGAAAATTAAATAAGGTATATATAAAAATAACATGCATATTTGGACTTGTAATTTTTTTAATTTAAAGTAATAATAGCACCACCTGTACGAGACAGAACCACCATATTGTATTAAGATGTAACTGTTGCAATTATCATTATGGTCGCCATTTTGAAAATCCGTAATTTTTATGCAAGATATGCGGGAAAAAGTTCAAAATTCATTAAATCAATTTACAATAAATATATTGATTGATTATATCGATTCCCGTCCTTGGTTCGAAACCGGTGAGGGCAAAAAATAAAAAAAACATCAGATCCTTACTCCACAGAAGCCACCTACAGACCGATCTACCGTCACCAATACCAAGGTTCATATATCGTCAGCTGATATGACGTCATGTCCGCCATCTTGTCTTCATACGCTGGAGACCACCATCTTGTTTTCGTCTGCTAGAGTGTGCTGATACCATGTTAGTATAATTATCTGGTCACCACACATTTGACTTTGACATTGAACTTTGACCTTGACCTTGAAATTTGACCTTGACATTGAACTGTTACCTTGACCTTGAAATTTGATCTTGACCTTGAAATTTGACTTTGACCTTGAACTTTGACCTTGACCTTGAAATTTGACATTCACCCCGAAATTTGACCTTCATATTGAAATTTCCCCTTGACCTTGAAATTTGACCTTGACCTTGTACACCATCATGGATCCGACATTGTATGTTCAGTACATGCTACCAGGAGCTACCACCTGCTGGAGTAGACCATCTTGTGTGTGTACTCGTATTATCAAGTACATTTCCATCTGGATAGTTTTATTCTAACACGCTACAGTGCAGTAATCATTTATTACCGAGGAGCCCCCCTCCATCTTGAAATTCGGCCGCAATCTTGAAATCATGTAATAATGTAGCTAGAAAAGCGGGAAAAAATCCAAAATTCATCAAAAAAATCACTCATTAACTTACATATCGATTCGATCCGCTCCAGTCCTTGGTCCGATACTCGATCGATGCAATAATGTTTAATTTTATGAAAAAATAATAATTTCAATAAACTAAGTTCAACATTCTTAAAGAGACTTTAAATCCTCTACTACCATCATCATATCAGACATCAGGACCACCATATTGGAAATTCGTAATTGTAATGCTAGAGATTCGGGAAAAAGTTCAAAATACATTAAATAAATTTGTAATCTATATACTGATTGATTAGATCGACTAAGGTCCTTGGTTCGATCCCTGGCCGATACAAAACACCTTTAATTTTAAAAAGTACCAGAAAAGTATTAGGTTCGAAAAATAAAACACCACAAAGTCTTTTACACAATTTCTATCCTACTACAGAATCACTTGCGAAAGCCAGCAATCTCATAAACATTTAGCCCTGCATAGACGTGCAACGACTACTTCTTAGCTCCAAATGCTCCAAATGGCTCCAAATGGCTCCAAATGCTCCAAATGGCTCCAACAGCTCCAAATGCTCCAATTGCTCGAAATGGTCCAATCGCTCCAAACGCTCCAACTGATTTAAATTACTTTTTTTTAATCGAACTTGACATGTTCATATGCATGACTTTATTAGTATACTTTTGACCGTATTTTACACCTTTAAGTTATAAGTTTTATTTAGAAATCAGATTTCGATAAATGGTAGATACCATTTGGAAAGAAAATATATTAATTTATCTTCAAGTTTATACACATACATTTAATTTAAGCCATTATTGTATGTAGCCAGCTTCCCTCAGTTCTTTGAGTATGAAGGATATTTCTTTAATGTTCGAATAGTTTCCTCTACTAACAGATGCCACCAACAGTCTTAGCCGGTCAACCAATATGTTTGGATCTTTCCATGATGTGTAATCAATCTCTTCTGCCACCATTTTCCTTGCACGTTTATTATAATGATTATGATCTCTCAAGGTCACATTCGTCATCGAGCCAGTGATCATCACAAGCTTGATCAGATTTATTTAATATATCACGATGTTTCCATCGTTTTGATCTCAGGACACCGCCACAGCCTTCGTTCTTGTCCACTTTAGCTGCCTCAGCACAGTCTTCGATCACGTCGCCAGCTTCAGAGTCACTGTAGCAATCACCGTAGAAGGCATCGTCTTCACCCAGATTACCATAAGAACTCGTTATCGTTGATGGCGAAGTGTCTGCATCGCCTTCATGCTTCCTTTTTTAGGAGTCCATTATTTTTACAAAGTATGGACGATCTGCTGAATATAGGCTTTTCACGGTGTTGATACTTCCATTAGTTTCAGTCTTCCCGAAACCATCAGCATCCTTCAATGTTTGTTTCTCGTCACGATCGGCGTGCTACGGCTTCCATCTTTTCTATATTAATAATATTATTTGTCTTAAAATCTCCGCATCCGTGTCTCTATCACAGATTCAAATCATCATCAGCGTAGCTGTCATCAATATTGTAATGAGCTGCATCATTATAACTCATTTTATGATATCGTTTCTACATTTCAGTTGTCAGAGATTAACCACAATCTATGATCTTTTGAGCTCCATTCTCATTTTCTGTAAAAGCCTATGAGTCCAGTTTTATTATTTAATCTGTCAACCCATCACAAACTCAATTAAATCAACTTAGTATATAGAAAAAAAAATCATTAAAGTTCATTTCATTTAATCTTTGGAACCGCATCATCCTTTCCATCTATAGTTTAGTTTCTTGAGCCCAAGAGTCTTTCATTATATATACCATGCAGTGTTCTTCAAGAGATGTGGTATACCACCATTTCTAAATACAAATCCATCCTATCAATGATTTGTTTACACATAAAAAAACCTTCACGTTATTTTTACATGTTTTATTAAATTATCTCTTCGACTAAAATAATTACCACACATAGTAATTTCTACAAAGGACACTTTGTTCAAGACATTTTAACCATCATCTGTCTGAAAACAACCATGACTCATCTATATCACAAAGTAAACGAGGGTTAGAGGAGATAGGTCAAACAAGTGCTAGTCACTCATATGGTAAGGAACAGGTGTTTGATACCTATCTCAGACTTTGTAGCATCTATGTATTTTTCTTACCTCATGTAGAAAAATATGTTCCAATGCATACGAATTTAAACTTCATCACGTGCGACTAGTCAAAAGTACATAAATTCAAGCACGTCAACCGCAAAAAAAAATTTCCAAGGACAGATGCAGAGACTACACTATCGAGACACGCATACCGTCACCCGATTATGAACATTGACCCTTCGCGCAAGAGTTGCAAACTTGCAGAATGCTGCGGCATTCATATGTTTGCTCGAGTCATACACACATCACGTCGCTAGTCTTCCCACACGTTTCACGTAAAACTCCAGTGAAATCGTAATCCAGCATACGTAAAGTACTTGCTGCAACCCCTTCAAAGTATGCATCACTGAACCAGAGCAGAAAATCAGCCTACGTATTAATAACTTGCTACCAACAAAAAAAAATTTGTAGCACATATACGAGAGGAGTCGTTCCCTACATACCATACTGTGAAAGCCGATACTCTGATAATTATAAGCAGCAAAATATTTCAAATCAAGACCTTGGCAAGTATACATTCATTTTTCCATGTTGTAAAAATTCATGTTAGTAATCAGCAACGAAGGAGTGAGTAACTTGGACGAAGAACCGCTTTCCAAGTATCCAGAATCTTACTGATACTGCCCATACAGTGCACCAGAGTAATCCGAAGTATGATCAATTTATTAACATCATTTAATTTTTTAATATCACCTCCGTAGTGTACACCAATATATGTCAGGTTACGATTTAAGACCATAAATTTCCCACAAGTCTGTTAGTTTTATTTCGGGAAGAAATAAATTATTTCTCAAAAATAATAAATCAAGTTCCTATCAGATTTGCTCTAAAGTTACGGTATTACATACACCAGCACTTTACCAAAACATCTCCTATAAAAAATCCTAAGAATGCAGATAACATACTCAGACAACAATAATTTTAGCAAAATAAACTGTCTTAAACATTATTGGTAAAAATAATAATACTTACAAACAAGTCAAAACTTGTTTTACAACTCAGACCAAATTTACGTGTCACATAAAGTTTATTACATTAAGATAAATGATGTAGGTTAAGAAAAATAAAACAAATAATTTTTTTTTAATTCTATAATTTATTAAAAATTTATATTTATATACAAAAAAATTGGACACTGTATATATATCGTATACATTTCTCAGTTCATGTGACATTCATTTTTATTAAAATGAATTTTTATATTTCGTTTTTAGAGTGACAAAATACAAATAATTCATACAGATCACGATACATCAGTACAGGAGTGTAACACCTTAGAGGACCAGAGATGTTGATGCTAGAAACCTTCCTTTACAAAATTTATAATGTTTTTTCAAGTATAATTTTTGTGTAACCTGTACACCGCACTTCTCACACAGAAATTTTACACGGTCAAGATTTCTTCTGCAGCCATGCTTTTCATGGATGCGTGTACCTCGTAGTCGTTCAAATCGTTTACCACAGTAGCAGCACTGATAAAGATATTCATCGCAATTACCATCGCTTCACCCCTGTACAACTTGCAAATGAACTTTGCTTTTACAATGCCTAATAAAATTACTTTTGTTTGTGAAATGTACACCACACGGGTCACACGGAAATGTCACACGATTAGCGTTTCTTCTACAGACATGATTTTCATGTCTTCTTGCATGTTGACGGTATTTAAAACTTTTGTCACAGTACGTACACAGATGTCTCGTCGTTAGACCTTGAGTCACCAACGGCTCGGAAAGTATATTACTTTCAATGTACACTGCTGTTGTAGACGACGAAGTCCCGTATGTTGCATGAGCTGGAGATTTCCCAGTCGACATTGACAGATCATCGGTACTGGATGCCAAAGAATCTGATGTATACACGACTGATGCAGAAGCTGGGAATTGATCACAAAATGTTTTATTTTCCAAATGCGGTGTAGTTGCAGATATCGGAGTCTCCTCTGCGTTCGATAATGCACACATTGAAGTCTCTTGGAGTGAAGAGACAGTAGATACAGCCATCATCGGGATCTCTGGAGATGGTAGCCTCGTTACCATCGGAATCTCTGGAGCTGCCCTCATCGTTGTCATCGGGATCTGCTTCGTCATCATCGCCTCCGTCGTCAGGGGCCTCGGTGAAGACGCGAGACCCTCCGCCAAGATCTCTGCAGCCGTTGACCCCGCCACCATTGGGATTTGTACCGATGTCATCGTTGCTACCATTGAGTTCGGATACACATGAATATTCATTTATCAGACTTATATGCAGACAGGTCAATCCATTAGATCTGCACTGCACCACTACAAGAGGTGGACTGAGGGACCTGCTGTCTAAGACTCGCTTAAATATCAGCGTCCACTTGTATAATACGCAAGTCAATATATCATCCATTGTTTTTACTTAAAAAAAATAGGAATTTAAAAGAGTACAAGTTTAAATTATATATTCATAGAACTAATCACAACCCCTACATACACAGTTAATTTAGACTTACTAGAACGACCTAGAGTCTCTGAACAATGGAACTTTCAGAACTCAAACATAATTAAAAGTAGGTACTCAAATTTAAATTTTATTATGTACAGCTACACAAAACTTCCAACTGACTCCAATTGTCTACATCACATGACTAAAATATATTATCCGATACCAGGCTAGGTCCAAAGTCAATTATTTTTTGTACTTCTCATCTTCAGTTCAGAGGACCTTCAGTGTTGATATAGCTACAGCCAAGACATGCCCAGTACCATACATCTTCAAAGCCTTCAGAGTCGATCCTTCTTAAGCCTTACGACAAAAATCTCCGAAAAAAATACCTACTCTATAAGTTTACTAGACATTTATATGCTTGTCATAGCACACATCGATAAATATATTCGTAAATAACCCAAAATATTATCAGACCACCAGCATTCGATTAATACACCAACATATTCATTAACACAAGTCCATTCTACATTAAGCACCTCACTTACTTCCACCAGTCTACTCAGCTACACTCAGTACACAAAAACTAAAAGAAGTCAATTAACAACCTAGTATTTATATACATTTGGTCATTTAACATGAGGTGCCCCGCTATATTGAAATTTGGGCACCATCTTAGATATTTGAATTTATTGACTTATTAGTTCGGGAAAAATTCCAATATTCACCGAAAAAAATCACTAATTATTTTACATATTGAATCGAAACTTGCTTCGATCTATGGACGAAGCTAAAAAAAAATTTAATTTAAATACCAGAAAAGTGTCAGGTTCGAGAAATAAAACACCACAAGTTCTTTTACAAACATAATATTTATTACTTAAATTCTATCCTACTACAGGGTCACTTGCGAAAGCCAGCAATCTTATAAACATTTAGCCCTGCATAGACGTGAAACGACTAATTCCTAGCTCCATCAGCTCCAACTGCTCCTAATGCTCCAACAGCTCCAACAGCTCCAATGGATTTAAATGCTCCAACAGCCTTAAAGGCTCCAAATGATCCAACAGCTCCAAGTGTTCCAAATGCTACAAATGCTCCAACAGCTCCAAATGCTCTAAGTGTTCCAAATGCTCCAACAGCTCCAACAGCTCCAAATGCTCCAAATGCTTCAAATTTCCAATTGCTCCAAATGATCCTATCGCTCCAAATGCTCCAACTGATTTAAATTACTTTTTTTTTTTATCGAACTTGACATGTTTACATGCATGACTTTATTAGTATACATTTTTGGATGTCATTGGTGACTTTTTTTACACCTTAACATTATAAGTTTTATTTAGAAATGAGCTTTCGAGAAATGTTAAAATCCATTTTTAAAAAAAAAATATTAATTTTTCTTCAAGTTTATACACATGCATTTAATTGAAAACATTATTTTATATAGCCAGCTTCATTCAGTTCTTTAAGTATAAAAGATATTTCTTTGATGTTCGAATAGTTTCCTCACAAAGCGAACCATGTAGAAGTCTTAGCCTGTCAACCAATATGTTGGGATCTTCCCATGAGCTACAATCAATCTCTTCTGCTATGTTCATATTCCTATTATGTTTATAATAAATATTATCATCCCTGGTGTCTTCTGTTTCAACACCAACTACAAGGTCACTTTCGGCATCGAACCAGTGATTATCACAAGCTTGATTAGGATAATTTATTTTATTATGTCGTTTCCATCGTTGTGATCTCAGGCCACCATCACTGTATTTGCTCTTGACTGCTTTAGGTGCTTCATCACAGTACTCAATCATGTCAGCATCAAATCTTGATCAGAATAATTTATTTTATTACGTCGTTTCCATCTTTTTGGTCTCAAGACACCATCACAGTCTTCGCTCTTGTATGATGTAGGTGCTTCAGCACAGTACTCATTCATGTCAGCATCACAAGATTGGTCAAGATAATTTATTTTATTACGACGTTTCCACCGTTTTGGTCTTAGGCCGCCATCACAGTCTTCGATCTTGACCGCTTTAGGTGCTTCAGCACAGTACTCAATCATGTCAGCCTTAGTTGTGACAGCACAGTCATCGATCATGTCAACCTCAGATGTGTCACCACAATCTTCAATCATGTCAGCTTCAGATGTTTCATCACAGTCTTCGGTCTTGTCAGCTTCAGGTGGTTCTCCATCTTTCACATGTTCATGGAGACGACTAGATATTGGTGTAAATATCTTTTTATTTCTAATGAGTTTGCTACTTTCTTCGTTTGTTTTTAATTTTAAATTATTGTTTTGATCTATATCAATATTTTTAGCATTACATTCTTCATAATCATTATTGTAGTCTTATATTCTGCCTTCGTTCCTCATCCACGATGTTGGAACACAGTCTTCGTTATCTTTATTCATCTTAGTTGTGCAGTTCTTGCAATGTCTATTCAAGTAATATCTTCTACCAAATGATTTATTACACTGACTGCAATTAAATGGTTTTTGACAAGGACCCAAACTACACTCGCTTCTCTCATGACGTTTAGCATTCTTTCTCAAGGTAAACACCTTGCTACAGTATCTACAGTGATGTCGGTTTGTTATAGCTACAGGCAACGAATCAGGGTACATGTTAGCTTCTGCGACTAATGGCAGATGAAAACTAAGAGTTGAAAATTAAACCATTACTTAAATAGAATTTTTTAAATTATATCGTCAGCGAGAGATAAGTTATCTCATGCAAAAGTACTGGTTGTAAGTAGTTCTACTTTTCATCAACAGATGACTCCACATGTTGCTAGCGGGTAAATTAAATTTATTTCTTTTATGCGGGATGCGGGATGATCACTAACGATCTGTTGAAAAAGGTGTGCTTCCCTAGATCTCAAGAGGAAGAACATCGAACTTATTTAAAAATTAGTGAATAACATCATGGCCTAGCAAGAATCACAAGATAACCTATTCACATATTAGCAGCCATCATGTATCAGTTGTCTGTATAAGCAGTCATTGTTTTGTGTGGGATGCGGGATGCTCCCTAACGATCGCAACAGAAGGAGGGCTTCGCTACAACTCAAGGGGAAGGGAAATCTTCGTGTATGATAACGTTTCCCAGTTGTTTCATGGCGAATTAATCGTCTGATTAATGAATTTTTTTTGTCTGATTTCCACGTGATAAAAAAATATTAAGTGATGATTTGATAATATGAATTCGGAAATTTATACGAAACTCTGAATAAAATTACCTGTCTTAGACATCAAGGACAATGCAGCTTGTCTTACATTTTAATCCTTCTCAGCTGTCTCAAAGCATATTATTTTGTCTGAGTAAGGTTATTTTTTTCTAATCCACCTAATAAAAATATTGTAATTGTCAATTTATTAGCAGAATTTCACTAATTAAATGTAACTCTGAATAAAATGACATGACTCATTAAGCAAAAATTCCTTCATGAAGAGATCGATTTCTCACAAATAAGCAGGAGCACCATTGGGAGAAAACCATCAGATGTCTAGCCAGGAATAATCAGGAGCACTCGGAGAAAACCATCAGATGTCTAGCCAGGAATAATCAGAAGCATTCGGAGAAAACCATCAAATTATTAACAAAAATAATCAGAAGCACACGGAGAAAACCACCTCACGTTTACTCTGATATCATAAAATTACAGGGAAAAATTTTTAAAAAAATAATTAATTAATAAAAATAAAAAAAAAAAATAAAAAATGCATACAATTCTGGCTTGTATTAGAACTCTATATTTGCTCAACAAAGAGAAGTTCACAAGATAGCAGAATATATTTATCCATTTTTTTTGTTTCTTTTTAATTTTTATTAATTTATTATGATTTAAAAAAAAAATTCCTGTAATTTTATGATATCAGAGAAAATGTGAGGTGGTTTTCTTCGTGTGCTTCTAATTATTCTTGTTCATATTTTGATGGTTTTCTCCGAATGCTTCTGATTATTCCTGGCTAGACATCTGATAGTTTTCTCCGAGTGCTCCTGATATTTCCTGGCTAGACATCTGATGGTTTTCTCCGAGTGCTCCTGCTTATTTGTGAGAAATCGATCTTTTCATGAAGGAATTTTTACTTAATGAGTCATGTCATTTTATTCAGAGTTACATTTAATTAGTAAAATTCTGCTAATAAATTGACACTTACAATATTTTTATCAGGTGGATTAGAACAAAATAACCTTACTCAGACAAAATAATATGCTTTGAGACAGCTGCGAAGCATTAAAATGTAAGACAAGCTGCATTTTCCTTGATGTCTAAGACAGGTAATTTTATTCAGTTACGTATAAATTTCCGAATTCATATTATCAAATCATCACTTAATTTTTTTTATCAGGTGGAAATTAGACAAAATAAATTCATTAATCAGACGATTACTACGCCATGAAACAACTGGGAAACGCTATCATACACGAAGATTTCCCTTCCCCTTGAGCTGTAGCGAAGCCCTCCTTCTGTTGCGATCGTTAGGGAGCATCCCGTTTCCCACACAAAACAATGACTGCTTATACAGACAACTGATACATGATGGTTGCTAATATGTGAAAAGGTTATCTTGTGATTCTCGCTAGGCCATGATGTTATTCACTAATTTTTAAATAAGGTCGATGTTCTTCCTCTTGAGATCTAGGGAAGCACACCTTATTCAACAGATCGTTAGTGAGCATCCCGCATCCCGCATAAAAGAAATAAATTTAATTTACCCGCTAGCAACATGTGGAGTAATCTGTTGATGAAAAGTAGAACTACTTACAACCAGGACTTTTGTATGAGATAACTTAACTCTCGCTGACGAAATAATTTAAAAAATTCTATTTAAGTAATGGTTAAATTTACAACTCTTGTTTTCATCTGCCATTAGTCGCAGAAGCTAACATGTACCCTGATTCGTTGCATGTAGCTGTATCAAACCGACATCACTGTAGATACTGTAGCAAGGTGTTTACCTTGAGAAAGAATGCTAAACGTCATGAGAGAAGCGAGTGTAGTTTGGGTCCTTGTCAAAAACCATTTAATTGCAGTCAGTGTAATAAATCCTTTGGTAGAAGATATTACTTGGATAGACATTGCAAGAACTGCACAACTAAGATGAATAAAGATAACGAAGACTGTGTTCCAACATCGTGGAAGAGGAACGAAGGCAGAATATTAGACGACAATAATGATTATGAAGAATGTAATGCTAAAAATATTGATATAGATAAAAACCATAATTTAAAATTAAAAACAAACGAAGAAAGTAGCAAACTCATTAGAAATGAAAAGATATTTACACCAATATCTAGTCGTCTCCATGAACATGTGAAAGATGGAGAACCACCTGAAGCTGACAAGACCGAAGACTGTGATGAAACATCTGAAGCTGACATGATTGAAGATTGTGGTGACACATCTGAGGTTGACATGATCGATGACTGTGCTGTCACAACTAAGGCTGACATGATTGAGTACTGTGCTGAAGCACCTAAAGCGGTCAAGATCGAAGACTGTGATGGCCGCCTAAGATTAAAACGGTGGAAACGTCGTAATAAAATAAATTATCTTGATCAATCTTGTGATGCTGACATGAATGAGTACTGTGCTGAAGCACCTAAATCATACAAGAGCGAAGACTGTGACGGTGTCTTGAGACCAAAAAGATGGAAACGACGTAATAAAATAAATTATTCTGATCAAGCTTTGATGCTGACATGATTGAGTACTGTGATGAAGCACCTAAAGCAGTCAAGAGCAAATACAGTGATGGTGGCCTGAGATCACAACGATGGAAACGACATAATAAAATAAATTATCCTAATCAAGCTTGTGATAATCACTGGTTCGATGCCGAAAGTGACCTTGTAGTTGGTGTTGAAACAGAAGACACCAGGGATGATAATATTTATTATAAACATAATAGGAATATGAACATAGCAGAAGAGATTGATTGTAGCTCATGGGAAGATCCCAACATATTGGTTGACAGGCTAAGACTTCTACATGGTTCGCTTTGTGAGGAAACTATTCGAACATCAAAGAAATATCCTTTATACTTAAAGAACTGAATGAAGCTGGCTATATAAAATAATGTTTTCAATTAAATGCATGTGTATAAACTTGAAGAAAAATTAATATTTTTTTTAAAAATGGATTTTAACATTTCTCGAAAGCTCATTTCTAAATAAAACTTATAATGTAAAGGTGTAAAAAAGTCACCAATGACATCCAAAAATGTATACTAATAAAGTCATGCATGTAAACATGTCAAGTTCGATAAAAAGAAAGTAATTTAAATCAGTTGGAGCATTTGGAGCGATTGGACCATTTGGAGCAATTGGAGCATTTGAAGCATTTGGAGCATTTGGAGCTGTTGGAGCTGTTGGAGCATTTGGAACACTATGAGCATTTGGAGCTGTTGAAGTATTTGTAGCATTTGAAATATTTGGAGCTGTTGGAGCATTTGGAGACTTTGGAGCTGTTGGAGCATTTGGAGCCGTTGGAGATGTTGGAGCTGTTGGAGCATTAGGAGCAGTTGGAGCTGATGGAGCTAAGAATTAGTCGTTTCACGTCTATGCAGGGCTAAATGTTTATAAGATTGCTGGCTTTCGCAAGTGACCCTGTAGTAGGATAGAATTTATGTAATAAATATTATGTTTGTAAAAGAACTTGTGGTGTTTTATTTCTCGAACCTGACACTTTTCTGGTATTTAAATTAAATTTTTTTTCAGCTTCGTCCATATATCGAAGCAAGTTTCGATTCAATATGTAAAATAATGAGTGATTTTTTCGGTGAATTTTGGAATTTTTCCCGAACTAATAAGTCAATAAATACAAATATCTAAGATGGTGACCAAATTTTAATATGGCGGTGCACCTCATGTTAAATGACCGAATGTACATAAATACTAGGTTGTTAATTGACTTCTTTTAGTTTTTGTGTACTGAGTGTAGCTGAGTAGACTGGTGGAAGTAAGTGAGTTGCTTAATGTAGAATGGACTTGTGTTGATGAATATGTTGGTGTATTAATCGAATGCTGGTGGTCTGATAATATTTTCGGTTATTTACGAATATATTTATCGATGTGTGCTATGACAAGCATATAAATGTCTAGTAAACTTATAGAGTAGGTCTCTTGTTTCGGATACTTTTGTCGTATGGCTTAAGAAGGATCGACTCTGAAGGCTTTGAAGATGTATGGTACTGGGCATGTCTTGGCTGTAGCTATATCAACACTGAAGGTCCTCTGAACTGAAGATGAGAAGTACAAAAAATAATTGACTTTGGACCTAGCCTGGTATCGGATAATATATTTTCGTCATGTGTTGTAGACAATTGGAGTCAGTTGGAGGTTTTGTGTAGCTGTACATAATAAAATTTAAATTTGAGTACCTACTTTAAATTATGTTTGAGTTCTGAAAGTTCCATTGTTTAGAGACTCTTGGTCCTTCTAGTAAGTCTAAATTAACCGTGTATGTAGGGGTTGTGATTAGTACTTTGAATATATAATTTAAACATGTACTCTTTTAAATTCCTATTTTTTTTAAGTAAAAACAATGGATGATATATTGACTTGCGTATTATACAAGTGGACGCTGATATTTAAGCGAGTCTTAGACAGCAGGTCCCTCAGTCCACCTCTTGTAGTGGTGCAGTGCAGATCTAATGGATTGACCTGTCTGCATATAAGTCTGATACATGAATATTCATGTGTATCCGAACTCAATGGTAGCAACGATGACATCGGTACAAATCCCAATGGTGGCGGGGAAAACGGCTGCAGATATCTTAGCGGAGGGTCTCGCGTCTTCACCGGAGCCCCTGACGACGGAGGCGATGATGACGAAGCAGATCCCGATGACAACGATGAGGGCAGCTACAGAGATTCCGATGGTAACGAGGCTACCATCTCCAGAGATCCCGATGATGGCTGTATCTACTGTCTCTTCACTCCAAGAGACTTCAATGTGTGCATTATCGAACGCAGAGGAGACTCCGATATCTGCAACTACACCGCATTTGGAAAATAAAACATTTTGTGATCAATTCCCAGCTTCTGCATCAGTCGTGTATACATCAGATTCTTTGGCATCCAGTACCGATGATCTGTCAATGTCGACTGGGAAATCTCCAGCTCATGCAACATACGGGACTTCGTCGTCTACAACAGCAGTGTACATTGAAAGTAATATACTTTCCGAGCCGTTGGTGACTCAAGGTCTAACGACAAGACATCTGTGTACGTACTGTGACAAAAGTTTTAAATACCGTCAACATGCAAGAAGACATGAAAATCATGTCTGTAGAAGAAACGCTAATCTTGTGACATTTCCGAGTGACCCGTGTGGTGTATATTTCACAAACAAAAGTAATTTTATTAGGCATTGTAAAAGCAAAGTTCATTTGCAAGTTGTACAGCGGGGAAGCGATGGTAATTGCGATGAATATCTGTATCAGTGCTGCTACTGTGGTAAACGATTTGAACGACTACGAAGTACACGCATCCATGAAAAGCATGGCTGCAGAAGAAATCTTGACCGTGTAAAAATTCTGTGTGTGGGAAGTGCGGTGTACAGGTTGCACAAAAATTATACTTGAAAAAATATTTTAAATTTTGTAAAGGAAAGATTCTAGCTTCAACATCTCTGGTCCTCTAAGGTGTTACACTCCTGAACTGATGTATCATGATCTGTATGAATTATTTGTATTTTGTCACTCTAAAAACGAAATATAAGAATTTATTTTAATAAAAATGACTCTCACATGAACTGAGAAATGTATACAATATATATACAGTGTCCAATTTTTTTTGTATATAAATGTAAACTTTTAAATAAATTATAGAATTAAAAAAATTATTTGATTTATTTTTCTTAACCTACATCATTCATCTTAATGTAATAAACTATATGTGACACGTAATTTTGGTCGGAGTTGTAATGCAAATTTGACTTGTTTGTGAGTATTATTATTTTTACCAATAATGTTCAAGACAGTTTATTTTGCTAAAATTATTGTTAGCTGAGTATGTTATCTGCATTCTTATGATTTTTATGGGAGATGTTTTGGTAATGTGCTGGTGTATGTAATACCGTAACGTTAGAGCATATCTGATAGGAACTTGATTTATTATTTTTGAGAAATAATTTATTTCTTCCCGAAATAAAACTAACAGACTTGTGGGAAATTTATGGTCTTAAATCGTAACCTGACATATATTGGTGTACACTACGGAGGTGATATTAAAAAATTAAATGATGTTAATAAATTGATCATACTTCGGATTACTCTGGTGCACTGGATGGGCTGTATCAGTAAGATTCTGGATACTTGGAAAGCGGTTCTTCGTCCAAGTTACTTACTCCTTCGTTGCTGATTACTAACATGAATTTTTACAAAATGGAAAAATTAATGTATATTGGCCAAGGTCTTGATTTGAAATATTTTGCTGCTTATAATTATCAGAATATCGGATTTCACAGTATGGTATGTAGGGAACGACTCCTCTCGTATATGTGCTACAATTTATTTTTGTTGGTAGCAAGTTATACATACGTAGGCTGATTTTCTTCTCTGGTTCAGTGATGCATACTTTGAAGTTGTTCCAGCAAGTACTTTACGTATGCTGGATTACGATTTCACTGGAGTTTTACGTGAAATGAGTGGGAAGACTAGCGACGTGATGTGTGTATGACTCGAGCAAACATATGACTGCCGCCGCATTCTGCAAGCTTGCAACTCTTGCGCGAGGGGTCAATGTTCATTTGCGGGTGACGGTATGCGTGTCTCGATAGTTTAGTCTCTGCCTCTATCCATGGGAATTTTTTTTTTTTGCGGTGAACGTGCTTGAATTTATGTACTTTTGACTAGTCGCACGTGATGAAGTTTAAATTCGTATGCATTGGAACATATTTTTCTACATGAGGTAAGAAAAATACATAGATGCTACAATGTCTGAGATAGGTATCGAACACCTGTTCCTTACCATATGAGTGACGAGCACTTGTTTGACCTATCTCCTCTAACCCTCGTTTACTTTGTGAAATAGATAAGACATGGTTGTTTTCAGACAGATGATGGTTAAAATGTCTTGGACAAAGTGTCCTTTGTAGAAATTACTATGTGTGGTAATTATTTTAGTCGAAGAGATAATTTAATAAAACATGTAAAAATAGCGTGAAGGTTTTTTTATGTGTAAACAAATCATTGATAGGATGGATTTGTATTTAGAAATAGTGGTATACCACATCTCTTGAAGAACACTGCATGGTATATATAATGAAAGACTCTTGGGCTCAAGAAACTAAACTATAGGTGGAAAGGATGATGCGGTTTCTAAGATTAAATGAAATGAAGTTTAATGATTTATTTTCTATATACTAAGTTGATTTAATTGAGTTTGTGATGATGGGTTGACAGATTAAATAATAAAACTGGACTCATAGGCTTTTACAGAAAATGAGAATGGAGCTCACAAGATCATAGATTGTGGTTAATCTGTGACAACTGAAATGTAGAAACGATATCATAAAATGAGTTATATTGATGCAGCTCATGACAATATTGATGACAGCTACGATGATGATGATTTGAATATGTGATAGTGACACGGATGCGGAGATTTTAAGACAAATAATATTATTAATATAGAAAAGATGGAAGCCATAGCACGCCGATCGTGACGAGAAACGAATATTGAAGGATGCTGATGGTTTCGGGAAGACTGAAACTAATGGAAGTATCAACACCGTGAAAAGCCTATATTCAGTAGATCGTCCATACTTTGTAAAAATAATGGACTCCTAAAAAAGGAAGCATGAAGGCGATGCAGACACTTCGCCATCAACGATAACGAGTTCTTACGGTAATCTGGGTGAAGACGATGCCTTCTACGGTGATTGCTACAGTGACTCTGAAGCTGGCGACGTGATCGAAGACTGTGCTGAGGCAGCTAAAGCGGACAAGACCGAAGGCTGTGGCGGTGTCCTGAGATCAAAACGATGGAAACGTCGTGATATATTAAATAAATCTGATCAAGCTTGTGATGATCACTGGCTTGATGACGAATGTGACCTTGTGGTTGGTGTTAAAACGGAGGACAGCAGAGATCATAATCATTATAATAAACGTGCAAGGAAGATGGTGGCAGAAGAGATTGATTACACATCATGGAAAGATCCAAACATATTGGTTGACTGGCTAAGACTGTTGGTGGCATCTGTTAGTAGAGGAAACTATTCGAACATTAAAGAAATATCCTTCATACTCAAAGAACTGGGGGAAGCTGGCTACATACAATAATGGCTTAAATTAAATGTATGTGTATAAACTTGAAGATAAATTAATATATTTTCTTTCCAAATGGTATCTACCATATATCGAAATCTGATTTCTAAATAAAACTTATAACTTAAAGGTGCAAAATACGTTACCACTGCCGGTCAAAATGTATACTAATAAACTCATGCATGTGAACATGTCAAGTTCGATTAAAAAAAAGTAATTTAAATCAGTTGGAGCGTTTGGAGCGATTGGACCATTTCGAGCAATTGGAGCATTTGGAGCTGTTGGAGCCATTTGGAGCATTTGGAGCCATTTGGAGCATTTGAAGCCATTTGGAGCATTTGAAGCCATTTGGAGCCATTTGGAGCATTTGGAGCCATTTGGAGCCATTTGGAGCATTTGGAGCTAAGAAGTAGTCGTTGCACGTCTATGCAGGGCTAAATGTTTATGAGATAGCTGGCTTTCGCAAGTGATTCTGTAGTAGGATAGAAATTGTGTAAAAGACTTTGTGGTGTTTTATTTCTCGAACCTTACACTTTTCTGGTACTTTTTAAAATTAAAGGTGTTTTGTATCGGCCAGGGATCGAACCAAGGACCTTAGTCGATCTAATCAATTAGTATATAGAACAAATTTATTTAATGTATTTTGAACTTTTTCCCGAATCTCTAGCATTACAATTACGAATTTCCAAAATGGTGGTCTTGATGTCTGATATGATGATGGTAGTAGAGGATTTAAAGTCTCTTTAAGAATGTTGAACGTGGTTTATTTAAATTATTTTTTTTCATAAAATTAAACTTTATTGCATCGATCGAGTATCGGACCAAGGACTGGAGCGGATCGAATCGATATGTAAGTTAATGAATGAATTTTTTGATGAATTTTGGATTTTTCCCGCTTTTCTAGCTAAATTATTACATGATTTCAAGATTGCGGCCGTAATTCAAGATGACGGGCGAGGGGGAGGGGGGGGCTCCTCGGTAATATATGATAACTGCACTGTAGAGGGTTAGAATAAAATCATCCAGATGGAAATGTACTCTATAATACGAGTACACACACAAGATGGTGTACTCCAGCAGGTGGTAGCTCCTGGTAGCATGTACTGAACATAAAATGTCCGATCCATGATGGTCGACAAGGTCAAGGTCAAATTTCAAGGTCAAGGTCAAATTTCAAGGTCAAGGTCAAATTTCAAGGTCAAGGGCAAATTTCATTGTCCAGGTCAAATTTCAAGGTCAAGGTCAAATTTCAAGGCCAAGGTCAAAGTCAAATTTCAAGGTCAAGGTCAAATTTCAGGTTCAAGGACAAATTTCAAGGTCAAGGTCAAATTTCAAATTCAAGGTCAAAGGTGTGGTGACCCGATAATTATACTAACATGGTATCAGCACACTCTAGCAGACGAAAACAAGATGGTGGTCTCCAGCATATGATGAAAAGATGGCGGACATGATGTCATATCAGCTGACGATATATGAACCTTGGTATTGGTAACGGTAGATTGATCTATAGGTGGCTTCTGTGGAGGAAGGATCTGATGTTTTTTTTTATTTTTTGCCCTCACCGGTTTCGAACCAAGGACGGGAATCGATATAATCAATCAATATATTTATTGTAAATTGATTTAATGAATTTTGAACTTTTTCCCGCATCTCTACCACAAAAATTACAGATTTTCAAAATGGCGACCATAACGATAACTGCAACAGTTACATCTTAATACAAGATGGTGGTTCTGGTTCGAACAGGTGGTGCTATTATTACTTTAAATTAAAAAAAATTACAAGTCCAAATATGTATGTTATTATATATATACCTTATTTAATTTTCAGTCTGGTAAATGTCTCGATAGCCTAGCGGTTAAGGCCGTATGTTTTCCAAACTAGAGATCAGTGCTGCGATGGTTCGAATCACAGCGTTTCCAATATATATTTTTCATAAAAAATTAGATTTAAAATGTCGATAAGGTTCATAATAGCTATGGTAGGTAATGGAACATCGACCTTATATGATGAGACAGAGCGACGCTGGCACTCTCTAGGAACAAACGACAGAAACAAAGTCGACGGTATCCAATATGGCGGCCTGCGGCGGAACAGAAAAAAACATGAGCGCCGCTCTTGCTATCTAGGAACAAACAACAGAAACAAAGTCGACGGTATCCAAGATGGCGGCCTCCAGTGGAACAGAAAAAAGTCAAGAGCGATGCTGGCGCTATCTAGGAACAAACAGCTGAAACAAAGCCGACGGTATCCAATATGGCGGCCTCCAGTGGAACAGAAAAAAATCAATATAGCGACAGAGACGAAAATTTCATCATAATGTGTGGGGCGCTCGATTTAAAGATGGCGGATCCAATATGGCCGCCGAGGACATGGTCATGGTCACGGTACTACTTGTCCCGTTACGCTGTGTCCCGTTATGCTCATCCAAGATGGCCGTCGTGACGACACAATCCAATATGGCTGACCGATAATCCCAATCCACAGCCTGAAGCCTGTCCCCGGAGGAACTATTATGTACTACTGCTTAAATGTCTTAAATTTAAAACTGGATTTTTCAACAATAAAAGTTTTGTTATGCAAATTATGTATAAAAAGTTCAATTTGCCGTTTAAGTCAATTGCTCCCTAGAGGGATCTTGCTAATTGAGGTTTCAAGTCACTTGGGCTATGCCATAGAGTATGATAGTCGTAGATATGTCCAAATATGCAACAATAGAGCAAAACATAAAAATGTCAACAAATAATAATAATAATAATTTAAAAATGTTATTTATAATAAAAACAAAACACTTTCTGTGCGTGGGACAGTCATGTAACAGCACACCTTTTTAAATATTACCTTAAACCTTTGTCCAAAGGATATTTTTGTACGACCACGTATTAGTGGCAAGGATGAAAAATAGTGTTTGAAGGTTGAAAACAATTACATAACTACTTAGTAGGTACAATATTAAATTCGTTTAGACATTAAATGCTGAATGCATTGAGTTGAGAAAAAAAAATTAAAAATAGTTTCGCTGTCTGGAATGCAAGAAAATGTTTAGTCGGACATTTTTTAATATTGGGTAACATATCTATAAAAGGATGTTGTGTACATTAAGTTTTTAAAATGTTCCAGGAGTTTGTAAAAATCTTCAAATCACTTCCACTTTGAAATCTACGTACGCCTGTAGACTTTGCTGAAATGGATTTTTTATATCTATTTACAGACGCACACGAGATAGTTACATAAATGAATCATCCAGTGTCAACAAGTTATCAATTCCAAATTAATATGTTTGAAAAGGTAATATCAATACAAACATTTAATATATTATCTTCGAAATATATCTTTTGACTTTTTTTTTAAATAGATGTTTCCTAATGCATAATGATAAACACAATAAAAACAAATTGAATTGGAAAATTAGTAAATTCATTTTGAAAAAGTTAATGAATAAAGTGGCTTACTTACATTCTGCAATTAACGATTAAAATGTTGTTAGGTACCTATTTTACATTACCTGGAAGACATATGTTAATATTATACAAATTTAAACCAAATGACAAAATTTGCATCTTCGTTTTGCAGATGACATGCCATATAACATGTATATTTTCTTTGAAATTCTATCCAAATCGGCTGCAACAAAAGACCTAACTATAAAAAAGTAATGAACAATATTTTTGTTTTAAATTACAGCATTTTGGAACAGGTGTTGAAACTTTTACAATTTTTATTCCTATAAATTTTGCAATATTATGCATGCAGAAAAAATTATCCTTTCTTTATTTAAAATACTTCGCAATGAAAATTCAGATACATCAGGTTACGGTTAGGTTTTTTAAGGCCTCCTATGTTTATTATATATATTTAAATGAAATTATTTACATTATTAAGATTAACGGATATTATTGTTGGCAAAACAATTCACAATTATACTGAAAAATTTGGACGTCGTTTGACTAAATGGTTTTTGATTTATGGCGAGTTGAGTTTAACAGATTTTTTTGAGCATATACTGCACGCGCTAGCAACTGACGATCAAAAATAGCGGACGCGCATTCACACTCCTTGCGCCTTACACATCCCAGCTACATCACAGGATGAGAAAGCTCCCCCCTCCACCCCCTTCTGTTTTGCTCTTTATAACGGTCCAACCCAACCCCAACCGCTCTAGCCAGACACAGTGGCGGCAGCTAATCCTGCTTGATTGACAGCAGCTACCCAGCTACGACAACGCTCTCTGTAAGGATATTCTGGAACTTTTTGGGAGGCTTTTTCCTGACCTCGGTGGCTCCTCCTCGATTTTGTCATTTCCTCCTTTCGTCTCTGGCCTGTCGCTCACTCTTAATGTATAAGAGCCTCTATTTATGCTCGCATGAGTCAGACATGGCTTCAGAAGCAAGAAAGCTCCATCACGCCATACAAAACGATCGTGAAAAATATTTGCTAGCCAAATGCGTGCGCCTGGCGCGGAATGCAGTTAATGAACAGGTATTCAAACCGATCACATCACGTCTCGAGAGTTCTTCTGCTACCACAGATAATTTATCGGTTGAGGTGAAAAAAGAATCGCTAAACCTCAGATTAAGGCTTTCTCTAGCGAAGGTGAAGACGAAGATGATTGACCACTGATTGCTCATCCGGTTAACCCTCGACTGCGTCACGTGAGCCATTGGATGAGGAGGCCCGGTCCTACCTAACCACATTCAATTCTAAGATAAATGATACGAACTATGGAATTTACAAACACAACAATCGCTGGTTCTTGGGAAATAAGGAAGTTGTTTTCCTACCTAATAATTTACTTCGCATAGATGGTGAACTAATACAACCTTCGCCCGGATTATATGAGCTATTGTTTTTGAAAGAACCTAGGATGTATTCAGAAGAAGCATTGCGTCAATACACACGCTTGCTGCAGTCTACTAGTGCGTGTTATAAAAGAAATGATGCATCATCCAAACATTATAAAAAACTGATCATGAAAAGTTCGGGCTCATTAAGGATCTTTGTCCTGCCGTTGCTTCCCATGAATGCAGTGGTTTAGTTGAAAAACTTGATTTAAATCGTCCAAAGGAATATGTTTACTGGAACTCGGTAAATGAATTATGTGATCAGCTTAGATTATTACTTGCATCACAACAATCCAGGAACACGAGCCATTCAAATAAAGTACTGGCCATACTAGAAGAACTCATAGAATCTGGCTACATTAAAAAAATAAGTAAAAATTTTTAATAAATGACTGCTCGACGCGGTATTGCGCCTGAACTTCACAAAAGCGCATGCAAAGTCTTTCCTCGAAGACTTGTAATCACTCATGGTCTCGGCGATCTTTTAGAAATTGATTTGGTGGAAATGCAACCTTATCACCGTGCGAATAAAGGATTCGGATATATATTGGTTGCAATTGATGTTTACTCCAAGCGGGCTTACGCGGTTCCGGTACTGAAAAAAACTGCGGAGCCTGTGGCTTTATCTATGAAACGTATTCTAAAGGACTCTGGAGGTTCCCCTACGTACACTTAGATCGCGGTACCGAATTTTATAAGAGAAGATCTCAGACATTGATGAAAGAACATGGAATTAACCATTATTCAACCAACAGTGAGCTGAAGTCCTCGGTCCTTGAACGCTTCATTGGAATTTTAAAATCGCTTTTGTTTACGGAAATGTCCGCTCAGGGAAACTATAAATGGCTACCGCTCTTACCAAAAGTTATGGAAATAGGTAAACAATGGCAGATTTCATAGGACTATCGGTATGAGCCCCAATGAGGTGAAAGATAATTATCTTCTTAAAACAGTTTACAATGTTGTGAAAAAGATAGATCACAGGCGATTTAAATCTAGTGTAGGAGATCATGTACGGATCTCAAGAAATAAGAATTTATTTGCAAAAGGTTATTCCGTAAATTGGTCCCACAATATTTTTAAGGTGATAAAAATACGCAACACCTACCCTAGAACAAACTAATTGTCTGATCTGGATGGTAATGAAGTTAAGGGCGGTTTTTATTCTCAAGAAATTCAAGTGACGAAGTATAAAGACACTTATTCAATTAATAAAATCCACAAGCGACTTCCTACATGTCTTCTAGTCAGCTGGAGGGATTCCCAGAATCAATAAAAACATGGATTTCTTGAACCGATGTAAAAGACTGATGGAGTGAACCAGCCTTAACAAACTCTAACCGCGGCTCTCTGGAGACCCTTGGAATGGGGGTGTGACACGTGATGTGTGATAGACTCCTGCAGCGCAGATGTTCACGTGTGAAAGGGTGGGGCTGCGTGGGTCGCAGCCGTGGCCTAAGGGGTTTTATATTTATATTTATATTTTTTAGAGCTGGGCTGCTGTAGACTGGTGTCTGGTTTAAAAGTTGTTTAAAACTCTTTGACTGTTGTTGTAACACGTAGGATGTTACTTTTATCTGGAAAACACACGTAATATTTAATCTAATTTGTAGCAATGCGCTACTCGTAAAAGTTATTAAAAACTGATGTGAGAAAAAAATATACATACATTATTTTTTTAATAGAAACGTTACGTAAACGAGACTAACGCAAAATAAGAAAATATTTTTACAAGTTATTTTTGCCTGGTAATAATCAAATGAAAGGTACAGGTAACTATCACACACAAAACTTCCTGCCACTTAAATGGAGTAAATATAAAAAATTTTGTTACACATGTTTTATTTTTAAATTTGAAATATTATTTTTATAATTAACTGCAATAATGCATATACACGTAATATTTTTTAAGTGTGGAAAAAAGTATGTATTTAAACTTGAGGTAAATCTAAATAATATTAATTGAAAGACTATACAGCCCTCTGCTATCCGCTGCGCCGTGCGCTGGCGGTCCCTACGCCGCGTGAGGCAGTCTGGTTTATTATTAAATCACAAGGGTGGGGGAAAGCGCCGTCTGCGAGGCTTTCGCGACTCCAGCCCTTGGCAATATATAAAAATTTAATATAATGTCTATAAGAGAGAATACTATCTAGTCTATATATATGCACAAGACATTCTTTTAAATGACAATTGTGTGTGACATAATAAGAACACTTTTAATAAATTGGGTGATATATTAAAAATAATATTACTTTATTTAAGTAATTGCCACTGTAAATTTAATTACTGGAAAAAACAATATAAATATAACACTACAAGAGAACATATGTATTTAACACATAAAAAAAGTGTTTGAATTCGCCGAATAGTAGTAAATATACCTAAAGTATTTTTTTATTAACACATAAATATTGCTACACGCATAAGTAATGCCTATAGCTTTTTTTAATTATAGTGGTATCCAAGATAGCAGACATTCTACATAACAAATTAAGCACAATATGACTATACTGGTCTAGTACTATAATAAAAATAAACATGGCTGCCCTCCAGTGTGTGTTTTGAATTTGGCACCTAGTACTACTACTACTACTATAGTCATAGAGTAGTGGCTGCCGAAATAATAATTTTATATTCAAACTTGAAAAAAAAACAATGACTATAATGGGAAAGAATATGGTGGCCTGGTATGCTGTGCTACAAGATGGCGGCTTACAGCAATCGATTGTCATATATAAAATTATTTTATTTTCAAAGTTGGCTGTTCTGAATACATCCTAGCAGCCGAAATTATTTTTTTTCCAATGTTGACGAAAAAAAAAACAGGGTGGCCGCATAGCAGCCGACAATATATATTTTTAATCTCCCGCTTATCACTATAAAAAATATAACCATGGCGGCCGACTAGCAGCCGATGCGGCTTGTTTAAATTTACCGCCAAACACTATAAGAAATATAAACACGGCAGACTACATTCGCTTTTAAAAATTACACAACACAAAATTTTTATAAGCTGTATACAACATCTGAAAAATTTCAAGATGGCCACGTGGCCGTGCGGTTAGCATCGCTGACTATCAATCCAAAGGTTGAAGGATCGAATCCCCGCCGCCGCCTCCCATTTTTGTACTTGTAAAAATAATTCCGTCGGTCGCGATACTAGCGCTCCCTAGCTTCTTAAATTAGAACCATCGCCACAACCTCCATGTGACGTCAACAAACACTTCAAGATTCCCTCCACGTGGCTCCCGGCAACGCCCACCCGGCCACGTGGTGCCACGCCCACCTCCTGCCACGCCCACCCGGACACTTGGTGCCACACCCACATGTTTTTTTTGGTTACACAGTCCCAAAACGCCAACGCTCTCCCTACTCTCGTCTTCCTCACCTGATGACTGAGGGTAACTCGTGGATCTTTTGGTTTCAGCAGGCAAATAATGATTTCGTCCAGACATTAGTTTCTCTGTTTTTCTTTTACTTTTGGTTATTTTCCATTAAATATAGAAGTACATCATGTAAGTTAATTAACAGAAAACATACAACATGGATTTAAGATCACATGATTGGAATGATGGGCGGGCCCTTATTAGACAATTATATAAGTTGATTAATAATATTTAATTAAAGTTCATGACAATAAATATCTTAAATAATCGTAGTAAGCTTCTGCATTTCTGATCTGAGAAACGCAGTGGTTGGATGATAGTCCGAAAAGGTTTTTCTTTTTAAGCTTGTTGGATTAAGTGGGACAGCTGACGAGACGTCAGAGGGCCTGAGTCATCTGCCCCGTGGAGACTGATCTGGTCTTTGGAAGAGTACCTGGGTCCGATGCTCGGTGCCTGGTCTGGCACATGTACCCTGTCTGTGAACAGATCCAAACACATATGTTTATGACTGATTCAGAGACAGTTGGTGGAATAGGCAGAAAATGCCTTCTAGATACGAAGATGGTAGGGGAGTGATAGTGGTAAAAACTCACCAAACAGGGTGATGTCTTCCAGAATCTTCCCGATGGTTGAGCAGACGAACGCGACTCAGATGATCCATGATTAAAAAAAATTATTATCTACGATGACTTATACTACTTTAGCTAGATTTACGTGGACTGACTAACACCTATACACTACCATGGTGGGAATCACCCCTTGTCTAATCTGACCACATCTCAAAGAACAATGGAGAGGCATCCCGATGATTTAGATACTAAGCAGTCAGTTCCGAATCGCGGCACTCAGTGCAGTAAGTTAGGGATGGCGGAGATTCGTAATTAAAAGGTGATGTTAAAGAAAGAAAGGGGGGAGACTTCGTATCTCGAACCGAAAGGTTCCGAACATTACCGAGGTTCTTGTCGAGAAAAGCAGACTTCGATATCTCGAAGTTGGTGGTGCTGCCCGATGTCAGCGCGACCTACTGAGGTGTGGCTGAACCGAGCAGAGGTCGACTCGTGCGAGTCGGCTGGTAGCAGCATTGGGCTTATGAAGAGGACTGAGCCAGCACTCTGGTGGCCTAGGAAGGAACTATGGGAACTGGTAACTGTGCGAGACGCCGGAGGGCCTGTGTTTCGCGGGCGTTCAAACTCCCACGGGAAGTGATTCGCAAAACAACCGCTAGGTGGCATAAGTATGTACTTCATGTACTACTGTCGTGGCCTTGGGAAGAGGCCGACCCTGGCTGGGGTTAGTGGCCGGTCAAAGACCCGGGGCGGTTTTCCCCATGAAAACTGGGAGAGGTGGGGTGTGTGGTGCTGCTGATGACAGTGGTAAAGGTGGTCTACAGGACCCGGAGGCGTGACTAGACTTTGGCGAAGATGATTCGCGATCACGTCAAGAAGTGCTCGCATCAGGGGAGGTCTTGGAACTGTCCTGTTCAGGGAGCTTGCAGGACCTATCAGTTCTCATCACGAATCGGTGGCGAATTACAGGAGACGTCCGTGTGCCAAGGCGGGAATAAAAGGATCGCCCTGCTGGGTCATTGAATAGTGGGAAAAATCAGATCTAGGGCTGGGAAAACTTGGGGAGACAAGTCTGACAAAGGTTGAATGTGAGTGTACAGGAGGAGGAACAATGTTAAGTTCTTGCAGCAGAGGAAGGACTGGTGACATTTTTAAACTTTAAAAAAAATTCAAATTTAAAATTGTGCCAAAAATACTAGTTGGCAGCACAGCGGGCAGGATGTTTATTAACTTTAGACTGGTGTTCAAAGTTGTATCTTGAGCAGCATCTTTAGATATTATTGGCGAAGACGGTCTTAGTAGAATTAAATGGGGAAAGCAGGCCTAATGTTATTCTTATGGGACTATGTCTCTGTGGTGATCTCTTGTGGCAGCTTGCTAATTGTGAAGAATCGGCCATGTTCGGGCATTTCCGCCGCTCGTTGCTTATGATAGGGACCTCGTCGAAAAGTTCGCTTCGAGCCTTGGCCGAGGACGGATGCGTCAAGCGGAGCTGCGAGATTCCAGGAACAGCCTGTTTACTCGCACACAGGCCAGGTGGTATTCCCAGGTTTTCCTAAGAAGTGTAAGCGTGCAAAACAACCCGGGTTGTAGCTAACCCTACAGCCTAGCCACAACCCGGCTTAATCCCGGGTGCGTGGTCAGTGGGTGTTAGTGCGTTGTAGGGTGTAACTAGCGACATGACTGACCAATTAAGTGACGAGCAGGTGATGCAGGAGTGCATTGATGTGCCCCTGCCGAGCGACGACGAACAAGAAATGTCTAGCGACGACGGCTTTACAACAGTCGTCTCAAAAAAACAAAAAACGGGAGGAAAGGACGAAAGACTGCGCCCCCCACTGACGAACCCCGCGATCGCCAGGCAGCAGGCCGAGCGACTTCGCAAGCAGCCCGTCAGAAGGGCAAACAACTCGGCCAGTCAAACGGCCGCCAACACGTCCGCAGGTTCGAGCCCTGCCCCGCCAAACCCTGCCCCTCAGGCAAAGAAAATGCAGGTGAAACCCCTGTATGTATTTGTTGATTCTGGCCACAGCTACCCGGCCATTAAAAGAGTGCTGGATGCAGCACTGCAGGAGCGCTGGTCGTGCGTCAGTCGCGGCCATGACCAGCTCATGATTCACACTGCCACTGTGGAGGAGTACCACAGGGCAGTGCGTGCACTGGAGCAGGCCGGAGTGCAACACTCTGTGCTGCTGCAACGGGACGAGATCCCGAACAAGTTTGTGTTTTGTCGAGTGCATAGCAGCACCGACAAACAATTCATTCAGGCCGAGTTCGCCGCAATGGGTCTTCCAGTGCAGAACTTCTGGTTTCTGTACAACAGGCAGACAAGGCAGCCTATAAATAAGTTAGTCGTAGAGCTCCCGAAGGCCGTAAATCCAGAAAGGATTTACGACCTGAAGTCATTCGGAGGCCTCAGCATTCGTGTTGAGGACTATCGACACCCCAAAGGCCCCCTCCAATGTGGCAACTGTCAGAGGTTTGGCCACCCCGCAAAAGGCTGCAGAGCCTCCCCTGTGTGCCGATGGTGCAGCCAAGGGCACAAAACCGAGGTTTGCCCCCAGGGAGGTGACAGGACGAAGGCAAAGTGCGCGCGATGTGAAGGCCCGCATTGCGCCAATTACAGAGGCTGCATGGCCTACAAGAGGGAGAACTGGCGTCACCTCCCGCAACAGGAGCGGAAAGACAGAGAGCTGCAGTCCAAACGCGCATTGCGCGAAAACAAGCGAGCAACAGCCGCGGCTCAAGTCCGCCCGCCCCCACAACAAGCCGGCCCCTCAGGCTACTGCCCCCAGCCCCCAAGGCAGCCGTGGCGAGCCCCGAGCTACCCCGCCCCCCCGCAATGGCAGAGCCCTAACCAATATTCAGTGCTGAGCGATAGGCATGAACTGGAGTATCCTGTCTTGGCAAACCCACCCAGACCTAGAGGCCAGCCCCTGCCCCAGAGGCCCCCGAAGAAACACCATTCGGGGCACAAAAACGGCAAAGGCCGGGCGCAAGGTCAAGTGACGGATCAGCCAGGTACTAAGGCGCCACCCAACTCCACCACTCCCCCCAGTGATTCCAAGAAAGTCGCGCCTGGGCGGCAACAACAACAACAAGCCAGCCCGTTGCAGACTGACTCACCAACAGTAATGCCAACTGCTTCACCGCAGCTAAATCCCGCGGAGAAGCCAGCGATGAACGCGAGCGACTTTCTGAAGCTCGTAGGCCAATCGGATGCCATTACACAGGACCCTAACCTGGCACACATCCTGGAACCAATGTGCATTTTAATGGCTATTTGGTGTAATCCGTCCAAGTCAATAGAGGACAAAATAAAAGCCACCACGGGCTTCGTGACAGCATTAGCGGCCAGCTGTAATGCCGCACACCCTTAATTTAGGTTCTGCCATTAATACTACCCCCGTAGACAGTAGATTAAGAACCATCCTTTACTGGAATGCACGAGGAATTAGAAATAAAATAATCGAATTTACCGATCATTTAATTAAACATAATATTATAATCGCGGCGATAAACGAAACACACTTAATTCCAACAGATCGTCTAACTATCTTAAATTACACTATTTATAGGCGCGACCGCGATACCAGAAGTGGAGGGGTTGCCCTACTAATCCACAGAAGTATACAACATAGTGAATTTCATTTACCTGAATTTAATAAATTAGAAGCTGTGGCAATTACTTTTAAAGTCAATAAACAACAAATTGTGCTTATTTCGATGTATGCACCACCGGGCAGGTCACTAACTGAAAACGAGCTGGACATCTTATATGGCTCAGCTCCCACATTCCTAGCAGTCGGCGATATTAATGCCAAACATAAAGACTGGAACTGTCGGAGCAATACAGCCAATGGCCTACTGCTGCAAAGACACGAGTCTAACAAAAATTATCAAGTACATGCTCCCTCAGAGCCCACTCACGATAGCGGAGTACTAAGGCACAACCCCGATATTTTAGATATTGCATTAAATAAGAGAGTTCAAACGGGATTCGAACTCAGAGTCTTTCACGAAATGTCGTCTGACCACTTTCCAGTACATCTACTATTCGATGACGTGGACACTGACATCAGTCCTCCGAGAAAAATTAAAGACTACAAGAAAGCCGACTGGAGAGGCTTTCAGACGTATTTAGTCGATAATTTGCCTGCAGCCGATGCTGCCAACTTCGAAACAAAAGATAACATCGAATCAGCAGTCACTGAACTTACAGTTAAAATTCAAACTGCAATTAACTCGTGCATCCCAGAAAAGGTGGTTAGATTTAAGCAAGATGAACTGCCGGTGTATATTAGGGATTTAATTTCTCAGAAAAATAGATTAAGGCGCGAATATACTCGACGTAGGCAGCGCGACATTAAAGCGAGAATTAATGAATTACAGAAAATAATTTCCGATGAAATAACTCTATGGAGGAGCAGCCAATGGGAGACGAAAGTCTCTCAGCTACAGGTGCAAGATGGTAGCACCTGGAGTATGACAAAGCGATTCCTTCATAAGATAGATAAAATACCTCCGCTACAAACACGCACTGGGTTCGCTTTTACACCGACAGACAAGGCACAAGCCTTCGCGAATACCCTTGAATTAGCCTTTCAACCTAATATCGAACCCTGTGACCCGCAATTTAATGCCAGAATATACAGAGACCTTACAATTAAACTTAATCAGCCTTTAACCTCAAAACCTTACTTAACTCAATCTCAGGAAGTTAAACAGGCTATCAGGCGTATGAAACCACGTAAGGCACCGGGAAACGATGGCATTCAGGCAGTAGTACTTAAGAAACTGCCCGATGAAATTTTGGAATACCTAGCTCAATTAATAAATGGAATACTTAAACTACAGTATTTTCCATCGCAGTGGAAAGAAGCGAATGTGATAGTTTTTCATAAATCCGGAAAAGATAAGACACTGCCCCAAAATTATAGGCCCATTAGTCTGCTGAGTACATTGTCAAAAGTAGCTGAATGCATAATTCTACAGCGACTAAATGCTCACATTAAAGAAAATGACGTACTGCCGGACGAACAATTTGGTTTTCGCAGCGCGCATTCAACAACGCATCAACTGGTCCGTATGACAGAACAAATAATAACTGCGTTCAATCAGAATAGCTATAATCTCGCAGCGTTTTTGAACATAGAAAAAGCCTTTGATAGAGTACTTCATGAAGGCTTAATTTATAAATTATATAAAACTGGCTTCCCCGATTGTTATATTAAATTACTGGCCTCGTATTTAGAAAATAGATCGTTTAGAGTCACGACAGAAGGAGCACAGTCCGATTTAAAAATAATTAAAGCAGGAGTCCCACAAGGCAGCATCTTGGGGCCGGTTTTATTCAATATTTATATCCACGATATGCCTAAGCCCGCACACCGATCAGTTCAGTTTGGCTGCTACGCGGACGATACGGTATTGTTTAGCAGATCTAGTATTCTAGAACTCGCAGCAGACAGATTACAAACCGCGTTAAATTCAATAGAACAGTGGTGCACAAAATGGCGAATTAAGGTAAACCCTACTAAATCAGAAGCTATAGTTTTTACGCGTAAACATCTCCCGCCACTTGAAGATAGACCACGACTAACACTTTTCAATGAGCAAATTCCTCACAAAAATGTGGTTAAATATTTAGGCGTACACATGGATAGGAAACTACTATGGCGCGATCACATAGAGGCAAAAAGAAAAACAGCTTTCACTAGGCTCATGACCCTCTACCCCGTCATGAGCAGACGTTTAGGTAGCTCTGTTAAAAACGGAATAATAATTTATAAAGCACTAATAAAACCAATAATCACGTATGCAGCGCCGGTGTGGGCAACAGCAGCGGAATCTCACTTAATCAAGCTACAGAGAATTCAGAATAAGAGTATTCGTATTGCGACAGATGCGCCTGTGTATTGCCCCGTAAGGGCTATGCACAGAGAGCTCAAACTCGAACTTTTAAAACATTATTATTTCCGAACTGCGCAAAAATTCTATGATAAATGTGTCATAAGCAGAAACCCATATATTTCATCACTGGGCGAACAAGATCCAGAGTTGCATGGAAAATATTAAATACCAAATTCAATCTTGGCTCACAGACCTCCGTAGTGTGCTGTGGCTGGCTGAGCGATCGGCCAATCAGTCTCCCGCGAGTTGAAACTTAAATTATAGACACTAACGAATAATTTGCTTATTCAAAATGGTCCGAAGCACGCAGGTGTAGGTTCGGCTCCCGGGAGTTCACTGCCTGTTGTGTTAGGGCTGACTCCCTATGTACGATGGGCATGGCCCGCCTGGCAGGCTTCACCTCCAGTGACGGTTGTGTTTCTGAAAGACATGGGATTTTGAATTACAAGCTTGCAACAAATGCCAGAATGCGAATAGGTCTTGACTTAATTCACCTGTAACTTTATACACCGACAGTTCCTCTATATTTAACTAGTAGTATAGTAGTAGATATTAGAGATTTGTAAATTAGTAATAAGTCCTAGATACTAAGTAATAGCCATCAAAAATATATATTGTCACGGTCTGAAAATTTCATTACTTTTTTTTCTTAAATTTTATTGTAATTTTGTTTCTCGTCAGGTTTACGTGTTGGTGTACGTGCACGTTTCCAGGCTCGGCCGGTTGATTTCGACACGCGGGTATGGGAATATAGGTTGCTGCGACATTAGTTCACAGGCACCGCGGGCTTTTGCGAGGCTGCGTGGTTAGCTAATTCTCGCGGGTTGCTGGCCAGGGCCCGCTGAGAGGTTGCAACACGCCGTTCCAGAAAAAACTGCTACGCTACGCTAGTCTCTTGTTTGTCGCGCGAGGCTTTTGAGTACGCGTTTCGAGGACTCTGTCCTGATTAGTGATGCCATCTTGCGTCCGAGTTTGGAAACGTAGACGGAAAAATAACAATCGAGCAGCGCAAGAGGGAGAGGGGGAAACTCGTGCGCGCCTGCGCGGAAGGAATAGCTGACTTCACTTGTTTTTCATTTTTTTTCCTTGTGGGAAGGGAGGGGACCGCGAGTTGCCTTGTGGATAAGTTTTCCGGTGTTCGTGTGTTTTTTTTTTTGTTTTTCCGGCATGGCCTAGTTTTGTAGTTAAAACCTCCTTCCAGGGAGGGGCCGAGGCTTTTTGCCTGGGGACCTCTCTGGAAGCCGAGTCCACGTCGGTTTGAAACAACTTTGCTTCGCCTCAAGTCAGAAGGGTAAGTGGTTGGCCATGGCTCGTTCGCCACAATCATTTCTTGGACGATCTTCGTCTTAATCTTTTAAGTAATAATGTAGTATTCCACCTCTATTATTTATTATTAGGTTTTGGGAAAAATCGACGTCTGGTTATAAGCATGCAGGTAGTGGTAACTGGGAAGTATACTATCCTTCCGCGTAGCTGTGACGACGAGAGAACCGCCATGTTGTAGAGATAATTGTTTGCCGGCTGACGTCACTTTAATGTGTATTTAATGTATTTATTTATTCGTTAATCCCATCCCATTGTAAAATGCTTTATTATTAATTTGTTAATCAAATATTTGGTTGATTATTATTATTTTTTTTATTATCCTAGTGAATAAAATCTGTGCTTGAATGAACTAATCATGTTTCTTTTCAGTACATAAATTATACCCTACACTTCCTGTATAGGGAGAAGACTTGATCTCGAGTACCATGCTTACCAACAGCTACCACCCCCCAAATGTTATAGGTTATTTATTGTTATGTGTATAGGTGTACGCGGGACGTCTGACGGAGCCCCGTCACAAGTGGTGTGAGGCTTCGGGTAGTCTCTTGTAGGGTTGTTTGTGCTTTATTTTTTTTTCTCTCTTCTCTTGTTCTTCCGAATTTAATAATGTTTTATTATAGAGCAGTGCAAGCAGGGTCGTGTGGGAGCACGCGGCGGACGTGTTGCGTTGTGCTTCACGTATTTTTATTAGTAATGTTACTGTTGTTCTGTTTAAATTTAATGGATAAAAAGTTTTTGGTTTAGTTAAGTTAAGTCAGTGAGTCAGTCAGTCAGTCATCGGGTCGTTCAGGTCACCTATTAGGTTTTATTAAGTTTTAATTACGTAAATTCTAATGCCGGTTTAATGATTAATTAATTAATTTTGAAAATTATCATAATTAAATTTCGGTTAAGAATCTAAGAGTTTGTGTGGAGTTTTTGGTTTAGGAACGATGTTAAAACTTGTGTTAAGTAATGTTATAGACAGTGCTTGTTGCGGACGTGGAAAGTCATGTGTCGTGGAGCGGTGACGAGCGGCGCGACGGTCAGCTGTGCGCTGACCTTGAGCGGTTTCCGGCCTGGCGCGACACGGCTCGGCACGGCGCGGCAAGAATCGTTCCGGCCCGGTGTTTACCGGCCGGCTGGACGTCAGACAGATAAGAGTTTCACAGTTATTTTTTTTTAATGAATAATTTTATGTGCGTCATTGACTACACCACACCATCTAATTTTTTTTTTATGAGTTAATTTAATAATGTGGAGAGCAATAAATTTTAATAGCAGTTATTTATTTGTCATAATTATATTTGTTTTGATAATAATAATTTTTTTTAACTTTCTTTTCGAATTGTAGGAGGTACACATTAGAAGGATTAGCTCTGAGAATAGTGTGAGGTTTGTTTAGTTGTGTATGTTAAGGGAATGAACTCCAGGGGAACAGTCTTTGAGATGAGAGAGTTGTTGTGATTGTCCAGCCAGTGGAGCTGAGCTGGGACAATTTGAGGTGTCCCTGGGAGAGGAGGGACTGTAGCAGACCCATAGGAGATGGGCTGGCTACTGGTTAAGGGTCGGGAGAACCCTGTGTTGTTAGTAGTTGGGGCAGGAGTTCCCCATGTAGTACCGGAAGTGGCTATCCCGTACGGGATAAGGGTACCACTTCAATTAATTTTATTGGTGGGGTTAGAGTCCCCTGTGTAGTGGGCCTATAGGAGATAGCAAGGGCGCCCATATGATAATTTGTAGGGGGGGGCCAGACTTAGGGGTATGAAGTATTTTTAATATTTTGGAAGACAACTGCGGCTTGTTACTAGCCATAAAATAGTTCCAGTTCTGACCCTATTAAAATTTTTTGTCCTGTTACTAAAATACTAGACTACAGTACTCATTCGCCATAAAAAATCTATATTGGCTTTTTTATTAATTAATTATTAACTATTTAATTGAAACAAATGAATTTTTAGCAACAAAAATGCAGGAATACAGTCCTTATACTTTTACAGCGTCTCGGGTACACGGATATCAAGAATACAGTCCTTCAACTAATTGCTCTCTTTACCCATAAATAAATGTCGCGTACAAATTAAATTAAAATAATTATAAAGTTTAAAAAATGTTGGTCAAAAGATTCAACTTTGGGAGAGAAGCGATTTAAATATGTTATCACAGTCAGAAAACAGTTGTTTTTAAATGTAAGACCTGAACTACGCTTATAATTATAGTCAAAAATTGTTTCACAATTAAATGTATATTACTATGTTTCGATATGAATCATAATTGCTTATCATTTAGAATTAGCACAGATGGATTCAGTAGTCGAGGACTATAAGTTTATTTAGTGATAGAAAAGCGCAGAAAAAATTAGTTTATTATTTAACTAGACAATTTAACCAAACAGTATTTAGAGGTTAAGGAATTAAGTGACACCAAAACCAATGAAAATAATCGAAAATTTCTAAATGCTGACATAACTCATATATCAGCTTTCCACAGAAGAGTTTAGTTCGGCGCAATTAATCCACACAAAACAACTGGACACTATGTCGACGCATATTTTAAGAATATAAGAAGATCCACGTCGCAGTATAATTTTTTTTTCGTGTCGTGTGGTGCGGGCCCCCATTTGTGGTGCGGGCCCATAGGCTACAGCCTAGATAGCCTGCGCGTAAATACGGCCCTGATAAACCCTTAAATAACATGTTCAGTACTTAACTTCAGAATTAAGAGTACATTAGAACCTCGATTTTACGGAGCCCGGACTCAACGAAGCCGCGATTTTACGAATACATTTTTCAGGAACCATCTAAAATTCGGAAAATTTGACACCAAAATATATTTAATAAAAAATTAAAAAAACACAATGAAAACATATAAAAATATTAATTTTAATGCACAGCGTATTCATATTTTTAAGCTAATACTACATCCATTTACCGTTAGTGAATATTGTATACGTTATTGCGTCATCAAACTCAAAATCGAAAAGAAAAAAATGGACTAGGTACACTATTTGTCGCAAAGTTCGAAATTTCTTCGATTGAAAAATTATGTCAAGGCTGTAAAAATATTAATTTTACCGCAAATGAACTATACTCAACATTCCTTACCCATTCCAACATTTCCAGCTCGTGAGCATAGCAACTGAGCTTCAAACCTTGTGAAGCGTGAGAGAAAGAAACGATATTGAGTACCTAGCTACTTCCTCTCCTTTCCGCTAATATCCAGCAACCCATGCCATTAGGCATTATCTTGACATGTGTCGCATTCATTACCTTCGCTGCATCGGTTTCCCAGTAAAAAACGCTCAAAAATGGTATAAGTGACGCAGCAAGTAGACGTGACGAGCGGGTTTTTAACTAAGCTTTTTTTAACTTACTATACAAACAAATAATTCCCTATGGCTATCACAAATTCAAGGGCTTCTCGCACTAAAATGTACTGTGTTTTTAATGGATGTCTGTCGTTACAGAGCAGCGTTTTTCTTCACCAAATAAGCCTATGATTAGAGACCGTAAATATTCGTGGATTCCTTTCAAGACAGGCTGGAATCCAAACTCGTTTAGCTTAATGCTGCGTCAGTGATTGGACCGCAATTTACCTGAAGGACTCTGAGCCAATGGCAAACACTCAACAAAAGAAGTATCGAATCATAATAATCGCAATAAACAGGTGTCCCGAGTCGGTAGCCAATAGCCAGGTGATATTTGCCCGAGTACATAGAGAATCGTGGAGTATATCCTAGTGGTCATTGAAACCGCGAATTTTTCCAATCCCTACCTATGATCACTTTTATGAAACAATACAGGTGTACACTGAACTGTGTGCTTGTTCTCCTCGATTATGTTACTAAAAGTGCGTTCATTAATATTTTTCAAGCCGATCTGTTAAAGATTAACTGATAAATATGATAAGGTGAAGTCCATAAAAATGCAAGGCAGGGAATTCTTCCAGCTCATCAACCCTACCCTGGATAGTCTCGTCTGTGTTCAGTCGTCTCTGGCAAGGAGTGGACAAGTTTGCAAACTCAAATATAAATTTATTTTAGTAGCACGCGTCTTACGAAAAGGAAAGATATCCAAGAAAGGCATGTCGGACAACCTACTGTCACCACACAAAAGTTAACATGATGCAATGCGTGGTGCAACTGTGTTTAGTCGCTGTGATGTCACTTTTATATCACTCGTGCAATGAGGCAAGTTGTGGAATGCTAAAAAAAATAAGGGGAACGCAGGGGAGGGTAGAGGGCAGACGGCAGTCATTGTTTTTACTATTTTATATTATATATATATTCCGTTCAATAAATTATAACATGTATCTTCACGGGGTGGGGTGTTTAAAATTTTATGAAGATAACGATTTTACGAATGCAATCCAAGCGACCGTGAGCGTACGTAAAATCGAGATTCCAGTGTAAATTGCTTCCGAGTCTACTGAAGGTAGCGGAATCCTTATCCCTTTAAACACTTTTGAAGGGGAAAAAGTGGTTTTCCTCTAAATTCAAAATTCCAACATAAATTTTACGTTGTAGACTTTTCTGAACAATAATTCTTATTTGAGTAACTTTAAAGGTGTTAGCTTACCTTAAAAATTGTGAATATTCTGAGCGGATGTGACGAATGAGGAAAACTAAGAAACACTACATAATAACAATGGTTTTTATCTTTACACTTTTCACTGATTTATTTACACTTAAGTTATCTTTACTGACTGAATACACTAAACTAAATCTAGACCAGATGCATAAAACTGTAGACCTAAAGACTATTGAAAAATCTCTGTTTTGAGATGTTATTTGTGAAAATACACATTATTATGACGAAAAAGTAGCAAAACATTTTGCCGTCTACAAGTACATGTCAACTGTCGCGTCGTCTAACTCTGACTTGTCTAAATCTGTTGCGTTGTGTTATCGAGTGAGCTTGGGCAGGATTACGAAGGGGAATGACTCGCCACGGGCGTTGCGCTTGAACAGCGTTTTCTCCCTGTTCACAACACCTTATATCGCAGCAGCAGAAACTAATGCTTCAACTAACATAAAAAATGAAGTAGACATGTAAAAAACGATATACAATAATATCTTCGTGTTGAACCACTTCTACATAATACCGAATTTAAATAATTTTCTTTAAAGTAAAACACCTGACTACACTATATTTTTTTTCCTTCCCTGAAAGCTAGGGGGGGGCCACGGCCCCCCCCTGCCCCCGGGTATGGGCGCCCTTGGGAGATAGGCACTACAGCGAAATTTTTGGTTGCTCTGGAGGTAAATTCCCTGGGTTAAGTTAAGGAATTGTTCTTAAAGTTAGGAAGTAGGGAAATGTGAATCATTGTTGGAGAGTGAGTTAGTGTACCTGCCTACGTATTAAATTGAATTTTAATGAATTAATTTATGAGCAAGTTTATTGTGTTAATGATAATGGAAGTGAGTTAATTTTTTTTAAAATTTTTTTTTTTTAGTAAAGTATTTTAAGTGATAAAGTTAAATAATAGAGTAAGTGGTGACAGTTATGATAGAGCATTTTTGAATTTATTTTGTTTATTCTACTTGGAATGTAATGTTTTAATCTATTCTCTCAACATAAGTAAATTTTTAATAAGTTTTTTTTTTTTTAATACGATGCCCCTTATACATTTGTTGACACAAGTATTAAAGCATTATTATTTATTTACAAGTTTATTTTAACTACACAAAAATTTGGATTTGGCTTTGTGATACAGAAAAAAAATTTTTTTATGAAGTTGTTTTGTTTGTGCTTGATTCTTATCGGTTTTGTGAAAGTCGTGTTACAGTATTCAGTTCAGTGGTGACCTGTGACTGACGACTAAGAAGACTGAGCATGGGGTTGCTGGCTGCACATCAGAGTGAATCTGATGGCACCACCAGTAGCTGTTGTTTCGAGGTGTTGCTGTTTTCACCCGACGAGACCAACCTGCTGATTGCTGCCTACAACCTAGCAGATGTTAAGGTGAAAGTATTTTTATTTTTCTTATCAGGTTCATTAATTTTTTTTTAATTTTTGTCTAGGATGTTTAATGCAATTTTTATTTCAGCTTTCATGGTTTATTAATAACAGGCAGATGTTAAGCGAATAAAGTAAAGTATTTTTTTTTGAGCAGTTTGATTTTATGATTGTCGATTCTGGAGTTTATTTATTTTTCTAAGAGACTAAGTTAAATAGTAAATAATGGTTAAAAGTAACTTACCTAATTTTTGCCTTGTTTTGATTGTTGATTTTGGCTATGGCCCTGGTTCGATTGAGTAGTTACTGGGTTAACGAAATTTATTTGTTGATGATGCCAGTGTAGGAAGTTAATGGAGTAAGGTTGTACAGACCCTGGAGGAATGGGCTGTAGTGTAAGGGCATGGAGGCCCTGGTTGTGACTGGGTTCGCAGGGTAGGCGACCCTTAGTAAATGAGAAATGAGCCTGGGGAATGTTGTGTCCTTTTGAAGTAGTGGTGGCTACCAATGTAAGAGGCACGGGAGGTGTAGAAGTGGTGGGCCAGGGAATTGGCACCACAGGGATGATTGGTCGAGCCAATCCTGCCACTGAGAATTTTTTTTTGTTGTTGTTGGGTTAGAGTCCCACAATGTGTGTCCACAGGAGGTGGATGTTAGGCATCTATTGGCTTTTGTTGTTTTGAAAAAGTTAGAAGCATGTTGCTAGTCATCGATTTCGGGTTGGAGCCATTCGTGAACCAGGTGCCAGAGGTCAGATCGTTAGAATAATTTAAATTTTGATTGATGAGATTATTGGTAAAATTATTTAGTTTTGGTAATGAGGTTTTTGCCTGTGGGTATGTTTAATAATTTTTTTTAAGGCTTTTCAAATAGTTAATCTATACCCATCTTTGTTTAGAATCGATTAACTATTAGTGTTGACCAAGTACAAAAGTATTTTCATTTACCTATTTGTCGCTGTCACATTTATCAGGAGAACTTGTATGTCAAACTTAAGATACCTATTGTTCATGTTAATTCCAATTGGAAATTATTTCAGTTTGTTGCGGTACCTTTCCGCTGGAAAAATAACACTTGCCACTTGGAGCACGAGCCAAACTTTTTAGCCGTAAATAATGAGCAACTGGTGACCATTCAGGGTAGAAATTTGTTGGATTGTCGTCCCTTCGAAGACAGTTTATGTTTTGTGCCCAGATTTTCAGGTGATGCCATGGGAAGTTCTCTATGTCCTAAAGCTTTGTTTCAGGGAGTGACTGCAGAGAAACTTGGTGAACTGTGTGCTTACAGATGCCATTCGGGAACCCACCTCATGATTACGCAAGCTGGTCCTGAACGGTATTTTCTAACTAACCCTGTTGGTAAACTAGAAGTGCAATGTTTAGTGAATAAGAACCAAACCTTGTTTTTAGCGGCTGCAGATCGACCTGGCGCTGTGGACATTGAGGTCCCTTGCGATTGTCGCCTGTACATGAATGATGAGCTTAAAATTAATGAACTTTATCCGTGTGATTTTCTTTCTAAAGCTAAATTCCAAATGATTCATGTGATTCCAGCTGCTTGGTCAAAATTAAAAAAATTAAAGATTTTACCTTTAACAGCATCTTCACACACAGTTTTTCCTTCATTAGAAGATTGTTTAGACGAGGATTGGCCTTCTGTTATTCCTCACTTGAATTTGGTCGTTTCACGTTCCTTTACGAGGCCCGACGAATTACAGCTGCGAGACCCGGTGGAAGTTGTAAGCTTTTTGTTAAAACATTTACAAAGTATTTCTTTATTTGTGATTGGTGGTACTTTATTACTAATTGTTGTAAGAAACCCTTATCTAGTGGGGATTGGTACCTTCCCCCGCGTATCAGCTTTTAGTGAAAATGTCATGTTAACAATGGAGATAAGCATAACTGTATTTATACTTGGTGTCATAATGTGTATGATTCTTTTTCTGCTACGGAAATGGTTGTCACTCAAGTGGAAATTACGGAAAACTGAGGAAATCTCACCTACTGTACAGACTGATGTTGCAACTACAAGTGAAACCTTTAACTTACGTGATCAATTTTCTGAGAACTGTCGATTAAAATCTAAGTTGGTTAGTGAGTCAGGTGAGGAATTTCATGTCTACCTCACCCTGTGTGATTAATTTTATAGAACTGATGTTTATGTTTGATTTGTTTTCCCCATCAAGGGCACATAGTTGTTAAACACGTTTGTGGTTAGGATTTATAATGTTTTTGTAATTAACTGTTCAGTTCAGAGGTTTTACTTTTTGCTTAAAGAATATAAAAAAAAAAGGAGACGACAATCGAGGATGAATCTAGGGGTCCAAGCAATTATTAATCTAGGGTTAATTTTTTTTTTTTATTTATTTGTCTACGCTCGCCTTTGATTTAACCTGGGTAGGGATACCTTGTTCCTGGTCTATCCCCTCCCCTGTCCGAACCTGTGTGCACTCGTGCCTCTGAAGACAGTGTAATTCCTTTTTCCACAGACTCAAGTGAGGCAGAGTTGTTAGCAACAAGTGTTTATGTTTTCTTTTTCTTTCTTGAAGAAGAGACAGTGCATCGATGTAACACATCCAGAGACTTCAACGATTACGTTACGTAAGTTATGTGAAGAACTTTCCTTCGCCATGTATGTCCTCCTGACTGAGGACCATGTGTTGTGCAGCCATTGAACTTGTGTGGGAGATGGACTACTGTTTCCTCCCCTGTTGTGTGGTGGGCTGCTTATAACTCATGAGGAGTTATACGGTGGAAGCCCCTTCCCAAATTGGTTGCTGTGTGTATGCGAACTTTCTGTCTAAAAAGAATGAAGAAACGGATCAGCGTGGGGCTCGTTTTCGTCGACTTGGGCCGAACGAAGAAATCAGTTACTCTCGGCCAACCAGTGACAATGCTATTTTTTTTTTCTGTTCTGTAGCTAGTAGCTGCAGAGGCGTGTTATGAAGATCTTGGACTTCACCTAATCCTATGGACATTTCAGGTTCCTTTCCTGATGTTTATCCTTTGTTTCCCTGACTTGTATAGTCCATTCCTTTGTTTTTCTTGGAGGCCAAGCTCCCATTTTACTTTAGCTGTGTTTGTTTCATTTTATTGACATATTTATGATCATCTTTGTTGTTGTTGTTGGAGAATAACATGCCCCTGGACTCATCCTTGGTTAGTTATGCTGTTTATGGAACTGATAAAGAGTAAATGTAGGGTGGATCTTTTTGTGTTAATCAGTCACTTTATAAAATGTGAACATTGTTTGCTAATTATTCAATAGGGTCACTTCACAGCTTTACTTAATGGAATAATTAACTTTTTTTTTTTGTTATCAACCTTGTATTAACATAATGTTTTGATATGACGTTAAGAATAACCCCCCCCCCTAATTAACTTGTTTAAATAGGCTTGACAGTGTCGTGTATGTTCTTTGGTGAGATTTTGATACTGGTGTTGAAATTTTTGTTCAGTTTCACTGGGGAGACATCCCCGATGACATGCTGCGAGGAAGGCAGGCTGAGGGCAGAACTGCTCTGAAGGCTGGATCCTGGGTGTGAGCTGCAGATCACACTTCAAGGTCTCTTCTCTCCAGCTTCAACTAGGGCTGATCTGTCCACGGTTCATGCCTCTCCTAGTTGTATGTCGTACGAGTAGTTTTACGATGTGCCAGCCACCATCGATTCTTACAGGAAAGAATTGTTTCCTGGGCTATTTTGTATTTTGTATTGGTTTAACTTTTTCAGTTTAGACTTTGAATGTAATTGTTGTGGTAAAACCTAACCTTCGTGCGCTGTCTTGGTCGAGTAGGCATTTAACTTATCAATTTTTGCCCCTTGGTCTTATTCATTGTTAGGAATTTTTATGGCTTGTGGGGCACAAGCCCTTGTAGACCGGGGTAATGTCACGGTCTGAAAATTTCATTACTTTTTTTTCTTAAATTTTATTGTAATTTTGTTTCTCGTCAGGTTTACGTGTTGGTGTACGTGCACGTTTCCAGGCTCGGCCGGTTGATTTCGACACGCGGGTATGGGAATATAGGTTGCTGCGACATTAGTTCACAGGCACCGCGGGCTTTTGCGAGGCTGCGTGGTTAGCTAATTCTCGCGGGTTGCTGGCCAGGGCCCGCTGAGAGGTTGCAACACGCCGTTCCAGAAAAACCTGCTACGCTACGCTAGTCTCTTGTTTGTCGCGCGAGGCTTTTGAGTACGCGTTTCGAGGACTCTGTCCTGATTAGTGATGCCATCTTGCGTCCGAGTTTGGAAACGTAGACGGAAAAATAACAATCGAGCAGCGCAAGAGGGAGAGGGGGAAACTCGTGCGCGCCTGCGCGGAAGGAATAGCTGACTTCACTTGTTTTTCATTTTTTTTTCCTTGTGGGAAGGGAGGGGACCGCGAGTTGCCTTGTGGATAAGTTTTCCGGTGTTCGTGTGTTTTTTTTTTTGTTTTTCCGGCATGGCCTAGTTTTGTAGTTAAAACCTCCTTCCAGGGAGGGGCCGAGGCTTTTTGCCTGGGGACCTCTCTGGAAGCCGAGTCCACGTCGGTTTGAAACAACTTTGCTTCGCCTCAAGTCAGAAGGGTAAGTGGTTGGCCATGGCTCGTTCGCCACAATCATTTCTTGGACGATCTTCGTCTTAATCTTTTAAGTAATAATGTAGTATTCCACCTCTATTATTTATTATTAGGTTTTGGGAAAAATCGACGTCTGGTTATAAGCATGCAGGTAGTGGTAACTGGGAAGTATACTATCCTTCCGCGTAGCTGTGACGACGAGAGAACCGCCATGTTGTAGAGATAATTGTTTGCCGGCTGACGTCACTTTAATGTGTATTTAATGTATTTATTTATTCGTTAATCCCATCCCATTGTAAAATGCTTTATTATTAATTTGTTAATCAAATATTTGGTTGATTATTATTATTTTTTTTATTATCCTAGTGAATAAAATCTGTGCTTGAATGAACTAATCATGTTTCTTTTCAGTACATAAATTATACCCTACACTTCCTGTATAGGGAGAAGACTTGATCTCGAGTACCATGCTTACCAACAGCTACCACCCCCCAAATGTTATAGGTTATTTATTGTTATGTGTATAGGTGTACGCGGGACGTCTGACGGAGCCCCGTCACAAGATATTTCTAAAATAATAATAAAAAATCTATAAAAAAAATTTAAAAAAAAATTAATTAAAAAATATATATATATATTTTTAGTTCTTATTTTAGTTTTCTCTTAAGCACTGCACGTCCATCCCTGATTTGGGTGTTTGCATATTTCTTAACGAAATGCCTAGTTTGTAAGTCATTTATCTTTTTTCTGTTTTAGTTTCTTAGTTTTTTTAGGTGCTGACTGGCGGCGGAGTGAGTGGTCAGTGCAACCACTCACCACCAGGGGCGCTTGCGTCCCTGGTCACTAAATCCAGTCCTGGATAAAAAGCAAAGCGGACTACTAGTCCAAGTGCCCAACCCCCGCATGGTAGACTCTTTTCTACTCTGTCCAACACTTCATCCAGACCATCCTCTGTCTCCTGTAAACTCCTACACGTAATGCATGCCAATTTGCATCCCGCATGAATGTGCCCAGGGTTTTCCCTGTGTCTATGCAGGTTTTACCTGGGCCCAACCTATCTCTAGTTATAGTCTAGATTTAAGAGTGAGGGGAGTTAGTCATGGCGCCAATCGCTGCCATGGCTGGCCAATCCCCTCCTAGCACATGATGCATGCGACCCTCTCCTTGCATGGCTAATCCCAGCATGACTAGGCGTATAGGCTTCGGCCTGAGACGCACCTAGGTCCCTCCCTAACCCGGACCCCTCCAAAATACACTTAGTTTTAGTTAGGTTAGGAAAAAAAAAAAAAATAGGGACCTCGTCGTCAATCCATGGGCACTTTCGACTTTTTCATCCATAATCCTGCACAGTGGTTTGCTAGTTGACTAGTATCGCCTGCGAAGCATATTACCGACATGGATAGACATGTATATTTATATTTTTCTCGGTATTGGCTAATTCTAATGTAAAAATTATTTTTTGTTAGGTAATTCTTATGATAGTTCCTTAAAATATTTAAATATGTAATAAACATCTCGGAGATATTCCGATTCTATCCCACGGCCATTAGATTACTAACTCAGTACTTTGATAACTTGGCTACTGGGTTGAACATATCTAAGTATAATCTAAGTATATTTTGTAAGAGTATCTATACTAGAAATAACTTCAAACCTTGGATCTGGATAGGAAAACATTCGGCCTTTACAGCATGGCCATCATGGCCATTGAAACATTTACCAGACCGAGAATTAAAATAGGTATACAAAAAATAACACACATATTAGGGCCTGTAGTTTTTTGTAATTTGAAGCATTTCCTGCGACAGGGCGTTGTCACCATCTTTATTTTTTGTTAATACTTGTTACTAAGAGTACAAGTTAACACACAATATCTGCTAGAGAGTATTGCCACCTTCTTGTTTTCAGGAATCGATGCAAAAAGTGATAGTGGTATATAGTTCATACACTATATACTAGATTGCACTGCCATCATATTAGATTAACATTTACCTGCTAGAAAGCCAAGTGGTATATAATTCATACACTATTTACTAGATTGCACTGCCATCATATTAGATTAACATTTACCTGCTAGAAAGCCAATCACCAGACCATTGTAGCGGTCGGGTCCGCTACCTCCATACATCGCGCGTCTGCGCGGGCGTCGGCGCACCACCCCCCCCCCCCCCCTCTTCATTCTCCCTCGTCGGAAATGTTATTCCTCTATTCTTCGTCTTTCCGCGAGTGCGATACCAAGTGTACTTTATCAGGGATGGACCAATAGGATCTGCTGGAACTGAAATTTGTTTTGGGTGGATGCAGGATAAAACATTTATTCATTTCCTGGAACACTTTAAGAACCATCCAAAGCTGCTCCTTCACATAAATCATACTTGTGCTTGATAGATTATAAGTAATGTGAAAGACTTGAATAATAATAAAAAATATTTGTGTTCTTCAACTGTGCCATTACGAGTCGTAAAATGTTATTAGATGATGAATAAACATGTTCATTTATTACGTTTTGTATTATTTGCATGGTTTTTTAATTGACCCCAGGCCCTGATTCAACCGACCCTGACATGGGGACAGTTGAAACAAATTACATTTTTTTTAAATTTATTTTTTACAAATAAAATACAATGCAGTGATCTCAAATAACATTGTTCATTATTAGACACATGTGGTATTTTATTTAATATATTTCCGTCATTGCTCGCTTAACTAATCCCGATGCAATGGACGATAAACGCTAAAATGTGTCAACCGTACCCAGTCAACCCTATGCTTATATCACGGAAAAATATTTTAAATATCTAATAATATTATTTAAGGTAATAATTGAAGCTGTGTCTCAAATGGAAGTAAAATATGGTGAGAGTATCTAATCAGTAACAGTATTTCAAGATTAAAAATTAGGGTAGGTGGTATCAACTATGCCACCTCAGTAATTTCCGTGAAACATTTTATGCCTGGCTCAATGATATGTATGGTAGAGGGGTATAAAGGTAAGTAGTGAAGTGAATAAAACCAAATTACATATACATATTAAGGTCACTTATTGTAGAATTATTGCATAACTAGGTTAAGAATGCACAAAGTAAGCTTAACAAGACATTCTATCAGAACATTCTATCGGGCGATGCTGTAGCGAGTTGGGCAGTGACTCGAGTGGCGTAGGGTCACGTTTTTATTCGGGTAGCAGCAGGTGGTCGGTGGTTAGTGTGGCTAAAGGTAGTGCCCTGTCGGCGGTATCATGCACGCTCAGCAGATTGAAGACCGGGTAGTGGTGTGAGAAGTAGGGCACTTAGGTCGTTCACGCGGTGTTTATGCCACAGGCGATTGTAACATTTGTGGCCGAACTCATATTTCATAAAAAAATTTATTAAGTATTCTGTGGCAAATTCCCATTCCCTAGAGCACATATCCAAATTGCTCCAGTTGAGGTGAAACAATCGGACAGTTGGGCCTAACCTGGTTACCCAGGGTGGCCATTGATGGGCTGGAGGTCTCGTCTATCTCTATTAGGGCTGCAGGTGACTCGTCTGGTTCATTTCTGGGCCGCAACAATCCGCTTGGTCCAGCAACACTAAGGTAAGGGTATGGCTATTGCATTTGCCTCAATTTGACGAGCTATCGTTGTCTTCAGGACTGTTCAGTCGAAGTGGCTGGCGATGATCAGGGTCCTCGGCCTCCTCTCTTCTCTTTTTAGCCACTTCCCACTGTTATGGCACATAATGGTACTTCTAGGAGGCGCCATAGCTGAAGTAATCTGAAATTTTCAATAAAATTAAATTTAAGTCCACTCTAACTATTAATGGGCACATATTATTAATTATATTTATATTTGACTTACTTAGATGGCTAATAATTCAAACTAGCGCTACCACTTTCTTCTTGATCTGTGCATGTACTGACGAGTAATAAGCAAACAAAAGCCTTGTAAACGTCAATTTTTAGCCCAAACTGCGATGTGTGTCATGCGGCACTGGCGTCATCTAGTTGCATGAATCAGAGGCCGTGAGCAATGGCTACTTCGCTCTACTCAGCGATATATAAATGAATAGCGCTTAGCACATGGTCACAGAGCTACAGTTATCACCGAGTCGACTTTTTTTTTGTTTAGTGCTGTTTTAGCAAACCAAACTTAAAGATGTTTTACTTCAAAATTTGACTGGCACCAGATCAAGATAGCAGCCCCATCCAGTAAGAAGAGTTTGTGGTCTGTGCGGCGAAAGTAGCAAATTGGAGAAGATACACTAATTTTTTTTTGTATTAAATTCAAAACCAAGGCAATATATTCTAACTATTTTTGTAAACATTTCACTATGGCTAGAATTTTGTTAAATTTTTGCTAGATTCACGGTCCGGACTCGCTAGCACTATAAATTATGTTCATGTTTTCTTCATTAATGATTGCTAAGATGTTTAGATACTAATTTGTTGATCTATGGTTAATCTGCCTTGATCTTTTCTGGTAAAATCTTTTAAAAGAAAGGTTATGCACTACATAAAAGAATATTAAACTAAAACCAGGAAGCCTATAGATCACATGACTTATTTTGTTGTTTTTATTTAATTGAGTACCTATATATATCTACAGATCCACTAACTCTCAAATGGATTGTGTGTAGGGAGTTTCTAAATTGTTTTGTTCCCCGCCTCGTGCCACCTCTGGTGATGTTCGAATTTTATGTCAATTTTGTAGCTTGTTGCTCAGCTGTTTCCTAGTACTTTTAAGAGGTGTTATAACACAAAAAAAAATCAAGGACACGAGGAGCGTTACAACACAATTCAAACAATTGCTATACAGAAAGATTCCCAGAAAACCCTAACCCACTCTCTATGAACACACTGCTTCCCTATTGGTATACTAGTCGATTCACAGGTCAAAAAGTAAGTACTCGAGAAGGTTTTCAATTTGGCGAAATAATACTAGCATGCATCCGATTATAGCATTTTTTATTATAGCTCATGTAAAAATAAAAAATAAATAAAAAATGATGGCGACCATAACGAAATTTGCAACGGTGACGTCATCATCCAATATGGCGGAAAACACAATGCCGGAATGTTCGAGAAAACAAAATGACGTCATACAAAATGGCGGATCCAAGATGGCGGATCCAAAATGGCCGTCGGGGTCAAGGTCAAAGGTCAAGGTCACAACCATCCAAGATGGCCACCATGACGACACAATCCAATATGGCGGACCGACAACCACAATCCACCACCTGACGCCTGATCTATACTACTCATGTCAGTTAGTTGCAAACTTTTGAAATGAGGCAAAGTGTAGTGTGTGGGTGGCTCTATATAGCAGATAGTTTCACTGCTCACTTTGGGGTATCAAATTATGTGATAATAAAAATATTTGTATCATAGGTACGTTGTTGGACACCTAGTACATGATGTACCGTTTTACCACAGTTTAAGTTACAGCGATGCTCAGGGGTGACAAATAAATTTATATTACATTGATTTAAGGCTAGAAAACTGTTTTGGCTTACAAACATACACTCTAATGATGTAACATGTACAGGAATCAAAATCATAAAATAGTGGTTTGTCATGGTAATAAAAAAATTATGTAAACAAATGCCCAAAATTTAAATAGCAATATTTATGTCCACGTTGGCTGATGTGTCAGATACTTATAGGGTTAGTTAACATGCATTACTCTTGTACACATACACTGAGTTACAAATCTCACAAAATATTATATTAGACTAAATAAAATATACCTTAGTAAGACTGTACAAGCATTAGCTTGTTAATCAATGGGAAAATTATGTAGTGCCCATTTAATACCAAAAGTTCTGTGTATAGTTAACACAATTCTCACTGACTTGAGAAATTATAGTGTTTTCATAAACATAAATGTCTATTTTGATAGATGTGTATGTCCAACCTATCTAATGTACTTTGCCAGATAGGTACTGAATGTGCATTCCTGAACACTGAATAGACACATCTGGCCACAGATTGGACATACTTTGCCACCAACTTGATGTGTCAGCTTGACCAAATGACTAAATGTGACTGTGGTGTCTGGACAACTTATCTGATGTTCCTAGACAATCAACTGGATGTTGCTGGCCATATCGATGTGCCTGACCACTAATTGTACATACCTGGTTAATCGACTGTCATTTAGAACTGCCCTGAAAAAAATACGTTAAGGTATGCAAAGGACTCGTTTCGCCTACTAAGAAGGCTATATAAATCGAGAAACGCTAGTAATTTCGGGACGACAGAATTGTATCCCCTTGGAAAGGGTACCTTTCAGACTTTTGGTGGCTGTAGTGTAGCTGGGTAGAAACTGGAAAGGTACCCTTTCCGATTTCTTAAAATGTTTCGTTTTTAATGCAAATATGCACTGGAAAGGTATCCCCTCTGAAAGGGTACCTTTCAGGATTTTCTGTACAATGACACAGCAGAAAATAAACTAGAAAGGTAACCTTTCCGATTTCTTAAAATGTTTTAGTTTTAATGCAAAAATGTACAGGAAAGGTATCCCCTCGGAAAGGGTACCTTTCAGGATTTTCTGTACAATGAATCAGCAGAAAAAAACTGGAAAGGTACCCTTTCCGATTTCTTAAAATGCATATTATTTTCTGTTTTAAAATCGTGAAAGTTATCCCCTCTAACCTAACCTAACCTAAACTAACCTAAACTAACCTAAACTAACCTAAACTAAACTAACCTAAACTAAACTAACCTAACCTAAACTATAATAACCTAACCTAACCTAACCGTTCCGAGCACAAACATGTCGCAAACTGGAAAGGTTACCTTTCCAAGGGGATAACTTTCCGGATTTTAAAGCAGAAAATAATATGCATCTTAAGAAATCGGAAAGGGTACCTTTTCAGTTTATTTTCTGTTGTGTCATTGTACAGAAAATCCTGAAAGTTACCTTTTCCGAGGGGATACATTTCCAGTACATATTTGCATTAAAACTAAAACATTTTAAGAAATCGGAAGGGTACCTTTCCAGTTTATTTTCTGCTGTGTCATTGTACAGAAAATCCTGAAAGGTAGGCCTACCCTTTCATAGGGGATACCTTTCCAGTGCATATTTGCATTAAAACCGAAACATTTTAAGAAATCGGAAAGGGTACCTTTCCAGTTCCTACCCAGCTACACTACCGCCACCATAAGTCTGAAAGGTACTCTTTCCAAGGGGATACAATTCAGCCCCCCCCCCCCCCCCCCGTAATTTCCTTGTTTGTACTTGTAGAACTCATGTTTATATGGTTTATTTATATTTTTTTCTTCTTTTTCCTTGAACCTGTTACTTCATTGCTCAACTAAAAAAAGGAAATTTAAAGTGGAAAAAAATTTTTTTTTAAATAAAATATGGTGAAAAATCCTAAAAACTGCTTCAATTCCATCCAGCAGCTGTTAGTAAGCAGCCGATGCCATATTGGCCATCATCTTGTAAATTCTGAACAACTTAGTAGTTCGAAAAAATAATAACTTTGCATCGATCAAGGATTGAATCAAGGACAGGAATAAATCGAATCAATCAGTAAATTAATTGCTGATTTTTTTTGAGGATTTTAGATGGGTTTCGAATTTCTAGGTTAATAATTACAAATTTCCAAGATGGCAGCAAATATATGGCATAAGCTGCTTACTGGCAGCTGGTGGATGAGGAATTGAAGCAGCTTTTTCGGATTTTTAGGATTTTTTACCATGTTTTAATAAAAACGCTTAAATTTTTCACTTCAATTTTCATTTTTTTTTAAATAAAGAACTTGAATTGATCGAAACAATTCTACAATAATGAGCGATTTTTTAAAATAAATTTGGTAATTTTAAACATTTTTATAGGGCAATGATTAAAGAATTTCAATATGATAGCTCAGACAACCGACAAGGAGGCGGATTTCATTATGGTGAAGACCTATAGGCGTGGATGCGAGGAGGGAAGGCCATAGCATGGCTGGGACTGCGGTAAGGTGTTTGGGAGCATGGTTAATTACTGGAAATACGATTAACGGTATTATTGCATTTAATAATGCCAAAATAATACTGACGTGTTACGTGTTAAAGAGTAAAAGACAGTAAGTATGATTGCAATTATGTTTACAAGTTTCACTTCAATAATGACATAAATGGTTAGACCATTTTAATAATGACATTAATAATTGACAAACAAAATTTACGTGGACGAGACATCTCACAAGTCCAAGAAAAATTCAAGCGACACCTGCTTAACAGTGCGTGGTCCCTAATCGGACCATCAAAAGGGACATTATATCCACATAAGACAAACGCCTCAAATACGGAAAAGTTACATCAGACTTCAAGGGCAAACAAAATACGCGAACAACATAATGCGCGCTAGGAAGTTACATGCAATTACAAAAATACTTAAATAACATTACGTACTTTACGTACGTCGACGCCTCAGGCGAGAACAATTACAACAAATTAAGTTCATTAAGTTAAATCAGTTAAGCCAAACATAATTTTCTAGGTGGCGCCGAAAGGGAATTTAAACAAGACAACCTTTTAAGTTAAGTTACATTAGGGCAAGGGCCCCCGCCTCACTCGCAAACAAGAAAGACACTTACAATATTTCCCCCGAGGTCGCTCTCGCACGTCGTTACAATATAAGGATTAACAGACTACATGCCAAAACAGACAATGTAGCCACTCAAGCTACTGGACAAGACCAGTCGAGACGAGTGAATCAGGCTAACAAGAACGAATTACACTCTAACAGCAGCTTTTATTAAATCGGCGCGGCACAGCGCGCATGCGCCACCCCAGGAGGGAAGGCGAGGAGAAATCAAACACACAATAGGAGGGAAAATGAAGGGGGGGGGGGGGGGGGTGGTGCGCTGACGCCCGCGCAGACGCGCGATGTATGGAGGTAGCGGACCCGACCGCTACAACTCCCCTGCCCTTGAACAACCGTGCCCGCCAACATCGCAATAATGAGGTTAAAAAGTCCAATTCCAAACGATTTCAAACAATTTGCACAATACTTGAAGTGTCCACGAAATGGTTTAACTGCAATTTCAAACCAATAAATTTCAAACATGTAAACCAACGTCCAAAAATACATGTGATTACATACGCCAAATACATAGGCCAAGTTTTCTTGAATGAGTACAAAGGTCAGTTACATAGACCAGGAGGCATCTTCAGCGCTGAAGACTAGTCTTGAAGTTGGCTTTTTGAATTTTTTTGAACTGGCAGCACTATGCATCAAAACAGTATTGTCTCCCAAAAATCTATTAATAACGTACGGACCATGTACGGGGGAATTAATTTAGAATTAATATTATCAGCCAAACTAGGCAACAAAAAATACTTAACCAACACAAGATCTCCAATTACAAAACCATGAGGTCTCCGGGAAGCGTTATACACATTAGCCACGGCTTGACGAGCCTTCGTGAGATTACACTCAACACTATCAAGCACGGCCTCCAGTGACTCATCATCAGAGGTGGATTCCAGTGGCGGCAGTCCCCACAGTTTAAGGAGGGGGTGAGTCAACTCTCTACCTAGGAAAGGGATCAAAGGAGGGAATCGAGTGGCCGAATTCACTGCAGAGTTAAGCCCTACATTAATGAAATCCAGATCACTATCCCATAGCGACTGATCATCCCTGTAGAAAGCTGTAAGGATACCTTTAAGCACTTTATTAACGCGCTCAGATTGATTTCCCTGGGGACAGTAAGGACTGCCGTAAATGGGCTTAATGGCCCACTGAAAACACATGTCTTTAAACTGTACTGAACGGAAATAACGTGTGTTATCACAAGTTATCATGGCAGGCGCACCAAAAAATTTCCACACCTGCTCTTGTAAGGCTCTAACAATACTAACGGCTTTCATATTTTTTAAGGGAATGAGCAACACAAATTTAGAAAAAATATCCAAAATGACCAAAATACAATTATTACCCTTTTTTGATCGTGTGAGGGGACCGAAAATGTCAATGTGAAGCACATGCCAAAGGGCGACAGGAGCATCAGCGCAATACAAGCCGACTTTGGCACACTGCGGGGGCTTCGAGACTTGACAATCTGGACATGATCGCACGTGTTTTTGAACATCAGCTCGCAATTCAGGCCAGGCTAAATGCGCGCTAATTCGACGAAAAGTTTTGTCGATGCCTAAGTGCGCACCGAACAAGGAGTCGTGAAAGTATTTCAACACCATAGGGCGAAGGGAGGCGCGAACAACAGCCTTATTTTGCCTACCGGATTTCCCGGTATAATACTACACCCAATTTTTTCTGTATTTTTATGATATCAAAGAAAACTTGTGGTGGTTTTCTCCGTGTGCTTCCGATTATTCTTGTCAATATTATGGTGGTTTTCTCCGTGTGCTTCCAATTATTATTGTTAATATTATGGTGGTTTTCTCCGTGTGCTCCTGATTATTCTTGACAATAATATGGTGGTTTTCTCCATGAGCTTCCGATTATTCTTGACAATATTATGGTGGTTTTCTCCGTGTGCTCCCGATTATTCTTGTTAATATTTTGATGGTTAATCCGTGTGATTGCGATCATTCCTGCGGTTTCGGTTAAAGTTCAAGGTCACACTCATCCATTATGACCACCGTGACGTCGCAATACAAGATGGTGGACTGTGAGAAATCTGAGAAGCACTATCAGGAAGGACGAACTTCCTTCTCCTTGGAGACTATCGTAGCTATCCTTCTTATACGATCGATAGTGAGCATCCCGCATCCTGCATAAAAGAAATAAATATTATTTACCTGCAAGCAATACGTTACGTCATCTGATGTTGAAAAGCGGAACTAGTTGCAGCAAGTACCTTTGCATAAGATAAATTAACTCTCGCTGACGAAATATTTAAAAAATTGTATTTAAGTAATGGTTATTAATTTAAAACTCTTAGTTTGCATCTGGCATTAGTCTCGGTAACTAATATGAATTCCGATTTAGGATCTGACGCTGTATCGAAAGAATATAGGTGTGAGTTTTGCAGCAAAGAGTTTATCTTGAGAAAGAATAAAAGACAACACGAGAAGAATGACTGTGTTGAAAATCCACTACGCAATATGATACGATTTGTTCGATGTAGCAAGTCGTTTACGCGGAGAGAGAGCTTAAAAAGACATGGCATAACTTGTAACGTCAAGCCTGCGTACAAGCTAGAGGACAACGATGAATCTACTAGACTAAGGAAGAGTGATCTACATTACGACAATAATTTTCCTGGCTCTTCCGATCTCGACAAAAACTTAAATTGAAGGAGGTTGATTATTTACGGAAGAATGAAGACAGTGGAAGAATCCTTAACGTGAAAAGTGAGAATATATTCCAGCCGAATTCAAGTAGATCTTTCCTACTTTGTAGAAATGATGGACTCCTAAAAAGGAAGCATGAAGACGATGAAGACACTTCAACATCATCAACATCGAATACTTACGGTAAATTGGGTGAAGACGATTCCTTCTACGGTGATTGTTACAGTGACTCTGAGGCTGTTGACAAAGACATAGACTATGATGAAGCACCTAAAGCTGACAAGATCGAAGAATGTTGTGGTGTCCTGAGACCGAAACGATTGAAACGACGTGATATATTAAATAAATCTGATCAAGCTTGTGATGATCACCGTCTCAAAAATGAAAGTTACCCTGAGGTTGGTGGTAAAACGGAAGACACCAGAGATCATAATATTTATTATAAACCTGCAAGGAAGATGGTGGTAGAAGAGATTGATTACACATCATGGAAAGATCCAAACATATTGGTTGACCGGCTAAGACTTCTACATGGTTCGCTTTGTGCAGGAAACTATTCGTGCATCAAAGAAATATCCTTCATACTCAAGGAACTGAGGAAAACTGGCTACATACAATAATGGCTTGTTTTACTTGCTTTTGTATAACGTAAAGAAATAAAATAAATAATTAAAATTATAAACTTTAATGTTTTTATTTCTTGTATTCTGATTTCTAATTAAGACTTAGATCTCGCAACTTGTGCTTCCTTTTTGCCTTTTTTGTTGATGGAGCTTCCATATGTGCTTCCTTATTCGATGGTACTTCCAAAATGTGCTTCCTTATTCGATGGTGGTGCTGCCTTTTCGTTGTCGGTGCTTCCAAATGTGCTGCCTTTTCGTTGTCGGTGCTTCCAAATCTGCTGTCTTTTCGTTGTCGGTGCTTCCAAATGTGCTGCCTTTTCGATAATGGTGCTTCCAAATGTGCTGCCTTTTCGTTGTCGGTGCTTCCAAATGTGCTGCCTTTTCGTTGTCGGTGCTTCCAAATGTGCTGCCTTTTCGTAGTCGGTGCTTCCAAATGTGCTGTCTTTTTTGTTGATGGAGCTTCCAAATGTGCTTCCTTATTCAATGGTGCTTCCAAAATGTGCTTCCTTATTCGATGGTTGTGCTGCCTTTTTGTTGTCGGTGCTTCCAAATTTTCTACCTTTTCGTTGTCGGTGCTCCCAAATGTGCTGTCTTTTCGTTGTCGGTGCTTCCAAATGTGCTGCCTTTTCGTAGTCGGTGCTTCCAAATGTGCTGCCTTTTCGTAGTCGGTGCTTCCAACTGTGCTGCCTTTTCGTTGTCGGTGCTGCCAAATGTGCTGCCTTTTCGTTGTCGGTGCTTCCGAATGTGCTGCCTTTTCGTTGACGGTGCTTCCAAATGTGCTGCCTTTTCGTAGTCGGTGCTTCCGAATGTGCTGCCTTTTCGTAGTCGGTGCTTCCGAATGTGCTGTATTTTCGTAGTCGGTGCTTCCGAATGTGCTGCCTTTTCGATGGCGGTGCTATCTTTTCGTTGTCGGTGCTTCCTATTGTTTTTCCTTTTTTGATGGTGTTTACAAATGTGCTTCCTTTTTTGTTGATGGTGCTTCTATTTTTTTAATGTTGTTTTGACTCTATTATTTTAGTAAATTGTTCTTGATTTGACTAGCGTATTATTCAAACCGGTTAATGTATATAAACGAGTCCTAGACAGCAGGACGCTCAGTTTGTTACTGACGTCGACAATGTACGGATCACCTAGTTTGTTTCTTCTGGTGCATAAGTCGTGTAATTGCCTGTTCTTGAGACTTCGATGGCATCTTTACCGACTTTAACGTCGAACTCGATGGAGGATGTACCATCGACTACGGGAACCATGACGTCAGCGCCGACGATGTTGGAGCAGATACCATTGGCAACGCCTCTGACAACACTGGAGGAGACTTCGATATGTGCTGTTCCACCATCAGCTGAAGTTTCATCAGCATTGAATACTTCAATTAATGAAGAGCATACTTCGCATCAGTGCAAATACTGTGGTGCATCATTTACTATCACCTCAAATGCTCGCAGACATGAAAGAAGCGGTTGTTCTAATAATGTTCAAAGAATACAATTTCAGTGCAATAAGTGCAATAAACTAATTTCACGTCTCGATAGCTTACATCGTCATTATAAAAAATGTTCCGAGAGGTATAATGAACATGGTTATTGATTTGACTCATGTGTTGTACCGGCTAATGAGACTATATAAGTGATATGAACTTCAGTCCGTCTCTGGCTGCGGTGATGATCGGTTCGGATAGACATTTAAAGTCATGTAAAAGGCTTAGTCCGTACAATAAGAAGACTGTTTGAATCGAGGAATCCAAAAGGCTATAGTAATTTGTCACTGTTTTTTTGTACTTGTAGTACTGTATTGAATTTATGTAATAAATTTTTTTAAAAAACTTTTTTTTTATTTTCTCGAAACTGTCACTTTTTTAGTATTTTTTTAAATTAAAGTTGTTTTGTATCGGCCAGGGATCGAACCAAGGACCTTAGTCGATCCAATCAATCATTATATGGATTACAAATTTATTTAATGAATTTTGAACTTTTCCCCGAATCTCTAGCATTACAATTACGAATTTCCAATATGGTGGCCTTGATGTCTGATAGGATGATGGTAGTAGATGATTTAAAGTCTCTTTACGAATGTTGAACATGGTTTATTGAAATTATTATTTTTTACATAAAATTAAACATTATTGCATCGATCGGGTATCGAACCGAGGACAGGAATCGATCGAATAAATATGTAACTTAATAAGTGATTTATTTAATGAATTTTGGATTTTTTCCCGAATTCCTAGCTAAATTATTACGGATTTTCAAGATGGCGGCCAAATTTCAAGATGGCGGGTGTCACAGTAATAAATGATTACTGCACTCTAGCAGATAAGAATTAAACTAACATGGCGTCAGCGCACTCTCGCCGACGATACAATGATGATGGCTTCCATCATCGAAGACAAGATGGCGGACATGGCGTCATACTAGATGACGTTATATATACTTTAAAAAAAAAGTGGTGGGAGCCAGTCTGCCTGCAGCCACCATGAGGGAAGGATCAGTCGCCATTTTTTAATTTTTTTTTGCCCTCGTCGGGTTCGAACCGAGAATTCGAACTCCGTGTCGTTAATGTTTGTTTTTTTTTAATATTTTTTATTAAATTTATATTATTTGAATTTTTTATAAATTTTAAATTTTTTTCCCATTTATATCGGATAATAAATAAAGATTTTAAAGATGGCGACCGTAACAAAATTTTCAACGGTGACGTCATAATCCAAGATGGCGGTCATGGTATCCTTATTCCTAGAAATGGCTTATAAGCGGCTAACTGTTAGGAGTTTTAAGCCAGTTTTAGGAATTTTCAGCCGCTGGGATTTTTAAGGACTAAAAACGGGAATTTTTCCCTCGAAACGGGAAATTTTTCCCTCGAAAACGGGAATTTTCAATTTATCAAATTTTTTGAAAAATTTTTTGGTGGAATTGTTTTCCACAAAAATTAAAATATTGGCGATTTTTGAAGAATTTTGGGCAATTTTTGCCCAATTTTGGCAAATTTTGAGGATCAAATTTAAGGTCAAGGTCAAAGGTCAAGGTCATCCAAGATGGCCGCCGTGACGTCACAATCCAAGATGGCGGACACCGGCTCCGGCTCCACATCCTGCATCCTGGCGCAGAAAATACTTTCCTATACTACTATTAGCTTTTTCGCCTTCGTTCCTCTTCCGCGATGATGGAGCACAGTCTTCGTTATCTTTATTCATCTTAGGTGTACAGATCTTGCAATGTCTATCCCAGTAATATCTTCTACCAAAGTATTTCTGACACTGACTGTAATAAAATGTTTTTTGACACGGACCCAAATTACATTCGCTTTTCTCATGTTTTAGCATTCTTTCTCAAGGTAACACCTTGCTACAGTATCTACAGTGATGTCGGTTTGATACAGCTACATGCAACGAATCAGGGTACATGTTAGCTTTGATACACCTTCAGACATCGTACCAGGGTACATTTTAGCTTCTACGACTAATGGCAGATGCAAACTAAGAGTTTTAAATTAATAACCATTACTTAAATAGAATTTTTTTAATATTTCGTCAGCGAGAGTTAAGTTATCTCATGCAAAGGTACTTTTTGTAAGTAGTTCTGCTTTTCATCAACAGATGTCGCTACGTGTCGCTTGCAGGTAAATAATATTTATTTCTTTTATGCGGGATGCGGGATGATCACTAACGATCACAAAAGAAGGACGGCTTTGCTGGACTCCAAGGAGAAGGAAGTTTGTTCTACCAATTATTTTTTTTGTCAGAGCTTATTATTTGACTGAGTAATGTTTTTTTTTTTTAAATTCCACCTGATAAAAATATTGCAAGTACTGATTTAGTAGCAGAAATTCACTAATTAAATGTAACCTTGAATAAAATGTCATGACTCATTAAGAGTAAATTCCATCATGGAGAGATCGGTTTCTCAGAAATAACCAGAAGCACTTGGAGAAACCACAGGAATGATCACAAGCACACGGAGAAAAAAACCCATCATAATATTGTAGAGAATATTCAAGAGCAAACGTATTTTCAAGAATAATCGGGAGCACACGGAGGAAATCACCACACGTTTTCTTTGATATAAAATTACAAAAAAAAATAAAAAAAATACAAAAAATTTTAAAACAGATTCTGCTAGCTTGTGAACTCTCTCATTGTTGAGCAAAGATAGAGTTCTATCCTGGTGGGTAATAATAAAGCTAGCATGATGGTAAGACAAGTACACACAAGATGGTGTCCTCCAGCAGACGAAAACAAGATGGTGGCAATGTCCTCTTGAAGGTGGTAGCTCCTGGTAGCATGTACTGAACATAAAATGTCGGATCCATGATGTACGTCAAGGTCAAAGTCAAATTTCAAGGTCAAGGTCAAAGTTCAAGGTCAAGGTCAAAGTTCAAGGTCAAGGTCAAAGTTCAAGGTCAATGTCAAAGTTCAAGGTCAAGGTCAAAGTTCAAGGGTAAGGACAAAGTTCAAGGTCAATAACAAAGATCAATGCCAACAGATAAGTTTAAAGGTATGGTGAACAAAAAATTATACTAACATGTCGTCAGCACACTCTAGCAGACGAAAACAAGATGATGGTCTCCAGCGGACGAAGACAAGATGGCGAACATGATGTCATACCAGCTGACGATATATACCTTGGTATTGGTGGTAGGTCAGTTTATAGGTGGCTTCTGTGGAGGAAGGATCTGTTATTTTATTATTTTGCCCTCACCAGTTTCTAACCAAGGACAGGAATCGATATAATCAATCAGAATTCTAATAAAATAATTTTTTGATGAATTTTGAACTTTTTTTTATTAAAATAGGATTATAAAAAAAGATTTTCAAGATGGTGGCTGTAACGAAAAGTGCAATGGTGTTTTTAAAGATTTTTATTATTTAATTCGGTTGATTAATTTTTTTAATGATTTTTAAATTTTTTCCCGATTTTTTAACACAAAAATTACGGATTTTCAAGATGGCGGACATGACATCATACTACCTGATGATATATAAGCATGGTAAAAAGTGGTGGGGGTCAGTCTGCCTGCAGCCACAGTGAGGGAATGAGCCTGTCACCATTTTTAATTTTTTTTTGTACTCGTCGGGTTCGAACCGAGGACTCCGAGCTCCTTATCGTAAATGTATGTTTTTTAAATTTTTTTATTAAAATTTTATTAATTGAATATTTTTATAATTTTTTTTATTAAAATCTGTTAATAAGAAAGTTAAAGATGGCGTGCATAACGATAATTGCAACCGTGATGTCATAATTCAAAATGGCGGAAAACACAATGCCGGAATGTTCGAGAAAACAAAATTACATCATCCAAGATGGCGGATCCAATATGGCGGATCCAATATGGCCGCCGGGGTCAAGGTCAATGGTCAAGGTCATTCAAGTTGGCCGCCTTTATCTACTTGTCCTGTTTCGCTGTGTCCCGTTATGCTCATCCAAGATGGCCGCCGTGATGTCACAATCCAAGATGGTGGCTCAGCACCAGGCACCACAGCCAGAAGCCAATTTCTGGACCCCCCAATATACACTAATAAGATATTATTGCATTTAATATTGCCAAAATAATACTGATGTGTTACGTGTAAAATTTAAAGACAGTAAGTATGATTGCAAATATGTTTACAAGTTTCACTTCAATAATGAAATAAATGGCTAGACCTTTTAATAGTGACAATAATAATTGACAAACAAAATTTACGTGGACGAGACATCTCTCAAGGCCAAGAAAAATGCAAGCGACACCTGCTTAACAGTGCGTGGTTCCTAATCGGACCATTAAAAGGGATGTTATATGAACATAAGAGAAACGCCTCAAATACGGAAAAGTTACATCATACTTCAAAGGCAAACAAAATACGCGAACAACAACATAATGCGCGCTAGGAAGATACATGCTATTACAAAATTACTTAAATAACATTACATACTTTACGTACGTTTTACGTACGTCGACGCCTCAGGCGAGAACAATTACAACAAATTAAGTTCATTAAGTTAAATCAGTTAAGCCAAACATAATTTTCTAGGTGGCGCCGATAGGGAATTTAAACAAGACAACCTTTTAATTTAAGTTACATTAGGGCAAGGGCCCCCGCCTCACTCGCAAACAAGAAAGACACTTACATTATTTCCCCCGAGGTCGCTCTCGCACGTCGTTACAATATAAGGATTAACAGACTACATGCCAAAACAGACAATGTAGCCACTCAAGCTACTGGACAAGACCAGTCGAGACGAGTGAATCAGGCTAACAAGAATTTAGTGCGGGGGTTAAGAGCAAAGAATCAGCTGAACCCTGCACTTTTTGATAAAAGCAAGCCACTTCGTACAATTCATAAATACACCCCCCTGAAAGTTTTCAGAAGCGGTGCCCTTCGGTACCCCTCCTGGGGGGGCCAGCACCCCCCTTAATATGTGCGAAAATCAAGTTTTTTTTCATTTATCTCAAAAACGGTGGCTCCAACGACAAAAACAGTTATATATAAACTGAAAGATATTTAAATTTTCTACAAACTTGTTCCCTTTTATTTTTTGAGTAGGACTTACTGTTTAAGAGATACGAAGACTTTTGTATAATAATCTTGTGCCAGTTATAACTGTATATCAACCACTTTATGCTATTGCCAAGCAAATACAATTTCCGAAACCAGAAACACGTGGGGAAACACATTTTGTTATTATGCTCGGAGGACTTCACATAGAACTTGCTGCGCTCAGGGCAGTCGGCCATTGGCTTGAGGACAGTGGTTGGGTAAATGTTCTTGTACAAGCTGAAATCACGACTCAAGGTAAAGCAGATGCAATGATAAAAGCAACACATATCACACGCCCATCAAGTTACTCTTTGTGCTCTGTATTCCTCGAAAAGGAAGGTATATAATGTTTACAGGGAAACATGTGATGAAGAAAGTCAGCTAGTTTTTAAAGATTGGGATGAAGAAAGGTGCAAGCTATATCCTCAACACAAATTCTGGAGCTTAGTAATGCATCTGGAGAGAATAATATTACAGTTTGTTCGTGCCATACGTCAAGCTGACTTTGACAAGTACACATTGAAGGTATGATTAGACTGTTGCCCTGGTTTTTTGCTTTAGACCACACACATTATGATCGATGGCTTTCACTTCATGTTAGAGACATGGTTAACTTGGAACATGATCATCCTGAAATCGCAAAAAAAAATTTAAATCTGGTGCATTTGTGGCAACAAAATGCAAAAGGAAATTCTCAAACATTGCCTTAGATCATGCTCATGAACAAGTTAATGCTGTATTGAAAGGCGATTGTGGCATAACTGGCCTAACAGAAAATTCTAAATCTTTTAACAAGTGGGTTTTGGCTAGTCCTGAGCTGTATTTTATAGTTCAGACATTTGGAACATGTTCAGCTGATCCTGATAATGTAGTAGTCAAACATCACCAAGACACCAATTCGGCTCAGAGTCGTTTTAAGAAAGATGTAAAATGTTTGGAAGCTGTGGTAGATAACCTTGGCAACCCATTTCTGGAAGACAGCCCCAAACTTTATAATTTATTTACAAGGGAGGTTGCAGATAGTACAGTTGCGAATTTTGTCCAGATTATTGGAAAAGAGGGAAAACAGTTATATGAGCGGTTTGTGAAGGAAAGGCTGGAAGAAGCAACTTTGGGTATAATGGAACCCATAAAACTAAATATATTTCCTACATTCAGTAAAACTAAAAACTCTACCAAGAAAGTTGGAGATGGCAAATTCGCTGGCCTGAAAAACGACTGCTCCCTTTTTGGTAGAGTATACATAGCCTGTCAAACACAATACGGTGATCTTGATGAATTCTTTAAGCATGAGAATCAGTGCTGTCCACCTTCACTGTCGGTTAGTGGTGAAATACGTGTATGTCAATCTAAATCAGATTTAATACAGTGCATACTATCAAGTTCGGAAGAGGTTACAGTTTCAACATTACCTCCAGTGAATGCAATACTTTTGGATGCAGCTGCAATTGTTCACATGCTTCAACCTAAAGGTGCACAAACATTTCAAGACTATGTGGATGATGTATACCTTCCATATATTTTTTCACTGCCAGCCAAAAGGCTGGATATAATTTGGGATTTGTATACCAAAGATAGCCTCAAGAATTTTGTACATACAAAACGAGGCAGTGGAAGAAGAATACGAGTCATGAGTTCTACCAAAATTATTCATAGTTCGCAAAGTTTTCTTAGAGATAGTGAGAATAAAACAGAGCCTTTTAAATATCTTGGAAAACACACCATCCAAGCATGTAAAACTACTGACAAAGAAGTGTATTCTACACTGCACTCAAATGTGATTACTTCTGTACAATGTGAAGATATGGACAGTCTATGCCCCTGTGCACATGAGGAGGCCGATGTCAGACTCATAGTTCATGCTGCAGATGCTGCAGCACGAGGTTGTTCCAAAATTGTGATACGAACCGTCAACACTGACGTACTTGTACTTGCTGTGTGCTTTGTGAGTCAGATTCAAAACTTGGAAGAACTGTGGGTTTCCATTGGAACGGGAAAACATCAACGTAATGTAGCAGCTCATAAAATCTCATCAGCCTTGGGCCCCGAGAGGTCAGCTGCATTACCCATATTCCATGCGTTTACTGGCTGTGACACAGTGTCGCAGTTCAGCGGAAAGGGAAATAAAACGGCATGGGAAGCCTGAAAAGCGTTTCTTGAGGCTATATCGGGATTTTTGTCCATGGCAAGAATTGAAGTTAGTGAGGCAATGCCTATAATTCAGAAATTCTTCGTAGTAATGTACGACAGAAGTAGTCAGTTGGATAGTGTCAATGAATGTAGAAAGAGTCTTTTTACCAAGAAAGGCAGGCAAATGGAAGCGATTCCTCCTACATTGGATGCCCTTTACCTACAGGCCAAGCGTGCTGCCTACCAAGGAGGTTGTGTTTGGAGTAACGCAGCAAATCCACGGCCTGAGGTGAGAATAAAATGTATTTCCCTTTATTTAAACTTTCATTTATTTTTTCGGTGTGATGTTTTGAAACTTGTTCTAAAACCTAGAATATGTGTTGACATATATCCCAAGTCCTGCAGAATATGGCTGGAGGAAAGATGTTAATGAATGGCAGCCAGTCTGAATGACTCTTCCACAAGCTTCAGAGTCTATGTCTTCATTAGTGCGTTGTGGATGCAAGTTAAGGGTGTTCATCACACTGCAAGTGTTGAAAAGTACAACTCAAGTGCACTGATTTGTCCAATTGTGGTGGCAAATGCAGTTCCGACTGCAAATGATTTTCATGTGCGTAATTACTTACTTATTTGTAGTAGTAATGCATGTTTTGGGTGGCAGGAATTTGTGTTTTATTGTTACAATGTCTTAAAGAAATGTTAAAATTTAACCAATATTTGATTTAATAGGTAATGGAAAGAGTACTAATTACAGTAATAGGCCTACATACCTGGGAACAAACTTTGCATTATATTTGCCATGTTTTAAAATACATTTTAGTTCGAATGAATATAAACATAGTTTTATTGATAAGTGATTAATTTTGTATATAAATATCGATTTGAAATTAGTTTTTTTTTTAATTTAAAACACTTTAATTACCTTTTTAACTTACTGTTATGTGAAACATCAAGCAACTACATATTGTAACTGTATGTATTTCTGTTGTTCTTCTCATCATAGTTTCCAAAACAAATAAACAAAATATGTTGTTGCAACTTTTGTAGCATTAAAATATACAATTCATTTACAAATTTATGTTTATCAAGGTATTCATAATTATAACATCTAGTCAACACGCAAAACATAGAAGTATCCGAGACATTTCAAATTGTTCTGGATTATCCATTCCAGGAGTTGGCGCAATGCGCGACTTGTCATTTCTGTAGTATAACTTTATTTTTAAGTCTCGATTACTAATTATTGTAATTAATATATGTTCCATTAAATATACAAATGATTTTGTTCTCTGTAGGTATTTAAGTTTTTATAAAAACTATTGGCCAATAATGTAGTTGAGTTTGGTTTTCTTACTTCATCAATATATTCTAAATGTTAATTATTATTTATCTACCAAACGGTATGTTCTTCTTAAAAAATAGTAAGGAACATTATTGTAGGAAATTTAAATATCTTTCATTTTGTAAATGGCTATATTTGTCGCCGGAACCGCCGTTATTCAAATAAACGAGAAAAACTTAATTTTGGCACATTATAAGGGGGGTACCGGCCCCCTATGAGGGGTACCGAGGAGCACCACTTCTAAAAATGTTGAGAAGTGTTCAATTATAAAGTATACGAAGTGGCTTGCTTTTATCAAAAAGTGCAAGGTTCATACCCTTAACCCCGCACTAAATAGTTGTGACGGCATCATCAGAATTATATATATATATATATATATATATATATATATATATATATATATATATATTGCAATCACCCGGGGTCTTGAGCTCGATACCCAGGGTGATCCTAGTAGTTGCTGGTGTCTCTGTTGAGGTGTTAATTCTCTGGGAGGGCACCAGGCTAGTCTTAAAGCGTCTTGCCATTGCTGTGGTGGGTCGTTGGCCCCAGCGTGCACTACTAAGCTCCTAGGCTATTGATTAGGGTATAGTGGCTGAACACAATAACCACACGCACGTAATTACCTGACGGTTGTTACTTTAATGGATGGGAAACACGGGGAATGGCATGTCCTAGTTGATGACCCGTTGTCGACTGACCGTTGACTGCGGCCGGCCGAGAAGGGGGGGCAGCGTCAACCTGCATAGGCTAGGCTAGGGGTGCGGTCTCGCAGCGGGGTCCGGTACTGGCGGGGTGGAGACCGGGCTTCACTGTCACAGGCGGTACGACGTCAAACGCCCCCCCCCCCCTGGAAAAGCCTGGTCTTTCCCTGCGATCGGTACCCCGCAGAATGGTTGCACCCCTAGCATTGGCAGCAGGTCCAAGCTGGAGGCGCTCGAAGTGGCAGCAGCTGGTAGGGCCCGTGCTCTACTCACAGGTCATCCCGCTGTGTGCACCCAGGGGCTGCATCAGCAAACCAGGCATCTCGGATTGTTCCCAGGGGGTAGTCTGCGATGTATCCCGGTGGCTGTCTGACCCGTTGAGGCCGTCCGGTCAGGTTGTCATTTTGGCAGAGGTCAGTTTGGGTGGCCGATGTGATCTCTTCACTTTCTGGAATGGTCTGCAATGGTTGTAGTCGGTACGGCTGTCTCTCCCTTTCGAGGAATCCCAGGCGATGCCAGACCACTCTAGTTCTGGTTGGTTCGGTCCTCCTCTGGTTCTGTTACAGGTAGGTTAGCTCGTGGTCACTGCTCCTATCTGGTGCAGTGTCTGCGCCTGTGAACAGCCTTGTTCACTTTTGTCGATGCATTTGTCACTGTGGGGTCATTGGCTCATCGAGGCCACTATCATCCAGGTAACACGGGTGCTGGGTTGGCCGGCGGGGCGGTTTGTTAGCCTCGTCAATCGGCTCGCTCACATGGACAGTGAAGTGGGCATCCTCCAGGGATGCCAGGTGGTCCCAGGTGCCCCGGGTCAATAACACAGGTGCGTCGGGGTCAGTCTCGTACGGTTTGGTCACGACTGGTGTTGTACTTGGTATCTCATCTGCATCATATGTCGTTTAATCCGCCGAGACATTAGTGATAGTTACTTGTGGTAATCGTTTGCGTCTGGGCTGCCGTTGGCATGAGGCTTGCCCACCGTTATGGTCCTCATCCCCCTCACCCTCTGGGGTGGTCGGATTGTCCATTTCTCCCCTGGGTGCTGGGTGTTTTGGTGGAGTCAGTGTTACAGGTGATTCTGGGAGCCTGTCTCCCGGGATTTTGGCAATGCGCAGGTCATCACAATGAAACTTCTTCTCCTGCTGTCCACCTAGGTGCATGAGGTATGTGGTCTGGCCCAAGCATCTCTGTACCGTGTAGGAGCCTCCCCAGTGGGGGCCAATCCTGCACAGTATTTACGTGGTGTGGCCGACAGGGGATGGACACACACAAACACTTGGTCTCCTGCTTGTACGGTGGGTGGCGTGTGGTTCGTCAGTGTTATTTCCATCGCGTAGACTTTTTGCAGTTGGCGTGCTTCTTTGTGTGTGGCTTTGCTGCGGTGATCTCACTCTTCCGGTCCTTCTGTTGAGTGTGTGGTACTCCATGCATGGCCCATTCGCCGGGCAGGGGTAGATTTTTGTCCCTGAACCATCTCGGCGGGTGTTCTACCAGTTTCTGCATTCACCTGACGGCATGTGCAGAACAAGGCATCTGAAATGTGCCTGTCACACTGCGCATGGTCCGAGCTGAGGCGTATGCGGATCTGCACCTTCAGCTACTGGTTGCGGCATTCGGTGGGGTTCGCTTGTGGGTGGTATGCGGGTGTGGTTTGGTGTTGTATTTGGTGGTCGTCGCACCAGGTCCACCACTGTATGCCCAAGAACTGGCTGCCATTGTCGGAGAAGGCCGATTGCGGGTAGCTCCAGCGCGGCAAGAACTCGTGTGCCAGGATCTTGGTGATGGTGGTGGCTTGCACATTTCGACAGGGATAGGCCTCCGTCCACCGGGTGAACCGATCAGTTACTACAAAACATTAACCTGTTCCCCTCAGTGTTCGTGGATATGGGCCCATCACATCCAGCACTATTGTCTGGAAGGCTGTGGTGGGTTCCCGTGTCTGCTGCTGCTCATCCCCATCTCGCCACCGTGCCTTCCGTGATTGACAGACTTGACATTTGTGCACATACTCGCGTACATCGCTGGTGACACCGGGCCAGTGGTAATATTGGAAAACAGCCTGCTTCGTCTGGTCAGTGCCGGGATGGCCGGCTAGGTCGTGGTCATGGTAGAACCGTAGTACAGCTTCCCAGGCTTCATGTGGTACATACATCTTCCAGTCCACTTGGTGTCCAGGTGTACGGCACCACACGGTCCCGTCTCGTACACACCAGTTGTCATGTTCTCCTATCGTCGCCTGTTGGCGCGGTCGATCGGCCTCTGGTGACATCCCTTGGGCTTCCAAAACTCAGTGGTGGACATCGGCTGATGTACTCGGTGGTATGTCGTCTTACTGGGCATCGGCTGTAATCAGCATGCATGTTGCATCTGGTTGGGCTTGCCTGTTTTGGTGGCTGGGTGTCAGCATATCCTCCCAGTCTTCATGGTCGCCTAGCTCGCTGTTCTCGTCTGGCTCGCGAGACAGAAGGTCGGACAGCTGGTTGTCTGTTCCGGAGACGTGTTCGACTTCAAAGTGAAAATATTGCAGGAACAATGCCCACCAGATCAGCTTGCCCTTCCTCCCCTGCATGGTGTGCAGCCAGGTCAGGCACATGTTGTCAGTGCGGAGCATGAATGGTTTTCCTTCCAAGTGAGGGCGGTACTTCTTCATGGCCCACACGACAGCCAGGCACTCCTGCTTGTTATTGTGGTAACGACACTCTGCAGAGCCGAACTTCGCACTCGCATAGTCGATGACTTTTCGGTCTCCATTCTGGTTCAGATGGAACAGCACAGCTCTCACCCCTAGGGCACTGGCATCAGTTTGCTGGTACAGGTGGCACTCTGGGTCCACCTGTGCCAATGTGTGGCAGTTCATGAATGCGGCCTTGATGTGGTCAAAGGCATTTTGTGCGATCGCATCCCACCTGCAGTGCAACTGTGGTGATAAAAGGTCTGTGAGTGGAACAATGATATTTGAAAATTTCGGTATATAGCTCCTTAACCAGTTACGAGTCCCACAAAACGTTGTAGCTGTTTGCGGGTCCTTGGCACCTTAGTCTCCGCGATTTTCCGCTGGTGGACTGGTTGTGGGCTGTTGCCTGCCGCATCCACCAGGTGCCCTAAGAACTCGACTTCGAGCGCCCCGACATGACACTTGGATGGGGCTGCTGTTAGGTGATGTGTCGCGAGCCGCTCTAGGACGAGGGCAAGGTGGTGGATGTCATCCTTCCATGTCTCGGAAAACATGATGACATCATCGAGGTAGGCTATGGAAATCTGTCCCACATTCCCCTCTAGCACCCACAACATCATCTCCTGGAAGTTGGCTGGTGCGCACTTTAAGCCGAATGGCATGGCCCTGAATTCGAAGTGCCGCCCATCTGGTGTTGTAAAAGCAGTTTTACCTCGGTCCCCGGGACTTATGGGCACCTGCCAATAGCCATCTTTGAGGTCAAGCATGCTGAACACTGCCTGCGATAGCGGCCTCGACACTGATCTGGGGTGGAGATGAGCTAATGGTGATGGCATTCAGGGGCCGGGAGTTCACACATAAACGTAGCGAGCAGTCCTTCGGAGCCAACACCACACATGAATTATAATGGCTATTGGAGGACTCGATGACACCATCATAGATGAATAGGTTCATCATGCATGGTTGGAATCCGATGCTCCGCCACTGTGGTGCGCTGCAGGGGGTCGGCGAGTACAAACACATCCTGCCTCTCTTGCAGCACCTTTTCCAAAGCTGCCTGATGCTGCGGGGGTACATCGTGACGCAGTTGCGCCAGTGTAAGTGGTTCGCCAGGTGGTTCGGATGCGAGGCCAATGGTATACACCATGTATCGCTCCTGGGTTCCCACGTGGACTCGTGCAGCCTTCAACTCCACCACAGCATCATGCTCTGCTAGCCAGGGCTGTCCTAATACGAGGTCCTCATGCAGGTCCTCCACTACAAGGGCAAGAACTATGGTCGAAATTTCCCGAAGGCTGACCTGGATTTCGGCTTGGCCTACTGTCATCCCTGGTCATGTAGTGGTCGCGAGGTGCAGCTAGGCACGGTGGTGTTGGAATGCTCCCAGGGGTACCAGGCTTGGGGCGACAAACATGTGGCTCACACCTGTGTCGACCAGTGCCGCTGTTGGCTGGCCATTCACCTCCACCGGGATGCGCAGCAGGTGGTCGCGTTGCCGGAACAGTTGGCCCAGGGTCAGTGAGGTACCTGGCATCATACCGATGGGTGGTGGTGCACGTGGCATCGAGGGCATTGGTACTGTGGCCAGTGATGCCGTTGGTAAGGATGGTGTCAGTGGCACTGCTGGTGGTGTGGCTGGTGGTGCCTAGAGTGAGGTTGCAGCAGGTGGTGCCATGGCTGAGGTCATGGCAGGTGGTGCCTTAAAGGAAGTTGCAGCAGGTGGTGTCGAGAAGGCTGTGGCAGGTGATGCCGAGAAGGCCATGGCAGGTGGTGCCAAGAAGGAAGTTGCGGAAGGTGGTGTCGAGAAGGTTGTGGCAGATGTTGCCAGTCTCGCTGGGGGTGGGCCCCTCAGTCCCGCACCACCGGTGGTCCATTTCCCGACTGCGGCACTGTCTGCTGCTGGCGTGGTGGTGGGGGAAGTGGGCATTCACTGTACCAGTCATATGCCCCAGTGGCACAACCCCGTTGGCACTGAGGTGGCCGCTCATGGTTGCGTGGCGACTGGTTGTCCTGGTGGCCTGGCTGCATGGTGCTCTGGCGTGACACCAGTGCATCCTCGATGGCCTGCTGCCGCCTGGGTGATGGTTGCGGCTCACTCAGCCTGGCTTGGTGGTTGGTCATTAGGGCAGGCGGTGCAGTTGGTGGTAGCCCCGCTTCGTTCTTCCCTTGCCACACAGGATTCCATTGCATTTATCATGTGGGCTTTACTGTTTCCTGCTTGATAGGGAATTTTAAGGTGTCAGGTGCGCATCGGCATGTGTTGTGCCACAGTAGTGTCCCTGTTAATAGGTCCATGCTCTTAGGTAGGTAGCAGTTTGCACAGACTGTGGTTGAAATGTGTGGTAACAATATACCGGTGAGCAATTGTGTTTGTTAACGTCACTGGTAGGTGTCAGTTGATGTTGTGTAGCTGATATAATTTAGAAGGATTAGATCGCGTAAAATTTTTACCACTATAAAAGAATTTCACACATAATGTCCAGTGATGTTTGATGTAGTCGGGGTGAGGACTCGTGCGCCCGCACAGGAGGGAGAGGTGGCGAGGTAGGTTGCTGCCCGGACGACCGCACAAAGAGTAGAGCAATAGCTCCAGCTGGTGGGAGAAGCATGTTGGGCCGTAAAGGAGTTCTCGGTGTGGGAAGCGGGGGAGGGGTGTGGGATGTTGCCCGGACGGTCGCACAAAGAGAAGAGCGTTAGATCCGGCAGGTGAATGGGGGAGGTCGGTCTCGCTCCATTGGAATGACCATAAGTGAAAGGGAGGGGACCCTTTGTCTGCTGTCCTGGTCGTGCCTGCCTGTCTAACCCCAATTCCTTCATGCGCACAAGATGGCCATTTCACATGCACTGGTTTCCTTGGTGCTGGCGGATCGCGGAAAAACACTGAAATTATTAATTTTTATCACACGCATGGGCGCCAAATGCTATCACCCGGGGTCTTGAGCAAGATAACCGGGGTGAGCCTAGTAGTTGCTGGTGTCTCTGTTGAGGTGTTAGTTCTCCGGGAGGGCACCAGGCTAGTCTTGAAGCATCTAGCCATTGCTGTGGTGGGTCGTCGGCCCCAGCTTGCACTACTAAGCTCCTAGGCTCTTGATTAGGGTATAGTGGCTGAACACCATAAACACACGCATGTAATTACCTGACGGTTGTTATTTGAATGGATGGGAAACGCGGGGAATGGCATGTCCATCCTAGTTGATGACCCGTTGTCGACTGACCGTTGACCGCGGCCGACCGAGGAGGGGGGCAGCGTCAGCCTGCATAGGCTAGGCTAGGGGTTGTACCGCCTGAGACAGTGAAGCCCGGTCTCCACCTTGCCAGTACCTGACCCCGCTGTGAGACCGCACCCCAAGCCTGGTAAATTAATAGGTACCTATTATTTCATTTCCTTTTTTTAATTTCAACATAAAAAAATACATAATTACTGTTATTATTACTAGTAACATCCGATCTTCAAAGTGCAGTCGGATGCATACCAGCAATTTATGTAAAGGGTTCTGGGTTCGAATCCCAACTAATAAGTGAGTGTTAAATTTGTACTGCTTGAAGATTCTCTTCGACGTACAGCGAATAACGAAACGGATACCCAGTAAAATTTGTCTCTGGTTTTTGATGAAAACTGTTTCTACAAAATAAATAAATAAATAATGCCAGCACGTTTAAATTTTTTGCTACTGCCAACGCTATTATCAGAAGAGTCTAGCGGCAGCAATGTTACCTTCCTGCAACTGGCAACTGGCTCGTTCCGGGGCCGGCTGCCGCATCGCTCAGGCTCGTTCCGGGGGCCGGCGGCACGATGATATATGTGATCTGAAACTTCTAAGGGCCGATATTATGACCTCCGGCTAAATCCTCAGGTTAGCTAGCCTCCAGGTAAGGCTAGCCTCCGGTTAACGAAAGAGGGGTGTATTATGACCCATACTTAGCCTGCGGTTGGCTAACCGGAACCTGACGAAGCGTGTGGTGTAATAATGGTTGTGTTGGTAATGAAATAAAACAGAATTTGGTAACTTTTGTTGCAAGACAGTTATTTTTTCTGGTAGAATGTTTGTCAGCTGTTTGTTTGTATTGTGATTCGGAATGTTTACAGCTGCAGTAAAGAAATATGCCGCGAACTTTATCTTGCAACAGATATAATTAAATCAACCAAAAATTACTTTGACGTCTAACCTGCTTTGTATTAAACCATAAAATTACAATTTACGATTCAAAACCGTGTGTTTTCAACTTTACTCTTGTATTGAAACACATGATTTTGTTAGGTTATATATTAAACCAAAACTAACGAAGTAATTCTATACCAACAAATAAATAGGGATGACAATTTTTGCTAGAGAACACTTATTTCTTTCATAAATTTATTTCATAATCAAATAATATAGACCCCGTTTCGGGAAAATACTTGTCGATTTTCATTTCACTGGTGTAGGTATCATTTTTGTACTAATAGTTTCGTATCACATATCCAAATTAATCCGATCCTGATGGAATTAGTTTGTGGTATAGGATGCTTGCTGTTTTAATTTAGTAGGTCGAGAGATCCTAGATATATTAACTGGGGAAATAATTATGATTGTAAAATGTATACGAAAGAAATATATTTTTACAAGAGCTGACATAATTTGTTTGCATCGTGATATGTTAGGTATTTTGTGTTATGTACAGGATTTTTCAACATTCTAAATTAAAACAGCAAGTATAATGTAAAACAAGACCAACATATAAAGGGTCATGCCGATAGGATCAAGGGATAAACTTGGATACGGTAAACAGAATAATTCCAGTGCTGTTTTCGTTTTGCACTTGCGTGGCAGGTAGATAATAAGTACCTAATGGTTTGTAAGATAGGGAAGGGATAATTGGGTAACATTTATTTTTACATTCAATTGTATTCATTGAATTAGAACCACGTCTGAAGTCGCATGAAGTGCATTTCATTCCCGGCATATGTCCACTGTATTACGAATAAAAATATACAGATACAACTACCACGAAAACACGCATTTTATAGGTAATAATAACCCTCGTTTTGCAATTTTAAAATTCACTTATTTACACATATTCTTAAGCAGGAACATTTAAGTTTATATACATAGCATACGTTTATGTGCTTTGTGATCAATTAAAGTCAAATAATAATACACGACTCGACGAGAATAGAAAAGCGTGACTACACTTTCATGCCATGTAATTTTTAATAAAACTTTGACGAATACGGCGAAGCATTTTACATTTAGTAATAAATTATTCCATCGCATCCTGCAAATACTCAATAGAATTCCTCAAATAGTCATCATCACTATCAATAACTAACCTCGCCTGATACATCGCCATTTTATTTTCTGTTGCTTAGCCTCCGGTTAAGCAGCTAGCGGCCGGTTCATCCACCCGCTAGGTTAGCCGGAACTTTAACTGGAAGGTAGACGTTAACAGGGAGTCATAAAACCGAAATAAGAGCTAGCCTGCGGTTAAATTTTAGCCGAAACTTTAGCCGGAGGTCATAAAACCGGCCCCAAATGTCAAATATGGCCTCGTGGCTGAGCGCTCAGCGGCACTATCATCTAATCGTAAGATTGAAGGTTCGAATCCCGGCTGGTGTGAGTTTTTTTTGTACTTGTAAAAATAAATACGAGCACGTATAATTTCAAAAGTAATAAATATATTTGAATAATGAATGCAAATAAAAGTAAATTTATTAATTAAATTGTAATTTTCAGGTAAGGACATGATAACTAATGGTCAATTAGGTTAGGTTAGCTACATTATAAATACTTTAAAACTTTGTGGACGGTTGATTTGGTTAGGATAGTTACATTAAAAATACTTGGAAATCATGTAAACGGTTTCCTAACGCTGGATAGCTACATAATAAAAAGTTATTTGCTAAGCAACCATTAAATGATTTTACAGTATTTTTAAGGTAGCTATACACCTAATATAACCAACCATCCACTAAACAGTCTATGTGGCATTTTTATACTGGAGAGAAAAAACGCGCGCGTAAAAATAAAAAACATCCAGGGGGTAGGCGCTCCCGATCGGCCAACTTCGGAGAGGATCGGCATTTGCAGCTAGTTGCAGGAAGGTAGCATTGCTGCCGCTAGACTCTTGTCTATTATCCAGTAGTAGTAGTAGCTTTGGTGCTGTCGGTCAAAAGAGCTCGGTAAAGTTCTATATTGTATATACCAACACCAACACCGGAAACAAGATGGCGCAGGGTGATGGGCAGAGAAAAATACTACCGCAACCAAAAACATCACAGCAAAATGATAAAAAAACAATAAAAAAACAATGGCAAATCATTTAATAAACACGTAGTATTATTACTAAAACCCGCAACCATTTTTTATTAAAATAATTAAGAGATAATGGTCAACCTAAATAAAAAATTTTGCAAATGAAATCTTATAAATATATTAATTCATGGGAATAAAATTACCTAAGGATTGTCCGAACATAACACATGATTCCAATGTTAGCTAAAGGTATCCTTTACAATTTGTACCATCCACAATTTTAAGCTGGGCCGTGAGATCTTCTGTATATACTTTTACCAACAAAAAAGTGCGCCGAATGACTGAACTAACCTGCGCGAAATGTGCTCGAATTAAAGATTTTTTTCCTTAATTCTGAATCTAAAAAAAAAAGTATCAAATAAGCATATGAAAGTGAAGGTTCTACCCAGAAATAAACCAGAAAATATTTAAGTTTGAAAAATAAGTACTTAAAAAACTCTAGCTAAACATGGACCATTGCATTCCAAATTTTTATTATAAATTTTAATTCATAGGGATCAAACTAAGGATTGTCCGAACATAACACATGATTATATGTAAGCTAAAGGTATCCTTTACAATTTGTACAATCCACAATTTTAAGCTGGGCCGTGAGATATTCTGTATATACTTTTACCAACAAAAAAGTGCGCCGAATGACTGAAGTAGCCTGCGCGAAATGTGCTCGAATTAAATATTTTTTTTTCTTCATTCTCAACCGAGAAAGAAATGTTTTACAATACGTTTACCAATTTGAAAGTTCTACTCAACAATAAACAAGATAATATTTTAGTTTTAAGAATAACTACTTAAAAAAAAACACTTTTTGAACATGGACCACTGCAGCGAGATTTTTATTATAAATTTTAATTCATAGGGATCAAACTAAGGATTGTCCGAACATAACACATGATTCCAATGTTAGCTAAAGGTATCCTTTACAATTTGTACCATCCACAATTTTAAGCTGGGCCGTGAGATCTTCTGTATATACTTTTACCAACAAAAAAGTGCGCCGAATGACTGAACTAACCTGCGCGAAATGTGCTCGAATTAAAGATTTTTTTCCTTAATTCTCAATCTAAAAAAAAAAAGTATCAAATAAGCATATGAAAGTGAAGGTTCTACCCAGCAATAAACCAGAAAATATTTAAGTTTGAAAAATAAGTACTTAAAAAACTCTAGCTAAACATGGACCATTGCATTCCAAATTTTTATGATAAATTTTAATTCATAGGGATCAAACTAAGGATTGTCCGAACATAACACATGATTCCAATGTAAGCTAAATGTATCCTTTACAATTTGTACAATCCACAATTTTAAGCTGGGCCGTGAGATATTCTGTATATACTTTTACCAACAAAAAAGTGCGCCGAATGACTGAAGTAGCCTGCGCGAAATGTGTTCCAAAAAAATATTTTTTTTTCTTCATTCTCAACCGAGAAAGAAATGTTTTACAATACGTTTACCAATTTGAAAGTTCTACCCAACAATAAACAAGATAATATTTTAGTTTTAAGAATAACTACTTAAAAAAAAACACTTTTTGAACATGGACCACTGCAGCGAGATTTTTATTATAAATTTTAATTCATAGGGATCAAACTAAGGATTGTCCGAACATAACACATGATTCCAATGTTAGCTAAAGGTATCCTTTACAATTTGTACCATCCACAATTTTAAGCTGGGCCGTGAGATCTTCTGTATATACTTTTACCAACAAAAAAGTGCGCCGAATGACTGAAGTAGCCTGCGCGAAATGTGTTCCAAAAAAAATATTTTTTTTTTTCTTCATTCTCAACCGAGAAAGAAATGTTTTACAATACGTTTACCAATTTGAAAGTTCTACTCAACAATAAACAAGATAATATTTTAGTTTTAAGAATAACTACTTAAAAAAAAACACTTTTTGAACATGGACCACTGCAGCGAGATTTTTATTATAAATTTTAATTCATAGGGATCAAACTAAGGATTGTCCGAACATAACACATAATTCCAATGTTAGCTAAAGGTATCCTTTACAATTTGTACCATCCACAATTTTAAGCTGGGCCGTGAGATCTTCTGTATATACTTTTACCAACAAAAAAGTGCGCCGAATGTAGAAGTAGCCTGCGCGAAATGTGCTCGAATTAAATATTTTTTTCCTTCATTTTCAATCTAAAAAAAAAAAATTTCAAATAAGCATACGAAAGTGAAGGTTCTACTCAGCAATAAACCAGAAAATATTTATGTTTGAAAAATAAGTTCTTAAAAAAACACTAGCTAAACATGGACCACGACAGCCAAATATTTATGATAAATTTTAATTCATAGGGATCAAACTAAGGATTGTCCGAACATAACACATGATTCCAATGTTAGCTAAATGTATCCTTTACAATTTGTACCATCCACAATTTTAAGCTGGGCCGTGAGATATTCTGTATATACTTTTACCAACAAAAAAGTGCGCCGAATGACTGAAGTAGCCTGTGCGAAATGTGTTCCAAAAAAATATTTTTTTTTTCTTCATTCTCAACCGAGAAAGAAATGTTTTACAATACGTTTACCAATTTGAAAGTTCTACTCAACAATAAACAAGATAATATTTTAGTTTTAAGAATAACTACTTTAAAAAAAACACTTTTTGAACATGGACCACTGCAGCGAGATTTTTATTATAAATTTTAATTCATAGGGATCAAACTAAGGATTGTCCGAACATAACACATGATTCCAATGTTAGCTAAAGGTATCCTTTACAATTTGTACCATCCACAATTTTAAGATGGGCCGTGAGATCTTCTGTATATACTTTTACCAACAAAAAAGTACGCCGAATGACTGAAGTAGACTGCGCGAAATGTGCTCGAATTAAAGATTTTTTTCCTTCATTCTCAATCTAAAAAAAAAAAAAAAATATTTCAATCAAGCATACGAAAGTGAAGGTTCTACTCAGCAATAAACCAGAAAATATTTAAGTTTGAAAAATAAGTACTTAAAAAAACTCTAGCTAAACATCGACCATTGCATTCCAAATTTTTATGATAAATTTTAATTCATAGGGATTAAACTAAGGATTGTCCGAACATAACAAAATATGGCAATGTAAGCTAAAGGTATCCTTTACAATTTGTACCATCCACAATTTTAAGCTGGGCCGTGAGATCTTCTGTATATACTTTTACCAACAAAAAAGTGTGCCGAATGACTGAAGTAGCCTGCGCGAAATGTGTTCCAAAAAAATATTTTTTTTTCTTCATTCTTTACCGAGAAAGAAATGTTTTACAATACGTTTACCAATTTGAAAGTTCTACTCAACAATAAACAAGATAATATTTTAGTTTTAAGAATAACTACTTAAAAAAAACACTTTTTGAACTTGGACCACTGCAGCGAGATTTTTATTATAAATTTTAATTCATAGGGATCAAACTAAGGATTATCCGAACATAACACATGATTCCAATGTTAGCTAAAGGTATCCTTTACAATTTGTACTATCCACAATTTTAAGCTGGGCCGTGAGATCTTCTGTATATACTTTTACCAACAAAAAAGTGCGCCGAATGACTGAAGTAGACTGCGCGAAATGTGCTCGAATTAAAGATTTTTTTCCTTCATTCTCAATCTAAAAAAAAAAAAATATTTCAATTAAGCATACGAAAGTGAAGGTTCTACTCAGCAATAAACCAGAAAATATTTAAGTTTGAAAAATAAGTACTTAAATAAACTCTAGCTAAACATCGACCATTGCATTCCAAATTTTTATGATAAATTTTAATTCATAGGGATCAAACTAAGGATTGTCCGAACATAACAAAATATTCCAATGTAAGCTAAAGGTATCCTTTACAATTTGTACAATCCACAATTTTAAGCTGGGCCGTGAGATCTTCTGTATATACTTTTACCAACAAAAAAGTGTGCCGAATGATTGAAGTAGCCTGCGCGAAATGTGTTCCAAAAAATATTTTTTTTTCTTCATTCTTAACCGAGAAAGAAATGTTTTACAATACGTTTACCAATTTGAAAGTTCTACTCAACAATAAACAAGATAATATTTTAGTTTTAAGAATAACTACTTAAAAAAAAACACTTTTTGAACATGGACCACTGCAGCGAGATTTTTATTATAAATTTTAATTCATAGGGATCAAACTATGGATTGTCCGAATATAACACATGATTCCAATGTTAGCTAAAGGTATCCTTTACAATTTGTACCATCCACAATTTTAAGCTGGGCCGTGAGATCTTCTGTATATACTTTTACCAACAAAAAAGTGCGCCGAATGACTGAAGTAGCCTGCGCGAAATGTGTTCGAAAAAAATATTTTTTTTCTTCATTTTCAACCGAGAAAGAAATGTTTTACAATACGTTAACCAATTTGAAAGTTCTACTCAACAATAAACAAGATAATATTTTAGTTTTAAAAATAAGTACTTAAAAAAACTCTAGCTAAACATGGACCTTTGCATTCCAAATTGTTATGATAAATTTTAATTCATAGGGATCAAACTAAGGATTGTCCGAACATAACACAATATTCCAATGTAAGCTAAAGGTATCCTTTACAATTTGTACCATCCACAATTTTAAGCTGGGCCGTGAGATCTTCTGTATATACTTTTACCAACAAAAAAGTGCGCCGAATGACTGAAGTAGCCAGCGCGAAATGTGTTCCAAAAAAATATTTTTTTTTCTTCATTCTCAACCGAGAAAGAAATGTTTTACAATACGTTTACCAATTTGAAAGTTCTACTCAACAATAAACAAGATAATATTTTAGTTTTAAGAATAACTACTTAAAAAAAAAAATACACTTTTTGAACATGGACCACTGCAGCGAGATTTTTATTATAAATTTTAATTCATAGGGATGAAACTAAGGATTGTCCGAACATAACACATAATTCCAATGTTAGCTAAAGGTATCCTTTACAATTTTTATTATCCACAATTTTAATCTGGGCCGTGAGATCTTCTGTATATACTTTTACCAACAAAAAAGTGCGCCGAATGTAGAAGTAGCCTGCGCGAAATGTGCTCGAATTAAATATTTTTTTTCTTCATTTTCAACCGAGAAAGAAATGTTTTACAATACGTTTACCAATTTGAAAGTTCTACTCAACAATAAACAAGATAATTTTTTAGTTTTAAAAATAAGTTCTTAAAAAAACACTAGCTAAACATGGACCACGACAGCCAAATATTTATGATAAATTTTAATTCATAGGGATCAAACTAAGGATTGTCCGAACATAACACATGATTCCAATGTTAGCTAAAGGTATTCTTTACAATTTATGCCATCCACAAATATTAGCTAGGCCGTGAGATCTTTTGTATATACTTTTACCAACAAAAAAGTGCGCCGAATGACTGAAGTAGCCTGCGCGAAATTGGCTTGAATAAAATAATTTTTTTCTTCATTCTCAATCGAGAAAGAAATGTTTTACAATAAGTATACAATATTGAAGGTTCTACTCAGCAATTAACCAGAAACTATTTAAGTTTGAAAAATAAGTACTTAAAAAAACGCTAACCAAACATGGACCACTGCAGCCAGATTTTTATTATACATTTTAATTCACAGGGATCAAACTAAGGATTGGCCACACATAACTTCTTATTCCAGCATTAGCCCAATGTTTTCTTTACAATTTGTACCATCCACATTTTTAATCTGGGCCGTGAGATCTTCTGAATAAATACCTACAGCTGTTCTTTAGTATATTTCGTCACATTATAAGCAACGACATTTGTAAGACACAAAGTGTAATATTGAAAATCATTATAGTGTTGGACTTATATGTAACTATTTTTAGGAAACAACCGAAGTCATTAATGCAAGTTAATGATTCTAAATAAATAATTGCTTTCATAATAAGTCTCTTTTTAAGCGAGTGGTTTTGAGAGTAAACTATTGTGCACAACCACTGAAAATAAACTGTAAAATAAACAGTGAATTTAACCAATTATTGTGCTATTAAATATTTTTTTTATAACTTACGTCTTCTTTCAGACCTGTAAGATGTAAACTACGGTCACATCATTACCATGGACAGTTACTTGTCGTCGGAGTGATTCACTCAGTTTCTAGTGTGAGGCTAAGTTACATTGCACGAGCGTCGGTGGGTCTGGCTACGTGAGGCTTGGTTTCATGTGACACCTAACGGCCGTGTTATAGCGACTGAGAAGACTGAGCGAGTATTGGAGATTGGAACCAGGTCTGCCAACTATCCACCTGCCTAGTGAGTCCCTACTCGCCTGAGGACCAAGGCGAGTACCACAACTTAAAGCGTCGTTTGCTGATCAGCAGTGGGTACCCTACACCCGGAGTCCAGGGAGAGGTTTGGAATTGGTACCGGGTCACCAGCGAGTAGCAGAGCCGCGAGCGAGTCGCAGTCCAGGCCGCTGGTTGTGGCTGATCCTGGGGTTGCGCCCAGGACCCAGATGAGGAGAGAGGACCAGGCACAAGCTCAGGCATTCCTGGACGAGATGAACAATCGCCTGGAGATGCGGCCATATCGCTGAGCCGCGAACCGAGAGGCAGTAGTACTGAGACGTGCAAAATACCCATTGCCCGCCCGAGTACCTATATTGGCGTCGACTGACTGGTCTCTTCGTGAACTAGCGAACTTAAAAAGGACTGAGGCTGCCTGTATTATTAGGACTGTTAGTGTTCAGAGGGCAGCCTGTCGTAATAATATATTAGTTATAAATGTAATTTTCATGTGGTTTATGTATTTTAATACTAGCTACACATTAGGTTTAATTAATAGCTCATCAAGGATGATTGCTCTTTAAGACCTGTTGTGTTTATCTTATGGCCAAGTTATGAGAGAGATTTGTCGTGGACTGGGAGCAGTGTATGGTTTTTGCCTACTCGTGCCTGAACTGAGTTTATTTTGTTACCAGAGTAGTGGCCAACGAGTCACCAGCAAACACGAGAGAAAGGGAATGCAGGCCATGTTGGAAATTATGTTTAAATTGTTTGTATTGTCATGGTTGAAATAATAACTAGCTCGAGTCCATTCTGTTGTGAGTGGCCGAAGCGCTGGCATATGCTGCACTGCGTGTGGCACCGGACGCCTGTAGTCGTCCACTCTTATGAGCCGCCTGCGAGCTCGCGTAGGGTGCGGATGCGCTCAGGATCGCAGGCCTGAGGCGCCCTCGCTCTTCTGCCTGGTCCCGCGGTTTGCCAGAAACCACAATTTATAGACAGACAGTCGTAGGGCTGTGAATTCCTCCTGGAGGAAGTCGGTCGGGGTTTGTGCAGCACGAATCCCTCTGAAGGGGGCCCGAGTGTTGGGCGCCTTGACCGCGTGGTGATACTCGGCGATGGAGCCGTGACGGCCGCGGTTTTGGCACGTGTGCTTCTTTGAGCGCATATAATCCCCGTGGGTACTGGTGCCCCTCGTCACTAGGGAGGGAGGGGGGCTGTCGGTCGTAGAGACCTCCCGACCGTGGTAACCGGCTGCTTGCTCGTGCTCAGCCCTGAAGGGGCCTGGCAGTCCGTCATAGTAGTCGCGTCACTCATTGTTCGTGCGACGGTCGCCTATTCACTCAGGGCCACCACTGACCTTCCCCCGGGGCTAGTTAACTGCTAGTTAGACTAGGCTACAGGAAAGCTATATCCCTGGAAACAAAAGTTTGTGAAAACTTTGCCCAAAGATGAATTTTTGCACAGTGGTAGAGTCAACTATGCTAAATATATACCGAATGTTTACCGCTGTAGTCATTTAGAGTATCACCGAAAACGTGCAGTTACGTCCTAGATGACAGCGACTCACAACAGTCCATTAAAATGTTTCTTATTTACGCAGTTTTTAACATAGCCTCTCCATAAATGCATCAAAATAATCTAGAAGCACTATTTCACACATTTATGTTAAAACATGTGCCAAATATTAGTATAAAAGGTATGATAGAAATCGATAAAGTAATAAAAAAAGTGTTTTTTTCTTTATCTCAGTCAATGACATAAAAATATGAATCACATTAAAATAAAGGGTCCGATGTAATAATTACCTTGAAAAATGTTCGTGCATATTTCGTAAGCTAAAATGTGACATATATCTGAAGAGGCTTGAGTAATTGATTAAATCGCTAGAACGATCCGAGTGTAGCAGTGTTGAGTACCTACGTATTGCGACAGTGCTACAGCTGCAAAGGCTGGGGTGACTTTCGCTCCCATGAAATCGAGGTTTTGTAACCTATGAAATATTCACCCCAAACTGAGATTTGGTACCGTTGTAATATCATCTTTTTCTAGTTACATGTTAAATTAACCTCCGCAAACCTTGTGCTTTACACCAAAAACGTAAAGTGAAACTTTGAATAATAGCTTCTTGAGTGCTCCACAATATTGCATTCCGTAAACGTTATTACTGTAGTGAACCAAACAAAATTTATCTAAATATATTATTCAACGTGATATAATTGAAAAATGTTTCATATTATGAAATATAATTATCAAATGAATGAAAATACAGATAACATAAACCTGAATGGACCGACTTAAAAGACGTTAGAAAAGATTGTTGCATGATTCTTAAGCATTAAAATGGTATATTGCTCTGACTCAATTGATCTGACCAGTGAAAGGTTCCGAGCGACGTAGTGTGTATTGTACTGCGGGAACCTAAAGTTGCTCGGGTTGGGGCAAATTTCGGTCTTAGGAAACTAAGGTTTTTAATGTAAGAAAATATATATATATAAAAGCTGTCTTTTTCAACAGTGGTAGAATCAACATTTTTTTGTAACATATCAAAAGTTTTCTGCTGCAAACCTTGTGCATCACACAGAAAACGTGCAGTTATGTCGTGCTTAGATGTTGCGAAGGCCCTGCGTCGCATTAAAAGTGATGCGGTTTGTAATGACAAAATATACATTAAAATGCTGGATATAATGTCACCATTTGTTGTATCTGTTATGGAGCACATTTTTAATGCAACACTTACTACAGGTCAATATCCGACTATATGTAAGTACTCGTTTATAAAACCAATTCCAAAAATTAAATCTCCAGAAGAATCCAAAGACTTCCACCCTATAAGCATCCTACCTGCTGTTTCCAAAGCTCTTGAACACCTGGTGCATCAGCAAACATGTACATACCTATGAAAAGGAAATCTTTTAGATACTTTCCAGTCAGGTTTCAGACCTGGTCACAGTACCACTACTGCCCTAATTAATGCTATGGATAATATACGTCGTGTTATTGATAAGCGGGTACTAACGATTTTAACGCTGCTTGACCTCAGTAAAGCTTTTGATTCGGCAGACCATGCCCTATTACTAAGTAAAATTTCAGTTCTCTACAACTTCTCTCATAGAGTTTGGCTTGGTTCGAATCCCATCTTAACGTTCGTTGCCGATGTGTCGTCCTTGATAGTGAATTGTCCTGCTGGCTCCTTGTAAAAGCGGGAGTTCCTCAGGGTTCGATTCTTGGTCCACTTTTATTTGCAATTTTTATTAATGACTTACCTAAATGCCTCATTACTTGCCAATATCACATGTACACAGATGATGTTAAGATGTTCAGATTTATCTTCATACCAAAGCAACTGATATTAATCAGTCGATTAGTTTTGTATATTATGATATTGCTTCTATTTTGAGATGGGTAAGTGCCAATAAACTCATGTTGAATATTGACAAAACACAGGCCATAATAATCGACTCTGCTCTCATGATATCCAAAGTAACTTCTTTTAAATGTAATAACTTGACGCTTGGAGGAATACATATTCAGTTCTCTAAGGTTGTGAGAAACCTGGGAGTTATGATAAATTCAACTTTAACCTGGAAGGATCAGGTAATGCAAATTAGCAAGAAAATCGAGATCTCCGTGCATTGCTTATGATGCTTATAAATTTTTTCTCCCCCCCCCCCCCCTCCCAGCATTAAAGCCATCCTTATTCAATTCTTAATTATGTCGCACTTTGATTACTGCGATGTTTTGTTTCCTGATTTGACTGATAAATTAGCAAAACGACTTCAGAATCTCCAGAACTCCTGTGTAAGATTAATTTTTGACGTGAAAACGTCTAATAAATCGATGAACGCCGGTTGCACGCACGAAAAAGTGTCCCGTAACGCACATTGTCCCACTACTATGTGTCCCGTTACGCTCATTGTACGCTTGCGCCGCATCTCTCTTCCACTCGATTGAAACAACCATCGATTTGACTTTTCAATCATGTTTTCGTCGTTTGAATTATTATTATTATGTAATTTAACGATCGTCCACCGATTTTCAGCACAATCGGTACGGTTATTTAAAAGTAATATTGAATTTTCAAATACGTTTTTGTACGAATAATGGTGTTTTACAGTTACAGATAATAATTCAAATCACACCCGGGATCTTTTGCACAAGGTTTAAAAAATATTGTAACACATTATAAATAAGTTTGGTGTATTTGGGATGCGTATTTGTTATAAAATCGTATTATAAAAAAGAAATTAAATTATTCCCCTACGGTGCTGTCATCTACGGTGACGGACGCGAACAGAACGAATCGCGCTATCTATCCTCTTTTGTACGAACAATGGTGTTTTACAGTTAAACATAATAATTCAAACTAAACCCGGGATATTTTGCACAATGTTTTAAAAAATATTGTGATACATTATAAATACGTTTGGTGTATTTGGGATGCGTATTTGTTATAAAATCGTATTATAAAAACGAAATAATATTATTCCCCTACGGTGCTGTCATCTACGGTGACGGACGCGAACCGAACTAATCGTGCTATCTGCCCGCTTCCGCGGTAACCAGGCACTCGTTAATACATATTTTCCTTTGTTTATCGCGAGGAGCGTTATTATTAATGAATTATAAATAAAATTTCATGCCCGGGGCCACAATTGCATATCATTTTGAGCAATGGAAGACATAAAAACGTAAAATATTCTCGACGAATTTTAATTTCGGCCCCAGCGCTCCACGAGCGTCTGGGTTGGAGATTAAAGCCGAAATTCTTTCTTAAACTTACTAATACTTATTTTATTAACTGCTAGGGCATTTTTATTAAATTTTACCTTTAATTTCATGACGAACAAACTTCGTCGTTAAATGTGTAATTGCGAAAAAGCGTAAAACATTCTAGACGATCTTGAAGTTAAATAGCAAACATCTATAAAAGTTATAGTTAAAATAATCTATTCGGTAAAGTAATAAACATATTTGAATTAATGATGAGTGAAAATAAAAGTAAATTTATCAATTAAATTGTAGATTTCATTTCACTCCTTCTTTGTATCCATACCAAAAAGTGATAATTCAATAAAAATTATTCAATTTTATTCATAAAAGTATGCAATAATTTCATCAATGTTTTTTTATGACGTTGTCACGTTAAACTATCGTCCGTAAACCGACTTTACTAACAACCAATTTTTTTAACCTAAAATCACGAGACCATATAACTCAGTACTATAAGAAGTTGAAATAGTTTAGACTCACACAGGGGCGTAATATGCACATGCTGATTCTTGCTTAAAATACACTGCGGCTGGGATACCCTCAATATCTGTCGGCCAATTTAAATTATCTCCACAGCTACCATAACCGTGAGACACGATCCCGTACATTCAACCAAATGTTTATCAGGATCTTAAATTTTTGTCGTTCAATTCTCTAAAGTTTGTTTTCGATCTGTATCAAGCCTTCATTATAAACATCAAAATCTTGACCTTGTTGTTGGGCTATGTGTCTGATATCTTGACACAAATCGTCTTTAAAAGTGTCCCATAAGTTGAGAGGTTCCGAGGGGAAACAAAATAAAAATATCACCACAAACAATTCTCTCAGCTTTAACGGACATTGAGAAATCGAAGCTTCTCTCAAAGTTATTTCCCATTGGTTATCATTTTCCAGCAAACATCTATCTTGGCAAGCGGCTTTGTAAGTTTCTTTTACAATTCCATCAACTGTTTTTAAGTCCTTAAACGATGTTGGGCTGAGATAAAAACATTCTGACTGGGAAGGATGAATGCTGTACACTCTTCCCAATGCCGCATCTTTTTTTTTATGCCGGGGTGTCCAACTACGTCTTGGCCACGTTTCCTTCTAGAAAATTTATTGTTAGCCCATGTATAGTAATGAGGGACTTCGTGATAGAGTAGTGTTTTAGCAAATCCGTCATTACTGCACAGGTCAAAAAACGCAGTGAGTGTCGTTTTTGGTGGATTTTACACTATATTTTGCATGTTTTCAATGCGGCAGTCCTTTTTTTTTTTTTTTGCCACTCTACAGTAAGCATATAACATTTGACCGGCCCAAAAATCGCGTCTTTTGTGATTATTTTTATGAGGTTTTTTTTTTTTTTTTTCATTTTTAAGTGAAACACTTGAGCGATGATGTCATGCCGTTCGAAAGATCGCTGACCGGGAAAAAGTTCATAATTGCGCACATATATGTCATAGCATCTTGCGTCTTTTCGTGGAGATACCTCGGAGACCCAGTAAATGATGACGGTAAGATGACATGCTGACCTATATTGGCGGCATTTACGCTTGCGTCTTGGTTCAAAGCATCCCTCAAATGAATATGGTCATCTGCTCTAAGCTTTTGTTGGTTTCGGCAAATAAAATTTAACCTTTCTGAAATCATCTTCGCCATCATATCCACACAATACTGATTAAACAAATCTTTGTAATAATGCAGTGTGCTAAAACAGTTGGTCCTAATCATTAAACGATAGGCATAATATTGAATACATGACACCGTCTTATTTTGTAAGGCATTCTGCTGAGGAATAGTCACATAATATATGTCGTCTCCTGATTCAAATATTAGTGGATATTGTAACGGATCGTAAGCGCGGTCCAATTCCGACACTCGTTTCAGTTGTCCGTCTCTACCATGCAGTACAATATCCCTGGGTCCTTTATCTTCGTCGACCAATAGAACGGCCACTTCATTTATGGAAGGAGCGTTATATCTGCCCTGGTATTCTGCCAGAGGTGTGCGATCAGAGTGAATGATTAATTTTGAACTTTCAGGGTTGTTAAATTCGATACTATGTTTATAACTTCGTATGTACATGTTATGGCTATTTAATACGGTCTGCAGTTCGTTAATCAAATCTATTTTTAGCATAGGGGCCATGTTTTATCGCAATGATAGTTGGTCAGCTTCTGAAATAAAATATATTTGCAGAAATTGAGGGCTTTGTCCTGCTGGTGGTAAGAGGCTACCTATAAGATGATAGACTTGCCCTTCTACCTTAAAGGTGGGCATAAAATTTCCCTCTCTAATTTCTTTCGCCCCAAACGAAGTCATCTGAAAAAGGCTATTGTATCTACGTGCATTATTTAAAAAAATGCGCGGAATATGTGTGATTATTAGTCAAAAGGCTTTTTATTGGTTCTGGTGGCTCTTTAATATTAGAAAGAATAACTTTCCCAGACGCGCAGCATATACCGCTCGCTTAATCATTCCATTTTTTAGCAAAACATTTAGGACAAACCTTATTCATTGCTCCGATTTGGATGCTGTTCTGAGAGCATAATCAATATGTGGATCGTAACTGAATGCTGATATATTAGTATGAGCTAAAATTATATTACGCATTCTAGTTGTTAACGATTGTTGTCTTTCTCACTGTGCAATAAGTCGCTGCGAGTGTTCGGCACTCGATTGTCGTTCGTATAGTTGGAACGATCTGGCATTTTGTGCTGTAAGACGAAGCGAACGTTCGGTGCTAGATTCCCTCGCGCGTGCTTGTGACATTCTGTCACTATTTTGAGCAAGGCGTTGCGAACTTTCGGCGCTAGATTCCCTTGTACGTGCTTGTGACATTCTGTCACTATTTTGTAGTGATGGGTCGTTCGTTAACGATTCGTTCAAAAAGAACGAATCTTTGAGAGAACGAAATCTTGCGATTCGTTCGCGATGTAAAGAACCGGCTCTTTGAGAGCCGGTACCTTGAAAGATTCGGAAGAACGAAAACGCGGAGAGAACGAGAGAACGAGAGAACGAGATGAGAGAACCGGTCACGCGCCCGGTCTGATTCGTTCGTAAAATGATTCATGACGTCAGGAGTCTGAAGAATTAGTAATCACAGCGTGCGCATGTTCACAAGAGCAAACGATAACTGATGAAATAAAATAGGGTAACATGAAAAGTATCTATACCTGAAAATGTCAACTGTTAAGTAGTGGTTTAAAATTGCTTTTTCACATTCACATACACAAATTTGGAAATAAAAAACAAAAAAAACCGTATGAATTAAAAAATAACAGGGAAAGTAACTACAAATGTTCACACTTACCATTTTTGGGTTAATTAATGTACTTCATTTGTTTCTCTTCATACTGAATTGCAGTAGTATTAAATTTTTGTCTTTTTTCTCTAAATGTGTTGGTCTACATGTAAACACTTTACTGTCACTAGAGTGTAAATAGCATATATATTAATATTTGTAACTTAAAAAGTAATAAAATATAAATAATCTTGTTTCATATACGCAACTGTGATTCACTGGCTACGGAAAGCAATGTTCAAATTCAAATACAAAAACACGTACGTAATACTCTAAAGGATGAACGAGTTACGACACCTGATAAAAGAGCCAGATCCCATACACAGAAAAGAACGAATTGACCGAGATGAACGAATCGTTCTGAACGAATCATCTCACGGTACTGATCCAAAAGAACCGATTCGGTCAAAAGATCCGTTCTGCCCATCACTACTATTTTGAACAAGGCGTAGCGAACGTTTGGCGCTAGATTCTGTGGCCCGCGATTGCGAAGCATACGCTCTCTGATTTGCGAGACGATCTGAATTTTCAGAAGATGATTCTCCAATACGTCTTATTTTTGCTAATCTCGTTTGGGAGCAACTTTTAGATAGTTAAGACTTTTTTTCCTAGGCATTACGTTGAATTTTTTTAATCAGATAAAATAAGAATATAACTTTTGATAAATACTTACTATTGAAAAAGTGAGAGAATACTATATAAAATAAACAATAAAGCGTGAATAAACTATTTATAATTAGTTCTGAGAAAAACTTTTTAACTTGGAAAAAAATTTGCAATTAAAATAGTCAAAAAGTGTTGAATGTCGGTTACGTCCGCTGCGTAGCGAGCCGACCGCGCGACTGAGCCGCGCGGCTACCTATTTCATAGATGTGCCCGCCCCTCTCCCGCACCCCTGCGGTGCCTGGCTAGCCGCGCCTTTTCTGTATCTGTGACTTTTTAAATTCGTAATATATTTTGAATGGAATACACGATTTGAATAATTCAAAAAGGAATCTACAGGTATTGAAACAATTTTGAATACAAAATAATTTATTTGGATAAGGAATAATAAATAGGTATTAATAACATGCACAGTGCGACAGCGTTTATTTTTTCTATTTCTATGATTTATTAATTTCGCAACATCTATTGATTGGAATAGCCGATTTTAACAATTAAAAAAGTAATTTACAGGAATTGAAACAGTCTTGAAAACAATATGATTTATTTGGATAAGGAATTTAACAGAAGAATGAATAACATGGTCTAATTTTGGTCGGCATTTATATCAACTTTTAAAATGTAATAAGTGGTTATTGTGTCATAACTATAATAGTTGGACATATAGTATCGCAAAGTTTTTTGTGGTTATTGATATGTTCTTTAATATTGTATAGGACATACTTTTGTTCTATCATCAATAGTTTCCGCAGCGCATTCGATATAAGATGTTTTATGGCATTTTTTTTACACATTGGATTACGTTACTAAAGTTTTAGTAAAGATTCCTTCCTTATCTTTTCTAGCAATAAATATAGCCTATGTTACTCAGGGTGATTGTAGCTTTCTAATAGTGAAAAAATTTTAGAAATCGGCACAGTAGTTTTTGAGTTTATTCATTACAAACCTACACACACAAAAAAATACAAATCTTTCCTGTTTATAATATTAGTGTAGATATGTAATGATGATGTAGAGAAATGTAAATGTTTAGGCGTATTCCCTTAACTTTGCCATCAACAAAGTCGATAAATAAAATAAATAAATAGCAGCTCCTTGCAGTGCTCCACAAACATGAATCCTACAAACTTGTTTTTGTTGTATCATTTAAGTTAACAAATAAAAAAATTTCACAACACATTTTCTACATGTGATAGTATAGAAGTAAAATATATATATATATATATACTATGAAAAATAAGCAAGATGAAACAACACAAATTTCGAAATAATGTTTTTACCGAATTTCTGGAATAAAATAAAAATTATATAAACTACAGAAACTTAAAAGACCATAGGTAAAAGTCTTTTAAATTTAGTTTCTGCATATTGATTAATCTTTTTAATTGTATATATTTAGGAGTCTACAGTAATCGATTTGATAGCTAGAGCATTCGGAGTGTCGCAATGTGTACTGCTCTGGGATCCATGGCAAGTCGTTTGGGTAGGAGCATTTTAATCACAGGTAACAAAGATATAAATAATCAGGTAAAATTCGCTAGTAAAAAGCTTTAATTAACTAATGTAAGTACATAGATGCAAAAGTTTAGTTTATTTTATAATATTACCTCAGAATAAAAATATTTACTTATAAGAAATACAAACCTTAATTGGCGCTCTGAAAACTATTGTATTTGTTTCTAATAGAACAAGTAGCCTGGATAAAATATAAATAGAATACTTTTTAAAGTGATAGAATAAGTCAAGAAATATAATATACTTATTTGTTGATTAGTATTGGTATTAATAATAATTTAGGTAGCTAATTTTTCTAAATCAGTTTTTTTGTCTTCACAGTGGTTATTTTTTTCTTAAAAATTTACATGCTAAAAACATGATCTCATATGATATCCTGCCTCATCTGCACTGTGACGTCATATGTCCGGTCCCTAGAGTTATGACTTTAAAGCTCATTAGTGATTCCACTTTCCCATTCCAAATTACAAGTAAAATCTCAAATCGTTATTTATGAGAAGGAAAGCCTACCCAATTTGTTTTAGGTAGTTATAAACATAGTTTTTAAACTTGGTATTTTTGGGTTTTCCTGTTGACAAGTTCCAAAAAATAATTTTATTGTAATTTTATGGAGCCATTTCACAGGGGAAAAGCGATAAAATTATTTTCTTATTTGCGTTAATTTAACTCAAATGTGTTAAATCAAATAAACGTAACATATCTGCAGCAATCCCTAAACAAAATCTTCGGAACTTTGAAACTTGGCCATCAAGGTCGCGTGCAACGCTCGTCGCGCCGGCTTGCTGCGACCGGAGCACCGCCGCAGGACGGCACACACGCCGACACTTAGGCTATTCTAGCGATTCAACTAATTGCGCTAGACTCTTTATAGTTAAATCGCCTTAAAGCTTAATGAATAAGCAATAACTTTTATACAGATGATTTTGACGTTGTTCCCTTGTTCTGTATGTAAATCATAATTTTATTTAAATGACTGGTTTAAAAAATCATTAACGTTCTCTATTTTGTTTTATCTTTAGTATTCAACATAGAAGTATTTGTTCACGTGGGTGTTTCGAATAGCGTTTCTAGATTATTGTGATGCCTATATGGAGAGTACGTTAAAAACTGTGTAAATGGAAAGCATGTTGATGGACTGCTGTAAGTCGCTGTCATCTAGGAATTAACTGCACGTTTTTGGTGATACACACTAGGTCTACAGCGGTCAACTTTCGGTATGTTATTAAGCACAAGCTGAAGTACCCGGCGTTACCCGGGCTAAAGCACCCTTGGGAGTTGAATTTATGAAAACTTCATTCTCACATGATTGTGTAATATAAGGATCATAATTTCCGAGTTTCAAGTCTGTGGGATATATACTTGATAAACATAAATTTTAAATCTATTAACACAACCGTAATATGATATAGTAATTTATGAAACTTTCAACACTCACACATTTTCTCGTGGGAGACGTGATACATAGGTTTCCAACGTGGGAATGGCTACCTTGCCCCCAGAGCGACACACTGCGATGCTACCAAATACCTACGGGTAATTTTTTTTATCCCACGAACCTTTTTATAGCTCAAACATTTTTTTATTTCTCTCTGGACCCAATTATGAAGTCCACGCAGACGAAGTCGCGGGCAGAAGCTGGTATCTTAATAATTTTAAAATTATTATTATTTTTTAGTTTGTTTTGTTGTTAAAGCGTGTTTTTTTAGTTTTTTTAATTATAATTTAGTTCTGTAACTAAAGATATAAAATAAAAAACTGGAAAGGATACCTAACAAAAATATTTAAACAAAACAAACTTTTCCTTAAAGGTTAAAAAAAGAATGAAAATAATTATGAAGAAATATGAAAAGTGAAAAAGTAGAATAAGAAGTAAAATATCTAATCTTAAAAATAATAAAAGACAAACTATCGCTTATCATCAGGATAAAACAAAAAAAAAACTAATTTTACCGGTTAAACATACACTATCCGTAGAATAAGGTACCTTTATATTGTCCTTTATCGATATAAAAATAAAAAATTATAGATGTCGATAGGATGCTGTTTTTAGAGTATCTTTTTCAAATTTTTTTATCTAATTAAAATATTACAATCTAACGCTTCTAATTTTTAGTTATACTAAAAAATTTGAACATAAATTATATTTTAAATAACTGAAACACGCTTTAACAGCAAACCAAACTGAAAACTCGTAACTATTTTTAAATGATTAAGATATTGTAAATAAGTGTGAGGTACTTTTTACTTTAATTTACACTAACTCTATTTTTACAAGTAGTTACCAATGAAATATGCACAACAATTTATATCAAGCACAATTTATATAATATCGCTAAGCGGACGAGTCTCGTCAAGAAGTAGCCTATAGGAAGTTGCCAGATCTATGGCGGCCATAGAGAAATGACACAAACCCACCGATAAATCAACCAGACGGCTAGTTTTGTTTTCTGTTATAGTGTTTATATATATATAATATACGCATTTATAATATTAGTTAGAGCAAATTATAAAACGGTAAATAAAAAAACTAACAGGGCCATATACTGTTGTGTTGGTGTACTAAGATGTGATGGTCTTGCAACTGAATGTAAACAATCGAAAACGTCTCTGAGCGTTATTAAAAATCAACTTATATTAAAAAAAATTAAGAGAACCGATTTTGATGTAATGAAGTTTATGTTTTGCCCCAGATTACCCTCAAGTTAACTTTGAAAACCACATTGATGATAAAATACAAAATGGGTAATGACAATTGTAAAGTACAAAATGGGTAGTTACAATTGAACCACACCTGTCGACGACAAACGGTCAATAAATAGCTTTAAGTATTCTTACTCTCTACCTAGTTCCTTATAAAGCGATAATTCAAAACAGTGCCATCTACTGGTGTATTGGTGTACTACGATGCAGAGCTTTAATTTTTCTTACTCTCTACTCAGTTCCTTGCAATAGAAAAACGTAATGGCTTCACGGCTATTGCTCGGCGGACATAGAGGAATGACACTAACAGTTTGTATATCTATGACACACATGACATAAAATTAAGATATATTTTTTTCACCCACTTCAAAATTATTTTGTGAGACAAAAGATAGCCTGTGTCCTTCCTTGCCAAATTTCATTACGATCCGTTAAGCCGTTTAGCCTGGAAAAGGTAACAAACAAACAGGCAGAGTTACTTTTGCATTTATATTATTAGTAAGGATAGTTGACTCTACCACTCTACGAAAATTCAGCTTTGGAAAATTTTTCGACAGGTTCGTGTCTCGTCTGGTCTTCGTTTCCTGGACTACTAGCTCACCGGGTGTTGCCGAGCTCGTCTGACGTCACTAATGTACCGTTATTTGCGCGTGGCACATCTCATGGAAGGAACGAACATAGTCTAAAAGACTACCGCTGTGCCCAAGGGGCAAGGCCATTCAAAAACAAGTCTTCCACCCTGCGCGCCGGGTAAGCTGTCCCCTATAGTACCACTACAGTCCCTTCTGGGTAGGTTTTTTTTTTTTTTTTTTTTTTTTTTCCCCATCCTCAGACTGCCCTTCAAGAGAGATAGAGAGCCAACACCTGCACGGGAAACAAAGGTTTCAACTTGTGGAAAATTTGTCAATGCTGAATTTTTGCACAGTTATAGAGTCAACTGTGCTAAATAACCAATTTACTTCTGCAGATCTTGTACGTATCACCAAAAACATGCAGTTAGGTCCTACATGACAGCGACTTACAGCAGTCCGTCAAAATGCTTTCCATAAATGCATTTTTTAACGTACGTAGATTCTCCATAAATGCATCGCAGTAATCTAGAAACGGTATTACACACATTATTATTATTCAAAAATGCCCATAAAAATTGGAGACGAAGGTCTGATAATGTAGCCGGTAGGTGGATAGTGTAACTCTTCAACTTTTATTTTATTTCTTGGAACATGATTTTAATATTTGGCATTCCGCGTGTTTAAATGCATAAAAAATCAATGCATTTGTTATTCCAATTTTTGTGAGTAACACCAAGCTACATACGAGTTAATTACATATTAGGTTAGAAGAAAATTAGTAAAATCATTAGTAGTTGGAAATGGGGGGTTCAAGCACAGGCGCAGGAGCCAGGAGCCCGCCATCTTGGATGACGTCATCGGCGGCCATCTTGGATGACGTCATCGGCGGCCATTTGGATGACGTCATCATGACCTTTGACCTTGACCTTGTCAATCTATGCTAATCTATGCTAATCTATGCCAATCTATGCCAATCCGTATGCTAATCTATGCTAATCCATGCCAATCTATGCTAATCTATGCTAATCCATGCTAATCTGTATGCCAATCCATGCTAATCCATCCGCCATTTTGTATTTCTAGAAATTTCCACCAACTTCGAATCATGACGTCACCGTTGCACTTTGTGTCACGGGCGCCATCTTGGATTTGAATTTTTTTTTTCGAACTTTGAAATTCGATGTAAACATCAACCGCCATCTTGTTTTCGTCTGCTGGTGGCCGCCATCTTGTTTCGTCTGCTGCAGGCCGCCATCTTGTTTCCGTCTGCTGGAGGCAGCCATCTTGCGACGTCATATAGTTCTGTTGGTCGCCACCAGATAGCAGCAGGGATTATTTTATTTTTTTTCTTTAACTAAAATAATTTCAGTGCCGAGGCTGGGATTCGATCCATGGGACGTGAAAACGTCCGGGATGTCGTGGTTACGAGGCGGACACCTTGACCACTAGACCACGAGACCAATTGGGATATGGTGGAATAAATAATCTATATATGCCACGTACTGACGTCAAGTTTTATGATAAAAGGGGGGAGGGTGTCTTTGCCTTCCCAAATGCATGAAATTCAAATTATTATTATACCATCGCCATCTTTAATTCCAGCACAGACTACCAGATGGCGCCAAATTCAAAAATTAGTTGCCAGAGGCGCCGCCATCTTGGTTCTCAAGTTGGCTGGTAGATGTCGCTAGTATCGCGCGCCAAATTCAAAAATTAGTTGCCAGAGGCGCCGCCATCTTGGTTCTCAAGTTGGCTGGTAGATGTCGCTAGTATCGCGCGCCAAATTCAAAAATTAGTTGCCAGAGGCGCCGCCATCTTGGTTCTCAAGTTGGCTGGTAGATGGCGCCACCGTCGCCATATTTTAGTTCATACAATCGATACCAGATGACGCCACCATCGCCATTTTTAGTTCCTAGTGTTGCTACCAGAGTGTGCCACCATCGCCATCTTTAATTCTTAAAGTTACCGCCGGAGCGCGCCACCATCGCCATCTTTAATTCATAAAGTCGCTACCGGATGGCACCACTGTCGGCCATCTTTAATTCAAGGTATTGTCGCCGGATGGTGCCAAGTTTGAATTTAAAAACCTACAAGTGTTATGCAATGTGTAACCAGTCGAGATAAGTTTGGAACCTGTAGCCATATTATTATTATTATTATTTATTAATGTATGTTTATTAAATATGATAGAGTATTTATAAAATATTGGTGTTGTGTAGAGTCTCTCTCTCTTCTTCTCGTAGTGGCAGACAGTTGTAGCAATTGTAGTCAGTTTGGAACCACTATACTACATCTCGACACTACTTAGAAATTATGCCTCCACTATTTTACCCGGACTTGGCACCGGGCAAGCATGGAACCAGAGGAGTAATGCAAGGGAATGGCTTTTCATTTGTTTGTAACAAACAAACCATCCATCCGATTACATTATCCCAAGTGCCATGCCTGGCTGTGTTACCCCCCCACGAAGCTGAAAAATGAAAACAATTCCCATAAGAACACAAGGGGAGGGTAAATATGTGCAAACATTGAGGGAAAAATAACCATCGCTGAAACATACTTCCCAGCATTAATTACAACAACAAAAGATGACAGCAAAGAGGACGGGGAAGAGAAGGCCTAAATAAAAAATGTATAAATACATGTGATAAGCCTCCATTACCCAACGTAGCCATGGGGTAGCGTATGTATACCATCATCCTGGATAACTCTTTTGTTATCTGTCCAAGTAAGTGCTAGTTTGTTGGTGCACTCGGAATAGATATCATGGTGGTAGGAGCGTATAGATCGCACTTTTACACGCAATGTAGACTCCTGGTGTAGTGTACGCAGGTAGTCCTCAAAAGTGATTCGGTTTTTAATCACAGACCTTTGCACACCTTTGGCCTTCTTGGTTACAATGTCACTGCACTTTAGGGCGTACAGCTTAGCCCTCAAGCCGATAAATTCTGTCATGGGTCGGCCACAGCACTCATCTTTGAATTTCCCGATTACTTTAGAATTGGTCGCAGAGTGCAGGACATGGTTGGTAGGGTAACCACTCATGTCAAAGTGGTCTAACAGTGCATGGTCAGACTGCAAATCAGAGTAGAAATCATGAGTATCAATCTGATAAATAAAGCTGTCTGTATCCATGTAGGCTAGCTCAAGCCTATCATTATACCTGGGTTTCATCACATCATAATGGAAGTGGTACATCAAAGTCTTGGAGAGGTCAAGAACGGCAAATCCAACATATATTGGCTTGTCGAACATTATTTTCTCGTGCTGAAGGTGCACCAGTGCCAGACTCTGATCATAGACTGTGTAGTCCTTGAAGGTGGGGCGAGCCACAAGCTTGCGGAGGCGCTCTTCACAGCACACCAGCTCCATTGCTTGCCTCTTACGTTTCGCCTCCATCAATTTCCCAAAAGTAGCATTATTAGCTAGTTTGAAAAAGTCTTTCTCAAAGTCGTTCTGTGCGGCTTGTCGTTTTCCAGTGTTCAATGCTATGTATGGCTGCAACCATGCTGACTGACGAAAATGTAGGACTCTATGGATATGAGTTAGGCGGAGACCGTGGGAAATTGCTTGTTTGAGGTTAATGTAATGGATAACGTAGTGGGATTTGTTGGAGAGAGTGGTGAGAAGTTTAGATTGGGTAGAATTGGGAGGACACTCATTCCTAGGAAGGAAGGGTAGATCCCGGTGGGACGGATGTAATTCTACTGGATACTCGACGTCACACTCCACAATGTAGCCAATATCACTATCATCAGGTATGCTGGTAAAATCAATGTTCGTATCATTGCTCCACTGAAAGTCACTGTGTGGTAGAGGGCAAGACATGGCCCAACCGTACAAATTGTTGGCATCTAGGTATGCAAGAGACGATGAAGGTTTGGTGGGGTTGTGTGTCTCAGGTGCATAGGCATTGTTTGCCACGCAGTGCCTTTTCATGCACTGTGCCACCCCACCTCGGATGCCTGACTCAACAAATAAATGCATGTCATAATCTGTGAGCAGGTCCAACCGAACTTGGGTAGTCTTGAGCATGGCATCAAAAGTAAATCCTGGTGCACTGACGTAATGCGCACAATCTAGACCATACGTGTCAAGACAAAGGCTGCGGAAGCTCTCGAAAACATCACATAAGATCAAAACATCTGACTTTAGGTATACATCGCTATACTCCCCCAATGTCGAGCAATGAAAGGCATCCCAGACGGTGTGTGCATGAACATAATCCTCATCGCTAATGGTAGAGTCGGTGAGAATGTTAAAGAAAGCCTCCTTGGGCGGTAGCTGTTGTTCGTCCAGACGTTCCCAGGAATCAATGTGATCATATGGGAATACTCCCTTCCGCATGACGAGCGACACACAGGTGGGATCGAAAAACTTCATGGTGCTGACAAACTGTGCTGGTGGTAGGTTATGTGCTAGTGTAGACAGGGAGCATGCCATGAATCTAAGTGTGTCAATGAACTGGACTGAGAACCTATCACCAAGCTTTTTCGAGAATGTTATCATTTTCTCTTCACTGTGTGGTATGATGAAGATCTCCTTAGTGTCATACCCAAGCTGCTTGACAATAAAGTGCTGGTCGTAGCCGAGATTATGGAAGAAGACTACTAGCTTCTTTGGTCTACGACGCAACATGTTACAGCCATTACAGGAAGGTCCAATGTAATTTCCTGTAAAATGATCATGATCCTTCACCCTATAGTTTGATGCAGTGAAGGGTTTGTGGCAGTAGCAGCATTGTGCTGCATGGTTGAAGGTAATGTACTGGGCCCGTGTCAGAGGTGTCATTGGGATGGAGGTAGCATATATATCCTTCACTTTGTTCCCAATTTCAACTATATCCTCCATGAACCTACTCGCAGCATCCACACCTCGGTATATAATCGGTTCCTGTGGCAGGTTTGCTGTAAGGTGTGTGGGTATACGAGCATTGTCCACCTTGATGTATATACCATAGCTATATGGCTCATGCTTCTGGTACTTCTCTGTGTATGCTATATTGGGGTCATGCTGACATGAGTCCACCTTGGTTAGCATGGCCTCGAAGTCTGCATACACAACTATAGGCAGTTTACCCATGTGGTGGAAGTTGGTGAATTCCAACCTGGGTGGGTTTCCATCCTTGTCGGGAAGTGGCATTTCAACACGCACAGGTGCATGAGGAACACAGTACCTCCTATGTTGTTCCAGGCACTGTTGTCCCGTCATTCCAGTCACTCGGAGTCGATCATCAAATGATTTGAAGCATCTCTTACATATATATATTCTTTCATTGTGATTGGTTACCTGAGACCGTATCAGCCGTGAAAAGTCCGTAATGAGGCAGTAGTGCTTGTGATCGACATCAGATATTAGCAGAAGATCGAAATGCTGCTGCTTCTCTTCATCAACAACCCGAATTGGGACCACCTTATTCTCTTCACCGAGAGTATAGACATTAACTGACACGGTTGGGTTGTGTCGCTCAAAGACATTAATCTGTTTGACTGGTGTAGGGAAATCAAGTTCGTCAAAGTTAAATTGTGTCTCCAGGTTCAGGTATCGTTGGTCAACTCGACACACATTAAATCCCCCAACAAACTTGGAGATAATGGCCCACTTGAAACATTCTTGATCTTCGTTCTGGGGATTAAGTACAGCATGTTTGATAGCAATCGATGGTGGCAGAGGCAGATAGGAAGATGCACGCAGTGGGTCGAGCTTGCTGACACGAAGTTGTATGCACTTCACTGACGTCAGCGACCAGCCAGAACCTTTGCTCATGTACTCGTCCTCCTCCTTACAGATGTTCAAAATACTATTTCGAACAGCTATAGCAACATCATCTACATTGTATAGAGGGATGTTGGGGGTCTTGAAGGCACGCAGGTCTGCACTGTCGTCGAATGGTGCTGGTTTTGCATAATTGCACTCGAGCCACATATTAAATTTTACGGGCCCAGTTGCCTCTACAATCTCAGTTAGCTGCGCAACTATTCTATCCTCCATCGTCTCAAGATATGTACAGATATCCAATGAACGGTCGAAATTGTTCCCGGCTACGAAGGTGCGCAAACTACCACTGAATGCACGAGCCACTTCAACGAAATCATTATTATTATTAATATCTTCTGGCTCAATGGTTGATGTGGCCTGGGATGTTGAGGTATTAGGCAACACCATGGGTTGAACTGCTCTAGAAGTAGAGGCTTGCTGCTCATCACTCACAAGCATTGTGCACCGAGTCGGGAGAGCTGGAGTCGTCGCCGCAGACCCACGACATACCAAGCGGTGTGCTGCTAAATTGTCGCGCCGGGCAAAAACATTTCCGCACTTATCACAAAGAGCATTAACTGCTCGAGCCTGGTTTCCAGTACAGGAATCCTCATGCCTACGAGCATCGAAGGTCCTCGTAAACTGCCTGTAGCAGTACCGACAATGCTTGCTGCGAGATGTATGTGTGCCGGTACAGATCTTCAAATGGCACTGTAGGTTACCCCAACGAGCGAATGTAGTGCCGCATTTCTCGCAGAGGTGCGTTTCTAGGTTAGGTGCGTCTGCACACTGTCGTTCATGACGTAAGGCATTTTTCCAGGCCGTAAATAACTTCTTGCAAAAGCGACAACTAGGACCCATCGCGCCTACCCCTGAACTAACTGAAATATCAGCAGACGTGGATGATGATGATGATGATGATGATGATGCTATATATCTTGCTATCAGCTCCGGATCCTGCAGAGAAGCCTCGATGCGGTTCGACGGAGAAGTAGATACCTACCAACGAAATACTAGTTAAAATACTATTTCGAAGAATAACCAGCAGTCACTTGCATAAAAACAGATGAAAGTGTATAAGCAGGACCACCAACTTGTTAAAAAAATTTTTATGTATTACTGAGAACTTGACAAAAAAAAATGTGTCAACAGTTTGAAGCTGTAATATTTCCTGTGTAAACATAAGCAGGTCACACTAGCTTTATAATAATTAATTGTACTGGTAGGAAATGTGTGTACTAGCCGACGAGACTCTAACAGACCGTCTACCGCTACGTGATACAGTGCTAGGTATCGTGCGTGAAAAAACTTTATTCATTAAGAATATATTTGTAATGAAATACGCAGCAAATGTAAATAACGAGTTAACAAAAATATAAATAATATTTATGATTTAATAAGGTATGAGACTCAGTAATATCGTGCGCGATGTAAGGAAATGGACTCGCAGTGCATATATAATTTCACGTAGCTCTGCGCTGGGTCAGAGCACTAATGGAAACCTTTCAGAAGGTATGTTGAAGCTCCCCCCCTCCCCCCACCAACACCTCTCTTACACCACTCTCTTCAGACAGGCGGCGCGCGCTTCATGACAGTCTGAGTCGTGTCCCGACATGTCTCGAGCACCCGATGCTGTCAGGGGAGCATTTACGTATAATGAAAGGAAGTAGCTCTGCTGTTTTATTGCTGGAATACTAGACATACTTACACTGATATTTAAAATAAAAACATAATCTATATAAATTAATGTATTGCTACTCATAGCATAGTGTGCTGCCAACTATGCGTCCTTTTTCTGTATGTGGCCAGACACTTTAGGATATATGATTTCAGCATAAGTACAACAAGAAAAATATTACTTCCTAATGTGGTCCCTACATTGTTCCCAGGGTATCGTAAATGGTTTCATGGCTACAACTGCATGTGACACTACATAAAATAACAATCACAAGTGTAATACTTTTTACAAGTATGTGTAGGCTTCTGACTGTGGCGGACTGAAGGCTCGTGCCTGCAGTAGGACGTTAACACAGACTACGTATTCATCAGTTGAGACGTGATAAAATTACAGGTTACATCAGCTGAGGCGAGGTCAAAGACTTGTCCGTACCCTATAGCATAGGACCGATGCCTGAGAGCAGCGGTATATATGTAAGCCGCTAGGATATTACAGTACATTATGTAGACGTCAACTACCACTCAAGTCAAAAATGTGTTTAATAAATACGAAAATAACTATTCTATGGTCAAAAATGTGTTTAATAAATACGAAAATAACTATTCTATGTGAAAATACACTAGTATGAAAAATCCATATTACTTATGCTAGAGAATAAAACTGTGTAAGGACATGCACAATAAATTATAAAACTAATAATGAGCCTACTAGTGTTACATTGGAAATAATTATTTAAAATAAATACATCTTAATTTGTGGCTTGTCAGAATAAATAAAGTCATCGGTCCCCCCGAGCATGTCTGGCATTTGGTTCAGTCAGGGAAAGAGGACTGAGCATGGTTGCTTACGAGATTATGGCTCGCAGACAATAATGCATGCGATACTAGAATTGCACTTGGACGTAACGTATACAGTAAATGTGACTATGAAAGATTTCAATATATAGACATAGTGAACAACTTTTTTTTGTAATAACATAAAACTGGACGAGATGGGTATCGAACCGCGCACTACAGACTATGGAGCGCCATGTCTACCAGATAGGAGCACAACACTGTAGCTACGAGTTGCAGAGGGGATCAATGTAAACAGTTTACAACTAACCTACAGACGTGTTAGGAATAAAGCATAAGCGTGCACGATTTGTGTTGGATTTCCCCAGTGTGCTTCTACTTATTCTTGAGACGGTAATTCTCCGTAAAGTTTTTTAGATATTAGCCACCACGACACTCTTGATTTGATGTGTGTTGGTATATATCGTAACAAAACTAGTAGATACATGGTTTTTGCAAAAAGAGGAAATTAACTCTCGCTAATGAATTATTTTAGGAAATATGTTTCAATTTTAAAATATCTGAATGCACCTGAATATATAAGCTAATATAGAATGCAGATCGATGCCTATAGTGTTATCGAAAGGTTGTAGATTTTTAGAGCCGAATAATCTGACTCATCGTAATGATTGCTAGACATTCAAAATGTTTTTAATTTTGAGTTAAATTTAAAATCTAGATGCTTGTTGACGCCACGGTACAGACGTTAACAATATAGATTATTTTTAACTACTGCTTTTGCTTCTTGTAAAATAAATAAGTAGTTGCAAACGAATTTAGTTATTACTATAAGCCGTTAATCTTCAGCCGCGAATAGTGTTACTTCACAACTAATGAAATGCACGAATGACAATACTTTAATATTAATGTGACATGGATCTGAACAATGCACTGTTATACTAATATTTCTTTTATAAACGGGGAGCGGGCATCTTACCTCAGCGGTGAACTGAAGACGTGGACTAGTGGACTGGTAGAACTCGATCATGAAGGCACGATACAAATGGTTGGAGTTGCGCTCGCTCGAGTATATAAAGGATTTCTGTGTGTGACGTCAGTGAGGTCATGGACGAGTCACTAGGGTGGGTTCACACCTGAACGTTCATTTGATGTGTTAGCTTTTAAAAAAAATCGAGTAAATTTATACTGGTTTCCAACACAGGTTCTAAAGATGATGACTGTTTATAAATATATATTTTTAAAAACATTAATTTTTTTTATATGTTTAGTGGTTTGATTTTTAGTATTAATGCATACCAGTAGTTTCATACATTATAAACTAATGGTATGCATTATTGAACTTCCTTTAGACATGCGTATTACAAAATTAATTTCGGATTTGTTGGGTCTGTTCATTACGAAGGACCTCGCATGAAACCACCTTAAGACTGACCCGTCTCCCACAGGCAGTCAACAAAATTCCTTACCCCGGAAATACTTTTTCCGTCCGGTCGCTGGCCTGGCATGCTGCTCCGAACCGTTGACCTCAACCTGCGTTTCAAAGCATGCACTATTTGCTTTAGGGATTTTTACACGAATAAATATTAATTTGAAGTTATACACTTTGGGGGTTTACTTAAATTAAAGTCGAGAAATACATTCATTATTTTTATTACAAGAAAGTCGACATATACTCGTGCAACCACAGATTGCAAATAATAATAATATATTTTTAAAAACAAGCCATTTATAAAACTTTTAAAATTAAATTTCTCGAGTTACAAACATTGTAATTTTAAAACAAAAAATATTCCACTTCATAAGTAAACTGCGTATGGCTCAGAGCATACTGGTGGTACGTGGTTCATTGTATACAGTTGGCGCATGAGTCTTATTTAATATTTTAATAATTAGTTTCACGATTATGACGGAAACAATGTCATACAGTTGTACCAACTTTATTGTTGTGCAACACTTTCGTTTTTTTTTTTTTTTTCAAAAATGGTTCTCTTGCATGTATTTCATAGATGTCACGTGGTACTAACTACCGGGTTCGTACAGAGGCTTAAAACTATGTAGGTTACATTGCAGGTAGTTGCATGAAGCCCACCATACTTGATTACTTTCTTCCTCAATGGTGTGGTGAATAAGCCCGTCACACTGTTCCGTCCAACTGATAACCGCGCCGGTGCTACGCCGCAACTCACACTTCATTGACGCTTGTCCTGGACGCACACGTAACGTTTCGGTTGCTGATGCAGCCTTAAGTATGTCTAAGCTTGTGGGAAATTTACTGTCAGGTCGTATATGATATATAACACAGTTGACCTTACTACATGCTTGATTGCGTACATATAGGTTGTCCTCGTCACAGTTCGACACCCAGTGATGACCAAAGTTGCAGACCTCCAGCTGGAACTGACCATCAGCTGTCACGAAGAACACACGACGGAATCCAGACGTTACCTCTGCATACTCAGCAGATGGATCAAAAGACATTTTGACCACAGTACACGGGTACTGGATGAGATCTATGATTCAACTAGCTTCTTCAGGATCGTTGTCCTCAAATTTATATCACAGTACAAAATTTCAATATGGCCGCTGGACATGTTATTAATTTGTCAACATTTAATTTTCAAAATATTATTTAACTGTAAAAATTAAATGCAATCATTAAATTAAAGATTTGTCTGTTATCAAAGAAACATGTACAGTATACTTAATGCTCTAAGATGTAGATGTTATATAGAATAAAATAATGTTTAGTTGGATGAAGAATATTTATAAATTGTATTTTATGATTTAATAAAATTTAAACAGTTGATATTAAGAGGTGTATCTTAATTTTTGTAACTTAGTTCTGTATCGGGTGCAGATGGAGAATGAGTGTTTAATTGAGTGTTGATTTTGAATATGAATGTCGAATTAAGTGTCGATTTTTGAAAAATGAGTGGAGAGTATTTATTTCCATACATTACAACATTTAAAGTATGATTATCGCACAGGAATTGTCTCATGTCATTTATGAAGTTGGGTAGTCTAAATATATTTGGTTATTCAATTGTTCTAGCTCCTGTAGCATACGCCTGTTTTGTCTGCTGCGGGAGTGACGTCTGTGCTTGGGAAGAGGCTTTCACAGCAGCGCGTGTTCGGGCAGGAGGAAACACGCAGAGCCACTTAGGGGTGTTTGTGTCGTCAACCATAGGCTGCGCCGGGTTTTTGGAATGTGTTGTGCAGGTTATTTCGATCGAGTTCTGGGGCCTCACAGCATCGCTCCGCTAACGTGGTAGTCTGCTTCTAACCACGCTCTCATCATCATGGCTTCATCCAGCGACAGTGAAATGGATGATAGTAGGGAGCGATCCCGCAGCCCTCTGCATCGAAGGACACTTTCTTCCCTGGACAGAGAGGCTGAAAATGATGCCGCTCGAACTGCCATTCTGCTACTCAGCAGTGGTAGTGATGATGATGATGATTATGATGTTGATGATGACAATGATGATCAAGATGATGATGATGGCGATGATGGCGATGATGACGAAGATTTTGATGATGGTGATGACGAAGATTTTGATGATGATGAAGGTGATTATGTAGACATGGATAATTATACGGAAGATGAGTGGGATGCTTATTTACAAAATTTGTTTGCGGAGATAGACGATGAACGGATGACGAGAGATTTTGAAGTGGAGGAGTAATTTATTATTATCTTCCTTCCAACCTCTTTGCTGTCATCTTTTGTTGTTGTAATTAATGCTGGGAAGTATGTTTCAGCGATGGTTATTTTTCCTTCAATGTTTGCACATATTTACCCTCCCCTTGTGTTCTTATGGGAATTGTTTTCATTTTTCAGCTTCGTGGGGGGGTAACACAGCCAGGCATGGCACTTGGGATAATGTAATCGGATGGATGGTTTGTTTGTTACAAACAAATGAAAAGCCATTCCCTTGCATTACTCCTCTGGTTCCATGCTTGCCCGGTGCCAAGTCCGGGTAAAATAGTGGAGGCATAATTTCTAAGTAGTGTCGAGATGTAGTATAGTGGTTCCAAACTGACTACAATTGCTACAACTGTCTGCCACTACGAGAAGAAGAGAGAGAGACTCTACACAACACCAATATTTTATAAATACTCTATCATATTTAATAAACATACATTAATAAATAATAATAATAATATGGCTACAGGTTCCAAACTTATCTCGACTGGTTACACATTGCATAACACTTGTAGGTTTTTAAATTCAAACTTGGCACCATCCGGCGACAATACCTTGAATTAAAGATGGCCGACAGTGGTGCCATCCGGTAGCGACTTTATGAATTAAAGATGGCGATGGTGGCGCGCTCCGGCGGTAACTTTAAGAATTAAAGATGGCGATGGTGGCACACTCTGGTAGCAACACTAGGAACTAAAGATGGCGATGGTGGCGTCATCTGGTATCGATTGTATGAACTAAAATATGGCGACGGTGGCGCCATCTACCAGCCAACTTGAGAACCAAGATGGCGGCGCCTCTGGCAACTAATTTTTGAATTTGGCGCGCGATACTAGCGACATCTACCAGCCAACTTGAGAACCAAGATGGCGGCGCCTCTGGCAACTAATTTTTGAATTTGGCGCCATCTGATAGTCTGTGCTGGAATTAAAGATGGCGATGGTATAATAATAATTTGAATTTCATGCATTTGGGAAGGCACAGACACCCTCCCCCCTTTTATCATAAAACTTGACGTCAGTACGTGACATATATAGATTATTTATTCCACCATATCCCAATTGGTCTCGTGGTCTAGTGGTCAAGGTGTCCGCCTCGTAACCACGACATCCCGGACGTTTTCACGTCCCATGGATCGAATCCCAGCCTCGGCACTGAAATTATTTTAGTTAAAGAAAAAAAATAAAATAATCCCTGCTGCTATCTGGTGGCGACCAACAGAACTATATGACGTCGAAAGATGGCTGCCTCCAGCAGACGGAAACAAGATGGCGGCCTGCAGCAGACGTAACAAGATGGCGGCCACCAGCAGACGAAAACAAGATGGCGGCCACCAGCAGACGAAAACAAGATGGCGGTTGATGTTTACATCGAATTTCAAAGTTCGAAAAAAAAAATTCAAATCCAAGATGGCGCCCGTGACACAAAGTGCAACGGTGACGTCATGATTCGAAGTTGGTGGAAATTTCTAGAAATACAAAATGGCGGATGGATTAGCATGGATTGGCATACAGATTAGCATGGATTAGCATAGATTAGCATAGATTGGCATGGATTAGCATAGATTAGCATACGGATTGGCATAGATTGGCATAGATTAGCATAGATTAGCATAGATTGACAAGGTCAAGGTCAAAGGTCATGATGACGTCATCCAAGATGGCCGCCGATGACGTCATCCAAGATGGCCGCCGATGACGTCATCCAAGATGGCGGGCTCCTGGCTCCTGCGCCTGTGCTTGAACCCCCCATTTCCAACTACTATCATTCTTAAATGCGCAGAGAATAAATAGATTTTTTAAAAGGTTTGTAAATAAGATTTTTACCTCCGACACAAATATAGGAGTGTTAGAAGTTTGAAGCATGTCTGAGTTGGCATAAGGCATGATTTGAGGACTTGCGCGTGATTTCTCACTGGGCTTCCGAGGACCAGATGTGGATCCGAGGACCTGACCCAGGTCCTCGGATTGAAAAAAACCTTATTTTCTCGTATATCCTGTCCTTTAATGCCTTCCTGCAAATTTTCAACGAAATCTGGCCGAGTCCTCGGTTACACCGTAGAGCGACAAATTCATAGTTCAGCGTTTTACCGGTAGGAAGTACTGTAGTCGAAATTATTAATACACCGAGTGTCCGTTTATACGATAGTAGACACAATTCGAGGACCTGGTTACACACTTCTCTGAACACACAGTTTGCCTACAGCCGCTGTAACCGAGGACGTAAATATTTCTGCATACCTTCAGCTTCTAAAACACTTTAGTATTAATCCTGCAAACCTACGACCTTGAATTTTTTAACTGTAAGCGAGGACTTGTTTGTTTAATGTGTTACCATGATATTAATACATCCATATGAACTGCGGAAATGGAATGTCCGATTATTTTTGTCTTCTTATAGGAATATAATAACGAGTATTAAAGCCCACAGAACATATTTGCTGTGCGTTAAATAAGCTCTTCTTTGTGATTTTTTTTCCTTCAAATTGTTTCTAATTACTTATATTTTGGTGTGACAATTTCCAATTTTTCGACTGTTCCTGAGATTAAATTCGTAAAATCGATGTTACGTAAAATTCGGGGTTCGCTAATCGGGGTTCTAGTGCAATTAGAACTGCGCAAACCTGCGAAACCTTTGCCGCACGCCACAAGCTGTTACAAGTGTATTTTTTGACCAATAATCTGCTTGTATTTGTGTTCCAGATAGTGTGAGAGAATGCTTATGTGAACTGGACAATTTGCATGATGCATCAGTCAGAAAATGTGTTGAAACAAACAACTCTGACCCAGTATTTTTCAAAAAAAGTAAACGTTACTTTTTTTTATAGTGTTTTTTTATTATTGTGCTTATTTAATTAAATTCAGTTTACATAGTTTAGTTTACTATTCTTTTTATATATACATTTATATATTTCCGGCTGTGTGTATGTGAATAAACTCCTCCTAAATGGCTGGACAGATTTCGATGAAATTTTTTGCGTGTGTTTAAGTGGGTCTCTGGATGTTTTGGATTCACAATTGGACCCGGTAGGTAACGCTGTGATCGAGTTCCAGAAAGAAAACTCTTTATTTTCGGATTTTTTATACTTATTTTTTTTTATTTTTTGCATATGAGAACCAAAATTTCACATCTCCACCACCACCCAATATTTCTTAACTACAAAATATGATAATATAAAGAATAATTGATCGTAAAAACTTCTGTAAAGTATTATACATAGTTTTCTTTCTGTCACTTGCGTCGTAGCTTGGCGTTGTTTAGACATTTCAATTTCTGTTCTCTTTGTTTCCATGTTCCATGTATCACAATTGCGTGCATATTGAGTGTATTATTCATGGACAAAACACATTAAAATTACATTTTAAATCATACATGAAGTGTACTTTAAAGCGGAACCTTAAACATTTGCACAATGTATGTTTTTAAGTGAATATCTTACATGATATTCCAAGAATTTAAATTTTATACAATTGTGCATTTAATGACAATCAATCAAACATGCAACCTTTTATTTTCAGTGCTTAATTGTGTCGATGATTCTATAAAATTTACGGAGTGTTAAACAGCGCATTGAAAATAAACATTTGAGTTAGCTCAACAAATTATAACATCCAAAAAAATTCAAATATAAGAACCTTATATTTATATGTTGTGTGTTTATTAAGCAACTGATCTGAGCCTCTTCACCGCCTTGCGTTCGAATATGTGCCGGAAATAGGCTATTCGTCACATGCCCTAATTGTCATCGACAATATAGAAAAATAATGTCAACACTGTAATGCATTTAAATACAAAGGTGAATCGGCCAGTCGTTGCTGCGCATCACCATTCGCCACCAGAACCATCGATAACTTTATTGGCTGGAGCCACATCTCAATGAAAATTGTTTTCGCGTAAAATTCGTTAATTCAATTCTTGCTTCCAAATGACATCATTTAGAGCAACATAAATCGTTCAGAATGAGGATGGTCGTAATTTTGAATCGACATTTAAGATTAAGGACTAAGTGTATCAAAAAATTGGTTATTTGTTCTCAATGCCTGATGGCCATCCAAAGGTTTCGCAAATCTACTTCAGGGCGATGAGGAGGAACAAATAAACACACGATGTCAATACAACCACATCGAGCAGATGGACGAGCGAGAAATAGTGGCGAATTTGGAAATGTTGCGTGTTCAAGGGTTGGCAACCATCAGGTTTGTTCGTTCCTCAGAGATATACTAAAAATATTGTTCATCAAATCGCATTAAGATACAAAAAACTTTATTCCTGTTAATATTATGACTTTAACACAAATTTAAATTTTTTTGGTCATTAACAAAAAAAATAAATGCCATAAAATTTATTTGAGTTTTTCTATCTTGCTATTATTTAAGACAGATTTAAGTTTGTTCTCAACTAGGGGCGTAGCCAGGGGTGTGGGGTTAAGGGGTTATAACCCCCCCCCCTTAGCCCCAATTATTTTTTTCTTAACTGAAAGCAGGTTAGCTAAAAGCCTGGGTGTCTTACTGCTATCACCGGCCACTGCACTGGAGGGGAAGAGTAAGCGAGCCCTACCGATTCTCCTTCCCTTCCCATACCCCTGGCACAGGCAGAAGCTATAAGGTTGTGACGCCGTGACGGGTCCCAAGTGTTCAAATATCTTACACCTACTGTATTTAACCAGCGTGGTAATTATAAGCAGGTGTTGACTGGGCTTCTAAAAGTGTAAGGATCGCTGTGTGTGTATAGAATTGAGACGACGACATGGTGTCATGTAACTCTTCAAGCTAAAGCTAATTGTTTCCAGGAATAGATCAGTTCTGCCGAAACCCAATCCTTTTGACGTGACGTCTAATAAATCGATGAACGCCGGCTGCACGCACGAAAGTGTCCCGTTACACTGTGTCCCGTTACGCTCATTGTACGCTTGCGCCGCATCTATCTCTCTTCCACTCGATTGGAACAACCATCGATTTGACTTTTTCGAGGCACATTTAACTTGAAACACTCTCATTCGTTTCTTACTTTTCCTATCATCGTCCTATCATTAACAGAATAACACAGATTGGAAGAAGTTAAATAGCAAATATGTATAAAAATAGTTAAAATAATCTCTTCGTTAAAGTAATAAACATATTTGAATTAATGAGTGCAAATAAAAGTACATTTATCAATTAAATTGTAGATTTAATTTCACTCCTTCTTTGTATCCATACAAAATAGTGATAATTCAATAAAAATGATTCAATTTTATTCATAAAAGTATGCAATCATTTCATCAATGTTTTGTTATGACGTTGTCACGTTAATTTATCGTCCGTAAACCGACATTACAGACAACCAATTTTTTTATTCACTTTTTTTTTGTACTGTCGAGCTTCGAGCATGATTTATGATTTTAAGTAGACGTAAACAAGACACTTGGATTGATAAAAAATATCTTTAATTAATTTCTTACTTCATCACTAAAAAATTTTTTATAAAAAAATTAATAATATTTTTACTATTTCAATATTTTATGTTAAGTACCGAAAACTGCTAAAATAGCACTATTTTACACCTTAAAATCCACATTTTTTCCGGGGGTGGGTGGACCCCCGGACTCCCTCGTTTTAATAGGGGGGGGGGGACCATGCTTCTCAACCCCCCCCCCCCCCCCCAAACACAAATCCTGGCTACGCCACTGTACTCAACACATTTATGTTTATAGTATACACGTAATTGATAGGTCAAGTTGCGATATCTGTACGCGTGGTGGTGTCAAGTATTACATTTGTGTTTACATTTTTTTCCACTAAAATACTACAAAACGATTTGTTTGTGTGTGTGTGCGCGTGTTTGTGTGTGTGTATATATATATATATATACACACACACACACACACACACTACTATTGCTTTGAGGCGCAGGTTGGTTACGGGAACAGAAGGATGGTTCAGGAAGAAGAGTTGGACAGAGTAGAAAAGCTCTTCTAAGCAAAGGTGAGGAGCTTGGACTCTTTGGTCCGCATTTATTTTGGATGGCACTGATTTTTAGGGGGCGGTTTGCGCCGTTTCCCGCCATGCTGCCAGCCAGCACACATACTTAAACTAGAAATATCAGTAAGAATTGTAAATGTGTAGGAGATTATTCTTGGGCGCTTCGCCAGTTAGGGTCTCGGGACCCCAAAAAGGGAAAAAAATCAGACTATAATTAGAGCCCCGCTGGGCCAAAGCACGACAGTATTTTTAGATGGCTGCGTCGGTGTTGGGCATTGTATGAGTCACTTAAAACTACGATTATACTTAATTAAACTTAATAGTATGAACTGCCAGCATACAACTGCAAGGACTGTGTTTTTGCGCTCCGCGTGCACGCGCGCGACTAGGCGGCTGGTGGGCAAGGAACGATTTCGGTCGCTTGTGTTTTTGTCACTCTACCATTCGGGTAATAAAACATGCGGGGAAGGTCGCAACAGTGTTGTTGGAAGGTTTGTCAGCAGGGGGCGGGGAAAGGACAAGCAAACCCGCTACTTCCGGGCAGCTGTCAAGGCAACTGACGGGCGGGTTAGATTTATTGCTCTAGGAGCAAAGAGGCTCTTGCCATAAAATCACTGTAAATTAAGAACGGCCAGTTAACAATTTTGAGCACCATAAACTTACTTCCCAAATCTTTCTCCCATTTACAAAAGAACAGCTTTTCTGCTGCTTTTGTCCTTGTAGCAGCCTGACGTGACGCCATGTCAAAAGCAGGCCAGTTTGTAAAGAAATGTTTAAACGAAAAGGTTTATTTTTACCAATAGGCCATATCTGAAAAATTGCCGATCATTACGATAACCGATAACGGGCCATCATTAGTTAGTATTTGGTGGAAATTCTATCAGAGAGGTCCTTACCAAAGTAAAGTCTTTGATGGCGATGTATTTTATTTTGTTTGTCGACTTTGTTGGTGGCGAATTTTCGGCGATGCGTCTTTTCTTACACATTAAACAACACTTAACCACATAGATGGCTACCAATAATAGCTCGTATCCATTAGGGTTCGAATCTTGTCAAACTGTTATTTTCTTTATTAATTAATGATTTATATTAATTCCAATACTACAATCAAGCTGATGTACATGTATATTTTAATACTTAATCAATTCATATTGATTACTCAATTAGTAATGTTAAAGTCTTGCTTCCATTTCTAAACGAACAAATGAAAAAAAAAACTTATGCTGTAAACAGAGAAACCCTAGGCTATATGAATTGGTTCCGCTTATATGATAAACAAAGGCTATCGCTTGAATGAGTTAAAATTAATTTATCTACAGCGTTGAGAAAAACATTAAGTTCTGATAAAAACAGTCTTCACCTGGAAGGAGCAGATATTGCAAATTAGCATAATTACAGTTCTCCCTTTATGGAAATGCAGCCCGGATCACCTTATTGTGTGTCGACAATATAAATTACCTACACAGTTATCATAGTAATTTCACACGAGCCACGAGTAACTCTATGCTAGCAATCCCCGTGTATTCTTCCAAACATATTGCAGCGACGAGAATCAGGCTCTGGTCCAGACTTCAATGCATTCGGAAAACTTAGCTATTCGCCTTAAATATATATTGTATGTATTTGTTCCCGGAAATCATATCACAAGTGCCGTCCGAACATGAAACGAAGTATGCAAAAAATGTATTATTATTTTGTGGGCTGCTTACAACGTGAATCTGTGTATGAATGTGCGTGTGATAACTAACTCTTATTAGCTTATTTAGGCAACGAGTGATTTCATACCCTTTGTTACATTTCAGTAGGTGTATGCATAACTATGATTTATTTTTTGATACATGTAAATTTGCTTCTTTAGTTAGATTTGTACATTGTCATCCATTCCATTTAAGACCGTATCCAAATTCAAGTGGGTAGTGGTGTAATTGTGTCCTCGCGTACAAAATTTGCCCATATGGAGTACTTGAATGATACGGAAGGGATTAATTTTAAGCCTCTACACTACTAGCCAGCTACAAAGGAAATAAATTTCTATATTTTCAAAACTTAATTTTTTATGTTAGCACATATATGTGTAAAGATGGTAAAATGGTACACTCAATTGCAAACACATGAATGTATAAGAAAATTCTAAGTTTCTACAATCATTTCAAAAATTACATTTTAGGCCATGCATAAAATAGTTTTCACTCAATAATATATATGATAAATTAATCATTAAGAACTTTATGGTTGTTGAAAAAAGAAGCTGCTAGTGATTAAACGTATTTTATATTGCCTTAAATCTACAGTCAGATATCGTCGTCTAGGAGCGTATGACTGCGACACATGAAATATCAATATAAATTGAGACCGTGTCAGTCATTCGGCGTACATTATTGTTGGTAAAAGTATATATAGAAGATCTCACGGCCTAGCTAAAAATTAAGGATGGTACAAATTGTAAAGATAGCCTTGGGATAGCGATAGAATAAAGAGTTATGTGTGGAAAATACTTCGTTTGATCCATACAAATTAAAATTTAAAATAAAAATTTCGCTGCAGAGGTCCTTGTTAAGATAGTGTTTATTTTTTGTACTTATATTTGAAAACCAAATATTTTCTGGTTAAATGCTGAGTATAACCTTCACTTTTGTATGCTTATTGAAAAACAATTTTTTTCTCGATTGAGAATGAATAAAAAATTATTCAATTGAAGCACTTTTCGCGTCAGCTACTTCAGTCATTTGGCGCACTTTTTTGTTGGTAAAAGTATATACAGAAGATCTCACGGCCCAGCTTAAAATTGTGGATGGTACAAAATGGAAAGAAAGCCTTGCGCTAACGCTGTAATAATAAGTAATGTGTGGACAATCCTTAGTTTGATCCCTATGAAATAAAATATATAATAAAAATCTGACTGCTGTGGTTGATGTTTACTTAGTTTTTTTATAAAGTACTTATTTTTCAAACTTAAATAATCTTTAGTTTTTTGCTGAGTAGAACATTCACTTTTGTATGCTTAATGAAAATAAACTGTTTACTTGACTGACAATAAAGAAAAAAAAATTAAATTCAAGCATATTTTGTGCAGGCTACTTCAGTCATTCGGCGCACTTTTTTGTTGGTAAAAGTATATACAGAAGATCTCACGGCCCAGCTTAAAATTGTGGATGAAACAAATTGTAAAGGATACCATTAACTAACATTGGAATCATGTGTTATGTTCGGACAATCCTTAGTTTGATCCCTATGAATTAAAATTTATAATAAAAATCTCGCTGCAATGGTCCATGTTCAATAAGTGTTTTTTTAAGTACTTATTTTTAAAACTAAAATTTTATCTTGTTTATTGTTGAGTAGAACTTTCAAATTTGTATACGTATTGTAAAACATTTCTTTCTCGGTTGAGAATGAAGAAAATAATTATTTTATTCAAACACTATTCGCGCAGGCTACTTCAGTCATTCGGCACACTTTTTTGTTGGTAAAAGTATATACAGAAGATCTCACGGCCCAGCTTAAAATTGTGGATGTTACAAATTGTAAAGGATACCTTTAGATTTCATTGGAATAATGTGTTATGTTCGGAAAATCCTTAGTTTGATCCCTATGAATTAAAATTATTAATAAAAATCTCGCTGCAATGGTCCATGTTCAATAAGTGTTTTTTTTTTAAGTACTTATTTTTAAAACTAAAATATTATCTTGTGTATTGTTGAGTAGAACTTTCAAATTTGTATACGTATTGTAAAAAATTGCTTTCTCGGTTGAGAATGAAGTAAAAAAATTATTTTATTCAAACACTATTCGCGCAGGCTACTTCAGTCATTCGGCACACTTTTTTGTTGGTAAAATTATATACAGAATATCTCACGGCCCAGCTTAAAATTGTGGATGGTACAAATTGTAAAGGATACATTTAGCTAACATTGGAATATTGTGTTATGTTCGGACAATCCTTAGTTTGATCCCTATGAATTAAAATTTATCATAAAAATTTGGAATGCAATGGTCGAGGTTTAGCTAGAGTTTTTTTAAGTACTTAATTTACAAACTTAAATATTTTCTGGTTTGTTGCTGAGTAGAACCTTCACTTTCGTATGCTTATTAAAAAAATATTTTTTTAGATTGAGAATGAATGGAAAAAATATTTAATCCGAGCACATTTCGCGCAGTCTACTTCAGTCATTCGGCGCACTTTTTTGTTGGTAAAAGTATATACAGAATATCTCACGGCCCAGCGTAAAATTGTGTTTGGTACAAATTGTAAATAATAGCTTTAGCTAACATTGGAATCATGTGTTATGTTCGGACAATCCTTAGTTTCATCCCTATGAATTAAAATTTATCATAAATATTTGGCTGTCGTGGTCCATGTTCAGCTAGTGTTTTTTTAAGAACTTATTTTTCAAACAATAATATTTTCCGGTTTATTGCTGAGTAGAACTTTCAATTTCGTATACTTATTGTAAAACATTTCTTTCTCTATTGAGAATGAAGAAAAAAATTATTTTATTCAAACCCATTTCGCGCAGGTTACTTCAGTTTTTCGGCACACTTTTTTGTTGGTAAAAGTATATACAGAAGATCTCACGGCCCAGCTTAAAATTGTGGATGGTAAAAATTGTAAAGAATACCTTTAGCTAACATTGGAATCATGTGTTATGTTCGGACAATCCTTAGTTTCATCCCTATGAATTAAAATTTATCATAAATATTTGGCTGTCGTGGTCCATGTTCAGCTAGTGTTTTTTTAAGAACTTATTTTTCAAACATAAATATTTTCTGGTTTATTGCTGAGTAGAACCTATACTTTCGTATGCTTATTTGAAATATTTTTTTTTATATTGAGAATGAAGGAAAAAAATATTTAATTCGAGCACATTTCGCGCAGGCTACTTCTGTCATTCGGCGCACTTTTTTGTTGGTAAAAGTATATACAGAAGATCTCACGGCCCAGCTTAAAATTGTGGATTGTACAAATTGTAAAGGATACCTTTAGCTAACATTGGAATCATGTGTTATGTTCGGACAATCCTTAGTTTGATCCCTATGAATTAAAATTTATAATAAAAATCTCGCTGCAGTGGTCCATGTTCAAAAAGTGTTTTTTTTAAGTACTTATTTTTAAAACTGAAATATTATCTTGTTTATTGTTGAGTATAACTTTCAAATTGGTAAACGTATTGTAAAACATTTCTTTCTCGGTTGAGAATGAAGAAAAAAAAATATTTTTTTGGAACACATTTCGCGCAGGCTACTTGTCATTCGGCACACTTTTTTGTTGGTAAAAGTATATACAGAATATCTCACGGCCCAGCTTAAAATTGTGGATGGTAAAAATTTTAAAGGATACCTTTAGCTAACATTGGAATCATGTGTTATGTTCGGACAATCCTTAGTTTGATCCCTATGAATTAAAATTTTAATAAAAAACTCGCTGCAATGGTCCATGTTCAATAAGTGTTTTTTTTAAGTACATACTTATTTTTAAAACTAAAATATTATCCTGTTTATTGTTGAGTAGAACTTTTAAATTTTTATACGTATTGTAAAACATTTCTTTCTCGGTTGAGAATGAAGAAAAAAATTATTTTATTCAAACACAATTCGCGCAGGCTACTTCAGTCATTCGGCACACTTTTTTGTTGGTAAAAGTATATACAGAAGATCTCACGGCCTAGCTTAAAATTGTGGATGGTACAAATTGTAAAGGATACATTTAGCTAACATTGGAATAATGTGTTATGTTCGGACAATCCTTAGTTTGATCCCTATGAATTAAAATTTATCATAAAAATTTGGAATGCAATGGTCGTTGTTTAGCTAGAGTTTTTTTAAGTACTTATTTTTCAAACTTAAATATTTTCTGGTTTATTACTGAGTAGAACCTTCACTTTCGTATGCTTAATTGAAATATTTTTTTTTTAGATTGAGAATGAAGAAAAAAAATCTTTAATTCGAGCACATTTCGCGCAGTCTACTTCAGTCATTCGGCGCACTTTTTTGTTGGTAAAAGTATATACAGAAGATCTCACGGCCCAGCTTAAAATTGTGGATGGTACAAATTGTAAAGGATACCTTTAGCTTTCATTGGAATAATGTGTTATGTTCGGACAATCCTTAGTTTTATCCCTATGAATTAAAATTTTAATAAAAAACTCGCTGCAATGGTCCATGTTCAATAAGTGTTTTTTTTTTAAGTACTTATTTTTAAAACTAAAATATTATCTTGTTTATTGTTGTGTAGAACTTTTAAATTGTTATACGTATTGTAAAACATTTCTTTCTCGGTTGAGAATGAAGAAAAAAATTATTTTATTCAAACACAATTCGCGCAGGCTACTTCAGTCATTCGGCACACTTTTTTGTTGGTAAAAGTATATACAGAATATCTCACGGCCCAGCTTAAAACTGTGGATGGTACAAATTGTAAAGGATACATTTAGCTAACATTGGAATAATGTGTTATGTTCGGACAATCCTTAGTTTGATCCCTATGAATTAAAATTTATCATAAAAATTTGGAATGCAATGGTCGATGTTTAGCTAGAGTTTTTTTAAGTACTTATTTTTCAAACTTAAATATTTTCTGGTTTATTGCTGAGTAGAACCTTCAATTTCGTATGCTTAATTGAAATATTTTTTTTTTAGATTGAGAATGAAGGAAAAAAATCTTTAATTAGAGCACATTTCGCGCAGTCTACTTCAGTCATTCGGCGCACTTTTTTGTTGGTAAAAGTATATACAGAAGATCTCACGGCCCAGCTTAAAATTGTGGATGGTACAAATTGTAAAGGATACCTTTAGCTTTCATTGGAATAATGTGTTATGTTCGGACAATCCTTAGTTTGATCCCTATGAATTAAAATTTTTCATAAAAATTTGGAATGCAATGGTCGATGTTTAGCTAGAGTTTTTTTAAGTACTTATTTTTCAAACTTAAATATTTTCTGGTTTATTGCTGAGTAGAACCTTCAATTTCGTATGCTTAATTGAAATATTTTTTTTTTAGATTGAGAATGAAGGAAAAAAATCTTTAATTAGAGCACATTTCGCGCAGTCTACTTCAGTCATTCGGCGCACTTTTTTGTTGGTAAAAGTATATACAGAAGATCTCACGGCCCAGCTTAAAATTGTGGATGGTACAAATTGTAAAGGATACCTTTAGCTTTCATTGGAATAATGTGTTATGTTCGGACAATCCTTAGTTTGATCCCTATGAATTAAAATTTTTAATAAAAATCTCGCTGCAATGGTCCATGTTCAATAAGTGTTTTTTTTAAGTACTTATTTTTAAAACTTAAATTTTTCTTGTTTATTGCTGAGTAGAACTTCACTTTTAAATGCTTATTGTAAAACATTTTTTTTCTTGATTGAGAATGAAGATAAAATTATTCAATTCAAGCATTTTTTGCGTCAGCTACTTCAGTCATTCGGCGCACTTTTTTGTTGGTTAAAGTATATACATAAGATCTTACGGCCTAGCTAAAAAATTATGGATTGTACTTATTGTAAATAAAACAATTAGTTAACGCTGGAATTATTTTTTAATTTCGGAAAATCCTCTTTTTTATCCCTATGAAATAATAAATACTTATTGTTTTTGTGAGGTTAATATTTAGTATATTTTTCAAGTTCGTTTATTTAAAACAAAATTATTTTCCGGTTAAACAATTTTTTGAACTTTTTTTTTTTACATATTTAAGTTATTTTTATTCATTTCTGATTTTTTTAATTAAAAAAAGTGTGTCTATTATCTTGGGTTGATGTTTTTAATTAGAGGTTTTTAGTGTAAAACCATCATGGAATCCTACAGTATGTATTTTGTTGGTGTTTGTCATATACATATGGAACTTGACCAAGTTGGTCAAAAGAGGGTGGTGACTTATTACCTGTAGAATGAATTTGTCAAGTTTGTTTTGTTTACATTATTTATTGGACCAAGTGCGAAGTTGAAAATAAGTTGTTTGTAAATAACGCCTAATAACTTTGATAATTACTAGTGTGCACATGGTTTGACAGTTCGTTGCTATGTGGTTCAGTAATTAGAATTAAGTTGGACTGATCATTTTATGAGTTTTTGAGTAAGTAATATATTTAATATTTGCCGGGTCATGCCCACTTTAACGCCTAGTATTGTGTAAAGGATATTTTATAGTGAAATAAATGTTAACATTGAATTGTATTTATTATTTATAACCTTTGGGTAATTTTTAAATTGAAGGTTGATGTTTTTTTATTTAGGTAATTTCTTGTAGACTTGTTCGAAGTATTCGCACACGAACGAACCCAATTCAGATATGACCAATATTATTTAAAATAAATTCTTGCTTGTCTCGTATGTATATTAAAATACCACACCGATTCAAATATTATAAAACAACTTGGTAAATGTTGAATACAATATACTTTACCACAAAATGTTTATAAATAATTCTAAAATGGGTAAATATGTATTGTACGGATTAGCACCAAAAAAAATCGTACAAATATAAAATAACTTTCATTATATGCTATCTTACGTCCTCTTTTCAGAACCGCCTGCGGAGATAAAAAATTCCAATTACTTTTGGAGATATCGAATTTTGAAAAGAGGACGTAAAAGAGCATATAATGAAAGTTATTTCATATTTGTACGATTTTTTTTGGCGCTAATCCGTACAATACATATATACCGTAAAAGGAATTTTATTACTTCCTAACATGATTTCAAATGATTCTGTTAAAGTGCATTGCATTTTAAATTGTGGTTTCCCCATAGTAAGAAATAAAAATATATGTTATTTTAGATTAGCTTTATGTGGAGAATGGTATTTTCAGGTAAATGGTTAGTGTAAAATTATTGCAAATATTACCTATACTAATGTGCATATAGTGACATAAATTAGTGTTGTGCTTTAATAGGCTAGCTGAGTGGTTTTCACTAAAGATTGCTGAAATTCTGTTGCAGCAGCTTTATTGTTTCTTTGATACTAGCTGCTACTTGATCCTGTGGTTTTCCAGATATCCTTAAAAATATAGCGTAGCTGAGTCTGTTTTGAAAAAGACAGGGACATTAATGTTAGTACGTTACGGCAGGGGCCAAGACTGCTTTCTACCTTGATTTGATTTCCATTTCAACCAAACCAATTGTTTACATTTTTTAAAAGTATTTTAAATGTAGCTAACCTAACCAACTGTTAACACAATTTTACAGTATTTTTTATATATTTAACCTAAGTAACCATTCTCATGAATCTGTGCTAGTTTTAACATACCTTACCTAACTTAACGTAACAATTTGTTAAAATGGTTAAGTACTGGTTAACTACTTGAAGGATCACAAAGCACTGTGGGTGAATGATTGGAAAACATGTTGGTTAGTAAATGTGAAAGCATTTTAGAATTTATATTATTTTATTTTTATAGAAAAAAAGGCTCTTCTCTAGTATAACCTCAGTAAGCTATATTAATTTCATCTCCTAACATAATGCATCATTTACTTAAATGGTAAACTACTGATAAATACTTGAAGTAGGCCTAATAAGTTTTTCAGATATTTAGAGATATTTTTATTGCTTGAAGCCCCATTTTCTGTTACAACAGAAATATGTGATGCAAATTGAATTTGATGATGATTTAAATAATTTTCCATTATTACTGATATTCATTCAATCACTAACACTTTAAACATTTTAAAATACATGATTACATTTTCTGCATTCATAAACAAAATCCAATCTTGCCCACAATTGATCATTGTGACCAACCTTCACGAGACTGAAGATACATTTAAAGAACCAGTTGTTCTAGTGCCACATTGAAATCCACACATCCAAAAGACATGAGTATTAAGAGTCGTGTCCATCAGATTCTGAATTAAAAGCTTTATATCCTTAGATAGAAATGAAGTTAGTAGAAGTGATATGAAAAATAAACGTTTAAGCTGAAAATATAATTTTTCAGTAATAAAAAAAAAATGTTGTGATTCCACAATACTGTTCAGGAAAATAAATAACAGTAGGTAAAATAGTGGTTTCCATCTTTTAAATGAGCCAATTACTTAGTACGTACAAAAGTTACCCTGCAATGTTTTTCAGCACTTGCTTGGAAAATTATTGTAAATAAAAGTGATTGATGGTAGAAATTTAATCAAAAATTTTAGGAAAAAATAGTTATCGAATTTTTAAATATTCACTTAATTATTATGATTTTTTAAAAAAATTATTAAATTTTGTAATATCTCGCACACTGCCTAGGTGGTTTTAGGACAGAGAAATAGACTAGAAATGAAATATTATTTCTTAGTTACTGGGTGCTTAAAGGGCACTAAACTAACAGTTATTCACTAATAGCATGCTAGGAGGGTGGTGTCTGAGGGCCACTCACACACTTCTGGATTCTTACAGTGTGTTCAGGGGCACCAGAGCATTTGTTTCTCGTTGTCACGCACTGTTTCATTTACTATTTTCATATAGAACTGTTTAGTTAGACTGTAGTGAATTTAAGTGGCACAGACTTTGAAATTATATTATGTTAATCTATGAATAAGTTATATTTGTAGTAATAGACTAAATATACTGAAAAATTATACAACATGCAGCTTAGTGTATAAAATGCTTTGATATGATTTGTAATATTGTAATATAACCTGTAATCAAGGATTGAGTACAGCAAGCTAAGTTTTTGAGACACTATACATAGTTTTTGTAACTATACTAAAGAAAAGGCCAGAATGGTAATAGAATTAAACTACTACAGTTACCTAGCCTATATAATATTGTCCAGGTACAAAGTTTTTTGATTATTTATAGATTTATTGGTTGCTATTTGTCTTAAACAGGTGGTTTGGCCTCATGTGTTTTTTACATATGGTTTGCTATGCATATCTTATATACTGGTTAAGTATTTGGCAATTATGTTGGAGAGGGGTGCATCTGAATGAAAGCAAATAAAATAATGCTCTTTTTATTTCATGAAATATTTTTTTAATTACAGTATTCTGTGAAACAAGTTTACCATTTGAATGTTTGGTTAGGTTAGGTTGGGGATATTAAAAATACTATCAAACATGGGAATGGTTCTGGTTAGGTTAGGTCAGCTACATTAATGACTTATCAATATCACATATTCATTATGTATTAAATACATTTTATTAATTTAGCTGACATAACCCAATAAACTTTTCTAATTTTGAAAGTAGGTATCAGCAATAGACAGGAGAATCTGAACTCTGAAATATAAATTAATAAAATCAAACATTTACCAAAGTTACAAAATATAAAAAAACAATAAATAACTCAACTTTGCACTGACTGTCAACTGCTCACAACATGCAAAAATTTTGTTTCAAGTAGATACGTATTCAACATGGTGGAAATCATGATTCAATGAAAATGCTATTGAAAAGTAATTCTTTTGGAGAATTATGAAGTATTTTATATTTTCTTTGAAAGATTTGTGCAATGGGAGGGCATGACTTGATGTAAGCTTTTGGAGATATGCCATTGCTAAGCACATGTATGTCTGTAGAAGAAAACTACAAAAAACCAAAAGAAAAAACACAAATTAAGCAAAAATTGCTGTTGTCAACAGGATATATACCTACATCACATAATATTCCATAACAGGAATATAGTCAACAAACAAAGAAAAACAATGAAAAATGGACTAAGAATGAAAAAACCCCAAAAATATTCAGCACAACAGTTGAAACGAGACAAAAACACAACAAAACGAAAAGACGAAACAAACACAATAGTTTTCCATAACAGAAACAAGCCAGCACAACAGTTGAAACGAGACAAATACACAATAATACGAAAAGACGAAACAAACACAATAGTTTTCCAAAACGGAAACAAGCGACGTTTCGGGACGTCCTCAGGCAGAGACGCACATGGTATGTAAACACAGGTGCGACTGAGTAGGGGCTGCCGCCGATCCATCATATTGCCATCTGGGGCAGTTAGTGTGTGCGAGACCAGAAACCGAAGTTTCTATAACTCGCTTAGTGCATTGTAAATCAGGTGCACCCCATACTTTTGTAGAATCACTTAGATCAACGGGCGGGGCGCGTGTCTTGTTGGATAAGTTTGGCACACGGGCCTGTGTGTGCGCTGGTAGGTTGTGTAATGCTAGAAAAGTTACGTGTACCTAATTCGGCGGGGGAGAGGAGCTCCCCACCAGCTAGATCGGCTAACTGGCGTGATGTAGTGTCGTGTTGGTGTGCAATAGAGGCTTGTCGGTGTGCTGTAATTTCAAGTGACCTAGTTAAATTCGGGTGTGGCGTGTAGTGTAAAGCTGTGCAAGCCGCTCCTACGAACCCCTGGGAACACAGAAACATGCTAGGGTAGTTAGCCCATTATTGCATGTAACAACAGGTAGTTCAGGCCGTCACTTCACACAGGCATATCATCGTGTGGTCGTGTTGGTGATACGGTAAAAGAAATTACATAGATTAGTAAACCACTGGCCGCCTGAAGGACCGAACTATTGCGTTCCAATATAGTTCGGTCAAAGTTAGGCTAAACCAGTATTGCTGTAGCTAGCCCCCAGGCTGTTGTCTTCTAAACCTGAAAAATAGAAAGTGAAATTAATAAATGAAGGTCGTCCTATTCTATTATTGTTCTAGCAGAGAGATGCCCTCGTCCAGTTTTTTTTTTAAATTTATTTTTATTATTATTATTAATTTTTTAATTATTTTTATTTTTATTTTTTTAAATCTAGACTTAAAGCTACTGAACATGCCCCCAGAGCCCTGCCCTGACAGGCATGCATGCCTCTCGGCCCGAATCCCCAGCGAGGGCTGGGGCAGCTCCCTCTACCAGTTCACCTGCATGATTCTGCCTTGACAAGGTGCTACGACGTGTATGTGGATTGTCGCGCGTGTTGTAGTGGTGTGACTAAAATGTTACGTACCCCGGGGAAGGGAAAATAAATATTTATTAGGTGATTATAGATTTACGGAACTAGCTTTGTTAATTCAAAATCCCATGCCTTCCTAAACGCGGCCGGCACTGGAGGTGAAGCCTGCCAGGCGGGTCCCGCCCTTCAGGCATAGGGAGTCAGCCCTAACAACACTGGCAGTGAACCCTACGTGGGTCATAACCTACACCTGCATGCTTTGGACCATTTTGAATTAGCTAGGAGAGAGATTTGCAGAGAAGTTAAGAGAATTAATTGGCTATTATTAAGTGGTTAGGTAGGAGTGTATTTTATTATTATGATTCAAAATCCCATGCCTTTCCGAAACGCTGCCGGCACTGGAGGTGAAACCTACCAGGTGGGTCGCGCCCTTCAGGCATAGGGAGTCAGCCCTAAACAACACAGGCAGTGAACCCGAGGGGGCTGTACATACATCTGCGTGCCTCGGACCATTTTGAATCGAAAGAGGTGCAGTTAGTTATGCTGAAGTTATTGTAACTTGTATTTATTTGTTGCTTTTATTATTATATATATAAATTATAATTATTTCACAATTCAAAATCCCATGCCTTCTGAAACACGGCCGGCACTGGAGGTGAGGCCTACCAGGCGGGTCGCGCCCTTCAGGCATAGGGAGTCAGCCCTAACAACACAGGCAGTGAACCCGAGGGGATTGTACATATACCTGCGTGCTTCGGACCATTTTGAATTGTATAGGCCGTGTAAACTTTAAACTTTAAACTGTAGGCTCCGCGCGGTGTGAACACAACCGGAGCTGGAGTGCGACTGCCTTGGGGTCGGGCGGAAAAACAGTTTTGTTTGGAAGCCCTCAGCGCCCCGACCAATCAGAGAGCTTCTGGGCCTGTGATTGGCCGGGGCCCCGCAGGCCCCCGCACGAGGTGTTCGGAGAGCTATTATATGTAATTTTAAAGTTATTGAAGACCTTTTAAAAACTGAATCCATGTCGCTTTCGTTTTTAATATTTATCGTTTTAATTTAAACGAGGTTTTTTATGTTTACGTTGCTCGGACGGGTCGTAAATCGCTATTGAATTTATCAGTGCGTTTTCGTGCTGTGGTAAATCTAGATACATTTTATTATTATTCTTTGATATTATTTCGCGGATGTACGGAATTTTAAGTGCGTTGTGAATAGTTTCGTTACTCGTAAATCTATTGAAATCTAAAATGGCCCTTAGGAAATTATTCTGTTTAACTTGTAGCCGATTTATATGGTGATTTGCAGCATAGCCCCAGACTTCGCATCCATATAGCAACTGCGGGCGTACAATTTGAGTGTAAAGTTGGAGTTTTTTCCTGCGTGGTAAATTAGGTGCTTTTAACATTGGGTACAGGCTTCTTAAGGATCCTGTTGCAATGTTTGTTGCTCGAGCGATCTGTTTTCCCCATAGTAGTGTTCTGTCTAGTGTGAGTCCTAGATATTTTGCCTGTGTAACATTAGGAATGGGTTGATGAAAAATTTCTAGCTCCCTGTCTGGTCTGCCTCTACGTTTTGATATTACAAGCGTGGTTGATTTTGCTGCATTTATTTTAATTCGCCACCGAGTGTAGAATTGCTCAAGTGCTGTCAGCTGTCGTTGGATGCAAACCATGGCATATTTTAAGTTTCAGGATTGTTTAATTATGGCTGTATCGTCCGCATACATCTGTACGTAGGCGTTTTCGTGCGGTATGTCGGCTGTGTAAATATTATAGAAGTAAGGAGAGAGAGGGGAGCCCTGCGGCACCCCAGCTGTAAGTTCGCGAGTAGTCGATTTAGCCCCGTCCAGAGCAACATAAAAATTACGACGCCATAAATAGTGGGCCACCATATGTGTAGGGGAAATTAAAGTTGATGAATTTTTGAATAAGGCCCGGAATCCAGACTTTGTCGAAAGCTTTTTCTGCGTCGAGCATTGTCATCACAGTGTAAGCTTTAGATGTGTTATTAAATCCGTCGGTAGCAGCTTCTACGATTTTTATTAAGGGGTGGATTGTTGAATGACCTTTCCTGAAACCAAACTGAATGTCTGGAATCACGTTGTGTTCCTCTGCGTGTGCTTGAAGGCGCGAGAGTAATGCTTTTTCAATAATTTTACTCATGCTGTTTAAAAGGCTTATGGGTCGCCTGTTTTCTGGAATGGCCGGGTTTTTCCCTGGTTTAGGTATTGTGATTATTTTTGCTAGTTTCCAGGAGTCGGGGTAAGTTTTATGTGTTAGTATAGCGTTGAATATCGCCAGTAAATATTTAAGTGCCTCTAGAGGGAGTTTTTTAAGTGTTTCGTAGTTTATTGCGTCCGTGCCGCCTGATTTGTTGTTCGGACTGGCTTTAATTAGCTTTAAAAGTTCCCTTAATGTTATTGATTCAGGGACAGATTGCGTGCCTGTTTGTAGAAAGTTATTTACCGCCTGTGTTGTTGTTAAAGTGAAATTTCTGTCATTTACGTCTGTGTTCGGGGAGAATTGTTTTTCTAGAAGGTCTGCGACTGCGTTGGCCTTGTCTTCTGCGATGTATTTAGCCCCGGTGGCTGTTATAATAGCGGGAGTTGAAATAAATTTTTTGTTACCGCGGAGCCTGCGAGATAGTTTCCACATTTCCTGCGGTTTTGTGGCTACTTCGTTTATTAAGTTTCCGAATTGATTTATTTTTTCCTGTTTTAATTTGCGCTGTACGAGATTATTCAGTCTGTTGTATTCGTTTCTGGCTTCTGGTGTGCGGAGTCTTTGTGCTCTGTTTCTGGCTTGCCGCCTAAGAGAAATGTAATAATCCAGATCGGGGTAGTGTGTTCGAGTGAACTGCCTATTTGTTTCAAAGCGAGAGTGTTTTTTAATGGAATTTAGACTGTGTCCGTGAAAAGTTTTACGTGTGGATTTATTTCCTCAGGTGAATTTATTTCGGGGGACTGATTTAGGGTGTCTATAAGTTCTTCCTTAAACCCGTCCCAATCTGTGATTTTTAGGTTATTATTAAAGAGTTGTATATTGGATGTAGCATTAAAAGTTATTTGTGTTAGCACCGGTAAGTGATCGGAGTTTAGTTCATCTAATGTTTCTCTATTTAGCTGAGCGTTTGGTATGTTTGTTAGGGCTATGTCTAAAATTTCTGGAGTGCCGCCACTTACTGGATAGCATGTCGGGGAGTCAGGCGCAAGAATGATGTAGTTTCCCGCTGCCGCGTGGCCGTGTAGAATGTTCCCGTTGGCGTTTGTTTGTGTGCAGCCCCAGTCAGTGTGTTTGCTGTTTAAGTCCCCTGCTATAAAAAATTGATCCTAGACTTCCATTAATTTATTGAGGTCCTGTGGTGTGAGTGGGTCTTGTGGCGTCTTGTATACCGCAGACATGCAAACATGTGAATGCTGGTGGCCTCAATGTGTTGTAATCCATTTATTGTTATTGGGTGGTGGTGAATTCCGTGTTTTATTAGTATGGCTGTACCGCCGCCGCGGAGTGCGGGGCGGTCTGTTCTGTATATTGTGTAACCGCATATGTAAGCTCGCATGTGTGGTTTTAGAAAAGTTTCAGAGATGAAAGCGACATCGATTCCGTATACAAAAAGTAACTGTTCCAGTTCATAGATTTTATTTTGGAGGCCATGTGCATTAAATATTAGAACCTGTAAAGACTTCCCCGGGTTCTGTGCCATTTTAAGGTGTAGCGAGATTCATGAGTGCAGATAATAATATAAACTGTTTTTCTTGTAGAGATGTCGCAGCTCGGATTTTGTCGAAGTGTGGTTTCAGTTGTGCTTTGAGCTGTGTAAAGTTGCAGAGTTTAAGGATTTCCGCCAGCTCGAACATGTCACTAAAGGTGTTACCTTCAATTCTGTTTTGTGCTGGGGTGTGTGTGTTTGGTGCGGGCCCAGCAAGTGTTTCCGAGAAAGTCTTCCTGGTGTGCGCGAGCTCGGTTGTTGTCTGCGGGCGCAGCTGTGGCTTGTTTGTTGTTTGTGCGCCAGGTTGCTCGTGCGCGGGGCGGGAGGGGGGGAAATCCGCCTAGCTGAGAGTGGGTGCCACCTGTCTGGGTGTCTGCGGTGCGCTGGCTTGTCTCTGTTCCCTGCTTGCCACGAGTTTCAGGAACACGGGGCATTGCTTCCATGCTGCGGTGTGGCCCTGAGTGTTGCAGTTAAAGCAGAACTTGTCTGCATGGTCGTCCCTCTTGCAATCCCCCCTCGTGTGTTTTTCCCCGCACCTAACGCATTTTGGTGGGTTATTGCAGCGGGCCTGTGTGTGGTCGAATTCACCACAGCGTTTGCATTGTGCGATGTCTTGAGGGCGGGATTTATATTTCTGTACCACTACAGTGGTATAGTACAGAGTTTTGAGTGACGTGATGTTCTCCGCGGGGGCCGCGAGTGTCACGCAGAAAGTTCCGGATCGGATTCGTTTCGGTGTTCCTGTGGCATCGGGCCGGCTGATTTCGAAGTTTCGCACATCAATTACTGTAAACCCCTTATCTGTTAATTCTTGTTTGATATCGGCTTCCTCTACTGCTGGGTACAAACCCTTAATCACCACTTTGGTGTTTCGCTCCTCCGGATGTGCGAAAGTGTGATGGTGAATGTTGCTGTCCTTTAGGAAATTTAGGGCTTTTGCGTACCCTTCCCTGTTCTCAAAACTGTGCCGGATCTCCCGCCTGCGCGTGATTGTGCTTTTGAACGGGACTCTGTGCAGGTTCAAAAACATCGCGATTTCTTTTAATTTGTGAGTTTCTCTGACCATGATAGGCAAGCATTTGTACCTATTCGGTGTTGCGGAGTGTTGTGGAGTCGTTTGCGATGGTGTTGTGTTTTCCGGCTGTGGGTTTGCCAGGGGGGCGTACCTGTTTGCCGTACTGACCGTGGCTGTGAGTGAACTGTCTGCGCTTTTGTCGTAGTGCACGCTTTCGTTGTTGTTCAGCGTGACCTTTCTGCTCCCCCTCCCCCTGTCGAGTGAGCTGCATCGCAGAGCTCGCTTCCCTCCGACCTGCCTGAAGTCGTGTTCGTCGTCGTCCGCTCGGTCGCGTTTGAGTTTCGCACTCTGCGCCTCGATTGGTGTGTGTGTCTGGTTTCCCTTACCCTGTGCGTCCGCCATTTCCCTGTCGCGAATTCGCGGGCTATCCGACCCGCCGGTCGCCTAAAAACCTAAGGGCAGTGGTGGCTGACAAACACTGATCTGAACAGCGAAGCTAGGCCTTAGAGAGGCTGTCCTCTCTGCACCACTGCCTGGTGCGAAGAGCGCTGAGTAGGGGCTGGAAAAATGAGGGTATTTATCAGAGAATGTACTACATCTTGCTCAGCCAATGGCAGATTAGCTGTCTCCCCATTGGCTGTGCACCATGGAGTTAAAGCGGATTGGTTATGGTAGGTTGAGTATTGGCTATTCAACTGTTCTGTCTATCAACTTTTGGCTATTCGTTTCAACTGTTGTGCTGAATTTTTTTGGGGTTCAATTCATCATTTGTGGTTTTTTTTTTGTTCTCTTAGTCCATTTTTCTTTGTTTTTCTTTGTTTGTTGATCATATACATGTTATGGAATATTATGTGATGTATATATCCTGTTGACAACAGTAATTTTTGCTTAATTTTTTTTTTTTTTTTGTCTTTTGGTTTTTTGTAGTTTTCTTCTACAGACATACATGTGCTTAGCAATGGCGTATGTCCAAAAGCTTACATCAAGTCGAAGTATTTTATGTTATTTCTCTTAAGGGCTTTTGTATTTTACTGGTTTAAATTCTTACCTCACTAATAACCTCATTTCTAGTACCTAATACTATCTCATACTGATCTGCACTGTTTTGGTCTAGAGGAGTGATGAACAACTTTACTCTTTTTAGGACAAGATATCATTCTTAAAATTAATCTGAGGGTGAAGTCCTGCTGTTGAAACAATAAATTTTATCTTTTAAGGTTTTTTTTGCTTTTAAATCATAACATACTAAGTACAGTGCAAAATGGCATTCTCATCTTATTTTATGAATGCTGTGATGTGCAGAATGTAAGATAATTCTTTTTCTGAAAAGTCGTGTATCTTCTGTCCTAGGTTGCGGAGACGGTTCCTACGATGGCACAGTTTGTTCCCGGCTCAGCTTCAGAGCCAACGTCAGAAGTCGAGATTACGATATCTTGCAGGTGTGTATACGCTTGAAAGTGCCAGATAAATGCCCCGTGTAAAATTAATGCCGATCATTAGTTTCTTTAGACTAGTACTTATAGGGACGTCATGAATGGTATTCACTTTACACTATTTATCTGGAACTTCAGCCATACTGAACATTTCTAGAACTTTTGTACTGGAACTGTTACCCTTACTCTGTGAACAGCTTCTGCGGCATGCCTGGCAGATACACACTCACTGTTTTCAGTGTTAGTACAGGAATGGAAAACCTTTAAAATGGGAAAGTCAGGGAAATGAAAATGGTTGGAGAATACCTGGAAAAGTCAGAGTGTTAAATATTATAAATTTTATAATTTAATTGTTTATACAATGTAAAGCAAACATGGTGTCAAACCATACTAATCAACTCACATTTTCTTTTGAACAATTGTTGTAACCCGTAACCTATATATATAATACTCTGGAAATTATTATGAATATAATTTTTAGCATTCTGTCCTTCGGTGAAAAAAAATACTGTAGCCTGACCAAAATTATAAAATATTCCTGAATTTTTGACGTGATGTCTTATAAATCGATGAACGCCGGCTGCACGCACAAAAAATTGTCACGTTCCGCCTGAGCCGAGTGTGCAAGAACCGGCCAACCACCATGCGAGAAAATCTTCTACAATATCAAACAGGTTAAGGCGGGCTTTTTAACTAATTGTTCGTGATTATATTTAAACAAATTATTTATATTAAATTTGCAAAAACTGTAAAACATATTTGAAAATTATAAAGTATGCAATTTTTCATCAGTGTTTTCTTATGACATCATGTAAAATTATCGTCCGTAAACCGACTTTACAGACAACCCCCTTTTTTCCTTGTGATAACAGAAGTGATAATAGCTAAAGAAAAAGTGTAATTATTACTGAGACATGCAGGGGAATTTTGTTTCTAGTGTTTGATCTTAAGAAAAGAAATATCATGCTAATATTTTTTATTTTGGTAGTCATATATTTTAAAATTAAATTAAATCTTAGCCCTCTACTGCATATTGTGACACATATGGCACAAAGTATTTTATCTTTTTCTCCACAAACAAAATTACTCCAGGACAGCAGCTGGATGGGGTTCCATATGCGGCACAAGCTACAGAAACCATTTCCGGCAACCCCTGCCATCTTTGGAGAAAAATGTGAACTACATCGATGTTTGAAGTGGCTATGCCATAGTAGGCCACGTTTGGCAGTTTTGTCTATGGATATTTGCTCATTGCAAATGTTTTATGTTGAATTTTTGATATGTAAAAATGTTTTTGATTGAATTACGGTATTAGCGATCAATATTCAAGGTAAGTTTGCTTGTAACAAGTTTCATGTTTAGCCAATTACATTAAATGGCTGTGTGACATTTATGGCACATTATACGTTTACTGCTGTAGCAAGTGTGTACCACTTATGGCACACCATGAAAAAAAAAATGTTTAAATTTTGTTTTTTGTCCTCTAAAAGTGTATTCGCACAAGCAAGGTGTTCTGTCTAGTGATGGGGCATGGAAATTTTCCCACCAGGTGGGAAAATATAGGGAATTTGCTCAAATTATATTTTCCCACCCAAAAACTGGGTATTTATTTTTCTTTTGTTTTAATATATGATTATTATATGTTATATTATATATTTATTATTTACCATTTGGTTGCAGTAATTATTACTTAAGAACAATAGTTTCTGTTGGCAGTTTTGAACTAATAACTTCAAACATTTTCAATGTGACTGTTGGTTAGCATGCTAGAACTGTAAATAAACCATAACCTCAAAACTGTGTGCTATTGTGATGACTGTTGTTACTTTGTGGTGAAAGTGTTTATGAAAGCCAGTTGAAATAAATGTGTTAAAAATGGGAAGAAATAAAAGTAGTGTTTGGAAAGTGTACAACGAAAGAGGTGATAAAACTGTAGACTGCCAGTAAGTATTGTGGAAAACATAAATTTGCAAATGTCACAAAAATGTCTGAGCATATTGTCAAATGCTATAAATGCCCAGTGGACTTAAAAAACAGTGTTTTAAGAGTTGGGAAGATAACATCTCCAGTCATAAATGTCACAAACAATTTAGAGACTACTTCTGTGCCTTCATCCATGCAATCAAACTCAGATGTAGGCCTAATTACTGCAACATTGCCAGCAACATCACATCTACACCTACCTGCCGTCAGTAGTAATAGTACAATACCTGTTTGGAATGCTTAAGCTAAACAAAAACAACAGGCAATGGGAATGTTTTTGGACCGCATGACTAATGAAGAGAATGCACACTTGAATACGATGCTTGCAAAAGCTATATATGTTAGTGGGGTAACCCTTTCATTAGTTGAACATCCCTTGTGGATAGATTTTTCAAAGCAGTGAAACCAGCTTATAAACTTCCCACACGAAAGTCTCTGGCCACAACACATTTAGATGAACAGTATGTTGAAATGCAGACACTACTATCTGCAGAATTACAAAATGCGAAAAATCTAAATCTGCAATGTGATGGGTGGAGCAACATTCGTAATGAAGGCATCATAAATTTGGTTTTGACTAAACCAGAACCAGTATTTGTTTATTTATCTGCACAAAAGAAAACAGACACACAAGTGAATATCTTGAAAAAGAAATTTCTTCTGTTATCGAAAAGTATGGGCCCGAAAAATTCCTTGTTGTACATAATAGGAGACAATACTGCAAATATGCAAAAAGCTTTCACATTAGTTAAACAAAAGTTTGATCACATAATTCCTTTAGGATGTTTGGCCCATACCCTGCATTTGTTATGTAATAATATTCTGAAATGTAAGTCTGCCGGAACATTTATGGCAACTGTTGTTGACATAGTCAAAAAAATAAAAAATACACAGGTTTTAAATGCTTTATTGGATAAAATTAAATCAGAAAGGAATTGTAATGTAAGTTTGAAGTTGCTGTGTAAAACTCGCTGGGGGAGTTACCTTCAGTGCCTTCAAAGTCTTCTCGACTGTAAAGTTAGTCTTCTGATCTTTTCAGTTCACGGAGAAGCAACAGCAACTCTTACAAAGGAAATGAAAACACGACTTCTTGATGAAGCTGTATTTTGGGTCAGGGTCGAAAAAATGAGAAATATTTTAAAACCAATAGTTTCATGGATTACTATACTAGAATCCAATGACTGTAACATTCACAAGGTTTACAAAGCATTCAGTGAAATTGAAAACAAGCTAGTTGACTTACTTCCACAATCCCCTTTATCAGCTTCAGAAGAGTCAAGTATTTTAGTGAAGTTAAAATCGAGGAAGGCTAACAGTATACGAACCATACATTATGCTGCTACCCTTTTGGATCCATCAACTCAAGGTCACTTTCTGACAAAAGAAGAGCAGGTAGATGGCATGGAATTCATCCACTCTCTTTGCATTAACATGAAAGCTGACGTGGTGAATGTTATGAAAGACTTAGCTAATTATCGGTCCAAGGAGGACTTGTGGGTTAAGAAATTCATATGGATAAGTGTGGAAACAATGAATCCAGTAACATGGTGGCGGGGATTATGTGGAACCACAGCGTTATCAGAAGTGGTTGTTCGAATTTGAACAGCTCCAGTAACATCTGCAGCCACCGAGAGATCCTTCAGTACATTCTCATGGATTCATAGCAAGAAAAGGAATCGCCTCACAACTTCTAGGGCAGGTAAAATTACCTACTTGTCCCACAACTGGAAGCTAATGCAAAAGCAGAACTCATCCCAGGGACAGCAAGATAACCAGAGGAAATATTCCAAAGATGTAAGCTTATCTGAAGTCCCAGCATGCTCTTCCTCTATACAAGTAGTAGATGCAGAGAATCGAAGGTACTGTCAGTTTTATTTATTAAATTAATTTATTTTGTGACATGCCCATTAGACTGATTTTTTAAATTTTTTTATTTTATTAGCTTCAAGCGAAAGTTAAGCAGTAGCAGTTCAAATGATGCAGACGAAACTGACTCCGAAGCATGTGAAGAAGTTACCTACGTTGAGTCAGATAACGAAACTTCTGAAGATGAATAAATTGCTTCGAACTATTATAGTGCACCATAATTTGACATTTTTGCAAGTTGCATAGAAATTACTACCTATATTATAATTTTTCATCTCTGTAGTAGGTAGTTTTAGTAATTAGATATAGATATTGGTCGAGATCGTAAATTCCAGAGTATTCCTTGTCTTTAATCATTTAATACTGTATTAAGGCCTATCAAGTGAAAATTAATTAAATATGCATAGTATTATGTGAAACACTTGAAGGGCCACGGGGAAGAACGATCAATGTCCATTTTTTTGCCAAAATGAGTTACCAGTGAAAACCGGTAGCTTAAAAGTGACAGAAAACATCTGTGAAATCATCTGGGCCAGAAAGATCATAGTCCCTTAGTTATAGCAATAATAAGATAGGGGCTAACGGGCAAGAATGATCACAGTCCTTGCGCCGACGGGCAAGGAGGATCAAGGTCCATTCTGCCTCCCCACTCCAGTCCAGTCCACTCCAGCACCATTCCTGCAGCTGTGTTTTGTTTACTGTTTTGTTAATGCTTTAATAACAACATTTGCATACATAACCTCATTTCTTCAACCTAACCTTTTGATATTGTGTATGGTGTTAATGTAGGCCTACTACAGTTAATTATGTCGAGTGATTTTAGTGGCACAGACAGTGAAGAAGGGACTTGTGTCCATAGTGATGTGAAGAAAAGGAAGAGCACTGGTAGATAGAAGGACATGATGAAGAAACTGCGAGCTTCAACTAATGAAATAGGAGAAGATTGCAAGTGCTTTCGCCACAAATGTTTTGAGGTTATTTCGCCTGAGGAACGGCACCAAATTATATCTAACTTTAATGCACTGGGTGATTACAATAAGCAGAATCAGTATTTGAGTGGATTGATCAGTGTTATTCCTGATCAGCGGCGTCGCAATAGAAAGGATGATGCAGAGGCAAGTAATCATATTTCTTCTTATTGTTATCGTGTACGTGCTCGGATCAATGGTAATGATACATTGCAAGACATTACTGTTTGTCACAAAGCCTTCATAGCCTTACACGGTATCACAAACCGCCGTGTACAAACTATTAAGAAACATTTGACTGAATTTGGTAATTCTAAGACAGATGGTTGAGGTAAACACCAAAACAGACCAAATCAATTAAGTGAGGAAACTAGATCTAAAGTGTTAAATTTCATTAAATCTCTGAAAGGAAGAAAATCTCACTATTCATTAAAAGACACTTCAAAGGTTTATTTACCTGCAGAGCTAAATAGGTAAAGCCAAACTACACAGAATGTTCAATGAGTTAAATAAAGAGCACACTATTGGTTTAACAACTTTCTGTGAAATTTTTGATTCCAATTTCAATATCAGTTTCGGATACCCAAGAAAAGATACGTGCAGCACCTGTGACTTATTAAAATCAGAAATATCCGTACTAGAAGGAAAAATGCTTAATCCTACTGACGAGGAAACTAGAGCATCTTTAGAAAAGGAGTTGCTGATTAAAGAAAAGGAGAAGAAAGTACACTTGGAAAGAAGTGAAAAGTTTTATTCAGTAAAGAATCCAGAAAAAAGTGAAGAACTTGAGGCATTTACTGTTGATTTCCAAAAAAATCTGCCAACCCCCAATATAACAACATCTGATGTGTACTACCGTCGGCAACTGAATTTTATTTCTTTCAATATTCATGTTCTGTCAGACTCAACCTCATTATTTTACACATACACAGGGCTAGATTTTAAGGAATATTTTAACCTGCCCAACGGACAGGTGTAATCGAAAATTTGCCTGTCCGCCATCCAATTTGCCTGTCCGCTGTTTTACCCAAATAAAAAAAATTTCAAAGTCGCTGAAAAAGTGAGAAAAAAGGATTTTTGCTATATTTTGCACCTATTTTTATCACACACTTAACATCCTTATTTAATCATCATTTTCAGATGAGTCACTGCACGAATTACTTGGCTGATTCTGTCTTGAACATCTTCGATAAGGAGGCTGAAAGGGTCGACGTTTTCTCTGAACATTACTCTGCTGCATTAGTGCATGCGAATAACCTCGGCGTCACAAGTTGCACCTGTCCACCGGACAGTTGCCTTTTTTATTTTGCCTGCCCGGACGAGATTTTACCTGTCCCGGGCAGGCGGACAGATGCTAAAATCGAGCCCTGCACATACATATAATGAAAGTGTCGCTCGAAAAGGGGCGGATGACGTATGCTCAATGCTAAAACACTTCTTTGAAAACATTTTGAGTTCAAAAGTAAAGCACATCGTTATGTTCTGCGATTCATGTGCGGGGCAGAACAAAAACTTCACAGTTATACGTTTTCTGCACTACACAGTTTATACACTTAAACAATTTGAAACCGTTAAAGTGATTTTCCCTATAAGAGGCCACTCTTATATGGAGGGGGACAAGGACATGAGCCTTATAAATCCCAAATCGTACACTGAAACACCTGATGACTGGAGGGACGTCATCAGAAATAGTAGAATCAAACCATCGCCTTTCACTGTAGTAAATTGTTCTATAGACGTAAAGTTTGAAACTTGGACTGACTTTTTATCTGGGCTTTATGTTAAAAAATGCCCTATGCCTACAAGACCGATACAAATTTTGAAAATTGAACAAAGTCAGACAAGATTTGTACTTCACAAGAAAAACTACTCCGGAAGCTATCTAAAGGCGGCTTTTGTTAAGAATCAAGGCACAGAAAACAAAAAATCAAGAAAGTCTGCGAGGCAAAGTGAGACAAAGGTACTGGGGAACCTTTACAATGGAAAACTACCAACCAAACCAGCAAAATTGAAAGATCTTCTTCATTTAAAACAGTTCTTGACAAATCCTGCATCACAAGCTTTCTACGAGTCACTGGTTCCTGACCCTGAATTGGATCAAGATTATGAGAATGACATTAAGTACGTTGACGACCCACCCATTGATGCAGAATAACAGGCAAAAACGATCAAACCGGGAAAACGGGAAAAACCGGGAATATGTCGGGAATTTGAAAGGGCCCGGGTAAAACCGGGAAACTGTCTGGAATTTTATTTCTTTCCTGGGCAAATGTTGCGGTGTAAATGCGCACAACTTATATAAGACGTACATCGCGGCGTCTGATAATCACGCGGCAAATCTGTACAGTGTCATGTTGGCAGCGACTGTAGTGTTCCCAGGCGTGTCATGTTTCTTCTTTCCTCATAGACGCAATACGTCACTAATAGGCGGAGGGGGAGGGGGAATATGAACCGCACTACGGTGTGCAACACGGGGTGTTGTTCTAATTTGTTCTGTTCAGTACAAGTCTTCGAGCGGTTTTAGTCTTACGCTGTGCAGTTTGTTAGGAAGCTATTGCGGCAATGTCTACTAGGTATTCCTGTTGTTATGAGTCTTGAGGTTCCATGGGCTACTGAGGATGCGAAAGACAACTTGTGCGAGATGCAAGATATGCAATAAAAGTTTCAAGATCGATACGATGGGTAGGGGAGCATTTACAAGCCATGCCAAATCTAAGAATTACAATAGAGTTATAAATAACCAATCAAGAAACCTGGAAGTTACAGAATTTTGTTTCCACTCAACCTACTCAGGATGAAGCCCACGCTTCCTGTAACAAAGTTTTATTAGTACTTTAATTTATACTAGTAGCTTCCAACGGTTTAGCGGTGTTATAAACTACGACGTCTTGTAATCCATCGCTTATCAATAAACTGTCAAATATGTCCAGTAACTAACGACACTGCACGTTTTTTTATGAATATTCGCAGCGTGTTGAGGCCGGCCGATAAACCTTCCGCATTAACTTACCTTTAACGTCGGTAATGCTATGTTCACTTAAAATTTGTAAAATAATAATACTAAACATATAATTATTATGTACACCAGAACCCCGATTTCACGAACACCGGATTTAACGAAGCAGTGATTTTACGAGTACATTCTCGAGAACCGTAAAAAAATTGGAAATTTTGACCAAAATGTGAAAAACAGAAAAAAATATTTAAAAAAAAAACGCAATGAAAGATCATATATACTGAATAAAAGCATGTTGGACCTCCTGCGGTCACCAGCAAAGTATAAACACGACCCAATGCGTGGTGCAACTGCTACTTCGCTTCGTTATTGCTCGCGCGAGAGGCGGGACGTGGAATGTTAGAAGAAAGGAAGGGGGAAATGCGGGGGATGACAGACAGCAGCCAGTGTTTTTCCTGCGTGGGGAATAAGTGGCGTAGCTCCTTTTTTTATGCTGTGTGAAGCGACCTTTTTCTATCAACTCACGGGAAAAGATAATTGCTTGAGCTGTCAAAATAAACATCGCTGCGACAGTTAAAACAAGACACGGGCGAGCATCCGGTAGGTCGATGTGTATATCTACTCGAAAAACATATCTCAATTCATGATACTAATAAGATTCCTTATAACTTACACGTATAGCCTGATATTTTCAGCCTGATCCATGCAAGTTCTTCAGCCACGTTTTGAATGAAAACAACCACCAGCCGGCCAGTGTTGTGCCCTGTTTAATACGCACAAAATATACCAAATATATTTGGTAAAAAAAAAAAAAAAAAAAAACCAGAAAAGAACATCAGGGAACTTAAGGCAAAAAAAGTCAAAATAATGAGTGATGCCTTAAAACAGACCGCTCTCATAGACGAAGAAATTTTAAACACAAAAAAGGTTAAAGTTATGTGGCAAATATATATTTAGTAAACTGCCACCTGTTTTTTTAGTTGGGTATGTATCACATTTTGTGCATTTTTGTTTTATATTTAGTACTATACAGTTCCGTGTTTTAAAATGTGTGCTTTGTATCATGTATTACATAAATAAAAACATGTCATTTTGTATATGTATTGCAAAACCTGGAAAATTTTGAAAATACCTGGAAAAACCTGGAAAAAACCTGGAATTTTTTATCACAAATATAGTGGCCACCCTGGATCAAGGTCCTCGTATGTTTTTGTGTTGAATTTTTTTTACAAAGTTCTTATAACTTTTAACAATTTTTTGTAATTGAGTATGAAATAAATGACATATTGTAGACTACAATGCTCAAAAATTGTTTTTTTTTTTATCAATTCTATATGGTGTTTATTCAACTTGAAACTTGAAAATTTGAATACTGAAAATTTTGTTTGCTTGGACTATGATCACTTTTCCCCATGACCCTTCACTTTTTTTTTTCTTCTCAAAATGGGAATTTTCCCAATAGCCTATTTAGTTTCCCGGTGGCAATCCCATCATTAGGTCTGTCACTTGGGACAGTGAGAATAAACAGAGTTCCTGGTTCAAATATGCCCAAAGAACAAGAAATGAAGTAACAAGGAAGAGGCACAATGAAAGAAAAGTTATCTCAGTTGATTTATTCCAGTTATCTTTAGTGTCGTGGTTTGACAACAAATTAGTTAGTTCATTGTCGACTTATGTAGGTGTTGAACCTAAAGGAGAAAAGATTTGTGAAGAAAGAAAATGCTTACGCAATGTTCCAGTGTCCACACTCGATAACAATAGGTATACAATTCATACATGGGCGGTGTGGATTTATTAGATTCTATGCTTGGCTTATACAGAATAAAGATAAGAACCAAGATGTGGTATCACAAGATAATGTTTCATTTGTTTGACTTAGTGACAGTAGTCAACAGCTGGTTTTTATGGAGAAGAAATAATGAGGCACTTCACATACCTCTGGTAGACTTCAAGGCTGCAAGGCTGGTATGCTTTGTTCTGGTAAATGATGATCATTACGGAAACAAAATAATAAGTGTTATGTGTATATTACCTATTGTTAATTAATATTATTTACTGGACGAAAATGTTCAGTTGTATAAATTTTTATATTCCATGATTTTTTTCCCGATAACTCCATAATAATTATTGTGCCATATTTGGAACAATCCGATTTTATTAAGTAAAAAATTTTACAATTTATTTTAAAATTTTAAAAATATTTTTGCTATAATCTCTGTAGCCGGGAGGCTACTGATTATTCGGGAGGGGCAGGTAGGCCATGCTAGAATAAACAATAGGACTATGTTGCACACTATTTATTTGCGCCGTCGAGGGCGCTAAGAAATTTACATGAGTCTACAGTGCACAACAGCCTACTCGTGCTAAGAGACAGACTGGAACTGTCTCTCCTTTCCTCCTCGCCAGCCTGCTAGCCCGCGCGGAGGAGGGGTGATAATCCCCTTGGCATCCGGGCTAACGGGACTCCTGGAGGGTGCGCGCTGCCCTCTGGCCCAGGGGTGTACAAACACCGACGGGACAGCTGGTGCTGATAGCCGCATGGTGGGCGTAGCGCGGTAGATGTCTTCGCGATGTACCACCACAATCTACATGCTGTAAATGATAAACATAAATTTTCTCCGTAAAGATAAAAAAAATTCATGCAGTAGAGAGTTAAAATGATGTATAACCACCCCCCCCCCCCCCTTTTTCCTTCATGCCCTCCCCAAAAAAGCTTCAACATCGAGTGTAGCTGCACGACCATTCTCATCTGGAAAGTCAAGGAAACTTGACGATTCAGGTCTGGGGAACCTGGCAAAGTAAAATAATTTGGGAATTGCAAGTTTGTTTCAACCCTTTTGGGCTAAGTTGCCAGTAAACATGCTTGTGTGGTGATCATCATGTAGCTGTGGTTAATTTGGAACTGTGTAGTTTTATATATGTTGTGATAGATTGTGACAATAGAACAAAATATTCACAAATTATTTTAAAATAGTACATAAAAATTCCACAGTGTGTGATTGTTTGTCTTATCTTGTATTTAGCTTCAGTTGTCACATGGCCGGCCACAGCAAGCCGTTGACTTTACTAAAGACAGCTGCAGCAAGTGTGGGGAAGCAAAGTGATTATTTAGAACGGCTGTCCATAGTATAACTTTCAAATCACAGCAATCTTACCTTTTTGGATTTTTTTGTCTTTTAACATCTTTTGTTTAGGTACTGGCACATGTAAAGGTATGTTTACACTGGACATTTTGGTCATGACATAAATATCATGTATCAAAGAAAAGTATCGGTCAGTTTTTAGACCTGACCCACACTTAGGGGATATATATATATATATATATATATATATATATATATATATATATATATGTGTGTGTGTGTGTGTGTGTGTGTGTGTGTGTGTGTGTGTGTATCTGCGATAAGTATCTGAAACTTACTTTTTAGCAGTTTGTTGTTAACCTGTTTATACTGGACACTGGAAAAAGTATCAGATTCAGAAATAAAGTTATAAGATAAAATGGCCAACTGATGAAATGTAATAAAATGAGGTTAAATAAGACGTGAAATACAAAATGAAACTAACAACCTTCTAAGGTGTATTATATTGTTAAAATATGATAAATTTCAATTAACGATCAAAATATTGCATGTAAAATGCATGTTGGTATTTATTTTGTACTACATTCAATCATATATTTATTTTCAGCACACACAGGTTACATTATAAATTTTATTGGGTAAAGTTTATAGACATTGAAAAAAAAAAATTCAGGGATACAACTGCATCATTTGGAAACATAATTATTACTATTTCCTTGTCCTGACTTTTTTCTTACTTTTTGAACTAATTTTACATGTGTTTCAAATATTTTTTTTGCATTGTTGTGTCATATTTCTCTGATTATTTTTTTCAAAATATCATACTTGTATCATGTACATCCCACAACATTGTCCTCGATTCATTATCCTTCACATCACTCCTTGGTCATCCTTTTCTTGTCTTTTCACTCACAAAAAATGCTCACAAAGTGCCTGGACACTTATCTCAAAAATTGAAAGGCCTTGAACTGAAGCTATAAATATCTGAGATACAAGTATGAGTTTAAATTTGACACCAAATTGCAGGCAATTAGTATCTTATATATTGTTGTATAAATGTCAGACACTCAGTATCAAAAACCATTTACACGTGAGAGTAAAAACGTTATTAAACTTACAACCCCACAATGTTGGTGACGATTTCCATAAATTTAATTTGTACCAAAGTTGAAAAGTCAAAGTCTGTAGAATCAAATACATCTAACTTATATTTGGTTGGATTAACTCAATACTTAAATGTACTCTGAATATTAGAATTTGAGTACAGGGTAATAAATTACTTCCGAATTCTAGGGCGCCATCTAACCTTCACAACCTATATATCACCTGTCCAGCCAAATCTACCATGAAAACTAAATATTAACTTTGTCAAACCTGTATTTATAACACTACTCTCTGGCCAGGTTTCATTACAAACATATAAATACTACTTCAAACATCATAATCGATCAGCAATATTTTAACACATAAACACTTATTTACATAACTTTTCAAGATTACACTAGTATAAAATTTGATATTCCGATTTCCATCGGTGGAGATTAGCCAGTTTCAGTTAGGGCCGGTCTTACCATCCCTTGGCAAGGTCCGGGTAAAATTTATCTCCTTGGCAAATGACAAAATGCGTCTTACCACCTATGAGTAGGCGTACCCGGAAGATAAATAATTGTCGATTTTACCGGGAGGTTGAAGCTCTGGGTAAATCGCTACCCGGCAGATAACAATATAATCTGTGCGCCACATTGTGGCACGTTTATTGCAATGTGTTGAATTGTGTTCATTTGCCAAAACGTGGTGCATGGACTGTAATTTTCTTCCCTCGTTTATCTAATTGGCCGAAGCAGGGTTCGTCGATGTCGTCAATAATGTTGGTGAGATTTTTGGAGACGGTGACGACGATGAAGAGATCATTGAAGTAATCAATGCTTTAGCAAGAGTTCCACGTATTTTTAGAGAAAGACCAGACCATTTGAACCAATGGAACGATAAAGAGTTTTCAGCGAGATTTAGGCTAAGTAAAGATACAGTTCTGCACTTGGAAGAGCTTGAACCACTGATTAGATCGCGAACAGACAGGTGATTGCTTTTACCAAAAAAATGCATTTGTTTTTACATTACAAATGTATGCTTATGCTATATATTCTGTAAAATTGAATGAAACTGATAGGTTTATAGGTTATATCGGACCATAACATGTGCATAATGTTTACATTGTCAACATCGCTTCAATAAAATATTCCTGCTTTTATTTTGTAATTTACATTCAGAATGTGCTTTATTTTGGCTGTTCTGAATTCTCAAAGTGCCTTTTTGTATTCCTACCCCAGTGTCCTAACCTACATGTAAACAACAGTTTGTCATCTTGTTGCTTTTATTTCCCCCAGAAATCATGCAGTCTCGCCACTGAACAAACTGTTGCTGAAACTGCAGTTTTATGCCCTGGGAACAATGCTATCCAGTGTTGGAGATTTTGTAGGTGTCAGTAAAGCAACAGCTTGTAGAATAATTAAACAAGTGACATTTGGAATTGCTTCATTGAGACCTGCATATATTAGGATGCCATCGACTGAGCAAGAAATAAGAAATGCTCAGACAAATTTCTACGAAATGGCCCAGTTTCCAAAAGTAATTGGTGCTATTGATTGCACACATGTAAGACTTAAGTCCCCAGGTGGGTATTTTTTAAAAATCATGTTTCATCACTATAATAGGGCATAAGTTTGCGTATACATGAGCTTTAGTTTTTTGCATGTTTTACTGCCCACCTTTGTTGCACTTGGTAAACAGAAACTATGGTCACAGTGTGAATTACAGCTGCAGCCTTATTTGACAAGAATTGTTTTAAAGAGAAAGGAAATTCTAATTAAAACTACCGTAACCTCTTCTCCTTGACAAGTGTTTATTTATATTCCCAAATTACCGGGCAAATTTTCTTCACAATGTAAATACACTAAGCCTTCGGTACTCTAATGTTTAGCAAGATAAAATAAAATTCTGAGGGCCAATCACAATCATCGTTTCTTCAATATCTCTGTCAAAAATATACCAACCTTACACACATCCTCGCTATCCACATGGCAAGTTCCAGTTAGCTACACGGAGGTGTAAATGGGATGGTAAGACAGGACCATCGGGTAAAGGGTCCGGGTAGCTTATCCGCAGGGTAGCTACCTGGAAGTTTGCCCAGAGGAAGGTAAGACCGGCCCTTAGTGATATTAGTGAGTAGGTTAGTATATGTATAACATATAATCAATTCAAACAATACAATTCTGACTAAGCTCAGTGTAAGTAAAACAAATGCAAGAATCTCTTTCTCTCTAGGGTATTCTAATAGGCTTGTAGTTAGTACAGAAATAAACTGAAAATTGACTACTAAATTGATCAAACAAAGCATTCAACAGAGCAATTTAAGTTAGTCCAAGAAAATAAATATTAAATAATATGGAAAGAAGCAATATCAATGTGTAGAAATGGAATTTGGAATATCAAGAAATTACATAAACACTTCCAAAGTAAACATTTACATGCACAGTACACCATGTTGAGTACATACCGTTTGTTGATACATAAACATGGACAATAAATCTATTAAAGGATATATCGACGATTTTGTACGATGCTGTTCAAGCATCACGTACGCGAAGATGCGTTGCAGTCTAAGCTGAGTTGAAACAGCTCACAGCACGAGCATGGAAGAAAGTGGACTCATCAGCAACAGTCCTCGCCGGGTGTGTTCTTTGCATTGCAGACTTGTTCTAGACGATCACTGCGACTTATCTTCGGAGATAATCGTAATACCATTTCTTGTAGAACACCGTTAAATTGGTGTAAGTCAAAGTTTATCGGCTCCTTCTCGAAGTTCCCAGTCGAATTCGAATCAATTGTCTTTGTGGCTCACTTCATTAAAACATAGTTGACTACCTTCAACACATCTTAGGCTGCAGCTAGTTTCATATATATCCCATCGTAGCAAACAATAATTGTATTTCACGATTTCTTGATGTGAATTTATATGTAATTACATAGTCAGTACTTTTGAGAAATATTTCATTTCATTACATCAATATCTTGTTAACAGTAATATATTTTCATTTACCCAAAGGCTTGAATCAATTATTAATTAAACAAAAGGACTTAAGCATATTACACTTCTGATAAAATAAAATGTTCTGACGTTAATAAATTTTTCTTACAATAAAGAATTTCAATCAACAGATTGTCTTTTTTTTACATCATAAAGTTAAAATGCTATTGCATAGAGCAATTAACACAAATGTAATTTTACAAAGAATTATTATTTATGGTCAAGAGAAAACAAAAATAAAAATATTCAATTATGAGAGATGTAATATCACAACGTCTCAACATTTATCGCAAGAGTTAAAGTTAGTTTTATATATATGTGTATATATATATATATTTTTTTTTTTGCAATACTTTTGTATGCAACATTTAACACTAGGCAGGCATACATTAATAATAATAAAGTGTCAGATATTCCTTGATATAAAAGTCCGATGTAAACATATCTTAATATTAAGCTGCTATTATATAATATATATAGCCCATTACAACAACATCACTTTTGAATGTTATGTTGAATGTATAAAAATGCTTGTTTTTCCATATTCTCAGTTGGAACAGGTGTGAACCTTGTACCGCTCTTGACAGGTATAAATTTAAGGAGGTGCTTCTGCTTCTATGTATTATCAATAAAGCCTATTTTCCATTAACAAAATTCTTTATTTTCTGGCTTAAACATTCCTGCCACATATTTGTAATGTTCAGTTATTGATTCTGTTCTCTCCTTTGAACCTTCCAAATGCCGGTGGGATGAATTTTTTTAATCTGCATACAAGCCTACTTCATTGGAACGTGATACGTCTTGGCAGTGTTGGCTTTCAGGTTGAAGTTTTGTCACGGATTTGAAGTTCACAGACATTTTGCTGCACAATGCAGTCATTATTTTCAGGTGAAACTAAATACTGAGAACTCAAAGCTAGAGAGTGGCTGTTCCTTGTAAGCATAATGAGAGAAGGCTAATTTATTTAGCTCAATTCATAGCCAAATTCTTGATATCAGTGTCCTATACAGTTTTGCTGCAGATAAACATTCTGAATATATCATTTGTTATGAAACAGGCTAGCCTTCCCCCCCCCCATTTCCCCCCCGATAACCCCCTAAACATAATAAAAATTAAAATAGAGATATTACAAATAATAATTTAATACCTGCTACCTGGCCTTTCAATTTGGCAAACCTTTTTTGTAATACGTAATTTATTATTATATATTTTTCAGTGCTATTATTCTATGTATAATTTTTTAAAACTTAAGTACATACTGTAAAAAAAATATCAGATGATATCATAGTTTTGATAATGCCTTTTCAAGACATCAGAAAAGTATTAAAATACATAAAGTATTGAAAGTTTTGAGCTCACCATTTAACTAAAGGTATTCCATGCCACTCAACCCCCTCCCCCCCCCCCCTCCCCCCATCATCCCAGAAAATGAAAGTATGTCTGCCACTGCCATTCAGGCTTATCTGAACAATTTGTTCCCCAGGGAGGTACTCTGTCACTTCTTCTCTTCAATATATTTATTAACGACATTACACAAGTACTTTCCTACTCTACTGGCATTCTTTTTGCGGATGACCTAAAAATCTATAAAATTATTTATTCCTTAGAGGATTGTGAATTATTACAAGAAGATATTATTAAAGTTAATAATTGGTGTCTAAGAAACCTGGTCAAACTCAACAAAGATAAAACCAAGGTCATATCTTTCACTAGGAAATACCATCCAATTAAATACTCATACAAATTAGCGAATTCTATTATCTCTCAAGCCCACTACACAAAGAATCTTGGTATCATTCTTGATTCAAAATTATATTTCCATAAACATGTAGATTACATATATTCCTATGCACGAAGAACTCTAGCACTTATAAAATTTATTACTTCTTATGCAACCAACTCAGACTCACTTATCTCTCTTTACATGGCACTTATAAGATCAAAATTAGAATATGGTTCTGTTATCTGGAATGGCATCAACTTAACAGATACTGAAAAAATTGAAAGTATTCAAAATAAAGTTATAGATTTAATTATTACGAGGAACCTCCCATGCCCCACTTGGACACCCCTGGTAGACCGTAGGGCCTATCATGATGCCCTTTTTGTTCATAATTGTTACATTCATAAATTCAGATGTCCTTATTTTCTTGACAATACTGCCTTAAGAATTCCTCAATTCAATTTCCGCTTACGCTCTACTCTGTGTACTCTTCATACTAATAATGATATAATTTATAGACTTATAACAAACTACAATAATCTATATTTGAATTCTAACAGTGTTTAATTATAAATTCTGATTTATGTCTGTCATATCTATATTATTTTTCCTTCAATTGTTCTCTTAACACTTAATGATATGATTTTACCTATATGTTTTATGAGTTATGTGTTATGGTTCTTTTACCTTGTTAGTGTTTTGTCTGTTTTGTTATTATCATTGCTAGTGTGTGGTACTCTTGCTCTCGTTTGCTGGCCATCTGTAGACGTTTTCCTCCTATGGTACCGACGGAGGTGGGAGTCCATACACTGGTAGTGATAACTGTGTTCTTGTTATTGCATGTAGTGCCCACCACTAAAGTCTACGACTGTTGGTGGGCATGTGACAATTTACAAATAAATAAAATAAAAAAAAAATTTAGAACCAGCCACTGCACGTAACTTCGTACAACTCAGTTGCAATCGTTGCAATGTATTGTATCCTGTTGAGCTGGTAGTAAATCCATGCAGTCCATTAAAAATGTCCGGTCACCGAACTAAAAAAAATACTATTTAGAAGTTTTTTTCAGGGTTATACTTTCAAAGTTATACTTATTAACAGGTAAAAACTTATTAAAAGGGTAAAATTGTTACAATAGGTCATGTGCTAAATTTTTAAGGTTATTATGCAGGATAAGGATATTTTCTAAAATGAGATTGTAGGGTAGATGTGCTAATAGTTGACCACACACCAGTGGTTGACCATTTCCAGTTTTAAATTAAAATATTAGATATGTAAATGAAGACAGAACAATTCCGACTGGTTCCAGATGTTTCTATGCTACCAATAAATGAACAGGAAACAAAATAACTTGACAGGAAAAAGATGCGTGTCTGCAGAGCCATCTTGAATTTTCTTACAGCACATGCTCACTTATAGGAGCCCTCATGCAATAAGCCAGGTAAGGATGCACCAGTAACATTTATCCATTACCATCTTATTTTATAATTGATGTATTTATGTATGTTTTTATTGAGTAATAAGAAAAATGTACAAAGAATCATATAATGTTTGTGTCAAAACCATTTGTAGTGACCTTAACCAAAAAACCTAAGTGGTCAATTAGTGGTTACAATAAAAGTACAGTTGACCACTGATTGACCATTTTGGTCAATTACTAGGTTTTTTGGTCTTTCACCAATATTTGATTATTTAAAGTTCATAGCTCCAAAATATTTCATACTTGATCTTACCAACAAAAAATAACACCAGAAAAACTTTTCATTCTAATGGTTGACCATGTGGTCAATTATTGGCTGTTTACTGGTCAACTAATGGCTATATACTTAATATTTTCATTTACATTTAAAAATAAATTTTAAATATGATGCTTTTATCGATGTTAAATATGAAATTCATTAGTGTGTAGGCCTATTAGTATATAAATAAATATATAGTATAAAAGGCTATGAAATTTATTTGCTAGGCAGCATGTCCAGGATGTGTTCTTTACCTACATCGTAATCCATAATAATCAATCATCTATTTCAGTATTAGCGATTAGGATGGATGTTCATTCCAGCATTTTAAATAACTGTGCTTACAAATCACAAATACTGAAAAAAAAAATTTTTTTTTCCAGTTGGCGTTCCAATGACTGTCACTGAAAATGGCTGCAAAACAAGTAAAAAAATCTTTCTTTAAGTACTTTGAAGATGATTTAAGGGAAGCTCTTCAGTTTGTAAGGGATGGTGGCAAAATAAGGGAAGCTGAAAAAAGTACAATGTACCTCACTCTACTTTAATTAACAAAATGAAAGACAAAGTTCCTGTTGCTAGGAGAATGGGGCCTCCTACAATTTTGACACCACAAGAGGAAAATATTTTATGTAGATGGATAATGGCAAATGCTAAGAAGGGTATTCCTTTAAACAAAAGAGCACTAATAGAAACCGTTGGGGAAATTATAGCAAATGATAGCAGACAACGAACCTTTAAAAACCAAGTACCTGGTGAGAAATGGTTCAACCTATTCTTAAAGAGACATCCTGATATTTGTCAACGTCATGCAGAAAGCATAAATTTAGGAAGAGCACATGTGACAGAACAGAGTATTAGACAATGGCATAATGAGTTGAATGAATACTTGATGAACGAAAATGCTTTGGATATACTACAAATGCCAGAAAGAAATTATAAATTGGATGAGTCTGGTTTCTTGACCAATCCGAAAACTGGTCTGGTACTTGGGCCTAAAGGAATGAAGGACATGTATGAAGTGAAAAGTGGCCCCGACAAAGAATGCTTAACGGTTTTGATGACCCTTAGTGCAAATGGCAGTATTTTGCCCCCAATGATAATATATCCATATGAACGCATTCCTGCTGAAGTAGTGCGGGGTCTGAATCCAGAGTGGGTATCATGTCAGGGTGGGGATCAATGTCAGGGTGGATGACTGATCAAACATTTTATGGTTATGTGTGTAATACATTTCTTCCTTTCCTCAAAAGGAAAAATATAAAATTTCCTATTTTATTCCTTATTGATGGTCACCGATCACACTTGACTTATAATGTGTCAAAATTTTGTACAGATAATGGGATTTTACACTTTTCATTGTTGCCAAATGCTACACACATTTTGCAACCAGCAGATGTGTCGGTTTTTAGGTCACTTAAAAATAACTGGAAACATGTTGTGTATAATTGGAAGAAAAACAACAATAACAGGGCACTGACAAGAGCTATGTTTGGCTCTTTATTAGAAACTGCTGTTAGCCAAGTTACAGAAGAAACTGTAAAAAATGGCTTCCGAAAATGTGGTATTTTTCCTTTTGATGCCAATGCTATCGACTATCAAAAATGTATGACACATCAAACAAGAGTTGTCGGAAGTGAAGGGAATACCATCCTAAAACCTACAGAGTTTAAAATTGAACATTTACTGTACTTCGAGTCGGTTATGAAACCTGAAAGAGCAGAAGAATTCAGAAAGAGTTTTCCTACTGGCTGGACTGGAGAAGATTCTGCCAAAGAGCTATTTGATGTATGGAAGAAATTGCGGTTGAGATGTGTTGGGTCAGAAGATTGCATAAATTCTATTAACTCCAGCTTCAGAGATGTGTCTCTTGATGTTCAACCTACGACTTCCAAAGATTCTCAATTGGAAAATATTGGAGAAACCGAGGCTTTCACAAACTGCAACACATTTTTTAGACCAGCCAAATGAGAACTTGGACACATCCGAGCCCAGTCAAAATGAGCAACGTACAACTCCAAAACGCCATTGTGTTATTAGTGACCATTCAGTGAACCCCAGTTTTCTGGACCATGTCTTATGGCCTACTGAATCCCCTCAAAAATCCACAAAACAAATAAAAAGAGAGAGGCTGCCACATGCAGCAACATCTCAGAAGTGGTTGTCATAATGGCAAGAGAAAGAAAAGCTAAAAGATGAACAAGAAGAAAATAAAAAGAAAAGGGAAATGTTACGAAAACAAAAACAAGAATTGAAGGCAAAACCCAAAAATGCAACAAAAAATAAGAAATCTAAAGTTTGCAAGGACAGTAGTTCTGAAACCGACGCAGAGGAATGGGTTGAAAGTGGGGAAAGTGAATACAACGAGACTGACACCGAAGAAGAGATGGAATACATAAGGCCTACTGCTGCAAGACGAGAACTACTTACAATGACTGTTGACTTAAAAGACTACAGTAAAGGAGACTTTGTGTTGGTGTCTTTTCCAGGGAAAAAAGTTTCTCATAAATATGTATTTATTGTTCAAAACACTCTTTGTGGGGAAATCGAGGTTATGGCTTTGAATTCATGTGATGAGATTGGGACAGTATTCAAAGTAAATGATAAAGATGTCAGTGTTGTAGAAAAAAAACAGATTCTAAAAAAACTTGAAATGCCTCAAATTATAACAGTGGGTGATCGTATCAAGTATAAATTTTCAAAGCCAATTGCCAACCTTTTTTAAGTGGTGTGTAAGCATGAGTGTAAAATCAAAATTAAAACACTCATGTTCTTCCTGTTTGTAACTGTGCAAATATTTTAATGAACCTTCACACAACACTGTGCAAAGTGTGAGAGTCAATCTAAATAGTTTTTTACTAAGATCATGTATTTTTTTTTTGTAATTCACAGGGCAATTACTAATTTTCTGTATTTATGTATGAAAAATATATATTGTAGGGAGATCTAAGTTACTTTATACTATTTTTTATTATGTTTTGTTATCATATTATGTAAGTGTATTTATGTACTTGTTACATTACAGTTTTGATTATATAAGGCCATAAAATTGCAATTAAAACAAAAATGGTCAATTACTGGGTGGGAAATGGTCATTCTCTAGACATGCCTGGTCAACCACTGGGCAAAAACTACACGTAATATTTAAAGAGATGGAGGGAACTTATACCCAGGACTTTTGTTTATTGTAAATATTTCAGTAAATGCAGAAATAAATAAAGTATTTTTCAAGCACACAAGCAATTACCTAGGTGTTTTATTTTCTTCCCCAGAAAATGCAATGCAAAACAATTCTCTTGTGTGGTCAATTATTGGGATGTGTACCCTATGTTTCTTTTCATTTTGGAACATTAGAATAACATTTGGTGTAAAAGAAACTTATATTTAGGTAACTGTAACTTCACTGTTTGACACAAATATACAAGTCAGCGAGAGTGAGTAATTGAATAATTTTTACCTTTAAGGTTTACTGTTGGTTTAAGTGCTCAAAATATAATTAAAAAGGTATATTGGTTAATTTGCCAGATGACCACACACTCAATGGGGTCTAAGGTTGCAGTGATTGCTAACGTTTGTGTGGGTCGGATTGGTTGGATCCCACCTGAGAGGACTAATTTGGAAGCACTGAGTTAATAGGTACCTAAGTATTTTGTAGTAAATTATAATCTTGCAGGTGTGCTCACTACACATAAATGTTTTCCTGAAAATTAAGCAGAATTTAGTAGTGTGTACATTTGACATTGCACGACTGTATTTGCTTACCATATCTCTTAGATTTTTTTGCAAATCAGAACTCATATTAAGACCATATATGCTTTGCCTTGTAATATACTGACATGTATTATTTTATAATGTCATAGTGAAACACATTTTAGGCAAGTGAAGCAGCGGAGTAGATGCAAGTTGGTGATAAAATTTAGCTAGCTGTGATTAATAAAGGTACTAGTTTTGATAACACATTTTAAGTATTTGTCCCAAACATCCTATAAATGGTTGTAAAAAACTACTTTAATGCAATCAAGAAATTTGTTTTATTGAAGTGATTTTGCGTATCTTGTAGTTTTTTTTCATTTCCACGTAAAATTTTTTTTAACAGTTCTAAGAATATTTTCTTTGAATCTCAGGCTATGTCAGAATAAAAATTGTAAAACTATTTTAATGGAAATTTTTGCTGAAGATAGGAATGGTTTTAATTATAATGATCTTGGTTTTTCAGAAACCTGCTCGATTGTGATGTGTTTTCAAAGTCTGACCCTATGTGTGTAACGTACCTTAAGACGTTTCATGTGACTGATTGGCAAGAAATAAGTCGCACAGAAACTATTGACAACACCCTCAACCCAGATTTTGCTACCAAGGTCAGTCATGATGCAATGCACCTCTTAGTTAGAGATTTGTATTTAGGATTGAGCTTGTATTGATACTTAAAGATGCTTTGGATTTACTTTATCAAATCATTTCAGTACTTTCCTTCATTTCCTTATTGGTACATAAATTAATCTATTAGAAAATACCCGGTTATGTTATGCGATGGATAAAATTAGATGGAATATGTTTTAAAAAGAATTTAATATTCTTAAAACTAAAATTTTCTGATGTGTGTTATTTTGTTAAAGTCTGTTGTCTCCAGTATGTAGAGTACAGGGAAAAAAGAATTGATCCATCTCAACATTTTCTCTGAAATTTTTCCCTGAGAAAATTTACGTAAGTAGTTTACAAATGTGTGGGGGGGGTCAAGAAACTCATGAAATATGTATTTTGAGGCGTAGTGTAGAGCATCCAACTCGTGGATTGCGGTTTGGAAGTAAATGGGTACTTTCTCTCTCTTTTTAACATATGCCGACTGCAGTTAGTGCTGCACTTGTCTCATCTTGTGCTGTTGCCATATATCATACCTACAAATTTAAAATTGTATTTTTTGGACAAAGCTTTTTTAATATTGTATAGCATCGAAGTACGGTTCAGGCGATATATATTTTGCATACTTAATAGCATTTTAAGGGGCCAAAAAAATTACAAAACATAACTGTCTTACTGGGAAATGTTTTGAAGTATCCCAAAATGTATCACATAAAAAGATTAACCTGCAGCTTTATTTAATTAAGATTTTATTTTATTTGTTATTTTAGGAGACCACCCAATAAATCACAAGACAAAAATACTCCATTTTTCAGTTATATAATTGTTTTTAAATCCTAAAAGGCGTTTCGTCAGAAATCCCACATAATAAAGTGGATCAGCGGCAAAGTATTTTGCTATTAAAGTTTGATAGGGGTTGAAAGCATGAAAGATGTTCACAATTAATGGAATTTGTTTTTAAAAATATCATCTCAATTGCTCCTACAGTTTTTGTGTCCAAGGCTGTGAAGACATACGTCTTATCAGTGCAAGAGTGTGCTGTAATAGAGACTTGTATGAAGAAACACAGCTGTGTGTTTGGAGAAGTGGGGTTTTGTCATGCAAAGCAAGTTCATAGATAAAGGCTTCCTTAATTCAGCATTTATTTCCATACATATTTCTGAAAACCAGCCGGCCAGTTAGTGCTGTCTCTCACAAACCAAGCGACACGTGTTTGGTGACACGTTACTGTTACATTTACATGTTTTACAGTTTTTTTATTTACATATGTGATTTTATTTTCTGCCTTTATGTGGATTACATAAGGTAAGTGCACCGGTAATTGTCATGCTAAGAAAAATTTTACAAAAAAAATTTGCCTACCTAACCTTTTTTGGTGGAATACAGCTAGTTATGTGTTTAACTTTAACCTCAAACTTTCTTAAACAATAATATTAAACACTTTTAGATAAAAAACAATTATTATAGAAGATCTCTAATTAAAAAAAAAAGTGTTATTTTGTGCCAGTAGTCGGCATGCCAATTTTCGTCTTTCCCAGTGCTCGTTATATCTTTGTGCTAGTAGTCGTCATTCGTGGTATCAGCACTTATGGATAGCAATCATGGATTCATAATTATAATTACAAACTATTTTAGTTCTAAATTTTATTTCAAAGGATTATTCAAACTTTTGAAGTTAATTTTACAATTTTTTTTATATTATAATGATATAAAATATGTAAACAATTAATTAAAATTATAAAACAATCACCTTACCTATATATTGATACCGTCACAATAAATAAAGCTGCAAGAAAGATACATTGTGGCAACTCTTGCATAGGTCATTGTCAAATATAAACATGACAATATTAATAAAACTAATAACACATGTGAAACACTAGAAAAATGGTGAGAAAAACGTTAAACATACCAAACATTTTTACGATAAATAAACATTCATGATAACTAATAATTTATGCTTATATTTAATAAAAAATTTACAATGGGTAGTAAATAACATTTAAACATTTATCTATTCTGCTTTAAAAAATACAATTATGCATGGAAAATCATTCAACATAGATACTCTTCTACAATAAGCTATAAGTTTTCTGAACATTAATTTTCATTAACATCAACTTGTCCATTAAAATTGTAGTTGACCCTGGCACCTTGCTGGCTCATAAATGGAGGTGGTAGAATGCCATTTATTTGTGACCTATTTACATAAGAAACATTCTTTTCTTTCGCCACAAACACCTTTTTACCATCATCCTGAGCTCGCATGCCCATTACTTTAATTCTTCCCCTTCAGTGTCTTGGACAATGCAGACAAATCTGTATTTCGTAGCGCCCCTTTTTCCACCCATAAATGTCACAAGTACAAACGATCCAGGTCGCAAATTTTCATCAGTCATCTCTTCCAACTCCACACTATCTTCTTCATACTGCTCAATCCATTCATCTGAAGATTCCACAGTAATATATTCTTCCTCCGATGATGTTGATGAAAATGAAGAATTTTCATTCACCTTCCTCTTTTTGGCTTTCTGTTTTTCTTTCTCCAGCCTCTTCCTCAATCTTTCTGCTGCTCGTTCTTCTTTTTGCTTCTGCAAGTCCATTTTGGTCTTCTCTTTCTTGGAAAAATAATCTTGCCAGGCACTTGAACTAGCAACAGAGGGTATTTTCTCTTTCGGTGCACGTTTCTTTAACTTGGGCTTCTGAGAAGGCCAAAACAATACTCGCTTGAAAGGAGAGGGAATAGACTTTTCTGTGGGCACAGCAGAAAGACCTTTCAATATTGATGGAATGGGATGAGGGTCAAATGATGAAACATTCCCCTCAATGACTGTGCCCACTTCATCAACAACAGTTGGAGGAGTAGATGATCTTTCAGGGATTATTTCTTGAATTTGTAGGGTGTGTGGTTCCGCATATTGGGCAGTAGAGCTGATTTCGACCTTATCACAAGATTTCACATGTCTCCAATATTCAAACATTGTCATGTCCTTTACATCTCCCTGCCATACATTTCCAGATTCCTTGAAAAGCTGCAATTTCTCTTTCCCAAGAAATTTTTCCAAATGCTCAACAATCTCAGAACTACAAACATTACTCTCTGGAGTCTTGGGTGTAGATAAGAGAACTGTTGGTGTGCATGGGATACTGGAGGGTCTAGAAATGAACTTGTCCTCATCCACTTCTGAAGGATTCCATGGGAAAATTCCACTCTTCTTAAATGAGTGCTGTAAAATTTCTGGAGTTGCAGCTTTCTCAATCGCAGTTTCCAGCAGTTTGGCAAAGTCTTCTTTTTTAGTGTGGAGTCTTCCTTGTTCGCCACACGCTGCAGTCGCCACTCATGAACTGCCTTTTTCCATCCATTTTTAAGTGGCTTGAAAACTCCTTCATCCATTGGTTGCAGTATGTGGGTGGAATTAGGTAATAATGCCACTAAAACTATCCCATGTTCTTTGTAAAATGTGCAGCTGTTTAGTGGGAGGTGTGATGAATGAATATCAATGAACAGTATTGCTGGTAAAGTTATCTCAGTCTTCACCAACCATGGGTAAAATATGTTAATCAAAAATTCGTAAATAACTTCACTGGTCATCCAACCATTTGGTGACTTGCCCATTCCCCACTCAGAAGGCATTCCTGCCATAATATCATGTGGCAGTCTTTCATATTTCAAGCACAGCAGTGGTGGGCAAAGTTCACCAGCTGCATTCCCAGTCAATAATACTATAACACATTCCTTTTCATCAGAATTGACTTGTTGAAAAATGTTTCTGTCTCCTTTTTTGGCCAGTACTTTGTTCCCCTTAGGGTTGAGGAAAAATGCTGTCTCGTCTCCATTAAAAACTCTTCTTGGATCAGAGAGAACATCTTTTAGTTTGTTTTCCTCCAAATATTTAAACACTTCCTCAAACCATGCTGAAATCTGTTTCTGCGAAACAGCAGCCCGACTAGAAGTCAAGTTCTGGGTAGTTCTCAGTGTTAAGGCTGGGTTCCTTTTAAGAAAAGCCGCCCACCATTTCCTACCTGGTCGCCCATCTTTAAAAGGAAAAGGCCTCTTCAACTCTTTTGTGAGCTGCTACACACTATTCTGTAAATCCTCCATGGTAATTGGGAATCCTGCTTTACAGAGAGAAAGGGCCCAATCAACTAGCATGCTCTCTTCCTCCTTCTTGAGCCAAGACTCGGGTCCCATTTTTCGTCCAATAGGTGTCTTCCCTTTTACTTTGTCGGAAAAAGTGTTCCTTGGAACACCATGTCTTTCCGAAGCTTGTTTTATGGACATCCCATCCTTCACAGCCTGCAAAGCCTCTTCCATCTGGTGGGGCTCATTTTTCAATATGCCTCCTCGTAGCATGGCACTGCAACACCGATTTTTTAGTGTTAATTTACAGATTTCATATGAACAAAAAAATGCTTAGTCCTAAATACCATATTTAAATTATATTACATAACGTCGGGGAGGCAAAATTAACTGACGAGGGTAAGTTTTGAAGCAGTCATAATTATGATAATTGAATGCTTTATAACAATAATATGTGTCAAATTTAATTTTCTAGTATTCGTCATTGTTCTGTACCAGTAGTCGTCACCTGTGACGACTACTGGTGTTGATGACTGGTTGGAAGTTTTACAAGCACAGTAAACTTAACATAATGTAATATACATTTTAGCAGTTGCTGATTTTCAATTTTTAAAATAACTGACATGTACCAGTGTTCGTCAGGTATGACGATAACTGGTGATTTATGAGTATTAAGTGATCCAGTGCTCGTCACCCCCCTTTCTTTGTATCGTTGAATATAATCTTAAGACTTAATGTACTAGAAATCATGCTAAACACTTCGCAGAAGCAAACAAACACAAACATTGCACTGAAAGGAACAGGAACACAATTTATTAAAAAAACTAATTACTTACCTTCTTAACAAAAACCAGCAGCAGTATATTTCGCTTCTTAGAGTATCCTACACGACTTCTTAGATATGGGAATCCCCTATCTGCAATCGTGTGCATTCAGAAATCTTCATGTAGAAAAAAAATAAACGACTCTTGTTCTGAACTTTAATATGTTCGACATGCGAGATTTTACATTCTTGCACTTGTTATGAATTTTTATGTTATAAGTGACGACTACTGGTGTGATGATGACTTCCGGTACACTTACCTTAAATGTAAACTATGATAGGTGGAACTTCGAAAGAAACTACATTGGTTGGCTATGAGAGAGAGAGCATAAGACGTGTTCAAAGTATTTGAGCATTAAAAAAAAAATATTGTGAACAATGCAATTAAAGAAGCTTTGGTCGCCGGAAGCGATAGTGATTAAAAGGTATGTGTTAGAATTAATGTCTTCATCAAGTTCACTTTACAATTTATTATTGTATGAATTTTTACCAGTGAAAGAGTGTGTATGGTTTCTTGTTGTAAGTTAATAATAAAAAAAGGTGGCAATTTATTAAAAATTTATGAATGATTCTATAAAATATTATAAATTATGATGTGAGTCCTTAAAATGTTTATTGTGCAATCAGAATTCGGGAAAAAAAAACACATCTTCTGAAATTTGTTCTGTGCTAGAGGTTTGGCAACAGTGCATGTTATAACCAGTGTACTGCAATCTTAAGAGTGAGACTGTCTATAGTTAATACAATCATCAATATACTAATAATAAAACTGTTAGAAGTAAAAAGTCCTTACATTGGATGGAATGATGAAAAACCTACTGGAAATTGCTATTTACATTATTGAAAACTCAAAAATATAGTTTTTTTTAAATTTTTTCTTGTTTCAGCATCAATCAAAAACTACTTGACCAATTTGTAGGAATTTCTTTATTAACTTTAAAACTAGGCTATATATAATTCCTGAATTCCATCTCAAATGGGTTGAAAAGGGGTAAATACCATTTTATACCATTTTGTGAAATTGACCTCTAAGGGGTGAAAAAGTAATAAATTAGGTTTTAAAATAATTAATTATTTCTCAGAATCTAATCAAGCCCATGAAAAGTTGTTTGGTAACAATAATAAAAGTACAAAAACTACCAACTACCTTTTTACCAATTTGCAAAGTTCAAACCCTAAGGGGGATAAAAGGTGTAGGTATGTTTTTAAAGTAAGAAATGAAAAAAATTATATTCAATTAGAACTATAAGTATGAAAGTAAGAAAAAATAATTTGCATTTAGAGTTAAGTATTACATATTTTATTGAACTTCATCTTTTAAGAGAGTGAAAAAGGAGTAAGTTTAATTTATTTTAAAAAATCGTATCTCCAAAACTAGTTAAGTAAACTTAAGGTATTTGGTAAAACTACTTAAATTAATACTCTACAAAATATTATTTTAGAGGCAATATTCCATCCCTAAGGGGTGTAAAAGGGTCAAGTTTGGTGTGAAGTAAAACTGCATATTTCCAAAACTACTAGATATAAGAGTAGAATTTAGAATGAATAACAAACATATAGATAATGGATTGTATTTTTTTCAATTCTTTGGATTTTGACTTTTAACTGTGTTAAAAGCAGGTAGGTTTTGTTTTAACATAAAAAAACGCACACACATACACAACACACACACACACACACACTCACATACACAACACACACACTGACCACATACACACACACACACAGACACACACATACACACACACACACGCACATTTGTAGCAAATAAAGCTGGATGTATAAAACTGAGCATGAATAACTCAAACAATCAATTATGTAGGGTGCTTTTACCAATTTTTGATATTCGCCTCCAATGGCAGTGAAACGGGAGCACGTTAGTTTTTATAGTAATAAATCATATATTAAAGCAAATTTAGGTGAAGGTAAGAAACTGAGCAAGATTAACATACATTATTATGATTTAATAGCATGTATTTTACATTTACCATTTTTCTATATCCGACCTCAAAAGAGGTGAAAAGTTGGTCAGTTTTTTTAAATATAAAAGTCATACCTGTGGGATGCATTTTATGCCGTATGATTTATAAATTTGCAAGCAATTCATTTTTATTACATGCTGCAGTGGCATTTCTTAAAGGGTGAAATATTGTTAATATAGTTTTAACATTAAAAAATATTTTGTGATCAAATAAAACTTAATTTTTAGACATTGGAAATTATTAATAAACATACCTTACGCTATTTTCTCTTATTTAACATTCTCCGAAAATCACACCCTAAGTAGTTCCAGGGGATAATATTATTTAAAGAATAAAATACAATTATGGAATTCACTAAATCTCTATTGGTAAGATAAATTTAAATTCATATGAATATAAGTTTATTATAATTATTTCACATCTGCGGTAAAAAAAAAGAACGAGTTTGGTTTTATTTGGTTAACAATTGCCATATTTACTTAGTTGAGAATTTTTTCCTAATGCAGCCCTGTGGGAAAAGAATTGAGGGGTGAAATATTTTGGAATTTTGATTAAGTAATAAGTATAACTAAGAATCAACTAACTAATATGGTTTATATATTCAAATAAAAATTGATTGGATCGAATATCTTAAAATAATGTAGATATTTGTAATAAAGGGAAATTATTTAATTATTATAAGCAAACCTAAATTAAACTTTTAAGTGTAAATGATGGAATAAACTTAATTGAAAAGAATAGGTGGATGTTTAACAAATTTTTAAATTGTCTAACTCATTAAATGAAAAGGAGGTAAGTTTGAATTCATCAAGGTAAAATACATCCTCGTAACACACTAAAACCAATGTTACAAAATCAGAAACTTAATCTATACTAAAAATTAAAAACGCTTACGTACAACCACTTAAAAAAAAATATATATATTACATAAATGGATTAAATCCTTTATGCACTTGACAATTTATTGTTCTTATTTTTTTCTTTAGTAAAAATGTTTGGAATAAATCACGACTTTTCTTTCAATGGTAAGATAGTGTTACAAACGCAAACAGGACCATGACACGGGCCAGGTTCGGAGCTGGCTGGCGGCCCTGCACGACCACTGGCGTTATGCGCCATGTTACTTGCCGTCCACTGATGTGAGGCATGCCAATCGTGCCTGGCCAGATTACAAGGGTTGTCGCTACTACCCTCCTCCTTCCGCTCCCCGTGCATCGTCCTTTCTTGGCGCTATTATCTGTTGCTGAGAGGCCTTGGGAATTCCACGGGCCGCCGTGCAGAGTGGCGTGAATAGGCACCGTCTTTCTGTACTGTTAGGGTGTCGGGTCGGCCCAGGATGACATGACTTGTCACAGCTGCTCTCGTCGGTTCTGGAAAGACGACCTCCTAGTATAAAAGAGCAACGCCAGCCTTCGCGGGAGTTCGAGTTCCGCGACAGTTTTGGAGTTTTGCGAAAGAAGGGAAGTGCAACATCGGCGAAGATGGTGAGAGCCCCCTCTTTCCCCCCCAGAGTGGCGCAACGAGGAGTTCAACTGGATCGTGAGAGTGCGGCGACTGAGTGGCGAGAGACTGTGTGTGTGTGTAGGGGCAGGCATGAGGTAAGGGGCGAAACACTATTGAGCCTATCTCCAGTAAGGAGTGTGAACTGTGGAACTTGACAGACATTGAGTGATTTGCAAATAAACATTTTGAAGTGCCAGTGTTTGGTGATCGGATATTTTTAAGTACAATTATTTATTGGTATTGTAAATATTAGTAATTAATAAAACTGTAATAAAACTTAATTGGGCTATCCGTTATGAACCCAGTTCCTCCTACATAGGTCGTAACAATATTTTCAATACCCTGGAGAAATTGCATGAACGAAGCTGCAGATTAGCTAATTTTTATATTAAAAGAAACATGGTTTTGGCATTAAAGGTTAATTATTAAAAAAGAATATTATTTAATAATGCGTATGTATTTGAAAATCAACCAATGTTTTTGAAAGTCATTGCTGATTTCCAGCGACTAACTGTCGTTTCCATTCCCGGATAGCGGTTGCGTCAGTCAGTAGCTTCATAACATGACATTTAACTTTAAAATTTACTGAACACTGCCTGACTATTTACCGGGTCTCCGACCTAAACAGTGTATGGGTCCAAAAAAAGATATGCAAAGCAATAACTGATAAATAAGTTAAAAAAGGGGAAAAAATTTATGATGCATGGTTGGTAGGAAACAGAATTTAAAGTCACTGAATAAGTGGCCAAACATTTAATAGCAATAATAAAATCTGAACATATGAGGCAACACCAACCAATGACAATAAATTAAAATAAATTGCTTTTACAATAAATTTTACAAACTATACCTACTAACATTTAATCCTGTATTTGACACTTGTGAGACTTAAAAGTAAAATAGAATTAAAAACTAACATTTAAGTAGCATTGAACTTTCAAAAAGTTTATCTTAACCTCAAATAGACACACAATAAAAAAATTTCCACAAATAGACACACTAGAAAATATTATTAATTAAAAAAAAATTTGCCTTACCTAAAAAGGTACAAAATTATATGATGATTTAACAGTATATTTAAAAGTTTACTTAAATGATTAAATCAGTTCGTGGGTGGAACCATAAACTTGCAAGCCTTAAACTTTTTATTACAAACACAAATCTTGAAAGAGTTCTAAAATTTTTAAGCCGGCTTTATCAAAATAAACAGTGCATATTGATGCATTATATTTTTACGTGTGCAAGGACTCCTTAAAATTCAATGAACTTCAATCACTTCAAAACGGGCCATGTCCGTGCATTCCTTGCGAAAATACACTTGCGGTATTGGTCAGTTTTCCAATGGCTCTCGACTCTCCAAACAGGAGGGCAGGGTCCCACTTACTTGTAAATCGTGAAGTCTAGTCTGGAACAGCATTTGCGTGAGAAAAACTACTCACGCCCCAGGTTGCAGTAGACGAAAAGCACGCAATATCACTCTTAAACACTTCAGAAGATTTCACTATGTGCTTGCCTAGATAACATCCAAACATGGTAAATCTACAATTCCTCTGGCAAATATTCTTGTCAACTTAAGGTGTGGAATCCTTGCTTGAGGAATTCGTGCAGCACTGCGATGTCACTTTGTTACAGATTTCCACTTTTGAGACCTTAACATGACTCACACCTGTACTCGTAGCCACGGTCATCTTTATTAAAGTTAAGTTTTCACCATCGTGCTGTATCCGCGTTCAACTCCTCGTAGCGCAGTTCCTGACCTGCTGCAACCGTTGGCATCGGCTAGACTGCCCGGCGTCGACGCACAAACTCTGGCCACTTCGTGCTTCTAGTTGCACGTTTGCACCAAAATGTCACTCACACTTTCTAGAGTTTATAATTGCACACACACACATACACACATACACATATATATTTTTTTTAATTTGGGGGGTAAGCTCATTTCGGAGGTAAGCGCTCGACATGTGCAGTTGCGGTAGCTTTAAGCTCTCTCTTTTTATCGAGGCAGCCATGTATCTGATTGTCAACCTGACATGTGAATGAACGTAGTTTATGCCCTCAAGTGGTAACTCATGTTCGGTTTGTGGTTATCCTATATATTTGGTCGACAAAATTTTGTCAGTTGCTCGTTTAAATGTGTTGCTAAAACTCATGAAAAATGTGTGTCATATAGTTATGCCTATACTCCTAAGGATTCATTTTGCTAATAAAAGTGTAAAAATCTCAACACAAACAAGATGATTAGATCTCCCATCAAGACTCGCAAAGTTGCAACACTGCAAATGGACAGTCAAGACGAGTCTTCGACTCACAATGATGCAGCATTGCAAACCAAAAGTCAATACAAATTATTGCAACAAAACAAATCACTTCTTGATTCACCGTTAAGTGGTTCTATCTCTCCAAAAATATCTTGGGACTCACAAAAGAGTAATGCTGCCTACAGTAAACTGGAAGAAACTGTACTCATCCTTACTAGTAAAATGAATTATCTGATTAATCAAGTATCAGAACTGAAAGAAGATAATAGTGTTGCGCCATGAAGGAAAGTGTAAAGATTGTAGTGCCTTCAGCACATTATTGTGAATCACGTCACTCGAATAAAGGTAGTATTGAAGAAAATGGGTCTCCTCAGAAAAATCTGTACAGCCATTCGGCTGGCAGTCAACAGACTAGGACAAGCGGTACATTATCCGGACAGGCAGCAACGACAGTGCTCACTCAGCAGTTGTCCAGACAGCAGCACGCGTCCTCCTCCAAAGCAAAGGGCAATCACCGGAGCTCACCACCGCCTGTGACCGGGTCAGCAAGAGTAGAAGCTGACAGCGCTCTGGCTCACTCTGGCGTACATGGATTTACTTAAGTACTTAAGTACATCTTTTCACATAGCTGTTGTGGAAAAAGATTTTGAACATATCATTAACGCAGTGTTCTGGCCATCCGGATGTCTTATCTTTTCTTTCTACGGATGACATCAGCCTGACCTAATCTACAATCACCATGCAGTTCAAATCAACCATCCAGTCACTGCAACGGAAACAAGAAAAAAACCTAACGCCTGTAATGCCGGCACCTAGCAACGAACTTCCTGTTACAGCTACCAGGGGGGCTGAAAAGACTCACGGCTAAAAATGGCTGACGGCAGGGTCGAACATAATATTTACTACCAGAATGTTCGTGGTCTGAGAACCAAATCATCCACTTTTTTAACCAACTTATGTGCAAACAGCTATCCCATTATATGCTTTACTGAAACCGGGTTAAATGAAGATTCCTTAAATTCACATTATTCTACTCCCAATTATAGAGTTTATCGCAATGATCACAACTTAGGAGCCACAGGTTTAACTAAAGGTGGTGGAGTCCTTACCGCAATAGATACAGTCAAACCTCATTATTACAAACCTGAAGGGGCCATAATTTTAGCACTTTGTAATAACGAGGGTTTGTATTAACCATACTATTGGGATATCATGACAAAAAAATTGATTGAACTTTAAATGCCTATATTTACAACCATAAAGAAAAATATATACACTGTTGGTAGTATAAGCTGGCTTCACTACATGCATAACAATTTGTAAACACTGAAGAAAACAAACACAATGCAATACTTACAGAATAAATCATAACACAAACTTCAATAAACTTGCATTCATGACAAATTTTCTATTCAAACATTTGGTTTAATAAAGCATCAATTCTGGTTTGCACTTTTTTTTTCTTATAGACATTGTTTACTACATTACAAAGCTTATCAAAGGCCAGTACTGATCAACTATTGGTTGAGCAGTCTGTATCCAATATTTAACTTTGGTCGTATCTACTGCTGCCGACTCCCCACACATAGTTTTGCCAACAAGATTGATCCTTACACCGTTGTAGCCAACCACTGCTGATCTAGTCTCAAATTCCTAACCTCAATGCTAGGTAGTCTGCCTTCTTCTGAATCATAGGTCCAGAAATAGGCAAGTTTGCTGCACACATTTCTTCAAACCACTGGAACAAGGTATCTTCCATTTCTTGATGTTTTGGGCCTCGCATTCTTTTTCTTATTGATAATTTGCACGAACTCGCAAAAGCCGATTAAATCTTTTCACGATTTTTTAGTATTGTCGACAACGACGATTGCGGGATGTTAAATTCTCTCGCAATTTCAGTTTTCGTTCTCTCTCCATTGTCTACTTCTTCGATAATTTTAACTTTAACTTGCAATGTAAGGTCGTTGCGTTTACGTTTCGCAGTCATTACAAAACAAAACACAATCAAAATTGAGGTTAAGACACACGTGGGTGAACGATGGGAAATATCAGAACTTTTTTCCATAGATTGTTTAAACTTCTAAGTATGTACACTTCCGACGACTAATATTAATAAGGTATAGAGTACTTTCCTTTTCGTTTTCCGTTTACAACATGGCATCTTTTCTAGTTTAGTTACTAACATCGCCACTAGAGTTGAACTTTTCATCTTGTTTATCGACCATTTTGCGCTGTAGGATACATACATATATATTTGGAGACACGTTTGTTTACATGATGATTATGAAGACGTGATTTACTTTAGACTTCGGCTGTGAAATTCGTATTAACCGTTTTCTTATACACGTTAACAGCTACTTGAGGGATGAAAACAACTTCGTAATTCATATTAACCGTATTTCGTATTAAAAGTACGAATAACATAGGAAAGCCTACCTTATTTTCTGGGACTGTGAAAGTACTTCGCATAGACGGGAATTTCGTACTAAGCGCAGACTTGCCAACCTTTACTAATTTTTCGTAAAATGTACGAAAATCACGTCCGTTTTACGATTGTACGAGGATGTCTGCATTTTTTACGAATTTTAAGTACGAGACGTTTATTAAAACATGTATTTACCGTCCACCTTAAATGTTTTAGTGTATGGTTTGTGAAAGCTGTTGCCATGTGTTGTTGCTGTGGAAAGGAGTGCGGTAATTGAGTTATATTATTGGTCGAAGGCGAGCGAACCACGTAATTTGTTGTTCTATTGTATATATTTCCTTATTGGCTGCCTGAGTTACATTGATGCGCTTACAACCAATCACGAACCAGTTTAAAGAGCATTTTTAGTTTGGCAAGATGGTGTCGTGCATTAGCGTATGCTATTCTTCAGTTAAAGTTGAGCCGATTTTGAATTTGTTCATTACAGGTTAGGAAACAAATTTATTGCATGTTTTTACTAAAAATGTGTTATGTGCACAATTAACGGAAGTGGAATCAAATGAAGAAAATGCCCCTGAAACGTGATACGCATTATTCTCAAGCATTTCGCGATACATACACGCGGGATGTTCCGTGTATTCTTAAATCAAGCAAGGGAACACAGTTCGCATTTTGTTCAGTGTGTAGATGCGACATAAACATTGGGCACGGCGGAAGATATGACATCAGTCTCCACGTGAACTGTTCAAAACATCTCGCAAATGTTAAAAGTGTCGCAGTCAGTTCAAAGGTTAGTGATTATTTCGCTAAAAATAACAGCACAGACAATACTGTAATACGCGCAGAATGTATGTTTACAAACTTTTTGGTTGAACATAATATTCCTTTGAATGTTTCGGATCACGCCGGCCCGTTATTCAGAAAAATGTTTCCAAATTCTGAAGAAGCAAAAAAATTTGGTTGCGCAAGAACAAAGTCGACGGCTATCGTGAAAGAAATGGCAACAGATGCAATTGATAAAATTGTTAGTAATTTACAAACTGTGGCATTTTCAGTCGCGACCGACGGCAGCAATGACTCTGAATCCAAATTATATCCACTAGTAGTAACATTTTTTGATGCAAATTTGAAAATGATAGTGTCAAGGTTGCTTTCATTACCAGTACTCCAGGGAGATTCTACTGGAAGAAATATTGGGGGGTTAGTTATTTCAGAATTGCGACGTTTGAATATTCCGTTGGAAAATCTAATTGCGTTTTCTGCTGATAATGCCCCTGCAATGTTGGGACACAAAAATGGTGTTGCAGCAGTTTTAAAAGAGTGTCTGGCAGAACTTGTTGTTGTAGGTTGTCCATGTCACCTTATCAATCTCGCCGCAGAGAAAGCAGCAGCTACTCTCCCGTGTCAAATTGAAGATGTTCTGGTTGATATCTATTATTTTCTGGAAAAAAGTGTGAAAAGAAAAGAAAAATTGCAGAAGTTCCAAGTATTGCACGGCAAAGAAGCAAGAAAGATATTGAAACACATATGTACAAGATGGTTGTCACTTGGCAAAAGCTTAGTTCGCTTACTTGAGCAATGGGAGCCACTGTTGAGTTTTTTTAATGATGAAGTATCTGTCCAGAAACAGCAGTCATCACTGATGACTTACAAAATTCCAAGTTGTGATTCAGGGAAGAGTACTATATCGACACAAATTGTTCCAGTGAAATCTAAGTGTGCAACTTCTAGTGATTCATCTGAGAGTGGAAAATCTTTATCAGGTACTCAACTGTTTTTAAAAAAACGTGAAGTGAAGCAAGCAAGCTTTGGTAGCTCACAAGCTGCTGCAAAGAAGCAGAAACTGGATGGGACTGTACAAAAAAAGTGCACTAACTTCAATAATAGTGTTTCATCAGCAAAATCAACATTAAAAAACAAATGCAGCACTCTTTCACGCGGGGAAAAAATGTTCATGTTTTTGTCTACACCATCAAATAAAACATTCTGTTTGTTTTTAGTTAATGTTACACCTACTTTCGACAAAGTTAATGTATTGTTGCAGTCAGCATCACCACAAATACATATTTTGAGAAAGTTGCTTTGCGGCCTGTTGCAGGAACTGTATTCAAAATTTGTAAAACCGGTGGCAATCAAGAATAAGCCACTACTTGAAGTTGGGTATCATCAACTTGAAAATCAGAGACAAGATTCAGAGTTAGTTATTGGTTGCTCTACTTCCAGAATTGTTGACTCACTGGCTGATACTGAGAAGCTTGAATTTTACACTGCAGTAAGGAAGTATTTCACAACTGCCTGTGATTACATCCATCACAAATTTCCATTGAAGAATGAAGTTGTTGGAAAAGCAGAAATTGCAAATATTGATGATATTGAAAATGCTGCCTTTGCTAATGTTAGGTATTTCATAGATATGTTTCCTTTTATATTGCCAGTGAAAGGGAATGAGACGGTTGATGCTGCAATGGATGAGCTGCACAAACAGTTTACTGCTCTCCAGCTTGAAGACATCTCTTCTCTTGTGAGTACAGATGAGCGTGTTGATGTGAAATGGGCCACAATAGCTGGTATTGTGGGCTTGGATACACTCCCAAAGTTTGACAGAGTAGCCAAAATAATGCTTTCAATACTGACTATCCCGCACAGCAATGCGGAGTGTGAGCGCGTGTTTAGTCTTGTGACAAAAAATAAGACAAAATTCAGGTCACAGCTTTCAGTCCAGTCCTTGGAAAGCATGCTTGTCATTAAGTGCAGCCAAACAGGAGTCTGTTATGAACAGCAGTTTTCTGAAGAATTCATAAGAAAGGCCAAAAAAGCAACTGCAGCATCTTTAAAAAAAGAATAATCTAGGCAATTGTGTGTGCAGACTTATAGTTTTTTTTTTCCATTTTTGTGTGTTTTTTATTACTTTTGTTTATTTGTACTTACTTATACTTACTCAGTCATATTTGAAGAAAACATTCCTGACTCAATTGGTGAGTGTATTTATACATATCTGTTATATCCTATATTTAATTCATTGCAAATTAGGAATTTTGTTTTCTGTATTTTAAAAAGTTAATATTTTTCTGGCAAGTAGTTCTAATCAAATCCTTTGTGTATATGGAGCATGGAAGTTAACTGATATCAGTGTATACTCTAACAAAGGTACACTCAGTTGATTTGTAGGGTACCACAAGGAACGAAGTTATTTCTTTTATGTGATACTAAGCAAAAATGTTTCCATAATGGTAAATAATGAGCATGATTGTTGGTCTGCAATGTTAATGTATGTTAAAACGATTAGATAATTTCGATTACTAGAAAAAAATGTGATATCATCAAAGTTTATTAATTTTTCAATTGCCGCGAGCAGTTTACCCGTGTTATATAATTTTTTATGTATTTTACTAATTGAGGGTTTCAAAAGTTGGCAAGTCTGTAAGCGGATTCGTATTAATGAGGTTTGACTGTAATAACAGTTTTCCAAAAATGTCACTGACTTTTGATTTTATTACTGATGAAATTGAATCAATATGGGTTTATATATTTTTACTGTCTGATAAAAAAAATTTTGAGTGACAATATTTATTTACCCCCTAACATAAACCAGATGATCTGACAGGCTCAGGACATTATATATCACTACACAAAAATAAAAGCTCAATACCTTGTAGCATCCACCAATTTTTTAAACTTGCTTCAGTTCAAGTTTACTACAAGTCTTCTTGATCTTGTGTTTACAAATGAATATATTCATCAAGTGGTTAAAAGTGATGACCCACTAGTTAAGTAAGATAGTTATCATCCTGCATTGATAAGTACTTTTCATACCAAGTATAATTCATTACAAGATAATATGAACACTTTTTCTTACTGTCATTTTGCAATGGGAGATTTTCTATCCTTGTATTCTGCAATATACGTTCTTGATTGGGAACCTATTTATGACTTGCTTGATGTCGATATTTGTCAATATCCCACTTTTTACAGTAAAACCCTGTTAAGACTTTTTCAAGGGACTGTATGATAAAAACTAATTAACAGGGAAAACTTCTTAAAGATAGTTGCGACATTAAAAAAAATCATTAAAATGACATACTTAGGTTATGCGCTGTTTGTTCAACTTTCTATTTTAAAATACAATCTTTTGTTGGGATTCCATTACCAAAAATATTTGTTGTTAGTTAAAAGCCTCACATTACTTTTAAATGTTTATTACGGAACTATAAGCGAAACCCGGCGTTGCTCGAGTTAAGATATGATTCGTATGTTTAATGGTATAAAAAATATATATAAGGATACATTTTTTAACATAGATATTATAGATTTCTATTTTCGATATTGAGAGACTTATTCGGCCATTAAACATGCGGTGTATATAGAGTATATCTAATAGAGTAAACTAATTAACGAATTAAAATTATTTTAAGAAAAAGTTTAGTAAATGAAAAATTAATGTTTTATTTACATATTATATTATTCACATATATATTACATGTTACAGTATATATTCACATATATTATACTGTTATGATGTACTGCGGGTTCGTAAAGGATAGCCCAGTTAAAGATTTTTATCACACACAGTTTTATTTATTGCCACTATTTACATCACTAGCTAATAATTTAAAAATGCCAATTAATCAATTGCACTAAAAAAAAAAATGTTGCCACCTCCAGTCACTTGCTTCTCACAATTCACAAGCCTGGTTGGGCCGCGCCACTGGCGTAACTCTCGCCGCAGCACCCCTCGTGGTCCTCCGTCGCAGGACTCCGTCGCCGCACTCTGCCGCCGCATTCGCACTTCCCCTTCGCCGAGATCCCACTCGACGCCTCGCTCGGAACTTCACTCAGAACTGAACTCTTCGCCCTGGAACCTTCGTCCAGGGACTTCGCCACTCTATCGCCCGGAAACTCCGCCGCGGGAAAACACCCGACTTCACTCTGAACTCCACTGACTCTGCCCTGACGTCCTCGGGCATATATATAGGCCCCGGCGCAATTCCAGAACTTACGAGAGCGGCCGGGGCCAGTCGCGTCGTTCTGAGACGTCCAGACTGCAGAAATCTCTCGAAAACGCGTGTCGCCGGATTGCGTAACTCCGCAGCTGGCAGGTTTCGGATGTCAAACTAACAGTGCCGTGCGGGGGGGAAGGGGAGCGGAGGGCTGGAGGGAGATAAAGCGGCGACCCAGGTGCGCACGGCACATCTCATGTTACGGCGTGCACCTGCACATGACGCGGCCTTGCTAACGTTCGTAACATTGCCCCCTCCTTAAACCTGTTCGTCCCAAACAGGTAATACACCCCTTACTGCATATTCCCTCAAGCGGTCCAAATGTACCACTTTCATACGTCCCCTCTTTCCTCTCTGGATCATGTAAACCACATTATTTAGGCGTTTTAAGACCTCATAGGGGCCTTCCCATGATGCTTGAAGTTTAGGGCACCTTCCCTTTCTTCGTTGTGGGTTATACAACCACACTAAATCACCCTTCTGGAATCCGGATGAATTGGCTTTCAGGTCATACCTAGTCTTCATTCGATTCGTTGCTAATCGAAGATTCCAGCGGGCCTCCTCGTGTACAAGTGACATTCGCTCCTCTAGATGATTTATATATTCAGTGGTGCTGGTCGGTTCCTTGCGCGGACGACCGAACCTGACATCACAGGGCAGCCTCAACTCCTGTCCAAACACAATACTCGCAGGGGTCTGCCCAGTGGAGTCATGGATGGAAGATCTATATGCCATTAGGAACAATGGGATATGTTGATCCCAATCCTGTTGATACTCAGCCACATCTTTGGCAAGATTTTCCTCCAGAGTTCTGTTGAACCTCTCCACCATGCCATCGGACTGAGGATGTAGGGCTGTAGTCCTGGTTTTATTTATTCCCAGTAACTGACACACCTCCTGAAATATTGTCGACTCAAAATTGCGGCCTTGGTCTGAGTGGAGCTCCATTGGTACCCCAAATCTGCAAATGAAGTTGTTGACTATTGCATCTGCAACAGTGGAGGCTTCTTAATTAGGAATGCATAAGCCTCTGGCCACTTGCTGAAGTAATCCATTGCTACCAGAATATACCGGTTACCATCTTTAGTCTTGGGAAATGGTCCAGCGATGTCGATGGCTATCCTATCAAAGGGGGCCCCTACATTGTATGCCCTCATTTTCCCATGACTCCGGTGTTGTGGCCCCTTTTTAGCCGAGCATGCTTCACATTGTCTACACCAAGCCTCCACATCCTGGCGACACCTCAACCAATAGAAGCGTTGACGGGTCTTGGCTAGAGTTTTGTTCACCCCTAAATGACCACCAGAGGTGCCATCATGCATTTCCGTCAACACCTCTGCCACTAGACTCTTTGGAAGGAGTAGTTGCATGGTAACTACTTTTCCATTCGGACTCTCCCATGCCCTCATTAGTAGCCCATCCACAATTCTCAAGGAATCCACTGTGCCCAGTAAGCTTTCACCGCCCTTCGGTCACTGGAGATTTCATGCCATTTTGGACGTCCAGCACCACTCTCTAACCAGCTTATGATAGGTGCCAGGTCAGGATCTTGCCGCTGCGCTGATTCAAGCTGGCACTGTCCCATTTTTCTTCCCCGTTAATTATCATTGTTTGCAGAATATCTTCGATCCCCTCATTTTTCTCTGCCCTGTTGCAATGATTACAGTCTACCTTGCAAGGCCTTCGGGAGAGGGCATCAGCATTGCTGTGAATTCGGCCTTTCCTGTGTTCTATCCGACAATCATATTACTGTATCTGTTCAATCCACCTAGCAAGTTGTCCCTCTGGATTCTTGAACTGTAGTAGCCACTTAAGTGTGGCATGGTCAGTGCGTAAAAAAAATTTTCTCCCATATAAATATTTGTGGAAATGTTGCAAAGACTTTACTACAGCCAAGAGTTCTCGTCTTGTGACACAATAGTTGCGTTCAGGCTTAGACAAAACTACAAAACTTTGCTGTAGTATGCTATTACTCGTTAATTTCCACCCTGAACTTGGGACAGGACAGCGCCCAAACCACCTCCGCTTGCATCTGTATCAAGGATATACTCTCCCTGTAGATGGGGGTAGGCAAGTATGGGGCTAGAACACAGGGATTTCTTGAGATCTTGAAATGCAGTCTCGCATGCCGAGGTCCAAATAAATTGTCTCTTCTCCTCAGTCAGCTGATGCAGTGGTTTTGCGATTGTCGAGAACCCGGGCACAAACCGTCTGTAGTAAGTACAAAGTCCCAGAAAACTTCTTACTTCGTGCTTGTTTTTAGGTTGAGGCCACTCCACAACAGAACGGATCTTCTCAGGATCTGTTCGCACTCCATCCTGTGATACTATATGCCCAAGGAATGTTACCTCATGCTGGAACAAGAAGCACTTATTAGGACTTAACTTAAGTTGGGCATGGCGGAGCCTTTCGAATACATCCTGAAGATTTTGAAAATGTTCCTTCACTGTATTACCTACTACAATAATGTCGTCCAGATATACTAGGCATGTTTTCCAAGTCAAGCCATGCAGGACAAGCTCCATCAATCTCTAAAAAGTTGCAGGAGCATTACATAACCCAAATGGTAACACAGTGAACTGTTGTAAAAGCAGTCTTCTCCTTATCCTCTGGGTGTAGCTCCACTTGCCAGTAACCACTCTTCAGGTCCAATGTAGAGAACCATCTGGTGCCAGAGAGTGTATCAAGTGTGTCATCGATACATGGGAGGGGGTAGCTGTCCTTTTTGGTGATGTCATTTAGCTTCTGGTAGTCCACACAAAACCTCAGTTGGCGATCCTTCTTCGCCACTAAAACAACTGGGGAAACCCAAGGACTTGCTGATGGTTCTATTACACCACCTTCCATCATACCCGCGATCATCTTCTCAGCCTCTTCCTGTTTTACTAGAGGCAGCCGTTGTGGTGCCTGTCGGATCGGCTCTGCATCACCTGTGTTGATGCGATGATAGACCAGGCTTGTTCTCCCAAGGTCAGTATCCCCTGAGGAAAATACATCCTGGTTGTTTACCAGAAAAGCTGCTACTTCTTCTAGTTCCCCATCTGTGAGATTATTTTGGCATCGCCTTAGTAGTTGCTCCAGATTCGGGTTCAGTGTTTGCGCATCATGTCTAACAGGTGAGGAAGACTCGCATTGGCCTACCCAAGAGACTGGTTCGCAGCTAGCTATTGGGTCCCCTGGTTTAAGGACCTTTGTTCGAGAGTCGAGGTTGGCCACTCTGACTGATACAACCTCGCTGCATCTTACAATGCTTCGAGCGACCAGGAGTGTCTTCAATCCTAACTTCATATCTGTCTCTATCAGGTAGCTCATGTTGCCCCTAGGGTCTCCTTTAATCCTAGCTGCTATTATCTTCTCATGATTTGCTGTAATTGAAACAGTTTTGCTAACTACCACTTGCATTACAGGAACTTCTATTTGTTCGGGAGTAAACAAAGCCACCCACCTCTTCATCTTTAATACACAGTACCTGTCCTTCCATTTCAATAACGAATCTGTATCGATTCATGATGTCTATTCCTAATATTACCTCATCGGTGATATCAGCAACAAGAAAGGTCTGTGATAATGTCCAAGTTCCAATCCTTAACTCCAGATCCAACTGCCCATGCACAAGTGAGGTGTCGCCGGTTGCTGTTTTGAGTCTGTATGGAATGGGTGTTCTCTTCAGTTTTTCTCTATTTTCTGTGGGAATAATAGATGCCGATGCTCCTGTGTCAACAGTAAGTAAACACTGTCTTCCATTGATCCATCTATTGAGCAACAAACTGTCATGGCCTCTACGAAATACGGATACAGGAAACACCCTAGGGGCTACCATTTCCTGTAGAGCTGGTATGCGCCCCTTCATACCAGCTATTGCTCGTTTCCTTGTTGATCTTGTTTTTCTTCCTGTTGTGTTGTCTTCCTGCTTATCGGACAGTCCCACTTGATGTGTCCTAGTTCATTGCAGATGAAGCACCGCGGGCTACGTCCTGCTCTTTTTATCTGGTTACCTGGAGTATCATTCAGCAGCTTCTTCAATGCCCTTAGAATATCTACTTCATTAGTGGTGTTTCTAGCATTTGCTGCATTGTAGGGCTCCAGTCCAGCTCTCCTTGTCCTGATGTTTGTGTTTCTTGAGGCACTGCGTGCTGCCTCGATTTCCAGGGCATGAACCAAGGCCTCGCAGCTCTTCTTGTGTCGGGCCAAACAAAGAGTTTGCTGAACCTCCGCATCTCTGAGTCCGTCTATAAAAGCACTAGTGGCTAGCTGCTGGCGGAACTCTGTTGGTGCTTCTGGGTAGGTGAGGTGCACGAGTCACTCGATGTCGGCTTCTAACTCTTGGAGGGTTTCCGAAGTTCTCTGTTGATGTGTCTTCAGGGCTGTTCTGTACACCTCACCCATGTGTCGGTCACCATACCTCAGCTCAAGGACCTCTACTAATACCCTATATTCTTTCTGGTCTGTAACTGGTATGGTCTGCAGCAGCTCTAGTGGAGATCCTCGCAGGGCCCAGACGAGTGCCGTAGCCTTTTCTTCATTGTCCCACCCATTTACTTCAGCAGCTGCCTCAAACTGTCGCCTGTAGACAGCCCATGACGATTGGCCATCAAAGGTGGGTGGCTTGAATTTTGGGTGACAGGTTGCGCCTTCCACCTTCACATCTCCAGAATAACTGCTCCTTTTCATAGCCAACGCAGCTTCCTTGATCATCCGACGGCACTCTTCAGTTACAGCTGCTACTTGCTGCTCGGTGGTCTGCTTGAGCTGTTGTGTGGTGTGCTCGAGTTGGGCCAGCGGTTGCGCCACTAGTTCTTCATGTTCTGCTACATGTTGCTCTTGTTCTGCAAGATGCTGCTCCAAACACTGCACTTTGCCTTCCAAATGGATGCTGGTTTCATCGATCTTCTTATTCATTTCTTCTTGTGCAGCAACTATTTCATTTTGCATCTCTTCTTGGTTTTTCTTGATGTCCTCTATCTCTGTCTTCATAGCATTCTTCATTTCCTCTTGGCAGTTATCAATTTTATTCTTCATCTTGTCAAGCCATTCTCCATTTTCTCCTGGCAGTTAAAATTTTATTCTTCATTTCTTCCTGGCTGTTATCAATTTTTTCTTCATTTCTTCCTGGCTGTTATCAATTTAATTCTTCATTTCTTCCTGGCCACACTTCATCTCGTCTAGCCTATTTTCCATTTTCTCCTGGCTATTCTTCATTTCTTCCCTGTTACTCTTCCTTTCATTCTTAATTTCTTCCCCGTTACTCTTCATTTCATTCTTCATTTCTTCTCTCATTTCAGACAGGAATGCCATTAAATTCTTTTGCTCGTCAGCAGCCATCTTTCTTGTCCACATGTACTTTAAGCCTAACACTACTGTCTTATTATGACAATCTAATTTTCTCTACGAGCTAACCAAAACCCCTACTAAACACTAACACTAATCTCCAAACTACTGCACTAAAAACTAACTACAGTTCCTAACACGTGTTGCAATCTCAAAAATCTAATTAAATTTTAATTCACTATAACTAATCTTAATTTCTTTAAATTAGGGCTATCCCACTTCTGACACCAAAATGTAACGATTTACTGCGGGTTCGTAAAGGATAGCCCAATTAAAGAATTTTATCACACACAGTTTTATTTATTGCCACTATTTACATCACTAGCTAATAATCTAAAAATGCCAATTAATCAATTGCACTAAAAAAAAAATGTTGCCACTTCCAGTCACTTGCTTCTCACAATTCACACGCCTCGCTTGGCCGCGCCTCTGGCGTAACTCTCGCCGCAGCACCCCTCGTGGTCCTCCGTCGCAGGACTCCGTCGCCGCACTCTGCCGCCGCATTCGCACTTCCCCTTCACCAAGATCCCACTCGACGCCTCGCTCGGAACTTCGCTGGGAACTGAACTCTTCGCCCTGGAACCTTCGTCCAGGGACTTCACCACTCTATCGCCCGGAAACTCCGCCGCGGGAAAACTCCCGTCTTCACTCTGAACTCCACTGACTCTGCCCTGACGTCCTTGGGCATATATATAGGCCCCGGCGCAATTCCAGAACTCACGAGAGCGGCCGGGGCCAGTCGCGTCGTTCTGAGACGTTCAGACGGTAGAAATCTCTCGAAAACGCGTGTCGGCGGATTGCGTAACTCCGCAGCTGGCAGGTTTCGGATGTCAAACTAACAGTGCCGTGCGGGGGGGGGGGGGGAGGGGAGCGGAGGGCTGGAGGGAGATAAAGCGGCGACCCAGGTGCGCACGGCACATCTCATGTTACGGCATGCACCTGCGCGTGACGCGGCCTTACTAACGTTCGTAATTATACATTTACATTTTTTATTTTTGTATTATTTTTTTTTTTAATTTATTTTTACAACACTTACATATACACTACATTTATAGTTTGGTTGTTCGGACTGTAAATAAAGAAATTTCGAGGTGATCCCACTCGTGAGCATGTGACATATAATTGGCCGTGTGCAAAGCATGGTTCCCTTAAGTCAACTCCACAGTACTGGAATGTTTGGCCCTGTGCTTTGTTAATATTCATGCTGTAAGCCAACTTCACTGGAACTGTAAGCGTTTAAAAGTAAAGGGTAATCCATTTGGTATTAAAGCTGTACTGCAACTATGGGTACATTTTCAGCCCAGATTAAGTTAATAATTTATTTATTTATATTTCTTCATCCTGTATATATTTTTATCATTTGAAAACTCTTTGGATTTGTTAATGTATATCTATGTAATTGAAGCTCTATGTATGAAACGAACGTTTGAGGACTAGCAATTGCAAGGACCTCTCTAGGACAATTGAACTTGTAACGGCAAATTGCTAATTTGACACCTTGTCTATTAATGTGAAAATTTATAACTAAATGTCTTTATTTTAAATGTAATGTAAGATTTTGTATTCTGCGCTATTGTTGCACGCGGAATTGATGTATTTCATTAAAAGATTTGTAACTGTCATTAGTTCTTGGTCAATCAGGAGCCATATTTTAAATCTGGCATTGTTAAACTACTTAAATTAAGAAGGTTAAAGAAGAGAATGTAATGGCCTGTCAAACAATGGACACGTATCTGATTTCGTCGAAAACTTTCTTGAAGAATAGCTATTTTAGAAATTGGCATCCGCACAAAAGGATGAAAGAAATGGATTATTTAAGTGTTAATATATATTAATAGGGCTTTATCCAAAGGGTAAAGATTCTAGGCATGCATAAATACGTGAGTAATGTATGACTGTGTTTATTACTCCATTTCGTTAATACAAAACATGTATCACACCCATAACAATTTAATTTTCCGGCCTAACTTCAAGAAAGACATTGAAAACTTAAATATAGTAATATTAACACAACTTTAATTACCGAGTGGTCTGGGAGAGAGAGCATCAAAGCTCTACCGACTTAAACTATTTTGATCTAGCCGAGGTAAAAACACATGTAAATCATAATTCTTAACTGAATCTATGTATACAATATTGGACCCGAACAAAAGAGACATTTGATTGCTAAGTAAATGTGCGCATTGTCACTCCAGACATTTTTGCATATATATGTGTGTTCTGTAAAACCAACAATTATTAAATTTTGAAAGCAATAATATTTTTCCTTTTGCTGAAAACCTTAGATAATTCTTCCTTTAATTAATAAATGATTAAAATTACCATTGTGTTTTGCAATATTATAATACATCTTATTTATCAACTGTATCCCTACCTATAAGTATATGTTCATAAATATATCTATGTGTCCATACAAGTATAGTAATTATTAACAGTTAACAACAGCAATTAATTAACGCACATAAAACTGTCAACACAACTGTGGTGCAATAGCAGTTAACTTATAGCCGCTATTTGAGCGTCTTTTATGGACGACCTTCGCGGGTTTGAAATAATCTTGGTTGGTAAGGGTTATCTTTAAAAGTTGTTTTTTAGGTTTGTGCTCTTCATTAATGTTGAATACTGGAGCAGTGACGCTCGCTAACCTTTTTTTTATTTCGTGTTATTTTCGTTAGTATTAATTGAGGGATTTCACTTAATTATTTTTGACGTGACGTCTAATAAATCGATAAACGCCAGCTGCATGCACGAAAAAGTGTCCCGTTTGCAACATTGTCCTGTTGCGCTGTGTCCCGTTATGCTCATTGTACATAATAATTCGGCGCCACAACTGTGAGACATTTAGTATTAGCTGTACAAAGGTATCCGTGGTATAAATACTATCTTTCCTTTTTCTTTACCAGTCATTATACTGGCTTCGATGACGTTATTTTGTAGCTGTTTGATTCAGAGTCTCGTAAAATTACATAGTTTCGGCAAGTTCAGATTTCGTAATAAAATAACTGGTGAACCAATTTTTAATTTAAGATAGTGTAATGGCATTCCTTGAACATTTAATGAATTTAAAAATTCAGTAGGAAAATTGATGCTTTCTAGCTCATCAATCATTGTATCAATTGACATGTAAATTTTCTCTTCCGCCGGAATTATTTCCAGGATGATATTATTAATGTCATTGACAATGTCGTTCTTCGTGGCTAGAATAATTCGGTCGTGTAACTTTTCTGAATTGGTATAATTTTCAACAATATTTGGATATACTTCATTAATAAGTTGTTCATGTGTTTCAAAAACATTACATAAATCATTAGTTAATGTTATTTGGCCAGTATTTTCATCTATTGGATAGGTGCCTTCTCCTATTTGTAAAAGTTTTTCAGAAAATTCTTGTGCCTTTTCATCTCCTGAAATCTGCGCCCTCATGTTCGTTGTTAATTTGATTTTTTTTACGTGTTCCCATATGGACGACTTGTTTAAGAGAGCATTAATTTAATCTGCCGGAGTCAATTTGGAAATGACAGGAAGCGTTTGACGAAAATCACCTGATAGTATTAACAACACACCTCCCATTATATTCGTGTTGTCACGTAAATCTTGAAAGTGTTCTATTGAGTGCTTCTAGTGATTTTCTATGGGCCATTGTGCTTTCGTCCCATATAATGGCTTTGCAATGTTTCAATATTTGTCCACGTGCTGATGATTTTGTGATGTCACATACCGGAAATTCATAGTCAGCTACATTTAATGTTAATATCAAACCAGAATGCGATTTGGTTCTTTTAGATCAATAATAACACTCGTACACATTTTGGAACTATCCAGATCTTGAATTTTTTCTGTAACTGTTTACTCTTGATTCCATTTGATATTCACTCGACTGCAAACACGATTGAACTGACGAACATTCACTGAATTTCAGTTTATATACCATCAGACACCGAAATTTCTGGTGTTAGAACACTCCAGTACATTCAAATAGTTTGTTCTTTTTCACCCAAATTTCTAGTATTAGAACAGTCTTGAACATTCAAATAATATGTTCTTTTTCACTTGTGAAAATCACTTGAATTATTTTTGTAACTGTTTACTCGTGATTCCAATTGATCTTTACTCTACTGCAATCATGATTGAACTGACATAAAGTCACTGAATTTCGGTTTATATACCATCAGAGACAGAAATTTCCAGTACCAGATCACTCTAGAATTTGTATGTACATCACTTCGATTTGGTTCTTTTAGATCAATAATAACACTCGTACACATTTTGGAACTTTCCACATCAATCCAAAAAATTTTAGAACTTTCTCTAACATTTTAAATCGCTTATAAACATTGAAACTCATTTTAAAATTTTCTAGATTATTCTAGAAATATTTAGAACTTTCTCGAACATTTTAAATTGTTAATAATAAATTGCACTCATTTTGGAACTTTCCAGATCATTCAAAAAATTTCTAGAACTTTCTCGATAATTCTAAATAGATAATAATAAATTGCACTCACCTTTGAAATAAACTTTTTATTGCAATAACACAATCATTCAAAACCAATTTTTCCCCCTTCAATCATGTGTACAATTTTCCATGACATTTTTTCTACCCAAGGCACAATTTTTCATATCCTGAGCTTTTTAAAAATTATTTTAGGTTTTTTTTCAGCAGGCTTAGATGATCGCTACCGCAAACCTTTCGCAATCATTGCAATGTCTTCTTACAGAAAAACAAAATCTCAAAGCACAATCCACGTGCAAGATGTCCGTCAATTTTTTAAGAAATGGCAAGTCAACCAACCTTGGAGCTTGAAGACCCTGTGCATTATGCGGCGTTGTCAAGTTTTGAATAAGCCTTGTTCCATGATTTTTCAACACGTTTTTACGAAAAATTGTGCGCAATTTATAGGTAAATAGGGTATAAGTCCAATCAAAAATGGAAAAAATAGCAAGACGTCCACTGTATAAAATTTCACCACAGTGCCCAAAAAACAATGAAACTGTATTAGTTCCTCATATTGCTGTACCACAATCAGGTCAACGAATGGCTAGTGGTTTGTTTTTGTTGTGTATTCGACAACATTGTCTCGAATGAGGGAAATGGTGTACATATGGAACAGTGTCACAAAGGATACGAAAGCAAGCAGATTATTGGTTGAAAAATATATCGTAACAAGTGTGCTGCATGCGGCAAAGGTTTTGACAGTAAATTTTTTATTATTTTCAGAAACAGTTGTCTAAAAGTTTAACTATAAATAAAGTTTAAGTGTAAAGATAAAATTTATTAAATTAATTTAATACTGAAATTATTAACATTATATGCTGGAAGTATGTATTAACGCAAACATTTTAAATAGGAAAAATTAACATAGGGACGTATGAAAGTGATCGAAGGAATAATTATTTATACATTATAAATGGGAAAACCAATTATACGGGAACGTCTATAGCATGTTTTACTGTACTGGTAAAACTAGTCAATATCAAATATAGTTCTCTAACTCTTTAATAAAACACATTAGAAAGAAAAATCATATCCACAAAATATACAAAAAAAAAAATCAAAACTTCTGCATCCTTCAATATATTTTCTACACAACGTAAGCTTGTTAAAAAATATTTCGAAATTTGACAGAAGATGCTGGTTGGCTAACATAAATAATATAATCAAATTAGATGCTAAATCTTTTTGGAATCATGTAAGAACTATGAGAAATAGTTATACAGAAAGCCTTATCATCCAATGAAATGATATAATTACTGTGCCTGAAACAATTGCTAATCATTTTGGTAATTACTTTTTGAATATGTTTGTTAAATTTAGAAATAACAGAAATTTCAACCAAAAGAGTTCATTATCTACCTATGCCTACAATTTCAAGTACCTAGTTTGATTCTATGCGCAATAAAAAGATTAAAATCCATCAAATCAGCTGGTTGTGATAATATACATAATTTTATTACTAAAGACTCTATTAGTTTATTAACACCTGTATTTATTACATATTTTCAGTAAGAGCCTATTTACGGAATCTTCCCTAATCTCTGAAAAGTTAAAAGTCAGTCCAATTCATAAAAAAGGAGACAAATATAAAATGTATAATTATTGACCAATCTTACCTTATGCTCCTTTTCAAAAATCTTTGAAAAATATTATTTGTAAATATATTTTATTTCATATAAAAAATATATTACCACCACTAAATCATGGTTTCTTAACCAGCAGAAATACCTGTTCAATTTTATGAATCAAATTTATCATGATGTTACTAATAGAAAACAATCTGATGTAATATATTTTGATTTCTCCAAAACTTTTGACACTTGTTGGCATTCATTAACTATTCAAGATCCTATATTAATTTACTGGTTTTAAAATTATTTATCTGATATATTTTTAATGGTAAGAATATCTTATCTAATAAATATTGTAATGTTTCTGGAGTTCCTCAAGGTGGATCTTTGTCACAGCTTCTTTTTAAAGTATTTGTAAATGTTGTTATAGATGTTTTATCGTACTCCCGGGTTTTATTGTATGTTGATGATCTTAAAATATATAAAACAATTTCAAATAATAGTGATAATTTAGAACTGCAAATTGACATCAACTCTATAAAAACAATTGTGTGAAACTAACGCTATGTTGCCAAACTATGAAAAAATTAATTCTATTACATTTACAAGAGAAACCAATTAATCTTTGTATACTTATTCACTGAATGATATTGACATACAGCGTGTAACCAAAATATATGACCTTGGAGTGCTTTTGGATTCAAAACTACTTTTTCATCACCATATAGACAGTCTAATTAATAAAACATCCCTTTCTCTGGGCTTGATTAGGTTTATAACTAAATATGCTAATGTCAGTGATTCCCTATTATGCCCTCATAAGATCAAAATTAGGTTTGGATGACATTAGCATTCAATTGATTAAATTGTGTACGCCAGACTGTGTTCCTGCTTTAACCAACATTATCAATTTTTATTTAAAAAATTCGGACTTCCCAGGCCAGTGGAAAAATTCAATGATTATACCTGTAGCTAAAAATGTGCAACCGTGAGCGCCAAAAGACTTACGCCCAATTAGCATTCTACCTGTAACATCCAAAATAATTGAAAAATTAGTCCACCAACAATTAAGCGAGTATATTGAAAGAGGTAATATTGCCTACGATAGACAATCAGGATTTCGGTCTGGCCACAGTACATATATGACACTTCTGGATATAACTGATGATGTCTATCGGGCACTGGACGACTCAAAAATAGCCATTTTATTGTTCCTAGACTTTACGAAAGCATTTGACACTTTAAATCATAAATTACTCCTTTCAAAATTAACTGAAATCAGCTTGTCTAGGGCCAGCTGGCTGTGGTTCAGAAATTATTTATCAAGGCACAGCAAGTTCATGTACGCACCAATGCAGGAGAAGTGGCGTCAAGTAAGAAGCACACGATGCTGGGAGTGCCTCAGTGCTCTATATTAGGGCCACTTCTATTTTCTATTTTTATATTAGGGATGCCACAATGCTTCAAGCACATGAAGTGCCATCAGTATGCTGATGATACCCAATTACTAATAACCGCTCCTGCTAACGAAATTTCTCAAGCTGTGCTAAAAATAAATGAAGATTAAGTATACTACATAATTGGTGCATCCAAAACGGTTTAAAATTAAACGCCTCGAATTGTGTGTACATGACAATAGGCACGAAGAAAATTATTAATAACATGTTAAACCCTATAGATATTAAAATAAATAATTGCCCTATGTCCGCTTGCCGATATTATAGGAATCTTGGGATAACATTTGATGAAAATCTCACCTGGCACAAACATATATCTACTTGCTTACAAACAGGATATTACAGACTTAGACACCTGTGCAAATTTAAACACATTTTGCCTACCGATATTAAAATTAAACTTTGTGACACCCTTGTGCTATCTCCTTTTAATTACTGTGCGGGATTATTTGTCGGCATTGACAAAACAATGAAATATAGAATTCAGAAACTGCAAAATGCCTGTTTACGGTACACCTTTAATTTAAATAAACACAATCATATAAGTCAGAAATTGGAATCAACAAATTGGCTCAACATGGATCTCAGAAGGCAGTTTCATTTTATAACCCAACTAAAAAATATACATCTTAGAGCATCACCAAGTTTCTTGTTTAATAAACTTTCTGGGCAGATTTTTAAACACGGATACTACACCAGACATAAGAAAAATATTCAAATACCAAAGCACCATAGCACCTTCTTTAAAAGATCATTTAGTTACCTGGCAAGCCATCTGTAGAATGATTTACCAGACTCGCTGTGTCAGAGCACGTCCGACGCTGGTTTCAAAACGCGTTACCACGCGCTTCTTATCAAGCAACAGTCAGATGCAACTCTGTCACAATAATGGTGACTGCACACTGGAAATGTGACCTACCCAGTAAATATTACAACAGACTATTTTTTACAGATGTGGCATATTGTATTATATAACTACGAACCCTTATATTTATGTTTTATTTTTCCAAGTGATTTTTTGGAATATTTTTTAGTGTTTTTTTTTCTTAATTTATATTATTCATTAAGCTTCCTTAAATTATTGTATTCAATAGTGTGTGTGTGGTCCCAATGTTCAGTGTAAAAGTGGTTTATTTTTATAATGTGGTGTAATAACACAAGTAAATTGCAAATCGGCCTAGTGCTGAATTTTGTTCATGTATAAAATAAAATAAATAAATAAATAATTAAATAAATATGGTTCTGTAGTTTTGAACTCTATCACAGACTCTTAAGCGTTTAGAAAAAAATACAAATTAATGTTTTTAAAATAATCTTCTAAAGATTTCATTCAAAAGTAAATCATTCATTCAGTGCTACTCTGAAAATAAAGTAACTTTGGTTTAAGTGTTAATTATGTTGATTGGTACTCCAGCTTTCTTGGGAATAGAAATCAATATGCATCCCTAAATAATCATTATTCCTCTCCATTTCTTGTGAGTTCTGGTGTTCCGTAGGGTGGTACACTTTCACCTCTCTTTTTTAACATCTTTATAAATGACGTCACCTTTGTTCTCAATCACTCAACAGGCATTATATTTTCTGACAATCTTAAAATCTACATGTAAATTACTTAACCAAATGATTGCATTCTACTACAAAAAGATATAATTCAATTTAATAACTGGTGTTCTAGAAATCTGGTTACTCTTAATACAAACAAAACTAAGAATTATATTTACTAGAAAACTTAATCCAGTCAATTTTAACTATAAAGTTATCCATCTAATAATCTCTAAAACTGATTGCATTAAAGATCTTGGAATAATTTTAGACTTTAAATTATATTTTCATAAACACATTGACCATTTATATTCTTCATCCCATAGAATTATGGCCCTAATAAAATACATTACTTTCTATGCTAATAATCCTGATTCATTACTATCACTTTATTTTACTTTAATTTGAACTAAATAATAATTATTATTAATAATAAGAACATTGCTCTGTTATTTGGAATAATTTTAATTCAACAGATTGTAATAAAATAGAAAGTATCCTAAACAAATTAATTAAACAAATTAATATAAACATGTTTCCACAACCAACTCTTACTCTTCTTTCAGATCTTAGGATTCAGCTTGTTTTATACAAAAATGTTATAACTATAAAATCAAATATGATTATGTCCTTATGAATACTGGTTTGAGAATCCCCCAATTCAACAGTCGCCTGTATCCTACACAAGAGCAATGAATTTATTTACAGATTAATTTCAAACTTTAATAAAATGAACATACAATTTAGTTAAACTTGAATATTAGAATTTACTGTCAATCTCTATAAGATATCTTACTGTACATTTAGTCTTTAATATTATCATATTTTTATTTTTCTAATAACTTTGAACTGTTATTAATTCAAAATTTTACTTTTTTTACATATATTTAATTATTCATACATAAGAATTTTTTTTTGTAGTAAATCACTATGTTGTATTGGCAAATGTTGTTGCTGCTTGAATCTTTTAGATTAATCAATATTTGTGTTTGTTTGTCATTTTTGTTTTTGTCCTTTGTATACTGTTATTTTATTTATGTCATGTCTTTGACTTTATGTTGTGCCTACCCCTAAAGTTTTAAAACTGTTGTTAGGCATATTACAAATAAATAAATAAATAAACAAACTTACTCTCTTAAAGCTAGATGTTCTGCCCTTGATGCACACATTATCATAAAGAGTTTTTTCCTTCAATGTATGACTGTAAAGAGGTAAAAAAGCATACATCCTTGAAAGTTCCAGGCTACAGTCACAGAAACAATGAGATATTTACCTCACCACATTGATATAAATTGCTTATGCATAGTGTGGCTAGTACTAATAATCACAGTAAATATTTTGATCCTTTTATGAATCCTCATGAAATTAGGTATTAATAACTTAATAATACAGTAGCATGTAACAAAATATTTTAATTTACTTGTAGTATAAATCATTAATTTCCATAGAATATATTTTATGAGTACATGTGTCTTGAATGTGAATTGAATAGTGAATTCCTTTTTGTTAATTTTTTTTAAGTAGTAGTATTTTCAAAATGTTGTTTATGATTGCTTAGAAATTCGCAGCTACACTTCACATTTAATTTTGTTCTTTTTGTTTCTTTGTTCTTTTAATCCTTTTTTTTCCATATTCATGTTTGAATTTGTATTTGTTTTGTGTTTGTATTGTGCGAGCCGATTTTAGAATATGTGAGCTGGCCGGTGCTTAATAAATTTATAAATAAATATAAATAAAATAAAGAAGAATAAATACTAAAAATGTCAATGCTCACTCAGTATATATTATATAAATATAAAACATAACCATTTGAAAGTTACATTAAAATTACCTAACTATAAACTTAAACTAAAATAAAGTTTCTCTTCATCCAAGCTTCCAGCTCCTTCAAGAGCCTTTTCAAAGTCATTTTGAACTTGATAATTTAAGAGCAAAATTTACCATAAGTAAATATAACTGAACGAATAACAAATTAAGTGAATAAACTAAATATAAACATAATGAACTAAAATAATCAGAAAATATGTGGAATAATTAAGAAATAAAATACAGTGGCAAGATCATGCCACATTTGAATAGCTGTTTGTTAAAAGGGCGGAAGTCACATTATTTTCGAAAATGAGATTATTGTTTGACAACATTATTTGACAGACCCATCGGTTTATGTAAAAAAGACAGTTGTAACACCTACAACAATGGTCGGAAATAACCTTTTAATTTTATAATTTACGTTAAAAGGGCTGAAGTCCTGGACTTATGCCCTTTTAACAAAAAATAAATTTATTGCGTTATTTTCAAAGTTGACAACCCTGCATGATATTAGCATTTAAACAGTTGGCTGTTCTGTTAAAACAAAATACAGGCTGAGACTTATGTTTAACCATCGTTGGCACTCTTTGTTTGGTAATTTGTAAAATGTGTGGTAATTCAGATGATATTCCTGAACAACATAAAGGAAAGCGGCGATAAAATCCAGCCAATTATAAGCGTAATGTAATTAAAAGATCTCGGGTGATGGGACGAGAATATGAGAACCATGCTGGATGTAAAATTCCTTCTAAATCCATTGGCATTGATTGTCGGTACTTAAGTACAGTACTAATCAATGTTAATTCTAATTCAATGTATTGTTGCTATTAAATGGTTAGTTATTATACAATGATGAAATTAATGCTCTAGAATTAAAAATATGTGGTGTAAATAACATAACCTCAATTTTCTGCCATCTATAACAAAGTTTCAAAGTTTTTATACATAGTTCTTCCTTCGATGTGTTTTAGGTGCAAAAAGAAATGTTTGAATGGTATGATATCTGTAGAGAATCAGCTGTCAGTCTTCAGCCATTTCTATAATGAATATTCTTCAAAGGATGAACAAGACATTTATTTACAAGGCCTGATGGACGTTGTAGATGTGAAGAGGAGACGACCGCGAAATGATTCAGGGAAAGAAGGTAGACAACATTAATTTGTTTACCATGTAATGGTGGGCTCAGAGAGAAAAGAGGTATGTGCAGCTGCATTTCGTTCTGTTTTTGCTGTAAGTGAGAAGCGTGTCAGACGTTTACGGGCTTTGAAAGTTGAAGGTAAAAGTCCATTTGATAAACGGGGCAAACATACTAGTTTCACTTTGCACCCTGATACCAAAATAAAGGTGCAGGAACATATCGAGTCATTTCCCGTTAACGAGAGCCATTATACAGGAAAGCCAGTTCAATATCTTAGTGCTGATTTGAATGTTAAGATCATGTACAAGTTGTTTAGAGCCAAGTATCCAAGCACTAAAATCAGCTATAGTTTCTATTTTAACTATTTTAAAGACAACTTCAACTTGAGATTTGTCCAGTCACAAGTTGACTGCTGCTGTGTCTGTGAGGAGCTTAAAGTGAAGTTGAAGTCCCCGTTTTTGAACGATGCTGCAAAACGTGTTGCGGCTGCTGAGCTAGCTATTCATGCTCGACGAAGCAGAAAATTTTACAATGCCCTGAAGAAAGAAAAAGAGTATGAAAAAAATGGTCACAACAAGAATGTTCTCTCTGTTGCTTGTGATTATATGCAGAACATAGCCATGCCAAAACTTCCTGTACCGGAACTTTTTTATTTACGGCAGCTTACTGTAAACGTCTTTTGTATCCACAACATAAAACCAAACAAGGCAGTAATTTTTCTGTACCACGAGGGCCAGGCAAGAAAAGGGCCTGATGAAGTATGCTCTTTTATCCTTCATTACTTGAGTAGCATCCCAGACCAGTACGATGAAATTCACTTGTACTCAGACAATTGTTCGGGCCAGAATAAAAATCATGCATTTTCCAAATTTCTTTTGAGTCTAACAGACTCTAAGAAATTCAAGAAAATAGAGCATTTCTTCCCAGTCAGAGGTCATAGCTTCCTAGATTGTGATAGGGACTTTGCTACTATCAAAAGGTGTCTTCGCAAGCATGATCGAATCTACACAATTCATCAACTCACTGAGTTGATAATAAGTAGCAGTAACACTTAAATTTACAGTCATAGAAGTTAGTCCAACAAGCCCTATCATAACTTCAAGAAGTGGTGGCAAGCATTTTACAAGAAAAATCCTGTATCAGTTGAAACTGCAAGTTGTAAAGATCGTGAAAAGAAAGTTTATTTTGCTATAAGCAGTTTTCATCATTTCATCTATGATCAACAGCACCCTGGGACTGTTTCCACAAGACAGTTCATTAATGGATTGGTTGAATACACATTCATTCTTCACCATAGTTCCAATACTATTATCCATCTCCCCAAGTCAAAGGCTTATTCAGAAGAAAAGGTCAAAGACTTAATGAAGATTCTGCCATACATTGATATCAACTACAGACACATGTATGAAGACATAAATTAATATTGTCATGTTTTCACAGGAAAAATCATGTTTTTGAAGGATACATTTCATGTTATGCCAGTGATTTTGATTTTGTAATCTATAGTGACAATGTGTTTGCATAGATTGTAATTTTAGGGAAGAAGCTGATGTTATGTATTATGTATTAACATGTCATTTTTTCTTGAGATATGTAGGCAGAATACCTTTACATTTATTTGTATCTTGTATATTTTATTGACGGAAACAGGGTGCATGGCTATTAATATGTGTACTGACACTCTTATTGAAGAATAAAGACTATGAATTTGAATTCAATATAATGTTGTCCACGTTTTCGAGACAAGTTGCCTGTATAAACATCTACCTATTATATTTGTTATAAGTAAACTTTTTTCGATACTAAATTTATGTTGATCAGGATACTGTGATTTAATTTGTGTGATGTACTATATGCGCTAATATTGTCAAGAATTTGCTGTAAGTATAAATGTTATTGACTTCTTAAAGAGAAGTAGGAGTGTAGTACCGCCTGTATACAATTCTTAAACGTAACTTGTATTAAATAACGAGATTAGTTGTATTTCTTTGAAATCATTATTTGTTAAAAGGGCTGAACTCCCACGTTATTTGTTAAAAGGGCTCATGTCCTAGGTGAAAATGAGGCTATATATATAATTCTATAATTAATAAATATATTTAAATGTTTGGAATATGATGCCCTACAACGAGACAAATTTTTAATACCAATAAAAACAATCACAGATGAGTTTATTAGCTACAAAAGTGTTTTTTGTCTCTCCTGAAAAATGTATGTTTCTGGACATCCGCCCTTTTAACAAACAGTTATTCATTTATTAGAAACATGTTGGCGTAAAATGATCTGTAACAAATTTTTTACCAATGTAGAAATAAAATATTTCCCATAGTTGTTATAACATGCTGTCTGTCTACAGATTCATCTTCTGTATCACTTTGAAGAGCAACAGTGGTTGAGGTTTGAGGTGTACGATGTAGACACCAGCGACCCCAGCCTGGACAAACAGGACTTTCTGGGTTGTTGCGAAACAACTCTCGGACAGGTACACTTCTATGATTCAGCACATGTGCTGTTAGTAAAAGTTGTTTAATGCTGTGAATTAATTTGTGGCATTCTTGTTGTGTATCAGATTGTTTCATCGGGCAAACTAACCCTCCCCTTGATGGGAATGCCATGTAATAAGGGGGAGTTGATTGTAAGTGTAGAGGAACTGTCTGCTTGCAAAGATGAAGTCACCCTCCAGTTTTGTGGCAGAGGCTTAGATCGCATGGATTGGTTCGGCAGGTGTGGCATTATTTGGCAAGTTGCACTTTTTTTTCCTGTAGTTCCTAAATAAGTTAAGATTAAATAACTAAACTTAGCTGCAGTAACAATTACAATTGGTTAGTTTGATAATTTTTATTTTATTTAAAGTTTTTTATGCATTTTGGCTTTGTACATCAATTGTTGTGTTTTATGGTTGTGCATGTTTACTGTCTATAATAGTACAAATTTTATATATTTTTTTTAGTATAGTGTACTTATCAGTAGTAGGTATATAGAACTATTAAATTATTTAAACAGTTTGTTTGTTTTATGTTTTGCTTTTAAGTACATAGTGTCCCAGTTTCAAATGTCTAATCTCTGGGGATCAATTATAGATTCCAGTTTTTGTTCTCATGTGGTCAACTGTCTCTCCCCCCCCCCCCCCCCCCCCATATTTCTCTTGCGCTTCTTTTTCTCTGTCTTTCTCTTTCTCTGGTTTGCTCTCTTTCACTCTCTTTGCATCTTCTTTCTCTTCCTCTTCCTCTTCCCCACAGGGTGCATTTGAAATCCTACAAATAATCGTAGGTGCACAATATACAAATTTCTGAGAAATATATTAAAATAATGAAGTCACTTTTTGAGAAAAACCTGTAAAGTCGTTCAAATAACACAGAATGATGATCTGTTAGCTAAAAGGGTGGTATATGTGATGAAGTAATGGAGTAATTAGTACTATTTTTATTTTTATATCTGGAAACATATTTCTCCAGGATACCACAGTGCGCCCCGGCACACTCGTTGAGAACTACAGATGTAGACAGTTTCTGCAAGTAAATGACTAATGCAGCAATGCTAAAGCTGGTAGAATAAAACAACCATAAAACAAAAAACTCTTTGGTTGAGCTACAGTTGAATATTTAATTTTTGATGTGTAATTTTATTTTAATTTTTGTAACAAAACTTTTTTATTGAAATGAATTAGTAATTTCATAAAATTAAAAACTAATTATCGATAGTTTAAATTAAAAATATACCTTATAATTCAGTTCCTAAAAATGGAAGTGGAAGGCTTGTTGATACCACTGACTGTTACTGCTCCCTTGTAGATTATATGCTGAGCTAAGCTAAGCTACATAATTCCTGATGTAGTATCGTTTGTGTATTCAGCTACACCTGAAGCACTTAGGCCCTACATAATTTATATTTATACATCAGCCATGCTGATGTACGACAAACTGTGTTTTCTAGTTTAAAAAACAGCAAGTTGTTAGTAGTCATTTTAAAAGTAAAGAACATTTGTTTTCTCTTGATATTTTTATTTAGGATAATGAAACAAAACTTATTTTACAAGATATATGATTCCTCAGTGGTTTTTCTACATATCTCCATAAAAATTACAAAATTGGTCATAATGGCATATCACCATTTTTTTATGGCTTTTGCATATTCATTTACCGCCAATTTTTTGAACCAGCCATTAACTTTCATTGTCATTTCCATAGTGGCTCCCGGCCAAAAACATTTTATTTTGTTGAATTTTTTCCTCAATCCTAGATTTGTGTTTGTCAGTCACAACTAAAGAGTGGTCTGAGTATTCTTCATCATGAACATTAGTTCACCCTCCATTTTCGAAATGAAGCTTCATCATCTTGGTTATCTGTCTGTAAATTTCGATAGGGCAAATTTTTTTTACGTTCAAAAAACATGTTAACACTACGAACCTCACACTTTGCGGGACTTTCAACAAGTCACACGGTAAACAATATACGACCATTGTTGCTCAGTGTTAGTGTTAGACTGGCCCGAAGGAATGGGGATGTCATGACATGGCAGTGGGGTGGTGGCAGAACTGCTCGGCTTGTCAGATCAAACTGTTCTTTACTTTTAGAATGACCTTCAGATGTTGGCCTGTTAGTTTATTTGAGGCTTGTAAATAGTAGCACATTAAATTTTAATTGTTTATGTTGTAACATTTTTGTTAATGTTTTAATTAAAATTGTTTAATGTATCATATCATTTCAAAACCATATCACATAATACAGGATTAAATTAGGTATGATTTCGAAAAATGTGTGATGTGTATGCTTTTTTCAGAATTGGAAATGTTATATTATAATAATTTTAGTCTCAGCTTTTTAAACATTTTATTTTAGAATAACTTATTATTCTACTCACTCCAAGCAGTCATCTTGCTGCTACAAATCGCTGTTACATATTTTTGGTTATGTTTGGCTTGGTTAGACCAACTGTAACCTTATTTTTTATTGGCACATGTTACTTTCTGAAATATTTGGATGCAGTTTATAGAGTCTGCCTTCTATATAAGCCAAATATGAGATGGGGGAGCATTGCCTGACCATTCCTTCAGCATATAATTCACTTAATCATCATCACATGCTCCAGTTAATTGTGATTTTAATATCTGCGCAAATAGCATCATTTAGGTCACTGAGTCATGTAAACAGTACCATGCGGAGTAATCCCAGTATAATTTATTTTACAGAATAATTAGTACAGTTATAAGTTTCACACATGCCCATGACTTCTGCTATAATCTGCATGAGTTGTTGGGAATAATGTGTTTTGCTTACTGGACTTTGTAATAAACCCTGCACGACTGATAGGTACTGTAGAAGTTAACAACTGAACATATGAATTCCTTGATTGAACTATAATTTGCAACTACAGTCAGCATTATTAATCGGGCTCTGACCAGTTGCTTTTGTTTAGATATCAAAGACTTTTTGAACTGTAATGTTGGTATTTTTTTTCTTGCCATAGGGTAGCTTATTACCAATGCTTTAAAAAAAATTTCTTTGTACACTTAATTTTTTGATACTTTTTCCTTTAAAACTATATTAACATTCAGTTAAATGGCAAAATCTCTTATTTGGCACGGTCTTGTCCACAATGTGCCAGATTAAAAAGCCTTTACAGAGATATCATCAGAAGATATTTATATTCTGTTGTTGGTTCTTGGTGCAGTATGGTAGTGTTCCTTGAAGTGTATGTTCTTTCAGGTCTGACCCGTTCCTGGAGCTGTCGAAAGTGAGCGAGGACGGGGACTACCGGGTGGTGTTCAGGTCGGAAGTGATCAAGTGGACGCTGAACCCCACCTGGAAGCCGTTCGTTCTCCCCGTCCGCTCACTGTGCGGGGGCGACATGGAGCGGTCCATCAAAGTGGCCTGCTTTGATTGGAACCGCAGCGGGAACCACAGCCTCATCGGAGAATGTTTTGTGACTCTGTCGGAGCTGAGTCGGGGAGCTGCATCTAGCACCATATACCAGCTGTGCCACCCAGAGAAACAGGTACTGGTGCTGTCAAGCATTACTGATTTATCATAATATTGTTTCTTAGTTGGATGACCAGTTACAGATGTATAGTGTGTTATTTATCTATGTATTTTCAAATCAAAGAAATTTAATAACAGGAGCGATGCATCCTTAATATCATTAAAATCGTTGTCTTTTATTGAATAAGGCCCCTTAAAATTCTTTAAATTTTACTAAGAATCCTAAAAGCTCTTTAATAAAGACTGATAGCGTGCAACTAATGGATAAATGTTTTTTTATTTTTGTTTCTTACTTGGCAGCAAACAACGCTTTGCGCCTGCGCAGTACAATTAGTGAATTTCGGGCCACGTGATTAGATTTTATGTATAAAAAACATTTCAATTTTTTTTTAATTTTGTATCTCACCATTAAACTAAAATTGTGTGTTTTGTGTTAACTTATAAAGAAAATGTTTTTAGTTATTAAATTAAATGTTAGGGCAACAAGTTTCAGATAAACACAATGTCTGGGTTAGGTATATATTCCAAAGATAATTCTGAACAAAAGGGGCTTACCTGTGAGACGTCTCCTATAGTGATTAATGGTTTCAAAGCCAACCGCCGATTACAGCTCAACAGGCATAGAGCTATAAATAAGTCAAAAGTTGGGAAACGAAAGAAATTCTCAAAATGCAAAACATAATTCAAATATGCTAAATTCTAAAAAGGTTTATACAAGTTACAAGTATGGCTTTGTAGAGGTTACACACACAGAATATCCCATAGTGATTTTTTAAGGTGGTGCACCACAACATAAAGTACTCTACTAAAAATGCTAACATCTTAGTAGAATAATTATATGAATGTTAAATTCACAATATTTAATGTAAGGCTTATGTTTAACAAAGCAAACAAATAAATTAAAAATACATTTATTAAAAGAATACATTAAAAAATGTATATATGTCTGCAAATTTTGTTTATAAATACTTTTAACAACCAGATCATGACTAAGCAAATTCAAAAGAATGTCTTATTCAAAGTTTCTCGTGCTTGAATTATATTGGGCTCTAAAAATAAGGCTAGATCACCAATAAAAATTATAGTAAAAATGAGAGTACTAAATCACAAAAAATGAGTTCCTTAAGTATAAAGGGGTAACTGGAACAAGTACTGCTGCTATACAATCCTGCATCCTAAAATTGGTGTATCAGCAGTTCATTCCAGCCAGTTGCACACAGCTGGGGCGGGATTTACAGCAATAACGATTTTTCTCGTATTGGGATGCTGCATCAAGCACAATATTATATTGTTTTTGCAGCAAATAAGTCTTTCCTACTGCTGTACTTAAATGTATGCAAAATAGCAGTCGTAACTTGTTCCAGGTCTTAGAAGCTGACGCCTCAACAAAATGTTTCGAGACTGACAAACAAGAAACATAGTTTGTATCCACACCTATTTCAGATGTACGACTTTTGATCATCTTTTTCGATGCAAAAAAAGGGTGTTGACCAATAATTCTTGTTCATGCTTTAGTACAGCTCAGGGTAATGTCTGCAATGATCCATACTCCTAAAATTTTGTTTAATTTTTACTTAAAACTTGCCATTAGCATCTTAAGCTATGAGTAGGGACAAAATAAAACTGAAATAATACTGAAAAGCATGTCAGTACACCACAAAGCACCAAAATGAAAGTAAAATCATGAAACTATCAGAACAATCTAACTTATAAAATCAAACTCATAAAACATGCCAAACTTAACTCTAATGACAAATACATAATCTTTTAAATATTAAATTCAATTAAAGTAAGTTATTGAAGTTTGTACCACATTTTATGCAAAAAAAAATTCGAAAACGTTTAAACTCTTTTTAATTTTGCAACTGTTATTAGTTACTCATTTTTACATCATGATGATTGCACTTTTTTCAAACACAAGCATAGCTAACAGATTTATTTTATTTATTCTGACTATTAGACATGCTTATTACAAATCAAAATCATTATATGTATTGCAAAAGTGCATCATGTATCAGTCAAAATGACACTGTTTTGGAGAAATTAGTATCCTGGCACATTTAAGTGTCATAATTGTTCAATAATATGCTATATGTTTTAATAAACAGATTTAATAAAAAAAATAAAACAGGTAGCACCCGACTGCTGGGGCTGATGGACGTGTTGCATGCGCGCTCTCCATTTTGCTATGTGTATGTTTTTTTATCTGTCTTAAGGGATATTGTATCTTTCACAATTAATTCTTCACTGCTTGATCTTTGAGGTTTCCAGTACCCCCGAATGATTTAACGCAAGACGCGTATCTGACAATATTTCGTTCTCCAAATAAGATGATCTCTTAAGATACAGGTAACATGGATAAATCTCCACAAGTTGCACCTAAGTCAGAATCATATAATAATGAAGAACTAATAAACTTAGTTGAATCTTTTTGTATTAAAATCAAAGATTTGAAGAATGAAAATTTGATCTTGAAAACATTATTAATTGATACTAGATCTGGAACATCTGAGATAAAGCATGAGCTGTTTATAATTAAGCGATGGCCAATGTCCAAGAGTGATAGTGATTCTTCCTATAGTCAAGCACTTAAAAAGGTTTCTACCAACAAGAGCATTAACGTTGTTGAACCACCGGGTAAGTCTGGCAACTGTGTACTGGAGCTAGGCTTAACAGTGGTTCGCCCCTTATACCTCGCGTCTGTCCACACACACAGTCTGGTGCCACTCAGTAGCCACACTCTCGCGATTCAGTCGAACTCCGCGTCATGCCACTCTCAGGGGTGGGAGGGATGTCTCAACCTCTTCGCCGATGTCACACTTCCCTTCGCTCTCAGAACACTGGAACTGTGGCGGGACTCACTCGGAACTTGCTTGGCACTCTCGCGGCATTCACACGGCACCTATTGTGGAACTCTCGTCACACTCCTCACGAATCTCACCACATAACTCTGTCATCAAACTCCCGCACAGGCCGGTGTTGCTGCTTAAGAGTGCGTGATACATGTGGTTCCGAGCAGCAAAATCAACGTTTGCGGCGGAGCAGATTCTGTAAATACCATGACATAAATTGGATTTTGGCAAAATATTATTTAAATAGTAAGGATGGATCTTAAAAATGTTATTACTCGAAATTTCGGTATGCGTCTTATTTTATTAACTAATTATTCATAAAAACGGCGAAGTTTAGTAGACGAATGCTAGTATAATTTGATTGGAAATGGAAAACAAAATAATAACATTTTACAACACATATGTGTGCATGAGTTAGAAAAAGCAGGATGCATTTAGAAGCAATACCAGCTGAAAAATCTGTTCCGCCGTAACCTTTGTAATCGGTAGATGAAGAACGATTTTTACATATCGTAGTTCACGCGTCCACACACAGATGTCGGGCACTCCACGCGCAGAGGTTCATTGCAGTAACACATCACAGATGTCGCACATGCCGGAGGTCGTCACAACTTGTTTTGTTGTATCGCGCTACCATGAAGCCACGTTTTTAAATTGAAATAGGTGGGAAACGCTGCAATGGGTGGCAATAAGACGCGTTTTAAAAATAATAGTGACAAAGTAAATCTGTTTCTTTCTGCGAGGCGGAAGAAAAGAAAAGGCAAAGCACTCTCCGAGTGGTGGAAAAATAAAAGTAACTTATTTTTAAATTGATGATATTAGTTTGTTTTTGATTCCAAAATCTTTAAAACAATTTTATAACACTTTCCATGTATCTGAATATTTCCAATAACTAAAAGAGAAGTCAGTAAACAAGCTATAGGCTTAATAAGTAATAGGAAATATGGTAGGAAATATCCACTGTGCGCTACATTTTATTTTATACCGTCTGTTCGGGTATTTTTAAAACAAGCAAATGCTGTCAAAATGATGTTTGTTGGACATCCGTTGGATATGTGTATCGCGCTGTCACCAGCAGGGCGAGCATGGTTCTCTTCACCGCCTGTCACAGGGACGACGCGTCATTGGTATGACGCTTCGCTACTAAATGCGAGCATGGATCTTATTTCGCCTTCCAGCAAGACGCCTTAGCCACGACAGACCCGTGATACGTAAGGCGCAATGGCTTGTCAGTAGTAGACCCGTCATAGCCGTCATAACCCCGTCATACAGCCGACTACGTGTGTAACTTTCATTTAATACTGGGAAATAATTATTTCAAATGAGTTAAATAATATATTTTCGTGAAATTTAAGGTTTTGCCTCAATTCTATTTACTCAGTAATTACGTATGTGAGATATACGATGTATCTAAAAAAAAAAGTTATGTTTTTCTCTGAACAAACTTCGAAACATCTTGTTTCCGATAATAATCACGCCGCATAAATAAATAGTTTCTATGTTTCGTGTGAATAACACACATTGATTATTTTTTCTCGTTATTTTTAACTGCACAATACTCAGTTTACCAAAATATATCATACTAAAAAAACTGCCAATCTGCCTACTTTTGTCATATCAATAAAAAAATAAAGGTAAGGAGGAGGACAAAATAACGTAATATTTCAACAAGATAGAAGATAACATCACATTAGTTAATTATTCTGTATAAAAGTTAAGTGTAAAACACCTATAAGCGCGTGGCTTATTAAACTTCTAAAAACAACTAATTTTCCCTTCAGCTTCCTTACGTGTAATAAAATAGACACAACATGCCTAAGTTTTATGAATGTCTACAATCTTATTTCGTGTAGGTAGTTTTCTATTGGCAGATACACCAACTGCCAAATAAAACACCTACTTTCTGTAAATTCACTGCCAACCTCTGCATATTATTGATTGCCAAGCCATCGTAGGTAAGGCGCCTTAACGATGACGGGAGAGATATGACGATGGGATCCGTGCTCGCATTTTCACGCGGCCGTCACAACTCAGCCGTCATACTGGCCCGGGGGGCGGGGGGGGGGGGGGAGGAAATGGCTGAAAAAACAACGAAATATCACCAGAGGGAAGGGGGGTTAAAAAGTTGCAAAAAAAATCACGTGATTAAAGGACGACCCCTTATACCTCTCCCGACTAATATCTGGCCAGATTATACTGATTCAGGACTAACTAACTGGCTGCGTGCACATCGCACTGTACCATTTTTTCTGTTCAGGTGAGCTGTTGGCAGCAGTAATTGTTCCACCAAGTTAACAATATAAAAATATGTGTAGAAATTATTAACATGACAACATACTTACATAATGAACTTGTAGTCACGTGTTATGAAAGTAAGCAAATGCTTGTGTTGTATGGCTTGGGTCATAGGGCCAACGTAATTTTTGTTAACAATTAACATTGGCCTTTTTACAACCAAGTCATAAAACTTCCTCGTCTTGCGTATTGACGACTGTACTGCTCATGCCGTATTTTCAGAACGCAATATGCTTGGACAGCGGACTTTTTTTGTTATAAGTTTTTTGTAAACATATCCAGCCACTTGAAGATTTTTAATTTTTGTAAAGCCATCAACGCACTTCTCTGCAACAACCCACGCCTCGCCCGGCCTGTGTCGTCTGTGCCCTCAGCGTTGTTGGGATATGCAATAGCTAGGGCTGTGCGAACCTGCAATTTTCAAGTTCGAACTGAACTCAAACAATAACAGTCAGTGTGAAAGGCGGCATAATTTCCTCATTCCACGCATGGTCAGGCTGTAACGCACAGCAGATATTTTTTAATGTTTGCTGCGAAAGAGACTGTAGCATCCGAGACCGGCCGCAGCGTGGGAAGGTATCGTGGGAGATAGTCCAGGAAACCAAGACTTAAAAAGGCACAAACCTGTGAAAAATTTGTCCAAAGCTGAATTTTTGCACAGTGGTAGATTTGACTATGCTTAATAACATACCGAAAGTTTACCGCTGTAGACCTTGTGCGTATCACCGAAAATTTGCATTTAAGTCCTAGATGACAGCGACTTACATCAGTCCATTAAAATGCTACCCATTTGTACAGTTTTTAATTTAGACTGTCCATAAAATTACCAAAATAATCTTGAGACTCTAATACAGCCATTAATGTTGTAAAAAGCATAAATTGTTAATATTAAAGATATGATATTAAGCGATTAATTCATGACATATTTTTTTTATCTTTGCCACCCAGATAAAAATACGATTTACACCAATTTGAAGAGCCCAATGCGAAAAATGTCCAATAAATGTTTTTGGTTATACCTTTAGCTTTAAGACAGTATATATTTATAAATAGTCTAACGTAATTAGTTGGCTCATTAAAGCGGCCCGAGCGTTGCAGTGTACTGCGGCCGTACTGATCTCTCACGGCCACCGCCGCGCCAGCGCGGCATTGCGACACACTGCGTACTGCGACACTCATTCAACTGGGTCTTATTTAGGGATTATTAAAACATAGCTAATTCATATGAGAGGATGTATTTATGTTACATGTAATGAGATATGCATTTTTTATATGTTTTTTGATACAATAAAATTAACATTAAACAATTTCTGCTTGGAACTTGTAAATGAAAAACTCTAGAGGACCTCTGGTTTTATATCTGCATGGGTTTATTCTGTTTCAAAAATTTTATTATGAAAAATTATTTTTTTAGCAACAAAATTTTTTAAATTTTATTTCTGATACATTGTTTTATTTTCGATCAGAACAATGCAAAATTTTAATGTAGCCTGTATTCGAAAATATTAAAAATTATATATTTACTTCTTTAAAATCAGTTTACTACATAAAAATTGAATAAAACGATTCATCGTAAATGTACTCTTGAGTTTTTTTCACTTTTATAACATAATACCTATAATAATTTTTTTTTTTTCAGAAAATAAATAAAACACGAGTTGTGTTGTAAAATGTATTACATATTCAGTTTTTTTATAAGTTAATTTATTGGAGTGCTGCGCCTAGCTGGTGTCGTTGGATTGCTAGTGGCAAAGAGCGGTGGTGGATGTTTTTGCAAGAGTTTGACTGTATTTTATGACCCTACCTGTGAGAGGGTGTTCGTACCAGAAATCCTAACGGTTAAGGAAACTATCCATTCTCTGTAGTCACGTACGGGTGTGCTACTCGCGCAATATCGTCAAATATCACAACTTTCCGGGACGTTCGGTCATTTCTCAGTTAGCTCTGGTTTCACCACAGTAAACGGAACAAAATCTTGTCTGTAGTGATTTCATATTCCTATTACCGTAGCAGTATGGCGTTTGAGAAAAAACCAAGTTTGCTGTATACTGAGAGCCTACTTAAAAAAAGTATTTATGGAGTTATTAAATTATTTACGAAACACAATTTTGTGGATCGGTTGGGAAATTATCATTTAGAACTTAACTGCTCGTTATTGGTGTGATCACAGGCGTTACATCGGTAAACTTTTGACATGTTACTAAGAAACGTTTATTCTACAACAGTACAAAGTTTCTGCTTTGGGATAATTTTCCATGTTTCTTAACAGCGAAATTCGTCCCGACCCCAAGCCTACTTCGGCAACCTCACAGTAAGTAGTACACACTACACGGCTCGGATCGCTTCAGCGGTCAAACAAACTGTATGAGACCCTTAACAAATATACCGGTTTAAAGATGAATAAATATGCAACAATGTTTACTTTAAGCGATTTCCATGTTGGGCTCTTTAAGTTTATGTAAAATGTATTTATATTTCCTTAAAATTGAATGAAAGAGAATTCGTTAACTTTAATGATTTAAACTGTCTATTTTATAGAAAGATGTTTAAACTTTGTACTTTTTATCACTATCCTCAGATAGGGAAATGTTTCTAGATTATTTTGGGTTCCATACTGTCAGTCTATTAAATAAACTGCATTTGCAATATCCATTATTGTGGATCATTGCAAAAAATTGTCATTTTGGGCTTAACTACTCGTTTTTGGTGTGACGCACAAGGTTTGCGGCAGTAAACTTTTGACATGTTACTAAGAAATGTTCATTCTACTACTGTACAAATTTTCGGCTTTGGGATAATTTTCCATGTATTAAAAACCTTTGTTTCTTTACAGCGAAATTCGTCCCGACCCAAGCCAACTTCAGCAACCTCGCAGTAGTACACACTACACGGCTCGGATCGCTTTAGCGGCTAGACACACTGTACCAGGCTCTCAACAAATAAACTAATTTAAAGTTTAAGAACTTTGCAACTACTTTTATTTAATGTTTTCACATCGGGCTCTTCGTGTTTTTGTAATACGTATTTCCATTTGTGCCTTTTTTTTCATAACACCTCTCTTCTAATATTATTGAATAAATTGCATATTTAGTCAAACGTAGTGAAAGGTTTTTAAATTTAATCATTGTGAATAATGTTTTGAATAAGTTTTGGTTTTCTATTATGAAAGTATACTATAGTAATTACGTTTGAGTACCATATTGTTGAGTGGTCAGTAAAGTATTATTTAGGACTTCACTTCTGGTTTTAGTGTTCCGCGCAAGGTTTGCGGAGGTAAACATTTAAAATGTTGCTAGAAAACTTGAATGTTACCACTGTTTTAAATTTCAGTTAGGAGCAAATTTTACAAAGAGAAAAAATCTTCGATTTCGTGGTAGTGAGAGTGGCCACAGCGCTTGCGGCTGTGGCTCTGTCGCAGTGCGTAGACGGCATTGATAAGCTCGGGAGTCTCTAGTGATCCTATAAATTAAGCTAGACTTTTGAGAGATATGTCCCTGTAAATCTTAAGAACTATACAACAACTTTTGTTTAGGAAATATTTGCGTAAGACCCTTTATTTGTAAGTGAATTGTCTTTTTATTGCCTTGACTGATGTAAAAAAACTTATTTCATTAATTAAACATTTTTTTTCTTACCTTTTACATTAAAACATAGAACTTTATTCGTTATAAATGTGTGTAGTGGTGCTTTAAGATTATTTTCATATAGCTATCGAGAGTCTACGGTAAAACGTGCGTAAATGGGAAGCATTTTAATGAACTGCTGCAAGTCGCTGTCATCTAGGACTTAACTGCAAATTTTCAGTGATACGTACAAGGTCTACAGCGGTAAACTTTCGGTATGTTATTAAGCATAGTCGACTCTACCACTGTGCAAAAATTCAGCTTTGGACAAATTTTTCACAGGTTGAAACCTTTGTTTCCTGGGCTAAGAGGGCGGGCAGACAGTCCGCGGCGCCGGGCTGGCGAGGCGGGCCAGTGCGCATTCCACGTTCACACGCTGCGGCCGGAGGTTTTTGTTTCCTCGTTGCCCCAATTTTACAAAGGCAGCGATTTTACGAATGCCATCCTTGGAACCGTGAGCCAAGGGCGTTCATACCCATGTGCAGGGTAGGGCCGTGGCCCCCCTCCTCCCAACATTTTGGAAGAGGAAAAAATGTATGGGCTTTTGAGGATTTTTGGCAAATTGTGAGTAATTTTTGACACTTTTAGTCAATTTTTGAAGGTCTGCCCCCCCCCCCTTACAAACCATCATATAGTCTGGGCCCCCCCCCTACAAACTGCCATATGGGCGCCTTTGCCGTGAGCATACGTTAAATCGTGGTTCTAGTATTATTAAAATGTAGATACTAACAAGTTCTAGTGTTATCACAAAAAACAAACTCGAACCCACATTTGTTGACACGAACTTGAACCGAACTATTTTAAAGTTCGGTTCGAGTTCGAAATTTCGAACGTTCGTACACCCTTATGCAATACTACTCTTGAAATGTCACACGTGAATGGAAACTTATCAAATAAGCCTAGCATAACCATTATATATCGCGCAGACCTGCCAACCCTCCCGCTTTAGGCGGGAGACTCCCGATTTTATACCCTTTCTCCCGCCCTCCCGATTTGTCATTCAAATCTCCCGATTTTTGGTTCTGTTTATCTTGAAGTTTCTAATGCAATAAGTTTATAGAATTAATATGTTTGTACCATTATTCCGTACAATCGTATAGTAACTACGGTTTGTACCATAACGTGTAGTTAATTTAATAACCTAAATGCCCACAATTGTCGGCTAAAACGCTTGGTTAAGCGTACATCTAAGAAAGAAATGTAGTTATTTACGATAATTATGGGAGCTGTTTTGGTACACGTTCGTCATTGGTGTTTATTAGCCAACCAGAAAAAGGTTTCATTTGTTTTCCAAGATGGCGTGTGTTGTCAACATTGTAAACTGTATTTTCGATGGTGTTGGTTTGAAATAAAGACGGAGTGGATTAATAATGAGTTTATGATACCACTGTTTGCATTCGTGCGCAAATTCGCTTCGGTTTGTCAGCCGGCTATGTGTGAATTGTTTGTTCGTCCCCGAACAAATTCGCCTTTGTTCGCATCTGTGCTCACAGACGAAGTGTAGAGGTAGCATTATAGTACAGTCTTCGAATTTATTCAACGGTGTATTCATAAAAATATTATTTTGTGGAAGTAGTTGCGTGATGAGTATTTTGTATGCGTTGTTTAGTTGTAGGCCTACTCCGCAATATGGATTTAACAGAAATGGCGCTAAGTAAGCCTACAGTGAAGTATCTTGCTATGTACAAGAAGACATTTAGTGACGAATTTCCGTGTATTTTGCAATGGAGGAAAGGTGAACATGCTGCATTTTGTTCTTTGTGTCGTGATTTTTTCGTCTCGCATGCCGAAAAGGGCGACATTGTGAAGCATATAAATACAAAGAAACATGCCGTCAATGCTATGGCATCAAATTAGAAATTAGACGTTTTTCGTGACACAAGTCGTAAAGAAGATAGTGTGACAAAAGCAGTGTGTTTGTTAAAGTATTTTATTTTAGAACACAATTTGCCCATTGCTTGTGCTAATCATGCTGGTTTACTCTTTAAAAAAAAATTCAAAATTTACAAAATAAACTTTTCCCGCCCCCGCCCCCCCCCCCCCTGTCCCCCTCCCCGCCAAAAAAAAACCTCCCGCCTTTGGACTGGCCAAAGTTGGCAGGTATGATCGCGTCTATTAAAACATGAGTTTAAAGAATTTAAAACATTTATCCAGGATTCTTTTTGGTCATTACATATTTTGGATTGCTACATCTGGACACACACTAATGTTAATTGTTGCTGACATCACCTAACACAGTATAAACAAATACTAAATGTATATATATACGGCACAACTGCATTGCCAGTTCACTATCTATAGCCCGTCCCACTCTTAGATTGCAGTACACGGCTTATGGCGCGCGCTGTTGCCAAATCTCTAACACATTACGAATTTCAGGAGATGCGTGTCTTTGTAATTCGGATCGAACAAGAAGTATTTTAAGAAATATCGTAATTTATAATATTTGATACTATTACACATATAAATTTGTAATAATGTCACTTTTTTTGTAAATTTCAAATAAAAACTACCTATTGTATACAAAAATTTCTTATAGGTTTCTTTTATGTTCTAAAAATCCCATATATATATATATGTGTGTGGGTGTGTGTATATATATATATCACATTTTCATGGGCCCGATAAATACAGAATTTTTGGACAAGTCATGTCCAAAATGATAAAATACGGTAATGGAAATTCTCGGTCGAGTAAGTTATGGGAAAAATCCAAACAATTGGTTCAAAATGGGGAAGATTTTTTGAAAAACGGAAAAATCACAACTACTCCCATAATATGAATAATATCGAATTAGTTTTTAACGTATGATAACTCGGAGTACCTAATGCTGAAAAATGTTTTCTAAATAAATTTTTTATACGACCAGCCATAACTGCATGGGTTCAAAAAAATTTTTCACCCGACAAAAAAAAACGTAACTGCCTTAGTAGACACCTTATCAAATCTGTTTAAACTGTTTGTAAATATCATAATTATTTTCCAAAACTTTGTCTAAAACAATGTTTGATAAGATGCTTGGTGTTGAGAAGGATAGAAAAATAATTCAAAATTTTGTACCATGATCACTATTGAATTCCTTCGTATTTATTTCATAAATTTTACATATTATGTTCAAGAATCGATTGAAATATTTTTGTTGACTAAGGAAGCCATGTATTTGAAATTGCTTGTAGGACAGAACCCCACTTATCTAAACACACGACCCTGTTTCCTCTTACGACGGCAGCGCGCGCTCTTGTACTGATAAGACACATCTTTAACAGCTATTTCCACGGAAACTGTAGAAGCAATTGAGATGGAGCTGCTTTTAAAAACTAATTTAATTTATTGTGAACATTTTTCACGCTTTCGTCCCCCATCTATCTTTAATAGAAAAAAAATTTTCCGCTGGTCAACTTTTTGATGTGTCAGTTTTGAGAAAATGCATTTCAATATATTAAAAAAATTATTGAAGTGAAACCTGTACAGTTTTTGTCTTAACATTTGTTTGGTGGTGTCGTAAGGCATTAATTTATTAATAAAAAAAATCAGAATGAAATACACATGTAGGTTGTTTTTTTTTATGTGAAACATATCGGAATACTTCAAAACAGTTCGCAGCGAATAAGTTATGTTTTTTAATTTTTTCGGACACTTAAAATATTGTTAAGTATTCAAAATAAGCATTGCCTGATGCGTATTTCGATGCTATACAATATGAAAAAAAGCTTGGTCCAAAAATGAAAATTTTAATTGGTTTGATATTTGGCAACAACGCACGAAGAAACAAGGACAGTTCTAACGGCAATCGGCGTGTGTTAGAGAGAGAGAGAGAATGCGCCCATTTACTTCCACACTGCAATCTAAGAGTGGGATGCTCTATAGCATTAGCGGCCGGCCGAGGTCGACGTGCGACCTGAAAGATAAGGTGTAGCGCTGTAAACAACTACCGCGTCTACCATAAAAGGCAAGTGAATGGGTGTTATGGGTTTGACAGAGGATAACATGGTTGCACGGGGGAGGAGTACAGTTTAATAGAATATTATAATTACATCGTAAAATGTTATTGGTCCCAAAATGTTTGTACCAGTACGTGGTGTAACATAGTTACACTTATTTGTAAGTGAGGAGTATTTCAAACTTTTGGGCACGGTGTAACGTGCTGCTGCGCTCAATATGAAAGTTCGTCTAAAGAACAAATATAGATTGGCAGTGGAAGCGCCAGGCAGAAACAGTACTAAACACATTACCCATAGGGGCACAGCGCACGCACAACAAAATTTATGATTAACCTCCTTAAAACTTGGTAAGGTTAATGTGGATCGTGATCAAGGATAAGAAATTAATAAGATCTGGTTTGGTTTACATTGGCATTTACTTAATGATTTCGTTGCTGTCATTTCTACTTTACAAACCTTATTCTACTGAAGATAACCCATGGCATTACAGCCGAAACAAAATACCAAGAAAATTGTTGACCTTATTTGCTATACTTAATACATTAAATATTGTTAAACAATAAACCAAATGGGAGGCCCCGGGGCGAGATATTATAATAAGTAACAATGGTTATATTTTACTGAATTTAAGGTCATTTGGTTTCTTAACTTTACAGGCCATTGAATATTGAGCGCGCAGGCTCTTCATAAGACAAATTATAAAAAAAATTACATTTACTCGTTAAATGAATAAAAGTGTCCTGAAACTGGTTGTTCAGAATTATAAATTATTTTAGGGTTTTTTCCACTCAGGGATAAATATGTTGAAAGCTGGAACTCTTGAGAAATTCTCCGATTGCAGGAGGCAATGAATTTCGGTGAACTAACTCATGAACTGCATGGGAGTTGAATTTGGAGCGGAATCTCTCTTCCTAGTTCTTGATCCCCGCCTGCAACCAGTATTCCCATCAAATTAGGTTGGTTAACAGGCGGCTGATGTTGGGCGAAGTTAAGCCCACGAGAACCGGAAAAGAAAAGGTGTGTGTGACGCCGAAATAACTTACCTAAGCTGCGGGGTGGAGTAGATCAGGTCGGTCCCTGGAGATGGCCAGGTGATGCGCGATGCGGAAGATTGCTGTCGCCATGAAGAATAATAAGTAAAGACAAAAAAAACTATTTCAAAAAATAAACTATTTCGGGCAGCAAGAAAATTAAAAATTGAGTCCTAAGGCACATGGCCTTGTCGATAACCAACTACATGCTTTAGAGAAAGCCGTTCACGACTTTTCAGAAGCGCGTTGTCTCGGGCTGCGAAGAGAGATCCGCCCTTACCGCGTGCTGCCTGCCGAATCGTCAAAAATGGCGCCGGCTTGCCTAATTAAAGCTGTCTTTGGTCGCCTGTCCAGGGGAGGGGCTTTGGAAAACCCGAAGGGAACCCGAATGGTTCCGAAAGAAAAAAAAACTCCGGCGACCTATCGACTGAGTGTGAGGTTGACTGTTTCTCCTGGTGGGGATGGAGGGTGGTCAGTAGTGCGCTCTCGCTCTCAGCTGGTTCGTCCTTTCGCCGCTAGATGGCGTGGGCATGCAGATCGGAGTCTCGCAGAGACCATCGCGGCACTTGGTGGCCGCCATTTTGCAAGTGGGGGGGACTTTGGCCTTGAGGATGGTCACTGCCACGGCTGGCCGATGACCGCTGTGGACCAGGACGGGGTGGGGGGGTATGTCCGGTGAATGACCTGCCCTGGGAGACTTCGCCGGCCAGGCGTCGGGACGTGCGGCGGAGCTTGAAAAAAGGACACCAAAACGTGTTAGAGACCGCAAACTTCAGCACACCTCCGAGAAGGGGTGGAGGTGACCATGGGAAGCTTAGGGTGGCTACTTTCGTCACGCGTAGCGCTAAACTCGTGACGAGACGCGACGGCCAGTGGATACCGTTGCTGATGATAGCCCTGTAGTCGGCTAGACCCAGCAAATTTGGTGGGAAACGGCGGTGAGAGCACTATACTGCTCAACAAGCTAACCTGCCGGTACACTCGACCGAACAAGTTTGGATGGGGGCGAAAGCAGCGGGCGAAGGAGGAAAATTGAAGTTATAAAAAAATTTAAAATTTTGTAAAACTAAGAAGAAAAAAAAATTGTGCCTAAAGTAGCACTGATTCGGCACAACGGTAAACGAATCTTACGAGCTGCTATAGCTTCAATTATTTAATGTGTACTACTTTTGGTGGTGAAGCCTTTTAGTACTCTTATTCTGTTTTGTGCGAGTACATTACAATTTTCACCGCGACTGATACTGTAGAACATTGTAAAAACTATTCCAGCTTCTTTAAGAATTAATCGTTAATTTGTGCTATCATATGTGGTTTTCTACTAAGACTATGCTTTATTTAAAAATAAATTTTGACGTACTTTATATAGTAAATTTAAAAAACTTATTGGTGGAAAATAACTTGAAAGTTTATGTATTTTATCGCTCAATGAATTGTTGGAACCTACAGCTTCGAAGCAATTGGATACCCCGAAGATCTTAATGAAATTTAAGAACAACCGTTACTAATACTTATCTTTATAACTCTATTTAACAAAGTTTCAGAACATCAAATACAGCTCCGTAGGCTCCAATACTTTAGCCACTAGCGACACTAACAATGTAACAATCGCTCACCGTTCGTTCACTATTTGTATTCAAAATGAAGCTAATGATCCGTTATCATTCAAAGCATCTGTATTATTTCATTTAATTTATTTAAAAACTGACATTATAGGTTTGAATTTATCTACAAAATTAATTTATTTCAAGTCGAATTCTCTAGTTACACAAGAAAGTAATCTTAGTAACATTTAGCATGTTTGAATGCAAGTGGAGCCAGGTGGAGTAACTTACCAAGTCACTGACCGAGGGAACGAGACCCTGGGTGACCTTGACCCTGATCTTTAACACTAGCCTCTAACCTTGACCTCGAATGAACCTGACCTCAACCCTTACTACCTTACCGAAAACCAACATGGTGGATTTTGGGCTCATTTTGGTGAAAAACCGAGACTGCCTAAAATGACTCATGCAAACTGAGTCAATAAAGGTGCTTCACCTATGCCATTACAGACATGCTGCACTACGCCAAGAGACTCTGACCCTTTGACCCCATAACACATAACATTTTTGAAATATTGTCTTTCCCCCAAATTTAATGTTACTGACAATATTTCATTTTCGTAACTTTTTATTAATACATACACAACTATGTGACCTTGATCTTTACTACATACCCAAATGAGCCAAAAATAATTCACTTTGGTTTTAGGTGCGGTGTTCGGGGTATAGGCCAGGGTAATTCGAGGTGAAGGTAAATGTAGACCAAGATAAATGTTAAAATATAGTATTATAGGTAAGGGTCAAGGTCCTCCAGGGTCAGGCACCTTCGGTAAATGACCCGGATAGTGCCTTCGTCTGGTTGTGGATGTGATTTGTAAAACTTCGATTCTTGCAAGGGCTGAACACGGAATGTCAACTTTCTAAAGTATTCTATAGGGCCTATACATTTTTAAAGTTAGTAATGTATTCTATATATTAAATGTGTGAAATTTTTACTGTATTATATATAAATATATATATGTACAATTTGTAATGTATTCTATATACAACGTGTATCTAAAACATACTGACAAATTCTGGCAGAATATTCCTGGCGAAAATACAGGACGAAAACCTGTGTACCATAATTTTCTCGCAAATGGATTCAGAGTTTTGAACCCCCAAAAATCAAATTTTCCTATTCTTGTATAACTTGCACTGCGTCTGATGATTTTGTAGAAGGCAAATTTTTCATCACTAGATACGTGGGATGTAATGAACATCCTTCAATAAATATAACTGCATTTTTGTTTTAGCAAATTTTATCACCTGAAAAGCTAATAATAAATTTAAAAAACCGGGGCTGGCCATTACAAAGCACGGTTGCAAGGTGTACAGTTTCCTTCCTATAAAATCATATGCCACAGTTTACTTACTGATGATGTTAATTCCAAGATATGGAAAATTCCATTTTTGGAGGTTCGTAACTCGATTTATGAGTAAAGTGGTTATTAGGCTTTCGTCTAGTATTCTTTCCAGAAACAGCGTGCCGAAGTTTGTACGTATGTTTTAGATACTCGTGTATATATGTATTCTATATATATAAAGAATACACACATATATATAGAATATATATATATATATTGTGCTCAATAACCAAGAGTAAACTTACTTTGGTTAAGTTGCTGAACCTATGACTAGCCTATGGAAAGAAAACGCTACATAACATGAACGAAAAAAAATCTAAAGTAATACATATTTTTTCACTCTAATTAATTCCATGTTTCAATAATAATTTTCGATGGGCTCTTTGGTGGGCATCTTTATTGAAAGGCCGCGGTGTGCTAGGGTTAATGGCTGTCGCTCATTAGCTGTTATATTCTCAGTATCATATTTAGATACACGGTAGCTTCAATTACAGAACAGCCACTGAGCGACAGGCAGCAAGCCCTCCCACACCTTAGGCCGCGGCCTTCCACCATAGACGGCCATGGCTCTTAACGACACATATAATTTAGTCTAATATTTGCCGCAATATAGATACACTACTTAAAATATAACAAGACTCGCTGGAAAAGGTTTGAAACCCAGGCCACCGCGAATTCGAGTTCAGTTATTGTACCTTCAGAGGTAGTATATAGGTGGGTAGTTACCACGACCATGTTCTACGTTATATGAGAAGAGACATACGTTTTCTTTCTGTAGCGAAAAGTTAGCTCAATTTCAACATAACACAATGATTATATAGTGAACTGTCATTCAATTTCGAAAAACTGATATGGTAATATTTGTATTCAGAAATAACTTCCATTTAGATAAAGCCCATGTTGTCCGAATTTTGATGTTCACTTTTTAAAAAGTTTCTGGCAGTCCAATAGTTTTCTGGTAAAATAAGATCTTTGCAATCCTGTTTACAGAGATCTTTCTTACATCTAAACGTCAAAATTCGGACAATGAAATAGATTATAGTAGTTCTATTTAAATTATGATTACCAGTTGTGATTGCAATAATAATTTATGTGTAATATACTGTAATGCCAGTAACATTCACGTTTAAGTTCACTTGGTTACGGAGCAAATATTATGTTGATCGATAAAAAAAGGTATACTTAATTATACACAACATACATTTATAAAAGTTAAATTAAAGTAAAATTAAAGTATGGACATTTGGATTTAAAGAAAATATAGAAACTAGTATCTAGGTCCATTGCGGGAAAAAAAAAAGACAAATTCTTGTTTGACTTTTCAATCAAAAACGTAGACTACACGGACTTCATGTTTTTTTTAAACTTAGAAACGAAATTTGGAGAAAAAATCAGCAAATGTTCATGTAGAAAATAGTACACTAGCAAACTGATTAGGATAATATTTCCTGGAGTAGTTCAGCTTCAGTTGCCTGAGCCAGTGCCTAGTAATTCGGGTCAGCCAGACAACGCCGACCAGACAGCGGAAAACTGTTCCAGCCTATCAGGACGCGCCATTGGTATGCCACCTCGCGCGATAAGAGCCGAAAAAGTTGAGGTCAAGCCGATATTTTGTAATGCGGAAAGTAGTGCAGAGATCGCCGATTTTTTAGAGTTTAATATGCTGTTATTTTCTCGAACTATTAAGAAATTATGTTGTGTTTTTTTCTCTACAGATCAACGGTACATTTGTTACAAAACACGAGTCAGAAACGTCAAGTGTATTAAAAAAGGTATAAATAAGAAGTTTTCGTTCTGCAGTTGTCAGGCAGATGACAATACTAAACTATTAGGTATGTAGGGTAGACTCATATCTAAAGTTCTATTATTTTTTTTTGTTTCGCTTGCAGTAAAATGTGAAATAAACATGAGTGATAAATTTACTTTTTAATATTTTATGTACCAGAACTGTTGTACGGTTTTTATTTAAACGAAGTGGTGTATCACATAGTAACATCCACGAAGTGTAAAGAAGGTTATAAAATGGACGCTGAAAGAGTTAAGCTTAAAATCGGCGTTCCTTTAAACGAAAAAAAATATGTTCTATCCGCTCTGTCTGGTTGTGTGAAACGGGCGTGATAGTCCAGTGTCGTGTCTCCTCTTGTGCTTCAGCACATCACAAAGCCACTGCTTCAGGTGACTCATCCCACCCCTATCAGCTGTCTCTCATTCGTCTTTCTATATCACTCCACTCCACCCACCCCCCCCCCCCCCCCTCCCGGTAGCATTCCGTTTTCCTACTAGTTCACGGGATGTCCGCATGAATACGCTACGTACGCTCGTGGCGGCAGAACGAAGCGCTATCCTACGAGGAAAGAATGAACCACTCCAACTGACCGCGCGCAAGAAAATATTATCTCCCATGCACTCTTCAGTAGTCTGTGGCGCCCTTCTTGAACTGGCGAGAGTGTCTGTGACGAATTGCGTCATCCCGGGCCGATCCGACGCCCGAAGTGTCGAGAATAGCGTTGCTTGCTCACATGGCGGCCCGCATAATTCCCAAGGCCACTCAGCAATAGATAACAGTGCTGAGGCAGGGTGACATGCGGGGTGTGAAGGGGGGTGAGGGGTAGCGACGACCCTTGTAATCCGGCCAGGCGCACGTGGCATGCCTTAAATCAGTGGGCCGCCTGTTGCATGACACGTGACACTAGTGGCTGTGCAGGGCCGCCAGCCAGCTCCGAACCTGGCATCGCGGTCTGGTCTCTCACGTTCGTAACAATACGTACATACATTAATACTTGAGAAATTCGTTGGGTTCTGAAAAAATTTAAGTTTGAAAAGGATGGCACTGCCGATGACTGATACTGAAATAACTGCCTTCAGACACAAACTGCTTTTCACTGTTTTTTATTTACAGTAAAACCTTTTTGTTGCGACCTCATTTATTGCGACCACCTCTCTATTACAACCCGATTTCGAGGAACCGTGAAAAAATTGCCGTAAATCCAAAAAAATATGACAGAAAATAAGTTTCTTGTGGTGAGTAGCGTGTTACTGCGTTTCTCTTGCCGAGTGCTTCCTGTCGACCGCTGTCAGCACTTAACAACCCCCATTCCACGTCTCTTTGCCGGCAGGGTGCAGATAAAGGTTTTTGTGGCAACGTGTTTACGTTTAGCTTTTTGCTAGTGTCTAGTGTGGTACGCAGTTAAGGCAAAGCTACCTGCTGGATTTCTCTTGATTTTGATTACTATCGGTTGGCAATACACAGCGACCGACTAGATGCACGCCCGCCTCGACTTGTTTTAACTGCCGCAGCGATGTTTATTTTGACAGCTCAAGCAATTATCTTTTCCCGTGGGTTGATAGAAAAAGGTCGCTTCACCCAGCATAAAAAAAAAAGGCTACGCCACTTATTCCCCGCGCAGGAAACACACTGGCTGCCATCTGTCTACCCCGCATTTATCTTAATTCTAACATTCCACGTCTCACCTCTCGCGCGAGCAATAACTAGGGCCACGATTATATGGTGAATTGCAAAATCGCGAAATTTTCCGCGAATTTATATGGAAAATGCGAAAAAAGCGATTTTTAAGAAAAACTGCTAAATAACACCGAAATTACACAATACAAGTCTCTTATATTTTAATGTGAAAAGCTTGATAGGCAAGACTTGCCCGGGTCCTGGTTGATAAGCTGGAAAAATTTCCTGCCTTGCATTTCTACATAATTCCTCTAATCAGCTTTAGGGCGCCGTCTGGTCAGCGTGTGTGTTAGTGAAGCGGGATGATAAGAGCGACGCTCAATGGTAGTTCTAGCACGGTAAAACCTCTAAGTGCAAGGCTCTGAACTGGCGCGCAGTCATCTCGTTCCCGTCAGATAACTGTGAAATTTGAGCGGTGACCGTAACATTATATGGCGGAAAAATAAAAATAAAGGTGTAATGCATTTCCCTATGATACTTTCAAGAAATTTGTAACGGGTTTTTTACACCTAAAACTTCGAAAACATTCCTTTAGCCATTTTATCTCAATAGAACCAGTTGGGCATTAACAAATTCTTAAATGCTTTTCGTAAACAGACTCCAGTCGGATATCTAGTGTAGTTTGGAAAACGCGTAGGTTTTTCGTGGCTGTGCGCGGCACACGACTGTAGTTTACATGCATCACGCGCCGAGAATGTTGTCCGGCAGGAAGGGCGAGTATAGTTCATTTGCTGCAAAAATGAATACTTTTACGGCCCTGCTAAATTTTTCCATTAAAGAAATTTTGAAGTTTCAGTGATTTTCCAGCAGAAATAATGTTGTTTCAAATTGTCGCGGGGACCCTTAAAAATTTTTCATTTTACCAGAAATGGACTATACAAACCTTGCTTTCGTCGCATGCAGTTTGGAGAAGGGGAGGAAGGATGTTGACAGTTTCACATGCCAAAGGACGTTGAGGGAGGAGGGGGAGAGAGACACGATGGTTTGTATGCCTGGGAGGGATGAACCTTGAAGTCTGGACAAGGGAAGGAGGTAAGCCGTATGACGTCATGCATCCGCCGCCTGTGCTGCCGCCAGCCTGTCTAGACGATATTCCCGCGCTCCCACTTACGTTGCACAAGCTACTGCTGCCGTATTTTTAAAGGAAATGTCCCATTATTTTTTTGTTATTCTTACATGAACATTATTGGAAGTTTTAAAGCCGACACAAAAATACGCTGTGTGTTAAAATTAGCAGATTTTAATGATCTTTCATTTCGTTTTTTTTTTTTCTTCTTCTGATTTTCACATTTTGGTCAAAATGTCCAATTTTTTGACGGTTCCCGAGAATGTATTCGTAAAATCACTGCTTCGTTAAATCCGGGGTTCGTGACATTGGGGTTCTAGTGTATTTAACTACGGCAAGCAGAAAACGTACATGTAAACTAACCAGTAAAAATAAACTGTATATTGACATATTTTCTTTAAAGGTGGCCTGTAGGGCGACGGACTTGTCATGAAGGTTGAAGTGGGTTTAAAGCAAAGCCGTCTAGCATTGTGAGTGACAGCATCCTGCCATTGTACGGCTGGTTTTTAGTTTTTAGCGAGTAGCGGTTTTAGGGGGGGGGGGGGGGGTTTGAAATGAACTGAAAATTTCGGAAAACATCTATTACAACCCCCTCTCTATTACGACCCTATTCCTGGGAACCGTGAGGGGTCGTTGCAGAGAGGTTTGACTGTATCCATTACGAAAATTCACATGTCACCATGGCTGGCATCTTATGACCATGAAAACTAGTACATATTCCTACAAACTGTCATGTAGAACATCTGCACTGACTCAAACAACATAAATTTACTGGAGGTTACCGAAGGTTGAAAATCATGTACTGTTCATAGGTAAATTCTGTGGTTGCTTGCAACTCACGGTACAAGCCGAAGGACTCTGTCATCGGTACAATGGCAAAGTTACTCACTCATTGTTTTGGTCTGTTACTGACAACTGTGGTCTTAACAAATTCTAATTAAAAATTTTCGTAAAGGTTTCAAGTTCGATGTAGTCCTGACCACAGCCGCAAAATTCTCTCTGCATCACATTATTATGTTAAATCTGAACCATAACAAAAAAAAGTACCAAAGAAAACCAACCAATGAAACATAGGTAAAAAGAACTTATATAACTTTTTCACAATAAAGTAAGCAAAAATCAGAAATACCTGCAAACATGAAATTATGTAAATTAAGATATTACAACATGCTCCATATACACAAATACCTCTTTAAAAGATTTAAAATCTGTTATTTTCGGGAAATCTTAACAATAGTACTGAACATGAAAAGACAACATAATATATTGTTAATGAAACACATTTAGACAATGGGGATGGAAGTATTCTGGGTTGCTACAGTAACCCCCTCCCCCAACTTTTCATAAAATAGACTTTGTATCTAATTGAAAAGTGACAACACAAAGGTAAAAACATGAGAGAAAAATATTACATAAGAAATCATTTGTTACTCTTCAAAACCTTATACATGTTCAGAAATACAAACATAATAAACATTTCAATGCACAAATTCCTTTTGTTCTTAAAAAAAAAAAAAAGTGGGTACTTCCACACATATTCTTAAATTATCTGAAAACTTTTTGTTTACATAATTTCCAACAAACAAAAGTTAACTCAAGTCCATAATCATGGTATGACAAATATTTCTTACACAAATACCAATGTACATTTCTGGTTTGCACATTATTAAGTGAACATCTAACCTTCCTTAGGCTTCAAAATACATCTCCCTAGTCAGTAGTGATGAATAATATACAATCAAGAATGATAAGGGTTGGGAGCAACAAAAAAAAATGACCTGTAGCGACACAATATTTAAAATTAAGCCTCTTGCCTCCCAGCTAGTTTTACAATTGATGACAAAAACACATATGCTACTTAGCAGGAAAATTACTATAATTCATCTAAACTGTGGCCACCCTGTGCACACAACAAATTCTGCAGTTTTGTATGTCTACAATATAGCCCTGAATGTTTCAGCATTACAATACACACCTTTAATACAAAAGTTGATAGAAATTTTATTTAATTAAAAAAAAAATCTAACTCGGTATCAATTTTCAAGTTATTTTTAAATATCAATCTCCAGTTCTATGTTCTCACACTCGTTGAATGTTATTTTATACAAACAGTGTCATTAATTAATCCTCTTATGCAAAACCTTGATACATTTTATGTTTCCCTTAATTACTTATCAATATATCCTCCCTGTACTGTAAGCAACAATAAAAACATATCTTTAACCACTCTTCGAAAATGAGAGGTGGGACTGGCTAACGAGAAGAAATCCAAACACCCTTGCAAAAAAACCATTGGCCACAAAGACAAAGTTCACTCGATCCTTGCTGTGTGCGAAATACCTGCGACTGTAATAAAAAAAAATTCTTGTTACAGTTGGAAACAATGAAAAAGGTTGATTAAATAAACCAGGTAGCACCTGGACCACAGCTGCAAAATTCTCTCTTCAAGTAATTTACAGTTAATTTTGACCCACCGCCCGACACGTGGCCTGTCAGTATCTTGTGCAGATGCTGACTGACGAACGAGGCTATGCAGCTGCATCCACCACGAAGGAAGTGGCAGGTGCGTGACCTCTCCAACCAATCACAGCACGGCCCTCACTAAACCATATCAGTATACAAATTTCCTCTCTCGTGACAAGGTTTTTTCAGTAGAGATTACAAGAAAAAGTCACAAAGTCTGGTGACATCACTTTTAACCAATCATCAAATTACATTGAAAAAATACCTGGCGCATCGCAACAGCAACCCGATGAATTCCAGTCTTTTCTCTCATGCTCCGAACTCTCTCTCTCTTGCTCTCTCTCTCTCTCTCATTCTTATGCAACCGGCCAAGCTTTATCTCCTACAAAGAATCATGGGTTAAAAAAAAAGAAAAATACATTCATATGCATCAATGAATAAAGAAAACACAAGCAAACTGGTAAAAAAATATCATCTAGGGGTTTATTATAGCATAGCTTAATTCCTACCCCCTGCTACCAATAACAATTAATTACGAATATGTTATTATACTGATGTTTTCTTCATGTTTAATAATTAATTTATATCATGTTTCTTCTATTATGAATAGTCATTTAAAGTATTTACTTTGTGCTTGAATATTAATTATTAATAATTTTGTTTAGGTTTTATGTGAAGTTTAATGTAGTTTTTATTTTAATTATTATTTTCTCTATTTTGCGTGGTCAGTAAAAATTAATATGTCTTAATTACATTTTTACAATTGGAAGCATCTTCTGGTTAGTGAGGTAGTAACATTCTAGAGGTTTTAAAAAGAAAGGAAGACACAGGCGTGTGTGTTTGGGAAAACCCAGCATGTAGGTGCTGTGCAGCAATGGACTAGAATTTACATTGGGCTCTGCCTCGCCAGCCAATCAGAACGAACCTGGATGTGGTGTGATGTATCTTTTCAGACTTTCAGAGAATAATTTTAGCAGCATATTATTCCCTATATGGTCATGTTTCTGGTTATGTATTGTGATTGGCCTTTTGACCCATTGGATTGTTTCCCTTTGATTTCACCTTTGTAAGGGAAGGCAACTTGGTTATTCAAACGAGTTGTAACTAGATTGTTGCCGTGTGCGGCCGCGTCGAAGGCAGCTTACAAAAAATTAATTAAGATTTTGTGAAGAGATAATTTCACGTCTGCTGGTTGAGGCCAAGCCGAGATTAATTTTTTTTTGTCAATGTTTGGACTTTTTTAAAATAGAAATTCAACCCCTGGTGTTGGCGTCGGCCCAGGGTGACCATCCTCACCTTCCCGGGACATATCCGCAGGAAATTGTACTTTATTTAATAGCTAAAGTAATGGGCTTATTTTTTTTTTGTAATAGAGCGATGAGTTACAGTGAATATATGCAGAAAATCATCTGAACATATGTAAGTTGTGATCCATGTGTTGTTTTGGAAAAACCATAATTAAACAAAAGACAATGCAATAAAATTACTTTATTTAAAAATTCTAGCAGAAAAAACTGATCTATTGAAAGAATTGTAGCCGACTTGCCTACAACTGACAAAGACAAAGCAGGGAGGGGGTTTTTACATTAAAACCCAACGACAGTGGGAAGCTGGTGCTTTAGCAAAAAATATAAAGCTTTGGAAAAATAGAATTTTATTCATAATAAAATGCCTCTAGAGTGAAAATGGAACATGACATAAATAATTACATTTTAAGGTAAGTGTACCGGAAGTCGTCATCACACCAGTAGTCGTCACTTATAACATAAAAATTCATAACAAGTGCAAGAATGTAAAATCTCACGTGTCGAACATATTAAAAGTTCAGAGAAAGAGTTGTTTATTTTTTGTCTACATGAAGATTTCTGAATGCACACGATTGCAGATAGGGGATTCCCGTATCTAAGAAGTCGTGTAGGATACTCTAAGAAGCGAGATATACTGCTGCTGGTTTTTGTTAAGAAGGTAAGTAATTAGTTTTTTTAATAAATTGTGTTCCTGTTCCTTTCAGTGCAATGTTTGTGTTTGTTTGCTTCTGCGAAGTGTTTAGCATGATTTCTAGTACATTAAGTCTTAAGATTATATTCAACGATACAAAGAAAGGGGGGTGACGAGCACTGGATCACTTAATACTCATAAATCACCAGTTATCGTCATACCTGACGAACACTGGTACATGTCAGTTATTTTAAAAATTGAAAATCAGCAACTGCTAAAATGTATATTACATTATGTTAAGTTTACTGTGCTTGTAAAACTTCCAACCAGTCATCAACACCAGTAGTCGTCACAGGTGACGACTACTGGTACAGAACAATGACGAATACTAGAAAATTAAATTTGACACATATTATTGTTATAAAGCATTCAATTAACATAATTATGACTGCTTCAAAACTTACCCTCGTCGGTTAATTTTGCCTCCCCGACGTTATGTAATATAATTTAAATATGGTATTTAAGACTAAGCATTTTTTCCAGATGGAAGAGGCTTTGCAGGCTGTGAAGGATGGGATGTCCATAAAACAAGCTTCGGAAAGACATGGTGTTCCAAGGAACACTCTTTCCGACAAAGTAAAAAGGAAGACACCTATTGGACGAAAAATGGGACCCGAGTCTTTGCTCAAGAAGGAGGAAGAGAGCATGCTAGTTGATTGGGCCCTTTTTCTCTGTAAAGCAGGATTCCCAATTACCATGGAGGATTTACAGAATAGTGTGTAGCAGCTCACAAAAGAGTTGAAGAGGCCTTTTCCTATTAAAGATGGGCGACCAGGTAGGAAATGGTGGGCGTCTTTTCTTAAAAGGAACCCAGCCTTTACACTGAGAACTGCCCAGAACTTGACTTCTAGTCGGGCTGCTGTCTCACAGAAACAGATTTCAGCATGGTTTGAGGAAGTGTTTAAATATTTGAGGAAAACAAACTGAAAGATGTTCTCTCTGATCCAAGAAGAGTTTTTAATGGAGACGAGTCAGCATTTTTCCTCAACCCTAAGGGGAACAAAGTACTGGCAAAAAAGGAGACGGAAACATTTTTCAACAAGTCAATTCTGATGAAAAGGAATGAGTCACAGTATTATTGACTGGGAATGCAGCTGGTGAACTTTGCCCACCACTGCTGTGCTTGAAATATGAAAGACTGCCACATGATATTATGGCAGGAATGCCTTCTGAGTGGGGAGTGGGCAAGTCACCAAATGGTTGGATGACCAGTGAAGTTATTTACGAATTTTTGATGAACATATTTTACCCATGGTTGGTGAAGAATGAGATAACTTTACCAGCAATACTGTTCATCGATATTCATTCATCACACTTCCCACTGAACAGCTGCACATTTTACAAAGAACATGGGATAGTTTTAGTGGCATTATTACCTAATTCCACCCACATACTGCAACCAATGGATGTAGGAGTTTTCAAGCCACTTAAAAGTGGATGGAGAAAGGCAGTTCATGAGTGGCGACTGCAGCATGTGGCGAACAAGGAAGACTCCACACTAAAAAAGAAGACTTTGCCAAACTGCTGGAAACTGCGATTGAGAAAGCTGCAACTCCAGAAATTTTACAGCACTCATTTAAGAAGAGTGGAATTTTCCCATGGAATCCTTCAGAAGTGGATGAGGACAAGTTCATTTCTAGACCCTCCAGTATCCCATGCACACCAACAGTTCTCTTATTTACACCCAAGACTCCAGAGAGTAATGTTTGTAGTTCTGAGATTGTTGAGCATTTGGAAAAATTTCTTGGGAAAGAGAAATTGCAGCTTTTCAAGGAATCTGGAAATGTATGGCAGGGAGATGTAAAGGACATGACAATGTTTGAATATTGGAGACATGTGAAATCTTGTGATAAGGTCGAAATCAGCTCTACTGCCCAATATGCGGAACCACACACCCTACAAATTCAAGAAATAATCCCTGAAAGATCATCTACTCCTCCAACTGTTGTTGATGAAGTGGGCACAGTCATTGAGGGCAATGTTTTATCATTTGACCCTGATCCCATTCCATCAACATCGAAAGGTCTTTCTGCTGTGCCCACAGAAAAGTCTATTCCCTCTCCTTTCAAGCGAGTATTGTTTTGGCCTTCTCAGAAGCCCAAGTTAAAGAAACGTGCACTGAAAGAGAAAATACCCTCTGTTGCTAGTTCAAGTGCCTGGCAAGATTATTTTTCCAAGAAAGAGAAGACCAAAATGGACTTGCAGAAGCAAAAAGAAGAACAAGCAGCAGAAAGATTGAGGAAGAGGCTGGAGTAAGAAAAACAGAAAGCCAAAAAGAGGAAGGTGAATGAAAATTCTTCATTTTCATCAACATCATCGGAGGAAGAATATGTTACTGTGGAATCTTCAGATGAATGGATTGAGCAGTATGAAGAAGATAGTGTGGAGTTGGAAGAGGTGACTGATGAAAATTTGCGACCTGGATCGTTTGTAGTTGTGACATTTATGGGTGGAAAAAGGGGCGCTACGAATTACAGATTTGTCTGCATTGTCCAAGACACTGAAGGGGAAGAAGTTAAAGTAATGGGCATGCGAGCTCAGGATGATGGTAAAAAGTTGTTTGTGGCGAAAGAAAAGAATGTTTCTTATGTAAATAGGTCACAAATAAATGGCATTCTACCACCTCCATTTATGAGCCAGAAAGGTGCCAGGGTCAACTACAATTTTAATGGACAAGTTTATGTTAATGAAAATTAATGTTCAGAAAACTTATAGCTTATTGTAGAAGAGTAACTATGTTGAATTATTTTCCATGCATAATTGTATTTTTTTAATCTGAATAGATAATTGTTTAAATGTTATTTACTACTCATTGTTAATATTTTTTAATAAATATAAGCATAAATTCGCAGGTGCACGGGAAAAAGAGGGTTATGTCAAAATGTCATTGTAAATGACTTATCCCCTTTTTCACGCACGAAAACTGTCAATTTGTGATGTAAATCCAAAAGTTCAGTGCCATAGAATAACACACAAGGGTGCTAGACTTAACTTATTTGGACCATTTTGTAGAGCTTGTTATCTTTTATTCCATACCATAAAAAAACAATTTTTGCCAACATTTGACTTATCCCCACGCACCCGCGAATTATCAGTTATCATATATGTTTATTTATCGTAAAAAAGTTTGATGTGTTTAATGTTTTTCTCACCATTTTTCTAGGGTTTCACATGTGTTATGTATTAGTTTTGTTAATATTGGCATGTTTATATTTGACAATGACCTATGCAAGAGTTGCCACAATGTATCTTTGTTGCAACTTTATTTATTAATGTGACAGTATCAATATATAGGTAAGTTGATTGTTTTATAATTTTAAATAATTGTTTACATATTTTATATTATTATAATATAAAAAAATTTGTAAAAATAACTTCGAAAGTTTGCTTAATCCTTTGAAATAAAAATTTAGAACTAAAATAGTTTGTAATTATAATTACGAATCCATCATTGCTATCCATAAGTGCTGATACCACGAATGACGACTACTGGCACAAAGATAAGACGAGCACTGGGAAAGACGAAAATTGACATGCCGACTACTGGCCCAAAATAACACTTTTTTTTTAAATTAGAGATCTTCTATAATAATTAGTTTTTATCTAAAAGTGTTTAATATTTTTGTTTAAGAAAGTTTGATTTTAAAGTCAAACACATAACTAGCTGTATTACACCAACAAGGTTAGGTAGGCAATTTTTTTTTGTAAAATTTTTCTTAGCATGACGACTACCGGTGCACTTACCTTATACCAGTTTATAATTATCATTGAGCAAATCCTAGCGCACTCCCGCGGGACGCGAATAAATAAAATCATTCACACAATTAAAACAGAGCAAGAGTAAAGCGGACATGGTGGTGAAGCGCTATAAGTAGCAAAACAAGTAATATGGGCTGTAGGCGAAAAAGCTGAAGACAGAATCAAGAAAGAACTTATAATGCGGCTTGACAAGAAGTGTCCAATGCCATCGTGGCATGCCCATATACAACCGCAGAAATATTACAAAATGCTACGGGCAGTACTCGGCGTGAGCAAGGGAAACCCAAGACAAATGACCTGAAGGGTCCAAACATTGTTGACAATTACATTAAATTACGTTACATTACTTGGCAGCAATAAAAAAATGAAGGCGCAGCCACAAGGCGCAAGCCAAAACAATAGCTAAATACAGACGTTAAGTTTCACAGCCGAGTACATACGGGAGCGCAGAGCCACCGCCGCAGTGACAGCCTTTGAGTCCAGAGACCGAACGACTGCGAAGAATACGCTAGGAGCCGGAAAATATATAGGCCTGAAACCACTCTATAGAAAGCGCTGGTGAGGCAGCGGGGAAGTGATCAAGAGGGGGGGTAGGAAGGGGTAGTTGGAGAGGGAGGGGAAAGGTGGAGAGGGGAGGGGGAAGGAGGTGAAGGAATGCTGTACAGTGCCGAAAAACAGAGCAACTGCTTCAGAATAATTCATCCTCAATGTTAGAAAAAAAGACGAACAAAAAAAATTAGCTTCAATATCATTGTATACAAACAAACTTTCCAGTGAATAAAATGTTTTGTTACTATTCTGGGTTGCTTAGCCGGCCAACCTGGAATGTAACAACTACGAGGGTTATTTTTTTCAACCTCCGATCGGCTGTAATAAAAAAGGGAATGAATTAGGAAATTATTTTAATGTCAAAAGAAACGTATATCTTTACTTTATTTTTCCACATAATCACCGTGCAGATTGAGGCATTTGTCGTACCGATGCACCAGCTTTCCAATACCCTCTGTATAAAATCAGGGTGTCTACTAGGTCACGAAAGTCACGAAAAAGTCACGAATGTTGTAAAAGGTCACGAAAGTCCCAAAAAAGTCACCATTTTTAAGTATATTTTGGTAAAAGTCACGAAAAAATGAATTACAAGGCTAATGTGTATTTCTTGTGCACTGATCTTGTATATACCATATTTTTTGTGCTTTTGGCAGCTTGCATTTTCAGGAACATCATCGCTTAAGATGTTCCCACACATTTTCCCGTGTTTAACTAGGCCAGTCCCGCCATTTTCGCCATAAGACGTTTACTTTAAATTCCCGTTCAAAATGTTGCTTATAGCTTCTATTCTCCTACGTGCAACGTCATAATTTTCACATAGAATGCAGAAAAAATTTTAATAATAGCGAGTTGCTCTTCTTTATTTAAAAAAAAAAGTCCATTCGAATGCTGTGAAAACGTAATTTATTCAATTCTCGTACCTTACACGCTTAAAAAAAGGATGGTATTCGTTCCGTGGCGGTCATGGCGTAGTCAGTTTCATTCTTACTCTACAGAGCGCACAATGATCGCACATAATCGATTGCAGCTGTCAAGCCGTCAATGCGCGCGACCCGCGTCCATATTGATAAGTTGTTGGCCAAATGGTGAGCGTTCATAATCGAACTATTAGCGTTGAGTTCTTTTGTTTACTGCTTGCTTGTGTGTACGAAACGTAAATTTATGTTTGGCTAGGATAAAAGAAAGCCAAAAATTTGTGCACAAAATGTGTGATGTATTTTTGTGTTTTGATTTTGTTAACGACTATGTTTACAAATTACAAAACATCAAAATCCCTAAATTGCCGCCCTATTTTATTTTCCAACTGAAATCAGTGTCGAAGAGGTTAAAGTGCAACAGAATGGAATTGTAATATTTTCTATGATATAATGTTCTGAAAATGTTTGCCAACAAATGTTGTGTTTTAGCGCTTAAAGTGCGACGAAAAATTGGCATGCGAGAAAGTAGATATAATTAATTTTATTCAATTAAGTTTAAAACTAACCTTCATTTGTAGGCTTAACTTATGTCTTTTTTTCCAGCACTTAGGCCTGTATATTTTGATAAAGAAAAGTAAACGTTCAATTTTTCATTTTATTTTTGATGTAAGGTATAGGCTACACTTAATTTGATACATTTAAAAATTATACAATTTTGACGAGCTTCGTGGTCACACTTCAGTGGAAATTGTCATGAAAAAGTCACTAATTTTTATTTTTGTAACTCAGTAGACACCCTGAAAATGATGCCTCCTGCCTATTCAGCCACGTTTTAACAATGCTCTGCAGTTCATCATTGGTGTTGAAGCGTCGTCCTCCAAGCCACTTTTTCAACGTGGGGAAAAGGTGATAGTCACTCGGTGCCAAATTGGGACTGTAAGGAGGGTGATCAAACACTTCCCATCGAAATCTTACAAGGAGTTGTTGTGTTACGGCGGCACTATGTGGTCGGGCATTATCATGAAGCAAGACAACACCAGATGTCAGCATTCCTCTCCGCGTGTTGCGTATCGACTGTCTTAGCCGTCGTAGTGTCGCGCAGTATGCAGCAGCATTGATTGTTGTCCCTGGCTCCATGAAATCAACCAGTAGCACACCTTGGTGATCCCAGAACACTGTAGCCATCTGTTTCTTGGTGCTGAATGTCCGTTTGAACTTTTTCGGCTTGTTTGGAGAATAGATGTGCATCCACTGTTGTGATTTAGGTTTTGTTTCTTCATTATCGAAATGAATCCATGTTTCATCACCTGTCACAATTTGAGTCAAAAAGTGTTCACCATCTTCTGCTTAATGCATCAAAAACGACAAGGATGATGCCATTCGCCGCTCCTTGTTGATGTCAGTCAACATCTTGGGGTACCCATCGGGCACAGATTTTCTTGTATCCGAGATTGTCTGTAACAATGGCGTATAGGGCTGACCTTGAAATGAGCGGAAATTGTTCAGACAGTTCTGAAATCGTGAATCGACGTCTCTCACGAACAACTGCATCAACTCTCTGAACTGCTTCATCTGTTGCTACCGACTTCCTTCCTTGGCCACCTTCATCATGAACATCAATACGGCCTTCGCGGAATTTCCGACACCACTCTCGCACAACGCCATCGCTCATAAAGTTTTCACCGTACACAACACTCATTCGGCGATGGATTTCTGCTGCAGTGTGCCCTTTTGCCTGTAAGAAACGGATGACTCCATGCAGCTCGCATTTCGCCGTACAGTTTATCGTTGCAGCCATGTTGACATTCCCATAACCAAGCTTCAACTGAGGGGTGAGTTGGCCGCTCCACATGGTTGGTGGAAGGGGGTAAACACTACGAGACGTGTCGATTCGTGTACGTGTGATTAGGGTATCGATTAATGGGCATGCCATGGAGAAATGAAACTGTAATCACACTGCAGGACACTGTTAAAACATGGCTGAATAGGCAGGAGGCATCATTTTATGCACAGGGTATTGGAAAGCTGGTGCATCGCTACGACAAATGCCTCAATCTGCACAGTGATCATGTGTAAAAATAGAGTAAAGATGTACGTTTCTTTTGACATTAAAATAATTTCCCAATTCATTCCCGTTTTTTTATTACAGCCGATCGGAGGTTGAAAAAAAAAACCTCGTATAAAGCAATAAAATCGTCAGAATAACTTAGAAAGCTGGAAATAATGTATATTTTATTCGTAAAACATATAAACACACAAATAGTTATTAAAAGGAATAAAAAGTTTTTTTAAAATTATATCAGAAAACCTAACCAAAGTACTGAAAATGATGAGATTCCGTGATAAAATGTTAATTAAAACATTTAACAAGTGGGAAGGGCAGAGGCCTGGGTTGATACAATCTTACTCTACGCATTTCCATCTGCATGTGGATTTCCCATACTCTTCCATACAAAACCTCTCGATACGATCGTCAGACTGTATTTGTTGTAACAATCTTTATACAGATAATTGTTATATTACCTGAGTCACCATTACAATAGTTTCCTGAATAACAACTGCTGTTAACTCCAATCTTTTACTGTTTCTACCTCAAATTTGACTTTGGTTACTTCAGTAACCAATATAACCCCTTGTTTACACTTAAATAAACTCATTTTGTTTGTCTTTTCCACCATACTTTTCTATTTCCTGAGTGAACTCATTATTATTTGTATCCATTATTTTAGCATGTAGTGAAATTTCCTAACTTTCCACCACTAACCCTTCTACCACTTGATCCAAGTTACTCTGTTACAACCCCTCAATACTACTTGCATTTGCACCAGCTGTAATTTGGTTTAATTTTACATCTAAATTTTTCAAACATTCCCTTGCCTACCTTATCCAAAACCACTCAATCTGATTCCAAATATTTACATTTTCAGAAATTATTATTTTTACATAACTTACAAAGTGTCCTGAACTCTTTGAATATTTTGTTCTGTAACATAAAAGCTTCTAATGTTTTCATTTAGTTTGAAAGGATTTTCTTCAACTTCACTCTAATTCATTGAAATTTGTGTCTGTACTTGCCTGAAATTTTCCTTTTGTTTTCTCATACATCCTAACCAACAAATTCAAAATTTTCCTTTAAATTTTTATCCCCCCTTTTACGTTTTTCGAAACAAGCTTGCACCCCTCCAATTTTTGATTCACATGCCTCGACTCTTTGTGGTCATATTCTGTTTTGATATTCTTATTTTGAGATTCTACTTTCAACTGTTAAACTTGTGTTATTAACGACCCCCCCCCCCCCCCCCCCCCCCTCTTTTCTTTACCAACATGATTTCTTGTTGAATTAAATGTTGGCTTTGTTAAAGTCTTTGTGCAAGTTCCTTTTACCTCTGCTGAAATTTTTCGCTTAGGTTGATATGTTAGTGTGTGATTTGTTTAATATCTTGAATGTGTTCTCAATTTTCTATATTCTGCACCATTTCCTTCATAAGCATCCGAAACATCTGCGTGTTGACCCCCTCCCCCCTTTACTCAACTGGATAATCCATGTTGTCCGAAATTTCTTGGACACATGAAAAATCCTGACCTCCTATCAAATCAGCATTCATATTTGACTGGACTTCCAGATTTTCTGAGCATTCAGAAAAACCCAGAAACTCTTCACCACTGCTCCCCAAACTTGCTCACATTAATAACAATTTTTTAATGTCCTTTACATCAAACAACAAGCACATAACCTCAAAATATAAAATGAAAAAATAACATTTACTCAGTTCAATTAAATTACAACCTTGTTTGACTTGCTGCATTTCTGTGTTTATCGCGCGTAGTACTGCAACGTGATGATCTCAGAAGTTCAGTTTTGTTGGCGTTGTTACTATCCCGCGAAGTCGCGATTTGTTCTCGTACAGTATATTGGACACAACTGGATCTCGCTGCCTGCCTTCACATGTTCAAATTGTAGGAATCTCATTCTCTTGTAGCTCCCATGAAACGTAGGCAATGCATTTGTTTACTCAGCTAGGCAGTAAACAGCTAAATGAATGATCCTGAGCAAACTTTACAGCAGTTCATTTTCCATGATTTTGTAGAAAAGTTCTATTACCTATTTACAAATTTTAGTCCTCAGGGTTTGTTAAAATAAGTGTCGGCCACACTTGGGCCGCCAGTTGTAACACCGCAGACCTCCAGCTAGCTCGGAATTGGTCTAGAGTATGTATACATGATTATATGAATATATGAATACATGAATACTTGAGAAATTATTTTGGTGCTGAAAAATATATTAAAAGATAGAAAAGGATGCCACTGCCGATGACTGATACTGAAATAACTGCCTTCAGACACAAACTGCTTTTCACTGTTTTTTATTTATGCATTACGAAAATTCACATGCCACCATGGCTGGCTTCTTATGACCATGTAAACAAGTACATGTTCCAACTACAAACTGGTCATGTAATCTGCACTGACTCAAACAACATAAATTTACTGTTGGAGGTTACCGAAGGTTGAAAATCATGTACTGTTCACAGTAAATTCTGTGGTTGCTTGCAACTCACGGTACTAGCTGAAGGATTCCATCCTTGGTACAGTGGTGAAGTTGTTCACTCATTGTTTTGTGCTGTTACCGACGGCTGTGGTCTTAACAAATTCGAATAAAAAAGTTCCGGAAAGGTTTTAAGTTGGGTGTAGCCAGACCACAGCAGCAAAATTCTCTCATCACATTTTTATGATCTGAGCCACCGCCCGACACATGATCTATTGGTAGAGCCAAGATTTTATGGTGTTATGAAAAAGGACTTTTCGTCATTAAGAATTGTGGATTTCGTCTTTATCGTCATAAAAAATTAAAACACATGTTATAACATGTACACACCTAGCAGAGCTGCCTTGATCAAATGCTTCAATAATTCGTGGTTAGAGACTTAAAATATGCACATTAAACAATACTATGTTGAGAGTACATAAAAAATTAACAACTAAAATATTCAGTATTCTTATGCAGGTAAGTACTGTTCCTGAGTTCAGGAGAGAGTCTAAATTAATTAAAATAGAAACTACAGTTAAACTTTTGTTCTATAAATGCAATATAATTAAGCTCAGGTAAAAGCCACCATTGTCAGCAGTTCAGCATTCTCTGGTTTTAGAGATCTTCTTCTGTCACTTACAACTACAGAATACTTATAAAAAGATTTTTCTGAGTCCACATTCGTTGCAGGTATCCATATTAACTTTAAAGCAGCAGCTGCAAATTCAGGATAATCCGCTTTCATTTTACATAGTATGTCCACCATGTCTATGTAGTTCACATGCGGTTTCTTCTGCTCTTGGGAAACCAGGTTTTGGAGTGTTATGTAGCCTGTCGCTACAGAGGTCTTCTGCACCTTGCAAAGGAAAGGTAGGTTCCCAATATGTTCCTGGAATTCTTTTTCCTCCACACGAATGTTTCCTACATTTTGAGGATTCATTAGAGCGCTGATTCCCAGAAATAGTTGACGAGATGGATCAGTGTTCACCAGATCAATCAGTTTTATAAGACTGAGTTTAGCTGTGTTCTTGAACTGCTCTTTAAGGGCTGCAGAGTTGACAGTTTTCATTTCAGCCAAAATGTCTTCAACATTTTCAGGAAATATTCCCTTAGCCAAGACATCAAGAGTAGTTTGCAGTTTACTCAATTTTGTGCACAACTGATGAGCAGTAGGACACTTTGTTCCTTCAAGAAAATTAATTAGCTCTACAAAGGTGTTACAGTTTTGAGCCACAAATGTGAGTGGCCTCAAGACATTGTAACTCTTCCTTCTGGAGTCCCTTGATATATTTAACACCAGAGTTATCTTCGCTAAGCTGCTCAAAGAATTCCCAATGTCGTGCAGATGGAGTGCGAGGTATGATACAGATTCAAACCATGTGTTCCAACGTGTAACAACTGGCATGGGGAATAACTTGACCAGAGCCTTGTTTTCTCAATGTTTCTGGAGAAGAAATTGAAGGTATGCATGCCTCCTCTTTCTGGTGTTAAGAAAGGCCATCTTTACCTTACAAACGAAGAGGTTAAGTTCTTCCAAGTTGTTTTGCCAGATCTGCCCAACAATGTTTACTTTATGGGCCCAACATTGTATGTGGTACATGTGGTCACCAAATACACCTTCAAGGGTGCCAGCAGATTTTGTCATGTACCTGGCACTATCTGTAACATACGCAATTATGTTTTCTTCCTTGACTTCATATTTGGAGCATACATAAATCACTGCCCGAGAACAACAAACAGCATTTGCTGCATCAAGGACACAAGAAGCCCCTAAGATAACATCTTGTTCAGCACCTGGTTTCAAAATTTTAAACAAGATGTTGAAAACACAATTATTACTCTTGTCAGTGGTTTCATCTGCGAGTATGACCACATCTTGCCCCAAGAGCTGCTGCTTGATTTCCACTTCTTTTTTCTCTCTAAGTAGGGGAATGTACTTTTTCCTCATCCAATCCGCTGTTGGAAGATCACCAGCACCACTTACATGCTTCTGCATCCATGCAGTCAGATTGCTGTTGTCAAGTTTCTCAAGAGGAATACCTGCAGCTACAAAGGCTTCAACAGTTTCGAGAACAAAATCTTCCTTTTGTTTTTTTGCGCATATTTGCGCCACTCCTGCTTCAGGGATTGAAAGCTGTCGTTTCAAAGTGCATGGGGATCGTTTAGCTTTTACATGTTTGTCGCTAATTATGTGCTTGTTTACCGTGTCCTTACGTTCATGCTCCAAACGGCAATTACAATATTTACAGAAAAGTATTCCGTCACTGACGTATAATCCCTCATTTTTAAACTCGTCAGCACGTGATGCCGCAGTAGCTTTATTTTTCGGCATGATTAAGAAATTTAGCTTTCATTTATGCACGTCATTTGTAAACAAAGCCCGGAGGTACCAAAAACTAGTATTTACTGAAGTTGTAGCGAAAAAATAAACCGCGGGAAGCCTACTTTTTACAGGCGAGAGAGCCATATACTCAACCCGAAGTAAAAGGTTAGGTTATGTCAGGTCAGTAAAATAAATGTTTTTATTTATTTTCCGGGAGAGTTGGGTAGGCAAGCGTTATTTAAAATATTTAATGACCGTAAAATAAATAAATCCTTGCAATATGGTGCTTTTTCATTAGCGATCGGAAAACTTCGATTATGTTACGATTTTGGCTCTCTCGCCTGTGAAGTGTGAAATGAAAATGAAGGCTTCACAGTAAACTGCTTATTCAACAAGCACACAAAATTGCATTACAGTGAAATTTCATTAAATATCAAGTGATCATTAAATATCAATGTTTGCTTTTATTTTATTTTCATACGTATTTATTTAATGAATGCAGTTTTTGTTCACGTGTATTTTTCAAAGGATACAGCAAACAAGGCGCTGAGATTTTTCACATTGTTGTGTTTGTTGACTTGTTAATTTTAGTTTACGATCGTCAGTTGTTAATATTGCGTGATCTCTAGTGGCTAGATGCGTTTAAAAACCCTAACCTAACTCCGATAACGATCTTTTTTTTGTTCGTGAAATCGTCAATTTTTGTGATATCTTGTAATTTTTTAAGATGAATAATTAACAAATTAAATAACCATCACACTGCAGTTGGATGACGACCATTTCTTCTACAAACAGATACGGAATTTTTGTCAATCAACCAATAGTCGGTAGTTAACGATTTAAATCAATATTAAGGTGTTTATTTGTGGTTAGAAAACATTTCACATTTTTCGCGGTTTGGGACGAATTTGGCGTGAAAATTCGCGATTTCGCATAAAACCATATAATCTTGGCTCTACCTATTGGTACTTTGTACAGATGCTGACGAGAAAAAAGGGTGCTCATGTGACCTTATCTCTGACCAATGTAGAAAATGCACAGAAAAATACCAGCCAAAAAATCCAGCTATTCGCATGCTTACAGAACTCAGTCTCTCTCAAATTATTATGTGACTGGCAAACCATTGAATTAGCCAGTTTTCAAACAATAACCATAGCAAAAAAAAATACAAAAGAATATTACATGAACACACACCAAACTGAACCAACCAGTAAAAAATATGTTAAAAGAACTTCCAATTACTTGTTTACAGTAACGTAAAAGTAAGCCAATAATCATAAACATGAAATAATGTTCATTAAGATCATATAACATGCTGCAAATGCATAAATACCTCTCAAAAGAATAAACAGCTGGTATTTAAATCATAACAGTAAACCTAACAATAGTACTGAATATGGTCAGAAAACATAATAAATCGTTAATAAAACATATGCAGTCGGTGTAAACTGAGTTGCTGATGGATAACTGATGCTGGATGCTATCATTCAATCTTGTCCACTTCCTTGTAATTATATGTGATTAAAAATGAAAACTATGCTTAAAAATTGTGCCCCTAACAATGATTCATAATAAATTGCTAGTTTCCTATGATGAGATCACTCATTAGAGGAACGTCAATCAACTACAGGCTATGTGTTTACCACATATGATATTTTAACTGAAAATGTCACTTTGGCATAACTCAAATTTGTGAGCACTGAGTTGTTACCCAAGAGATTTGGAGTCTACTACTATAATCTTTGAGGTCCTGTCAGTTTCAGCCTCCTGAGTGCAAAATTGTGTGATGTGAAATCCTATGAAATAAAAAGTTCTCTTTTGAACTGTGGTATTTTTTTTGTGTATTTAGTGAAATCCATGTTTGGTCCCATAAAACATAATGGAAACACATTTCAAGAACAATTGTTCATAAGATATCTATGTATTTATAATGTGAATAAAACTGTATTTTAATATTGTAATCAGAGTATTTTGTCTGTTGGTTTTTTTTAAATTTTAGACTATCATAATTAAGGAAAAGTTTTTATATCTAAAGAAAAATCAATATTTGCTTTTTTTTTCTTCAGAAAGCAATTTCTCTCTAACATGAGTACAGTACACTCCCGATTATCCGCAAAATTAAGTGGCAGGGCCACCGCGGATAGTGAAAATCGTGGATAATCCGCAAAAAATACCGAAAATGGGAAACAAAAAAGGAAACATTAATTTCAACTTAAAGATCTAAAACTTTATGTACAGTAAAAGTTACAATTAACAGTAAAAAAAATTTAATGATGCAAAAATTTTAGTATTTTACTGAATTATTAACATACAATACATTTCAGTAATGTAAACATAAAAGTGCTCAACCATACAACTAGAAACAAAGCGCAACAGAGACAAAAATAGCAACGCATGCCAGCCTACTGCTTGAGTTCCGAGAAGGCCTGTGGCATTTTACTGTATACTGCACACAATACACTCGTCAGTAGAGTTAAATTTGCTCACTTGTAATAAAATACAGATTAACATATGTGCTGTATTTTTTCGTAGCATGCGCGGATAATAGGGAGTCTACTGTAGTAACTTATATTACTTTGCTCTTTGCTGTCATGTGAAACATGCATGTAGCTTAATAATAATTACTGCTGGGAGTTAGCTACAGATTATTTTGTTTCTATCTAGTAATAATTTACAAGCACATAAGTTTTTTTTTTTTGCATTCATGAATCACATTTTTCTCTTTGCTTTAACAGCCCACTGAAAGAAGCGCGCTTAAATATTAACATGATTAGCATGGAATTATTTTCTTTGCAAAAAAAATAGCTCAACTACTAAATACTTGTTGATATATGCCATCTCTGGCTTAGCATACAAAAGGAACCACTGATGTGATAAGTAAGTGATATTTATTCTATGTATGTTTGGAACATTCTAGTTATAGGATAGTAAAAGAGATACATCTTCCTGATCTACCTAGGTACGTATATCCAAATGGGTTATTCTTTCAGCTTGTTTGGGAAATCCTGTAAAATAGGACAGTGGCAGCATAGTAGAATTGCTCATTTAACCCAAACTTGACCATTCAGTAAAATTAGTTAATTAATTCTGTGTAATGTTTATTGTTTCTGTTTGAATAGCGAAGGAGGTCGTACACAAACTCTGGAGAAATTCACTTATTGAAATATGAGATGAAAAAGATCTACTCTTTTTTGGACTACATAATGGGAGGCACACAACTTAATTGCACTGTGGCCATCGACTTCACAGGTAATACAATATTGAAGGATTTGTTGTGCATCATAAATGTGGGTTTGAATATGTTTTTGTTGTTGTTAAAACTATGTGGCAACTCCTTGAAACTTTGGTATGTCTCTCCTGCAGGACTGGAAGCTGATCTCAGTTTAATTTATTTCATTCGCACAACTGTCATGGTAAAGTATATGATAGCACATTTATCCATAGCAGAGTTTTAGCCTAGTTTAGTTGAACTGCAGCAGTAGTTTCCATCTTGCTGCTGCAACCGTCACTTGACAGCCGAATGTAATACTGCTAGTGCATGTATGCAGTCTGCCTTGCAGCCACCTTCTCAGTGGGGTGCTAGGAATATAGGTTTTGTTTTACCTACTATATTCATTAAATTATCTCAAATAGCTAAATTTACTCACTGGTACCTGGAACTAAAACTCTGAAAGGCCAGTTGCACCATTAGAGTTCAAGCGATTATGTATTGACCACATTTTCTGTTCTACCATTGTGTTTTGAGTGCTAAGCAAAGATCATTGGGAACTTGAGATGTACCGATCAAACTGGCAGTTTATAATGTGATCTCGGATCGACATAACGCAAACAGACATTTTCTGAATTTGTATGGACTTTATGCAGGTTATTATTGTAATCAAAAGTACAGGTGTGCGGAAAAAGAAATTGAGCTTTGGGAAAAATTCAGGAGGGAAAATCAGACTTCACTCAGGAAATGGGAAAAATCGGGAAAATACATTATAAGCTATAGTGCATGAGAAAAAACCTATACATTTAAAATTTTTTTACCACAACATCTCGTTCTAAAAAAAAAATACGACACTGTTGAGTCACAAATTTCATGAACTAAACCTAAAGAAACTAAACAATATACATGACATTCTTAACACTTATGAGTTGCATCATCTTTCGAGGAAATATTTGTGATCTCTTTGGAAGACAGGCTTTTAATATAATGGTCTGTTTTCATGCAAGAAAACAAGTTCTTCTATATGTTGGGTGGCTAATTTTACAGCATCATTGTGAGTATTAATACGTACTCGTTAAAACTCCCCTAATTGTAGACCTCAAAATACCTTCAGAAACAGTAACAATAATATTTAATCATATTTTCACTACATGTGTGCGAAAAAACTATAGTGCTGCCATCTCTTGTCGGCCGTAGCGTAACCCCGCCCCTTAGTGATGCACGGGCCAATTACTGCAGTCCCTGATGATTTTCGTTATTTTTTTTTTTTATTTATTAATCAAACAAGATGTTAGATATTTCAATTTAATTTAAGTAAACAATAATTAATAGAGAAATAAAATTCAAATGTCTGTTGTTATACACGGGAAATGATAAAGCGGTATACTATTATAATAATGTCTCATACTATTATAATAATATCTCATTCAGCACTGCATTTCAGGCCATTCATTGCCCGTTTGTTTTTAGTTTTGACGATAATCATAATATACATAATTTTCTGAGAATTATTTTTATTGGAAGAAGTGGAATTTTTAATTAGTTTCGGTATTAAACATGCCATTTTTCATAAACATTTGTTGTCTGTTATTTTGTTGTAGGCCAAATGGCCTGCTGTTGTTAATAGAAGCTAAAAAAAATTTTCAACGTGAGGAAATTTTTTTTTTCTGAAAATACCGGGAAAAATATTATTCCCTTCCAACGGGAAAAAAAGTAATTCCCTCCTGAAATTATTCTCGTAAGTTGGGATCTCGCACACCACTAATCAAAAGTGTATTTTAGAGAATTATCTACCAAATTTCAGATCATATATCCTACTAATATTATAAACGCGAAAGTTAGTAAGTATGGATGGATGGATGTTTGTTACTCTTTCACGTAAAAACTACTGAATGGATTTGAATGAAATTTGGCCTACAGCTAGCTTATAACCTGGATTAACACACAGACCCCATATTAATAAGAAATTCCATCCCTAAGGGAGTGAAAAAGTGATAATTTGATTTTATAACAGAAAATATCATAGGTCATAGACATACAAAAGTGAGTGAGTGTCATTTCTCTATGTCTGACACATGATCATACACATAGTAAGGTCTGACAAATTAATATTTTTCTCCTTGGTGAGACCAGTCCGCTTAGTGGAGCTCGCAGCGGCTAGCAAAATAAAGGCGCTAATAACAGTTTTGTTCTTAACTTCGTCAATAGATAGAGTTGCCTTGAATTTTAAACGCACCATCGTTTGATGCGTTTGTCATGTCTTTAATTTTCGTTTGTTTGTGCCGTATGCATTCCTATACCATTCATCCGATTGCGATGAAATTTTGGTGATTTGTTATGCGCTTGCCCATGAAGGTTACTGAGACGGTATAACTATTTTTCAATAGTTGGAGCACGAATCATGAAAAAAATGTGTTTATTTCATTTTATATAGCGGCACTTCATCTGTTTTGGTTGTATAAGTGTGCACACATGACACAATTTATTTAAATATAAAAGAGAGACAGATAGAGTGATATATATATATATATATATATATATATATATATATATATATATATATAGACACACACATATATATATATATATAGAGTGAGATAGAGACGGAGAGATAAGTTGAGGTAGAGCAAGGTATAGAGAATGAAATGGGTTAGATAAAGAGATATACCTATAGATGTATAGAGCTATATAGAGATAGTGGGAAGTATTGTAAGTATTACCTTACTCAGGTGTGTGTGTGCAAAAACAGATGAATAAATATATTGTAACGTCGCACCTAGCCGGTGCCACCACCATATGTCAAAGGGAAAAAAAAACAACAAGGAAGATGATCGTAAGTATCCAAATGTTGGGGGGGAAAGAGAATCGTAGCTCTTTACATAGAAACAACTCGCTTGCTGGCTTTAACTACTCTTAACTTCATAAAATACTTTACTGTACCTAGGATCATAGGTTCGTCATCCCGTACAGGATGTCTGGTGAGAGCTGAACTAAGGAGATTTTGCAAAATAACATAATACTAAATTAAAATGATTTTATTCTTAAAGTCAAATAAAGTAAAATCAGTCTTGACGAACATTTACACAGCGGGATTAAAATTTACAACAACAATCTCTTCATTACTTCCTTAACTACTGAACGACCTTAAAAGAGAGAAAGAGAGAAATTCACTAAACGCTTCCCTAATCCTTACGAATACATCTTAATTTATAATTAAAATTAAAACAAAGATCAAGCAATACTCACATTTTCCAATAAGCACCTCTTGATCGATTACTTTAAAAACCTTGAAACCCGAACGAACATTACATTTTAAAAACTATGACGCGTGACCCCTGACGAGGGCCATAGCCTCCGCCCGAGTGCTTGAAGACGCCTACATTATGAACTAACTTAAATTACATTACGACCTAGCAACTCGTAACCTCTGGCGACCGCCATAGCTTCCGCCAGAGTGAGCCCCGAGCTACCACTCACTTGCGCTTAAATTCGCACGCCCTGCCGCGCCTAGCAATAACAAATGCTCGTTATTGAAGCCAAATTTACTAAACAACTAACTAGAACATCTGGGAAGGCTACCCCCCTCTACCCCGACGTGCAGGCCACACCGCGCAGCTTGTTACGACAGCGCGCCCCAGTAACTGCGGCCCGTGGCTGCGCCAGGCGCGGCCGAACAAACAAACAAAAATCTGCAAGCCCGCAGCGCGCCGCGCCGGCCCCGTGCCCCAATTACATGGTCACGCCACTTGCGCTGACGAGTGAACAAAGCAGCCAGCCCAGAGTCCCGTCAGTAAAGTCCCAAAATTTGATTTCAACAACCCTGCATAATTTCGAACCGCGACATAACCCTCCTCTCACAGAGCTCGAGCCCCATCGAGCTACCTCAACATTACAAATTGTCTTTTTCCATTAAACCATAACTATAAATTCCTCATTTCACAAAAATAAGAATTTTCTTATTTCCTTACTGTCTGAACATACATCTAGATTCTGCACAAGATTTATTTAAAACAACAATTATTCATTAAACTAAAAATGTAAACCTTTTTATCTGGTTAGTTGTTCTCACAGGGACCTTCAGAGGCTCGAGTTCTCAATACTAAAAAAAATTGTTCTGTTAGTGAAGCTCTCTTTACAAATTAAATAACTGTACTTAGTTTCTCAGTATTCGTTAAACAATGAGCAAATTCTTGATAATTATTAATTTTTTTTCCAGTTTCCGTTTATCACAATACTTCCTTCTTTCTTCTAAAAAAATTAAGTGTCCTTACAAAATTATCAGTGTTTCAATTTAATTTAACTCTTATTTCGTGAAGGTTGGTGCAACTCCTCGAAGTCAGTGTTGTCGAGAAGAGTAGCTCCCTGGGCTGGCCATCAGCAAACACCACTCAACTCCAACCACTACTGGACTGGCTTCCATGGCAGCTCACATCTTCTCCCCACATCTGCTTCGGAGTTGTGCCCTCCTCATCACGATCAGATTACAATTCTGAAACATCATCAACAGGCATTACCATCACGCCTGACAAATACAGAACTAACTTATAAACTGCAATCGATGGGTAAGGATGCATACACACAAAAAAATAAAATTAATTCATTCATTTAAAATTCAACTTTTAACATAAAGTATCCCACCCTTAGCATAATCTAATCAGAAAAATAATTTCATAGGAAAAACTTAAGGAAGGGAAACATGACCTCCAATGATTTTCCCTAACTCTTGAGTCTTGATCTTCTCTAGACAGCATCAAATAGTCGCCATAAAGTAACTGGGTTCACTTCACATGACCCACCCATAACCTCTTCTACTCTTCTTTTCTTCTGGGGGCAACCACAATGCCCACCAATCTCTCTCCATGGTGCCGAACCAGCTATCCCATGAGTGTAAACAACGAAGTCAATAGAAGCTCAGAGGGGAAACGCCAATCTCTGGCTTGTCGAGCAATAAAACAGCTTTATCTTCTTCTTCTTCCAAGTAAAAATATCTGATTAACCTTGCTTCTATTCTTCCAAACAATAAAAAAAAAGTTCATCAGGTATCTTCATGAAAAAACATTCTAACTAATAATAAGTCTTCTTTTTTCTTCTTCTTTTCTGTTAGTTGTAATAGAAGGCCATGTTAGGGAGGTTATAGGGAAAAAGAGTGGCCAATTCCCACCCCATCACCCACCTAGATCATGACTATCTAAAATTTAAATTTTCTATTTCAAACAAATTAAAAAAAAAACCTATGTTTATTCAAACTTTTAAATTATAGCTACTTTTCCTTCAGAACCTCAAAAGCAAATCAATAATTCTAACTGAAACTGTGATGTACTGCATCCTTGTTCCATCCGATCAGTTTGTTTATAACCTTTCTTGTAAAGTATAAAATTTTCAAACATTACTAATTCAAAAAATATTTAAATTCTGGTATCCTTTAATTTAAAGTTAAATTTACTATTTCTTAGCTTGAAATAATTTAAGTTTTCAGAACCATTTCATTGTCTAATCCACAACACTTAAAATCAACTAAAAAAACAAATCATAAAAATCAGTAAGATCATCTGACCTACCTATCAGAACTGTGAACTCGAACTGTTAATACACATTTATACTAAGCTATTATCTTTAAATTCCAACCTAAACAAGGTTTAAAATAACTCCTAATCCCTCTGTTAATAAAGAAAATTAACTTTAACATTAAACTTAAGGTATTAGTTCTCTTTGACATTATAACCTAAAAGTTCTGTAAAGAATGTTTATCACAAAAAAACTCCAGTTACTGTCCTCCAAAAAAAATAAAATTTTTACATGACCTTATTAATCTTCACTTGTAAGTCCATGGCTGCCAGCTTTCTCTTCTCTTGAATCTTCAGTCTTGGTTCTTGTTTCAGTGATCTTGTATCTTGTCTCTCGAACTCTTGCAATCTTGTAAACTGTACTGCTGCTCAGCTCATCTTAAGGAATCTGTAACAGTTTCAAATACATGTTTATTTAAATTAAATAATTTCTATGTTATCTTTGGTCCTAAAAAACATTGTATTATTGGTCCACATTACCCTGAAACAACATTATTATTCATTGTTTATTACTTAAAAAAAATTTCTTTACCATAAAACCCTTTTTTTTCTATTTAGGCCTACTTATTTTCCTTCTTCTTAATTACATTCTGCTTCAAATGTTAATCTTAACTTAAGACCTACCATCTATTTATTATTTATTACATACATTATTTATGTTACCCTAAAATTCCCATTTAAGTTTCTAATACTTCCTATCAAAGACATTCTCTCTCAAAAAATTTTTACTTATGACTCTTAACTTAACAAAATAAACTAACTTTTACTCTAGACTTAACTTATTATTCATTCTTAGTTCATACCTGCCAACTTTTACGGATTGTCCGTAAGTTTTACGGATTTTAATACTATTTTACGGTTTTACGGACGTCTTTAATATCTTACGAATTTATTTTTGCGTGGTGGTTTATTACCGTTCACTGTAACGGCCATGTATACCTGCCAACTTTTACTGTACCGGCCATGTTACCGACGCACCGACGGGAAGGCGGAATGAAAACAAAACAAGAGATAGTTATTTGTATTTTGTATATGGTTTGAACTGAACGGCCTGCGGTTGTTTTCCACTTACCGCAACGAAAAAGTGCTTCCTTAAACGGAGGAACGGACCACAATAATTGTGACGTCAGCCTTACCTCCTTGGTCTTTTCCTTGTTCCTTATATTATGTTTAAAATGGCTGACTATTGTTCGTAGTTCCAATTTAGTGCTGCGCAACCGTTTTTTTCGTGTGTATTTGCGTGGTGGGAACCATGAGTAAGCCAGCCAACAAGAAATATGTTCAGACTTACCGTGCTGCGTATAACAACGAATTCCCGTGTATTCTGAAATCGCAAAAAGGAGAAACTTTTGTGTTTTGCACAGTGTGCCGATGTGATTTTAGTATTGCTCATGGAGGTAGGTCCGACATAACTACACACGTTAAGTGTCCTAAGCATAGGAAAAACGTGCTTTCTGAGGAAGAAAATAAGAAGATTGATAGCTTTTTCACCAATACTGCACACACGGGGTTGGAAGTGACGAAAGCAGAATGTCTCTTTGTTTCGTTTTTGAATGAACATAATATTGCATTAAACGCAGCAGACCACGCTGGTGCATTATTTAGAAAGATGTTCCCGGACTCTGAAATAGCAAAGAAATTTGCTTGCGGTCGTACTAAAGCAACGTGTATCTTAAATGAAATGGCGTGTGATGTAACATCTGAAGTTGTGAAATGTTTGCAGGTTAGTGCATTTTCCATTGCCACAGATGGAAGTAATGATACAGATGAAAAGCTGTACCCGATTGTAGTTACGTTTTTTGATAATGATGAGAGTAGAATAGTTAGTAAGGTTCTCTCAGTGCCTAAGTTAATCGGTGATTCGACTGGCAAGAACATAGGCAATATGTTGCTTTCACAGCTGAAAATGAAAAATATACCTCTAAAAAATTGTGTCTCGTTTTGTTCAGACAATGCACCGAATATGGTCGGTTCTAAGAATGGTGTTGCAGCTTTGCTGAAGGAAAATCATGAAGAAATAATAGTTATTGGGTGTTCATGTCACCTAATAAACTTGGCAGCAGAGAAGGCTGTAGCAAGTTTGCCACTAAAAGTAGAGGACATCCTGATAGACATATTTTACTTTTTAGAGAAAAGTGCGAAACGAAAAGAGAGCCTGCAGAAATTTCAACAGTTGCACAATAAAGAAACAAAAAAAATTTTGAAGCATTGCTGTACGAGATGGCTATCACTTGGCAGAAGTTTGAAAAGATTGATGGATCAGTGGGAACCATTACTTAGTTTTTTTAAACAAGAGGTGTCTGCAGCAAAGAAATCAAGTAATGCCATTTCTCTGTCGTCATACAAGATCCCTAAAATTCAGAAACCTGCAGATGATCCTGTTCCATCAAAGGGAAGTGAAAAACATGGGAAGAGATTATCCGACGTGGTTGCAGACACTGAGGCAAGTAGCAGTAAACGAATTGCATTGGATGATAGATATAGCAGTGCTCCAGTTTTGAAAAATCAGAATCTGTCTTTGAGCCGTGAGGAAAAATTATTTCTGTTTCTTTCCTTTAAACTGAATTTTACATTTTGTACGTTCCTTCTAAACACGATACCTATGTTTGACAAAGTAAATGTTTTACTTCAGTCTGCTTCACCACAAATACAAATTCTTCAAGAAATTCTCACCACATTACTGAGAGATCTATTATCAAGATTTGTAAAGCCAAAAGTTGTGAAAAGTGGTAATATTCTTCTGCTTAAGTACCATTTGATTGAAAATCAAAGAGAAGATGATGAAGTAGTTGTTGGGAGTGAAACTTCAGCTTTAGTGTCTCAACTAGAAAAAAAAGAAAAAGTATTGTTTTTTGCATCAGTGCGGAAATATTTTGTTACTGCATGCGACTATATAGTAAACAAGTTTCCCCTCAAGAGTGAAGTTCTGAAACATGCAGAAGTGGCTCGACTAAATGAGTTTGAAATTGCAAAGTTCTCCTCTGTTAAGTTTTTTGTGGAAAAGTTTCCATTTATCCTTCCTTTGAAGGACAATGAAACAATAGATTCAGCCATGGATGAAGTCCAGCAACAATTTGTGGCACTTCAAGTTGATGACATTTCATCTCTTCTAGAAAAAGAAGGCACTGTTGATGTCAAGTGGGCTGAATTATCAAGAGTTCGTGAAGTAAATGGCTTCCTGAAGTATAACAGACTGTCAAAGATAATGCTATCAATTCTGTCAATCCCCCACAGTAATTCAGAATGTGAGCGCATTTTCAGTATGGTAAAAAAAAACAGAACCCAATTTAGGTCCTCCATGTCATCTGAAACTTTGCAGTCTATTTCTGTGTTGAAATCTAGAAATTGTGTTTGTTATGAACAAAGGTTTACCTCAGATTTGTTAGGTAAAGCAAAGAAGGCAACTGCTGCACATTTAAAGTTTTAAAATTGCATCAAGGATGATAATCAGGAGATGACTGAAATATTTAACAAACATGTGATATAGCAAGGTATGTCTTTATGTAATCTTGTTAAGTGAATACTATTGCTTTTGTTTTGTACTTGATCATTTTGCTTTTCATATACATGCTGTGTAAATTGGCACATTCTGGATAGGTTTAGTTTCCCAGTACATTTACAATATTGACTGTATTAGATTTTCATTCTAGGCCATCATTATGCCCTTTATGTCATTAGCAAATTAGCAGAATCCAAATGGAATAGAAAAATAGAAAATAATTGCACATAGAGCATGTAAAAAATTGCCGCATTTGATTTACGATACATTTTCCCAATTTAAAAGTTTTCTTGATGACCAAACTAAAAAGTTGGCAGGTATGTTAGTTACTTAATTTCTATATGTAAACTTTAGTACTTACAAACAAAAACTGCCTATTTCTCTCTACCTCTTAATCTCTTTCAATTTTTACAATAATAATGTTACTTTGTATCTTTAAACTTTCTTCTTTTCAATTAAATTAGACATCTCATAATAAAAATTCTGCCTATACTCTTCTTATGGGTGTCCAACCCAACAACAACATTTCAAATTTCTCAAGTTTCCTCGTACTTAAATATGCGGTGCACATAACCTCTGTGGTGCCTGTACCCTTTAGGCCTACCACCTTCTCCTCATCATCATGACAACTCTTACTCCTCGGGGTCTGTACTCACTGTTTCAAATAAAATATCTCAAAACAAATTAAAAACTAATTTATTATTTTAAGAAAACAAAAATAACATTGAATTTATTATGGAGCCCGGAAATCTTAATGTCCCACAGCAGCTAACATGACTAAATCCCATGGAACCCCAGGTTTACATAACCTGTGCCCAAAAAAAAATTTAAGCATACCAGGCTATCTCTGCACTGGTTTTACAGCATCACACACTATTTAGGGCCCCTGATCTGCCATCAGTCCCAAGGAGTTTTCCCACAAACCCTCTCTACTCCAGCGCCTACCGCATTCCTCTGAATTGCCTATCGGTTTTACAGCATTCTTTTGGGATCCGACCATCAAGTTAGGGCTAATCGAACATTAAACCTCCAAAATTCCAAACTAATGTAAATCAATTAAACTTTCTCTGTAATTTCTTAAAATCAAAAAAAAATTATTCAAACATGCCAAAGAAACTTAAAAAAAATTCATAATCTTATCTTCAAACCATTAAAAATAAAAATAAATAGATTACTCTATTTTCTCCTTAATAACTGTAAACTGTCACCAAATATCATGTCATAAATTTAACTGGGCTTACTGACTCTTAATCATAAAATCTCATTCTTCCTAATTAATAAACAACCGATTTCCTTAAAATCTCACTGTATCTCTCACACTCAAACTCCACTGGCTGAATATCTCAATAAATTCAAAAACAATTATCTAAACTCTTATAGAAACTCCTCCCCAATTATTCAACTTACTTCACATTATTTTATTTCATTACTTAAAACGCCTTACTCAAAAAAAATTTATTCAATTAGCTATCTTCCATTATTATTTGACAGAAAAAAAAACTTTCTCCTAAATTAATTTAAAATTCAATTTGAAACTTAGGCAGGTACACTAACTCTCTTCAGCAATGTTTCTCATTTCCCTTCTTCCTAACTTTTAACCCAATCTTACTTAACCCAGGGAATTTACCTCACAAAATAACCAAAAATTTCACTGTAGTGCCTATCTGCTATAGGCCTACTACACAACAGGGGACTCTAACCCCACCAACAAAATTCATTGAAATGGTACCCTACCCCATACGGAATAGCCACTTCGGTACTACCATGGGGAACTCCTGCCCCAAACTACTCAACTCTCAGGGTTCTCCTGCCCTTAATTCAGTAGTCAGCCCATCTCCAATGGGTCTGCTCTACAATCCCTACTTCCCAGGGACACAACACCTCGCCTTAGGGTCCCTCGCCCTAATGAAAACATTAATTTTGTCTCTCTGTTCCCTTGGAGTCAATTCCCTCTACACACAAAAAACTATCCTTCCACTTTTCTCAATGCTTATCCATTTTATAGTGTACCTCCTTACTAACTGTTTACAAATCCCAAAGATTATTTTTAAAACAAATGTAGAATTTAACTAACAAAAACATAAACAACTTACAACGAAACACTTCTAGCCTAGACATTACCCTTCTTAAAATAAATTACTTACATACTGAAAGTTCCTCTTCTCCTAAAACACACTTAAATTTAACTTATTAAATAATAGTCTATTTTCTTATCGCTAAGTTACCGTACAGCTGATCAAAACAAGGTCAGGGCCTGTCCACGTCTCCGTTCTCCGTTCAAGCCCGTGACGTCACCGAATTCCGTCAGGTTCGCCAACCCTCGCTTGTTGGTTCCTCCGTTCTCTGCTAGGTCTCAGCACCTCCCCGTCACGTGTTCACTCTGCCACGTCCACTGACATGTCGTTCTGAAACAACTCTAAACATTTTTCTTATTAAAACACAACATCACAATAAATTCTATAACTCTCTTTTAAATAAACTCTCGTTTTCTCTTTAATTCCTTTCTAACGTTTATCTTTCCGCTCAACTGATTTAATTCGTACGCCTCGTCTCCTACTCGCACGACAACAAAACCAACTTCCCTTGAATGCAAAAATCCTATTTACGAAACAAACTTTATTTTAAATTATAACTCTCTTAACCTAGAATCTTAAAATTAATTTCAATTAAATTAAACCACTTGCATTATCTCTAATAAGCATTTAAATTATAACATATTCCCCTCACGTAATAATCCCTGTTAAATTCAACGACTTAAAACAACTTATCACTATAAACTTTATCCTTACAAGTATCCTCAACTAAACATCTGTTACTTCAAAAAATTCTCGCTAACTTCCTCCACTATAGACTAAAATTCGTAATCCTCTCCTCAAGTAAACTCTTACTAACCTGCTATTGGAAGCTGAAACTAACTTAATAATAAACATTAAATCTCCCTCTCTCTCCAGAAATAGAAACTAGGTACCCGGCAAACTCCACCATATGTAACGTCGCACCTAGCCGGTGCCACCACCATATGTCAAAGGGGAAAAAAAACCAAGGAAGATGATCGTAAGTATCCAAATGTTGGGGGGGAAAGAGAATCGTAGCTCTTTACATAGAAACAACTCGCTTGCTGGCTTCAACTACTCTTAACTTCATAAAATACTTTACTGTACCTAGGATCATAGGTTCGTCATCCCGTACAGGATGTCTGGTGAGAGCTGAACTAAGGAGATTTTGCAAAATAACATAATACTAAATTAAAATGATTTTATTCTTAAAGTCAAATAAAGTAAAATCAGTCTTGACGAACATTTACACAGCGGGATTAAAATTTACAACAACAATCTCTTCATTACTTCCTTAAATACTGAACGACCTTAAAAGAGAGAAAAAGAGAACTTCACTAAACGCTTCCCTAATCCTTACGAATACATCTTAATTTATAATTAAAATTAAAACAAAGATCAAGCAATACTCACATTTTCCAATAAGCACCTCTTGATCGATTACTTTAAAAACCTTGAAACCCGAACGAACATTACATTTTAAAAACTATGACGCGTGACCCCTGACGAGGGCCATAGCCTCCGCCCGAGTGCTTGAAGACGCCTACATTATGAACTAACTTAAATTACATTACGACCTAGCAACTCGTAACCTCTGGCGACCGCCATAGCTTCCGCCAGAGTGAGCCCCGAGCTACCACTCACTTGCGCTTAAATTTGCGCGCCCTGCCGCGCCTAGCAATAACAAATGCTCGTTATTGAAGCCAAATTTACTAAACAACTAACTAGAACATCTGGGAAGGCTACCCCCCTCTACCCCGACGTGCAGGCCACACTGCGCAGCTTGTTACAACAGCGCGCCCCAGTAACTGCGGCCCGTGGCTGCGCCAGGCGCGGCCGAACAAACAAACAAAAATCTGCAAGCCCGCAGCGCGCCGCGCCGGCCCCGTGCCCCAATTACATGGTCTCGCCACTTGCGCTGACGAGTGAACAAAGCAGCCAGCCCAGAGTTCCGTCAGTAAAGTCCCTAAATTTGATTTCAACAACCCTGCATAATTTCGAACCGCGACAATATATAAATATAATAATATAACATATAGTGTTATGTTGTGTTTTGGTATCTCTGCAGTTAGCTCTATGCCAAAGTATAGCTCTGCACCTAGCTCTATATCGATCAGCTGATCGGTCGCTCCACTGAAACGTCTGTATTCTTATAATTATGGGCGCCACTTTTAGGCGTATAATGTCAGATGTTTCTAAAGAATAGATAGGACAATGCACATAAGAGAAAATTTGTAAAAGTTTCAGGACAAATAGTAAAACTGTCGAAACAAGGAGAATTGGGTTATATTACCCTACATAATACAGACAATAAAGTACAAACGTGATTTCTAGGTCGTATTTAATAAAATAATAAATATTCAAATTAATAACTTGATATATGGCAACTAAATATGTGTTTTACCATGTTCAGGAATTAGGTTGTTGCACACATGAATACATATACAAAAATCAGTTTTATCCCATTTGTAAAGTTTGTTGTTTTCAGTTTAGGTGCGGCGAAAAATGAATAAATTATCGTTTATACTTTCAAAGTTCACTTCAATTTAGATGTACCGCGGCGTAGTTCATTATATGTGCCGGCAAAACACCGTGAGATCCTATCCCGTTTAACCTCTGGGTATAGGAATGGGATTGTGTATTCAGAGTAAAATTAATCAAAACACGTCTGTCTTTAGTATGTTGACGTAATTTCACGTATTAATCTAATGTTTTACATTTGTAGGGAAACAGATATGACGATTTTTGTTCGTAGACACGGTCTTTGCGATGGAGGAAATTGAGTCAGATATTACTCACGTATTTTCACTTCTAAGATCGCATCAGTTCTGATGCACCCTATAATAATTACATATAATTAATGTAAACGTCGTTTGGAAACATCCTTTTCCTTGGATGACCTAAATAGCTTCGTCGAATATCGGATTATCAAGGTATCCAAACCCCGGTGATTTTGACTGTGACGCCACAATTTTATAACTCTCCATTCTTAATTTTAGTTCGAAACTCTTAATTATTGCAACTCGGCCTCCCATTGTACGGAACGAAAACACCGTTAAGGTAAATTAACACTTTATAATAAAATCCGACTTCACCCAAAACGCCTTAAAGTGCCGAAACGTCAGAAATTTAAAATGTTATTTTCCAACAATAAGCACTCTTTTATAAAATATCTGTGTCAAAAGCTTAAATCACCATCAAAACCAATAAGGCCCTAGAGGGGTCTAGTCAAATGCTGCTTAATTGTCAGGTTGAATTATGTCAAAGATTCCGACACACGTAGACACGTTCAATTACACAAAATAAATTGTTCAAACGGAAAAATATAAACAAACAACGATAAATATAATAAAATGTTAGTAAATAAATAGTTTGTTTACTTTCTGTGCGTGAAATAGTCATAAATGTAACAGCACAGAATCGCCGCCCTTGGGAAGCATAGTGTACTGTGGCTCTCAAGTCTTAGCACACAGCACAGTATGGGTCTCAGTTACAATACACTTCGTTTGAATTTAAAAAAAACTTTGTCGCTAGGCAACGCGTAGCACGGCACAATAAGAGATAAACACACTTTCGGCGCGAGGAGGGAACTTCACCCCTCCACTTCTCCTGGATTCGCGCTTACTCCCTCCATTTGGCGGTGAGCCGACACAGGGATTAGACTTGCGATCGTTGACTGCGTGTTTTCCCGCGCTAACTGCAGTTAGGCTGAAGTTCTCGTCGTCGTCAGTTCTGGAACTGTTTCTGATGCAGTAGCACTCGGAGGACTATACTTACGGTATGTATCGGCCGCAATCTCCAGGGAAATGCAATAAAAGGTACATGTTGCATAACAATGGGACGTTCTGCAGGTCATCACGTAGCAGTGGGCCATCCTCCAACTGCGGTGCGGACAGCACCCTGAGGAAAGCGAACCCGGAATCAGCATCGTAGGGTGGCGCCTCTCGTGACCTTGGACAGCCCTGCCGGACCAAATTCGGCCCAGGACCTCAGCCGACGTCTGGGCGCGCGCGGCGCCGACGGGAGTCATCAACACCTGTTCCCGCTGGGAACTTGTCGTCTCGTAGCAGCAGATCCTGCCGCCCTGGTCCCGAAACCAGTACGTGACGCCGCGGAACACCGCGGCGACAGCACAGTTGCAGCACAAGTCATTGTTAGGTACACTCCCGAAGGAATTCGCGTCTATGTTCCCCTACTTGCCGAGTGGAATCACTGCACTCTTTTAACTTAAACACCTCAGTTCGTAATCAAAGTTTATCACTATAACATGTGTGATCGTGCACTTGTAAGCACGAGTGTCTGCAGGCCTATCAACTTCCGTTCTTAACGCAATAGAGCCACATGCCAAGTTACGGATATTAAGAATGATAATATTACTTTAACAATAAAATCTTAGCTTACTTACAATGCCATTCTCTTAATTCATAATAACAATAATTTAAATTAGTAAATATTAAGCTCATAAAGCAATAATAAACTATTAACATTGTTTGCAAATTATAATAAATTTGCATTATCTCAATTAATTGAGTAACCTCCTCAAATATATACAATGTTGTACTGTATTGGTAATATGCAGTCTTATACATTATGCTGCTTATGTGCTTCATCACATTTCTCATCTCATTTACATGCATTTTGTGCATTTACATTTCATCAACAATACATAAACATCATTTACAATTCACAATATCACTTCAAAACATATACATTACATCTAATTACATCTTGTGGGCTAATATATTTGCCTCTTTAAATACCAGTTCATTTACATTATTTAAACATAGGCTATATGTTTTTGTTGGGTGACAAGGCTGTATAACAGAAAGAACAAATCATGTCTCTTTCCTTGCCTTTCTTAACCATCCCTTTTATTGCAGCTGCAGGCGACTTCTTTTTTGTTCCCCTGTTTTTTTTTCTCCTTTTTTTTTTCCTGTCTAGTCGAGCGGGCGCATGACCTCCTTTTTTTTTTTTCTTAGCAGCTTCAGATTTCACACTGTGATTATCGGAGCCGATCAGCTGTTCAGAGTTCTTTTATTTCATTCTCATTATCATGTTTTTTTTTATCAACCTGTAGCGGGCTTCGCTGGGTTGTAATTTAATTTTCATCTCTCATGAATATTTCCTTACAGGGACTGTGTCTTGTTAAACACCTGAGGCTCCTGGCCTCGGTGTAAATAGTAGTGGGCTATCACAGCAATGGAAAAATGAAACAAAATGTGTTTCAGGATAGCTTGCAACACCTCCTGCTGAGTATTAATTTTCAGTTTTCTGTTTTCAATGTTGATTTAATATTTTAAAAATTTATGTTTTCTTGAATTTTTCTCTTTTGCTTGGAGAAGGCTGTAACTTGAAGTTTGTTTATATGAGGCCTGTGGACACTCACTGCAAGAGCGTGTCATCTCGCGAAATAGAGTGCTACACAGTGGTTTTCAGGTCAGCCTACATCAAGATTCTTCATCGACAAATACATAATAAACTAACTTCGAAAATCGTGTGCATCGTATAGTGATATTTACAAATTTTCTGTATAGGGTCCTTTTCACAAAAAAACTTCGAATAGATGTCTTCTGCAAATTTCTTGTTATCATTTCCTAGCAGATTAGCATCCCCTTTTTTTTAACCAAAAATAGGAATAAAACCTAATTAAATTCAACACCACTAATAGATTGGGTTTGAATGCGAAATGGATGCATACTTGTCTACTTGTGAGAATACAACCCCCTACAAAAATCACAACATACCAACAAAAGAATAATATTAATACAACTACAAGTGTTTTACACACACACACACACACACACACACACACACACACACACACACACACACACACACACGACTGCAATCTCAATTCTTTGATAAACACCCAAAAATTTGAAAACATGTCTATTTCTACAAAGTGTCAACAATTCTTCACAACTGGTCATCTCCCTCTCATCAGTGCAAAATACAAGTTACTTTAAAACTGGCTTCTCTACAAGCTTCAAGCAGGAACCCCCTGGTCACTGAAGAATCTTCAACAACAACAAAAAACTCTGAACAACTTACTATCACAGCCGTGGAAACCTCTACACCCGCTGTAATATCCTCCATAACTACCTCAACGATGACAAATACAAAAACTTCAGGAATTACGTCTCCATGACTACCTCAACGACGATGACAAATCTTAAACTCCAGGAATTACGTCTCCATGACCACCTTGACGACGATAAAACTTCTCAACGACGATAAAAACTTCCAACCTCAACGACGACGACAAATAACCTCCAAACAAATTATCTCCTTTAAAATCCCTTAAAAAACCGCTGTTACTCTGATTCTCTGCTGCTTCTGACAAACTCCTCAAATCCCATGAAATAACCACTTTAACCCACAAATTCACCAATATCTCCACTTTTCATATCTGCACTAACAAAAACTTGACAACACTATTACTTAAAAACTGTTGACACAAAATTTTCCTATATTCTATCCAAAAAAACAACTTCTAAAATTCTAAATATCTCCACAATACCACTATCATTAACTTCAACCTCTGGATAACACTTATTTCAAAATTAGAACTAGACTGTTCAGACTTGATAATTCATGAACTACAACTTCTACTAAATGCCTCGACTTCCTAACACACAGACTCCTAGTAAACTTTCCACCACAAATACAACTCTAAAAAACATTAAATTAAGTATGTAAAACTTAAAAAACTTTTTTATAACACACTACATCATCACTTATCATATTCAAAATTTCTTACACCTAATACACACAAACTTAATTCTGTTATCAACACACTGCATTTCCTTTTTACCTTATTTACTTACATTTCTTAGAATCATTAATCATAATATAAAAAATACACAAAAACATCATTATCACACATAAAAAATACACACAGTTCCTTTCCTTCCAACTTCCTTCTCCCTCATTCCTAGCTCCTGAGCTAGCCGAAAGGTAAGGGGTGCTCAATTACAACCCTTTTAGCTGCTAGTCAGCTCGGCTAACCTTTTACACATAACAATACACAAAGTTTTACCAACTCTCTTCTCCATTCCTTACTCCCTTCTTCCTAACTCCCGAGCTAGCCGAAAGGTAAGGGGCGCTCAATTACAACCCTTTTAGCTGCTAGTCAGCTCGGCTACCTTTTTTCCAAATTACACACAAAATACACAAATTTCTCCCAACTTCCTCTATCTTCCTTCCTAACTCCTGAGCTAGCCGAAAGGTAAGGGACGCCCAACTACAACCCTTTTAGCTGCTAGTCAGCTCGGCTAACCTATTACACAAAAAAAATATACCCACAAATTACATAAAGTTTTTCCAAACTCCTCTATCATTCCTTCCTAACTCCTGAGCTAGCCGAAAGGTAAGGGACGCTCAATTACAACCCTTTTAGCTGCTAGTCAGCTCGGCTAACCTATTGACCAAATTTAAAACAAAAAATTATACAAAGCTATACACAAATATACACTGCACTTGTCATTACACATCAAATTTTATGCTTTACATACCATAATTAAATTTCCACAAAACAACAAGTTGACAATTCTATAGTCATGGCATGACAAATACTTCATTAAGATACAGACGTATGTTTCTATTCTTCAAAAACAAATTACATGAACTAATGTCCTTCCTCAGGTTTCAAATCACACCTCCCCTTTCAGCAACAACAGCACATAAAATTAACCTTGATGAGGGGTGGGAGCAACCAAGGAGAAGGGACGCACCCTTGCAAAAAAAAAAACATCGGACTCCATGCCGGAAACACATTTAAAATTAACCTCCTGGCCCCCCAGCTGCCTCACAAACCACATTACACAAAAAAAAAAAAACATCTGCTGCTTATTTAGGACAATACCAAAATTCACCTAAACTCTGGCCATCATGAACACACAACTGATTCTGCAGCTTCAAAACTCGACGACTGTTATTCATTAACGTTTAGCATTACACTTCATACCTTTAATATATGATGTTGTCACCCTGTCATCAATCCAAAACAAACATTTAGTATTACCAATATGTGGTATTTTCATTTAAAGTCTTTAACCATTTCAAAACTATATCATTTTCAAAAAAAAAATAACTCATAATAAATTTCAGTTAACATCTTCCCATGACATAACATTAAAAAAAACATTAGCCAAGTGCAATGAAATTCTCATAATGTAAAGCATTTTTTCACATAATATTTAATAACTGTCTACTCAAAAAGAATTTATACCATTATTATTATTACAACAGAAAATATTCACATTAACTTTCATGTATTTATCTTCCTTCTCTCTAAGAATCTGGTAAAAATTTGCTATCATAAATCTTATTTGTGTATTTCTATATTATACTATAACTATTCTTCAAAAAATACAAAAACTCTACAAAATACAAAACATAATTAAAAAGTATACAATTCAAAAAATAAAAAATCTGAAAAACATTTACAAAAATTGGCAAAAAAAATGCAAAAAATTTAAAAAACTTCAAACACCACAAAACTAGATTTGACTCCACCCCTCCATCTCGGCAGTGGGCCAAACATGTCTACACACACTGTTTCCAGAGGTTGCATCACCCCTGTCCATTTACCACTCATTTCTTCTGTCTTTGCACATACCAAAAAACTGCTTACTATCTCGGCTACAGTTCTGTACACATGTTTCCACACAAACACCCTCTGAACGAGTTGCACAGTTTTTCTCACATGGATCAGTGCGAAAGTTTTAGTCTGTACACTATTCGGCATACACAACCCACATTTCGTTACATTATTGTTATGAAAAAATTTTCCTTTTGTCATTTCTCCATAATCTGCAAAACTCGATTCCCTGATTACCTCCTTAGCAAACTCATCCTTAAGTGTATCTGAGAACGTTTGCATTTAAATTTCTACTTTTTTCATCTGTTTACACAAAAACCTGTTCACATGTCCATTAACTCTACATTTACTAATTTTTTCAACCACATTGTCCAAACATTCCCTGTTTACCTCATCTAGGAATTTTTCACATTTATTCTCAATGTTTACATGCTCATGTACATCAGGCACAATAAATTCAACATTTTCTTTTGACACTATTATTTCCCTTTCACATGTTTCTACATTTGCTTTATTTGCACACTCATCTACTTTGTTTGTACACGTGGCTACCTGTTCATTAAATTTAATTTTAAAGTCATCAAGTTTGTTCTCCACCCTGCCAAATTCCTGTCGCAACTGTGTGCCTATTTCGCTCCTAAACTTCGCAATCTCTTGTGAATTTACCTCAATTTTGTTGATGATTTCCTTTTGTCCCTGAATAAGTTCCCAATATCCCCGTTTCATTTCCTGTGTCATGTCCCGCATCATTTCCTGACAGTTTTGTTTCATTTCCTGTTGTATTAACAATAGTAATTGTATAATTTGGTCTGACCCCCCCATAACCTCAACTGGGCTACTAATTGTCATAATGAGATATACAAATTACAACAATTTTACCGCAAATCTTAGTTGAATGCTCAATACAAAAGAAAAACAATGCAAACAATTAATTTAATTCCACTTTTCGACTTGCTATTTTCGGCGATTAATCCCGCGATGTCACGCGAAGTGACAATCTCGATGTCTGGCAATGAGGTCCTGAAGTCCCTCGTTGAGACAAGCCTGAAGTTCCATGGTGACTTGGGTCGATCTGTCCCTGGATGTACTGCTTTCCGCCGGCTCTGGAACTCTTCACTCGCTGCATCAGCCCGTTGTCTCTCGCCGCGGAGAAAAACTGCATTCACCGCTCAGCTGCGCCGAAAGTTCTGGGAGATCATCTTTGTTTACCACCGAAAATGTCCGTCTTGCTCTCAGGGTCGTGTCCAAATTCAAGCCGCGCGGCCGGGCGCCAAATATAACAGTTCGTTATATACAAAATAAACAGTTCAACGCTGATTGTAATTTTTGTTGTTTTTTATTTTTTTCCAAACAGAATGCCCCGACGAATCCAAACACTTACAATTGTTCATTCACTCGTTCCACATGTATATCTGACTGTCGAAAATTGCTCGTAGTTCGCGTGATGAGAAATAATGGAAAAAATAGCGTCCTTTAGTAATGTTTTACTGCAAGTACACGAAGATGGTGCGACCTGGAACAGGGCCGCACCCTGCGAAAACGAATCTCGCCCCGAGCCAAAACGCCTACGAAGGTGGCCGCAATTTCTAGTTATACCCGAAACGAAATATATAGAAAATTAGGTTGATTTAATAATAGGCCTGGCTCCGACCACCAACGTGAAATTATCCATTAGTAAATTGCATTATAATTTAGCGAGAAGCCACCGAACGCGACCTACTGGTGCAGCAGTCGGCAGACAACTGGTGAACTCATGAACTCGTCTCCTCCACGCAGGGAGTAGACGTCACATGACCTCACCGACCAATCACACGCACGCTTCATTCATGCTACATATACAAGCCAATCACAGAACAAGTTACAATACATGAAAAAACCTTTTACACACAGAACTCTGGGCTTCCCCTGATCTATGTCTTTTCAATTTCACATCGAAATCGGGGACTTCCATTCTCGTTCTCTCTCCCACACCGTGAGAGAGCAGTTATCACTCAGTTCCCACGCAGGGGGGAAATTACCGTCTTTATCTCGGTTGGCGGGGAAGCACTGTTTCTTTCTCACTCCCACTTACAGGCCTCTCATGCCTCTCTTTCTAACCATCACACCAGCCCAGACACAGTACCATGTTCTAGAATCATCCAACACGTTAATGCACATTATAAACAGCAATTATAATACAAATTACTTTACCAAATTAAAATCATTTCGAAATAACCTGAAAAAGTAGGCCTAACCAAGCAAAAATCTAAAACGGTGGCTTCTTTGTGAATAATTACATAAAAATTACTAATGATAGAAAATGTCTAATAAAATAATAAATACCTTCTTAAAAACATAGCAAGTGAAAAATATCAACCCTAAAATATATAACAAACGGTAAAATATCATTAGAAAGACTTTTTAAGAAATATTTTCATTCATGAAAATAGTTTAAAAGAATAATTATTTAATTAGGAGGGCAGGGTTCTGCAACATTACAACTTCACCACCACTTCATTCATATAATAAATATTATATATCAATTTTGAATCAGAAGGAACTAATTCTTTATCTTTTTAGGTTTCTTTCAAAGTCCCTTTAAGTTACCCACCTGTCAGTTTCCAGACTACCAACTAACAACTGTAACTGAACTATCTAAGTACAATTAGAAATTAATTGTATTTTCACAGTATCAAGGACCACCTAATTGTATTTGAGTTGAAGATATTTTAGTTTTTATGTATTTATTTATTTTCATTTCTTGTTATAATTTTTTTTCCTGAGTTTTTTTTATGGGTAAAGTGGTTATTAAGTAATACAATGTAGTTTCATTGTGATGTTTTGTGTTCAAAAAGCATGACTTCATTGTTGACAAGACAATAAGACCAAATAAAAAAATATATACATTGTTGGGTTGTGAATGATGTTGATTGTATTTTATTCCTAATATTTTTTGTAGCAATTTGTCAACTAGAAATATTAACGCCTCACACAATTTGTAGCATGGCAGTATGTGGCGATTGAAGTCCATTATATACATCTGGCATGTTCAATGCCTTGATGCAACTTTGCCCATGACATTTTTCGATAATTAGGTTTGAGGTCCTCTAAGCCTTTTGCAAGTATTCAGTGTTATAAAAAAATTGCAGTTAAAAGTTAAAAAAATATATCCTGTAGTACATGGGTTACTGAAAGAATTTTTTTTTCAAATAGTTACTACATACTTGGATTATTATGTATAGCCAGGAGTCAACACAATAATTAGAGAAATGTAGTGAGTCTTAATGAAATCTCAGAACATTTTTGGAAATAGTTCTGTGCTCATTATTGATTTTATTTCATCTTGTATGTGAAATAACTTAATATAAGCAATACTCTCTGTCATTAACAGTGCCTAAGGAAAATACTACTAGACACTCACTTAACATCATACATCAGCTACTAACAAACAGGAGCTGTGGTTTGAGGTTGGAAACTGCTGTTCCACTATTGATCATAAATTTTGATGTTTTGTAATACATGTTATTATAAATTAGTGTTGTTTTATCTAACAACAGACCTGATCCAAACATGTGCATAACCTACAACACATTTTGAAATTTTTGGGTTTTTTGTGAATGTAATATGTAACTAATTAGTCTGTGGTAAGATTTTAGAGATATTTCAATGATTGGCTTGAGTAGACAACGTAGTGCAACCAGCTGATCTATCTGGATGAGTTTTTTTATCATGAAATTAAATGCTTTGTTGAAACTACCAAAGTATGAAAACCCTTTCATTGTTCCATACACACACGTGCACGCACACACACACACACACACACACACAGTTGTGGGTGTATGATGTGTGCTGTTTAAAATTTTATAAATTAATTTACTTATACTTCTGTATACTTTCATGTACATTTTTTATTTTAATATTGTTAATATACATTCTTGAAAAGTCACTTAAATATGTGCTTAGTAAAAATTGGCAAGATGTCACCAATTATTATCCATTTTCAAATAGTTATGTTATGACATTCAAGTTTGCATCCTATTAGGCATTGTGCATAATTTATTTCACGTGGTATTATTTGCAACCATTTAAGTATATTCGTCCACTGAAGTGGACAAAGCATGCCTCAGTGATACATGGAGTTTATCAAATCTTGAATGTGTGAGTCATTGTGTTTGTACATTCTAGTTGACAAACTTTAAGACTTTGAAAAAAAAATAGTTTTTAATTTAATTATTATATTATAATAGCTGTACATTAATATTATTATAGCTTAATACTATTAGAACATAAAATAACCAAAAAATGGTATAGTTTAAACAAATTAAGAATTATATCTTAGTAATCGGCAAAGTGTGACTGAAATGATTAATGAAGGTGAGCCTTGGTATCCTATAACTATACGAGTTGTGGTAATTAAATAACCGGACTGGTGTTGCTACCAGCAAACAGCGAGGACATGTCTGTGCACATTTCTGTGCGTGTTGCTTGATGGCAATGACTACGTCTCTTAGTGTCGTTCAGACTCTAGTCCTTGTGTTACCGTCTCGTCAGAAAAATGAAAAGTTTTCAGATGGAGCAACAGTTAACCTCAAGTTATTGTACAATTAAAAAAATACCAAAACTTATTGTAGTTAAAAATGGTATACAGTATAAAATTTTCAGTGTAAATAAGCTGGGTAGTGTCAATCCAGCAACAGTGGTCGCCGTACACTCTGTACTACGGTCTAAGCATGAGACAGACTATAACCATCCACGATTGTGTCAACAAATGTATCCATCTCTTACCTGTGCTCTATACTTTTGAACCCAGCATTGCATGCCGGATTGCCAGACACACCTTGTACTAATTCCCAATTGTATTACGTATACTACTTATAGCTGAAAGTGGCCCTCCCCATTTTCAAAGATTTATCTCCCTCAGAACTCATACAAGTATGAATTGCGCTATCTAATGATTAGTAACAGCATCACAGAATGTAAAACACCTTGTGACATCTCTAGCCATATGCTTTGTCAAGCAGTTTGTAGCCCGGTACGTGTAATTACAAAAAAAAGGTTTGGTATTAACCTAACTTTTTTCAGTTCAAACAAGACGGGAAACCTCTTTATGCAGAATAGTTGTTTGGTTAAAGTGTTGTATTCAATTTAGACTCTTGGAAACTAGTAAAAAAATTACCTGGTTTTTATTTAAGTACAACCATATTTAGAGAAGTTAGTAAATTAATAGTTATTAAGTTTTAAAAAGTGAATAGCTTGGTTTAGTTGTGAATACCTGTGTGTGTATATATTTTTTTTTTTATTATTTTGTCTTGGCAGTCAGTGTAAATTCTTGATAATGAGTAAGAAAGCGCTTGTACTTATATTCTGTTCCATGACGTGCAAAAAATGTCTGTGTTTGTAATGGCGTAATGGTAGTGTTTGTTACATGTTTTACTTGTAGATGTAAAATCTTCTCAAGTTCATCCATAAAGCACAAAAGGGTTCAGACATTTATGTAATGTTACAGAAAGTTTCAGTTTGGTAGAGTTGTTTTGCAAATGGTACCAGAAACATTATGTGCTATATATGTTTAAGAATTCTCCTTGCAGTAAAATACATATTTGTTTACTTTTTTAAAATACTAAAGATGATTCAGAATTTGAGTTTCATAGGGCAATTTTTTGTGACAGTGAAACATAGTAAGTAGTGGTGATAGTTGGTCGTGGCAGGTGGCAGGGCGTAGTTAGTGTGTCAGTCTAGTGGCGGGCTGGTGGGTGAGTGCTGTGTTGTCGGCCAGCAAGCAACGGGGACCCGCAGAGCCCGGAGTCGCTGCACTTCGTGGCCGGGACGCAGCCCAACCAGTACGAACAGGCCCTGTGCGCGGTCGGCGAGATCATACAGGACTACGACTCGGACAAGCTGTTCCCCGTGCTGGGGTTTGGCGCCCGCTTGCCACCTGACGGCCAGGTCTCCCACGAGTTCTTTGTCAACATGCAGCCTGACAGTCCTTTCTGCACCGGCATACCAGGTGTGATTTTCAAGTTAAACTTAACTCTTGCAGTTCCTCCGCTTTCCAACCCCAAAATTATGCTGTTGCAGTCACACTTCAAATAGGCCTCTTCATTTTGGTCATTCGTGTTGTCTTTCCCTATTTGTAAAATAGCACATTTATGCTTTCAAATTAAAAACATTTAATTTGATACAAATAATATTGTTAAATTATAAATGTTAAGCAGACAAAATAACCTCTTACAAAATGAAATCCTTTCTATTCCCTCTATTGTGGGTTGCTGATTACGTGTAGTGTTACTCACTACAATGTCATTTTACTGCACAGTATCTCTTTAAAAAGACATTTTTTTTAAATAAATAATTTTTTTAGAGTAGAACTTAAACTAAAATTACAAGCACTGTTTAGAATTTATTGCGAAATAAAATAAAATAATTTGTTGAGATTCAAATAAATGTATTGAAGCTAGGTTTGTTACAATAACACTGTGAATTGATTCAATTTTTACTGTAGAGTACAATAAGAATATTTAGAGAAGTATTATGTAAGAGAAATTCCTTTTTATTTTTATCACTAAACAGTATGTGTAAATAAAATTTAAAATATTCTGCATGCAAAATTCTTCAACACACTTCAAATTCTTCAGATTTCGTCTATCCATCCTTTAAAAGTTAAACTTGGAAAGATTTGGATGAACGGACGATTAAATTTTTCTGGCCATCTGATTGACTACAGGTCACATGATTGATGAATGCACGGGTGACAAACGAATGAGACAGATCATTGCAGAATAACGGTAAAATTGACTTTGCTGATTTACATTTCTTTTTGCTCGTGCAGAGTGAGTTGTGCAATGCCATCTACTTCTTCTGGCGACAAGAGTGCACTATTATCACTGCTATCACTGTCAATACGGCCTAAAGTTCCAAGTACTCTTGTCTATTTCAAAGTTGAAATGCACATCTGTGTTGGGAAAGTAACTGAGATATTAATTATTAAAGGGTAAAAACAGCATTAGTGTGTCTTTCAGCCCAAGCCATAATAAACAACATTTCACCACCCCCTCCTTTCCCTCCTCCGCCCCCCCCCTCCCCTCCCCCCCACATTTCTCTTCTCCAGGATCAATCAATGCCTGTATGAAAAAATGTATACATTAGCTGTCTGGTAAACTGCTCATATCATTTTAATATCTTGTCCATTTCTCTTGATTCTTGTAATAGGATTCATTCAGAAATCAGTGAAAATTGATTCTTTAGCAGATATTACATTAAAACTCTTAAAGTGAAGAAAAGAGGATTTCATGTGTTAATGTTAATTAATTCATACCTGGTAATTGTAAGTTCTAAGTTTTACAATTTGTGTACAGTGGAATTCAAATTGAACTAGCTCATATAAGTTTTTTTTGAAAGCTATGTACATCTTACTCTTATTAATAAAGTTAAGGAGTTGTAGTTTAGATGCAAAACTTTATGAAGTCTATATGCCTCAGTTTTAGTTCTTTTTCATTTAATATGACCTTTTTGTCACTCGGTTATTTTCACAATATATTCTTGTTAGATGTGTGGATACATACTGGGCCTTCTAATACTCATTTAAACTGATTTACAAATTATACATCAGAAGTTTGGGACACAGGACACATTTAATTCTACGAAACATTATTATTTCATTTTCATGTTAATGACTTAAAAATCAGTAATGGATTGTTTTACTTATCAGGGAAAAATATGCATTGCAATGTATTATAAATGAAAGGAAAATATCATTGACATAGTATTTTTTACTTTGGCTATAAGTGAATGTACAAATATATTACTGCATTAAAAATTATGTTGACAGAATTGCATGATTAGGTGTGATGTATTTGTGTTATAAAACAACTTGGTGCATTTTAAATAACTTTGAGCTAACATAAAAAACTAATTTTTTTTTTAAATCGGAGGGCTCCATTACAAACTTATTAAAACAGAATTAATATTAGAACCATCAATTTCATTTTAATGAATTCATGACTTTTTTATTTTGATATGACAAAATAATAATATAAAACATTCTTATCTGGGTCTTCCTACAGCACTCCAGCCGTCCAAAACACTGTTTGAGTTGTAAAAAATTTGGGGGCCACTTTCATTTTCAAAACTTTGTATGGAAGCTGCAAACTAGATGAATGGAATCCAAAAAGGGCAGCAGTGCTAAGAACTTTGTTGCCCGCAGTATGGGTGGGACAGGTACTGTCTGTAGCGGTGTGGTTTGACCTACTGTGCAAAGAAACCATACAGTGTAAAAAAAATTAAAAGTTAAAGACTAAACACAAAAAAATTAAAGGACAGAATTTAGGATGATATAGTGTGAAAATGGCGTCCACTTACCGAATATTGTTGGTTGTATGACGTCAGGTCATAGCAATATCGGAAAGGAACCTAAGTATTAAAAAAATCCATAAAATTAAAATATACAATTCACTACATCAGTGGTTCCCAACCGATGGGTTGCGACCCACTAGGGGGTCGCAGAAGGGTTACAGGTGGGTCGCAACTCGATCCTAAAACTATCATAAACCATTGAATAAACCATCAAAAAAGATAAGAAAAATCTAAACAAATCGAATAGTGTTTTGATTGTTTTCTTGGTTCTTGATTTTTGGCATCTTTGATGCCTTCCCACTTCTGAACGATTTTTTGGATGTAAATGATCTTAAAGTAAATGAGGAACCTTCAAAAATGATCTTTGATCATCTCGAAGCCTTGGCTTCTAGTCTAAGATGCTACTTCCCACCATATAAGAAGGAAAGCAGTGTATTAAAAATCCATTCGATGAGGACAACCTTTTAAAGAATATTAACCTCACAACCTCCCAGGTATGCTACTACTCTTCTAAATCTTAAAATACTACTGTAACTAAACATGTATTTCTTTTTAACAATTTGAAATCTATAACTAATCACAATCATAAAATGTAAATGCATCTGTTTGAAAAATTTTTACAAAATTGAATTCTTTCTAATAATAATAATACTGTAATACTGCATTTTTTAATTTTCTATTGCAAAATAAGAAGTCAGTTTTGTGAAGTTTTATTATATTCAAATGAAATTTGAAATGTGTGGCTACTTAAGCTTTCCCTTTTATTTTTTGGATGTGTTTTTGAAAACCCAGTAATATTATTTTGTTTTATTTTGCAGGAAAATTAACTCTTTGGACCTTCTTGTGATTCAATGATATAGTCAGTCTACAAGGAGAAATATTTTAAACAACATTTTGGATTGAAACGAGGACAGAATATCCAACAATTTCCGTAACTGCCTCGAGGTTTCTGATGTTATTCACCACTACGTATTTTTTCGAACATACTTTTTCAACTTTGGCTTTCCTAAAAACCAAATACAGAAATCAACTCAATGTTGAAAGTGACTTAAGATTATAAACATCTTCATTCAATCCTGACATTGACGTGTTAGTTAAATCAAAAAAGTTCCAAAAAGCTCATTAATACAGTATTCTTACTTTAAAACAGCAATTTTACATACTGATATATTGTGATAACAATTTTCTTAACTGTAATCATAACAAAGCTATATGAATTTTTTGCCTGTAAAATTAAAATGATCTTTGTGTACTTTTATAATTGTAGTTTTTATCTTCACCTAGGAACACTTGTTAGTAAGTATGAAACCACTTGTTGCATACTATATTGCAAACATTTATCTTTTGTTAAATAAATGTTTTGCTACAAAGTGCTTATATTTTGGCAACCATTTTCAAATCGGAACACAAATTGTTGATCAATAATCAATCTGTTTCCTCAAAAAAGCACACACGCACACACACGCACATGCACACACACGCGCGCACACACACACACACACACACACAGACAGATATATATATATGCAATATTTTATGGTAAATTATATATACATAAGAAAGGGATACAATAAAAAAAATAAGGTTTATTACTCCATGGACCGATGAACTGTGGAGGTATTCCAATAAGGAAAGGTGGGTCGCCAGCTGAAAAAGGTTGGGAAACCACTGCATTACATATTAGATCTGCTGGCGAAAATGGGAATACTATTCCCTTAATACGCACGACTTCATCCTGAATGTATTGTTACGAATTATTAAAATGAAATAATTTGTTGTGGAAAAACTACTAGGTTCGTAAATGGATAGCTCAATTAAAGATTTTACTACACAGTTTTATTTATTGCCAAAATTTACATCACTAACAAATAATCTACTATAAATGCCTAATAATCAATTACGAATTACACTTAAAAATGTTTATTCCCCAGTCACTCGGTTTTTACATACCGCACACCTCGCTGGGCCGCACCTCTGGCGCAACTCTCACCGCAGCACCCCTCGTGGACCTCCGTCGCGGGACACCTTCGCCATACTCCGCCGCAGCCGTCACACTTTCCTTCGCTGAGGACCCGCTTGACACTTTGCTAGGAACTTTGCTCAGGACTCTCGCCGCACCCGCGGCACTCTTGCCGAGAAACTCGCTCGCCCAGGAACTCTTTTGCACCCGCGACACTAATGCCCAGACTCTGTCGCCCCGGAACTCTGCCGCACACGCGGCACTATCACCCGGATCAACTCCACTCTCCACTCTCGGAGGCTGGCGTCCTGGCTTATGTAGGCCCAGGTGCCACTTGTAGAAGTCGCGAGCGTGGCTGGGGCCAGTCATGTCATTCCGCGCCGAGCCGACGCCAGATTTTTCGAGAAAGACATTGGGTGCTCGCGCGATAGCTGCCAGGTGTCAGATAGCAAAGCGTCGCTAGGGGAGCGGAGGGAAGCGAGACAACCCTTGTAATCCACCAGGCACGGGCGGCACGTCTCACGTTGCAACGGCCACGTGACATCAGTGGCCGTGCGGGGCCGCCAGACAGCTCCGAGCCTGCACGCGCCGCGGCCTTTCTCACGTTCGTAGCAGTATGATTGCTTAACACAATTTTATTTTAATCGGCGCACTGATGACGTAAAGAGGTGGCCGAACAGAGAACAAGTGCCTGCCCCAAGCAGGAACAATGTGCAGTAATTTGCCTGGAAAGGCACAAACTGCGGGGGGGGGGGGGGGGGGGGGGGGGGATACTAACCAGTGGAGGGATACATCTGGGCCTTAGAAGGGGAATACTTTCGCAATGCAAACAGGACATGCGAGACGGCATTGCAAGGCACGCAAAGTGATCGAGATGAGACGCTTGGGCTGGCACAGAGCGATACACAAGGCACGCTTGTGTGGTCTCACCGCGTGTGTGGTCGAAGTTGCCTGTGGTGGCTGAGGGAGAGAGATTTAGAAATTATGGAGGTCTGAGGAAAATAAAAATTGAAGAATCTCTTAACTATTAACATTTGATCAACAAATAAAAATAATTCCCTTAAAATTAAAATACACAAATGTGTTACAGTAAGTCCTCAATTTACGTCGTACCGATTTACGTCGTTTCGGATTAACGTCGCTAATGTTTGAGTACTCATGTTTCAATTTAAGCTGTCGCCGATTCACAATAACGTCGTTTACAATGACCGTAAATATTTATTTTAACCAAAACACCGTATATAATTCGTTAATAATTCTTTGTTTCCTTCTGTAGTTAATTTATGCTATGTAGCGTAAGCTGCACGTTCACCGCCTTATCTTATCATACATCATGAGGGACGCTTCCTGCTCTCCGCTGCTCTCTGCGCGGTGATGCAATACTACCAGCCCGCCCGCTCGGCCACCCACGTGTCTCGCACGTAGAAGTGTTATCTACTTCCCGCAACGACACAGCATTTTCTCCTACCCCTTTTCGTCCAACTCCTTGGCACTTCAGTAGAGGTGTAAAAGTAACTAAAAAAAGTGTACCCGTATGTATTCGTTACTATAACAATTAGTACTCGTTACTTTCGTATCGTTTCTCTTTACTTCTGATACCGCATAACATGCTATGTTATGTAACAGCAACGAATCGAGTCGTATTTTGTATGCGTACAGTATGACGTCACGTAGATAATAATAAATCGAATATAAACAATTAAAAGTATTTGATAATTAACAGCTTTTGTTAACCAAGAAACAATAAAATCTCATTAGAGCAGCTTTATTATAATATCTCTTTTAAGATAAGAACAAAAAACGTGAAAATACGCGATAATAAAAAACAAAAACATACATATTTATAATTTGTAAAAAAATACTTTCTTACGTTGTTTCTGTTCCAATCTCAAACTTTGTCTACACACACAATACCTTTAATAAACAGTAAAAAACTTGGACGACGAATTTCCAAATTATACTTTTCTTAATAAACAAACATTGTTCTTTGTAACGAATAAGCGCGCGCATGCGTAAAACATACGAAAAATGCGAGTAACAAAATGCATTCGTGTGTAACGTTTCGTTACTCGTTACTAGATGCCAAACCCGTTACTCAGTAACGAATACATACGGTTTACTACAGCTCTACACTTCAGTCGCTATGATATCATTGAGTTGGCCGGAGTTTTAAACGTGCCGTTGTTAACTTTATCGTGATTAAATGAGTTTGTAGTAGGCCTACAGTATCAGCTCACTGCAATTTATGATTTTTTCTTCATAAGATGTCTTCCAAACGACTATATATCTGTTTTTATATTTCAATCAATAAAGGTAATAAAGCAGCTGGTTAAATAACCATTCTATAAAGCTGAGAAGTACTAGTTGGACTTGTTTCTCACGTTGTGGGTTGTAATTTGCTGATAAAATTGCCCGTTGTCACGTCTGTATGCCAGAGCTTCCGGCCGACCTTGGGCCGTGGTCGGCCGGTGGCATGAAACATGGCTCATTTTGCATCGTTTCTATTTACGTCGCGGTTTTCAGGAACGTAACCCCGACGTAAACCGAGGACTTACTGTATTTCATTCAGTTAAAAAAATATTAGTGCCTTGACAATAAATACAATTGGCACAGTTTTAGTGCTTTATTTTGTGTTAATGATATATAGTTTGTTGTTCATTCACTGCTTGCGAAACATAAAAAGTATTCATTTTTGTGATGTTTTCTTGTGTCCTATAATTATTCATTATGTACAAACTATTAACTCAGCAATTATGATAGTTATTTTAGTGTATAATTTTGTGTATTGTTACTTTCAGCTCTTATTTTCTAATGTGTGTGGTCGGGAAGAATTTTTTATGAATTTAAATTGGTTATTATGGCCAAAATGATGTAATAATATGGATTAATTGTTTTCTTTATGTACAATTTTTCGTACTTGTAAAAATGAAATGTTTGTTTGGCTGTAGCGTAGACATTGGTTCAGCTGAGTTAAAAAAAAATTTTTTCACCCGTGTTGACTGAGGTTGTCATTAAAAAATTTGTAAGACTTCTGTAAAAAAATTTATTTGTGCTGAAAAATGTTGAAGCCCTAGTACTCGAAAATGTTGCTAAGGAAGATAAGTAAAAAAAAAAAAAAAAAACTAAGTACATGAAATATTTTATTTTAATAAACATTTTAAACTGTCATTTATACTTGTATGATTTTTTTCTTAGTTTAAAGTTTGAATAAATTTTGTTCATTGAGTTTTTGTTATCGATTATTGAAGAAATTGACAAAAGTGAAAGATAAATCTTTTAATGATATAACTTTATATATTCAGTTTGGAAGATAGTATATTTTCCCACTAATATGACACTAAAATGTTTCAGAATACTTTTTCCACTAAAATAATGTAATATTTACTGTGATATATGATGAATTTTTTATAATAATACTTTTTTCATAAGCATGTGGAAGACTGAATTACTTACAAACAAAAAAAAAATCAGCACACATTTGTGTTTGCAAAATTTATCAACCTCAGTAAATTATAAATGAGTTAATAAAAGATACAAGGTCATGAAAGAAAAAAAATTTTCTTTACTTTCCATTTGGTCTATACATTTTAGTACAGACTTGTTGCTAAATAATTATTTTATTTGAATAAAATTTACTAAAAGAATAATTTCTTGTAATTTATGCTAAGTTTTGTTAAAATGTTGATTAATTCCATGATTTTAATTGTTTTCTGGTGCTATAGGGTGTATTAACTTGTATTTTGGTTCTACATGGTGTAAGGACATGTTTTTCGATGTTATATAGTTTTTATAGCAATTCAACATAAAAATCTTGTCCCTAATCAATAGTGATTATGGTCATAATTTATTCCTATATTATTTTGAAGTTTTTTATTCATGCATATAGATACAGTACCATTATCAGCTAAAGAGAAATGCTAAAAACTATTTTGAAAAATTTTTGTTTGGGCACATATAATTATTATCTGAATCATCTAGTGGTGAATAAAATATTTTTAATACGTAATATTGGGGAAATATTTGAAGCATTTCTTCATAGGTATTGTGATGGATGTCCCTGCTTGCTTGGAATTTATTTATTTTAAACTGAAATCCTAGAAATATCAGTAACTTTTTTGTCTTCATTTGGTGGACACCGCGTTCACCATATTGCTATTTGGGAAAGGTGATTAGTTAAATTAGCAAACACACTATGTTTTCCGCAGGTGTGATTGAAGCATACAAGAAGTGCATCCGCCAGATTCAGCTGTACGGCCCAACCAACTTCGCTCCTGTGATAAACCATGTAGCCAAGTTTGCAGAGACGTACACAGATGGATCGCAATACTTCATTTTGCTGATCATAACAGATGGTGCAATCACGGATATGGTTCACACGAAACAGGTTGGTCTAAACATTATCTAATTCACTTTGCCCTATTAGTACAGTGGTAAGATCCACTCTGAAGGGCTGGGAAGAGTTATGTTCTATTTTACTTTTATTTATAACATGGAAAATTAAGATAAAAAAAAGCCACATTGCATTAGCAATAGTACAAACCCTCACTTAGCACAACTAATGCATTCCTAAAAATGTTTGTGTTAATTGAAATTGCGTGTTCTGAAGCATTATTCTCAGTCTCCATAAATAGCAAAGCTTATTTATGTAATGTGCTCCAAAATGTGTAGGGCAATATTTTCACGTAATATAAATGCGTAGAATAATATTCAACTGTAAATATGTCACACCATTTATATTTATAAGCCTACCATTGAATACTTTGTATGACAAATACTACACCGCGTATTGGAGATAGGTAGGGAAGGGAATTTTTCGGTACTTTCAAGTGGCATAAAGCGGTATTTTCAAACCCAGAAAGCGGTACTTTCAGGAAGGGAAAATCGGTGTTTTCATATTAATTGTTTTAATGATTCCGCAATAGTTTTCTCATGATGTATAAACAATTTTAACCTTCTGATGCTTCCAATTGTGAATTAATAAATGGGGAAGTGTTTTTTAACTGAGGAAACGCCATAATACATATGAAAACAAAGCAAATACGGTAACATTTAATTTATTGCAAATAATTACTAAAAAAAAAAGTTTAAAAAAAACACAGACAACCCTTAGAAAATACTTGTAAAAACAATGTAATACACTGAAACACTTGGAGAATAATGTTTTCTTTTTAACATAATGTCTATGTCTGAGGAAACAGCGAAGTTTAACTTTCAAAATAAATTGCAGTGAACATTTCAACATTTTCTTGTTTCAGGCGATGACGCTTATCACTTAGAATGTTGTTGTAGTTAGAAAAAAACCTTTCACAGTCAACGTTAGCACATGGTAACCACACAGACTGCAAAGCAGCACGAGCAAAGTCAGGATGGTTCACTGAAACTGCCATAAGGAGTGAAACAATGTCAACAGTTTGGTTTTCACTCAACTTTTTTTGCACAAGAAACTGCAGTTCCTTGTACCCTTGAAGTAAAATGTCTTCACAGAGCTTGGAGAGCAAGAAGAGCTTTTTCAATTTTTTGCCGAGTTCGGGAGAGATGCTTTCGAGCACAATTTCCGAGGGATCAAATACAGCAACATGTTGATAAAATTTCTGAGAAGGATCACCTGCCTTTAATGACAGGAGTTTTGTTGATGTATGTGATGCTGCTGTCACCAAGGCAGATGTGATTTTCCCTTTGAAGACAGCTTTTTCACAAGCAATCAAGAGCTCATTTACTTTCTGCCCAAAGTTTCCGCTTGTAGCAAGCTGCAAAACCTGCTCTATTTTGCGGATTTCACCACTGAGTGTGTGACTGCAGGGATATGATGACCCTTCCAGTTTCTTGATAAGGTGTACAGTAGCCTCACACACTTCTTTAACAAAAACTGCCTGGATTTTCACACTGTAACGTTTTGGCCCTGACCCTAGCCAACACGTACAACTCCCGCGCCTCGCCACACCGTCAAAAGACTCTAATGACTCGTACCGCGAGCGCAGGAAAACAAATATTTGAATCCAAACCGATAGCAGACACAACAACACTACTAGTAAGATTTTGAACAGTGAGAGGGGACAGCAAGTTATAAAAAAAATGAGAAATTTATATGGCACCATTTAATAGTTAGATAAATATATCATAAACGGATTTCTCACAAATCGCCGCGAACCACTTCCAATACATACTGTATCATATAAAAAAAAATTGCCGTTAAACTATACACAAAATACTTCATCAATTACTACCAACGGTATACTCTGATCTTATATTTCGGAGCTCCGAAGAATTAATATAATTACCCCAAAAAAAATATTAACTATAAATATATATATATATAACATATTAAAAACAACCTCTGACGCGCCAGGCATAGTACAACTATAAATATTAAAGGATAAACTTTTGCATCTGATAAGCGTAATGTAACAACATATTAACACATATTAACATCTCACTAAATATCTTAAAAAATTTTATCTAGTTCCAAAATTTTGGCTTAAAACAAAAGGCCTTTCACAGTTTAAGTCATAGTCTAACGCTGACGGTCTTTTCACTTCAACGTCTGTCGAGTATAGTTATTTTTGCACGCGGAAGGTAACCAACTGCTGAACAATCAGGTTGCGTAGTAATTTATTTAAATTTGCAAAATCCCAGCTTTATCATTTCTTGCTGCGACTAAAAAGGGTCAATGGGGCGGTGGCATGGCTGGCACTTACTTGCGTTCCACGTCGAGAAGTCCGGTCACCTGGTTCACTCAGTTACTCACGAGTGTAAAATGATGGCGAACCATCACCATTAGACGTTGCCGTAGTTGCGATTTTCTGCTGCGACGAGTTCCCGTCATGCTGGTTCGGAGGTGTTGTCGACACACGTATTTCCTCCTTAATACATGCTCGCGATATTCACCAACCTCTTCACCGCTCACTCGCGTCCTACGTATACGGCTTCCCCAACCTTTTTTCAAAAAGGCAAGCCGTTCATAATCGCTTCGTAGTGGAAGCATCACCACGGCGAACCCGCTTTATTTCGACACGTCCGCCGCCGGCTAGGCCCACGGGCCGACTCCCGATCACTCGTCCTCTGACGTCACACCCACTCCATATGTCCGCTGACGTCAGACACACAGCTCTTCCGCCACGTGCGTTCGCCGCGGAGCGATACAATCGATGATGTTCTCGAACCTTCCAGACCAATATAATAACTAAAGTCCATTAAAATTAACAAATTAAGAAGACTAAATAAAAATTACAGTTTCATATATTTTTTACGTTAAACCAAATATAACAAACGTAAATCAAAATAACTTCTATTGCCAGGGAGGCCAAAAAAAATATAAAAAATCTACCTTTTCTGCCAACATAAATCTCATCCAGGCCAGAGCTGTTGCAGACATGCTACAAATCACCCCGCTCAAAAAAAAAATTGAAGCAATTAAAGAAAAGCTTTTACCCGAACCATTATCGTTTTAGCGGTAATCATCCTAGGACCGAATAGCCTAACAATAAAAGGTAACAATTAAAGTACAATTAATAGAGCAAGTAAGAACAAGAATAAAGATAAAAGGGAGAGAAAACTACACAAAGTCACCTAACAAAGGAACAAAGTATAGACAAGATAGCACCAACAATTAACAAAGGTACAAAGACTAACCGCTATAACCGACAGTACTTAAAAATAAATCAAATACCATAACAAAAAAAATCATTCCACTCTTAACCTACTTAACTCATTATCCACCTGGAATAATATATTTTTTTAACTGCGAAACATGCGCCTTCTTTACTTTATACACATTCTTAACATCTCGTAGCAAAACCGTGACTGGACCTAGAAATCTAGTTATTTCAAAGGGCCCCGCAAAAGCGTGCTCCTGCCGCGCATACATCACGTTTCCTATTTCTACCGACCACCTTCGCAGCCCATTCAGATCCTTCGGTCTTTCCACAAATGAACACTCTCTCCTCACATCGGGATTCATATTTTCTACAATTATATCCACCATGGCCTGCTGCGGTAAACACAAACCAAATACTTTCAATTGTAACAAAATATCATATACATAATCACCCATTCTCTCCCCCTCTCTTTGAAACCTAAACACTCTGTCCTGCACGAGTTGTAACTTACGGCGCCGCGGACACAGGGCATCCCATAAACCCTCACTTACTTCACACCAACTAAGGTTATTAACCAATCCGTCAATAACTACGGCGCGAGCTACTCCCGAACATTTAACTACAACACTCTTCAAAATATTATTATCGTCGGCCCATTCTTTAATTTCCAGCAATTTTTCCACCTCGCTGCAAAACTGGATTAAGTCCTCCGGATTTTTATATTTTAAGTAAGGAATATTTTTTATCGCCTCGAAAAACAATTTCTGATTCAAGTAATGATCACTTTTATTAACCTCTCCCCCTGAAACATTTCCGTCAGCTCAATGCAAAACGTATTCCATAAACGTCACCTGGAGGAATTCTATGTCCTCCTGCCCTTCCACTGTTATCCCCACCTTTTCCAGGTTGTTTATCAAGTCCGGGCGCTCCAAATTAAAAATCCAACTCACATTCACTGCCATACTAGCCCTTAATATTCCAAACACAATAACCCCTACAAGAAATAACATTACGCCTGCTGCCCTCCAGCCACTGCATAAAGCAGAGTGGCGCACTTTGTAACGTTTTGGCCCTGACCCTAGCCAACACGTACAACTCCCGCGCCTCGCCACACCGTCAAAAGACTCTAATGACTCGTACCGCGAGCGCAGGAAAACAAATATTTGAATCCAAACCGATAGCAGACACAACAACACTACTAGTAAGATTTTGAACAGTGAGAGGGGACAGCAAGTTATAAAAAAAATGAGAAATTTATATGGCACCATTTAATAGTTAGATAAATATATCATAAACGGATTCCTCACAAATCGCCGCGAACCACTTCCAATACATACTGTATCATATAAAAAAAAATTGCCGTTAAACTATACACAAAATACTTCATCAATTACTACCAACGGTATACTCTGATCTTATATTTCGGAGCTCCGAAGAATTAATATAATTACCCCAAAAAAAATATTAACTATAAATATATATATATATAACATATTAAAAACAACCTCTGACGCGCCAGGCATAGTACAACTATAAATATTAAAGGATAAACTTTTGCATCTGATAAGCGTAATGTAACAACATATTAACACATATTAACATCTCACTAAATATCTTAAAAAATTTTATCTAGTTCCAAAATTTTGGCTTAAAACAAAAGGCCTTTCACAGTTTAAGTCATAGTCTAACGCTGACGGTCTTTTCACTTCAACGTCTGTCGAGTATAGTTATTTTTGCACGCGGAAGGTAACCAACTGCTGAACAATCAGGTTGCGTAGTAATTTATTTAAATTTGCAAAATCCCAGCTTTATCATTTCTTGCTGCGACTAAAAAGGGTCAATGGGGCGGTGGCATGGCTGGCACTTACTTGCGTTCCACGTCGAGAAGTCCGGTCACCTGGTACACTCAGTTACTCACGAGTGTAAAATGATGGCGAACCATCACCATTAGACGTTGCCGTAGTTGCGATTTTCTGCTGCGACGAGTTCCCGTCATGCTGGTTCGGAGGTGTTGTCGACACACGTATTTCCTCCTTAATACATGCTCGCGATATTCACCAACCTCTTCACCGCTCACTCGCGTCCTACGTATACGGCTTCCCCAACCTTTTTCAAAAAGGCAAGCCGTTCATAATCGCTTCGTAGTGGAAGCATCACCACGGCGAACCCGCTTTATTTCGACACGTCCGCCGCCGGCTAGGCCCATGTGCCGACTCCCGATCACTCGTCCTCTGACGTCACACCCACTCCATATGTCCGCTGACGTCAGACACACAGCTCTTCCGCCACGTGCGTTCGCCGCGGAGCGATACAATCGATGATGTTCTCGAACCTTCCAGACCAATATAATAACTAAAGTCCATTAAAATTAACAAATTAAGAAGACTAAATAAAAATTACAGTTTCATATATTTTTTACGTTAAACCAAATATAACAAACGTAAATCAAAATAACTTCTATTGCCAGGGAGGCCAAAAAAAATATAAAAAATCTACCTTTTCTGCCAACATAAATCTCATCCAGGCCAGAGCTGTAGCAGACATGCTACAAATCATTTAACATCATCCCTTGATGCCGTAGTGAAGTACTCTACTCCAGTGTTGTTGATACAGGAAATTTCATACCTTGTCAAAAATTCGACAATGGCATCAAGATTGTCTGCGAGGTAGGAGGCGGAGTCGTACCAGGAAGACCACCTCGTCAACACTGGCATTGGAAACAGGGGAATGTCCTCACATGGGAACTTTTCATCCAGGAACTTCTTAAACAAATGTTTTCTCTTGCGTGTGTTCAAAAATGCTGACTTTACTTTGGCAAGAGCCTTCTGAAGCTCAGGGAGGTTTTTTCCAAGCTCATTTACAACTAAATTGAGCTTGTGAGCCCAGCATTGCACAATGAGCACATGGTCGGCCATGATGTCTTTTAGTGTGTCAAAACACTTTGCCATGTATCTGGCAGAGTCCGAAACAAGTGCTAACACGTTGTCAAAGTCAATATTGTACTTCTTTAGGGAATCCAAAATAGCCCTGGAGCAGTTCTTTGCATTGGCTGTTTCCAGAGTATGGACATCACCAACAACAGTATCAATTTTGTCACTGCTATCAATTACTTTAAATAGCACAACAAATACACAGCTTCCTCTTGAGTCCGTAGTTTCATCACACAGAATTACTATAAGTTTGTCTTTCACCTTTTCTCTTACTACATCCTCTCTCTCTTGCTGCATTGATGGAAGATGCTTTTCTTTTAGTACTCTTAGACAAGGAATATCACCAGCACCTTCAACAAACTCGTTCAGGAAATCTTTCAGATGCGGATTTTCAAGTTTTTTTAGCGGAATATTTGCTTTCAGAAAAGTTTCCGTCACTCGTTTGCCGAGGTATTCAGCAGTTTTTTTCTTCCTTTCCGCACTACTGAAGCATGTAGCGATCGAAGTCTGTAATTTTGATTCAGGACAACCTTTTTCTGCACTGATGTGTTTGGCAGATTTTAGGTGTTTTTCTATAGAATCTTTACGCTCCCACGCAACCTGACACTTACAAAATTTGCACATTACGGTGCGACTATCTGAGCAATAGAATCCATTTTTCTGATATTGAAATGCCCTGTCGCGAGCACTTAATTTATTGTTCGGCATTTTCAGTACCTACTCTCACTTAAAATCACCTTTAGAATCAGTGGCGAGGCGTGAGGTTTACATGAGGGGAAGCAATAACTCCGTTCACACCAAAACATGATGAGGTTGGGGGGGCGGGGGGTCTGGGGGCCCTCCGCCGGGAAAATATGGATTTCAAGGTACAAAATGGTGCTATTTAAGTAGTTTTCTTAACTGAACATTGACTATTCCACAGGTAGAAAAATTGACATTTTTTTTTAAATACATTATTTTTGAAAAATAATGATTGACTTACATTATTCTGATAGAAAAATACCTACTCTACATTACTTATATACTAAGTGGGAGTGTAGTATCATCGTACGCCCACAAATCCCCCACGCACTGCCAGCCAACAGCCCGCGGGAGAGATGCGCGCGCCCCGAGAGACGACCGCCGACTGAAACGCGACATGCCGACATCGCCACCTGCCGTGCCGAACTGTACCGGACATAGCCGAAGCAGTCGGCGGAAAAATTCCACCGTCTGCTTCGGCCATGTTCGCTCCAGTTCGGCAAGAAAGCGTTACCTTCGTAGCTTCTACCGCGTATTTTTCCAGCCAATCCCCTCCCTGAACCTTTGTACCATGCCACCCCCCTTCCGAAAGGAAACTACTGCGGCAGCCTTCCTGCTAGTGATGGGTCGAAACAGTTCGTTTTAGAGAGTCGTTCACGTGCGCTCACTCTCGACAGGGAGTCGTTCGTTTGAGTCATTCAAAAGAGTCATATCGTTCATGAGCGGATCGTCTGTCGGTAGTTGTAGATTACGCTCGCGAGCGAGTCGGAGCGCGTCACTTCATTCAGGAGCTAGTCCGGGATATTCATTTCGTTCAGTTGCGAGTCGTGAGTTGTCATTTCATTCACGAGCGAGTCGGGGTCGCAAAAAGTCGCGAGCAGCAAACAGTCTTTCTTTGTGGCCAAACATTTTGAACACGGGAGTGAGTATAAATACATAATAATAAGATTAACTTTATTTATTTGATCTTTAATATACTTAAAGTGTTTAATGTTTCCATGAATTATTTTGACGTTATTTAATCATGGCACCCAGAAATCAAAAAACTAGTCAAATTTGGGACTATTTTTCAGAAGTTAATAACAGTGATGGAAAAGCAAAATGTAATTTCTGTTCAAAAGTGATTTCGTACAAAGGTGGAAGTACATTTAATCTCACACGCCATGTGCGAACCATACATCCCACAATTTCACTGTCCTTGAAACGTCAGCTACCTGCAGATATCTCAAGATTTGAAGAGGATAAACCAAATGATCCAGAACCTTCTGTATCCAGTAGGCCTGCAGAAGAAACTTCAAATACTCAACGAAACACAGTCCCTTCTAGTGAAGCACAGTCAGTAGAAACAGTGTTACACACAGGTCGGAAAAGTGTGAGTACAATTTCTTCATACTTTCATAAGCCATTGTCAAATAGGAAAAATAGAGACATTGATAACAGTCTTACAGAATTGATTGTTAAAGATTACCTGCCTTACAGAATAGTAGAAAGCCCAGCTTTCAGAAAATATTCGCAAAATTTAAACAGTGGATACCAACTTCCTACTCGAAAGACTGTTTCCACTGTTTTAGTGCCTCAAATGTACGAACAAACGAAAGTAAAAGTTAGGCTTGCTCTAGAGGCTGCTGATGCTGTTACAATTACGACAGATGGTTGGACATCAGTAAAAAATGAAAGTTACATATCAGTAACAGCACACTATATTAACAAAGATATGGAACTACATTCCTGTCTTCTTGAATGTTTTAATTATGACGACAAGCACACTGCTGTAAATGTAGCAGAGGAATTAAGGCGAGTGACACATGAGTGGGGCATCGACAGAAAAGTTGTTGCAGTTGTTAGTGACAATGCAGCTAACATGGTGGCAGCTGTTAACCTTACCGGCTGGACACACATATCTTGTTTTGCCCACAACCTGAACTTGATTGTTCAGCATGGACTTGATGGGACTAAAACCAAGATACTACTTACCAAAGTCAAGAGTATCGTGGCATTTTTCAAACGAAGCCCTCAAGCTTGTGCAAAATTGAAATCCATGCAAGAGCAATTAGGTGAGCCATGTCTGAAGCTAAAGCAAGAGGTCGTCACTAGATGGAATTCTACTTACGACATGCTTCAAAGAATTGTTGATGTCAAAGATGCCCTAGCTTCAACTACAGCCATTAACTACCCAGACCTTCCAGTTATTACGAACGAAGATGTGAGCAATATTCAAAATGTATGTAAATTATTGAAAGTGTTTAAGGACTGCACAGAAGAAATTAGCTCTGAAAAACAAGTCACTGCTTCAAAAATAATTTTGTTTGTTAAAGCACTGAAGACATGGTGTGCTAGACGTAATTCCGAACTCGACGAAAATGTTCCCGCCAAGGAAATTGCAGAGAGATTGCTAGAAGGCATCAACAAACGCTTCAAAGCTGTTGAAGAAAACAGTGTGTTTGCAGAAGCTACGATGTTGGATCCGCGATTCAAGGCCCGTGGTTTTTCCGATGTGAATTCTTCGGAAAAAATTAAACAGACTCTAATTTCGCACTGCGTGAAATTCGGATCTAAATCTAATCCAACCATAACACATGAGGTGCAAAATGCTACTCAATACCAGGGGTCTTCGATTTGGGAAGAGTTCGATGAAAGTGTAAAAAAATTGCTGAGCAATCCCAATCGAAAAGTTGCAGGGATAGTTGAAGTCGATAAATTCCTACAGGAACCATTGTTGCCAAGAAATGGAAACCCGCTCACTTGGTGGTTTGAAAGGCGTGAAGTTTATCCAACACTATTCCAACTAGCCAAAAAACGTCTTTGTGTAGTTGCGACCTCAGTTCCATGCGAACGAGTTTTTTCTAAAGCTGGCCAAATTATCACAGATAGAAGAAGTAGGCTTTCAGGAAAATCTGTTTCACAAATATTATTTCTGAATGAAAATTTGTAAAGTACTTTGTGGACAATATTTAAAATGCGCCTTATTATAATGACTTGTTGAAATATGGATATTTAATCGGTGTTTACCAAATAATTGCAGTTATCGCAAACATTCATTATGGACCAAGAAACAATTCCCGAGTACATTATTATTTCAGTAATTTTAACTTCGAACTGTTATGCATCGATCTCAACAAAAAGGATTACTCCTATGTGTAAGAAGAATCTGAATCTTATTCAACGTGTGTCGGCTTTTGAAAGTGCAGCAGGAGTCAGTGTTAATTAGCATCTCAACTAGTACATAGGCCTAAGTGTTCCGTTTTGAAAGTCGAAATATACACTTGCTGCAGTCAACATAAGGTAATCATTTTCGCTTAAATTCATGTAGCTATTAATTTAATTTAAATGCGTAATTTACCATCTCACCTAATTTTATTTTTAAATTAATTATGTTCAAAATTTCTGTGCAGCTATAGGATATATGTAAAATTTTATATGTTTTTTTAATCCAAGATATCACAAAATTATTTCAAGACGTTACATTGCTTTTTTACCGAGTAGTCGAATCAATTTTTAAAACAATTTTCACAATTTTTAGCTAATTTTTAAGTCAATAAACCCAATATTACACAATATGTGATGTGGCATGTTGTAAGGTTTTTTCTTTACAATATTTTTCCACGATAAAAGAAACCTGCACTCTTTTCGTATTGTTTCTCTCTAGGATTTAAAAAATAGAATGCTGTGCTGTGTGATTTAAAGCAGATACCACGCTCCAACGTTATGAATCTGTTACCAAAGATGTGTCTTTGTAGAAAACACGCGATAATGAAATTCTATAAGCCTACAAACTAGCGGTCTTATCTGCTACCCGCCAACTTCTCTTGTCTCATTTTTCATCCAAACAAGCCAAGGTTATCACACCTACGAGATATCTGCTTCATTCTCACATTTCGTCGAGCGAGCCAAAGTCATTCAACCATTCCTTTCTGTGTATCATTCGTGAATATAGCCTGCCGATTCTTACCTTTAATATCGTTCGCGAATGATATGCTCTTTTTTGAAGAGCGACTCGCGAGTCGCTCACATAAACGAGTCGTTCAGTATAAACGACTCGTTCGCGAACGACCCATCACTACTTCCTGCTGAAAGCGATCCTACCAGCGCTTCTAAACCTAGCAACGCTTCTAAAACAGCATGTTTTTGTGTCAACGAGTTCTTTTTTTATAGCGCACAGCGCACAGTATTGGGTCCCAAGAAGATAGTGTAAAAAATACATACACCTAACTGCACGAGCCAAAGTAAAATACTATTCTGAATAAAATATTTATTTAAAAAATACAATGTCTGGAAACTGCCTGGGCAAGCACTGCTTGCCTTGCTTGCCCTGACGAGACGCCACTGTTTAGAATGTTTTTAATTCACCATGATCAAATTACCGATATTTGCCAGTAGTACAAGACAATTTGTTTATTTACATCTACATACATACGTGCGCTAGGCAGGTTTTACCGTGACTGCTGTCAGGTCGTTTTACTTCCCGGTTGTAGGTGCGAGGGGGGTAGTGAAGTGTGTTGAAGACGAGGGAGGCAAAGCTATTTTTAGAGTAGAGCAGCCCGAAAGATAGTCGCCTAACAACAGTGACGTCTTCCTGCTTGCATTCCAATCACCCGTCTCTCTCTTTGTCACTATTGCCCTCTTCTCTACAATTTCACGCGCCAAGCCAGTCTGCGTCATCCCCCTCTTTTCCACTTCCTTCTTCAGCCCCTCTCTGCTGCTAAGCGGGAGAGGGCCGTTATGCTGGCCGCTGGCGCCGGCGGACAATGACTCACAGTTAGCTGTCGAGAAAGAATGATTGGTTGAGGGGGAGGGGCTCTGGTGGCGGACAATATGCTCCCTTTCTCTCTGTCTCTTTCTCGCTGGGCCGTTTCAAGAAGCCCTTCCCCTCCCCCTCCATCCTGTTCATTTACTGCCGCTAGGCTGGCTTTTGGAAGAGGGGTAATTCTAAAAATAACCCAGCCCCTGTGTACGGTGTACTGGAGCCGTGTCCCCTGTGTGCATGTGTGTATACGAGACCACGTTGCGTACGTTAGCGTGTTAATGGAGGCTCGGCAGCAAAAAAAAAAAAAAAAGCACTGGTACCGGCGCTATGTTGAAATGCGCCACACAAAGAATTCACTTTAATTAATAAACCCCTCACAATAACTTATATTCGGCATGCGACACCGGGAAACGGCAACAGCATAAGGAGGGAGGAGGGCAGATGTCCTTCCCCTCTTCCCTCCCTCCTACATTTTCTTTTCTCCACTCCACTTATCTCCTTTCCCTTCCCCTCCACAAAACCTTTCCTTCGTCTAGCACGGCGCGGCGACGGTGCCAGCGGTTACTTTGCGTCGCGTAGCTCGGTCAGGAGTCAGACCATTTCATTCGCGATTAAAACAAAAACCGTTGAAGATACAAAAAAAATATACAGGCCTTTTCTATTCGAAATTTAATCTGCTTCAACTTTTATTCTATGCGTTTTTTCACTACAGTGCACCGTTTTGGAGTTATGGAGTGACTTTTAGACATTTTGGTAAGGTTCAGGATTTTAAACTAGACTTGAATTTTCTATGTTCGGTTATTACAAGTACTCGTTACGAGGATTTTTCTCGCCATTGTAAGCTCTCGTAGTAGCGAGGTTCCACTATGTTTAAAACTTTTTTTATTAACAATAATGTGCAAGTTTTGCTATATTTTGTGACTAAGCTATAATTCGCATTTTGCCTCGGAATTCGCGCGAATTCGCGAATAATTCGCGACCGCGAAAAATTCCCTTCCCTAGAGATAGGATAATATGTAGGCCTTCTTATCGTCAGTCGACTGGTTGGCTTGCGTGACCTTCAACTTATGTCGCTTACATTTCCAAGAACATTCCAAACTATCCTTTACTGATAGTGAAACTGATATTATTGTCCACATATTTCCATTGTAATTTTTCAATAATTAAAGTGCGTATTCGCATATCACCACTTGGTTTGCACCATTCCTGTCAGGCTGTGATTTTTTTTCATTGCACCATTCATTTAACAACCTTTTCCATGTGAATCATCTGTTCATTACCGTTCCGGTATGTAATGTCAAATATATTCCTGCTGGTACAACCAACAGCATCATACTTGTATAAACGTTTGAGTCAGTCCTTATGTCGTACGATTGTGCGCACAGTTGACTTGCTTAAAACTAAAGTGCGACCAACATAAGTGTGGCCTTCATGACATTCTGCATGCTAGTTTTGTCTTAAATACTTGAACATGATGCATTACACTCTCACTTGGAAGCCATGATTTCAATATGATTCCAATTGCAGGTGCTTGCGCATGTACAGTAACATGCAGACAAATAGGCAGACATTGTGTTTCAGTGTGCGAGGGGTATAGCCCAGCAGCATACACATGGACGTAAAAACATTTGGTCCTTTACACTCCATAGCTGCAACTGAACTTACTAAGCTGATGTTTGTTCATCAGCCGATAGCGTAGTCAGACTTGCACGCGCATCTCTTCCCTCCTCGTATAGCTAACACAGTTAACATTGTTTATTTTAATTTAAACATTAGTTAGGTGTACGGAATCAAAATGAAATACCTTTAAATTCATAAACTACTCATTTTTATGCAGCTACATATTTCTTACAATGTTTACAGGGGCGAAGTTTTCAAAGTTTGGTTTTTCAGTCAGGGAAACAACTTTTAAGTATCATAAATTTTCACACCAGTTAATACTCTGTAAGTTTTAAGATACATAACTTAAAAGTTAGTTCAACTAAATTATTTTTTAAATTTAAAATGTGTATATATATATATATATATATATATATATATATATATATATATATATATATATATATATATATATATATATATATACGACTGTAAAAAAGTGTAATTTTTACAATTAAACACACAACTATGACATATATAGTTATATGTATGTATATACAAAACAATAATAAATCTTATAATAACCAACTAATGACAGCAGTAATCTGCATCATCTTCTCACTAGAGCGCATTAAACAAGGCCCATAAAGTAAATTTAATTTTTGTTCCCAACTTGTAAGTCATTCATGGGAGCTGTAAATTGTTATTTTAAAATATCTTATAAATCCCTTTTTGTCGATTAGCGTTAGTTAACATGTGTGTCATGCCAGGAGCTGGTCTTACACTTAAAATTAAAATTTTTGTCATCTTCAATTGTCTTACTACCATAACATTTAGAAATCAACTTTTCAAATACACAGCCATAATCTTACTGACCGAATGGCTTTGTCTTCAGACAATTATATCTCTCCCTCATGCCGCACAAACTGCTCCCCTCCCCCTCCTGATGTTCCCTATATGATGTTTGCTGCAATAACTTGTTTTTGCAACACACTCATCTTTAACATCAGAATTATTAATAGTACACACACATTTATTGTTGGCACAAGAGAAGTGTAGTGCTGATCCAGCTGAGGGGCTGAGGGTATAATCGGAAATGTGAAAACAGCCCAGCTCTTAAGTTTCAGTTTAAGAAGCGGGCAATAGACAATGTATCACAGCATATAAGAGCTGAATGAAGAAAAAAATGTTTTTCCTTTTTTTTTTTTTTTTTTTTTTTGTTTCTAGACATTCCAATGAAATAATGAATAACAGAATCAGAATCTAATTAAAAAAGCATTTTATCCCTTCTGAAAGTAGATTCCCTTGGTTCCATGGAAATATATATATCTCTGTAAGTTTACTTTTCCTCTACATTTAATTTAAGAGTATGCCTACTTAGCAGCCGTTAACTCATCCTTAATGATATAGTTTATCAGATGTAAAGCCATCACTGAAGTCATATTTACATTGGGTGATTTAATTAATGATTGGGTCATTCCATACCAAATCCACCAAAAAAAAACTTTTTTTGACACCCACTATCTCAGATTTTGACGAAACTTGGCATGGTTGTTCAATTTATTGATGTAAGTAACCATACCAATTTGTTTTGCTCTATCTCTAGTGGTTTAGATTTTACAGCCCCTTAAAATTGATGGATTATTAGAATTTTAATCATCTGGCCGCCGTTAACTAGACGTGTTGTCCGATGGAAAAAAATTGATATTTTTTTTATTTACTGACCATTTTGTCTGGAAAAAATTTTTAAGTTTGGATCAATGTAGGAGGAATAATATAAAAAATGAACAAAACTTCTAAGTGTTTATTTGGAACCATAAAAAAATCTCAAAGTGTAATTTTTATGATTATCGAAACAAAATGTAGAGTTTTATGGAAAATGGTAAATCTCATAAAGGGAAAAGGATAATCATGAAATCTCTGTTTTGTTTCTGTTCTAAAAAATATGTTCTACCACATTAAACAGTAAGATTCGTGTTTTTTTTTTTTTTTAGTCCTTTGATAGTTTTTTTTCACTTCAAAACACAAAAATTAGTTAATTATTTAATTTTGGTTAAAAAGCTGCTTTGGCCGCTATATGCCTGCCTGCCTGTGTTTCTGAATTATATACAGATGATTAAAATACCATATTTTCCTTTTGGTATCCCACACACCTTTTTATAAAATAAATTACCTTACTTGCAGCCTCCTGTTTCCCATGCTGTCAAATCCCTGCGTTCGTGCCATGACACAATCTTGTTCCTTTTCCACTCCCAAATACGAAAACAACTGCCAGTGTAATTAACCATTTTTTTTTGTGTTTGTGCCTCGCTGCGGACTTCACACACCCCTTCCCCCATCGTCTGTGCTAACCCTCTTCCAGATCCAGATGCAAGATCTCAGGAGATGAGCATGAAGGCCAGCAACTGATACAATCCGTGCATAGAGAGAGAACAAGGCGTGCTGTGTGTGACCTTGTGCATTGTCGAACCTGCCTTCCCCTCACAGCAGCATTATTTAATATAGCTTCCATGTCAGTCCGTCACAGGCAGTTGCCATGAAAGAAGTAAGATTGGTGCTTATACATAACAGTCAATTAAGCATTTCAGTAAATAAGTGTTATTGATAGTATTTATGGGTTTTTATTAAACTAAGAGAGTACCAAAGTGCATTTGTGTTATGTTTTGTTGAACAATGGAGAAAAAGTGCAGTATTGGAGAAACTACTGAAAGTGATTGCCATCTGTTACACTATGTCAAGGACAAGTCTATACAGGTATTGAAAAACTTTCTGAAGAAGATTTGAATCTTTTGACATTAAGATGTGAATCCAACAAGTTAACAAATGTTTGCCTTCACCATGAAAGTTTGTTTTTAAAGAAGTATGAATTTTTACAAAATGTGTGTTGTGATCCTTTCAAAAGACATAAAACTGTTATTAAAAAAGCACTTTGTGTTTTAACTGTACAACAGAGTAGAATCATCTTATCAAAAGGGTACAAGGTTAAACCTGGGGCCTATTCCACCAATAAACTTTGCAACTTTGCACTTTGCACTTTTCTTTCATACTTCTGTTCCACGAAAATTAGAATTCGCAAAGCAAAAATTCAAAAGTGCAAAGACTATGCACTTTTGAACGTGTTTCTGTTCCACAATAATCTCTCTCTGCATAACTCATCTATAAATATTTGCAAAGTTTTCAGAGGTTATGCAAATATTATTTTGCTTTTGCAGTTTAACTTTTTACTGTGTTATCTTATTTAAATAATTTGTTTGAGGTAGTTAAAAGTGTTGTTTGTTATAAATTTAGCATGTAAGTAATTATTTAATTTAATTTAATGTGGTTGAGAGAAATGAAAACATAGTAACATAAACACATAACCTACAAAAGTAAAAGAAGGAAAATGATGAGGTGTATTTTATTGCATTCAAGTGATGAATCTGATGAAGATGACAGAGTTCCAGTAAGGAAAGTGTACAGATTAAGAATAAATTTTATGATTGACAATGATATTCATTTTAAAGAATGTTTTAGGTTAAGTGCACAACAAGTTGATGTTCTTTTGAGTGCTATTGGGCCACACCTCCAGAATATTACAAATAGGAGTAAATGTTTATCTCCCAAGCAGCAGATACTATTATGCCTACATTGGTTTGGCAATGGAGGACAAATGCACGGTGTGGCTTCAATGCATGGAGTAGCCAAATCTACTGTGTGCCGAACTGTAGCAAAAGTTGTGGATGTAATAATCAATATCCTGTTTAAAAATAATGTATGCTGGCCAGAGCCCACAGTGAATATTCCAAAAGATTTCTTAGTTAAAGGTGGATTTCCATTTGTATGCGGCGTAGTTGATGGAACATTGATAAACATTGATTCCCCCAATACATGAAGAAGTGTATGTTGACCGACATGGCAAACACACTTTAAATGTAATGGTTATCAGTGGCCCTAATTACAAATTGTACAGTGTGAATGCTAACTGGCCTGGAAGTGTCCATGACTCCAGAGTACTACGAAATTCTGCTATGTGCCACCATTTTGAGAATGGGTGGAGACCATTTCCAGGTGCAGTTTTGCTAGGGGATAGCGGTTATGGTTTGAAGGAGTGGCTAATTCCACCAATTAACCGAAATCCAGATCTTCCCACAGAGTAGCCCTTTAATAGGCACCATAAAAAAACTAGGCGGATTGTTGAGAATTCTATAGGTATATGGAATGAGCGTTTCCCATGCCTGAACCATTTAAGACTAGTGCCAGAACGAGCAGCTAAAGTTTTTCTAGCTACAGCAACCCTTCACAACATTGCTTGTGAAGCATATCCGCAGGATGAACACAATTTGAGCAGTGATGATGAAGATGATGTGGATTTGGTCAACATTGATGGGGATGCCGAAGTCATATCAGTTGGTGCCCAACAGCGTCTAAACTCACTACTGAATTACTTCCAGCAGTGAAATTGTGTTCAAGATTGTTGTTTAATGCTTCATAAAGACTTTATTTATATTTATTACAATTACAATACAAGGTTCCGATTTAAAAAAAAACGATTGAAGTTAATTTCACATATTTTTAGTTTCAAAAAAACTTACAGGTTTTTTCTATACCTTTTTATATTAACGTCATCACTGTAGTGATAAACTGAAAGTTGTAAATGTAGTGTTCAAAACAGATGTTAATGCACTGTCTTAAGATATTAACGTTCAGTATCCTGAGCATTGGAAATACGAATATAAGATTCGTTTACATCTAATGAAAGAAATTCTTCAGTTTCAATGGTTGCATTGTTGAAAACATCCTGTATTACCTCAGAGGTAGGCAAACCCAGTTCTCTCTCCAATTTTAGGCAATTTAATTTTCTATAATATAACTCTACTTTGAGTAGTGCGGTTTTAAGTTCATGGTCACCCCCTAATGATGAAGTTATATGCTTCCTTTTCTTAGTGTTCGTAGTAACTTTTACAGAATCTTGACTCACTGCTTCATTTGAATTTTGCAATGACGAAGAAGTTTCAATGTGTATACTTGCTACTGTCTCTTGTGTCACATATTCTTGGCTTTGTGGAAGGCCTAATCCGTCAAAAACTGCTGAAGCACTGTCCAGAATGTCATACACTGCTCTATTTACTTCAACTGGAAGTTTTTCCTTGCCTCCAGCTGAGCCTGTTTTTTTTTTGTTTTTATTTTGCATTACCTCTTTTCGCCTGAAAGACAAAATTTAACATCATTAAAATACTGGACACAGTAATTTTTTTTCCAAGCACTGCTGACATAAAAATAGTAATTTAGATAAATATCTTACCAGTGCTCGACAATTCCATAACCCCCACAACTGATCTCTGGCAAATGTCCATTTCTTATCAGTCCCCGCAAGCTGAAGCGATTGTGCTTTTAAAAGAACCTTAGTCCATTCCTTCTTCTTTTATTTCTGTGTTACTGTACTCGAGAAACTTACAAATAATTTATATTTTTTCTTTTATAAGTTCTAATACTGCTAATTTTTTATGCACAACTTCTATTTTCTTACTCATCATGCACTCTAGGCAAACTAGGCAAATGTAATGTAAACAATGAATAAAATAACGCAAAGACTTTGCAGACTGGCTGTAGGAATGCAAAGAGGTTAAAAATTTTGGTAGAACACATTTACTTTGCACTTTTCAGTTATATGCAAAGTGCAAAGTGAAAAGTTGCAAAGTTTATTGGTGGAATAGACCCCTGGTCAGAAACTTTGTGCATTTTGCAGGAATAATCTTAAAAGATAAAGAAGCTGACAAGGTTGAAAGTAATGATGAGCACGAGAATGGACAAACAAAGGATATAGGACTAACATTTAGAGATGAACTAAACCAACTTCAAAAAAATACTGTAATTGATGAGCTAAATTCTTCCTTTCATGAAATTGGATGTTCACCAATGAAATTACATGCACTTGGTCATCATAGCAAATCACGTTATGCTAAAGGAAAACTACAAAAAGTTCATAAAAAAATAAAATCAAAAATTGAAACTGTTCTTGAAGTTGATCCACCAGAAAAAAAAAACTTGTTGGAAAAAAGTATGTTGCAGAACAGTGAAAACATGGATAAACTAGTGAACATTATTAAAAAGGAAATTAAAGGTGCATCAAGAAAAAAACATATATAAATGTTGACAATACCAGCTTCTCTGTTGTGGTCAAGAAAAAAAATAAAAGAAACTTTCAACACATCTGATTATTCTGTTCGTAAGGCTCAACAAGTGTTTAAAGACAAGGGTTTTTTAGGCGAACAAGAGTTAAGGCATTGTGACAAATGTTCATCAAAAGATAACCTTGTCCATTTTTTACAGACAAAGTTTGAAGAATATGACAATGAAGACGTTATTGAGTTCAGTCAGTGGGTTTCCACAGATCGAACTGAAATGATAAGGTGTTCCAGCTCTGTTGTTGAATTTATAGAAACATTAGTTGAAAAACTAAACAAATTATTACCTCATTCTTACATTGCCAAATCACAAGCATCTACTTTTAAAATTTTAAAGGAAACAGCTCTTTCCAATGTAGCTGTAATTTCAATGTACAGTAAAACATTTTTGTTGCGACCGTAAAAAAATTGCCGAAAATCCGAAGAAAATCGGACAGAAAATAAGTTTCTTGTGGTGAGTAGTAGAATCCCGCTGCTGCGACCCCTCACGGTTTCCGGAAAAACGGACTTATAAACGGAATGGTCGCAATAGAGAATTCGGGCCAATTTTTACCCCACCCCCAAATATATCTAATTACATAAAATACTCGCGCTAGATGAATTCGTGTCACGCGAGTTCGGCTATGCTAGCCGGCTGGTGGTTATTTTCATTCAAAACGTGGCGAAGGAACTTTTGTGGATCAGGTAGAAAACATTCGGCTATAAACGAAAGATATAAGAACAATGCTATCCTGAAATGCTATGACATGTTTTTGGAGTAGATAATCACAGCGACAGACCGACAGGATGCGCTCCCGCCCTTGCCTTCAGCGATGTTTATTTTGACAGCTCAAGCAATTATCTTTTCCACGTCCCTTCGCAGCGTAAAAAAAAGAAGAAAAAAACACGTTGGAATGCAGACGGAAAAGTAACTACAGTATGCAGTAAAATAAATATATTTACGGCCCTGCTAAATTTTTCTATTCAATAAAATTCGAGGTATTAGTGATTTTTCAGCAGAAACTGCTGTGTGACTAATAAACAAATTATATCATAATAACTTAAACTTATAAAGTATTTATTAACAGCGAAGGACAGTTGTATAAGCCCATTTATTTTATTTTACCGAGATTTGACTGTACAACCTGGCTTTTGTCGCACGCGGTGTGGGACGGGAGGAGGATGCTGACAGTTTCTCATGCAGAAGGTTGAACTAAGGGAGGGAATGTTTTGAAATGTTAGTTGGTAAAAAGGGGGGGGGGGGGGTTGTTTTTACATGGTTTTTGGCTCGGGGAGGGATGAGCCTTGAAGAATTAGCAGGGGATGGGAGAGGTAAGCGTCACTTCACGTATGACGTCAAGCCGCCGCTACCGCCAGCCTGGCCGGACGAGTTTCTTAAGCTCTGCGGGTAAGATAACATGACAACTGAGACGGCTTTTCGTGCAATAGTGGACGCCTTGAGCTCGGCTAGACACTGCCGCGTGGATAGCCTAGAGGGGTGGTATCTAATTTTAGCCGTCTTTTGTATGCCTGCCTGCTTACAGTACAGCTCCCGCCAAGATAAACGTGAACACATAGCGCCCAACAAAGTGTAACAGACTTAATTTTCAGCCGATTTTACTCAAATTTTCGACTTTCTCTGCTTAAATTTTTCATGGTTTCTCAAAAAACGGTCGTATAAACGGAATGGACGCATCAGAGGGGTGTCGCATCGGCGGGATTCTACTGTAACGTGTTACTGCGTTTCTCTTGCCCAGTGCTGTACTGCCGTAGCCAGCGCATATCTAAAAATAGATACCACTTCCTGTCGACCGCTGTCAGCGCTTGACAACCCCCATTGCCCCATTCCACGTCCCTTTCCCAGCAGGGTGCAGATAAAGGTTTTTGTGGCAACGTGTTTACGTTTAGCTTTTTGCGAGTGTCTAGTGTGGTACGCAGTTAAGGCAAAGCTACCTGCTGGATTTCTCTTGATTTTGATTACTATCGGTTGACAATACACGGCGACTGACTGGATGCACGCCCGCCTCGACTTGTTTTAACTGCAGCAGCGATGTTTATTTTGACAGCTCAAGCAATTATCTTTTCCTGTGGGTTGATAGAAAAAGGTCGCTTCACCCAGCATAAAAAAAAAGGCTACGCCACTTATTCCCCACGCAGGAAACACACTGGCTGCAGTCTGTCTCCCCCGCATTTATCTTTCTTCTAACATTCCACGTCTCACCTCTCGCGCGAGCAATAACGAAGCGACCACGCATTGGACCTTGAAGAATGTTACCGAGGGATGGGAGGGGTGAGTTTATGCGTCATGAAGCTGCTGCCGCCAGCCAGCCGGGCGAGCTTCGTGTGCGCCCACTCGCGCTGCAGAACCTACAGCTGCCATATTTTTACAGGAAATGTCCCATTATTTTTTTGTTATTCTTACATGAACATTTTTGGAGGTATTAAAGCCGACACAAAAATACGCTGTGTGTTAAAATTAACAAATTTAATGATTTTTCATTTCTTTTTTTTTTTTTAATTTTTTTTTTTTTTCCGATTTTCACATTTTGGTCAAAATGTCCAATTTTTTGACGGTTCCCGAGAATGTATTCGTAAAATCACTGCTTCGTTAAATCCGGGGTTCGTGACATCGGGGTTCTAGTGTATTTAACTACGGCAAGCAGAAAACGTACATGTAAACCTACCAGTAAAAATAAACTGTGTTTTGACATATTTTCTTTAGAGGTGGCCTGTAGGGCGACGGACTTGTCATGAAGGTTGAAGTGGGTTTAAAGCAAAGCCGTCTAGCATTGTGAGTGACAGCATCCTGCAATTGTACGGCTGGTTTCTTAGTGAGTAGTGGTTTGTGTAAATGGGGGGGGGGGGGGGGGGGGGGGGGGGTTCAAATGAACTGAAAATTTCGGAAAACATCTATTACGACCCTATTTCTTGGAACCGTGAAGGGTCGTTTTAGAGAGGTTTGACTGTACTTCAGTGAAAATTATGCTTTCAAGAGGAAGCCCAAGGTTACCACTGGACCCCAGATGCATGCACTATTCATCCTGTAATCATTCACTGCAAGGATGCAACTGGCAAAAAGCTTGTTCTACCTTTTTGCATCATATCTGATGACCTCAAACATGATGTAAGTATGGTGTACGAAATCCAAAAAACTATAACTGCCTTTTTGAAAGAGAAGCACCCACACATTAAAGAGATTCATTATTTTAGTAATGGGTGTGCAGCACAATATAAAAATAAATACAACTTCGTAAACCTGTGTCTACATGAGAGAGATTTTTTTACTGAGAGCTCAGTGGTCATTTTTTGCGACCAGCTATGGCAAAACGGAATGCGGCAGAATAGGGGGTACTGTAAAACGCATAGCTCGGAGGGAAAGTCTTAAACGACCTCTGGAAAAACAAATTATAACAGTGGCTGAACTGTTTGACTTCTGCAAGACCAGAATTGAAAATATCAGTTTCCATTTTATTACTAAAGAAGCAGTTAAATTGACTTGTATTGCTATGGAAAGTCGCTTCAAAGATGTTCAAACTCTTCCAGGGACAAGATCATTTCACAACTTTCAGCCACAAAATGATTCACAAACAATTGAGGCTCGAAGAATTAGCATGGATGAAAAAGCAGCTATTGTTTTTAAGTTATTTAGCGTTCAGCAAAACTATCTCGTGAAATTAGAAGATTTGTACCTTGGTTGTTTTATTGCTTGTGTTTATGACAGCTTCTGGTACTTTGGCATGGTGAATGAAATAAATGCTGAACAAAAAGATGTCACGGTACAGTTTCTTCATCCCCGCGGACCATCACCATCCTTTTTTTGGCCCAAGAAAGAAGATACATGTGCTGTGCCCATTCCTCATATTATTGCTATGGCGGAACCGCCAAAAACAATGACTGGAAGAACCTATCAGTTTTCACAAGAATGTATGACAAATATCCAATCAAAATTTAACAATCTAGAAGAATTTTGAAGTACAATGACCTAACAGTGTTATAACCGTAAGAACTGTATGCCTTAATAACATAGGAGTATTACATGTGTAAGTAAACACACTAATGTTTTATGTAGTGTAATTTAATAATTATATTTAAATTTAACTGCAATCTCATTACAGAGGTCAGTTCTGTTCGTATTTTTGAGTGTAAAGGGAACAGATTGATGTCATGGCAGGAATGCAAGATTTGACAGCATGGGAAACAGGAAGCAGCAAGTAAGGTAATTTATTTTATAAAAAGGTGTGTGGGATACCAAAAGGAAAATATGGTATTTTAATCATCTGTATATAATTCAGAAACACAGGCAGGCAGGCAGGCAGGCAAATAGCGGCCAAAGCAGCTTTTTAACCAAAATTAAATAATTAACTCATTTTTGTGTTTTGAAGTGAAAAAAATTATTAAAGTAGTAAAAAAAACCACGAATCTTACTGTTTAATGTGGTAGAACATATCTTTTACAACAAAAACAAAACAGAGATTTCATGATTATCCTTTTCCCTTTATGAGATTTACCATTTTCCGTAAAACTCTACATTTTGTTTCATTATCATAAAAATTACACTTTGAGATTTTTTTATGGTTCCAAATAAACACTTAGAAGTTTTGTTCATTTTTAATATTATTCCTGCTACATTGATCCAAATTTAAAAAAATTTCAGACAAACTGGTTAGTAAATAAAAAAAATATCAATTTTTTTTCCATCGGACAACAAATTTAGTTAACTTCGGCCAGATGATTAAAATGACAATAATCCATAAACTTTAAGGGGCTGTAAAATCTAAACCATTAGAGATAGAGCAAAACAAATTGGTATGGTTATTTACATCAATGAATAGCAGTGGCGTCTCGTCAGGGCAAGCAAGGCAAGCAGTGCTTGCCCAGGCAGTTTCCAGACATTGTATTTTTTAAATAAATATTTTATTCAGAATAGTATTTTACTTTGGCTCGTGCAGTTAGGTGTATGTATTTTTTTACACTATCTTCTTGGGACCCAATACTGTGCGCTGTGCGCTATAAAAAAAGAACTCGTTGACACAAAAACATGCTGTTTTAGAAGCGTTGCTAGGTTTAGAAGCGCTGGTAGGATCGCTTTCAGCAGGAAGGCTGCCGCAGTAGTTTCCTTTCGGAAGGGGGGGTGGCATGGTACAAAGGTTCAGGGAGGGGATTGGCTGGAAAAATACGCGGTAGAAGCTACGAAGGTAACGCTTTCTTGCCGAACTGGAGCGAACATGGCCGAAGCAGACGGTGGAATTTTTCCGCCGACTGCTTCGGCTATGTCCGGTACAGTTCGGCACGGCAGGTGGCGATGTCGCGTTTCAGTCGGCGGTCGTCTCTCGGGGCGCGCGCATCTCTCCCGCGGGCTGTTGGCTGGCAGTGCGTGGGGGATTTGTGGGCGTACGATGATACTACACTCCCACTTAGTATATAAGTAATGTAGAGTAGGTATTTTACTATCAGAATAATGTAAGTCAATCATTATTTTTCAAAAATAATGTATTTTAAAAAAAAGTCAATTTTTCTACCTGTGGAATAGTCAATGTTCAGTTAAGAAAACTACTTAAATAGCACCATTTTGTACCTTGAAATCCATATTTTCCCGGCGGAGGGCCCCCAGACCCCCCGCCCCCCCAACCTCATCATGTTTTGGTGTGAACGGAGTTATTGCTTCCCCTCATGTAAACCTCACGCCTCGCCACTGATGAATAGAACAACCATTTTAAGTTTCGTCAAAATCTGAGACGGTGGGTGTTATGTTGTGGTTGAACTGACATGGAATGACCCAATTGTTTATCGAAAATATTTATGGGTATTTGAAATTTTCGTCACCACGGTGGTCACTAGCTCAGCTATTGTCGATTACTCAGGATAATTAATTAGAATTCACCCTTACACAAAAAGTTTTCATTAGATATAATATTTTTATTGTTGAATCTGATTCTTTCTATTTTTTTTATTTTTTTTTAAATTTTTATTAAAAAATTTATTTAAAGCAAACAACGAGTTAACAGCTCAGCAATAATGTAATTATTTTTTATGTAATTATTAGGGCTGGGCTGGTCTAATCCTCGAATCCTTGAATCCCAGTGAATCTCCAGTATTCAACAAAAGTTTACTAGGCTTATTTATGTTTATTCTTATACTTATTCTAATACCGTTCCCCAAAATTTTTTCTTTTAATATGTATGTTTAACCGTTGTATTGCCACCCTAAAAATACTCACAGCATGTGCCACCCGGGTACCCGGGTACTCCGCCTACGAAATTCTTGGATAAGGTCCATTGTTACTAAAAATAATTATATGCATTCAATCAATATTTAATTATTTTTATTCTAGGAAGTTATCTTACCTAAATATAACAAATTATGTACAGTGACCTTGTGAGTTCTAAAGCAGGTATAACACGTGCGCAGCTGCACCGTACATTTCTCGTTTCTGGGAAGGCCAGGTATGTTTAACATGAAAGGGAAACAGAAGGCTCTTTTTTTTTGTTCTTTTATACCTGAAAAATATTCGAGGACTCTTTTGAAACACCTAGACACAAACATGCCTATAATTTGGAGCAGTAAAGCCATATAGCTCAGTTTTTATCGTTTGCTCGAAGAAGCAAGACGTGCAGTCACTGCTGAGAGAGTATGGATAGTTTGGTAATATGTATGCGTGTTATATCCGCTGTTTTTATTTTTTGTCTTACTCCAATATAATTGAGTGAAGTGTGCATAGAACTTGTGCATTATATTTGTGGAAAACAGAAGCAGAAAGATGGAGGAATTGTCGAGAGCTGAGTTTTTGAGGTAACTTAAATATAATAAATACAATATTTGTATTATATATTTTATATTATTATAAGTGTAATATTACTGTAAAACATGAATTTATTTATTATTTTTTAGATTGAGTTACGCGGAAAAAGATGAGTACTTGAAGAGATTACGCGGTGAAGAAGATGATAAAAGTGATGACCCTTCGGACAGTGAAGACGAGGATTGGTTTCCCAACGATAACTCTCCGAATTCTGCCAATGCTGAAGCATCGGATAATGAAGATTGCATTGATGATGAAGCCGAAAATGATGGCAGAATTCAAGAAGAAGAAAAATATGATGACGAAAGAGATGCTGAGGAGGAGAGTGACAACGAAGTGGCTTCAGATGTTTCGGCCAGCACTAATACAACTTTTGTGGCAAAAAACATAACGGCTTGGAACAAAACTCCGCCTCAAAACTATCAAACTCCAGCTAGAAATATTTTTAGGCAGAGAGCTGGACCGCATAAAAGTACGGAAATGTTATCGATCTTTGGCACATACAAAAAATTTATCACATTGGGAATAGTTGACATCTTTTGGTGCACAAATAAAAAAGCGGAAGCTGAGTATCAAGATTACAATAGTTAGCATCCAGAGAACGAGCCGCGTGTATGGAAGAAAGTTAGGGTAACTGAAATGTACTCTTTTTTTGGAATCTTGATAGGTGCTTGTGCAAATAACTCAAACACAGACTACATAGATGAAATGTGGAAGAAAAACTCATATCCGTTATATCGTGCAACAAGGGGACGAAAGCGATTTTAGTCGCTTTTACGTTTTATACGTTTTGATGATTACACTACCCGCCAGGAATGAGCAGTCAATGATAAAGCTGCACCTATTTATGATATTTGGAACATGCTGAATGCAAACCTAGCGGCGGTGTATAAGCCAACGGAGCATTTAACTATCGACGAACAGCTCTATCCTTTTCGAGGGAGAACGAAGTTTACCCAGTACATGCCATCGAAACCTGCTGAATACGGTCTAATAGTATTTTGGTTGTGCGACGCAAGTAATGCTTATACACTCAAAGGGATTTTCTATACAGGTAAACAACAAAATATTCGAGAAGTCAGTCAAGGTGGACAGATTTTTCATGACCTTACCGTTGGCAGAGAGTCTTTTGTCATGGAAACTTACTATCATTGGTACTTTGAAAAAAAAAAATAAAACATGCTTTCCTCAAGAATTGAAACCGTCAAACTCTAGTCCTTCATTGTCAACACTTTTTGGATTTCAAGATAAGGTTACCATCTGTTCATATGTTCCGAAGAAAATTAAAGCAGTGATTCTTCTCAGTATGATGCACAATAATGCTACGATCTCTAATGCATCTTACTAAAAACCAGAAATGATTTTGTTTTACAACAAAACCAAAGCTGGCGTTGATAATATGGATCAAATGTGCATGAGATATTCCACCCAACGGCGATGGTGCAAATGGTCCGCTAGCGTTTTTTTTTTACAATATTTTGGATATCACCGGTGTTTCTGCGTACATTATTTACTATGAAAATAATGATATGCTTGCAAAAAAAAAAACTAACAGACGCAGACTTCTTCAACGCCAGCTCTCAGAAGAACTAGCCATGCCAATGGTAGAAGAGCGATTTTCTAACCAGCAAGTCATGCAAAGTTATGCAATGAAAATCGCAATCCAAAGTTACTATGAAAAGCCAGTAACTGAAGTGGTAACTGATAAAATCAATCAACGAGATGCTAGTGTTAAAAATTTGTAGTTGGATCATGCTAAATTTGCAATGAGCAGCCTATTCGAAAGAGAAGAAAGACGAGGAAGTCTTGGTTTGGCTGTAATAAGCCCATTTGTGATCAGCACACAGCAAAAATCACTAAATGTTTGGATTGTAATCATTGATTTCTAATATATATGTGTAAAATATTGAAATTTAATTTTTTTTTTTTTTTTTTTGTAATTTTCATACAGTATTTGTATATTACTGTGCAAAAAAAGAAATCTCAATGATTTTGGTTCAACAAGCACTTGCAAAATGTGATAGTTATTATTATTATTATAAACATTACATTCAATAAATAAACAATTTTAAATAAATATATATTATTATTTATATATTAATCCATATTTACTTATTATATTTTTCCAACAAACTTTTTTTTATGATATACTGTACGAAAATCATGCTTGTTCTATCAGGGTACTCGGGTACCCGGGTGTCTCATACGTGTTTTTTTTTTCAAATGCAAAATATTCTAAGTTAAAAATTTAAAAAAAAAATATGTAGAATGCAAATTTTGATAGGGAATCTGTCAAGTCATGGGGATTCTAGAAGGTTTTCGCCATTTTTTTTGGAACTCGGGTACCCAGGTGGCAACACAGAGTTAAGTACTTTAAATACATAATATGTACTGTTTACAAGAAAAGACTCAACACTTTTTATTTTTGTGCTTGGTTTTCCGTATATTTCTTTTATTACTTAATGTGAATAAAAATTTCGTTTTTCAAATGGATGAAAACGTCTTTCCTGGTAAAAGCCCGAACAAGATTGAAAAATAATATAGTATTAACCTATCTTCTCTTTTTTTACACTTAACGTTTTAAAACTGTTATAGGTTAGGCCAAGAAATAGGTATGTGAAGACATGTTACAGTGAGTTTAACTTACGTTTAGCCCCGTCCCCATGTTTTCATTTACTTTAGTTATTACAGCATCTAGAAATGTACACTATGTGTAGGTTCAGCCCTTTTATGCCAAAAGATAGAGTTGGTGTACTGCTTCATTTAGTACCGCTCACATGTTTTAATGATACAACAGTAGTTACTTTAATTCGCGGGTGCGCGGGAATAAGGGGATAAGTCAAATATTGGCAAAAATGGGTTTTTTATGGCATGAAATAAAGAAGAAAAAGCTCTACAAAATGGTCCAAATGGGTTAAGTCTAGCACCCTTGTGTACTATTTTATGGCACTGAACTTTTGGAGTTACATCACAAACTGACAGTTTTCGTGCGTGAAAAAGGGGATAATGACTTAACCCCTTTTAAACACCAGATCTTCGATGATATGTAAAGTGTGTGAAAAAGGGGATATGTCATTTACCATAATAAGTCCTTATTTAATCGCAAAATATTTTTGGTGAATGAAATGATATATCACAAAAATCTGATACAGCACATGACCACTATTAGGTGCTTATTATTCTGACTGTTTCATGCTTCCTTTTTGTCAGGTAGTTTTCACCAATAAAATTTTTCTCACTTTGCTCTGTTTTTATTGTTGGAAATTCTGGGAATTTAGCAAGAATAATATTAATAGGATTTTCAGTTCTAGACAGGGAAATCTTATAGTTCGGTGACATGTTGGCACACCTTAAACAGGCTGCTATTGTTGTTAGGTTATTTAGATTCAACGCCACGATATTGAGACAGTGAAACATGTAATAAAATGAGAGTAAAGTATTAATATTCTTGAAGGCGTGGCAAAATGAACTCCAAAGGGAAGAAGCTCGTGTCGTTAGTATTAGAAAGTGTAAATAAAGGTAAGAATCATGCGTAATATCAGCCTTTAATTTTATTCTGTAGTCTTGTGCATGTTGTATTTGATTTAAACCTGACACAAATGTCACAGAAGTACATTTATGAATAAAGTGATCAATGGATACCTATCAATGCAATAATTTTGCTGTTTTAATGATAATATGTGCTGTATAGTTTATTATCTACAGACACAAACACGTTTTTAGGTTATGTATAAATATATATACAAACAATCGGTACTGTATAGTTCGTTCTGCTGGAGATACAATAATGTTTGTACATCAAAGCTAAAATTTTAACCTTACTTTTAAAATTAAATTGCAGGGAATAATGTTAAAAAATAAACAATTTGATAATGGTAGTAACAAAGTCGTTCTATATAGCACATGCCATTCTATATAAATTTAAGTTGATGGAGCATTTGAACATATCTAATTTGTACTTATTTTTCAATAATAATGTATGTGATTCTTATAATGTAAACATGTGTATTGCCTATGCAAATACAGAATGTAATGAGTGTATTACATTCATATTTACAGGACCCTGCAAAGATGTTGCTCTGTCTTCTAAGCCAAATGAATCTACTGTCCCTCCAGCATGTTGTGAACTTATTGAAGCATATGTTAATGATTCTGATGACAGTGATCACGACGCAAATTTTCAGCCTGGGTCATCTTCAGATTCCTCAATCGAGTGTTCATCTAAGGTTTATACTCTATGTTCAAAGCATAAAGATCAATATAAAAAGAGATGAAACAGTGAGCATAGGACTGACAGCAGTGAAAAAACAAAACCAAACTCTATAAAGCCAACAGGATGTACAAAAGTGTATCAGCATATGACTGAACTGCCACAAGAGAAAGGAAACCTAACCTTAATTTCTGAACAATGGGAAGACTGTGCTGACACATTAGAAAGTACAACAGAAGAATCGCCAAGTCGTTCAAATAAACGTTTACGCCAACATAGAGGGAAAAAACGTAAATTTAAATCTACTAGACAAGAAAAGGAAGAACGGAAAACAAAAAGATATAAGGGAGAAGAATATGTAACCGCTAAAGGAAAAATAATACATCCAAGAAGAATGATGCCACTAAACCAGTGCAGAATGAAATGCAATGAACGTATGACGGAAGATCAGCGAAAGTCAATTTTTGGATGTTACTGGGGCTTAGGTAATTATGAAAAAAGAGTTGCCTATGTTGCAAGTTTACTACAAATATGTCCAAAGAAGACATCAAGACCAAGATCTAAAGATGCAGACAAATCTCATTATCGACAAATTACAATTCAGTACCATTTAATAGTGGATGGCACTAATGTTACAGTGTGCAAAGGATGTTTCCTTAAAACATTGGGAGAAACAAACAAGTTTGTGTAAATTGTGGTAAATAAGAAAGGTGCGGACCAACCCGGATTACCTGCAGAGGATTGTCGTGGAAAGCAAAGTCCCAAAAATAAAATAACTGAAGAAGTGAAACAAGTGGTTACCAATCATCTGCTATCCATACCAAGTTATGAGAGCCATTACACACGACGGGATTCTAGGAAAAAATATCTGCCGCAACACTGGACCTTGGCTGCACTTTATGAAGACTACAAGAAAAAAAAAATCCAGACAAACAAGTCAACAGAAAGTACTACGAATCACAGTTTTACAATTTAAATCTGTCGATAAAGAGGCCAAATAAAGATACTTGTCAGTAGTGTGATCGACTGAACACATTAATACAATGTTCAGAAGACAAAACTATCCTCAAGCAAGAACTTGAAGAACATCACATTGAAGCTGATGCAGCTTACAATGCCAAAGACAGAGATAAGCAAATATCAAAAGGTAATCCTACACTGAAAACAATAACATTTGATATGCAGCAATGTCTTCCGACACCCTTTGTGAGCACTTCCATTGCATTCTATAAGCGTCTGTTGTGGACCTTTAATTTCACTGTTCATGATTGCGATGAACACCAAGCTCACTGTTTTGTATGGGATGAATCGATTGCGGGAAGAGGTGCCAATGAAGTAAGTTCTTGTCTCTACAAATATCTTCTCAGTTTGGATCCATGCATCACTCACATAACCATGTACTCTAATACATGTGGGGGTCAGAACAAGAACAGTCATATGTCTGCAATGTGTTTGGTGGCCTTGCAGAACTCCACAACATTAAAGACCATTGACCACAAATTTCTCACTCCAGGACATACCCACATGGAAAGTGACACTGACCACAGTATCATCGAGAAAAAAAGGGCCAAATTTGCCGTTCCCATTCAGCATCCACATGTTTGGGCTCAACTCATTCGTCAGTGTGGAAATAAAAAGCCAATGATTGTTTCAGAGCTCACTTCGGAAGAGTTTCTCGACTATGCTGGACTGTTGAAAACTACACTCCAGCTGCGAAAAGAAGATACCGAAGGAAATAAAATGAATTGGCGTCATGTTAAGTGGCTTCATTATGAGAAGAACATAACACGACTTTTTTTCAAGACTACTTTGGATGAGGATGCCACATTTCGAGAAGTTTTTTTAGTACGAAGAGGGAAAGCAAGACCTAACCTGACACCACACAAGCGATATGATGGGCCACAGAGTATTTCAGCTGCAAAGAAGAAAGACCTTCTTGACCTGTTGCCCTTTATCAATCCAGCTTTTCATCATTTCTATCAATTGTTAAAAACGAACAACAACCCCGATATCTTTCCGGATTCAATTGAGGAGGATCATGATGTGTGAGATTGTGCAAATATGAAGGAGAGAATTACCTCACTGACACTTTTATTAACATTTTGACAGCTAATGTCCATTCATTATCAATTTTTATTGTGTGTTTTTTTTATACAACAGGTAGATGTGGAAACTGTCATGCGATGATAGAATATTGTATGTGGTATTCTAAATAATGATTATATGGTTAAATTTCTTAGATAAATAATTATTATTATACAGTGAATACTCAATGTACTTTAACCTAAAAAAGGGGTAAGTCAAATTATCAACTGCCCCAAAAGGGATATGTCGAGTGTGTTCACACATTAGCTACATTAATGATGCATTAGAAATGTTAGAATTAATATTGTACAGTTCATGTATGTTGTACGTTTCCTTACAATTCTAATCAAATAGTAAATTCAATCAAAAACCCCAAATGATTATTTAATGATCTTGCATACTTGGAAGAACTTTAAATGTTTAATATCTTAATTTAAGTAATTTTGACTTATCCCCTTTTTCCCGCGCACCCGCGAATTTTTTGGTTGAATTTAAGAAAGTATGGCGATAATCTTATGTATATTTTTTGAAATGGTTCCTGAAACCCAAAACTGTTTTTATTTTGTTAAGACACTTAGTAACTCTGAAGAAAAGTCTTGTTTCATGTGGGTACGTTTTGGAGGGGGGGGGGGTGGGGGGGGGAACTTTAAAAAAAAAAATTCTTGATTTCCTGGCATTTTTTCAAATCATTCTACAAAATTGCATTGTTATACCAGTAGTTTTTCATTTCATTAAATGGTTACATTAGGTATAAATATAATAACATAATATTCAGGGTTCGTACGGTCCTTGAAAGTCCTTGAATTTAGGTAAGGGGATTTCAAGGCCTTGAAAAGTCCTTGATATTACTTGGGTCTTGAAAAGTACTTGAATTTAGACGTTTGAGTTAACGTGACATAAAATCGTGGGTACTACAAATATCTGGCTACCGGCGTACGACTCTAAACGGAATGACGAAGCAATAAATGTGTGGTACTATGGTACGAATAAACTATTACTATAGTTAAAGTGTAACCATACTTTAATTGTACGATAATATGTGTAAATATACGTTTAATATCGTATGGCTGCCGGAGCGTGTGTTCCAAGCGTTATCGAACATCTCCGAAGGTTGAAAAATAGCTCGTTTCGCCATCTTTACGGTGTAAAATATTCCGCCGAAGTGCTTTATTCAGTAACTGCCACCTAAATGGCTCATTAAATATTAGAGGTGTAAGAGTAACGAAAAAAAGCGTACACGTATGTATTCGTTACTATAACAATTAGTACTCGTTACTATTGTATCGTTACGTTACTCGTTACTCGTTACTTCTGATACCGCATAACATGCTATGTTATTTTGCAGCAACGAATCGAGTCGTATTGCGTACGCGTACAGTATGACGACGCGTAAATAATAATAAATAGAATATAAACAATTAACAATATTTGATAATTAACAGTTTTTGTTAACCAAGAAATAATTAAATCTCATTAGAGCGGTTTTATTATATTATCTCTTTTAAGATAAAAACAATAAAAAATACGTGAAAATAGCAATATACGCGATAATAAAAAACAAAAACATACATATTTCTAATTTGTAAAAAATACTTTCTTATAAACAGTAAAAAAACTTGGACGACGAATTTCTAAATTATACTTTACTTAATAAACAAACATCGTTCTTTGTAACGTAAATTCATCGAATATGCACGCGCATGCGTAAAACATACGAAAAATGTGAGTAACGAAATCCAGCCGTGTGTAACGTTTCGTTACTCGTCACTAGATGTCGCACCCGTTACTCAGTACCGAATACATACGGTTTGCTACAGCTCTATTAAATATTGTACATTAACTCTGATAATATTTACATAACCAGTAAACTACTACATCATCGTCACCAATGTATTAATTCGTTTTTCGTGTTGGTCCGTTTCTTTGCGGGCTTCAGTTGGCGTGTGCTGGCTTAAGAAGAAAATGACACTGTTTTCGTTCGGACTCAGCTGTGATTGTAACTTTAGTGTCTGCAATAACTACTTCGCACTATGCAGTTTTGTGTAGTTTAATTTCGTGGTAGTGGAGTTCGTTTTTTCGGTGTGTAATTTGTGTAGACCATAACTAGGGTTAATTTAGGTCTACTAAGTTTAATGTTTGTATCAAAATGCCCGGCAATTGTGTTTTCAATGATTTATGGCTCCAGAATCCCAGTTTTAATAAGTGGCTGGGAAAAGCTGGAAACAAAAATAAAGCTAGGTGTAATGTGTGTGAAACTGAGTTTGATGTTAGCAAAATGGGTGTGTCTGCTTTAACAAGCCACATGAATGGGAAAAAACACTCCAATCGTGCAAGTGACAAAAAGTCTTGTTTAGGAATCCAGTACTTTTATGGTAGATCCAAGTCCCAACAAGGTTCATCTTCCATGGTGGCTGATACTGAAGTGAACATTAGGCCTACACCTCAAGAAAACCAGAAACTTACTCCCTTCTTCTCGAGCCATGATACATTGAAAGCTGAAGTTATGTGGGCCCTGAAAGTATGCTGTAGCCACTATTCGTATAAGTCATGTGAAGATATTTCACAAATTTTTAAACTTATGTTTAGTGACAGTAACATTGCCCAGAGCTTTTCACTAGGAGAAACTAAGTGTGCTTATCTTTGTTGTTTTGGCATTGCTCCATATTTTCAATCTCTACTTATGGAAACCCTTCGGAAACAAGAAACTTATGTTTTGCTTTTTGATGAAAGTATGAACAGGAAACTGCAGAAGAAACAAATGGATTACCATGTTCGTTACTGGGAAGGTGATAAGGTCAGATCGTCTTACATACATTCCGAATTTTTAGAACACTCTACTGCTCAAGATATGTTCACCTCCTATGAAAAGATGTATTCAGATGTTGGTATACCAAGCAGTTCTTTGTTACAGCTGTCCATGGATGGCCCAAACGTAAATTGGAAATTTTATGACCTTGTGTGTGATCAGCTGAAGAGAGATTCCAATGTTTCAGTGATTCATACAGGCAGCTGCGGGTTACACATAATTCATGGGGCATTCAAGCATGGTTCTACATCATCCACATGGGATCTAGATAAGGTTTTATCTAGCTTGTATTATCTTTTCAAGGACTCACCAGCTAGAAGGGCAGATTATGTCAAAGTGACAGAATCAAATGTATTTCCCTTGAAGTTTTGTACAGTAAGATGGGTTGAAAATGTGATTGTGGTTACTTGTGCTCTTGAGATTTGGCCTCATATTGTAATGTATGTACAGGCAGTTGCAGGAAAAAAGATTCCAAACCCGAACACAAAATCTTTCTCAGTTATTAAAGAAGCAGCAAATGATACATTGTGTCCAGTGAAGCTTTTAGCATTCCAATCAATTGCAAAACAAGTTGAAGTTTTTTTGAAAGTGTACCAAACTGATAAACCCATGCTGCCCTTTTTGGCTAAGGACATGGAGAAATTGATCCGAAGCTTGATGGAAAGGTTCATCAAGGATAGTGAGCTGAAGAGTGCTGCTACAGGCATCAAGCTTATGAAAATTGATGTAAGTATGAAAGAGAATCATTTGCCTGTGGCAAAAGTTCAGTTAGGATTTGCTGCTGAGAACAGGATCAAAGATTTGATTCAGAGGAATGTTGTCAAGGAATATGATGTTTTGCAGTTGCGTATGCAATGCCGTGATTTTCTAGTTGAAACTGTAAAGAAAATTTTGAAGAAATGTCCTTTACAGTATTCAGTTGTGAGAAGCCTCAAATGTTTAGACCCAAGGGAAATGAATATTTCAACAGATTGTACAAAAAAGTTTACTTTGACATTGAAGACGTTAGTGGAGGCTAAACGAGTTCAAGAAACTGATTGTGATGACTTAATTTCATCATACAAAGAATTCATTGCTGAATTTGGTTTCTCCTCAGAATTTGAGAAGTTCAGACCAGTGGTAGATAGTTTGGATTCGCTATTATATGCCTGTGCAATGTCAAAATCTGACTATGAAAAGCTGTGGTCAGTAATGAAGATGCTACTTATTCTTTCCCATGGTCAAGCAGCAGTTGAGAGAGGGTTTTCCTTGAACAGGAAAATTGAAGTGGAGAACATGCAAGAGCGTACACTTATTGCACAGCGAATAATTTGTGAGCACATTACATCTGCTGGTGGTGTTACTAATGTTCACATTACAAAAGACATGATCATCTCAGCATCTGCAGCACGGCAAAAGTGGCAAGGTTATTTGGAAGAAAAAAAAAGAGCAAAAGAAACAGAGCAGAAATCCTTAAAAAGGAAATGTGTTACTGATGAGTTAGATGAACTGAAGGAAAAAAAGTGTAGACTTCAAGTGGATATAGACACACTGAGTGCATCAGCTGATAAACTCTCAGAGCAAGCAGAAAAAACAGGAAAGTTAACGTTTGTTTCAAGGTCTAACAGTTACAGGAGGACAGCAAAAGAAAAAGTGGCAGAACTTGCAAAACTTGATGAGCTTTTGTGTAGCAAGTTGAATGATTATAAACAAATTTAACTTAAATTTTATTGTCTGTTGTCTGCTTAGGACTTTTCTTCTTTTGATCTTGAATATACAGAAATGGGTCTTCATATTTTTAAATTCACAATTATTTTATTAGCCACATTAGTGTAAATATTTGTTTAGATTTGTTAATGGGTATCAGTGTCTGCAGTACAGCATACTACTCGTGACAAGACAGAAACACGAACTGTGAAACATGATTAAAATGATTTCACTGAAGCACAGGTTAATAATGTATAATTCTGAAAATTGAGGGACAGTGACCAGCAGAGAAGGTTTATGAAATACTGGTAAGTGATGAAATTGATTTATTAGAATTTTAGCAATAATATTTCATTCTACAATCAATTCTACAATTGTATTTAGATTTTCTGATATTATTTTTTTCCTGATGTGTCCCTTAAAAATGTGATAAAAAAGAAATAGGTTAAAAATGTACGTGAAAACCATTCAGTCTTGTGAGGATCAGATTTTTCACGTATTTGATACATATACGTATTTGATAATTTATCACAGCCAATGATGGTCCTTAAAATTCGGCTTTATTGTCCTTGAAAAGTCCTTGAAAGTCCTTGAATTTTTATCTGCAATATCTGTAAGAACCCTGAATATTGTAAAATGGGTTGGTTGGTATAAGTAAGCAACATTTAAAATACTGTAAAATCATTCGGAATTGCCAATTTAAAATGTAGCCAACATCTCAGAAACAAACAAGCGCTCTGAAGAAGTATTGTATGTTTGTTAAAATTTTTATCTCTTGTACGTTATTTCATTTTTGACTCTTGAAACTTAGATTCAGATTTGAGGGGGGGATTCGAGGCACTTTTAAAATTTGGATTCAAGAAAATTGTTATTGGACCAATCACTAGTAATTATACATTAAGCAAGTTGGTTCGCAATGAGTGGATTCACAGGACAATTGCTAGTAAACTCGCTCAAATGACTTAAGCAGCCATAAGTTTCATTAGCTTGCGTGGCACACATTTCAAATCATGAATTTGCAAAATAATATTAGGTGGAGTATTTTTAAATTTTAATCTAATGTTAATAATCAAATGTACCATACACTACTTTATAAACTTCAGAAATTAGTGCAGCTGTGTGGAACACAAGAAAATCCACATTTCGTCACCGGCAGACACTCGGCAGGTCACATAACCTAAGTGTTGCACAGCTGGATTGGCTATTGTCCTCTCTCTGTTCCTCTGCCACCACTGTTTGTTTGGCCACAATACTGCTTCCCCCCTATTACCATAGCCTCTCCAGATGTCTATTCTTTCAGTCTCATGTGCGAGAATTACCTGTTTCTATTATGATTGAAACAGCAAATGAAATAAGTTTACAAAAAAGAAAAAAAATCAATAAATACTACAATGTGTTAAGTTAACATTTCACAAATTTTATGAATGTGTCAAATGTCATCTTAAAGTTTTTGTGGATTTTCAGAAAGTTCTTAAAATGACTTCTAACTGATGGACAATAAATATTTGATGACATGCATTATGCACATACCATTCAAAGATCTTGTGAAACATCTTTTAGTATTTAAAAAAAATAGCAGTATTTATAACCTTCTATTTACACTGCTTTAACTCTTTAATGATTTGCCTTCTAGAAAGGAAAATAATACTGTAGATTACTAGTATATGGGTTGTACATTCTATGACGATTTTTATTTTTAAAAAAATGTAGTGTGAACCTTATGTGAGTTATTGACTTTGGATGTAAATAGAAATAATATTACACTGTGAGGTTGAATATGTGCGTAAATAACTAACATATGTTGGTTTTTAATAAATATAACTCCACGGGTATGTGCAATTTGTTTAATCAAAATATCTCAGCAGTCATGTGAAGCTCCGTGAACAGCGTAGTTATTGTGCGTGTGCATCTGCCGTGCGCCAGGGCGGCGCTGGCAAGTAACGTGCTGCACAGTGAAGGTCAGGAGAAGAGGGGACAAACTAAAAATATACCAGCCAGAGAGAGAATTAGAGAGTGTGTATGTGCAAGGAGTATAGATGTAAACGGAGATTTCACTCCCAGGTTAAATATAATTACTTTTTTTTCTCTGAAATTGTTCACTAATGATTTTCATAACCAACAGCATGAAACAAAAGAAATTTAGTTTTGCCCTGAATTATATTAGAATCTAAGTTAGTATTAAAATTCGTGGGGTTCAGGATTTTGGTCTTTAATACATTTATACATTTTAATTAAATATAATTTTATTATTATTTTATTGTCTTGATATTATTATGTAAACATTAAAGATTTTTATATGATTTTATTAAATATGGAAGGTGGTGTTCGTTGGTGGTCTAGAAGAATGTTAGGTTAAAAGAGTTGTTTCACGATACATAAACATCTTTGGCTCATAAATTCGTGGTATGAATTTACATAATTTCCATTCTAATGTAGTATACACAAATTGGCTTTATTTGAAGAAATAGCTACAAACACGCAAAGACGCAATAGGAATATACCATTTACTATTACCTTCAAGAATCATCTGATACATTCAGACACATACGGTCACACAAAAATTAACATAAATGTTGGTATTTAAACATAAATGTTTATCGAGGTCTCCCAATTCTTTTACATTTAGGTGTTGCACATTAATTAATAGTTATGCAGCCTATTTATTATTTTTAATATTTGTATTAGACACACATATACAAAAAAAGAACAATCTTTTAACAAGTGTGATTTTAAAATCAAGGACTTTAACCTGAAGGTGTAATATTTGCTGGTTCACACCTTTATTTAAAAAAATATAATATTAGTTAAGTGGTTTCCTCAATGCTAAAATGTTGTACAAGTCAAAATAATTATATTAAGAAAGTAAGATCACAGTTTTTTAACAAGTCATATTATTAAAAATTATTTATAATTCAGCTTTGAATGTAAATGACATTCTTATGTTGGTATCGACAGAATCCTTAGTGTACAACAAGGACATTGTAGGTCGTATCTAGTGACAGCTTCCTGCGTGTGTGTGTGAGGCCATGTGGTAGTGTTGACGGTTCTCCTTCCCTCATTCTTGTGAACCAATGTCCCGTGAACCCACAAAATTAACATGTCTATCTTGACAGGTGTTTATGATGCAACTGTGCCCAATCATTATTGTTTTTGCACAAGATATCCCTCGTTTTCAACTTAACATTCAATGACAAAACTGCAGCCATTGTTGGTGTTTATAAGTACACCTTTTATATTTCTCCAGCCCCACACAAGTTTGCCTGTACCATAGTGTTAGTTTTTATAGAAGTTAAGGATCTCATTAAGAGTAGCTTGCCGCCTCTTCTCTCTCTGCGGCAAAAGAATGGGTAAAAAAATAAAATACAATATACAGAAGTGAAACAAGGAAATAAAAAATAGCAGCCTTTTTCTTCATAATTTATTAAATAATTTGGGAATTGGAGGGGTGGTAAATGTAGTGCTCTTGGGGGGGGGGGGGGGGGTTGGGGGGGAGAAGAGTGTCGCAATTTAAAATTTTTTTTGCACAGATATTTCAGTCTTTAATTTAATTAGTGAACTTTAATTTTACAGTGATTCTTTGATATTAATTTAAATTTCTTCTCATTATACACTTCTTATTTAATCTTCCCCACTGGTTCACCGAGGCGTTTCGAGTGCCAGAATAGATATTTTGATTACCCTTTGTAAACACTGCATGTAGCCTCATTTTTCTCCCATCTCGCTGCACAAAGACTCCCTGAAATTTCTGCCGGCCTGCATTACACCGGGTGCTTCACTCAGCTGCACCCGAGTTCACCCTCCTTCTCAGAGCTTGTCTGAGGTGAGCAATTTCAGTCAGGCTCCAGATTCAGATTCCCTACCATCCCAGCACATCTGCAGGCCTTGTTGAGCCCAATTCCCACTGTGGCTGCATTTCCACTTACCGCACCCACCATTCTCCTTTCCCGAACTTGACCAAGAGCACTGACCGGCCATAACCCCAGTGGTCTATGGCCCTGACCAAGGCCAGTCCTGTAGCTTTCCAAGGTACTGCAAACACCATCTATCAGGGAACTCTGCTACCAAAACTGAGCTATTCCTCATCATGCCTGTTGGTGCACTTGCCCATATGCTCCAGGCTTAGCAGAGGCAATCTGAGCACCCTCTCGTGGTTGTCTCAAGACCACAGCTAAGCCCAGTTGCCCCTGAAGGTAGGCTTATTGTTAGGCAGCCAAAGTTTTTAAAAAAATTTTTTTAGAGCTGCCTCCTGCTCGCTTCACCTAGAAAATCAGGAGCCACCTTCCTCTCCCACCGCCTTTCTGTTCCCTGAGGGCTGTTTAATTTCACTAGCGACTGGTCTTTCAAGAGAGTCACACTTTTGCCATTGGCCTGATTGTCTTTGGCTCGCGAAGCACCCGTGTGTGTTTCCCGCTCGATTTTGAGTTGTCCCGATATCGTATATAGAAAATGTAGTCTTGGTGGTTGAGGGAAGCTTTCCTTAAGAGAAACTCCTATTCCTTTGATTGTTAAAGTCTAGTTCGGGCTGGACATGCTTGTTCCGCGCTTCTCGTGAGTGTATCCACGTTTCGTGATGTTTTGACCTCTGGAATAACCCCACCTAAAGGGTGAGTGAGACTATATATTCTTTGCTTCCTCTTTGCGACCCTTGTTATTGTCACTTTTTTTTTTTTCTTTATTGGCTTGCCTTTACTGAGCACTGTCGACCGTTTGTTTACTGTGGGTTCTTGAAATGACCTCTCCAAAGTCTTCATGTTCCTCCTTCAAAATTCTGCTCAATGAGATTACTGGCTGTTACTGAAACCTTCAGCCCACTCCCAGAAGAACATCTTCACGGCGGAGGACTGGTTAAGTCCGTTTATTCTGCCACCAGCTGGCGACAAATAAGAATAGAAAATGTACTTTATATACTTTACTAGCTGCCTGACCCGGCTTCGCACGGCTATACTAATGGAAAAAAATTAAGCCACATCTCCCATTTACAGTAATGGTAAATAAAAATTCAGTGAAAATTTATTACAATGCTGTATAATGTACCGGAGAGAAAATGAATAGCACCGATGGTTTCCCGACTCGTGCACGCAACGTACAACTAATGTACCCGTACTTCGCTACGGCAGTCTAGAGGCAGATCACTCTTGCGCCGCTCATTATACATGCCCCTCCTTGTGGGTACATCACTGCAGCGCGATGCCTATTGCCATGGAGACGCAGAAGGCATGAACAATGCAAAATCCTGTTCTCATGCAGACAAAGTACCCACTTTTCATACAAAGTATTCGATGGTAGGCTTAACAAAGATAAATTGTGTGACATATTTATCATTGTGTGTTATTCTCTGTATTTATATTACGTGAAGAATATTTCCCTACACATTTTGGAAAACATTAAGTAAATTAGCCTTATCATTTATGGAGACCAGTGCTTCAGAATACGTGATTTTGGATATCATGAACATTTTTAGGAACGCATTGGTCATGCTAAGTGAGGGATTGGTGTACACGGAACACAAAGACTTCTTTTGGGTCCATGGCACTCTAGTGAAGTCAGATATATGGTGTGACCCTTATTTGAGTAAGACCCTTATGGTGAAAATGTTAAAATTATTTCCCCAGAATTATAGGTGTGCCCCATATGCAGGGGCGATCCTTCTATGCGTAAATATGGTACTCATAAATTTTTTAATCCTCACTCCACAGTTTGAATTAAATTTTCAGGAAGATGAACATAAAATTCATAGTTTTTGATCTCTAAATAGTTAACTGTAGGCCAGCATGACTTGAAGGGCAAGGATGACTGCAAGGTGACATGACTGTGACATGGGCCGGTGGGTTTTCTCTAGGTGTAGTCGTTTACCCCACCCATTCATTCCATCAATACTCCATTCTCATCTCTTCAACTTCCATTATCTCTATCAAGGTTGATATTGATTAGATGTTGAGCTTCATCCATTCCATTCACTCTGTGGCAGTGGAATCTCAAATGAAAATTTCCACAACAGAAAAAGGTCATGTGGTTTCAGTTTTCTTAGACAAAGCTTATATTTTTCTGCCAAATTCTTTGAGAGTATAAAAAAATATACATAAAAAAAATTTAGGGATGTTAAGTATTAAAACTACCTTTGTGACCTTAGCAGCATTACAATTTTTCCCTGAAAAAAAAAATGATTGTTATAAGCAAGCTATAGAAGTGTGTTAACAAAGCTGAAAAAAATTTGGAATCTCTGTTCATTGGCATAAATCACCATTCTTTTTTAGAACTTTGTCAAATTAAATGAAGCTTTAGTTAAATACTAGAGCCAAAATTGAAATTTTAACATCTACAAATACACCAAAGTTGTATTCTTCTGAACAGTATGTTAAATGAAATTATGTTTGTAACCCCAATATTTGCCAACCATAAAAGCTTAATAAGAAAATTTTACTTCAGACAAAAGTTTTAATATTTAGATGGCTCAGAGTAAGTTTAGATGAACTGACTTCAAAATATGTTATTTACTTGTAAACATTTGGTTTGAGTCTGTGTTGCCTCAGAAACCTGCAAAAGTTTTGATGTAAATAAATCAAAGGGGGTGTGTAATTTTCTCATTTTGAAACCAAGATTAGATTTTTAAGTTGTTTTGGGTGTGAAGAAACTTATGCTTCTGTATCAAGAAGGATAGGCATAAATGATTCTACTTTATTTTTATGTGTTACTTTCAGGTGATAATTTTTTTTTTTTGTTACAGTATAAAGTTTAATAAATGCTGGATATATTCATCGCGACTCATCAGTAAAAAAAATTATGTAATTCATCAATAAATAATAACCATATACCTACATAGCCCAGATACAGACACTGCGGCTGCAAGTGAACTTGTATTCCATAATATAGCTGTGTCTCAATGGTTACTGTGAAAGTGTGTTCCATTTGTCACTGTACATTTGATTTTGCTGTTCTTTCAGGCTATCATACGAGCATCAAACCTTCCAATGTCGATAATAATAGTGGGTGTTGGCAATGCTGATTTTATGGCAATGAATGAACTTGATGGTGACACGATCCCTCTGTCCCACAACAAGGTCGTGGCTGCTCGGGACATTGTGCAGTTCGTCCCTTTCAGGAATTTCCAGAGAATAACTGACCTAAAAATTGCTAAAGCATACCTGGCGAAAGAAGTGTTGGCTGAAATTCCAGACCAGATAGTGGGCTACATGAAGAGCAAAAACATAGTTCCCAAGTCAATGACATCCGGCTGACACACAAGTTAGTTCATATTGACTTTTTCGATGTGAAGCATAAGTGATCAGTGTTCACCTACTACTGATTCAGCTAATAACTACTGTGTCAGTTAATAACTGCAGTTCTATAATAATTTTGAAAATACTGAACGTACACACACACACACACACACATATATATATATATATATATATATATATATATATATATATATATATATATATATATATAGTCAAAAATTTAAATGTTTACATGTTTTTCACGAGTTGTATTGTTTTAAATCTAAATTTTTAATTACAATGTTTCTAAATAAAATATCTGTATTTCACTAAATATTCAAATAAGTGGAAATATTGATGCAATTTAAATCCAAATATGTAATAAGATATTTACAGTGTCTGTTTTCCCTATATACCTTTGTGGTATTGTCTGCAATAATTATTGATTTTGTTGTGGTGAATATTTTTTGCCTAGAAACATATTAGGTTTGTTTTACTTGCCATCTATTTTTTCTCCGTAGGATTTGTAAGAGTTTTTAGGAAAAGGAGTCACAAAGACTTGTAACTATAATTTGAAAGAAACTGCTTTGATAATATCTAATGTGTCACAAATAATGTCAGCTTAATGAACTAGGTTGTATTATGTGTTTTTACACATACTGTGAGTAAGGATATGTTTCATATAACCTAAAGTAATTAATTTAAATAAATAAAATGTATAGTATTTTATTCAAAAAACAGTATCTATACAAATATGATTGTAATTTTTACATGTAAGGTGATAAAGTAAGCAATCCATTTTCCTAAAATTAAAATATGCTAAACATCGTAAACAGCTCAGACGTGAATGATAGCTTGAAGCGCCGTGCTGATGACTTGCTCCCCGCAACGTTTCCTTGAGGGGAGGAGCCTCAGGAGCATGGCCTACTTCGTGAGTAAAACAACTAGTGGCCATATGGTTTTCGGCAGGTAAAGTGCAAAAGAACGCCCTAAGATTTGAGAAAGGTGAAAAGAAAGGGGGAGTATAACAAACTTATTGTGTTGTTATAAATGTCGAGGTTGTATTGCTGTTGTTTGTTGTGGCATGACATGACCTGAATTCACAAGTGAGTGCCTACTTTGGAAAATAATGAGAGATTGTGCTGCATTGAAAAATGAGTTATTAATTTTTATTATTCAGTTTGATGTCTTGTTTTTCCATTATTAGCTTACCATCAGCCAGTGATTTTTATTATTGTAGTACGTATCCATATTTTTTTTAGAAAACACTCAAGGGTAAATATATATTTTTTACTAAATGGGTTTTAATACAATCTTTTTTATTACTTGTTATGGCCTTTGCAGTTATGTGTTTTGATGAAGATTTATCTATTGTGGGTGCTGTTAAAAAAAAATTGTTCTTTCAGTGAAAACTCTGAACATTTTATTTTTTTGAAATAACCAATGCTATTAGGTGCAAATGGAATCAAAAGAATAACTAATAGCACATTGTCTATGGTGCAGAATATAATTATTTCATTAATTTTCAAGTAGCAGATTATAGTTATATGTTTTTCATTTCAGCTTTCTGTCAAAGCAAGCTTTTTTTTTCTCTATAATATTCTAATAATACTGCTGGAATAAGACTGAAGTAAATGTGTACTCTTTAAACACAATCTTTACATTACATATAAGAAGTTAAGTGAAACTTCAGAAATATAACAAGGAAATGTTTCTCTGGATAATTTAGTGCTAAGTTAAGAAGTTTAAGTATTGGAACCAAACTTTGCTAATCAATCAAAGTATTATTAGCATTAGTTTGATTGTTTTTACGTGTAGTAAATTATGAAAACAGGATGGTTAAGGAAATGTTCACTACCAGTGTAGAAATATTATTTAAAATTTGAATCAGTGAAGGTTGGAAAGTTAATTTTATTTGTTCACCTGAAAATATTTGTTGAATGGAGATGCCAGTGTCCAGTGTGGATGAAGTTATAGCACTAATGGTACATTGGAAACGTAAGTTGTGTCTGGCTGGTACCCGGTACCGTGCGCCAGTTGACTGTGCCAAATTATGTTTATAAAATTCTGTTAATGCAGCTTAATGTATAAACATTAATAAGAGAAGAATCTTCAAATTACACCAATCCCTCACTTAACGCGACTAATGCGTTCCTAAAAATGTTTGTGTTATTAAAAATCACATAGAGTGTTAACTCTATATAACGGCACTTAACGGACTGAGCATTTTTCGGCGTTATAGAGAGTGGTCGTTAAATGAAGTGAAATAAAAGATATAATTTTACCATTCTATAATAATATGTATTTACTAATATAGTACACATTTTACATGTCTATAAAACCATGATAGCATCGCATGATCAAGATCTTCATATGTATTGAGGTTTCTTTAATTTCTTAGCAGATTTTCCATCCTCCTCTGCTTGCAGAATTTTTTCTTTGTTTTTCCATATTGTAGACACGGTAGAGCGGCTAAATCCATAGCGTCTTCCAACTTCTTTGATCTTTTCTCCTGCCTCTATTGAGCGTATTAATAAAACTTTTTCGTTTATTCACCATACAGTTCGAAAGTCTGTAAGCAACTGCGATAATGATAACGTGTAAAAACTTGACAAAAGTCTAGTGACCGAGGTAAATATGTGCCAGTTCATCATATAAAAACAAAAGACAAAATTTCTTAGAATCTCCGGTACGTTTGTCTAAGTAAACACGTGCTAGATAATACAACGAAACAGCAAACAAAAGAACGTACACAGCTGCAGTTCTAATCAACTTCGGCAACTTAGAAACTACTGCTTAATGATTTATAATGCCGTATTGTTGTTGTTAAATAGAGTGAGCGTGACGCTATATAGAGTGTATTATTATATAGAAAACAAGGTAAACCAACCAAAGTCAAGTAATTTCCACGTTTTAAGGAGTTTGTCATTAAATCGAGTGACGTTATAAAGAGTTTACACTGTATTCTGAAGCATTATTCTCCATAAATAGCAAGGCTAATTTACTTAATGTTTCCAAAATGTGTAGAGAAATATTCTTTATGTAATATAAATGCGTAGAATAACACTCAATGATAAATGTGTCACACCCTTATCTTTATAAGCCTACCATAGAATACTTTGTATGACAAATATGACACCACTTAATGGGATATAGTTGGTTATGTACTTATATCAGTTGGCTAGTTGACTTGCCCGCCCGGGCGTGACTTTCAACTCAACTTCGCATACCTTTCCAAGAACATTCCAAACCATCCTTTACTGGCAGTGAAACTGATATTACTGACCACATATATACATTTTAATTATTCAGAAAGTAAAGTGTCTATTCATGTATCACTGCTTGGTTCACACCAACTGTCAGGCCCATGATTTTATTTTTTCATTGCACCATTCATGTAACAACCTTTTCCATGAGAATCATCTGTTCATTTATGTTCGAGTATCTAATGTCAAATATAATCCTTATGGTACAACCAACAGTGTCAGACTTATATAAACATTTGATAGAGTCCTTATTTCGTACGATTGTGCACACAGTTTACTAGCTTAAAACTAAAGTGCGACCTACATAAGTGTGGCTTTCGTGACATTCTGCATGCGGTAATGCTTCTAGTTTTGTCTCAAATACTTGAACACGATGCATTACACTCTCACTTGGAAGCAATGATTCCAAAATTATCCCAACTGCAGATGCTTGCGCACATACAGTAACCGGCATACGAACGGGCCAACGTGCTTGGTGTTTGTGTGTGCGAGTTCCCTGCCACTGACTAGACAGAAGTTCATCATGACCCGATCTGTTGCCGGGTGACAACGGTACTGCTGGGCGCCATACGCGTTGTAGTAAAAACATTTGGTCATATACACTCCATAGACGCAACTGAACTTGCCTTAGCTGATGTTTGTACAACAGCCGATAGCGTAGTCAGACCTGCGTGCGTATCTCTTCCCCCCTCGTATAGCTAATTGTATGCCACTGTACATTTGTTGTTTACCAAGTCGAAGGAGACATTGTGTTGTTGCGCCCGACCTTTATTTTTTTTTTTTGCCTGTGGCAATTTCGTGCTGACTGAAATTTACAGACGTGCTATTCAAGACTAGGGCAGTAAAATTAACATTGCACTAAATGAATTCGCGCAATTTGAAGTTGTGCTAAGTGTGGGATTGGTGTATTTACTACATACACACCAATAGTATAAAATAATAGTAATAATATTGGGTTCATGTCATCTTTTGTAAAACTTTTTGAAAATGTTATTGAGATCACATTTGTTTGTATGTAACACTTAAATTTATAATAGAAACATTTTTAATAACAGACTAAAGTTAGTTTATGCTACATAAGGCTTTTACAGAAAGTGATCAGTAGAGAGTAATCAGGTTAATACAATCACTGTTGGTTTTCCTGGTTGTTTTCAAACACTTGGGTAATATTCAAGTTTGTTACTTATTGATACTATTAAAAATTAAGTAAGAACTTGGAAGCATATGTTTAATAAATTACCAGATGGTTATGATGATGATTAACAATTATTTATAAAACTAGCTTATTTAAAATTAAGCAATGCTCTATGAAGTTGTAAAGCACCTAAAATAAATTTGAGCTTTTCTGATGGTTGGTTTTTCTCAATAGAAATGATGTTGGTGATAATGGAAACAGTGAACTTTCCTTGATCTTGTAATGAAAGAAAAAATACATGGTTTAAAAATAAATGCTGCATTAGGCTCTATATTAACAGTACAATATCAGCACCATTATATAATTATATAATACCACCATTTGCTACAAAAAATATTTGTTGCATTGGCATTTGTAATTTTTTTTTCCGCGGAAATTTTACGTATATTGTCTGTTACAACCAACTCACCCAACTGCGATACAGGGTTAGCTCAAAGTTCATAGAGTAGGGAATCGAGTCAACCTGGTTACAACCCAGTAGACTTTCTGAACGGGAGTAATTAATTACTGATAAATCTTTTTTAACAAACAGAGTAAAGGTTCTTTCTTAACCCGAATAACCTGGTTTTTTTTCGTGAATGCTACAGAAGGTCTGAATTGTAATGTTTTCATAAACATTTGTGATTGTGGTTCTGTTTGAAATTTTTTTGTGTCATGTATCTGAGCAAAACTTATTAAATGTGTGTTAAAATTGTAAAAGTTGATTTAACAAAAATATAATTTTTTGTCAGTTTTATTGTTTTTGTGAGAGCATTTGGGAAAGTGTAGGTAAACTAACTACGACTCAATTCTGATAGGAAAAATATTCCCGACTAAAGTGGGAAAAAGTGTGCCTTTTTTTAATTTTAATTCATACTGCAATTTTCTTTGAATTGTAATCTATTTATCATACAAAGCAAATGAGTTACAGTGATCTATCAAACCATATATTTTGTTTGATACATAATCTTACCTTGGTTCCTTTGAAAGCATATTTTTTGGTTGGTTATATAATTAACATGTGTGTATTTTGTATTTTTGTGTGTCCATTACTGTTTATGAAAAATACTAGGATTCAGTGATACAGTTTATCATAAAAATAATAGATACCATCGTAAAACTAGGTTTTCAAATAGTTCATGACTAGTGTACATTAGTCAAGTATACTTATCTGCATTCACTGAACAGATCTGTATTCTTGTAATTTTTCAAGTTATAGTGTGTAAAGATATAGTATTTGGCAATTTTATATCATATAGGGCCAAATTATACCACCAAACTTTCATTTGTGGGCTGGTGTTCCATATTCTGTATTCAGTTGTGATGCAGGCATTCTTTAAAAGCTTTTTATGGCCACTTGTAATGTAATGTGGGTGCAGGTAATATGTATTTAAGTAGTTATATATCCTAATATTGGACTTATTTATTAACTGTGATTTTTTTTAATTGCACGTGTGCCATATTTTTCATAGTACAGTACAGGGTTGATGTGTCTATGGAATGTCTCACAACAGCTGGACTGGTGTGTTGACAGTTCACATTGTGTGTTCACATTATCACTGTAAATGTGTTAGTTGAAAATTTTTAAATGTAATTATATTTTTTCAGTAATAGTATGGTACATTATAGAACATTTCTTTTTCATATGTGTGAGATAATGTTTTAAATTGTGGATCTTTGCTGATTCATCATTAAGTTATTGCCTTATTGTTTGAATTTAAATATTGATCTGGTGTGAGCACTGGAAATTTTTGTAGCATCACAAGTTAATTTTCTGGTTTTTGTAAGCATTCTTTACTTGATTTCTCCTGTTCTCAGTAAAAAACAATTTCCAGCGAGTCTGAACACAGTTGCACAATGTTTGATGTGTTAGCATTCCTATTATATGTGTTAAACTGTCTATATATATATATATTTTCTACATTTGCTTTTTTTTAATTTGGTTGTAATTGTAAGTTTTAGGAATTAGTGTCCATGCAAGTATGTTTTTTTTTCCATTGTGATTTGGGTATGTTCATTTGCTTCAGTGTACACTTTGTCTTTTCGTAGGGCCCTTTGTAAGCATTGTTCCCTTGCAACCTTCCCTGTTTATTTGCATCTTTGGAAAAATGCACTCATTTGTTCGTTCTTATTTTAATTTATGTTCCAATGACACACATAACCTGATATTAAATAATTTCTTCTTATGATATAAAAAGTCTAATTTTTTAGTGCTGTTTAGAAGTTAATGTTTTAATTGTTTGTCTTATTGAACTTCTAAATAATTTTAATGCAGTGGTAACAGCGGAAAAATGATAAATTATAAAGACTGTACCGAGATTTATAAAGTAATTTTTTTTTCCTCTAGTTGTTCAGCCACGACATTTATTATGTTGGAGCAAACAGTTCAGTTGAAAATCACCAAGAAAAATTTGGTAACAATGCAACATGGCGCATTGGCAAGACACTGGACTCAAGTTCCGAGGACCTGGGTTCGGATTCCGATGTGGTCACCTTGTTTCTAGGGTTTCCCAGAGTCTCTCCAAGCAACATCTGAGATGGGTACTTACTGTAGGTTGTGTTTGACACTTCCGTACATCCCTGCTTTCATGCGTAGTGTTGCTGTACATAAGTGTCTCTAATGAAATTTGTATTCACGAGGAAAGGAAAAAAGTTCAATTTAATAAAGCATAAGTATTGATATCAATCAAGAGCAAAGAAGGGGACTGTGTGTTTTATCGCATGAGCATCGCACATTTTATGCTGAAATCGAGTTTGAAAAGTAGGGGTGCAACTTTTATGCGAGAAAAACATTTTGGTTGAGGTTAAGTTATTCATAAAAACAAAACCTATTCATGGAAAAGAAGTTTTTTTTAAAATGTAGGGTATGCAAAAGCATGCCAAAGAATTTAAATTATTAAGTCATCCAACTTAAATGTATTATGTTAAACTTTAAATAGATAAACAAAAACAGTGACCAAAACATGAGCCGGAACTAAGATATAAATATTGTCGTAGTACACACTAACCACGAAAGAGTGTGGGCTATCAAATGTAGTTTACTCGGCACTGGACAGATTGCATACTTTGCTTGCAATTGGCGAGCTATCAATATCAATATCAATATTCGACTAACTATACAGTCATCAATGTAACCAAGCATGAATGATGCCAACTAGAGTGTGCTACATTTTTATAATCAATACACAGTGGCAATGAAAACAAACATATAAAGACTATAATGTTTTAAAACGTCTTTAAAAGAAAATTCACACATCAGACAAGTTTGCATTGCTGTTATTAAAATGATAAGCTGTAATATCCAAACAAAAATATATTTAAATTTCAAAATACATTTTTTTATAGGAAAAGAAGTTTATGGATAACATCTTACTTGGAAAAAAATAACGTATATCTTATTGAGGAAATGGCGGGACTGAAACATTTCACCATATTGGACGCGAAATTTTATTTTGCGGGTAAATATAAACGAGTTTTACTGTAATGTAATTACTGTATTTTCCCATTATAAGTACCAAACTGCCTGACAGCAACTTTAAAACTGATTGCTGTTTCACGGTGCTTCATCATGTCATATTTACTACCTACACAAAATGCTCGGAATCTTAAAAGTGGGATTAAAAACATCATGCAACATTTATGCGAGAAACATTTTTTTCCAAATTTTGATGCCCTTAAATAACGGTGCCAGGACTATGTGAGTGTGAAGAATATGCAATGAAACGTGGTGGTTTGTCCGTTAGTCCAAGGGCACTAAGCAGGAGCTCTCGAACACGACCATAGCTACGTCATTAATTTGTTTGTTCATGATTTTTGTCTTAACACTGCTAGATCCATTTATTTATAACATTTTCATGTAAATTTTTATTTTTGTTTTGTTATACATATTTGTTTACAAATTGATTTGTTATGTTTTGTGAGATGTTATATTTTTATGTCATATAGAGTTTATATTACTTGTTGTAGTAGCCATTTATTAAATAGGTTGAAATAAATTTTAAGTAAACACTGATTATTTTCCTACTTAGTGACAAAGAGATTTTAGAATGTAGTCATGTGGTTTTGTTAGAATAGCCAGTGGGGAAAAAAAAAGGTTTTTAAAGTATAATTATGTATTGTTTTATCTTTCTTGGCTATGTACATACATCAAAGCAAATAACTTTTCAAATGTGATTAAATAGAGTAGTTTTATATATATATATATATATATATTTGTGTGTGTGTGTGTGTGTGTGTGTGTGTGTGTGTGAAAGTTTCAGGTAAATTTTGGATTAAAAATTTGTTGCATTGGATCAGTTAGCTATGTTCAAGCATGCTTTTGTTAAAATCACTAATGTCATACATATGTATAGTGTTGTATATATTGCGTGCATAGTGGTTGATACAATTAGGCAGTTGGTACTGCGGGTGGCGGGCAGTGTGTATGTAATGGCGCCGTGAGTGATAGATTCGTAAACACTACATGGTGTCAGGTGTAAAATAATGGGTTATACGTCACATATCGCGATTTATTCTTTCCATTTACGGTTCTTTATGGGTACGAGATAAGTGCAATCAGCGGTTCAGAGTGGTGCTACGGTAATAGTGATATATTGCTGTCTTGTAAACGTGGACGAACTGGTCGTGAACACAATGGCGAGCGCGGCGCAGTTTCAAATTGTACCACCGGACAAGTTCGACTTTTGCACGCCGTTCGAGTGGCCGAAGTGGATAAAATGATTCAAAAGGTTTCGTTTGGCGTCCGACTTGCAAGCAAAGTCACAGGAAGCTCAAGTCAACATGTTATTGTACTGTATGGGTCCAGAAGCTGATGACATGATGGAAACATTCGCACTTCAGTAGGACCAGGCGGCCAATTATGATATAGTGAAAGGCCGACTCCACAGTTTCTTCTCGGTAAACAAAAATCTCGTTTACGAACGAGCCAAATTTTTCAAATGCAGACAAGAAGACAGTGAACCAGCTGACGTATTTATAAATGATGTGTTTAAACTTGCGGAAACGTGTGAATTACAGACCTTGAAAAATGAACTTATCACCACAGTGTTGGTCATCGGTGTAGCAGACGATAAGCTGTCCGAAACACTACAAATGGATAGCACACTAACCGCAGAACAGGCTGTTAAGCGAATAAGACAGGCAGAGACAGTGCGCCAGCAACAACAAACAGTGAGACCAACGGAGATGTCTATTGATGCCATACGGAGTACCAGAAAGTACCAACACCAGCCAAGGAAGCAGCTAGCAGTAGCACAGCCGGTACAGCAGAGGACGCAGACAAGTGATAGCCATCAACACAACAAAGAAGCCGCTTCAAACAGATGTTCGAAATGTGGTACCATCCCTTCACATCCATGGTTTAAGTGTCCGGCCGATAAAATCAAATGCCATAAATGCACAAAGAAAGGGCACTATGCACGGTGTTGCAGAAGTGTGGACATACAAGAGTTAGGCACAGCAGACATAGGCCTAAGTGAAACAGAGGGTGATTATTATTACATGGGGGAAATATCGGCCATGGAAATATGCTCAGATGCGTGGTTTATTCACGCAAAGGTGGGAAACACTGTGGTGAAGTTCAAGGTAGATACAGGGGCAGATGTAACGGTCATCGGACAAGAGTTAAGTGAAAAGTTAGGCCTAGTCGTCACAGGCATCAGCAAGAAGCTGTTTGGTGCTGGTAACCGGGCTATCGAAGTTGTTGGGGTAACTCAAACGGCTATGTGTATAGGCAAACAGTGCATTAAGCAGGAGATATTTGTGGTAGCAGGTCAGCAAGTACCGCTGCTAGGTAGACCAGCCTTACGATCCTTTAACATTGTCAAAGTTGGTGATGGTAGGATGCTAGAAGAAGTGCAGGGGAAACTTGGCTCACATAATACCAATGTTTTTATTAACAAGTTTCCAGAGATTTTCAGGGGGTTAGGGAGACTAAAAGAAGAGTATGACATTGTGCTAGAAAAATACTACAAACCATATGCAATTTCAGCCCCAAGAAGAGTAGCTTTGCCTCTTAAAGAGGTGGTCAGAAGTGAACTACAGAAAATGGTCCAAGAAGGTGTAATTTCACCAATCAGTTCCCCAACAGAATGGTGTGCACCGATGGTGGTAGTGCCTAAGAAGAACGGTGTGGTAATAATCTGCGTTGATTACACAGAACTTAACAGGTATGTTTGTCAGGAACGTCTCCAGTTACCTTCTGTGGATGAGTCATTGTCACAGCTAGGAGGAGCAAAGGTATTCACAAAACTTTATGCATCAAACGGGTTTTGGCAAGTGCCACTGAGTAAACACAGTGCAACCCTAACCACATTTTTGACACCATTTGGACGCTTCTATTTTAAGCGCTTACTATTTGGTATCAACTCGGGTCCAGAACATTACCAATGAAGGATGCAGGAAATACTAGAAGGGATGACGGGAGTTGTGAATCAAGCGGATGACATCCTCATCTATGGGGCCACGGTGGAGGAACATGATAAACGGGTAGACCTAGTGTTGGCAAAGTTGAAAGAGGAGGGTGTCACACTCAACAAAACAAAGTGTCAGTTCCGAGTGCTCACAGTGAAGTTCTTAAATCACATAATAGGCAATGGTGTTGTACAACCTGATGTGGAGAAAACCAAAGCGATAAGGAACATGCCAGAACCTACAAATGTCCATAAATTGCGTCGGTTCCTCGGCATGGCCAACTATCTGATGAAGTTTATCCCACATCTATCGAGCAAAATACAGCCACTAAAAGCATTACTCATTAAAGGCAATGTGTGGTTTTGGGGCCTAGCACAGAAGGAGGCATGGCAGACTGTCAGAGAAGAGCTAATGCAGCATCCTACACTCGCACTGTATAAGAGAGGTGCAGATGTTAGAATCCTGGCAGATGCCTCATTGTATGGGTTAGGAGCAGTCCTAGAGCAGCAGCAAGAGAACAACATCTGGAAACCGGTTGTTTATGCGTCCAGGAGCCTGAGTGAGACCGAAACCAGATACGTATATTGCGTGCATAGTGGTTGATACAATTAGGTAGTTGGTACCGCGGGTGGCGGGCAGTGTGTATGTAATGGCGGCGCGAGTGATAGATTCGTAAACACTACAATATGTACATGTGTGGAGTGTAGTCAATATGGTGCTATATGCACTTATGTTAACTGAGTTTAGTATGCATGAAAGAGCTTCAGGGAAAAAGAGCTTCCTACCAAAGCCATTTAAAAAAATTTATTTTCAGACAGTTGAAACAAGGAAGTGTTGAAGGACATTAATTTTTAGCACCATTATTATCTTTGCTACCAGCAGAGTTGATAAAATCGGGAGATATTGAAAACTATTAAGATTGCCATTTTCTCTGGCTGGAATTTTCGCAATTATAATTTGCATTCGTTTAGTTAAACACTAATGCATAATTTCTGTCCTGTCATATTCTCTTTGGTGTAATGATAATAGTGTTACTTAAAAAAAAAAAAAGCATGTAGGTGCAGTAAATTTATAAAATCTATTTTATATACCTGTACATCGCTAAATAACTTCTTTGATATGTATGTGAAAGTTTGTGTATTTCATTTTTCTTGTGGTTTACAGCATGAAATTGCATGTGGGGTTTTGTATGTCAATAAGTAAGCTTGAATAAATTAATTTGTCATCACAGTTTTAAATGCCATTTCAGTCGTTTGCATATAATACATATGAGAACCATCCACATTGATGACTAATGAAGTTCCAATAAATTGGTAAATGTGCCCTGTGGTAAATAAAAGTATTATAAAAACAGGCAAAACTGCTTGTGTCAGCTTGTATAGGTTGTCCTGTAGGTTAACAGCCTATGCCTTAAGTGCAACAAACTTGCAGAAACAAGAGCATGTATAAAAACTATTGTAGAGGCATTTCTTTCATCATGCATTGCTTCACTTAATTACATCTTGAAAACGTCCTTGCGGAAAATGTGTCAAAGGAAGCAATCGTAAAATAGCTTTTTAAAGGTGTTACTCTTAATACTATCAATAAAGCTAACTGCTTATATTGCATCATATGATAAAAAAAAATTGCTGTTCTGATACCCAATATTGGTATGGAATGTCAGCCAATATTTAGCTCTTAGTCAGTCACTACTCACTAAGTATCGACACAGGTATCCTAAAAATACCTTTCTCAGATTTATTTTTCAAATATTTGCTTGGTTTCTTTGTTGATTGTGACAGCTCACAGATCCTCTTTGCTGCCTAAATATATTTATATATCAACTTTAATTTTTAAAAACAATTTTTAATAATTATTGAGAGTCTACTGATTAATGATGAGTTAACAAGAAAATGTTTACCTAACAAATACGTAAAGTACAGTGTTTCAATGAGCTTGCTTTATTTTAGATTATTATTTTTATATTTAATCATTAAATTATTGTAATCACAAACAGTTTTATAAAAAAAGGGGTTGTCTGTAAAGTCGGTTTACGGACGATAATTTTACGTGATAATGTCATAAGAAAACATTGATAAAAAATTGCATACTTTTTAATTGTCAAAATTATTTACAGTTTTTGCAAATTGAATTAAAATAATTTGTTTAAATATAATCACAAACAATTAGTTAAAAAGCCCGCCTTAACCTGTTTGATATTTCTCACATGGTGGTTGGCCGGTTCTTGCACGCTCGGCTCAGGCGGAATGTGACAATTTTTCGTGCGTGCCGCCGGCGTTCATCGATTTATAAGACGTTATCACATCAAAATATTCTTTAACTACATCAAAATATTCTTTAACTACTTATTAAGTATGGCCATTAATCATAAATATTGGTTGTAAAATGAGGTTTTGGTGATGGTATCAGTATTGTAACAGCCCTAATAAAAGAACCTATTTGTTCTAAATAAAGATTTTGATGGTTTAAATACTCTACCATAGCAGTAACATTTATCTAAAAAAAACAGAAAAAATGGTCCATTTTTACTTGAGCAAATTGGGAAGCCACCAAACTTCATGTTTTAATTCTAAACCATTAAATAATTTCTTATCATGTTTCCATTCTTTTATTAAAAATCATCACCACTTTTGTAATAGTTAAATCACACAAGTTATATTATGTTACAATAGTTACATGTTACACACGGCATCCAACACAAGACGTTCTCGCATGAACGAGTTAATCTGAAAATTGTTGGCATATCTTCAAAGGAACACATGTGGGAAAAATAATTTACTTTAGAATGATATTTTACTATATAACATTCATGCTTTTTAAATAAATGTTTTAAAATAATTTCATTTTTGTATTCATATAATATTATATGTAATTATGGTAATACGTTTGCTATTCAATACCATTTTTCTGCTTCAACATATACAAAAACATTTTCTGGTAAATTTAAAAAAAAGTTTACCAATGAGCATTTTATATGTAAATAGTTGTGTATGATATAACTGTTGATAATATTAACTGTTAGAACTACTCAGTATTGTGTAATACACATATAGCTGGAAAATAACTTACTATTCATTTGTTTTATAATCAACCTGCCATTTCATAGCAAATTAATCTAATATGTACTTCTAGTTTGTGTGTGTGAATGATTAGGCAACATAGTTGTTGGTTTTGTAACATTGAAAATACAACATCGCATGAACTCCAATCTCTTTACAATTGGAATTCATTTGCTCTCATATTGATACTCGTATTTTTTAAAATGTATGCTGTTTTTATGAACTGTACAATTTTTATACTTTAATTAAGTTAAGCTATAAATGGTCTCCCTCTTTGTAATTTTCTATCTTGAAATGAAATACTAAAGGGTAAAATACTAAAATGAATTTGTGGAGCTGAATGGCTAACTACATTAAAATATTGTCTTTTTTTTTCTCAAACGACCTTGTAAACAAACAGAATAATATGTAAATGGTGTTTTTTTTTAAAGTAGATTTGTGGGTTTGCTGTCCATGAGACTTAAGTGCATATATAGCTAAACACTAATAATTGTTTGAATCTAAGGGTTGCTAATATTTACACTACATGTGATTTTTAATGCTGATGTTTGGAAATTAATGATAGCAGGCTTTTTTTAATCTGTAGTCATTTAGAGGTGATGAACAAATCCAGTGAGTTAATAGATCCATTTCCTTTGGGGTGGTTGAACTAGGCGGATTTTCGGATTGGTCATTTTGTGATATTTGCATTTTTTTTGGGAGGTTAAAATTTTGATTATAACTTTATATATGGACAGACAACAACAACTGAAAATTTTGTTTGCTGTATTCAATTGTACTACCATTTACATGTTCAACATTTCTTTGTTTCAGTATATATTGTGATATTACTGCTTTTATTCAGATTTACATGATCAAAACATTTAGTAACAATGTGACTTTTTCTTACCAATATTTACTCTGACTAGATTTCTTTTTGCAGTATGTTGTAATAGATTACTATGACATAATGTTTTGTGTTTTCTATAGTTTTTCTATTTTTGGATAAAACAATACTATGTAACCCTTGTTTAAATTAATGAAAATATTAAGATATCTCTGTCAAAATAGGTATTCTATAATTGTTTGCCTGGTAACTGTTTCAGCATTTAATAAATGCTTTAACTAATATTAGATGTACAAAAGATTGTAAATGAACATCATTGTGTGTAATCTCGTTTTGTTTACCAACTTAAATCTTGATAATGTACACAAATATATTGTTATGGCTCTGCTGAAACATGAAATATAAATATATAAATACTTTATTTCTTTAGTTTGAATAATTAAAACTTTCAAAACCCATTGCTTAACACTCTGTGATAACTGGCTTGATTTGGTTACATTACAGTGCATAGAAATAATGTAGATTTTTTAGCTTCACATGTATTTAAAAATAAAAATATTAATTCAAAGGAAAGTAGTATGAAATGAAAAAAATAATTATTTTAAAACGCCAGTACTTAAATACTCATTCTGTATTTTTATTATTGATTGATTAATTATTGTTTTTTTTGTTTGTTTTTTTTGTTTTTAGCTATTTGCCCTCAAGCTTACTCCTAGGAGCAGACATGTGTCTGGGGGTACATTCATTTGAGTAAACTTCTGTACAATGATTATGTATAAGAAATAACTAAGGATTTATTTATACAGTCAATAAAAAAGCAAGATAGATCAAGTACCTATTCAGTCCCAGGTTCAAGAGACACTCCTTAATGGAAATGAAGCCAGTTTGGAAAGGAACTGGTAAGAATGTTTAGTTGGCAAGATACCCCAGCCTACTGTTGGCTGATGTGAAACCCAAGAAGCTGGCAAACACAAATTTAGTCAGTCATAAACGAATCGGGCACCTTTGATTGTTCTGAGAAATATTTGGGACAAAATAGTAAGTTGTGTAATAGAAAAAAATATTAATTCTTTGATTTTGTGCAAATATTAGCTGTTTTTTTGTTAGTACAAGTGTTCATGAAAACAGTAGCAGCAAGTAAAAAATAATATGTGCACTGAACACCAAGTATTTTGAAAATTGGTTTTTTTATCAATTGGGTTTTTTTAGTTGCCAGTGTTGTGCTTATCACATTACTTTCAACATCAATTTCTAGCATTGCTACTCTGTCGCAAATGCAGCGGAAAGATTTTTTCTCAGAGGTTGCATATATTATGGTTTGAGGCCACAATCCACAGTTTAGTAAACAGTACTTGGAAACATGGGCGGAAATATGTAGGATTTCAAGGGGGTCCCGCGGATAACGTTTATCATTCCCATTTCACAGTTACGATTTTGCAAACGCAAGCAAGCATCCTCAGAGGGGGCTTTTTGATTCCAGGGGAGGCACTGCCATCCCCCTCTCCCCTTGCTCTATGTTCATGCTTGGAAACATTATTATTACCATGAAGAAAAGTTCTGATCACATCATGGTAAATAACATTTTCTTTAACCATGACATTACGAGGCTGTTATAGACAAGGTGCGGCTAGCCTGACCGGTGTGTAGGCCTTGTGGATCCCTAGGGAAATCGCTGTCTCCTCCTGGAGATATTTCATAAGCGGGCCACTTTCGGGCAATTACACCCCTTCCCAAAGTTCGGCCAATGGCTGTGTGGACAGTTTTGCAGGTCCTCGGAGCCCTGTCACGTGAACTAGCTAAGATGCCCTTGTTCTCTCAGTTTCCAGTGTTAAGTCGGGGACTTATGTAATGGGATTCCGGATATCGGATTTCCATACGTAACAATGATTTGTTATAATATTATAATTTAAAAGTTGAAAAATAGTGAAAGAGTAGCAATGCTATAAATTGGTTTTGAATGTGTGATTAGCACAAAATTAACTCAGCTCATGGCAACTAAAAAATCCCTATTCATAAAAATCAAATTTTCAAACAACTTAGTGTTCAGTGAACATATTATTTTGTACTTGCTGATACTGTTTTCATTAACAAACAGCTAATATTTGCAATAAATCAAAGAATCAATATTTTTTTTCCACTACACATCTTACTATTTTGTTCCAAATATTTCTCAGAACATTTTCTTCGAACAATCAAAGTTGCCCGATTTGAGTTCAACAAATTTATGTATGCCAGCTTCATGGGTTTCACACCAGCCAACAGCAGGCTCGGGAATCTCGCCGGCTGAACTCTGACCAGCTTCTTTACAAACTAGCTTCATTTCCATTCATGATTGTTTCTTGAACCAGGGAATTAATAATTAATAGGTACTTGATGTATCTTGCTTTTTTAATTGACTGTATAATGTCTTAGTTATTTCTTATAAATAATCATTGTAGATGTGTTTGTTCAAATAAATGTAAAAAAAAATATTTACGTAACTGTTTTTTTGCACACAGAACAAACTAAAGATGCTTAACGAAACTACAGCAAAACATGTGTCATACATACATCTCAGTTTACTTCATTTTGTCTGCTTGGCTGTCCTGTGGGTGTAGTTAGGAAAGTTTATACCCGGTGAGTTCTCAAGGAGGGTTCCTGGCCAAGTGGCGAGAGAGAGCAATTATGAAATGAACAAAAAAAAAATACAGAATGATGTTGTTTTAATGCAGAAAAGAAACTTTACATGGTGCTACCGCAGCACTCGGCCTGTTGTGTTTCGGTGCCGGAACACGGCCCTGTGTACTTATAGTACACATATACATGAGCATTACAGTTAAAAATCTGTACTCAAAATGAGCAGTTAAGATGCTACAGAGTGGAGGTCTGCGAGAGAGAGTACGTGTTTACAGATTAATTGGAATGCGAAGTTGGTAACATAGTACATGATGAACACGTTAACATGGCAGAGCACTTTAGGATGACAAAACACACACTAAGTAACATTACAAAACACTAGAAGAGCATATGTACCAAGTACCAAAGGAATGCGCGGACAATGGACGTCTGCTATGTCTCGCGGGGAGAACTGAGTTTGTAAGGGATAGCCCAATTAAGTTTTATTAATTACTAATATTTACATTTATAAAGAATAATAGTACGTACTACAAAATGTCTGATCACAAATCACTAGCACGTAATGTTTATTCTCAAGTCACTCAATGTGTATCTAGTACCACAGTTCACACTCCACACTGGAGCTAGGCTCAACAGTGGTTCGCCGTGTACCTCGCGCCTGTCCACACACAGTCCTGCGCCACTCAATCGTAGCACTATCACTATCCAGTCGAACTCCACGTCGCGCCACTCTGTGGGAGGGGCCGGCGTCGCTGCTTAAGTACCTGAGGCGCCCTTCTCGAACCGACGAGAGCAGCTGTGACATGTCGCGTCATCGGCAGACCCAAAGCCAGAAAAGTCCAGAAAGGCGGCACTCATTCGCTCCACTCTGCACGACGTCCCGTGGAATTCAGAAGGTCGCTCAGCGATAGATAACAGCGCCGAGGAAGGACAATGCGCGGGGAGCATCGGTGGGAGGGGGTTAGCGACGACCCTTATAATCCGGCCAGGCTTGCGTGGCATGCCTTGCATCAGTGGACAACGCGTGACGCCAGTGGCCCTGCAGGGCCGCCAGCCAGCTCCGAACCTGGCATCATGGTCTGGTCTCTCGCATTCGTAACAATATGAATTACAACGGCGACGATGTTGCATAGGATACAAAGCGTATCAGTAGTATATAATAGGGCATACTGAGACAGGTGTCTAAGCTGGCGGAGCCTGGAACTGATTGTAACGACAAGGTGGCCATCTTGGACTCAAAAATGACTCAAAATAACTCAAAAATTCTAAAAATTTATTTTCTCTGAGGGAAAAATTCCCATTTTGAGGGAAAATTTTTCATTTAATCCTCTAAAATTAAAAAATTTGGAATTCGAAAAGCTTTTTCCTTAGAAAGAACACAAATTCCTATAAATGGCTTCAGACTCCAAAAAGCAAGCCGCCATAAACCTCTGATATCAGGACCTTGAACTTGACTGTAAAATTCTAATTCTTTAATTTTTGAGCAAATAATTCAAGAAAAATTCCTAATAAAATATATTAAAAAATAATGAAAATTTCTTACACAACACCCGCCATTTTTGATTTATGAGAATTTCTGAAATTTTTGTTACAGTTGCCGTCTTGGAATAACTAATTTTTATGCTAGAAATTTCGGAAATATGTAAAAAAATTAAAAAAAAAATTGATTAAACTATTATTTGAAAACGCACTTAGGTCCTTGGTTCCAAACCGCCGAGGGCAAAAAAAAATATTAATTTCCTTCCTCCACGGAAGCCGCTGGCAGACTAACCTCCCACAACTAACCCCATGATATATATATATATATATCGTCAGCTAGTATGTCATGTTCGTCATATACTTTTCGTCTGCTGGAGGCCAACGTATTGTTTTCATCTGCTAGTGTGTGCTACCGCCATGTTAGTTTAATTTTTACCCGCAGTATTCATTTATTATTACTGTGGCACTGGCCAGATTAAAATTTGGGCGCCATCTTGGAAATTCGTAATTATTTAGCTAGAAATTCATTAAAAAAACACATTATTGATTCAATTGATTCCTGTCCTTAGTTCAATACTTCGTCTTTGCAAAAAAAATGTAATTTAATTAAAAATACCACAAAAGTGACAGGTTCGAGAAAAAAAGAATCAAGAATTCATATAAAAAATTTATTACATCAATTCTACAAATACAAACACATAAATTACTAGCGTTTATCGATTTCTAAGGTCTTCTTAGAAAGTGAAGCTAGCGCTTTGCATACCTTAACATGTGTTTTCGAGTCAGTTATACATAACCGTTGTTTAACCAGGCATGTCCAGTCAGCAACAAGGCACATTCAGTCCGTGGCCAGACAGGTATTTGTTGGTCAGGAACATCCAGTAGGTGCCAAGGCACGTTCAGTCGGTGGTCATGCATGCATTTAGCGCACAGCAATATTCAGGGTGTTGGCTAGGCACGTGCTTTTAGTGGTTAGGCACTTCCAGATTGAGGTCAGGCTAACACGATCATTTAGTAAAGCACATCCAGTATTTGTTGGCTAGACACCTCCAGTCTGTGGCCAGGCATGTATATTCAGAGACCAGAAAAAGACATCCAGCACATGACAAGACATATCCAGTTGCTAGTAAATACTTTTTATTCATTAGCCAGGCAAGTAATCGGCGTCTAGGTGTGTTCAGTTTGTGGCCAACATGTCCAGTTATCAGCTAGTCATGTCCAGTCAGCAACAAGGCATATTAAGTCTGTGGTCAGGCACATATTTGATGTTCAGGCATGTTCAATAGGTGACAAGGCACGTCCTGTCATTGCCCAGGGCTTGTACGACCATTGGATGGCAAGTCATATCTAGTTGGTAGCCAGGTGCATCCAGTAGGTGGTCAAACACATCCAATCAGTAGTCTTAAAGTATTTTTTCAATACTCAGCGATCATTTAAAATAGTTCCTGTACAAATCATACACATAGGCCAAGCGTCTCCAAACCAAGCGTTTTCATTCACCGATATGCGACCAACATTCTAAACAGGTCATGTTCAATGTCACGCCAATATACCAGGCGTTTCCGAACCATGAGGCCAATCATATCCTGAGTACAGACCAGGGGCGTATCCTGACAAATTTGGTAACGCATGCAATATAGAATACATCCAACCACCCCCCCCCCCCCCCCCCCCCCCGGAAGAAGGGTGGTCCGGGGACCCTCTCCCGGAAAATTTTGGTTTTCAGGGAGCAAAATGGTGCTGTTTAGGCAGTTTTTTAAAAAAATAATTAAACATAAAACTGGTAACAACATTAAATTGTTTGTGATAAACATAGAGAGAAGAATTAACAAAGATATCAAATTGTCACTCACCATGTATTTACTTATAATGGAACTCGGCTCTGCGGTTTTTCCTGCAGAACTGCTCCGTGACTTCGTCGAAAAACGAGTTGCGGGCTTTCATCTGCACCAACAGATCTTTTTCTATGGACATGATGGAGAGTGCAGACAAACGACTTTGTCCTTGCGCATTTCTTGTGAATGATTTTATTCGTCTTAGTGCAGAAAACGAACGTTCTACGGATGACGATGTAGCAGGAATAGTTGAAACCATTACACACAGTTTATAGAGTTCTGGAAGTTCATTTTGATACAGGAAATGGTGCATTTCTTGCACTGTCTTTCCCTCAAAATGTTTAGATGTAAACATAGCACTCAACTCAGATTTCAGCCTAACATAATCAAAAAATTTTCCATAGAGTGTCCTTAATTTTTGAAATGCCTCCTCGAGGAAAACATCTGAAAATGTTGAGAAATTTTTTGAATCAAACATTTCAATGAACTTCAAATCATGCAACGATTGAAACCGAATATTCAGCTGCATGATTACTGTGTCCAAAATCTCAAGGTACATCCTCCTAAAATCGTCCTTTACAGTGGCTTCTGAGCAGTTTGCTTTTCTTTTCTTCCTTGCAGGCTTACAGTCAGATACGGTTTCAGTTTTCAACCATATTTTATCAAAACCGCAATTTCTCTTTGTGTTTAGCTTATCCTTCAGAGCTTCAACTTCTTTGCTGCAAAATGTAATGTCCAAGTATTTTGACTGCACAATGTTAAATGTAACATCTGTCAACGAAAATAACTCTCCAAATACACACAACAAGAAGTTGAACTGAAAATCCCTTAACATCATAAGAAATCCACGAGCTTCGTTAATAGCAGTTTTGTCCCAGTCTTCCGGATTTTCTAAAATGTGCTCGTACAGTTCTTCAAGTTCTACTTGATGATCAGCGACAGTCTGAACTAAGCGACTTGAATAACTCCATCTTGTCGGTGCAAGTTTAGGAAATCTCTTCTGCACTATAGTGTCTAATAAATTGGTTCTTTTTGAGGAATGGACAAAAAAACTGACAAAGTCACTAAGGTTAGCAAAAAACACTCTACATGCACTTATACATGAAACTGCTTGCGATAACACCAAATTCAACTTGTGGGCGTAACAATGTACAAATACAGCATGAGGAATCACTTCTCTAACTTTTTCCTGCACACCATTCAAATGTCCGGCCATGACCGCCGCACCATCATACGTCTGCGCGACCAGTTTGTCCTTACATTGAAATACTTCAAGAGTGTCTATTGCAAGTTTTGCTAGTGCCTCTGCTGACCTGTCTCCACTGACATTATGAAAGCGCTATGAAAAATTTGTTACATCACATGTTTCGTCAAGCAAAATAGCAACAAACGTTGCTTCTTTAATCTCATTTTTTATTTCCGAAATCATTACATCATTGATACTTTGAATTAAATCATTTTGAATTATTGGTGATAATCCAGTATAAACAGAGCTTGTAGACAAGTGGACTCTCAATTTGTCGTCAAACTCAGCCAACAAATGAACTAGCTCTACATAATTGCCTCGATTGTTAAAATCACTGTTTTCCCTGTGTCCTCGAAATGACAGTTCCTGTTGCCCTAAAAAGAAATGTAGCTGCAGTCAGTCTCTTCAGTATTTCCCGATTCTGTTTTACAGTTTCATTGTGTTTTAAAATGCTTGCACGTTTCTGTGAATCCAGTTGCAAGTCAACCCTACTTTTGCCGAATGTACCGAGCGGTATCCACGCATGTATATGAGAGACTGACTTTTCATGCCTTGAAATTGCCGTGTGCAAATTATTAGGATCTGAATAACCCCGGTCTTTACTGTTCCAGGGTGATTTTTCATTTGCAAGCAACAAACATGGCCAACAGAAGAGTTTTGTTAATGTTTCACTGCCACATAACCACACAATTTTGTTATAAAGCTCAGTATTAAATGTCCATACAAAATTTTTAGTTTTGTTATCTGTTTTTAGATTGCTAAGCGCTGGCGTCAGGCGCCCGTTTTTAACGATTTCTAACTTTTCATCAAATGAACATGATTGAAAAGGTTTATTAAAAATAGTCTCTACGACGTCATTTTTACAGTTATTCATCTTGCAAAACTACAATTTTACAACAAACTTAATTGTAAACTTATCACTAAATCACTAACCATCACACAATCTACTCCTGTTCATGCTGAATAAAATGTCACCTTCAAGCACCTGCAACCTCCCACGTGACACATAAGCTTAACACAAGCTGCGACAAGCACCCACGCCGCACGCGTTAAGATTGCAGTGAAAAGGAAAAATAGTAAAATTAAGAGTTGAATTACAACTAAATGTGTCTACGAATGTTATATAATTCTAACCCAAACATTTAATTAAAAAAAAAAACCGACTGAACAGACACTAAATGGACTCGTTCGCGGCCGCGCTGTGTTACTGATCAGTGAATGCAGAAGCAACTAGTGCATGCATGCGACCCCGTCTTCGCGAGAGTTGGTAGTGACGTCACATCTGGAGAGTGGCTGTTGAGAACACCACAGCGCCGTACCGCGACAATCTGAGGAACTATTACAAGTATCATTCACGCTGTAGTCAATAGGTAGCGCTAATGCATTTGTTTGCCACACGTCGCACAAATCGTGAACGGAACGAGATTAGCTATAAATAAAATGGAATAACTTAAGCAGAAAACAATTACAGAACTAAACAGCGAGATAGTGATCACTGCCACAATGCCCATAAAATATTGGTTTCATTTAGAGCATGCACTGCATGCATTGCATTCATGGAGAATACGCCCCTGGTACAGACTTATCTATGTTAATTCATCGACAAAAAGGAAGCAGTTTTTAAAAAGAAAGAATATTAGAAAAAAAAGGTATTATATAAAAAAGCAAGCACGTTAAAAAAAAGAAAACACACATGCACGAAAATCGTGATATGATACAATCTCGCCAATATATGGTAGGCTCCAACTGCACCAATGCTCCAAGTTCTTCAAGACCGCCATTATTCAAATTGCTCCAACAGACATTAGCTCCAAAAGTCAATGCTCCAAGATCTCCAATGCTCCAACAGCTATTGGCTCCAAAAGTCAATGCTCCACTGCTCCAAGTGCTCCAAGTGCTCCAACAGCCCAATTTATCCAATTGTTTCAAAGCTCCAAGAGCTCCAAGTGTATCAAATGCTCAAATTACTGCAACAGCACCATTTGCTCCAAATGCTCAACTGCTCCAGTTTGTCAAAATGCTCCAATTGCTCTAAGTGCTCCAACTGCTCCATCTACATTTGGCTCTAACTGAGTTCATTTGCATTTTTTTATGGAACTTGACCAGAAACATATTCGAAAAAAGGAAGAGCATTTGGAAGCACATTCGGAACAACAGTAAAAAAAAGAAGGAAATAACATTTAACGAAAAGGACGTACATTTAGACGAAAAATCAACTTGGTAAAATACAATCTCATTAGAATGACTCTGTCCCATCAGCCGGATATGATACTACAGTCTTGTCCACGTACTTTTAACGAAAAATAATACATGTTTTTACGAACATTCAACTCAGTAGGATTTGTTCTGCAATTTTACTTGGGATATAGTGCCTCCAACAGTCATTATTGGCTCCATAAGTCATTGGCTCCATCCGCCATTGGCTCAACAGTCATTGGGTCCTACGGTTTTTGGCTCCATCATTCATTTGGATCCAACCGTTACTGGTACCAGCAGTCTATGACACCAGCAGTCTTTTGCTCCAAAAGTAATGGTGCCAAAGTATTGTTGGTGCAAAACTTCTTAGGACAGGCTTCTATTTGGCTACTAGATTAGGAGGCTACGAAGCTACGAGACTACAGTACTACACGACGACTAGGCTATAAGACTACTAGGCTACAGGTTTATGAGGCTACAATACTAGCCTACTTGGTTCTAACTGTTTTTGACTCCATTCAGCTACTAGAGCTAATATATTTCTTGCTAAAGAACTTGTTATTGTTCCCGATTCTTGCCAACAGATGTTCTTCTCACGTGTTGTGTTGAGGTAAAAATTATTTATTTATTTTATATGGTATGCAAGATGTTCACTAACAATCGCCTAAGAAGGAATGCTTCGCTAGAGATCAAGGAGAAGGAAGTTCTTTTTGCATATGTTAGTGCTTTTCAGCTGTCTCAAGGCATATTATTTGACTGAGTACTTGTTATTTGTTTAAAATCTGACATAAAAATATGTAACTCAAAATAAAATTGCGACTCATTAAGAAAAAAAAAATTGTGCGGATTCCGTGGATGAAGGACGTCGTAATGTTTTTTTTTTATTTGTCACCCTCGTCGGGTTTGAACCACGGACCTAAGTGCGTGTTTTAAACAATATTTAATTATTATTTGATAAATTAAAATATTTAAATTCCTCCGGAATTTCTTGTATAAAAATTACGGATTTCCAAGATGTTGACTGTATCAAAAATTTCAGCATTTTGGCATAATTAAAAAAAATTGGTTGTCTGTAAATTCGGGTTTACGGACGATACGTAGTTTAACGTGAAGTCATAACAAAACATTGATTAAATGATTGCATACTTTTATGAATATTACCTATTGAATCATTTTTATTTTAATAATAAAAGAATAAATACCTGAAATTATACTAGTAATCAGATTTTAAATGCAAGAATAATTAACCTTTATTGCAGAAATTGTTGTAATAAGCAATGAAAATCACATTAACTTTTCACTTCACTTTATAAACATTCGACGAAACAGTTCACGTCTGGATGACTTGTAATTAATTTTAAAAATTGGTGTTTAGCCATAAAGTTTATATATAATTATGAACAATTTTCATATAAATAAACTGTAATGAAATATCTATCATAAATTATATGAATCACCATAATTCTTTAGTCAATTGTAACATAACCTATTATTACTGCACTCGCAGTGCCTGGTTCCCGCGATAGCAGATAGATATCGTGTTTCATTCGGTTCGCGTCCGTCACCGTAGATAGCAGCATGGTAGGGGAATAATATTATTTCGTTTTTATAACACGATTTTATAACAAATATGCATCCCAAATACACCAAACTTATTTATAATGTGTTACAATATTTTTTAAAACATTGTGCAAAAAATCCCGGGTGTAATTTGAATCATTATGTGTAACTGTAAAACACCATTGTTTGTTAAAAATATGTTATTCTTTGAGGAAGTATTTCTTTTTTTTTAATTTTTCTATCTTTTGTATGTAAATATCTATCTCTGCATACTTTTATGAATAAAATTGAATCATTTTTATTGAATTTTCACTATTTTGTATGAATACAAAGAAGGAGTGAAATGAAATCTACAATTTAATTGATAAATTTACTTTTATTTGCACTCATTAATTCAAATATGTTTATTACATTTGTAGTGTCGCGTGCGCCATATTTATTTTTACAAGTACAAAAGTGAAAATTGAGCGGCAGCAGGGATTCGATCCGTTAACCTTAGTATTGGTAGTCAACGATGCTAACCGCATGGTCACGAGGTCATATTAGAAATAATAGTTTCAGATGTGATATATATTTATAAAAATTTTGTTCACCGTAGGGGAATAATATTATTTCGTTTTTATAACACGATTTTATAACAAATACGTATCCCAAATACACGAAACTTAATTATAATGTTTTACAATACTTTTTAAAACATTGTGCAAAAGATCCCGGGTGTAATTTGAATAATTATTATGTGTAACTGTAAAACACCATTGTTCGTTAAAAACGTATTTGAATATTCAACATTACTTTTAAATAACCGTACCGATTGTGCTGAAAATCGGTGGACGATCGTTAAATTACATAATATTAATAATTCAAACGATGAAAATATGATTGAAAAAAAAATCGATGGTTGTTCCAATCGATTGGAAGAGAGATGCAGCCGGCGTTCATCGATTTATTAGACGTCACGTCAAAAATTGCGTGTGTGGAAGTAAGTAATTTCGTTATTTTTTATATATTTTATTAAGAATTTTTTAAATATATTATGTAATTACATTTTTGCTCTTTCCGGAAATCAAACTAAAAACCGAAATCGATTAAGTAGCTAAACATCTGAAGAAAGCAATTTTTGAAAAAAATTTTTAGGAATTATTCCTGAATTTTTTTCTCAAAAATTAAAAAATTTTAATATTATGGTCAAGGTTAAGGTCAAGGTTCTGATATCAGGGGTTTATGGCAGCTTGCTTTAAGGAGTTTTTAACATACTTCAAAATAGGAGAAGGTTCTATGTTCGACTGTATGTATTTTTTTTTTATGTAGGTATGTTCACCAATTTCTCCGTCAATTGATTGATTTTCAAAAAAAAAATATTTGTTTGAAAGGGTATACTTTCGAGGTGGTCCCACTGTCTCCAAGTCATAATCTGATGCGGGGATCGCATGGAAATCGAGGGAAATTCTGGAATTTTATATGGACGTACACTGTGTTTTTGTTGAACTATCTCAAATCAAATTAAAATCTATAAATGAGTCAGGTATTTAAGCCTAAGAGTCATCACTTCATGCTGCTGAGATGACTATGGTAGTCACAGCACTCATTAACTGTTAGGAGTTAGGAATAAATACTGCAATATGTCGACACAAACAACTTAGCAGTTCTTGGGTGGACGTGTGACACAATCAGTCATTCAACTAAAAAGCCAAAAATAACAAATTACAGAATTAATCCAAAAGACGACAATGAATATTATTTTTTATGTATTTTTGTTTTATTTCGTTTAGTACACAGTATTACAATATCTTATTAATCGTCTTAATCGTTCCATTTCATCATGTGAACGTTAAGTAATTTATTTGGTTCTAAATCACAAAGTGCAATAATGTCTAATTTTAAAGCCCCACTTAGGATTAATGGCATATCATTGTTCTTTCGACATCCCTATAGCATTTTGTTACTTGAAATGTGGCTGATACATGTGCTATTTCAGTTAAGCCGTCCCAGACTTTCACTTTAGTGCCAATAGTCTCACCATAAAATTTGATACAAACTGCATCAGGCAGTTCACCTAGGTACTTCTAATTGATCACGACGAAGAGCAGGCCATCTAAACTTGCGTGTGACTCCCATAGCACCGTTGAAGTGACATTCAGTAACTGATATGTTACTCCTTAACCAGAGGTGCCCCCCCCCCCCCCCCCCCAAACACTATGACTCACCCCCTAACCTACCCATACAGCACACAATGTTTCAGTAACATGTCTGTGATATTGCAGTAACATTACTATGTTTCGAATAGATTACATTTCATCTGTCATGTTTCTGGAATATTTCATAAACATTTCATTGGACACATAGTACTCATGTCTATAAATGAAGTTTCAGATACATTTCAGCAAGATTCCTTTGGCAATATTACATTGTGGTTGATTCTGAAATGTATCTGAGACATTATATTGAAACTTCCCATCATGCTTGTTGGCACTGAAGTTTAGAAATCTTTGTCTTTGTGTATTATTTCTTGTTTTGGCGCCACTTGGATTTTTATATGTGCTGAATAAATTGTAAGTTTGAACATTATTTATTTAATGTTAGTGTCCTATTTTTTGTATTTACTTTCGCACTTAAGCAAGTATAGAAACAATCTTTTATGTGTATAGCTGTACGTTAAAAGATAAGAATATTGTGGAATATCTTTGTTAGTCTTGTGGGCTTATGCTCAAACATTCCCGTGCAATATTTATATGTGTGCTGTTTTCAGTCTGATTTTTAATTTATGTGATGCATTAACAGGATTTTCGCGATTTAATAAAATTGCTAAAGCATCTAACAAGTTTTCTACTTTCTGTAGCTATGCCGCTATATGGTCGTTGACTAAAACATGAATACTAATTAATGTATGGGTTAGTCCCTTTAAAGTTATCTTTAGTTAAAAATTACACAAATATAGGCTAATAGGTTCCTAAATATTTTGGTTTTAATAGTATTTGCTTAAACCAATTTATTTTATTCAGTTCTCACCTTCGGGCGTTTATAATATACTTAATTAAATATATTGCATAACCTATATGTAGTTAAGGGTAATTTATGTTTATTTACTGTGCACAACACAAATTAACTATGTTGTATTTATTTTAATATAAATATTGAAGTGTTTATTTTGAAATACTTTACAATTCTGCTGGATAAGTAATTATTTTTATTGTTTTCTGCAATCTGTAGTACTTACTTCGTATGTTGTAGGCCTACGTACAACTATTAATGGAAATTTCATAAGGCCTGCTATTATATCTGGCTTGTCATAAATGTAATTTATTGTAAGTGAATGCACTAGGCCTACACATATACCTAATTGCGTTGTTTCATTAATTGCCTTTTCGTTTAATAAAGTTATTTCTGCAATCTGGCCTTCATGTTATTGGTGGGCTGGGATTACAGTGCAAAATAATTGAAATAAATTTTACCATTTCCCGCAGAGAAGGTACAAGTCTTCGAGTTGTGTTGTACTAAGCATATGCATCATTGGTATTTCTATTTAAATTAGTTTTTCTTTTGCTAAATTTAGTAGTAACAAATTATGTTTGATTTGGAGAGTTTGACAAAACCTTATTTCATCCATTATATGATACTATAGGAAACACATTTAATGATGATTTATTAGATTACATGTGTATAGTTACGTAGTGGTAGCAATTTAAATAATGAAAATAAACATAAAATGTGCACTGCAAAGGATAATATTGAGAATTGGCTCTAAAAATTACTAGAAATTTTGGAGAACCTTATGTCGGTAGTCCTCGTACTTCTCTGGTACCATACCTGAAGCTAAAAATTTTTAGTTTTCCTTATTTTAGGACATTTAAAAGGTGTGATGCATAATATGAACTATTATCAGAACTTTTGATAGCTCTACAATGTTAATATCAATAGTTTTATGCCTAGCCCGCTGTTGGTCGCGCTGAGCTTTTCCCTCACACCTTGTTAAGATATGTGTTAATTTTTTTTTATATAGTATTCCCTCCCACTCTATTCCATTTTACAATACCACCGGTATCGCAAAATAATAGAATTGACCGGGTGGGATAGTATTCTAGTTGATGATACCGTGAAAATATACATTGAATAATCTCACTTTCAAATAAATAAATTCCAGTATCGCAAAATAGAATTGACCGGGTGGGACAGTATTCTACTTGATGATGCCATGAATATATATATTTTTATTAGATACTGAATTAACCTTCAGACAATGTAGTAGGCCCTACTCCTTTGAGTATTATCAGATTCTCCCACATGTTTCCTCTTCAAGTAATTATTACAATTTAATCTAGAAATTAATGTTGCAGTTTTGCCAGTGAATTCTAACCTGAGAGTATTCTAATTAAAATATAGGGTTAGACACAAAAATTATGTTTCAAGGTTGAATAGTTTTTGCGATACAGCACTTTTCATCTTGTAAAAGGCACCTATGATGTCATCTTGAAAAAATTATATTTCCCAGTGCCACAGGAAATTATAATTTTGCTATATTATTCAGCCAAATTAAATTTATAAAACTTTTGTATCAATTTTTTGGGGTTTTACTATTATTTTTTGTATATTGACCCATTAATGTTCAATGCTTCTTATAGGAAAACTTAATTGCATAAGTACCTACAGCTCATTTTTCATTAGTATATAAATATGTACTTTTTTGAACCTTAGGTTGTATACATTAAATTGAGCCCTCCTCAGGCAAAGTGTATCATTCCACCATAGGTAAAATACTGTAATATTGTATCTGTGTTGTCACCTATTGTATTAACATTTAAGTAATGGAAAGCCACCGAGTGTTTTTTTCCCAACTAATCTGATAATTCATTGTATTTTGTGTGCAGTATATCAGTATGGGGAAAAGAAAACACAAAACACCACTAAGTTACAGCAGAAGGCATTCAAGGAGGCTTGTTCAGCAGATTACAGAAGAAGAACTTGGATGTATTCAGGCAACAGCAGGATTGCAACTTTCAAGAGCAGAATTCAGTTCAGCAGGGAGTAGCACTGGCAGCAATAGTCCTACTAATAGTGTAGCACAAAGTTGTATTAATACTGCAACAAATGCAGAGGTAGTAGGTCTGAGCCAAGATACCTATTGTAATGTGGGTGACAGTTTTAGTGATACCATCCATTCGTCTGAATTTTATAATGATAACTTCGAAGAATCTTGTTTTGTATTGAACTCCAGTTCTAGTGATGATTATGGTGTTGGTGGTTGTGGCAGTGATACTGAACACCAGTTTGTAGGTGACTTTGAAAATGAAGAAAATTATGGTATAAGAAAAGAAATAGCATCATGGGCACTTCAGTTTAATATTGCACACAATGCACTAAATGGTCTTTTAGCGATACTGCACAAACATACACATTTTTCTTTACCAAAAGATTCACGAACTCTTCTGAAAACTCCACGAAACACTGACGTTATTGGTATACAAGGTGGTCAGTATTGTCACTTTGGACTAATGCATGCATTGGAATCAATAGCCAGAAACAAAAAAAACATGTCGAAGTTGTTGCCAGCTGAAATTAATTTATTAGTAAATATAGATGGGCTTCCACTATCTAAATCATCTTCGAAATCTCTTTGGCCAATTCTTTGCAGTGATTTAAATTCACCGTTGGTGTATGTTGTAGGAGCATATTATGGAAACAGAAAACCAGGGAATGCAAATGAATTTTTGCAGCATTTTGTAAATGATATTAGTGATGCAGTTACGAAAGGATTCAGTTTTGAAGAAAACAACATATCAGTAAAACTGGCAGGTCTTGTTTGTGATGCTCCTGCAAAGGCATTTGTCCTATCAGTTAAAAATCACAATGGTTATAACAGTTGTACAAAATGTGTTGCTGAAGGAACATACATTGAGAATCGTGTGTGTTTTCCGAAAGAAATAGACAAGGATTTGAGAACAGATGAGAAGTTTGCAATGAATGTGTATGAAGATTATCATCTTGGAGAAACTATACTTGGGTCAATTCCTAATTTTGGTTTAGTTTCAGGTGTCCCATTAGATTACATGCACCTTATTTGTTTGGGAGTTGTGCGGAAACTTATTTATCTTTGGATTGGAGGACCCCTCTCTGTGCGATTAAATGGAAATGCAATAAAATATATTTCAAACATGTCTATGTCCTTGCAAAACACTGTACCTATTGAATTTGTTAGGAAACCAAGACCATTAGCTGAAGTTAAAAATTGGAAAGCCACTGAATTTAGGCAGTTTTTATTGTACACTGGTCCATTATTGTTGAAAGATGTTCTGAGAGCTGACATGTATTTGAACTTTTTGACATTGCATGTATCAATAACAATACTTGCAAGTCCTACATTATCACAGCACAGGAATTATATTGACTATGCAGAGAGTCTATTAAAACATTTTGTGACCTCTTTTGAGGTGATCTATGGTGAGGAATTAGTTTCACACAATGTGCATAACCTTCTGCATATTTGTGAAGATGTGAAACATTATGGTTCAGTAGATAAGTTCAGTGCTTTTAAATTTGAGAACTATATGTCTAGTATCAAGAAATTGCTCAGAAAAAATTAAAAGCCACTTGAACAACTAACGAAACAATTTAGAGAAAGACAATTGATTGAATGGTTTCCAAAAGAGAAAAAATCTTTTGGTTTTTGTATGCCACATAACAGAGGGCCAATAGTTGATGAACTTGTTGGCATGTGTAGTAAACAGTACAGGAAGTTGGTGAATGAGTTGTTTGAATTGGATTCTAGTGATAAAAAAAACAGTTGTTGTCTTTTAAAAGACAACACAATAGTTTCGGTGGTAAATTTTGTGGAATGTGTAAATGGTAATATTTACATAATTGGTGAAAAATGTGTCTCATTGGATAACCTTTTTTCCTCACCTTGTGTCTCACAAAATTTGAATATACATGTTGTGAAGAATGAAGGTAAACTGCATTACTGGCATGCAAATGAATTGACAGGAAAGTTATGGAAGATGCCATATAAAGATAACTTTGTTGTGTTTCCTGTTATTCATACATGGTAATTATTGTTATTTTATCATGTCCTGCAGGATTCTATTTTGTGAGAAAATGTACAAAATAATAGAGTTTGAGGATGGATTACAATTGGTTCCAATAGCTTGGCTAAATGATGATTCTACTCATTGTGCATGGCCAAACTACACAAACCAGCTGAAGATAAACAAGGCCATTTCTAGTATAGAAAACACAGATGCTTCCTGGAAATTGCACAAAGTTGTGCGAATATTTGGTTCAGCAGGTAAGTTAATACTTATATATTAGGCTCTTAAAACAACTTGTTTAGGCCTACCTTAATAATTGTTTCATTTAATATGTGGAGTGTAAATTTTTGTTTACAATTTTTATTTATTCACAGATACGTACGTTAGAGGCGTAGAAAAATTAAAGCTGGCGGAGATGATTTCCGATGTAGAAAGTTCGTTTTCTGAAGGTGGTGGCAGTCGTACAAAAGTACGACAAAAAAGGGCAAAAAGGTCATATTCAAGCTCAGATGAATCTGAAAATGAACCTGCTTCTGTACAACTGCCTGTACTGCCGAAACCACCTCAGTTTGAAAATACTGTTAATGTATTTCCATCAACTTCAACTGCCATCAGTGGTCTAAATGTGAATTCACAAGAGCACTCGCCAAAAAATGGGATGGCAAAAGTAAATGCAAATACTGATTTATCAACAGGTATGTTAGTATTTACAGGCACATTGTCTTTATATAACTTACAGCTCTTGTTATTTGAATTAAATCATTTACTTTTCACTTCTTTTTCAGAATTTCAGAAACATGTATTGAAAAAGTTAAATCAACTACTGAATGCAATGAGTCAAATGGAAGAAAGAATTAAGAACATTGAGAGTTCTTTGACTACAAAAGATGACAATGAAGTCACTATGGACACTGTTGATTTACAGTTACCATGCGTTACTATTGAAAAGTTTATAGAGTTTGACACATCTCTTTGCGAACAAGGACACTTGAAGAAAGTGGTGAGTAAACATTCTCACGAATTATGCTGTGTAGTTGTTTGGACATATTTTTTTAATGTCTGAAGTTAATTTTAAATTTATCTTGGTTTGTTGCATTACAGGTAAACATCCTCAAGCACGTTGGAGGTGGTAATGTACATGACATCATAATAAATTTGATGAAGAGATTAATGGAGGATGAAGTGGCAGAACAGTTCAGCTGGGTTGGTGCAAAGGGCAAAAAACCATTCAAGGATTTGAAAGCACGGTTCCTGATTTTAGGTAAATTATATTTTAAAGGACTCTTAAATAGTTATAACCACTGTGATAATACTGGATACTTAATTTGTTTAATTTCTGTTTACTTTTATTTCATTTTTGACTGAGCTTTAGAATAAACAAAGCATATATGATGAATAAATATTCTTATTGGCTGCCATTCGCTAGACACAGTGAACAATCGAGAAATACATTCTTACTAGCTCAATATGCTGGGTGCTTCTGTGAAATGGGGAATAACTCTGCATACATGTTCTTCATGTAAAAATAAGACAAAAACATGTTTTTCACTTTTCATCTAAAATTAGTGTTAAAACCTTCTTTTCCCAAAATATCAGAAACATAACTGATACAAACAAAAAAAAAACAATATTTCAGCATTGCTTCATATTATAGAGGGTTCTTAAAATCAACAGCAAATGCTGGTTGATACCTTCCACTTTTATGGAAATAGCAGGGGTGGCTACCCTCTAAATGCATAGCCCTACAACTTTTTTAGCATCAAGATTATCAAACATTTGGAAATGGTTTATTGGTTAAGGTTATCTGTCAAACAAAAAAGGTACTCGTGTTGTAACTGTGTAGGACCCACCGTTTTCTTTCAAATGAAGCTTAGGCTGCAGCAATGGAGTGCCATTAACAAATGATTAATTATGGTATTATGACTTAAAAAAGGTTACCACCTAATGCAATACATTACATTAATAAGGTGTTACATGTTTGTTCCTGAACATTCTGTGACACCTGGCATAGTCATTAATGTTTAATATATACAGTGCTGCTAAGTGATGTAGGCAAACATTACATGAAATGTTCAATAAGTGACTTTTTAACTTGACCTAGCAGTGTTCTGTACATATGGGCTTGTATTGGCTCAATGTAATATAATGTATTTAATAAGTTTGCCTCAAATTGGTTCAGTGTTTGATGTCTTATAACTATTCATCTGGCAAGGAGAATTTTTAAATTGGTGAAATATCTTATTAATTTTGTAGTTTTTACATTAATGTTAAATGACACTGAAGCACTTGGAGAATCAAAAGTTAAACAAAAATGGAATGTTTGATTTAACATGACTTTTAATGTAAAGTTTTGAAATCTTGAGTGAAGTTTAACAAATTTGCAGTACAATATTGCTTTATAACTTAATACCTTTTATTTATATTAGTGATGTGCGAGTCTCGGCATCATCGAGAACGAGTCGAGACAGAAATTTTCTCGATCTCGTCTCGAGATAATTTTTTTGGCTCGGAATTTTCGAGAATTTGTAAACAAGAAATAGGTTAGGTAATATAATATATTGAGGCAGCATTTTGCGTTGCGTGTTGAAATAATTAACATATCTTCAACGTAACGTAGATCGAATAAAATAAAATATACTTCTTACGATAGTATACACGATAAATTATTAAAAAGTTAAAAACGAACAACTTCCGTTCACAAGTCACTACGAAACGGTAAACGTAAACAATGAATTGTGCTGTGGTTATAACATTAAATTACAGAAGAAAATGATTATTTTCCGTTAATAAAACCAACATTAAAGTTAAAAATAAATCATTTTCGGTATCAATATCAAGTATCAACGTAAAACGGTACGGTAAAAAATAAAAATATAAACATGACTGCAGAATTCTTCCGCGATTGCATTTTGTTTTATGGCCTTAGGTTATACACACGGCCAGCAGTATATAACAAGCAACATAATGTTTAAATTGCGGTCCGTATCGATAGTGACATATCGATAGTGGTGAATGTTCAGACTTTCATGATCAAGTACCGTCCATGGCTCAAGGAAACTGTATAGACTATGGAGTCAATAACGTATGTTTACATACGACAGTAGGCAAATAAACTGTTGAGTGTAAGGGCGCGGTTACACGGGACCCTGAACTACTTCAGGTGAACATGTTTAAGTAAACACGTTTACAAACGCGAAAGTGTGCGGTTACACGGTAGTTGCTGAAAAGTGTGTTTAGCTCTAAAACCGATTGTCTACTGTCAACGAATGACTGTGTTGTTGATCTCTATTGTTTAATTGCATCCAGAAAACGCGGGATTTTCTCACTTGTTTATACAGCATTATCAGCAGAAATGAAATGTGTTTACATATTGCTCAATATTTTTTTACAAATCGGGAATTCAAACATGCACAGTAAAATTTTTAAACTTATTTTTTATTATTTTTTGAGCGAGAGTACCTATCTCAGTTTTAAGAAAATTAAGGTCAGGATAAATTAAAAAATATGTATAATTATCTGTTGGTTTTTTTGTTGCATTCGGTAAAATATTACTCGAACTTGTGCCAGAAACACTTTCCATCTAGAATTTCTGCAAAAGACTGTTTATATTCTAACCAGCCAATCAGAGGCTAATGTAGAAGATATGTCGATCTGAACTACTTTGCCAACCTGTTTAAGTTAAATGAGAAATGGCCTCGAACGAAACATGTTCAGACTGTGTGTAACCGCACTCAACAGCTGAACATGTTCACCTGAAGTAGTTCAGACTCCCGTGTAACCGAGCCCTAAAGGTAAAGTTGTAATTGCAATTGCAATTGCAATTGTGGATAATAGATAAAATTATTGAATAATTATGTATGTTTGTCAGATTATTGAGTTTTACTTTTTTGGATCATATTATCCTGTTAACTAAAGTACAGATTTCTCGATCTCGACTCGATTCTCGAGAATTTTTAAATTGCTTTCTCGATCTCGTCTCGAATTCAAAAAAGTCTTTCTCGCACATGCCTAATTTATATAGTTTAGATTTTTGTATGCAGTAGAATTTGGTTTTAAATTTGTCATTTTATTTTTCTTCAGAGACTCTGCTTGCTCATGGTAAGCAATCTACAGAAGTAAAAGTTGGACATGTGGTGGCTAGATGGCTTGTGCAGGCAAAGCTAAGGCTGCAAAGAAAGAATGAGTGAGTTAAGTTATATATTTTAATCAACTTGAAATAATGGCATTGTTTGTGTAGAATATGATGCTCTTCTTTTATATAAATAATATTGCATTATATGCATCAATGCAACATTAAATATTAGTTACATTAGTGTTGAGTCCTTGGTTTCATGTTGAAAAAGATGTGCTTACATAAACAGCCCTACTTCAACTAAGTATAGTTTATAAGTAAATGTTAACTGAAGGTGACTTTTACGTTTCAGTAACAAAAACAAATGAACAAATTGGCTCATTAATGTTAGCTGAAATTGGGCTTACATTTTGTAACATTCGTAAATTTCGCGACAAAGTTAATTACCTTTCAGCAACAGCTTATGCTCTAGTTACACTCCTCCTGTTCTTGCATAAAAACATGGGCTGAATTGTAATGATGTAACATCACAGGCACTGTTCACACAGACATATTTTTATTAGGAAATCATTAGGATTTTAAAAATAAACTTAAGTTTTCTTTTAAAACTTTGCTTAAAATGTCATGGGCCTCTTTGCATTAACCAGACACCATTAAATTGATTATTAGGAATGTAAATAGCATGTTAAGAAATTCCCAGTGAAGAAGTATTCCTGCTTAATAAGTTTGAAAAAAAAATGCATAGGTGGCAATACTCAATTTGTCCCTTTTAAGATGCTTTCAGTTTTGAAATTTATCATTGGCTTTAGAAACTTTTTAATATTCTGTTTGCATGTTATTTTAAAAATTAAATAATATAACAACTCAGTAACTACATGTTTAAAAATCTCACATACATGTCATAATTGACCTGCAACAAGTTAAAAATAATTGTTTTTTTTTTTTTTTCAGAAAAATCTCAAGAACACCTGCATGAGGCAGTTAAAAATTTCATGTTTTGTATGTATATAATATATATTTATAGTTTTTTTTATTAAAGTATACTTATCAGACTATGTTGTTATTTGTTATTGAAAATACCCCTTTGCATCTTTGCCTCTATTGTTAAGTATTCAAATGGAAAGAACCTGGTTTGACCTAGTGTGGCTTTCTGATTATACTTGGTTCTTAACTTACTTCAGGTGCATTCTTGGCTGGTTTCATAACATAGATCATATAAGTTACAATCCAAAACCCTATTGTCTGTTTGAATAAGTTTCTCTATTTCTAATGACTTAATTGTTGACGAGTTAGGCCAAACTAGCTACCTTCTATTTTGTACAAAGTATAACTCGCCATGCATATTATTTTAAAAATTTGTACTGCATATTACAAAATTATTTATATTATTTGTTTGCAATAAATTTGTGATCTCATTTGAATCTAGTTTGTGTGGAAGTACTGTTGTGTTAATATTATTTTGTGCATTTACTTTGAAAATTTGGATTTTAGAGCCCCTATACACTATTACCATATTGTATTTGTTTTTTATCCTAATTTAGTTAATTTGGTAGTGTTAAAATACAAATATAAAACCTAGCACAATCCATGAACTGTAGGTAGATTAACATGCTATCTATAGAAAAAATTAAGGAAACCAGAATTTTTATGGTCTGTTACTATTGTATCGTCAGCAAGTCACTGGCATCTAATGTTAGGGAAGCTGGATCAATTTGAGCTCTTGTCTGATACAATAGGTCTTTCAATTAGGGAAAGTGAAATCGCAATGGTATAGAGTATTTCTCATTGCACATTTATATTCCACTACTACACCACCATCTCACTTCATTTAGGCTGGTCAGACAAGTTTTTTGTTTAGAGAGGACAGCCGATTCCAGTCCAGTCTCATTTATGTTGACCTTGTCTGAAATGGAAAACAATATGCTGATTATAAAGCTATATGATGAATTTGTATTAAGACTGCATTGTTTCATATTTAGACCATCTGAAAATTAGTATATGTGTGTTTAAGAAGAAAAAGACATTAATTATAACATAAAATTGTTACATGTCTTTTGAGAGTTTTCAAGCACACATTTTTTTTTTTTTTTTGCAAATGTCCAAATCACAAGCACCAGCCATATATACTATAGCATTAAATATGTAAGGAGAAAAGTACATCACAATACGAGCACAGGTCAAGTCTCATGGCTGTTCATTATGTTAATACCTGTTTCCAGTGCAACATACAAGTAGGAATGTTAGTGTATTGTATATAGGTATATTATTTTTTTTTATTTCTATAACATTTGTTTGAGGTTGAATGCAATTTTTTTCTTGTGTGTGTATTAAGTATTTTAAGTTAATGTAATACCACATGATTATCTAGACCACTGATACCGTACACAATAACAGTGTCGTGATTTTTGAGAATGTCAACATCTGAATGCAATAAATAGAAAACCACACCCAAATTCTCAAGACATTGTTCAAATACAGATAAAGACATCAATGTACAAGTGCTCATTTATGATACTCAAAAACAAACTTGAAGTGGCCATAACACAATGGGTTGTGAAAATTATATTTTAAAATGCTCAGTAATCATGTCTCCTATGCAAGTGGGGTTTGGTTGTTATGGATTAAGTAAATATTAGCATACTTTCGATGCTGAGCTTAAGGAGATCACATACAGATAGCTTGGAGAGCCTCAATTTAATTTATTCATTACAAGACGACATTGTCATTGTATTTAATAATGGAAGCTTTGTGCATTATCTTGTCCCCTTTTCCCCATGTACTGATGTAGATGCATGCCTGCCTGCCACTATATCTCATTAACTTTCCCCATTAAAATAAAATGCAATGGACAGGAACCATGGACACCAGTGCTTTGCAAGCATACTGAAGACTTATTTAAATTTTACTTTCGTGACCATAATTTGTTTTAGAATAATAAAAGTTTGTAGCCTAAATTAATGTTGGGCTAGTCTGGTACACTGACCTGGGAAAATATCTGATGTCTAATTAGATGAATTTAATTATTTCTTTAACTTTGTTCATATATATGAACATATTTATATATTTAAATTTTGTTCAGTATGGTGGAGAATATGGTTTCATTAATTACATGAATTGTTGGATTTTGTCGGCATGCCTTTTTAATCTTATATATGATAGAAATTATAAGCAAATTTTTAATTGGTTTTTCAGCAATTGTACAAGCCAAATTATTTAGTAATATAATCAATTATCATTACATTAAAAATGACTAAAATTTACATTCTATGCCCTACCAGAGCACATCTTTGAAACAATCTCAAACAAAATAATATTACAATATCTATTTTTTATATATATATATAATCCAAAAATGACACATTACTAAGGACAAAACTTGACGAAAACAAGAAGATACGAACAATATCATTCCAATCCACCGATTAACACTTTCTAAGGGAGTGGTCAAGGGGCATTAGGCACCAAGTGATCAAGACGAAGTGTACGAGGGCATGCTGTGATGAATTGGAACACCACTGCACTTCACTGCAACTAGCTGACAAATGCAGCTGTAACATTATGGTATCTGTTAAAGTGCAATACTCTTTTAAATTATAAATATACCCTCAGTCATCCTAATTTCCAGAGGTATTTTGGGTTACATGATACATTTTATATGTATTTCAGAACATTTATGGAAATATTTCAGTTAAATGTTTCAGAAATATTCATGGGACATTAGTGGAAACATTTCAGAAACATTACCATTTGATGTTGCAGGGAGGTTTCATTGAAACATTTCAGAAACATTACCATTTGATGTTGCAGGGAGGTTTCATTGAAACATTTCAGAAACATTACCATTTGATGTTGCAGGGAGGTTTCATTGAAATATTTCACAGGGCGGACATTTTAACGTTTCTGAAATATATCCGAGATGTTTCAGGTAGGTTGCGAAATGTTTCAAACATGTTACAATGTTTCAAAAGTTATATTTCTGAAACATATCTGTAACATTTTGTGCTGTATGGGTAATAATACGCCCCCCCCCCCCCCCCCCCCCGAAATATTTTGTGCCATCTTCTCAATGATTTACTCAATGATTTTATAATATTATGCTTTTATAGTATTATATTTTGTCACATTTTGCATTTATTAAAACTGATTTTCTAATAATAATTTTGATCATATCAGGTAATATTTAATATTATAATTTAATCATACATGTGACAATGTTCTTTTCAATCCTTGCTTGTTACCTTAATAGCTAAAAAATGAGATGAAATAGTATCGCAGCATCACTCACAATAGTTCAGCAGTACAATAGAAAATTTTAAAATTTCTGAATTAGACATATATTAAAAACAGTTATTATTGAGATATTTATAATATATATATCTTAGCATAACAAACAAAAGTAATACAGATAACTGCCTGTTTGAAAATCTAGCTCAAATTGAATTTGTATCTCCTTGCAATAACTTTCACTAGCAAAAAAAAATTGCATGATTAAAAATTAACGCTGATCTATATCCTTGACAAAAGCTTCTTCCTTGATGATGTAGATCGAGAGAAGTTCTCAACGATTTCATAATTTGAAATGGATGCAAGCACATCTTTTTCCGAACACAGAACCATTAGATTTGACAGCCATCTGTCACCCATGCACGATCTCAGCCTGTTTTTCACTATACATAACTTACACATTGCTCTTTCTGCGGAACAACTTGTTACTGCCAATGAGAGTAAAGTTGCATAAACAACTTTAATATCTTTAAACCCAGAAAAGTTATTGAGGCATCGATAAGGTTTCAGAAACCCTTGGGTTACCCACAAAACATTTTTCTTTTCATCTCCCTCATCTTCCTTCTCTTCATCACCATCGATTTCTTCTGTATCTACCAGGTTTTAATTAGCCACTTCAGTCTCTTCATATTCCTTTCTTGATGTTCTTGGGCTTTCTTTTACCACATCGGATAGTGAGATATTTGGATGTGTGGCAAGGTATAGATCTCTGAAGCTGTTCAGTTCTTCAGCCACCGAGTCACAATCCCACTTGTAGAAATCACACAACTCTTTGATGTCTTCAGATTATTTAACATTATCTTTCTCTGCATTAAGAACTCCTGTGTGAGAAAAGTGGCTCATTTTCATAACCATTTTTAAGGAATGTTCGGAAAATCTATCCTCGAGCTGACGATGCAGAGAATATAAAAGCTTAAAATACATTTCAATTTTAAGTATATTATTTAGGTATATTATGGGCTCGTCAACTCCAATCTCGTCCATTGCCCTCTTCCTAAACCTTATTCTTCCAGATATTGGTACAAGTGGATGAATGTCATGTTTTTTCGCAAAATCTTCCGATTTTTTTTAACACTTTAGACCAACATTCGTCACTTCGGAGGTTCTTGATTTTAGTCTTACTGTTAATGATTGTTTGAACAGTTCCATAATCTATAACTACACCTTGAAGACTAACTTTCACAGGATTCATGACAGTGAATACAGACTGGGCGACATGAAGAGCAGTGATTACATTAAAGGGTTTAGCTTGCTCAATAGCCCTTTCGCTAGAGTCACGGTTTCTCTGTCAAATTTTTTTGCTGTCCTGCAAATCCTCTAAAGCTGACCTAATCTCCTCGAAGCACAATATTACAACTTTTATTGCTTCGGCTTTGTTTGACCATCTTGTTGTTTGCACCCTCTTCAGTCGCTTCCTCTTGTCGCTCAACTTTATTCTCAAATCCATTTTCTCAACAAAAACATCATGCCTTTTATGCCCAGAGTTAAACAAGCGATATAATTCTTCCAGCACTGAAAACAATTCTCGAATCTGGGGGCAAAAATCAATTGATTTCTCAAGAATGAGGGCGAATCTGTGCGAAGTACACCAAACATGGTTTTGCAGATACTCCTGAATTTTCTACATATCTCAGAAGGACCGTAGTTGCTTCTTTCTTAGCGACATCTTGTGTTGAATCCAAAATGACAGAAAACTTGTTACTTTCCTTTATACTGTCAACTATCCTTTGGGTTACCATGCCAGTCATAATAGAAATCAAGTCTAATATATTTCTGTAGCTTAGAAAATTTGATCCTAGTTTTTGTTTGTTCATTCTTGCATTTTCAATTTTTTCGAGATACATTCTGGCATCAGGGTTGTGTTTAGCTAGAAGTTTAAACAACTTCGGCAGTTTTCCTTCAACTGCAGTGTTTTTTTCTGAATGCTAGCATTTCCTCAACCAAGTACCTGCAACAATCAATGATGACGGAAAGAACTTCTCTTTGGTGTCGAACGTTCTCGTTTTCTTTTTCACAAAATGTACTGGTAACATGTTTTCCTGCAATCCATTAGACCCTCGCAATTTGGCAACCTAAGTGGTTTTTAGAAGTTTCGTGAACCTCAATATCTCTTTGTGCATTACCTGTGCGCCATCCTTGATAGCCGTTACCAGATGACCAAGTAGAATGATGGTTGGGTAGTGCAAACAGAAGGCAATGCAAACAATACGCAGAATCATCCCGTTTACTGTAAACCAACCAATTTCTATCTTTTACCGTGCCATCAGGAAGTTTGTACTTCCGCCACTTCATTGAGAATTTTCTGTTGTTGACTGATGGAAAATCGTATTCAGAATCAAACTCATTATTTTCCAATTTCAAGCCAAACTCTATGTCTCTGGCTGTCAGTTTGATTTCACTCAGTCTACAAAGATAACTGTTATTCTCGTCGGAAATCAATTCAGCAGATGCCACTTCAGTATCCGGCATTATTATTTCTGTGGTTAACTCAGGCTGAATGCTAGAGGGCAAGCTGAAAGGTATTTGATCTTCAAATTTCTCACCTGCATTAAATCCATGCGAAGGCCCAGGAACACTTGACATGTCAGTGGTGGATGACATCGACAGAATACCATCAGTTGCAGGAGGAATCTTAGCAGAGTAGGTGTTACCAAAAACGATGGAGGGTGAACCCAGAAGTATCAGGATAAGTTGTTGACTGGCCCTGCATAATATCTGAATATTCCTCTCCATTTTGTGTGACATCATTCCTAAAAAAAATATTTATACTTTACAAAATTGGGACTATTTTGAAATGACTATTTTAATGGCCTAAAAAACATGTTATAATTGTATAATGAATTTACACACACACAATAAAATGCCCTTATGGATTTATACTTATCTTTACTAATATGCATAAGTGTATTGTCTAGGTTTAAACCATAATTAATGCACGTTTTTGAAGAAAGGGGCTTTGATAAGAACATCGTTGTCTTACATATGAAGCAAGCATCATTTCTAAATCTATATTAGTTAATTAGTTATAAGCAAAATGAAAATAGCATTGAATCGTATGAGGTTAACGCGGGTTGTGTAGTGCCTCTGTACCACTGGAGTGGCCTCTTAAGCAAGGGAAATCGTTTGAAATGTGTGTTCTTTTCGTAGATAAAGGGGGTGAACACACATTTACATAGTTTCGGTATAAAAACGTGTTCTAACACGCTGTAGCGCGATTTTCTGGCATCTAGACGAGTAGTATATTTTGGGGGCGCCTGGGACACGGCTTCTGGCTGAGGTGCCGAGGTGCCGACCGCCATCTTGGATTGTGACGTCACGGCGGCCATCTTGGATGGTTGTGACCTTGACCTTTGACCTTGACCTTTACCCCGGCGGCCATTTTGGATCCGCCATCTTGGATCCGCCATTTTGGATGACGTCATTGTGTTCTAGAAAATTCCGACGATGTGTTATCCGCCATTTTGAATGATTACGTCACCATTGCAATTTTTGTTACGGTCGCCATCTTTAACTTTTTAATTTATTATCCGATTTTAATGAAATTTTTTTTAAAAATTATAAAAAAAAAAATAAAAAATTTTTAATAAAAAATATTTAAAAATGATACATTAACGACACGGAGCTCGGAGTCCTCGGTTCGAACCCGACGAGTGCAAAAAAATAAAAATGGCGACCGATCCTTCCCCCTAGGTGGGTTCTAGCAGACTGACCCCCACCACTTTTACCAATGCATATACGAACTTACAAACCCCCCCCCCTCCACCTCCACCCACACCCTTTTTTAATTTATTATTTTTTTCGCACATGACGATTCACCCCTCCCCCCCCACCACCCATTTTTAATTTATTATTATTTTTTATCGTAATAACCACCCCTACTACTACTCTAGTTTTTTCCCTTCCCTCCCTCACCTCACCGTCATTCGCACCCCTACCCTCCTCCTCACCCCTATTCTACCTTTTAGCCTATAAATACCGGCTGCAGGACCCGGGGCCCGTCAGTTTTTGCCGTGGCTCCCAGCCTGGAGGAAAGACGATGTTTGCTTGTTGTGCCAGTGGAGCAAAGATCTTGTCTGCCATCTTAGCATATGGTAAAGTGCGCACGCTTGCGGCACTGGATAAGGAGACGGAGTTACCTTACCTACCAAAGGAGTTTCTCCTGGTATACGCCCCGTACGAGATAAGATACGTGTACAAGTTCCTGCCGGTGTACCTGCAGCTAGACCCAGACATCCAAGACTGTCTACCATGCACCGAGTGCGACAGAGGAAGCTCCAGCGTCCCCGACACACCGCACATGAAATCGTGGTGCAAGATGCGACGAGATGCGTGGCGGCAGCAGCAGCAGCCTAGATCCTGAGCGCCGTGCCACAGTCGGCATCTAGGTACCACTGCAGAATTTCTGCAGAGCCAGCATCTTAGCCACGTCACTCCAGTCTCGTCACATGCGTAACTGTGAGTAATGACAATATGACACTCTTTCTTGTCAACGTCCAGTGTCTTACGTCCCAAAAGGGGCCTGTAGTGAAGCAACTGTCCGTGACGTCCGTCATTGGCGGTGACGAATTCAATACTAACGAATACATCTTTAAACCGCCGTGTGACTGGACTAAGCTAGACAGATTCTCTCAACGCGAGAACCGACGTCTGACCTATGAAGTGAACGGACTCTCGTGGAATGAAGGTGATGTGGACTATGAACAACTTACATCTGTACTACGTGATCTCGTCGAGCCGGAAGACGACGTTGTTTACGTCCGTGGTAATGAACAGAAATGTATTGTGAGTGATCTGTGCAGCGCCAATGTAATTGACCTACGTAAACAAGGCAACTGTCCTGGCTTCAACAAACTGTTAAAAATGTACGGAAACCAAATTGAAAAGTGCGATAAATTTTATAATGGTTTCCACTGTGCACATTGTAATAGTCAGTTACTGAAACTGTGGCTCTACGAGCATCCTTATTACTACAGTGATGTTTAATTTTTTTATTCCTTATTGCAATTGTAAATATTGTTTCCAATGTCATCTACTGATGGAATTATGTAAAAAAAATAAAATGATTACCAATGTATTTGTTTTATTCTTTTCACCTTTATTTCATTGTATTTTTTGTGATGTAAAGTATATTAATTATACTCTTTCGAAAAAAAAATTAAAAAAACATTAATGTTAAATAATCATTTTACATTATTTTCAGCAATGTAATTTAAAGCATAAATTATATAAAAAAATCAGAAATTTAAAAAACAAGGGTATTAGTAGTATAGAAATAAAACTCAAAGTTCAAAAATTTTACAGATATATTTTCGTTAACATATACAATTAAATATATATCCATATTTTATTTTACATGTGTGAGAGTGTAGAATCGCAGGGCCCTCTCTTCCCAGCGGACCATTCTCGTCCCGCCGTCTCTCTCCATCTCACCAGCTCTCTCTCCTCCTCACGCTGAATCTCTCTCTCTACATCCCAGCAACCGCTCACCTGCTAAATACTTAAACAGAATATTAGTCATTTAAACAAAAAGCTTGCATCGCAGCTCTCTGTGTTTGGAACGGGCTGGAGACCGACACCGCTAAACAGTCTAGTCACGCACAAGCCCCTTGCCTCCATATGTAATATATGTCACATATGTAGTCAAGTGCTTATGAACAACGTCTCTATTTAGCCGTGGCCCATTACAACGGTGCAAGCCTACCAGAAAGAACTAGCATATGATACATTGACACAAAGCACGTGCTTAAACTATCATATGTCACATACAAACGCTGAAATTGACCAGTAACAACGATGTATCAACGTCGAAATCTTGCATGTCAACGACTGTGGAACCCAGCGGCGTAACAGTCCAGCATTGACACACAACGCCGAAATCTTGCATGTCAACGACTGTGGAAACCAGCGGCGTAACAGTCCAGCGTTGACACACAACGCCGAAATCTTGCATGCCAACGACTGCGGAACCCAGCAGCGTAACAGTCCAGCGTTGACACACAACGCCGAAATCTTGCATGTCAACGACTGTGGAAACCAGCGGCGTAACAGTCCAGCGTTGACACACAACGCCGAAATCTTGCATGCCAACGACTGCGGAACCCAGCGGCGTAACAGTCCAGCGTTGACACACAACGCCGAAATCTTGCATGCTAACGACTGCGGAACCCAGCGGCGTAACAGTCCAGCGTTGACACCATCGACATGACACCATTGATGTAAGGAGCCCAACGTCATGACCCCATCGATGATAGGAGCCCACCATAGTGACCCCATCATTAGGACACCATCGATGTTAGGAGCCCATCGTCTTGACACCATCGGCGTAAGGAGCCCATCGATGCATAAAAAAAACGCATCGGTGTAAAAAAATGCATCAGTGTAAAAAAAACGCATCGGTGTAAAAAAACGCATTGGTGTAAAAAAACGCATCAGTGTAAAACGCATTGGTGTAAAAAACGCATCGGTGTAAAAAAACACATTGGTGTAAAAAAACGCATCAGTTTTAAAAAAATATATATATATTGCACCAAAATCAAAGTAGGTGCATAAAACCACCACCTCCATCCCAACCAATCAACCAAGAGAGCGCAGCATCACAAACAACGAGGATGCAATAAACCACCACTTCCATCCCAACCAACCAACCAAGAGAGCACAGCACCACAAACAACGAGGATGCAAAACACCACCACTGCCATCCCAACCAACCAAGAAAATGCAGCACTACAAATTAACGTAGGTGCATAAAACCACCACTTCCAACCCAACCAACCAACCAAGAAAATGCTTGCACCACAAAACAACGAGGATGCAAAACACCACCACTGCCATCCCAACCAACCAACCAAAAAAATGCAATCTCCATCGTCGACCACAAATGCTATATCGCAGCGAAGCTGACACATTCTAGTGACGTCAGTCGCCTAGTGAGCAGACGAGGATGCAAAACACCACCACTTCCATCCCAACCAACCAACCAAAAGAATGCAATCTCCATCGTCGACCACAAATACTATATCGCAGCGAAGCTGACACATTCTAGTGACGTCAGTCGCCTAGTGAGCAGACGAGGATGCAAAACACCACCACCTCCATCCCAACCAACCAACCAAAAAACGTAGCATCGCAAACAACGAGGATGCAAAACACCACCACTTCCATCCCAACCAACCAACCAAAAAATTATTGCACCACAAATCAACGTAGGTGCAAAACACCACCACTTCCATCCCAACCAACCAACCAAAAAATTCTTGCACCGCAAAACAACGAGGATGCAAAACCCCACCACTTCCATCCCAACCATCCAACCAAATAAGCACCACGTATATTGTGGTTGCATGAACAAAACAAATCGCACCACGAAACAGTGTGGGTGCAAAAAATTAAGGTTTAATAGCACCAGAAAACCATAAAAATGTAGGAGCAAAAAAAAATCAATGAAAAAGATAGCACCACGAAACAGTGTGTGTGTGGGTGCATGAACAAAACAAGGAAAAATAGCACCAGAAAACCAAAAAATCTAGGTGCAAAAAAATTAAAAAAAAAAGAGCACCACGAAACAGTGTGGGTGCAACACAATTACAACGAGCGGACTCAGGAAACCAACGGTGAAGGCTATGTACAACATCATCAACAGGTACACGAGTGGCTAGCAAGTGGCAAGCACCGGCTCTGTGCTCGCACATTCCGGTTCAGATTCCCGTCAAGGTCTTTTTCTCCGCTACCACAGCAGAAGCCTGGGACCCCGACAGAGAATCCTGTGCGAAACGTACGAGCACAGACGCAAGTTTCAACATTTCATGTCATAAGGTTTTTTATGTGAAGAAAAAAAATTCATTAAAAACCATTCAGTCTTTATAGCATTCTCTTTCTTTCACGTATGTATATAATTCTATTCAGTCCATATATCCGTACGGTAATGTATGAATTCCATCTTCGCAAATAATTCTTTTGTCATCGTGCCATGATAGTGCTAATTTATTTGAGCATTCTGTATATAATATCATATTATGTGAATGTATGGACCGGACGTTTGCGCGCTTCTCCGTGTGCTGCTCCAGGACCTCGAGGAAATCTTCAAACGATATTTTATTTCTCACCACGCACTTCTGTATACCTTTGGCCCTTTTTGTGATATTATTATTGTATTTGTAGGTGTACAGTTTTGCCCTTAGGCCGACGAACTCCTCCATTGCCACTCCACTGCACTCGTCTTTGAACTTGCCTACTACCTTCTTGTTCGTAGGGGAGTAGCAGGGGTGGTCAATGGGATAGCTGCTGGTGTCAAACTCGTCCAGGAGCGCAGCGTCGTCGGCCAGGTCCTGGTAGAAGTCGCGCGTCTTGATCTCGTATATGAAGCTGTCCGTGGCCATATACGCCAGCATGATGTCATCCTTATATTTTTCTTTCATTATGTCATAATGGAACCCATACATTAACGTCTTGGAAAAGTCCAGGACCGCGAACCCCGCATATATTGGGCGGTCAAGAAAGATAGTTTCTTGCTGTAGTATCACCAGCGTCAGAGACTCATCAAGGATGGTTCGGTCCTGGAACGCTGGCTTTGCCACAACTTTACGTAGCCTGCCTTCACTACATACAAGTTCCATACGCTGCCGACGAAATTTGTTCTCACAGAGTTTTCCAAAAGAAGAGTTGTTGGCAAGCTTAAAGAAATCCTTTTCAAAATCATTTGTAGCTGCCTGTCGTTTCAACGTATTTTTCGTAATAAATGGCTCCATCCAGGCACGCTGCTTGAATTCGAGGACTCTGTGCACCTTCTTGAGTCTCAGTCCGTGCTGGATGGCCTGTTTCAGGTTTATAAAATGAAGTATATAATTTTCTTTGGATTCCAGTGTTGTGATTAATTTAGTTTGATGCGATCCGGGTGGGCACTGGCTGACGGGCAGGAACGGTAGATCTTTGTGGTCCTCGTGGAGGGCAGACGGATACTCCACATCAACTTCAAGGATGTAGCCCGTCTGCCCCTCGTCAGGTATCGACATCACGTCGATATCAGCGCCCACCCACTTGAAGCCGCTGACTGGAAGAGGCAATGACATGGCCCACCCATACAGATTGTTGGCGTCCAGGTACGCAACATGAGTTGATGGTTGGCTGGGATCGTAGGTATGGGGCAGGCAGATGTTGTTCGCCTTGCAGTGTCTCTTTATCACTTGCGCGACCCCACCCCTGATCCCAGCTTCGACGAACATGTACATATCGTAATCTATCATCAACTCAAGTCGTACCCCCGTCTGCCTCAACATTGCGTCGAACGCGAACCCTGGTGCGCTGACGTAATGGCTGCAGTCAAGGCCGTACGTCTGCAGGCACAGCCGACGAAAGTTTTCAAACACGTCAGTCAACAGCAGCACGTCCGTCTTGAGGTAGACGTCGCTGTAGTCGCCCAGGGTCGCGCAGCCGAATGTTTCCCACACTGCCTTTGCATGTTCGTAATAATCATTAGTTATGTGCGAGTCATTCAATATATTATAAAAGTTATCTTGTGGTGGCAGTTGCGGCTCGTCCAGTTTCTCCCAGCTGGAAACATAGTCATACGGAAACACACCCTTCCTCGTGACGAGGGCCATTTCGTCACGAGTAAAAATTTTATGGTGTCCGTGAATTGGTCGGCTGGCAGGTACGAGGCAAGGGACGCCAAACTGTGAGCCATGAACCTGAAACTATCGACAAACTGCACTGAAAACTTGTCGCCCAGCTTCTTCGAGAAGGTAATCATTTTTTTCCTGCATGTGGGGGATGATGAATATTTCTTTATTGTCGTAGCCCAGTTTCTTGATGATGAACTTCTCATCATAGGCCAGATTGTGGAAGTAAACAACGAGTTTCTTGGGCCGCCTGCGCAGAAGATTGCAGCTGTTGCAGGCGGCGCCAAGGTACTTCCCACTGAAGTGGTCATGGTCTCGCACCTTGTAATTACCCATGGTAAATACCGCATTGCAGTAGCAGCACTGATGGGCTGCGGCGAAGCTGGCATACTCCTGTGCCGTCAGCGTCGTCATCGGCAGGCTCGTCTCATAAATGTTTTTTACCTGGTTTCCGATTTCAACAATCGTCTCCACGAATTTCTTCTCAGCATCGGGGCCCCTATATAGAATTGGTTCTTGCGGCAACGAGGAAGTGAGCGTGGCTGGGATCACGTTATTGTCGACCTTTACATAGATACAATAGCTGTATGCCTCGTGTTTTTGGTACGCATGAGTGCTTGACTGCTGGGGGTCCTGCTGGCATGATGAGATGGGCACGAGCATGGCCTCAAAGTCTGCGAATGCAACAATGGGCATCTAGGACATGTGGTGGTAGTTTTTGAATTCCAGGACTGGGGGCTGGCCGTTCTTGTCTGGCTTCGGCATCTCGACGCGCACGGGAGCATGGGTTTTGCAGAATTTCTTGTGCGTGTCGAGACACTGCTGCCCTGACAGTCCTGAAACATGAGGCCTCTCATCGTAGTACGTGAAGCACCTCTTGCAGACATATATTTTCTCTTTGTGGGCTGTGATCTGAGGCCGGACGAGTCTTGAGAAATTTTTTATATAGCAGAAATGAGAGTTGTTTTCGCTCGTCAGCATGAGGAGGTCGAAATGGTGTTGCTTTTCCTCCTTCCCCACACGCACCGGCGCGATCTTGTTGTCTTCGTCAATGCTGTAGACGTTGACAGACACTTCTTTGTTGTTTCGCTCAAACACTTTGATTTGGTGGAGGGGGGTAGGGAATTGGAATCCTGAAAAATCAAATTTTCCCTCCAGGTCGTGGTACCTCTTGTCCACACGTTCAGCATGTACCCCCTCCACATATCGCGCCAGTATGGCCCACTTGAAGCACTCGGTATCTTCCAGGTTCATGGGATTTATTACTGCTTTCCTGTTCTTGATGGCGGCAGGCAGGTCAATGTATGAGGAGACTCGAAGAGGGACAAGCTTGTTGAAGCGGAGCTGGATTCGCTTCACGACAGACAAGGTCCAACCGGATCCCTTGCTGACGTAGTCCTCCTCCTCCTTGCATATTTTCAGGATACTGTCATCAATTGCTTCCTTGATTTCGCTTACCTCATATATGGGAATATTTTTTGTCTTGAATGCTCTCTTGTCGACACCTTCATCGAAGGGAGCAGGCTTTGCATAGTCGCACTCGAGCCAGATATTAAATTTTACTGGACCATTTTCATTGACTTCATTGGTTATCTGATTCACGAGATTATTCTTCATTTGGGCCATGTACGTGCAAATGTCTTTTGTCGCACCATTATTTTCTGCGACATACGTCTTCAGGTTGCGGCAGAACGCACTCTCCGCCTCAACGAACCCGGTACCGCCTGCCTCCAAGTCTACCTGAGCCTGGTCAGGCGCTTGCGCCCCCAAGACTGCCTGAGCCTGGCCGGGCACACTCGTCACGTATTGCGGACGAGTGCTGGAGTCGGGCTGTTGCAGGCCAGAGGTCGTGTCTACACGTCGTCTCTTGGGAGCCAGGCCCTTGCACGTCTTGATGTGCACAAACAGCGTATCTTTACGTGTGAATTCGCCCTGGCATGTAGTGCATGTAAATGTTATGTGGTCGGGATTGAATTGGCACTGGCTCTTTTCGTAGCGTCTGGCATCATGTCCAAATGTAAATGCCTGCCCGCAAAACTGGCATCTCGAGCCTGAGCTGTGCTCGACGGTGCCCCCACAAGTTCGAATGTGGCGGGCCAAACTGTCTTAGCGGCTAACTATCTTGCCGCAAGTGTGGCATTGGTTGGTGGTAGTACAGTCGGGATTCGCCTGGCACGCATGCTCATGCCGTCTGGCATTTCGGCTAGCTGAAAACAATTTGCCACAGAAAGCACACCCATTCCCTGGTGGTGTTGGTGCACATACCTGTGCTGACCCCGATGTCGAGGGCTGGCAGGCTCCCGAGGTCGAGGGCTGGCCGGCTGCCACGGGAACTCCAGATGTGGTCCTCTTCATGATGAAGTCTGTAACACCAACGGAAAAATTATAGCAACAAGAACATCATAATTATCACACACACACAAACAAACGTGCATAAATACAACCACACACACACAAATAAACGTATATAAATACAACCCCGAGCGCGCACACACACACACAAACAAATACACGTGCATAAATACAACCACACATACACACAAACAAAATACACTTGCATAAAGACAGCTACACGCACGTACAAACACACACGCACACACACAAAACATAAGAAACAACTACACACGCATGAAAAAAAAAATTCAACTTACCAGAAGAACACAGGAACGACTCTGTGTGTACTGCACGCATGCACAACGAGGAGGGCTGGAACGTCGTACAGGACACAGGAACCTGTAACACAGAAAAGAGACCACCTGGCTTAGCACTCGCAAAGTTTTTTTTCAAGACAGCGCAAAGACACTGATGTCAATATTTTATGTTTTATGTACTGACCGGAAACGTGGCAGAACCGCACGGAACTCCAGAGGGCAGACAGGCGTTCTCCAAGCGGATCACACTGGGAAGTAGCTCGACGCAAGGAGAAGCACTGAATACCTGCGACACATACAATATTTTTTACGTAAATGTACTCCTTTTTTTTATTTATGTGAAAATATATTTCTGTATTTAGTTGTGATTAGATATTCTGTATTTTATTAAGTATACAAAAATTTCTATTTGTTTTTATGAAACAAAATATTTTTTTCTATTTGATTATGAAACAAATTTATTTTTCTATTTGATTATGATAGCAAGTGCGCGTGCATCTGTTATTTTTTCTTTTATTTGGGCCTGGCGAGGGGGCAGGCAGGACGACTTGAGGGCTCTATGACATTTCTTCGACTCGTCAGCTCTTGGACAGTTTTTTTCTCTCTCCCTACTCTGTTAATAGGCGGGAGGGCTGTGAGGGGAAGTTAAAGTAAAATGGCGGGCACTGAAAATTTCAAGTCAATAGAAAAAGTCAAAGAAAAAAAAAAGAAAAAAAAGAAAAAAAAATAATAAGAAAAAAAAGCAAAGAAGTTATTTAGCGTATTTTCGAGTAGTTTCTTTGAGAGAAGTACCAGGCGAGCAGAAGTCAAAGAGAGGTAGTGGTCACCGTGGCTCCAGGAGGGAAACGCCGTCGGCGTTTCCCTCCTGGGGCCACGGTGACAACGCCGAACTTCTCGGAAATTCATTATCAAGAGGTAGGATGTATACGGCCTGATCTTGCGTACTAGGGTATAGTGTTTATAACATTTATGTTTTTATATTTTTAATTACAATTTCAAGGACTTCTCAATCTGCCACGTGTGTTTCATAAAACTACTTTTTTTAACACGCGTTAATGATACAAGTCTATAGTTTTACACATTTGATATATACATTGTATAAGGATCTATCGTGGCTTAAAATATATGTTTATAGACGTGTGAGTGACTTATATGTATCTAGAGTCTTCCCTGGATATTGCATCTTTGAGCTGTTAGACTTAGTTATTGTCTCGCATATAACTCAATAATATATTTTAGTTTTAAATTGTGCTTAAAAATAATATATTTAAAAAAAAGAGTTTCATTTGAGCTTGAAGTATCCGTGTAATTAAAACTCTTGGCATTATGCAGTATGTATGTTTTAACCGTCTATATTACTTAAAAAAAATTTGATGAACTTTGCAAGGGCGTAAAAATTGCGTGATTTTAAAGCGGCCGAAATATTTTTAGGTAACCTACTAAATATAAATATTTTACTTTGAAGCGGCGTAGTTTTAACGCAGTTCAGGTAAGTGTCCGTTAATGTCACTATTACAATGCCTTCTACCGCATTCAGATGATATTCATTGGCGTATGTAGATAATATTCCTTTCTAGTATAAACGATTATATCACGTCACTTAAAAATTTGTTATGATTATAAATATGACCAATTTAATCATATTTATCATCTTAATAAAACATGAAACCCGTAGAAAATACAATGCAGTAGATTTAATAAAGACCAGTTTTAATTGACTAACGGCGAAGCTTACTTGGAGCGCTAGAACAATATATTATGAAATAAATGTATTTCCTGTTCATTAGAAATATGCTCATGTAACAGCAAACGAAAAATAAAACACTACCTCAACAGCAATTAGGGTATGGCTTGATTTTGCCAGTATTACAATAGTGCATAAACACAACGATTAATTGCATCCACAACCATAATTACAATAAATTTCAGTACATACCAAATTTTGAAGTGAATGGCTCTCTCCCATAGCTGTTATTTTAATCTTTTATACTAAAATTTGAAAAATTATTAAACGATATTCCTACGGTTTACACTCTATTAGAACATTACTAATAACATAAGAACAAATATCATTTGTTAGAATAAAAAGCACTTATTATTATCGTTTTAGTTGACTGTGATATGGTAAAGAAATATAATTTTGGTAGTGAAACAGTAATACAAAATTTATTTACTGAAGTCTTTATTTTTTATTCTTTATTATTTTTAATTTAATGCGGAAATAAACACCGATATCGTGCCTTTTATAGGTACATCACTGGGCCAACTACCATAAAATTTAAAAATACAATAACTTAAGAGTAGCTGAGTATCAAAGGTACATCGAACTAACATTAATTTCAATAGAAGAAACAAAATCATTTTAAAATCTCAACAATAAATAAATAATCTCAAATATTTTAATTTCCAGCTCACTCACTAAGCGCGCTGAGTCGGATCCTCTGCGAAAGTATCCGGCTGCCAGAAGTCCTGGGGAGGTAGAGAAAACGTGCTTGTCGCGCCACGGGCCAGGAAACAAACGTTTTAATCTGTGAAAGCTGAATTTATGCACTGTAGTGGAGCAAAATATGCTTAATAACATACCGAAAGTTAACCGATGTAGACCTTGTGCGTATCACTGAAAATGCGCACAGTGCTAGATGACAGCGATTTACTGTAGTCCATTAAAATGCTTCCCATTTACGAATTTTTTTTTAACGTAGACTCTCCATATAATCACTTAAATAAAAGTTGTTGAATATTTACTTAGCCTAAACATGATGTATTTCATAAGAGGCTTGTGTGATTTATTAAATCGCTAGAGCGTTCCGAGCGTAGCAGTGTTGTGTATGTACTGAAACAGTGCTGCCGCAGGGCTGGAGTAACTTTCGCTCCCATGAAAACGAGGTGTTCTAATATCTGGTGTATTTGTCCCCAACTCAAATTTAGTACAGCGGTTATAAGAACGTTTCCTAGTAACATGTGAAAAGTTTACTTTCGCAAACCTTGTAAGTTACACCGAAAACGTAAAGTTAAGTCCTGAAAAATAGCGTCTTGAGCGCACCACCATATAGCATTTCGTTAAAATGTCATTATTATAGCATTACTTCCGTAAAACAAACAAAATTTACCTACCATAATTATTCTACATGATAAAATTGAAAAAAGTTTCAATATTTTTCATTAAATATGAAATAATTTAATAATATTGGGCAAAAAATATTTTATTAAAATTCTCAAATGAATTCAAATACAAATTATAAAAGCATGAAGAGCCCGACGAGAAAATCCTATAAACGTTACTGCATATTTATTAAGCTTAAAAATAGTACATTTTTTAAGAGTGTGACACAATGGACGACTAGAGGTACCCGCCCTCTGACGTCACGGATTCATATGACACGTGGAGAGGGGAGGAACTGTGGGACACGTAGCAGTCGCTGTCTGATGCTCCATACGGCATAAAGGAAGTATTAATATTTTCCCCTTTAAGCGTTTACATAATGGTTTTGTATTATTTCGTTCATCATTGTAAGATTTCGTGTTTGACGCCTAAAATAGTTTTGACACCTTAAAAAACTAACGTATTAAATAATGAAAATTAAAGTTAACAGTTAATCGTGAAAAATGTACACGACAACACCTAGAGAAAGGCCTAGGAGTGGTAATTATATAGAGTATCGGCTTTTCTGTAAAAATAGTGATATGTTGGAAAATTGTATTTCTGAGTTCAATGTTAGAACTATAATTATTAAATTATATTTCGATATTTTTCTCGTTTATATTGTTTATACCTTACCATTTCTCTCCATACTAAGTAATTCAAAGACAAATATTTCCAGTTTAGAAATGCCAATTTTTTAAAGGAAATAAAATAACATTAGAAGTACTCATACATATGTGTGTGTGTTTTTTTCCGATGGAAATGCCGTTAGAATCTTGAATTACCTTACCAAATTATGTGAAAGATTGCAAATTTACAATAGATAGAGGGTACAAATATATATTTCATAGTATCATGCACTTCTCATTGCACAAAATTATAGCAGGCAACATTTTTGAAAAAGAAGTTAACGCTATAAAAATTAAGGAAATTCCTACATCCACTATATGAGAGATAAAAATACATTCAAATACATGTGAGACATGAGTTTTTCAAGACGTTGTCAATCGATTTCGGCTTGATTAATATGTACTTTAGAATAAAATACAATATATTTTAGTTTTAAAAGTAACTTTATTGTAGAAGGAATATGGGTTTTCTGAGTTATTTGCTGGATGATTATTTTACAGTAAACTTTTTTTTTGCCATCAGCCAACAGTTTTCATTTAATCAACACGCAAACACTCCAACATTTCCATACAAAACGCGAATCAAAACTATTTGACCAGCATCAGGTTTTTCCTCTCAATAAATAATTCTGGCATTTTCGTTTCTTTGCCGTGGATAGCAATAAGCGTGCACAAACGCGTCCTTGCCGCGTGTCGCTATCCACACATCGTTATAGTACGAAAAGTAAAGAAAATTTTCCGTTTTTAGGCTCCTTGCTTCCCAAGTTCTCGAGAAAGCTAAATCCTTAAAACAGCTACGAATTAATTAAAATTAATAAATATTTTGTTCACAACTCTTTCAACATAGCTTATTCCATTACCAGTGACTGCTTGTTTACATTGTTTCCCACAGTTGACAGTGGCGCTTCAATCGTCCGTTACTTGAAATTCTTACCTCCGACCCATTTCAAGTCGTCCATTTATCTAACCGCTGATACCTCCCGAGCGTCGTAGTGTGTACTGTACTGCCGCGGTGCTAAAGTCACTCCGGCTGCGTTGAATTTAGCTCTAAGTAAACTTAAGTTGTTAATATATGGAAAAATAGAGAAAAACTGAATTTTTGAACCGTTGTAGAATCAACGTTTTCTAGTAACATATAGTACGTGTTTTATGCAAAATAAGTTGAGAAGGTATTTTACCTAAATGATCTACGCCTTATAAGTTCCCAAATTAAATATATGTTGAAGATTATGTCAAATATTTTTATTTACTGTGAAAATACTCTAAATAAACGTAGATATATTTTCGGTTAGTGTTTAAATTGTCGGTATGTCGTATTACTTCAATAGATGACATACTTCGTACGTTTCCATAATAAACATATCTTAATAAATAAAAGTGCTTTGAATATCGACACACCGACACACGGATTTAATTGGGGAAAAAAAATATGTTTCTTCGTACAAAAATATTTTCTATTCAATGAGTTTGATCTGAAATCAACCAAAGAAGTAAGTAGGTTAATAAAAAAAAGTGGATTAAGGTACCTGCGGTTAATAAGGTCTAAGTCACATAAATCATATTTGAAATAACCGCCTCCACTCAAGACCACGCAGGCAGAAGCATACTGCACGAAGATAGCGCTAGACGTTCCCGCATGCGCCATGACCACGCCATCTGCACCGGTGTTGCATCATCCTTCGCAACACGTGGCCGCTCAGCGTGAACAATAAAATACGGTCCATGTAAATCGTAAGTTTTTTTTGTAATATTACACTTAGCTATCCAAAATCGTAGTTTTTAATTATTTTTATATAAACTTCGATTAACTTTAATATTTTAACAATACATCACAGTCCAAATATTTTTTTTCTTGCGCACGTGGTTGGCGGTTATTAAGTACTACTAAATTTAACCATAGGCATTTTTATTTATTTTAAATTACTTTTAAGATGTTACGAATGTAAATAAGTAGTCATGACTTACTTATTACTATTATAAATTAGTTGTTTTTATTTTTAGTGTCTCGATCGTGATGCCTCCTAAACGAGCACTGTGATCAGAAGACGACATGGTGTCAGCTGTCCGAGCAGTGGAAAGAGGAACTTTGATTTCGCATAAAGCTTCAAAGAGATACAGGGTTACCAGAAGAACTATTAGGAACCATCTCCAGAGTGGCAGTTTGAAAAAAAGCCCTGGGTTGAAGAGCCATACTGAGCCATGGCCAGGAAGCTCATCTCGTGAAAAGAATAACCAGGTTTGCTTAAATAGGGCTGCCTGTGACACCAGGGATACTCCGTCGCTTAGTCTACGCCTGTTAAAGCTACAGCAAAAACACCAACAATTGGGAAAAAACTATCTATTAGAGAGGTACTCCCGTCACGAAAGATCTGTTTGTCAAAAATAGTGAAGACAAAAAAAAATAAAAAGTTGTCAACCCCAAAGAAAAAAGACCGCTTCCGTAAAGATATCGACTTCCGAAAATCAGCGCGGTACTTCACAAAAGCAAACGAGATGGTACTATCGTGGCTGTGAAGAGGGCGAGATACCTGATATGAGGCAATGCGCTTAATGCGGCAAATGGCACCATGAGGTGTGCGTCGGTTTGTCAGTGGATGAAACGGATGACTTTGAGTGCTGTTAGGCGATGCAATTATTAATTTAATTCAAGAATATCTTGTCTAAATATACTCCATTCATGAGATTATTGATCTCAAATACCAAAACATTATTTATAGATTGATTATTAAGTACGATAAAACCGTAGGCATTATTACCCTACCATAACAAAATAAGGCCTACTGGCAAGGTTTTTGAAAATGTTTAATTTTGTTTATGATAAAAGTTACTATTTTTAATTTAAGTTTTATATAAACCGTACCTAAATGTTAATAATGATTAAATAATCTTAATTAAGTTGGATATTTTTCATTTTAGCCTACTCTAAATATCCTTTAGCTATTCCTTACCATTTTTAATAAAACAATGGTCGAAATAAAAGAAATCCTGGTTATTATATTCGTTCCGATTTATTTTAAAACATATTTATAACATATGAAATCTTGGTCGAAATAAAAATTTTATAGAACCGCATATTAGCACCAGGGAAGAAAAATAGTGTTCCAAGGTAAAAAAAAAAAACTATCATAGCTGCCTTAGTAGGCATGATATGAAATTCTTTGTAGGCTATTCAGTGTTGGATGCACTGAGTTAAAAACATTCGAAACATTTTCGCTGCATGGAATATGAGAAAATATTTTATCGATTAAGTACATTAAGTTCTTAAAATTTTCCTTAATTTTTAGAAATTATGGTTTGAAATATAAGTACCTACACCTGTAGGCTATGTAAAACAGATTTCTTTTCTTTTTTTTAATCAATGTTTTTACAAATACAATCACACACTTCATTTAACAATGACTTGATTATAAGCAACAAAATTCAGTAAACAAGCATTCATTTACACATAAATTAATTTTAAATATAAGGATTATTAAAGCTTTAAATGGCCTAGGTCCAGAACCATAAAAAAGAAATAATTGATTTGGAAAGCTATTACACCTCCAATACATAGAACTGTTTTGTATAATACATTTAGCCATCATGAAAATGCGTTCTTACTATACATAGGTTTTTCAACATTAAACTAAACTGTTCTAATGACTTAAAGGCAATAAAATGTAACACTGAAGAAGATATCAAGCATGGCCTCAATTTTATTTTCATAAAGACGCTTCGATTGTCGAGTGGCCACAGCACTCGCCTCCCAAAAAGATTAACCGTGTACGATTCCATGCGGGCTCACACCTGGGAGTTAACAAGTGTGAAACGTGGTGGACGTTTACGCGACCCTTAAGGTTTACTTGGAGTACTTCGTTTTCCGCACCCATGAATTCCTGCAATTCTCTATGACAGTAGATAGATATAGCCGATTCAAGGACAAGCGCAGGAGCCAGGAGCCAGGAGCCGACCGCCATCTTGGATGACGTCATCGGCGGCCATCTTGGATGAGAGTGCCCTTGACCTCTGACCTTGACCTTTGACCCTCAAAACATGTCAAAATTTGGCAAAATTGGGCAGAATTTACCAAAAATTCCTCAAAATTCGCCAAAATTTCCATTTTTTCGGAAAAAAATTCAGTCAAAAAAACTCAAAAAATTCCACAATTCAAAAATTAGGATTTCGAAAAACCTCAAAAATCGTTTTGCCTTAGAAAGAACCCAAAATCCTAAAAGCGGCTTAAGCATCCTTAGATCTAGCCGCTTTAAGCCGCCGAGGTCATGACCTTGAAAATTAGGATTCGATGGCAGCCATTTTGAATTATGACATCACCGTTGCAATTTCCGTTACGCCTGCCATCTTTAAAATCTTTATTTACTATCCGATTTTAATAAAAAAATTAAATTTATAAAAAATTCAATTAATAATTTTTTTATAAAAATATTGCAAAATAACATACATTTACCACACAGAGCTCGGAGTCCTCGGTTCGAACCCGACGAGTACAAAGAAATAAAAATGGCGTCCGATCCTTCCCTCTTGGTGGCTGCTGGAAGACTGACCCCCACCACTTATGTCAAAGTATAAATAGCAGCACCTAGTATGACATCATGTCCGCCATCTTGAAAATCCGTAATTTTTATGTTAGAAAAACTGGAAAAAATTTAAATTTAATTAAAAAATTAACTTATCGAATTGAATAATAAAAATTAAATAAAATATTACATAAACCACAGTTGCACATATCGTTATGGTCGCCATCTTGGATTATATAATTGTTGCATGTTTCGTTATGCCCGCCAATCGGTTGAGTACGATGTCATCGTTACACTTTACATTATGACCCCCATATTGGATCATATTAATGTTGCATGTTTCATTATGGCAGCCATCTTGGAATCGTGTAATTATTTAGCTAGACATTCGGGAAAAAATCCAAACTTGATTAAATAAATCACTCATTAATTTACATATTGATTCGATCAGTTCCTGTCCTTGGTTCTAAACTCGATCGATGCAATAATGTTTCATTTTATGTAAAAAATAATAATTTCAATAAACCATGTTCAAAATTCTTAAAGAGGCTTAAAATCCTCTACTACCATCATCCTATAAGCCATCATGTCCCCATCTTGTAAATTCATAATTTCAATGCTAGAAATTCAGGAAAAAGTTCAAAATTCATTAAATAAATTTGCAACAAATAAAATGATTAATTATATCGACATAGATCCTTGGTACGATTCTGTATGATGAAAAAAATTAAATATAAAAACAATGTGACATAATAGTGACAGGTTCGTAAATAAAACAGTTATTTCACAAAATAAATTGTATTACTTAATTTCTATTTAACTACAGGATCACTTGCGAAAGCCAGCAATCATATAAACATTTAGCCCTGCATAGGCGTGAAATGACTATTCTTAGCTCCAATTTGTTTATACTAGACAGAGACCAACCAGAACTTTTACAGACATAGTCCTCCTCTTCTTGACAGAGTTTCTGAATACCGTTTTTAACAGTTTTCTTCACATCGTCAGAACTGTAAATTACTGCAGCCGATGTCTTGAATGCACACTTCTTCACTTCGTCTTCGAATGGATACGGCTTTCCATATATACAGTCCAACCACAAGTTATATTTTAATGGACCGTTTGTTGCTACATCATCAGTAAGCTGATTGATTATGTCCTCTCTGATATCATCAAGAAAATTACAAATGTCTTTTGACTCACCTAACGTATTTAGATAATAGTAATCTTTTAATATTCCTCGAAATGCAGACTGTGCCAAGTAGAACCCATTATAATTCACTTGTAATGCACCGAACACAGTCTTACGTTTATTTTCATGTCCAGACGTTATAGCAATCGGTTGCTGCACATCGGTTTTCTTGCTTGTACGCCTACGAGTCTCCAATCTAAAGCGAGGAGTCGAAATTTCTACAGGTAGTTCTTGAGTAGACACACGGACTTTACCGTTGCATTTTTTCACATGTCGCAAACTATCAATACGTGTAAACCATTCATGACACTCATCACAGCGAAACTTCATGTGAGATGGATTCTTCTTGCATTTACTCCTCTCATGTCTTCGTGCTACATGAGAAAATGTGAACGACATATCGCAGAAGCTGCAAGGATACCTTGCTGATGAAGACGGGCCTTTTAGACCCGATCCAGATACTGACGTTGCCGCAGTTGTGCCATATCCAGGCATACTCTTATGAACATCAATGCATCGTTGTTGAATAGAAACCTTTACCTTCTGCCGAACAGCAGGACCTTTGCATGTCTTCATGTGCGTTTTCATGTTATCTTTTCTGGCAAACTGCTTATGGCATTTCTCACAAACAATCATTTTACGTTAAAGGTTCTTGACATATTCTCTCTTTTCGTGTCGTCGAGCATTGCTGTTGTTTGTAAAAATCTTGTCACAGTAACAACAACGATGTCCGTTAGTTGTTGAATCACCAGCCATTGAAGTCTCCATCGAGGCTGAAACGAAGTTCGTCGAGTTTTCCTGTGTAGGATGCACCACCGGCATTAAATTCTCTTCTGCTGGTGGTACCACGACTGTTGAAGTCTCCCCCAATGTTGACATCCTCGTTGCCGTCGGGATCTACTCCTTCCTCGTCGCCGCTGACCATAGGGTTCCCGTAGACGATGGTACAACATCCATCAAGTTCGTCGTTTAAGACGGTAAAGATGCCATCGAGTTCACAAGAACAGGTAATTACGTGACTTATGCACCAGAAGAAACAAACTAGGTGATCCTTACACCGATAACGTCAGTAACAAACTGAGCGACATGCTGTCTAGGACTCGCTTATATACATGCACAGGGTGGAATAATTCGCTAGTCAAATCAAGAACCAAATATTATAATACTCGAGTCAAAACTACATTAAAAATAGAAGTCCACTCAACGAAAAAGGCAGCACATTTGGAAGCAAATTCGACAAATGAAATGGACACGCAATGCACGCACTTGCAGATTTCATCACAAAGTTAACATCTAAATTTCATTCAAGCGAAGTATCAAGCCAATGTCGCATCATCGTATTAACATCCTATTGGTCATACTATCCTCAAAATTTCACAGTATTATAAATCACACTAGTTATAGAAGGACTTACAGTTTCTAACACACAAGATTTCAGTCATTTTTCTTTAACAAATTCATATTTTAAAATGCAAAATATACATGGTAAACGAAGAACCAGGTACGTAAATATTTTATAAACTTTATGTACTCTGTAGACGCCAAGAGCTTGAAAGTTCATATGTAAGAAAGATATTTAATAAAAATCATATTAAATTGTATATTTATTCCCATTAATACACATCAGATCAAAAAAAGTAGGTTTTATTCTATAAACCTCGCATTTCTTAGTTCATGTTTCCTTGAGGACGTATAAATTTTCAGCATTTCCCGAACCAAGTAGAAGTTTTAGCATATTCTTCAATCATTTGGATTGTCTCTCGATGAACAATTGGTTTCACATGCTACGGCTTCAATCTTCTTTACATATTTGTTATTATTAGTCTTAAATTCCCCGCATCCGTGACACTATCACAGACGCAAAGTTATCATCATCATCGTAGCTGTCATCAATATTATCATGAGCTGCATCAATATCACTAATTTTATAATATCGTTTCAGCATTTCAGTTGTCAGAGATTTACCACAACCTATGATCTAGTGAGCTTCATAATATTCTCTATTGTTTTGTAGACATGGTTAGCTCCATTCTCGTTTTCTTTTAAAGCCTTTGTGTCCAGTTTTATTATTTAATCCTTCAACCCATCATCCCAAACACAATTAAATAATCGCAGTATACAGAAAAAAAAATCAACAAAGTTCCTTTCATTTAATCTTAGGAACCGCTTCATCCTTTCTACCTATAGTATAGTTTCTTGATCCCAAGAGTCTTTCATTATATACCATGCAGTGTTCTTCAAGAGATGTAGTATACTACATACAAATCCATCCTATCATTGATTTGTTGACACATTAGAAAAAACCTTCAAGTTAATTTTTACGTGTTTTATTAAATTATCACTTCGACTAAAATAATTACCACATATAGTAATTTCTACAAAGGACTCTTTGCCCAAGACATTTTAACCATCATCTCTCTGAAAACAACCATGTCTCATCTATATCACAAAGTAAACGAGGGTTACAGGAGATAGGTCAAACGACAAGTGCTAGTCACTCATATGGTAAGGAACATGTGTTCGATACCTATCTCAGACATTGTAGCATCTATGTATAGGATTCCTCCATTGTCTTTATTCTTCCATAAATCATCATCGTCCTTCAATTTCAGTTCTTCGTCGAGATCGGAAGAGCCGCGAACATAATCTCTCCCAAAACAAGGAAAATTATTGTCGTAATGCAGATCACTATTCTTTAGTCTAGTAGATCCATCGTTGTCCTCTAGCTTGTACGCAGGCTTGACATTACAAGTTCTGTCATGTCTTTTTAAGCTCTCTCTCCGCGTAAACGACTTGCTACATCGAACGCAACTTATCATATTGCGTAGTGGATTTTTAACACAGTCATTGAAAATCATCAAATTCTTGTCAGGTAAAAAAAACAGAAGCACATGAAAAAAACCAACAAAATTCTAACACAGTATAGTTGAAGCACACGTAGAAATCCATCGAATTTGAAAACTAGTGAAGCATACTGCTACTGGTATTGCTAAGGGAACTGTGCTTATCAGTGAGTATTTATTTTCTGGCTTACAATAGAATTTTTAAAATAATATTTAGGTGAGAGAGTTCTCTTACAAAAAACCAATTCATAAATAGAGTCAAGTTGCACATGTTCTTATTAGTGTTTTATTGAAAATTTTGTTGCAATGTGGGTAAATATTTTGGTGTGAGAATGAGTATGTTCTTACTTGTAACTACTTTGATTGCATATACCATCAAGATCATTGCTTATTCTTACAGAGGCGTAACGTCAACGAAAATACTGCTACCGCGTAGAAGCGTTAGGCATGTGGTAAGTGCCAGTCACCGTTAAACCTGGTGCGTTATCCGGCATGAAAAATGAGATGTAATCATCGAAGAAACCTACAAGAAATTCATTCTAAGTAAATTATAGAGTGAGGTGAAGCAGTCACTTGTCATTTCGGATAATCTGGGTTCTGATCCCGTTCAGCAACTCTTATTTCTGTTTTCAATGGTTTCCCGGATAAACCCTAGCAAATGCTTGGCTAGTTACATACCATACGCCATGGTAATTTCTATTCACAGTGTGAATTCAAAACTAAGAAACTGATACCAAGACACTTTGCAGATACGTACAACAGCTATACCTAAGTGATTTATGCTAATAAAAACACATAAATATAGTGGGAGACATGAGCAAAACAGTACCTAGAGTACAGTGATCTGGCATGAAGAAACGAATGTTGGAAAGTACTAATCAATAAACATACATGAGTCCTAATCTTTTTAATTACTAACAAAAATAAAAGAAAATACACATAATGCTTGAAAAATTATTTTTGTTTATTTCAAAACAATTAAGAAACACAGTTATAGGCCTAACTGTTAAGACAGCACGTGTGACGTGACAAGTTAAGGTAAACGAAGGGATCTGATGTAAATAAATTAGGAACCGTGATCATTTGAAAAATAAAAACAATTCACGACTGGGCTCAGATTTTACGTAAGTGTGCATATACGATTAAAGAGTGCAAGGGAATCCCGCTATTAGCCCAGGAAACAAAGGTTTCAACCTGTGAAAAATTTGTCCAAAGCTGAATTTTTGCACAGTGGTAGAGTCGACTATGCTTAATAACATACCGAAAGTTTACCGCTGTAGACCTTGTGCGTATCACTGAAAATTTGCAGTTAAGTCCTAGATGACAGCGACTTGCAGCAGTTCATTAAAATGCTTCCCATTTTCGCACTTTTAACCGTAGACTCTCGATAGCTATATGAAAATAATCTTAAAGCACTACTACTCACATTTATAATGAATAAAGTTCTAAATATAATATTAAAGGTAAGAAAAAAATTGTTAAATTAATGAAATAAGTTTTTTTACATCAGTCAAGGCAATAAAAAGACAATTCACTTAAAAATAAAGGGTCTTACACAAATATTTCCTTAACAAAAGTTGTATAGTTCTTACGCTTTACAGGGACATATATCTCAAAAGTTTAGCTTAATTTATAGGATCACTAGAGACTCCCGAGCTTATCAATGTCGTCTACGCACTGCGACAGAGTCACAGCCGCAAGCGCTGCGGCCATTCTCACTCCCACGAAATCGAAGATTTTTAATCTTTGTAAAATTTGCTCCTAACTGAAATTTAAAACAGTGGTAACATTCAAGTTTTCTAGCAACATTTGAAATGTTTACCTCCGCAAACCTTGCGCGGAACACCGAAAACGAGAAGTTAAGTCCTAAATAATACTTTATTGATAATACTCAACAATATGGCACTATAACGTAATTACTATAGTATACTTTCAGAATAGCAAACCAAAACTTACTCAAAACATTATTCTCAATGATTAAATTTAAAAATCTTTCACTACGTTTGACTAAATATGATATTTATTCAATAATATTAGAAGAGAGGTGTTCTGAAAAAAGGGCACAAATAAAAATACGTATTACAAAAACACGTAGAGCCCGATGAGAAAACATTAAATAAAAGTAGTTGCAAAGTTCTTAAACTTTAAATTAGTTTATTTGTTGAGAGCTTGGTACAATGTGTCTGACCGCTAAAGCGATCCGAGCCGCGTAGTGTATACTTCTGCGAGGTTGTCGAAGTAGGCTCGGGTCGGGACAAATTTCGCTGTATAGTAACAAAGGTTTTTAATACATGGAAAATTATCCCAAAGAAGAAACTTTGTACAGTTGTAGAATGAACGTTTCTTAGTAACATATCAAAAGTTTACCGTTGCAAACCTTGTGCGTCACGCAAAAAACGAGCAGTTAAGCCCAAAATGACAATTTTTTGCAACGATCCACAATAATGGATATTGCAAATGCAGTTTATGGAGTAGACTGACAGTATGGAACCCAAAATAATCTAGAAACATTGCCCTATCTGAGGATAGTGATAAACAGTACAAAGTTTATACATCTTTCTATAAAATAGACAATTTAAATCATTAAAGTTAACGAATTCACTGTCATTAAATTTTTAGGAAATATAAATACATTTTACATAAACTTAAAGAGCCCAAAATGGAAATCGTTTAGAGTAAACGTTGTTACATATCTATTCATCTTTAAATTGGTATATTTTTTAAGTGTCTCATACAATTAGTCTGACCGCTGAAGCGATCCGAGCCGCGTAGTGTATACTACTGCGATGTTGTCGAAGTAGGCTCGGGTCGGGACGAATTTCACTGTATAGTAACAAAGGTTTTTAATACATGGAAAATTATCCCAAAGAAGAAACTTTGTACAGTTGTAGAATAAACGTTTCTTAGTAACATATCAAAAGTTTACCGTTGCAAACCTTGTGCGTCACGCAAAAAACGAGCAGTTAAGTCCAAAATGACCATTTTTTGCAACGATCCACAATAATGGATATTGCAAATGCAGTTTATGGAGTAGACTGACAGTATGGAACCCAAAATAATCTAGAAACATTGCCCTATCTGAGGATAGTGATAAAAAGTTCAAAGTTTAAACATCTTTCTATAAAATAGACAATTTAAATCATTAAAGTTAACGAATTCACTTTCATTCAATTTTTAGGAAATATAAATACATTTTACATAAACTTAAAGAGCCCAAAATGGAAATCGTTTAGAGCAAACGTTGTTACATATCTATTCATCTTTAAATTGGTATATTTTTTAAGTGTCTCATACAATTAGTCTGACCGCTGAAGCGATCCGAACCGCGTAGTGTATACTATTGCGATGTTGTCGAAGTAGGCTCGGGACGGGACGAATTTCGCTGTAAAGAAACAAAGGCTTTTAATACATGGAAAATTATCTTAAAGAAGAAACTTTGTACAGTTGTAGAATAAACGTTTCTCAGTAACATATCAAAAGTTTACCGTTGCAAACCTTGTGCGTCACGCAAAAAAAAGCAGTTAAGCCCAAAATGACAATTTTTTGCAACGATCCACAATAATGGATATTGCAAATGCAGTTTATGGAGTAGACTGACAGTATGGAACCCAAAATAATCTAGAAGCATTGCCCTATCTGAGGATAGTAATAAAAAGTACACAGTTTTAACATCTTTATATAAAATAGACAATTTAAATCATTAAAGTTGATAAATTCATTTTCATTCAATTTTACGGAAAAGTTAATACATCTTACATAAATATAAAGAGCCCTACGTGAAAATCGCTTTCAATAAACGTTGTTGCATATTTATTCTTCTTTAAATGGGTATATTTGTTAAGGGATTCATACAATTTGTTTGACCCCTGAAGCTATCCGAGCCGTGTAGTGTGTACTACTGTGAGGTTACCGAAGTCGGCTTGGGGTCGGGACGAATTTCGCTGTTAAGAAACATGGAAAATTATCCCAAAGCAGTAACTGTGTACAGTTGTAGAATAAACGTTTCTTAGTAACATGTCAAAAGTTTACCGATGATCCCTTGTGATCACACCAATAGCGAGCAGTTAAGTCCTAAATGATAATTTCCCAAACGATCCACAAAATTGTGTTTCGTAAATAATTTAATAACTCTATAAATACTTTTTTTAAGTAGGCTCCCAGTATACAGCAAACTTGGTTTGTCCTCAAACGCCATACTACTACGGTAATAGGAATATTAAATCACTACAGAGAAGATTTTGTTCCGTTTACTATGGTGAAACCAGAGCTAACCGAGAAATGACCGAATGTCCCGGAAAGTTGTGATATTTGACGATATTGCGCGAGTAGCACACCCGTACGTGACTACAGAGAATGGATAATTTCCTTAACCGTTAGGATTTCTGGTACGAACACCCTCTCACAGGTAGGGTCATAAAATAGGTCAAACTCTTGCAAAAACATCCACCACCGCTCTTTGCCACTAGCAATCCAACGACGTCAGCTAGGCGCAGCACTCAAATACATTAACTTATAAAAAAAACTGAATATGTAATGCTACCTATACGTTTTACAACACAACTCGTGTTTTATTTATTTTCTGAAAAAAAAAACTATTATTATAGGAATTATGTTGTAAAAGTGAAAAAAAAAACTTAGAGTACATTTACGATGTATCGTTTTATTCAATTTTTATGTAGTAAACTGATTTTAAAGAAGTAAATATATAATTTTTCATTTTGTCGAATACAGGCTACATTAAAATTTTGAATTGTTCTGATCGAAAATAAAACGATGTATCAGAAATAAAAAAAAATTTGTTGCTAAAAAAATAATTTTTAATAATAAAATTTTTGAAACAGAATAAATCCATGCAGATATAAAACCAGATGTCCTCTAGAGTTTTTCATTTACAAGTTCCAAGCAGAAATCGTTTATTGTTAATTTTATTGTATCAAAAAACATTCATATAAGAAAAAAAATGCATATCTCATTACATGTAACATACACCCTCTCATATGAATTAGCTATGTTTTAAGTAATCCCTAAATAAGACCCAGTTGAATGAGTGTCGCAGTACGCAGTGTGTCGCAATGCCGCGCTGGAACGGCGTTGGCCGTGAGAGATCAGTACGGCCGCAGTACACTGCAACGCTCGGGCCGCTTTAATGAGCCAACTAATTACGTTATACTCTTTATAAATATACTGTCTTAAAGCTAAAGGTATAACCAAAAACATTTATTTAGACATTTTTCGCATTGGACTCTTCAAATTGGTGTAAATAGTATTTTTATCTGAGTGGCAAAGATAAAAAATAATATGTCATGAATTAATCGCTTAATATCACATCTTTAATATTAACAATTTATGCTTTTTACAACATAAATAGCTGTATTAGAGTCTCAAGATTATTTTGGTAGTTTTATGGACAGTCTAAATGAAAAACTGTACAAATGGGTAGCATTTTAATGGACTGATGTAAGTCGCTGTCATCTAGGACTTAAATGCAAATTTTCGGTGATACGCACAAGGTCTACAGCGGTAAACTTTCGGTATGTTATTAAACATAGTCAAATCTACAACTGTGCAAAAATTCAGATTTGGACAAATTTTTCACAGGTTTGTGGCTTTTTAAGTCTTGGTTTCCTGGACTATATGAAGAAAGGTTTCAAGAGCTAGAAGATGAAAAGAATCGACGTGGTAGGCCCCCGACTGACCTCGCAGCCGAACAATGCAGTGAAGGGTGGAAGAAACCAAACCCTTGGCAAGACATCGAACTGCCGCACAAAAACAAATACTGCGGACAAGCTCGACAGGTTCACGGTCAATGTCAAGTTGAGGACTACACGGAACCCGAGAAATAAACGTTCCAGGGCCGCACCGATTCCCTGGGACTAAAAACAGCGATAAAGAATTAACATTGCCATGTTGAAGAGGACATCGGTTTAAGTCAAAGTAGAATTACGTGGCGTGTGGTAACCAGAATGTTCACAGCCGGGAGATGTTTCGAATGGAAATGAGATGAAAATAGAAGATGAAAAATAAGTAGGGAGGAGAAAATCAAGGCGTTTGGTTAAAAAAATATATTAATAAATACGAACTAACGTGCTAGTGTATAACCAAAAAAAGTTTTTCTTTTTAATTAGGATAAAAGCGATGGCCATTGTCTAATGAGGTTTATTACAATGTCAGCTGCGCAAGCTAAGCGAAATGATGGACAAATTTCATAGCTAAACTAATAAAATTGCGGGCCTGCCAAAAAAAACTGTGTTGCGTATACAATCAAGAAACTAATAAGTAGTACGAATGAAACAGTTTACAACAATCCAAATGTTGTCTTTAACCGAAATAAATTTATAGCAAAAGGTACAGCACTGTTGTTCAACAACTTTAGCAGTTCTCAACAAATAGGCTAGGACATTAATTTGACGTAAATTAAAACATGTGCATGTCACATCAATTAAAATCCTTGTTTAATAAGTTAATATAGTTGAGTAAAATATTATCTCAAGAAAAACGGTCGTACGTACTGGAAAAGAATAACCACTGTCACTATTCAATGACTTCATATTATTACAAACACGTTTTATAGTACGATATTTGTAAGGGAAAATAAACAACTACATTCCGATAACAGTGCAACTGGCTTCCAATTTGCAGTCAAACTAATATTTTTTGTTTCAGACGAATTAATTCAATGAAGCGACCAGTCAATACAGAAAAAAACGTGATAATGTAAAGATAGTAGATAATTAATATAGAGTCGGGAACGTAAGATTTTTCGGATCATTTTACTTCTTACAGTTATGCATCTTAGTTAATAAATTTGTCTGTGGACAACCAGCAACTGTATCTGTGTTGGCAAATAAATCTAAATATAATCTTAAATGCACTAAACATGGCATTTACTTGCGCTCTTGTTTCACTGAAATAAGAATGATAAAAATAAAACTTAAGAAAGTTAATGATGTTTGCAGATCATGTAATAATAACGGTGAATTTATTTGGACGGGCACATATTGATGAGTTAGTCACAGTGTTCCATAGTTCGGTTGTATACAGCCTTAAAGCGACAGGAAAACTGAGAAATGGTCTCGATTGTCATGATTTTGAATAAAATCTGATAGTTCGGTTCCAATTCTGACTCAAGCTACATGTGTATGACGTATTAGGTATGAAAAAAGGAGGATCTTATTTGTTTTATGAGAACTTGTAACGCCCCTCGTGCCTCAAAGTTGAATTATTTTAAATTAATTAAAAAGAGCCTTGGAAACTTGCTGGGTAAGAAAAATAAGAAAATTAAGTAATTGACCAGAGGTGGCACGAGGTGGAGAACAAGATAATTTGGATCTCCCTGACACAAGCAACTTGGGAGGAGTATGGATCTTTTAAGGGAAGAAGGTATATCATAAATAAATTAACACTACACAAGTAGCTTGGTCTATAGGTTCCCTGGTTTATTATTAAGGAATTTTGTGTTCGTATTATTCAAACCTGACAATAAAAATCTTAGTAAATAACAAAGTTAAAGGAGGCGCCCCAGGAGTAATTAAAACAGTACATGTTACACCTTAGCAAAAATTATTACATAATTAAAATTTAAAAATTGCACCAAATTTGAATGTCCCAACAATTACATCGCTGATTAGTTTTATTGATTCTACATATTCTTGAGGAAAGCACTGTTCGCTGGTAGGCTATTCATTCGATTTATGTAGTTCGTAGCTAGAAAGTGGGGGGGGGGGATGTTGATTTCACATTACCACCCGGGTCTTCAACAAATAACGTCGGGTCGCGGAAACCTCTCTTCTAACGTGACCCGCAGTGGAGGTGCAGGACCACGAGCTGGGAGCGATTTCTCTCTCCAGCACTTCGACCCTGTCTGAAACCCAAATCAAATCCAAAACGAATTAGACTTGCTTCCAGACAGTCCTATACCGTCGGCGCAAAAGGCCAACAAACGGGAAGGGGGGGGGGGGGGGGAAAAAGAAAAAAAATTACTCACCAACCAGGGTGTAGAGTTCGGAGCTCACTAGGTGTCTCGCGCCGACATCAGGATGCCGCGGACCGAGAAATCAGGATGCGCGGACGAAACCGGAATTTTTTAGAATTAAATAAGAAGAAATAAAAATTTAACTACGCATGACTTTTCTAAAAACTACCTCTGCCTGGCTACTGTACAAACGGGATCACATCCCTTAAGCAAACTGACTACATTCTCGTGCACGCGAAAATCACCGTTCCCGCAAAAAGCCTCTTAGCGCAGAGGACGTAGGTGAGACGAGGTCAGTAGCCGAGGTCAGAGGGCTGAGTGCCCCGCAATCGGCCAAAACCCCTAATTAAATCGGGCGGTAAGGCCACGGGTCAAAGGAGGGGGTAGGTTCGGTTCTAAGCCGAAAATTTCCGAAGGAGTCCGAGGCGGTCGTGGCAACAACACGACATGTGCGCTCTCTACCGGACCGAAACGAAAACAAAGAACAATCGACTTCTCCGGGCCTCGAGAGGAAAGCATAGTGCCTTATGGCACCGCGACGCTGCCTTCTAGCGGCGTAAGGGGGAACAACTTGAGGTGGTGAGCAGACTTGCCACCAGGTGTCATGAGGGTAAGCTCTGCACGCTGGCGACCAGGCCCGCGGTTACTTTTTTTTTGCCGCTAGATGTCAGGGATGTGTCTGTCGGACCCGGGAGAAGGTTTTTGCATCAGGTCATCGTCCCGTCCGGTCACTGCTCTTAGCTTAATTTCTCAGAACTAAAGTGAGGAGGAGAGAGAGGAAGGGGGGGCAGAAATAGCCACTAAGGTGGGAACGCAGCTCCACTGGAGACTGCTTCGTGACGAGACATGCTTTTCTCAGCAGGCCTCTACAAGGTAGCAGCTTGCAGCCCAGGAGCTGCTCAAAGCAGTTTTGGTCATGCAGGGAATTAAAATTACAAACTCGGGACGTGACTGCAGGCGAGAGAAATTTCAACCGGGCTGACCATGTCCACATTAGACAGCAAAATATCAGATTGGCCCCCTGGGAAGGGGCTTCGGTCCACTGGCACCAAGTTTAAATCGGTGGCGTACACCGGCCTAACAAAAAGTAAATCACCCCCATTAACCACCAGATAAATTTAAAAAAATGGAAACCCCAAAAAATTTTAAAATTATAGAATAAATTAAAAAAAGTGACGAAATGCCTAATTTCCGGCACATACTCCCCCGCTTGAATGCGGAGCATATAGGGAAAATAAAACAAACACTTACACTGCTCATTAAAACTAGTACCAGGTTCGCCTGTATCCTACTACTTATATTCTAACACCTTTGAGACGCGTCCGCCTCTCAGGCACAACATATCGATAACCCTTAAACAATATTATTAACTAAGAGCTTATTAACTAAGTGGCCACTTAAAACTAATACAATGTAAAGCTAGCATTCTTATTTCTAGTACCATGGATTTTTAAGACCTCGAGGATTTCTGGCATGCGTAATATTAGAGAGTCCCCTGTGTTAGGGGAAAGAAATTAAACACATCTACTTTAAGTCAGCCTGTGTTTTCTTTAGATGGGAGATGTGCGCTCTGGTCACGAATTCTCCTGAACTGGGGTCAGCTAGGCTAACCGTCACTGGCGTTAAAAATCGCTGTATTTGAAAAGGACCTCTCCAGCGGTACGCCAGCTTGGCGGAAAACTTATCCACTGCCTTGCTGAGTGGGTGTGCCTTACAAAGCACAAAATCGCCTACCCTGTAAGGGTTAGGAGATCGGTTTTCGTTGTATTTCTTTTTTCTGCTCTCATGAGCCAGGTTGAGATTTTTACGAGCTCGTCTCCAAATCTCCCTGATGTCTCTCGGATCATCGGGCAATAGGTCATTCAAAGACCAAAGATTTGAAAGAGGGGTATTAGGTCGGTAAATGAACATGAGTTCGAAAGGAGTACTTTTGTGTCCTTCATGATGTGCATAATTAAAGGCCATTTGCAGCCACACCAAATTCGAATCCCATTTATCCTGCTCCTGCGCATGGTAAGCTATTAGAGCAGACCGGAGATTGCGGTTGAATCTCTCAGCATGCGAGGGCTGTGGATAATAAGGCGAGGTTGTGACGTGCAGAATGCCATGTGAGAAGCACATGTTCTTAAAAATCCTAGCCGTGAACTGGGTTGCATTATCTGACACTACTATAGACGGGACTCCCGACGTCTTGAAGATCTGATTACGTAGCGCAGATACAGTGTTTTCTGCGGTGGCTTTTCGCATGGGGATGAGCCAGACAAATTTTGTGAAGGCGTCAATACACACCAGCAGCATAGTGTTTCCTGTCTTTGAGCGCGGGAAAGGTCCGACAAAGTCTATAAACATCTTTTGAATGGGGCACTCGGCCACATCCGAAGTTAAATAACCGAAACGAGTATTCTGCGCTGGCTTACTCAGCGCACAGATTTTGCATAGTTTCACCTGCTCGGTGATGTCCTTGTGCATGCCGTCCCACACGAAATGACGTCGGATAGCCTGAATGGTCTTATATATACCGAGGTGTGCGCCCACCGGCGAGGTGTGATAATAATGGAAAATCATATTACGCAGATTTTGTGGGAGCAAAATTTTGTATGTTTTTGATTGGGGGGTGCGTTTTTGCAACAGCCCCTTAGACATCCTAAAGTATTTTGGCGCCGTTCCTAAATTAAAAAGTTTAATAATACTGGAAATGTGGGGATCAGCTTCCTGCTGGCTCTGTAAATCCTGAAATGCCAACGGAAACTCTGTCAATAGGGCTTGACATAAGATTGGTGTTCCTTCGGGCGGAGCCTGAGTTGGACTTTCGAACATGCGCGACAGTGTGTCCGCTACTATGTTCTGTGTGCCACGAATGTGTTGGATTTTGAACTTTAAAGAGGAAATTTTTGCAATCCATCGCCCGAGTTTCCCTAATTGTTTCGGGTGTGCCAAAAGCCAGGCTAATGCCTAATTATCTGTCTCTAACAGGAATTCCCTGTGTTCTATAAATTGGCGGAATTTGTCGATGCCAAATACCACGGCGAGGCATTCTAATTCGTAGATCGAGGAGGCTTTCCTCTCGGCGTGGGTAAGTGTCCGCGACGCAAACGCAATGGGCTGTCTGCAGCCTTCGACTTCCTGTGACAGTACTGCGCCTATAGCCACACTGGACGCATCAGTCTGTAAAATGAAAGGTTTGGTGAAGTCTGCCATGCGGAGTACAGGCGGGGAAGAAATCGCCTGTTTCAGGAAATTAAAAGCTTTTTCTTGTTCCGGACCCCATGTGAAAGGTGTGTTTTTCTTACGCAACGTATTTAGTGGTGCTGCGTGCTCAGCGAAATTAGGAATATATTTTGAGTAAAAATTTGCCATACCGATAAAACGTGAAATACCCTTAGGGTTTGTGGGAGGCGGAAAATCACGAATAGCTTGAGTACGTGAAGGATCAATGGTGACTCCCTTGCTAGAAACCAGGTGTCCTAGAAAAGACAGTTCTTGAACTGCAAACTTAACCTTTTTTGTGTTGACAGTTAACCCTGCTTTACGAAATCTACTTAGGACTTCCTCTAAATGTTTGATGTGTTCTTCGAATGTTTCTGAATATACGACGACATCGTCTAGGTAGTTGTACACTGTTTTGAATTTTAGATCTCCTTGTATCTGATCCAGGAGTCGGGTTAGTACTTGGGCTCCCGTGGCAAGTCCGAAAGGTACTACTGTGTATTGGTACAAGTTCCAAGGGACACAGAAGGCTGTGATGGGTTTTGAATCCGCAGTAAGGGGAATTTGGTGGTAGGCAGAATTTAGATCAAACACACTAAAATATTTGGCCTTACTGAACCAATGAAAAGCAGTGTTTAGGTCTGGCAAAGGTATGTTTTGTATGACTATTTTCTCATTAACTTTTCTGTAATCAATTACACATCGTTGTTGATCCTTGCCCTTAGGCACCAGGAAAGCTGGGGAACTGTAGGCGGAGGTCGAGGGTTCGATTACCCCTTTTTCTAAAAGCTCCTGAACATGATTGCGCATCGTCTGCATCTTAGGGCCTAAAAATTGATAAGGGTGAGATCTCACTGGTATTTTATCCGCTAACTCAATTTGGTACTCGACTAAATTTGTGCGACCTAGTTTACTACTCAAGACATCTGGAAAACTACTGCATAATTTATCAATGGCGGCCCGCTGCTGTGTATTAAGGTGCTCGTGTGAAGTGGTGTTACCCTGATCCAAGATGGCTGCCGTTGGCTCGGCCGGAACTGAAACTATTTGTTCAGGGGTCCCACAAGGAATAGGATTACCCATGTTGAATTTGAACACGAAATTCTTCGCCTGAAGATTAATGATTAGACCTGTCTTGGCGATGAAATCAGACCCGTAGATTAGGTCTGTGGCAAGTTGATCAGACACCAAAAATGGGAAATTCCATGAATATAAATCAATCTTCACCTTGATCACAACTGCTAACGTAATATTTAATGGCTGCTCTGAAGCTGTGAAACATTGTAACTTAGTGGTCTCAGTCTTTAGAATTAATTTGCTCTGTTTTAACTTGTTAAATAACTGCCCAGAAATCAGGCTGCGCGCTGATCCTGTATCAATTAGTCCCGATACAGTGTGTTCGCCAATCGTTGTTACTGCATACGGAATTACTGTAGGAATATTGCCAAAAATTTGGTGGCACTTTCTCTTGCCCTTATTTGTAGGATCAACACACGTTTTACATGAGTACGTGTGCGTTGAATTACCATTTCCCTTATTTTTGTTATTTCTCCTGCTATTGTGCTTTCTTTGTTTATGTTTGTGACCTCGCTTGTTACTTTTATTCCTGGACTCCTTGTTGTTAGGATTATTGTTTTTGTGTAATGGTGTTTCTTGTGTACGGCCATTACTTGGCGCAAGTTGAACTTCCCACTTATAAGAAAAATTTTTAACACTTGAATTTTTCGGTGGCCCTGAATAAGGTTGTTCAGGCCACCGCGTTATGCGTTTTTTGGAGTGTCGCCATTTTGTTTGTTGTTTTTGTGGTAACACTGGGCCAGGGAATGCCCGTCTCTTTTACAGAAAGTACAATGTGCATTTTGTTGATATCTCCCTTGTGGCCTTGAAGAGAAAAATGTATTGCCCTGATGTTTCTGTGCTGCATTCTTATGTTGTGAATTACTGCGCTCCGTTCCCGCGCTGCTACCTTGTTGACTAGCGAATGTGGCTTGTTTATTTCGCTGAAAATCAGCGTATTCTATGTTTGTGGCGTGTACGCAAAGTTTGTCAAGCTCAGCATAATTTTGGGGGCGTGCCTGGAACACTGAGCGCGAGCGCTCCGCTGGGTTCAAACCGTCTAGAATCGTACTCACGACCTCTCTCTCGGAAACCTTTAGCCTGAGTACCTGGTTGGCTTCGCGTATGTCAGCCACGTAATTTGGCAAGGCTTCATTACGCTGCTGCAGTCGGTTAAACCACTCCAACCGGATGTTTGTGAGTAGCCTACTCGGTATACAAAAATTTAACACGTCTTCATGAAACTCGTCGAAAGTGAGGTCATTCTCAATGGCAGCCATGATCCGCTCACTTAAGGGAGCTTGGGTGTATGGGTAAACAATTTCAAAAATTCGTTTGTCGGGAATCCCTCCCTTTTGTCGCAGCTTTAATAAGACTCGAAGGAAATCAATTAGTTTGTGTGCGTCCAGACCCGACGCCTCTGGCAAATCCTTGAGTAACCTTTCTACAGGATGGGTGATTTTTCCGTATAAACTGTAGCCAGTTTCTGGGGCTGTCGTGCTCCTCAATACTGAGTCGTGGGGCTGAGCCGCGGCTCCTGCCGGCTGAGGTGAAGGCTGGTGTGACACCGGGTGCGACTGAGTCTGTTCCCGAGTCGCACCCAAGGGGCTGATTTGTGGTGGAGTGAGCTGGGGCGTTGTGAGTGGCGGCTGCAGAATACCAGCACTCGGAAGTGGGGTGGTTTGCCATGAAGGAAACTGTGGCTGAAATTGAGCATAAGGGTTAAAATAGCCCTGAGCGATCGGATACGGGAAAAACATGTTTGGTGGATATGGTTGCGTCATTTGGTGTGCCAAGGTTGGTAATCCCTGTGAAAATGTCACGCTAGTGACGGGGTGGGTTGTCACATGACTCGTTGTAATGTTTGTCGCCGCTGTCGTCGACTGCACATGCGGCTCTGAATGAGTGGTAGATACGTGTATCGGTTGGTTTGGAAGCGACGTTAGTGGCTGTGAGTCAGGGGCTGCGTCTGGTAATCTGCTCGTTTCCGTCTCCTGTCTGTTTACCGTCGCCCGTACTTCTGATTGTCGCGTGTCGGGTTGCTCTACTCCCAGGGGCAAGCTAGGAGCGTCCCCTTCCGGGAAGGCGGGACAATCGATGCCTAAAGCCTGTGCCCCAGCCACATAATGCTGACTGCGTCGTGTGTCTTCCAAAACGGCTGCTCTCGCCGCCAATTTTGAATGGAAACCTGCCGTCTGTTGCAAACATCGTTCTACCTCTTTTATATAAATTCCATGGAGAAGGTCTGCCGAAAGCTGTTTCAGGTTTTGCAAACGTCGGGTAACATGTTTTAGCCTGACTATATGTCGCTCGACATTGGGTAAATTTTCCTCCACATCTAGATAACTTACGAAAGCCGATATATCATAAAACTTGGCGCAAGCCAGGTTGAATTCTTCAGTTACATCTAAATCCAAATTCGATACACTAGTGGGCACGCCATCATGAAGGGCGGTCCTGAGCCTCTTCCTGAGGACTTGCACATTGCCACTGGAGGGCAAATTGCGTAGCTGTAACTCATAGGTCAGCTCATCTGACAGCAATAACTCCGGCTTAAACATACTGCTCGGACGTAAATTACTGCTAATTAAAACAAAAATTTAACACACATGTACGATTCAAACGTACACCATAAATACTCCTCTCTTAACAACTATCTTAATTTTAAATACCTCCTAAGGCTTCCTATATTAATATAAACTACCAACTAACCCCAATGCGCGGGGAGTAAGTCACACTTTCAAGGTGGGGGGGTATGTGCCCAAACTTATTTGCGTAAAGAGTCGCCGTACTACTCAGACAACTGCGCGAGCTTCCCCTGTCAGTTTGACTTGCCAACCTGTATACTCAACAGGGGGACTGACCTGCCGCTCGCAAGGTCGTCTGCCACGACGGACAAGGGAGAGGGGTGTGCGGGAGGAACAGGGCCGTGTCGTCGCCCTCAGTAAACGGGCGTGTCGCTGGCTCAAGCGGGATGAGGGGGGGGGGGGACGCCAGCTGAGGCGAGAGATAAGACACGTCTCGCTGCCAGCAAGCTAGCGGACCGCACGCCGCGACTTCTTGCGCCGCGCGCAGACTAAGTCCACACGGGCCTTTAAAACTCAATCATAACTTTAAAATAGAAAAGCAATATAACTACCGGGTGTACCAGCGATCAGTTCACAATGTTATTATTACAAACTTGCTATCACAAAATTTAATTAATTTTATATATATATATATTTTTTTAGGTATGCCTACTCGATTTGGGTATGCCTATAGACCAAACCACGCTCTGCTACCAATTGTAACGCCCCTCGTGCCTCAAAGTTGAATTATTTTAAATTAATTAAAAAGAGCCTTGGAAACTTGCTGGGTAAGAAAAATAAGAAAATTAAGTAATTGACCAGAGGTGGCACGAGGTGGAGAACAAGATAATTTGGATCTCCCTGACACAAGCAACTTGGGAGGAGTATGGATCTTTTAAGGGAAGAAGGTATATCATAAATAAATTAACACTACACAAGTAGCTTGGTCTATAGGTTCCCTGGTTTATTATTAAGGAATTTTGTGTTCGTATTATTCAAACCTGACAATAAAAATCTTAGTAAATAACAAAGTTAAAGGGGGCGCCCCAGGAGTAATTAAAACAGTACATGTTACACCTTAGCAAAAATTATTACATAATTAAAATTTAAAAATTGCACCAGATTTGAATGTCCCAACAATTACATCGCTGATTAGTTTTATTGATTCTACATATTCTTGAGGAAAGCACTGTTCGCTGGTAGGCTATTCATTCGATTTATGTAGTTCGTAGCTAGAAAGTGGGGGGGGGGGATTTTGATTACACATTACCACCCGGGTCTTCAACAAATAACGTCGGGTCGCGGAAACCTCTCTTCTAACGTGACCCGCAGTGGAGGTGCAGGACCACGAGCTGCGAGCGATTTCTCTCTCCAGCACTTCGACCCTGTCTGAAACCCAAATCAAATCCAAAACGAATTAGACTTGCTTCCAGACAGTCCTATACCGTCGGCGCAAAAGGCCAACAAACGGGAATGGGGGGGGGGGGGAAAGAAAAAAAATTACTCACCAACCAGGGTGTAGAGTTCGGAGCTCACTAGGTGTCTCGCGCCGACATCAGGATGCCGCGGACCGAGAAATCAGGATGCGCGGACGAAACCGGAATTTTTTAGAATTAAATAAGAAGAAATAAAAATTTAACTACGCATGACTTTTCTAAAAACTACCTCTGCCTGGCTACTGTACAAACGGGATCACATCCCTTAAGCAAACTGACTACATTCTCGTGCACGCGAAAATCACCGTTCCCGCAAAAAGCCTCTTAGCGCAGAGGACGTAGGTGATACGAGGTCAGTAGCCGAGGTCAGAGGGCTGAGTGGCCCGCAATCGGCCAAAACCCCTAATTAAATCGGGCGGTAAGGCCCCGGGTCAAAGGAGGGGGTAGGTTCGGTTCTAAGCCGAAAATTTCCGAAGGAGTCCGAGGCGGTCGTGGCAACAACACGACATGCGCGCTCTCTACCGGACCGAAACGAAAACAAAGAACAATCGACTTCTCCGGGCCGCGAGAGGAAAGCATAGTGCCTTATGGCACCGCGACGCTGCCTTCTAGCGGCGTAAGGGGGAACAACTTGAGGTGGTGAGCAGACTTGCCACCAGGTGTCATGAGGGTAAGCTCTGCACGCTGGCGACCAGGCCCGCGGTTACTTTTTTTTTGCCGCTAGATGTCAGGGATGTGTCTGTCGGACCCGGGAGAAGGTTTTTGCATCAGGTCATCGTCCCGTCCGGTCACTGCTCTTAGCTTAATTTCTCAGAACTAAAGTGAGGAGGAGAGAGAGGAAGGGGGGGCAGAAATAGCCACTAAGGTGGGAACGCAGCTCCACTGGAGACTGCTTCGTGACGAGACATGCTTTTCTCAGCAGGCCTCTACAAGGTAGCAGCTTGCAGCCCAGGAGCTGCTCAAAGCAGTTTTGGTCATGCAGGGAATCAAAATTACAAACTTGGGACGTGACTGCAGGCGAGAGAAATTTCAACCGGGCTGACCATGTCCACATTAGACAGCAAAATATCAGATTGGCCCCCTGGGAAGGGGCTTCGGTCCACTGGCACCAAGTTTAAATCGGTGGCGTACACCGGCCTAACAAAAAGTAAATCACCCCCATTAACCACCAGATAAATTTAAAAAAATGGAAACCCCAAAAAATTTTAAAATTATAGAATAAATTAAAAAAAGTGACGAAATGCCTAATTTCCGGCACATACTCCCCCGCTTGAATGCGGAGCATATAGGGAAAATAAAACAAACACTTACACTGCTCATTAAAACTAGTACCAGGTTCGCCTGTATCCTACTACTTATATTCTAACACCTTTGAGACGCGTCCGCCTCTCAGGCACAACATATCGATAACCCTTAAACAATATTATTAACTAAGAGCTTATTAACTAAGTGGCCACTTAAAACTAATACAATGTAAAGCTAGCATTCTTATTTCTAGTACCATGGATTTTTAAGACCTCGAGGATTTCTGGCATGCGTAATATTAGAGAGTCCCCTGTGTTAGGGGAAAGAAATTAAACACATCTACTTTAAGTCAGCCTGTGTTTTCTTTAGATGGGAGATGTGCGCTCTGGTCACGAATTCTCCTGAACTGGGGTCAGCTAGGCTAACCGTCACTGGCGTTAAAAATCGCTGTATTTGAAAAGGACCTCTCCAGCGGTACGCCAGCTTGGCGGAAAACTTATCCACTGCCTTGCTGAGTGGGTGTGCCTTACAAAGCACAAAATCGCCTACCCTGTAAGGGTTAGGAGATCGGTTTTCGTTGTATTTCTTTTTTCTGCTCTCATGAGCCAGGTTGAGATTTTTACGAGCTCGTCTCCAAATCTCCCTGATGTCTCTCGGATCATCGGGCAATAGGTCATTCAAAGACCAAAGATTTGAAAGAGGGGTATTAGGTCGGTAAATGAACATGAGTTCGAAAGGAGTACTTTTGTGTCCTTCATGATGTGCATAATTAAAGGCCATTTGCAGCCACACCAAATTCGAATCCCATTTATCCTGCTCCTGCGCATGGTAAGCTATTAGAGCAGACCGGAGATTGCGGTTGAATCTCTCAGCATGCGAGGGCTGTGGATAATAAGGCGAGGTTGTGACGTGCAGAATGCCATGTGAGAAGCACATGTTCTTAAAAATCCTAGCCGTGAACTGGGTTGCATTATCTGACACTACTATAGACGGGACTCCCGACGTCTTGAAGATCTGATTACGTAGCGCAGATACAGTGTTTTCTGCGGTGGCTTTTCGCATGGGGATGAGCCAGACAAATTTTGTGAAGGCGTCAATACACACCAGCAGCATAGTGTTTCCTGTCTTTGAGCGCGGGAAAGGTCCGACAAAGTCTATAAACATCTTTTGCATGGGGCGCTCGGCCACATCCGAAGTTAAATAACCGAAACGAGTATTCTGCGCTGGCTTACTCAGCGCACAGATTTTGCATAGTTTCACCTGCTCGGTGATGTCCTTGTGCATGCCGTCCCACACGAAATGACGTCGGATAGCCTGAATGGTCTTATATATACCGAGGTGTGCGCCCACCGGCGAGGTGTGATAATAATGGAAAATCATATTACGCAGATTTTGTGGGAGCAAAATTTTGTATGTTTTTGATTGGGGGGTGCGTTTTTGCAACAGCCCCTTAGACATCCTAAAGTATTTTGGCGCCGTTCCTAAATTAAAAAGTTTAATAATACTGGAAATGTGGGGATCAGCTTCCTGCTGGCTCTGTAAATCCTGAAATGCCAACGGAAACTCTGTCAATAGGGCTTGACATAAGATTGGTGTTCCTTCGGGCGGAGCCTGAGTTGGACTTTCGAACATGCGCGACAGTGTGTCCGCTACTATGTTCTGTGTGCCACGAATGTGTTGGATTTTGAACTTTAAAGAGGAAATTTTTGCAATCCATCGCCCGAGTTTCCCTAATTGTTTCGGGTGTGCCAAAAGCCAGGCTAATGCCTAATTATCTGTCTCTAACAGGAATTCCCTGTGTTCTATAAATTGGCGGAATTTGTCGATGCCAAATACCACGGCGAGGCATTCTAATTCGTAGATCGAGGAGGCTTTCCTCTCGGCGTGGGTAAGTGTCCGCGACGCAAACGCAATGGGCTGTCTGCAGCCTTCGACTTCCTGTGACAGTACTGCGCCTATAGCCACACTGGACGCATCAGTCTGTAAAATGAAAGGTTTGGTGAAGTCTGCCATGCGGAGTACAGGCGGGGAAGAAATCGCCTGTTTCAGGAAATTAAAAGCTTTTTCTTGTTCCGGACCCCATGTGAAAGGTGTGTTTTTCTTACGCAACGTATTTAGTGGTGCTGCGTGCTCAGCGAAATTAGGAATATATTTTGAGTAAAAATTTGCCATACCGATAAAACGTGAAATACCCTTAGGGTTTGTGGGAGGCGGAAAATCACGAATAGCTTGAGTACGTGAAGGATCAATGGTGACTCCCTTGCTAGAAACCAGGTGTCCTAGAAAAGACAGTTCTTGAACTGCAAACTTAACCTTTTTTGTGTTGACAGTTAACCCTGCTTTACGAAATCTACTTAGGACTTCCTCTAAATGTTTGATGTGTTCTTCGAATGTTTCTGAATATACGACGACATCGTCTAGGTAGTTGTACACTGTTTTGAATTTTAGATCTCCTTGTATCTGATCCAGGAGTCGGGTTAGTACTTGGGCTCCCGTGGCAAGTCCGAAAGGTACTACTGTGTATTGGTACAAGTTCCAAGGGACACAGAAGGCTGTGATGGGTTTTGAATCCGCAGTAAGGGGAATTTGGTGGTAGGCAGAATTTAGATCAAACACACTAAAATATTTGGCCTTACTGAACCAATGAAAAGCAGTGTTTAGGTCTGGCAAAGGTATGTTTTGTATGACTATTTTCTCATTAACTTTTCTGTAATCAATTACACATCGTTGTTGATCCTTGCCCTTAGGCACCAGGAAAGCTGGGGAACTGTAGGCGGAGGTCGAGGGTTCGATTACCCCTTTTTCTAAAAGCTCCTGAACATGATTGCGCATCGTCTGCATCTTAGGGCCTAAAAATTGATAAGGGTGAGATCTCACTGGTATTTTATCCGCTAACTCAATTTGGTACTCGACTAAATTTGTGCGACCTAGTTTACTACTCAAGACATCTGGAAAACTACTGCATAATTTATCAATGGCGGCCCGCTGCTGTGTATTAAGGTGCTCGTGTGAAGTGGTGTTACCCTGATCCAAGATGGCTGCCGTTGGCTCGGCCGGAACTGAAACTATTTGTTCAGGGGTCCCACAAGGAATAGGATTACCCATGTTGAATTTGAACACGAAATTCTTCGCCTGAAGATTAATGATTAGACCTGTCTTGGCGATGAAATCAGACCCGTAGATTAGGTCTGTGGCAAGTTGATCAGACACCAAAAATGGGAAATTCCATGAATATAAATCAATCTTCACCTTGATCACAACTGCTAACGTAATATTTAATGGCTGCTCTGAAGCTGTGAAACATTGTAACTTAGTGGTCTCAGTCTTTAGAATTAATTTGCTCTGTTTTAACTTGTTAAATAACTGCCCAGAAATCAGGCTGCGCGCTGATCCTGTATCAATTAGTCCCGATACAGTGTGTTCGCCAATCGTTGTTACTGCATACGGAATTACTGTAGGAATATTGCCAAAAATTTGGTGGCACTTTCTCTTGCCCTTATTTGTAGGATCAACACACGTTTTACATGAGTACGTGTGCGTTGAATTACCATTTCCCTTATTTTTGTTATTTCTCCTGCTATTGTGCTTTCTTTGTTTATGTTTGTGACCTCGCTTGTTACTTTTATTCCTGGACTCCTTGTTGTTAGGATTATTGTTTTTGTGTAATGGTGTTTCTTGTGTACGGCCATTACTTGGCGCAAGTTGAACTTCCCACTTATAAGAAAAATTTTTAACACTTGAATTTTTCGGTGGCCCTGAATAAGGTTGTTCAGGCCACCGCGTTATGCGTTTTTTGGAGTGTCGCCATTTTGTTTGTTGTTTTTGTGGTAACACTGGGCCAGGGAATGCCCGTCTCTTTTACAGAAAGTACAATGTGCATTTTGTTGATATCTCCCTTGTGGCCTTGAAGAGAAAAATGTATTGCCCTGATGTTTCTGTGCTGCATTCTTATGTTGTGAATTACTGCGCTCCGTTCCCGCGCTGCTACCTTGTTGACTAGCGAATGTGGCTTGTTTATTTCGCTGAAAATCAGCGTATTCTATGTTTGTGGCGTGTACGCAAAGTTTGTCAAGCTCAGCATAATTTTGGGGGCGTGCCTGGAACACTGAGCGCGAGCGCTCCGCTGGGTTCAAACCGTCTAGAATCGTACTCACGACCTCTCTCTCGGAAACCTTTAGCCTGAGTACCTGGTTGGCTTCGCGTATGTCAGCCACGTAATTTGGCAAGGCTTCATTACGCTGCTGCAGTCGGTTAAACCACTCCAACCGGATGTTTGTGAGTAGCCTACTCGGTATACAAAAATTTAACACGTCTTCATGAAACTCGTCGAAAGTGAGGTCATTCTCAATGGCAGCCATGATCCGCTCACTTAAGGGAGCTTGGGTGTATGGGTAAACAATTTCAAAAATTCGTTTGTCGGGAATCCCTCCCTTTTGTCGCAGCTTTAATAAGACTCGAAGGAAATCAATTAGTTTGTGTGCGTCCAGACCCGACGCCTCTGGCAAATCCTTGAGTAACCTTTCTACAGGATGGGTGATTTTTCCGTATAAACTGTAGCCAGTTTCTGGGGCTGTCGTGCTCCTCAATACTGAGTCGTGGGGCTGAGCCGCGGCTCCTGCCGGCTGAGGTGAAGGCTGGTGTGACACCGGGTGCGACTGAGTCTGTTCCCGAGTCGCACCCAAGGGGCTGATTTGTGGTGGAGTGAGCTGGGGCGTTGTGAGTGGCGGCTGCAGAATACCAGCACTCGGAAGTGGGGTGGTTTGCCATGAAGGAAACTGTGGCTGAAATTGAGCATAAGGGTTAAAATAGCCCTGAGCGATCGGATACGGGAAAAACATGTTTGGTGGATATGGTTGCGTCATTTGGTGTGCCAAGGTTGGTAATCCCTGTGAAAATGTCACGCTAGTGACGGGGTGGGTTGTCACATGACTCGTTGTAATGTTTGTCGCCGCTGTCGTCGACTGCACATGCGGCTCTGAATGAGTGGTAGATACGTGTATCGGTTGGTTTGGAAGCGACGTTAGTGGCTGTGAGTCAGGGGCTGCGTCTGGTAATCTGCTCGTTTCCGTCTCCTGTCTGTTTACCGTCGCCCGTACTTCTGATTGTCGCGTGTCGGGTTGCTCTACTCCCAGGGGCAAGCTAGGAGCGTCCCCTTCCGGGAAGGCGGGACAATCGATGCCTAAAGCCTGTGCCCCAGCCACATAATGCTGACTGCGTCGTGTGTCTTCCAAAACGGCTGCTCTCGCCGCCAATTTTGAATGGAAACCTGCCGTCTGTTGCAAACATCGTTCTACCTCTTTTATATAAATTCCATGGAGAAGGTCTGCCGAAAGCTGTTTCAGGTTTTGCAAACGTCGGGTAACATGTTTTAGCCTGACTATATGTCGCTCGACATTGGGTAAATTTTCCTCCACATCTAGATAACTTACGAAAGCCGATATATCATAAAACTTGGCGCAAGCCAGGTTGAATTCTTCAGTTACATCTAAATCCAAATTCGATACACTAGTGGGCACGCCATCATGAAGGGCGGTCCTGAGCCTCTTCCTGAGGACTTGCACATTGCCACTGGAGGGCAAATTGCGTAGCTGTAACTCATAGGTCAGCTCATCTGACAGCAATAACTCCGGCTTAAACATACTGCTCGGACGTAAATTACTGCTAATTAAAACAAAAATTTAACACACATGTACGATTCAAACGTACACCATAAATACTCCTCTCTTAACAACTATCTTAATTTTAAATACCTCCTAAGGCTTCCTATATTAATATAAACTACCAACTAACCCCAATGCGCGGGGAGTAAGTCACACTTTCAAGGTGGGGGGGTATGTGCCCAAACTTATTTGCGTAAAGAGTCGCCGTACTACTCAGACAACTGCGCGAGCTTCCCCTGTCAGTTTGACTTGCCAACCTGTATACTCAACAGGGGGACTGACCTGCCGCTCGCAAGGTCGTCTGCCACGACGGACAAGGGAGAGGGGTGTGCGGGAGGAACAGGGCCGTGTCGTCGCCCTCAGTAAACGGGCGTGTCGCTGGCTCAAGCGGGATGAGGGGGGGGGGGGGGACGCCAGCTGAGGCGAGAGATAAGACACGTCTCGCTGCCAGCAAGCTAGCGGACCGCACGCCGCGACTTCTTGCGCCGCGCGCAGACTAAGTCCACACGGGCCTTTAAAACTCAATCATAACTTTAAAATAGAAAAGCAATATAACTACCGGGTGTACCAGCGATCAGTTCACAATGTTATTATTACAAACTTGCTATCACAAAATTTAATTAATTTTTTATATATATATATATATTTTTTTAGGTATGCCTACTCGATTTGGGTATGCCTATAGACCAAACCACGCTCTGCTACCAATTGTAACGCCCCTCGTGCCTCAAAGTTGAATTATTTTAAATTAATTAAAAAGAGCCTTGGAAACTTGCTGGGTAAGAAAAATAAGAAAATTAAGTAATTGACCAGAGGTGGCACGAGGTGGAGAACAAGATAATTTGGATCTCCCTGACACAAGCAACTTGGGAGGAGTATGGATCTTTTAAGGGAAGAAGGTATATCATAAATAAATTAACACTACACAAGTAGCTTGGTCTATAGGTTCCCTGGTTTATTATTAAGGAATTTTGTGTTCGTATTATTCAAACCTGACAATAAAAATCTTAGTAAATAACAAAGTTAAAGGGGGCGCCCCAGGAGTAATTAAAACAGTACATGTTACACCTTAGCAAAAATTATTACATAATTAAAATTTAAAAATTGCACCAAATTTGAATGTCCCAACAATTACATCGCTGATTAGTTTTATTGATTCTACATATTCTTGAGGAAAGCACTGTTCGCTGGTAGGCTATTCATTCGATTTATGTAGTTCGTAGCTAGAAAGTGGGGGGGGGGGGGGGATTTTGATTACACATTACCACCCGGGTCTTCAACAAATAACGTCGGGTCGCGGAAACCTCTCTTCTAACGTGACCCGCAGTGGAGGTGCAGGACCACGAGCTGGGAGCGATTTCTCTCTCCAGCACTTCGACCCTGTCTGAAACCCAAATCAAATCCAAAACGAATTAGACTTGCTTCCAGACAGTCCTATACCGTCGGCGCAAAAGGCCAACAAACGGGAATGGGGGGGGGGGGAAAGAAAAAAAATTACTCACCAACCAGGGTGTAGAGTTCGGAGCTCACTAGGTGTCTCGCGCCGACATCAAGATGCCGCGGACCGAGAAATCAGGATGCGCGGACGAAACCGGAATTTTTTAGAATTAAATAAGAAGAAATAAAAATTTAACTACGCATGACTTTTCTAAAAACTACCTCTGCCTGGCTACTGTACAAACGGGATCACATCCCTTAAGCAAACTGACTACATTCTCGTGCACGCGAAAATCACCGTTCCCGCAAAAAGCCTCTTAGCGCAGAGGACGTTGGTGAGACGAGGTCAGTAGCCGAGGTCAGAGGGCTGAGTGCCCCGCAATCGGCCAAAACCCCTAATTAAATCGGGCGGTAAGGCCCCGGGTCAAAGGAGGGGGTAGGTTCGGTTCTAAGCCGAAAATTTCCGAAGGAGTCCGAGGCGGTCGTGGCAACAACACGACATGCGCGCTCTCTACCGGACCGAAACGAAAACAAAGAACAATCGACTTCTCCGGGCCGCGAGAGGAAAGCATAGTGCCTTATGGCACCGCGACGCTGCCTTCTAGCTGCGTAAGGGGGAACAACTTGAGGTGGTGAGCAGACTTGCCACCAGGTGTCATGAGGGTAAGCTCTGCACGCTGGCGACCAGGCCCGCGGTTACTTTTTTTTTGCCGCTAGATGTCAGGGATGTGTCTGTCGGACCCGGGAGAAGGTTTTTGCATCAGGTCATCGTCCCGTCCGGTCACTGCTCTTAGCTTAATTTCTCAGAACTAAAGTGAGGGTGGAGAGAGAGGAAGGGGGGGCAGAAATAGCCACTAAGGTGGGAACGCAGCTCCACTGGAGACTGCTTCGTGACGAGACATGCTTTTCTCAGCAGGCCTCTACAAGGTAGCAGCTTGCAGCCCAGGAGCTGCTCAAAGCAGTTTTGGTCATGCAGGGAATTAAAATTACAAACTCGGGACGTGACTGCAGGCGAGAGAAATTTCAACCGGGCTGACCATGTCCACATTAGACAGCAAAATATCAGATTGGCCCCCTGGGAAGGGGCTTCGGTCCACTGGCACCAAGTTTAAATCGGTGGCGTACACCGGCCTAACAAAAAGTAAATCACCCCCATTAACCACCAGATAAATTTAAAAAAAAGGAAACCCCAAAAATTTTTAAAATTATAGAATAAATTAAAAAAGTGACGAAATGCCTAATTTCCGGCACAAACTGAGAGTTTATAGTCAACTGTTTTACATAAATTATAGTATTAAAAAAAAAAACATATTTGACGTTTCGTTATTCAAATTACACAAGAAGCCTTAATTTTAATCAAATTTTAGAACGAAATGTATTTCAATATTTTTCTTTACATTTGCATAAAATAATGTTTAAATATGTTAAAATCATTTTAAAGTTGAAATTTTTTCGTTTCTTTGATTTGATTCAATAGATGATTTTCTTATGACATATCAATAATTTTCAACCATATATTTGTCATAGTTTTTTGTTGGTTTCAAGCTTTTATTTTATGAATAACAGTTTGCAATTTGTTGTGAACCATACACTTCCATGACTATCTGTTAATTAAGTTCTCCGTAATGAAAATACCCGGCCGACAAAACCAACCCCATCGAATTTTGTCAAGTCGTTCAGATTCTGTAATTGTTTATGTATCATCGTAATCCTGCAAAAATAATAGGTGTAATAGTAAAGGATACTAGTACGTATAGATTCAATATAACAATTTTAGACCAGCAGCAATAAGTACATTCCAAACCAAACACAAGCCCGATCCCGATGCTTGTAAATATTCAAAGATATTATTATGTATACATATTGTTGGAATAGTAGAATCAACGTATTTTTGCATGATTTTATAGTTTAATGCGTCATAAAAAGTAAAACACTATTGTATCTGAAACGTTTTTAAACCTAAGCCGCAAATGTACAATACATTCGTTTTTTAATTAAATCATAATATTATTTTATATATATTTTTGAAATCGCCATATAAATGTGTGTCCATGTTTTGTTTTTATCGTTAAAGAAGGTCCCTTTACTGTAGTTTCCATCCCACTTCATACTGGTCGTATCCTAAACAGTTTACGAACAACTATTTTACAAAATAAAGAAAATCTTGCTAACAAATGTGCTTTATTAGGCGACATCGGAAAATAGACAAGTTTCCTAGGCCCAAGTCACTTGCCACATCTGTAACCTACCTTCGATCTCCTTTTATTAATATAAACAAAGTCATCTTATATGCAACCAAATTGGAGAGGTTTGGAAACGTGCTCAGCAGAAACAGTTACTTATCCAGAGGAGGAGATCTGAAGGAGCACATAAATTATATTCTTAACATCAGAGTTGTTTTAGCAGAAGCTCCTACACCTTTTTACAGAAATATTTTTTCTTCTAAATTTATCATTTCGAAAGAGTTGTTGATCTTTTGGATTTCAAACCCAATCTAGCTTCCGGGAACTTCCCGCTTAGGCATCACTGTTCCAGCCTGTCGGACTGATCACCCTTCAGAGCATGGACAATAGGATCCTATGCTTAGCTAGTAAATGTCATTCTGGGACCGAGGTTTTTCCTTCGCCTTTTGAGCAAGAATCAAATTCATTCCGTCTTATCTATCGCCAGATTGAGTGGGCTAAGTCCCAATGCCTTTGGCTTCTTGTGGAAAGATGTATTGTACAGGGGTTTTCATTCCCATTTCAGCTTTAAGTTACAGGGGTATACATTCCCCACTTTTCACTGAGATTCCTAGGACAGAGCTCTAGATATTCCTCAGTGTTTTTCGGCCTTCCTCATAGTGCCCATTTTTGAGAGTGACACCATGACCAACAACTGAGATCAACATTCTTTGAGTTCCTCATTCACCATAAAGTATCATTTAACAATAAATAATACCGATACCTCATTTGAACTTTTCCGGTTTGTGAAAGTTTAGGTAGTTAGGTAAGGAGGCTGACCTATTATTAACCCTGGGCTCCGCCATCAGTGGGGGAGATTGTGCCGAAAACCAGCATTTCGGTTGGCACAATTTGGCCTTTGGCTTTCTACGGTTAATTTCTGTAGGCCATTGATATGCCCAAATTTCTTTTTAAATTAACTCATGGACCTCTTTCATAATTCGGGTCGGTTAGGACAGCTAGTGCTTCGCCATTCCATCAAGCCTGGGAATTTCCAAGCAGGACTCGCTCCCATCGCTTGCGGGATGTCAGCTTCATGTAGCCCTCACTTTGCCTCACGTACGATATGGGCTTGTCAGTGCCTCCTCAGCGCCTGCAGTCATGCGTCCCTTTAGTGTTTCGCTGGTGCCCAGCAGCCCTAATCAGTTCTCATGTCTTGTTTGTTCCACGTTGGGTCATGCTCATTGGATAACGTATAATGCTGTCTTTGCAAGCGCACGTAGTTTTCCTCGCTTCGCCCCCCCCCCCTTTTCCATTTCAGTTTCATGCTGTGTCTACATGAACCATGGCTCCGCCCAAGAACCTGTGCACACCCCTCCTTCCCCTCTGTAGTCTAGGCCTTTAACTGAAACCATGCGCCATCTCTTGGCAACATTTAGAACTATCATAGGTAACTCCTAGGTTTGCTCACCAGGTGGTGACACCTCCTGGAGTCCTGTATGCTGTGCTACTAGCTTAGAGCACCCACCTAGTGGCGCGAGCCAGCGGCAGCTTCGTGAACCAAGTTGTGCAGCCGCGGTTTATTTCAATTTTCTTGTAGGGCCTACCCAGGCTGTACAACTGACCTATCATAAAGCGTTTCTTTCCCCCGTAAGTCCTACTAGCTCCGCCTATTTTGGTTTCCTCCCCTCCCTTCTGGTCTCGACACCCTGGGGGACAGTTCTTTTGGGTACTTGTGACAATTGCTATCGACGAGTCTCAGCTCAACGACCGCCACGACTACTGATCGTCTTATACCGCGACGAAGTTTCGCGACCCATCGACTCGAAAATATGTAGTTACCTTAAAGTAAGGGTGTTATCCCAACTCACTTTACAATCTGTAGTAGTATTAATAGTCGTCACCATGTCGCGTGCGGTAGTGCGTTTCTGATCGGCTCCTGCGGTGCTCCGATCCCCATCCATGGAGTAAATATTCTGGATCGTGCCCACTTTTGTGGTAAGTGTTCTCTCTCTCCCTATCCCTCACTAAGCCTCACTAGGCCACTTGGCCTTATAATTATCCTTTGATCCTTCCGGTTAAATTATTTCTCCTTTTTTTTTATCACTGTGTGACCTTCTGTTTCACAGTGGGTTCCATGTCACGAGCGGGAATCGTTTCCACGCCAGCTCGAGGACCAGTTTTCGGACCTACCCCTACTCTCCGCCTGTGCCATACCCGGTGCTTCCGTCGTGTACTGGCTGGCAGGATGAGTAGACAAAAAGAAAATTAGAAATTTCAAATTTATTATCTCTAGATTGTCACAGAGCTAAGATCTTTTAAAATGGGACTTTTAGGATCTTGAGAAATTAGAAAAATAGACAAATATATTTCTGTAATATTATACAGTAATAGGCTTGACTTAATTTAGTATCATGTAAAATTGCTTAATGTATTTTCACAACTAACGGGCCGGCCTGAGGAAAAATTATTATGTAAGATTGATAAAATTATAATTCTGATCTGTAAAAATGAATTGTCGACTGTTACAAATTTAGCTTCCATTAATGGTGATTGTCTAATTCTTACCATAACTAAAAGTAACCTGTTTTTATTTATCGGATGTATCTTTGTACGCTTGATTATGGTGACAACGAAACTAGCCAGTAAATTAGAACCAGATATCCACTGTTTTAATTAGTTTGCCTTTGCCGATCCACACTTACACTCAACCTGAGCGGTGTGTGTGCCAAATTTATGTGCTTTTTCAGATCTCCTCCTCTGGATAAGTAACTGTTTCTGCTGAGCACGTTTCCAAGCCTCTCCAATTTGGTTGCATATAAGATAACTTTGTTTATATTAGTAAAAGGAGATCGAATGTTGGTTACACATCTAAATGTTAATATGTATACTTCATTGTCCGGCGTTCCTGTCCGCCTGAAAGACGTTTCTATTATTTTACGTCTCTTCCCTTCCCACCAACATCGTTACTCAATAAAGATAAATGTTTAAGTATCATTCTTTTTCCTCTTTATAATATACCTTTATTTTCCTGAAATATTCTTCAGCTATATGAGGTAAAATTATATCAGCAGTAGAGTAGGCAGTAAAATTATGAACAAGGACAAGTTGTTATCTTGTAGGTTACTAATATTTATTTTTAAAGTCTTGGGGGTTTACAGCTGTCATGCACGAAATATAAATATTGACTTCTTTTTGTCCTTGCTCAAGAATAAATTAAACTGTCACCAGAATTTCGGATATAAGCCTACTACATGTAGTGTACTTGTGTTCCTACAGTATGATCGATTTAAAAACACAAAACTCCAAAAGAACAAATAGCATATTCTTCATGAATTTATTATCATGTAGCCTATAGTAACTTGTAGAAAAAATTTACGTTATTATGCCTGTTTCGGCTTCCAGTCTTTAGCTGGGAACAGATTCGATGTTTAACGCGGCCGCTACGAATACATATAAGAAAGTAAAAGACTTGCACCGAAATTGCAGTTCAAAGTAATTATCTCTAAAGTGAACCGAACAAACATTTGTATATTTATTCTGAACAAATGAATCCTGGTAGATTTTTGTTCCTCTCACTTTATAGCGAACTAATTTCTTTTCGCGGGACGGAAACTTATGGAAGGTTAGTTTACTTATCACGTAAGGCGCTATTTCTGCAGCTAAAACAGTTCAAAAAAATGCTTTCAGGCATTAAGAAGCGAACTTCTGAAAAAGAACGTCAAGCGCTGTCGCGTCTCATATTTAACACGCTAAAATCTCCAGAACCACATGACACACGGAGCTCATATTTCCACTGGTATTTTCGCAACATAAGCAAATTTCGAATACTTTTTAATTATATCGTTGCCGACTCCTATAAAGAATTATTTTCATTTAAAAGTATTGCGTTTGAAAAATTACAAACATCCTAAAATTTCTACGCAGTTTAACAATTACCTACTTAAAATCATAATTTTTCTTTTTGAGAGTATCGATTTCGACACAAATATTTATGGCCTACCACCGCAGAAACGGATAAATATATAAGTTATAAGTAATTTTCTAAACTAATGTACACTTATAAATTGTTGTTTTGGAATCTTTGGGGATGTAGGCTATGCTCCATCATTTCTTGACAGTCAAGAGTAAGTAAATAATATTAAAAAAATATTTTTGCATCTAAATCTGTATGCCTGGTTTTCAAAGGACGTGTGTTATGACTGTTATGGCCATAATATATCTTAGCAGAAATATTTTTGATGTTATTACCACAGAAACTTATTAGTTTCAAGTTGTGTTAAACAGATCTACTCTTCTTCATTTGTGGTTTGGCAACTTCAGATGTGTATGCTCTATCGTATAATTATAGTCAAGTTTAGTGTCAAGAGAAGAGATAAAATATTTAGAAGATAAATTTTGGCATCAAAATTTTTATACTTTGACTTCAAAGAATGGGTACTACAGTCAATGAAAATATACATTGAGTCTTCGGAAACAGCTGGATATAAATATAATGGATGGCAGGGAATAGCAAAACAAGTAATTTTCGCTAAGGAACTAATGTCCCAAAACACAAACTTGCAAAGTTACAGGCGCAAACACTTGCGCTAATTTAAATTTTGCGCATATCCAGGCATTACTCCGCTGGCTGAGAGGATGCGCTATCGCATCGCCTTTGAACGGAGCGGGAAGCAGGTGACGAGCCATACACAGTAAGAACCAGCAGTCTGGTGTACAACACAGTGGATGGTTGGTTGGGTTACGTTCATATGTTTGGCTTTGGGTTAGCGCATCGCACCGGAAACGTTGCAAACACGTTCACTACAACAAGTTATGTTTTTCCACACTAGATAGCGGAAGCGACCTATCTCTTTTTCGTTTACTATTACTGATTCAGAGAACAAGATTCAACCCGATTCAACAAAATTCAACAACAACCCGATTCGACCACTGACCCGATTCTGACCATTTTACCCTATTATAATGTATTGTAATTAATATAAAACCTGCTTCTGCAGTTATTAACAACACTTTGAGCAGTTTTTTTTCGAAGCAATGTTTGACTTATTTAGTCAGACCTTTATTTTTTTTAAATTAAAAAGCCCCAGCCCAAGCGATTTTAGCATGGGCGTTATATAGTAGACTCTGCGACATTCGGACTACTCCAGCTATTCAATAGATCTGACAGTTTACCGTAATAATTGCGTTAACAGAATTAATTTTGTGGTCAGGTATGAGAAGCTATCTTCTATGACCTTATGTACATGTATCTGTATGACAAATATTATTTTATGATAGTAAACTTTTGGTACGTTACGAAGTATGTTTGACTACGACTGTACTATTCATACTTGGACAAATTTTATACAGGTTAAAACTTTTATTTCCTTGACTAAAAATGCTTTTCACAGTGTTTATAAATAAATATAAGCTAGAATAGAAACTACAAAAACTAAATTATGAAGTGATACTCCATTTGAGCAGTAAATTTTTAACTTCATTGGAGATATTAAAATTTTCGAAATCGATGGTACATTGTGATATTCGTGATTCGTGTTGTCAAATAAACTAAAGAATAAGCTTTTATATTCAAGTCAACTCATTTTTCTAAAAACCAATTTCTGTTTCACATAGGTAAAAGAAAAACAGGTATACCTTACCTTCTACCCTTCACACTTTACCCATACTCGCGTGCTTAGCTGCCCACTGGGTTTCTTACCTCCCTGCCTTCTCTTCGCGGACGAAAAAGCAAAGCAGAAAAAATTTCCCTACGATGAATCCATTTAATGTGTCTTAACCAGCGACTGCCTGAAACTCATGCTTTGATGCTTTGATGCATTCGAAGTTTAAATTTGCACGCTTGTGTTCGCGCCTGTGGCTTTGCAGGGTTTCGTTCCCGGACTTGTGTTCCTTAACATAAAATTGCTTGTTTGGAACTGATCAGTTTTTAAGAGGTAAAAAAATAGAGAATTTAAAATATTTCAGTTTTTTCATAACCCAAAAGTGTTGATTCAATTTCCGTGAAGCACAAATAAGAATTGTTATTTTTTTATATAATACATAGTACCTATTAAAAATAAAGTGAATCACTCTTATAAGAACGTTTATTAATATAATATATGGTTCGATGAAATCTTACGTAAATTACATGCAGCATAATCAAATGAGATTTTGTTAACCAGTTGCCGAAGGCTTTATTGAATATTTAAATAATATAAAAATTGAACCAGGTATTCCTAAAGCTAAGTACAGCTGTAAGAGATGAATAACTTAAAAACTACTGATTTCGAACACTTTAAATTTATTTTGTTGGTAGTTGTTTCCACTTTTAACTTATTGAACTGGTATTTTCAGCAATTTTTATGGAAGGTTTGGAGTTAGCGCAATGTAAATCAATCTTTTCAGGAAGATCATGTTAATAAGCAAAGACAAAAAACTATAGTAAAATAAATAATAGTTTAAAAACTAAAAAACACGCTTTATATAGAAAACCAAACTAAAAAATAGAAAATAAATTTTAATAAATTTGAATTAAGAATAGTGTAAAAAATTTTTATAAATATATATTAATAATAGTGTAAATAAGAAAATAATGTATTTTATTTAAAAAAAAGCGTGGGGTGCATGGTGTCAATAGTTATAAATATTTTATTGACATATATGAGTAGAAGGATTATCATTTCGATAATATCTTAAAAAGCACCCGACGCTTTTTTTAAAATAAAATACATTATTTTCTTATATACACTATTATTAATTTATATTTATAAAAAAATTACACTATTCTTAATTCAAATTTATTATAATTTATTTTCTATTCTTTAGTTTGGTTTTCTATATAAAGCGTGATTTTTAGTTTTTTAAACTATTAATTATTTTCTACTTTTTAGTTTGGTTTATTTATAAAAGTGTTTTTTTTTTTTTCTCAATTTCTTCCAGGTAAAAATCCTTAAACTGTAAGTTTTGCTCTCTATACAAATATGTTTTTTGATATATCATGTCAAACTTATCCATATTTTTCGTGTTTGATGTCTTTTATTTAATGATTTACTGACCTTGCCATAGTTTGGAGAATTTGTAACTGCTTGGTGTAGATTTGCAGGTTGGTGTTCGAGTGGAATTTCAAAAATCTGCTTATCAGGTGTAGCTATTAAGGTTTTGCATATGGTGTTTGATTTCCCATCTGCTGTTGGTTTCACAGCAAAATCAAACCTCAATTTTTCCATGTTTGGTGAAAAATTTGCATAAAATGTTGTTTTATAATAATCACTCTTGGTTAATTGATAAAATGAAACAAAGACGTAACTATGTTTCTCTATTTAACGAAAGAAAAAACATTTAAAGCCCTTATTTCAGGGTTTTTTTCATACTTTTACAAAAATAGATAATATTCTCTTCAAGAAAGTATATTGTTCACAATAATCATAACCCACTCTCACTTTTCATTTAATTAAATGTCACAATATTTAGTAGGCTTTATATCGCGGCAAAGACAAACTGAAAGAAAAGAGTTCGCACATGAGCGAAATGGTTTTCTTTACATATACCTATGTCTTTGTTTCATTTTACCAATTATATGAACTGACTAAAATCTTATTTTGCAAACTGATTAATGGAATAATATTATCAAATTAGTGTATTATCATCGGTCCTCGATAAATCTACAATGTTTGAATGAAATCTGGCCGTTTAAAGTGGCTCAAAATCGCACCCAAACGAGTCGGTTACAAACATACAAACAAACATACAAACATACAGATGAAGCTAATATAAAGCGTGTGAAAAGAAAGTTTTTTAGCTATAAGATTTAAGACAGTATAATGTTGTTTTAAAGTGTAATGTTGTGTATATAAATTGTAATTAATTTAAATGCAACTTGGTTACAATTTTAGGTTATTTTTGAAGCTAAATAGATTAGATAACCATATTTTTACTTGCATGATAACGGAACGAAATATATATATATATATATTTACGTCTGATAAATATATGGATTGTCGTGATGTGTTTGACTAAACACATTAAAAATAAGTTCAAAAAGTTTATCTGTTGGTTGAGTTAAACACTGGTTAACAATTATTTAAAAAAAATTGTATGTTCCCCATTTCACCACAGGAAAGCCTTCCATCACCTCTCACAACATTATGAACGCCTAATACAAGTTCGTCTGAGCCCTCCGCATGGCTCGCCCGACACTTTCTCTTTCTTTTTCTTGACTGACCTTTTTGCAAAAAAACAACCCTTCACGGCGGTGTGTCCTCCCGCATCCTCTAAAGCCAAGCCTCAGCCTTCTTGCTGTCGACCGACCTCCCATGGCATTCTGAGCGCCTGATACAGAGTTTCTCCGAGAGCTCGTAATAAGGGCTAAAATAGTAAAAACAATTTGTTTTAAATTTTTTTTATTACTTATTGGCAGCCAATGGGAGCGTGTTCACAATAGCCAATAAGAACAGTGACGTTTCAGTAGGGCGTACTAAGGGCGGGCACAACGGCTCATGGAGGGAGTAAAAAGCAGTGTAGGGGAAGTGGTCGAAGATCTGTCGAGGTCGAAGATCTGTCCACCGACCGACTTGAGCGCTCCATGCGATGGCGCGCGGTAACTAGCCAGATGTAAGCCGCACGGCACGGCGGAAACATCGCTCCGTGTACCACGGGTGAAGGGGTGAAGCAGGGAGGGGGGAGGGCACGCTCTGCGCGCGCTGCCCCGTCGGTAGGACACGGGTGTACACGGCATCCATCTTGTCGCAAGCTAAGACGTTCATGCATGAATAATAACTAACATTTCGTGCCCGGGGAAAAAATTATTATTTCAAGATGTAATATACTGCAACTGATGGCTCTAATAATTTCGACTAGAAAAAAATATTAATCGTGACTGTAAAATATTAATACTGAACCTAACGCAGACGTAACATCTAAACAAGTTCCACTCGCACACATCATCTAAGCAGTAACAATCATAGACGTGAAAAAATACACTCGAAAAATTACGAGACGGAAATTGTAATAATTTCTTAAAATTTTTGAAAACATACGGTTACTACTCCTCGTGCGTACGCCTTGCTTATTTTTTTTATTATTATTTCTACTCTCTCTCTCTGCCGGCCGGCTGGCCGGGGAGCCGGCGGGCGTCGCGTCAGCCGTGCGCGCTCGCTCGGGTGTTATCACCACGTCACGTACTAGCTGGCTCAGCAGCGGCCTTCACCCAGTGGCCAGCTGTTAGGCTTGCTGACTGAGTGAAGGACGTAGCGTAGGCGTACACACACGCGATACCGTAATGTTAAAATAAAAAAATTACAGTTCAAAAAAAAAAATTTCAAAGTTGAAAAATGTTCCGAAAAATTTCAAAGTTGAAAACGTTCGGAAAAATTTCAAAGTTAGAATTTACGAAAAAATTTCAAAGTTGAAAACGTTCGGAAAAATTTCTAAGTTTAAAATTTACGAAAAAATTTCAAAGTTAAAATTTACGGAGAAGTTGTACTTACCAAGCTGCTGGAGTTGAAGAGGTGTAAAGAGTCGCAACGAAACTCAAACAGGAACATGCGGTGACGGCGGCAAGACCAAAAGTGAAGCCCCCGACGTCTCACACGCCAATTTATAGGTAAATTCCCCCCTTGGTCAAAGGCTCAAGCCAATCAGGATGCGTGGGGGCCGCTGCTATGTCAGGACGATTTTTTGCAATCAGGGGAAGGGATGAGGGAAAAGTGGGAGGAGCGAATGTTGCGGGAATCAGGAGGAAGGCTGACAATCCCCGCCTAGGGCCGTCGGCATGGTGGGGGTATTCACTAGCCAATCAGATTCACTCAGCTCCTGGCAGCTGGAAGATTCACCATGATACTCGGTTTTCTCCAGACAAAATAATTACCAACTTATTGAAAATTTATATGTTATAAAACTTTATAGATTAGGTTATTTTCATCACTTTCATATTTACATAACTGGCTGTAATATATAATTTTTTTTTTAATTTTATGATTACCTTTGCAGCCCCAAATTAGTAATTTGTAAACGGAAGGATAAATAAATAAAAAGTCATTACAATAGTTTTTTGATTTTTTTATTACTTCAAAACATCTAACAAGGCAGAGAGTACAGAACACGGCGGTACGAATGGTTATTACAGAATCAAATTCGTAAAAGTCCGTAGCTTATCACTGTAGGTCTGCGGCGTATCGACGCTCAATCCACGTTTCTTGATGCTGCGGCGACGGGTTGCCGGTTCGAGTCTGGGAGAGGGCCGACGTCGAGTCCTAGTCTTGAGTTCAGGTCTGGACAGGTCGCTGCGCTTCGAAGGGACGAGTTTGGACAGGTCGCTGCGTCTCGTAGACACGGGTTTGGACTGCTCACTGCAGCCCGGGGTGCCGGGGTCGATACCGCTACAGTCCTCTGACGTGCAGTCGGATGCGTGTAGAGTTGTACCGAGAATTTCTTCCTTGGTGCATGGAAGAACGGTTGTTGGTCTGAGGTTAAACACGACGCACTTTTCCGCCCTGCAACAGTTTATTTGTTGTTGGGATGGCTCATAACTGCGTGGCGAATGAGCCATTAGGAAATGTAATACTCCACCGTAACATATTTCCGTATATGTGCGTAAATTTTCTTCTTCGTCCAGGAAACTGTATTCAATAAAGTTGTAGTCTGGTTTCGCACTCAGGTACTCGGTTTCCGGCTGGAATGGCGTCATCGTGTCCGAACGTCAACTGATTGATAGAGCTCGATTGTCGAGCTATTTATACTAAAATTACAATTCAGGTGTGCCACTATTTGACAAAAAAAATCGGGTTTGCCAATATTTAAAAAAAAATTATTCCTGCTGTGCGTGCCATTTCTGCATTAGCTGCGAGTTTGTGCAGGCACAGACACGTTCAAAATTGTCGTTTGGATGCTTGGCTTCGTACATTGAACAGAGTTTGCGCAGGGAAGGACATCCGTAGTCGGTCTGTATATCTACAATTTCAGCTGCTCCGTCGTCACACAGTTCTCGTAGCCATTTCTTCTGTTCACGTCCGGCAACGTATATTATTTCGTTTTGCAGTAGTAAATCTTGAAGTGTGGTTTTCACTTGGTGGTACGTAATTTTTCCTTCGTCCCACTCTAGTCCGTGATAATATTTACATAACCATTCGTTCGACCGTTTACTTTTTTCGTCTAGTAGTTTCCACGGATACGGGGGGCGGAAGCTGCGGGTTCGAGTCCGGCCGTCGTGAGTGACGGCAATTTCCTTGAGCACGAATCCATTTTGGCTCTGGAAACCTTGCAGGTTGCAGTACATTCTGAAACCGACTGATGATGGAATGATACATGCAGACTTATTTATATCTAGTTCAATATTTTCACGAGACCTGAAAACGCATCGTAATTAATTACTCTGTCGTGTAGGACCGCCGTTGTGAGTGGCGGTACGTCATCTTTCGTGGAAATTTCCAATCGACAATCAATCATAGAACTGCGAATCGATTCGTCTTGTTTGCTCGCGTCAAATACGATTAGCGGAGCTAATGTTTTATAGGTGTCTGGACTCAGGATCGGGTGCGATTCTCGTCCGTGGTACGAAGATTGGAACTGCGTGTACATGTGATACGGCAAGGAAATACCGCCATTTTCAAAATCAATGTTCATGTCCACGTACGGGTAACTTTCGCTGTTTAAAAATAATTTTACATTTTCCATAAAACAGTGGTCAAACACCGATCTGTCAGTCTTGAGGTTCATTTGTCTGTCTGTCTGCAAAGCTAATATTATATATCTAGGTTTTTCCGTACTGCTCGATGTATTGACGACCCAGTGATTGCGTCTATTCTGAATCAGTAAGGGGCACGTTACGAGATTCCAGCTCCTGAACGCAATTTCGACCGTCTTGTCCTTTTTGACGTAACTTAAAAGTCTGACTCTTTCTTTCGTGCTGACGGTTATGTGCGGAACAAACCACTCGGTGCTCGTGACGGTGACTGCAACCGGCTGGGGGTCGTTTCCGGGTGCTCCCACGACAGCATTCAGGTGCGATGTCGCTAGAATTAACACGAGTTATTGGCGGGCTTGAATTAATATTTTCTTGTAATCCTCCGCGAAGCCGAGAAGCATCGAAAGCGGTATGCTAACTTCGAATTTTCCAGATTCGTAGATGGGAATTTTGAAATCGGGTTCCATTCCAAAACCCGCGATTTTGGTCGCGCTCAGGTCGTTCGGTGTTAGAGACAGGTAATTTTTCATCGTGGCGGTAATGCCCAAGTCCCACGATTCATCGATCGCAATATTATTCAATTCGAAAATAACTCGTTCGAATAAATGCAATATTCCGTTTCGTCCGAAATATGCAGTTGTGGGATGTGTTCCGTCCGCCTTTGTCAACGTGCCTCTTATACGAATAAACGACTGGCAGGGTAGAGTGTAAACGTCTTGTTTCTGTACCGGGATGCATATTTCCCTACCGGGCATATACGGCCCTTGGAGGTAGGGAGCGTAGCAGTGATATTCAAATTTATTTACATCGTCGCTAAACTGAGCTTTTTCTGACATGCTTAAATAATCTTCCATGCTTGTGAACTTTGTAGCCTAAACTGCGGAGATACTTAACGTTAAGAGGTGTTAACGTGCCGCGACCTCGCAACAGACTGGTCCTGGGTTCGTGTCGCTTATTTGATTTATAGGTTTTGAAAATCAGCCCCATCGCTTCAAGTGTAAACGTAGTGTAATTTCTTCGTTTCTATAATTTACTAGTTTATCGTTTTGATCGACAATGTCCACTACCACTTCGTGTACTGTTTTGGCGAGCACAGGGGCGTAAATGATACTTTGCGGTACTTCGACCAGTTTATATCCGGGCGAAACCGTTGGCGAAAACTCGTGTAGCATGTTGTTTAGTTTTCCGTCGAGGTACGTTCCACTTGCCAAATTACAGTTTATTCGTATTACATTTGTCGACATTATATTTACAGGTCGCGTGGAGACGTGCAAGGTCTTGGCTGCGCATATTTTCGGTTTGAATCCGAGCATGGTACCTATGGTCCCGGGTTTCGTAAAGTCAACATTTTCACTACAGTAAAGTTCGCACTGTAGCGTGTTTGGATTATCTCGCAATTCGAAAATTGTGTTTGGAGACAGGGCTTGCTTGATGTAATTTGTAATATCGCTCTACTCGTATGCGCCGCTAGGTATGGCAACTTCCCGAGCTGTTGTTCCATCACTTTTCAAGAAGCACATTTTGCAGTTTTCCTCGTCCATATTAGATATGGCATTATACGTTTGAAAATCTACGAGCCCGATGCTCCATTCTCCGTTCAAGTCCAGCGGCGGGTAGAATGTTGCTCGTAGCTGCGAACTACGACCTGTCAATATGAGTGTTACGGACATGACTGATTGTTTTCGCTACTGTACGTTTATTTTATATAAGAAAAAAAATACTTGTTTTTCATACTTCATATTTGGTCAGAAATCTCAAGCACAAGTGTCCGCAATTTGTTTGATTAGGCCTCTGTTCCGTTTCGTAATTGTAAAACATCGTAGTGGTCCGACCCAGGTACTGTAGCAGTTCGGGCGGAGGGCGTAAATTTCCAAAACTTTGTAGTAAGTTGCTTTTTTTCCCGTCTTTACATAGGCCACCCAGTGCGTGCCTCGACCCGCCGACGTGTCTAAATTAATAATGGCACACTCACGTGTGTTTGGCTTGCTGGGCAAAGTGTCTCGCATAAACACGCCACGGAAGTTTGGTATTTTAAGTTTGCGTGCGTACTTTATTAAATCTACATTGGTGAGCGGTCGATTCGGTAGGGAACTTAGGATTTTCTCTTTACACGTTTTTTTCTCATGCTTCGGCCTGCCTTGTGAGGCTGTAAGTACAGTCCTGCGCCGTTTTTTTTTTACCGATGGCAATGGCTTCCATGCTTGCATTATGTCATTGTGCTTCCTTTAATTGATTTTTCTGGTTCTTGCTAGTGTTGACTGCTCTAGCGATATTTGCCGCGGCTGCTGCGATCCCGCCTAGTGCACCTATAGCGGGCACCAGCAGCGGTAATAATCCACCCTTTTTCTTGTTCTTTCGTGTCATACGCTTCTTGGTCTTGCGAGACCTGGTCCGGCGACGAGCACCCATTCCTAATTTCGTCTTTGCCTTCATGATTTTAGATACGCCCCACGCTGCGATTTTCTCTCCTAGTCCCGCGTCTGGCGATTTGCTTATATTTTCGGCTTCCTGTGCCAATATCTGATCTGCTCTGTGCCTGGATTCCAGATCCTTGCTCAATGAATATGCAATATCGTGCTGCTTGCACTTTTCGTCCAGAGAATTAATTCCCACGTCACCACGAGCTAACCTTTTCGCTAGTTTAGTCCCGGGGCCGCAAAATCTGTAGCCGGGAATGTGTAGCTCGAATGGTAGTTTGTTTATCAGAGAGTTTACGAGTCCCGCGCCGATGTGTTGTTTGTTCCTGCCTCTTCGAGACATTACATGCAACTGACCTAATATCAATAAATACGATTGCTCTTATAGAATTCACGACAGTACGATGGAGGTAGTCAAGCAAGATGTTTGTTTGCCAGTGTGCATTACGCAGGACGATGAAACTGTCGGTCGTGAATCACGACATGGTATGTTATTACCGTCCACCGTACGTTGCATCATAGCGGGACCGTCAAACTGCGGCAAGACGTGTGTTTTTCTGAGTTTACTGGAGGAGCCAAACGGTCTTCGGTTCGAGAACGTTTACTTGTATTCCAAGTCGTTGCAACAGCCAAAGTACCGGCGCTTGGCCGCTGTTCTACGCTCGGTGGATGGTCTGGAGTATTTTCCGTTTAACGATAATACCGATGTGGTGTCTACCGACGAAGCAAAGCCTAATTCCGTGTTTGTGTTCGATGATGTGGCGGGATATATTGAATAGTGATCATGTCAAAGTTTGCCATTGCGGGCGAGTTGCATAAACCCGCAAGACGTAATTATCCACGTCGAAAAATCAAAATCAAAGGATTGGACGACAATTGGCAGTCTGACCTGATCGAGATGATTGAGTATTCGCGTGTGAACAAGGGCTACAGGTACATTCTCATAGTCATAGACACCTATTCAAAGTTCCTGTGGGCTAGACCCTTAAAACGGAAAACCGCTGTGGAAGTTACGAGTGCCATGGCGAATATTTTGAAACATAAACGAAGACCTTCGTTACTGCAGACGGACGACGGGAAAGATTTCTACAATGCATCATTCAAGGCATTGATGAAAAAGTTTGACATTACGCATTATTCTACGTTTAGCGGTGTCAAAGCGTCAATGGCAGAACGTGTGATTCGTACGATGAAGAATTAACTGTATAGGAATTTTACAGCGAACAGTAATTACAAGTGGCTGAGTTTACTTCCTAAACTATTACGAGAATACAATTCTACTGTGCATTCTACAACGAAACTCAAGCCGAAGGACGTAAAGGACAATCGACTGCTTCGAACTGTGTACTCCAAGACGAATATACTAGATTCGCGAAAGAAAAAAGCGAATACCGGCGACATTGTGCGGATTTTGAAAAATCGCGGAATTTTTCACAGACCTTACAAGGGGAATTGGACTGGTGAACTTTTTCGTGTATGTAGAATAAAAAATACGTATCCACGTACTTATTTTCTCGAGGATCTGAAAGGAAAACGTATAACAGGGGCGTTTTATGGAGAAGAGATTATGAAAACTAAATTTCCGGATACTTTTCTCGTTGGAAAAGTGTTACGGCGTATGAAGGGTAAGGCCTTAATACGATGGTTGCATCATGGACCAGAGTTTGACTCGTGGATTGATGAAAAGAATATTTTAAAACAATGAGTTTTTTTTTTAAATAAAAACTTGTGTGTAAAACATATTTTGTGTGTAAATAAATCTTTGTATGTAATAAATTGTATTTTTTTTTAATTTCTGTACGTGTATATATGCATCATGCGAGGAGCGTGCAAGAAGCACGGCCGCTCCGTTACGCGGTCTACGGGACACTGAGGCGGCTTTTACCCCCTCCACAGCGCCCGTGGCGGTGGTGGGGGCCTGGCGTCCGATGGCCGCAGCGGTGCTATTTCATTTCTACGACCTAGGCAGCTCACAACCGTTTTTTTCTCTCTCCCCACTCTGGTAGTGGGCTGTGGGGGCTGTGAGGGGAAGTTAAAACAAAATGGCGCGCACTGAAATGCTCAAGCCAATAAGGATAGGTAAAGAAAAAAATAAAAATAAAAATATCAACAAAAAAGTTTAAAGCTTATTTTCGGGTAGTTCCTTGTGAGAAAGTATCAGGGGACCAGAAGTCACAGAGAGGTAGTTAAAGCGCCCCCCTAACCAGGGTTGTTTTGGCGGGCAGTGGCAGAGGCTGCAGTTGTGTTCGCACCGCGGGGGTCCCAGCCACTTTCCCCCTTCAAAGAAGTCACAACCCGTAATAGGGTGTTCCTAAACTTCCCACCACTTCTGCTCTAATAATACAGGAAACCAAGATTTAAAAAGGCACAGACCTGTGAAAAATTTGTCCAAAGCTTAATTTTTGCACAGTGGTACAGTCGACTATGCTAAACAACATGCCAAAAGTTTACTGCTGTAGACCTTGTGCGTATCACCGAAAAATTGCAGTTAATTCTTAGATGACAGCGACTTAACAGTCCATTAAAATACTTCCCATTTATATTGTTTTTAACGTAGACTCTCCATAAAACTACTAAAAAATTCTAGGAACATTGATGTGGAAAAAATATTTGGAATGTTATTAAAAAGTTAATATATTAATCAATTAATCTGTAAACTACGTTTTTCTATCCCTCCCGTCCAAATGAAAATATGATTTACACAATTTACACAAAACTGAAGAGCCAAATGCAAAAAAATGTTTTCATAAATGATTTTGCGTAATATTTTAGCTTTAAAACAGTATAAATATAAAAAGTATTGCATAATAATTTGGCTCACTAGAGCAGCCCGAGCGTAGTAGTGGGTCGTACTGCGCCAGTTCTAAGCTCTCACGGCCGGCGCAACACATAACACTCTGCGAGGTGCCACACTCATTACACTCGGTCTTAATTAGGGATTACCAGTAATATATACCTATATAATATATTTAAATACATATGTCGAGACATAATTCTTTAAAAAAATATTTTAAGAACGTTTTTATATTTTCTATATTTTTATTTACGTTTATGTAATAAACTTGTGATGTTACTAGTAAAATTGACTTCTACCGTAGCAGCAAAATTCCGTTTTGACAAATTATCCATAAATTAAAAACCTTGGTTACCTGGTAACAAAAATCGTTCCAGCTCAAGCGACTTCAGCAACCTCACAGTATGGTACCACACTACGCAGCTCGAAATATTTCAGAGGTAAGACCAATAGTACCAGATTTTTCACAAATATGCCAATTTAAAGCTTAAGAAATATGCAAAAACGTTTAGTAAAATTTTTTTTTGCGTTTTTGCTCCTAATGTCTGTGTATTATGTATGATTACTTCCATACATTTGAGTAAAATGTTTCCCAACTTTTATGATTATAAATGGTTATCAAAAATATGATTTTTAAATTTAATTACTTTTTCCTTTAAATATGTATAATATATTTTTTATATTATTTTGGTATCCAAACTAAGAGTCTACTTCATACATTATATTTACAAAATATATATTTGTGGATCTTTACAAAAAATTATCATATAGGACTTAACTGCACGTTTTTGGTGTAACTCACAATGTATACAACGTTAAACTTTTAATATGTTACTAAGAAACGTTTATAATTGCTCTGTACAAAGTTTCATAATTTATTTAATTTTCCATGTACTAAAAATCTTCGCAACTTAAGGCCGGGCTTCAACCAAATTCACTCCGGCCGCGGGATAGGCATTTACATGCAAAACAAATTCCCGCGCGATTTCCACAATTTTTGTGATAACGGCGTCAAACAAAAACCATGTTGTAGATTTTGAAGACCTTAACAGCGCTATAGCTTTAAAGGTTTTAATTTTTTATTTCAAGATGGTGATATCATGTGATATAATATTCAAAGTATCATATTTTTCAGGCTATTCATTTAATCGCTTAAACGGCTGTACTGGAACCTTGACTGAGTTGAATTCTTTAAAAAAGTCAGCGGGGCTGATACTCTATCTTTAAAAACAAAGTCACAGGATGATTATTTGTAATGGAAACATTTGAGGCCGCGAGGCCCAGCACGTGGTTGTGGGCAAGGGGCGGCAGGGGGAAGAGGATGACGCGCGAGGAGGTGGAGACAGGCTGCCGTGTTGCCAGCTCCTTGGAAGGTCACCCACACCTCGCGACTGTGGGCCAGGGAGACGAACGCGGGCTAGTCATCTGTCACGCCTTGCGCGCGAGGTACTGACAGTTCTGACAGTTCTGCATTTACAACTTCACTGGTTAGTGTTTAACTCTTTACAGGACAGAAAATAAAAACAAAAACTGATAGCATGATGGTCATTTATTAAAAACAGTATAAATTGTGCTCGCGCAGTTCATCTTCACAAATTAAATTTGTTCATTATTTTAAATAGCTTTTTCTGTGGTTGTTTTTTCGTATATAATTTAGGAGGATTTTATGTCACACTGTTATGCACACCGACGCTTCATCGAAACAATCCTGTCTAAACCAAATGTTTATTAAAATTTTTAACTTCACATTTATTGTGACACAGATCTCAAATTCCTATCTGAATATCTACACATACTTCTCCTGAAAATGCAAATGTTTCTGAAGACGCACAAACTATTACATTATGAAGGTTTGCTTCAAACTTTGATATTATTGGTAGACCTGAGTAGATAAAAAAAAATATAGCGACTCACATTCTGTCAATTAGAACTTTTTGTAATAATTTTTTTTATGGCGTTCAGGCCCGTGGTTAGTTGCGCCCTCGGCTACCTTGCATGAGGGTAAGGGATGGGGAAAGGTGTTTGGCGCCAGCGTCTCACCGAGGTCACTCATTCTCTCTTTTTTAGAATTAGTGTGACGCTCGACTATGTGTGACTTATTCAACGAAATGTATCAAGTCTTGTTACGCAGTGTGCGATTATCGGCAGCACAAAATGTCTCAAGAAACGGCCACAATTATCAAAGCGAAAGAAATCCACAAAAAAAGAAAATGCTTCTGGCACGTACTGCTAAAAATAAAAAGTATGTACATGTGTTATATATATTATACATACACGGATATGAGACATTTATATGTGACCTACTGTAAAACTTTTAAAATAATATTGAAAACTGAATCCTGGAAATTAATTTTTAACATTTGTAAGAGTTGATAAATATATTTGCTCTAAAAACATTTCAAACGAATTTAACGTTTCCTTTTATGCGTAAAAATAAGCCTATAGTTTGAAAATTTATTAATGATACATTACACATTTGTTCTAGTGACAATGTTAGCCGTAAAATTGTGGATGCATGCGGGGCAATTTTGATTTTTATATGCATCTATAAATACCATTTTTATTAGGATGCAATTTTGTCTATGATTTTTTGTAATCTTTACTGTCAATTTTACGTGCTGACACTTATTTTCAGCGACAATAGATTATAAAACAGAAACTGAGAAAACAATCCAGAAATACTTCTGTAAAATATGCTTTATGTTATTCCATTTTTAAATTTTACCATGAATAAATTATTTTATACGTCTATGTAAAACAAACATTTTGTTAAAAATTTTAATTTAATGTAAAAAACAATTTACGTTAAAAGTAGAAATAAATTAGAATTTCTGAGTTTCGGTGACGCCTTTGCCCACTCACCGATGGACTGCCATTGTGATTATACACACGTCTTATATTTACTATAATTTGACTGAAAAACGTTGTATAATTAACGTTTATTTTTATTTAATAGTAATGAATAGTATTATAAATGTATATTATTGTCATGTTATAATTGCATGTCTGACATCTAACAGGTGCACAAGTTAGTATATTTAGGAGTATTATTTCTGTGACAAAATATCTTATGTAATTAATGTTGATTACATCGAATCACTGCAAGTCACTTTTGGAGAAAGAACTAATATCGTGAAACGAACAAAAATGCTAGCTGATTGTGAGCTATGGCATAAAATGAGACGCGTGCGGTTAAAAGTCAGCAATTTCGGCGTTGTTTGTCGCCGGAAAGAATCTATGTCCTGTTCAAATCATGTTAAACAGTTACCTACTTTACACGCCCACGTTTTCGACACTGGCAATGGAGTACGGTGGTTGCAATGAGCATATTGCCATTCAGAGGTTTCAAGCACAAACCGGATTAGTTGTACAGAAGTGTGGTTTATTTTTGGATCTCTAAAACGGATATGTCAGTGCTAGCCCTGACGGACTTGACCAAGGGCTATAAGAAACTGCAATAAGAAAAAAAAAGTTTTTTCCACGTGTGAATGAAACGGAAGTTTAATTCTTAAACATTCACACCTTTATTTTTATGAGTTGCAAGGGACTTTAAACATACATAGCGCGAATACTGTTACTTCATGGTAATGTCTGTTGTTCGTCAGAATTTACAAGTAGAAAGAGTAGAAAGAGATGAGCTCATGCGGGAAACAGAAATGTTGCCGAAACTGACTAGATTTTATCGTAGGTGTTTTCTGCCTGAGATATTGGTGCCAAATCAAGGCATAGACAGAGCCATTAGAGAACCAGACTACATTTTGGAAGCTGAAAGAAGCTTGGCAGAGAAACAGCAATCAAGACGTCAAAAAATGACCCGGAAAAAGCAAGGGATAAATGAATGTAAAAATAATTGAAGTAAGATATTTTTTTTCTTTAAAACTCTAGACGATTGCCATAAAATGTTCTGTTGTGTTCAAATTTGTTCTAACATCGAAAACATTAAGTTAAACGAAAGAAAAAAAATTATTTGGAAGTAACTTTACATGAGTTTTTATAAGGTTATAATTTTATCTGAAGTTTATATTTTAATTCTGTGGAGAACCTTTTAAAATATTGTTTACAATGAATTCCTAAGAACTGATTATAGTTGTTTATTTTGATTATAGTTATTTATTTGTTTTGTATGTTGTAGTAATATAGTGTCTTTTGGTCTCTATGCTGATATAAACTGTGTTTCTACTATCAGTTATGGCCTATGGTATTTCTTCTCATTTTTCTATTTTGTATGATATATTATACTGAATGAGTTAATGTCACTATTATTTTGAATTCTTTGTAAAATATGAAATATAAAACATGATTTTCAAACCTAATGTATTTTCATTAACTGTGGTTCACATTTCGTAACAACTTAAGAATTGGTCATTCTACGTAATAACTATTTGTAGTACCGGTAAATGTAATAATTAATACACGGTTACCATTAGTTGTACAATCATTAGCATTAAACATTATGGCAGAGGGTACATACATTTTTTAAAGAAAAGTTAATCTAATATTGTGTTAATTCTGATTTAGACACATTTTTCACAATACCAATTTTTTGAGCATTGTCATAGCCACATCCTCTGATAAGATCCTTCATAAAGATTAACTCATATCGCTGCATTTACTGATCAATAAAGAAAAATATTTGTAAAATTTACAGCTTTGAAACGTATGGAACCGTATTTATGTTTCAAAAATACATAAAACATTTCTTGTAATTATTTTGATACACTCTCAGCTAATATTAATTGCCTGAAAATAATTTTTAAAAATCAACGCAAACAACTTTAATTAGTATGTAATACTTTAGCTGTGAAGTTATATGTGGATGAAAATTATTCAAATTCTGGCAGGTTTCATTAATGTTTTATTATTATGAGCGTTTTTTTTCTTGCAGCAATTGAATATTAAAAACGTTAATCAGTTTCAGCTAAGAATGCCCTACACTTAACTGAAATTAATGATAAAAACATATAAATACGTTAATATGTAGTTCTTACTAACTTATAATAACAAACTTCTTTATCTTGGAGAGATCTCAGTTTCGCAAAAAACTTCGTTTTCAAAGTAAAGTTATATTTCAATGACACATACAAACACACACGCATATATATGTATATATGTGTGTGTGTATATATATATATATATATAATTATTTTTCATGCATTAAGCACAATTTTACTCTACTGCAAATCTCTGTGTGTATTAATAAATGCTGATTGATCATTATTTGCTTGGTAATGGGAAACTAGAAGGAAATATATATTTTTTAATGAGGTTTGGATGGACACTTCTAGAAAATTGAGAAAATGACAAAGTGAATACGAACCTTCGTACACACGTACTGATTTAACGTTACTTCTATGTAGGGACTCGGAAATTTCGTGAATTAATCTGGAATCAGGATAGAATTAAATGTCTTACATGTGCTCAACCCATGTTTGCTTTTCCTTTGGCTGATTTCTTATTCTAGTTGATCAGCACTACCTGATTTACTTTTTTTTCCTCCTAGTTGGGAATCGCAGAGGGGTAGCCAATAACTATCGCCCAAAAATGAACTCAGTGGAACAGTATAAATGTTTTCATACTAGCTTGCGACAAAATGAATGCGCGAAATTTACCTATCTCTATTTATAGGCCTATACAGACTGATAATACTGGCTGTGATTTGATTCGCCAGTAGTATAGGAATGTATGTCCGGGCACAGGCGCCAGGTGCCGGTGCCGGGTCAGTGACCGACCGACCTCTGAAGTCACGGCGGCCATCTTGGACTCAAAAATTCCTTAAAATTCCTCAAAAATGACTCAAAATGACTCAAAATTTCCCGTTTTCCAGGGAAAAATTCCCGTCTCGAGGGAAAAAATTACCGTTTTTAGATCTTAAAAATACCAGCGGCTAGAAATATCCATATTGAGGCTTAAGAATCCATGTCTACAGCTTCCGATAAGCCTCTGACGTCATAATTTAATATTTCATCATGTAATATGACGTCACAGTTGCAATTCCCGTTACAGCAGCCATCTTGAAAATCATTATTTATTATCCTATTTTAATGAAAAAAATTAAATAAATAATAAAAAAGCTATATTTATAAAAAAAATTTTTTTTCATTAAAATTGGATAATAAATAATGATTTTCAAGATGGCTGCCATAACGTAAATTGCAACGGTGACGTCATATTACATGATGACATATTCAATGATGACTTCAGAGGCTTATCGGAAGCTGTAGACATAGATGCTTAAGCCTCAATATTGATATTTCTAGCCACTGGTATTTTTAAGGTCTAAAAACGGTAAATTTTCCCTCAAGACGGGAATTTTTTCCCTGAAAAACGGGAAATTTTTAGAAATGTTGAGTCATTTTTGAGGAATGTTGAGTCATTTTGAGGAACTTTTGAGTTCAAGATGGCCGCCGTGACGTCAGAGGTCGGTCGGTCATTGACCTGGCACCGGCACCAGCGCCTGGCGCCTGTGCCCGGACATACAATTCTATACTTCTTTCGCCTCTTTTTACTTTTCCGTCCCTGTTTCAGGTAAAAGGTCTAACAGATTTGGTAACCAACCTTGTTTTGTCTAATCTGGTCATTTGTCAGTCTGCATTTGCTTGTAGGTCTTGTCCGCACTGGCCTGTAGATCATAAAAGACAAACTATAAAAATTCCCATGTTCACATATTATATAGTTCGTTAGGAACGCTGCATCTGCAAAGTTGTTGACAGCTCAAGCATAACTTTACCGTGGTTACAGCCAATATATGACTGAAACACTGTTGATTCTTATACTGGAAAGCTTAGGCAGTACTCTGTAATTTTTTTTCAATCAAACTGAAATATTCATGGACACAAAATTACAGATATTTGTAAATCTGTACATTTGCACGAAAGCAAATCGCTGCAAATGTGGGATTGTATTATTGCCCGAGCATTTATTCTTTGGGTTGTCCCAGTACCTGAATTAGTTCAAGTTATTTATAAACTTTTCCCTGTATAGCTTTCCACGACTAAATGCGCACACACAAAAGCACAATAAGCAATTATGAAGTCCAATTGCTAAATATTATTACATTTTCCAAGGGTTAAAAAATTTACTCTTGTACACAAAAGTCGAAATATAATATTATATTGCAATATTCGTAAGCGCGACAGTAAATATCCAGCTTTGTTTCGAAAAACGCAAATCATAAATTCAAAAATAACCATAACAATGTTTTGTAGAATTTTAATATATTTCTCTTGTAATATTACGAAATATTTCTTGGCAATCGATTTCTAAAGGAATTTTGTGTAAATGTCCAAAAACATTTTTTTTGTGTAAGGAATACTACATTTAATTATAATAAATAATTTTTATACTACTAATTAACAGATTACTTCAGTTTACATGTTTTCAAGCTAAGAACACATATCCATGAACGATACGAAGTACTTGATTTACCTATTGTACTTGCACTTGGCAATTCTTTTATAAACTTAAGTTTTAATACATACTTGTATTAGGTCCTCATTTTTTACATTTCGTTACATTGCCAATGTGTAGCAAGTATATGTCTGTATGTACATCGTATTTTATTTCTTACGAAATATTTGTGTCTTGAAATAAATAAATATATTTCAAGAAACGCATCTCGACTACTGTTAAATTTTTTAATAAATGACAAATTGTTTAATAAAATGAAAATAGTCCTGCCCTATAACTCGAATATATATATATATAAAATTATGTTTATATATATATTGAAATATGTTTATATATATAAACATAATTCAAACCTTTGGTCACAAGTTTAATATTCACATACATTATGTGGATAAGTTAAAATATTTTAAATTAAAAAAAATAGGTTTGTTCATAAAATGAAATGTGTGTGTAGGAAAACCCGCCAGAGTGACGGGGCTTATGTTATTGGACGTGTAAGTGCACGTCATCCTTGAACATGACATGCAAAAGATTTCAGTTTAACTGACCATTGGTTGTAGGATTATAATTTTAAAAACGTTATCAATGTCGTATTATCAGAATTCATCTCCAAAAATATCCTGCTCTATATGATGCCCAATGAAGATTCCTGCTGTCCCGGGCTTCTAGTGCTGAAACTCTGCTGGGTGGGTGTGCCTCGCCCACGGTCTAAGAAGGGGAGGTCTGGACACTCGCCAGATAAAAGTGACAACTTACTGTCTCCATAGTTCGTTCGACGTCCGCTATTCAACTCTAGCGCTAGGTGTCTTGCGGTGGAAATATATCACTAGGTGTTATGATGAATTTGTCAATTCTCGTGAAAAACAAACAAGAGGTAAATAATATACGATACAACGATAGTTTAAAATCATCGCCGGAGGACGCACAGTAACGTGATAATCGGGCATAGGGCCACGTTTCCGCAAACTAATATGTTAATATCTATAAAACTTAAAAAAAATACACTCGTTTAAAACGGTAATTTTATGCAAATTACTGGAAATATCACAATGCCGTTTTGCAGAATAATCAGGAATCATGTAAGGAAGTAAAAATTATTTTTTTTATTTTTTTTTTTTTTATTTCCATGGTGGCCCTCTACTCCATAATTACAAACGTAGAGAGTTACGACAGTATTTGATGCACTGCAATGAATTTTAATATAATCACACTATATTTTAACATTTAAAATTAAAGGCTGAATCAAATTACATAACTTGGCTGATTTACGTATTTGAATAACAATACCAAACCTGCATATACAACACATTATTTGCTACACAAATAAGTGCCATGGTCAATGTTTTGTGTCTCATGTCAAGGGTTGACGCTTCAGCTTGGGTGCATAGTAGGGACGTATTTTTTTAAATTTACATTGCATTACAATATCCAAATAAAAAATATACGTATACGTTTTTATAAGTTGTCGAAAACAAACAAGACGCACATTCACAGCAAGCAAAAATAATGGCTTCGACCACATGAATGCACAGGTATTGTAATATAAATTACAAACGGCGATTACTCCTAAACGAGTTGGAATTCCGTATCTGCGCCTTTTGAAATAACAAAGGAAAGTTTAGAGCACTGAATAAAATTTTTTTGGGATTTTTATTATTATTTTTTAAGGAAGAGACCGCACTCGTTTTGCAAATTTTATATTTTAATAAAAAATGGTGTGTTGTCAAACTACTTACAAACAGGTATTATCAGGGTTGTGCTGGCCATTAATAAAATTCGACATCATACATTCCATTTTTAAAAAAAGTCGGGCCTATACAAAAATAAGTAATCTTTAGACTACATTCATACAAATAATAAAATTTAACTTACTATTCCAATGACGTATACGAACTGATCTTTGTGTTCCTTTTTTTTTTATGAGAATGTCGTCTTCCACAAAATGTTTTTCGCATACATAATGGGATCTTTAAAGTACAAACTTGTCTCATTGAATTGCTTTCTGCCACAATTGCCTAACATTGTCATCATTGGGAACTCGGAATATTGCAACTTTCTCGTCCGACTTTGCCTGATAATTTGATTTGCACCCAGGTGCAACACAATGGTTAGGCATTTCACAATTAAAATAATATACGCTTATTCTCTTTACTAACAATCAATGCTCCTTGCTCACAATGAAGTTCCCGGCTTCCCGCAAATGCCAATGTGGAAACTGTAATTCGTAACCTAATTTACCTAATTTATGAAATAATTCCCAAACTTATAAAAAAATAAACACATCCAATTTAATACTGTATCGATATCTGGAGATGAATGCATTTTTAACATTTAAATGAACATTTAAATGATTATTATGTTGAGTTGTTCATAACAACAAAGCTTAAAATACCACCGCAGAACAACCAGCGCTACAGGTCAGATGGTGGAGCGGAGCGGAACTACGGAGACATTAGATGTGCCACTTTTGCATGCTGGCCTGGTTGGGGAGTGTCCAGACCTCCCCTTCTTAGACCGTGGCCTCGCCTAACCGTCCGCCCCTAGCTAGGCACGCGCCTGTTCTCCTCAATGGGACACAGAGCTGGCAACACCGGATGAACACGTGATCCCGCCGGCGCCCCCCTTCCACCCTTCTGCTCACTCGCTGCCACGGTCTTATCTCTGTCTGCGATCTCTCGCTCTCAGCTCCACCCCAGCACTATCTGGTGACCGTGATTCACAACCGCGACCTTGAAGTTTGCCCTTAAGAGCGAAATTCGTCCCGTCCCGAGCGAATTCAGCAAACACGCTGTATATATACTACACGCTACGCAGTTCGAAACGCTTCAGCGGTCAGCCAGATTGAACCAAATTATCTACAAATATACCAATTCGTAGCTAAATAATAATGCAACAACATTCATTAATGCGTTTATCTTATCAGGTTTTCGTGTTTTTATTTTAATATGTTTCAATTTTTTTGTAATTTTGTAGGTATCAAGTCCTTTTTCCTAATAAAACAATAAATTTCATATTTAGTAAAACATATTAAAAGTTTTTCCTTTTTTTTATATTTATGATATTTTTTTTAAGTAAGTTTTGGTTAAGTTTGCAGAAGGTCTATTATAATAATGACGTTTAAGGAATGCAGTATTGTGACGCACAAGGTTTGCGGAGATAATATTTTCATATGTAACTAAAAGACCTCGATGTGACATTTGTATTAATTTTCAATATGGAATGAATTTCCTAAAGATTAAAAAACCTCGACTTAGTGGGAGCGAAAGTCACCCCCGCGCTTGCGGCTGTGGCATTATCACATACGTACATAATACTACTACTCTCAGAACGCTCTAGAAATCCAATAAATTAAACTAGACTCTTGAAAACTATGTCAATGTAAAGCTTAAGATATAAACAACATAATTTTTAAAGTAATATTTACATTAGATGAAAAGTTTTAAGTCAATCAGGTTTTAATGTCCTTGAATTATATAAAAAAGAGTTTTTCATTACTTAATCAATTTATTTCTTGCCTTGACCTAGACTCTTAGAACTCTTAAAAACATTAGTGTATATAATAGCGTTTTCAGAGTGTTTAAATAATTTTATGAAGTCTCTACGTAAAAAAGTGGGTAAATGGGAAGCATTTTAATAAACTGCTGCAAGTCGCTGCCATTTAGGACTTAGCTGCACTTTTTCAGATATACGCACAAGGTCTACAGCGGTAAACTTTCGGTATGTTGCTCAGCATAGTTGACTCTACCACTGTGAAAAAATTTAGCTTTGGACAAATTTTCCACAGGTTGAAACCTTTGTTTCCTGGGCTTTAAGCCGCGTGTTCCTTCACCTGCAGGGCATTGCTCTCACTGAAGACCTATCTGACTCACAAATAAAAAACCTAAACCTAAAGTAAGGAACAACAACTATTCAGTTTTTAAGATTGGCCATGTATTTTGATGAATGTAATTTAGAGAATAAAATAAATTTCACTGCCAAAACTACCCTTAAGTCATCAGTGTGATGAACATTATATCAATTTAGTGAAAACTATAAGAGTTTTAAAACCGGTAAACCTTCCTTCAATTTTAAAGTACTCATACTATATGCAAATATAACTTTGGAAAAACTCATATTTCTATAATTTTGCAGGCGCACTGGCCAAAACCTTTTTTTTTCATATTAAAATTACCAATATTGTACCATTATAATAAACAATTGTTAAAAATCAGTGCTTTTAACAAGATACCCAAAGTGATAAATTGCAGCATTTATCGAGGATAAAAAATATTGCAGTACAGAAAAATTTACGATGGAAATCACTTAGTGACACGAATACTGAAGGAGACTGAAAAATAATCTTAATCCAAACCGTAGATAATATTATTAAATTATTTTTTAAAGAACTAAACAAAACACGTTCAAATGTTGTATGAACTAAAAAGAAAATAATTAATCTTTAAATATAAGAAATGTGTTGAACAGCGAAAGAATTAACTAGAATTCTGTATGACAAAATTTTTTAATGCATTAGCTTAAAATAAGATCCAGGTGAAAAACAAATAAACAAATCAATTAGTTTTAATGAAAAAAGCGTGACTTGAAACTTTATGTTTACAGGTGTGTGAGTGACGTAAGCTACGACCACACAGGGCGCCATGCTCGCTATGTTCACTATGTTGGCTATGTTTGGACGACGCCAGGTAATTGGTTCTCGGCTATTTTTCTAAAAACGTCGCTGTCTTCGGGCATGTGCAAATAAAAATATCTGTTTCCGTCCGGAATTTCACTGTAGCCTACTTTCTGTGTTTTCTTTAAATTAGTAGCCTATCACGTCGACGGAAAATTTGATTGAAGTACGAAAATAGCCATGTTTAATGATAAAAAAGATAAAATATATAGTAAGCAGTGTATGCAAGATATTGTCTGTGTTTCGATTTCAAAGGTATGATAGGAAACTGTAATGCATTTATCCTCATTAAACTACTACATCAAATGATGAAATTATCCAAATTCATATATTTTTAGACAAACTGCATGGACTCATTTCTTTTTTACGTTTACATACTGTGATGCCAGCAGAATATTATCATAATCGAATCATCACTTGAATCCCACGGCATGCGTCTATCCAACATCGTGAACAAGACTGTGTTGCCAACTGCTGCAGCGAAAATAGTGAACATGCGTAGCTTTCTGTGTGGCCGAGGCTTTAGATGTATCTCGGAGTCTTCACTGGATATTTTATCTTGTGGCTTTTAAGGCATTATAGGATACTTAATTATTGTCCCAATTATTTTCAATAAAATATTTCAGTTTTGAATTGTAATCAAAAAGACACAATAATATACTTAAACCAAATGTTTTATGTGTCTAATGTATCTTTACCATTAAAACTCGAGGAATGATGGAGTATGGGTCTTAAAAATCAGTCAGCTAGCCTTTATTTTTAAGACTTTATTTTGAATTTGGAAGTAAAATATTTAAACTTTGTCTTGTTTTTTATCGTCTTAAAATTTCAGAACTCCATTTAGATATAGCCTACAGGAAATACATGTTGCGTCTCTCTAAAAAAAATTAGAATCTGTTTAATATTTGGCTGATCCCTCTCGAAATTCTTCCAACCCCTGGTCTTACCTATTCACTGATTTTATATTAATTAGGTAGACAATTTTTTCTGGACTGGAACACTCCTATACAAGTAAATATTGGGTGCTCAAATAGTCTTCTGTTTGTAAGAAAATAACAAATTAGGCTTAAATTTAGTTAATTCACTGAAGTTACCAGTTGTAACAAGAAAATCGTTGTGAGTTATAAATAACATAGGTAATAATATACATGATTTTGAAAGGAATCATTATTTAAAACTATTTTATGTTTTACGCAGATAAGTACCTAGGGGAGGCCGGGGCTAGTTGCAACACTTTTCACATTTTGCATTGTAGTATTTATGTTTCGATAAAAATCAAACTATTATAAAGGGAATGTTTTCTAATAAACTCTTAGGTGTCACATAACGTTACCAGAACATAGAAAGCAGTTAAGTATTAAAATCTAGAGCTATGTATTCATGGTGATGTAAGTGTTGCAATTTGCCCCAGATCTGGGGCAAGTTGCAACACCAGCTGGGGTAACTTGCAACACTTACTCCCATGTATCAGAATCATCTGTTTCACAGTCGTTACACACATACATAGGGTATTTTCTTGCACAAGACCAATGCGTCCATTTTTGGCAAGATGTGCATTGAACCCATTCTTCATTCCTGTTGTATTTTGTCATGCACACTAAACACATCTCGTCCTGTTCTTCACTACAACTAACTTCTTTAAAGTTTAATTTTCTTTTTGTTACTTTCTTACAATTTGCTGTCCTTTTTTCTTTCTTGTAATTTTGTGAAGGTTTCTGAATTTTCTTTTTATTGATTACATGTAGTTTCCTTTCTTCAGCTTCAGCCTTTTTCCTTTTCCTTTCTTCACTGTTATGTTTTTCTTCTTCAATCGCTCTCTTTTCAGGAGTGTCAGTGAGAACTGCAGACTTCCTTTTCTTTCTCCCTCTGCAAGAGGTTTCCCCTCTAGGTGGAGCTTTTGAGAAATGACGCACAATCTCTTGAATGGAAACACTTGGACCAGGTATTGCAAGAATGTTTGTTTCAGCACTTGTTTCGATAATGCTGGGTCCAGAATGCACATCAGGTTCAGAAGAAACGCTTCCCTGCATGCCTGTCTGACAACTGTGTGGATCTGGTCGGTCAGTAACGAAAGCAGGGGCAGAGTCTTCTTCTGGAAATATGTTAGGGTTGAAAGGCGAAATACCAGTTTTCTGAAAACCTGATGTAATGTTTGCTGGTGTCATAGAGTGCAAGAAGGCATCTTTCACTATTGCTGGCAAATCGAATATGGTTAGAGTCTTGCCGGGATTTGTTTTGTGCCAGGAATTAATTACAGTTTAACACCGCCTTTTAAAAGGTCCAAAAACTGAAACGTCCAAAGGCTGCAAGCGATGGGAACAGTGTGGAGGATACGAAAGAAGAACTACGCCTCTTTTTTTCGTACAAATCTATGACTTGGCAGCTGATGTGTGAACAGTGGTTGTCCAGAAGCAAAAGCACTGGATTTTCAGGAGATGGTAACGTAAAAGAGAATAAATGATCCATAAATGTGATAAATGTTTCCTCTGTTTGCCAACCAGATTTTGTGCCAGTACCTATGCAACCTATCGGTCCATCACATATAAAATGAAATTTGAAGTTCTTCCGAGGGAAAATAAACATGGGTGGCAAAGTTGTTCCTATTGCTCACACAGCTGTCGCTACAGTAATCATTTCTCCACGTTCTGCTGTAGTTACTGATCCTACTTGTTTGACTCCCTTTTTAGCAACTATTTTGCCAGGTTTCAAAACAGTTGCCACTCCAGTCTCGTCCATATTGTAAATTCGGGAGGCTGAAATATTATAACTTGTGATAACGGATGATAGTTTATTGAAAAATTCGGAAACGTTATGCATGTTGAACGAAGTACATCTCCCAAGGCTCGTGACTTCAGGCTGCCTGACAGATAGTTCATTATTGCGCTTCATAAAACCGGAAAACCAATCTGGACCGGCGCACTCATTAACTTTCCAAGGGTCCGGAATCTGTTATCCCAGCTTTAGTGCACACTCATATGCAAGCTTGTGCACTTCTGCTGGTGTTAGCCCAAACATAATTTCCGAATTACGTTTGAGATACTCGACAAATTGACACTCTTGTTCGGCACTGAAAACACACAGTGGCTGTAGATAACCCGCTGAGACAAAACTGAATTCAGGTTGTTTTGTTATTATATCCATGTTTTTCTTCTTAAGTTTTTGTATGTATCTTGACAGTGTAGAGTAGTGAATGTTGTACATCTTTGCTATCTGTCGTACGGAACAGTCTTTGGAGTTTGGATTGGCTAAAACAAGTTTACCTGCCCTTTCCATGACATACTGTGGTGTTTCTCCTCGATTCGTCTTCTTCTTATACGTTCTCATCGTAACTGCGATGGGAAAATAATAGCTATAATAACAAAAAAACAGTTATTACATTTTTTCACAAAATGCATTTATAAACATAAATATTATAAACAGTAATTGTGGCATTCTAGTTCTCGATTATTTGCTTTGGTTTCAAATATTCGTAACTTCTAATATGAATTAAAACAATGTTTATGTATAAAATATTTGAGTGAAGTCCTAAAAGTTTACAAAAACAAATTATGTTTGTTAACAAACGTGGGCTAATGTAACGCGAACATATCGGTATAAATGTTGAAATCGAGTGAAATACAAATGAATTGATGTTTAACATTAAAAAAAGTATCCTTGATATCTGGGGTAAATTGCAACATGTGTTCCAACTAGCCCCGATATACAACTTGAATTTACTTACCGTCATTCACTTAGAGGCGTTGTTATAAAACATTTGTCGTTATATACAGATAAGTACAACACTATAAGCTGCTCTCAGAAGTACAAATATATTAAATTTCGACAAACAAATTCAACACAACAGCAGCTAAGTAATCCGTGCGTGAGTTTACTCGCGACTACAGTGGGAATGTTGTGCACGACTGAAGCCAAGCGCGATCTGTTTACGACTTGTCGATCTAATACCGTTAAGATTATGTGTTGTTCCTTTCCTTCCCGTAGTGGTGCGATACTAGTACCATCGGTTAATGATTTAGAGCCACTGTTGCAACTTGCCCCTGTTGCAACTAGCCCCGCTCTCCCCTATAGGTTATCCCATTTTAATAATTTGTGCTGTGGTGGATAAAATTCTGAATATAACTATGTTTACTTGACAAGGCAGCTATATACACTCTTATTTTACCTAAATGAGGCCAACAAGAACAAAAACTCAAATAATTGTACTTATAATTTTTTTCACAACATGTCTGAACGAATAGAATGTGAACAGACCCCCAAGAAAATTCAGTCATCAAGGTGAGGCGTCAACCCAAAAATAAACACGATGTAAGGCGTTTCCTAGGACTAGGTGCTTACTATAAAGGTTTATTGACTAGGTTCGCAGCTGCTGACCGATCAACACATCATCTGACTCAGGAAAAGATACTGTTTTTTTTTTATTTCATGGTGCGAGGCTACCTTTCAGAACCTTTAGGAGTCACTATGTTCTGCCTCCATTCTTGCCCACATTTATCATAATAAAAACGAGCAGACATGGGCTGGGTACTGTACTTTCCCAGGGTCATAATGAAAGCGAATGAGGTATCAAGTTCACAACAAAGCTTTATCCAAGATAGAAAGTAAATAATTAAAATAAAAAAACTTCTAGCTGTAGTTAAGTCACTGCAGCATTTTCACAAATATTTATGTAGGAAATAATTCCTTGTACGCTGACCATGCTCCACTATGTGTTATTTGCAATTCAAGCACACAAAGGAACAAATCACTTGATAGAGTGAACCGATGCAGCAATGCAATTGCTTAATCATACACCACAAGGGCCAAACTCACAGAAATGCTGTTGCCCTACCTCAATGACCATGCAATGTAGACTGTAACCATTGCAAAAGGGGAGAGAATGATAAGTCTAAGACATCCAAGTTACAACTGATGTTAACAGCGAGCATAAATAGGACTATGCTAGCCTAAAAGTGGAACAGCAACTTGCCTAGGGATTCAGGAAATCTATCATTTTGTCGCATTCCAGAAATTTTCGGTGTAGCCGACTTAAAATTTCTGTTGGTTTTCTGGCATCGCACATACTGATGTGTGGCATGAGCTGACCATAGATCTGGTGCTGCCTCGTGCTAAAATTTCTGGGTCGCTCTGTGGTGAAACAGGGGGCTTTGTCCCTTGAGAAGCGAGCGACTCGGGGCTCACTCAGCTAGCATGTGCCCTGATTGCGAAATTTTGGGGCCCGCGAGCCCTAAATCTTCTGTAATTGGTACAGATTAGTCGGCCATCTGTTTGTAGATTGGTTTTTGCGGTCGAGGAGATGCCAGGGGAATGACGGTAAGAACTGACGAGATATGGTTCTTCCGTCGACATATGCTATGCATATTTCCTTGATGTTAAATCCTACTTGCGACATGAACCCCTGGATATTAACGAACATGTTGTTGGCAGAAACTATACTGAACTCTTTTCCGCATTTACACCAGTATTTTAACTACTTTGTCCCGGAAATTATATGTAGCCAGCCAATCGTGCATAATAAGAACATACGCTTGAGTGTTTGCAGGCATGTTTTCTGCAGACATAATCTCGACTTTGCAGTCTATAACTCAGTATTAATACGGTCGTCCTGTCTACTCACGTCAAATACAAAGAGAGGAGCAATATTTCTGAATTCATTCGGTTCTAATATCGAGGATGGTAATGAACATAATACGATTGCTGATATTGTGCATACATCCGGTAAGCGACCAAATATCTTCCATTTTCAAAGTCTGTATTCATATCCAGATAAGGGTAACTATCAGAGTTTAACAAAACTTTAATATTTTTTATCTTGGAATGATTAAATGTAGAGCGGTCTACTCTTATATCATTTTGTTTGTTTGTTTGAAATGCTACTATAATGTATCGCGGCTTTTCTGCAGCAAAACTAGATTTTACATTCCAATTTATGTTTTGAGACTGGGTAAGATTAGGGTAGGTTTCCAAACTCTAAAAACGAAAAGTAACATCGATTTTTGGACCTTTCTCGAAAAATTTCAAAAGCCTAATGCTTTCTGCCGTATTCACTTGAATGTGAGGAAGAAGCCACTCGATAGTGTATATGGATAAAGTTACATTTTCCGGTTGGTTGCTTGTATCGATAAGTGCATTTGCCTGGGTGTTGGCTAAAAGTATCACCAACTCCTGCTTAGCATTAATTATGATGTGTTTGTAATCTTCTGCATATCCCAACATAATCGCGAGAGGAACGCAAATTTCAAATCTTCCGCCTGCATATAACGACAACTTGTAATCTGGTTGTATTCCCCATACGATCATTTTAGCTGCGGGTAGTTGATTATGGGTTAGCATTAAGTAATTTTATAAAGTACAAGTAATTCCCACATCTCTCGTTTGGTCGAGCTCGATACCATTTAATTCGTAAGATATTTTACTGATCATGTGAAGAATACCATCACGTACGATCTTGGTAGTTGTAGGAATATCACCATCATTTTTAAAAGTGTGCCTCTAAATAACAAAAAAGAGTTGCAAGGTACCATATAGGACAGAGGATATGGTCCAGAAAGATAAGGTAAATACGAGTGAATTTCGTTCTTTGTAATAATATCTTTGTAACTAACTGCATCTTCCACGTTCAGGATTTCCGTATCCATTCCTAATCACTTTATACCCGAGTTGATTCAAGAAACGAATGTTAGCGCGTGTTTACACACTCGAGGTTTGTGTTATATTGACTGTAGGTTTGGTAGTGTGAGTTAATTTATAGTTTTTTCGTATAAAATTTATACCCATCTCTCTTCAAGTGTAAGCGCAATGTGATTTCTTCCTCTCTAAAATTTATCAACTTATCATCCTGGTCGATTATGCGGACGACAATTTCGTGTATGCTCTTCCCAATGACCGGTGAGTAAATGAGTGTTTTAGGCACTTCTACAACTTTGAACCCAGGAGGGACTAGCACGCTAAACTCGTGTAGCGTATGGTTCGGTCTACCATTAAGATATGATCCGCTAACCAAATTGCAGTTTACTCTTATAACATTTACAGGAAGAACATTAATCGGTAATGTTGATACATGTAATTTACCCCCTTCGTAAATTTTATTTTGAAACCCCAGCATTGCTTCTAGAGTATCCCGCTCCCGCTCCCTAAAGTCAACATTAGTGAAACACATCATCTCGCTTTTCAGAGTGTTTGGGTTACCACGTAGATAAAACTCTACATCATCTTGTAGTAATGCTTGCTTAATGTATAATGCGATATCCTCGATTTCATATGATCCTGTGGGTACAGATATTACTTTCAAAACATAATTTTTCATATATCGTAATTTACATTTTGCGCTATCGACATTCGGGACGGAGAAATATGTTTTAAAATTGACTAATGCGATACTCCATGTGCCTTCCAAATTCAAGGCAGGAAAATAAGTAGATCGGAGCTCCGCGGTTTTATCCGACCGGATAAGAGTTATCGACATGACTGACGTGTTTTTCCTGTATGAAAGCTCTTTTATAAGCAAATTATTTCATAATTTGTTAACTAAGAAGCGGAGGCACAAGTGACCACAATTCCATTGATTAGGCAAGTGCTCTGCTTTATAATTATATTTTAATGTAGTGTCGCGAATATACTTGCGTAATTCCATAGGTGGCCTAAGATTCCCGAAATTGTCATAGTATTCTGCCGCATTACCGACCTTTCGGTATGCTACCCAATGTGTTCCGCACCCATGCTTACCATCCAAATTTACGATTGTGCACTCCGTCAACTTGGGTTTGCGTGGTAGTTTATCACGCATTTATACATTGCGGAAATAAGATATTTTTATTTTTCGTGCAAACATGTTTTTGTCAGCTATTGTTAGCGGTCTGTTTGGTAGTGATTTTAGGATCTCCTCTTTTTTCTTTTCTTTCTTTGACCTCCACCCACCGGATACGGTCTTAGGTATAGTCCTTTCCCGTTTTTTGCTCCCATTACAATAGCTTCCATGGTCTTGTTTTGTCGTAATGCCTCTGCTAGTTGTTTGATTTGATTCTTTGATGAGCTGACTGCACGTACAATACCACTTGTGGCCCAAATAAGCCCGCCGATTGCACTGAGAGCAGGAAGAACTAGTTGGAGAAAACCACCTCTCTTCTTACATCTCTGTGTATTCTTTTTCTTACACTTCTTTTTCTTGTTGAATTTTATACCCATTCCACGCATAACTTTAGTCTTCATTATTTTAGAAATTCCCCAAGCAGCTACCTTTTCTCCAAGTTTAGTATCTGGCGATTTCAAAAATTTCCTCGCTTTTTCGGCCAAAATGTTGTCTGCACGATGCCTGTCTTCCAAGTTATTACTGGTGGCAATATGCTATATCGTGTTCTCTGCACGCTCTGTCCAAAGTAGTTATGTATACCTTTGTCGCCTCGTGCCAAACGTTTTGCTAGTTTTGTGCCTTGTCCACAAAATTGATATCCCGGAAAATGAAGTTCGAATGGCGATTTGTTTATAAGCGTATTTACGAGTCGACGACCTGATTTGGTCTTTACCTTACGAGGCATAACGACAGACTGGTCTAGAATAACTACAAGTGTTAACAATATATATGTATGTACCTAATGTAAACATTATTGTTACAAAAACAAAATTCTAAATTTACATCTGGATTAATATAATGTAGTTTGTGTTAGTTGCGTTTTGGATGTCGAAGGGTGAACATCACAACTTACTGGATGTCATGGCGCACACAGATTTTAAATGTTAAATCTGTCAACATATAACAACAACTGTGACAACTTAAAACGGCATACACAAAGATGTATGCTTGAAGCCCCTCCTCATAGCCCTCCTCCTCCTCCTCCTCATAGCCCTCCTCCTATTACATCTTCTCATACATCATATCTCAAAGGTTTACAAGTAGTTCAGCAAGATTTAAAATTACCCATACCTACATATAAGTGCTGAGGATGAACACTAGCACGCATGCTGCGTCATGGCTGTTTGCTTCCATCGACTGTACGTTGCATTATTGCTGGGCCTTCCAACTACGGGAAAACATGTGTGTTACTGAGTTTATTGGAGGATCCCAATGGACTTAGGTTCGAAAACGTGTACCTGTATTCCAAGTCACTAATGCAACCAAAAGTGCTGCAGGCCGTAGAAGGTCTAAGATATTTTCCATATAGCGATAATGAAGAAATTGTGCCGCCTGTAAATTCCTTACCCAATTCCATAATTGTGTTCGATGATGTTGAATGTGAAAAGCAGCAATGTATCCAATATTACTTTAGTATGGGAAGGCATGTTACAGTAGACTGTTTTTACCTATGTCAAACATACTCGCGCATTCCAAACCAGCTGATTCGCGATAATGCAAACATGATTGTGTTATTCAAAATGGATGATATGAATCTTCGTCATGTCTTTTCCGATCATGTTAATACTGACATGTCGTTTAAAATTTAAAGATGTGTGTTCCTTGAGTTGGAGTATCGATCATGGTTTTATGGTCATAGTCAAGGATTTCCCCCTACTTAATGGATGGTACCGTCGAGTATTTTATCAGTTCATAATAATACATCAGTGAGAAATGAGCTATATCAAATAAAAATTTGGACATAATGGTCTAAAACGCAGGGCAGAGACTTGTCTCATGCCTACGGATGATGGCCACTGCAGCGCTGATGGGAAACGTATTAGAAATGTAGGCAGGCCCAAACATGAAGAGGATCTAGTTAACAAGGCCTACATTGATTCAGAGATATCAGCATTATTAGCATTTAATAATAGCACAAAGGAGAATATTATTACATCTTTAAGCAATGAAATCGACGCAATTCCTTCGAAAACCATTACCTTACTAGATGACATACTTAAAATTATAGAAGATGAGCTACTTAATAAAATTAAAAGTAAATTATCAGATATTTATGGCAATATTGATGAAAGATTGGAAAAAGTACAGGGTAAGATAGTACATCGCTTAGTGAAACTCGAAAATGCTATGAAAAATTACATCAGCGTGTCTTCTGCTGATACAGATTCTAACTCGTACCTGAACGATCTTGTCTTGTTGGAGGATGGGAACAAAGAACCTCATCACGGAAAAAATAAATAAACAGTTTCCATTTTGTTTTTGCATTCAGTAAAATGGCTGAAGCTGCAAGTAACTTACATTGTGTCATTCAGAGTCTGCGTGCAAAATATATGTTGGCTAAGCGCGAAAGATTGGAGCGTGATATGGCTAATGAAGAAGCTTTTAAACCAATTATTTCTCGACTAGAAAATTTAAAACTGGTGGCAGTGCCCATAGAAGTAAATGAGGAGCCTGCTGATGAATTTCCGAAACGGAAAAAGCAATTGTTTAAACCTAGTGGCGAGGATGATATTCCTCTGTCTGAATTAAAACCTAAGAAGGCTAGGGCTAACACTCGGAGCTCGGCTGTTCGCGGTTATTTGTCTTCTTATTCGTCTCAGAATCAAGATACGACATACGGCGTGCAGAAAAGAAATAAAAAATAGTTTTTGGGGAAAAAAAGGAAATTGTTTTCCTCCCTAATGACATAGTACAGGTCGGTAGCGCAGTAATACATGCAGCTCCTGGCCTATACAAACAGCTTTTCAAGATGGAGCCGGGCGCATTTTTTAGGGAAGCACTAAAGCAGTATAAGCGTTTACTAAAAATCACGAGTGCTTATTTGAGGAATAACAACTCATCGAGTAATGCATATAAGGAGAGCACCATGCTAAATTCGATATCATTTCGCATTTGTTTCCGAATGTAGGAGGTGTCACTCCATTTTATAAAGGACTACCGAATAAAATCGAAAATGGTCGACGCGTAGATTATGTTTATTCGGACGATGTGAATGAACTTGTTGACAGACTGCGTTTGCTAGTTGCCTCTCAAAGGGCGGGAAATAATTCACACGCAAATGAAATAAGTTATAGGATACTCGAAGAACTGAGGGAAGCAGGCTACATACAATGAGTCGCTCGGATATAGCTGCTGAATTGCACAAGCCTGCTAGACGTTACTATCCAAGACGCAAAGTAACTCTTTTCGTTATACGTGATTTATTCCAAGCGGATCTCGTTGAAATGATTCCGTATTCGCGTTAAAATAAAGGATATGACTGTAATAGATTATTTTAGCAAGTATGTTTGGGCAGTGCCGGTAAAAACGAAGAATGCTGCTGACGTTACAAAAGCCATGTGCACTGTTTTGCAAGATGGAGGACCGCCCAAAAACCTACAAACCGACTTGGGAAAAGAATTCTACAACTCTTCCTTCAGTGCGCTCATGAAGAAACATAAAATTAACCATTACTCGACTCACAGCAACCTCAAAGCTAGCATAATTGAGCATTTTAATCGAACTTTAAAAGGACTTATGTGGCGCGAATTTTCGTCTCAAGGAAATTATATATGGATATGAATATTGCCTAGACTTATAAATATGTATAATAATACGAAGCATCATACTACAAAATTGAGACATGTTGATGTCACGGATAATTCATTGCTTCAGACCGTATTCAAAAATGCTAAAGTACTGGATACTCGTAAAGTTAAAGCAGGAGTAGGATTCTATGTCAGAATATCCAAGCAGAAAGGTATATTTGTTAAGGGCTACACTCCGAATCGGAGCACGGAAATCTGCAAAGTGATCAAGATTCGACATTATAAGCCGCGAATGTACTACCTCGGAGATATGGAAGGAAATCCTATACGAGGTGGATTTTATGCCGAAGAAATCCAGCCTTCAAAGTTTCCGCATACTTATCTAGTGGAAAAAGTTTTAAGATGTAAAGGAAATAAAGTTCTAGTTCGCTGACTTGCTTTTGACAAAAGCCATGATTCATGGATACCAATAACCGACATTACAGATAAGTAGTTAAAAAACGGCTGCTGGTCTTGACTTGTTCGGACTCGTCTTATCGCTAGACTTGTTTACTTCTGATGCTAGAATTTTTTTCTTCTGGGTATAAATAGAGAGGGACGATTCTTCACTACCTTAATTTTGACCATAGACGTCGACATGGATACAAAGAGCAGCAGTGCCAAGTCGTTACTGAATGCTGTATTTTATGCAGTCATCGAAGTGGAAACATCGCCAATGGTTGATCGGCAACCGTCGCAAATAGATTCAACGTTGGATGAGGACCATCGGTTGATATCAGCCACTGCATCTTACGCTTGTATAAGTCGCTGGTCGGACGAAGAACTTTCGCCTGTGCCCTGAAGCGAGTACACGCTGAGATCGCCTGGCATGCAGGAGGAACCAACAGATGGGGAGGGTGCTGCCACCGAAGAGGGACCGTCTCTTCAAAATGTTATTGACGAAGTGCGCACCTTTCGTGAAGAAGTTGTGGAAAGAATAGCCATACAAGATGCATGGAACATTGACATAACTGTTGACATAACTGCTGTTCTGCACGAACTCCGGAGGCTTCGGGAAGAAGTGGAAGATATCCAAGATGTGATTCGTCGAGAAAAGAATATGCTCCGAAAATCCTAATAATTTTGTACATATATATTAATAAACATGGTGATTGTTAAAAAAAAATGCTGTACATTATTTCGTAGTTTTAGTTCCTTGGTACCTATGGGATGGTTTAAAATGATACAAAGTTTCATAAATTATAATGGTTGTAAATCTGGAATAATATAAAATTTTATAACTAAAAAGGGTAGTCTAGGAATTAACTACCATAAGTATTACATTGAACATTTGACCTTATGTTCAACACTAGAAGGAAACTAATATGGATGCTTGTATATATATGGTGCGTTAAATAAAAAATAAAAAAATTAGTAATAAAAGTATAATCCAAGATGGCTGCCAGTAGCATAAAAGTAATAATATTAGATATGGTGATGTAATTCGAAACTCCATTAGTTGTGATGTAATGGTATAAAGTTCTAGAATACAAAATGGCAAAAATCCAAAGCCCCAAGTCTTGGTAGTTATGTTGCAATGGTAGAAAGTTCTAGAATTCAAAATGGCGACAGTAATGTGAAAATCCAAAGCCCCATTAGTTATGATGTAATGGTAAAAAGTTCTAAAAACAAAATGGCGGCCAGAAATTACGTAATCCAAGATGGTGATTGCATAATGGTAAAATCCTAAATCCGAATCCTCAAGCCTCATTGAAAGTGACATAATAGAAAGTTCTAGAATTAAAATGACAGAAAATTCTTGACAAAATGATGGTCGTAAAATTATGCAATCCAAGATGGCGGAAATCCTTGGAAATGACGTAATCAGGAAATGACGTAATCAAATATGGCGACCGGAAATGATGTAATCCAAGATGGCGGCCGGAAATTATGTCATCCAAGATGGTTGTCGGAAGTGACGCCAGGGGTCAAAGGTCAAAACCATGACGTCAGAGGTCAAAGTTCACGCATCCTAATCCTAATCCCCGATCCCATGTCCTCGGAGCCCCTATTCCTAACTACTGGTAAGGTAGTGGATGGTCACAGTGAGATACGAGAAGGCTGTTCTGTTTATTGTCACATTACATGTAACCAGATTCTGCCATTGGAAACTAGAAAGCAGAAGATTAAAAACATCAGAAAATCATATATAATCATAATAATAGGCCTACCGTCCTTATTGATGGCAAAGTTAAGACAGTACAGTACGCCTTTTCTTACTTTTAACCACTGTTTTGCAATCACTTTAAATATTGAAATATTGCAAATAAAGCATGACATAAACAGTGTGAATTTCTGTCGCATTTACTTGTCTGAAATTATAGCTGTAAACGCATGATATCAAAAGAACAAACAGAAAATTTATTTCATGAGTTACGTTGTAAATTTATTCTGGTTCATAAATTTCAAAATAGGGATACAAAACGTAGACTTAGAATTTCATTGAGTAAAAATCCAAAGGTACCGCTGTTAAATCCTTAATACACCAGCAAGGTAATATTATCATCTTGAAAATTACTGATATTTGTTATTAAATGGTTGGAAGTTTAAAGCTGTTATGGACGAAAAATAAATATTGACTGTTTATTTTATAGGTAAAAAATAAATTAAACTGTCACCAAAATTTTTAATATGCTTGTGATCATACGGTGTAAGTGAATTTAAAACACAGACTCCAAACGAACAAATTGCACTTTCAATGTATATACTGTATATCAAATTGCTGTTCTTGTTTATATAAATGTAATTGTTTCGCTTTCCAGTTTTTAGCTCAGATCAGCTTCTAAATTTAACGCGGCCGGTACTCATAATGATAACAAGAATAAATTAATTTATATTTAAAAAATTAAACATGCTTTTGTAGCAATAAAAACTAAATAAAAAATAAAATAATATAATTGGATTAAAAAAAAAATGAAGTCTCAAAAATGTAACATAAAAATAAAAATGTGTGGTGCTTGATAGCCTATCAGTTGACTTGAACTTCTTATCTCCAGTTATTCTGAAAGTTATGTCTTTATAAAATTTTAAATATAATGTATGATATGATTTTTATTTTGTATCTATAGCTATTAATAATTGCCAAATAATTATAAATACGTAAATAGGAAGGTTGGTATAAGTTGACTCTAATTTCATATAGTCATTTATTCAGCCATTCAAATTCATTTCCTACATTTCTTCACTTTTAATAACGTTACGTACGCCTAATACAAATCTGGCCTCAGCCCTCTATTTAGCTCGAAGCTTTCGCTTTCTTTTCTAGCCCCCCTGTCTTTGAAAACACTTTTTCACGATGGGGCGGCCAGCCCACTCTCAAGGGTCGCGGACATCTTGCTGTCAACCTACCTCCCATGGCATTCTGAACGCCGGATACAAAGCTGCTCCGAAGAGCAGAGCGAGAAAAATAAGAGTGGCTTAAATATTTTTCGCCTCTGTATGAACTTAAATTTGTGTTTTAGAGCGATTCGAGCCAATGACAAGGTTCCGATTCATACTCTGTTATCTAACAGGTATATTTATTTTAATATTTTTTTCTTTTCTTATCCCTAAAGCTGCGCAATGTAACTACCGATAACAAACTTATGTGTAACAATGACTAAGCTATATCAGAACGTTCGCCCTGAGTATTTAAGTTGTAAATAAAAAAAATTGAAAGCATCAAATAGTTTAATGAGAGTCTAAAGGCAAATAATATGCTAGGAAAAAGGAATTGTAAATAGTAATCAATAAAAACTATTTTGTGTGTTTTAAAATTTATTCGTTTACATATATATTTTTTCTTCAACTTGAAAACTGGATTGTTCAAAATACGAAGTTTTTTTATGTGATGAAAGTATAATTTATTTTAAATACAAATTATTTTAATGATGTTTATTTAGTTTGTTATATATTCGTATTCTTTTTACTAATCACTGGTCAGTTTTCAGCAATAGTTATGGCGCAATTAGTGTCAGTGTACCTACAAAACCTATTTCCAGGAAAAAAGCAAGCACGTAAGCAAATAAAGAATTTAAAACCGCAAGAAAACATTTGGTACAATAAATAATAGTCAACATTTCATTAAGTTGACAAGCAAAATTCTTGTTTATCTGTAGTAAGGTAAATTCGATAATTGAAACATTTATATTAAAAAATTACATGGTTAACAATAGTACTCTTTTTACTTTTACAGTATACCCTTCTACCGCAATCATAACAATTTTTTGTTATGCGTTTTATTATACTAATATATTCTTTAGAGTAGAGTGGGGTAAAAGTGCGCGGCGGGTAAAAGTACGCAGTGCTGGTATTTTTGTTCCCACTAATATTATATTGGAAAACCTTAGTTGGTGTTAAAAGTGTCATGGTGGAGCATCGTTACACGAAAGAACAGCTGGCTTGTACGAACGGCATCAAAACCATGAGGTAAATATTTTATTTCATGATATTGATGTAATATTTAGATTTCTTGGAAATAGTTTATCAAGAAAGGAGTTAGTGTACGAAAATAATACGCTAGGCTGTTTGATAAAGTGGTTTTTCCCGAGTGTCGTAAAGTATCAGATAGTTCGCATTGCATACCACATATAGCAGCACTTCCTGGAAATGGAAGAGAAGTATTGCGGGGGCAAAAGTACGCAAGTATAAGAGGGGTAAAAGTTCGCAATGCGCAATCTGTATTTTACAGTCCTCGAAAATATTGTGGGTAATGATTGTAATACCATTTAAATTTATAGTTATGTTAAAACATTATTTACATACATATATTTATTCTTTTAAACTTCAGATATAGTAATGTGGTCATTTTTGACGTGTCAACGTCTAATAAATCGATGAACGCCGGCTGCACGCACGAAAATGTGTCCCGTTATGCACATTGGCCCGTTACGCTGTGTCCCGTTACGCTCATTGTACGCTTGCGCCGCATCTATCTCTCTTTCACTCGATTGGCCTGTTCGTCCGATTTCATTTCTAAACATTGACTAAAGTTTTAATTGTTAACATTGAAACTTTATTATTTGAAAAAAATTGGCTGTCTGTCTGTAAATTCAGTTTACGGACGATAGTTTAACGTGAAAAATTATGGTCATTCATACAACTGATGATAGATATTTGATTACAGTTTATTTATAAAAAACTTGTTCATAATTATATTTAAACTTTATAGCTAAACGTTAGTTTTTAAAATTAATTACAAGTCATCTACACGTGAACTGTTTCGTCGACTGTTTATTAAGTGAAGTGAAAAGTTAATGTGGTTTTCATTGCTTATTACAACAAAAATTTCTGAAATAAATGTTAATTATTCTTGCATTTTAAAAATCTGATTTCTAGTATAATTTCAAGTATTTATTCTTTTATTATTAAAATAAAAATGATTAAATTTTATTCATAAAAGTATGCAAATCAATTATTCAATGTTTTGTTATGACGTCACGTTAAACTATCGTCCGTAAACCGACTTTACAGACAACCATTTTTTTTGCAGGAATTATTAGAGGAAAATGAAGCGAAAACTGTGTACTCCAAAGATTTTGACGATAACTCAACAGAGACTTGCATAACGAGATTCTAAACGTAGAATAGCTGCAGATTATGGCATTTCAGAGGCCACTCTACGTAAAAGACTCAAACAAGTAAGAATCCCTTAGTAAGGAAATTATTATGTCTAGTAAGTTTACTAAAACAAATTGTGCACCAATAAAATACAGTTCAACGAAAGAAAAAGTTTAAAAAAAAATCACTCACAATTTTAAATCGTTCTGGCAAATAAATCTGTTATTTATGATAACTGTTAAAATACATTATAAGCTCTACTGTTTTTTGAAGCTGATAACATGCTAACATTTGCCACTTAAATCTATTTTATGTGTTATTAGTGTTAAATTGTAATGAATTAGTGTCTTAAGTAAAACTCATATGAATCTAAATAAATTATACAATTAAATTTTTTTTTTTACAATTTTATGGTAACATGCGAACTTTTTCCCCACATCATGCGAACTTTTGCCCCACTGGTGGGGCAAAAGTACGTTTTTACTTCATGTCGGCAAACACATCCTAGCATTCATAATATTTATAATTATGTTCTAATACCTAGTTCATTAGACTCACGAATGATAATAGGTTCTATGTTACAAATAAAATATTGTTTGCTCTATTAACATGACAGATATTTGAGTCCAAATATTAAGTGCGTCCCTTTGCCCCACTCTACTCTACTGTTATTTACAAAGCACAAAATTGGCAAAATCAAAACCATCGTAACCATTCCATACACGAATTTGTATTTAATTAACTGGGCTATCCGACCTGTTTTCCACAATTTTTGAACCTCTTGACGAAACACTTTTTTTTTTACGTGCCAATACGATTTATCTGAGAAAAAAAAAGTAGCATAACGATTGAATTTTAACGAATATTTATTATGCATTTATTACAAACCAATCTGTTTGAATTTCAAATTATATATACACATTTTGTAAATAGTACAACTATTTTTTTTTTTTTTACCGGGGTGGGTAATGTTTAGCCAACATGAGATCGTTAGAGACAGAAACACACATTAATACTAATCAGATATATTGCAGAAGGTATTGGCCTTGGCTTGCAAGTAAAATCTACCTCTTTTTATACCTAAAGTAATTTACAGAAACCATGGAATACATGAATCGGTATGACTGGTTCGGAATTCTAACCCAGATTTTTAATACCGCGTCACTTTGCTTTATTGGCAATGATATATTTTAGTTATTGTAACGAGGCTAACACTTCAACATTATTATAAAAACATGACAAAATGAAGAAAAAAAATCCTTTCAGCACCTCCTACAGGCGTGAGTAGATTTCTAAGGAATTATTTATTTTAGAAATGTTCTGGAAACTTTTACAAATTCCTGAAACTATTACAAATTTTAATGTACCTACTATATGAATTATATGTTCACCAATATTTAAGAAAATATGTCGATTAAACATTTTCTCATACTCCAAGCAGTGAAAATATATTAAATGTTCTTTTTCTCAACTGAATGCATCCAGCATTGAACGTATAAACGAATTGATTATTATGCCTACTGGTAGTTACACAATTCGTTTAAACTTTCAAACAGTTTTTTTTCATCATTCGCACAAATACGTGGTCGTATGAAAATTTTCTTTTGACAAAGATTTGAGGTAACAGTCAGATAGTCAAAAATAAATACGACTAAAATTTTTAATTCACCCCTTTATTTTTTCAGCCCCCTGCAACAATGTCTCGTATTATCAAAAATATTTTTAGATGAAGTTTTGAATAAAAATTATAAAATGAACTCACAATTTGAACGGATTTGATTGTGAACCTACTAAGGGAGTTACGATTTTAGTTGTAGGCCTAATTTAACCTCTCTTTTTTCAACCCCTTGAAGCAACGGTTCATATAATCAAAATTAGTTTCAGTCAAAAGTTTTGGGCAAACCATGTAAGATTAATAAAAAATTCGTACGGATTCGATGTTGTGCGTAGGAAGGGAGCTTTAATTTTTTCGTCCTCCGACACTTGTATATTCCAACCCTGGCAGTAATAATTGGTCGTATATTTTTTTAAAATAAAACATGTTATGTATAGTAATTTAAGGTTATAAAAAGTATTCAATATTGTGCATGGTGTTTTTATATCCACACCAGAATTATTTAAAAAAAAATTTCTAACCCCTTCAATAATGGCTTATCACATAAAAAACTGTTTCAAATAAAATTATTTAGATAATAATTATAAGATTGATACATAATTCGTACGTATTCAATGTTGTGTCTACGAGGGAGGAACTATAATTTTGTACTATTTATGTAGGCTATATATACTAAAGTTTGAGTTGACAATCTATTTTGTGTCTATGGACCATGAAACGAGAAACTATATAAAATTTGCCATGGATACGGACGGCTACAATAGGTTGTATTTCTTTTTAAATTTACCTTAAAGTGAAACTCATACCATAAAAAGAGGCATATAGTCACTTGAGTAAAATATTTAATTAAAATAAACAACCTGCCATAAGTTTCTCCTTTTTAAATTAATTATTCGCAACGGTAATTTTTTTAGTTTGAAAATATGTATTTTGACACAAATATAGTTGGTGTGACCACTCTAGCAGCTCAATAATTTCAGTTCTGACACGAGTGTTGTGTATACGGCACCACATTTGTGTTTTGAGACATTTAGACTGTTAACTTGATCATTTCTTAATAGTTAAGCAAAGAGAGAAAACATTTAAAATGGAACCATGCATCTAAATCTTTAAGCAATAATATGTGTTACGGTGAAATAATACATAATATAAAATTCGAACCTGATAATTTTGACAAAATTTTACAAAAATATTAAAACTTTTTTCTTAGTTTATATATTTTTTCAAACCTTAGAAGAACTTTCCTTAGCGAAATGTTAAACAACAGACCAGTATCCTAACATTTATGTAGGCAATTCAAAGTATAGGCAAAATGGTCATATTAAAGGATTTTTTGGTGATACAAGATATATATATATATATATATATATACATATTTGGATATGTTTTATTGTATTCATTATTAAAAAGAGTTAGTACAAGTAGAATAATTATTTACAAAATATAACAAATCTTAACTGCTCTTAAATAACTTATGACGAAATTAAACTATAAGGTATAAATAACTTGAATTTTTAAGTTCATACATATAACTGTATAAACTCGTAGCATAATAACTGGTTAGTTTTCAGCAATAGTTATGGCGCAAATAGTGTCAGTGTACCTACAAAACGTATTTCCAGGAAAAAAGGCAAGCATGTAAGCAAATATAGAATTTAAAACTGCAAGAACACTAACATTTGGTACAAAAATGCGAATTAAATATCGAGAATATTATACACAGAGCCATTTTTTAAATGTAAGATAGTAAATATTGTAACTAATAGAAAATAAAATATCGGTTCAATGTCTTGACCAGATTTAAAGTAATGTATGTATTTTTAATGGTTTGATACTGACTCCAAACAAATTAAATTTTTCATCCAATTTAGATATATACTAAACAGAAAATTAAAACAACTGAAAAAATGTGTACCTAAGGCCATTTAGTAAAAATTAAACTTCAAAAGCTCTGTTACTAACAAAATTTCACGAAATATTGATAAAAATAAACGATCAGTGACGTTGATATAGTTTTATTTAAACTATATCAACATGCTGGTAGTGCCACAGAAAGCTGCGCTCACCTCTCGCAAAGTTATGAACGCCTGATACCCAGCTCGCCTGAGCGCTCCGTGGACGCTCGGGCCTGTCATCCCCAAGGGTCCCGGGGGAGCAGCCAACGAGGACAATGGGGCGGACCCATACTTGGCAGTGGGTCTCGTGGAGGGAATTCAAAGCAGTGAAGGGGAAACGGTCGGTGATCTGCACAGGTCGTGCATCTGCGAACCGACCGGCCGCAGCGATGGTGGCAGGGTGGAGGTGGTGAAGATCTTACTTTGCAAAAATATACCCTTCTCTCCCCTGGTCCATGCAGGTGCATCTTCCCCCTCCATGCCGCTCGTCGGATCGTGGGACACGGCGCTGAGGGCACAGACCTGATGTCCCTTCAAGGACACGTGTGCTGGTCGCTGCTTGCTAACAATATATTACAAAATGATTTTATAAAGAATAACTTTTAATATTTATTCCAAGTATAAAGTTATAAGGAATTAATTTTCTTTACAAGTATAAAGTCATAAAGAATTAATTTTTTACAAGTATAAAGATGTATAATTTCTTTCCAAGTATAAAGATGAAAATAATTAATTTTTTTTTCAAAGTTAAAGATGTACTGTTATACAATTATTTTTTTTCGAGTATATTTTTTTCCCAAGTATAGACATGAGGAGATATAAATAATATATATATTTTTAAAAACAATGTGTATATAGTGACTTGGGATTTATTATTATGATAAAACACAAACATTAAATATTTTTTTTTCCATTTTATTTTCTCTACATTTTCATACAAACATATATATACATTACTCATACATTAGTTTTTGCCCTAATTCCCCCTCCCTCCTACCGAGTACCTTCTTCGTGACGAGTAGACGTAATTTTTTTTTTATATTCATTTTTTTTAATACATACTTTATCATCTAAAACATTATAAGAATTTTAATTTAGTTTTGTAGAGATACTTTGAAAAATTTCTTGATTACAAAGTTTTTTTACAGAGATACAAAAAACAAAATAATAATTATAAAGAACATGGCTATTTTTTTTTCGTTCACGTTTTTTATTAAAACGATACACTGCATCAACTATACAACATCAAAGTAATAATATTTATAAAGTATATGATGGTTAATTTTTGCATTGCCTATGAATATGCAATGCCGCGTTAAAGTTAGCGTCACACAGTAGTTTTGATCTGGCCACGGGACACAGTTCACGACAGCAAGGTGTCTCCAACTTTGAACAATAACCTAAATCATCGTGGTACATGTACCTACAATGTTTTAGTCCACCGCACTGTTCACTGTAGCGATATTTACGATTACCGATTTTCGATGTATTAGTTCATCAATCGAACACGGAAAATACGCGTGTGGATGGCATAGTTTAATTACACAATTTGGGTTTGTACAGTCATGTGCGCAGTGGCGTAGCCAGGATTTGTGTATGGGGGGTGTTAAGAAGCCTGCAAACCCCCCCCCCCCCCCCGTATTAAAGCGGGTGGGTCCGGGGGTCCCCCCCCCGGGAAAATTTGGATTTTAAGGTGTAAAATAGTGGTATTTAGCTGTTTTCGGTACTTAAATTTAAATATTGTAATGGTAAATTTTTATTAATTGTTAATATGAAATTTGTTTGAGTGATGAATAAGAAATTTAATTAAAATTTGCTGCTAAGGGGGGGGGTTTGAACCCCTAAAACCCCCCCCTGGCTACGCCCCTGCATGTGCGATTATAGGTTTCACGATACCGAAGGGATCCTTGGAGTCCCATTTAAGCCTAAAGTGCGTGTCTTCACGACACGATTCAAAATACGTAATGTCCGTGGCGAACACGTCGGTAGTGGAACCGTGATAAAACATTTTATATTGAACGCACTGCTGTCCTGATCGTACGAAAGAATAGTTTTCTTGGCTGGTGTCAAACAAGGCACACTTTTCAGTCTCGTGAGAGCGTGGGTCCAGACAGAGGTCCCAGCACCACGTGGTGACATCATCGTCATCGTCGTCGTAGTCGTCGTCGCCGACGTGGTCGACAAAGTCTGGGTACCTGATAGAAGATGTCCTCTGGGCGAACCACGTTGACGATCTTTGGGGCGGCTGTCGCGTCACGACGGCTGAGACGTCCTCGTTTGGGACGTGCGGCTGCCACGGCCCCTCTGCGAAAGATGTCCAAAACGTGTCGGACGATGGCGACATCGATGGGCTCCGACGACCCTCGTCGACACGGTCACCCGCCGCCGCCTCCGTCGTCGACATGTTGATGTTGCTGGATTTGTTACGAGGATGCTGCGACGATGGCGCCTCACTCTTCGAGGCCGGAGTCTTGTGCTTCTTGCTGCTGCTGCTGCTGGAGCTCTATAGCCGCCTCCAACGTACACAGGATGCGGTGGTGTAGATACAGAATGAATTCCTCGCTTCCGGGAAATGCTTCAAGAGTACTTAAGATGGTTGCAGTTAGCGATTGACGAATTTGATCGAACGACATCCCTTCGTATCCCGTAATTATTTCCGCAATGAATTCGTGCATTTCGGCACGCGAAACCATGATTATAATTATTACGAGAAAAAACAAAAATCCGTCTCCGCAGCACGATGTAAGTAGGGGAGAGTAGGGTATAACGGGGTACTTAGTATAAATCGCTTTAATTTATTGTTTTAATATTGCTGTATCTGTCTGAAAACATCAGCATGCGTAGATTAGAATGTGAGTTTAATTCTGCATCTAGTACCGTGTCTTCTGAAATATTATTCTTGCAGAGATATTTATTTATTTGAATGTATGCACACTACCCTGTTTTACCCAACTGGTTGGGTAAAACGGGGTACAGAAAGCAGATTTTTAAAATGATTTTACATGTGCATTATAAAAAATTCTGAACAACATGTAGTATGACAAATAAATACAAATGTCAGTAAAAATATGAGAATTTAAAAAAAAAATCAATTATAAGCCTTCACCTTACATTTTCCTCTGTATTTGCAGTAAAACTTCACAAAAACATTGGTTTGCGGAAAATCACAAACATTGTTTGAACAACAATAACACAACACTGTTAATTTTGAGGAAGTGGTTAGTCTAAAAGCATAATCTAACTATGTATAATACAAACTTGCATATGCGGTGAACCCAAATATCTGACAAAACATATGATTGTTTAATTAGCCTAATATGGAATAGTAGGCCCATCAGAACACAAAATAAGGCCAGAGTCTTTATTCCAAACTGGCAGAAATCACATTCAAATGGCCTACAGTCATCTGTGTCCACACCAGCACATCCTTCATGGCTCCAAGAATGACACTTTAATCATTGCACCCAACTTTCGGCTGATTTTGAAGTGGAGAACTGTTCAGCGCAATAAATGCAAGGAACGTCATCATCATCAGACACACGCAAAGTTACTGTTGGTATGGATTTGTTGCTGTCTTCTTTATTCTTATGTGTTTTAGAACTGTTTTGAGATTTAGACACACCAGCATTTTTCTTTTTTAAAGATTTTGGTGAAGCTGACTGAATAATAATTAGTTCGTTCTTATATGGCGAGTCGGTCAGCACAGCTGCCTTGCCACGTCGTCGTCCTCTTCCTTCTGCAGGATTCTTTTTGACATGGGAAATCGGCATCACTGTAGTCGGTGGAATTGTGAAGCTACTGTTTGATGAAGCATTTCGATTGTTTTTATCAGATAGGCCTAAACGAGATTCAGTTGGTGAAGATACCAAACCAGATGTCCCAGGAATATTACCAACACTGACATTTCCATGGGACTCTGAAGGCATTGTGTAAGCTCGATCAGTTGTTGCAGCAGTCACTGGAATATCACCTACACTGTCATTTCCACTCGGTTTTGAAGGCCTGGAGTTAGCTCGGTCAGTTGTTGCAGCAGTCAGTGAAATATCACCGACAGTGTCATTTCCACTCGGTTCTGAAGGCCTGGAGTTAGCTCGGTCAGTTGTTGCCGCTGGCTAAAACATCCAATCTGGGAAGATACTTGCATCAAGGGGAAATATTCCAGTTCTTCTGAAACCATTTACCGCAGTTTCTATAGAAGCGGCCTTCATAAATGCAGCGCCATAGAGTTTCCCGATCTGGTTAATTGTAATGGGACGTCCAGGATGTAAACGAACCCATTTCCTTGCTTCATCACTAAAATACTGCATCAATGGGGACATGAAGGAAACATCTAAGGGCTGCAACCTATTGGTGCAGTTGGGGGGAAACACAATAGGACGACATGGTTTTTTCGAGCATGGTTTTTATTTTTAAAAATAGAAAAAAAGATAAAGTCAAATTACAATTTAATTACATGGGCCTACAACATTTTTACGTTTCCAATTTTTTTCCTCACCGATACAAGACTTTTGGTTGACTGTATAAATGTACTGTAGGTAACTCTGTATAACATTTAGTATGCATAACAAAACTGTTTTTAATTTTAAAAGTCATTTGCACAATTGATCGAAAAGATGATTAAAACAGGAAACTGGTTGGACAGAACGAGGTACTACCCCGTTTTACCCATTACCTGTGTACCCTGTTTTACCCTACATGCAGGTTCTCAAGCAAAAAGACAACAGAAAATCTTAACACCCGTCAATTACATCGGTTACTATGGCACAACATAGCAAATATAACACTTTACTTGAATACAACTTACCATAAAATATATCTGCAACCACTGATTAAATATTGTATAACCAATACACGCTAAACATTTTAGTGAAACATCATAAATTTGTAATTTCCATTATTACGCACGAAAGAATACTGTGCGACACTTCATACTACCTCACTCTAGTGACGACGTATAGAGGAGTAACTTACCAAACGTACACACAGATAGCACCACGTGTACGGAAAATAACAGTGGTACCCCGTTCTACCCAACTACCCTGTTTTACCCAACTCTCCCCTACTCGGCGTCGGCGGAGGAGGAACTGAGGCCAAAAACTGACGGCTCCCGGGCCAGGCAGCCGGTAATTATACTTTAAAAGGTAGAATAGGGGTGAGGAGGAGGGTAGGGGTGGGAATGATGGTAAATGAGGGAGGGAGGGAAAAAAACTAGAGTAGTAGTAGGGGGGGGGGGGTGGTTATTACGATGAAAAAAAAAAACATTAAAAAAAGGGGGTGGGGGAGGGGTGGATCGTCGTGTGCGAAAAAAATAATTTTTTAGGAAAGAGGGGGAGGGGGGGTTGTAAGTTCGTATATGCGTTGGTAAAGGTGGTGGGGGTCAGTCTGCCAGCACCCACCGCGGGGGAAGGATCGGTCGCCATTTTTATTTTTTGCCCTCACCGGGTTCGAACCGAGGACTCTGAACTCCGTGTCGTAAAAGTACAATTTTTTATAAAAAAATTATTAAAATGTTATTATTTAATTTTTTTATAAATTTAAAAAAAAATATTCATTAAAATCGGATAATAAATAAAAAAGTTAAAGATGGGGACGGTAACGAAAATTGCAACGGTGACGTCATCATTGAAATGGCGGAACACACAACGCCGGAATGTTCGAGAACACACAATTACATCATCCAAGATGGCAGATCCAAGATGGCGGATCCAAAATGGCCGTCGGGGTCAAGGTCAAGGTCAAGGTCACAACCATCCAAGATGGCCGCTGTGACGTCACAATCCAATATGGCGGTCGGCTCCACAGGCTCCACACCCTGGACCCTGTTTCCGGAGCCCCATTTACATACTACTCTTGTAATTAATTTTAAAAACTGGCATTTAGCTATAAAGTTTAAATATAATTATGAACAAGTTTTATATAAAAATAAACTGTAATCAAATATCTATTATAAATTTTATCAATCACCATAATTCTTTAGTCAATTGTAACATAACCTATTATTACTGCACTCGCTGACATATGCTACTTTTTTTAATAATAAAAGAATAAATACTTAAAATTATACTAGTAAACAGATTTTTAAAATGCAAGAATATTTAACGTTTATTGCCGAAATTGTTGTTGTAATAAGCAAATAAAACCATTTTAACTTTTGTTTAAATATAATTATGAACAAGTTTTCATATAAATAAACTGTAATCAAATATCTAACATAACCTCTTATTACTGCACTTGCCGACAATGATACTTTTTTAAATAATAAAAGAATAAACAATTGAAATTATACTAGTAATGAATTTTTAAAATGCAAAAATAATTTACCTTTATTGCCAAAATTGTTGTTGTAATAAGAAATGAATACCAGAGATTAAAATCCGTCGAGAATATTTTTGTTTTTATGTCTTCAAGTGCTCAAAATGATATGCAATTGTGGCCCCAGCCATGAAATTTTATTTATAATTCTTTAATAATAACGCCCTTCGGGATAAACAAAGGAAAATATGTATTAAGGAGTGCCAGGTTCCCGCGATAGCGAATAATGATCGCGATACATTCGGTTCGCGTCCGTCACCGTAGATGGCAGCACGGTAGGGGAATAATATTATTTCGATTTTATAACACGATTTTATAACAAATACGCATCCCAAATACACCAAAGTTATTTATAATGTGTTACAATATTTTTTAAAACATTGTGCAAAAGATCCCGGGTGTAATTTGAATTATTATGTGTAACTGTAAAACACCATTGTTTGTACAAAAACGTATTTGAAAATTCAACATTACTTTTAAATAACCGTACCTAATGTGCTGAAAATCGGTGGACGATCGTTAAATTACATAATAATAATAATTCAAACGACGAAAACATAATTGAAAAGTCATATCGATGGTTGTTCCAATCGAGTGGAAGAGAGATGTCACGCATGCATACAATGAGTATAACAGAACACATCCGTAGTGGGACATCCGTAGGGGGAAAATGTGCGTTACGGGACACTTTTTTGTGCGTGAAGCCGGCGTTCATCGATTTATTAGACGTCAAGTCAAAAATAATAATTTTTATAAATATGGTAGGAAGACATAAAATGTGCATAGTTTCCAAGCCAACCATCATCCTATAAGCCGTTATGACCGCCATCTTAGTAATTTGTATTTATTGATCTAGAAATCTGGGACAATTTCCAAAAATCATAAAAAAACACTCATTAACTTAATGATTAATAGATCGACTATGCCCTTGGTAAAATACTTGGACAATGAACAAAATGAAGTAATTCCAGGTCCGGAAAAATAAAACACCCCAAGTTCTTTTAAAAACAAAAATTTTATTACATCAATTCTACACTACTACAAGTACAAGAAAAAAACCAGTGAAATTACTAAAGTCTTGAACACTTTAGATTATATACAGTCTTCTTATTGTACCGAATAAGTCCTTTACACGACTTTAAATGTCTTTTCAGAGCATTACCACATGACAGTTGATTACCACAGTTTTCACACAGAGAAGAATTATCGATTTCATTGAAAGGACAGTGATATATTTCATGAAGTCTTACATGTTTTATGCATACAAATGTCTTGTCGCAGTATATACAGCTTCAATATGATGAATGTACATCCAACTATCACAATTCCTGAGGTGTCTTTTTAATCTCCCATAGTGTATAAACCAGCTACAACACATATTGCACTGATATTTAATGCGTTTAAAGTTATTATTACAATTGTGTATTACACAATCACGTAATTTCCAGTTTTTGATTTTGTCACAAAACGTACAGTGGGGTTTTGGAAAACAGTCAGATGCCGCTTCCTTTATCGCTGTCACTAGCACTATTATCAACCATTGTAACTCCGCTGAAATGTTAACTTCTGAAGCCTTCGAGGTCTGCTCTGCGGAAGATGTTGCACGCATCGAAATCTCCTGCTGTGCTGAGAGAGTAGGTGTAGCTGTTGACGTCGTTGTCATCGGACTCTGCACTTTTGACGGCGGGCCTTCCATCCAGGTCGGTGTTATTAGTGCTAGTGATACCATCGAGTTCTCAAAAATAGCTAGATGCTGGTCTATTATGTTATGCAAGTCTAACTATCCGATCCATACAGCACACCAACCAGAGACTGACTGAACGTCTTATCGTCTGGACCCCACTTATATATTCTCATTGGCAGGTTCAATACATGTGTCAAAACCACAACCATTCTCATTATGCTTGCACTTAACTTTCTTGGAGCATTTTTTATAATGACAATGTAAGCTATCGAGATGTGAAATTAGTTCATTGCACTTGTTGCACTGAAATAGTATTCTTTGAGCATTACTCAAACAACCACTTTTGTCATGTCTGCGCTCACTTGAAGTGGTAATGAATGATGCACTACAGTATTTGCACTGACGCGATGAATGTTCGTAGTTCTTTGAAGTTAGCAATGATGTTGGTGAAACTTAATCCGATGGAACAGCACAAGTCGATGCGGGTATCACAGACACCGTCGAAATGTCTGCAGTTGACGGTACCGATAACGTCGGGATATCCAAGGCTGCCGACACTGTTTTCATTGATCGCTCCGCTGTTATCGTCATCGCTGACGACAGGGTTCCCATAGTCGATGGTACAACCTCCATAGAATTCGATGTTAATGTCGGTAAAGATGTCATCGAGTACTCAAGAACAATTAATTACGCGACTTATGGTCCAGATGAGACAAACTAGCTGAAAATTACACATTCGTCGTCAGTAACAAACTGAAAGCCCCGCGATCTGAGGACTCGCTTATATACATGCAACCGACGGAATAATATGCTAGTCAAATCAAGAACCATTTACTATAATACACGAGTCAAAACAACATTTAAAAAAGAAACACATATGGTCGAAAAAATTCGATTCTGTGTTATATGTTCTCGTCTCATTAATTTGATCTCACCAATATACCCTAGACTCCAAGAGCTCCAATGCGCATACAGCTCCAAAACTCCAACAGCTCCAATGCTCCAACAGCTCCAAAGCTCTAACAGCTCCAAATGATCCAACAGCTCCAAATGCTCCAATGCTCCAATGCTTCAACAGCTCCAAATACTCCAAAACTTCAACAGCTCCAAATGCTCCCACAGCTCCAAATGCTCCTAAGCTCCAACAGCGTCAAAGCTCCAATGCTCCAACAGCTGGTTTGTCTCATTTGGTGCATAAGTCGCGTAATTACCTGTTCTTGAGAACTCGATCGCATCTTTACCGACATTAACGTCGAATTCTATGGAGGTTGTACCATCGACTATGGGAACCCTGTCGTCAGCGACGACGATAACAGCGGAGCGATCAATGAAAACAGTGTCGGCAGCCTTGGAGATCCCGACGTTATCGGTACCGTCAACTGCAGACATTTCGACGGTGTCTGTGATACCCGCATCGACTTGTGCTGTTCCATCGGATTAAGTTTCACCAACATCATTGCTAACTTCAAAGAACTACGAACATTCATCGCGTCAGTGCAAATACTGTAGTGCATCATTCATTACCACTTCAAGTGCGCGCAGACATGACAAAAGTGGTTGTTTGAATAATGCTCAAAGAATACTATTTCAGTGCAACAAGTGCAATGAACTAATTTCACATCTCGATAGCTTACATTGTCATTATAAAAAATGCTCCAAGAAAGTTAAGTGCAAGCATAAAGAGAATGGTTGTGGTTTTGACACAGTATTGAACCTGCCAATGAGAATATATAAGTGGGGTCCAGACGATAAGACGTTCAGTCAGTCTCTGGTTGGTGTGCTGTATGGATCGGATAGTTAGACTTGCATAACATAATAGACCAGCATCTAGCTATTTTTGAGAACTCGATGGTATCACTAGCACTAATAACACCGACCTGGATGGAAGGCCCACCATCAAAAGTGCAGAGTCCGATGACAACGACGTCAACAGCTACACCTACTCTCTCAGCACAGCAGGAGATTTCGATGCGTGCAACATCTTCCGCAGAGCAGACCTCGAAGGCTTCAGAAGTTAACATTTCAGCGGAGTTACAATGGTTGATAATAGTGCTAGTGACAGCGATAAAGGAAGTGACATCTGACTGCGTTCCATCACCCCACTGTACGTTTTGTGACAAAATCAAAAACTGGAAATTACGTGATTGTGTAATACACAATTGTAATAATAACTTTGAACGCATTAAATATCAGTGCAATATGTGTTGTAGCCGGTTTATACACTATAAGAGATTAAAAAGACACCTCAGGAATTGTGATAGACTGGATGTACATTCATCATATTGAAGTTGTATATACTGCGACAAGACATTTGTATGCATAAAACATGTAAGACTTCATGAAATATATCACTGTCCTTTCAATGAAATCGATAATTCTTCTCTGTGTGAAAACTGTGGTAATCAACTGTAATGTGGTAATGCTCTGAAAAGACATTTAAAGTCGTGTAAAGGACTTATTCGGTACAATAAGAAGACTGTATATAATCTAAAATGTTCAAGACTTTAGTAATTTCACTGGGGTTTTTTTTGGTACTTGTAGTAGTGTAGGATTGATGTAATAAAATTTTTGTTTTTAAAAGAACTTGGGGTGTTTTATTTTTCCGGACCTGGAATTACTTCATTTTGTTCATTGTTTAAGTATCTTACCAAGGGCATAGTCGTTCTAATTAATCATTATATTAATGAGTGGTTTTTTGATGATATTTGGAAATTGCCCCAGATTTATAGATCAATAAATACAAATTACTAAGATGGCGGTCATAACGGCTTATAGGATGATGGTTGGCTTGGAAACAATGCATCTTTTATGTTTTACTACCATATTTTATAAAATTATTATTTTTTTTATTTTTTACATAAAAATAATTTTTTTTTATCGACATGGGATCAAAACAAGGGCAGGATTCGATCGAACCAATCAGTAATTGATTGAAAATGTACTGAAAGAATTTTGGAATTTTTCCTGAATCTCTAGCTAAATAATTATAAATTACCAAGATCGCACCTAAATGCCAAGATGGCGGGTGCCACACTAATAAAAAATTATTACTGCAATCTAGCGGGTAATAATTAAACTAACATGATGGTGGCACACTCTAGGAGCCGAAAACAAGATGGTGGCCTCAATCAGATGTAAACAAGATGGTGGATGTGATGTCATACTAGGTGGCGATATATATAACTTTTTATTGGTGGTGGGAGGTCAGTCTGCCGGTGGCTTCCATGGAAGAAGGATCGGTCGCAATTTTTTTTGTCCTCACTGGGTTTGAACCGAGTACTCCGAGCTCCATATTGTAAATGTATGTTTTTACTAATTTTTTTTTAAATTTAGTTAAATAATTATTTTATAAATTTCAAACTTTTTTTTAATCGGATAATAAATTATGAATTTTATGATGGCGGGCGTAACGGAAGTTGCAACGGTGGCGACACAATCCTAGATGACGACCGCGGCTTAGAGCTTTAGCTCTTAGGACTTTTGAGCCGCTTTTAGGATTGCGTGTTCTTTCTAAGGCAAAAGTCTTTTGAGATTTTTCTAAATCCTAATTTTTGAACTTTTCTGGTCAAAAACGGGAATTGTTCCCTCGAAAACGGGAAATTTTTAATGATTTTGAGGAATTTTTGAGGAATTTTGAGGAATTTTTGAGTCCAAAATGGCCGCCGTGACGTCAGAGGTCGGTCGGTTATTGACCCCACCCCCACCACGCGCCTGGCGCCTGTGCCCGGAGGAACCAAAACATACTACTCTAAATATTTTCTTTATGAATAAGGATCATCCGATAAGTAGGTATGTGCAACAGTTATATTATGCAAATCTATTAACTACGTTATAACGCATCTAAAATTCAATCTTTCGATACGACCGTAAATGACATCTGCCTTCTCGTATCTGTCCGCTTGCGTTAGGTTAGGTTAGGTTAGGTTATAACGCATCAAAAATTCAATCATTTGAGACGACCGTCAATGACGTCTGCACGCTCGTGTCTGTCCGCTTGGGTGGTTTTGCTTACGACGAGACCACCATACACGCTTACACGCGCGGAGAGACTTGCATTTTGGCGGAAGCGAACTAAGTCTATTTACCTACTACCTATTTGGCTTGGCACCGACTTCAAACCGATCAGTAGGTAGCACATACCAATAATAATATTTTATTAAAATTGTATATAAGAGGTTTGGAGAAGAATTGTCACATTGTAATTGTAAGTATAAATAAATCATAAATGTAGCTAGCTTTATTTATAAGTAATTATAATACTGTGTACTAAAGGAAATAAGACAAAAATGAATAAAACGTATTAAGTGTTTTTTTTTTGTATTTTGGATTAGATATGTAATTTTTTTTTTCTTTTCATTTAATGTAGGGATTTTTTTTGAAGTCGGGTGGATATTTTTTAAAATTTTTAAATTAGGAATTTGTGTTTATTCTAAGACTAAAATCTTTTGAGGTTTTTCGAATTACGAATTTTTTTAATTTTCGTGCAATAAAGCGGAAATATTTCCCCTCGAAAAAAAAATTTTTTTTTAGAAATTTCGAGACATTTTTGAATCTAAGATGGACGCCGGGACGTTACAATCAATGATGTGGGTCGGTTGTAGGCTCCGCCAGTCAAGAAGCCTGTCTTAGTATGCCCTATTATATTTTGATAGAGCCTTAGGGATACAATAGAAAATAATAAACTACATTATCATGAAAGAGAGGGAGAGTGCGTATGAGGTGGATAATCAAGCAGTGTCACTACTATATGAGCAAAAAAAAAAAAACGTAACTCACAAGCAAAAATCTAGGTTGAGACTTGACAAACAACAAAATAATAATAAAAAATATATATATACTGTTAGCGGTATTTTAACATGTATAATTAAATCAATACCAGGAATCGTGTAATTTCCCTTCAATACGGAAGGTGCCGATGGTATGACTCAGTAATTATTCTAATTATAAATTGATTAGTTAAAAAATAATTATTTAAAAACTAAGTTCCATAGAAATAAACTTTTATTATAAATAAAAACTAGACGGGTCATTAAATAAAATACTCTTACAAGTTATAAAATTAAATAACATGAAACTAACTTACATCCGAGCCTTATTTATCGCAGGAGGGTCAGAAACTTGTAAGAGTCATTGCATGATATAGACTTAAACGAATGACGAACACTTAAGCTTGAGCTTAAATTACCTTTGTCTCAGTGACTACTATTGTTATGCTGTAAGTAGGGGGGACACGCCGGTTCTGGGACACTTAAAACAATCAAACAGGTAGTTGTGTGAGCACGTGTCCGGGGTGGGCGTGGCAGGAGGTGGGCGTTGCCGGGAGTCACGTGAAAGGAAACCTGAGGTGTTTGTTGGCGTCACGTGGAGGCTTGGGCGATGGTTCTAATTTAAGATGCTAGGGAGTGCTAGTGTCGCGCGCACCGTATTTATTTTTACAAGTACAAAAATGGAAGGTATCGCGGCGGCTGGGATTCGATCCGTCAACCTGGGTCAGCGAAGCCAACCACAAGGCCACGAGGCCATCTTGAAAATAATAATTTCAGATGTTATATATATGCTTATAAAAATTTTATTTGTGTTGTGGAAGTTTTAAAAATGTATGTAGTCCGCGATTATTATTTTTTTATAGTGTGAGGCGATAAATTTAAACAAGCTGCATCGGCTGCTAGTCGGCCGTGATGTTTATTTTTTTATAGTGTTAGGTGGGAAATTTTAACAAGCCGCATCGCCTGCTAGTAAGCCGCCATGTTTATTTTTTATAGTGGTAGGCGGGAAATTTAAAATATATTGTAGGCTGCTATGTGGCCGCCATGTTTATTGGAAATAAAATAATAATTTCGGCTACTAAGACGTATCCAGATAAACAAACTTTGAAAATAAAATAATTTTATATATGACAATCTATTGCTGTAAGCCGCTATCTTGTAGCACAGCATACCAGGCCGCCATCTTGTAGCCCAGGATACCAGGCAGCTATCTTTTTTCCCATTATAGTTATTGTTTTTTTCAAGTTTGTACATAAAATAAAATTATTTCGGCAGCCACTACTCTATCACTATAGTAGTAGGGGAGAGTTGGCTAAAACGGGGTACTTAGTGTTTATATGCTCATTAAGTGGCTGGTAATTATACCTGAGTATCCATTATTTGCAAGGAAACACTATATATATCCCTACTGATATTGTGCATATGAAGAGTCGGATCCAAGCAATGTGAAATAAAACATTAATATTTTTCTTTCATGTTGCTAAGTACCCTGTTTTATCATACCGGTCGGATAAAACGGGGTACATCAATGTCGAACATATTAGTGCAGGTATTTCGATACAAATTGAGACATATTTAATAAAAAGTGTTGAAAACATTATTACATATGATTTATGACTTGCATGTATATTACAGTTTACTATGATACATTAACCAATAGCACAATAAGGAAGTGAAATGTCATCATTATCAGTTTCTGAGGATCTCATTTTTCAAAATGCCTGAAATCACAGACTCTCTGAGTATCAGTGCAAGTTATACAACACATTTATACAAAAAACAATATTCTATCGCTGGCAATAATCACAAGTGTAAGGACCAACATCATCACTGTCTATACCTGCACACTGTTCGTGTGCCCATTCATTGCACATAACACACTTAATCCACCATTCTTCTGATTTGGAGTTTGAATACAAGTCTTAGCAGAAGATACATGCTGCATTTGTTTACTCTTCATCAGATGTTTCAGAGTTGTCCTGAGTCATTACGGATATTTTACTGCATTTTTTATTACTGTGGGCTTTGCGAGTTGTAGACTCATTAACCTGTGACCTGTCTCTAGATGAATTCAGTTTTATTTTTACTGTTTTGGGATTAGCAGTAGAACTATGCGCAGATGTCTTACATTGTGCAGCAATTAGGCCTAGTTCATTTTTATAAGGGGAGCTTGTGAGGATAACAGTTTTGCCACGTCTCCTGTTATTTTTGGTTTCAACCTTCCTCTGAGCTATAGGTATGGGTTTAATGTCTTTCGGTGACACAGCAAATGCCGATGTGGCTGTTGATGTGGATGCTTCGGAATCCAAAAGACACTGCGAAAATGGCCCATGAGATTCACGTTGGCTAGATGCAGGTTCAGGTGTGCTGGCCATAGGTTCAGATTCAGCCATGGTAGGTTGTACCAATGGTTGGTGGATGCTTGAAATGGCCAAACTTTGCTGACGAGACACTTCCTCTAGAGGCCTTTCAGTGGTTTCAGCAGGTTGAAACATCCAGCCCAAGCCTAAAACATAATAATTCACACATTATGGTGCTTCTTATTTTAAAAAGTCAACATTCAGCAAAATAATAGAGATTTTATTTAGTTTTTTTCCCAATAAATATATTAAAAAATTATACATATTTATTTTTTACACTTCTTAGAATGCAATAATTTTAAAGTGCTTGCCTTTCTTAGTAGCATCCTCAAGCGATAAACAGGTTCTGGCTTTTTTCACTCTCGCTTTAAGAAGTTGATTGTGGGACGCCAAACATTTTAGAAGCCTTAAGGTATACCATTCTGGCAGCCAAAACCTCAGCAACTGCATTTTTCATAGCATCTTGAGACCAAGACTGTTTGTTGGTTTGGCGAACATAAGGCATGATGATTCACTGTCTAAATAAAATACTGTACATTAATTTGTGCCCGAAACCAAATAAATAATGATTTGGAACATATGGGTAACAATATCAAATGATCATTGTACTTAAAGCTATAGTTAATAAACGGTTTGATAAAACAGGGTATAGTCGGATAAAACAGGGTACTACCCTGTTTTAACCGACCACGCAGTACCCTGTTTTGTCAGACTACGCCTTGCTACAAAATAAATTCATTTCTAAGGAAAGATGAGAAACGTACAAGTTAGTACACACACGTATTTGTAGTGCATACTACACTCATTTCTATGCCCACTCGACTGTATAGTTTGACGGTTTCATTCATATGCAGTTATCATACAAACAAAAGCCAAAAATTACATCATATCAGTCAGAAAACACACTTTTCTCAATAGACAACGCTTGACGCTGCCGACTGCCGCGCTATTTGTTGCTGGCTAGCGGTACTCGTACGAGTAATTAACTGACACGATCAGAGGTAGATGGCAGCACGGTATAGTGGAAATAACAGCGGTACCCCGTTTTACCAGACCACCCGGTTTTGTCCAACTCTCCCCTACTAGGCGCCAAATTCATAACACACACTGGAGGGCAGCCATGTTTATTTTTTATAGTACTAGGCGCCAAATTCAAATAATACACTGGAGGGCAGCCATGTTTATTCTTTATAGTACTAGGCGCCAAATTCAAAACACACACTGGAGGGCAGCCATGTTTATTTTTTTATAGTACAAGACCAGTATAGTCATATTATGCTTTATTTGTTATGTAGCATGTCTGCTATCTTAGATACCACTATAATGAAAATGCTATAGACATTACCTATGCTTATAGCAATATTTATGTGTTAATAAAAATACTTTAGGTATAATTAGTACTATTCCACGAATTCAAACACCAGTTTTTTTATGTGTTAAAGCCATATGTTCTCTTGTAGTGATATATTTATATATAGTTTTTTCCAGTAATTAAATATACAGTGGCAATTACTTAAAAAAAGTAATATTATTTATAATATATCACCCATTTTATTAGAAGTATTCTTATTATGTCACACACAGTTGTCATTTAAAGGAATGTCTTGTGCATATCTATAGATAGTATTCTCTCTTACAGTCATTATATATATATATATATATATATATAGCCAAGGCCTCTAGTCACGCGAGAGCATCGCAAACGTGACGCTACAGCATTCTCCCTCCTGAGATAATAATAACCCAGACGGCCTCCCGCGTAGGGGAGCGTCAGCCAAGCGCTTGGCGTCCATTAGCAAAGCCCAAACTTAAAAATATTACGTGTACCTGTATACAAATGTAATTTCTCCCAAGTTATAATATTTATTTCCCCACACTTAAAAATTATTACGGGTATATGAATACAAATGTAATTTCTCCCAAGTTAAAATACATACTTTTTTTATCACACTTAAAATATTACGTTTATATGCAATGGCGCAGAAAGGATTGAGTTTTTTTGGGGGGTTGGGGGTGGGGGGTGGTATCATTATCAAGACAAAATAAAGAAAAATATTTTACTGTTTATAAATAAATTTTAACACTTAGGATACCTTTAAAGGAAAAAAAATAAAAACTTTATAACATTCTTACAATTTAAAAAAACTTAAAATTATTATAACATAATTACAATTTAAAACATAGGATTTAGGATTCCAATGATGAAAAACAAATATTGAAATCATTACAACGGATAATTTTTTATTGAAGTAAATTCTTAGATGCTGTTATGATTCTGACAAATTTAGAAACTTGAGTACATACATGGCAGATTTTACCGCAGTCGGATGTTAAGACGCCTTGGTTTTTTGGCTAAATTGTCAAGTACCTCTTCTGTCGATACTGAAATGTTGTCATGTATGTATGTCAAAGTGAGCCCATTCAGCGATCTTCTCCTGTTGTGTTTCTCAGGTAAGTTTCAATAATTTTAATGTTGAAAATGACCTTTCGCGAGTGTATGTTGTGACAGGGAGAGTTGCCATTATGGTGAGAAGATCGTGCACAGTTGGAAAAATGTTTACATTGCATTTTTTCAATGCATCAATGGCACTTTGTGGAATTTGCTTTAAACCCTGAACAAAGTGCACCCAAAGGATGAGCTCCCCCTTGATATCAGTAGGAAGTTCATAAAATTCAGCCAAATTCATCAGTTCTCTGAAAGTTTCATCTGGAATGGGAAACCCTGCTGTACCAGGAACTACTGCAGCTAAAAGGGACTGAAAAGTTTGAAGTAGTTCTTTGTGAGAAAGACATTTGTCATCAATGGTTGACAACGTCTCATCCAAAAAAGGAATATAAAATGCTCTCCTTTAATATTCCTCTGGAGTGTCAGCTGGAATGTTGCATCTTAGCATTTGACGACCTACAACATGGGGCTGCACAACTGCTACACTAAATTCTCTACAGCCATCTGAAGCCGTTTTAAATATTGTGTGGAAACATTCCTCAGCATTTTGGCGCATGTTTTCAAGTGAGGCCTTCAGACTCATTGCAGAGTTTACTGCAAGTCTGAGATCCGAATTTACAGTTTGAAGGTACTTGCTGAGTGGTAATGTAATTAAGGGCTTCGTGCAGTATAGTGACAAGCCACACTTTTATGAAAAGTGAGATTTTATTATTTTTAGAGCCAGGGTTGCTGTATCTATCGTGTGTACAAAAGGTAAGTAAATATCTCAATAGATAACAGCAGTACCTCAAAATCATCTTAATGCTCAACTGCCATTTTCATGTGTTTCTCTTCTATAACATGATAAGCCACAGTTAAAGATGGCCGACATCAGTGAACACATGCCAATATGTAGCTCAAGAAAACGTGTTTCTGAGGCAAGTTCGGACAGTGACGATGTAAGTAATTGTTCCGTTTTTGATGATAGTGATGCGGATGAAACCTACAATCCAAAGGATGACGAATCTGCAAGTAATTCATCTGATGTAAGTGTATTAGTTGTAATTTGTGGCTTATCATACTCTTGATCCCAATGGTATTTACGTACTGTCACATTTAATGATATGCCAAAATATTAATACAATCATGAATACAATTGCGAATTTTATCCCTATCACTAGATAATAAGTTTTATTTACATAAGTATGTTGTAAATTATGTTATATTGTCTGGATAATTAATAACCTATATAAATATCCCCGGTGTGAAAAGAAGTGTGGCATATCATTATCTTCCTGGTATGTTTACATTAGCACGGCATTATCACACAAAAATATTAGTATTTATTATAACATTTTTATATAAAATATAGGAAAGAGTGCTGTTGCTTAGCAGTCTTCTTCAATCGTCAGTTGGCAGTAGCCAATATATTGATTGCAACGAGCAGTCGCCAAGTTATTAATGTAAATGAAAGTTTAAAGGCAAACATATTATGGTTTAAAAAAATCTATGTTGACGAGATGTAATGTCCACTTACCTAACCAAAATAAGAACTGGCCAGTAGAAGCTCTTTGGAATCGACTCATCAAAGAACAACGCCTTAAGGAAATTCATCATTATTTTCTTATAGCTGGACACACACATATGCCATCTGACAGAGATTTTGCTTTAATAGAGAAGTGCCACAGGAAGGTTTCTCAAATATTTTCACCAACAGAATGGCTCGATATAATAAAAAAAAGTAAACAGAAAGAGACCCTTTAAAGTGATAAGTATTTCACAAGTTGATTTTGTTAGGATGGATAGTCTTTTAAAAAAATATAAGGAAATCTAAGGAAACAAAATGTGGCCAGGTAGTGAAATTTTCTTCCGCGCTTGCATTCAAGTTCACTTCTGAAAAACTAACTAGCTTAGTTGTAGCGATTTGAAATGCGCGCGTCATCGCGGGCCTCCGGCACTTCGCTCCCCTCATCCTTCTCCCTCCTTTTCTCCCCCTCCTAGTGTTTGTTCAATTTGTACTCGTTTCCCCCACCCTTTCAATATGCGCATGCGCGCGCTGCGGCGCGAGTTTATAAAATCTGCTGCAGACATGATGAGGGTCTTCTTCTACTGGTAGCCTTTGTGAGGCTTGGTTGTCAGCAGTAGCTGACCAGTTGTTAATTTCACTAGCATGTAGTCCGAGAGCTTCGACTTAGTCTTCGTGCGTGTGCGACCTCAGGGGAGAAATGTAAGTTGAATCGAGTCGACAGTGAGGCGGTGGCCCTCACCCTAATGTAGAATCAGTATTGTTTAAATTTGTTCTGTCTAAATTCCTTTTCGGCCGCCACCATCAAAAATTGTTTGGATTTCTGCTTTAAATGTAAATTTAACTTAACCTTCGCTTCCGTTTTTCTGTTTCTACCTGTCTCCCCCTGAGACGTCGTCGCACGTATTTGTTTGGTACTGCTTTTTAAAGATTAATGTAACTTCTTTCTTTCGTGTACCTGCACTTTGCAGTAGTTTTGTAAATGTAACTTTTTTTGTAATATAATTTCAGACAAGGAAATTATGTCCCTTTTTGACGATCGTTGATTGGATCGTTCTCTGTGTAGCCGGCTTAACCATGCAAATTATAATTGTCAACTAACTCGTTTTGTCAGAAATGTTAACGTAATATTTATTTTGAATTAATATTGAATTTGAATAAAATGTCTGTGTACCTGAAACCTTTTACCTTGATTACCCAACTGCTCCAATCACGTAATCCGCAGTCCTAGCCAGGTTCTGGTCTTCCTTCAATCCCTAATAGGCCCCCACCTATTACATCTTCATTAAGTATGCAGTGAATGAACACTACAAAGAGGTGAATTTGTGCAAGGTTGGCAGACCTACGGGAAAAAAAAAACTTTGTAATCTGCCGAGGAAATATACAGCACCACTGAAGATTAACAAGAAGTTGGATGATGTGCGAAGCCTTCTTCCGTTTGTTCCTTCTGTCCACCACAACTTCTATAATAGACTTTAACCTGATAGTGCTACGGACGTTGACGCAGATTTGGAACTGTTGACTTAAACTGTGTTATGTAAAAAGAATATACTACTGTATTTTAAGTGCTATTTCCAATTACTGCCTATTTGGTATTGCTGTTTGTTCGCGTAATTTAAGGATAAAAGGCTAAGATAAAAAAAAGCCAACAATTCCACAATGTCAAAATATACACCAACGCCCATGCATACTTTAGAAAAAATTCTGTTGCAACATACCCCGAACATTCTGAAAATTATTTCTGCTGACACATCCGAGCATAACATAAAAAATTGTCTTATGCAGCTCTAGATCCTTTCTAAACAAATATTTTACCACAAGCAGACTGGAAACGGTGACACAGACTATCATTTCAGCAAGCAGACGAACACACGGGTCAATGTCAGATGAGCAAACAAGCAACAAAAAAATAATAATTTCCTCCTCTCAGTATTTAAGCAACCTAAAAAAATTGAATTGAAAGTGAACATTTACGCAAACAAGCACAGCCACCTCCCCAAGACCAAATTTGGGTACACAAGAGAATTTAAGAGGTTTAACACGCACAAAAAAAATATATTGGATTATTTATCGAATAAGTTTATTTAAAATCTACATGCAACATATTAAAAAACAGTAATACGTGTTATTTCAAAGCGATAATGCAAGTCAACAGAGGCGATCGGTCCGCAACGCACTTTGCCGCGCAGTCTGACTAGAAAGAAATAAGCTTAACAAACCTGTTTCCTAGGCACTACTTTTTCACCCCTCCATCACACAGTAACCACATGCACGATCTGAATGGCTAATAAACATAGTAGAGACGGAGTGTCCTGCTCGCACCCCCGTCAGTGCATGGCGGCGAGAGAGCCCTCACCGCTCTGGGGAAGAGATCTCACATCGCTGGGGGTGAGATTACAAGTCCATACAGGACCAAACTCCCCATGAATGAAACAAAAGTGTTTCATCTTGTGCAAACACTAAAACTCTGGCAAGTTTATGTATTGAATATATCTTCCAATGCATTCACTTATGAAAGTCGAACACGAAATTAATATATAAGAGATGCTAAAATAACTATAGCATGAATTAAACAAATTTACAATATATTACTTGTAGTACATCAAAACATTGTGAAATCTTATACTCTTGAACCCTCAATTTTAAAAAAACCTTTAGTCAATGAGTGACGAAAATCAGCTACATGACCATTTATGCTCATTTGGATGGGAATATATTTTTTGTAACATTATAAAACTATCACACACTGGTATTTTAAATAAAATCACAAATAATGATCAAAAAAGTTACTCATTCCCAACACTTAGTTTAAAAAAAAATAACATATCAATGAGTTGTTTACGTCATTACAGACAAAATACTGTAAAACTCGAGACTTACTGTTTATCATGCAAAACACACTTCATCATTTCAACCAAACTAGAAGTGTAGGAAGATTCGGAGGATGATACATATCAATTCTGACACATTTTGCCGATGTTCCTGGAACCAACCCTTTTTTTTCACAACCATTTAAGGAGACTTTCCTTAAGCTCACTTTTCATTGGTCAACCAAAAAATCTCGCCTTCACCCCCCTCCTACAATTATGCTGCTTCATCCATCATACTAAAATTCTGTAAGAGCAAAAAAAAAAATACTTTCCTTAAACCTTACGGCAGAAATTTCATAAATCCTAGAATGCTGTTACTGCATCTAGAAATTATTAGAAAGGCAACAGATTAATACACATTATATTTAAATTTTGCGAAGATTGGATGGTACCAGAATCCATACTACAACACCAGCGGACTCGACACTCGAGTCTTTCCTAGAATTGAGCTGACAGATTGCCTCTGGAACGCCCTTGTTGCCTTCAACGACTTAGAATTAATACTTTTATCCATCAAAACCAGCAACAGTTTAACTAAGCAAACATACACCCCACACCCCCTCAAAAAAAACTTACGTATTTCACGTACTGGCTCGTGTCCATGCACTATCGCGGACAAATGTGAAAATATTACAAACATCAAAATGGTTGACATACTAATTGTTATTACTCTTGTTCACATAAAGCAAACATAAACCAATTACAGGAGCAAGCAATTTAAAATTTATATTTTTTATAAGACGTTAATGCACTAAACTGTACTTCTCTGCTCTCATTGCCAACTTAACCGGATATTTACTTAACAACTTTAAATTGTATGCATTTATAAGCAGGTGTTTCTTAAAGGGTGAATTTCAAAAATGTAAATTGATGGTCTGTCATCACAAAAACATTACTTGCCTATAACTATTTTGCTTAAAATTTATTTCAAACCAATATTTTTAGCATATGCATATGATTTATCGGTAGGCCTGATATTAATCAAATCAAATAACCACTTTCAGCTGTATAATTATGTACGCTAACCTCTAGAAAAATATTTTATTTAAAAAATACTGCTGTACTTCTTTATTCTAACGTAAACCATTTTCAAGAGCCATGTCACCAAAGAAACATTTTAAAAACTTGTTTTACTGACATACTAACTAATTGCGTGGCTAAAGTATTCTGTTAGATAACATTAATTAATTATCAGTAAAAATTCCATTTAAATCGTTGGCCAATAAAATATTTCACCGAAGGCTATTGATTAAATTAACGAATCTTGGCGATTTGCTCTTTATTTACATTCTTTTAAAGTTGCGCCTTTCGTAAATGATTACATTTAATTATAATAAAGAGTAAAACTATTTTCTTATTGCTAAGGTACATGTTCACCACTCTTCCACGAGATGTTGCGCTTCACACTGAAAGCCACTGTCTGGCTTGTCTAGCCGTAAAAGAGGAAACGCAGGCAGCTGAAGACTTCAAAAATAAGGCAGGGATGAGTGACCGCGCTTCCAAGAATGTCCCTACCTGCTAGGTTTATGTTTTGCGATATGGCATCCCACCCCCCTTCCTGTTACGGGACTCCGGAGATTATCTTACAGGGGAATGACCAAGCCTCATAGAAAGAGAGGTCCCACGCAGGACAGAGACAGAAATAAGACTGACCCTTGCTGGCGGAGCTTATGTGCTGCCGGTGCTTCCTTTGATTCCAGAGCTTCCGGTGCTGCCGGTGTTTTCGGTTATTCCTTTGATTCCGGTGCTTATGTGGTTCCGGTGCTTTCTGTGCTTCCTTTGATTATGGTGCTTCCGGTGATTAATGTGCTTCTTTTGATTCCGGTGCTTAATGTGCTTCTTTTGATTCCGTTGTTTAATGTGCTTCTTTTGATTCTGGTGCTTAATATGCTTCCTGTTCTTCCTTTTCTTGAGTGCTTCTGGCGCTTCCTTTGCTTCCGGTGCTTTATTTACTTCGGATGCTTCCTGTGCTTCCGTTACTTCCTTTGCTTCGGTGCTTCCGGTGCTCTATTGCTTCCTTTGTTTCCGGTTCTTCCGGTGGTTCTGGTGTTTCCTTTGCTTCCGGTGCTTACGGTGCTTCCTTTGCTCCCGGTGCTGCCAGTGTTTCCGGTGCTTCGTTTCTTCCTTTTTTTTATTGTGCTTCCTTTTTTTAAATGAGCATCGATATGTCTGTACTCATGACATCATTGTTATTGTGGTTTAGAGATTATTAGTATATATGCCTGAGATTAAAAATGGTCTGGTCACATGGTAAGAAGATATTTGGTCTATACATCTAACATTGTATTAGACCTGGTTGGAAGGCATTCCAATATTTGAAACATTAGATTTCATTGTAGATACAGCGACATCGTATTAATTTCGTCAGGTAGGTTTCTTGTTAAGAGTAGTATTTATTGTAGATAATTTTTAACCCTTTATAGGTTACTGGTATATATATTTACCACCATCTTTACCAGCTAAACTGTTAGTGGTAAAATAATTTATTGAGCTCCTCCAAGTTCCTCTGGCAACCAACAGATAGCATACAAAGCCACAGTAGCTTGGACGACTGTAGCATCTGTCTGAGGATCTAGGGAGCAATGAAGATGTTCCCTGAATATAAACATAAAATATTTTTTGCCAACCTTTTGCCCTATAAAGGGTTTTAATAAACTCCACTAGAGGTATTGGGAAACGGAATTTAAAATTTGTTTTAATTTTAGTTACTATTATCACTGACTGGGAATCTAACCAAGGGCAGGAATCTATCGAATCAATCATTATTTTAATAAGTAATTTTTTGGTGAATTTTGTATTTTTTCCTGAATTTATACTTAAATAATTACATAATTTTAAACTGGTGACCATGATGGCTTACTTGAGGCTGGTAGACGAGAAACCTAAGCCTCTTTTAGGACTTTTTAATGTATTGATTGAAAAAGTATATTTTTACATAAAAATTAAATTTTTTGTATCAGTCAGGTATTGAACTGAGATGATCGAGTCAATATTTATTTTAATGAGTGATTTTTTTTGATGAATTTTGGAATTTTACCCGAATTTATAGTTTAAATAATACAGATTTTGTAGATGGCATCCAAATTATAAGATGTCGGGTGGCATGACAGTTCACTGTCACTTAATAAATTAATACTGCACTCTAGCGAGTAAAATTTACACTAAGAACAATATGGCGACCTTCATCAGATGTAAACAATATGGTGGCATCCTGCAAAGGAAAACAAGATGGCTGCCATGACATCATACCAAATTATGTAATATAAGCCTTGGTATTAGTGGTGGAAGGTCAGTCTGCCCGTGGCTTCTGTGGAGGTAGGATCTGTCGCCATTTTTTTTATTATTGACCTCACTGGGCGAGAACTCTATTACATAAGTGCGTTTTTTTTAATTTAAATTTTATTAAAATTTAATTAATTATTTTTATACATTTTAAAATTTTCTCTAAATTGCAAGCATTCAAATTACGGAATTTCAACATGGCGTACGAAATTAAAGATGGCACAAGTTTTTAAAATTAATTATTTTTATTTATTTTGTTAAATTAAAATTTTTTCCCCATTAAAGTCTGATAATATTTATGAATTTTTAAGATGGAGACTGTAACGAAAATTTCAACGTTCAAGTTGTTTTAAAATAATAATGAAGTAATTTTTTATAAAATTTTAAATTGTTTACGCTAATATTAGATAATAAAAAAAAAGTTTAAGATAGTAGGCATAACGAAATTTGCAACATTAAACTTTAATTAAAATTTTATTAAGTAATTTTTTTTATAATTTTATTTTTTTCAATAAAATCAGATAATACATCAAAAATTCCAAGATGGCGGACATAATTCAAGATGTTGGCCGTAAAGAAAAGTACAACGGTGTTGGAAAAGGTCAAGGTCATGTCCTCGGTGGCTTAGAGCGGCCTGACCATGGGAACTTTCAGCCCCAATGGAAACATTTCGATATTTTGAATTTTTAGGAAATAAAAACGGGAATTTTTTTTTCTCCAAATAGGAATTTTTAATTTTTCAGATTTTTTGAGATTTCTGGCGGAATTTTTTCTAAAATATTTGTAAATTTTGAGGAATTTTGAGAAATGTTTTGGCTAATTTTGAAGGTCAGTGTCAAAGGTCAAGGTAATCCAAGATGGCCACCGTGACGTCACAAATTCGAGATGGCGGTCATCTCCTCTGCTTCTCCCTGCGTTGCCTGTCCCAGTACCGCCATTTACATACTACTCTGGTTTATTTGTTGAAAAAATATGGTTTATTTGTTAACTTGACATACGGGTTTCTAGGGGCAAGTCCTGATGGCTTATTGAGGACTGATAATTCAATCATCGAAGTGATGTATTTTTATTCAGCTATTGGAATAGGTCTCAAAGAACTGGCCAAACAGTAGAAAAGTTTCTATTTATAAGAAAAGGAAGGCCAGATAACGCTGAGGATAACACACAATTATTATTATCAAATTCAAGGGACATTGAAAATTTCATAACGAGAAGCTTGCTACTTGAAAGTTATGAGTGACCTAAAAGAAAATTGGTATATTGAAAAGGTTTACAGAGGATGTATATCTATTTGGAGAGATAAATGGTTCCGAAACTTCGTCGAGTCCATATCCACTGCTTGTTGCCGGAGATTGTTGAACCAAATGTGAGCCAAGGTATACCTATTCGTGAACCTGAATATATATTAAAAGCGCAAGTAGAACAGAAGAATAAACTCCGTGTCAATGAGGTGAAAAGTGTATGTAAATAATAATTCAGTACAAAAAACATACATAACTTACATGACAGTTAGGTTAAGGTTACCTTGTAGACTCATTGCATTTTGAGATCACAATATCAGAATATTTCTTGTAATATTACTTAATAGTGAATCGGTGGTTGATTTTAAAAGTAACTGATTTTATTTGTCAGTGATTTTTCAAAAATCTAAGTAAGTTAAGGTAGCTACTGATTTAAGAAAAGTGTTTGAGTATTTTTGTTTTGTAGATAAAATGATTATTATTTCTCGTCAGTTGAGTGCATTCATTTACTCTACAGCCGGTATATGTAACACCAAATTTCTTAGTGTTAACTGACTACCTGTTTTTACTCCTTAACTTAGAGCATTGAATAATAACTTTAAGATGTAACTGATAATCATTGTAGAACTTTGTAATTATATTCATACTCTGTGAACTCAAATTGAGACTCCACTGACCCAAGATCTTAATTTTAGAGTTCCTTAGACTGCAATTAAGTCAAAGTTTTACAAGATGCTTTTTTTTTTGTTATTAGAAGATGATATTATTTAACACTGCCAAGTTATTTTTGCCTATTCACAGACTTAGAATATGGATTATTTAGGAAAAACGTGTTTATAGTAAAATAATAAAAAGTTTTCCTTTGGATTTGTGAACATTAGATCGCACCAACCACCACAAATGGCAGCACCTTGGTAACACATTTCCGTTCCATTCACGAAATTACTTCCACCTAATCGCCTTATGCCGAGAGCTTAGATGTTACACATGAATAAAAAGTTAAAACGCCATTTTTCGGATCTTTGGAACCTCTGCAGTTACGAATTTAGAAGAGTGCTGAATAGAATAACTTCTAGGCACTCGTAAAGACAGCATTGTATCATTGTTAAAAAAAAATTTTGTGGCGGCCGCACATCTTTTTACATTTTTAATTGGGCCACGTTTATTATTTATCGACTTGCATCGGCTGCCTAGAGGACAACAGGACATTATGGTAGTTCAGTCTGCCATGACTCTGACAAGTACCATCCAATTTATACGCAGGAGATTAAAGAACACTTCAAGTATCATTGCATATTAAATTTAAGTTTGGTAACTGTAACAATAACATACGGTTTGAATTCATTTTAGTTGTGATTATGAAGGGAGAAACTATCATGCAAAGACACAATCTCTTTAAGACTTTTCAGAGCTATTGTATAACATGTATTTACACTTCCAACAAATAAATAGGGTCTCCGTAGATCAGTTTACAATTATTTATAACTTGCATGACTTATTTTAGAAGTAATAAAGATAGATCAGTGCATATGTTGGCTGGGTGGTTGAATGACAGTGGGTATGGATACGCGTGGGAAGAGTAACAGCAAGCCAGCGAACTTGCCGCCACTGCGCTGGACCGACCGACCAAGTCACAGCCACGAGGTATGGGGGCGACTGTCAGTACATCTGGCAACACTGCTGCGGCTGTATGACGCTGCAGGTGGGGGAAGGTCTCAAGCACGCGGGTATCTGCAAGGCTTATCGCGCAGCAACGATACATCCTCCTCCTTCGACAGCTGGCTCTCGAATGAGCGCTCCGTGTTTTTTTTTCTGACGAGCTCCCATATCCCGCTATGCCACCAGCATGAACCCCTGTGGACCCTCCAGCATGCATGTTAGTAGCTAAGAGCGGTTGGAGTATGGATGCGTTTCAGGGCAAGCCATATACGCTCCAGTCAGGGTTTTTATTGTAAAAAAGTCGCATGCATCGCGGCTGTAGCAGGGTTGTCTGGTGCCACGGCTGCAATTGTGGCCATGGGCACACCCCGAAATAGGAAGAGTCAGATTGAAGGGCACAGGAAAACCAACATTTGTATACAGAATTGACATTGTTTCACATGGACAATGGAAAAAAGTTTGAAAAACTAGTTTTTATTATTGTCAGAAAGGATGTTATATTATTATGTTTATCGAGGATGAGACAAGTAAAAACTAACTTTAATGCCACACATTGAATACATCTAGATATTACATAATTCAGGAAATAATATTGATTTACATGATTTATTTTGCCCCTTATTATGAATTGAGATCATGTTGGGTACAGCTCTATTCCTTTGCATACTCCTCAGCATACCAATCAGCACTTTGCAGCTTATGCGTTGTAATCAACACTCTTTTATTTTCTTCTGTTTAATCATCAAAACAACCAATAAAAAGTAAATTTGTGCTTAGATGCTTGTGAATATGAATACTAGAAACAATTTTTATGAAAGTCTAAATAGAAGCAAACTTCGAGCTAGTATTTACATATCAAATGTTTATGAAATTATGTGATGAAGCCTTGAACAACTTACTAAACTAGATAAGTTAAATTTAAACATGATTTTTTAACTTAAATAAAAGAATAATACATTCTTTCAATGATTCATGCAATGGGGAATTTTGATTTATTGCAGTTTTTTTGGATATACGCCATTGCAGCAATGGCTTATGTCCAAAAAACTGCAATAAATCAAGAATAATACAGTCAATTAAAATGTAATTGGTTTTGACTGATTGCTAGGGACAGGAAAAATTCGCGGTTTCGATAGCCTTCAGGATAGACTGCACATTCCCCTGTACACTTGGGCAAGTAACGCAAGTTCATTGGCTGCCGACTTGTCAGTCGTCTCAGCTGGTTTGTCCGTGATTCGATCCTTCTTTGGTTGAGGTTTTATAACTGGTTGAGATTTGTCAAGTGTCAAGATGAACAGTAAGCCAATAGCAAAATCATATAAAATGTATGTTTTTGAATTTTATCATATCGCCGAATGAATCTGCGAATTTTTACGGTCTCTACAGATTGCTATCTTAAGAAAGCCCAAGGTTAATATGTAGAGGTATTGTTTTAATAGTGAACCTACCAGACTGTTTTTGTCATTGGTAATCTGCTGTGTTCATCGGTGTTTTCGTCATTGTTTTTTTTATAATATATGTTTGTCTCCATTGTTCTGTTTTCTGTGTGGTCCAGTTTGTGGGTTGTCTGCATTTCTCGTTGTTGTTGATACGGTTTCGTCGTTGTTAGGCCACTGTATCCGTGTGTGCTGTTATTATTCATGTCCAAATTACTTCCACGGAATTATTGTGCTATCTGATTATTTTAAGTTTGGCTGTGTTCGTCTGTGCTGTGATTATTGTGTGTTTTTTTTTTTAAATTTCATGCTTGGTTTCATCTTTTGATCAATATTTTTTAAATCAGCTATTTTAACTTGTATGATTTATGTTTCCATTTTGCATTTCTGGTTTTACATATATGAATTTTCCATGACAAACATTTCAAAACTGCAATGACGTATGTACAAAAAACTATCTTAAATTACCAAATCCCATCGCATAAATCATTTAAAGATCGCACAAAATTGTATAATAATTATTTAACCAACTCAGATTCAGACCATTAAATATATTTTAATTAAATTTTTACGTTTGTCAATATTACACATATGCACTAAATTTTATACACGGAAAAAATTTAGCTTTAAATACTTACCGCAAATTTTTCATAAATATGGCCAAAACCCTTAAAATTGGTACAATAAAACATTCTCTTCATTCTGCATCAGAATTTTGAGTTATGGAACAAAATAATTTAAACGCCAAAAAAATTGTAAGCCATCGCAATTCAATATTCCAAGACATCGACAAAAATCAGTCGTTGCCAGCTAGCACAATTATTAATTATAAATATATAGGATGCTTAGTGCCCAAGCCACATTAAAATAAAGTTTCAAACATCGCTTCTTAGTATTTGTAATATACTTCATTGAGTGCACTACGATGTATTGACTAGTAGTACAAGGCAACATTCTCAATTATGAATGCCAAATAGCTATAGAGATGATGGATAATAGTTTTAATTATATAGGTGCTATAAAATGCTACAATGTGATTTATAAGCTATTAAATACTACAATGTGGTTTATCTTCTAATAAATAAAAATCGATACGCACCCATATGTTCCCTATGGAACACAAAACGGCTGGACCGATTTTGAAGAAATTTTCAGGCAATCTTCAGATTAGCCCAGCGGGTGTTCCTGTCAAGTTTAGTAGCGTATCAACTAGATGGCGCTGCAGCGCATCAACTTCTATCTTACAATGGCAGAACCATATCTACCGGGTTCTGCTAATTAGCTATAAAATGCTCCAATCAGGCTTTAAAGCAGAAAAATTTGATTGCCATACAAAAATGACTTGCTGCAAAATTTTTTTGTAGATATCAAAAACATTTTCCAATACAAAGTCAGTAATTGTAGCAAACGTTTTTCCAAGTGAGATGCACCAACTTGTAAAAAAAAAAAAACTTTTATCATCCAGTATTTTTTTGTGTATTTCAATTTTTCGTCATACTGAGTGCATTCACTATTTGCTTAACTCGACAAATTATTTAACACGTAAATGGGAACCAGTTGTGACATGGAGAACAAACTGGCGCTACTTTCTAAGCGACACGTAGGTTTCATCAGTTGCGGTTGTTAAAATGCATGTTGCCATTATAAACTGTAGGGCACAGAAAATATATCTTGTTACTTGTCGGTAATCCAAATGTTCTGTTGTGCACACACTGTAACATCGATAATTGGAAGAATAAAAGACAACAGATAAGCGTAATAAAAGTCTCATCTAAATGACAGTACAATTATTAACTGCAAACATCACCAGCTATAATTTAACCCAAAGCATCTCGAAAATAATTTCTTTTAGATTTATTGGAAATGTATTTACTGCACGCACTAGCAATTTCACATTAATTTGTGTTTTCTTGTAACCAAAACAATAATATTCTATATAAACACAGTGTAGGATAGTACTTAAAAATAACAAAGAATTTGTGCAAAAAAATGGCCTTCCAAAAACTGACTCAACTGTTTGCTAAATAAATTGCTTTTTGTTTAGTATAGTTATAGTATTTAACATATATTCTTTAATTGTAGACTTGTGTAGTTCGCGAACGAACTAGTTCGGAAGAGCGCTCCCACAGACGAACTACGCGAACTAGTTCCCAGATCCCTCGCTCCTCAGTTCATTACTATGCCCGGCAGATATCTTGGCGTCTGAGCTCCCTAGTCCTGTCTGGCGGGGAGGGGAGGGCGAAGAGGAAGCGATACCCTATTGTCAAGGTCAGCGGCCAGGTTTGTATTAGCAGAACAAAATACATTCGGCGCGTGACTTCCTACACTACGTAAGTCTGTATCCACGCCCGTGGGGGCCCCAGGGCGGTAAGGCCTTTTGGCTAAGAGCGCTGGGTTACCAAACCAAAAGTGAGAAATCCTATGAATTGTTCTTGTATTACATAAGTGTAACATTGTGTAAATTGCAGTTGTATGTGATCGAATATTTGTCCTCATCTGTCAGGAAAAGTAACAAACTATTATCTAAACCTGCAACGTTTTACTTTGTCCCATTAAATATACTTACGGTGTCTGCTAATTATTATGATAACCAAAATTAATTGAAATGTTAACTCAGTAACTAGCGAAAACCAGACACGATTTATTTTTGAAAAACTAGGTCACTTAGTATGTAAAATAAATTTAAAACTATGCTTCTCAATTCATTGTGTTCTCAAAGTTAATTAAAACAAAAGTCTTACAAGAAAAAGCAAACGACCAAAACATTACGCAATTGTAGCTCTCCGCGCGAAAGCTATCTCACAGTTGATGACGCAGGAGCCAGTCTAGCCCTTATCGTTCTCCGGTTTCCGTACCTAAAACGTTCAATTTAGCGCTGGATGTACATTTAAGTAAACATGGAGCTTGTTATGTTATATTTGCTGCTTTAACTTCATGTCAGTCGTTCAGGAAACACCTGACTACCAACGTTAATGGCATTTAAAAAATGCTTGTGTATGTGTGGCTTTATATTTTAATGCACCTATAATCGATTATTTATTATAAATGTAAATACAATTCGCATTGTACTTCCACTTTAGAATGCATATTATAACCTTCGAAACCTCATATATATTATATGATTTGTTTAATGTATGTATGAAGTTCTCTTTCCATGATAATTGATTGTATTAGGTGACGAAAAACAAAATTAAGTTAAAATTAATTACTATTATTACTATTCTTATTACTTTATCTAGGTACTCCCGTTTTCCCCGTTCTGTCATTTCGTCAACGCTTCATACTCATAATTTCTCCACAATAGGCTATCAAGACCTTACTTGTTAATAGCCGCCCAACTCACACACACCCTAACTGCCCAAATATTTTACTCCACTATACACTACGTAACAGTAACGTAGTAAAGATATATTTCCATTGTTTATTAAATACTTAAAATATATGTTTTTTCCTGGCGTAGTCTGTGGGTCATGTGTCTGTTCTTTGCTGACTTTACGAATCCTAACAGTAGGTAAATATAGTTCATATGGGGACAGGGGTGGGGGGTGGGGGATCCAGGGATCCGGTGGCCATCTTGGATTACTTTTCTTCCGGCGGCCATCTTGGATTACGTCACTTCCGACGGCCATCTTGGATTACGAAACTTCCGACCGCCATCTTGGATTACGTCACTTCCGGCCGCCATTTTGATTACGTCACTTCCGGCGGCCATCTTGTATTATGGCACTTCCGGCGGATATTTGGTTTTTCTATAATATTCCGCCATCTTGTAAATCATTATTTATTATACGATTTTAATGGAAATTTGTTTTAAAATTTATAAAAAATTAAATAATCAAAATTTTAAAAATGAAATTTAAAAAATATATTATTTAATAAAATTTTAATTAAAAAACCTGCGCGTCGAACACCCCACTCACCCCTGTTACAATTTTCCGTTACACCGCATTCTTTAAAATAAATTTATTATCAAAATAAAAAATATATATACCATCGTTGTCTGCCGGAGGCAGCCATCTTATTTAGTGGAGACAACCATCTTGATTTCATCTGATGGTATCATCAAGTGTAGGTTTTTAAAGTACGCCAGTGTATGTAAGGTCGAGTTTCAATTCTCTACCAACATTATTATGACCCTTATAGACAAAAAAAATTCGCAAATTTTGTTAAAATAAATCACATAATCCACAAAATCCACAGTCATTTTGCTGTTGTAACCACCATTTTTTCTTAAAGACTTATCATTTATAGGTTTTGACTTAAATATATGTTATCAATACTATCGTTGTGGATGCGATAGTTAAAGTAATAATAATTTCAAAAAAACTTTATTACCCCATTTTAGTGGGCCAGACATTTTTCAGAGTCCTAACTCACAAGTAATATTCTCTTCTCATGTTTGCGTACTCGTGTTTTAAAAGCTGCATGGAAGCAGATATTTTAATGGCTGCGTATAATTACATTCCTAAACAAGCCCATGTTTGCGTACTCGTGTTTAAAAGCTGCATGGAAGCAGATATTTTAATGTTTGTCTATAATTACATTTCACCATTCTGTAAGACATTTATAAGTATCAGTACCTCGTGGGATATAGGTTCTATATTAAAAATAATAAACAATATGTAGGTAAAATTGTATTTATTAAATTAAGAAAATATTTTACACAGCAAAAATGGAGCAAAAACAGAAACTATACATCAAAAAACTAAAACTTTACAACAAAAATGTAAACTATACATCAAAAACATAAACTGTACAACAAAAATGGAAAACTGTACAACAAAATGAAAACTATAAAACAAAAAACAGAAAAACTATACAACAAATGGAAACAACTACCAAACTGCCAAACTATTTAAATCAAAAACTATTTACAGTAAAATAAAATTATTCGTCGCCTCCAACATATCCGTGGGGGACTGTGTGGATACCATCTTCGCAGATCAGCCGTTTGTCGTCCTCCCACGTTATGGCCAGCTTATTGCTGTACTCAGTATAGAGTATGTGCTGACGGGAGCGAATTGCTCTAACGCCTGCCCTCATTGTGCGGTGGTCTTGCAGGGCATCCAGGTAGTCATCGAATGTTATGTGTTTTTTGACCACACATCGCTGGATGCCTTTGGCCTTTTTCTCGCTCTTACCACCACACCTGTAGGCGTAGAGTTTGGCCCGTAGGCTTACAAACTCCTCCATCACTTCTCCCCCACATTCATCTTTGAATTTACCGACAACTTTCTTGTTGATGGGGGAGAAGCAAGGGTGGTCGGAAGGGTAGCAGCTGGTGTCGAATTTAGCCATCAGTGTAGGGTCGGCTTTGAGGTCTGAGTAAAAGTCTGTTGTCTGGATCTCATACACGAAACTGTCTGTATCCATATACATCAGGTGAATATTGTCATGGTAACGGGGTTTCATGGTATTGTAGTGGAAGTCGTACATGAGAGTCTTTGAAAGATCTAGTACGGCCAGTCCGGCATAGATCGGCTTGTCGAAAATGATGGTTTCGTGATTAAGGTGGACTAGAGACAAATTCGGTTCGTACATTGTACGGTCCTTGAAGGACGGACGACACACTAACTTCTTGAACCTCTTCTCAGAGCACACCAACTCCATTTTGAGCCTCCGCCTTTTATTTTCCATCAGTTTACCAAATGTCGAGTTTACAGCGAGCTTAAAGAACTCCTTCTCGAACTCGTTGGCTGCTGCTTTCCGCTTGTTGGTATTCAGCCGAATATAGGGCTCCAACCATGCCGACTGCTCAAACTGTAGGACTCGGTGAATCTTAGTCACTCTCAGCCCATGAGATACTGCTTGCTGTAGATTTTTGTAGTGTACAATGTAATGTTCCTTATTTTCAAGAGTTGTCATTAGTTTTGATTGATTTGAGCCGGGCGGGCACTGATTTACGGGGAGAAATGGCAGGTCTTTATGACTTTTGTGGAGCTCAGGAGGGTACTCCACATCACACTCAATAATGTAGCCTGTAGGAGAATCATCTGGGACAGACACGACATCTATTGATGTGTCTGCCCATTGGAAATGCCGAATTGGAAGCGGCAGAGACATCGCCCACCCGTACAAATTATTTGCATCAATGTACTCCAGGAATGTGGATGGCTTGGATGCATCATATGTCTCAGGTATGTAGGAGTTATTGGCTACGCAATGACGTTTAATGCTTTGCGCTACTCCTCCCCTAATACCTGCTTCCACAAACATATACATGTCATAATCTGTGAGAAGCTCTAGCTGTACACCTGTGGATCGAAGCATCGCATCGAAAGCGAACCCTGGGACAAGAAATATAGTGAGACGGATCTAGGCTGTATGTCTCCAAACATATGGAACGGAAATTCTCGAATACATCCGCCAAAATCAGAACATCCGTCTTCAGGTACAAGTCAGCGTACTCCCCCAAAGTAGCACACTGAAACTTATCCCAGACTTTCACTGCATGAGCGTACTCCATCTCTGAAATCATGGAATCAGTCAGACTATTGTAGAAATCGCCGATAGGTGGAAGACTAGTGTCATCTAATCGAGCAAAAGAATCGACAAAATCACACGGGAAGACACCCTTGCGGGTAACCAACTCCAACTCATCAGGCGCGAAAAACTCAGCAGTACTGACAAACTTATCTGCCGGCAAGAACTCAGCGAGCGAAGCAAGACCCCGACTCATGAAACGGAATGTATCGACAAACTGAATGCTGAACTTATCATGCAACTTCTTGGAAAAAGTTATCAGCTTCTCCTCTGAATTCGGGATTATGAAGATGTCTTTACTGTCGTACCCCAACTTCCTGATAATGAAGTTCTGGTCGTACGCCAGGTTGTGGAAGAACACAATCAACTTTTTTGGTCTGCGCCTGAGAAGGTTGCAGTCATTACATGCAGGCCCCAGATATTCACCGGTAAAGTGATTGTGATCACGAATTTTCTTTGCAGTTCCTCCGAACTTTCCTCCACAGTAGCAGCACACACTTGCTTGCAGAAAAGCAGTGTTCTGTGCATGTGTGAGCGGAGTCATAGAAACAGATGTAGATAATATTTTTTGTACATCATGACCAATCTCCACAATGCGAGAAATGAACTTATCCTCTGCGTCACAACCGCGATACAATTCAGGCTCTGATGGAAGTGCTGAAGTGAGGTGTGCTGGAATGACTGTATTATCTGCTTTCACATAAATGCAGTAGCTGTATGCTTTATGCTTTTGGTACTGCAGCGTGTATGCTTCATCAGGATTCGGGTAGCACGTATGGATTTTCTCCAGAATAGCTTCAAAGTCGCAATATACCACGATGGGCATCTTATCAGCATGGTGGAAGTTTTTGAACTGCAGAACAGGTGGCTGCCCATTTTGATCGGGGGATGGCATTTCCATCCGAACAGCAGCATGCTGTTTGCAGAGCTCACTGTGTTTTGCCAAACACTGAAGACCAGTGAGCCCCGCTAACCCTATCCTGATCATCGTAATGCTTGAAGCATCTTTTGCAAACTTGAATAGCATCATGATGTGTAGTGATTTGGGACCGAACCAGAGCAGAAAAATTTTTAATGTGGGTGAAATGGGACGAATTGTCATTGACCAAGAGCAGAAGGTCGAAATGATGTTCTTTTTCTTCAGGAGCGACTCGTGCAGGTACAACATTCAGATTCTCGTCGATGCTGTAGATGTTGATGGAGACTCCAGGGTTCTGTTTTTCGAACAGCGGTATTTGCCTGATTGGAGTAGGAAACTCGATGTTCGTGAAGTTGAATTTCTCTTCCAAGTCATGGTATCGCTGGTTGACATGCTCTGGATGCTCACCTTCCACGTACTTCACAAGAATAGACCACTTAAAACACATGTGGTCTTCGAGGTTTTGTGGATTTATCACCGCATATTTGTCTTTGATGGAAGTAGGCAGTTCGATGTAGGAGCTGGCACGGAGTGGATCGAGCTTGTTTATTCGGAGTTGAAGTCGCTTAACAGCCGACAAAGTCCATCCAGACCCTTTTCCCATGTAGTCTTCCTCCTCCTTGCAGATCTTAGAGATGGACTCAGTAACTGCTTCCTCCACCTCATAAACTGCGTAGAGGGGCACATTAATGGTTTTGAACGCTCTCTTGTCTTCGCTGACATCCACAGGTTTTTCGTAATCACACTCAAGCACGATGTTGAATTTTAGTGGACCGTTCTCCTCTATCTCCTCTACAAGTTGGCTCATTATTTTTGCCTTGATGGAGTTCAGGTACGAGCAGATATCCTTGGCAGTACTTGACGTGTTTTCGGCCACGTAAGTTTTCAAGTTGCCCTTGAAACCTACTTCCGCGATGATGAAACCGTGGTCATTGGCCAAACCAGTCCCAGTCACCACCTTTATTCGGCTGGTCGAAGGCTTGGGCGTAACTGCAGGCTTAACTGCTACCATCCTCTGCTTCTTTGTAGGAGGTGGAGCAGGCCCCTTGCATACCTTGATGTGGGCTTTTAACTTATCAGCCCTGGCGAACTCCTTAGTGCAGTTCTCGCAGGAATGCACTATGCGGTTTGGGTTAAGACCGCAAGCCGACTTCTCATGTAGTCTGGCGACATCAGCACGGGCGAAGGCCTTATAGCAGAAGCTACACCGCATGCCTGATGTCGTGGCGACAGCTCCAGTACATGATGCAAGGTGCTGCTGCATCTTGTCACTGCGAGCGACCATCTTTCCACATAGGTGGCACAGCTGGTGGTCACGATGCTGGTTCTCAGCACACTGACGCTCGTGCCGGTAGCGGTTGTTGCCTGCCGTGAATGAAGCAGAGCAGAAACGGCATTTCTGAACGGTAGACGCCATCACAACAATCGGTAGACTGGTCTCAACGTACGGAACACACAACGGTAGCTCGACGCACAAAGAACTATAACAAAAGAATTAAGAATACAATGTAGCTAGATGTTAACACGAAAAAGTTGCAAACATAACCTCAAAACTCTAGCCCTCAAGCTTACTAACCTAAAATGATAGCAATGTTACTAAATAAAAAAGTTGCAAACATAACCTCAAAACTCTAGCCCTCAAGCTTACTAACCTAAACTGATAGCAATGTTACTAAATAAAAAAAAGTTGCAAACATAACCTCAAAACTCTAGCCCTCAAGCTTACTAACCTAAACTACTAGCAATGTTATTAAATAAAAAAAGTTGCAAACATAACCTCAAAGCTACTCCTTCATGTACAATCCTAAAAATGGTAGAATATTTAAAGTACTGATAAAAGTTAAAGCTGAAAAATATTCAATGTAAACTAAAAATGATTGATTACATAACCCCAAAACTGCTCTAATGCACATCCCAAAAATGCTAGAATATTTTTAAAAGTACTCATAAAAGTTTAAACTGAAAAATTTATGGTTATCTACATATAAGTGTACCGAGAAAAAACTAGCTAGCTGATAATCTACAAAAAATCTGAGAAACATTCAATGTTAACGAAACATGTAACATACCTCAGAAAACGATGAAGTGGAGCTGTAGAACACGAAGTAGCGTTGGCGGTAGAAATCGTGGTAGCAGCGAAACTCACACACGAACTAGCTCACTCAAACTCTAAGAACACACTAAAGCTCCGACAGCTAATCCCCGGCCTTTTATAGCCTCGGACCTGCTTTTTCTTGGAAAAACATTAGGAACAGAGTATTTTTACCGAACCTACCAATAGGAATGTAGTATGTGGAGGGGAAGTACCATTGTCTTCGGAAAAACCCAGATGACTTATGCGCAGGTCGTAGCAGGTCTGTGAGGGGTGGGAGGTAGAAATGTAGGTAATAACTAAACATGACAAACCACTCTCGGACCCAGTCCTAAGTGCACCCACTAATGACATAGGTGATTAGGGATACGGTTGCGAGGCACCGCCTGCATCATGATTTATCGCTCAGGAATGTCGTCTCGCAGTGCCGAGGGAACCCGAAAAATAGACTTGACCGAGCCTGCTACGACAAGCTCGTTAACTCGCGATTTTGTGGCACCATGAGGCGCTCAGGTAGCAGTCATGGTCTGTGATAAGACTCGTTAATCGTCAGCAGTCCAAGCACTAGGGTAGGCAAGTTATGAAATAAAAGAAATCCGTATTCGTTTAATACATTTATTTAGTCAGAACACATACATATTACACAACTCCATTTTAGTTAACAAGTAAGCTGTACACAAAAATTATTCCACATTAGTTATGAACAACACTCGTTTAAAATTTTTTAGCATTTCATTGAGAACAATCAGTTGAATATCTACAGTATGAAACATTTTGCTGATGTTCCAGGAACCAGCCCTTTTCACAACCATTTAAGCTCTCTTTTCATTGGTCAAATAAAACATCTCCCCCCCCCCTCTTCCCCTCCTTCAAAGATGCAGCTTCACCATCATGCTAAAATTCTGTAAGACCAAAAAAAAAATTACTTTCCTTAAACCTTACGCTATAAATTTCATAAATCCTAGGATGCTGTTACTGCATCTAGAAATTAAAAAAAAATATTATCTCATAAAGGTTTTATTTACATGTTAGTCTTAACCATCCTACCACACACACGCACACACATGCATACATACATACATACATACATACATACAATACACATGGCTTCAGAAGGAAGTACGATATTTTGAAAACCACTCGACTTACATCTGTTTATGAAAAGGAGCTAAAAATTAATATTTTTTCAAAGTTAATTTTAGAGATGAAACATCATGTGCAAGTCCTTGCATGCGAGAACATTTAATTACGCAATTATCTTCATTTTTCCCAAACCATAGGTCTGATGTGTGGATACCACACAAATTTCATACTTAACATATGCACTACGAGTTGACTGTACGCCAGTCTAAGCCCCTGCGCTTAGAGACGAAACTGCACTAGAAACGTTAGCAAGCATTGCAATTATCTCGCTTCACTAACGCAGATTCACCATGACTGGGTGGACCTCCTGAAACAGTAAACATAGGACAGTGAAAACACATTAAAATAATGCTTTTCAAAATAATTGTATAATAAAAAAACACTGCATATTTCTCGAAAATCACCACGCAACCGACAGCCCTTTCAATCACAATTCTTCGAATGCTATCACAGAATGCTAGATTTAGAAAGAAAGGATCATTTCTTCCTTCATTATGGAGTACAGTAATACATCACATGAAGATAAACAAAAAAGGCACACACTTCGTTCTTAGACTCGTGCCGCCTCCTTGACAGAGAGAAATGATTTTACACATAAAATAGTATATAAATCTTTTCCAGCGATGAAGCTGTACTAATATCACCTTGACAAGCTTAGATGATCTAGGGAGAGACAAAGTAAATATATTAACAAAAAAAAGTCGGCTCAAAATCATTTACAAAAAAAAATACTTAAATTTCCTTCGATTAAATATTTTTCTCAATTTAATAAATGAGAGAACACAATAAATATGTTTAAATCACTATTTATCAATTTTAACTCTCGTGTACATCAGGAAAATATATATATTATCATTCATTATTAGTTGTAATGTAAAAAATGCAATCAGTTCCTTTGTGGGATATGGAATGCTCACTCACGATCGAAAAAAGGAGGGGCTTCACTGTAACTCAAGGGGAGGGGAAAACCATCTTGAAAGTTAGCGTTTCTCATATATTTGGATATATAGTAATCAAGCAAGTAATAACATTTGGTGGTAGGTATAATCTCCGCCTGATTAAAGTTTATTTACTAACATGAATTCATAAATTAAACGAATCTCTGAGTACATTTGCATATATTTTATAAAAAAAATGCACAGATTTATTTTTTTATCATAAATAACCAAGAGCACATTAAAAAAAACCAACGAAATTCTCGCCAATAATAACCAACAACAGCACGCGGACAATAGAAAAAAAAGATTTGTCAGTAATAACATGCAGCATGCGGAGAAAATCAGCATTTCATGGAGTAGTAATAACCATTACACACAAAAAATAAAAAATAAAAATATATTGACAGTAATAACCAGCAGCTTTCTGAGAAAATCAATAAAAATATAGACAGGAATACTCAACTGCAAAAAAAAAATATTAGTAATAAGATGCAGCACACGAAAAAAAAAAAAAAACCAACGAAATTCTTGTCGAGGAATAACCAGAAGCACACATAGAAAACCGTCAAAATATTCACAGAAAAAAGGAAGGGCACTGAGAAAACCATCGAAATTTTTGCTAAATCAAGATCAGTGAATGTTTCTACTGTTGACAGTTGAAACCAAAAGAAATTATATTAAAAAATAAAACTTACAAATATTCCGGCTTGTGCTGGAACTCTATCCTTGTTGAAGCAAAGATAGATTTCACAAGCCAGAATATTTGTAAGTTTAATTTTTTAATATCATTTCTCGTGATTCACTGATCTTGATTTAGCAAAAATTTCGATGGTTTTCTCAGTGCCCTTCCTTTTTTCTGCGAATATTTTGACGGTTTTCTATGTGTGCTTCTGGTTATTCCTCGACAAGAATTTCGTTGGTTTTTTTTTTTTTTCGTGTGCTGCATCTTATTACTAATATTTTTTTTTTTGCAGTTGAGTATTCCTGTCTATATTTTTATTGATTTTCTCAGAAAGCTGCTGGTTATTACTGTCAATATATTTTTATTTTTTATTTTTTGTGTGTAATGGTTATTACTACTCCATGAAATGCTGATTTTCTCCGCATGCTGCATGTTATTACTGACAAATCTTTTTTTTCTATTGTCCGCGTGCTGTTGTTGGTTATTATTGGCGAGAATTTCGTTGGTTTTTTTTAGTGTGCTCTTGGTTATTTATGATAAAAAAATTAATCTGTGCATTTTTTTTATAAAATATATGCAAATGTACTCAGAGATTCGTTTAATTTATGAATTCATGTTAGTAAATAAACTTTAATCAGGCGGAGATTATACCTACCACCAAATGTTATTACTTGCTTGATTACTATATATCCAAATATATGAGAAACGCTAACTTTCAAGATGGTTTTCCCCTCCCCTTGAGTTACAGTGAAGCCCCTCCTTTTTTCGATCGTGAGTGAGCATTCCATATCCCACAAAGGAACTGATTGCATTTTTTACATTACAACTAATAATGAATGATAATATATATATTTTCCTGATGTACACGAGAGTTAAAATTGATAAATAGTGATTTAAACATATTTATTGTGTTCTCTCATATATTAAATTGAGAAAAATATTTAATCGAAGGAAATTTAAGTATTTTTTTTTGTAAATGATTTTGAGCCGACTTTTTTTTGTTAATATATTTACTTTGTCTCTCCCTAGATCATCTAAGCTTGTCAAGGTGATATTAGTACAGCTTCATCGCTGGAAAAGAATTATATACTATTTTATGTGTAAAATCATTTCTCTCTGTCAAGGAGGCGGCACGAGTCTAAGAACGAAGTGTGTGCCTTTTTTGTTTATCTTCATGTGATGTATTACTGTACTCCATAATGAAGGAAGAAATGATCCTTTCTTTCTAAATCTAGCATTCTGTGATAGCATTCGAAGAATTGTGATTGAAAGGGCTGTCGGTTGCGTGGTGATTTTCGAGAAATATGCAGTGTTTTTTTATTATACAATTATTTTGAAAAGCATTATTTTAATGTGTTTTCACTGTCCTATGTTTACTGTTTCAGGAGGTCCACCCAGTCATGGTGAATCTGCGTTAGTGAAGCGAGATAATTGCAATGCTTGCTAACGTTTCTAGTGCAGTTTCGTCTCTAAGCGCAGGGGCTTAGACTGGCGTACAGTCAACTCGTAGTGCATATGTTAAGTATGAAATTTGTGTGGTATCCACACATCAGACCTATGGTTTGGGAAAAATGAAGATAATTGCGTAATTAAATGTTCTCGCATGCAAGGACTTGCACATGATGTTTCATCTCTAAAATTAACTTTGAAAAAATATTAATTTTTAGCTCCTTTTCATAAACAGATGTAAGTCGAGTGGTTTTCAAAATATCGTACTTCCTTCTGAAGCCATGTGTATTGTATGTATGTATGTATGTATGTATGTATGCATGTGTGTGCGTGTGTGTGGTAGGATGGTTAAGACTAACATGTAAATAAAACCTTTATGAGATAATATTTTTTTTTAATTTCTAGATGCAGTAACAGCATCCTAGGATTTATGAAATTTATAGCGTAAGGTTTAAGGAAAGTAATTTTTTTTTTGGTCTTACAGAATTTTAGCATGATGGTGAAGCTGCATCTTTGAAGGAGGAGAAGAGGGGGGGGGGGGAGATGTTTTATTTGACCAATGAAAAGAGAGCTTAAATGGTTGTGAAAAGGGCTGGTTCCTGGAACATCAGCAAAATGTTTCATACTGTAGATATTCAACTGATTGTTCTCAATGAAATGCTAAAAAATTTTAAACGAGTGTTGTTCATAACTAATGTGGAATAATTTTTGTGTACAGCTTACTTGTTAACTAAAATGGAGTTGTGTAATATGTATGTGTTCTGACTAAATAAATGTATTAAACGAATACGGATTTCTTTTATTTCATAACTTGCCTACCCTAGTGCTTGGACTGCTGACGATTAACGAGTCTTATCACAGACCATGACTGCTACCTGAGCGCCTCATGGTGCCACAAAATCGCGAGTTAACGAGCTTGTCGTAGCAGGCTCGGTCAAGTCTATTGTTCGGGTTCCCTCGGCACTGCGAGACGACATTCCTGAGCGATAAATCATGATGCAGGCGGTGCCTCGCAACCGTATCCCTAATCACCTATGTCATTAGTGGGTGCACTTAGGACTGGGTCCGAGAGTGGTTTGTCATGTTTAGTTATTACCTACATTTCTATCTCCCACCCCTCACAGACCTGCTACGACCTGCGCATAAGTCATCTGGGTTTTTCCGAAGACAATGGTACTTCCCCTCCACATACTACATTCCTATTGGTAGGTTCGGTAAAAATACTCTGTTCCTAATGTTTTTCCAAGAAAAAGCAGGTCCGAGGCTATAAAAGGCCGGGGATTAGCTGTCGGAGCTTTAGTGTGTTCTTAGAGTTTGAGTGAGCTAGTTCGTGTGTGAGTTTCGCTGCTACCACGATTTCTACCGCCAACGCTACTTCGTGTTCTACAGCTCCACTTCATCGTTTTCTGAGGTATGTTACAAGTTTCGTTAACATTGAATGTTTCTCAGATTTTTTGTAGATTATCAGCTAGCTAGTTTTTTCTCGGTACACTTATATGTAGATAACCATAAATTTTTCAGTTTAAACTTTTATGAGTACTTTTAAAAATATTCTAGCATTTTTGGGATGTGCATTAGAGCAGTTTTGGGGTTATGTAATCAATCATTTTTAGTTTACATTGAATATTTTTTCAGCTTTAACTTTTATCAGTACTTTAAATATTCTACCATTTTTAGGATTGTACATGAAGGAGTAGCTTTGAGGTTATGTTTGCAACTTTTTTTATTTAATAACATTGCTAGTAGTTTAGGTTAGTAAGCTTGAGGGCTAGAGTTTTGAGGTTATGTTTGCAACTTTTTTTTATTTAGTAACATTGCTATCAGTTTAGGTTAGTAAGCTTGAGGGCTAGAGTTTTGAGGTTATGTTTGCAACTTTTTTATTTAGTAACATTGCTATCATTTTAGGTTAGTAAGCTTGAGGGCTAGAGTTTTGAGGTTATGTTTGCAACTTTTTCGTGTTAACATCTAGCTACATTGTATTCTTAATTCTTTTGTTATAGTTCTTTGTGCGTCGAGCTACCGTTGTGTGTTCCGTACGTTGAGACCAGTCTACCGATTGTTGTGATGGCGTCTACCGTTCAGAAATGCCGTTTCTGCTCTGCTTCATTCACGGCAGGCAACAACCGCTACCGGCACGAGCGTCAGTGTGCTGAGAACCAGCATCGTGACCACCAGCAGTGCCACCTATGTGGAAAGATGGTCGCTCGCAGTGACAAGATGCAGCAGCACCTTGCATCATGTACTGGAGCTGTCGCCACGACATCAGGCATGCGGTGTAGCTTCTGCTATAAGGCCTTCGCCCGTGCTGATGTCGCCAGACTACATGAGAAGTCGGCTTGCGGTCTTAACCCAAACCGCATAGTGCATTCCTGCGAGAACTGCACTAAGGAGTTCGCCAGGGCTGATAAGTTAAAAGCCCACATCAAGGTATGCAAGGGGCCTGCTCCACCTCCTACAAAGAAGCAGAGGATGGTAGCAGTTAAGCCTGCAGTTACGCCCAAGCCTTCGACCAGCCGAATAAAGGTGGTGACTGGGACTGGTTTGGCCAATGTCCACGGTTTCATCATCGCGGAAGTAGGTTTCAAGGGCAACTTGAAAACTTACGTGGCAGAAAACACGTCAAGTACTGCCAAGGATATCTGCTCGTACCTGAACTCCATCAAGGCAAAAATAATGAGCCAACTTGTAGAGGAGATAGAGGAGAACGGTCCACTAAAATTCAACATCGTGCTTGAGTGTGATTACGAAAAATCTGTGGATGTCAGCGAAGACAAGAGAGCGTTCAAAACCATTAATGTGCCCCTCTACGCAGTTTATGAGGTGGAGGAAGCAGTTACTGAGTCCATCTCTAAGATCTGCAAGGAGGAGGAAGACTACATGGGAAAAGGGTCTGGATGGACTTTGTCGGCTGTTAAGCGACTTCAACTCCGAATAAACAAGCTCGATCCACTCCGTGCCAGCTCCTACATCGAACTGCCTACTTCCATCAAAGACAAATATGCGGTGATAAATCCACAAAACCTCGAAGACCACATGTGTTTTAAGTGGTCTATTCTTGTGAAGTACGTGGAAGGTGAGCATCCAGAGCATGTCAACCAGCGATACCATGACTTGGAAGAGAAATTCAACTTCACGAACATCGAGTTTCCTACTCCAATCAGGCAAATACCGCTGTTCGAAAAACAGAACCCTGGAGTCTCCATCAACATCTACAGCATCGACGAGAATCTGAATGTTGTACCTGCACGAGTCGCTCCTGAAGAAAAAGAACATCATTTCGACCTTCTGCTCTTGGTCAATGACCATTCGTCCCATTTCACCCACATTAAAAATTTTTCTGCTCTGGTTCGGTCCCAAATCACTACACATCATGATGCTATTCAAGTTTGCAAAAGATGCTTCAAGCATTACGATGATCAGGATAGGGTTAGCGGGGCTCACTGGTCTTCAGTGTTTGGCAAAACACAGTGAGCTCTGCAAACAGCATGCTGCTGTTCGGATGGAAATGCCATCCCCCGATCAAAATGGGCAGCAACCTGTTCTGCAGTTCAAAAACTTCCACCATGCTGATAAGATGCCCATCGTGGTATATTGCGACTTTGAAGCTATTCTGGAGAAAATCCATACGTGCTACCCGAATCCTGATGAAGCATACACGCTGCAGTACCAAAAGCATAAAGCATACAGCTACTGCATTTATGTGAAAGCAGATAATACAGTCATTCCAGCACACCTCACTTCAGCACTTCCATCAGAGCCTGAATTGTATCGCGGTTGTGACGCAGAGGATAAGTTCATTTCTCGCATTGTGGAGATTGGTCATGATGTACAAAAAATATTTTCTACATCTGTTTCTATGACTCCGCTCACACATGCACAGAACACTGCTTTTCTGCAAGCAAGTGTGTGCTGCTACTGTGGAGGAAAGTTCGGAGGAACTGCAAAGAAAATTCGTGATCACAATCACTTTACCGGTGAATATCTGTGGCCTGCATGTAATGACTGCAACCTTCTCAGGCGCAGACCAAAAAAGTTGATTGTGTTCTTCCACAACCTGGCGTACGACCAGAACTTCATTATCAGGAAGTTGGGGTACGACAGTAAAGACATCTTCATAATCCCGAATTCAGAGGAGAAGCTGATAACTTTTTCCAAGAAGTTGCATGATAAGTTCAGCATTCAGTTTGTCGATACATTCCGTTTCATGAGTCGGGGTCTTGCTTCGCTCGCTGAGTTCTTGCCGGCAGATAAGTTTGTCAGTACTGCTGAGTTTTTCGCGCCTGATGAGTTGGAGTTGGTTACCCGCAAGGGTGTCTTCCCGTGTGATTTTGTCGATTCTTTTGCTCGATTAGATGACACTAGTCTTCCACCTATCGGCGATTTCTACAATAGTCTGACTGATTCCATGATTTCAGAGATGGAGTACGCTCATGCAGTGAAAGTCTGGGATAAGTTTCAGTGTGCTACTTTGGGGGAGTACGCTGACTTGTACCTGAAGACGGATGTTCTGATTTTGGCGGATGTATTCGAGAATTTCCGTTCCATATGTTTGGAGACATACAGCCTAGATCCGTCTCACTATATTTCTTGTCCCAGGGTTCGCTTTCGATGCGATGCTTCGATCCACAGGTGTACAGCTAGAGCTTCTCACAGATTATGACATGTATATGTTTGTGGAAGCAGGTATTTGGGGAGGAGTAGCGCAAAGCATTAAACGTCATTGCGTAGCCAATAACTCCTACATACCTGAGACATATGATGCATCCAAGCCATCCACATTCCTGGAGTACATTGATGCAAATAATTTGTACGGGTGGGCGATGTCTCTGCCGCTTCCAATTCGGCATTTCCAATGGGCAGACACATCAATAGATGTCGTGTCTGTCCCAGATGATTCTCCTACAGGCTACATTATTGAGTGTGATGTGGAGTACCCTCCTGAGCTCCACAAAAGTCATAAAGACCTGCCATTTCTCCCCGTAAATCAGTGCCCGCCCGGCTCAAATCAATCAAAACTAATGACAACTCTTGAAAATAAGGAACATTACATTGTACACTACAAAAATCTACAGCAAGCAGTATCTCATGGGCTGAGAGTGACTAAGATTCACCGAGTCCTACAGTTTGAGCAGTCGGCATGGTTGGAGCCCTATATTCGGCTGAATACCAACAAGCGGAAAGCAGCAGCCAACGAGTTCGAGAAGGAGTTCTTTAAGCTCGCTGTGAACTCGACATTTGGTAAACTGATGGAAAATAAAAGGCGGAGGCTCAAAATGGAGTTGGTGTGCTCTGAGAAGAGGTTCAAGAAGTTAGTGTGTCGTCCGTCCTTCAAGGACCGTACAATGTACGAACCGAATTTGTCTCTAGTCCACCTTAATCACGAAACCATCATTTTCGACAAGCCGATCTATGCCGGACTGGCCGTACTAGATCTTTCAAAGACTCTCATGTACGACTTCCACTACAATACCATGAAACCCCGTTACCATGACAATATTCACCTGATGTATATGGATACAGACAGTTTCGTGTATGAGATCCAGACAACAGACTTTTACTCAGACCTCAAAGCCGACCCTACACTGATGGCTAAATTCGACACCAGCTGCTACCCTTCCGACCACCCTTGCTTCTCCCCCATCAACAAGAAAGTTGTCGGTAAATTCAAAGATGAATGTGGGGGAGAAGTGATGGAGGAGTTTGTAAGCCTACGGGCCAAACTCTACGCCTACAGGTGTGGTGGTAAGAGCGAGAAAAAGGCCAAAGGCATCCAGCGATGTGTGGTCAAAAAACACATAACATTCGATGACTACCTGGATGCCCTGCAAGACCACCGCACAATGAGGGCAGGCGTTAGAGCAATTCGCTCCCGTCAGCACATACTCTATACTGAGTACAGCAATAAGCTGGCCATAACGTGGGAGGACGACAAACGGCTGATCTGCGAAGATGGTATCCACACAGTCCCCCACGGATATGTTGGAGGCGACGAATAATTTTATTTTACTGTAAATAGTTTTTGATTTAAATAGTTTGGCAGTTTGGTAGTTGTTTCCATTTGTTGTATAGTTTTTCTGTTTTTTGTTTTATAGTTTTCATTTTGTTGTACAGTTTTCCATTTTTGTTGTACAGTTTATGTTTTTGATGTATAGTTTACATTTTTGTTGTAAAGTTTTAGTTTTTTGATGTATAGTTTCTGTTTTTGCTCCATTTTTGCTGTGTAAAATATTTTCTTAATTTAATAAATACAATTTTACCTACATATTGTTTATTATTTTTAATATAGAACCTATATCCCACGAGGTACTGATACTTATAAATGTCTTACAGAATGGTGAAATGTAATTATAGACAAACATTAAAATATCTGCTTCCATGCAGCTTTTAAACACGAGTACGCAAACATGGGCTTGTTTAGGAATGTAATTATACGCAGCCATTAAAATATCTGCTTCCATGCAGCTTTTAAAACACGAGTACGCAAACATGAGAAGAGAATATTACTTGTGAGTTAGGACTCTGAAAAATGTCTGGCCCACTAAAATGGGGTAATAAAGTTTTTTTGAAATTATTATTACTTTAACTATCGCATCCACAACGATAGTATTGATAACATATATTTAAGTCAAAACCTATAAATGATAAGTCTTTAAGAAAAAATGGTGGTTACAACAGCAAAATGACTGTGGATTTTGTGGATTATGTGATTTATTTTAACAAAATTTGCGAATTTTTTTGTCTATAAGGGTCATAATAATGTTGGTAGAGAATTGAAACTCGACCTTACATACACTGGCGTACTTTAAAAACCTACACTTGATGATACCATCAGATGAAATCAAGATGGTTGTCTCCACTAAATAAGATGGCTGCCTCCGGCAGACAATGATGGTATATATATTTTTTATTTTGATAATAAATTTATTTTAAAGAATGCGGTGTAACGGAAAATTGTAACAGGGGTGAGTGGGGTGTTCGACGCGCAGGTTTTTTAATTAAAATTTTATTAAATAATATATTTTTTAAATTTCATTTTTAAAATTTTGATTATTTAATTTTTTATAAATTTTAAAACAAATTTCCATTAAAATCGTATAATAAATAATGATTTACAAGATGGCGGAATATTATAGAAAAACCAAATATCCGCCGGAAGTGCCATAATACAAGATGGCCGCCGGAAGTGACGTAATCAAAATGGCGGCCGGAAGTGACGTAATCCAAGATGGCGGTCGGAAGTTTCGTAATCCAAGATGGCCGTCGGAAGTGACGTAATCCAAGATGGCCGCCGGAAGAAAAGTAATCCAAGATGGCCACCGGATCCCTGGATCCCCCACCCCCCACCCCTGTTCCCATATGAACTATATTTACCTACTCCTAACTATAGACCGTTCACTCACACCCGTGTACTCCGCTGCTCTTGCCGTCTGTCTCTGTAAAGGCTCGAGCAGACATTTATTTTTCGCTTCTTCATCACAAAACTGCATCACGGTTTTTATTATTTCCCGCTCTCCGCTATGTATCACTTTACCGCGTCTCTGCGAGCTGCCACCTTCGCCTTCCATTTTCGGGTATACACTGAAGGGCGATATTTTCCTAACAGCCACTACACGGCTCTCGGCTACGTATCGCCTGCTTACCCCCTCTTCTTTCTCCGGTCCCGCTGTCCCCGCACCCCGCGCTGAGACACGCCAAGATAACTGCCGGCCACAGTAGTTCGTTCTTTTTCCGATCTCCTTCTTTTAGTTCTGTGCACATGATCTGGCTGTTATCAAAAGTCGTCACTCGTTCTCCCTTTCGGGTATTAATTACGGCTTTGTCGCTGGTCTTTTTGGCTGGCTATCGTTATGTGCTCGGGTCGGATAGCTGAAATTTCAGACGTCTAATGGATACTGACTTTACAAAAATGTTGACTCTTGATCGCTGCAAATGTTTACTGCAATGAAACATTTTCAGATGATAGCTTTATACTCGTGTCCGAGCACGGTAACTTCGGGGTAGGGAAACCGTGGTGTGTATACTGAGAACAAGTCAGACATAATTACATTAGGTAGTTATATCAGTGTTTACAAAATGATTTCAATATTCATAAAATAATTTTGACAGCTGATGACAACTTTAATATTAAAATTTTGACTTATATAAAACCATTGTTAAATAAACTTATTTTTGACGTGACGTCTAATGAATCGATGAACGCCGGCTGCACGCACGAAAAAGTGTCCCGTTACGCTCATTGTACGCTTGCGCCGCATCTATCTCTCTTCCACTCGATTGGAACAACCATCGATTTTACTTTTTCGAGGCACATTAAACTTGAAACACTCCCATTCGTTTCCTACTTTTCCTATCATCGTCCTATCCTTAACAGATAACACAGATTGGAATAAGTTAAATAGCAAACATGTATAAAAGTTATAGTTAAAATAATATCTTCGTTAAAGTAATAAACATATTTGAATTAATGCGTGCAAATAAAAGTAAATTTATCAATTAAATTGAAGCTTTCATTTCACTCCTTCTTTGTATCCATACAAAATAGTGATCAATCAATAACAATGATTAAATTTTATTCATAAAAGTATACTATCATTTCATCAATGTTTTGTTATGACGTCACGTTAAACTTTCGTCCGTAAACCGACTTTACAGACAAACAATTTTTTGTTGATTAATTCTAAAACTTCAAAAAAAATTTAAATTTGTATTTTTATAGGCATAAAACGGTACTTTATTCACTAAAATAAACACATTTCATAAATAATATTTCTTAAACTAGCTAATAAATAAATTCTTTTAGAAATTAAAATTTTTCAATTATAGTGTATGTTAAGTGTTGTTGAACTTGCTAAATTTAGTGGATTATATGTAGGTCCTAATGAACATACACATTCTTAAGCAATATTAGCATACAATCTTACTTATGAGTTTTTATTAGTTTTTCTATGTTTAATTGTAAGGTAACAAATTAGAAGAGTAATGGGTATTTTTTCTTAATAATTTACGTAATTTTGTAGCCTGTACATAATAACACATTTTTTGTTGATTATTTCTTAAAAATATATATATAATTTGTTTATTTATAAAACGGTATTTTATTCACTAAAATAAACGCATTTCATAAATATTTCTTAAACTAGCTAAAAAATAAATCCTTTTATAAATTAAAATTTTTCGATTATAGTGTATTTTAAGTGAAGATTAAAAACAGAACTGTTATATACGCCATTTTACCCAATTATGTAAATTATTGTTTTATTTACTCATTTCATGTATAATAACTCAAAAAATGATAATAATCTAGGCATTCGCAACACTGATCATTTTAAAAAATAACTATTTTAACATACAAAGAAGATCGCCTGCAGTAGCGGTAGCAAAGCGAAAGAACTATCTGTGACCTGTCTTCTTTGAATTCGAGATGGGAGCGGACGAACTAAAAGAGCGACCTAGTTCGCCAAGGAGCTGCGAACTAAAAGGAGCGCTCCCGGTCGCGAACTATTATGCGCAAGTCTATTTAATTGAAAACATATTGCTATGAGTCAGATTTATAAATGCTATTTTCCATCATCTCTACCAATATGCCATCACTTAAATTGTTTTTTTTTTTTTTTTTTTTTTTACAAATGCGAAACAAGTTTTATATTAGTGAGCAAATTTGCAATTTACAGCTATAATGATCTTGTAAACTGCAATTCTGTGTGCATTTGAGAAATTTTTGTGTCTAAATAAAGGGTTGTAAATTATTGCTCTATAAACGCTACAGCTCAACATATAGCATAGCTGGAAGTAACTAAAACATTCTACTATTTGCTATAAGTACCTGTTAAAAGATCAGAGTTAATTATTCTGAAAACAGTTTTAGGCCAAATACCTTCAAGCTAAATTATTTATGCCAAACGACTTGAAGAGGAAATAATTTAAGGTCAAATGACTTTAGGCCAAATACGTTTAGGTCAAATGACTTTAGGCCAAATATGGTTAGGTCAAATTATTTTAGGCTAAATACATTTAGGTCAAATGACTTTAGGCCAAATAAGTTTAAGCCAAACATCTTTAGGCCAAATAATTTTAGGTCAAATAAGTGCCACAAAATTATTTTAGGCCAAGTGACTTTATGTCAAATAATTTTAGGTCAAATGACTTTAGGCCAAATAACTTTATACCAAACGCCTTTAGGCGAAATAATTTTAGGTCAAATGACTTTAGGCCAAACAAATTTATGTCAAATGGTTTTAGGCCAAATATGTTTAGGCCAAACATCTTTAGGCCAAATAATTTTAGGCCTAATGACTTTAGGTCAAAAAAGTTTAGGCCAAGTGAATGTTCTCAAACAGTTTTAGGCCAAATATTTTAGGCCAAACGACGCGCTCCCTCGAATCACAGCGCTTCCAATGTATTTTGTATAAAAAAATTAATTTAATATGTCGATAAGGACCATAAAAGCTATGTTAGGTAATGGAACATCGACCTTACGTTATGAGACAGAGCAACGCTGGCGCTCTCTATATTCAAACAGTAGAAACAAAGTCGACGGTATCCTAGATGGCGGCCTCCAGGGGAACAGAAAAAAAATCAAGAGCGTTGCTGGCACTATTTAGGAACAAACAGCAGAAACAAGGTCGACGGCATCCAATATGGCGGCCTCCAGCGGAACAGCAAAAAAATCAATTCGGCGGTCATGACGAAAATTTCATTAAGAGTGAGTGGGGCACTCGATTTAAAGATGGCGGATCCAAGATGGGGGATCTATAATTGCCACCGGGTCAAGGTCAAGGTCAAAGGTCAAGGTCACACTCATCCAAGATGGCCGCCGTGATGTCACATTCAGATATGTGGCTCGGCACCTCGTACCTCGCCCCGGACCCGTGTCCTCGGAGCCCCTATTATATACTACTCTTATTCCTTGTAATAAGCCCATGAAACCAATCTTTCCCTGCTCTGTCGTTTTGTCCAAATTGATGGCCTATGATATTGCGCACAGCTAGCTGAAATGCTAATACACAAACATCTTTGCGGGTATGACCATAAAACATAGCTTCCATTTTAACTAATTAAGTCCTACAACTCAGGAGTCAATAATGGTTTACGACAAAGTTTTGTAGATGCAGCTTTCTTGGTGTCAAGCTCCTTAATGTTGGAAAGTCTAAAGAGTGTATCCCTTGGTACCTGAAACACTTTAGATGCATTGAGGTATTCCATCTTCTTCTCCCTAACAGCGCGAATTGTTTTTGCCATTTGATCCTAACATAGCTTCCTTTTCATAGTTTTGTCTTCTTTCTTTTTATCCATCTCTGGAAGAGAGAAGAAAACAGACTGTAGCTTATATAACCCCTTGAGTTGTAATGTTCGTCATAAGAAGTTAAAAACCTGGATTTAGGCTCCACAACAATTTATTTAGCATGTGCACAGATAATGTAGGGCAAGTGTACCGAATATTAGACCCCTTTTTAAAAATATTTATATTTTGTTATTAAGACCACTATTGGTAGATTTATTAATCTTAGATGATATATTATGTAATGCACTTTTACTTCAAAACAGGATGGAGCACTTGTATTAATACAGAAAATAATTAAACTAAGAAATAAAAAAAATGCGAAATTTTGTAAAAACAAAAATGAGTTCCTAATATGAGACACCCCCTACATTATGTTACAAATTCCATATTTGATATTATTTAGTCACTTTTTGCACTTTTGTTTGTTACACATAGGACACACAAAAAATGGTCAGCTCCGCAATCTTCATGAGCCCACACATGGCACTTGAGGCACTGCCACCATTTCTCGCCATGTCTGTCCTCTGAGAAAAGGCAGCCGCATAACAAACACTCTGCATCATCATCACTTTCAGATCCATCACTTTCATTTGAACTGTCATGCAGCGAAATTTTTTCGTCACTGGAGTCCTCAGAATCTACAGCGATGAATGATTTGGTAGTAATCCTTAATTTGTCCGTGTTGCGAGATCTGGTTTGTGTAGGTCTAGCTTCGTTTCCTTTCTGTTTCCCAAGAACCAATTTCTTACGAGCTTCAGCCTTTTTCTTTCTTGCGACATTTTCATCCAAGCTTTTTTTTGTATGGCGATGATGTGATAACATTAGCACTGCCACATCTACTGGATGTTTCTTTTGAAGGAAAATTTGGTAGTGGTAAAATATCCACAGATCTGATAAAGGGCATAACTGCACTGCTGCAACATGGCTGATCTGTCTGCATCGAAGTTTCTCTTGGGTGGCTCTGGTCTTCTCTACAAATGGCTGTATCTGAATTCTCTTGAGCTCCATTTTCTTCTCTAGTTTCTTGGCCATTTAATGATTTAGAGAAAGCACCAAATTCATAATCACGAAATATGTTTCGGTTAAATGGAAACAGGCCTGTTTTATTATAAGAATTAACAGATATTTCCATTGTTGCTGCTCTTTGGTATACAGCATTGAAAAGTTTAGCCACTGTAAAGTTTGTAACAACATGATTTGGGTTTTGGCGCAGCCAGTCTTCTACTTCTTGAGCATAATATATCTTGAGAGGGAACATAAAACCTACATCCAATGGCTGCATCTTATGAGATGAGTGTGGAGGTAAGCAGATGATCGAAACGTGATTTCCCTGGCCTTCTCAAGAAGAGAAATATTCCTGGTATGAGAATTATGTCCATCCAAAACTAGCAGGACTGGATCTTCCTTGGATGGTTTCACAAATTTTAGGAAATGGTCGAACCACATCGTTAAAATGTCCGACTGTATTCATCCTGATGGATGACATGCTGATATTGAACCTGTTGGAGCCCCACACATTAATTCATCCTTCATGTTTTTTCTCGGCCAGACAATTAAAGGTGGATTAAATGATCCCACTGCAGTCATGCAAGCTACAACTGTAATTAAACAACCTCTCTCTGCTGATGTCATCCATCCCACATTCTTTTTACCCTTCAAGGTGAGCACTTTGCTGTGCTTGTGCTGAACAACAGTTATTCCTGTTTCGTCTACATTGTAAAGACGGTGTGGCTGGTTATCAATTTTTTCTAATTCTCTTCCATATAAATCGAAAAATTTCGAAAAACTGTCAGGATTGAAACCTTTCACTCTTGCAAACGATGTTCCCCGAGGACTGCGGACAGAGAGTTGTGTGTGATGCTTTAAAAATCATTTTAGCCATTTCCTGCCAGCAGTTTTTTTGTCTTCTGAAAAAGGATGTTTAATGCCATTCCTTAATGCTAGCTGAAATGCTAAGCGCTTGATGTATTTTCTCCTCAGTCCATAAAACCGGGAATCCATATCAACACAGTAACACTCTTATTCCGATTCCAACTCATCTGTCAAAACTGGTCGTCTACCCAAATGAACGTTTACTAAAGCTTCAGGTGACTTATTTTTATCTTTTACGTACCGTTCAAGAGTTCCTTTTGGAACGCAAAAGTATTTTTCGGCCCGCTTGTAGCCCATTTCGCCTGCTCTCACAATTCGAACAGCACCAATCATCATTTCTGGGTCCCATTTCTTGCGTTTTGGCGGGGTCATCTATGACAAAATAATTGTAAGGATTACTACTCACAGGGCCTACATATCTAACTATGTTCTTTTACAAAATTTTAAGATATTATATATATAATTAAACTTATTAGTTACTGTTCTTACAGTGACAGTATTATTTTAAATCTAAATCACCTATGAAACCCTTACTCCTAATATGAGACCCTATCTTAAATTAGGACACGTAAGTGGTCTCATATTAGGCACCTTATCATGGCCGCTACAAAACACATCAAAAAAGCTGAAATTTTAAACTGCCATATTTCCTTATTTATACACATTGAAGCTTACTTCACTGCTCATAAGAGAGTATGAATGGATAATTAATATAAACGTCCCTCTATGTTGATAATAAAGCTGCAAGATGCCACTGACGAAAACTCAAAATGAAGAAAATCGTATAAACTGTTATTCTGGATCTCGCGCGCATCAGATAAATGCCTCACTCTATCCGTGGTCGGGAAATGGAGGCTGCTAGTAGTTCCAAGAGCAGCTGATAGGTAGCAGCTCTTACTTGTCAAGATAACCAAGGGTCTCATATTAAGGCCGGGTCTCATATTTGGGTCACCTACCCTACTAGCACAATGTGACATGTACAATGCCTAAAGGTTTCATTCAAATTTGGCACATGCACAGAAAAACATTACATAAGCCTAATAGGCTACTTTAGGTTACTTCTTTTCTGTCAAATGTGCGAACGTGCATTGGCAATATTGAAAAATTAAAACTCCCTAAACAATACGCTGTAACGAGTGCCATTAGAATATTTAATTTGCATTCTTTGTGCATGTGTTATTTTTAGCGCTATAGCAATAATTGTTTTTTTAAGTGGCCTTACATACAACGATATTAAGCTTGAAAACAATTTACACTTACCTAATTCCTAGCTATTTATTATTTGTAATTACACTAATTTCTTACAATAACTGGAATATAAATATTTCTTTTTGTTTTCTTACACGTTAAATAAACATTCATAGCATACATTTACTTTTTTTTTATCAAATGTCGGTCAATATGGAATTCCTACACTTTCGTCAGGTAAAATGTTATAGAAGGTATTCCATATTACCCAACTCGCCATGTTTCAAATTTGCCTTCTCCTATACTAGATGAAAATGAAAGACTACATTCTTGGAAATAACACTGCGGTCTCTTACTCTTAATCATACATTATGATTAACAGTGTTAAGAAACTTCTAAATACTTTTAACATGTTTGAAACATTCACCTGCACAAACTTTCCAATTGCAAAAACCAAACAATTGATTATAAAACTGCCCATACATGACCGACGTTCATGCGACTGAATACATGGCCTCTAGTGAACACAGGGATGTAGTTCGACCGCTCTCTCACAGGCTTCAGCACCTTACAGCTGAGATATACACCTATTCCATATTACCCGCCTACTCCATAATACCCTCACTCGGAACCAGATGGCACCACTGTCGTTTTTATTTTCTCCAAAATCTCTCTCAGCCAAGGATAAGGACCGAACCCGAGATCGCCAGATGGTAGACCAAAGATAGTTTCCGTGTTGTTTATTGATGTTATGTTTACAGTTGGTTTTATGTATTCAGTTAGGTAGCCTACTGGATACTGATACTGATACTGTTAGTTATTTATTAGGGAAATTTACCTATCACCTAAGTAAAATATAGTTAAACAAGTCTTACTCATGTTATTTATTAATTTATTCTGGTTCACTCAACTCAAACCACACAATTGTGATAAGGACAGTATGACAAGACACTCACATAAAACATGTGGTGCACATTATTGGACTTTTCCAGGGACGGGGTATTTATTAAACGAATTAACCAGAAAATAAAATATTCATTCACCAATTTCGCTTATTAAAATAACCACCAGAGAAGCAATATGTAAATAACAAGCAAACAAAAAACTTGCGAACAAAAAAGTTCATCAGTGTTTAATCCGCTAAACTTATTTTAAGTTTTCTATCCATGTTGAATGTTCGAAGCGTGTGGCAGTTAGATAGAGATAGAGAGAGCTAAAAGTGCAACCACTTCTTATTGCCAGAAATAAAGTTACTTTCTACCAAATGACCAAAAATTGTTTGGCCTAAACCATTTGACCTAAAATAATTTTCGGAAACTTATTTGACCTAAAATTATTTGGCCTAAACACGTTTGGCCTAAACAGATTTGGCCTAAAGCCATTTGACATAAAGTTGTTTGGCCTAAAGTCATTTGACCTAAAATTATTTGGCCTAAAGGCATTTGGCATAAAGTGACATAAGATAATTTATTTGACCTAAAATTATTTGGCCTAAAGATGTTTGGCCTAAATGTATTTGGCCTAAAGCCATTTGATATAAATTTGTTTGGCCTAAAGTCATTTGACCTAAAATTATTTAGCCTAAAGTCGTTTGGCATAAAGATATTTGACATAAAGTCATTTGACCTAAAATTGTTTGGCATAAAGTCACATGGCCTAAAAATATGTAGCCTAATTTTAGGCCAAATTATTTTAGGCCTACTGGCGGGTACCCTGATTCGAAACCTCGCAGCTCTGATCTCTAGGTTGGAAAACATACGCCTTTAACCGCACGACCATCGATACATTTACCAGACTGAGAATTAAATAAGGTCTATATAAAAATAACATGCATATTCGGACTTGTAATTTTTTTTAATTTTAAGTAATAATGAGCACCACCTGTTAGAAACAGAACCACCATCTTGTATTAAGACGTAACTGTTGAAATGATCGTTACGGTCGTAATATTGAAAATCTGTAATTTTAATGCTGGAAATTCCGAAAAAATTCCAAAAAATAATTTAAAAATTTCCTACTTCAAATGTTTAGTTCTTTAAACGATTTCGGTCCTCGGTTTTATTTCCGGCGAGAGTAAACCAGTAATTTATTATGATATTTAAAAAATTCTCAATAAAAAGTAATAAAAATTACTTACACCACTCCCGTCGTTTTGAATTATGTCACCACTTGTTTCAATTATCGTGAAAGGCACCATCTTGAAAATCTTTATTTATTATACGATTTTAATGCAAAAAATTCCAAAATTCATTAAATAAATTTGTAATCTATATACATATTGATTAGATCGATTCCCGTCCTTGGTTCGAAACCGGTAAGAGCAAAAAATAAAAAAACAACAGATCCTTCCTCCACAGAAACCACATACAGACTGACCTCACACCACCAATACCAAGGTGTGTGTGTGTATATATATATATATATATATATATATATATATATAATATCGTCAACCGATATGACAACAAGTCCGCCACATTGTCTTCGACCGCTGGAGGCCACCTTCCTGTTTTCGTCTGCTGGAGGACACCATCTTGTGTGTGTACTCGTCTTACTATCATTACCATCAGAGTAGTTTCATTCTAACCCGCTAGAGTGCAGTAATCATTTATTACTACTGAGGTGCCCACCATATTGAAATTTGGTCACCATGTTGGATTCGTGTAATTATTTAGCTAGAAATTCGGGAAAAAAAATCCAAAATTCATTAATTTAATCACTCATTAATTTACATATTGAATCGACGGATTCCTATCCTCTGTTAAATTATTGACCAGTGACAGGTGTAACTAAATATTAAATATATTTATATATTTAGTCCATTACCTTTCGTTGAATTTATTAATCATTCACTCTACGAAAAACAACTCAAGACAATATACCTGACCAACGAATTAAATACAGTACCGCTATGTCTTACATGAAAGTCGAATTTTTCGATAATCTGGATAACCTATAAATCGTTTATGTACAAAGTCACACATACAGGCCCAAGTGGCTCCGGACCTTGAGACCGAGTCATGACAATATCAGACGTATAGGCTAGTCATTTCAGTCACCGCATGACCTTCTTCGTCTTTAGCTATTTACAGTCAATTAGACCATCGTGAAATTATTATACATACTAAAGGACCAAGTGACCTTGAAAAATATTTTAGTAACACCAAGAGGTTTTGAACTAGTAAATATTCAGTCTCTACAGATTTTACTACGTGCAATCAACAAAAAGATACCACATTTGAAAGCACAATCAAAAAAGGCAGCACATTTGGAAGCACAATTTACGAGAACTAAGTCTTAGTTAGAAATCAGAATACAAGAAATATAAACATTAAATTTTTACTTTCAATATTTAATCTATTTCTTAACATTATACAAATGCAAGTAAAACAAGCCATTAATGTATGTAGCCAGCTTTCCTAAGTTCTTTTAGTATGAAGGATATTTCATTGATGCACAAATAGTTTCCTGCACAAAGCGAACCATGTAGACGTCTTAGCCGGTCAACCAATATGTTTGGATTTTTCCATGAGGTGTAATCAATCTCTTCTACCACCATCTTACTTGCTTGTTTATTATAAATACTTTTAATATCACAATCGTCCCAGTGATCAGAACAAGCTTTATCTGATTTATTTATTATAACACGTCGTTTCCATCGTTTCGGTCTCAGGACACCACCACATTCTTCGATCTTGTCAGCGTTAGGTGCTTCATAACAGTCTATGCCTTTGTCATCAGCCTCAGAGTCACTGTAGCAATCACCGTAGAAGGCATCGTCTTCACCCAGATTACCATAAGAATTCGATATCGATGATGACGAAGTTTCTTCATCGTCTTCATGCTTCCTCTTTAGGAGTCCATCATTTTTACAAAGTAGGAATGATCTACTTGAATTCGGCTGGAATGTATTCACACTTTTCACGTTAAGGATTCTTCCATTGTCTTAATTCTTCCATAAATCATAATCGTCCTTCAATTTAAGTTCTTCGTCGAGATCGGAAGAGCCACGAAGATATTCTCTCCCAAGACAAGGAAAATTATTGTCGTAATGAAGATAACGCTTCCTTAGTCTAGTAGATCCATCGTTGTCCTCTAGCTTGTACGCTGGCTTGACGTTACAAGTTTTGTCATGCATTTTTAAGCTCTCTCTCCGCGTAAACGACTTGCTACATCAAACACAACTTATCTTGTTGCGTAGTGGATTTTTAACAAAGTCATTCTTCTCGTGTTGTCTTCCATTCTTTCTTAAGATAAATTCTTTGCTGCAAAACTTACACCTGTGCCCTTTCGATAAAACGTCAGACACCGAATAAAGATTTATTTTAGTTACTTAGACCGATGCCAGATGCAAAACTGAGTGTTTTAAATTCGATCCATTACTTAAATAGAATTTTTTCATATTTCATCAGCGAGAATTAAGTTACCTCATACAAAAGAACTTTTTACAAGTAGTTCCGATTATTAGCACGAGTTGTCGCCTCGTGTTGTATTGAGTCATAATTTATTTAGTTCTTTTATGTGGGATGCGGGATTCTCACTAACGTTCGCAAAAGAAGGATAGCTTCGCTAGACACCAAGGAGAAGGAAGTTCGTCTTGTACATTAGTGCATCACATTAGTCTCATGGTATATTATTTGACTGAGTAATGGTTGTTTTTTTTTAATTCCACCTGGTATAAAAAATTGCAAGTGCGGATTTAGTAGCAGAAATTAACGAATTAATTGTAACTCTATATAAAATGTCATTACATATTAGGTGAAAATTCCTTCATGCAGAGAGCTGTTTTTCAGAATAGACAGAAACACTTGAAGAAACCACAGGAATAATTAGGAGCACACGGAGAAAACCATAAACATATTGAAAAGAATATTCAGAAGCAAACGTATTGACAAGAATAATCGGGAGCACACGTAGAAAACCATCAACATAGTGGCAAGAAAAATCAGGAGCAAATGTATTGACAATAATAATCGGGAGCACACGGAGAAAACATTACACTTTTCTTTGATATCGTATAAGTGCAGAAAAAAATTTAATAAATTAAAATAAATTTAAAATAATTAAAAATGAAACAATTTACAAAAAATACATAAACTTCTGGCTTGTACTAGAACTCTATACTTGCTCAACAATGAGAAGTTCACAGATTAAAAAAAAAATCATTACCACATGTATCTTTATACTTGTTAGTTCACAAAGTATAGTACCTACATGTATTTTTTTTAGTGAAGTATGAATTTTCATCATTTTTTTTTTGTGAACCAAGTCTTAACATATCATCCAGTATGTTGATATCCCCCCAGTCTCATGAAATCAAACTCTTCTGCTGCTGTTCCCATATTATTTTCACTGTCAATATTTGTATAATCTCAAGTGTCTTCATCGCTAGCACCAGTCTCACCAATTGCAAAACATCCCGACTATATTCATCTTTATCATCATTACCCATCCATTACAAGTGGTTTCATAATTATTTATTTTAATTCAATGTTGCCAACAATTTAGTTTCAGAGCTTTATCATATTCATTCAGTGTTCACAAGTTCACGGAGACTACTATAGTTGAATGTAATTTTTTTTAAATTTCCCCATGAATATTCTACTTTCTTGAACAAAATATCTCAAAAAATGCCAGCATATTCAACAAAAAGACAGAAAATGTGTAAAACAAGTCACAAAATCCAAGCACTCCTTCACAACACAGTGTAAAAAAATAGAGTTGTTTTGAATGTTATAAATTTATATCAACAGTTAGCATTAAATAATAGAGTTATCTTCACATTATGTGTAGTAGTAAATTTCTATTTAATTTATATGTGAATGTAGGATGTCTTCTCACAGCCACAAGAGAAGGAAGGCTTCGCTCAACCTCAAGCAGTGGAGGAAAAAAATGTTTAGCATTATTATCATTCTACCGTTTCACTGCAGACTCCGAGAAAATATATGATTTTATACGAATCTACAGCTCGAATAATCCCTCTGTGGGGAGCGGTATTAATTAACTAGAATCTCGTTGGTATACAATGGTTATATGTGTGCGTTATGATCTGCAAGTCAACTTGTGTGCTCTGAAAGCTCAGCCCCCCAGATTTATACTCCATCATAATGTAAACATGATTGAACATATCGATGCATACCATCAGATGTAATACGTGGTGCATAGCTGCATGCTTTTCATAATGTCGGGAGGTCTCCCTGCTGTTGTATGAAAACCATTAACATAAAATTAAAAGAAAGCTACAAGAAAATCCATCTTTACAGACTACTAATTAAAAAAATGTAAGGAAACAGTTATATGAGTCAAACGACGGCAGTATATAAACCATATGTCCCTATAAATGCTTGCTAATAAACAGTTTTTTTAAGGTTTTATGTATATCGATATAAGGCTTAGATAAAAAAAATCCAACAATTCAACAATGTCAAAATATACACCAACGCCCATGCATACTTTAGAAAAAATTCTGTTGCAACATACCCCGAACATTCTGAAAATGATTTCTGCTGACACATCCGAGCATAACATAAAAAATTGTCTTATGCAGCTCTAGATCATTTTCGAAACAAATATTTTACCACAAGCAGACTGGAAACGGTGACACAGACTATCATTTCAGCAAGCAGACGTACACACGGGTCAATGTCAGATGAGCAAAGAAGCAACAATAAAAATAATTTACTCCTCTCAGTATTTAAGCAACCTAAAAAAATTAAATTGAAAGTGAACATTTACGCAAACAAGCACAGCCACCTCCCCAAGACCAAATTTGGGTACACAAGAGAATTTAAGAGGTTTAACATGCACAAAAAAAATATATTGGATTATCTATCGAATAAGTTTATTCAAAATCTACATGCAACATATTAAAAAAAACAGTAATACGTGTTATTTCAACGCGATAATGCAAGTCAATAGAGGCGATCGGTCCGCAACGCACTTTGCCGCGCAGTCTGACTAGAAAGAAATAAGCTTAACAAACCTGTTTCCTAGGCACAACTTTTTCACCCCTCTATCACACAGTAACCACATGCACGATCTGAATGGCTAATAAACATAGTAGAGACGGAGCATCCTGCTCGCACCCCCGTCAGTGCATGGCGGCGAGAGAGCCCTCACCGCTCTGGGGAAGAGATCTCACATCGCTGGGGGTGAGATTACAAGTCCATACAGGACCAAACTCCCCATGAATGAAACAAAAGTGTTTCATCTTGTGCAAACACTAAAACTCTGGCAAGTTTATGTATTGAATATATCTTCCAATGCATTCACTTATGAAAGTCGAACACGAAATTAATATATAAGAGATGCAAATATAACCATAGCATGCATTGAACAAATTTACAATATATTTCTTGTAGTACATCAAAACATTGTGAAATCTTATACTCTCGAACCCTCAATTTAAAAAAAAACCTTTAGCCAATGAGAGACGAGAGTCAGCTACATGACCATTTATGCTCATTTGGATGGGAATATATATTTTTTGTAACATTATAAAACTATCACACACTGGTATTTAAAATAAAATCACAAATAATGATCAAAAAAGTTACTCATTCCCAACACTTAGTTAAAAAAAAATAACATATCAATGAGTTGTTTACGTCATCACAGACAAAATACTGTAAAACTCGAGACTTACTGTTTATCATGCAAAACACACTTCATCATTTCAACCAAACTAGAAGTGTAGGAAGATTCGGAGGATGATACATATCAATTCTGACACATTTTGCCGATGTTCCTGGAACCAACCCTTTTTTTTCACAACCATTTAAGGTGACTTTCCTTAAGCTCACTTTTCATTGATCAACTAAAAAATCTCCCCTCTCCCCCCTTCTACAATTATGCTGCTTCGCCCATCATACTAAAATTATGTAAGAGCAAAAAAAAAAAAATACTTTCCTTAAACCTTACGGCAGAAATTTCATAAATCCTAGAATGCTGTTACTGCATCTAGAAATTATTAGAAAGGCAACAGATTAATACACATAATATTAAATTTGCGAAGATAGGATGGTACCAGAATCCATACTGCAACACCGGCGGACTCGACACTCGAGTCTTTCCTAGAATTGAGCTGACGGATTGCCTCTGGAACGCCCTTGTTGCCTTCAACGACTTAGAATTAATACTTTTATCCATCAAAACCAGCAACAGTTTAACTAAGCAAACATACACCCCACACCCCCTAAAAAAAACTTACGTATTTCATGTACTGGCTCGTGTCCATGCACTATCGCGGACAAATGTGAAAATATTACAAACATCAAAATGGTTGACATACTAATTGTTATTACTCTTGTTCAAATAAAGCAAACATAAACCAATAACAGGAGCAAGCAATTTAAAATATATACTTTTTATAAGACGTTAATGCACTAAACTGTACTTCTCTGCTCTCATTGCCAACTTAAGAAATTTTAAGAAATGTTGATTTAATGTTATTTTGTTCAAAACATAGTTTTAATGAAAGGAAAAATAATTTTAAAACTGCTGTTTTAATTAAATTAGTTCAATATATAAAGTTGGAAAATGTGTGACGTCACACCATCTGTGACAAGTCCCGGGTGGGAGTGGGGAGCAAAAAATCATGATTCGTGTGACATAATTTATGGATGGCCCCTTGTAAGTGTACATGTTTATCTCTCAAAGCTCGTTGTTGTATTATATGAAAGGGTGAAAAAATTTTATGTGTTAGAAAACGATTGTAAAAAGTGAAAAAATGAAGACTTTTTTTGATAACATTATTTAATGTGAAGGTTTAATTTTGGAAGTAACTTGGAACACTTAAACTAAAAAAAAATTAATGTCCCCATAGAACTAATGGAGACTATATTGCGTTTTTTAAATATTTTGTGTTTGTAAATACTCGAATTATATTTCATACAAACCAGCACGAAAATCTGCGTAAGTTTCATTCTTACCTTTGTATTGAGAATCCGTTTGCCCTTAATTGTTCCCCCACCACTTGGCAACTTTTCTCCCCTTCCCCAGTGACACACGGGTTTCCTGCCACACCCCATCCCAGCACATTTCAGGTATTCTTCTCCAAAGACCCTACGACCTTGAGTCCGGGATCTCAGGCGCCCCACTGAGGCATCACAATGACAAACCATACAACAGTACAACCTGCCAACATTTCCGTCGACAACAAGCAGTCGCTGTGCTCGTATACACAAGCATAAGTATTCGTTCAACCTATTCAAAAACAAAACTAAATTAACTTTTTTTATTTTAGTATCTGATTTCGGGAGGCACATATCTAATTTCATTGAAAGGAATGTCAATGACTTAAAAAAATATAGATAAACGACTATGCAAAATAAACACAGGCCTGTTCCGTTCGATTAGCACTTTTATTCATTCATCCTACTAATAATATAAATGCAAATTTGATTTTGATTGTTTGTTTGTTACGCTTTCACGCCTTAACTACTCAACCGATCATCATTAAATTTTGCATACACATTGTCAGGGGTACAGAAAAAGACATAGGATACCTATATTTCATGAAAGAATAAATTATAGTTTATAAACTAAAAGAAAACTTTAACAGCAAATCTAACTAATATATCGCTGGGTGTAGTTATTTTTCGTTGCTATGAGCAATCCGTTAGCACGGAGAAAAGTTTCCATAACATAAATTGTATGTATATTTTTTTACTGGCGAAAAATCTTATCAAATTTAAAAATCTAAACAAAAAATGCTGAAAGGGTCTACGGAATTCAAAAAATTAATAACCTAGAACCACAAACATGCGATCCCGCTTCGAATGGTGATGGTCCCATACTGGTACGTTTAGTCGTGTTTACGTGATTGCACCTCAAAGCAGAAGAAATTTCATCATATATATATATATATATATATATATATATATATATATATATACTAGCTGCCCGACCCGGCTTCGCACGGCTTTACTACAGGGAAAAGAAGACCAAATCTCCCATTTACAGTACTAATAAATGAAATACCATGGCAATTAATTTATTACAATGTTTTTTAATGTATCGGAGAGAAAAAGAATAGCACCGATGTTCTCCCGACTCTCGAGCACGCAACGTACAACTGGTGTACCCGTACTTCGCTTCGGCAGTCTGCAGGCAGTACACTCTTACGCCGCTCATTTTACATGCCCCTCCTTGTGGGTACGCCACTGCAGCGCCTCGAGAGTGGAAAAAGAAAACAAAGCGATGCCCGTTGCCATGAAGACGAAGTAACCACTGTTGCACGGGCTTAACCACCCTTGGGAGCTGATTTTCGGAAAACGTCATCCTGAGTAACATAAGGAACATTACTGTCAAGTTTAAAGTCTGTAGAATACCTATATAATTGGAAAAAAAGAGCAATTTTTTATATTCAAATTCCCCGCAAAATATTAACGGTGATGAGGACTGCACTAACAATGACATATAGTTCAGGCATTTTAGCGAAAAATACGCAGGAATAAAAAAGAAATTACGAAAAAGCTTATTTTTGGTAGAGAAGTTTGCAGTGGTATTATAAAGGAAATATCAAAAGTCCCCATAGATCCGAGTTGAGCTAGCGCCGCCATTTTGAAAAAATGGCGCGCCAAACGGGTTTTTAGTAAATAACTCGTTTACTATTGTTTATAGAGCATAAAAAGTTTTTCCAAACATAATGAACACAAAAATATCTACATAATTTATCCCTTGACGTTTTTTGATTAAACGAATACTTTAGGCGCTACAATGGAAAACATCTTTTACATACAATTTCCACTTCTTCGTGCCACAGTAAATACGTCTTCTTCGCGTGACTTATTAAACAAATGTTTCTTTTCCTGATGTTGCATACAAAATAAAAACGCTTTTTAATGTCATAATGACATTTTTAACTTTTCGCTTTTTAAGCCTTTTTTGCAGTTTCTTCCACCTGCTTCTTCTTTAACACGAGATCCATGCAGTTGTGTTGCAATTTTCACCACCAGGATCATCGATGTACTGAATAGAAACAGGAAAATAATTTTTTTTTTTCAATTCTTCGGTAGTGTTCGGGCAGGGTTTGGGACTGTTCGGGCGTGTAGCACATGTTACACGAAGGTAAATATTAGGGCGTGTTAAAAAGGACATGTGAATCGTAGGCGACCTTTGTTATGTCTCGGTCAGAGCGTGATAACTCAGTTCAGTGGTGTCTCGCCTCACATTCGTAAGTGCCATCTGTTAACAATCAGAAGCAAAGGGCCCACATATTCACTATGGATATAGTACTTTCACTTAGTAAACTTAGTAAAGCAGTTCATCAAAGCTGAACGTTCAGGTGACTGGGAACTGCATCTTAAAACAGTTCATTCAATGTTCCCCTTTTTTCTATGCAGCCGGACATACCGAATATGCGAAAAGCTGTCATTTGTACCTTCAAGACATGTATGGACTTGTGCACAGGTTGCCCACAAAAGAGTACGAAGATTTTACGCGAAGAGGATTTTTCACTGTCAGAAGATCTGACAAATATTTGTCTGGTTTGTGGACAGATTTAACAATAGTACAAACACTTATGAGGATGATGAAAAGCAGAGGTGGCCTTACTCGAGGTCGTAGTACGAAAGAAAGTGTACTAGATAAGTGGATACTAGGAATACCAGCAACTTTTGAAATGTGCTCAGCCATGGAGGATTATGCTTCTGTGTATGCATCAACAGGTGAACAAAATGTACAACTTAGAAGTTCGTGCATTTCAAGAGATGATGCAGACATTGGCAAAGTTCTGCGCTGGTTTGAGGTTCATCCACCATTTCCACAAACAGATAAAATCATGTCCATTGCAACAGGACTGGTAGGTGATGGTTCTGTGAACTGTTATGATGCTTTTATGGTGGGCAAAAATGCTAAAAAAAAAAGGAATTATCGGTAGCAATTTTGCTGAAGCAAAACTCAAGAGAATAAACAAGAGTCCACTCTTTAGCATGTACTAACAGTTCTGTAAAAATTAGAGATGATACTATACCAGTGAACACAACCCTTCTTTTCCAGTGTTGTTTGTGCATAGTAAATGAAGAATACGAACTTGAAGAATACTTCAGATATGAACTGTCTCCACGACCCTTATCTTTGTTCGATGGGGAATGAATGCGTAAAACTAATAAATCTGCTCTTTATAAATTGATGAAACCCAAGAGCATGACAATTCCATTGGATGATAAAAATATATGGTATGTCGTAGATGGAGGTTTCCTTCTTCATCGTGTTTTCTGGCCCCACAAAGTAAGTACAATGAAATTGTTGGAGCTTATTTAACTTATGTGAAGAAACATTATGGACATCAAGTCGTGATTGTATTTGATGATTATAGTGTGAATGATGATTGTACGAAACAAGTTGAACGTAACAGGCGATATACAACCCCAAAATGTGCAGAAATTGTATTTGAAGAAACAATGGATGTCACAGTGTGTAGAGATGCATTTCTTTCAAACAGTAAAAACAAACAGCACCTTATAGCCATGCTGTCCAAAGCATTCCAGAAGACTGAGATTACTGTTGAACAGGCTATTGACGATGCGGATTTAATGATCGTTAAAAAAGCAGTGGATCTTTGTGAAGAAAAGGAAGTTCAAGTTTTCATTGTGGGAGAAGATATAGATATTTTAGTCTTAATGTTACATTATTCAGTACCAGGTGAACGTCTTACATTTGTAAAGTCTAGCAAAGGAAAGGATGAATCTGTGTTATATACACCTGAATCTTTGCAAACATGTCCTATTATTTCAAGAGAAACTATTCTATTGCTACATGCATTTTCTGGTTGCGATACAACATCTGCATTTTTTCGCAAAGGCAAGGTAACTGCATTCAAATTACTAATGAATAGAGACCAGAAAAATTCGCGAGTTCATTTCGCGATAGGCTAAAATACAAATAGTTATACCTCAGTGCTGCCTCTGCTATTGGCTAACAACTCACCTGGATGACTCTGGGCCAATGAGAATCACCCAACCAAAGCTGTATCGAATCACAGACTGCTACGTTGGGACGTCTCACAAGACAGCAACCAATGAGTGGGTGACATTTGACCGAGTGTATGTAGAACTATGGAGTTCATCCTACAGGTCATTGAACCCGCGAATTTTTCCGGTACGTACTAACGAAGCATGCAAAAATTAAGGAGTTTGTATCAACATTCATAGATGCAAATGCGACGAAAGAATCAATTGGCCAAGTAGGGTCAAATTTGACACTTGCTCTGTATAAAGCGCCTAAGTCTGAAACATCATTAGATAGTTACAAATATAAATGCTTCAAGAATGCTGTTGCTCATAGCAATAAAGAGGTAATTCTTTCGAATATTCCCCCTACCACTGCTGCTTCTCTTCAGCATTCTCTAAGAGTATACCATCAAGTGCAAATTTGGCTTGACCACAAACTTCCTCCTACCTCATGGGGTTGGCACTACGGAAAACAGAGAACTTGAGCTGTCAACCACATTAGAACCTCCTGCTCCTGATAAACTGCTAAACTTAATTTCTTGCAGCTGTAGCAGAGGTTGCGAACAGTGGTGTGGATGCAGAAAAGCAGGCATGAAATGTTCACATATTTGCAGTTTGTGCCATGGAATGTCATGTACAAACACACCATCAATAAAAGTTGACAATGAATTTGATGACATGGACGTCACAAATGACACAAGCTCTGATGAAGATGGTAGCTAAGATATCATACCAACTCAAAAGGAAATAAGGAGAGTGAGGTATGCTCCTACAGTGTGAAAAAAAATTGGAATAGGCCTACTGGGGTCACCACTAAAAAGAATGCGCCAAATCTCTACCTCAAGGGTGGTGAGGAAATGAGAAATAAAGAGCAAACATAAATTTCTGGAAGGTACGCACTGAGCAATGAATTAAATAGCATCAAATCTTGATAGCAAGATTTGATGATAGAATTTGCTACATTGAAGTCTTCAAATTGAAGAGAGATAGGAAACGATAAAACTCAATTATCTAGGTAGAGTTTAAACCAAATCATGGTTTCAAACTGCAGCATAATCAACTTGTTTAGCCCCAATATGAAGCATCGAGGAAGGGTCGGTTCATTGTGAAAAGTATTTTCCACTGTAGCTTCAAAACTATGGGTTAAAGGAGGAAGGTTCTAGGGAACGTTTTCGTAGATTTTTGTTTGTTGATTCTTTTTTGTAAAGCTTATTTTTCTATAAAATTCACGGTTAATATGTAATTAACAAAAAACTTGTTTAAGTGCCATTTTTTCAAGATGGCGGCGTTAGCTCAACTCGGATCGCTGGGGACTTTTAGGATTCTCTTCATAACTAAATTGCAGACGTCTCCACCAAAAATCAGCTTTTTCGTAATTTCTTTTTTTAAAAAACCCAAAATGCCTGGACTAAGTCGTTGCCATAGATACGAATAGCCGTTGCCATGGTGATTTTCTACCAATTCATCACAACATACACCGCTAAACCTCTAAAATTATCAGTGTTTTTCTACTATATTATGCATGTTTTATACATATAAACCTTATTCTTGAATCAATCTCTCTATTAAAAATAATCGCATCAAAATCCGTTGCGTAGTTTTAAAGATCTAAGCATTCATAATGATAGACAGCGGGAAGCGACTTTGTTTTATACTATGTAAGATATAGATTATAAGCGGAGTTAATAAGGGATGTTAATTAACTGTAACTAAAATTTAATATGGAGTGAAATCTTAAATTCGCGACAAGGCAGAACTCTACTAACACAAACTCCGCTATTTCTTTTCTTCTCCAACACTTAACCCTGATTTACATTGTGTAGTTTTTTTTTCTTTTGTAAATATTTAACCTCTACCCGTATTGAACAACAACTTGAATTAAATGAGTTAATTATATTATTAATTAATTGAATTTTATAGTTTTGCTTCCTGTGTCGACCGACAACCTGAATTGAATGACAAAATCTACTTAAATGCGAGCTAACCTTGGGATAAAGCTAGGAAGTAGTAAATGTGATGGATATTATTTTGATTATATTTAAAGAAATGAATGTATTATGTATCATTTATTCATTTCTTGTTCTACAAACTGCTGAAAATGTTTTGTATATACACACATGTACATACAAACACAAACACTCACACATATTAGGTGTGTGTATATGTATATATATATATATTCTTTCCTTGCACGCTTGCAGTTGTTAGGCTAATATTACACTATGCTTTTCTGACGCTGCGGCTAAAACTTACACTGAATATATATTACTTTTGACACCAGTAACTAAGAAATTTACTTTATCTTAAGTGAAGTATAAACATACTTGTAAAACATTTATTTGATAAATAAGTTGTATAATTCTTTATTTTTTTAAATTTTAGACCAGATTTGTCTAATGAAAAAGGTGTTGGACTAAGTAAGTTGTTTGGTTGGATCAGATTTAGCATGTTTTCTTTAAAGAAGCAGTAAAAATAACTTATATCAAAATTAATGTAAAAATCGAACAATTTCTTATATTTAGTTTTTAAATTCAACTTTATTTAATTATTGCTGTATAAATGTGGTAATAATAACAGATGGACTGCGTTAACATTCAAAAGTGATGTTAACTTGTGAGAATTATAATATATCATATTTTAAAAGCACGTGTGCGCCACGTTCCGGTGCAACGATGCAGTAATAAAATAGTAAGTTAATCAATTAATTATTTTTTTAACACATTAAATAGTCATAATTGATTCTACACAAAAATATCACAAAGAAAGTATTGAAATACAAATTATTTTATTCTGAACTTAAATCGAAACTGAAATGTTAACACCGCACATAATTTTACAAAAACAAACATATTAAAAATGTAAATCTACTTAAATATTTGTTGTAAAGCCAATTTAATTAAAACGCCAAGGTTTGAACCGAGTAGGAATTAGAATAATTAAAACTTATTGGCAGTTTCTAAAAAGAAATGTGGGAAATACACCAAGGGCCTTTCACGACTGCAGTGAAGAAAGCATCGACAATGCAATAGCTGCGGTCAGTGGGAATAACACGGAATAGAGTCTATACTAAAAATCTGTCAAATTAAAAGTCATGCTACAAAATAAGTATGCTGTTGATAAAAATAAAACCTTTTAAGTGTTTTGTAAGGAATTTCCGAATAGAAAAAAGTTCATATGAAGAAAAAAATACTAATATAATATTATTAAGTAAACTTAATATATGCAGAAGAGGCATGTGAGGGGAGTATGTTAAAAATAATAGTTTTACAATTTATGAAACACGAAATTATTTGTCGCGTTGTCGAAGTGTATATAATGGCGTAAAGATCGTTAAACATGAAATAAAGGAAACTTTATTAAATTACCCCCTTCCCTTTTCTCTCTTCCAGAAGAATCTATGTAACAAATTAACGTCTCCGAGCAACGCGAAAGACAGACAGAAAAACTAATTTATTATTGTAATTCACAGAATTGATAAAAATGCATAGCAAAACAGGGTTTAAAATATTGTCGCAAGGGCCCTCGGTCTCCGTCAAGATCTACACAAATGTCACTCAAAATAAAAATAATAAGATAACATCTTAGAGTTTCAAAATAAACATTAGGGGGGGGGGGGGGTGGTAGCAGTAGAGCTGGTACAGGGATTGTCTAACCTCCTTAGGACAAGGGGTGTAGGGTGTTGACTGAAAGAAAAAAAAAGGATTATTTATCCCACATCGTTTCAGGTTTTATTTCTGGTAAACTATGACCAACACAAAAGTAAATAATTAACTAAATAAATAAATAAATAAATACTCCTTTGAAATAAATAAACAATAATTTATCCTCTTCTTAGAATGAGTATTACTTTTTTTAAAATAACATGATTATTCTTAACGCACACCTTGACCCATCTTTAAGCTAAAATTAACGAAAGAAATTTTACATTACTGGATACCACAAACTGCCTGCACTCCTGGAAAGAATCAAAATGTTAAGTCATCCTAACACAATTTTAAAATACGCCCACAGATGTTACAAGAGGTGAAGGAAAATTACGAGTTCGCCATTACTTACAACACCTTCGAACGGCAGCACGCAGCTACCCGCCAGGCCGGGGCTCCGACAGATCTCCAGCACCTCATCGAGAAGAACCACACCGGGCGCACCCAGGGTGGCCCCCTTTATTAAATTCACTTCACATCGTCATCACGTCGAGAACACTCCACGCGAAAACAAAAATCCCGGCTGCGATTTCACAACACAACCGCCATTCCGTCAACCGACGCTATCCCCTCCCTCCACCGGTCATGCCAGACTCGCACTTCTTCCACCAGGTTGCAACACAAACACCAGCGCGTCAGGCGCGCGCCTGCGCGAGAACAGCAATGCAGCGAAACCAACCAGGGCGGCCAACGCTCCCGGAGATTCCAGGCCAGGATGTCGCAACCGCCCGCGTACCTGGCCAGGCCCTCGGGCGGCGAATCACGCCACCGTCCCAGAAAAACAGAGAGCGTTAGCAATCTACCGTGCCCGGAAAACAAAAGTCAATGCCCGAGTGTCGCAATCAAGTGTCAGGAACTCACGCGGGCTCACAAAGCACTACATGCGCAAAGCCAAGTTCAATAAACCCTACACGTAAAATTTTACCGCGTGACATCACTCCGGACGACGAGGGCTTGTGCCCCACAAGCCAAGAACCACAACTTTAAATTTACAAACAAAGGATTGAAATAAAATTTAACAATGTTAACTATTAAGATTACAAAAGAAGCCTGAGAGGCACGAGCCAATTCCGAAAATTCATAGCACGACCGGCCAGAGGAGAATCAATGACATAACAAACAGAGCAAAACTTAAAGACGGGTTCGAGGTATCCAAAGATTGATCCTATTGCTTACAACATAAAATAGCATTTTTATATCTTCAATTATGAGTATACATAGTTGTATTGAGCTAAATAAAGTAATCTTGAGGTTTTCACTAAAACTGTGTACAAGCACATTTAAGCCTAACGTGACTGGCCTACAGCCGAGAGAGGAGGAGCATGGTGACAGAACAGCTCGAAGGGGCAGCGGGAGCCATGATCCCGGAGGACGATCTGCAGCTCGTCCCCAAGTCCAGGGCTCCACCATGTGGAGTAGCACCCCTCAGCTCCAGCCATATCTGCTGCATGTTGCCAGCAGTGCCATCCGTCAATACTGTGAAACTTTCATACCCAGCATCAGATCCATGTACAAAATAAACAACAACAAAATAATCTTAGGTGATTCGAAAACACAAACTTACATAGGGGTAGCAACATACTTCAACAATAGAAAATGACAAACTTGTAAATTTAACCTTTCATTTATGTCATTTAACAGTGTCTAACATAGGCAAATCTCAAACAAGGTAGGTATGGGAAACCAAAAATGCCTAACCATTGATGAACCCAGGTGCCTGTTTACCCCGTAGATTCAATAATTAGGATACAAAACTTATAACCTACAAATAAAGGTTAACCCGAGCAAAACAAGAAATTTGCAACAAAATATCCTTCCCCTTTTAAGAGGACCGAGGGCAAAAGAGGATACGCTTCTAGGTAGGAACCAGAAGGTAGTTCAAAAGTTTCAAAGGTTAGTTGAAGTCCAAAATCTTCACAGAGTCGCAATGGCAGCAACCAGCTGCGGGATAAAACGTTCACCAAAATCACTAGTACAGAAATGTAGCACTGGATTCTCAACATAGCATGATAGCGGCGAACCCCACTGCGACCAAGCAGTCTCTTCTCTTCTAGAAACTGAGAGTCTACACATACATGTCGCAATCAACTGGGGTCATCAGACGAATGTACTTCCACAGGAGTCACACACAGCCCATGACAATTCCTGGAAGGGATAACAGTTACTTTTTCCCACCACCAGGTACAGGCTGTATAGTCCCAGATCCTCGGTAATGAGGATGGACACGATGATTGATGCTATAACAGTTCATCTTCTACACTAGCACCACATGTCGAGTTTAAAGTTGGTTCTGGCTCTCCGAGTCCATGGAAATCTGGTTCAGACGCACAGTACATGACACTGGAAGGAGTATAGAAGGGAGGTACAGGAGATAAGGAACTCTTTATTGGCTTAACCTCCAATCCAGCATAACCTTTCAAAATAACAGACACCTAGGGTCATCTCTGGTTAACAAACAAAATCTAAATCTTTATAATCAATACACCAATGTGCCCAAATAATAAGTCGTAACTTACTTTGTTTTAATACATAGCTAATTCTTCATTAAACAACAAATACCATTTTGAAATAATTACAAACCGCGATAACAGAAAACAATTAGGATGAGTCCATCAATCAAAGAAAATTTACCTCATGGTTCGATAAGTGTGATGTTTACAAGAAATTCATCACCAGTGTTACTGGACAATTTGGCCTTTATTACATTTTCATTACGTAATCGTTCTCGTAAGTCCATAGCCTCTCCACTCGTGGATGCCTCAAAGATGTGACTGTGGACAATATCTTCAAATTTTTCTGTGCACTTCGTTTAAGTTGAATACACTTCCAGATAAGAAAAGCCAACATACCAATTACAATTCCGAATATAAAAACCATAACAGTAAGTTCAGCATTTAACATAGTGGTCTCATCCAGTGCAGCTACACGTGGGAACGTTCCAATACCCACAAGGTATGGATTTCTAATAATAATCAAAAATAGGGTAACCCCTATCACAAATAATGCAATACTCTGAACATGTCTGACCATGAAACTCAATACTTCAACCGGTTTATTCAAAGAAATGGGGTCCAATCTAGTGAACCGAGAAACCGTGAAATTCAAATGAGGAATGGCAGAGGGCCAGTCCTCATCTAAACAATCCTCCAACGAAGGGAAAACTGTGTGGCTGGAAGCAGTCCGTGGAAAAATCTTTAATTTCTTTAACCTAGTCCAGGCTGCTGGGATCACATGAAGTAGTTGAAACTTTGACTTATCTCTATAGTCACAAGGGTACAATTCATTAATTTTCAATTCACTATTCAGATACAATCGACAGTCACACGGAACTTCTATGTCCACAGCACCTGGTCGTTCTTCATCAGCTAAAAACAAGGTTTGGTTATTAATTACAACAACAAAGCTGGTCTCAGGTTAGCCACCTGAAAAGTCTTAAAGAAAATTAAAAAAAAAACTTATTAAACATACCCACAGGTACAAACTTCAATACCAAAACCAAATAAATTTACCAATTCTCATCAACCAAATTTAAATCATCTTAGGGTCTGACCTCTGGCACCTGGTTCAAGAATGGCTCCAACCTGAAATCGATGACTATACACGCTTGAGCAACATGCTTCTAACATTTTCGAAACAACAAAAGTCAAAAGATGCCTAACATCCACCTCCTGTGGACACACCTTGTGGGACTCTAACCCAACAATCAAAAAAAATTCTCAGCGGCAGGATTGGCTTGACCAATCATCCCCGTGGTGTCAATTCCCTGGCCCACCACTTCTACTTATCCGTGCCTCTTACATTGGTAGCCACTGCTACTTCAAAAGGACACAACAATCCCCAGGCTCATTCCTCATTTACTACGGGTCGCCTACCCTGCGAACCCAGTCACAACCAGGGCCTCCATGCCCTCATGCTACAGCCCATTCCTCCAGGGTCTGGACTACATTACTCCATAACTTCCTACAATGGCATCTTCACCAAATAAATTTTGTTAACAAATAACCACTTAATCGAACCAGGGCCATAGCCAACATCAACAAAAATTATGTAAGTTACTTTTAAACATTATTCACTATTTATCTTGTTATCTTAATAAAACAAATTCCTGAATCAACATCATAAAATAAGGTTGCCCAAAATAAAAAATAATATTTTTTTTCTTTATTCACTCAAAATCTGCTTGTCATTCAACCCACGGAAGCTGAAATTAAAACTGTATTAAACATCCTAAACCAAATTTCAAAAACATAACGAACATGATAAAAAAAAAATAAAAATACTTTCACCTTAATATCTGTTATGCTGTATGCAGCAACCCTCTGGTTAGACTCATCTGGTGAAAACAGCAACAGTACGAAACAACAGCTACTGGTGAACCTCCAGTAACACCATGCACAGTCTTCTCAGTCATGAAGCCAGTCACAGGTCACCACTGAACTGAGTAGGTACTGTAACACTACTTTCACAAAACCGATAAGAATCTAGTACAAACAAAATAAACTCATAAAAAAAATGTTTTCTCTGTATCACAAAGCTTAATAAAAATTTTCGTGTAAATAAAATAAATACTTTTAACTGTTATTTCTTATGTCAACTAAAGTATAAAGGACATCATAATAAAAATATTTTAAGTTTTAATTAGGTTGATAAAAAAAATTAAAACATTACATTCCAAGTAGGATAAACAAAAAGAAATTCAAAAATGCTCTATCATAACTGTCACAACTCACTCTGTTTATTTAACTTTATTACTTTAAATACTTTACCCAAACAAATTAATTAACTCACTTCCTTTATCATTAACAAAATAAACTTTCTCATAAATTAATTAAATAAAATTCCATTAAATACTTAGGCAGGTACACAGACACACTTATGTTTCTCATTTCCCCTCCTTCCTAAATTTAACACAATTCCTTAAGTTAACCCAGGGAATTTACCTCCAGGACAACCAAAAATTTCGATGTAGTGCCTATCTCCTATAGGCCCACTACACAGGGGACTCTAACCCCACCAACAAAATTCATTGAAGTGGTACCCTTATCCCATACGGGACAGCCACTTCGGTACTACCATGGGGAACTCCTGCCCCAAACTACTAACAACTCAGGGTTCTCCCGACCCTTAATCCAGTAGCCAGCCCATCTCCTATGGGTCTGCGCTACAGTCCCTACTCTCCCAGGGACACCTCAAATTGTCCCAGCTCAGCTCCACTGGCTGGACAATAACAACAACTCTCATCTCAAAGACAACACAAATTATACCTTACTGTTCCCCTGGAGTTCATTCCCTCAACCCATACACAAATAAACAAACCTCACACTTTTCATATAGATAATCCCTTCTACTGTGTACCTCCTACAATTTGAAACGCAAAGTTCAAAAAAATTTTTTAATTATTATCAAAACAAAAATAATTATAATGACAAATAAATAAATTCGATTAAAATTATTACTCTCAACATTACTAAATTAATTCATAAACAAAAACTGTGTAGTCAATGACGCAAATAAACCAAATCATTAAAAAAAAAAATAACGGTGAAACTCTTATCTGTCTATGTCCTTGACGTCCAGCCGGCCGGTAAACACCGGGCCGGAACGAGTCGTGCCGCGCCGTGCCGAGCCGGACCGCGCCAGGCCGGCAACCGCTCAAGGTCAGCGCACAGCTGAGAGTCGCGTCCCTCACCGCTCCATGACACATGACTTTCCTCACCCGCAACAAGCACTGTCTACAACATTACTTAACACAAGTTTTAATATCGTTCCTAAACCAAAACTCCACACAACCTCTTAGATTGATTACAAAAATTGAATGGTGTCATAAAAAAAATTAATTAAATAATTATTAAACCGGAATTAAAATTTACGTAATTAAAACTTAATAAAACCTAATAGGTGACCTGATCAAAAAAAGAGAAACTCATGACTGACTGACTGACTGAGTGACTGAGTGACTGACTTAACTAAACCAAAAACTTTTTAATCATAAAATTTAAACAAAACAACCGTAACGTTAAAACTAAAAATACGTGGAGCAGCAAAACGCAACACATTTTCTGCGTGCTTCCACACGACACTGCTTCCACTGCTCTGGAATAAAACATGATTAAATTCGAAAGAAAAAGAGAAGAGAAGAAAAAAAAATAAAGCACAAACAACCCTACAAGGGACTTTTAACCGGCGCCTCACATCATTTGTCGCAAGGGCCCTCGGTCTCCGTCAAGATCTACACAAATGTCACTCAAAATAAAAATAATAAGATAACATCTTAGGATTTCAAAATAAACATTAGGGGGGGTGGGTGGTAGCAGTAGAGCTGGTACAGGGATTGTCTAACCTCCTTAGGACAGGGGGTGTAGGGTGTTGACTGAAAGAAAAAAAAGTATTATTTATCCCACATCGTTTCAGGTTGTATTTCTGGTAAACTATGACCAACACAAAAGTAAATAATTAACTAACTAAATAAATAAATAAATACTCCTTTGAAATAAATAAACAATAATTTATCCTCTTCTTAGAATGAGTATTACTTTTTTTAAAATAACATGATTATTCTTAACGCACACCTCGACCCATCCTTAAGCTAAAATTAACGAAAGAAATTTTACATTACTGGACACCACAAACTGCCTGCACTCCTGGAAAGAATCAAAACATTAAGTCATCCTAACACAATTTTAAAATACGCCCACAGATGTTACAAGAGGTGAAGGAAAATTACGAGTTCGCCATTACTTACAACACCTTCGAACGGCAGCACGCAGCTACCCGCCAGGCCGGGGCTCCGACAGACCTCCAGCACCTCACCGAGAAGAACCACACCGGGCGCACCCAGGGTGGCCCCCTTTATTAAATTCACTTCACATCGTCATCACGTCGAGAACACTCCACGCGAAAACAAAAATCCCGGCCGCGATTTCACAACACAACCGCCATTCCGTCAACCGACGCTATCCCCTCCCTCCACCGGTCATGCCAGACTCGCACTTCTTCCACCAGGTTGCAACACAAACACCAGCGCGTCAGGCGCGCGCCTGCGCGAGAACAGCAACGCAGCGAAACCAACCAGGGCGGCCAACGCTCCCGGAGATTCCAGGCCAGGATGTCGCAACCGCCCGCGTAGCTGGCCAGGCCCTCGGGCGGCGAATCACGCCACCGTCCCAGAAAAACAGAGAGCGTTAGCAATCTACCGCGCCCGGAAAACAAAAGTCAATGCCCGAGTGTCGCAATCAAGTGTCAGGAACTCACGCGGGCTCACAAAGCACTACATGCGCAAAGCCAAGTTCAATAAACCCTACACGTAAAATTTTACCGCGTGACAATATATTCATTGATCCTAAAAGTAGAGAAACTTTAAAATATATTTATTGTAAAGAAAGATGGTTTGATTAGTTACCAAAACGTAGTTAGGTACACACTGATGGCTAGCGTCTCCCTTCTGAGCTCCATGTGCGTGGCTGACAGTAAATAAAGACGAGACTACAATTGCATTACTTAATAAGGTGCATATCAATGAAATACTGTAACGCTATAGGCGTATAAGCTTGACAGGAGCAAGGCACTAAGACTAGGGATTGCAATACAGCTAAGTGGAATCCCGCAATCCCGCGGGATCCAGCATCATCTGAAGGCCTGGGGGATCCCGCACTGCTTGTGGATCCACATCGTGAATTTGTTGACAAATCGCGCAAAATTCAGTCAAATTTGCCATAAAATTCATGCACTTTTGTATGTTGTAAGTGAATCCAATTATATGTACAAATAAGGCGTTTATAAATTATTGATTTGTATAAACAAAAATATGCGTCTTCTTGGTTAGAACTTTTGCAATTTTTTTAATGATGTTACATTACATGACACTTGCGTTGCCTTCTTTAAGCAACAACTAAATCAGATTTTTTTTGTTAAATGGGTATTTCTGTATTCACTTAAATATAGAACAAGAAAACAATGACTTTAAAATTTGTTTGCTACCTTAAAATATTTTAATGACTCTTTATGTATATACCATACGTAGCCAAACATTTCTAAAAATAATTATTTGCATTGAAAGTTATGAAAGAATTTCTTCATATGAGAATAATTGTCATTATTTTTTTTTAATTGTATGAAGATTTACCAGCAATATTTATATTTTTATGACATGTTCAGTGAGATTAAAAAGTTAAAGAATATAAAGAGTATTTGAACATAAAAGACTTCCTGCTTGCTGCGGAGGAGATCAGTCACCTAATGGGCTTGGAAGTGTAAAGACAGCGGTGGATTTTTTGTTGTCTTTCCGAGGTTCAAATACCGTAATTGAATTAATTGACACTAATATTTTTTTTTTCATGTGACTGGTTTCAAATACGTCTTAATTTAAGTTTTATTTATAAATAGTTGTCTGAAGAAAAGATAATAAAAAAAAAATTCATAAATTTTGTAATTTATTAAAAAAATATTTATTTGAATCTTTCAGTTTCTAGGTAAAATTGGAATCTAGGATTCAAATTTCACTCGAAGTATCAAATTCTACCTGAGTTATGGAACTTTATTAGATCTGTTATTTTTCTGTCAAAGTAATACGTCAAAGTCGGGTAGAACCCAACTTTAACAATAATAACAACTCTAAATAATGTTTTCGACTCGCCAGACCTTACTACTGGCAAGATTTCAGAAATTTGTTAGTCCATGAAAATGTTATGTAATTTTGTTTTCTTTATAAATATGTCAAAATATTCAAGTTAACCAACATGAAAATATCTGTTTAAATGCTACTTTCCTTATTCATTTAATTTAAAGAAATTTTGTAACTGGTAAAAATTACGACGAAAGTTTTGTGACTGCAGAAGTTACACTAATTATTTTGGCAACCAAAGCCAAGTACAATTAAAAAATACAGCAGTATAAATCAGTCCACCGGGAAATATCTTCAGGCAATATTTTGTATGGTTACGAAAAAATAAATACTTAAATTTGTTTTTAAGCTAATTTTTCATATAAAATTTTAAACAAAGTTTTTGATTTTTAATGAGTTTAGAGAAATCGTTTTAAAATATAATTCTGAAGTAGGGGCCTATTAAGCGTTAACACAAATAAATTATGGATAGTAAATGTAAGCTCAGGAACAGTATAATTAATGTAAGGTTATAAAATTAGTTCTTAAAATAAAGACTCTCTTAAACAATTAACGTTATTGAGTTAAAATAAGATAGGATGGCTGGTCGCTACAGCAGTATCAAATATAATTTCGAAACACAACTCATAAACTTTGTACGTACGTGTTTTTGGCATTGTTTTCTTTATAATCCAATACACGATCAAACTCTATTCGACAATCCGTTTGAAGTGTACAAAACTATATCGCTAAGATTTTTTTCTCATTTCCTTTAGCCTACAACAAAAACTCTAGATGATTTACTTACAAATAAAAAATGGTTGAAGTAATATCATGTAACGTGTAATGAAACCATTGAACTATCAAGTATATATTTTAAATTTGCATGATTATAAAGCCCTGCAGTAAATAATAAAATTTACATATACAAAAAAAGCATATGAAATATGTTGATTTCAAACTTTTGTCAAAATATAGACCCGTAAGTCTGCTAAGTGTGTTTTTTTTATTAGACCAATTTTTAAACTAAAATAATACTATTTAACTGTGAATTGCACATAATGAAAACTTAAAAAAAATGTTTCACTGTAAATTTATTGGCTAACTTTCTGTGTTGTATGGGATGATTATGCATTTTCTATAAGACGTCGACTAACCGTAATCATTAATGCATTTTATTACACGTAATATTTCAGCGAACAAACATTATTATTGAACATTGGACTGTGAATTAATTTTTCCGTTTCACAAATGACCAATAAAGCGGAGCTTTATCAATAAAACGAAATGACATATAAATTTAAAATATTTGTTTTAATTACGCAGTTTAAAAACACGAAGAGTTATTTGGTGTTCACTATTACAAAGAATAAACCAATCGTATTGTTCCCAGTTTTAAAACCATGCAATCAAAACTACCCATCAAGTTTTAGGCATTGCTAGCTAATTTAAATGGCCGTTATTTCCATCATATTGGTAATTGGATGTTAACCTTATTTTTTAATTCAGTTGAAGTAATTTTTTGTTAGAATGCGCTTCAAATAATTTAGGCTATTTTTTATACCATTGTTCAACTTTGTGTTTCAATTGGAGATAAGCTCATTTTTTTACTATTCTACAATTAATAATATATAAAATTTATTTCTCACAGATGTTCTTTGTTAAATGTACGTACTGTGTGGAAATTCCATAGTTAATAAAAAAAAGTTTATAAAAATGTAGTATTTAAAGTAAGTAAGCAATTGAGTTATTTTTATTAATCAACCAACAATTATGTGCCATGCTTTAACGCACAATTTGCTTGGGGGGATGTGAAAACTATTAGGTTTTTCCTCTCCAAGATAATAAACAAATCCAACCTTTTCCTTTTCTTTGCCGTGAAAAATTTTTTGTAATACCTGCAAGCTGTTTTTTGCTGAAGCACTCTTGGCCATCTAGCGGGCAAAGTGAGAAATATGTAGGGACTGCATGAAAGACCGGTTGAAAACATTCGCTACAAGCTAGCAACCGAATGTTAACAATTCAAGATCCACACAACTTAGAAACGTCATAACGTAGAAAATCATAACTTAGAACTATCATAACTCAGAAACACACAACTTAGAACTGTCATAACTTAGAAACACGTAACATAGAAACACACAACGCAGAACCACACAACTTAGAAACGTCGTAACGTAGAAAATCACAACTTAGAAATATCATAACTTAGAAACACACAACTTAGAACTGTCATAACTATATACACGTAATTTAGAAACACGCAACGCAGAACCACACAACTTAGAAACGTCGTAACGTAGAAAGTCACAACTTAGAACTGTCACAACATAGAAACACACAACTTAGAACTGTCATAACTTAGAAACACGTAACTTAGAAACACGCAACGCAGAACCACACAGCTTAGAAACGTCGTAACGTAGAAAGTCACAACGTAGAACTGTCACAACATAGAAACACACAACTTAGAACTGTCATAACTTAGAAACACGTAACTTAGAAACACGCAACGCAAAACCACACAACTTAGAAACGTCGTAACGTAGAAATTCACAACTTATAACTATCACAACTTAGAAACACACAACTTAGAACTGTCTTAACGTAGAAACACGTAACTTAGAAACACGCAACGCAGAACCACACAACTTAGAAACGTCGTAACGTAGAAAGTCACGACTTAGAACTATCACAAGTTAGAAACACACAACTTAGAACGATCCTAACTTAGAAACAGGTAACTTAGAAACACGCAACGCAGAACCACACAACTTAGAAACGTCATAATGTAGAAAGTCATAACTTAGAACCGTCATAACTTAGAAAATTCTAAGTTATGTGTTTCTAAGTTATGACAGCACCCCTTTGGGGGGTGTTAAGAAGCATGCACTTCCCCCCCCCCCGTATTAAAGCGGGTGGTCCGGGGGTCCTCCCCCGCGAAAATTTGGATTTTAATGTGTAAAATAGTGCTATTTTAGCAGTTTTCGGTACTTAAATTCAAATATTGTAATGGTAAAATTTTTATTAATTTTAATATGAAGTTGTTTGAGTGGTAAATAAGAAATTAATTAAAGATTTTTTGCTAAGGGGGGGGGGGGGGTTAACCCATAAACACCCCCCCCCCCGGCTGCGCCACTGGTTGTAGCCCAGTCTTCGTTATCTTTATTCACCTTAGTTGTACAGGTCTTGGAATGTCTATTCAAGTAATATCTTCTACCAAAGGATTCCTGACACTGACTGAAATTAAATGGTTTTTGACAAGGACCCAAAATACACTCGCTTCTGTGCCACCATTCAGCATTTGCTGGGTATATGCTCAATATCATATTGCATTTCTGTTTTTAAAGGCAAACTGAAGAGCTGCTTAATTTTTTTTATCATTTAGGTTTACTAATATATTTGTTACGGTAGACAAAATAATATAACTGTTATGGTGGATTGTTTGTAATCTTTTGCTTTATCATATATACAATTTGTGATTTATTTCTGAACTTACAATATTGTAACGAAATATCAAAAGGTAATTATTTAATGTATTTCTATGTAAGGCATTATGCCATAGGTATATAGGAACACAACGTTTATTTTGCACAAGATTTACTCTTATGTTCTCCACATGTAGCATGCATTCTTCGGACAATTAAATTTCTCTATTGATCCATTACCATGCCAAAAATGAAATTCGGACATAACATAAATGTTTAATTGTCTTGTACAATAATTAATTATTTCCTTAATTTAAACTAGTTGGGGCCCCAGATATAAACTTATGATCAGTTAAGAGAATTACTAATACTCAAGTCACATGTGTTAAGAGTTTATATTTATTATTGTAATTTGGTTTTGTAATTTATAATATTTATGAAAGAAAGAAAGTAAAGTGTATAATGGCTGCCCTCTGAAATATGTCTCATTAATTTTTTTATTTTTTCTTACTTTCTAACCCTTAGAATTTCTTTACAGCATAAATTTTGTTTGATCTTTAATATATATACTTTATTAAGCACCTATTGTTCTTAGGCAGCTTTAACTTTCCATTACAGGATGACACATTGTTGAGCCCATGTTCCTTGGGCTTCCTCTGCTCACCTTGCACCAAAGGTTTACCTAACCTAAGGCGTAAGGTAGAGCGGTAGAAAGTGGTAGCAGAGCTGGTTGTTCCAATGTGTCGTCTTGTAATCTCATAACATTTTAAAGTACGTAACTGTAATTGTTTTAATGATAGATAATATTATTTGCATATTCTTTATTAACATAATTCTAAATTGTATTTCACTTTAAATATTGATGCATGTTTGTTTGTTGAGAGAATTTTTTGATTATAATTTCTCGTTTTCATAATATTTTAATTTTTTCATCTTATTTTGCAAGTTTTCATGTGTTGTGTGGTCTGTGTTTCCCTGTTGTTACTTCAGTAATTTTTTAATTGGTGTTGTTTTGTTTACTCTTCGTGTATCACCAATTGGGGCTCTTGTTCGTAACCTAACCATGATAGGTATTTTTAGTTTAGTTTGTAGTTTTTATTTTTAATTTTCATCGTTTAATAAGTTTCTTTTATTTAGAAGGTTGTTTTAATCATCTTAATGTTCTTTCTTTTGTCCATGTTTTGCTATAGGTCATCTTGGGTATTGATTTATATATATTTCCTTACAAGAGTCATTATGTCGTTTTCCTCGTATGTTGATTTCATGTGTGTTCTAGTGCTTTTCATTGCACAGTTGTTTAATAATTGAGGTTATGGTAACCTAAATTCCTTTGAGGAATGGCATTGCTTAGTAAGTGTTTAATTTGTAGTAAACATACCTTTTGATTAAGTATTGGGTTGATATTTTTGTCTTGAGCTGTGTTTGGTATTCATTTAAATTTATTCTTCTTGCGCCTATTGTTTTGTCTTCATTTAAATTTCATTATTTTGCTTTTGTTTTGTTCTTAATTATTATGTTTCAGTGAGTTGCAGTAAAAGGTCAGTGGTTTCCTTCTGTCAGAATTTTGTCGTTTATCTTTTTAATTTTTTAAGCACTATTATTGAAAGTTTAGTTTAAAGCATTGTATGTATGCAATTTTGTATTGTGGGAGTAAATGACTTCCAGACGATATTGGTTTTTTTTTATTATTTTGTGGACTTTGGTCAAGTTTAGCCAGTGAGCAACTTTTGAAATTTTTTTTTTTTTTTTGGGTCCTCTGAGCCAGTGAGCCATGACCATTCGATAAGTGCTTAGGCTTCACCAGCACTTTCCCTTTGGAGACCTCTGTCATTTTTATCAAACTATATATCTGCCATGTAATATCTAATCGCTCATTTTAATAGTTTCATTTTAGGTTCCTAACCTGTTTTGTGGATGATTTTATTGGTTTTTGATTAATAATTAAATTTTGAGTGCTAACTTTGAATTATTATTTTTTTCTATATTGTTTGTCTTGCTAGTGTCATCATTTAAAATAACACTATTAGCTTTGTTTTGTTCCTTGTCTTGTCATCCAAAATATATAATTTTTTTTTTAGAAATTTCTGTTTTGTAGGTTATGTAGTGTGTGTTAGCTCATGTGGAATGTTGGCTTGGGTGTCTTTCATGTGTTCCACACATTACATAGTGTAGTATCTTCATCCTAATCATTCTTCAATTTCTTGCAGGTTTTTTCTGTTTTGAACTTTGATATTCTTCTAGTTTTGCTTTGTGTAATAGGTTTGTTGCTGTATGGGATATCTCCTGTGTGGTGTCTGCTGCATGGAGTTTGCTAGGGTGGTAGCGGCTTCGGCTCGATGTTGCTGTGACTCACCGTTTCAGCTATCTCTCGTGAATTTCGTGTAGTGGAGTTCTGCTTGGTGAGGCTGTCGTATATTGGCACATTCTTCATTGTAAGGTATGGTTTCTTCTTTGATTTTTTCTCTAATTTTTTTAAAAATAAATTGCAGGCAGTTAGTTAATTTCACTTCCCTTTTGCTGACTCTTAACTTTGTTGATGTTAAATTTTGTGTTAGTGGACAAGCTTGCCTCTGCAGGTGCTAAATTGTTTCTTGAGTGTCTAGGGTATGGGACCTAGTCATTCATCTTTGGACGGCCGTTTTCTTAATTTTTTTTTCAATTTTGTGTTGTCGTCTTGAATAAGCATTTTTGAATTTTGGTTTTCTTTTTTTGCTCATGTTTCTTGTGCATTTGATCTTATTGTCAGTGTAAGTATTTTAAACTTTGATTAGGTCTTCTTATATTTGGAATTTTTTTAATTTTATCATGATGTGGTGTCTTAACTGCAGTGTTCAGAGCGGTATCCTCTAGGATCAGGATCTTAGCGACCAGGATTTGTTTTAATAATTTTACATGCAGGGGTGTATAGTCCCCATTTTTCTTTATAAGCCGACGGGCATTTTATACTAGGTATCGTCCTCTTTTGTTGTAGTATGTACTGGCTGTCCTGGGTACTTGTACCAACATTCTGTCCTGTTTGTTTCTTCAGCTGCATATTGATTTATTTTAGCTTGCTATATTTAATATAGTCCCATTTTTTGACATAATTAATTCCTATGTCTCTTATTTGTAAATTGAATTGTATTTAATGGCAAATTTAATACATTTTTTTTTTTTAGATGGTAGCGTCTTCTTTGAGGGGTGGAATGTGTGTCGTTTCTTGTTATGTCACTCGTAATTTAATGAGCAATTAATTTATTCACATTTATTTAATCTTTCATGTTAAATAAATTTTAAAATATTTTATGCAAAAATTGTATTTAATATTTATCTATCTTTACGTATTTTCATTAACTTAATGATAAAGTTTTGTGTAGTTATTTAATTAATAATGTATTAAATATGTTTGTTTCTATTATAATCAAATGTGTAAGGGAAAGACTAAGTGCTACAATAATGGTTCTATGAATATTTTGTTTTGTTTGTATGCCCTCTACTTATTGTAAATTCTATTATTTCTGTCGTGCCAAACGAAAAAGACTTACCTTACCTAAGGCGTAAGATAGAGCGGTAGACTTCTCTCATGTCGTTTAGCATTCTTCCTTGAGTTAAACACATTGCCGCAGTATCTACAGTGATGTCGTTTTGATACAGATACAGACAACGGAACAGGGTACATGTTAGCATCTGCGACTAATGCGAATTGCAAACTAAGAATTTTAAATTGAAACCATTACTTAAATAGAAGTTTTTAAATGTTTGGTCTCTAAGTAGTTCTGCTTTTTAACAACAGATGACGCCACGTGTTGCTTGCAGGTAAATAATATTTATTTATTTTATGCGGAATGCGGGATGCTCACTAACGATCGCAAAAGAATGATGGCTTCACTAGACTTCAAGGAGAAGGAAGTTCGTCCTTTCGGTTATTGTTTCTCAAATTTCTCAGAGCTTATTATTATTTGACTAAGTAATGATATTTTTTTTTAAATTCCACCTGTTAAAAATAGTGAAGTTTTGATTTAGTAGTAGAAATTCACTAATTAAATGTAACCTTGAATAAAATGACATGTCTCATTAACAGTAAAACTCCTTGATGGAGAGATCGGTTTCTCAGAAATGTCCAAAAGCACGTGGAGAAACCGAAGGAATAATCGCGAGCACACGGAGAAAACCATTCCATGTTCTCTTTGATATCATAAAATTACAGAAAAAATAAATAAAATAATGAATAGACAATTACCAAAAAATAATGAATGAAAAAATACACAAACAGCTTCTGCTAACTTGTGAACTTCTCATTATTGAGGAAAGATAGAGTTTAAGTACAAGCAAGGATTTTTTGTATTTGAAGAAAAATTAATGTTTTTTTTTTCTTTTCAAAATGGATTCTAACATTTATCGAAATCTGATTTCTAAAAAAAATTTATAATTAAGGTGTAAAAATCGTCACCACTGACAGTCAAATTGTATACTAATAAAGCCATGCAAGTAATCATGTCAAGTTCGATAAAAACAAGTAATTCAAATCAGTTGGAGCCAAATGAAGATGATGCAGATGGAGCACTTCGAGAAATTTAAAAACTTCGAACAATTAGAACTTTGGAGATCTTTGAGCAATTGGAGCTTTAGAGCCAATGTTTATTAAACTTTGGAACTTTGAAGCTGTTGGAGCTTTGGAACCTTTAAAGCTTCGGAGCTTTGGAGCTGTTGGAGCTTTGGAGCTATGGCACTGTTGGAGCTTTGGCGCTGTTGAAGCTTTGGAGCTGTTGGAGCTTTGGAGCTATGGCACTGTTAGAGCTTTGGTGCTGTTGGAGATTTGGAGCTGTTGCAGCTGTTGGAGCTGTTGGAGCTATGGAGCTTTCAAGCATTGGAGCCTTTGGAGCAGTTGGAGCTTTGGCGCTGTTGGAGCTTTGGAGCATTTGGAGCTGTTGGAGCTTTGGACGCATTTGGACCTGATAGAGCTTTTAGCTGTTGGATATATGGCACTATTGGAGCTTTGGAGCTGTTGGAGCTGTTTGAGCTTTAAGAACTGTTGGAGATTTTGGAGCATTTTGAGCATTGGAGCTGTTGGAGATTTTAAGCTGATGGAGCTTTGGAGCTGTTGGAGCTTTAAAGCATTTGGAGCTTTGGAGTTTTGGAGCATTTGGAGGTGTTGGAGCTTTAAGCTGTTGGAGCATTTGGAGTTTTAGCGCTTTGGAGCATTTGGAGCTTTGGAGCATTTAAAGCTGTTGGCGCTTTGGAGCTGTGAAACATTGGAGCATTGGAGCTGTTGGATATTTGTAGCTTTTGGAGCTGTTGGAGCTTTGGAGCTGTGGAGCTTTGAAGCTTTTGGAGCTGTTGGAGCTTTGATGCTGTTGGAGCATGTAGATCTTTTGGAGCTTTGGTGCTGTTGAGGCATTTGCAGCTGATTCAGCATTTGGAGTTGATTCAGCATTTGGAATCAATTGAGCATTTGGAGCCAAAGACATTTTTATTTTTTTCTTGACGATATCAAACAGAACATAATCAATCAGCTTACTGATGACGTAGCCACAAACGGACCTTTGAAATATAACTTGTGGTTGGACTGTATATATACGGAAAAACCATATCCGTTCGATGACAAAGTGAAGAAGTGTGCATTCAAGACATCAGCTGCAGTAATTTACAGTTCTGACGATGTGAAGCACTGTTAAATACGGTATCCAGAAACTCTGTCAAAAAGAGAATCAATATGTATGTACAGATTCTGGTTGATCTTTTTCTAGTATAAACTGATTTGAGCTAAGAATGAGTCATTTCACGCCTATGCTGGGATAAATGTTTATAAGGTTGTTGGATTTTTGCAAGTGTTCCTGTAGTAAAATAGAAATTATGTAATAAATATTATGTTCGTAAAATATTTTGCGGTGCTTTATTTCTTGAACCTGACCCTTTTCTGGTATTTTTAATTAAATTTATATTTAGCTGGTGATCGTAATGACTTATAGTATGATGGTTGACTTTGAAACTATGCTTCTTTTAGGACTTTGATTATAATATTGAAATTGACATTTTTTTACATAAAATTAAAAATCAATGCATCGCTCAGGGATCGAACCGAGGATATGAACTGAAAGTTTCAATAATTACTTTAATGGATGTATTGTTTTATTGATTTTGGGTTTTTTTCCCGAATTTGTAGCATTTAAATTACGGTTTTTAAGATGGCAGACCTGACGTCATACTGGCTGACGATAAGTATATATACCTAGACATAAGTGGTGGGGGGTCAGTCTGCCAGCAGCCACCACGAGGGATGGATTCGTCGCCATTTTAATTTGTTGCCCTCATTGGGTTTGAACCGAGGACACCGTGCGCTATGTCGTAGGTGTATGTGATATAAATGTTTTTAATAAAATTTTACTAATTTTTTTAAAAATTAAATTTGGATAAAAAATAAAGACTTTTAAGATGGCGTCCATAACGTAAAGTGCAACGGTGACGTCATAGTCCCTGATAAATAATCCATGATGACGTCAGATGCTTATCGGAGGCTGTAGACATGGATGCTTAAGCCTCAATATGAACATTTCTAGCCGATGGTATTTTTAAGGACTAAAAACTGTAAATTTTCCCTCGAAACGGTAATTTTTCCCTCAAAACAGGAAATTTTGAGTCATTATGAATCATTTTTGAGGAATTTTGAGGAATTTTTTAGTCCAAGTTGGCCACCGTGACATCAGAGCAATTGTTTATTGACCCGGCTCAACACCTAGAACCCTGTACACACGGCTGCACACCCTGAAGCGTGTGCCCGGACATAAGTAGTGTGTAAATGACGGTCCGAGCCCAGGCGTCAGGCGGTGGATTGTGATTGTCGGTCAACCATCTAGTATTGTGATGTAATGGCGGCCATCTAGGATGAGCGTAACAGGACACAGCGTAACGGGACTAGTAGATCACGACGGCCATCATAAATGACCTTGACCTTTGTCCTTGACCTTGACCCCGGCGGCCATATTGGATTTTCCATTTTGGATCCACCATCTTTAAATGAGCGCCCCACTCATAATGATGAAATTTTCGTCTCTGTCGCCATATTGATTTTTTCTGTTCCGCTGGAGACTGCCATCATGGATACCATCGGCTTTGTTTCTGTTGTTTGTTCATAAATAGCTCCAGCATCGCTCTAGATTTTTTTCTGTTCCACTGGAGGCCGCCATCTTGGCACCGTCGACTTTGTATCTGTTTCTTCCTAGATGGCGCCAGCATCACTCTTGATTTTTTTTTCGGTTCCACTGGAGGCCGCCATCTTGGATACCGTCGACTTTGTTTCTGTTGTTTGTTCCTAGAGAGCGCCAGCGACACTCTGTCACATCACACAAAGTCGATGTTCCATTACCTTCCATAGCTATTATTGTTCTTATCGACATATTAAATTTAATTTTTTATGCAAAATACATTGGAAGTGCTGTGATTCGAACCACCGCAGCTCTGATCTTTAGGTTGGAATACATACGACTTTAACCTCCCGGCCATCGAGACTTTTACCAGGACTGCGAATTAAATAAGGTATATATACAAATAAGATGCATATTCGGACTTGTTTTTATTTTTAATTTTAAGTAATAATATCACTACCTATTCGAGACAGAACCACCATCTTGTATTAAGACGTAACTGTTGCAATTATTGTTATAGCCGCCATCTCGAAATCCATAATTTTTATGTTAGAAAATCGGGTAAATTTTTAAAAATCGTTAAAAAAAATTATTTAAACAAATTGAGTAGTATAGGAATGGGGCTGCGGGCACAGGGTCCAGGGTGAGGATTGAGGAGTGGGATTGTCGGTCCGCCATCTTGAATTGTGACGTCACGGCGGCCATCTTGGATGGTTGTGACCTTAACCTTTGACCTTGACCTTGACCCCGGCGGCCATTTTCGATCCGCCATCTTGGATCCGCCATCTTGGATCCGCCATATTGGATGACGTCATTGTGTTCTAGAAAATTCCGGTGATGTGTTTTCCGCCATATTGTATGATGACGTCACCGCTGCAATTTCCATTACGGCCGCCATCTTTAACTTTTTTATTTATTATTTGATTTTAATGAAATTTTTTTAAAAAATTATAAAAAAAAATTAAAATAATAAAATTTTAATAAAATATTTATAAAAAATCTACTTTTACGACACGGAGTTTGGAGTCCTCGGTTCGAACCCGACGAGTGCAAAAAAAATAAAAATGGCGACAGGCTCCTTCCTCAGCGGTGGCTGCAAGCAGACTGACTCCCACCACATGTTTCATATCATATATATAATCCGGCAGTATGACGTCATGTACGCCATCTTTGAAATTTGGACGCCATCTTGAAAATCTTTATTTATTATCTGATTTTAATGAAAAAAATCCAAAATTCATCAAAAAATTAACGTATTTGAATTCTGTTTGATTATATCGATGTACGTCCTTGGTTCGATTCCCGGCGAGAGTAAACAGTCGATCCTTCCTCCATGAAAGCTACCTAGACTGATCTACCGACAACAATACCAAGGTATATATCGTCAACTGGTATGACGTCATGTCCAACATCTTGTCTTCATCCGCTGGAGACCACCATCTTGTTTTCGTCTGCTACAGTGTGCCGATACCATGTTAGTATAATTACCTGGACACTATACTTTTGTCCTCAACTGTTGACCTTGAATTTTGACCTTGACCTTCAAATTTAACCTTGATCTTGACCTTGAATTTTGACCTTGAAATTTGACCTTGACCTTGAAATTTGACCTTGACCTTGAAATTTGACCCTGACCTTGAAATTTGACCTTGACCTTGAAATTTGACTTTGTCCTTGAAATTTGACTTTGTCCTTGTCGACCATCATGGATCCGACATTTTATGTTCAGTACATGCTACCAGGAGCCACCACCTGCCGGAGTACGCCATCCTGTGTGTGTACATGTATTATAGAGTACATTTCCATCTGGATAATTTTATTCTAACCCGCTTCAGTGCAGTAATCATTTATTATGGAGGTGCCCTCCGCCATCTTGAAATTCGGCCGCCATCTTGAAATCATGTAATAATGTAGCTAGAAAAGCGGGAAAAAATCCAAAATTCATTAAATAAATCTGTAATCCATATAATGATTGATTGGATCGACTAAGGTCCTTGGTTCGATCCCTGGCCGATACAAAACAACTTTAATTTTAAAAAATACTAAAAAAGTGTTAGGTTTGAGAAAATAAAAACACCACAAGTTCTTTTAAAACATTTTATTACATAAATTCAATACACTACTACAAGTACAAAAAAAACACTGACAAATTACCAAAGCCTTTTGGATTCCTCGTTTCAAACAGTCTTCTTATTGTACGGACTAAGCCTTTTACATGACTTTAAATGTTTATCCGATCCGTTCATTACCGCAGCCAGAGACGGACTGAAGTCCATATCACCAGGGTCTCACTTATATAGACTCATCAGTCGGTACAACACATGAGTCAAAACAAGAACCATGTTCATTATACTCACACTTAACTTTCTCGGAGCATTTTTTATAATGAAGATGTAAGCTATCGAGACGTGAAATTAGTTTTTTGCACTTATTGCACTGAAATTGTATTCTTTTAACATTATTAGAACAACTGCTTCTTTCATGTCTGCGAGCATTTGAGGTGATAGTAAATGATGCGTCACAGTATTTGCACTGACGCAATGTACGCTCTTCATTAGTTGAAGAATCCATTGCTGACGATGAAACTTCGGATGATGGTGGTATCACATCTGTTGAAATCTCCTCCAATGTTGACACCGTCGTTGCCAACGGGATCTGCACCTTCTCCATCGTAGCTGTCGTCAAGTTTCCCGTAGACGATGGTACAACCTCAGAGCTCGACGTTAAAGACGGTAAAGATGCCATCGAGGTCTCAAGAACAGCTAATTAACACGACTTATGCACCAGAAGAAACAAACTAGGTGATCCTTACACCGCCGACGTCAGTAACAAACTGAGCATCCTGCTGTCTAGGACTCGCTTATATACATGCACCGTATGGAATAATACGCTAGTCAAATCAAGAACCATTTACAATAATACTAGAGTCAAATCTACAAATTAAAAAAGAGGATCATTTGATCGAAAAAAATTCGATCTCTCCAATATACGCCAGGCTCCAAGAGCTACAATTCACGTCATCAGATCTATCTACATTTTGCTCCTATGCTTCAATTGACCATTAGCTGCAAGTACTCCAACAGCTCCATCAGCTCCAACACGTAATGTACGCAATGTACGCACAATACATGCAATTTACACGCAATAAATGTAATGATTAAACAGTACACACAGGAAACGGAACGTACACACAGTACACACACACAGGAAACGGAACGTACACACAGTACACACAGGAAACGGAATGTACACACAGTACACACAGGAAACTGAACGTACACACAGTACACACAGATAACGGAACGTACACACAGTACACACAGGAAACTAAACGTACACACAGTACACATAGTAAACTGAACGTACACACAGTACACACAGGAAACGGAATGTACACACAGTACACATAGTAAACTGAACGTACACACAATACACACAGGAAACGGAACGTACACACAGTACACACAGGAAACGGAACATACACACAGTACACACAGGAAACGGAACGTACACACAGTACACACAGGAAACGGAACGTACACACAGTACACACAGGAAACGTAATGATCACACATACAGTAGCGGAAACACACACAGGCTTAGTTGGAAATCAGAATACAAGAAATAAAAACATTAAATTTTTACTTTCAATATTTTATTACTTCTCAACATTACACAAATACAAGTAAAAGAAGCCATTATTGTATGTAGCCAGCTTTCCTCAGTTCTTTGAGTATGAAGGATATTTCTTTGATGCACGGATAGTTTCCTGCACAAAGCGAGCCATGTAGAAGTCTTAGCCGGTCAACCAATATGTTTGGATCTTTCCATGATGTGTAATCAATCTCTTCTACCACCATCTTACTTGCTTGTTTATTATAAATACTTTTAATATCACAATCGTCCCAGTGATCATAATAAGCATTATCAGATTTATTTATTATAACTTGACGTTTCCATCGTTTCGGTCTCAGGACATCGCCACATTCTTCGATCTTGTCAGCTCTAGGTGCTTCATCACAGTCTATGCCTTTGTCAACAGCCTCAGAGTCACTGTAACAATCACTGTAGAAGACATCCTCTTCACCCAGATTACCGTATGAATTCGCTATCGATGATGTCGAAGTGTCTTCATCGTCTTCATGATTCCTTTTTAGGAGTCCATCATTTTTACAAAGAATGGAGGATGTACTGAATATAGGCTTGAATGTATTCTCACTTTTCACGGTGTTGATACTTCCATTAGTTTCAGTCTTCCCGAAGCCATTAGCATCCTTCAATTTATGTTCTTCCTTACGATTGGGTGAGCTAATACCATCACGCTCAGGACAAGGAAAATTATTGTCATTATGCAGATCACTCTTCTTTAGTCTAGTGGATCCATCGGTGTCCTCTATGCCGTAAGTAGTCTTGACATTACATGTTCTACCATGTCTTTTTAAGCTGTCAATTCGTGTTAAGAACCTGCTACAACGATTACAGCTTAACATCTTGCGTAGTGGGTTTCTAGCACCATCATTCTTCTCATGACGTCTAGCATTCCTTCTCATGACAAAATCCTTGCCACAGTATCTACAGCGGCTTCCTTCCGAATCAGCTATAGATAACAAACCACGATCCATGGTAGCTTCTGTGACTAATGTTAGATACAAACTGTCAGTTTTCTCCAATTGGAACCATTTCTTAAATAGAGTTTTTGAAATATTTAATCAGTGAGAGTTAAGTTATCTAATGCAAATCAAGAACCATTTACAATAATACTAGAGTCAAATCTACAAATTAAAAAAGAGGATCATTTGATTGAAAAAAATTCGATCTCTCCAATATACGCCAGGCTCCAAGAGCTACAATTCACGTCATCAGATCTATCTACATTTTGCTCCTATGCTTCAATTGACCATTAGCTGCAAGTGCTCCAACAGCTCCATCAGCTCCAACACGTAATGTACGCAATGTACGCACAATACATGCAATTTACACGCAATAAATGTAATGATTAAACAGTACACACAGGAAACGGAACGTACACACAGTACACACACACAGGAAACGGAACGTACACACAGTACACACAGGAAACGGAATGTACACACAGTACACACAGGAAACTGAACGTACACACAGTACACACAGGAAACGGAACGTACACACAGTACACACAGGAAACTAAACGTACACACAGTACACACAGGAAACTAAACGTACACACAGTACACATAGTAAACTGAACGTACACACAATACACACAGGAAACGCAACGTACACACAGTACACACAGGAAACGGAACGTACACACAGTACACACAGGAAACGGAACATACACACAGTACACACAGGAAACGGAACGTACACACAGTACACACAGGAAACGGAACGTACACACAGTACACACAGGAAACGTAATGATCACACATACAGTAGCGGAAACACACACAGGCTTAGTTGGAAATCAGAATACAAGAAATAAAAACATTAAATTTTTACTTTCAATATTTTATTACTTCTCAACATTACACAAATACAAGTAAAAGAAGCCATTATTGTATGTAGCCAGCTTTCCTCAGTTCTTTGAGTATGAAGGATATTTCTTTGATGCACGGATAGTTTCCTGCACAAAGCGAGCCATGTAGAAGTCTTAGCCGGTCAACCAATATGTTTGGATCTTTCCATGATGTGTAATCAATCTCTTCTACCACCATCTTACTTGCTTGTTTTTTTATAAATACTTTTAATATCACAATCGTCCCAGTGATCATAATAAGCATTATCAGATTTATTTATTATAACTTGACGTTTCCATCGTTTCGGTCTCAGGACATCGCCACATTCTTCGATCTTGTCAGCTCTAGGTGCTTCATCACAGTCTATGCCTTTGTCAACAGCCTCAGAGTCACTGTAACAATCACTGTAGAAGACATCCTCTTCACCCAGATTACCGTATGAATTCGCTATCGATGATGTCGAAGTGTCTTCATCGTCTTCATGCTTCCTTTTTAGGAGTCCATCAATTTTTACAAAGAATGGAGGATGTACTGAATATAGGCTTGAATGTATTCTCACTTTTCACGGTGTTGATACTTCCATTAGTTTCAGTCTTCCCGAAGCCATTAGCATCCTTCAATTTATGTTCTTCCTTACGATTGGGTGAGCTAATACCATCATGCTCAGGACAAGGAAAATTATTGTCATAATGCAGATCACTCTTCTTTAGTCTAGTGGATCCATCGGTGTCCTCTATGCCGTAAGTAGTCTTGACTTTACATGTTCTACCATGTCTTTTTAAGCTGTCAATTCGTGTTAAGAACCTGCTACAACGATTACAGCTTAACATCTTGCGTAGTGGGTTTCTAGCACCATCATTCTTCTCATGACGTCTAGCATTCCTTCTCATGACAAAATCCTTGCCACAGTATCTACAGCGGCTTCCTTCCGATTCAGCTATAGATAACAAACCACGATCCATGGTAGCTTCTGTGACTAATGTTAGATACAAACTGTCAGTTTTCTCCAATTGGAACCATTTCTTAAATAGAGTTTTTGAAATTTTTAATCAGTGAGAGTTAAGTTATCTAATGCAAAGCAAATTGATGCAAATAGTTCCGGCTGTCGTCAACAGTTGGCGCCACGTGTTGCTTGCAGGTAAATAATATATATTTCATTAATGTGGGATGGGGAACGCTCACTATCGATCGCAAAGGGAGGTTGGCTTCGATAGTATCCAAGGAGAAAAAAGTTCGTCCTTCCTGCTAGTGCTTCTCAGATTTCTCACGGTCCGCCGTCTTGGAATACGACGTCACGGCGGCCATCTTGGATGGATGTGACCTTGACCTTTGACTGAAACCGCAGGATTGATCGCAAGCACACGGATTAACCATCAAAATATTGATAAGAATAATCAGGAGCACACGGAGAAAACCATCATAATATTGGCAAGAATAATCAGGAGCACACGGAGAAAACCGCCACAAGTTTTTTTTGATATCATTAAAATACAAAAAAAAAATTAATAAAAAATTAAAAATAAAAACGAAAAAAAAAAACCAACATTCTGGCTTGTACTAGAACTTTATCTTTGCTCAACAATGAGAAGTTCATAAGCTAGCAGAATGTTTGAATTTTTTTTTCGTTTTTATTTTTAATTTTTTATTAATTTTTTTTTGTATTTTAATGATATCAAAGAAAACTTGTGGCGGTTTTCTCCGTGTGCTCCTGATTATTCTTGCCAATATTATGATGGTTTTCTCCGTGTGATCCTGATTATTCTTATCAATATTTTGATGGTTAATCCGTGTGCTTGCGATCATTCCTGCGGTTTCAGTCAAAGGTCAAGGTCACATCCATCCAAGATGGCCGCCGTGACATCGTAATCCAAGATGGCGGACCGTGAGAAATCTGAGAAGCACTAGCAGGAAGGACGAACTTTTTTCTCCTTGGATACTATCGAAGCCAACCTCCCTTTGCGATCGATAGTAAGCGTTCCGCATCCCACATTAATGAAATATATATTATTTACCTGCAAGCAACACGTGGCGCCATCTGTTGACGACAGCCGGAACTACTTGCATCAATTTGCTTTGCATTAGATAACTTAACTCTCACTGATTAAATATTTCAAAAACTCTATTTAAGAAATGGTTCCAATTGGAGAAAACTGACAGTTTGTATCTAACATTAGTCACAGAAGCTACCATGGGTCGTGGTTTGTTATCTATAGCTGAATGGGAAGGAAGCCGCTGTAGATACTGTGGCAAGGATTTTGTCATGAGAAGGAATGCTAGACGTCATGAGAAGAATGATGGTGCTAGAAACCCACTACGCAAGATGTTAAGCTGTAATCGTTGTAGCAGGTTCTTAACACGAATTGACAGCTTAAAAAGACATGGTAGAACATGTAAAGTCAAGACTACTTACGGCATAGAGGACACCGATGGATCCACTAGACTAAAGAAGAGTGATCTGCATAATGACAATAATTTTCCTTGTCCTGAGCGTGATGGTATTAGCTCACCCAATCGTAAGGAAGAACATAAATTGAAGGATGCTAATGGCTTCGGGAAGACTGAAACTAATGGAAGTATCAACACCGTGAAAAGTGAGAATACATTCAAGCCTATATTCAGTACATCCTCCATTCTTTGTTAAAATGATGGACTCCTAAAAAGGAAGCATGAAGACGATGAAGACACTTCGACATCATCGATAGCGAATTCATACGGTAATCTGGGTGAAGAGGATGTCTTCTACAGTGATTGTTACAGTGACTCTGAGGCTGTTGACAAAGGCATAGACTGTGATGAAGCACCTAGAGCTGACAAGATCGAAGAATGTGGCGATGTCCTGAGACCGAAACGATGGAAACGTCAAGTTATAATAAATAAATCTGATAATGCTTATTATGATCACTGGGACGATTGTGATATTAAAAGTATTTTTAATAAACAAGCAAGTAAGATGGTGGTAGAAGAGATTGATTACACATCATGGAAAGATCCAAACATATTGGTTGACCGGCTAAGACTTCTACATGGCTCGCTTTGTGCAGGAAACTATCCGTGCATCAAAGAAATATCCTTCATACTCAAAGAACTGAGGAAAGCTGGCTACATACAATAATGGCTTCTTTTACTTGTATTTGTGTAATGTTGAGAAGTAATAAAATATTGAAAGTAAAAATTTAATGTTTTTATTTCTTGTATTCTGATTTCCAACTAAGCCTGTGTGTGTTTCCGCTACTGTATGTGTGATCATTACGTTTCCTGTGTGTACTGTGTGTACGTTCCGTTTCCTGTGTGTACTGTGTGTACGTTCCGTTTCCTGTGTGTACTGTGTGTACGTTCCGTTTCCTGTGTGTACTGTGTGTACATTCCGTTTCCTGTGTGTACTGTGTGTACGTTCCGTTTCCTGTGTGTACTGTGTGTATGTTCCGTTTCCTGTGTGTACTGTGTGTACGTTTAGTTTCCTGTGTGTACTGTGTGTACGTTTAGTTTCCTGTGTGTACTGTGTTTACGTTCCGTTTCCTGTGTGTACTGTGTGTACGTTCAGTTTCCTGTGTGTACTGTGTGTACATTCCGTTTCCTGTGTGTACTGTGTGTACGTTCCGTTTCCTGTGTGTGTGTACTGTGTGTACGTTCCGTTTCCTGTGTGTACTGTTTAATCATTACATTTATTGCGTGTAAATTGCATGTATTGTGCGTACATTGCGTACATTACGTGTTGGAGCTGATGGAGCTGTTGGAGCACTTGCAGCTAATGGTCAATTAAAGTATAGGAGCAAAATGTAGATAGATCTGATGACGTGAATTGTAGCTCTTGGAGCCTGGCGTATATTGGAGAGATCGAATTTTTTTCGATCAAATGATCCTCTTTTTTAATTTGTAGATTTGACTCTAGTATTATTGTAAATGGTTCTTGATTTGACTAGCGTATTATTCCATACGGTGCATGTATATAAGCGAGTCCTAGACAGCAGGATGCTCAGTTTGTTACTGACGTCGGCGGTGTAAGGATCACCTAGTTTGTTTCTTCTGGTGCATAAGTCGTGTTAATTAGCTGTTCTTGAGACCTCGATGGCATCTTTACCTTCTTTAACGTCGAGCTCTGAGGTTGTACCATCGTCTACGGGAAACTTGACGACAGCTACGATGGAGAAGGTGCAGATCCCGTTGGCAACGACGGTGTCAACATTGGAGGAGATTTTAACAGATGTGATACCACCATCATCCGAAGTTTCATCGTCAGCAATGGATTCTTCAATTAATGAAGAGCGTACATTGCGTCAGTGCAAATACTGTGACGTATCATTTACTATCACCTTAAATGCTCGCAGACATGAAAGAAGCAGTTGTTCTAATAATGTTAAAAGAATACAATTTCAGTGCAATAAGTGCAAAAAACTAATTTCACGTCTCGATAGCTTACATCTTCATTATAAAAAATGCTCCGAGAAAGTTAAGTGTGAGTATAATGAACATGGTTCTTGTTTTGACTCATGTGTTGTACCGACTGATGAGTCTATATAAGTGAGACCCTGGTGATATGGACTTCAGTCCGTCTTTGGCTGCGGTAATGAACGGATCGGATAGACATTTAAAGTCATGTAAAAGGCTTAGTCCGTACAATAAGAAGACTGTTTGAAACGAGGAATCCAAAAGGCTTTGGTAATTTGTCAGTGTTTTTTTTGTACTTGTAGTAGTGTATTGAATTTATGTAATAAAATGTTTTAAAAGAACTTGTGGTGTTTTTATTTTCTCAAACCTAACACTTTTTTAGTATTTTTTAAAATTAAAGTTGTTTTGTATCGGCCAGGGATTTAACCAAGGACCTTAGTCGATCCAATCAATCATTATATGGATTACAGATTTATTTAATGAATTTTGGATTTTTTCCCACTTTTCTAGCTACATTATTACATGATTTCAAGATGGCGGCCGAATTTCAAGATGGCGGGGGGAACCTCCATAACAAATGATTACTGCACTGAAGCGGGTTAGAATAAAATTATCCAGATGGAAATGTACTCTATAATACATGTACACACACAGGATGGCGTACTCCGGCAGGTGGTGGCTCCTGGTAGCATGTACTGAACATAAAATGTCTGATCCATGATGGTCGACAAGGACAAAGTCAAATTTCAAGGACAAAGTCAAATTTCAAGGTCAAGGTCAAATTTCAAGGTCAAGGTCAAATTTCATGGTCAAGGTCAAATTTCAAGGTCAAGGTCAAAATTCAAGGTCAAGGTCAAATTTCAAGGTCAAGGTTAATTTGAAGGTCAAGGTCAAAATTCAAGGTCAACAGTTGAGGAAAAAGTATAGTGTCCAGGTAATTATACTAACATGGTATCGGCACACTGTAGCAGACGAAAACAAGATGGTGGTCTCCAGCGGATGAAGACAAGATGTTGGACATGACGTCATACCAGTTGACGATATATACCTTGGTATTGTTGTCGGTAGATCAGTCTAGGTAGCTTTCATGGAGGAAGGATCGACTGTTTACTCTCGCCGGGAATCGAACCAAGGACGTACATCGATATAATCAAACAGAATTCAAATACGTTAATTTTTTGATGAATTTTGGAATTTTTTTCATTAAAATCAGATAATAAATAAAGATTTTCAAGATGGCGTCCAAATTTCAAAGATGGAGTACATGACGTCATACTGCCAGATTATATATATGATATGAAACATGTGGTGGGAGTCAGTCTGCTTGCAGCCACCGCGGAGGAAAAAGCCTGTCGCCATTTTTATTTTTATTTGCACTCGTCGGGTTCGAACCGAGGACTCCGAACTACGTGTCGTAAAAGTAGATTTTTTATAAATATTTTATTAAAATTTTATTATTTTAATTTTTTTTATAATTTTTAAAAAAAATCCTTAAAATCAAATAATAAATAAAAAAGTTAAAGATGGCGGCCGTAACGGAAATTGCAGCGGTGACGTCATCATACAATATGGCGGAAAACACATCACCGGAATTTTCTAGAACACAATGACGTCATCCAATATGGCGGATCCAAGATGGCGGATCCAAGATGGCGGATCGAAAATAGCCGCCGGGGTCAAGGTCAAAGGTCAAGGTCACAACCATCCAAGATGGCCGCCGTGATGTCACAATCCAAGATGGCGGACCGACAATCCCACTCCTCAATCCTCACCCTGGACCCTGTGCCCGCAGCCCCATTCCTATACTACTAAATTGATTTATAAAATATTAATAAAATATAACTTAAAAACCATTGTTGCACTTATCGTTACGGTCGCCATCTTGGATTACATAAATGTTGCATGTTTCGATATGTCCAGCCACCTTAGTTGAGTACGATGCCATCCTTACACTTTACATTACGACCGCCATATTGGATCCTATTAATGTTGCAATTATCATTATGGTCGCCATCTTGAATTTAGACGCCATCTTGGAAATCTATAGCTTTTATGTTAGACAATCGGGAAAAATTCCAAAATTCATCAAAAAATTAACTTATTAGAATTCTGATTGAGTATATCGATTTCCCTCCTTGGTTCTAAACCGTTAAAAAAAAAAAAAAAAAACATCATATCCTTCCTCCACAGAAGCCACCTACAGACTGACCTACCACCAATATAAAGGTTTATATCGTCAGCTGGTATAACATCATGTCAGATATCTTGTCTTCGTCCACTGAGACCATCATCTTGTTTTCGTCTTCTAAAGTGTGCTAGCGACATGTTATTATAATTTTCTGTTCACCATATATTTAACCTCGACTGTAGGCATTGAACTTTGACCTTAACCTTGAAATTTGACCTTGACCTTGATATTTGTCCTTGACCATGATATTTGGCTTTGTCCTTGACGACCATTATGGATCCGACATTTTATGTTCAGTACATGCTACCAGGAGCTACCGCCTGCTAGTGGTCATTGACACCATCTTGTTTTCGTCTGCTGGAGGACACCATCATGTGTGTGTACTCGTCTTACCATCATGCTAGTTTTATTCTAACCTGCTACAATGCAGTAATCATTTATTATTACTGAGGTGCCCACCATCTGTAAATTTGGGCGCCATCTTGAAATCATGTAATAATTTTGCTAGAAATGCGGGAAAAATTCCAAAATTCACCTAAAAAATCACTTATTTATTAACATATTAAATCAATCGATTGCTGTCCTCGATTCGATTCTTGACCAGTGACAGGTGTAACTAAATTTTAAAATAATTTTAGATTCTCTTTTCCATTACCTTTCGTCGGATTTATTTATCAGTCACTCCACGAAAAAAAACACATGTCAATATACCTGACCAACGAATTAAATACAGTACCGCTATGCCATACATGAAAGTCAATTTTTCGATAATCTAAATAACATATAAATCGTTCATGTACAAAGCCACACATACAGGCCAATTGTCTTCGAACCATGAGACCGAGTAATGACAATATCCGATGTATAGGCAAGTCATTTCAGGACTGCAGGACCTTCTTAGTCATTAGCTAAATACAGTCAATTAGGCCACCATAAAATTTTTATACAAACTAAAGGACCAAGTGTCCTTGAACAATATTTTAGTAACACCAAGATGTTTTAAACTTGTAAATATTCAGTCACTACATATTTATCTACGTGTAATCAAGAAATAGGAAGCACCATCCTCGAAAATGCAGCACATTTGCAAGCACCGTCAAAAAAAAAGAAGCACACTTGGAAGCACCGTCTACGAAAAGGCAGCACATTTGAAAGCACCGTCAACAAAAAGGAAGAACATTTGGAAGCACCGTCAACGAAAAGGCAGCACATTTGGAAGAACCGTCAACGAAAAGCCAGCACATTTGTAAGCCCCGTCAACAAAAAGGAAGCAATATGGAAGCACCGCCAACCAAAATGCAGCACATGTGGAAGCACTGCTAACGAAAATGCAGCACATTTGGAAGCACTGACAACGAAAAAGCAGCACCATCAACAAAAAAGCAGCACATTTTGGAAGCACCATCAAAAAAGGAAGTACATTTGGAAGCACCGTCAAAAAATGCAGCACCTTTTGGAAGCACCATCAAAAAAAGAAGCAAATTTGGAAGCACAAGTTACGAGAAACTTAGTCTTAGTTAGAAATCAGAATGCCAGAAATAAAAACATTAAATTTTTATAATTGAAATTATTTATTTTATGTTTTTACATTATACAAATTCAAGTAAAAGAAGCCATTATTGTATGTAGCCAGCTTTCCTCAGTTCTTTGAGTATGAAGGATATTTCTTTGATGCACGAATAGTTTCCTGCACAAAGATATTTATGTAGAAGCCTTAGCTGGTCAACCAATATGTTTATATCTTTCCATGATGTGTAATCAATTTCTTCTACCACCATCTTACTTCCTTGTTTATTATAAATTTTATCATCTCTGGTGTCTTCCGTTTTAACACCAACCTCAGGGTAACTTACACTATCGAGACAGTGATCATCACAAGCTTGATCAGATTTATTTGATATGTCACGACGTTTCCATCGTTTCGGTCTCAGGACACCGCCACATTCTTCGATCTTGTCAGCTTTACGTGCTTCATCACAGTCTATGCCTTTGTCAACAGCCTCATAGTGACTGTAACAATCACCGTAGATGGATCATCTTCACCCAGATTACCGTATGAATTCGATTTCGTTGATGTCGAAGTGTCTTCATCGTCTTCATGCTTTCTTTTAAGGATTACATCATTTTTACAAAGTAGGAAAGATCTACTTGTATTCGGCTGAAATGAATTCTCACTTTTCACTTTAAGGATTCTTCTATTGTCTTCTTTCTTTCATTAATCATCAACGTAATTCAATTTAAGTTCTTTGTCGAGATCGGAAGAGCCGCGAACATAATCTCTCCCAAGACAATAAAAATTATTGTCGTATTGCAGTTCACTCTTCCTTAGTCTAGTAGAGCCATAGTTGTCCTCTGTCTTGTACGCAGGCTTGGTCGTTACAAGTTCTGTCACGTCTTTTTAAGCTCTCTCTCTCCGCGTAAACGACTTGCCACATCGATCACAACTTATAATATTGGGTAGTGGATTTTTAACACAGTCATTCTTCTCGTGTAGTCTTCCATTCTTTCTAAAGATAAATTCTTTGCTGCAAAACTTACACCTGTGTCCTTTCGATACAGCGACAGTCACCGACTCAGCATTCATATTAGTTACTGTGACTAATGTTAGATACAAACTGACAGTTTTTAAATTGGAACCATTACTTAAATATAATTTTTTAAATATTTCGTAAGCGAGATTTAAGTTTTCTCATGTAAAGGTACTTGTTGTAAGTAGTTCTGCTTTTCAACAACAGATATCACCACGTGTTGCTTGCAGGTAAATATGATTTATTTCATGCAGGATGCAGGATGCCCACTAACGTTCGCAAAAAAGGATGGCTTCGCTAGTCATCAAGGAGAATGAAGTTCGTCTTGCATGTTAGTGCTCCACTAATGTCTCATGGCATATTATTTGACTGAGTAATGGATGTTTATTTTTTTTATTTCCACTTGGTAAAAAAATTGCAAATGCTGATTTAGTAACAGAAATTCTCGAATTAAATGTAACTCCAAATAACATGACATGGCTCATTAGGTAAAAAAAATCCATCATGCAGTGAGCGGTTTCTCAGAATAGACAGAAGCACTTGAAGAAACGTCAGGAATAATCAGGAGTACACGGAGAAAACCATCATAATATTGACAAGAATAATCGGGAGCACACGGAGAAAACTATCTCACGTTTCTTTGATAGAATATAAATACAGAAAAAATATTTTATATATAAGAGTTAAAAAATAAAAATAATTTAAATTGAATCTATTTACATAAAATATATAAACAGATTCTGCTAGCTTCAGAACTTCTCATTGTTGAACAAAGATAGAGTTCTAGTACAAGCCAGATTATGTCTCGATAGTGAAAGTTACCCTGAGGTTGGAGTTAAAACGGAAGACACCAGAGATTATAAAATTTATAATAAACAAGGAAGTAAGATGGTGGTAGAAGAGATTGATTACACATAATGGAAAGATATATACATATTGGTTGTCCAGCTAAGACTTATCGCTTTGTGCAGAATAATATTCGTGCATCAAAGAAATATCCTTCATACTCAAAGAACTGAGGAAAGCTGGCTACATACAATAATGGCTTGTTTTACTTGACTTTGTATAATGTAAAGAAATAAAATAAATATTTTCAATTTTAAAATTTAATGTTTTTATTTCTGGTATTCTGATTGCTAACTAAAACATAGTTCTCGTAACTTGTGCTTCCAAATGTGCTTACTTTTTTGATGGTGCTTCCAAAAGTTGCTGCATTTTTTGATGGTGCTTCCAAATGTGCTGCCTTTTCGTTGACGTTGCTTCCAAATGTGCTGCCTTTTTGTTGAGAGTGCTTTCAAATGTGCTTCCTTTTTGTTGACAGTGCTTTCAAATGTGCTGCCTTTTCGATGATGGTGCTTCCTTTTTGTTGATTGCACGTATTATCATATGTAGTGACTAAATTTTACTAGTTAAAAACCTCTTGGAGTTACTAAAATATTTTTCTAGGGCACTTGGTCCTTTAGTTTGTATAAAAATTATATAATGGCCTGATTAACTGTAATTAGCTAAAGACGAAGAAGGTCCTGCGGTCCTGAAATGAATTGCCTATAAATCGGATATTGTCATGACTCGGTCTCATGGTCCGAAGACAATTGGCCTGTATGTGTGGCTTTGTACATGGATGTTATATACCTAGGTTATTTAGTTTATCGAAAAATTAGACTTTCATGTATGGCATAGCGGTACTGTATTTAATTCGTTGGTCAGGTATATTGACATGTGTTTTTTTTTTTTTTCGTGGAGTGACTGATTAATAAATCCCACGAAAGGTAATGGAAAAGAGAATCTAAAATTATTTTAATATTTAGTTACACCTGTCACTGGTCAAGAAACGAATCGAGGACAGCAATCGATCGATTTAATATGTTAATTAATGAGTGTTTTTTTCGGTGAATTTTGGAATTTTTCCCGCATTTCTAGCAAAATAATTACACGATTACAAAATGGCGCTCAAATTTCCAGATGGTGGGCACCTCAGTAATAATAAATGATTACTGCATTGTAGCAGGTTAGAATAAAACTAGCATGATGGTAAGACGAGTACACACACATGATGGTGTCCTCCAGCAGACGAAAACTAGATGGTGTCAATGACCACTAGCAGGCGGTAGCTACTGGTAGCATGTACTAAACATAATATGTTGGATCCATGATGGTTGTCAAGGTCAAGACCAAATATCAAGGTCAAGGACAAATATCAAGGTCAAGATAATTTCAAGGTCAAGGTCAAAGTTCAATGCCTACAGTCGCGGTTAAATATATGGTGAACAGAAAATTATACTTACATGTCGCTAGCACACTTAAGCAGACAAAAACAAGATGATGGTCTCAGTGGACGAAGACACGATGGCTTACATGATGTTATACCAGTTGACGATATATGGTGGTAGGTCAGTTTGTAGGTGTCTTCTGTGGAGGAAGGATATGATGTTTTTTTTTTTTATTTTAACGGTTTCGAATCAAGGAAGGAAATCGATCTTATCAATTAGAATTCTAATAAGTTAATTTTTTGATGAATTTTGGAATTTTTCCCGATTGTCTAACATTAAATCTATGGATTTCAAAGATGGCGTCTAAATTCAAGATGACGATCATAACGATAATTGCAACATTAATAGGATCCAATATGGCGGTCGTAATGTAAAGTGTAAGGATGGCATCGTACTCAACTAAGGTGGCTGGACATATTGAAACATGCATCATTTATGTAATCCAAGATGGCGACCGTAACGATAAGTGCAACAGTGGTTATTAATTTATATTTTATTAATATTTTATTAATAAATTAGTTTTAATACTTTTTTTAATGATTTTTAAAATATTTCCCGATTTTCTAACATAAAAATTATGGATTTCAAGATGGCGACCATAACGATAATTGCAACAGTTACATACAAGATGGTGGTTCTGTCTCGAACAGGTAGTGCTATTATTACTTAAAATTAAAAAAATTACAAATTCCAAATATGCATGTTCTTTTTATATATATGTTAATTAATTTTCAGTCTGGTAAAAGTCTCGATGGCCAAGCAGTTGAAGGCACATGTTTTCCAATATAAAGATCAGAGCTGCAATGGTTCGAATCACAGCACTTCCAATGTATTTTGCATAAAAAATTAAATTTAATATGTCGATAAGAACAATAATAGCTATGGAAGGTAATGGAACATCGACCTTATGTGATGTGTCAGAGCGACGCTGGCGCTCTCTAGGAACAAACAACAGAAACAAAGTCGACGGTATCCAAGATGGCGCCCTCCAGTGGAACATAATAAAATCAAGAGTGACACTGGTGCTATCTAGGAACAAAGCACAGAAATTAAGTCGACGGTATCCAAGATGGCGGCCTCCATTGGAACAGAAAAAATTCAAGAGGGACGCTGGCTCTATCTAGGAACAAACAACAGAAACAAAGTCGACGGTATCCAAGATGGCAGTCTCCAGCGGAACAGAAAATATCAATATGGCGACAGAGACGAAAATTTCATCATAATGAGTGGGGCGATCTATTTAAATATGGCTGATCCAAGATGGCTGTTCCAATATGGCCGCCAGGGTCAAGTTCAAGGACAAAGGTAAAGGTCATTTAAAAAGGCCGTCCTGACTTACTGATGCCATTAGGCTGTGTCCCGTTTCGCTCATCCAAGATGGCCGCCGTGATGTCAAAATTCAAGATGGCGGACCGACAATCACAATCCACCGCCTGACTCCTAGGCTCGGACCGCCATTTACACACTTCTGACATACATTCGTATACTACTACTGTGATCTCCGAATCATTGTGACCACTGTGGGAAACATTAATTCTTATAGATAAACGATACTATCTAGTTACACATAGAAACAAGTTTGTTGCTCTGCCCATGCAGTGATAGAAGCTTTGAGGCTTCGGTCATTCATATCCCTATTATTGCATGGAGTCATTGTTTATTTATATCACAAATTTGGATCAAAACTTCTGATTGATTTGATGTCCACCCTTGGATTTGCAGGATCCTACTTTAATTCATAAATTCTTGAAATCTCACCTATCGTGTGACCAAAAATCTGTGCTTGAAGCCATCATCCTTCCTGCAATTTGCATTAGACAATGCCGATTTTTATGTATACTCATTGGATGTTTTTAGATCGTTCCACGCAATGGTAGGTTTAATGATTGTGACTCCATTTCATGTCACCACATTTCAAAAACATAGAGACCTTGATTGCAAAGCTGCGATTTTCTTGGTCAGCTACGCCAAACCGGATTATATTGCAGCTGAGGCGAGCATACCACAATTGCTCTTTATGGAGGACTTCACAAAACTCAAAACCTGGGTGAACTGAGATACAATTTGTTCGAAAAGGCTGCGATGAAAACAAACTTATACCAAGCGAGATTGCCTCCCACTGTGGATTCAACAATTAGGTTTACTCCCTGCACACCTACCACCAGGTAAAACAGTCTTTTAATATGCCGCATATTTGCTCTTTGATTCTTTTGGTTCTCAGTTAATGATTTAACTATTTTTGTATGTGTTTTTTTTTTAACAGGTCCAGAAGTGGTGAGGAGTCGACAAAGAGCCTCTTGACCGTTGGTGGCTGCGCACTTATCAAGGGATCAGCCCCTAGATCATGACCAGAGATGCGGCGCCTCAACATCTGTTGTAGATCATCTCCTGCAGCTGCAGAAAAGGCTGCGGCAGTGCTTGCTACTCCAGAAAGGCTGGACTCAAGTGCTCCATCGCTTGCAGCCACTGCGAAGGATTCTCATGTGACAACGTCCCTGAGCTCGCATTTGGCGTGAATTACTCGCCTGTCTCTGATGACATGACAGACAAAGACGTACTAAATGAAGAATTGTGGACGCCCGTCTCTGACATTCTTGAAAACCTTCCTGTCATTTCAGAAGAAGTCTTGGACCAACTGGGTCCATCAAAGAGTACGAAATTTCAGATTTTTAGATATTTTTTCGAATAATAAACTGGGTCCTCAGAAACAAAAATGTTACTGAAAACTATAAAATTATGCTAAAAATCATGTAACCTGAAAAATTAGCCAAATATTTAAAAGTTGTATCTCAAAAATAATTAGTCATAGAAAAACGTTTTTGGTCTCACATTGTTGTAAATTTAATATTCATTAAAAGTAAATTTAACTGTGGTTGCCCAAAAACCAGTCTCTCTGGGAAAAATCGACAAAACCTGAAAAAAGGTCGAAAATGTCAAGGTTTTTTTTTTAAATTTTTTGGTAATGACGAGTTGTATGCCAAGGTCAAAATTTTGGATTTAGCATTCCCTTTGCACGATAAACAACATATCAAAAAAGCAAAAATACCTGATTTGATGCAACGTTCGATGTCTCATTTGACAGAACTATAAAGGTCAATGACTAAAATGATGCGTGTTAACAAATTTTAGTCTTTCTTGTAACTGATGTGATTTAAGACTAAGACTATGAGGATATTTTGACCAATAGGATATTATTTTGTGATATTGGTTGGATACTCCAATTGAATGAAATGAATGGATCACAGTAGGACATATCTAAAAAATGGAACAAGATAAAATTTGGCTTGGTCAGTCTCGGTAGTAAGGAACGCAAAATGGGACAGTGAAGTATTATGCTTTGTAGGCCTAGGTAGGATACACCGAGAAAAGGATCGATGGGCTATGAAAAGTAGGATACGATTTTCAGAATACGGTTGGTAGTTAAGTTGATTGATTTTTTCTGTTCCGCTGGAGACTGCCATCTTGGATACCATCGACATTGTTTCCGTTGTTTGTTCATAGATAGCTCCAGCATCGCTCTAGATTTTTTTCTGTTCCACTGGAGGCCGTCATCTTGGATACCGTCGACATTGTATCTGTTGTTTGTTCCTAGACTGCGCCAGCGGTACTCTTGATTTTTATTCTGTTCCACTGGAGGCCGCCATTTTGGATACCGTCGACTTTGTTTCTGATGTTTGGTCCTAGAGAGCGTCAGCGTCACTCTGTCACATCACATAAAGTCGATGTTCCATTACCTTCCATAGATATTATTGTTCTTATCGACATATTAAATTTAATTTTTTATGCAAAATACATTGGAAGTGCTGTGATTCGAACCATCGCAGCTCTGATCTTTAGGTTGGAAAACATACGCCTTTAACCGCCCGGCCATTGAGACTTTTACCAGACTGAGAATTAAATAATGTATATATAAAAATAACATGCATATTTGGACTTGTAATTTTTTTAATATTAATTATTAATAGCACTACCTGTTCGAGACAGAACCACCATCTTGTATTGACGTAACTGTGGCAATTATCGTTACGGTCGCCATCTTGAAATCCGTAATTATTATATTAGAAAATCAGAAAATATTTTAAAAACCATTAAAAAAATAATTTAAACGAATTGATTTATAAAATATTAATAAAATATAACTTAAAATACACTGTTGCACTTATCGTAACGGTCGCCATCTTGGATTACATAAATGTTGCATGTTTCGATACATCCAGCCATCTTGGTTGAGTACGATTCCATCCTTACACTTTACGTTACGACCGCCATATTGGATCCTATTAATGTTGCAAGTATCATTATGGTCGCCATCTTGAATTTAGACGCCTCCTTGGAAATCCATTGCTTTTATATTAGACAATCGGGAAAAATTCCAAAATTTATCAAAAATTAACTTATTAGAATTCTAATTGATAAGATTGATTTCCTTCCTTGATTCGAAACTGTTAAAATAAAAAAAAAAACATCATATCCTTCCTCCACAGAAGACACCTACAAACTGACCTACCACCATATATCGTCAGCTGGTATTACATCATGTCAGCCATCGTGTCTTCGTCCAATGAGACCATCATCTTGTTTTCGTCTGCTTAAGTGTGCTAGCGACATGTAAGTATAATTTTCTGTTCACCATATATTTAACCGCGACTGTAGGAATTGAACTTTGACCTTGACCTTAAAATCTGACCTTGACCTTGATATTTCTCCTTGGCCTTGATATTTGGCTTTGACCTTGACGACCATCATGGATCCGACATTTTATGTTTAGTACATGCTACCAGTAGCTACCGCCTGCTAGTGGTCATTGACACCATCTAGTTTTCGTCTGCTGGAGGACACCATCATGTGTGTGTACTCGTCTTACCATCATGCTAGTTTTATTCTAACCTGCTACAATGCAGTAATCATTTATTATTACTGAGGTGCCCACCATCTGGAAATTTGGGCGCCATCTGGAAATCATGTAATTATTTTGCTAGAAATGCGGGAAAAATTCCAAAATTCACCGAAAAAAAACACTCAATAATTAACATATTAAATCGATCGATTCCTGTCCTCGATTCGATTCTTGGCCAGTGACAGGTGTAACTAAATATTAAAATAATTTTAGATTCTCTTTTCCATCACCTTTCGTGGGATTTATTAATCATTCACTCCACGAAAAAAAACTCATAACAATATACCTGACAAACGAATTAAATCAGTACCGCTATGCCATACATGAAAGTCAATTTTTCGATAATCTAAATAACCTATAAATCGTTCATGTACAAAGCCACACATACAGGCCAATTGTCTTAGAACCATGAGACCGAGTAATGACAATATCTGATGTATAGGCTAGTCATTTCAGGACCGTAGCACCTTAGTTTTTAGCTCATTACAGTCAATTAGGCCATCATAAAATTTTTATACAAACTAAAGGACCAAGTGTCCTTGAACAATATTTTAGTAACACCAAGATGTTTTAAACTAGTAAATATTCAGTCACTACATATTTTACCACGTGCAATCAACAAAAAGGAAGCCCCATCCTCGAAAATTCAGCACATTTGGAAGCATCGTCAACAAAAAAGAAGCACACTTGGAAAACCGGTATACAAAAAGGCAGCACATTTGGAAGCACCGTCAATGAAAAGGCAGCACATTTGAAAGCACCGTCAACATAAAGGAAGCACATTTGGAAGCACCGTCAACGAAAAGCCAGCACATTTGTAAGCACCGTCAACAAAAAGAAAGCACATATGGAAGCACCGCCAACGAAAATGCAGCACATTTGGAAGCACCACCGTCGAAAATGCGGCACATTTGGAAGCACCGACAACGAAAATTCAGCACCATCAACAATAAAGGCAGCACATTTTGGAAGCACCATCAAAAAAGGAAGTACATTTGGAAGCACCATCAAAAATGCAGCACCTTTTAGAAGAACCATCAAAAAAGGAAGCATATTTGGAAGCACAAGTTACGAGAACTAAGTCATAGTTAGACATCAGAACACCAGAAATAAAAACATTAAATTTTTATAATTGAAATTATTTAGTTTATGTCTTTACATTATACAAATCAAGTAAAACAAGTTATCATTGTATGTAGCCAGCTTTCCTCAGTTCTTTGAGTATGAAGGATATTTCTTTGATGCACGAATAGTTTCCTGCACAAAGCGATTTATGTAGAAGCCTTAGCTGGTCAACCAATATGTTTATATCTTTCCATGATGTGTAATCAATCTCTTCTACCACCATCTTACTTCCTTGTTTATTATAAATTTTATAATCACTGGTGTTTTCAGTTTTAACAGCAACCTCAGGGTAACTTACACTATCGAGACAGTGATCATCACAAGCTTGATCAGATTTATTTGATATGTCACGAAGTTTCCATCGTTTCGGTCTCAGGACACCGCCACATTCTTCGATCTTGTCAGCTTTACGTGCTTCATCACAGTCTATGCCTTTGTCAACAGCCTCATAGTGACTGTAACAATCACCGTAGATGGATCATCTTCACCCAGATTGCCGTATGAATTCGATTTCGTTGATGTCGAAGTGTCTTCATCGTCTTCATGCTTTCTTTTAAGGATTACATCATTTTTACAAAGTAGGAAAGATCTACTTGTATTCGGCTGAAATGAATTCTCACTTTTCACGTTAAGAATTCTTTTATTGTCTTCTTTCTTCCATAAATCATCAACGTCATTAAATTTAAGTTCTTTGTCGAGATCGGAAGAGCCTCCAACATAATCTCTCCCAAGATGATGAAAATTATTGTCGTAATGCAGATCACTCTTCCTTAGTCTAGTAGAGCCATAGATGTCCTCTGTCTTGAGTAGGAAGAGCGTGCCGACTCTGGAACATAGGCGAGGGGGGAGCGGGGTAATCCGGGGATTATCCCATTTTTATGGTTTTTTACGCATTTTTTTATGGTTTTTTATGTGCAAATCTAGTTTTTTATGCGCTCATCCAGTGGCTAATCCGCTAATCCAGTGGCTAATCCGCAAATCCGCAAATCCGCAAATCTTCAAATCCGCTAATCCGCAAATCCGCAAATCCGCCATTTTGTATTTCTAGAAATTTCCACCAACTTCGAATCATGATGTCATGATTCTGTGTCGTCTGCTGGAGGCCGCCATCTTGATTCGTCTGCTGGAGGCCGCCATCTTGATTTTTCCTGGTCGCCATCTTGTTTCGGCTGCTGGAGGCCGCCATCTTGTGTGACGCAATATAGTTCTGTTGGTGCCACCAGGTAGCAGCAGGTATTATTTTATTTTAACTAAAATATTTTCAGTGCCGAGGCTGGGATTCGATCCATGGGACGTGAAAACGTCCAGGATGTCGTGGTTATGAGGCGGACGCCTTGACCACTAGACCACGAGACCTATTGGAATATGGTGGAATAAATAATCTATATATGCTACGTACTGATGGAAAGTTTATGATAAAAGGGGGGAGGGTATTTTTGCCTTCCTTAATGCATACCTAAGGCGCCACATTTGAAATTAAAATCATTATACAGCCGCCATCTTTAATTCCAGCACAGACTACCAGATGGCGCCAAAATCAAAAATTAGTTGCCAGAGGCGCCGCCATCTTGATTCTCAAGTTGGCTACCAGAGTGTGCCACCGTCGCCATCTTTATTTCATATTTCAGCTGCCAGGGCGCAGCACCATTCGATAGGTCGAATGCTAATCGATATATTTACTTTTATTTCATATTTCAGCTGCCAGGGCGCAGCACCATTCGATAGGTCGAATGCTAATCGATATATTTACTTTTATTTCATATTTCAGCTGCCAGGGCGCAGCACCTTTCGAAAGGTCGAATGCTAATCGATATATTTAGTAACAAGTGTTGCTACCAGAGGGCGCGATGTTTAAATTTAAAATAATTACAACCTTTAAACAATTCTCCGCCATCTTGGATTCAACAGCCCCACCTTCTTGGAAGCACATGATACACCCAAGGACTCGTTCCAATACATGCACAGAGTGCACCGAAAAGATTGTTCCCTTACATGCACAGAGTGCACCATATTGAATGATCATGATATGTTTTCCTTTATATGCATCAGAAGCAGCCATAAGAAATTTTTTCTTATAGGCATACTTTAGTGTTAGCTTTCCTGTAATGCATTTAATAATAGTGTAAGCTCATTATTATTTAGTGATAATGAATTTATAACTATGATGTGTAGTCTCATTCTCTTCGTCTCGACGTGGCGGAAGATTCCCTGGAGTGTAAGCCGAAAATAAAAAAAAATAAAAACTTGTGTTTTGAATTTATAGTGGTATGCTGCTTTCCACATCACCTTAGAGACTATGTCTCAGGAGGTACAGCATTAGATGCGATAACTCCTTTTTTTTATACATGGCGAGTTTCCCCGAGAGGCCTATTTTCCATGTTTAACAAGGGCGCAAGCATTATGCTTCACCGTCACTCTCTCCGAAGCCGCTGTCCACTCCATCATCTGGCTCCACTTGCTCTTGAGCCTCCATTACAGCTTCAAAGCATGCTATAATACCGTTGTAAAGGTATGTTAGAAACTCGTATTCCTCTGGAAATGCAGCGAACAAATTGATCGCGGAGACCTCTAGATGGTGTACTATCGCATCTATATTCATGCCGATGCAAGCATGAAGCGCATATTCAATGCAATCGCGCATTTCCTCAAAAGCAGCCATGTTCATTATGGAATTGTCAGAGACAGAATGAAGACTATAGTTGACCTGGTCTTGATGGAAAGATGAAATGCAACCCCGATGTCGCCCTACACATTCCAATGAGGCGCCCAGCGCGGGCTGACGTCACAGCTTGTTGATCCCAAGCTGCAGAGTGCTGGGTCGTGTTCAGGAAGTAGTCCACACATTATAAATACATTGCAGGAATAGAATCCCAACAACAGCCCACACAAACGATTCCATAGAATATGCTTCGATTGAGAACAAGCAATAAGGTAAAATAAAATGTGTATATGTAATCTTAAACTCCCATATCGTTTCTCTTTACCCATGTCCTCACGGTATCGGGAAACCCCTTCCAAGACACCTGGAATCTTTCACCACGCTTTCGATGAATTTTATTTACCAAGTATGTATCGGGGTATTTTGTAATTTGAATTTCTGAAGCATAAAAAACACCTTGTATTTCATTTCCATCCATATCACTCAAGTTATACACACGCGGAAAGCTGGACCTCATAGCTGTTACTTTAAACACTTTGTGACACCAATTCGGTGTGAACCCCTTTTCAAAAACTTTCTTGTTTCGTGACACGCGTACATGATCCCCCACACGAGCCTTAGGTTTTCTAGGGTCAATTGTCTTTACATATTTGTAAACACTTTGTAGCAAAGAGTCATCCTTCACTTGATTCGGAGCCATGCCAATGGTGCGGTGGAATCTGTTATTGTAGACACGTAGAACTTGTGGTAAAATTTTAAGCCACTTATAATTTCCTTGAGCTGAAAACTCGCGAAAAAGCAGCGATTTTAGAGATCTATTAAACCACTCTACCACACTTGCTTTAATCTCACTGTGAGTGGAATAATGATTAATATTTTTTCTTTTCATAAGAGCTCTGAAAGTTGAGTTATAAAATTCTGTTCCCGCATCACTTTGAATACTTTTAAAACTTCCTGCTTCTTTCAAAATACTTCTCATGGCAGCAGTAACCATCACACCTGTCTTTTGTTTAACTGTAACTGCATAAGCACGTTTGCTGTACACATCTATGGCAGTCAGGATGTACTTGTAACAACTGTTCACTTTACTGTATGGTATCATTTCTACCAAATCAATCTGTAGTCAATCATGGAGTCCATATGTTAAAACCCTTCTGCGAGGAAATATAATACGTTTGCCTCGGTGAAGCTCGTATGCAATCCCACGCTGTGCGTCGCTCATTTTGCAATGTATCCTGATTCTTGTAACTCTTCAAGTATCGAAAGGATTTCGTTATTGTGTCCGGTGTGGCCAGAAGCCTGCGAGGCCATTAACAACCTGAGTCGATCTACTATCTCATTCGGATCATTCCAATAAATGAACTCTCGTTTACGACCTAAATCCAATGTTTTATGTAACAATCCACTTCCTCGTTGCTGCGAACCAATATGTGGAAACAGTTGCTTAATGATATCAAATTTCGCATGTGACGTGCTTTTATAGAGATTTGTTGCAGGATCATTCTTTTTAAAATAAGCATTTGTAAGCTCTAGTAGATTACCATATTGTTTAAGGGCCGATTCCGAGTACGTATGCGGCTCTCTGCGAAATAAAAGTTCAAATAAACCAGGAGCAGGTTGTATTAGTTCATCTTTAACGCGAATCATATTGTTATCGTGAAAAAATACTTCCGTGTCCCCTAAAAACCAACGGTTATGTCGTTTAGATACACCATAGGTTCCATCACCAGAGCGAAGGTTGTAGCTCTGCAAATAAGACTGCACTCCACCTAAAGAATCATCATATGGAACACCGTGATGTTTTAAAGGAATAGCGTTCGAGTCATCACTGTCGCTTGATTCTAAACATTGTTTCACAGTAGCTTCTTCCGCAGAATCCTGCTTCACAGTATCGATAGACTGTGCGAGCGATGTAGTAGGTCCAAGTTTATCCAAACGTGAATTAACAGACTTGAATATTTCTTCATTAATTGCATCCCTCTCCAAACGAGCTCGTTTGGCAAGTAGATACTTTGCACGAACATTTTCTATGACGCGCTCCAACTTACTAGCCTCAAGAGCCATGACTGCAGAGTTAGCGATAGCATATCACCCTTTTATATACAACTAGCATCAATACGTGAGTGATCTAGGCATGTCTAGAGCTTGATGGTTTTGGAGGTGCTGGTTTTGGAGGTGTTGGTTTTGGAGGTGCTGGTTTTGAAGATGCTGTTTTTGCAGGTGCGGGTTTTGGAGGTGAAGGTTTCTTAGACAACACACCGCGAGAATATTCATCAGGAGTAATCGTCAAAACACCAACAGTGCGATTCATTTGTGAAAGCTGTTGTACAATTCCAGCATTAATTTTCAATACCATCTCAACCATGTTAGCATTTAGTGCATCATTTAGTTCCTCTATAAATGTTTGTGCGAATAAATCTAACCTGCTCTCCAACGAGGTGCACATATCACCCAACTTTGTCGACACACCTGAAAGACTTTTATTTAATTGAGCAATTAAATGCTGTTCTTTAGCCTCCATATTGCGCAAGAACTCCATAATCCCCACTTGCACATCTCTTGTTACAGTAAGTGATCTGTTGATATCTGTAACTTGTCGTGTCATACCATCAGTCATCGAATGCAAAGCATGTGTAAAAGCCCCGCTTACTGCGTCAACATACTTCTTATTAGCAGCATCACCATCTTGTTTAGGATCACCAACTCTCTTCAAATGTTTCCAGCTTAAGTCGCAGTCCCCTTCACGAGTAAACGTCATGCATGAGTCGTGCGATCGTTTAAGACCACCACCACCGAACTTTGACATCATGATTCATGAACCTATCACAATAAACTGATCAAAACCACATCTGTAACGCCCTTTATGTAGAGGAAAATCTTTAGCTATCACAATGAAACCATGCTCATTAGGACTGTTCCAACAGTGACCGCAAAGAGTTTTAAATCTCTCAAAGCTCATATCTGTACCGACATGGTCGGAAAACACATGTTTAAAAATTAAGATCGTCCATTTTAAACAAAATTATTAGATTACAATTATCTCGCACTAATTGCTTTCGGGTTTGGGTATAAGTTTGTACCAAGTAGAAACAGTCGATCTTGTGGTGTCGCCCCATAGAATAATACTTTTGCACTGTGCTTTGTTTATAACAAGCAACATCGTCGAAGATTAGCACAGAGTTGGGGAGGGCTTGACTGGGGTCTAAAACATCAGCATTTTCTCGAAATTTAAAAAATTTCACTCCCCCGACATTTTCCAGCACATGGGCTAAACGTTGATATTTTGGTTGTTCTAGGGACTTGCTATATAAATACACATTCTCAAAACGTATCCCATTGGGGTGTTCTAGAAGTGAAAGAATAAGACAAGTTTTGCCAGAATTCGAAGGACCTGACACTATTCACCGTATGGTATTTGGTAACAGAGATCCATGACATTCTTCAGTTTTACTAAACACATCATCATCAATTAGTGAAATTGGTAAAGCGAGCTGTTGTTGAACAACCTCCATTCTTAATACTTAACCTAAACACTATAAAACAGTCATACTTATAGTGAAACCACTCAGTGTCTTGATATGTCTTGTATGAGACGGAAGAGAGGTTCAGGCTTAGTTAATTCTGTTATAAATAAGCTACCATTCGAGGCACATCTTCCGGGCTACAATTTCTGTGGACCTGGCACGAGACTAGCCGAGAGACTAGCAAGAGGTGATCGTGGTGTGAATGCACTAGACGAGGCGTGTCGTCTTCACGATATTGCGTATGCGAATAGTAATAACTTGTCTGAAAGACATAAAGCGAATAAAATATTAGCTGATACGGCCGAGAAGATTAGAAAGTCTCCCGAAACTAAATTTGAACAGAGAGTATCCGCGTGGACCATTAACAAGATTATGAGAGTGAAACGTAAGCTTGGTGCAGGTTTAAGATTTTCATCATCAAAGAATAGAAACCGTAAATCTGACAGGAAAGCCCTGGGGAAGAAGGGTGGTCTATTACCATTTATATTTCCAGCACTCGCTGCATTAGGCAGCTTAATTGGTGGAGCTGCGGGTGTTGCTAAAACTGTTTCCGATGTCCGGAGTCAGGCACGTATGCAAGCGAAAGCACGTGCAGCAAAAAACGGTTCAGGACTTTATCTACGCCCCTATCCACAGTCGGGTGGTGGGGGAAAGCGAAGAGGAAGAAGAAGAAAGAAAAATCGCGGGAGCAGGAAGCGATAATCAAAAACTTACCAAAGCGAGCTCTTACAAACCTCGAGTTAATGAAGGCGATAAAAGAATTGAAAATACCATACTTTAGACAAATATACATGCGCGATTCGCTACCTAAGAAACCATTGCGTAATGAAAGTGCTATTTTGAATCTAGACTCATCCAAAGGACCGGGAACGCATTTGACTGCTTATGTCAAGACCGGTCCTAACGTTGAATATTACGATAGCTTCGGAGACTTGCCTCCACCAGTGGAACTGATACGATATTTAAACAAGTGCAACATAACCTATAATTATGACAGGCAACAAAAGTTGCATTCATGGAATTGCGGTCACTTATGCTTAAGATTTTTAGTATCAATATATAAGAAGCATTAGTGTTATCATAAGCCACATATGCGACAGAGTGTTTATAGAGAGACCACACACAACGCGAGACGCAGTGTAAACTAGACAAAATGTCAATAACATTAATTTTAACTGGGAAGAGCTCGATTATGAGAACCTACTACTTCCCTCCCTTGCAATTGGATGGAGAGTGGACAATGGCATTGATCGATCTGACAACATATAACTCGATACCGAACATTGATGAAAATAATCAAGTTTTTCGATACATCGCAAACAATGAACATCATGAAATGAAATTACCAACAGGTGCATATGAAATAAGTGACATGGAAGCTTACATAAAACAGAACCTACCTGCAGATTCAACATTTCTATTACGAGGCAACCCCAACACCTTACAGTGCATAATGTTCAGCAACAATATACATGTGGATTTTAGTGGAAAAAATACATTAGGTGAAATGCTTGGATTTTCTTCTCAAGTATACAAAGCAGGTGAGCTGCATGAATCGACAAATCCTGTAAATATATTCCCCGTGAATGTTATACGAATTACAAGCAATGCTGTGGGACACACATACTTGAATGGTAAATTAAACAATACTATTCATGAATTTTCCCCCATAGTACCTCCGGGATACAAGATAAATGAACGACCTACCACGCTCATTTATGTCCCAGTTACCGTTCAATCGATATCGGAGCTCGACATTCAAATAGTCGATCAGGAAGGACGCTTAGTTAACCTAAGAAAGGAAGAAATAACTCTAAGACTGCATTTGAAAAAACAATGGGAGTGAAATATTTTTCTAAGCATAAATGGAGCGGTTCAGGTGTGTCCTTATCCAGCAGACGACGAGACATCAAGCGGCTAACATCTGTTAACGTGAGATTCCTTAAAAAACTTGGATTTAGAGTTTATCCTCATGGAGAACACCGTTCTTGAAGTCGAGCAAGCACCACAATTTGAGGATTCTATTTCAAAAACTGAACTGCATATTTACAAACCATACTTAAATGGGCCCTATGCCCCCAACTCTGAAATCCGTATAGTGATTCAAAATCATGATGCATACACAAACATCTCAAAATCCTTTTTGCGTATACGTGGAAAACTCGTAAAGGCAGACGGACGGAAACCGGACCATGCAAAGATTATAAACAATGGTGTATTACATATGATCAATCGGATAGGATTTGAACTGAACGGCGTTCTTATAGACCAGACCAGATCACTAGGAGTGGTATCTACAGTGAAGAATTATCTTTCACGAACTCGTGATGAATACGCCATCAGCAAAATGGAGGGATGGTGTCTCGAGGAAAACTATAGCTTGCCTCTAACAGCCGATGGTGTTTTCGAAATCTGTGTTCCGCTAAGCCATCTCCTCGGCTTTGCTGAGGATTATCACCGTATACTTCTAAACTCCAAACAAGAGTTAATTATAGTTTTAGAAAATACGTACATTAACTCGATCGTAGATGCGAGTGCGCAGCCTCAAGCAGTTAATTTAACCATAAACTCTATCGATTGGGCCGTACCACACATCCAAGTGTCTCCAGCGGAACGCACGCGACTGCTTAAGCTTGTGGAGAAAGGCAGAAATATATATATAGCATTTAGATCTTGGTCTGTTGAAACGTATCCCAGCATGCCACAAGCACAAAATGTCAGCTGGTCAGTAAAGACAAGCTTCTCGATGGAAAAACCACGATACATAATAGTCGGCTTTCAATCGGCTAAACATAATGTAATGGCTGCCGATAAATCGAGGTTTGACCACTGCAACATAAAGAATATAAAACTATTCTTGAATTCAGAAAGTTATCCATACACGGATTTGGACATAAACTTCGACAATGGATTTTACTTAATCGCATATGATATGTATTCAAATTTTCAAGAGTCTTACTATGGAAAGCAGAATGCACCTTTGCTTGACCCTCATCAGTTTAAGGAACTGGCTACGTTATTCATGTTTGATGTAAGCCGTCAAGCTGAGAAAATACCTTCGAATATCATAGATTGCAAGTTGGAGATCACAAGCTCAGACAACCTACCGATCTTAACACAAACATTTGCAATAATATTGCACGACAGACTTGTCTCCTATATTCCACGAGACAAAGCTGTTAAAATACTGAGTTAAGCATAGTAGAGGCTCAGTCGTGTCTCAGCCACCATGAAGTATGTTAATCTGCAAGGATTTTTCTCTCAGTATGGCTTTATTACCAAGGAACTTAGCATTGCTGACTCTGAGGGGAACATAATTACGCGAACATTCAAACCGCCGTTTGAGTGGAGAGACATTAGTCGTAAATACCGGAGAAGTAATGCGTGGCTCACTAAAAATTTTCATAGTTTAAAATGGGAACACGGATTGTTTCCCTACAACAGTCTTTCCACCATCTTGACAACTCACTTGAGTAGAACTGTAATAGTTGCTGGAAGCGAACAGAAAAGATGGTTGGGTAAACACTGTCTCAAACACATGCACATAGTGGATGCACAAGAGGAATATGGCTGCCCGGCTTTCAAAAAATTAGACATAATGTATGCTCAAAATCGTGACAGCATAAGACCTGTATCGTCTCGCCGTAACGTCGCATTGCTTAGGGCTTGGATGCTAGAACACAGCGATCCTGGAATGTTGGATGACGCGCTCGAAATGGAATCAACAACAAGCGAAGCAACGGTAAACATGTCTGGACTGGAGGCGCTATAAATTGAGGTCATCGTCCCGAGGTACGACAGTCAGCGTACAGTTCGCGGTCGTGCGGGCGTAGACTCACTATATATTCAAGAAAAATGACGTTCGATCCATCGGCACGCTACGCAGACGTGTCACCCGGCTTTCGTCGTGTGGCATACCTTACCGGAGATGGAGAGTTCCACCTCATAGTCTGCAACTTCAATCATCACTGGAGCACCGATTGCGATCTGGAGGCTCCGGACTTTATTGAGACGCCCTGCAATCAGGTAGATTGTGTTGTGCACTACTTGAGACCCGACAGTAAATTTCCTACTACCTTAGAAGAACTTAAGGCAGCAGCCGCTACTGAAACTATAATCTCAGAACCAGATTATTCTGCAGTAAGGTGTGATTTGAGACGCAGCACGAACCCAGAGACAGTTGTGCATTGGGAGGAGCAGTGTGACGGTTATGTTCACTACACAACTTATGAAAACAGTGTTTGCTACGAGACATGTAGTTTCCTTCAGTGTAAACTTTATCGATTCACCCCATTCGCTTAAGTTTGAGAGCTAAGACAATACCTATGTCAGTCATGTTATCACCGCGATTCCATGATATAACTCAAAGCCAAGAAGATGCCGTATTAGATGAATTGTGGGCACCGAGCATCTTAACATGGGATGAAGCGACAAGATATTTTAATTATCCTCCTGATCCACGATGTAAAGAAATGAAGCCTTCGACTTTGTTTGACAATACCGAAAATAGATATCTTTACAAACGTGCAAGTCTGAACTGTGTTGAATTTCATGTAGAGTTCTATGAATTTGATATTGGATTGAGTAGTCTTCGATACGTTTATTTCGAACTTTGTCGCGAAAATACTCATTTCCGACTGAGGTGGCATGCTGATAGACCATACAAGTCCGTGACTCTCTTGACTGTTTTCGACTGTCAGCATAAAGACTGTGTAATAAATCTTAGTCATCCAATGGCAAAGTTTCCCTGTACTATTGATGAGCTCAAGACATCCCGTGACAGAGACTATGAAAGTACTTTCTCCGAATGGTGTACCGGAATTAAACACTATCGGCATAATCCCGCTACATTCATGTGGAACCCACCTCACGACACGCCTTGCAGTACTCATTTGTGTTCCTTGTCGAGAGGTCGTTTATTACGAGAAAACAAATTCTCGGTGTCGACGCATCTAAGCAAGCAACTATGGGGATATAGATAATGGACTGTTCTACGAGATGCTCTACTCTATGTAATTTCGTAATCAATTTATTCATTCGGATGGGCAATATATTTTTTAATAGGATCGCCGCTTCCTGGGTCGACAGTCGAGCTGAAACTGTGTCGGTGTGAGGATCTGTGCCAAGCAAGATGTCTAACTTTCATTCAAGCAAGAAATACGTGAGTGTAAATCCTGGTCTAGGCAGTGTTGATTACAGCGAGTGGAGTCAAGACAATTTAAAACACATATCGGAAAGCTGTGACGGCATGTTTCACTCGAAACAAATACTCTACCCAGGACCTCAAGACATACCATTTGAATTAATTAACTGCTCGGGTTATGGACAATGTATTGTTAACATGCTTCGACACGATACAGTGCTGCCTGCCACGAGTGAAGACGTCTACGCACACGCATTCAACCAGACAGCTATCCAATCGGTTCAGGTTATCCCTGAATGCATTCAAATCAGCCCTGATTCGCCAACATCCATCATACCTGTAGCTGAGCCAACCACCGAGGCGACACCGAAGTCCACCAGACGACAGCGAAAGCCTGCTGCCTCTCGCAAGAGTCGAACCAGAGATCTCAGTCATTTAGGACCGGTGAGTCAAGATGTCGGAGTTCAAACAGAGTCTAGTGCTTCCATACAAAGAACTGACGAGATGGCCCGGGTAGCAGTGCGCTCATTACTTCTAGAATTATTAAGCAAAGTATAATTGAATTTTTGTCACTTTGTGTATGTAAATGTTTCAGCTGAATACGTAAATATTATATTCTTTGTGTGTAAGGAAATGTTCAAGTTAGCATTCAAATCTTTTTTTATCGTCACTTTAATATTCTTTGTATGTAAATGTTCAGGTTTGTATGCAAACATTATGTGTGATTTTCTTGTAATATTTCAGTTTTGCATAAAGTTTTAAATAAATTGTTAAAAGCATAATGCATATCTTATTACCGAAACTGTTTGTAACTTAAGTAAAGAACATGTAGGTTACTGTATTTTTTATTAATGCTCTTTTCAATTAAATAATTTTCTGGTTTAGTATAATTAAAAAAAATGTATTCAAATTATCCATCAGTCTCTGCGCCCGCACGTTCACGAAATGTATGTTGACTACAATAAAACTAATGTGTAACCTCTGATTTATTGTTATGATTTAAGTATTCCTCTGATATAAAATAAAAGCTAGCATTGAAACGTCCTGCCTTCCTGGGCCGACCAGCGGGTTGACGTGCGCGAGCCCGTGGATGAAGCTCTCTATTTTCAGAGAAAGGAATTTTGTTTTTTTAGACAACTGTCGTCGCACCTAAGAGGTGTCTATATGCTGTCACAGACTTGGTTGACAGTTTCTGCAATCGTTGTAATGCATTACAACGATTGCAGAAATATGTTTTCAGTAAGCTATAATAAAAAAAACATTAATTAAATTTTAATTCTGAAAAAAGTGAATGGTAGAAAATCTACTTTCTAAAACAAAAAAACGTATAGTTTAACTAGTTTTCCATGATCACCTTATTATTAAATGATTTTACCAAATATAATCTACTCAACTTTCTTAAATTAATAATTTTCAGTTTATAACTGTCATCTAAAGCCGACACACAGAGTAGGCGATTCCGCGAGAATTCAGGTCATCGCCCGACGCAGATTTATACATATATACACCTGCCACAGAGGTCGGAAACGTCATTTGATCGCAGCCAGCCCTCGCCAGCCCTCGATACCTCCTCCGCAGAGAGACGTTCTTCTCCAGATAAGGTATGTGTCCTGTCAGTTCTGACTGACAACACGAGATGGAGTACATTTGTTTCGTTAAAACACGTTCGCGCACTGTGTTTACAGTTCTTATTTAACAATATGTCCACTATTTTAAATAAATAAACACGTTAAAACGGTCGAATTAAGCAATAACTAAATCCATGTATTTATATTACTTAAATTGTGTATTATCACGGAAAAATTACTAAACTCTATTTTTTTGTTGCGATTATATCACTTTGAATATTATTCCTGTTTTCGCTTATTTATTAATGATTGAGAATCAACTTGTTTTCATAATTATTTTTACAACGGGATGCGTGTATTTAATATTTCTTTAATACATCTTTCATTCTGTTACTGAACGCTATGCGCGATTTATAAAAACAACAACCATTCAGAGCTCGTTCTTTGCTTGCAAACAGTTAAATAAAATTTGTCAAACTTTAAACAATATTAAGCGTGATATGAAGTTGATATACATTTGTTTTCAATACAGTATGTTCCATGTAAATAATAATTCTCTACATTCTCAGAATATACCGACATATAATTAATTTCTTGCACATTGTTTACATGTCCTAAACATTTAATATTTCTACATTATTTACAACTTGAAATACTTCACAAATAAATATTACAAGAAGTTTTCTCATGACATACAATTATTTCATATTTACACTTATTTTTTCAATACAAATTTTTACACATATTATGGAAAATAATAAGTGATGATACAGCTGTTGGTTTCAGTATATTAGAGCAAGCATCTATTATTTATTTTTCAGGTTCTAACTTGTTGAGCGTATCCTTCTTTATTTTTTTAAAATTCCTTTTATAATAATGTCTTCTCCATACTCTAATAAGCGTGCTTGATTTGAGGAAAGCGAGCCTTCGATGTCTGAGCTCGATGAATCATCTATTGATTCATTGATTTCATCTTCATCATCATTTGAGTCAGTGATTTTATCGTCGGCTGATGATTCATCCAACCTAGAGATCGAAGACACGCCACCTCCCTCTTTGCCTAGCCTGAAGCCCGTCACTTTAGATTCCGCATTCCAGGGTCGACTTGTTGATTCCAGAATCGCGAATGATATTCCCCAGCCCGACCCCAACATTAATAGATTTCTCTCCAGGTGCAGGGAACCCTTTCTGGACGTAGTGGGTGGTGTTCTCCGCCCATTCAAAATTTATCTTACATTTGCCGCGGTATTTATTAAGGAGGATCCTGTGCAGGGGCCCATCAGTGATAGCTTCCACTTCGCCTCCAAAAGTATCCCTGTTTTGTTAAGTGAGGACCTAGCAGAAATTTTCAGTTTCACATTAGTTTCTGTGCTTATGGAGCATGTACGTGAGTTTGCTTTGCGCGGGTCTGGATGGATGTTGAGTCATGTAAAACATCTCGACATGCATGTCTCTGCATACCGACCATTCACGGTGGGGGCCGCGCATACAAAGTTGCCTGCATTTTTGTCTAACCGCAAAGCTTGTGTAAACATCGAGACTGACTGTGAGATGTGCTTTCTGTATGCCGTTATGGCAGGTGTGATGCCGGCGGCTGGGATGGTTACTCGTACTGGATCGTATCCTAATCCTCTCGAGGTTTTTGATACGACCGGTATGACGTTCCCCATGACACTGCATCAGGTTAAGATCTTTGAGAGTCTCAATAATATTTCCGTGAACATTTATTCTTGCGTGAGTGATCAGGGAACGATTATTGACGAGGATTTTAACAAACCCACTGATGCAAGTATCCAGCCGATTTTCATTACCTCTATGCGATGTGATCGCCATGTGAATATTTTGGCTATTCGTGCGTCTGGTGCTCCCGCTCATCTCCATTTCGTGACTATTAAGAATTTGTCCCGCTTGCTTTCTTCTCAACTCTCGCGTGATCAACATACAAAGTGGGTTTGCGAGCGCTGTCTTCAGTATTTCCATACTGCGGACAAGTTGAACTCCCACACTGATTTGTGCAGCCAACACACGGCCGTTCGGTCAGTATTCCCGACTGAGGAGACCAAATGGCTCGAGTTCACAAATGTATCTAAGAAGGAATGTATGGGGTTTGTCGCTTATTGCGATACAGAGACCTACTTGAAACCGATGTCCACCTGTTTACCGGAGGCCGATGCCTCCAGCACCACGACGGTGAACGAGCCCGTGCCTTATGCATGTAGCATTTTATTAGTTTGTTCGTACGATGCTTCGCTTACCAGATATGCGCACTTTGAAGGGGAGAATTGTGTTGCCGACATGGTCTCTACCTTGATTGATATGACTAAGTGGGTGTGCGCGATTTATGCTAAGACCGTTCCCATGAAAGCCCAGACTCCTGCTGTTGCTGCGCGGTTGGCGAGTCAGACACATTGCCATATATGTAATAAGACACTAGGTGACAAGTCAGTGTTGGACCATGACCACCTGACCGGTGAGATTCGTGGCTATGCGCATTCTAAGTGTAATCTTGCATTTAGACTGCAGAAGAACCAACTGGTGGCTATTTTCCACAATATTCAGAATTATGATGCCCACTTTTTGATGAGACCAATAGTCTCACATCATATTGCACAACCTGATGGTTCCTCCATTTTGGAGAACCCCGGGGAGGTCAGGGTTATAGGCACGTCTCTTGAAAGTTACAAGAGCATAACAAAGTACATACCGATTACTGGTAATGATGCGAGAGGAGGTACTCAAACAGTGCGTTTAAGATTCATTGACTCCCTTAACTTCCTAACTTCATCTCTGGATACTCTGGCAGGTAATCTCTCGCCTGCTCAGCTGAGCCTCACTCGTGTCCAGTTTCCAGAAGACGCACAGTTTGATCTAGCTCGTAGGAAAGGGGTGTTCCCATACGATTTCGTCACTAGTATGGCAGAACTGCAGACGACCTCACTACCCCCTAGGGAAGCATTTCATAATGCTCTTAGTGGGACTGACGTGAGTGACGGGGACTATGCTCACGCTAGATCTGTGTGGAATGTTTTCCGCTGTAAGACTTTGAACGATTACGCGTTGCAGTATTTGAAGGTGGATACGTGTTTGTTGGCTGACGTGTTCGAGAATTTCCGTTCATTTTGTTGCCAGTCCTATGGCTTAGATCCGACGCACTACATTACGGCCCCATCACTTGCGTGGGACGGTTTGTTGAGCAAGTCTGAGGTGTGTCTGGAATTAGTCACCGATCCAGATATCTATCTTTTCTTGGAGAATGCTGTTCGGGGTGGGATCACCAACGTTAGTCGGCGCTATGCGAAGGCTAACAATGTTTACATGAGCGATTATGACTCCAGCCTGCCGTCTTCCTACATCTGTTATTTCGATGTAAATTCTCTCTATGGTCATACGATGCTTGGTAAGCTTCCGGTGGGCAACTTCCAGTGGGTGCAGGAACTCGAATATGCAAACTGGAACTTTAGCACCATGGACACCGATGGTGACTGCTCGTGTTTTATAGAGGTGGATCTATCCTTTCCGCGTGAATGTCATGACCGGCTATCAGACCTGCCGCTTGCACCCGTGAATGGCGTACCGGTGAACGGCAATATGTCAAAGCTCTTATTGACCCTTGAACCGCGAAAGAACTATGTTTTACATGCAAAAACACTGCAGCACTACCTAATGTACGGGGCCGTTCTTGACAATGTTCATCGTGTTTTGCGCTTTGAACAAAAATCCTGGATGGCGTCGTACGTACGATATAATCTGAATTGCCGTGCTCAGGCAGCGAACCCCTTTGAGAAATCCTTCTATAAATTAATGAATAATTCCGTTTTCGGCAAATCTTTGCAGTCGCCGCGTAGGGAGCGTGACATACGTGTGGTTTCGCGATACGATACCATATATGGTGCGGCAGAGTTGATAGGTCGTCCGTCATTTAAGGCAAGGCGGATCGTCGATGAGAATCTGGTCCTCATTGAGTTAGCCAAAGGTTCGGTAACCTTCAACAAACCCCTTTACACTGGTGTGGCCATCTTAGATTTATCCAAATTGCATCTCTATGATTTCCGCTATAACTATATGCTGGTTAAGTTTCCCTTTCCATCTCTGCACCTGCTTTACTCAGATACCGATTCTCTTCTGTACCACATCGAGTGTCGCGATGTGTATTCTTCGATTCTCCCCGATTTGGCTTCTCGATTCGACACTTCGAATTATGCTCCAGATAATGCTCAAAGGTTTCCATCAGTCAACCATGGCATGACTGGTGTCATGAAGGATGAAGCCGCTGGACGCATCATTACTGAGTATGTTGGTCTTCGCCCCAAACTTTATGCATACAAGATGGACGATGGTGCTTTTACGCTTAAAGACAAGGGTGTAAAAGGCCAGTGTGCTCAGCTCGCTACTTTTTAAGCAATATCTGGATTGCTTGCAAACAAATTCACGGGTTTGGGGGACTCAATATCATTTTCGTTCACGAAATCACATTGTTTGTACTGAACGCGTGACTAAGGTGGCGTTGTCATCAGGTGACGACAAGCAGAGCATTTCCGATGATGGAATTAGCACGCTTCCATGGGGACATTACCGTCTAGATCCCTGAACCTGTGTTCCCCACATAATAAGAGATTCTAACTTTTTTTTTATTTTATAATTTTCCAGTTTATTTTTTTTTGTACTATCCTCATACCTTGGTACGCTCAATAAGCATTGCTGCTCCGAGTCGAGTTGTAGGAAAACAACAGCGCTCCAAACTCCTCCTCCGCTCGGAGTGGCCAACTGGGTAGATGGCAACCAACTTCGATTCATTGCCTCCCCCTTCACCCATAAAACATTAAGAATGTTGGACAGAACTCAGGCACTACTGTACTGCGCATGTGGAGATAAAACCATCGGTATGTTTAACATGTAGAGATTGCACTCATCTTATTTACACGGTTCAGATAGTGTATCTGATAGTTTTCTTTAAATGCTAGTCTGTTTAATAATATAAAGTAAATTTCAGTCTATCCTGAGTTTAAATGCTAATGTGGTTAAACTTTGTTGCATGTCATCTTTCCATCAAGACCAGGTCAACTATAGTCTTCATTCTGTCTCTGACAATTCCATAATGAACATGGCTGCTTTTGAGGAAATGCGCGATTGCATTGAATATGCGCTTCATGCTTGCATCGGCATGAATATAGATGCGATAGTACACCATCTAGAGGTCTCCGCGATCAATTTGTTCGCTGCATTTCCAGAGGAATACGAGTTTCTAACATACCTTTACAACGGTATTATAGCATGCTTTGAAGCTGTAATGGAGGCTCAAAAGCAAGTGGAGCCAGATGATGGAGTGGACAGCGGCTTCGGAGAGAGTGACGGTGAAGCATAATGCTTGCGCCCTTGTTAAACATGGAAAATAGGCCTCTCGGGGAAACTCGCCATGTATAAAAAAAAGGAGTTAACGCATCTAATGCTGTACCTCCTGAGACATAGTCTCTAGGGTGATGTGGAAAGCAGCATACCACTATAAATTCAAAACACAAGTTTTTATTTTTTTTTTCCGGCTTACACTCCAGGGAATCTTCCGCCACGTCGAGACGAAGAGAATGAGACTACACATCATAGTTATAAATTCACTATCACTAAATAATAATAATTAGCTTACACTATTATTAAATGCATTACAGGAAAGCTAACACTAAAGTATGCCTATAAGAAAAAATTTCTTATGGCTGCTTCTGATGCATATAAAGGAAAACATATCATGATCATTCAATATGGTGCACTCTGTGCATGTAAGGGAACAATCTTTTCGGTGCACTCTGTGCATGTATTGGAACGAGTCCTTGGGTGTATCATGTGCTTCCAAGATGGTGGGGCTGTTGAATCCAAGATGGCGGAGAATTGTTTAAAGGTTGTAATATTTTTTAAATTTAAATATCGCGCCCTCTGGTCGCAACACTTGTTACTTAATATATCGATTAGCATTCGACCTATCGAATGGTGCTGCACCCTGGCAGCTGAAATATGAAATAAAAGTAAATATATCGATTAGCATTCGACCTATCGAATGGTGCTGCGCCCTGGCAGCTGAAATATGAAATAAAGATGGCGACGGTGGCACACTCTGGTAGCCAACTTGAGAATCAAGATGGCGGCACCTCTGGCAACTAATTTTTGAATTTGCCGCGCGATACTAGCGACATCTACCAGCCAACTTGAGAACCAAGAGGGCGGCGCCTCTGACAACTAATTTTTGAATTTGGCGCGCGATACTAGCGACATCTACCAGCCAACTTGAGAACCAAGATGGCGGCGCCTCTGACAACTAATTTTTTAATTTGGCGCGCGATACTAACGACATCTACCAGCCAACTTGAGAATCAAGATGGCGGCGCCTCTGGCAACTAATTTTTTGAATTTAGCGCCATCTGGTAGTCTGTGCTGGATTTAAATATGGCGGCTGTATAATGATTTTAATTTCAAATGTGGCGCCTTAGGTATGCATTAAGGAAGGCAAAAATACCCTCCCCCCTTTTATCATAAATTTGACATCAGTACGTAGCATATATAGATTAATTATTCCATTATATCCCAACTGGTCTCGTGGTCCTGTGGTTAGCGTCTCTGCTTTCTAACCTCGACATCATCATTGTTTTCACGTCCCATGGATCGAATCCCAGCCTCGGCACTGAAAATATTTTAGTTAAAGGAAAAATAATACCTGCTGCTACCTGGTGGCGACCAACAGAACTATATGACGTCACACAAGATGGCGGCCTCCAGCAGACGAAACAAGATGGCGGCCAGGAAAAATCAAGATGGCGGCTTCCAGCAGACGAAACAAGATGGCGGCCAGAAGAAATCAAGATGGCGGCCTCCAGCAGACGACACAGAATCATGACGTCATGATTCGAAGTTGGTGGAAATTTATAGAAATACAAAATGGCGGATTTGCGAATTTGCGATTTGCGGATTTGCAGATTTGCGGATTTGCGGATTTGCGATTTGCGGATTTGCGGATTTGCGATTTGCGGATTTGCGGATTTGCGGATTAGCGGATCTCCGGATTTGCGGATTTGCGGATTTGCGGATCTCCGGATTAGCGGATTAGCCACTGGATTAGCGCATAAAAAAACTAGATTTGCACATAAAAAACCATAAAATTTTTTCGTCAATTATTTGCGTCCATACATTTTTTTTTCATTTTGAAAAAAAAAAAAATTCTGCCCAAGTAGTTTTACTACCCACCTTCATATATCCTCATGCGATGTGTTGTAAAAGCAACCGATGTTGGGCGTAGGTTGTGGAATGCTCACTCACGAACAGTTTAAATGGTGTGCTTCCCAAGATATCTAAAGAAAGAACATTGTCCTTATTTAAAAATTAGTGAATAATATCAAGAACTAGCAAGAATCACAAGATAATCTATTCACATATAAGCAACCATCATGTATCAGTTGTCTGTATATGCAGTCTCTGTTGTCTGTATAAGTAGACAATGTTTTGTGTGGGATGCGGGATGCTCCCTAACGATCGCAACAGGAGGGCTTCGCTAGAACTCAAGGGGAAGGGAAATCTTCGTGTGTGATAGCTTTTCCCATTTGTTTCAAGACATAGTAATCGTCTGATTAATGAACTTTGGTTTTTGTGTTATTTCCACCTGTTAAAATAATTTATAAGTGTTGATTTGATAATATGACTTCGGAAATTTATACGAAACCCTGAATAAAATTACCTGTCTTAGACACCAAGGACAATACAGTTTGTCTTTCATGTTAATGCTTCTCAGCTGTCTCAAAGCATATTATTTGTCTGAGTAAAGTTATTATTTTTTAAATTCACCTGATAAAAATATTGTAAGTGCTGATTTATTGACAGAATTTCACTGATTAAATGTAACTCTGAATAGAAATGGAATGACTCAGTAAGTAAAAAATTCTTCATGCAGAGATAGATCTCTCACAAATAATCAGGAGCACTCGGTGAAAACCATTAGATGTCTAGCCAGGAATAATCAGAAACACTTGGAGAAAGCCATCAGTATAATAACAAGTATAATCAGAAGCCCTCGGAGAAATCCATCAGAAGTCTAGTTAGGTATAATCAGAAGCACCCGGAGAAAACCATCATAATATTGTCAAAAATAATCAGGAAAACACGGAGAAAACCACCATAACATTGTCAAGAATAATAAGGATCACACGGAGAAAACCACCATAATATTAACAATAATAATCGGAAGCACACGGAGAAAACCAACATAATATTGACAAGAATAATCGGAAGCACACGGAGAAAACCACCACAAGTTTTCTTTGATATCATTAAAATACAGAAAAAAATATTTACTAAATATAAAATAAATTAATAAAAAAATTTAAATGACAAAATAAAATACAAAAAATACATTAACAGATTCTGCTAGCTTGTGAACTTCTCATTGTTGAGCAAAGATATAGTTCTAGTACAAGCTCTTACAAAAACTACGAAGTATCTTAAAAATACTTTTAGTCGCTATTCAACCATTATGGAGTACGTACAGTCTAGTGAAGGTACGACACTCAAATATCAATCTCGATTTGAAGGACATTGTACATACTGTAGCAAATACTTTGATAAAAGCTATAATGCTCGTAGACATGAAAAGAACAATTGCGTTAAAAGCCCATTCGAACAATTACTAAGTTGCGGCAAGTGTTGTAGGCTGTTGACACGAAGAGAGAATTAAAAAAGACACGATAAAACTTGTAAAGTCAAGCTCGCGCAGGAGATAAAGTACATAGATGGAGACGGTATGCTTGGAGACATTATCTCTTACAATGAAATTGATCTACCTAGTCTTAAAAGTGAATGTGTTAAAATCTCTCCAGGTCTTGAGAAAGGAAATAGCTTAAATAGTGTTGAAGATATAAGTACGGTAGAAGATAATGAAAGTAACTTCTCCAGAAAAAGTGACAAGTCGTCTTATAGTAGTCTTCTACGGAATTTGGAATATTTTTTTTGGGCAATTAGGAAGTAAGCTTGATGTCAATGATTGTACTCTAATATCAAAAAATTAGAAATCCTGGGAAAATCAAGATGTAGATGTCAGTGTGTTTGACAAAGATGTGGACAGCGCCGATGATGATGATGTAAATTAACGTATTAATTATTACAACAACATTCAGAATATGTACAGCAAACACTCGAAGAAGATGGTGTCAACATGTGAAATTGATTATATATCGTGGAAAGACTTGAACGTGATGGTGAACAGGTTGCGACTTTTACTTGTTTCGCAAGATGACGAAATTTTATCAGTTATCAAAGAAACGTGAACTAATCTTGATGAACTTAGAATTTCTGGGTATATAGAATATGTTATTAATGTGTATTGACTGACGAATTTTTATACTTATGTATTTTTGATTTAAATATAATTTTAAAAATAGATATTAAAAATGTATCGTTATTCATACCCTAGTAAAGTTCATGTGTTTTCTACATTAAAGATTTGAGTTGACGATGATTATTTTAATATATATCTATGTGTGTGTGTGTGGGTGTTGGAAAGTTTCCATTTTATGTAGATGAAGGAAAATGAGTGTCGGAGTTCGAAAGAGTATGTAGAATTGAGTGTCGATGACGGAAAATGAGTGTTGAATTGAGTGTCGATGACGGAAAATGAGTGATGAATTGAGTTTCGATGATGGGAAATGAGTGTTGAATTGTGTGTCGGTGATGGAAAATGAGTGTCGAATTGCGTGTCGATGATGGTAAATGTGTTTCGATTATGGAAAATGAGTGACGAATTGAGAGTCGATTATGGAAAATGAGTGTCAAATTGAGTGTCGATGATGGAACATGAGTGTCGAATTGAGTGTCGATTATGGAAAATGAGTGTAGCATTGAGTGATGGTGATGGAAAATGAGTGTCGAATTGAGTGACGATGATCGTTAATTTGCATTTGATTGCATGTTAATGATGGAAAATGAGTGTCCAATTGAGTGACGATAATCGTTAATTTGCATTTGATTTCATGTAATTGATGGAAAATGAGTGTTGACTCAAGTGACTATGATGTAATATAAGTGATCTCAAATGAGTGTAAAATTAACTTGCATCCAGCACTGAGTATGTGTAGCTCGGTTCTGAAGGTTCAATAGATCCCTGGTCTTATATAAATTTAAACTTTGCTAACATGATCACTGTCAATCTTATTTAACTATCCATCGGTATGATGTTAAATGACTGGATGTATATAAATACTAGGTTGTTAATTGACTTCATTTAGTTTTTGTTTGCTGAGTGTAGCCGAGTAAACTGATGAAAATAAGTGAGGAGCTTAATGTAGAATGGACTTGTGTTGATGGATATGTTGGTGTCCTACTGTATGTGCATAAATCGAATGCTAGTGGTCTGATAATATTTTGGGTTATTAACGAAGATATTTATCGATGTGTGCTATGAAAAGCATAAAAGTGTATAGTAAACTTATAGAGTAGGACTCTTGTTTCGGAGACTTTTGTCTGAAAGCTTTGAAAATGTATGGTACTGGGCATGTCTTGTCTGTAGCTATATCAACACTGAAGGATTCCTGAACTGCTGATGAGAGGTCCAAAAATAATTGACTTTGTACCAAGCCCGGTATCGTATAAATTATTTTAGAAATGCGCTGTAGACAATTGGAGTCAGTTGGAGGTTATGTATAGCTGTACATAATAAAATTTAAATTTGAGTAGTTAAAATTATGTTTGGTTTCTGAAAGTTTCATTGTTCAGAGACTATTAATCCTTCTAGTAAGTCTAAATGAACCGTGTATGTAGGATGTGCGATAGTTGTTTCAATATATAATTTAAACTTTTATTCCTTGAAATTCCTAATTTCTTTTAGTAATAACAATGGTTGATGTATTGACTTGCGTATTATAAAAGCGGACGCTGATATATAAGTGAGTCTTAGACAGCAGGTCACTCAGTTTGTTACTGGCGATGACGACGGTGTAAGGATCACCTAGTTTGATTCTTCTGGTGCATAAGACGCGTAATTACCTGTTCTTGTGAACTCGATGGCATCTTTACCATCTAAAACGACGAACTTGATGGATGTTGTACCATCGACTACGGGAACCCTGACGTCAGCTACGGTGGAGAAGGTGCAGATCCCGTCGGCAACGACGACGTCATCACAAGAGGAGACTTCAACAGTCACGATACCGTCAGCAGAAGAGACTTTAATGCTGGTGGTGCTGGCTACACAGGAAAACTCTACGAACTTCGTTTCCTCGTCGATGGAAACTTCAATGACTGGTGATTCAAGAACGACTAACGAACATCGGTGCTGTTACTGTGACAAAAGTTTTAAATACCGTCAACATGCAAGAAGACATGAAAATCATGTCTGTAGAAGAAACGCTAATCGTGTGACATTTCCGTGTGACCCATGTGGTGTACATTTCACAAACAAAAGTAATTTGATTAGGCATTGTAAAAGCAAAGTTCATTTGCAAGTTGAACATCGAGGAAGCGATGATAATTGCGATGAATATCTGTATCAGTGCCTCTACTGTGGTAAACGATTTTAACGACTACGAAGTACACGTATCCATGAAAATAATGGCTGCAGAAGAAATCTTGACCGTGTAAATTTTCTGTGTGAGATTTGCGGTGTACAGGTTACACGAAAATTTTACTTGAAAAAATGTTATAAATTTTGTAAAGGTGGGTTTCTAGCATCATCTCTGGTCCTCTGATCTGATGTATCGTGATCTGTATGAATTATTTGAATTTTGTAACTCTTAAAACGAACTATAATAATTTATTGTAATAGGAATGGATGTTGCAAGGACTGAAAAATGTATACGATATATATACCATGTCAGATTTTATTGTGTATAAATGTACAATTTAAAAAAAAAAATATTGAATTAAAGAATTTTTTATTTTTCCTAACCTACATCGTTTATCTTAATGTAATAATCTACATGTGACACGTAATTTAGGTCGGATTTGTAATGTCCGTTTTGTCTTGTTTGTGTGTATTTTTTTGTTTACCAATAATGCTGAAGACAGTTTTTAATGCTAGAATTATTTCAGTCTGAGTATGCCATCTGCATTCTTAAGATTTTTATGGGAGATGTTTTGGTAAAGTGCAGGTACAGGTAATGCCGTAACATTAGAGCAAAACTGATAGGAACTTCATTTATTATTTCTGAGTAATAATTTATTACTCCTCAAAATAAAACTAACAGCCTTGTGGAAAATTTATGGTCTTAAATCGTAACCTGTCATATATTGTTGTACACTACGGAGGTGATATTAAAAAATTGAATAATGTTAATGAATTGCGCACACTTCGGAGTAAGCTAGTGCACTGGCTGGGCTGTAACAGTGAGATTCTGGATACTTGGTAAGCGATTATTCGTCCGAATTACTCACTCATTCGTACTGATTACTAACATGAATTTAGGGTTCACGAAAAAACTGTATACTGGCCAGGGTCATGATTTAAAATATTTTGCCGCTTATAATTTTCAGAGTAAGGAGTATGCTATTGGGTTTGAATCTGTTATATACACAACAAATTTTTTTATAGTAGCGAGTAATACATTCGAGGGCTGATTTTGTGCTCTGGATCCGTGTTTAGCACTTTTAAACTGATTCCAGCGAGTACTTTACATGAGCTTTATTACGATTTCACTGGAGTTTTACGTGTAATGTTTTGGAATGCTAATGAGGTGATTTATGCATGTCTCGAGCAAACATCTGACTGTCGACGCAATCAACATTTTTGCCACTCCCACGCGAGGTTTCAATGTTCATTTGCAGGTGCCTGTCTGCATGTCTCATTCGACAACTTCTGTCTCTAACCTCGAGAATTTTTAAAAATATTTGAGGTTAACGAGCTTGAATTTAGGCACTTCTGCTTAGTCGTACGTGAATAATTTTAAAAACGTATGTATAGGAAGATATTTTTCTACATGATGCAGGTAATAATACAGAGTTGCTTCAATGTCTGAGATAGGTATCGAACACATGGTTCTTACCCTATGGGCGACTGGTACTTGTGGCGTGTACTATCTCCACTAACCCTCTTTTACTATGTAATATAGATGGGACATGGTTGTTTTCAGAGATAATGGTTAAAATATCTTGGGTAAAGAGTCCTTTGTAGAAATTACTAGGTGTGGTAATTATTTTAGTCGAAGTGATGATTTAGTCAAACACGTAAAAATAACGTGATGATTTTTTTTTCTCTATTGTGTAAACATATTATTAATAAGATGGATTTGTATGTAGAACTGGTAGTATACCACATCAAGCTCTTGTCGCCTACAGTGTACATAAAGTATATAAAATATTTACGTACCTGGTTTTTTGTTTAACGCGTATATTTTGAATTTTTAAATTTGATTTTGTTAAAGAACAATGACTGAAATGATGCTTGTTATAAACTCGAAGTCCTTCTATAACTGATGTGATTTATAATGCTGAGAAATTTTAAGGATGGTATGAGCAATAGAATGTAAATATGATGGTATGAGCAATAGGATGTAATTATGATGTGTCATTGGCTTGATACTTCGCTTGAATGAAATTTAAATGATACCTTGAGATGAAAGCTGCAAGTGCGTGCATTGCGTGACCATTTCATTTGTCGAATTTTCTTCCAAAGTTGTTACCTTATTTTGGTGTGCTTCTTCTTTAAATGATGTTTTGACTCGAGTATTATAGTAATTGGTTCTTCATTTGACTATCGTATTATTCCAACCGGTGCATGTATATAAGTGAGTCTTAGACAGCAGGTCGCTTAGTTTGTTACTGGCGACGACGACGGTGTAAGGATCACCTAGTGTGATTCTTCTGGTGCATAAGACGCGTAATTACCTGTTCTTAAGAACTCGATGGCATCTTTATCATCTAAAACGACGAACTTGATGGATGTTGTACCATCAACTACGGGAACCCTGACGTCAGCTACGGCGGAGAAGGTGCAGATCCCGTCGGTAACGACGACGTCAGCTACGGCGGAGAAGGTGCAGATCCCGTCGGCAACGACGACGTCATCAGAAGAGGAGACTTCAACAGTCGCAATACCGTCAGCAGAAGAGACTTTAATGCCGGTGGTTCTGGCTACACAGGAAAACTCTACGAACTTCGTTTCGTCCTCGATGGAAACATCAATGGCTGGTGATTCGGGAAAAACTATCGAACATCGATGCTGTTACTGCGACAAGATTCTCAAACAACAGCAATGCTCGACGACACGAAAAGAGAGAATGTGTTAAGAATCCTCCTCGCAAAATGTTTAGCTGTAACAAATGTCGTAAGCAATTTGCAAGGCAAGATAAGTTGAAAAGACACCTGAAGATAAGTAGAGGTCCTGCTGTGCGGCAGAAAGTAAAGGTTTCTATACAACAACGATGCATCGATGTGCATAAGAGTATGCCTGGAGATAGACGGCACAGTTTCCAGGTTCGCAACAATCTACCAGCTGCTGAGTCGGTTCGTAGGACACAGGAAAGTGCGCAAACCGCCAATGCTGAGCGCCTCCATCACAGGTTTCTGTATATGTACGTAGATACCCGGAATCCCAGTAGCTGTACTCGACACTGCTGAAGCTAGGTCTTGCGCTCACGTACAATTTAGCAGGATGAAATGTAAACATCTTCTTGCGGGTAGAACAACAACTAAAGGCACGTACGTATGTACGACATTTATATATGCAGGCTGCTAATAACACTGTGTGTGCCATTTATGCATTAACTGCGAGTTTGTACAGGCACAGACACGTTCAAACTTGTCACGTGGCTGCACGTCGTATATTGCACTAAGCTTGCGCAGGGAAGGACAGCCGTAGTCGGTCTGTAAGTCTACAATTTCAACAGGTGCATCACACAACTTGCTCAGCCATTTCTTCTGTGCAGGTCCGGCAACGTAGATTATTTCGTTTTGAACTAGTAAATCTTGAAGTGTGTTTTTCACTTGGTGGTACGGAATTTTTCCTTCGTCCCACTCTAGTCCGTGATAATATTTACATAACCATTCATTCGACCGTTTACTTTTTTCGTCTAGTAGTTTCCACGGATATGGAGGTCGGAAGCTGCGGGTTCGAGTATTGTCTCCGGAGGTGACGCTAATTTCCTTGAGCACGAATCCATTTTGACTCTGGAAACCTTGCAGGTTGCAGTACATCTTGTCGCTAGCAATGCTCGGTCGTAACTAAATTATTATCGAAAACGAAACGGTATTTATGTCAGAATTTTCACAAGTTTGTCTCGACAATTGTACGATGCAAGCCGATCGTGAAGTATCAGACAAAAAGCATAGGTGATGGCAGAATATTTCCGCTAGTCGTTATCTCGATCCTACAGTCGATGATGTTTGAATTTATTCGATCATCCTGTTTGGAAACGTCAAACACCATTAACAGTGCCTTGTTCTTGAAACTGTCGGGACTTAGTATCGGTGACTGTCTCCGTCCATAGTAAGCTTGCTGAAACTTGGCATACATTTGATATGCGAGAAGAAATCTTCCACTTTCAAAGTCCATGTTCATGTCAACGTATGGATAACTTTCGCTGTTTAAAAATATTTTTACAATGCGTATTTGACAGTTATCGAATACGGAGCGACTTACTCCTGCATTGAGCTGTCTTCCGGTCTGAAGCCCGACGATGATGTATCTTGGTTTTTCCGTAGCGAAGCTGGACTTTACTATCCAATTGATACGCTGACTATGAGGCAAGCCAGGATAAGTTTCCAGGCTCCAGGATCGGAATGGCACATCGAAGTTCTTGCCATTTTCTATGTTCTTCAACATCTTGACTCGTTCAACGGTGCTCACTTGGATGTGGGGCAGCATCCACTCGATAGACTGTAGTGTTAGCGAGACATCTTGAGGGTTTTCGGTAGCGGCGACAATTGCATTAATGTGCGTGTTGGCTAGAAGCAGTACGATGTTGTTTCGAATTAATTATTATATGCTTGTAGTCCTTAGCGAATCCAAGAAGCATGGACAGAGGAACACAAACTTCTAACTTCCCTTCAGCATAAACCGGAAGCTTATATTCATCCTCGAGAGCCCAACCGGCCATCTTTGCAGCAGACAGTTCATTTGGCGTGAGCGAAAGGTAATTTTTCATAGCAGATGTTATGCCTACATCTCTCGTCTGGTCTACCTCGACACCATTGAGTACATATGTAATGCGCTCGATTAGGTGAAGAATACCATTGCAGGATATTGACGTCGTTGTCGGGTGCGTACCATCCGCTTTTGTAAGCGTGCCTCTTATACGTAGAAATGACTGCGAAGGTAAAGTACAAATATCTTGGTGCTGTACTGCAATGCGTACTTCCGATGGTAGTGCATACGGTCCGAGCAGGAAAGGCTGGTACTCGTGCAATTCCATTTTCGTAATGCTGTCTTCAAAAATGACCGGATCTTCCACGTTGAGGATTTCGTCTTCCATATTTATTCGGCACTTGTCCAATACTGAGAAGATACTTTATGTTGTCAGGTGTAAATGCACCGATGTCTGGAAGAGAACTGTTCTTATTAACGCCAATACGATTTCTTTTCTAACTGTTCGGTTTTACGAACTTTATGCCCATCGCTTCAAGTGCAGACGTAATGTAATTTCTTTGTCTTGAAAATTGACCAATCGTTCTCGCTGGTCAACGATTCTGACGACGACTTCGTGTGCGCACTTCACGACGACTGGAACGTAAATGATACTTTGCGGTACTTCGACCAGTTTATAACCTGGCGGGACCATCGGCGAAAACCCGTGCAGCATGTTGCTTAGTCTTCCGTTGAGATACGTTCCACTTGCCAAATTACAGTTTATTCTTATGACATTCACAGGTAAAATGTTTACTGCGCGCATAGATTCGTACGTTCTTCTTGTATCATACACCTTTGATTCGAATCCGAGCACCGTACCTATGGTCCCAGGTTTCATAAAGTCAACATTTTCACAGCAAGTTAGAATGCTTTTTTGAGTGTTTGGATTTCCACGCAGTTGAAAGTCTATATCCTGTTGTAACATATCCCTGATGTACTTTGCAATGTCGTCAATTTCATAAGAGTCAACAGGTAACTGTATTTCATGAGCGGTCCCATCGCTTTTCAGGAAGCAGATGTTGGAATTTTCTTCGTCGATATTAGGTATGGCATTATACGTTTGAAAATCTACGAGTCCGATACACCATTCTCCGTCTAAATCCAGAGGCGGGAAATGAACCGCCCGCAGCTCAGATGCGTGACCTGTCAATGTAAGTTTTATCGACATGACTAATAATTATCATCACTGCACAACCTTTAAGTAGCAATTTTTATTTGTCAGCTAATTTTTGTTTGTTAAAAAGCGAAGACACAAGTGTCCGCAGTTTGTTTGATTAGGACTCTGTTCCGTTTCGTAATTGTAAAACAACGTAGTGGTCCGACCCAGGTACTGTCTCAGTTCGGGCCGAGGGCGTAAATTTCCAAAACTATCGTAGTACTCGGCCATTTTTCTCGTCTTTACATAAGCCACCCAGTGCATGCCGCGACCCGCCGACGTGTCTAAATTAATGATGGCACGTTCGTGCGTTTTTGGCTTGCTGGGCAAAGTGTCTCGCATAAACACGCCGCGGAAATTTGGTATTTTCAGTTTTCGAGCATACTTTATTAAATCTACGTTGGTGAGCGGACGTTTCGGCAAAGAACTTAGGATTTTTTCATTCGTTTCTTTTTCATGCCTCGGCCTGCCTTGTGAGGTTGCAAGTAGAGTCCTGCGCCGTTTTTTTGTACCCATGGCAATGGCTTCCATGCTGGCATTGTGTCGCTGTGCTTCTTTTAACTGCTTGCGCTCATTCTTCGAAGTGTTGACTGCCCGCACTATACCGCTCGTTGCACCGATGAGGCCACCGAGAGCACCCAATGCAGGCAAAATCAAAGGAAGAAATCCTCCTATAATCTTCTTGTCGAGAGTCTGTAATTTTTGCTGGCTTTTTGCATGCCAGCACCGATCTTGCGTTTAGTCTTGCGTGAATTAGTCTTTGACTTGATGGAGCTGGTTTGACGAGCACCCAGTCCTAATTTCGTTTTTGCCTTCATGATTTTAGATACGCCCCACGCTGCGATTTTCTCTCCTAGACCCGCGTTCGACGATTTACTTATTTCCTCGGCTTCCTGTGCCAATATCTCGTCGGTCCGGTGTCTGGATTCCAGATCCTTGCTTAATGAATATGCGATATCGTACTGCTTGCACTTTTCGTCGAGAGAATTAATGCCCACGTCACCGCGAGCTAACCTTTTCGCTAGTTTAGTCCCGGGGCCGCAGAATCTGTAGCCTGGAATGTGTAGCTCGAATGGTAGGTTGTTTATCAGCGAGTTCACGACTCCTGCACCGATGTGTTTTTTGTTCTTACCTCTTCGAGTCATTACGCACAACTGACCAGAAAGTATAAATACGCTTCTTTTATACAATTACTTTAGTACAATGCAGGTCGTCAAGCAAGACGTGTGTTTGCCCGTGCGCATTACGCAAGACGATGTATTTAGTGTGCGTGAATCACGAAATGGCTTACTGTTGCCTTTTGCTGTACGATGCATAATGGCGGGTCCGTCCAACTGCGGTAAAACGTGTGTTTTGCTGAGTTTACTGGAGGAACCAAATGGTCTTCGGTTCGAGAACGTCTACTTGTATTCCAAGTCGTTGCAACAGCCAAAGTACCAGCGCCTAGCTACTGTTCTACGCTCGGTGGATGGTCTGGAGTATTTTCCGTTTAGCGAAAATACCGATGTTGTACCTCCAAGCGAAGCAAAAGCCAATTCCGTGTTTGTTTTCGACGATGTAATGTGCGAGAAACAAGGCATAATACAAGAGTACTTTTCCATGGGCAGACATGCCAAGGTAGACTGCGTTTACCTGTGTCAGACGTACAGTCGTATTCCAAAACATCTCCTACGAGACAACGCGTATGTCATAGTTGTGTTTCGCATGGATGAACTTAATTTACGCCACGCTTACGACGATCACGTAAACACCGACATGACATTCCAGGAATTCAAAGACATGTGCTCCTTGTGTTGGAAAGAAGAACACGGATTCCTAGTCATAGTCAAAGACTGGCTTCTATATAAGGGCAGGTACAGACGAGGTTTCGATCAGTTTATTGCCAAACATGAGTCATAGCATTTCGAAATTCGGTCGTAGCAGTCGAGACTTACGTACTGCTCTCAAGTTTCACGACGGCGATATCCGCAAATACATTTCGCTACTGGCTCAAAAAGTAGACAGTGTGAAAAACGAATTACTAGAGTATCTCATTGCCATCGACCAGCGTGTGGAAGCCTCGGATTCTCGCATTCGCGACATAATCGAAGTATCGAATGCACAAAGATGTGGCGATCTAAGGACTTTTCAAAGTAGTCTGAAAGCATCACTATCTCACTTGTCAAAAAATTCAGATTTAGCCAAACACAAGAAAGAAGTTTCTGCGAACTAATAAAAAAGTATAAAAGGAGGTCTTGCAATATTTTTCCAGCCAGTACAATTTTGGACCTGGCCAGTGACCTTCATCGAGCTATACAGTCTGTTTGTGAAAAATATCTACTTGCTAGACGAACCAGACTTGCACGTGAGATGGAAAATGAGGAGATATTTAAACCAATCACTAGTCGCCTCAACGAACTTAAAAACAAAGAAGATGAAATGCCAACTGTAAAGAAGAGAAAGTATGAACCAGATCGTGAAGAAGAGGACTTAACAAGTACAGAGTCCATGCACAAGAAGAAAATACCTTAAAAGGGACATCAAGTTAATGCAATGGTCCGACCATACCTGATATCGTTTACGAGCCGGAATAATGACACGACCTATGGAGTGTACAGAAAAAAAAAATGGTTCCTCGGTGCTAAAGAAATAGACTTTCTACCAGGAAACATCGTGCGCGTAGCAGAGTTCAAAACGCGCGGGACTCCGGGTCTGTACGAATTGCTGTTTCGCAGGGAGCCTAAAGGATATTCTCACAAAGACTTACAAGAGTACAAAAAACTGCTAGAGCTAACCAATGCACATTTTCACGATAACGATCCAGATAGTGGTGTATATAAAGACGTAGATCATGGAAAAATGGACATTCTCGCTAATCTCTTCAGTGAACTAACAATACATGGCGAAGGTTTAAAAAAGCTAGAAAGTGGTCAGACATTTGTCTATGTATATTGGGACGACCGTAATGAATTAGTTGATCGCCTTAGAATTCTACATGCTTCGCTTAGTGTAGGAAACTATTCGCACATCAACGAAATAGTCTCCATACTTGAAGAAACTGAGGGAAGCCGGCTACATACAATAAGTCGAACCGGAATCGCTCGCGAACTTCATGCTCCTGCTAGACGGAAATACCTTCGTCGCAAAGTCATAGTTCGTGGAATTGACGATTTATTCCAGGCGGACCTTGTTGAGATGATACCGTATTCCCGATTGAATAAAGGTTTTAAGTACATGTTGACAGTCATCGATGTTTATAGCAAGTTCGCTTGGGCTAGACCTGTCAAATCAAAGACTGCAACTGATGTAGCCAAGGCCATGAACAATATTTTGCGTGATGGACGTGTACCGTCGCACCTACAAACGGACCTCGGGAAAGAATTCTACAATGCAACCTTCAAGGCTTTGATGAAGAAGTATGGCATCAAACACTACTCTACATTTAGAAATGTAAAAGCCTCCGTTGTCGAAAGGTTTAACAGAACTTTGCGTTCCAAGATGTGGCGGCAGTTCACGGCTAACGGAAATCACAAGTGGCTTGACATCTTGCCGGAACTAATAAGCGAGTATAATTCCACGGTGCATTCTACCACGAAAATGAAGCCAAAGGACGTAACGGACAATCGCCTGCTTCAAACAGTGTTTTCCAACACGAAGAAGAAAGATCCACGAAAGCGTAAAGCTAACGTCGGTGACATTGTGCGAATCTCCAAGCAGAAAGGTATCTTCGAGAAAGGTTTCACTGCAAACTGGAGTCCCGAACTTTTCCGTGTGACACATGTTCGTGAATCAGAGCCTAGGACCTACTACCTCGAAGATTTGAACCACAAACCTATCCATGGTGGCATCCATGCCGAAGAGATTCAGCCTACATTGTATCCCGATACGTACTTGGTGGAGAAGATTATAAAAGGAAGAAATGGACTGTCCTACGTCAAGTGGTGGGGCTTTCCACCTCGCTTTAATTCGTGGGTGGCTGATGCGGAACTAGAGGAATCCACAAAACTTAAGTAATTTGTCTGTGTATTTTTTTGTACTTGTAGTAGTGTATTGAATTTATGTAATAAATGTTTTTTAAATGAAATTGTGGTCTTTTTATTTTTAAAACCTTACACTTTAGTGGTAATTTTTTAAAATATTTAAGTTGTTTTTTTTATCGGCCAGGGATCGAACCAAGAACCTTTGTAGATCTATTAAATCAGTATATTTATTGTCAATTTATTTAATGAATTTTGAACTTTTTCCCGCATCTCTAGCATTATAATTACGAATTTCCTATATGGTGGTCTTGATGTCTGATAGGATGATGGTCGTAGAGGATTTAAAGTCTCTTTAAGAATATTGTACATGGTATATTGAAATTATTATTTTTTACTTAAAATTAAACATTATTGCATCGATCGGGTATCAAACCGAGGACAGGAGCGGATCGAATCAATATGTGAATTAATGAGTGATTTATTTAATGAATTTTGGAAATTTTCCAGAATTTCTAGCTAAATAATTACAGATTTTCAAGATTGCGTCCAAATTTCAAGATGGCGGGTGTCACAGCAATAATAAATAATTACTGCACTCTAGCGGATAAGAACTAAACTAACATGGCGTCAGCGCACTCTCGCCGACGAAAACAAGATGGTGGTCTCCAGCAACGAAGACAAGATGGCGTACATGACGTCATACTAGATGATGTTATATATGCTTTGAAAAAAAGTGGTAGGGGGCAGTCTGCCAGCACCCACCTAGGGGGAAGGATCGGTCGCCATTTTTAATTTTTTTTGCACTCGTCAGGTTCGAACCGAGGACTCCGAACTCCGTGTCGTAAAAGTATATTTTTATAAATAATTTATTACAATTTTATTATTTTTTTATAATTATTAAAAAAAATTCATTAAATTCGGATAATAAATAAAAAACTTAAAGATAGCGACGGTAACGGAATTTGCAACGGTGACATCATTCAAAATGGCGGATAACACATCGCCGGAATTTTCGAGAACACAATGACGTCATCCAAGATGACGGATCCAAGATGGCGGATCCAAAACGGCCGCCGGGGTCAAGGTCAAGGTCACGGTACTACTTGTCCCGTTACGCCCATCCAAGATGGCCGCCGTGACGTCACAATCCAAGATGGCGGACCGACAATCACAATCCACTACCTGCATCCTGCTCTAGGTCCGGCTATTATATACTACTTTCTTTCAATGATGTTTTAACACGAGTATTATAGTAATTGGTTCTTCATTTGACTATCGTATTATTCCAACCGGTGCATGTATATAAGTGAGTCTTAGACAGCAGGTCGCTCAGTTTGTTACTGGCGTTACGACGGTGTACGGATCACCTAGTATGATTCTTCTGGTGCATGAGACGCGTAATTACCTCTTCTTGTGAACTCGATGGCATCTTTACCATCTAAAACGACGAACTTGATGGATGTTGTACCATCAACTACGGGAACCCTGACGTCAGCTACGGCGGAGAAGGTGCAGATCCCGTCGGCAACGACGACGTCATCACAAGAGGAGACTTCAACAGTCGCAATACCGTCAGCAGAAGAGACTTTAATGCCGGTGGTGCTGGCTACACAGGAAAACTCTACGAACTTCGTTTAACCTCGATGGAAACTTCAATGGCTGGTGATTCGGAAAAAACTATCGAACATCGATGCTGTTACTGCGACAAGATTTTCTCAAACAACAGCAATGCTCGACGACACGAAAACAGAGAATGTGTTAAGAATCCTCCTCGCAAAATGTTTAGCTGTAACAAATGTCGTAAGCAATTTGCAAGGCAAGATAAGTTGAAAAGACACCTGAAGATAAGTAGAGGTCCTGCTGTGCGGCATAAAGTAAAGGTTTCTATACAACAACGATGCATCGATGTGCATAAGAGTATGCCTGGAGATGGCGCAACTGCTGCAACAACATCATCTGGTTCGGGTCAGAAAGGATCGGCTTCATCACCACGGTATCCTTGCAGCTACTGTGATATGTCGTTCGCATTTGCTCATGATGCACGAAGACATGAGCGGAGTAAATGCAAAAAGAATCCTTCTCGTATGAAGTTTCGCTGCGATGTGTGCCATGGTTGGTTTACACGTATTGACAGTTTGCGACGACATGTGAAAAAATGTAAAGGTGAAGTCCGTGTGTCTACTGAAGAACTAACTGTAGAAATTTCGACTCCTCGCTTTAGATTGGAGACTCGTAAGCGTACAAGCAAAAAAATAACAGATGCTCAGCAACCGAATACTATGGTATCTGGATATGAAAATAAACCTAAGACTGTGTTCGGATCTCTACAGGTGAATGATAATGGGTTCTACTTGGCGCAGTCTGCCTTTCGTGGAAAATTGAAAGACTACTATTATCTAAATATGTTAGGTGAGTCGAAAGATATTTGTAATTTTCTTGATGATATCAGAGAGGACATAATCAATCAGCTTACTGATGATGTAGCAACAAACGGAACATTAAAATATAACTTGTGGTTGTACTGTATATATGGAAAGCCATATCCGTTCGAAGACGAAGTGAAGAAGTGTGCATTCAAGACATCGGCTGCAGTAATTTACAATTCTGATGATGTGAAGCAAACTGTTAAAAACGGAATCCAGAAACTCTATCAAGAAGAGGAGAACTATGTCTGTAAAGGTTCTGGCTGGACTCTGACGAGTATAAACCGATTGGAGCTACGAATTAGTCATTTCATGCCTATGCAGACCTAAATGTTTATGATATTACTAACCTTCGCAAGTTATCCTGTAGTAGAATTTAAATAATGTAATAAAATTTATTTTGTAAAAGAACTTGATTTATTTCTCGAACCTTTCACTATTATGTTAAATTGTTCTTATATTTAATTTTTTTTATCAACTAGGATCGTACCAAGGACCTAAGTCGACCTAATTAATCAGTATATTGATTGTAAATTTATTTTATGAATTTTGGTATTATAACCTATTTTGTGTGTTAGTTATTTTGAATTTTCAAGATGACATCCAAATTTTAAGATGCCGGGCACCTCCGTAATAATAAATGATTACGTACTCTAGCGGGTTAGAATAAAACTAGCATGAAGGTAATATTGGTAATGATGGTAAGACTAGTACACACAAGATGGTGTCCTCCATCAGACAAAAAAGAGATGGTGGCAATGACTACTAGCAGGCTGTAGGCACTCCTGTTAGCATGTACTGAACATAAAATGTCTGATCCATGATGGTCGACAAGGACAAAGTCAAATTTCAAGGACAAAGTCAAATTTCAAGGTCAAGGGCAATTTTCAAGGTCACGGACAAATTTCAAGGTCACGGACAAATTTCAGGGTTAAGGTCAAAGTTCAAGGTAAACAGTCGAGGTTAAAGGTATGTTGAACAGAAAATTATTCTAACATGTCGCCTGCACACTCTAGCAGACGAAAACAAGATGATAGTCTCCAGTGGATGATGCCAAGATGGCGGACATGACATCATACCAGCTGATGGTATATACCTTGTTACTGATGGTAAGTCAGTCTGTAGGTGACTTCTGTGGCGGAAGGATCTGTTGATTTTTTTTTATTTTTTGCCCTCACCGGTTTCGAACCAAGGACAGGAATCGATCTAATCAATCCGTTTTCTAATAAGTTAATTTTTTTATAAATTTAAAAAAAAAATCATTAAAATCAGATAATAAATAAAAAAGTTAAAAATGGCGACCATAACAAAATGAGCAATGATCTAGAATCCAATATGGCCACCAAGGTCACGATCAAAGCTCCCCATAGCATGCGGCTTAGTGTTTCTTGACCATGGGGAATTTAAGCCACAATGGGGACATTTCTATTTTTATTTTTTAATTTTTCATTACAATTTTATTAATTGAATTTTTTTTAATAATAAAATTTTTTTTAATAAAAATCGGATGATAAAAAAAGTTAAAGATGACGACCTTAACAAAATTTACAATGATCTAGAATCCAATATGGGCCGCCAAGGTCATGACAAAGCTCCCTACAACATGCGGCTTAGAGCGGCTTGACCATGGGGAATTTTAAGACACTATGGGGACATTTCTAGGTTTTTTTTCATTAAAATTTTATTATTTGAATTTTTTTTATAATTTTTAAAAAAATTTTCATTAAAATCGGATAATAAAAAATAAGTTAAAGATGGCGGGCATAACGGAAATTACAACGGTGACGTCATAATTCAAAATGTCGGAAAACAAAATGGCGGAAACTTCGAGAAAACAAAATGACATCATCCAAAATGGCGGATCCAAGATGGCGGATCCACAATGGCCGCCGGGCTCAAGGTCAAGGTCAAAGGTCAAGGTCAAGTTTATCCAAGATGGCCGCCGTGACGTTACAATCCAAGATGGTTGACAGACAATCACAATCCACAGCCTGAAGCCTGTTTCAGTATGCCAATTTACATACTACTTAAACATGAAGACGATGAAGACACTTCGACATCAACGACATCAAATTCTTACGGTAATCTGGGTGAAGATGATGCCTTCTACGGTGATTGTTACAGTCACTATGAGGCTGTTGACAAAGGCATAGACTGTGATGAAGCACGTAAAGCTGACAAGATCGAAGAATGTGGCGGTGTCCAGAGACCGAAACGATGGAAACGTCGTTACATATTAAATAAATCTGATCAAGCTTGTGATGATCACTGTCTTGATAGTGAAAGTTACCCTGAGGTTGGTGTCAAAACGGAAGACACCAGAGATTATAAAATTTCTTATAAACAAGTAAGTAAATGGTGGTAGAAGAGATTGATTACACATAATGGAAAGATATAAACATATTGGTTGTCCAGCTAAGACTTCTACATGGATCGCTAAGTGCAGGAAACTATTCGTGCATCAAAGAAATATCCTTCATACTCAAAGAACTGAGGAAAGCTGGCTACATACAATGATGGCTTGTTTTACTTGAATTTTTATAATGTAAAGACATAAAATAAATAATTTCAATTATAAAAATTTAATGTTTTTATTTCTGGTATTCTGATTTATAACTAAGACTTAGTTCTCGTAATTATGCTTCCAATCGTGCTTCCTTTTTTGATGGTGCTTCCAATGTGCTGCCTTTTCGTTGACGTTGCTTCCAATTGTGCTGCCTTTTTGTTGAGGGTGCTTCTAAATGTGCTTCCTTTTTGTTTATGGTGCTTTCAAATGTGCTCCCTTTTCGATGATGGTGCTTCCTTATTGTTGATTGCAGGTATTAAAATATGTAATGACTAATTTTTTACTAGTTCAAAACCTCTTGGAGTTACTAAAATATTTTCAAGGTCACTTGGTCCTTTAGTTTGTATAAAAGTTATATGATGGCCTAATTGACTGTAATTAGCTAAAGACGAAGAAGATCCTGCGGTCCTGAAATGACTTGCCTATACATCGGATATTGTCATGACACGGTCTCATGGTCCGAAGACAATTGGCCTGTATGTGTGGCTTTGTACATGAACGATTTATAGGTTATTTAGATTATCGAAAAATTAGACTTTCATGTATGGCATAGCGGTACTGTATTTAATTCGTTGGTCAGGTATATTGACATGTGTTTTTTTTCGTGGAGTGACTGATTAATAAATTCCACGAAAGGTAATGGAAAAGAAAATTTAAAATTATTTTAATATTTAGTTACACCTGTCACTGGTCAAGAATCGAATCGAGGATAGGAATCGATCGATTCAATATGTTAATTAATGAGTGTTTTTTTCGGTGAATTTTGGAATTTTTCCCGCATTTCTAGCAAAATAATTACATGATTTCAAGATGGCGCCCAAATTTCCAGATGGTGGGCACCTCAGTAATAATAAATGATTACTGCATTTTAGCAGGTTAGAATAAAACTAGCATGATGGTAAGACGAGTACACACACAAGATGGTGTCAGGGGGGCTGAAATGTATCCAATCGGAATGGTTACCATTCCATTAATTATACATCCACATGTGCCCAGAGCAATCCGGAATGGTTACCATTCAGGATTTACTGGCAAAAATCGTATAATTGCAAATCCTGAAAAGTATCCACTGTATGAATGGTTACCATTCCGGCTTTTACTTCAAATGTGCTACTAGAAAAAATCCGGAAAAGTGTCCGCAGTGTGAATGGTTACCATTCCGGACTGGATAGTTTTCCGTGTTCGTCTGCAAAATACGGAAAAGTATCCGCTGTCGGAATGCTACCCATTCCAGTTTTGTGTGCGCAGATATAAAAGGGGGCGACTGAAAAGTATCTATTCAGAATGGTTACCATTCCGTAAATTATACATCTACATGTGCCCAGAGCAATCCGGAATGGTTACCATTCAGGATTTACTGGCAAATATTGTATAATTGCAAATCCTGAAAAGTATCCACTGTATGAATGGTTACCATTCCGGCTTTTACTGCAAATGTGCTGCTAGAAAAAATCCGGAAAAGTGTCCGCAGTTTGAATGGTTACCATTCCGGATTGGATAGTTTTCCGTGTTTTTCTGCAAAATACGGAAAAGTATCCGCTGTCGGAATGGTAACCATTCCAGTTTTGTGTGCGTAGCTCCTAAAATCCTGAATGGTTACCATTCCGGTTTTCCTTGCCAATGCACTTAATTTAAAAATACTGAAAAGTTCCCGCAGTGTTAATGGTTACCATTCCGGGTTTATTTGACAATGCACTTACTTTAAAAATCCTGAACAATGCCCGCAACCTGAATGGTTACCATTCCCGTTTTCGCCGCTGTTGCACATCTCATAATAATCCTGAAAACTATCCATTCGGAAAAGTATCCGCTAAGGGCGTGCAGTTGACTCATTTACCCGTTGTTAGATGGCAGCAGTGTTATCTGTACACGAGAGATGGCGTGCACAAAACATTTGTATATGAATTTATGATCAATTATAATATATTTTCTTTTAGAAAGATTTACTACCCATATCTGTGTTGCGAATAACTGTATAATGTCAACTGAAAATAAATATTTAGTGTGAACAATATGTTTTGTAAAATATCTCTGAAAATGTCTTTTGATTTACGGGACTGGACTTGTCTTTATCCTAAAAACACGCAATTAAAAACATTTTACGTATCTTAAATTGAATTTTTTATATTTCAGAAATAATATGCCTACTGCCAAATTATACTTGAGTGTTCATGTATACAAAAATATCTACACTTATGGAGTTCTTTAAATCAATTTTGTTTGGGCAAAGGCAGAAAGTTAGTGATAATATTTCGGTCATCAATCAAGGTCTATATAACCAGGTCATTTCATCCCGCTATTTTGTTATTGGTCAATCGCGTATGACGTACATGCTAGACTACATGACCACGGGAATTCAAAATTTACACGTTACTAAAACGCCCGTGCTCAAATTTTCGTACTTCTTGTGTAATTTTGGCAGACATGATGTATGTGCGGCCTGCAGTTCTTGTTATACTTTCAACAGCACTGCTTAATTTAATGCTAATCTGTTAATTTCTTTAATTGCCTTCGAAATACATAATTACCATTGCTGAAAAATCATATTCAGTATTATATTTTTACCACAAGATGCTACAGTGTCAATAAGCAATAGCCATTTGTAGTAGTATACAAAGCTGCTCTGTGTATCAATAAGATTTTTTTAGCATAAAAGTTTGTATTATAGCTATTATTCTTGAAGATTAGTTGAGCAATAATATGCTCTGTAAATCTTAATTATCATGTTTCTGTGCGGCAAAATTATCACACTTTTGGCTGGACTTCAGTATAAGCATTAGCTTTTGTTCAAATATACACATTTCCTTTAGCCGAATAGCTTGTTTATTGCGTTTTTAAAGTGAAAGTGTAATTTGATATATCTAAAAACCTAGTAAATATGTATGAATTAAATGATTAAATATATGCTGTAATTCTGCAGTGTGGCGACTTCTAAAAAATGTTTTGTCTGTAAAGTCGGTTTACGGACGATAGTTTAACGTGACAACGTCATAACAAAACATTGATGAAATGATTGCATATTTTTATGAATAAAATTGAATCATTTTTATTTTGATAATTAAAGAATAAATACTTGAAATTATACTAGTAATCAGATATTTAAAATGCAAGAATAATTAAACTTAATTGCCGAATTCATGTTGTAATAAGCAATGAAAACCACATTAACTTTTCACTTCACTTTATAAACAGTCGACGTAACAGTTCACGTCTAGATGACTTGTAACTAATTTTAAAAACTAGTATTCAGCTATAAAGTTTAAATATAATTATGAACAAGTTTTCATATGAATAAACTGTAATCAAATATCTAACATAACCTATTATAACTGCACTCGCCGACAGATGCTACTTTTTAAAATAATAATTCCAGGAGAGATGCCGCACATTTTAAAAAAAAATCTATAGAAAAAAATATATTGAATGAAATTTTACATACACAATGTTACATAGACTAAATTTTGTGCTTTATCATAAAAAAAACATATAGTTATAGTAATTACAAGATGTCTCGAAATAAGTGAATGTTTTCTGGGGCTTGTTTTTTCTCAGCATAACACTTCCTACAGGAGAGATGCCGCACCAATGAGGATAGATGCCGCACTTTATTTTTTTTTGTTTTAAGTTAAGTTTTCTCTTTTATTCTCTTCGGCATTCATTACATAATGTGTTGTACAAAGTACACGTCTCATGAAGCCACTTTGCACACATGCTGCACTGAATCCTGTCCACCTTGGTAGTAGTTTTGTAATAGTTCTCCCAACATTCGCAACAAATATTATCAATGCAATTACCAGTTTGAGTAACAGAAACACTTTCATTTTTCTTGTTAAGTTCTTTACGAGAAGTTTTCTTCCTCTTCACTCCTTTAGCTGAAGTCACAGGTTGGGTTATCTCGAGTGATGCTGGCATGGGTTGGTTTTTCTTTTTCTCTTTCAATCTTTCTAAATTTTCTCTTGTGGTAAGAATTTGTGCACATTGTTTGAATTTTCTTTTCTGAAGAGGAGGTAGTTGTGGGAGTGAACTTATATCATGTAGATGCTTTGTTGGAGTTTCTTTAGATGTGGATGGTGTAGGATCTGTTTTACTTTGATTTGTACTCTGGAATGAGATTTGAATTGGAACTGTAGATGACTCCTGTGACTGAATACCCTTATTTTGGTACATATGAGCATTAGTAGGCCTATGTCCCACAACCAACTTCAAAATTCTCAGGAGAAGCATGACTACGTCCCGTTTTCACATAAGCCGAAGATGCATCATAAATTGAATAGAAATGTTCAGGAATCGCATCAGTATTAAAAGGAAAGATCCCAGTCGCCTCAAATCCTGAAACAGCATTACCAACACTGGCCGCTTTTCTCCATGCATTACCAATGAGCTGCCCAGCTTGGTATCTGGTTATATTCCATCTTGGGTGCTCTCGCATCCACATGCTAGCCTATTTGTAGTACATTCCTTTCAAAGGCCCAAAAAACGAACGATCTAGTTGTTGGAGTGCTTGAGTTGTATGGCTGGGCAAACAAATGATATTAACAACATCTTCCTTTTCAGCGATTTCCAAAAGATCTAGGGCACTTACATGAGAAGCATGTCCATCAATAATGAGCACTGTTTTTCCTGTTGGTTTTCTTGCTACAAAATGTTCTACAAACCACCGAAGAAATAATTCAGCACTTATGTAGGAGGATTTTGGATTCATGTACACATCTGAACCAGCAGGTAGCCCATCACAGAACTCCTGTTTTTTGTTTACACCTTTCATTATAAGGACAGGTGGTAAGTACCTTCCTTCTGCATTAGAACATCCTATCAAAGTGATGTTTTCTCCCCTTTCTTTAGGTGTCAATGTGTGGACATTTCTGGAACCTTTACTTGCTAACACTTTCCCTGGTTTGTTAATGAGAGGGAATCCCGATTCGTCAACGTTAAAAATGTGCCCTGGTTTGTCCATCAGATTATACTCCTCTAACACTGACTATAGTATTCTGAAAAAATGGCATGTCTCGTCACGATTCATCTCTACACTTCTTGCAATAGGAATACCTTCGGCTTGTCTTATTGTTAGTTCCGGATTTCTCTTGAGATATGAGCTCAACCAAGCATACCCTGCCATTTGAGATTCCCTAGAAAATTTATGTTTAATGTTCAGTTTTTAGGCTAATACACGGACGGTTTGTCTGTCAGGAGCAAATCCAACTTTGCAAAGATTTTGGATGTGACGAACAAGTCTTTTCTCATTTTCTGTACCCAATGTATCTTATGGTCCAAGACCTTTCTTTGTGAAGTCGTTCCTCTCAATCCTCCGAGATATGGTCCGGGCTGGAATGCCATAATAACGCTCTGCCTCTCTCTTGCCTATGTCCCCTGCCTTCACTCTGGAAACGGCTTCTTTCAAAGTTTCTTCTGACCAACTTGCTCGTTCTGACTTCCTTCGGTAGCATTTAGGCATTTTTCTGAAACAAATACAAAATATTTATTAGGATATAAGTTATATTCTTATCTGAAATAAAATTAAATACATAAGTGATAATGTAATTTGGTAGATTTTATTTTACAGCATATAAAATTCTTTTATTTTGATCTACTTATTATGACATAAAATTTTTATCTTGTGTGAAGTATTTGTAATTATAAATACAAAAAATTATACAATTTTCAAATTTATTAAACCACGGCAAATATATATAAAACACATTAAATAAAGCATTCTGTCCTTCATTTTTGCGTGGCATCTTTTCAAATGTTCAAGGAGAGATGCCGCACTCACGAACTGCAGTAAGGAAACCGTTTTTTTACAATGCTTGTACATCACAAGATTCACAACACAATAGAGAAGTTAATAAAACCATATTAAGAAATAAACTTTTAAACACAAGTAGTAACAAAGCTTTTCACATACCTTCATTAAAGTTTTTCGAGTCAAAACCCCTTGCTTTACATAAAAAATCGACTGTTACAAGCGTAATGTCGCAGCTATCCCGCAGTACTAACATGGCGTCACTTCGTGGATACAAAACTCACGTTCTGCTCGACCCGTGCTGCGATCTGTGTGGAAGTGTAGTAATTACGATGGGTGCGGCATATTCCCTGTCGCGGCATCTTTCCTGGATTTACCCTAAATACTTGAAATTCTACTAGCAATCAGATTTTTAAAATGCAAAAATAATTTACCTTTATTGCCGAAATTGTTGTTGTAATAAGCAATGAAAACCAGAGATTAAAATCCATCGAGATTATTTTTGTTTTTATTTCTTCCAGTGCTCAAAATGATATGCAATTGTGGCCCCGGCCACGAAATTTTATTTATAATTCCTTAGTAATAACGCCCATCGCGATAAACAAAGGAAAATATGTATTAAGGAGTGCCTGGTTCCCGCGATAGCGGATAGATATCGCGATTCATTCGGTTCGCGTCCGTCACAATAGATGGCAGCACGGTATGGGAATAATATGATTTCGTTTTTATAACTCGATTTTATAACAAATACGCATCCCAAATACACCAAACGTATTTATAATGTGTTACAATATTTTTTAAAACATTGTGCAAAAGATCTCGGGTGTAATTTGAATTATTATGTGTAACTGTAAAACACCATTGTTAGTTAAAAACATATTTGAATATTAAACATTACTTTTAAATAACCGTACCGATTGTGCTGAAAATCGGTGGACGATCGTTAAATTACATAATATTAATAATTCAAACGACGAAAACTTGATTGAAAAGTCAAATCGATGGTTGTTCCAATCGAGTGGAAGAGAGATGCCACGCATGCGTACAATGAGCATAACAGGACACATCCGTAGTGGGACATCCGTAGTGGGACAATGTGCGTTACGGGACACCTTTTCGTGCGTGCAGCCGGCGTTCATCGATGTATTAGACGTTGTCACGTCAAAAAGAGTGATTAAATGACGCCACGTGTGTTTCAAAATAATTTCCGCTGGGAATATAATAGTTTGGTGGACTATTATTAAGTGATTTTACTACGAATTATACGTTTTTCCGAAGGGAAAAACGTGAGTTACCGCAACTATTGAAGGCAAGTTGCGGGACGCATTTTACAGTGAGTTACGACGGTAATATAATGGAAAATTTCTACTATCAACCAGGTATGGCTGTCGTGGTTAATCACTAGGGACGCCAACGTATTTTTGCAGTAATCGTAACGCCGAGACAGTAAACTTTGACTATCGGACGGTAAATAAGTGATGTGCATTGAGTAAACATTAACTTTAATAATTTTTTTTCTACAACACAAACAGTCTTATTCAAACAGATCCAGAGGTCCTGAGTGCTAGGATCTCATGCTTGAGCTAACCGGAACATTTATAATTAATAACTAGACTCTGGCATATTTAAATAAATTAAATAATTAATTTTTTTTTTTACTTTCTGAAATATCTGGACTTTCTAAAAACTGTTCTATGGATTGTGATAAACATTAGTTAGTTAATATTTGAGCTTAATTTATTAATATTTATTAACTGGAGATTGATTGCACTTTTGATCTGTTTAATCAATAAAATAAATCTTTCATATTTATTAGTGAATTAACATTTGTTGTATGTCATTTCTATGGTTTTCCCAGCTCAGTATTATAGTTGAACAAGCGCCCAGGGTATTTAATTACTTATTTATGTTCAGTCCTTTTAATTTTCTTTCTTGAGTACGTTTGTGTACAGAAATGTGTACGAAATACACGTTTTCTTTACGAGACCATTCTACCTATTGTCAACAACTTGTGTAGGTACTTCAGACGAGAACGAGTATATAGACCTACTTTCAAGACATCACGCGTATTATAAATAAAGTTTCGGAGTCCTCAAACAGTCAAAAACTGTGTTTTCAGACAGCCCTATTTCAAAATGTAACAATATTGTCTTGCATTGAACTTTTATACATATTAAGAGAAGGCTATGCCTTAACATCGCCATTCCAAAGACAAATAAATAAATATTTTATTATTTGGTTGCTACTGAAAGTCGCATGTTAGGCAAGAACAACACATCGAAAAAACACTAAGTTCGGAGCCTTGCGTGTTGAGGCGAAGGTACACTTGGTGCGTATAACCGTGTCGCCTATCGCTCCCTCGTCCCAATACCTCGCACGCAAAAAATAACCACATTAACCTCAATTGTGCCGTTTTTTCTCAAATTAAATAATTTACATTCAGCATTTCTTACACATTACTATCATTAACAGTGGGTCTATAATAATGATACTATAATTAGGTGCTTAGAATTACTTAACTTTGAAACACAAACGGTCATACCGTTCACTTTATTGCAAAAAAAAAAAAAACTGGAGTGCGATTAACTTTTGGGTCACTCCCGACTTTTCTTTCTAGCAAAAGTAGTATAGGCTGCTGTTAACTAGTGAATAGAATCGGTTCTTCCATTCCGACATCCCTTTATTACTACACCAGGTGTCACGATACTGATGTGGCCGTAAATGCCTCGTAGATGAGCATACATGTTAAATTATGAAACACGGGGTGTAGCCCGACTCGTTCTTAGGCGTGTTCTACAATGACACAGACACGTAAAAGCTCCGACACGGAACACGTAAGCGGAGCAAACTAGACGCCTGGGACCAAAATTTGTTTTATACAACACAAAAGTAATGAATGGCAACCTTTGAAAAACCAAAGATAATTGTTTTGAAAACAACCAAAATCCTACGTTTTATAAAATATTCAACGTGCTTCTGATATTTGTTTATTGCTTTATAATTATAAATAATATTTAATTAATATGTTAATGCTTTTACGATTACAAAATACATCAAAAACCATGCATATTACTTTATGTTTTTAATGTGTATATCAAATACTATAACTCTTTGTTTTCCTTATTAATATTTAAAAAAAAGATTAAGTGCCGAAAACTGATTTATTTCAGTTGTTTATCTGCACCGTTTTCTTCTAAACCAAAATGGTGCCGAAATACTTGCTTCCTATTGGCTATATACGGATTCACGGGCACGCAATAGTTGGGAGTTGACGAGCTTTTTTCCGCGAATCCGTATGTTTCCGTGACCGAATACGTCCCACTGTGGAATGAACAAGACTACTTTACGTTTCGGCTTACGTGATCCGTGTTCCGCATCCGTGGAATTGTAGAACGGGCCTTGCAGAGACCGAGATAGATAACGGCAGCCATAACAAAGAAGTCACTCTAACAGATAATTAAAAATGTACAATAAACCATTGTATTATTAACTTAGCCATTTCTAAGCTATAGGCTAATCATTTTAAATCAATATAATACTATTACATACACAGTTACTTCACGTGTTAAGTAATTCACATTGTGATTTATTGAAGTTTTATGTTATTGTGATGTTGGTATATACGAGGATGTGTTAATGCTAAATAAGAACATTGTAGATTGAGTCTTAGCTGGTCTGCAAACACTAAACAGTCATTTTGTGCTAGCCAGCAAGTTCACCTCCCCTTGTTTTCACTCCGCCCTCCCAATCCCCTTATTCGCCAACACTTTAAACACGAGGCTGGCAGCGAATTAGTGCAACAATTACGTGACTCATCCCCATCCAGGTATCTCCGAAATGCAAACAATGTTTGTGTGAAATCACAGGTCAGTGTGAGATGCTGACTTCTTGTTTATTTAAGACCCATTGGGAGGGGGGTGGAGGATAAGGAGAGAAAAAGTCATGCAACGGTTTTGATACTTCAATGGATTATGGATTTCTAAAAGCAAACAAATTACATTTGATTATAAATTCATATGCAACTGACTTGTGCAAGCGATCTCTCGTGTACAGTTAACACTGCTGCCATCTAGCGACGGGTAAATGAGACAACTGCACGCCATTACAGGATAGTTTTCAGGTTTATTTGTGCACCAGCGGCGAAAACAGGAATTTGTTCACCCCACATAAATTAAAAAAAAAAAAAAAAATGGGCTTGTTGTATCGTCAAAGAACTTGTATGTATAAAAGATTAACAAGCCCCTAACAAGGCGCAACAGCTTAATCTGAACATTAAATGTATTGATCGGAGTAAGTGAGAAACCGATGATATTTCGGCATTTTGCAAGTGGAAATGCCATTGAATAAGAATAGTTGGTTGGTGGTTGAGGTTGTTGCTGAGGGGTGCGACTGGCCTTCGGTTGGCTGCTACAAATAACTGAGGCGTGGTTTAAATTCGTATGGTCGAACGTCTCTGGCAACTCCTTCCAACAGCCGGAAATGACAATTCGCAAGGTGGGGTCTAGGCAACTAGTCGCACTGTAGAAACTGGTAATATAGTAAGGATGGTAGAGGTAACTAACAGCGACGTTGCCATAATCCCTGGGTGGACATATTGACGAAAGGAAACATGTCTAATCTAACCACAAGTTACAGATTTATTTCAGGTCATTTTAAATTTCCAAATGTTTTTAAGGGAACGACACCAACTAACAGTCTATATTAATTTACCATACGCCTAAAATATTATGAACTAGCGGAAGTCAAGCCAGTTTTCCAAACGCGTTCATATTTTTATCGTTTTCGTGGCATTTTTATATTCAACTTTCGTGAAAGAATTTTAACTGTTCCGTTGTGTGCCACAAACTTTGAACTCTTTTCAGTAACTTACCGGTAAACAAAAAAAAAAATCAAGCAAGTGGATTGATTGTGAAAACACGCTGAAATATAGTAATAACGAAATTAGAAGACATCCGCCAAAGGTTTGAGAATATTTTATTAAACGTTAAGAAATTAGTGTTATAAGATAAAACAAAGATTAAAAACGCACTGATATTAATCTATATTGTTTATTTTCACATTACTTCTTGAAAATGAAATTTAGACAAAGATCTAATTACAATATTAAACTGTTCATTATGTTTATTATGACAAGTAACCATTTCCTGTATCCCCACATTCACCTATTAAAGCAAACATAAGTTAAGTGAAACGTCAGTTAAGTTACCAATTTCGTTGTGATCATTTTTAGAAGTATTTAATTTTTTTTTTTTTAATTTTAATGAAATAAGTAATTGATCATACTAATAAGATGGTACATTTTAAAAGTTTGCAAAGGAATACATACACAAGAAGGATAAAAAAAAAAGTAATATTATATTGTTGAAGTTTTCCGAAAACATATTTACGAAAATAAACACCAGATGAGGTGAAAGTTGGGCGCGGGTGTATCTAAAATTAAAATAATAGTTTTTTAAACTAATCCTGAAGACTTGTTTGACCTAACAATATCAGGCAATAAGTATTAGTAATTAAGGCTACTTTCCAAGATTTCACACACGGAAATCTGATGACAATTAATTTGGAAGCAGTGCTAACGTCAAAAGCACATTAAAAAATGTAGTGCTATTGAATTTTTTTCATTACGCAACGTGAAAATATAAAATAAAAAAAATAACTACGTCCAGCGATATATTTGTTAGATTTGCTGTTAAAGTTCTTTTTGTATTTAAACTATAATTTATTTCTTGATGACAGGTATCCTATGTCATTATCTGCACCTCTGACAACGTGTAAGAAAAATTGATGTTTATCAGTTGAGTAGTTAAGGCGCAAAAGCATAACAAACAAACTCACATTTGCATTTATAGTATTAGTGGGCTAGTAGGATTCTCAGTGTTAATGGCAAGCTTTAAAAACAGATTCCACAGCATAGACAACCTTGGTGACAAGACTGCCGATTAACTCATTCCAGACCCAGGTTCAGACCGGTTCCAAGTGTTACAATGTAGGAAGTAATGGTTTTAACGAAAAAAATTGGTTGTCTGTAAAGTCGATTTACGGACGATAGTTTAACGTGACAACGTCATAACAAAACATTAATGAAATGATTGCATACTTTTATGAATAAAAGTGAATCATTTTAAATGAATTATCACTATTATGTATGGATACAAAGAAGGAGTGAAATGAAATCTACAATTTAATTGATAAATTTACTTTTATGTGCACTCATTAATTAAAATATGTTTATTACTTTAACGAACAGATTATTTTAACTATAACGTTTATAAATATTTGCTATTTAACTTCTTCCAATCTGTGTTATTCTTTTAAGGATAGGACGATGATAGGAATAGTAGGAAACAAATGGGAGTGTTTCAAGTTTAATGTGCCTCGAAAAAGTCAAATAGATGGTTGTTCCAATCGAGTGGAAGAGAGATAGATGCGGCGCAACCGTACAATGAGCGTAACGGGACAATGAGCGTAACGGGACCATGAGTCATACTTTTTCGTGCGTGCAGCCGGCGTTCGTCGATTTATAAGACGTTGTCACGTCAAAAATATATTTGTGTTGATGAGCGAGTTGTTATTAAATTATTTCTGTTACCTAGCCTTCAAATGAAATTAAAAAAAATTCGTTGTTAAGTAAACAATAGTTTACATGATCAGATGTGTGTATGCTAGCACTTTTATTACATTGATGACCAAAATATTGGCTGTATCCGAATACCTAGCGATGCGTCCATTAAGTTCACGTCCCTACATCCATAAACAAATGCACCCACAATTTAAAGGTACATTCTGAAGTATGTACGATATCCGAATACTTATACAGCTAGCACTCCAGGTTGGTTTGTGATTGTACTAATGTGAATTGGCCTTTTATATTCATGACATATAAAGGTGGGCAAGTAAAACGTAAATGAACATTCAAATTTCTAAACAATTTCAGATGATTTAAATTATTGTTGGGAATTAAAATATAAAGAAAATTTGAATCGGGCACTTGTTCCTACAAATAAAATTAATTTTCTGTTTATGTGAATTACGTAACATATACCTATAGTATAAGTATTTATAAGTACCAAAGTTACATTTAACGTGATCATCTTAAAGTTCAAAAACCATTTTTATTAACTATCTCGTATCACACTCTCGTTTTCAAAGGGTTATGGTCACAATAACAAAGCTAAGGGATGTATGGACATATCAGTGGATGTGAGAGTCGCGTCCCTTTAAAATTTCGAACATGTGGACGCATGAGAGGATGCATTGACATCCCTTGTGAGAATTAGGATACGTCTCAAGAATGGCCGCGTCCATTACGATGCACTATCTATGGATCCCTTAGCTAAGGGATCCATATGGCCACTATTCGGATACAGATATTAACACTTATGTACTTTCTGCCTTTGCCCAAACAAAATTTATTTTAAGAACTCCATTAGTGTAGATGTTTTTGTATTCATGAAATCAAGTATAATTTGGCAGTAGGCATATTAATTCCAAAAAATAAAAAATAAAATTTAAAATACGTACAATGTTTTAAATTGCGTGTTTTTAGGATAAAGACAAGTCCAGTCCCGTAAATCAAAAGACATTTTCAGAGATATTTTACAAAACATATTGTTCACACTAAATATTTATGTTCAGTTGACATTATCTAGTTATTCGCAACACAGATATAGGTAGTAAATCTTTCTAAAAAAAAATATATTATAATTGATCATAAATTCATATACAAATGTTTTGTGCACGCCATCTCTCGTGTACAGATAACACTGCTGCCATCTAACAACGGGTAAATGAGTCAACTGCACGCCCTTAGCGGATACTTTTCCGAATGGATAGTTTTCAGGATTATTATGAGATGTGCAACAGCGGCGAAAACGGGAATGGTAACCATTCAGGCTGCGGGCATTGTTCAGGATTTTTAAAGTAAGTGCATTGTCAAATAAACCCGGAATGGTAACCATTAACACTGCGGGAACTTTTCAGTATTTTTAAATTAAGTGCATTGGTAAGGAAAACCGGAATGGTAACCATTCAGGATTTTAGGAGCTACGCACACAAAACTGGAATGGTTACCATTCCGACAGCGGATACTTTTCCGTATTTTGCAGACGAACACGGAAAACTATCCAATCCGGAATGGTTATCATTCACACTGCGGACACTTATCCAGATTTTTTATAGCAGCACATTTGCAGTAAAAGCCGGAATGGTAACCATTCATACAGTGGATACTTTTCAGGATTTGCAATTATACGATTTTTGCCAGTAAATCCTGAATGGTAACCATTCCGGATTGCTCTGGGCACATGTGGATGTATAATTTACGGAATGGTAACCATTCCGATTAAATACTTTTCAGTCGCCCCATGGTGTCCTCCAGCAGACGAAAACAAAATGGTGTCAATGACCACTAGCAGGCGGTATCTCCTGGTAGCATGTAGTGAACATAAAATGTCGGATCGATAATGGTCGTCAAGGTCAAAGCCAAATATCAAGGTCAAGGAAAAATATCAAGGTCAAGGAAAAATATCAAGGTCAAGGTCAAATTTCAAAGTCAAGGTCAAAGTTCAGTGCCTACAGTCGCGGTTAAATATATGGTGAACAGAAAATTATACTTACATGTCGCTAGCACACTCTAGTAGACGAAAACAAGATGATGGTCTCAGTGGACGAAGACAAGATATCTGACATGATGTTATACCAGCTGACGATATACACCTTGGTATTGGTGGTAGGTCAGTCTGTAGGTGTCTTCTGTGGAGGAAGGATATGATGTTTTTTTTTTTTGCTTTAAACGGTTTCGAATGAAGGAAGGAAATCGATCCAATCAATCAGAATTCTAATATGTTAATTTTTTTTATGAATTTTGGAATTTTTCCCGATTGTCTAACACAAAAGCTATGGATTTCAAAGATGGCGTCTAAATTCAAGATGACGACCATAACGATAATTGCAACATTAATAGGATCCAATATGGCGGTCGTAACGTAAAGTTTAAGGATGGCATCGTACTCAACCAAGATGGCTGGACATATCGAAACATGCAACATTTATGTAATCCAAGATGGCGACCGTTACGATAAGTGCAACAGTGTATTTTAAGTTATATTTTATTAAAATTTTATTAATAAATTCGTTTAAATAATTTTTTTAATGATTTTTAAAATATTTCCCGATTTTCTAACATAAAAATTACGGATTTTAAGATGGCGACCGTAACGATAATTGCAACAGTTACGTCTTAATACAAGATGGTGGTTCTGTCTCGAACAGGTAGTGCTATAATTACTTAAAATAAAAAAAATTACAAATTCCAAATAAGCATGTTCTTTTTATATATACGTTAATTAATTCTCAGTCTGGTAAAAGTCTTGATGGCCGAGCAGTTAAAGGCGCATGTTTTCCAATCTAAAGATCAGAGCTGCGATGGTTCGAATCACAGCACTTCCAATGTATTTTGCATAAAAAATTAAATTTAATATGTCAATAAGAACAATAATAGCTATGGAAGGTAATGGAACATCGACCTTATGTGATGTGTCAGAGCGACGCTGGCGCTCTCTAGGAACAAACAACAGAAACAAAGTCGACTGTATCCAAGATGGCGCCCTCCAGTGGAAGATAATAAAATCAAGAGTGATGCTGGCGCTATCTAGGTACAAAGCACAGAAACAAAGTCGACGGTATCCAAGATGGCGGCCTCCAGTGGAACAGAAAAAAATAAAGATGGACGCTGGTTCTATCTAGGAACAAACAACAGAAACAAAGTCTACGGTATCCAAGATGGCAGTCTCCAGCGGAACAGAAAATATCAATATGGCGACAGAGACGAAAATTTCATCATAATGAGTGGGGCGCTCTATTTAAATATGGCTGATCCAAGATGGCTGATCCAATATGGCCGCCAGGGTCAAGTTCAAGGACAAAGGTAAAGGTCATTCAAGATGGTCGTCCTGACTTACTGATGCCATTAGGCTGTGTCCCGTTACGCTCATCCAAGATGGCCGCCGTGATGTCAAAATTCAAGATGGCGGACCGACAATCACAATCCACCGCCTGACGCCTAGGCTCGGACCGCCATTTACACACTTCTAACATACATTCGTATACTACTACTGTGATCCCCGAATCATTGTGATCACTGTGGGAAACATTAATTCTTATAGATAAACGATACTATCTAGTTACACATAGAAACAAGTTTGTTGCTCTGCACATGCAGTGATAGAAGCACTTCGGTCATTCATATCCCTATTATTGCATTGAGTCATTGTTTATTTATATCACAAATTTGGATCAAAACTTCTGATTGATTTGATTTCCACCCTTGGATTTGCAGCATCCTACTTTAATTCATAAATTCTTGAAATCTCACCTATCCTGTGACCAAAAATCTCTGCTTGAAGCCATCATCCTTCCTGCAATTTGCATTAGACAATGCCGATTTTTATGTATACTCATTGGATGTTTTTAGATCGTTCCACGCAATGGTAGGTTTAATGATTGTGACTCCATTTCATGTCACCACATTTCAAAAACATACAGACCTTGATTGCAAAGCTGCGATTTTCTTGATCAGCTACGCCAACCCGGATGATATTGCAGCTGAGGCGAGCATACCACAATTGCTCTTTATGGAGGACTTCACAAAACTCAAAACCTGGGTGAACTGAGATACAATTTGTTCGAAAAGGCTGCGATGAAAACAAACTTATACCAAGCGAGATTGCCTCCCACTGTGGATTCAACAATCAGGTTTACTCCCTGCACACCTACCACCAGGTAAAACAGTCTTTTAATATGCCGCATATTTGCTCTTTGATTCTTTTGGTTCTCAGTTAATGATTTAACTATTTTTGTATGTGTTTTTTTTAACAGGTCTATAAGTGGTGAGGAGTCGACAAAGAGCCTCTTGACTGTTGGTGGCTGCGCACTTATCAAGGGATCAGCCCCTAGATCATGACCAGAGATGCGGCGCCTCAACATATGTTGTAGCTCATCTCCTGCAGCTGCAGAAAAGGCTGCGGCAGTGCTTGCTACTCCAGAAAGGCTGGGCTCAAGTGCTCCATCGTTTGCAGCCACTGCGAAGGAGTCTCATGTGACAACGTCCCTGAGCTCGCATTTGGCGTGAATTACTCGCCTGTCTCTGATGACATGACAGACAAAGACGTACTAAATGAAGAATTGTGGACGCCCGTCTCTGACATTCTTGAAAACCTTCCTGTCATTTCAGAAGAAGTCTTGGACCAACTGGGTCCATCAAAGAGGACGAAATTTCAGATTTTTAGATATTTTTTCGAATAATAAACTGGGTCCTCAGAAACAAAAATGTTACTGAAAACTATAAAATTATGCTAAAAATCATGTAACCTGAAAAATTAGCCAAATATTTAAAAGTTGTATCTCAAAAAAAAAAAGTCATAGAAAAACGTTTTTGGTCTCACATTGTTGTAAATTTAATATTCATTAAAAGTAAATTTAACTGTGGTTGCCCAAAAACCAGTCTTTCTGGGCAAAATCGACAAAACCTGAAAAAAAGTCGAAAATATCAAGGTTTTTTTTTAAATTTTTGGTAATGACGAGTTGTATGCCAAGGTCAAAATTTTGGATTTAGCATTCCCTTTGCACGATAAACAACATATCAAAAAAGCAAAAATACCTGATTTGATGCAACGTTCGATGTCTCATTTGACAGAACTATAAAGGTCAATGACTAAAATGATGCGTGTTAACAAATTTTAGTCTTTCTTGTAACTGATGTGATTTAAGACTAAGACTATGAGGATATTTTGACCAATAGGATATTATTTTGTGATATTGGTTGGATACTCCAATTGAATGAAATGAATGGATCACAGTAGGACACATCTAAAAAATGGAACAAGAGATATTTGGCTTTGTCAGTCTCGGTAGTTAGGAACGCAAAATCGGACAGTGAAGTATTATGCTTTGTAGGCCTAGGTAGGATACACCGAGAAAAGGATCGATGGGCTATGAAAGGTAGGATACGATTTTCAGAATACGGTTGGTAGTTAAGTTTAGGTTAGAATGATTGAATTAATGTTAAGTGGTTTTATGTTAAGTAGTTTGCCTTTCATCACTTATGGTTTGGTGTACTCTTCTTGGGTTTTTAATACATGTGTTATTAAGCTCAGGCATAATGAGCATTGTCACTATAAAACTCTTTCATTGAATATAATTGGAGTGTAATTATAATTTTTTTTGTATTTAGAAGAATTTTGGTGTAAGTGCTTACAATTAATATAATAGTAATCATCAAGAACATTAGGTTTAGTTCATAATGTGAGTCTAGCAGTACAAAGCTTTCATCGTCAACTAGCTGCAGTACCCGGCGTTGTCTGGGCTGAACACAGGTTGAGGGGGACATTTTTCGAAATCAGATGTAGTAAGTAATTGTCTTCTTAATTTGAATGTCAAGTGTGCAAAATAATTTATATCACTTTCAGATACCGACAGACGTTGTTCTGCCAGTGTATAGTTATTAACCAGTATATATCTAAAAATTGGTGGTCTGTATGCAATCTAGACTATATAAAACACTATAGAAAAAAACTAAAAATAAGAGATTACTAATATCGAAAAGATTCCATTATCTAGATAATGCTCGGCATGCATTGCAATGCCTCATTCAGTTTTGTTTTGTAATATGTTTGAAGTAGTTACACATACACAAATCATCTATCCATCTCTCTAAATATATATATTTAACTCTATTTACATCTATATATATCTATGTATCTCTCTATCTCTATTTATTTCTCGAAAGAGAACAAATTATCGAAATTTCTGAAATTTTCAAAATTTTGGGGCTTTGTCCCTAGAGGAGGGGGTATGTTGAGGACCCTGAATGGCTCGGAAAACTTAAAAATCTAAAGATAATAGATTTTTGAAAATTTTGAAACTTCGAAATTTTGGGGCTTGGCTCCTTGTGGGGGGAGTTTAGTTTGAGGACCCCGAAAGGCTAGGAAACACTCCAAATCGAAAAAATATATATATTTAAAAATAGTTAAAAACTTTCGAAATTTCGGGTGTTTCTCCCCCCCCCCCTCCCCCCCTTTCCAAAAATTTTAATGGCGAAGACATCTTTGGGTAAATTTTCCACCATTCCCCGGACACTTTAGTTCATAATGACATAATTTTAATACACTTTCCTTCATTTTTTTTTTTAAATTTTGGGTTTTCAGTTGTGTGGAAGGGAGAGTGGAGGTTCATGACCTCGAATGGTTCGGAACACTCCGTCTCGAAAGAATAAATATTTGAAATTAATGAAATTTTCTAGATTTTTGGGGGCCTTGTCCCCAAAGGGGGAAGGGTGATTTTGAGGACCCTGAATGGCTGGGAAACACTTCAAATAGAAAGAGAATGATTTTTGAAATTTTTAAATTTTGTGGCTTTGACCCCTAAGGGGGGGGGGGGGGTTATGTTGAGGACCCCGAATGGCTCGTAAACACTCCAAATTGAAAGAGAATAGATTTTCGAAATTTGGGCAAATTTTTGAATTATTGGGTCTTTGACCCCTTGTGGGGGGAGGGTAGTTTGAGGACCCTGAATGGCTCGAAAACACTCCAAAAAGTAAAAATATATACTTAAATTTAAGAAATGTTTGAAATGTTTCGAAATTTTTGGGTTTTGCATTCCCCCCCACCTCCCACAAATTTGATGGGGTAGTTGACTTTGGGTAAAAGTTTCACCATGCCCCGGTAACTTTACTTCGTAATGTTTTAATGTTAATACAATTTCCTCCAATTTTTTAAATTATGGGGCGTTCTCATTTTTTTGGAAAAAAAGGGGGGGGGGGGGGAGAATGGAGGTTCAGGATCTCAAATGTTTCGGAACACTCCATCTCGAAAGAATAGATATTTGAAATTCCTGAAATTTTCGAAATTTGGGGGCTTTTTCCCTAGAGAGGGGTGGGGAATTCGAGGACCCTGAACGGCTCGAAAACACTTAAAATCGAAAGAGAAATATTTTTAAAAAATTTTTAAACTTTCGAAATTTTGGGGCCTTGATCTCTGTGGGGGGGGGGGGGGGGTAATGTTGAGGACCCCTAATGGCTCGGAAACACTCCAAATCGAAGAGATATAAATGAATATAAGAATGTAGGCATTTACTGTACTCCTATCTACCATAATAATAATATTGACAAATAGAAAAAAAAATTACCTTTCTATGTATGAATAATTTTCTAAATAAAATAATGAATAACTATTTTTAAGAATTTACTTACATACATAATATTAAACTTCAAACTATACACACAAAAAAAAAAGGATGTTTGTGAAACTATTTTTTATTTAAGTCATAATGTTTAAAACATTTGTAGGATTTGTTTATATGTAAAACTGTGGTGACCATATTCCGCTTATCAAAAGGAGTATATAAATTAATAGAGATTTCACTCCTTGTACACACCACAAATCTTTGAAATAAGAAGGAAAAAAAACATAGTCCAAATTGAAACAAAATGTATAAATAACGACCAATTTGACAGAAACATTTGTACTACTCGAATGACAATGTTAACATCCACTTGAAATTTAATAGAAGTAGGCAGGTATGAATATATATAATAAATTAAATGAAATTAAAACATACATAAATAAAATTATCTCCCACTCAAAAAACATAATGTTTAATATGAAATAAAGTAAGAAGAAAATTACATGTAACTACTCTAATTAATAAAAAAAATCAACCTACCTGAAATAAAAAAAAAAACAATTCAAAATTTTCAACAATATATTACATAACAGAAAAATAATTCTGGCCTACGGTCGCGGCAGGCCTAAGAGACGCTTGACGCTCATCAGATAAATTATAAACACTAAAACAAACTCCTTGCAAATAAGTAGGTACTGTAAAAAAAAAACAATATTGACAAATAGAAAAAATTAATAGGCCCTACCAACCTATGAATAAATTTTGAAGAAACTTATAAGTTTAAGAATTTATGTACATACATAATATTAAACTTGAAACTATCCACACAATAAAAACCTAAGAATGCCTGCGGAACTATTTTTTTTTATTTTTCATAATACCTAACAAAAACGTATGTTTCCAAAATAAAACAGAAAGTATAAATAATGACCAATTTGACAAAAAAATTGTACAACTCGAATGACATTGAAAACATACACGTGAAATTTAAAAGATTTATGGGTTTCTCTAGGTAGGGAGAAAGATGAAATTAAAAAAAATAAAACATATAAATAAATTTACCTTGCGATCAACCAAACATATTGTAACATTTTAAAAATAGGTATTTTTAGAGGTATTTACAAAATTCCACTGGAACCTACATAAAAATGAACCTTTGTCACTCTCCAGCCCATAAATTATCTCTATGCAAAATTTCGTGGCGTAGCAAACAAACACTCGCTTTTATAAAATTAGGATGTGCAAAGTATAAAACGATTAATAAAAAAGTAAGAGTGACATCTAATGGTGTATTGAGGTACTACGATGCAGAGCTCTAATTTTTTTTACTCTCTACTCAATTCCTTACAATAGCTAAACGTAACTTAATGGCTTGAAAGGTATTGCTCGGCAGACATAGAGGAATGACACTAACAGTTTGTATATCTATGACACACATTACATAAAATTGAGATATATATTTTCAACCCGTTTAGAGAATATTTTTTTAGACAAAAAATAGCCTATGTCAATCCCCAGGATATAATTATCTCCTTGCCAAATTTCATTACGATCCGTTCAGCCGGGAAAAGGTACCTAACAAACAAACAGACAGACAGAGTTACTTTCACATTTGTAATATTAGTATTGATGTTTGAAAGAGGTATTTTCGTAAGTATAAAGCATGTTGAATATATATGCACAGTAGATCTTGTGGTTTGGAGATGGTTTGGTTTGTATGACTGACATTTGACATGATCTGGTTAAAAGGTATGACAAGTATAGAAAAATAATGCCTCATGTTTCGAATACACTTGGTATATATTTGTCTGATATTTGGATATGATTTAGTTGAAAGGAATTCCTAGCTTCAGAAAATAAATCCTCCTGATTTGGAGACACTTGGTCTATAATAAATAAATAAATATATAACACAATATATTTATATATTATATTCGGTTAGGTAGTTGCCTTGTATAGAGTCCTTGTTTGCAGTGATGATTATTAATGAAATCATATTTTTACAGCAAAAACTACTATTTTTTACATTGAGCAAAGTTCTAACCAAGTACTTAAATCAATTTAATTAACAAATATATATTAATTAATACATTTTTAAGATTTTTTTTTTGGAATTTTTAGCAAAATAGTTACAGAATTTCAAATGGCCGGGAATATAGCATCGATGGCTTGCTGAAAGCTTATAGATGGAAAATTTAAGCCGCTTTTGAGACTTTTTGACGAAAATTAAATTTATAAGTATTTTTAGCATAAAATTATTATTTTTGGATCGAACATGGATGACACCAGTGATTGCAATCGATCGATCAATCATATTTTATGAAAGAATTATTTTATAAATTATTGGAATTTTTCCCGAATTTCTAGCATAATATTTCCAGTGTTTCAAGATGGTGGTCGATATGGCCGTCAAGAGGGTGGGCACCCTGGTAATAAATACTAATGAACTCTAATGGGTAAAAATTAAAGCAATATATTGGCAGCGCCCTCTAGTAGATGTGTTTACTAATTCATAGTTGCAAGTATTGAAAATATAAATATATTAATATAAGTTGTCAGTTCGGTCTCGATAAGGTAATGCTATTATTCCTTCAAATCAAAAAATAACATATCCTAATATGCGTATTATAATTTATATATATATATATATATTATTTGAAAAATTTATCGATGGCCATGCAGTGAAAGGTGAGCGTTTTCCATCCTCGAGCTATTACGGTTAAAATCACTGTATTTACAATGATTTTTTACAAAAAATATAAAATTTAATATGTTGATAAGGACCATAACCACATTGGAAGTAATGGGACATCGACCTTACATGTATGAGACAGAGCGATGCTGATGCACTCTAAGAAAAAACAAAGATGGAGATATCGAAGATGGGTGCCTACAGCAGAACAAAAAATAAAGATGGCTGACATTATGTCATCCAAGATGGCAGTCTTCAGCAGATGAAAACCATATGGTGGTTCTGATGTCATAATCCAAGATGGCGACTTACAGCAGTAGAAAACCAGATGTTGTTGTGATGTCATTATCCATGATGGCAGTGTCCAGAAGACGAAAACACAATGGCGACTGTGAATTCATGATTAAAATATAGCGACATTCAATGCCTCTTCGATTGACGACTGATGCGGGCGAGGAACTGTTGTAAACTGAAGTCTTCCTTTTTATTCCTAACCTTACTTAAAACTAAGTGTATTTGGGAGGGGTCCGGGCTAGGGGACAGACTTAAAAGCGTCTCAGGCCGAAGCCTCTACGCCCAGTCACACTGGGATCAACCATGCAGAGAGAGGGTCGCATGCATCGTGTGCTAGGAGGGGATTGGCCAGCCATGGCAGCGATTTATGCCATGACTGAAGTCTCCCAGATCATTGAGACTGTATTTATAGCCTAAAAGGACTGTGAGGGGGTAGGGGGTCATGAAATTGGGTGGGAATGTCGGAAAGAAGAGGGGTACGTAGAGGGCAAGAAATTTCTTGGAGATAAGGGTGTTTGGGGAATTAGTAGGGGTTTATTACAAGAAAAAAATAGTATTTAGAGAAGAGGTAGTTTGCGGAGGCGAGGGAAAATTCCAAGTAATAATATGGTCGTGTTGGAGGAAGGAATTTAAGGGGGAAAATTCCAAGAAAAAGGGAGGGGATAGGAGTTGTGGATTGTTTGGAGGGGTAGTGGTTTATATATGCATTTGTATTAAGGGTAGAGATGAGTCTGTTAGCAGCCACCATGGGGGAAGTTTCGGTCACCATTTTTATTTTGGTCTCACCAGGTTTGAGCCGAGGAACCCATGTCTTAAGTGCTATTTTAAATTATTCTTTATTTTTAAATTTGAATAAATTTATTAATTTTATAAGTTAATTTTTTCCCATTTTCTGATAATAATTACAGATTTTCAAAATGGCGACCATAAAGAAGATAGCAACGGTGATCCCATAATTCAAATTGGCAGAAAGTTCTAAAAAAACAAAATTGTCGGAAAACAAAATGGCGGAATTCAAGACGGCAGATTTAAGATGATGGTTCAAAGATGACGTAATCTATGGTAGAGGATCCAAGAAGACCTTCGGGGTCAAGATAAAGGACAAGGTCGTCTTAGATGCCCGTCGTAACGTCGCAGTCCAAGATGGCGTCGACAATCCTCAATCTTTAGCCTGAAGTCTGTCCCAGGACTGAAAATATATACTACTACACTGTGCGAAGCAAGCTTACTTTGATTAATTTTTATAGTTCATTGGGAATCGAATTTATGATCTACGAAATCAGTGACATAGTTTTGTTTTGTTGTTTCAATAGTTCGGGTTTGATCCAAGTAGGTACTCGGAAGTTTATTACATAAGTATTTTTATTAAATTAATTATTTTATATAAAACATTATTTAACAATTTATTGAATTTTGAAAATAAATGGAAGAAAACAATAATACGACTGGTCCTAAGGTAAAAGGTAATCCAATATGGCGGACGTTACGTGCGTTTGGAGCGTGCGTTAGATCAGAAAAAATTGCGTCCGGCATTCTTAATTTGCGCTCGGAACCCATTTTATAGACATACCCAAATATAATACAAACACGCATTTATGATACAGTATTAATGTTAAAACTTTAAATTCCGCCAAATTTATTATGTTTACCACAGCACACATAGTCACCAATGTTTTTGCCATATAGTCTCTATTTTACTAACAACCACTCCATTGGATTAGGGTAACGACAAATTGAAATACCCTTTTCATTGCTAAATCACACATACATATCACCACCCTTCACACATCACCATCCCTCGTCCTTAAAATATATAATGGCCTCGTCGCTGAAGGGTAGAAGGCGGAAGGTCGATCTCACGATCACAATTTGTTGAGGCAGGTGTTCCAGGTTGTACGGCAGCCGTGTTCCCGTGGAGGGAAAGAAAAAGAAAGAATAAAATAAGAAGCCCTCCAGCTCTTCCCCTTCCCCCTCCCAGACACAGGGACTTGTGAAAGACGTTGTTTTGCCGTCCGGCCCGCCCCTCCCGCCGAAGCGACGGGCGAACTAGTATGAGCCATTCATGAGAGAAAAAGTGGAAGGAGAGGCTGTCGCGCGGCCAGTGGGTACCGCACGGGCGAGCGAGCCACAACCACAGCCACGCCACACAGCCCGGAGATGTGAGGACGCGCCATGCGAGGTAGCGCCGCCCTACACGCGCCCCTTGTCGCCTGCAGCCTGCTGCTGGTGGCTGCGCACCCCGCCACACTGCTCTTCCAGGTTGGGGTGAGTAGACCACGCGCCTAACACCCTGATCGCCTGCAGCCTGCTGCTGGTGGCTGCGCACCCCGCCACACTGCTCTTCCAGGTCGGGGTGAGTAGACCACGCGCCTAATACCCTGATCGCCTGCAGCCTGCTGCTGGTGGCTCCGCACCCCACCACGCTGCTCTTCCAGGTCGGGGTAAGTAGCCCGCGCACCTGACACCCTGGTAGCTTGCAGCCTGCTGCTGGTGGCTGCGCACCCCGCCACACTGCTCTTACAGGTCGGGGTGAGTAGACCACGCGCCTAATACCCTGATCGCCTGCAGCCTGCTGCTGGTGGCTCCGCACCCCACCACGCTGCTCTTCCAGGTCGGGGTAAGTAGCCCGCGCACCTGACACCCTGGTAGCTTGCAGCCTGCTGCTGGTGGCTGCGCGCCCCGCCACACTGCTCTTCCAGGTCGGGGTGAGTAGACCACGCGCCTAATACCCTGATCGCCTGCAGCCTGCTGCTGGTGGCTCCGCACCCCACCACGCTGCTCTTCTAGGTCGGGGTAAGTAGCCCGCGCACCTGACACCCTGGTAGCTTGCAGCCTGCTGCTGGTGGCTGCGCACCCCGCCACACTGCTCTTCCAGGTCGGGGTGAGTAGACCACGCGCCTAATACCCTGATCGCCTGCAGCCTGCTGCTGGTGGCTCCGCACCCCACCACGCTGCTCTTCCAGGTCGGGGTAAGTAGCCCGCGCACCTGACACCCTGGTAGCTTGCAGCCTGCTGCTGGTGGCTGCGCACCCCGCCACACTGCTCTTCCAGGTCGGGGTGAGTAGACCACGCGCCTAATACCCTGATCGCCTGCAGCCTGCTGCTGGTGGCTCCGCACCCCACCACGCTGCTCTTCCACGTCGGGGTAAGTAGCCCGCGCACCTGACAGCCTGGTAGCTTGCAGCCTGCTGCTGGTGGCTGCGCACCCCGCCACACTGCTCTTCCAGGTCGGGGTAAGTAGCCCACGCACCTGACACCCTGGTAGCTTGCAGCCTGCTGCTGGTGGCTGCGCACCCCGCCACACTGCTCTTCCAGGTCGGGGTAAGTAGCCAGCGCACCTTACACCCTGATCGCCTGCAGCCTGCTGCTGGTGGCTCCGCACCCCACCACGCTTCTCTTCTAGGTCGGGGTAAGTAGCCCGCGCACCTGACACCCTGGTAGCTTGCAGCCTGCTGCTGGTGGCTGCGCACCCCGCCACACTGCTCTTCCAGGTCGGGGTAAGTAGCCCGCGCACCTGACAGCCTGGTAGCTTGCAGCCTGCTGCTGGTGGCTGCGCACCCCGCCACACAGCTATTCCAGGTCGGGGTAAGTAGCCCGCGCACCTGACACCCTGGTAGCTTGCAGCCTGCTGCTGGTGGCTGCGCACCCCGCCACACTGCTCTTCCAGGTCGGGGTGAGTATACCACGCGCCTAACACCCTGATCGCCTGCAGCCTGCTGCTGGTGGCTCCGCACCCCAACACGCTGCTCTTCCAGGTCGGGGTAAGTAGCCCGCGCACCTGACACCCTGGTAGCTTGCAGCCTGCTGCTGGTGGCTGCGCACCCCGCCACACTGCTCTTCCAGGTCGGGGTAAGTAGCCCACGCACCTGACACCCTGGTAGCTTGCAGCTTGCTGCTGGTGGTTGCGCACCCCGCCACACTGCTCTTCCAGGTCGGGGTAAGTAGCCCGTGCACCTGACACCCTGGTCGCCTGCAGCCTGCTGCTGGTGGCTTTGCACCCCCCCACACTGCTCTTCCAGGTTGGGGTGAGTAGCCCGCGCACCTGTTGCACTGGTGCGCGAATACTACTGCTCTCTAAATGATTGCCATCATCAAGCTATTCATTATAATTATAGGTCCTCGCCTACCCGGTGTGCAGAACGTCAGTATTCTCAATTGATTTCTAACATCTAACCTTGCATATCACAATTTATGTACAGACCCATCACGTATTTTTACTTAGCACTTATAAAATATTATATATTATATTATTGTTTTCAAAATATATATAACGTCTTTTAAAAACCACACCGCAATGCGTCGCAATGTTCAGAACAGCTGTTAGTGGAATGAAAGGTAAATCTCTGTCTACTCTCTCTTTTCAAACACCATGGTAATGTATTCGCTCGCTGACCTGTAAACCGCACCGAAGAATTTAATGGCGCGTTCTCCTCCCTTCTTCCTGTTACACACTTCCGTTCCTTTACTTCCATCGAATTTACGAAATAACTCTCACCAAGTGCTGTATACCGAGAGCTAAGATGTTACACATGAAAAATCCACGCTATTTAAAAAAGGTTCAAGATATTGCAGTTGTTTTTGTTTACGAAAAGCAATTTAGAATACACTGAGGTCGGATGAGTTGTTCTAATTTTTTATTCAGTTTTTTACTTTAGTTTTATATGACAGAAAATGGCTGGATTTTATATTAGTTTGTGGGGTGTACAGATTCTTGGAAGCGCTCAAGGGACTTTTATTACACCTTTATCTTAATTTTTCTGCTGTCATGTAATGTTATGGTACCCGTTCAAATATCATAGTTGATCTATTCACGACGAGAAGACTGCGCGCCAGTCCAGAGGAAATATCGCGCTATAAGCACCAGCGAGCGTCGCTTCACTAAACCAGACACACCTCTGAATAAGGGCTGATCCCATGAGCTCTCAATGCGCGGGGTCGCTAAAGCCCACCCCACACGATGCCAATTTTCTGCTTTACCTTCTGCATTACCCATGGCTATAAAAGTGGGCATAAAGAAGCAGAAGAAAATAAATAACTCGTAATTCCATACACACGATAACTAGAATGCATACAGGAAACCAGGAATCACATTTGCCGACCAAAGCAAGGATAAAAATGTTTCTGTCAATTGAAACAATTACAGAAAAAACAATGAAAATTGCGACTGATTAGTTAAAACATTATGAAACCTGGTGAATGATTTATTTTAATTTTATATTATACAGAGCAATTTTGAAAATAACGAGAATAAATTTACATTGCTTCGTTACTTTCTAAAACTAGTAGCTAATATATAATTTGAAGGATACACGAGAAAAAGGTTTTTCTTTAATTTAGATTATTTATATATATTTTCATTAATCAGAGAGTTCAACTAACTATTCACAGAGCATATTGTTACGACCTATTTTGTGGGGAAAACTGGGTTCGTAAGGGATAGCCCAATTAAGTTTTATTACAATTTTATTAATTAGAAATATTTACATTACTAAAAAAAAATTGTACAGCAATCAGGTCCCGCAAGATTTGAACCACGCGCCGGGGCGGCAACGTCAACGTCCTCCCTCTCCTCCGCCCTTACTAATAGTTGTGTCGTTCGCTCAGTTCTCGCCCTCCCCTCCCGAGGTTGGCGCACGCGCGGTAAGACTCGATTACCTCGGGGAGGTACTTCTACGATAGGCCGAGTGACGATCCTCGGGGGGCTAATGTAAGTGTTTGGTTGCCTTGTGCGGGTCAGGCGGTGGCCCTAATCATAATGTAGTTTATATTCCTCTCTAGATACCTTTATCTTTTTTTCAAAATTCCTTTTTGGCCGCCACCCTGGAAATTATGTTCGGGTTTAGCTTAGTTCGTGCGTGTCATTTGTTTTTGGTTTTTTCATTTTATTTAACTTTGTAGTTATGCCCCGCGAGGTTGGCGCGTCCGCGATCACTCTTTTTTTTTTTTTTTTTTTTGACAATTTTGTTTCATGCTAAATTCAGAGTTCCGCGTAGGCTTATATAGAAATTTCACTGGTAATCATTATTTGCCTTTTAATTAAAGTTTTTTGGTATGGATCTTAATATACGTCATTTTTCGCCTGCCTAGCCTTGGGCCGAGCCCCAGTCGATGAATCTAAACAGAGCTTTACACTGCGTATTTTTCCACAGCAAGCTCTTCCTTGGTCTACTTACCTTAGCAACCTATTATACACGATCGTTTAATTATATTAGTAAGTTATATATATCTTTAAATGTATAATCTATATGCTCGAGAATTGCAACCCCTTTTTTTGATTGTATCATAGTAGTATATAATAGGGACTCCGGAAACTGGGTCCTGGGTGTGGATTGAAGATTGTTTACATGGTGACGTCACAGCGGCCATCTTGGATGAGAGTAACGGGACACCGCGTAACGGGACAAGTTTGACCTTGACCTTTGACCCTCAAAATTTGACAAAATTGGGCAAAATTTGCCCAAAATTCCTCAAAAACCGCCAAAATTTCAATTTTTTTGAAAAAAATTCCGCCAAAAAATTCCAAAAATTCCACAAATTAAAAATTTCTCTTTTCGAGGGAAAAATTCCCTTTCGAGGGAAAATTTCCCGTTTTTAGTCCTTAAAAATCCCGGCGGCTAGAAATGTCCATATGTAGGCTTAAGCATCCATGTCGACAGCCTCCGATAAGCCTCTGACGTCATCATGGAATATGTCATCTTGGATAATGACGTCACCGTTGCAATTTTCGTTACGGTCGACATCTTTAACTTTTTTATTTACTATCCGATTTTAATTAAAAAAAATTAAAATTTATAAAAAAATTTACTTAATAAAAATTTATTGAAAAATATTTAAAAAACATACATTTACGACACGGAGCTCGGAGTCCTCGGTTCGAACCCGGTGAGGGCAAAAAAATAAAAATGGCGACCGATCCTTCCCCCGTGGTGACTGCTGGCAGAATGACTTCCACCACTTTTTTTTCAAAGCATATATATATCGTCACCTAGTATAACGTCATGACCGCCATCTTGTCTTCGATGCTGGAAACCATCATCATTATCTTTGTATCATCGGCTAGAGTGCACTGACGCCATGTTAGTTTAATTCGTATCCGCTAGACTGCAGTAATCATTAATTATTGCTGTGACACCCGCCATCGTGTCATTTGGCCGCCATATTGGAAATCCGTAATTATTTAGCTAGGAATTCGGGAAAAGTTCCAAAATTCATTAAATAAATCACTCATTAATTTACATATTGATTCGATCCGCTCCTGTCCTCGGTTCAATACACGATCGATGAAATAATGTTCAATTTTATGTAAAAAATAATAATTTCAATAAACCATGTTCAACATTCGTAAAGAGACTCTAAATCCTCTACGACCTTCATCCTATCAGACATCAAGACCACCATATTGGAAATGCGTAATTGTAATGCTAGAGATTCATGAAAAAGTTCAAAATTCATTAAATAAATTTGTAATCTATATACTGATTGATTAGATCGACTTAGGTCCTTGGTTCGATCCCTGGCCGATACAAAACAACTTTAATATTTTAAAAAAGTACCACTAAAGTGTCAGGTTTGAGAAAATAAAAAACAACCGCAAGTTCTTTTAAAAAAAATTTATTACATAAATTATACACTACCACAAGTACAAAAAACACACAGACAAATTACCAAAGTTTCGTGGATCTCTCGATTCAAACAGTCTTCTTACTATACGGACGATGTCCTTTAAATGACTTTAATTGTCTATTCAGTTTATCAGCTCGACATATTGGTACACCACAATTTGCACACAAAGTCGAATTATCGAATTTATTAAAAGGACAGTGATATATTTCGTGTCGTTGTGCACTTTGAATATTTGCCAATGTTTTGTTACATAATATACAGCTAGTTTCTGATGAATGTACAGCCCGTCTATCACAATTCCTGAGGTGGCGTTTTAATCTTCCATATTGTACAAACTTGCTTAAACACCTGTTGCACTGATATTTAATGCGTTCAGAGTTATTAACACAATTGTGTATTACATAATCCCGTAATTTCAAGTTTTTGATATTCTCACAGTACGTGCAGTCGGGTGATGGAACACCACTGGATGCTCCTTCTTTCATCATTGACACTGAAACTGTTGACAACCATTGTAACATTGCTGACATGTTAACTTCTGAAGCCGTTGAGGTCTGCTCTGCGGAAGATGTTGCACGCGTCGAAATCTCCTGCTGTGCTTAGAGAGCAGGTGTAGCTGTAGAATTCGTTGTCATCATGCTCTGCACTGATGAAGGTAGACCTTCGATCCAGGTTGGTGTAGATAGTGGTAATGATGCCATAGAGTTCTCAAGAATAGCTAGATACAGGTATATTATGTTATACAAGTCTAACTGTCCGATCCATTCATCACCGCAGCCAGAAACGGATTGAAGTCCATATCACCAGGGGCTCACTTATATAGTCTCATCAGCTGGTACAACACATGAGTCAAAACAATAACCAGGTTCATTATACTCGCACTTTACTTTCTCGGAGCATTTTATATAATGAAGATGTATGCTATCAAGACGTGAAATTAGTTTTTTGCACTTATTGCACTGAAATTGTATTTTTTTAACATTATTAGAACAACTGCTTCTTTCATGTCTGCGAGCATTTGAGGTGATAGTAAATGATGCGTCACAGTATTTGCACTGACGCAATGTACGCTCTTCATTAGTTGAAGAATCCATTGCTGATGATGAAACTTCAGCTGATGGTGGAACAGCACATATCGAAGTCTCCTCCAGTGTTGTCAGAGGCGTTGCCAACGGGATCTGCTCCAACATCGTCGGCACTGACGTCATGGTTCCCGTAGTCGATGGTACATCCTCCATCGAGTTCGACGTTAAAGTCGGTAAAGATGCCATCGAAGTCTCAAGAACACGACTCATGCACCAGAAGAAACAAACTGGGCGATCCTTACACCGCCGACGTGAGTAACATACTGAGTATCCTGCTGTCTAGGACTCGTTTATATACATGCACCGGTTGGAATAATACGCTAGTCAAATCAAGAACAATTTACTAAAATACTAGAGTCAAAACAACATTAAAAAAATAGAAGGACCATCAACGAAAAGGCAGCACATTTAGAAGCACCGTCAACGAAAAGGCACCACATTTGGAAGCACCGACAACGAAAAGGCAGCACATTTAGAAGCACCGACAACGAAAAGGCAGCACATTCGGAAGCACCGACAACGAAAAGGCAGCACTTTTGGAAGCACCGACAACAAAAAAAGGCAGCACATTCGAAAGCACAGACAACGAAAAGGCATCACATTTGGAAGCACCGACAACGAAAAGGCAGCACAATTGGAAGCACCGACAACAAAAAGGCAGCACAATCGGAAGCACCGGCAACGAAAAGACAGCACATTTGGAAGCACCGAAAACGAAAAGGCAGCACATTTGGAAGCACCGACAACGAAAAGGCAGCACATTCGGAAGCACCGACAACGAAAAGGCAGCACATTTGGAAGCACCGACAACGAAGAGGCAGCACATTTGGAAGCTCCATCATCAAAAAAAAAAGGCAAAAAGGAAGCACAAGTTACGAGATCTAAGTCTTAGTTAGAAATCAGAATACAAGAAATAAAAACATTAAATTCTTATAATTTAAATTATTTATTTTATTTCTTTACATTATACAAATGCAAGCAAAACAAACCATTATTGTATGTAGCCAGCTTTCCTCAGTTCCATGGATCTACGAAGCTTCTAGAACATAAGTTTACGAGACTGCGAGAATACAGGACTACAAGTCTACACGAGTACTTGACTACTTCTTTGCTCCAACAGCTCCAAATGGCTTATACAGCTCCAAATGGCTCCAAATGCTCCAAACGACCTCCAAATGTCTCCAACAGCTCCAACAGCCTCCAAATGCTTAACACAGCTCCAAATGGCTCCAAATGCTCCAAACAGCCTCCAAATGCTTGACAGCTCCAAATGTCTCCAGCAGCTCCAACAGCTCCAAATGGCTCCAACAGCTCATAAATGGCTCCAAATGCTCCAAACGGCCTCCAAATGGCTCTAACAGCTTCAACAGCCTCCAAATGCTAACACAGCTCCAAATGGCTCAAACAGCTCCAAATGGCTCCAAATCCTCCAAACGGCCTCCAAATGCTTGACAGCTCCAAATGTCTCCAGCAGCTCCTAATGCTCCAAATGGCTCCAACAGCTCCAAAAGGCTCCAAATGCTTCAAAAGGCTCCAAATGCTCCAACAGCCTCTAAATGCTTAACACAGCTCCAAATGATTTAAAAGGCTCCAATTATCGCATCTGTCTTCGTCGGCATTTTCTCTTTTGCTCCCACTGCTCCAACAGCATTATGTTACATGGTTCCATGGATACTTTGTTACATAGCTACAGGTCTACGAGGTTCAAATGCATCATGTTTACGAAGCTTCCAGAACATAAGGTTACGAGACGGCGATGCTACAGGACTACAAAGCTTCCAGGACACGAGGCTACATGGCTACGAGACTACATGACTCTAACTGATTACAATAGCACCACTCATTGGTGAGAGTTAAGTTATCTAATGCAAAGCAAATTGATGCAAGTATTTCTGGCTGTCATCAACACCTGTAGCCACGTGTTGCTTGCAGGTAAATATTAATTAGTTATTTTATGTGGTATGCGGGATGCTCACTAACGATCGCAAAAGAAGGAGGGCTTTGCTAGACACCAAGGAGATGGAAGTTCGTCTTACATGTTAATGCTTCGCTGATGTCTCATGCCATATTATTTCACTGAGTAATGGTTGTTTATTTGTTTAGTTCCACCTGGTAAAATTATTACAAGTGTCAATTTATTAGCAGAAATTCACTAATTAAATGTAACTCTGAATAAAATGACATGACTCATTAAGTAAATATCCTTCATGCAGAGATCGATTTCACACAAATAATCAGCAGCACTCGGAGAAAATCATTAGATGTCTAGCCAGGAATAACCAGAAGCACTTGGAGAAAACCATCAAATTATTAACAAGAATAATCAGAAGCACACGGAGAAAACCATACACATATTGAAAAGAATATTCATGAGCAAACATAATAACAAGAATAATCGGGAGCACACGGAGAAAACCACCACACGTTTTCTTTGATATCATAAAATTACAGGGAAAAAAATATTTAATAAATAGTAAAAAATTTAAAATGAAAAAAATACAAAAATACATAAAATTCTGGATTGTACTAGAACTCTAACTTTGCTCAACAATGAGAAGTTCTCAAGCTAGCTATTATTTATTAAATATTTTTTTCCTTGTAATTGTATGATATCAAAGAAAACGTGTGGTGGTTTTCTCCGTGTGCTCCCGATTATTCTTGTTATTATGTTTGCTCATGAATATTCTTTTCAATATGTGTATGGTTTTCTCCGTGTGCTCCCAATTATTCTTGTCATTACGTTTTCTCCGTGTGCTCCTGATTATTCTTGTTAATAATTTGATGGTTTTCTCCAAGTGCTTCTGGTTATTGCTGGCTAGACATCTAATGATTTTCTCCGAGTGCTGCTGATTATTTGTGTGAAATCGATCTCTGCATGAAGGATATTTACTTAATGAGTCATGTCATTTTATTCAGAGTTACATTTAATAAGTGAATTTCTGCTAATAAATTGACACTTGCAATAATTTTACCAGGTGGAATTAAAGAAATAAACAACCATTACTCAGTGAAATAATATGGCATGAGACATCAGCGAAGCATTAACATGTAAGACGAACTTCCTTCTCCTTGGTTTATAGCGATGCCCTCCTTCTTTTGCGATCGTTAGTGAGCATCCCGCATCCCACATAAAATAACTAATTAATATTTACCTGCAAGCAACACGTGGCTACATCTGTTTATAACAGCCAGAACTACTTGCATCAATTTGCTTTGCATTAGATAAACTTACTCTCACCACTGAGTGGTGCTATTGTAATCAGTTAGAGTCATGTAGTCTCGTAGCCATGTAGCCTCGTGTCCTGGAAGCTTCGTAGTCCTGTAGCCTCGCAGTCTCGTAACCTTGTGTTCTGGAAGCTTCGTAAACATGATGCATTGGAACCTCGTAGACCTGTAGCTACGTAACAAAGTATACATAGAACCATATAACATAATAGTGTTGGAGCAGTGGGAGCAAAATAAAAAATGCCGACGAAGACAGATGCGATAATTTGAGACTTTTGAAGCATTTGGAGCTTCGTTAAGCATTTGGAGGCTGTTGGAGCATTTGGAGCCTTTTGAAGCATTTGGAGTCTTTTGGAGCTGTTGGAGCCATTTGGAGCATTTGGAGCTGTCAAGCATTTGGAGGCCGTTTGGAGCATTTGGAGCCATTTGGAGCTGTGTTAACATTTGGAGGCTGTTGGAGTTGTTGGAGCCATTTGGAGGCCGTTTGGAACATTTGGAGCCATTTGGAGCTGTTGGAGTCATTTGGAGCTGTTGGAGCTGTTGGAGCCATTTGGAGCATTTGGAGCTGCTGGAGACATTTGGAGCTGTCAAGCATTTGGAGGCCGTTTGGAGCATTTGGAGCCATTTAGAGCTGTGTAAAGCATTTGGAGGCTGTTGGAGCTGTTGGAGCCATTTGTAACTGTTGGAGCCATTTGGAGCTGTTGGAGCTGTTGGAGCTGCTGGAGACATTTGGAGCTGTCAACATTTGGAGGCCGTTTAGAGCATTTGGAGCCATTTGGAGCTGTTGGAGCCATTTGGAGCTGTTGTAGCTAAGAAGTAGTCAAGTACTCGTGTAGACTTGTAGTCCTCTATTCTCGCAGTCTCGTAAACTTATGTTCTAGAAGCTTCGTAGATCCATGGAACTGAGGAAAGCTGGCTACATACAATAATGGTTTGTTTTACTTGCATTTGTATAATGTAAAGAAATAAAATAAATAATTTAAATTATAAGAATTTAATGTTTTTATTTCTTGTATTCTGATTTCTAACTAAGACTTAGATCTCGTAACTTGTGCTTCTTTTTTGCCTTTTTTTTTGTTGATGGAGCTTTCAAATGTGCTGCCTTTACGTTGTCGGTGCTTCCAAATGTGCTGCCTTTTCGTTGTCGGTGCTTCCAAATGTGCTGCCTTTTCGTTGTCGGTGCTTCCGAATGTGCTTCCTTTTCGTTGTCGGTGCTTCCAAATGTGCTGCCTTTTCGTTGTCGGTGCTTCCAAATGTGCTTCCTTATTCGATGGTGCTTCCAAAATGTGCTGCCTTTATGATGGTGCATCCAAAATGTGCTGCCTTTTCAATGTCGGTGCTTCCAAATGTGCTGCCTTTTCGTTGTCGGTGCTTCCAAATGTGCTGCCTTTTCGTTGTGGGTGCTTCCAAATGTGCTGCCTTTTCGTTGTCGGTGCTTCCAAATGTGCTGCCTTTTCGTTGTCGGTGCTTCCAAATGTGCTTCCTTATTCGATGGTGCTTCCAAAATGTGCTGCCTTTATGATGGTGCATCCTAAATGTGCTGCCTTTTCGTTGTCGGTTCTTCTAAATGTGCTGCCTTTTCGTTGTCGGTGCTTCCAAATGTGGTGCCTTTTCGTTGACGGTGCTTCCAAATGTGCTGCCTTTTAGTTGATGTTCATTCTATTTTTTAAATGTTGTTTTGACTCTAGTATTTTAGTAAATTGTTCTTGATTTGACTAGCGTATTATTCCAACCGGAACATGTATATAAACGATTCCTAGAAAGGAGGATGCTCAGTTTGTTACTCACGTCGGTGGTGTAAGGATCGCCTAGTTTGTTTCTTCTGGTGCATGAGTCGTGTTCTTGAGACTTCGATGGCATCTTTACCGACTTTAACGTCGAACTCGATGGAGGATGTACCATCGACTACGGGAACCATGACGTCAGCGCCGACGATGTTGGAGCAGATCCCGTTGGCAACGCCTCTGACAACACTGGAGGAGACTTCGATATGTGCTGTTCCACCATCAGCTGAAGTTTCATCATTAGCAATGGATTCTTCAACTAATGAAGAGCGTACATTGCGTCAGTGCAAATACTGTGACGCATCATTTACTATCACCTCAAATGCTCGCAAACATGAAAGAAGCAGTTGTTCTAATAATGTTAAAAAAAATACAATTTCAGTGCAATAAGTGCAAAAAACTAATTTCACGTCTTGATAGTTTTCATCTTCATTATATAAAATGCTCCGAGAAAGTAAAGTGCGAGTATAATGAACCTGGTTATTGTTTTGACTCATGTGTTGTACCAGCTTATGAGACTATATAAGTGAGCCCCTGGTGATATGGACTTCAATCCGTCTCTGGCTGCGGTGATGAATGGATCGGACAGTTAGACTTGTATAACATAATAGACCTGTATCTAGCTATTCTTGAGAACTCGATGGCATCATTACCACTATCTACACCAACCTGGATCGAAGGTCTACCTTCATCAGTGCAGAGCACGAAGACAACGACTTCTACAGCTACACCTGCTCTCTAAGCACAGCAGGAGATTTCGACGCTTGCAACATCTTCCGCAGAGCAGACCTCAACGGCTTCAGAAGTTAACATGTCAGCAATGTTACAATGGTTGTCAACAGTTTCAGTGTCAATGATGAAAGAAGGAGCATCCAGTGGTGTTCCATCACCCGACTGCACGTACTGTGAGAAGATCAAAAACTTGAAATTACGGGATTATGTAATACACAATTGTGTTAATAACTCTGAACGCATTAAATATCAGTGCAACAGGTGTTTAAGCAAGTTTGTACAATATGGAAGATTAAAACGCCACCTCAGGAATTGTGATAGACGGGCTGTACATTCATTAGAAACTAGCTGTATATTATGTAACAAAACATTGGCAAATATTCAAAGTGCACAACGACACGAAATATATCACTGTCCTTTTAATGAAGTCGATAATTCGACTTTGTGTGCAAATTGTGGTGTACCAATATGTCGAGCTGATAAACTGAATAGACAATTAAAGTCATTTAAAGGACATCATCCATATAGTAAGAAGACTGTTTGAATCGAGAGATCCACGAAACTTTGGTAATTTGTCTGTGTTTTTTGTACTTGTGGTAGTGTATAATTTATGTAATAAAAGTTTTTTTAAAAGAACTTGCGGTTGTTTTTTATTTTCTCAAACCTGACACTTTAGTGGTACTTTTTTAAAATATTAAAGTTGTTTTGTATCGGCCAGGGATCGAACCAAGGACCTAAGTCGATCTAATCAATCAGTATATAGATTACAAATTTATTTAATGAATTTTGAACTTTTTCATGAATCTCTATCATTAAAATTACGCATTTCCAATATGGTGGTCTTGATGTCTGATAGGATGAAGGTCGTAGAGGATTTAGAGTCTCTTTACGAATGTTGAACATGGTTTATTGAAATTATTACTTTTTACATAAAATTGAACATTATTTCATCGATCGTGTATTGAACCGAGGACAGGAGCGGATCGAATCAATATGTAAATTAATGAGTGATTAATTTAATGAATTTTGGAACTTTTCCTGAATTCCTAGCTAAATAATTACGGATTTCCAAGATGGCGGCCAAATGACACGATGGCGGGTGTCACAGCAATAATAAATGATTACTGCAGTCTAGCGGATACGAATTAAACTAACATGGCGTCAGTGCACTCTAGCCGATGATACAATGATAATGATGATGGTTTCCAGCATCGAAGACAAGATGGCTGTCATGACGTTATACTAGGTGACGATATATATATGCTTTGAAAAAAAAGTGGTGGGAGTCAGTCTGCCAGCAGTCACTACGGGGGAAGGATCGGTCACCATTTTTATTTTTTTGCCCTCACCGGGTTCGAACCGAGGACTCCGAGCTCCGTGTCGTAAATGTATGTTTTTTAAATATTTTTCATTAAATTTTTATTAAGTGAATTTTTTTATAAATTTTAATTTTTTTAAATTAAAATCGGATAGTAAATAAAAAAGTTAAAGATGGCGACCGTAACGAAAATTGCAACGGTGACGTCATTATCCAAGATGACATATTCCATGATGACGTCAGAGGCTTATCGGAGGCTGTCGACATGGATGCTTAAGCCTACATATGGACATTTCTAGCCGCCGGGATTTTTAAGGACTAAAAACGGGAAATTTTCCCTCGAAAGGGAATTTTTCCCTCGAAAAGAGAAATTTTTAATTTGTGGAATTTTTGGAATTTTTTGGCGGAATTTTTTTCAAAAAAATTGAAATTTTGGCGGTTTTTGAGGAATTTTGGGCAAATTTTGCCCAATTTTGTCAAATTTTGAGGGTCAAAGGTCAAGGTCAAACTTGTCTCGTTACGCGGTGTCCCGTTACTCTCATCCAAGATGGCCGCGGTGACGTCACCATGTAAACAATCTTCAATCCACACCCAGGACCCATTTTCCGGAGCCCCTATTATATACTACTTATCATTAAATTATTATATATATTTGATGCATATTTCTGTGTTAGGCCTTGTGGTAATTTTTGTAACTGTATAATGGCACGAACTTATATAACCTTAGATGTATGTTAACCCTTCTGCAGTTAATTTTTAATGCATTGTATGGCAGTTTGTTATAAAATTTCGACAATTTTTTTCTGTTAACATCCATTGTGGGACTGTCTTTATTAAAGCCATCCACGCACTTGTAAAACATGATTTTTAGTTTTATAGTTTTTATTCACACCCTTCTACTGTCCACTGTATACTAGAATACAGCTTGGTATTTTGTCCTAGCAGTTAAGAGCCATGTCCCATACCCGACTTGTGTAGGCGTTGTTAGGCTTTCAATTGTACTTAAAAATGTCTAATCACCAATCACTCTCACTTAAAAATGTTTATTCGGAAGTCACTCAATGTCTGTCAAGTTCTACAGTTCGCACTCCTCATTGGAGCTAGGCTTGACAGTGATTCGCCCCTTACCACGCACCTGTTCAAACACACAGTGTCGCGCTACTCAGTCGCACTCTCTCGATCCCAACGCTCCGCGTCGCGCCACACTCGAGGGGTTCTCTCACTCTCTTTACCGATGTCGCACTTCCCTTCACTCGCTGAACTCTCCGAACTCTCGGAACTCTCTAGGATCTCTAGCGGAACTCGGAACTGTCACGGAACTCCCGCGGAAGCCGGCGTAGCTCCTTAAGTACGTGTGACGCCCTTCGTGAACCGACAAGAGTGGCTGTGACGTGTCGCGTCATCCCGGGCCGTCCCGACACCCGAAACATCAAGAATGGTGACGCTTGTTCACGCTACTCCACGTGGCGGCCTTTGTAAGGCCAGAATTCCCAGGCTGCTAGAGGTGATAATAGCTAGATGCGTGATGATGCGTTGGGTGTGAAGGGGGACGGGGGTAGCGACGACATTTGTAATCCGGCCAAGCGCGCGCAGCATGCCTTACGTCAGTGGCCTGCACTTGACACGGCGCGTGACGCCAGCGGCCGTGCAGGGCCGCCAGCCAGCTCCGAACCTGGCACGTGGTCTGGGCTCTCGCGTTTGTAACAACATTAATTGTGCTAATTTTATTGTAATATACAAATGTGCTTCTGATTAACATATTTTATATATGATACTTCATTACTAACTTATTTTACTACTTAGTTTAAAAAAAATAACAAAATTTTTTTGTAACCTAGTGAGACAAAGAAACATTCATAGTTCACATAATAATTTTAAATCTAAATTTAAGTAAAATCATCTCGCACTTTCATTTAGGCTAATAGGTATGGGTTTCCATTAAGTGTTAGTATATTCATTAATCATTTATGAACATTGGTTTCCTAATAAACGGTGGTGTTTTAATTCCAGATTTTTTCGTTTAAATTAATTGTTAACATATTTTTTTTTACGTTGTTGTGTAATGGTCATCCCTCAATGTGGTCGGCTACAACGTACAATGTAAGGAAAATGACCGAGTGGTGACAAATGAGATTTGACATTTAAACACTTTATTAAATAACTAACAAAGGGAACCAGCAAAACAGCTGTTCGCACCCCTCATGAATAGGACAGCTGAGCCCAGGCCATGGTGCTCACGTCATGGTAGCGTAGCACAGCTTACTGGAGTACACGGACCTGCACAAACTAAACACTGGATTATTCTCTATGATACTGATATTACGTAACATGAATAAGCTCGCCGGCAGCCGCAAGCTACTGGTACCTGAAAAATGTCTGACGAGTCACGAATAGTTGCTAACCTTCACCAATGCTTTGCAGTGAACTTATTCAGTACACGCAAATTACCTATAGCAGTTTTACTAGGTAAACAAAGTTTATACTCATGCTAGTGACCACGTGTATGTTTGTCTAACTCTTTGTGGATACATCACTTAAATCGGGCTCGAATATTTGAACGAGTTCCTAAGTTCACTCAGCCTCTCGAGACCGATGATTTCTGCAATCGCATGCTCGTGAACTTAGGGCCAGTTCGGCCCAGTGAACTTGCCGTTACTCGCCCGGTTCAATGCCTGCTGGGGAGCCGAAGTCCTCCGCTGGTAATGCGCCGCCGCCCTTGCAGGGGCACCGTCTCCGAACCTCTAGTCCACCAGATCGGACAGGATCCCGGGACCGGGCCCCGGTGGGAGGCCGTGGTCGCGGAGCCTCCAGGGTTGTAGTCGCCACCTCGTCCTGCAGCCGTCTCCCGCGTCGCTCGGGGCCCAGCTCCCGTACCTCTTTCACAGCGGTTATTAGCGCCTCTCGTCTTACAGCGAGTTCATCCACTTGCTAGTCTTCACAGAAACGAGGCGAAGTCTGCAGCTAACATAGTTGGGATCAAGATTACACCGCTGATAATCCAGCCCAGAACTACTCATTTGTTATTGGGTCTGGTCTAGGAGTCTCGGAGTCCGCTGTGTGATGAGGTGACCGGTGCGGGGGTTAATGTACCCGCACTGTGACATGACGTCACTCGCACACCGCTGTACTGCGGGACGACTTACCCTAGACGGCGGTTACACTAGGCGATAACACCATCACACCCACACTTAGTATTTACTAAATTACAGATGTCGGGCTCGGGACTGAAGAGGTTGTACACCCCGCAACAAAGTAAAAATAAAATTGAGCTAGTATGATATAATAAACCAATGAACTGATATATATATATACATATATATATATATATGTTTACAATAACATTGTAGCAATAAGCTAAACAAAATTTAGTAATACGTATATGCTTAAAGCACAATAAGTATTATCCAGTAATCTGTTATTAAAACAGGTTTTGCATTGATAAGGTTATAAAACACGACAAAAATTATTCCTCAACCGCGCGCTTTGCCACTGCGTTACGGAGACATATATGCGGTGAATACAAAGAGGTAGACCTATTTTAAATCTTGCGGTTACTTCTTTCTATGACTATTTTAATTTACCAAAAATATTCCAGGGTAGTAGTTTTACTATTATAAATTTTTATTTGGCATACAATTACGATGTCCCCTTATGTTTCCAAAAAAAGACTATATATGAGTTGAAATTGTTACATGTTGGTCCACCATATAAACGACATCGGCTCGTGGGTATAGCAGAAAAATAAACACGTTCTATTACTACAGTTTTTGCTAAGACATCAGGTATGAAAACATTAGTGCGCAGAACCGGACCCCTTAGAAGGGTGCTGAAGTGTTAACTTGCACGAGAGCAAGCGCGCTAACAGAAAAGAGATACGAAAACTGCTAAGGAAATGGGCATCATGTTGGGCTGGCTTAAGGACGATACTGGCTCGCTCGGCACCGAAGTCTCTAAGTCCTTCCGAAGGAATTAAATAGGATCTAAGGTTTCGTCGCCGTCGAGGTCACTGGAGACAGACGAGAGTTGTAACGACGGGAAGGAAGCTGGGGAGGAATGCTCTTGCAGCGGAGAAAACGGGGAGCACCCAGGGGAAACCTGGCTCACGGTGTTTCCGGGAGGCAGTAGGACTGCCTTGGTTGGTGGAGGGTGTGTAGGGATTAGGGGGGGGGGGGGCTGTAAGTCACTTGTTGGCCCGTCTTGGGCCGCGTGTAAGCCCTCTCCGCGCGTTTTAGCGAAGCGTTTAACATTTATGTCGAGCGCATTTTATCTTGTAGATGGTTTAATGAACTACAGTAGAGTCCCGTTAATCCGAAATTCCGGCTAATCTGAATGAGTTTAGTATGAAAATAAATAAAAATAACAGTAGTTTTTTATTTTAAGAATTTTTTTTATATATTGACCAATCATATTATATTTATTGATTTGGTGCTTTTAAACGTGTTATAGGCTGTATTACGTGAATACTTGATGCTTATAGAGATGTGTTTACTACACGTGGTTGCATCACGGAAAATGATTCGACTAATCTGAAAATAACAGATCTATGTCCCAATTAGTTAAGATTATCGGGACTCTACAGTTTTATTGGCCAAAAAATATTCTATGCTTTTATATTATAAATATTTTCCTTATTTAGAATTTACAATTGTTCAAACATTAAAATTATTTAAAATAATAGTGAATTTACGTACCAAAGCAAAGGTACGAATATTTTTAAAAATATATTTTAACAAGATTGTGAAATAATAAGTAACATCACCTTTTTATTTGAACAGGTGCCTTTAAAAGGTAGTTAAAAAGTTTCAAAATTTGTGACCGTGTCTGGTCACAAGACGTTAAAATTAAATTTCCACCATCAAAACATTTAAGGACATGAAGAAGCTTACCTTCTATGTTGACATGTGGGAATAAATTGACATCTTGTGACGTCACGACTCATAGATAAGCTACGGCTGTGTGCGGCAGAAGACAGTGCACTTTCAACAAAATACCATAGACAAAGTGGAGACTTCATTCCTACACAACATCGAATTCAGTGTTACCAACTCCGGATTTAGCAAGAAGAAGAATAAATCCCGGAAATTGGTTGTTTATCGATTATGTGAACTGGTATGAAGATCTTTCTAGAACATTCGAAAATCATCTCTATTAATCACGAGAGATAAGAGGGGCAATAGGATGGAAGGGGGGGGGTGAGAAATGGGTATATAAGCCCGGGATTTTGATCAGTTAGGCATGGAGTAGCAGGACCATCACCAACATAATCATAAGGCATTAGAGAGAGAGATTGACAGAAGGCAAGGTGTTTTGGAGAGCTAAGTATGGGTGTTGTAATTATTTGTTATGATATGGCCAGTAGAGTTTAAAGATTTGATAATGATGAAAATAACTTTGAGTAGTAACCATTGGACTTGTGTTTTGTGCGAATATGATGCACCTGTTTAAGCTTAGTGTTGCTTTAGGTGTTCATTAAGGGCTCGGTTCACTCCCATGCTAGCCAAATGGCGGGATAGGGATTTACAGGTTAAACTTAAATGCACGCGATTCCGTCAGTTATTGTAATAGAAAACTAAAACAAACACCAAATTGTATATATTATAAGCATACATGTTTCTACGAAAACAATTTTAATTTAATTTAAATTTTTAAGTTTGATATTGTAAAATTAAGTTTTAATTTTTCACAATTATCAGTCAGTATGTTCTACCCCCCTAATCATCTCGTAACAACGTTGGTCATATCTCAATCTCACGAAAAGTCCTTGGCTATGGCAATGTATCTGGTTAAATATACAAGCAACACCAAATTTTTTAAATGTATTTTGTGGAAGTGCCTGATGTATATGCTGCAATGCACGCTGGTAATATGACGTGCTCCGCCCGGCGGCGGACAAGAGATAAGGGCCGCGTGGAAGAGAGAAGGAACGGCCTAGTTGCCACTTCGCCTATTTCCCCCTCATCCACCCCTTATCTTCAGCTGTCACGCGACAGGCTATGAAACAGTGAACCCGCACTTCAAGTGATTTTGTTCCTCGGTTCAATTCTCCAGTTGCTACACTACAGCCATGGGAACAAATTGGCGTAAGTGTTCCAAGATCTCGCCACCTTTATCTCACCGTAGAAAGTCCATGAAAAATCGAATAAAGCTTCTGCTAGCATCTAAACGTCAAAGTAAATGGTATGTATTTATATGATGCAACAATTATTTTAAGAAAATTTAATTGTAACTTTTTTACAACTGGTAAAGTAAGATGATGCGATGTTGTTATCAGCATAACAAAAGCGTAATGCCTACAGGGTAACTATCAGCATTGTCGTACTCGCAGGAGGATAGGGGAACGGGGCTCAGGAGTGAGGTGCTCAATGAAATTTTTGCATTATAGCACACTCGCTTAATTGAATACTTGCGCATTTGTCTACTTGCTCACTTGCATACTTGCACACATTCCACACATTCATAGACATTATAATTCCCCTATCACTTACATATATATTGATACATCACTTCTAACGCGCATAGCGGCCACTCGTCCATATGATTTTTATGGGTTTCACGGCTAGAGTATGCTTTTTAAAGCAACACAGTCAGTACAGTATATAATTCTGTAGTGAACAACCGGCTTAGGGCTAAAGATTTCCAGCGGGAAATCAATATATTATTCATTCGTAAAATGTTTTTATTGGCTTTATAGGTTGTGTATGGTACATGCAGCTTTACAAAAAATACAATACACATTTTAAAGTTTTATTATTTTGCCTGCCTATAAATTCAGCAAGCCTTTTTAAAAGATTGCAAGCAATACTGTTTAAATGTGCAACTTGAAATGACCACTCTATGCGATATTCGACAGTACCTATTATTTTAGGTGACAGTAGCTGAAGTCGCTATGTATCTTTGGAAGGAATTTGGATCAGAATTCCGGGTGTGCCATGAATATTTGTAAAATTGTATTTTTTTTTTTATATAATTTCTTTGTCCATCCGCCCCGGACTGGCAGACGTAAAGAGCGAGCTTTGAAAAGCAACAATTTCACAAGAAACTATCTAAGCTTAATTATTGCATAAAAATGCGATGAAACTATTTAAACTATCAAAAAAATAATGACAAAAATTAAAATATAAAAGAATTTTATAATCAATAATATATAGATAAATTTTTCAAATCCCGTGCATAATATTTTGATTTAGATATCGTAATGCAATGTAACGTAAATATTAACTTGTAAAAGGAATTATTAATTTTGATACAACTATTTTAATATTACATTTCATTGTCTGGTATTTAAAAAGTAGTTAATATTTTTCCAACGCGATAATGTATCAAACGTTAAAATTTTATATTCTAAAATGAAAAAAAATTTTTTTGGCAAAACTCCACGACCCCAGAGAAACCTACCAGGTTGGCTTCCATATGGGAGCACATAAAGAAACGTGCTCCCATATGGAAGCCAATTTAGCAGATTTTGTTTCCACCCAAACCGCCTCTTGGGTAAGCCTCACTTGTTACAAGGGATTGTATTCCTATCAGACAAATGCCACCATTTGTCTGAGCAATCCGCCTTGGAGGAGCCGAGGCGCGAACCCGGGTCCAACAAGTTACAAGTCAGACGCTCTACGCCAGAGCCAAGAAGGTAGAGCGACGTCATACCTGCTGTTAAGGTTTATATGGAAGCAATGACGAACATACGTCGTTGTAGGGCATTTGTTTGTCGCAGAAATCCAATACCTACGTGAATATACACATATGGAATGCAGAAGACAAGCAATGAAAAAAATTGGTTGTCTGTAAAGTCGGTTTACGGACGATAGCTTAACTTGACAACGTCATAACAAAACATTGATGAAATGATTGATCCAGAAGAAAATGAAATATCATATTCGGCCTGAGACTGAGCCGTAATATGTTTTTGCAACCAAACCATTTAGACATTAAAAATATTATATTCTTTGAGGAAGAATTTTTTTTAATTTTTCTATCTTTTGCATGATAAAATCTACATCTGCATACTTTTATGAATAAAATTGAATCTTTTTATAGAATTAACACTATATTGTATGGATACAAAGGAGGAGTGAAATGAAATCTACAATTTAATTGATAAATTTACTTTTATTTGCATTCATTAATTCAAATAAATTTATTACTTTTGTAGTGTCGCGCAAGCCGTATTTATTTTGACAAGTACAAAAATGAAGGTATCGCAGTGGCAGGAATTTCGATTCGTCAACCTTTGGATTGGTAGTCATCGATGCTTACCGCACGGCCACGAGACCATATTAGAAACTATTGTTTCAGATGTTATATATATATATATATTCATAAAAATTTTGTTTTGTGTTGTGGAAGTTTTAAAAACGTATGTAGTCCGCCATGTTTATTTCTTATAGTGGTAGGCGGGAAATTAATAACCGTACCGGTTGTGCTGAAAATCGGTGAACGATCGTTAAATTACATAATATTAATAATTCAAACGACGAAAATATGATTGAAAAGTTCAAATCGATGGTTGTTCCAATCGACTGGAAGAGAGATGCCACGCATGCGTACAATGAGCATAACAGGACCCATCCGTAGCGGGACATCCGTAGTGGACAATGTGCGTTACGGGACACTTTTTCGTGCGTTCAGCCGGAGTTCATCGATTTATTAGACGTTGTCACGTCAAAACCTATGGACTTATAAATATGGATCAGAGATTTTGAAATAAATTTTAGTCATTAGTAAGTAATAAAGATTCCGCCGGCTTTCTTGGCCATTGTCTTGCATTTATTGGCCAATACATTTAGGCATTAGTGTTCCTAAGATTAGGTAGTTGATACGCCGAGCCCTTACAAACCCGCCGGCACACGGGAACCTGTAAAATAAAATAAGGTATCAAAGTTTTTAAAACTAGTCAGTGCTGAAATTAATGGAGTTGAAATATTGGATGTTTTAAAATGAAGATTATTAAGTAGGATATTAATAAATTGTTATCAGTTAAACTATTTCTTACTTAGAAGAGAATGTAATACTATCAACATGCCAATGACTACAATTATAATACGCACAATGTTATTATGTTGCTCTTTTTATAACATGGTTGTATTTGATTCGAACAACAGGAAAAAATTATTTTTCTTTACAAACTATTTTTACGAAATTTAGGTAATTCGACAGACCCTTGAAAATAATTTTGATATTGTGGTTAATGATTAGGCCTACGTTGGACAAAGTTAATTGTAAGTTAATTCAGATGGCTCATTAGGCTGGAATATACATATATATATAAGTTACATTTAGGTTTATGTAGTGAAGTGGTCACTTAGTAACTGCAATTACGTTTATTTTCTCCCATAATCTTCAGTATAATTTGTGCCAAACTTCTTAGCGGGCGAATTTTCACGATGTTGTGCATTACCACATCAAAGAACTTCTGACTCAATGTACAGTCGTTATCTTGGTAATAGTCTGCTTACAGCCGAGCTGTTAGCAATTTAAGCTACGGTGAAGAGTGCTTTTCTGAGGACCATTGAGTGAGCAACTAGATGGATGAGTCGTTGTAAACATTGCTTGGACAGTTATTAGTAGCAGCGATTTTTTTTACCTCTTAATTTATATATATATATATATATATATAAATATATATATATATATTCAAAATACTGAAAATTTAAATGACATGCAAAGCACGACAAATTGTACAACTCATTTAATATTGTAAATAGACAGGTAAACTGAATATTTCCATCTTTTAATTCAGACTGTTAAATAAAATAATAAATGTTGTTTATTACATCCACAGCGCACGCTGTTCACCATGTATTTGAAAAAGATAAACATGAGCGAACTATTTAACTGATCAAATTAGTTTATGAACATTTTATAATGTGCATGAGCATTTAAAATCTAAAAGTATTCTAAATTTTATTATTCAGGTCAGAACAGTGCAAATAACGATTTCACCCAAATAATAACATACATTCAAGCCGGCGCATACAAAATACAACTGCAATACTTATTAGAGCTGAAAGAGTTGAAGCAATTAGCTAAAAAGCTAAATTATAATTAAATATAGCTGGAAAAAGGTGTGAATTAAGAATTCGTGTGAAGCTATTTCCTTTTTATCTGGGAACCACAACTTCTTAATTTTTTTCTACACAGTAAAAAAACACTACAAAATAGCTACTTTTATTTTTACGAAGCATAGGAATGTTCGTTATAGCTGTATGTTCTCACTGCGATTTGTAAGGTCTTGTGTGTTTCGACATAGTAGTGGGAAAACTACGACAGAAAGGTAATAATATAAAAATATTATAAACGTAAAAATTTGCTAATGTTTTAAACATTTCAAACTTAATAAACATTTTAACAACCAAAAAAAAATTTAATAAAATCTGGCTGAATAATAAGTTGCAGTACCTAGAGTCGGGATCAACAAAAATTATCATGACACAAATTGTCGTTTATGTTTCCGATATAATAGTTATTATTTTGTGAAATGTCGGATAATACGAAATGTTGGATAAGAAAAGGTCGGATGAACGTGACACTACGGTATTTGAATATTTGTGAATAATTCAGTCATTCATTTAGTAAGAAAATGAAAGTAGGTAATGAAAATAAATCATTACATTGTGTGGTTAAGTTTATATCAATCATTTATTGGAATTAAATAAAACCTGCATGTGTAGTTCCGATTCGAGTGGTAAAGTCTCTGTTTTCAATGAGTAGAATTCGTGATTTTCCCGAGGTTCAAAGTAAAGAAGGTGCTTTTGGGCGTTATTCATTTAATACCTAAATATTTCGATAAATACTAAGTTGTTTACATGGAATTATGTTAATATAAAGCAGTGTTTACGTTTATAGTAGTCGAATGTCAAGTTTCCTTTCGAATGACTGTGAAAAACGGGGAGGTTCATCACAGCAATGAAGGAAATATTTTTGTGTCTAATATAAGTTATAAGCTGAGGCTCTAGATTGTAAGGATCTCAAGGCAATCGCGGACTACATATATCTTGGGTGAAAAATATTGGGTCAAGTAAGGTATTGCATTAAATGTTCTGGGCATTTATAACCCGGAACCACGAGATAAAAATAAACTACAGAAAAAATGCTAAAATGTCGTTTATTTATTATTAATTCTGCTTGCGTTTTGTAACATATCCCAGCCTAATCAAAACATAGGCCTCAAATATATAAAAATTTTATTGTTAACAAAGTATTAGCCTGGATTAGAATATATTGCACTGAATAATTTATATTTGTCACACAACATATTCTTTTCAATCCAGTGTTAGTCTAATAACGTACAATTTCAAATTTATATAGATATAGTAACATTTGAATCGTACGTATTTTGCTGAATGTATTAAAATATTTATTGTAAAACCGATTGGAAGATGATATCAGGAAACTAAAAAAAAAAGTTACGTTAACTTATCAAAATATTGTTTGCCAAAATCGAAACCATTGAAATAAATATATATGTCCTTTATGGAAATAACTTTAAACTGAGCATACACAAAAAAATAATTCTGTTTTAATTATTAGGATTTTGCCCTTAGTTCTGTGGTTTTTTTTATTTGAATATAATTTTGTAGGTAATATTCTATTAAACTTTTCCTTAATCGTACCAGACTGCCTTTCCCACCAGCCGGCCAAATGGTCCACGGACTGCTATTCAATATATCCATGGTTAAACCAGCAAGCAAATAGCACAAGCCGCCAATTTGGGCCCATTCGGAAGCAGAAGGCACTGCCTAGCTGCCCTCGGATAGCTAGCAGAGCGACCGCGGAACCGCCTGTCTTCGGTAGCCCATAGCCCTTGGTGCGAGCATCACGTGTCAGATAACGCTTGGCAACACCGCGTTGTAATTATCGTGTCCCCCCCGCTTCTACCCGGATGACAGCGGCGCCCAGGAAGAATATATGTCTGTGATAACGAGTGTTCAACTGATCGTGACTACTAGCGCTCTCCAGCGGGACAGAATCACAACCGTGACCTTGAACCGAGCCCTTAATGTGGATTGGCACTTGGTCAATTTTGCTGCACTTCCTGTGGATTTTGTTTGTTGTTGGCGGCCATATTGCTTTCAATAATTATTTGATTTTTAGCTCTCCAAAGACCTTTTCCTTGCGAGTTGATTAATGGTTTTTGTTTTATTTTTGGTTTAAAGTCATTAAGCATTTAAATGTACTCTTCTAGCATAGAGTTTTGAAACCAAAGAAAGTATTAAAGTTAGGAATATTTATTGTGTATAAATTATAAAATATTTGTTATTTATGAGATCTAACTATTCTTGTATTATTTATGAGATATCTCTAGTCAATTATAAACTATTTATGATATATTTATGAGATCGAACTATTTTTGTACTATTTGTGAGAGATGCAGATTAATAATAAAACTTGGAAATTATATTTGTGTTCGGTCAATGTTTTTGCCACCTTATATTCTTCAGCTTAGGTTTTGATTATGACTTTGATTTTTAATATTCAGGTTAGGCCCCATCTGGGCAAGTGTTACCTTGTGGGAAGAAACAAGAGTATGTGCTTGCAGTGGGAGTTGGGACTCTGATGGGGCCCGGCCTCATTTCCTGCGCTACTCTGCTTACCTTTGCTCATTCTCTTTTGTAAGTGTGGCATAACATTGGGGAAGTTGATGATATTGTTTACTCTTGTGTTTGGAAAAGTTGCTGGGTGTTTGCCACAATGTCTACAGGACCTCGTACTGCATGGATCCAGTCCCTTAGCAAGGCTTCTCTGATCGCGTTACTCACAGATGCAGGGATATCCTGCCAAGAGAGCGACTCCATAGACAGTCTCCGAAGCGCGGCCCGCTCGTTAGTCAGAAAGGACGATGAGGCAGTTAGTGAACCGGGTGAGTCGATTCTGAAAAAGTTAAAATCTCTCCCCAGTAATGTGGTAGAAAGGGTTCCTCTGCTTAAAAGTCTTGGGTTGTCTTTGGTAGTAACATTTCTGGTAGAGATTCTGAAAGTAAGCAAACTTTGAATATGTAGTGATAAAGTAGTGTTTGCTGCGGCATTGCTAAAAGTTCCTGAGTTACTTCAGCCGATTTTCAGTGAAGCTATTCACAAGAACTGGGATTTTGCAGAATTAAGCCAGGAAGTTTTGAGGAATGTGGGATCTAGTGTGGCTATTCAGAAAATCCGAAGGCAGATTCTGGATAGGAGTCAAAGTCCCCATGAATCCATGCGTTCATTTGTTTATGAAACAATGTGTCTGGTGGAAGTGTTAGGTTTTCCCTGTGAAGAAAGTTATTTTGTTGAATTGGTATTTCATAATCTGGCCCCAGCTTACAGTCGTTTCTTCGTTTTCTCTAAGAAACCAGCCACATTGTCTGAGTTGCTTATATTGGTCACCCAAGTAGAATTAACCGTTGCTGACAGTAGTTTGAGTATTGCTCCTAAACCTAAGGTCTCGACACTTCAGAAGTGTGAATTTTGCCATAGAACTAATCATATCACTGAGAACTGTTTTCGGCTTCAAAATTCTAAGCAGGTTAAAACCATAAAAGGGAAAGTTTTTAATGTTAAGCAGACTAACATTTCTAATGAGTCAAGCTCCCAGGCAGAGGTTCAGGCTGTGGATAATGTGAGACCCGAAAATGGGATTGTTTCGAATAGGATTGAGGAAAAGAAGCAAATTAAATGTTTTTTGTGTGGTAAAGAAGGGCACATTCAGTATTATTGTCCGATTAAGAAAAAGCCGCAAGGTTTGAATTATGTTAACCAATATAATGAATCAATGAAATATGGTTTATTATATATAACCATTGATATTTTTGGTAATGAAGTTCTTGGATTAATTGATTCAGGGGCGTCTAATTCATTGATGAGTGTCTCTTGTTGTAACCATTTTCTACGCAATTCCCCAACCGGGTCAGTTAAGGTATTTAAAAATGAGGTAATGTCGTTTTCCCTTGCCGATGGAGGGCTAGTAAAATCTGGTGCCACAGTTAAAGTTAAAGTTAAAATTGCAGGGTTCTCGTGGATTATTTGTTTTCGGCTATTGGAAGCTTTATCCCAAGATATAATATTAGGAATTGATTTTTTGGCTAAGACTCAAGCGAGGGTTGATGTTCGCAACTCCAGTCTGGAATTTGGTTTTTGCCCCGGGATGCCGGTATCATTAGTGACAAAATCTTTCCATAATAGAAATGTTCAAATTTCTAGCTTAGATGAGTTTCAGGATCAGGAGATTGAAAATCTCAAAAAGGAATTTTCAGATGTACTTACTTCAAGTTTGGGGTACTGTAACAAATATCCGATAGTTTTGAAATTGAAGGATGATCATCCAGTAGCATCAGTCCCCTACAGGGTAACTCCCCCTAAGGTAAAAATATTTAAGAAAATAATTTCAGATTTCAAAACCAAGGGTGTCATAGAGGATTCAAACAGTGTTTATGCTAGTCCTGCATTCTTAGTACCTAAAAAGTCTCCAGGAGAATACCGTTTAGTTTGCGATTTCACGAAAATTAATGATAAGATTGTTTTGGACCCATATCCCATTCCATTGATAGATTCAGTGTTTCAGTATGTTGGTCAGGCTAAGTACTTTACTATATTTGATTTAAATTCGGCTTTTCATCAGTGTGAACTTCATCCAGATTCTCGTGAACCTTTAGCTTTTTGTACTCCATGGGGTCTGTATCAGTGGACTAGGCTGCCTATGGGAGTGAATTGTGGGCCTCAAGCTATGTCCAGAATTTTGTATAAAGTGTTGGGAAAGTATGTGCATGATTTTGTTTTCACTTATATTGATGATGTATGCATCTATAGTTTAACTTTTGAAGATCATATTAATCATATTCGTCTGGTACTGGAAGCCTTACGGGAAGCAGGACTGACTGTAAATCCCAATAAGGTTGCTTGGGCAGAGAACCATGTGCGCTATTTGGGATTTATTATTTCCAACGGAGAATTGAGGACTGATCCTGACAAGGTGAAGTCAGTTTTAGCTTTCCCTCCTCCTAAAAATTTTAAAGGAGTTAGGCGTTTCCTAGGGATGGCTGCTTTTTATGCCAAATTTATTCCTAATTTCGCTCAACTAGCAGAACCCCTGAACTATTTGAAGAGGAAAAACATAGATTTCGTTTGGGGAGCCCCACAACAACAGGCTTTTGTTAAATTAAAGGAAGCTCTTAGTCAACCTCCTGTACTACAACTTCCTGATTTTGAAAAGAGTTTTGAATTGCATGTAGATGCTAGTTCCATTGCTTTAGGTGCCGTGTTAAGTCAGAGAGTTAAAGGTCATCTTGCACCAGTTGCTTTTGCGAGTCGTCTTTTGACTCAGGCTGAAAGGAAGTACACTGCCTATGATAAGGAGTGTTTGGCGTGCCTGTTCGGGATGGAGCATTTTTCAGACTACCTGGAATTTGGCACCTTTAAATTGTACACCGACAATCAAGCTTTGAGTTGGCTTCTTGCATCAAAGAAACCTGTTGGTAGGCTAGCTCGGTGGTTAGTTAGGTTGTCCGCATTTAGTTACGAAGTTCATCATGTGCGTGGGACTGAGAATGCTGTCGCTGATGCACTTTCAAGAATGTATTGTGAGGATGAATTTACACAGTCCACAGTCCCTGCAAACATTCGACCTGAATCAGCGGTTAATACTGTTGAAGAAAATTCTATCTCTGTAATACAGCAATTTCCGAAATTGTTTGTTAATATTAAGGAATATCAGGCGAAGGATAAAGAATGTCAGGAGATACTAGGTAGTATTGCTAAAGGAACATCAGATTATTGTTTAAATAAGGGACTAGTAGGGTTAACTACCAAAAAAGGAAAATTTCGCATTTTTGCACCAGAAGAGGTTCGTAGTATGATATACGACTATTATCATAATTCATTTTTTGGTGGCCATGTAGGGCGTGATAAAACAATAGCTCGAATCACTGAGTTGTTTACTTGGCCGGGTTTGCATAAGGAGATAGATAAGAAAGTTAAGGCTTGTGTAAGCTGCCAAAAGGCAAAATCGCGTAATAAAAAAGGTGAGGGTAAGTATGCCGCTAATGTTGCCAGTTATCCTTGGGAGCGTTTGTATCTAGATGTAGTAGGTCCTTTGCCAAGAACCACGTCAGGTTATACAGCCATCTTGGTGGGTGTTGATAGTTTTACCAAGTATTGTTTCTTTTTCCCTCTGCGGAATATTAAGGCTAGTGAGATATGTCGGCATCTGGGACAATATCTTTTCCCTAATTTTGGGTCCCCAGTTTCCATAGTTTGTGATAATGCCACCTATTTCTCATCAGTAGAAATGAAAAATTTGTTGTTCGATTGAGGAACTAAGTTGGTACACACTTCAACCTATCATCCCCAAGGGAATATTGTGGAAAGGTACAACAGGACCTTAAAAGTAGCTCTTCGAGCTCTTACAGATGATTCACAGCGCAAGTGGGATGAATCCATGCATTACCTGGCCTTGTGCTTCAATAATGTAATTAATGATGCTACTAAGCATACCCCCTCCCAACTATTCTTAGGAAGAGCGTTGTTTCATCCTCTGATTAATATGTGGTCATTGAATCCCTTTGTTTGGGAATCAGAAAATAAAAAGATGGATGATGTGTGGGCTGATGTGGTTAAAAATTTATCACGTTACCACCAAAAGTTGGCAGAGAAGTACAATAAGACTAAATTAGATGTTTCATTTAAAGTGGGAGATTTGGTATTGTTAGAATCTCATTTTCTTAGTTCTAAGATTGACTATTTCTCAGCTAAGCTGGCCCCTCTGTGGTTGGGTCCATATAAGATCATTAAATTCACAACAGATGTGTCAGTTGTATTGGAGGAACTAGATCAGCCAAAGAAAAGGTTCAAAGCTCATGTGGGGCAATTGAAACACTTTAATTCTTAGAATGTAATGTGATTTCTCTCTCTCTCGAGATCAAGTCTTTTTATCTAAGAGTATTCTGTTATATGTGAGAATGTAACCTAGTTAAACAAAATATTGTTATTATGATTCTTGAATATGATGTGTTCAAAATCACCATGCTCCTTTTAAGAATTTATACTCTTACTAATGATGTGTTTTGTATGAAATATTTGAAATATGTTGTCTAGTCAAGTTTTGATCTGTGATATTAGTTTGTAGGTTGTACGATGAGTTTGTTTTTAACATGAGAATTAGTGTCTTGGAGGTCTCTCTCTCTCTCTGTTTTTTTGGGAAGGGGTTGAATTACGTAGGTCTCTCCTTTTACTCCTTTTGCTCCCTCTGTTTCTGGGATTACTTCGACACCTAGTACACCGACAGCTGCATGAGAACTTCGAGAACTTCATTTTCTTCAAGACCATCTACAGTTCAGCATCCAACAGCAGAAGCCTGCCGCTCCCCCGCTACAATATCACCCACCAGTTCGTTTCAGTTACATCAGCTCTGATGGCAGCTCGCCCACCAGCAGGTACTTCGTCCGCTTCCTTGAATACTTCGGCTTCTAGATCTGTGGAAACTGACAGGTGAAGATCTGACTTGTGACTGGCCATCCCAAGACTTTTCATCACCTGGAAGAAGATGCCCTCCTGCAGTGAAGTTTCAGGGGAGGAGGATGTGACCGTGTCTGGTCACAAGACGTTAAAATTAAATTTCCACCATCAAAACATTTAAGGACATGAAGAAGCTTACCTTCTATGTTGACATGTGGGAATAAATTGACATCTTGTGACGTCACGACTCATAGATAAGCTACGGCTGTGTGCGGCAGAAGACAGTGCACTTTCAACAAAATACCATAGACAAAGTGGAGACTTCATTCCTACACAACATCGAATTCAGTGTTACCAACTCCGGATTTAGCAAGAAGAAGAATAAATCCCGGAAATTGGTTGTTTATCGATTATGTGAACTGGTATGAAGATCTTTCTAGAACATTCGAAAATCATCTCTATTAATCCCGAGAGATAAGAGGGGCAATAGGATGGAAGGGGGGGGGGGTGAGAAATGGGTATATAAGCCCGGGATTTTGATCAGTTAGGCATGGAGTAGCAGGACCATCACCAACATCATCATGAGGTATTAGAGAGAGAGAGAGATTGAAAGAAGGCAAGGTGTTTTGGAGAGCTAAGTATGGGTGTTGTAATTATTTGTTATGATATGGCCAGTAGAGTTTAAAGTTTTGATAATGATGAAAATAACTTTGAGTAGTAACCATTGGACTTGTGTTTTGTGCGAATATGATGCACCTGTTTAAGCTTAGTGTTGATTTAGGTGTTCATTAATGTGGATTGGCACTTGGTCAATTTTGCTGCACTTCCTGTGGATTTTGTTTGTTGTTGGCGGCTATATTGCTTTCAATAATTATTTGATTTTTAGCTCTCCAAAGACCTTTTCCTTGCGAGTTGATTAATGGTTTTTGTTTTATTTTTGGTTTAAAGTCATTAAGCATTTAAATGTACTCTTCTAGCATAGAGTTTTGAAACCAAAGAAAGTATTAAAGTTAGGAATATTTATTGTGTATAAATTATAAAATATTTGTTTTTTATGAGATCTAACTATTCTTGTATTATTTATGAGATATCTCTAGTCAATTATAAACTATTTATGATATATTTATGAGATCGAACTATTTTTGTACTATTTGTGAGAGATACAGATTAATAATAAAACTTGGAAAATATATTTGTGTTCGGTCAATGTTTTTGCCACCTTACATTCTTCAGCTTAGGTTTTGATTATGACTTTGATTTTTAATATGCAGGTTAGGCCCCATCTGGGCAAGTGTTACCTTGTGGGAAGAAACAAGAGTATGTGCTTGCAGTGGGAGTTGGGACTCTGATGGGGCCCGGCCTCAAATTTTACAAATTTAAGTTTAACAGCGGTGTACACCAAACGTCACAATCACAGTAACATCTATGTTCTTAACAGGAAATATTACTAACCATGCTTTGAAATAATTTATTTTATTTACCATTAATAAAACCATTAAACGGTGGTTTATGGGAAGCTTTGTTACAAAAAATATTCAGAGTGTTATCGATTATTGTTCTAAAAAAATATTTCGTTCGAAAATAATAATTGTAATTTAACCCGGTAGTTGATTAACCTATGAAATTTACTTCAGATATTTACATAAAGTAAACGGCAAAGGTTGTCAACAATGCTTAAGAACAATTTTGCTTAATGTTTATGGCACGTGGTGCCAAAAGGACTACAGTGGCTCCCACGTCACAAGTCTTAGAGCCTCTACGCGCCAGGCATCGAGCTGACGTGCAGTCTTCTCGTTGGCAATGCGATTCTACGGGACTGTAAGCAGTGATCCTGTAATTTTATTGGTGATTATTAATGAGAAAGGCTTATTGCACTTGGCTATACCATTTACAATAAGGCCTTTAGAATTTTTCTACACATATAAAAGTCAATGTAAACACCCGTTTTACCCTTTTTCACTGTCCGATAAATAAACTTTAAAGACAAAACAATTAAATGAAATTTGAATTAGTAAGTTTTTAAATGTTATTCTTAAACCTACAGGTCCTATCAATCCTGAAGGGTTTGTAAATGGCGCGTTAAGCGGGTACGTTCCGTTCCGGATTATTATTTTATATTTACGTTTCACACTGATAAACTTGCTGATGTTTTGTGTGGCTGACCTTTCACAAAATGAAAAAAATAAAAAAAATAATTAAGTCGGCTACCTTTAGCATAGTTAGCTGGCAAGTTTGAATTTTTTAATTTTTAATGCAATATGGATGATTAGAATGAAATGGAATATAAAACTGTAACTTTTAATATCCAAAGTAAATTTTTGTTGTTACTATGTGGTATGGTTTAATTTCTTCTAGGAAAAAATAATTAAATATTACCTAGTACTTTAAAGTCTTAAGAACTTTCAAAATGCTAAACAAAATTAAATAAATTGTCTAAAAGAAATAAAACCATATAATGTAACAGCCACTGGCATTGCCTTTAAACCCAAACATTTTCATTTATTTATTCCATTTGGTTCTCCTTATCCATGCTGCACAAAAATGTTTAAAAATTTAAGTTTACTAGCTAATTATGCAAAAAGTATTCAAAATTTATATGTTTCATTTTATTGAATTTCAGTAAGTCTACAAGTTTAATCGAGGTAACGTAAATATAAAATAACTAGCTCGTTTACCGCGATTAATACGTCATTAATTAAGGAACATAACTACCGAGTTTCAAGTCTGTAGGACTTCAATTTAAAAAATGGGAAATTTTGATTTTTAAGTCCCATTGATTGCACAATCTTGGTCATCAAGGCTACGCCAAACTTTAACTTTATTTTGTGGGAAGGCTTCATGACAAAACGTGACGAATACACTAAACGATAGCCTTATACAAATTCAAGGCAACGCTATCTATTGACGAACTTCTAAACCAAGCTTTTATTAGAGCCTTTAGTTCGCGAGCTTCACTGAACCGATGAGTTTCGCTAAGGAGATGGATAGGAAGTTTCCAGACCTTACTATAACGCCGTGTGGTGGACATAGAAAAAATTACACAAACTCACTCTTTGAATGTCTATGACCTATATCTTATAATTTTATATTATAAAACTTAATTTACCACTGTTTACTCATGGATGGAATTTCATAGTTATGGGAATGTAGTATATGTCACTCTCCAGCCCATAATCTGTCTATATGCAAAAAAAAGAATCATGACAATCCGTTGCTCCGTTGCTATGTGAAAGGACAAACAGACAAATACACTTTCGATTTTATAATAGTAGTGATGACCTGGAACGGGAAATACGCCTTAACACCCTGAGATCTGCACGACACTCGGCAGTCCAGCCAGGTGCCACCGTCATCCTCTAATATCCCTGAATCATATTGTAGTCCGTCTCTAGGGACCTTGTTGTCGATTATACATAAAAAGTCATGTGTACTTGTATCAGTTGCAATATTGCACACCAAGTTTATTATGCATTAAAACACTGACTGCTTAAACAGCCCTATAATCTCTTAATCACCCTGCCAAAATAATAATAATAATTAAAAACGAAAATAAATATTCTTTTCTTGTAAAGGTGTGTCTAATGAGTCTCTGAAATTTTATTTGTAAGATAAAATTGAGAGAAATCTTTAGAAAGAGTTCGGGTGCAGGCAAAGAGAAATGTTAATTTACTTGCATTTAATTTTCACGTCCTATAGATCACGCGCTCTTTCGGCACTGGCCTTCTTGAAGCGATTCCGTGAAATCGCGGAAGACGGGACGGTCGGACTCGACTGGAACACAAGGTCTCCCGAATGAAAGTCAAGTGCTTTCATACCGCCGCGCCACCTGGCTTAGTGATGAAGGTGAAAGTGAAATTGTTGTTCTCGTTTGGCCGTGATTGTTGGGGCATCAGGGTCACTAGTTCCATTCTAACGCTGGCATTTTTCACGAAAAATCGGAACGCTCTTTACGCTGGAAAAATCCCAGGGAATGGCGCAGTTCGGGAACGCACTGTAGATTTTTCGTGAAAATGTTGGGTTAAAATCATAAGAGTTTTGTATTAATATTTAATTTAAATATATTATCACTTTAATACAACGATTACACAGAGTATTATATTGGCTACAGAATAAATAAAAAAAACAAATTTATCGTATGATCGCATCGCGAATAATTCGTAACAATCATGCGCATGCGCCTGCACTTGTACGATGACGTCACAGGAAAAACAAAACAAATACTGCGCGACAAACACGTACAGACATGATCTATCCGTTGTGGGCTCAATCACCATTGATGCATTATTGGACTCGTAGTTATCAGCGATTGAAATATGAAGGTATTTTGTCACACAAAAAAGTTCAACCGACTATCACTGTAACGAGCGAATAGACGTTTTCACGTCAATAAGACATGCCCCCGCCGGCGGTTTCTTCCTTCATTATAAACATTTTTTTGTACTTTTACAAGGACAGTCCTTGAGAACTCAGTGGCGAACGACATCACTTGTAAGGCAGAGCTATGTAACATTTGCAGTTTTAAAAAGCTCTGACATGCAATTTTACAAGTGATATCGTTGGTAACTTACTTTCAAGGATTTCCCTTGTGAAAAGTACAAATTTTACTGCATGTTTGTTACTGGGGAACTTCTTATTCGACTGGGCCGTTCAGGGTGCGTTTTCTTCTGCACAAAATTGCTGTGATTGGTGCGACTGAAAGAAACTTTGCCATTCACGAAATACAGAAGATACTACAGTGTTTTAGCACAGAGCTAATCTCGAAATCTCTTAGCGAAAAATTCATGCTCCTGTTTGCAAGATTGAGTCGGTAAAGGCACAATCGGTTCAGAGCCCAATGTAATATCAGCTGGTTTCCCCGTTACCAACCCTGCGTAACCCTGCAACTCATACCTTTACATTTTTTGTTCACGCGATACGTTGCGTAACTTAGCGTCGCGAAGAGGTGAAGCTTTAGCATCGAGGCGTGCGACGTGCAGCGGGAGCGTTGCACAAACGTCGTTCATCGCGTTCATCGCGCACCGCACGTGACTTGACGGTTTAGTGACTTATCACCAAAAACCGTGTGAATGGTTGGGGTTGGTCAGCAAAAGCATATACTTCAACAACTAATTAAAGCCCATGTTCGCAGAGGCTGCCCTAGATTTTGCGGGGGCCTCGGCCACTTACCCTTTCTGATGGTTAAACAAGCCCCCAGATAAATAAGGGGTGTTTGAAAAATAAACTCTTTAATTCAACGTTTTCATGCCAACCATAAACTTAAATTTGTTTACAATGGGTTTACAAATTTATTTCTGTGTCAAAAGTACAAAACAAAATAATAACAAAAATTTTGATTTAGCGTTATTAAATTCCGAATATATGATGTTTACGTAATGTGATGAGTAGGATTCTACACTTTAATTATAAACATTTTAATTTACAGGTGCGTCTGTGTAGTGAAAGTGCTGGCGCGAGGTTCTGGGCGGATGCCAACTTGCCCGGGTATGGAGCCTCCCCTGCATATTCGTAACGATGTAGTCACATCAGCTTAAGAAGTCTTGAGGGTTTTATCAAAAATATAAAAGTTTCTGCAATACAAAATATAGCAGAGCGGTATTTATTGTCGACCGTCCCCGACACTTAGTAGCTCTGTTGTGAAGCAACTAAAAAATTCGCAGTCCAATGTCGGTCGCTTCACACCTGGTGATGACAGATAACTGTAGCACATGCTAGAATCATTTTGTCAAGCGTGTTTGCCTAATTTAATAAATCAGTTGAGTCTCCTTGTTTTCAAATGCTTTTCAATGCTTCCAAATACTTGCTTTACAACTAGTTGGGTTTTAAATATCTAGTCATGGCGAGGATTACGATAAAATACCCGACCATCAGCAGTAGGCCTAAAGTCTTAAGCATTGCCTTAATGTTGAGGATTTCTGGAAAATATTGTCCTAAAAATATGTTTTAAATATTTCGGCATAATAATATCAATAAATATCAGAAAATAATACGTAGGGGAACTCGGGCAAATATGAGCAGTCGGGTAATATGAGCAAATTTAACCTCTTTGGCTACGACATCGCAAGAGATTGGTTTTTTTACTATCAATGACTGGTGGTAACACTGCTTTGTGGTATGCTTTAGCTTTGTAAGTAACATGCAAGGTTCCAGCTATTCTTCAAATGAGTTTTATTGTCATTCAAAGGTATGTATGTTTTGTTACTTGATTATTTTTGGCTTATGTAGTTAAATGAAGTGTAAAGTAATATTGAAAATATTTCTTACTCTTAAACACAAAAAAATTCTAGGGTACGTCCGTGAAACCATGGTATTTGCTCTCTCTTTTCATGTATGTGATTTGTGGTTTATTTTGTCGGTTGTCTGCAGAGGTCTAATAAAAGAATAAGCATTCAAAAGTCTAATATGAGCAGGCCTAATCAGGGTAATATGGTCAGCTGTTTTTCACTATGGGTAATATGGCCAAGCTAATTAAATCATGGTAAATACTAAATACCATACGTATTGATGTGTCAATCATAACTTTCTAACAGTAAAACTATCCTTTAATACTTTATGTTGTAATTATAGTCATAAAAATAAACAATGGCGACTTATAAAATACGTAAAAAAATATTGTCTTGTTCTGTGACAATAATTAGTTAACATTGAAATGTAGAGATAGCGCAGCGATAATCAATTATTAGTAGAGAGACAAGAAAGAAACCGTTAGCCAGCTTCATCCATTCGACGCCTTTTAGTGCCCAATCTAGGAAAATTTTGAGAAGAAACATTTTTTTCCTTGAAAAATTGTGTTTTTTTCAGGGAAGAAACCAATGCAGATGAACTTAAAAACTAAAACTTATGTTTTACTACATTGCTGCATTGTATAAAATTTTCCTTAAATATGAATGTACACATGGAATCGTTTAGAAAACGACACCATCAAAGTGTTACTGCAAAATCACATAGTAGCCTATAAATCACAACATTGTTGAAAATAAATGTGCTTTAAATTAATTAATCCTAATTTCTTTTTAGTTTCAGATGGCTTATCATCTCAAAAGAAATAGTGCTGCCCGCCAGAAGTGGTCGGCAGAATCTATGGAAAAAGCTGTTAATGCTGTTAGAACCAGAAATATATCTGAGAATCGTGCTGCTGCTGTTTACGATGTTCACCGCCAAACATTACGCAGGTATTTGAAATCCGTTACTCATGAAACTTGGGGACTTCAACCAAGAAAACTGGGTCGCAAGCCTGAATTAGGGAAGCGAGTTGAAGAAGTCCTTACTGAGCATGTAAAATACCTGTCTGAAGATGGGTTTTCCCTTAACCGAATGCAGTTACGCGCACTAGCTTTTAATTTAGCAGAAAAATTTAAACTACAGCATAGGTTTAATAAGGAAGCAGGTATGGCAGGTTGGGACTGGTTGTGGAGCTTTCTCAAGCATCATCCAGATCTCTCAAAACGGAAAGAAGAAAATCTTTCAATTAATTTTGCTTTATCCATGACAAAATCGGAAATTGGAGTATTCTTTGACCTTCTCGAGGAAAAGATGCAAGAGTTGAACTTGATACATAGAGCTGACAGAGTATTCAACATTGATGAGAGTGGGTTCCAACTTAACACTAGACCAACTACTGTTGTAGCAACCAAAGGATGTAGAGTCGTTCACGCGATTTCTCCGAAAGAGAAAGTGAAACTACAACTTTGATAGCCTTCCTCCCTGTATCATCATGAAAGGAAAGCGTACAGTGGTTGGTGTGAAGGAAAATTTGCCTCCTGGAAGCGAAGTTTTTCTAAATGAAAAGCCTGCATACATTAATGCACCAATTTTCTTTGTTGTAATTAAGAAGATCGTAGATTATTTCCGCATAAGCAAGGAGTCGCCAGCCATTTTGATTTTGGATGGACATGATTCGCATTGTTCTAACCCTCAACGTTTTGACTTTGCTGTGGAAAATGGTCTTTGTATGCTTTGCTTGCCACCACACACCACTAATTGGCTTCAACCTGCAGATAAAGGACTCTTCTCGCCATTGAAACGAGCTTATTACGATGCTTGCAGTCGTTTCGTTAGTCAGCTTAGCAGAGTTTTCACCAAGGTTGAATTCGGAGACTTGGTAAAGGAAGCTTGGGAGAGAGTTACAACAGTCGGTCTGGCAGCCAATTCGTTTCGTGCAACATATATGTGGCCTGTGAATCGAAATGTTATTCCTGATCATGCTTTCATTTCAGAAGTGATTCCAGGCACAGATCAAGAAACCAGAACATTTCAAACCCTACAAAAAGACAAACCTACAGTGGGCATTTCTGCAACATCACAACCACATAAAAGTGCAGCTTCCCAGCTTCTCTCTACCTCCAAGCAGACAACGCCAACAAAGTGTAACCAAGACGCCCAAGAACCTGAAACTCCTAGAATAACTGTTAAAGAACTTTTACCTCTTCCATCTCTTACTCAAACGAGGTCTTCTAGAGGCAGGAAACGGGGTAGAGCAAGAGAACTCACATCAGCTGACCCGATTTACAAAGTTAATCTTGCCAAAATGAGGTCAGGGAAGTCTAAAACTTCTGTTTCTAATGAAAAAATGAAATTGACTGATTCGGACTGCATGTGCCCTGTCTGTGGTGGTAATTTTACGGACGATCACCATGGTGAACAATGGGTCAGGTGTGAAAAATGTAGCCAGTGATACCATGAAGATTGTGTAAGTTATTTTGACTCGTAGCTAATGTTTTTCTTGTGAAAACTGCAAATGAATCGTAAAGGCAGACAATCCCTTCTATCCGAAATAGTTAAATGTGAAAAAGTTTGTAAACCATATAAAACATGTTTTATGATAGTTCAATCTTTTATTATTCTGTTACAATATAATTAAAAAGAACAAGTTATATATTTTTAGTACTTGGTTATGATATTACTGAAAGTATTAAAATAATAATGCCTTGTGTTATATAGGTATCTTTAGTTAAATATGACTGCTCATATTTGCCTATCTGCTTGCTGATATTACCCCTACAACTGGGTAATATGAGCAGGTTGTTATATTTGTAAAATTTATGTTGCTACTTCCAAGTGGAATGTGTATGTCCAAAATACTTTTGGTGAAAGAAAGTTAACAATTTTAAGTATTATTTGGTGTATTAATTTTATTCTTTAACAACATTAAAATGAAGTTTTTTTTCGGAGTTTTCCTTAATATGCTCATATTTTCCCGAGTTCCCCTAAGGATTTCCATCTGGTGTTTAAATTACAAACTAGTTTTGGTTGCATATTTATAAAAGCTTAAGATATTAATTAAATTTTTGGGAGGGAAAAGAGCCCATTGCACTATAGGCCTGTATTTCCCAAGATACCTCATTTGGTGACTGAGACTAGGCCAACATTACGGTCGTAACTGATCAATGTGTATCTAGGGTATGGCATGCAGCATTGTTATAGCAATACGTTAAATAACGTTTTTTACAATCTGAAACCACAGAACTTATGATTAGTAAAGTCAATATTAATTACGTTTCAGGGGTAAATTTACCGAAATTTGTCTTTACAATAAGGACCAGAATGAAGACTTCACAATCTCATCCCTTCGAGGACATTGGTATCCAATATTAGTGGGTTAATGTTTACGTATTTTCATATGTTTGCTGTTTCGCAATGGTTGTTTCTCGCATGAGCTGGAAATCTAGACCACGCTCTGAGACTTGTTACATGGCCTTGTTACATCTTCAAAAAATCTGAATCGGTTATTAAAGGCTATGTTTTTGACATTTATATTCGGAAACTCACCAAAAATATTTTTAAAAGTGATTTCTTATAATCATAAATATTATCAAAACGGCACAAAATATCCATATCAATGGAAATTAATAACTCTGTAGCATAACACACTAATCCTAGAAAAATTTTTCGATATTTTGTTACAATTACATTCCTAAAGTTGATTTTCTAGCGACAATATCACCCATACAAAATGGGATAGGCTGTAACAGTAATATAAACTAAAACTCCAAAGAATATAACATTTTGTAATATGGCTGTTGGTTTTTCAAATGTATCATAGATCCAGCTTTCTGCCAACAAATTGAAGTATTTTTAATTTTTTACGCATTACTTTATGCAATTATTTGCAGTAAAATAAGCTTATTATCCACCGGAGTTTCTTTTACAGAAATAATAAACCCTACTTTGAACAATATTTTACCAAATCTTTCTATATTCAAATATGTAATAATTTCACTTTTAACGAAAAAATAATAATTTTAAGAGTATGGTTAGTAATTTTATTGTTAACAACAAGATATATTTGATTGACTTTAGTATTTTTACATCTAAATGTAAACCAATAATGTCGTCGTCGTAGGTCTGTATTATTGTTACTATAATTCCAAAAACTGTTTAAATGTGATCCTCGAACAGTTTTAAGTGAAATTATTTGAAATGTAATTTAAGTAATAAGACTATCGAAGTAAATGGAAATTTAGTTGATTTGATAGAGTGATGAATTCTTGTTGAAAAATTTAGTTCGATATAAACTAATTTTGCTTTATTTATTTTTCGAATGTTTCTCTAGGAACAGGAGTGATAAAAAAAATATTTTAAACAATGATACTGTACCATGTGATCAGTGCACGGGTAGAAGTCATCAGGATCTTGGCAGAGTTAATCTCCACACGTAATGAGAGGGGAGAAAAAGAAGAAACCACGAGAGGTTTTCGAAAGTGCTCAATCAATCTGGAAGCGGCCGTAGCGTAGGCTACCCGTTAAACGCCCACCAGCGTAATGATACGACACTCCCTCGCATTACGTATTCTGCCTGACCAGTCCGGGGAGCGCGGGAGATCGCTGGCTCGCCTACACGTGACCGGCCGGCGTGGGCGGTAATGGCACCTGGCGGCAGGTGCGGCAACTACTTGGAGCGCCCGCCATCTTGCATTGCTCGTACCGCAGATCTCGAAACTGTTACACGAAGACTCAGCAGGGCTCATGACCCAGCTGTGGACACTTTCTTGAAGCTATGGCTGTTTCCGCGCTGTTAGAAATTGCTGTAAATTTTACGGACTTTTCAACGAAGAATGCACCTTAAACGAAGAACACTTCAAATCCATACTAATATTATGAAGCTGAAGAGTTTGTTTGCTTATTTGTTTGTTTGAACGTGCTAATCTCAGGAACCACTGGTCCGATTTGAAAAAATTCTTTCAGTGTTGGAAAGTACATTTATCGAGGAAGGCTATAGGCTATATTATATTATCAATAACATTAGGGATCATTACTAAAAGTCCAATTTAGAATCAAATGCGTTGGAGGGGGTTAGATACAACATGCAGTACACGTACGAAGTGTGTGTTGACAATGCCGCAGGTGCTAGAAGTTTATTTCTATTGCCTATTAACATTGTTGCCACGCACTAGATGCCTTATCATTCTTAATTTTCCCATACAAGTAAAAAACACCCGTGTGATATTAACAACGAAGCAATCAGTACCCTCATAAGAGTTCAATTAGTATTTAAATACTTTTTATCACTTTAAATCGCAAACCTAAACTATTGTTTTGTCTCTGTGTTTAATTTGTTTTTTTTATTGCCCTTTTTTTCAAGTTTATATATTTTACAGACTTGAAACTTCACAGTAATGTTCCTTATGTTACGCAGGATGACATTTTCCGAAAATTAGATCCCATGGGTGGTTAAAAACAGGCAACAGTGGGTAATTTGTCTGCATGAGAACAGGATTTTGCATTGTTCATGCCTTCTGCGTCTCCATGGCAACGGGCATCGCGCGGCAGTGGCGTACCCACAAGGAGGGGCATGTATAATGAGCGGCGCAAGAGTGATCTGCCTGTAGACTGCCGTAGCGAGGCTGCTCGTAGCACCACGCCAAGCAGTGACACTGCAACAGCACGTAGCGATTGTCCGCCTGACACAGCCTGCAACAGAGTCGAGAGTACTTCATAGCTTGCGGGGATAGTACGACAGTCGAGTTGCGTGAACATTAGCGGCCGTCGATTTCAACATCTGTGAATATTCGTCTTTTGTTGGCGCCAACATTAACACTCAGTTTGTTGCGAAATATTTTGCCCAAAATACATGCCCCCTTTGTAGAGATAAGCAAACCTGTGTATGTGCATTGGCCAATAAAGTAGCTCTGTTCAATATAAGTTTTCTTGTTTTGACCGCAGCAGAATATTATCATCAAACTAGCTGCAATACCCGGCGTTGCCCGGGATGAACACAAGGTGAAGGGGACCTTTTTCGAAATCAGATGTAGTTAGTAATTGTCTTCTAAATTTGAATGTCAAGTGTGAAAATTAATTTATATCACTTTCAGATCCCGACAGACGTTGTTCTGCCAGTTTATAGTTATTTACCTGGTCTGTATGTAATTTAGACTTTATAAAGCAATATAGAAAAAAGCTGAAAAATAAAAGATTACTTATATTGAAAAGATTCCATTATCTAGCCAATGCTCGGCCTTCATTGCTATGCCTCATTCAGTTTTTTTTTTGTAATATGTTTGAAGTAGTTCCACATATACAAATCATCTATCAATCTCTCTATATATATTTATCTCTATCTACATCTATATACATCTATGTATCTCTCTATTTTTATTGATCTTTTATATCTACATATATATTTCCCACTATCTCTATATCTTCTATATATAAGTCTCTATATAGCTCTATACATCTATAGGTATATCTCTTTATCTAACCCATTTCATTCTCTATACCTCGCTCTATCTCAACTTATCTCTCCGTCTCTATCTCACTCTATATATATCACTCTATCTCTGTCTCTCTTTTATATTTAAATAAATTGTGTCATTGGTGCGCACTTATACAACAAAAACAGACGAAGTGCCGCTATATAAAATGAAATAAACACATTTTTTGACACGATTCGTGCTCCAACTATTGAAAAATAGTTATACCGTCTCAGTAACCTTCATTGGCATGCGCATAACAAATCACCAAAATTTCATCGCAATCGGATGAATGGTATAGGAACGCATACGGCACAAACAAACGAAAATTAAAGACATGACAAACGCATCAAACGATGGTGCGTTTAAAATTCAAGGCAACACTATCTATTGACGAAGTTAAGAACAAAACTGTTATTAGCGCCTTTATTTTGCTAGCGACTGGTCTCACCAAGGAGAAAAATATTAATTTGCCAGACCGTACTATGTGTATGATCGTTAGGGGCAGGAAATTTTCGCGAAAAAATCTGAACGTATACTAGACTGCAACAAGGTATACCCACACCAGCGGTTTCTTCCTTGTGATTGGCGGCCGTCTGCGAGAGAAGTCGTTGCCTTGTTTGCACGAGCCACTAAGAACGAGTTTGCTTCCACACTGAATTAGTGTGATTGGTTGTTGTAACAATCGACATGCACCTCAAATTAACTCACCCAATCACGAAACACAGACGATGCTACAGTGTTTTAACTTCCAGCTACTCTCGGGATCTTTTCGCGAAATTTTCATGGCCCTAATGATCGTGTGTCAGACATAGAGAAAAGACAATCACTCACTATTTGTATGTCTATGACCTATGATTTTTTCTGTTATAAAATGAAATTATCACTTTTTCACTCCCTTTGGGATGGAATTTCATATTAATATGGGGTCTATGTGTTAATCCAGATTATAAGCTAGCTGTAGGCCAAATTTCATGCAAATACATTCAGTAGTTTTTACGTGAAAGAGTAACAAACATCCATACTTACAAACTTTCGCGTTTATAATATTAGTAGGATTAACCAAATAGATACTGATAAGTGGTTTAAAAACGCGGTGCTTTATGAAGCTACGTTTCTTTGTTAATGTATTTGCAATATTCAGATACTGATGGTGTCCTTATGTGTCACACTGCGTTCTTCCACAAGTTTTGGTTTTCTGTGTTGTTTGTATTAAAGTTATGACCTCAAACTGACAGGTGATGTGTGATAGTCTTATTGTTACGTACCATTCCAACTAACTTACTTTCCGTGGTACTGTGTCTGTTGCCGCATCTGTAGGTGTTTTCTTAAGTAAGCCTCTCTATCATAAATTCATTTCATAACTGCTAGGCTTTACTTGCCTAGTTGGATTCTTTTATTATAGAAGCTATCAAAGTTGTCTGCCTACTTTTGGGTATATTTCGAACAAGGACTTCACATCGCAGTCGTTAAACCATGGTGTGACTTCCAAAAAATTCCTACCTAGTTATTCTTTTTATGGTCCATTTACCATAAAACTAATATATATGCCCAAAAAGTTTATATTTATGTGTATATACATATAGATATACAAATATTTTATGGAATGTTAACTGCCACAATTTTTCAAAAATTATTTCCAAAAATTTACATAAAATTAAGAGATGGAATACCGCAGTCGAGTTGGTTAGTGGGAAAACTAGGATTAATGGCGCCGGGTCAGTATTAAGTTAATGTCCATGTCAGTCTTACCAAGAATATTCTAGGAATTATATGAAAAATTTCGGTGGTGATTAGGAAAAATTTGAAAAAGGTTTGCCTTATTAGAATATGAGAAAATGTTTGATCAATCATTTTGAAATATTAGATATTATAAATAGATTTGCAGTGTTTATACATGCTTGTAGACCAAGCCAAAATAAGTTTTTTTTCATAAAAAATAATCAAACATCCTAGAAGTTCTGTAACATAAGTAACTATAGTCTAAATCATGTTTATTATTTCTGGAGAAGAAGTATACCACACGTAGTTTAACCCGGAAAATTTATTTTGCCCCTTTTACTCTCCCCCTCCCTTAAAAAAAAAAAAATTCTGGAAAAATAATTCGTGTCTTCTTCTGATTCTTGTCAGCACACACAACTCACTCATTGTAATGAGCTTCTTATCTCGTACTGAACGAGCTAACTCAGGTCATGTCAAGACTACTTTCGAGTACACATGTTTACGTATACACTCTCACTGTTCACGGAGCTCGTCTCGCGCAGCTGATGGAAATCAATAAATAAATTTATATTTGACATGTGAAGCTTCTTAGCGTGGCTCACCCTATTGTATTAGACTATATGATTTAAAATTAAGTTAAAACTATCTCCATAAACATTTCAGTGTTACTTGTTAGCTAAAAAAAACCTTATGTCACGTTTTTATCTTGCTTGTTGTTTTACCACTGTCAGATTTTCACTGTGCTATAACATCAATTTAAGATTTTGCGTTAGATCTAAACGCCATATTTAAAACCCAATATCTCACTGTTCTGGGACCACATTGCCAATGCACATTGTGTTAAAAAATATGTAAATAATTAAATGCGAACTGTACATTCTTTTAGTAAGAAAAAAAAACATGTGAACGAGTGTTTCAGTACTCGCCAGAGACGTGTAACATTTTAATCTCAGTAAAAAGTAAATATATGTGTTGTCATGATGCAAATACACTTATAAAAAAACTTGGTCACGAAATTTTTGGATAATTCTCTAAAATTATACCTAGCCTGATAAATAAATATATATATATATATATATATATATATATGGAAATTGTGTTTTAAACAACATTTCTTGACGCGAATCACACACATAGTTTTCACACCCGTCACTAGAATTCATTGCCGGAGCAATCATTTGATAAGCAGAACGAAATTTTAAATTAAATAATGAATCGGCTCTGATAAAAGCAAAAAATACTTAAAAAAATTATAAACCTGTTTTTGTTTTATTAAAATACTGCCTATCTTATTAAAATTCATTTAACAGTTAGTACTCTAAAGTTTCCCTTTAGCTTTGTGAACTTTGGTTTTGCGCCATCCGTGGATACTCATTTCCGTTCCATTCACGAAATTACTTCTATCAAATGCAGTATGCTGTGAGCTAAGATGTTACACGTTAAAAAGTTCAACACAATTCATTGTTGTTTCTTTGTAATATTTCAGAACCATTTTAATCGATACCGAACGTGTTATTTGTCGGCACAGTGCGTGTGATCGCGAGACGCCGACGGGCGTACGTCGCGGCGAGGCCGCAGCGCTGACCGCGAGCCCTTGTAAGTGCTAAGTGGCCGGGATGTGAGTGCCCAGAGGTCCAATCAGAGCAGTGGCTTCTGTTTCAGATAGAGCAATTGTCTCGCCATCAACATTAACCAGCCGCGGGACCGTGAGAAGCCGGCCGAGGGCCCGCCTCTTCCACCCCGTGCACAACCAACTAGCGAGGGGCGGTGCGTTTGTTAGGTATGGCCCACGTGAGATATGACAAACACTTCCTCATTCAGGGCATTGCTGTGTATGTCATAGATAAACTTCAAAATTAACAAATATACATGAACCCAAAAACACAGAGAAAATAAAACAAAATCAGGCGATGTCTAATGTTAAATCCCAGTCAGCACATAAAATCCCTTGGAAGGTATTTGAAAATAAAATATCACAGGTAAGGACGAACACAGTGGACAAACAACGATGAGACAATTGCAAAAATAACAGAAAAAACCGACAAAAACAACCTCAGACCACGAAACGGCAAACCGACAAACCCAACGATGATACTAAACAGATAGCCTGGGCAACACAAAGCCACACATAGTGTGTTTTCGTTGCACTGTTCTTGTTGCAAATATCTATCGTCATTGTCAGTTCACTGTGTTCGTCCATTGCTGTGATAATTTTTTCCTATTAATTTCTCCCAAGAGATTCTCTGTGCTTGACATCGGCTAATTTTGATTGGTTTTCATTTTGTTTGTATATTTATGTATTTTGTGGTTTCTTGAGTCGTAGGTTTACAAAAATGTTTTAAATAAATCTTTTCTATTCAAATATCACTAAAAAACGAAACATTATTTATAACGCTGGTGTGCTCAATCGAGACCTGCCTACTGTAGCAGCCCGTGCAGATGAGACAGTTTCTTGCAAAATGGCGTCAATTGAGTCATATTTATAATCGGGCCATATTAGACACAAACATTGCAAATTTTGGAATGAAATACAGAAAAATTTCTCCGATTCGTAACTGTAATAACAAAGAAAACATTATTATTAAAATTCAAGTTAAGTCTTTTGTCGCCAGAGTATCCTCGCTAGTCTTGGTTGCTAGCTGTCTCGCTCACGTGATGAGGCTAGCTGGTTCGACTCCAACAGCACCTATGCAACAACATGCAAAGGCACACCCAAGGACGTCGTAGACATGGCCGACTGTCACTGGTTTGTTTGGTGCAAGAGTAGACTTAGAAGCCCTCTGGATGCTCAACCAACATGTGGTTTTTACACTCGTTGGCTGGTTTCATGGTTCATTGTTCGTCATTGGTTATAAATGACGATGACTGGTGACTAACGGGACGTGTCAGATAACTGCGGACTTGTATACCTATACCTTGCAACCAAATTTATGCTGTGGGATTGTCAGGACTCTAGTCATACCTTTAGATGGAGACCTGCAAAAATTAGCGTTAGTTTATGGAGAAGGATACATTGCATACACATTATATACCTGAACTGCTTTCTTACATGACCATAGGAAGTGAAGAACACCAACTGCTCGGCCAGATGGCAGCGCACAGCGCGTTCCACCTCCTGAGGCTCCTGAGAGTAACGCGAGTTTCGCGGGTTCTGTCTGTATTTAGGCATTTTCGCGGAGTGAATTTCGGGAAGCTCTGGAATACATGGAAATAATGGATGACACAGAAGCCATGGAACACATGGAAACCATAAAACCTTGGAACCAATGGAATCAATCAAATTCAAACACGGAAGCCATGGAAATCAAACAAGCCATGCATAGGCGTGTGCAGGACTTCAGTAATGGTGGTGCCAGATTACACAACAGCCCTATTATTCACATACCCGAGCCTAAAGCGGGGGGTCCGGGGGCTCTCTCCCGGAAAAATTTGGATTTGAAAGCGCAAAACGGTGCTATTTAAGGTGTTTCCGAACAAAAACATTAAATATACAGATGTAAAAATTTTAACTTTTTTTATGACCAATTATGGCTTTGAACGTTTTAATCGCCAGGAAAACTACTAAACTATTTACAGTTTTAAGCTTTGTTGAGCCATAAAGTAAATTGCACAAATTGTTTGCACGGAATTCATGCTGGTGGCTTTGAAAAACCGTACTTAGCCTACATGTTTTCTGAAGACGCCAAATTAATGCTAGAAAAAACATTCTCAAATGTTAAGTTTTAAAATCAACAAGTCAAGGGAGTTTTTGTAACATACCTCAAATATGTAAAATATTGAAATAATAAAAATACACAAATGAGAGTGGGCAAAAGTTTTAACTTTTGGAATACAACAAAAATGTTTTGTCGGCGACTGCATATAAGTCATTGAGTAATCATTTTCGGGACCCGGCTTTTTAATTTTAATCACCCATATAATACATCATACAGACAGATATATACAGCAATTAACGAACCATAACAACTGTCAACTAGTGAAAATAAAATAATTAATTAATGAGTGATCCACTTAACAAACACAGGCTGTACTCGTGTACTCATTAGAACAGTAAACTGATGAGTAAACAGTAAGAGTAAACACTACACAGTAGTGCTACCTGGCGAACGGCGGCTATTATTCCGTGCGCCTGCCGAGTGGAGTGAACAGTGGACACCGAGCGTGCATTCTATGTAATTCGAGGAGAACTAGGAGAAGTATTTACATTTCAGAAGTTTCGTAGCCACGGCCCGCGTGTACAACACAAGTAATTTATTGCATATGGCTTGTTTCCGTGTGTATAGTTGGTTCTATTGATAATTGATATACTGATAGTGTTATGAGCACATATCTGTAACTCGATACGATTGAAAAACATTTTTTTTTTGTGGAAATAATACGGTTTTTTGTAAGTATGTATTATTTCTGCTTGTAAAAAATAAAATAACGTTAACCCTAATGGTGGTGCCAAGGCACCTGTGGCACCTACCGTGCGCACGCCTATGAAGCCATGGAATACATGGAATAAATGGAAGCAATGTTAGTGAGTAAGCCATATCATCTGCGGAAGCTACGGAAAGCGTGGATGGCCGGGCGCGGTGTTCGAACCCAGGCTCCGTGCGACCGGAGAGCGGGGAGCGGAGCCCGGCGTGACGCAGCTGGTAGCGTGCCTACGCTCTGGAGTGCGAACACACACAAGGGCGCGCCTGTTTGCCGACCACACGCGAGACCTGCGCGCGGAATGCCGTCGCTAATTATTGTCGTCCTCCGACCCCTGCCTACTCTTCCCGCCATTACAACCACGCTACACTGCGCGCAGCACATCTCAAACACTGGCCACACTTAACATTTCTTGTAAAATAGCTTCATCAGCTTACGCCATTGCTTGTTTATCCCGGTCTTCACTGAAAATACTTCAAGAGTGGACAGCAAAGATGAATACAGAGTATCCGCTGAAGTCAAATGTTGCCTGTTTAGACAGTACAGATGAAATTATGTCAGAAAATCGAAGAGAACGGTAGCTACATAAAGAGAACAACTTTGGACAACACATCCACGCACAGACGAACCCAACGATGATAGCCTATTAGACAGATAATCTGGACTACATGACAGCAGGCTTTCTGTGACGAAACAATTGTGACGTTTCGGTAACGGGGCATCTGCTCCGGTCATCAGATACAAACAATGGCAGCAAACTATCGGCCAGACTTGTATTTTCTTTATTACAGTTACAAAACGCCAAGCATTAAAAAAGTACATTATTATAAGCCCAAAGAATACACGAGCTCCTTGTTAAAGTATTGTTTAAATATCCTGCGCAGACATTATTTGTTTATAGGGTTTGTTGAAAATAATTTCCATACGTTCCTAATGTTTGAAATCAACTCTCTTTCGCAGTCGTTAAAGACTGTGCCATATAACGTGTTTGGAATCTAGCATTCCTGGTGGTTTACGTAGCATTCTGCCACAGTTGTTCAGTTAAACATGCTTGTAAACGAATCCACGTGGTTGTCAGCATTTGTAAGCAAACTGCATGTAGGCGACAAGTGGGAAGTGTGTACCACTGGTTCTAATTGTGAGAACTCAAATTTCAGACTAGGTTCGTGTTACAGACTACAGTTCAGTTTTTGAATGATTGTTGCAATGGGGGAGATTTATTTTAATCAGTATTTTGGACAGACGCCATTGATCGTTAACACTGTATGTCATAGAGAAAACCCAACAATAAACAAAGAAGAATGAACACAAGAACACACAGATATCAAGTCAAAATCGGCCGATGACATATGTACAGCGTAAACTAGCAATGGCTTATGTCCAAAATAATGATTTAAATATAGTTAGGTTGTTTTTTCTATCAATGGCAAATTACGGCTTATATATAAAAAATATTGTTTTATTTTGGAACATGTATAATGTTGATAGCTACATGTAATAAATGTTATCACATCAATCGGACATTTCTGCATTTATTTGTTTAGTATGGTTGAACGTTGCACGGTTATTCACATAGGCTTAAGGTGACTGCCGTGGTCTCCGAACTGCTTGGGTGACGTTTGGGTGCCTGCAGGGATGAAATGAACCCAAGACCCCGATCGCAGCCCGGCTCTTGGGATACAGGAACATCACTTTTGGAATGTACCAGTTTCCTATTAGCAACCCAGAATGTTTGAATAGTTGATTGGCTCTGGGTTCGATCTCCACACAGGGTCAAACCCGAATTTATCGCTGTTGTGTGAAGCGTGGGGAACGTTGTGTTGAGCTACAGGGTTTTCTCAAGGTATTCCCGTTGTCGGGCTCACCCCGTGGCAAGAACGCCGTGGGTGCTGATTGGTGTTTTGTGGTCCGCCATTTAAATGAGAATCCAAGAGTGGTGTGTGGGGGGGGGGGGGGAACATAGTTTTGACGGGAAAAGCATTTAACGTACTTTTCTGGTCATTGTTAACGAAATAGTATAAGACATCTTTGTAAAAGAAATATTTATATATACATATATAAATAATTGCTAAAACTGACATAAATGCAATACAATTTTCTCCCCATATTGGCAACGCATGTCCCTTAATTTAATTTCAGAAGGCGTTAGAGTGATATGTAAATGCGTTTTTGAGTTGATTTTTTAAAATTAACCTTACTCTTATAATTCAACATTTCACTAGTGTTTGAGTTTGTTTTTCCTTGATATTACTTTTTTTTGTTAACTCTGTGTATTACGTAAAATAGTTTATTTCGAAGGGCTAATGCAATGGAAGTTAATTTATAAATACGGTTAAGCGTGAAGACAATACACATTGCACTTATCGTCACCGTTAATAAAAGAGGTAAAATAATAAAAAGAGAAATTTAACACTTAAATAATCAAACGTTAGAAAATAATAGTAATAACTCGCGTGAACGATAAAAACTAAACAACTATGTACACAATAACTTACTAAACACCATCATGCGTAGGGAATGTGCTGCTAGGAGAGTGTCTGTGTCCACCAGGAGCGGCGGTCAGCAGGACGAGTGAGTCACATAGTGTCTTACAGACATCGCTTCTAGCGTAACGAAATATTCAGCACTGCAGTCGCTTCCCTGTGATTCGCTAGGGAGTGCGTATTGGGGGCTTAACATTTCCTTTCCTCCCTCTCGCCATCGAGTGTTCCACTCCCGAGAAATGCATTTTACGCTATGCTCCGATAAGCCTAGCCCAGCCTTACCCTACTGGCTGTAAAGAAATTTCACTTGAATGATAAGGTAATATTGTTTGCCAGCTTAGGCTTTTCGGCGACGTGTGCAGCTGGAGTGAGCACAGGGATACAGGAAGTTTTTTCAAGCGTAATTAAAAAACAATGTGTGCGTGTACATAAGTATACGTGTTATAAGTTATGCACACTTTGCGTAATAAAGAGCAAAGTTTAAATTTGCATGTAAATAATTAATAGAAATAAAATAATACAAGGACTGGAGAAATATAACAAATACGGTTGGTAAACTATCAATTTAATCAAAGGAATTTTTAATAAATACTTTGTAAACATTTATATAATATTAATTATTAAACTTAGAAAAATAATTTAAATAAATTAAAAATAATAAGAGAAATCAATAATATGTTGAATTTTTATTTTAATTCATTAATTTTAACTATAAATTAAATAATAATGAAATAATTTATAATTTATATTGTAAATAAATTATACATACGGGAACTTAACCTCAAAAACACTCCCGTGAAAACGGCCAGGAGACTAATAACCCTTCCACAGACACTACCTGTCAGCGTTACTGGAAGTTTACAAGCAACCTGACATTGTTCATACGGGAACATAACCTCACTTATTAAATAAACTTTAAAAAGTTTATAAACCCAATTACTATCACTAATTTACATAATAAATCATTTTTTTGGCAATTTGGACCAGTATTTAATATCAATAAATAAAATACAAGGTTTAAAAGCATATATATATATTTTTTTTGGAAGTAGCCTTTTTTCATGCTGTGGAAATTTCGTTGCATATTGCGCGCGCATCGTAAAAATTCATTCCCATTATTTTTTCATAACGCGCATAAAAATATATAACTTTAAAACCAATTTAAAAAAATTCAAATTCAAACAAGTGTATTTTAAGGGCTCGGTTCACTCCCATGCTAGCCGAATGGCGGGATAGGGATTTACAGGTTAAACTTAAATGCACGCGATTCCGTCAGTTATTGTAATAGAAAACTAAAACAAACACCAAATTGTAGATATTATAAGCATACATGTTTCTACGAAAACAATTTTAATTTAATTTAAATTTTTAAGTTTGATATTGTAAAATTAAGTTTTAATTTTGTCACAATTATCAGTCAGTATGTTCTACCCCCCTAATCATCTCGTAACAACGTTGGTCATATCTCAATCTCACGAAAAGTCCTTGGCTATGGCAATGTATCTGGTTAAATATACAAGCAACACCAAATTTTTTAAATGTATTTTGTGGAAGTGCCTGATGTATAGGCTGCAATGCACGCTGGTAATATGACGTGCTCCGCCGGCGGCGGACAAGAGATAAGGGCCGCGTGGAAGAGAGAAGGAACGGCCTAGTTGCCACTTCGCCTATTTCCCCCTCATCCACCCCTTATCTTCAGCTGTCACGCGACAGGCTATGAAACAGTAACCCACACTTCAAGTGATTTTGTTCCTCGGTTCAATTCTCCAGTTGCTACACTACAGCCATGGGAACAAATTGGCGTAAGTGTTCCAAGATCTCGCCACATTTATCTCACCGTAGAAAGTCCATGAAAAATCGAATAAAGCTTCTGCTAGCATCTAAACGTCAAAGTAAATGGTATGTATTTATATGATGCAACAATTATTTTAAGAAAATTTAATTGTAACTTTTTTACAACTGGTAAAGTAAGATGATGCGATGTTGTTATCAGCATAACAAAAGCGTAATGCCTACAGGGTAACTATCAGCATTGTCGTACTCGAAGGAGGATAGGGGAACGGGGCTCAGGAGTGAGGTGCTCAATGAAATTTTTGCATTATAGCACACTCGCTTAATTGAATACTTGCGCATTTGTCTACTTGCTCACTTGCATACTTGCACACATTCCACACATTCATAGACATTATAATTCCCCTATCATTTACATATATATTGATACATCACTTCTAACGCGCATAGCGGCCACTCGTCCATATGATTTTTATGGGTTTCACGGCTAGAGTATGCTTTTTAAAGCAACACAGTCAGTACAGTATATAATTCTGTAGTGAACAACCGGCTTAGGGCTAAAGATTTCCAGCGGGAAATCAATATATTATTCATTCGTAAAATGTTTTTATTGGCTTTATAGGTTGTGTATGGTACATGCAGCTTTACAAAAAATACAATACACATTTTAAAGTTTTATTATTTTGCCTGCCTATAAATTCAGCAAGCCTTTTTAAAAGATTGCAAGCAATACTGTTTAAATGTGCAACTTGAAATGACCACTCTATGCGATATTCGACAGTACCTATTATTTTAGGTGACAGTAGCTGAAGTCGCTATGTATCTTTGGAAGGAATTTGGATCAGAATTCCGGGTGTGCCATGAATATTTGTAAAATTGTATTTTTTTTTTTATATAATTTCTTTGTCCATCCGCCCCGGACTGGCAGACGTAAAGAGCGAGCTTTGAAAAGCAACAATTTCACAAGAAACTATCTAAGCTTAATTATTGCATAAAAATGCGATGAAACTATTTAAACTTTCAAAAAAATAATGACAAAAACTAAAATATAAAAGAATTTTATAATCAATAATATATAGATAAATTTTTCAAATCCCGTGCATAATATTTTGATTTAGATATCGTAATGCAATGTAACATAAATATTAACTTGTAAAAGGAATTATTAATTTTGATACAACTATTTTAAAATTACATTTCATTGTCTGGTATTTAAAAAGTAGTTAATATTTTTCCAACGCGATAATGTATCAAACGTTAAAATTTTATAATCTAAAATGAAAAAAAATTTTTTTGGCAAAACTCCACGACCCCAGAGAAACCTACCAGGTTGGCTTCCATATGGGAGCACATAAAGAAACGTGCTCCCATATGGAAGCAAATTTAGCAGATTTTGTTTCCACCCAAACCGCCTCTTGGGTAAGCCTCACTTGTTACAAGGGATTGTATTCCTATCAGACAAATGCCACCATTTGTCTGAGCAATCCGCCTTGGAGGAGCCGGGGCGCGAACCCGGGTCCTACAAGTTACAAGTCAGACGCTCTACGCCAGAGCCAAGAAGGTAGAGCGACGTCATACCTGCTGTTAAGGTTTATATGGAAGCAATGACGAACATACGTCGTTGTAGGGCATTTGTTTGTCGCAGAAATCCAATACCTACGTGAATATACACATATGGAATGCAGAAGACAAGCAATGAAAAAAATTGGTTGTCTGTAAAGTCGGTTTACGGACGATAGCTTAACTTGACAACGTCATAACAAAACATTGATGAAATGATTGATCCAGAAGAAAATGAAATATCATATTCGGCCTGAGACTGAGCCGTAATATGTTTTTGCAACCAAACCATTTAGGCATTAAAAATATTATATTCTTTGAGGAAGAATTTTTTTTAATTTTTCTATCTTTTGCATGATAAAATCTACATCTGCATACTTTTATGAATAAAATTGAATCTTTTTATTGAATTAACACTATATTGTATGGATACAAAGGAGGAGTGAAATGAAATCTACAATTTAATTGATAAATTTACTTTTATTTGCATTCATTAATTCAAATAAATTTATTACTTTTGTAGTGTCGCGCAAGCCGTATTTATTTTGACAAGTACAAAAATGAAGGTATCGCAGTGGCAGGAATTTCGATTCGTCAACCTTTGGATTGGTAGTCATCGATGCTTACCGCACGGCCACGAGGCCATATTAGAAACTATTGTTTCAGATGTTATATATATATATATATATATATATATATATATTCATAAAAATTTTGTTTTGTGTTGTGGAAGTTTTAAAAACGTATGTAGTCCGCCATGTTTATTTCTTATAGTGGTAGGCGGGAAATTAATAACCGTACCGGTTGTGCTGAAAATCGGTGAACGATCGTTAAATTACATAATATTAATAATTCAAACGACGAAAATATGATTGAAAAGTTCAAATCGATGGTTGTTCCAATCGACTGGAAGAGAGATACCACGCATGCGTACAATGAGCATAACAGGACCCATCCGTAGCGGGACATCCGTAGTGGACAATGTGCGTTACGGGACACTTTTTCGTGCGTTCAGCCGGAGTTCATCGATTTATTAGACGTTGTCACGTCAAAACCTATGGACTTATAAATATGGATAAGAGATTTTGAAATAAATTTTAGTCATTAGTAAGTAATAAAGATTCCGCCGGCTTTCTTGGCCATTGTCTTGCATTTATTGGCCAATACATTTAGGCATTAGTGTTCCTAAGATTAGGTAGTTGATACGCCGAGCCCTTACAAACCCGCCGGCACACGGGAACCTGTAAAATAAAATAAGGTATCAAAGTTTTTAAAACTAGTCAGTGCTGAAATTAATGGAGTTGAAATATTGGATGTTTTAAAATGAAGATTATTAAGTAGGATATTAATAAATTGTTATCAGTTAAACTATTTCTTACTTAGAAGAGAATGTAATACTATCAACATGCCAATGACTACAATTATAATACGCACAATGTTATTATGTTGCTCTTTTTACAACATGGTTGTATTTGATTCGAACAACAGGAAAAAATTATTTTTCTTTACAAACTATATTTACGAAATTTAGGTAATTCGACAGACCCTTGAAAATAATTTTGATATTGTAGTTAATGATTAGGCCTACGTTGGACAAAGTTAATTGTAAGTTAATTCAGATGGCTCATTAGGCTGGAATATACATATATATATAAGTTACATTTAGGTTTATGTAGTGAAGTGGTCACTTAGTAACTGCAATTACGTTTATTTTCTCCCATAATCTTCAGTATAATTTGTGCCAAACTTCTTAGCGGGCGAATTTTCGCGATGTTGTGCATTACCACATCAAAGAACTTCTGACTCAATGTACAGTCGTTATCTTGGTCATAGTCTGCTTACAGCCGAGCTGTTAGCAATTTAAGCTACGGTGAAGAGTGCTTTTCTGAGGACCATTGAGTGAGCAACTAGATGGATGAGTCGTTGTGACATTGCTTGGACAGTTATTAGTAGCAGCGATTTTTTTTACCTCTTAATTTATATATATATATATATATATAAATATATATATATATATTCAAAATACTGAAAATTTAAATGACATGCAAAGCACGACAAATTGTACAACTCATTTAATATTGTAAATAGACAGGTAAACTGAATATTTCCATCTTTTAATTCAGACTGTTAAATAAAATAATAAATGTTGTTTATTACATCCACAGCGCACGCTGTTCACCATGTATTTGAAAAAGATAAACATGAGCGAACTATTTAACTGATCAAATTAGTTTATGAACATTTTATAATGTGCATGAGCATTTAAAATCTAAAAGTATTCTAAATTTTATTATTCAGGTCAGAACAGTGCAAATAACGATTTCACCCAAATAATAACATACATTCAAGCCGGCGCATACAAAATACAACTGCAATACTTATTAGAGCTGAAAGAGTTGAAGCAATTAGCTAAAAAGCTAAATTATAATTAAATATAGCTGGAAAAAGGTGTGAATTAAGAATTCGTGTGAAGCTATTTCCTTTTTATCTGGGAACCACAACTTCTTAATTTTTTTCTACACAGTAAAAAAACACTACAAAATAGCTACTTTTATTTTTACGAAGCATAGGAATGTTCGTTATAGCTGTATGTTCTCACTGCGATTTGTAAGGTCTTGTGTGTTTCGACATAGTAGTGGGAAAACTACGACAGAAAAGTAATAATATAAAAATATTATAAACGTAAAAATTTGCTAATGTTTTAAACATTTCAAACTTAATAAACATTTTAACAACCAAAAAAAAATTTAAAAAAATCTGGCTGAATAATAAGTTGCAGTACCTAGAGTCGGGATCAACAAAAATTATCATGACACAAATTGTCGTTTATGTTTCCGATATAATAGTTATTATTTTGTGAAATGTCGGATAATACGAAATGTTGGATAAAACAGGTCGGATGAACGTGACACTACGGTATTGGAATATTTGTGAATAATTCAGTCATTCATTTAGTAAGAAAATGAAAGTAGGTAATGAAAATAAATCATTACATTGTGTGGTTAAGTTTATATCAATCATTTATTGGAATTAAATAAAACCTGCATGTGTAGTTCCGATTCGAGTGGTAAAGTCTCTGTTTTCAATGAGTAGAATTCGTGATTTTCCCGAGGTTCAAAGTAAAGAAGGTGCTTTTGGGCGTTATTCATTTAATACCTAAATATTTCGATAAATACTAAGTTGTTTACATGGAATTATGTTAATATAAAGCAGTGTTTACGTTTATAGTAGTCGAATGTCAAGTTTCCTTTCGAATGACTGTGAAAAACGGGGAGGTTCATCGCAGCAATGAAGGAAATATTTTTGTGTCTAATATAAGTTATAAGCTGAGGCTCTAGATTGTAAGGATCTCAAGGCAATCGCGGACTACATATATCTTGGGTGAAAAATATTGGGTCAAGTAAGGTATTGCATTAAATGTTCTGGGCATTTATAACCCGGAACCACGAGATAAAAATAAACTACAGAAAAAATGCTAAAATGTCGTTTATTTATTATTAATTATGCTTGCGTTTTGTAACATATCCCAGACTAATCAAAACATAGGCCTCAAATATATAAAAATTTATTGTTAACAAAGTATTAGCCTGGATTAGAATATATTGCACTGAATAATTTATATTTGTCACACAACATATTCTTTTCAATCCAGTGTTAGTCTAATAACGTACAATTTCAAATTTATATAGATATAGTAACATTTGAATCGTACGTATTTTGCTGAATGTATTAAAATATTTATTGTAAAACCGATTGGAAGATGATATCAGGAAACTAAAAAAAAAAGTTACGTTAACTTATCAAAATATTGTTTGCCAAAATCGAAACCATTGAAATAAATATATATGTCCTTTATGGAAATAACTTTAAACTGAGCATACACAAAAAAATAATTCTGTTTTAATTATTAGGATTTTGCCCTTAGTTCTGTGGTTTTTTTTATTTGAATATAATTTTGTAGGTAATATTCTATTAAACTTTTCCTTAATCGTACCAGACTGCCTTTCCCACCAGCCGGCCAAATGGTCCACGGACTGCTATTCAATATATCCATGGTTAAACCAGCAAGCAAATAGCACAAGCCGCCAATTTGGGCCCATTCGGAAGCAGAAGGCACTGCCTAGCTGCCCTCGGATAGCTAGCAGAGCGACCGCGGAACCGCCTGTCTTCGGTAGCCCATAGCCCTTGGTGCGAGCATCACGTGTCAGATAACGCTTGGCAACACCGCGTTGTAATTATCGTGTCCCCCCCGCTTCTACCCGGATGACAGCGGCGCCCAGGAAGAATATATGTCTGTGATAACGAGTGTTCAACTGATCGTGACTACTAGCGCTCTCCAGCGGGACAGAATCACAACCGTGACCTTGAACCGAGCCCTTAAAAGCTTACATTAATATTGACACTAACATGCTGACATATGGCCTACAGTAGCAGCCGTAAACGACTTGGATTCTTATACAGTTGAGATTGCAGGTGTTATTATATATTGCCTTCACCGATATTTGGTAAAAAAATCTTTCCCTAAGGAGATAAATACTTCCCCCTCCCTCCCCTCTTCTCAACCCGCCAATGGGAGTGAAGCTACTGGCCGCGTCAAGTCGAGGCGGCCTCGGCGGCTTCCCGCGCTGCCGTGACGTCACGTTTCATTGACGGGCGGGCCGGCCTCGCAGCGGCACGCCAACGGGCCGCCGCTTGGGCAACAAACAGCTCCCGCCCGCGAGCGCGCGTGGGTAACCCGTTCCCTTTCGCGCCATTACCTGTCCCCCTTTCGCGCAAGAGACCGTGCCGTGGTTACGCAACTGCGGCCCTCCCTTCCTCTCCACGTCACCGCGCGCGTGAAACTTCTCTGCGGCCGGCAGGGTAAGTCGAGGCGCTCGAGGGCGGAAGTGAAGTAGAAATAACGAATTAAGTGCACGCTCACAAAACTGTAAGATTTTTTGAACGATTTTTTTCGATGCCATGTTTGTTACAATTATGATCCTGCTTTGCAAACCTCTGTTGTGTACTCTGTTGATCAGTTTTATTGTTTAAATGGATAACTGAAGCGTGAAGTTTCACTTCTAGCCCGCGTTGCTAGCCACGCAGCCATTTTTTGAAAATATTTTTTTGACGTGACAAAGTCTAGTAAATCGATGAACGCCGGCTGCACGCACGAAAAAATGTCCCACTACGGATGTCCCACTATGGATGTGTCCTGTTTGCTCATTGTACGCATGCGTGGAATCTCTCTTCATGCTCATTGTACGCATGCGTGGCATCTCTCTTCCACTCGATTGGAACAACCATCGATTTGACTTTTCAATCATATTTTCGTCGTTTGAATTATTAATATTATGTAATTTAACGATTTTCTACCGATTTTCAGCACAATCGGTACAGTTATTTAAAAGTAATGTTGAATATTCAAATACGTTTTGAACCAACAATGGTGCTGTACAGTTACACATAATAATTCAAATTACACCCGGGATCTTTTGCACAATGTTTTAAAAAAATATTGTAACACATTATAAATAAGTTTGGTGTATTTGGGATGCGTATTTGTTATAAAATCGTGTTATAAAAACAAAATAATATTGTTCCCCTACCGTGAGCAAAATTTTTATAAATATGTATATACCATCTGAAACAACTTAATTTCAAGCATGGCATCGTGGCCTGGCGGTCAGCACCGCTAATTTACAATCGAAGGGTTTTCGGTTCGAGTCCCGGCAGCTGCGGAATTCTTTTTTTTTTACTTGTAAAAATAAATACGGCACACGCAACATTTCAAAAGTAATAAATTTATTTGAATTAATGAATGCAAATAAAAGTAAATTTATTAATTAAACTGTACATTATATTTCACTCCTATGTATCCATACAAAATAGTGATAATTCAATAACAATGATTCAATGTTATTCATAAAAGTACGCAGAGGTAGATTTTATCATACAAAAAATAGAAAAATTAAAAAAAAATTTCTTCCTCAAAGAATATAATATTTTTAATGCCTAACTGTTTTGGTTGCAAAAATCTATTACGGCTCAGTCTAAGGCCGAATATGATATTTCCTTTTCTTCTGGATCAATCATTTCATCAATGTTTTGTTATGACGTTGTCACGTTAAACTATCGTTCGTAAACCGACTTTACAGACAACAAATTTTTTGATACGTAAAGTGTGATGTATCAAAGTCAAAATCGACATTTCTCGAAACGTGTCGCTGACGTTTTCGAGCCCGACACGTCGACTCATGAAGAACGTCAACGCGCGGTCTCCCGCTGGCCGATCCAAGGAGGTCTGAAGCCACCCTTCTCTCCTGATGAACTGGATTGTTTATGAAACACTTGGGAAGACATTAAAGACATTTACTCTAAGCACAAATCCCTCCTCAAGCCCTTTGACCCGCCACTGCAGCGCCATCCACAACCCGAGAGACATCATCCACTACAAGTCCCAACAAGTTAGTTTAAATACTGCAGCTAGCAGGCTTCTGCCGACAGTCAGCCAACTTACTGCGAACACTATTGTAACAGCCCAAGCGTTTGTGACCACTTTATAGTAATACCAAATTTAAATAGAGATTTTGGGGTTTGGTTTCTTCCAGTTATAACTGGAGAACTTATTTATCATTCCATTGTAAAAATAAACTAAGATTTTTATTACTACCACTTTTATCAAGATGGTTAATCATAAGTATAAAAATTCAGAAAGTTGCATTAGTGGTACCCTTCTTCTCTAATTAACACGTATACAAAAAAATAAATAAAAAATTGATCCAAATGTTATTAGAAATTCCAAGTAAATCATTATATAAGGATATACAAAAGGGCTAGAGAAATGAGAAATTATACGGTTTAAGGGAAAGCAATAAAAACAAAACTATCTTTGGTCCCAAACCACCCAGTTCGATGTTAATAATTTCAAGCGTGGGAATAAAACAATCGCGCTATCAAATCTAGGCTGGCAATATTAACGAGTTGCCTTTACTGGCGTAGTCACTAACGACTCTTCATAAGAAAGCATTTTTATGGGAGGATCGATAACAGAAGGAATCTCTTTACTATTCACTTTTCCCAGATCGTAGTTATTTTAAGGATGCATGTGCTATATGTATATGTACTGCATTCCAAACAGTGCTAAAGAGCTGTCGGGCAAACAGTAGACTCAATTTTCTTTCCCACAGCAAAAGGTTTGTTGGGACAAACAATATTTTTTTTTTAATAGAGCCACTACTGCGATTAAATGCTGTAAACCAAACATCTGTCTGACATTTATATTAAAACATAATGCAAGATTTCATTCATTAATAAAATAGTGATAAAATCTCTTTATAGAACAGTGTTGTATAATCCTAATTACTGCAATGACAAAGAAATAACAATGTTAAAATATATAAATATTATTCTAGCTATAATCACATGAATCGTTAATATTTGCGTTGATATAATGTAAAAATTATTGAAAAAACCCGCCTTGGATATTTCTCTTTGCCACAAATAAATTGGTTTCACAGTGTACGACGCCAGGGTGTTCCTTCGTGCCTGGACGTTAGGCTGTCCGGGCACCGCGTTCTGCCTACCTTCCAGGTCTCTCGAGCGAGCAGCTCTAGCTGTCACTTCGAGGCGTCACGTCACGTCACGTGCTAGACTACACGAGGCTGCAAGAGGATTTTAACTAAGAGGATTTTAACAAATAAAGAAAAACACTTGAAATTTTTGTGAGTGTTCCGAGGCTGATGATTTCGGGCAAAATCCTGGGAAGACCGAAATTAGAATTTATTGTTATCACAAATTTTTAAGAACAGACTCCTCAAAAATATTTGTGAGGGCCACCAACAAATAAAAGGTTTTTGTTCGTGTGTGACTAGTGATAGTGGTACACACGTAAAAAAAAAATATTATTTCTAACATAGAGTCGCTGTTAAATAACAAGATTTGGCAACGTAATCTCTTTAATTAATATACAGGTAACAATTATTATTTTTAACTTTCTGCAAAAATTTGTGCATGATTTTAATTCGTCTGTATTTCAAGGTAGATTTAGAATACAGTCTACCTATAGTAGCCGTTGATATGGTATGATAACTGGAAAATGTTTATATCTTTTTCGTTTCATGATCCATAGACCCCAAAATCATCGTCAACTCAAAAGTTATATATATAATCACATTATAATGGACACAATAACTGCCGTAATTTCGCACAAATCACTTCCAAACTGGTGCATAATATATAGTAATGGAAAATCCCGGTCCAGTATTTAAGTAGGCAAAATCAGACCAAAACAGTAGAAATTGGTGAAGGTTTTTTGAAAAACACAAAAATCACTCCAATAATATTAAATATATCATATCCGTTTGAACGTATTCTAACTCGTAGGAGTAATACCAAAATCATTTGTCAAAATAAATTTTTATGCAAGAGTTGGAAAAAACAAGAGATGGAGAAAAAAAAGTTGTATCTCTTATTATGCACTCTATCGAATCCGCTCGAATTGCTAGTGAATCTTTTAACTTTTATCTAAAACTTGTTCTCGTATAATTTTTGATAAAACTTCCCATTGCTGCTAGAGGTTAAAAAACAAAAAAATAAAACAAGGGTATAATAAAACAATTTTTTTTCCGTACCACGTACACTTTAAAGTCTTTTATTATTTATTGTAAAACCTAAATATAATGTCTACAACTTTCATTCCAAATAATATTTATATGACCAACCACTACTTCAAGGAGTGGAAAATAAGGGGCTGAATGACGAAAAAATTAATCCACCCCCTTATTATATACACTATCAAAACCGTTTAAATTATTTTGTTAACATTATAAATATTATCTAGAAATCGGTCAAAAACAATTTTTAATACAACCAACTGCTACTAAGAGTTAAATAAACAGGTGTTAATCACCCCTACAATATGTAAACTATGATATCTATAACAATAAATTGTAAATATTATAGAACTTATCCAAAACTTTGTTCTGAATTTTTTTTAGATATGACGACCGAATACTACAATGGCTTGTAAAAAACCAGGGTTGAAACTAAAAGATTAAAAATAAAAATTCCTAACCATCTACAGAAAGACATAAAAAATTACTTTTGCAGATAGTATAATATAATATCCGTTATAATTCATTGCAAAAATTTTAAACATTATCCAAATCGTATGGCTAAAATAATTTCTGATGAAACGAAATATTATCGTAAAAACCGGGGTTAATTAAACAAAATTAAAAATTTCCATCAAATTCGGTAGAATTATATTTAAACCATCTTAATGTTTTCTAAGACTTGGTCAAAAGCAAATATTAGTGCAAAGGATGAAAATTGTTTTTGAAGGTAAAACCTTCATAACTACTTCAGTAGGCATAATATGAAATTCGTTGTGATATAGTCAATGCTGGATGCATTGAGTTAAAAACATTCGAAACATTTTCTTTGCATAGAATATGAGAAACTGTTTTTATCGATAAATTCGAAATAATGGAAAACATATAGGTTGTCATGTACCTACATTAAGTTATTAAAATGGTCCAGATGTTTATTGAAGTTTCCAGAACCTTTCGAGAAGAAATAGGTAATTCAAAATCTACCTACGCCTATAGGTTGTGGCCAGTAGCGGATCCAGGGGGGGGGGGGGGGCTAAGGGGCTCAAGGCCCCCCCCCCCCCCCCCCCCCAAATGCATCTGGGTCCACTTCCATTATGACTACACAAAGCACACACAAGTATGCACCAACAACAGGTTCGCGCGAGACGTAAACGAAATGTATATAGTGCTTGTAATAAGAGCTTCGGCTGCAACAAAGATTATGTGGAAAGGGAGTGTGGGAAAGGGGTAGAGCGCACGGTATCACCTCTTCGCTCTCCTCTTCCCAAAAGGCCCGCCCCCACCACCGCCCCACCTGCCCGCCCCGCAGTCGCGCCTTGTACTCGAGATACTACGAAAGTAGCGAGCTGCATCCCATAGTTCCGACAACAAACATTGCTCGGCACGGATCGGCAGGACGAAGCGGCGGCGGGGCGGCGCGCACGGAACTAGGCACGGCCCGGCTATATATTAGGCGTTATAAAAACATGCAGCGCAGTAATGAAAGCGCAACATTTAATTGTGTATCTGTAAAAACGTAATGGCATTTTGTTACACTGAACACATATAAATAGACACTTATAATTCTGACATGACGTGACTGTAAAAAAAAATTGACTAAAGTTTCGAAACTCACCACAGTGAAGGCAGTGTTGGTTAGATCCGTAGCTCATGTAAGCCAAGAGTGGCAAAATTGCACCTCTTAGTTATGTGAGACGAGGCGATATGGAAACATTAAAATATTACCAGAGCTCTATAAGTCAAATAATAAATACCAGTTCTTACAAAGGCTGAGCCAAACACGATGTACCACTGTCAGTGTCACTATTTTCATCACTGTTGTCCATTACACTGTTACTTGTTGATGAAAGGAATTCGTCATCGTCACTGTCGTCATGTAAATTTATTTAGAACTGGTCCATTGCCATGTCTATGATGCAGTCCCTCTTCCAGTATTCGTCTTCTAATTTTTGAACAAGATTGCAGTAGCCTACCCAGTCATTCTTTGTTACAGAGTTAACAGCATCCAGTGTGTGCGTCTGAAGTGCTTGCGCAGAGAACTCTCCCACGGTATTACATTCCCGAATGCACCTTATTATCTTTGCCCACGCTAATTCAATAGCGTTGAACTCACACATGTATGGTGGGTGTCTAATGACATGATGTCCTACATTTTTTAAAAGTTGATCAACCGGAAATATTTTCTCCTTTGGTTTGTTTTTTTCTACTAGTTCCATCAACATACATTTCAGCATTTTTTCATCACAGTCTACACTTCTGCGTTTTAGCCATGTAATCATTTTTTTTGTACTGTATTTCGAAGGAGGCTTATCCTCTTGTTTGGAGTGATATGGCGCATTGTCCGTTACTACAGCAGAAGATGGCGGCAAGTTTGGTAGAACACATTCGGACAGACTTTTTTCAAAATTAGCAGCATTCATTTCCCCGTGATAATCTCCGACTGTCGCACCTGACTTGTATATCAATAATCCTCCTGGGAGAAATACACATTTTGAACCAATATTAACCAATATCAGTCTCTTGGTTGCATTTCCTTTAGTTACTCCCGTTACGTCATTTTTGCGTAGGCAACATTTCTGGAATGTGAGATTAGTATCCACCCACGACTCATCAAGGTAACACTTCCTTACCTTCAGACCTACAATGTCTAATTTGAGTGAGGTACTTGGAGCGCCACGTCACTATGTCAGTTCGTTCGATTAACAAACGCCGCCTGTCTTCGCATCATTTCCAGACGAAGCCCATACTTCGCAATAATCTCTTGAGCGACGAAGGGCTCCACTGCCAACCTATCTTTTCCTTTAACACGGGAATCAATTTGCGTACTGTGGGGACAACTTTTTTAACCGCATATAATTCTTTGATTGTGTCTCTTATGACACGTTTATCGAAGCTGTCGATCTCAATCTTGCATTTTTTTTCGTGGCCTGCACATAAAAGAAATTATGCTGTAGCAATCTTAATAATAAAAAAAACATATGCACATCTGATATATTTTGTAAAACTAACATAACCAATGATAAATACCCTTTGTTTAATATCACTAATGCACATTACACATGTTTAAAATGCATGGCTTACCCTTTTTTCCCTGGTGTTGTATGCGGTTCATTTGGCATTGCAATTTGTTTCTTTCGAATACGCATCACTGTTGCTTTGCTTACATCTGAATAATTTGCAGAACGTTCCGTTGCTTTGTGAATAGGAATCGAAAGGCATTTTTCACGAGCTTCTTGATCACAAATTGATATTACTTTACTAATAATTTCTCTCTGTTTTTTTGTGAATCACTTTATTACTTTTCCTACGCTTTACATTCGCCTCCATTACTCGTCGCCACTACCTGCCAATATACTTCACACGGTTAGTAACGCAGGAAGGGAGACGGAGTTTTCTATCGCATGACACTCCCTTCCCCTTCAACCCCTACTTCCCCTGCCGACCTTGAACTACTCTTTCCCCTTCACCCCCGCGCAGACAGCTCGCAAGATTCCTGGCCCATACAGTACATAGGCCTTCGTGTATGGTTTGTGGGATCCAACACAATAGAATGAGCTATTCAAGTGATTATTAACTTTTATCGCGGCGTTATTTTATTTGCTTTTGTCAAATTTTGGAAAAATGACAGAGAAACGTAAACAAGGGGATCTTCGTTTTTCTTACGGAAGAGGGCGAACCGAACGAAAATGAAACACTATTACCTGGAAACAATGTCAGTGACTTATCATTCTTGACTCAAAGTTCATCAGGTAGGTACATCCTTCTGATTATTCTGTATGTACTTAAAATAAATTCATATTAACACAGTTACACTAGGCGCAATATAACTCCGAGCTTGAGCTACGTCACACATGAGGAGTGTTGACTGCAACACGTGTGGGGGGGTCGGGTGGATGAGGAGGGGGTATAAGCAGATACGGCGACCTTGCACAGCAGGTAGAGAAAAGCAGAAAACATTGACCACTTACCACTGACGTTCCAAGCACTACCTCAGTTCTTCAACGCCACTGACTGTTCCATCCGAAGAGTCTGATGTGTAAACGTCACTGCTGTCACTGTTTGCATCACCTAACTGAACAATCGCTTTATCAATTTCAATGTTAAAACGCACATCCTTATCCCAGTATTTGTTCTCGAGTGTCTTGACGTGATTGCAAATCGGAATCCAATCTTCTGGACCCATTCGGTTAAATATTTCCTCGCAAAGTTTTTTTACATTTGCCAAATTGCAAGTAACATTTTTTGAAGCGACTTCTCCTTTTAACTTTAGCCCATATTCTTTCTATCGGATTCAAATCCGGATGATAAGGGGGCAGACGAAGTAATGTGTGGCCACTATTTACCAATAGTCTGTCTGCCGAGTACTGCACTAGCGAAGGTTTGTGCTTCTTTATGAGGTTATACATGTTTGGTTTGAGCATGTCGCTAGTAAAGGAAATATTCTCCTTACTTAACCACTGCTGCATTTCCAATTTTGTCGAGCTGGAGGTAGGCGTTTTATTTATTTTTACATTGTGATAGGGAGCATTATCTATCATTTGATTTTGTATTAATTGTTCGGTGAGCCATTTTTCATATTGTTTGTACAGTCGTGCGAGACACACCCGTCGCATTAGCTGTTCTCAACTGTGCTTTCTCTAGTGAAATGGAGGGTTCCTGCAATCGCGCTTCATTTTCCATAAACTGCAGAACGTTATAGACGATTTCCCGCGCCTGCGAGTGCAGTTTTTTACTCTTAACTTTTGACAACACTGGAGGCATTTTATGTATAAAGTTGTACTTTACTGAAGTACTGCACTACATATGTAACACTGGCTCTGAACAAAAGTGATACACTACATGCATACAAACCTCAGATCCAAACTGTAAACGAAAACGTTTAGTAAGTTCCAACGTATTCGTCGGATTTCACCGAAGGACTAAGTTTTCACTCTGTGCAGTAGCGTGTAGCCCCTGTTATCAAGTTACGCATTATCTCTCACTGCCGCGCCACGTCTGCCTTCTCCAGTGTCGGGACTCACACACACACAACGATTTTCTAACCGTCACCCAGGCTCGGAGTTATGTTGCGTCTAGTATAGTCGAGGAAAGCTGTTGATGACTACTTTTTCAACACCTTAAATGATTATGTGCCATTTTTAAATAAACCTATAATTTAGTGTGATATTACTATGCACCACAGAACACTGAAACTTTAATTTAAATCATTTAGTTTTTTTTCACTGTTTGTTTAATTTTGTGTGAGCATAATTATTTATGTACAATTTATACATTTTTCGTTTATATAACATCTAAAAATCGTTTTGGATTACGTTTTTGACGGCCGATGATTGGCCCGGAAATCGGCGGAACTTTTGAACTGTGTATTGAAACATTGTTCCTAGTGACGCTATTATTTTGTTAGCTGAATCACAGAATAAACAATTGGTAATTGTTTATTCTGTGGCTGAATTATTGAGTATTCTGTCTGGTGTGCCCAGGGACGTCGGAACAGGGGGGGCAGCAGGGGCGAGTCGCCCCCGTGCTGTTATGCATGGGGGGGGGGGGGGGCGAGGGTAGCATTTCGCCCCCCTTCTTTTCCCAGAATAAATGTTTGATCCTAATAGTATTTTTCTCAACCAGTAGTTACAAACTTTGCATTGGTGATCACATTGATTAGAAAATCAAATTTATGATTGTCAATATACTGTAAAATGATTGTAAATTCCTAGATTGTATTTTATTCAAATTGTATTACATCTACTGTCAGAGTAGTATTTAATACATACTACGTCATCAAATTCTTGGAATGGTATATTTCATATTTTGGTTCGGAAACTCATTAAATAGCACAATGTTGCATCTAAAATTTCAAAATTTTCCGGGGGAGGACCCCCGGACCCCCCGCTCTAGGACTGAGGTGTGATACATCTTTTCGCCCCCCCACTCATGAAAACGTTCTGACGTCCCTGGGTGTGCCATATTGTGGCTTGTGTGTGGTTCCGCGTCGGGCCTTTTCGACGCGGGATTTAAGGAATATCTTACGTCGCAGATTCGCAAATCTTGTGAATAATTACGCCCCAGAACTTCAGTTCTGTTACAATTGTTTTGACTGGGGTCGTAATTGTAATTCATGAAGACAGCGGCAATTCAAGTATGGCTATGTGGTATGTCAAATCCTGAGAGAATGCCATACTAGCATACTGCGAATATTATCACTAATGTTTCGTGATAAACTGTTGTTGCTTCAGGACATAAACAATCATAAATAATTATTTATTTACATTTTTGTGGACAACGTTTTAAGTCTCAGTATACATTATTTAGGGCACAATTTCTAATCACACAACATACACTCAGAAGTATTTTGATTAAAGATATCTTGCGAACCGACTGATCATGAGCTAGCATTTATTTTCTTTTATATTCTTTATATTATCTGAACTCTTGAATTTTTTGTGTCCAACGTAATCCGACACCTAATTTATTATTTGTTTTATTTTATTACATGACACGACTGTATAAGTAACCTTGTTTGATTTTATTTTTAAGTTTAGTAATAAATCTTGTTTAATTTTGGAGTTCAGATAATTGTAATTTTTATATTGTATTCTCTATGTTAATTACCTATGGACAAGGTAATTTACTCATTGCGTTACAGAGACATTAGAGAGAGTAAATAATTAAATTACATTATAGCAGTTCTGAAGAGTTAGTTAAGTTGTTGGAAAGTTGTTGATTTCGTTGTGATTCAATTTTATTCATAAAAGTGTGCAATCATTTCATCAATGTTTTGTTATGGTGTTGTCACGTTAAACTATCGTCCGTAAAACGACTTTACAGACAACCAATTTTTTTTTTGTAGTGAAAGTAGACTTTGTCATTTAAGATAATTATTTGTGCTACAAAATAAAATCACTAGTTAATCAAGTCATTTGTAACTTAGTAGTCTTGGGTTTTTAAGATGATATGCTGCACGATTTAACTTTACCGGACTCACATAATTTATAAAAAAATTCTTGTTAAAACTAATGAGGACTAAGAAATTTTTTTGAATAATATTGAAATGCATGTTGGCAACACTTAATCAGTGTGATCTACACACACATGAATTATTATTCAGGTGTATTGTTTGTACATTTTGGATGTATTATAAATATTTATCCTTTTGTACAGTAAATAATTAACAAGTTATGCTTAAATTGGTGTTTAAAAAATTTTAAACCATTTGTTTGATGTGTAAAAGTAATTGCTAAAATATTTAAAATTAATTTTGCTTCAGTTCCCGTTAGCAAGAATAAGATCTGTGGTGTTTCTGTAAGTTTCGTTAAACATACAGAAATATATATATATATATATATATATATATATATATATATATATAATTGTAATCACATCTAAATAGTTCAGGGTAGGGGGAAATATGTCACACTAACTTATGGGTGTCAGATAGTTAACTTCACATTGCCCTTTGCTGGGTCAAGCCCTCCCCAAACTAAAATCCTGGATCCGCCACTGGTTGTGGCCAAAGGGATTTATTTTGTTTTAACTTATAAGAGGAAGAATGAGACTATGAGCATTATCAGTAAAGTTGTAAAGGTAACTTGTATAAAACGAGTAGTAAACAAGTGTCGCCTACAGGTTGATAAGCTCGCCGGCAGGGGCGCGGGAGTGCGTGGTTCAGGCGACACCTGCAAGGTCGGCGGAGTGACGTAGCAAGTGTGTGGGATGAGGGAGAGGAGGCAGGGGAGTGTGTGTGTCAGGCGGTAACCTTGAGAGTGCGCGCCAAACAGCGTGGCGTGTCACAACACATGAAAGCTTTTTAGTCACAACCATAGAGTAAGAAAATATTTAAAGCAAACCCTGGCTTCTGCGCGTCGTGCCAAAATGCTATATCCGTCACTGAGTGAGAAAAACCTACACTCTCTCTATAATGATAATGGTGAAATCAGGGCCCCCACATGGCCGGTGCTACCGTTGCTACGGCAATGGGGCCAGTGGGTCTATGGGGCCCGAGAAGGAAAGAAGAAACAAATTAAAACAAAAAAGTAGATAATTTTAAAATAAATCATAGAAAACAATTAAACAATCAGGCCTAATTTTAGTTACCGACGAAATATCACACCAGAGTAATATGATTCGGAATAATGCTGTGCTTACAGAACGTGTCTGAATCTACAACTGTGAGTAAAAAAACCACCAACATCCGACGTGACACCATGTTACACTGATTTATTTGCTATTATTCAACATAAATTTACGTTGACAATCTAAACACTGACTTAAAACTAGTTTCAATATGTGTTTGAAAAAATAATTGTGACTACGGTTAAGAACTAATATAACTAAAACAATGTACATAGAAGCCAAAAAAAAAAATTAAACTTTTTAGTATAAAAAATGAGGGGGGGGGGGATCATCATGACCTATAGCAACGGGGCCCACAGACTGATGTGGGGGGCCTGGGTTAAATACATGCCAAATGATAATATTCTAAGTCATTTTAACAGGGTTTTGACACATTATTTAGGTGTTCTTTTAAATGTCTTCCCAGGTGCAGAAATTCGAAAGTCTAAATAATGCCCTTTAAAACGGTTTAAATGTTAAAATGTGTCGCTCTGGTGAATTTTACATGAAATTAATAATATCGTTAATGCTGATTGACACGTGTTTTAAGGCTCCGCTTATTTTGACGACGAAAGCTTTCAATTACGCAGTGCAGCCCAGTTTTCACCCCGCGATCGCTACACGTTGCGCAGTACACGGCTGTTTGCCTCAGCCTAGTGTTAAATCGATGAAGGAGGGAGGGGGAGTACTACGGCAGCAGCGAGAGCAAACCACAGGTAAACACGGCGCGGGGAAGTTTTGCCGACTGCGCAGAAACCACTGTTTGAGAGAGAGGATTGTGGTCGAGAGGTTAGAGTTTGAATCATTGAGATAATGGAGCTTGACCATGCCTGGTGGCAATTAATACGCATGAATTATAATTGCCTTCGCCAAACATAGTAACTGTTTACACAATGCCAACATTGCCTGACGTGTAGTGTTTGCAGTGTGTAAACCGTAACTGTGTTTGGTGATGGGAATGCAGTATCCATATAGTCATGCATGTATGGCCGTCCTATGCTTGTGGTCTTCAACAAAAAGCAACTTGTTAACTTGTTTACTTGCAAATGATAAAATATATAAACATAATGTTTCTCAAAATTTCGTGATTTAATTTTGGAACTGCAGGAAAAAAACACCATAGTTTTTCAAAAAGGTACAATATGTTATCTGTAGGCTTGCATGTTTGTGTTAATATTGAATATAATTTTAAGTAATGGGGAAACAGCTACATGGAAATATAACGTGAAGATTATCTAGTTATCTCTAAATAACAAAAATATATTTTTTTGCATGATTTACAAATAAATCCTTTAACACTAGATGCAAAACTGTTTTATTATAATGGAAAAATTAACATAAATATTTGTTATAACTCCATGTTTATTACAATTCGGGAGACTAAAATATATAACTTTTTATAATCAACCACCAGTTGAGATCTCAGTTACAATATTTGCGTTTCTTTCTGATACCAGGCTAGAACCCACATGTATGTGCGTATGTGCGTAATCAAGTCGTGGTTCATTGGCGGCTGCCCTCAACTTCTCTCTGGGTCGCTCATGCAAATTCAAATGTAGAGATTCGCGGATTCAACTCGCGATAGGCTAAAATTCAAACAATTATACCTATGTGATCCTTCTGCTATTGGCACACGGTTTATCTGAAGGACTCTGAGCCAAAGAACGACTCTAGACCAAAGAAGTGTCGAATCACGGGCAGCCCAGTCTAGACAACTCTCGAGTCAGCACCCAATGAGCAGGGGATATTTGCCCGAGTGTGCGTAGGACTGTGGCACCTCACTTAGAGGTCACTGAAACCACGAATTTTTCCGGTTCCTAGTCATATGTCGTACAATGTATTTTTAATTGTGTCTTTCAGGGCGTGTTAAATAGCCCATGATTCATTGACCAGGCACATTCGTGCATGCAATAATTTGCATAATTTTTGTTACCGAAAAGTAACGCGAATTTTTCAGGTCTCTAACCATTAGTTTTATACATCACACAGGAATGAAGCGTACACTGGATGACTCTGTCCATTTGCACATTTACTAGACCATATTTTTGTATGTTTCTAAAGCATTGCTTGAAAAAAAAAACACAATGTACCAGAACTGAAGACGTTGTGTGTTGCTGTAGTAATTGATGACATATATCTGACGAACTCCAGCTAATATGAGAACTTTTGAATTCTTGATAAGTACAAAACGAGCTGATGCAATTGTAACAAATACATTGGACTCGCATTTCAGAGGATGTGGTTTTAAACCCAGGTTCTTCCAACCTCAATTTAGAATTTATATTGATTTTATTTTTCTAAATCTTTCCAGATACTTTGTGATATTTACTTCTATAACCTTGGTCTCTGTCGTGTGTTTCTGTGTATATTTACCTCGTTATCGCTGATATTTTGAACTCAGAGAAAAAATTCCAAAGTATTTTCTTTTAGTCAAGAAAGCATCAAAACCTGAAACAGCTTGTTTGATGATGTTTAGAAGCACGTATTTTTCGCAAAATAAACTGATAATTCATCAGACTGCAATAAGGTAAGCTCGAGCTAGCGATGGTTTCCTTGTAGTTGGCGGCCGTCTGCAAGAGAAGCCATTGCCATATTCGGCCTGGCCATTCAGAACGCGTTTGCTTCCGCACTGGATGTCTAAATTTTTGTTCTGACAGTAGACACGTACCGGAAATAAATACAGCCAACCACGAAACACAGAAAATACTACAGATTTTAAAATTTTTACTTTTCGTGAAAAATTATTGGCACTTCTGATGTCAGAACAGGTGTGATGTCGTTGGTGTCAAGAATGATTGTGAGACGTAGGCCTCACTCACAAGAAGTTCGGACCCCAATATAACCTCAAAGGTCAATTCGCTGTAATCCCTTTTGCATAACCTTGTGACGTGAACGCCCCAACTTCACCTGACGCCGTGCCTCTTTCTTTTCCCCCACCCGGTTTCGTACTACCTACGGCAACTGGTCGCGGTCTGCAGTATGCGGCGTAGTTGGCTCTAAGCGCGCGCTGGGGGAAAAAAAGCGCGCGAAAAGAGAAGGCTGGCCCGGGCGCGCTAGTAAGACACAACACTCTTGCCTGCATGCGTTAAGGCTTATGTCGAGCCAAAAAACACTTCCAGGAAATGCTCTTATCCTTCAAGTCTTACGTCTCGTAGCCACGACGTCATTAGAGACGTAGACGCACTACACAAGTCAGGGAATCCGGGGAAGTAATCGTCCTAGGCTTGTGTCAAGAAACCAACCTCCTCGCGCATTGACATGATATCTTTGGGAAATTCATCGAATTAATTTACACATACGTGTGTATCAAGTCTATTTTGTTAACCAAACAAATAAGGATTGGGAAAATGACTTCTAATACGTTCTTTGAATGATTCTGTGCTGCATATTAATTTAACTTTTGACAAGGCTGATTTTGGCTTGTTTTTAGGGCTTGTGCATTAATCTCTCTCTCCAATCTTGAGGGTTCTCTATGACATACAGAGTAAACCTGCAAAAAAAGAAGTTTAAATTTAAATTAGTAACTTATGAGTAGTTCTCTACAAATTCGGGCAAACGTCCTCTGCCGTCGGTTATATAAACACACACTCACAGATTTATAGACACTATAAATGCCATAATTGTAAACACATCACATCCCAACTGGTACATAAAAAATAGTAATGGAAAATCTTGGACGACTTCGTTAATGGGCAACATTCGGACAAAGGGGTTGAGATAGGGAAGTTTTTAGAAGAATTAATGTTCGCTATAGCTGCATAATACCACGAATATCGCATTCCGTTTTGACATATCATAACTCCTAGGAGTCATACCAAAACTTTTGTCTAAAAATATTTTTGGTATGATTAACCATAACTGCAAGGAGTGGAAAAAAAAAACATGCATTGAAGGACAATAAATTTCATAACTTCCTTAGTATGCACACTATAAATCCATTAAAATTGTTTATAAACCTTATAAATATTATCTAAAACGTTTGTCTGAAACAATTTCGATAAAAACAATCATTGCTGCAAAGAGTGGGGAAAAACCAAGGTTAGAGGACAAAAAATTCATTACGCCCTTAGTAGGTATGCCATCGAATCAGTTTGAATTGTTTCAAAATCTTATTATTTTTATCTAAAACTGTTTTCTGAAACATTTTTGATAAGACAAAACATTCCTGCATGGGGTGAAAAAATTACGGATAGAAATAAAAAAAAATTCATAACGCCTGTAGGCTGTGCCGTAAGGGATTTTTTCTTAGGAGGTCAAACATTTCATGGTCTTAAGGGTAACTCCGTTCTTATTTATTGGTAATCCTTAAATTATTATATACAACTTTAAGGCGAAATAATTTTTATATGACCTTCAATTACTGCAAGGGGTGGAAAATAACAAAGGTTAAAGGACAAAAACAAATAATAACCCCCTGAGTAAGTACACAATCTAAACTGTAAAATTGTTTGTAAATGTTATAAATGTATTCTTAAAAATTTGTCTGAAACAATTTTTGATAAACTTATACATTACTGCTAAGTTTAAAATAAAGAGGGTTTAAAGGATATATATATATATATATATATATATATATATATATATATATAGAGGAAAGTGCCCAAAAGTGGACCCCCATTTTGTTTTTTAATAAAAACACATAGAAAACTATAAAAAAATATGTTTTTAAAGCATGATATATTTAGTTTGTTAAGTTGTAAAGCATTTGCATAAGTAATTTTGGAAAATATAATTAAAAATTGCTTTAAAAGAATTATTTACCAAATCCTTACACTTTGACGATTTTAAAAATAGTTGCCTATATCGGACCCCTTGTAAAAACTATCATAATAACACAGAGTAAAACAACAAATAAGGTATTAAATCAAAGAAAACATAATATCTATAGTTTCAAAATATACATAATATAAACAGTAACTGATTAAGTTTCAAATAAACCTATAGAATGTAAAGATACAGAAATTATAAACAGAATTACATCATTTAGCGACAAAAGTCGCAAATATAAACGTCCTGTTCAGCCCATGCACAATCTGCATGGGCCTACAGTAAGCACATAACACACATGACCCAAAGTTCCCCTTTAGAATCCTCCGTAAATTTCCTCTTACAAAACATACACGAAGCATCATCATCTTTCGATGGGGAGACTCCTGGCAGAATGTCCAATTCGGATCTTCAGAGGGTATGCTGTTTTCATCTTCGGTGCTTGATCCTTTCACATTTCTCTCAAAATTAAAACACCTTGTCAAGAGCCCTTTTATTTTCTTGATGGCTCTGTTCCTGAACCACGAACCCGGCCACGATTCCTTTTGCGTCCTTGACCATGATTTTGTTCTTGCTGTTCTGCTTCCTTGGCTTCTTTAGCTTTTTTAGCTTCCACTTATTGGGTTTTGTAAGGAGTAGATGTAATAACTGTAGAACTGCAGGCCTTTCGTCCTCTGTTCGAGGTCCTCTTTTTAATTTTTGGGATGGGAGTGATGTCAAATGGGCTTGTCTTAAAAGATGTGGAATTCTGAGGATCCTCAGTTGTAGCTGATGGCCGCGGAATACCAAGACCTGCCAAAAACGTTGATGGTTGACTTGGTTCAAACTCTACAATAACTCATGGTTCCTCTGTGTTACGTTCTTCTCTGATCTCTCGATAGCTCTGACTTTCTGCAGTTTGTTTCTTCAACACAGATTCATAGAAACTTGAATCTCGTTTTTTGTTTGTCTCTTCAATGTATTCAGCATCAAAGCACAGCTTCTTGTTCAAGGGATATATGCCTGTTACTTTAAATCCATTGATTGCTATTTGAGCAGTTTGGCATCTAATATAGGCTTTGCCAAACAGTTCCATTACATCAAAAGGACTGACGGCGCGCTCATTGTGCCTTAACCAATGCCTGATTTCCTCACTGTAATAAGCTTTGAGAGGACCCATGAAACTTCTATCCAGCGGTTGTAGTTTGTGCGAGGAGTGTGGCGGCAGCGACAGAATGGTAACATTATTCGCTTTTGCCAAGTCGATCAGATCAATATTCTGTGTGGGGCTAAAGTGACCATCCAAGAGCAACAGCACAGGTTTTTCATTCGTAAGATGGGCAAACTCGATGAAGTGTCGAAACCACTGAGTGAAGGAGTTGGTTTGGATCCACCCTGAAGGATGCGCTGCAAAGATTGTTCCTGGTGTAGCACCTTTTTTTGCTGTTCACTCATATTTTTCCTCGGAAAAATTACTTAAGGTGGTACAAATGAGCCACTAGCATTCATACAAGCAACAATTGTTATAAGTGCCCCACGTTCTCCTGATGTCAAGGCAGCAACCTGTTTTTTACCCTTAAGGCCAATTACTTTTGCTACTTTACTTTTTACCACTGTAATTCCACTCTCATCAACATTCCAAATTCTGTCAGGAGAAAATTTACCTTTCTCGTAAATATCTTCCATAACATTAAAGAATTTCTCTGTATTTTCTTTGCTGAACCCAAGAGCCCGGCTGTAGGATGTTCCAGTAGGCTTCCTTTCTGACAGTTTGGTTTTGTGGCATTTAAGAAAAAGTTTTACCCACTTTTTCCCAGCAATTCCATCTTTGAAAGGATATTCAATGTCATTTCTCTCTGCCAATTGTACAGCCATTCTTCGGAAGTCATTACCAGTAAGTCCAAAAAAAAAAGAAGCTTCCATAGCCAGACAATAATGAACAAGCTCATCTTCAAGATCTTCACCCAAAACTGTAGGTCTGCCTCTTTCTGTCATTGCTGCTTCCTCAGGTGTACCGTATTTCATGTTGGACAACCTCATTAGTATGGTTTTCGGAACACTAAAATTTGATATCTGGCCTTCTTCCAACCCATCTTCTTTTTCAGAATTTCATTAATAGCCGTAGTCATTTTAGAAGGACTCCACTTTCTTTGATCAATTTTCCCCATTATCCTTTTGGAATCTGCAACAGAATTTCAAACGTATAAGAGTATATACAAATGTATGCCGACATATGACATGATTATGTAAGGGGTCCGGTTAAGGGAACAAGGGGTCCGGTTTAGGCAACTGAAGGGGGTCCGGTTTGCGCGACTGTAGCTAACATATTGCTAACCCAATAAATTTTTAATCAAGCATCCAAATGAAACGGTTTGGTAACAAACATTTATGGTACACCCTGCCATTAAAAAATATATATAGGTCCAAAGGCTTACCTGCCAATATCTTGGAGAAATTATTAATTATGTAGCACACTGCAAAAACTTTTTACACTGCCACAACACACAATGGCGGGTGGACACTCTACAAGTGAAGTGAGCGAGGTGTGCGCTCCGCTACGGCGTGGCAGAAGCCATGACTACTGTTTGCACTCGGTACCGCTAGAGTTCAGGAGAATGCAGAGCCAGGAGACCGGGGGTCCACTTTAGGGGGGGTAGTCCGGTTTTGGGCACTTTCCTCTATATATATATATATATATATATATATATATATATATATATATATATATTCATAACTCTCTTATAAGTAGAGATCTGTAAAATTCGCAGATTCATTTCGCGATAGGATAGAGTCGAAATACTTTTGACATTATTTTGCTTCAGTGATTGTACCACAGTTTATCTGAAGGACTCTGGGCCAATGAAAAATCTTTAACAGAAGAATTAGCGAATCACGATCATTCCAGTCAACAGGTGTTACGAGTCGGTAACCAATCAACAGATGTAATTTGCACGAGTGCATAGAGGATCATGGAGTCTATCCTTTAGGGATTTGATATCGCGAATTTTTCCGGTCTCTACTTATAAGGTAAACTATAAAATCTATTGAAATTAATTGAAAATTTTCTAAAAACAAATTTAAAACTTTGGTCTGATTCAAATTTTGATAATAGGAACCATTACTGAAAGGTTTGAAAAACCAGGGTTTGGAATAAAAAAAATAGAACTAACGTACCAAGTACACTATTGAATATGTTATTTATTTAAAAGTTTTTAAATATTGTATGAAACGTTCGTCCAAAATAATTTTTAATGTAACAATGTGGAAATAACAAGATCCAAAAGTCAAAATTAAAATCATAAATTTTTTAGTAGATGTACTATCAAAACGGTCATACTTTATTGTAAAAATTTAAACATTTAATAAAACCTTTTGTTGAAACAACTTTTAGTTTTAATACTATTACCGTAAAAAAAAGGGTTAGAAATAAAAAAAAATAAAAACTTCCTTACCAACAAATTTCTTTGGATTTTATTTAGCCAACTTAAAATTATCTTTAAAATTGGTAAACAGCAAATTTTTATACAACCACGTATTAGTGCAAAAGATGAAAAAATAGTGTTTGAAGGCAAAAAAAATTCATAACATCCTTAGTAGGCATAATATATCATTTTTTCCAAGCTATTAAATGATATATGCATTAGGTTAAAACAATCCATGCATATTTACTAGATGGAAGATGAAAAAATGTTTTATCTATCATTTTGGAATATTGGAGAACATATAGGAATCATGTAAATAAGTTCTTAAAATACACCAAAAATTAAAGTAGTGTTCAGGACATTTCCAAAAGAAATGATTACTTCGAAATCTACCTACGCCTGTACGCTGTACCGTAAGGTATTATTTTTTTCTAAGGTTGTCACAATGGTTCATGGTCTTAGAGGTAAACTGTAGGCGGCCAAAGGTAAACTAGACGGGATTATAGCGTATCGAGAAATGAAACTGAAAATTTTTCTAATCTTTATCGACCTATGCAAGAAGTAATAATTATGTTTCAAACTGCGACGCACAACGCCACCGGCTCCAACCTCCAAGTTCGATTTTTATATTTTTAAAATCTTTTCCAGGTGGTAACGAATTAATGTTTGAGAATTGGATATATTTACGGTGGAAATTAATTATGTACTCTTTCCAACAGTAGACAAATTTAAAAATAAGTATTTTTAAGAGTGGCCAAGTCGCAATGAGAGAACAAAAAGTGTAACGTTTTAAAAATATTTAAATGAGTGTTTAATATATTTGTTATCTACCAATATTGAAGAAATTATCCTTAAAATAAACAAATGGACATGAAAAGTCAACCACCTAACTTCGTTAAGTGGTCCGCCCAGTCAGGGGTGTATTTATGAGAGTGTGCTTCTAGCGTGATATTGCCTTTAAGCGCAAGAATCTGTTCTGGCGGGCAGTCTTCTCGTCATGCATGGGGCAACTAGGCGATAGGAGTAATAACCATAACAATGGTGATAAAGGTGGTGGTTTCAAGAAAATATACCGACCGTTTCATGTCAGAAACTTATTCCGAATACACGTGTTTGAGTAATTTAAACTCCCTTAAAACACAGTTTAAAAAAATGCATACGGAGACAGATCTACTCAATCGCCCCCAACGCATTCGTATATGTTTTTCGTAAAATGACCCCACTTGGATATCTCGAGCAGTTTTCAAATCGCGTGTGTTTTTCTGCTGAGGCTCTCTGCACACCGTATTAAGAGTGGGATAAATAGCTACTAGAAGTTCCAGCTGCTTGAAGCATAACATGTGCGCCTGATGTTGTACGTTAGACCGATATTGCTCTGAGTCCCTCGCGATAGGCGACACTTCTCAGTCCCACGATAAGGACCGAAAGGGGTGGGGTGGCACTGCGAGGCAGTCAATTTTAGTTTTCCTTGCTGTCGCTGTGTTAGCTCGGGATATATGAATGGATGTTCATTTATAAATGGCGAAAACAAACGCACGTTTCGTAAAAGGTAATGCTCGTGGTAAATTGCATTTGTCTGTGCGAAGAAAACGGAATAGAGGTAAAAATCTAGCAAATTGGAGAGAAAAATAAGTAAGTACACAAATTATTTATAGTATTCATGGGTCGTTTCCAGTGTATAGCTTCAGGTAGTGTTATTAATAAAAACATGCATTTTTTTTTACCTTGATTTAAGGTTAATGGAAAGCACAAAGACTGAAGAAAGTACGCCAATTGCAGAACAGCAAGTACAACATACAGCTGTTGAGTCGAGTAAACCTCTACTTCCAACTTCACCAACTGTGGTTCAGTCTCCGTTTGTCCACGTATGAAGCAGTAGTATATAATAGGGGCTCCGGAAACAGGCGTCAGGCGGTGGAGCCGGAGCCCGTGTCCGCCATCTTAGATTGTGACGTCACGGCGGCCATCTTGGATGACCTTGACCTTTGACCTTGACCCCGGCGGCCATTTTGGAAATGCCATTTTGGATCCGCCATCTTGGATCCGCCATCTTGGATGACGTCATTTTGTTTTCTCGAACTTTCAGACATTTTGTTTTCCGCCATCTTGGATCCGCCATCTTAGATGCAGCGTAACGGGACACGGCGTAACAGTTCAAGTAGGTATTGGTCGCCATCTTTAAAATCCGCCATCTTTAAATCGAGCGCCCCACTCATGATCCAATTTTCGTCTCTGTCGCCATATTGATTTTTTCTGTTCTGCTGGAGGCCGACATCTTGGATACCGACGACTCTAATTATGTTGTTTGTTCCTAGATAGCGCCAGCGTCGCTCTTGATTTTTTTCTGTTCCACTGGAGGACGCCATCTTGGATACCGTCGACTTTTTTTCTGTTGTTTGTTCCTAGATAGCGCCAGCGGCGCACTTGATTTTTTTTCTGTTCCACTGGAGGCCGTCATATTGAATACCGTCGACTTTGTTTCTGTTGTTTGTTCCTAGATAGCGCCAGCGTCACTCTGTCTCATCACATAAGGTCGATGTTTCATTACCTACCAGAGCTATTATGGTCCTTATCGACATATCAAATTTCTTTTTTTATGCAAAATACATTGGAAGCACTGGGATTCGAACCAGCGCAGCTCTGATCGCTAGGTTGGAAAACATATGCCTTTAACCGCTCGGCTATCGAGACATTTACCAGACTGAGAATTAAATAAGGTATATAAAAAAATAACATACATATTCGGACTTCATTTTTTTAATTTTAAGTAATAATAGCACTACCTGTTTGAGACAGAACCAACATTTTGGTTTATGACGTCGGCGTTGCAATTAGCGTTACGGTCGCCATCTTTAAAATCCGCAATTTTAAGTGTAAGAAAATCAATAAAATTTTTAAAAATCATTAAAAAATTAATTAATCGAATTAAATAATAAAAATCTTAAAAACCACTGTTGCAGTTATCATTACGGTTGCCATCCTGGATTATATAAATGATGCATGTTTCGTTTCCACCGGCCATATCGGTTAAATACGATGCCATCCCTACACTTTATGTTATGTCCCTCATATTGGATCCTATTAATGTTGCAATTATCGTTATGGTCGCCATCTTGAAATTTAGACATCATCTTGGAAATCCGTATTTTTTATGTTAGAAAATCGGGAAAAATTCCAAAATTCATAAAAAAATTAACTTAATAGAATTCTGATTGATTATATCGATTCCCGTCCTTGGTTATAAACCGTTAAGAGCATACAACCGATCCTTCCTCCACGGAAGCTACCAAGACCGACCTCACACCACCAATACGAAGGTATACATCGTCATCTGGTATGACGTCATGTCCGCCACCTTGTCTTCGTCCGCAGGACACCGTCATCTTGTTTTCGTCTGCTAGAGTGTGCTAGCAACATGTTTCTATAATTTTATGTTCACCATACCTTTAACCTCGACTGTAGGCATTAAACTTTGTCATTGACCTTGAAATTTGACCTTGACCTTGAACCTTGACCTTGACATTGAACTTTGACCTTGACCTTGAAATTTGACCTTGACCTTGAAATTTATCCTTGATCTTGATCTTTGACTTTGACCTTGACGTCCATCATGGATCCGACATTTTATGATCAGTACATGCTACCAGGAGCTACCACCTGATAGTGGTCATTTCCACCATCTCTTTTTTGTCTGATGGAGGTCAACATCTTGTGTGTACTCGTCTTGCCATTCTAACCCGCCGCAGTGCAGTAATCATTTATTATTACTGAGCAGCCAGACATCTTGAAATTTGAGCGCCATCTTGAAATCATGTAATTATTTAGCTAGAAATGCGGCAAAAAATTCCAATAGTCACCGAAAAAATAAATAATTAATTTACAAATCGACTCGATGGATTCCTGTCCTCGGTTCGCTTCTTGAACAGTGACAGTTGTAACTAAATATTAAATAAATTTTAGATTCTGTTTTCCATTACCTATCGCGGAGTTTATTAATCATTCACTCTACGAAAATCAGATCAAGACAATATACCTGACCTACGAATTAACTACAGTGCCGCTGTGCTTTACATGAAAGTCTAGTTTTTTTATATTTAGACTATCCTTTAAAATGTTCATGTACAAAGTCATCCATACATATAACCCAAGTGTCTCAGGACCATGAGATCGAGTCATGATCAAAGTCAGTCATATAGTCCATGAACACAGTACACACAGGAAAACGGAATGTACACACAGGAAAACGGAATTTACACGCAGGTAAACGAAATGTACACTCAGTACACACAGGAAAACGGATTGTACACACAGTACACACACGAAAACGAAATTTACACACGGGAAAACGGAATGTACACACAGGAAAAAGAAATGTACAAACATTACACACATGAAAACGGAATTCACAAACAAGAAAACGGAATGCACACACAGGAAAACATAATTTATACGCAGGAAAACGAAATGTACACACAGCACTCACAGGAAATCGAAATGTACACATAGTACACACAGGAAAACGGATTGTACACATAGTACACACAGAAAAACGGAATGTACACACAGGAAAACGGAATGTACACACAGGAAAACGGAATATACACACAGGAAAACGGAATAAACACACACAGTACACACAGGAAAACAAAATGTACACACAGGAAAACGGAATGTACACACAGGAAAACGAAATGTACACACAGCACTCACAGGAAATCGAAATGTACACATAGTACGCACAGGAAAACGTAATGTACACACAGTACACACATAAAACGGAACTTACACACAGGAAACGGAATGATCACACATGCAGTAGCGGAAACACATGCTTAGTTGGAAATCAGAATACAATAAATAAATCATACTTTTTTAAAATATAAATACTTCATTTATTTTTCAATAGTACACACATGACAGTTAAACAAATGATTATTGTATGTAGCCAGCGTTCCGGAGTTCTTTAAGTATGAACGATACTTCCACGATATGTGAGTAGTTTCCTCTACGGACAGATGCCACCATCAGTCTTAGCCGGTCAACCAATATGTTTGGATCTTTCCATGATATGTAATCAATCTCTTCTGTCACCATCTTCCTTGCATGTTTATAGTAAATATTATGATCTCTGGTGTCTTCCGTTTTAACACCAACCTCAGGGTTACTTTCATCATCGAGCCAGCGATAATAACAAGCTTGATCAGATTTATTTAATATATATCGACGTTTACATCGTTTCGGTCTCAGGACACCGCCACATTCTTCGATCTTGTCAACTCTAGGTACTTCATCACAGTCTATGCCTTTGTAAACAGCCTCAGAGTCACTTAAAATCACCGTAGAAGACATCTCCTTCACCCAGATTAACGTATGAATTCGATATCGATGATGTCGAAGTGTCTTCATCGTCTTCTTGCTTCCTTTTTAGGAGTCCATTATTGTTACAAAGTATGGAGGATCTACTGAATATCGGCTTGAATGTAGTCTCACTTTTCACGGTGTTGATACTTCCATTATTTTCAGTCTTCCCGAAGCCATCAGCATCCTTCAATATTTGTTCTTCGTCACAATCAGGTGAGCTAATACCATCTCGCTCAGGACAAGGAAAAATATTGTCGTAATGCAGATCACTCTTCTTTAGTCTAGTGGATACATCGATGTCCTCTACGCCATAAGTAGGCTTGGCTTTACATGTTCTACCATGTCTTTTTTACTGTCAATTCGTGTTAACAACCTGCTACACCGATTACAGCTTATCATTTTGCGTAGTGGGTTTTTAGCACAATCATTCCTCTCATGACGTCTAGCATTCCTTCTCATGACAAAATCCTTGCCACAGTATCTACAGCGGCCTCCTTCCGATTCAGCTGCAGATAACAAACCATGATCCATATTAGTTACTGTGACTAATGTTAGATACAAACTGTCCGTTTTACCAATGGGATCCATTACTTAAATATAATTGTTTAATTATTTCATCAGCGAGAGTGAAGTTATCTAATGCAAAGCAAATAGATACAAGTAGTTCTGGCTGTCATCAACAGATGTCAACACATTTTGCTTGCAGGTAAATATTATTTATTTTATGCGGGATGCGGGATGCTCACTATCAATCGCAAAAGAAGGAAGGCTTCGCTAGACATTAAGGAGAAGGAAGTTCGTCCTTCGTGATAGTGTTTCTCATTCGTCTTATCAGATAATTTTTGGACTAAGAAATGTTTTTTTTTTAAATCCACCTTATAAAATGTTGTCAGTTCTGATTCAACACCAGAAATAATCAAATAATTGCATCCCAGGATAAAATTGCATAACTCATTACGTAAAAAGTCCTTCATGCAGTGTTCTTCAAGAGATGTAGTATACAACCAGTTATACATACAAATCCGTCCTAACAATAATTTGTTTGCTCATTAGAAAAAAAATACCTTCACGTTATTTTTACGTGTTTTACTAAATTATCACTTCGACTAAAATAATTACCACACCTAGTAATTTCTACAAAGGACTCTTTACCCATGACATTTTAAATATCATCTCTGAAAACATCCATGACCCATCTATATCACATAGTAAAAGAGGGTTAGATGAGATAGGTCAAACGACAAGTGCTAGTCACCCATCGGGTAATAACCATGAGTTCGATACCTATCTCAGTCAATGTAGCATCTATGTATTTTTCTTACCTCATGTAGAAAAATATCTTACAATGCATACGAATTTAAACTTATTCACGTACGACCAGGCAAATAATTTAAATCCAAGCTCGTTAACTTCAAAGATTTTTAAAAATTCTTGAGGCTAGAGACAGAGGTTGTCGAATGAGATATGCAGACAGACACCTGCAAATTAACATTGAAACCTCGCGTGCGGGGAGAGACTTGCAAGCCAGCAGACTGTCACGGCAGGCAGATGTTCGCACGAGACACACAGCCCTACTCGCCTAGACATGAAGGCATTCCATAAAAGAAACACATGGTTTAAATCATAATCAAGCTCATGTAAAGTACTTGTCGAAATCAGTTTAAAGTGCAAAAACGCCACAAGTCTGTTAGTTTTATTTCGAGGAGTAATAAATTATTTCTCAGAAATAATAAATCAAGTTCCTATCAGATTTTCTCTAATGTTACGGTATTACAACCAGCGCTTTACCAAATAATCTCCCATAAAAAATCCTAAGAATGCAGATGACATACTCATTCAAAAATTATTTTAGCAAAATAAACTGTCTTCAGCATTATCGGTAAAAAATAATAATACACGCAAACAAGTCAAAACGTGCATTAAAACTTCATCCTAAATTACGTGTCAAATGTAGTTCATTACATTAAGTTATAACGATGTAGGTTAAGAAAAAGTCAATTAAAAACTCTTTAATTCTATAATTTATTTAAAATTTGTACATTTTTACACAAGAAATCTGACACCGTATAGATATATAACGTATACATTTCTCAGTCCACGCAACATTCAGTTTTATTAAAATAAATTATTAAAAATCGTTTTAAGAGTGAAAAAATACAAATAAATCATACAGATCTCAATGCATTAGTTCAGGAGTATAACACCTTAGAGGACCAGAGATGTTGATGCTAGAAACCTTCCTTTACAAATTTTATATTGATTTTTCAAGTATAAATTTTGTGTAACATGTACACCACAATTCTCAAACAGAAATTTTACTTGGTCAATATTTCTTCTGCAGTTATGCTTTTAATGGATGCATGTACTTCGTAGTCGTTCAAATCGTTTACCACAGTAGCGACACTGATACAGATATTCAACTCAATTACCATCACTTCCCCGCTGTACAACTTGCAAATGAACTTTGCTCTTACAATGTCTAATCAAATTACTTTTGTTTGTGAAATGTACACTACATGGTTCACACGGAAATGTCATACGATTAGCGTTTCTTCTACATACATGATTTTCATGTCTTCTTGCATGTTGACGGTATTTAAAACTTTTGTCACAGTACGTACACAGATGTCTCGACGTTAGTTCTTGAGTCACCGACGGTTCGGAAAGTATATTACTTTTAATGTACACTGCTGTTGTAGGCGACGAAGTCACATATGTTGCATGAGCTGGAGATTTCCCACTCGACATTGACAGATCATCTGTACTGGACGCCAAAGAATCTGAAGTATACACGACTGATGCAGAAGCTGGGAATTGCTCACAAAATGTATTATTTACCAAATGCGGTGTAGTTGCAGGTATCGGAGTCTCCTCTGCCGTCGATGATGCACACATTGAAGTCTCTTGGAGTGAAGAGACAGTAGATAGGGTAAAGGCACTCAAGGGTACGCACTTAAGTTGTTTTTAATTGTAAACTTAAGATATTAAGTATTACACAAAAAGTGATTATAATAAATGAAACACTATTACTTATAAAGTTTACGAAACACATATTAGACAAGCAGCTATGAAATCCTTTGCAACTGAAAAACATAAGTTTAGCATAAATTGAAATTGCGAACTCTTAGAGGACTGGTGTCTTAAGAGTGCGCACAGTGTCCTCCAAGAGTACGCATCAGCACCCATCACATTTAAAGTGTCCAGACCCTTCATAGCTTGAGCAATCTTCGTGCCACCACTGTTTACATTTGCCGCACTGTACCCAATCCTCTAAAATCGGTTCTTGATAGCGTTCATCGCAACCTGGACGAAAAAAACATTATCTTCAATTTCTTCTTCAACTGCATGTAGGCCTACCTCTGAAGTTGATGGTACAGCGGGATTGTCGAACTGTACTGCCTTCTTTACTTGTTTTCTTGTTTGAATTTTCTTAGATGTCTTGCTTACCAGAAGAGAGTTTTTAAATGGCGATGAAGACATTATTTCAGACTTCTTACCTGCCACTTTTCGTTTCCTTGAAATGACACACATTGGTAGTGGTGTTATCATTGAGGTTGGAACTCGCTGTAGTTCCGCAACGGAATCGTGTTCTGCCAGATCATCAGTTTGAGTGTGGGGTTCATCAGTTTCAAGAATTGTTGAATTTTCTGGTGCGTTTGGGTCTTCTTCAGTGACGTCCAGTTGCTCTTGAGGATGGTCTGTCACTTCAGCAGGTGCAAAGTCTTCATCAGTGAAGTTATCGGGATTTAAAGGATGTATACCTGTTGATCTAAAAGCATTTATTGCCTTTTCCATCGTTGCTACCCTCGTGTAAGCACATGTGAAGATTTTTGCAATGTCATGCTGGGTGATTTCCCTCCCTGGATGAACCACCAACCACTTTTCTGCTTCTTGAGCAAAGGCTTTTTTTAAAGGCCCAAAGAAACCGACGTCTAGTGGCTGCAGTCTGTGGCTAGCATGTGGTGGTAGTGACAGCAGTGTTATGAAGTGTTCTCTGAAGAAATTTACGGCTTCAATACTGCAGTGTGATACGTGGTTATCCAATATCAGTAGCACTGGATCTTTCTCTGTTGGCTTCACGAAATCATAGAAATTTTTCAGCCACTCTACAAGAAGTTCCGTGTTATGTACCTACCCAGTATCAGAAGTCATATGAAATGTTCCTTCTGGTGCATTTGTGTACAGTTAAGGTTTGATCGTCTTCCTGGCAAAGATCATGGCTGGAGGAACAAACGTGCAAGTGGAGCTCATGCAGCACACGACAGTAACTGTTTGACCTCTTTCAGCTGAAGAAACTTTACAAACTACATTTTTCCCTTTAGGAGAAATTACTTTTGGAATGTGATTGGGTGCAGTGGATACCAGACTCGTCCATATTGAATTTTCTATGAGCCGGAAAATATTATTTTTAGCACAAACACTGGCCAAGTTATCAAAAAAATCTCCTGCGCTGAACCCTGTTAAATCCCTGGCTCTCCCTAAACTACATTTCTCCGAAGTACGTAGTGCCAAACCTTGCATTTTGCAGAAGGCACGAACCTAATTTTCTAGTAGTATACTTTTTGGAGGTAATTTTCGTCAGTGAAATAAATTCTGCAACAAGAAACAGTTGAATTGTAAAAGTAATATTTTGCCATGCAGAAACGGCTTCCAAGAGTACGCAGTAGACAATTCGGCCTCTAAGAGAACGCATTGCTGCGCACTCTTAGAGGCACCCACACAAGTGCAAAGTTTGTACAACAGATAGCAGCAGCCTTCACTTTCGCCACCCGTTACCACGTTGTCGTAAACAATAGACTCTAAGCTTCGGATTACCATAATATGATTCGCGGTACCTCGTTGATGTATTACTTACAAAAACTATTATACTCTTATTCATATTTACATCAGGAGAAAGCAAATGTTATTCTTACCTCTTACAAACGAAATAAACAGATTCTACAAATTTTCTTAGCGCAGTAAAGCACACACACACAAGCTTCAAGGAATCACCTATCGACTTCTCTCGCCAGTGCTACCAACTTCTATATATTTATACTGCGCACTCTTAGGGACTGCGCACTCTTACCTGCCTTTACCCTACAGCCATCATAGGGATCTCTGGAGATGGTAGCCTCGTTACCATCGGAATCACTGGAGCTGCCCTCATCGTTGTAATCGGGATCTGCTTCGTCATCATCACCTGCGTCGTCAGGGACCCCGGTGAAGACGCGAGTCCCTCCGCCAAGATCTCTGCAGCCATTGAGCCCGCCACCATTGGGATTTGTACCGATGTCGACGTTGCTACCATTGAGTTCAGATACACATGAATATTCATATACCAGACTTATATGCACTCAGGTCAATCCATCAGATCTGCTCTACACCACTACAAGAGGTGGACTGAGGGACCTGCTGTCCAAGACTCGCTTAAATAACAGTGTCCGCTTGTATAATACTCAAGTCAATACATCACCCATTGTTATTACTTAAAAAATTAGGACTTTCTAGGAATACAAGTTTAAAATACATATTCAAACAACTTATCGCACAATATAAATACTCGGTTCATTTAAACTTACTAGAGGACCAAGAGTCGATGATCAATGGAACTTTCAATATCCAAACATAAATTAAACTACTCAAATTTAAATTTTATTATGTACAGCTAAACATATCCTCCAACTCACTCCAAATGTCTACAACACACGACTAAAATATTTTATCCGATACCAGACTATGTCCAAGGTCAATTATTTTTTGTAACTCTCATCTACAGTTCAGGGGTCCTTCAGTGTTAATATAGATACAACCAAGACAATCTCAGTACCACGCATCTTCAAAATACTAAGCATTACGACATTAGTCTCCGAAACAAGAGACCTACTCTATAAGTTTACTAGACATTTTTATTTCTGTCATAGCTGACATCGATAACTATCTTCATAAATAACCCAAAATATTATCAGACCACTAGCATTCGATTTATGCACGTACAGTAGGACACCAACATATCTATCATCACAAGTCCATTCTAAATTAAGCTCCTCACTTATTTTCATCAGTCTAATCGGCTACACTCAGCGTACAAAAACTAAATGAAGTCAATTAACATCCTATTATTTATTTACATTCAATCATTTAACAGCATACCGACGGCTAGTTAAATAAGCCAGACAGTGATCATGTTAGCAAAGATTACATTTATATAAGACCAGGGACCTATTGACCTTCAGAACCGAGCTACACATACTCAGTGCTGGATGCAAGATAATTCTGCACTCATTTGCCATCACTGACACTCATATTACATCATAGACACTTGAGTCTTCACTCATTTTCCATCATTACCATACAATAAAATGCAAATTAACGATCATCGTCACTCAATTCGACACTCATTTTACATCATTGACACTCAATTCATCACTAATTCCAATCATCATCACTAAATTCGTCAAACATTTTCCATCACCAACACTCAATTCTACACTCATTTTCCATAATGGACACTTAAATCGACCCTCAATCTCAATCATTGACACTCAATTTGACACTCATTTTCCATCATCGAAACACAATTCGACACTCAATTTCCATCATCGTCACTCAATTCGACACTCATTTTCCATCTTCGACAATCAATTCGACACTCATTTTCCGTCATCGACACTCAAATCATCACTCATTTTCCGTCATCAACACTCAATTCTACATACTCTTTCCAACTTTGACACTCATTTTCCTTCATCTACATAAAATTGAAACTTTCCATCGCCCACACACACACACACTTAGATATATTAATATATTCATCCTCAACTCAATTCTGTAAAGCAGAAAACACATGAACTTTACTAGGGTATGAATAACGTAACATTTTTAATATTAATTTTTAAATTATATTTATATAAAAAATGCAAAACTATAAAAATTCATCAGTCAATAAACATTAATAACATATTCTATATACCCAGAAATTCTAAGTTCATCAAGAATAGTACACGTTTTTTTGATAATGGATAAAATTTCGTCATCTTGCGAATTATGTAAAAGTCGCAACCTGTTCGCCAACACGTTCGTGTCTTTCCACGATGTATAATCAATTTCACATATTGCCATAATCTTCTTCGAGTGTTTGCTGTACATATTCTGAATGGCGCTGTAATAATTATTATGTTAATTTACATCTACATCATCGGTGCTGTCCACATCTTTGTCGAACACACTGACATTTACATCTTGATTATCCCAGGATTTAGAATTTTGTTACATTAGAGTACCATCATTGCCATCAAGCTAACTTGCTAGTTGTCAAAAAAAAATATATATACATTCGAACGTCCGTAGAAGACGTTATTTATTTTTATTTATAAATTTTTTTTCTCTCTAATTTTATGATATCAAAGAAAACGAGTGGTGGTTTTCTCCGTGTGCTTCTGATTATTCTTGTCAATATTATGGTGGTTTTCTCCGTGTGCTTCTGATTATTCTTGTCAATATTATGGTAGTTTTCTCCGTTTGCTTCTGATTATTCTTGTCAATATTATGAAGGTTTTCTCCGTAAATATTTTAATGGATTTCTTCAAATGCTTTTGATTATTCCTGGCTAGACATCTGATGGTTTTCTCCGAGCGATCCTGATTATTTGTGAGAAAAAATGATCTCTGCATGAATGGTTTTTTTACTAAATGCGTCATGTCATTTTATTCAGAGTAACATTAAATTAGTAAAATACTGCTAGTAAATTGGCACTTACAATATTTTTATTAGGTGGATTAAAAAATAAATATCCTTACTCAGACAAATAAAATGCTATGACACAGCTGAGAAGCATTAACATGTAAGACAAACTGCATTGCCCTTGGTGTCTAAGACAGGTAATTTTATTCAGAGTTTCGTATAATTTTCCGAATTCATATTAACAAATCATTACTTATAATTTTTTTTATCAGGTGGAAATCAGACAAAAACAGAAGATCAATAATCAGACTATTACTACGTCATGAAACAACTGAGAAACTGTATCACACACGAAGATTTCTCTTCCCCTTGATATCTAGCGAAGCCCTCCTTCTGTTGCGATCGTTAAGGAGCATCTTGCATCCCACACAAAACAATGACTGCTTATACAGACAAGAGAGACTGCTTATACAGACAACTGACACATGCTGGTTGCTAATATGTGACTAGATTATCTTGAGATTCTCGATAGTTCTTGATATTATTCACTAATTTTTAAATAAGTACAATGTTCTTCCTTTTGAGATCTAGGGAAGCACAACTTTTAAACTGTCCGTGAGTGAGCATTCCACAACCTACGCCCAACATCTGTTGCTTTTACGATACATCGCATGAGGATGTATGAAGGTGGGTAGTAAAACTACTCGGGCATGATTTTTTTTAAAAAAAAAAAAATTAATGGACGCAAATAATTGACGAATGAATGCTCATACATAAAAATACGAATTATCTTAAAAATACTTTTAGTCGCTATTCAACCATTATGGAGTACGTACAGTCTAGTGAAGGTACGATACTCAAATATCAATCTCGATCTGAAGGACATTGTACATACTATAGCAAATACTTTGATAAAAGCTATAAAGCTCGTAGACATGATAAGAACAATTGAGTTAAAAGCCCATTCGAACAAATACTAAGTTGCGGCAAGTGTGGTAGGCTGTTGACACGAAGAGAAAATTAAAAAAGACACGATAAAACTTGTAAAGCCAAGCTCGCGCAGGAGATAAAGTACATAGATGGAGACGCTATGCTCGGAGACATTATGTCTTACAATGAAATTGATCTACCTAGTCTTAAAAGCGAATGTGTTAAAATGTCTCCAGGTCTTGAGAATGGAAATAGATTAAATAGTGATGAAGATATAAGTAAGGTAGAAGATAATGAAAGTAACATCTCCAGAAAAAGTGACAAGTAGTCTTATAGAAGTCTTCTACGGACGTTCGAATATATATATTTTTTTGACAATTAGCAAGTTAGCTTGATGGCAATGATGGTACTCTAATGTAAAAAAATTCTAAATCCTGGGATAATCAAGATGTAAATGTCAGTGTGTTCGACAAAGATGTGGACAGCACCGATGATGTAGATGTAAATTAACATAATAATTATTACAGCGCCATTCAGAATATGTACAGCAAACACTCGAAGAAGATGGTGGCAATATGTGAAATTGATTATACATCGTGGAAAGACACGAACGTGTTGGCGAACGGGTTGCGACTTTTAAATATTTCGCAAGATGACGAAATTTTATCCATTATCAAAAAAACGTGTACTATTCTTGATGAACTTAGAATTTCTGGGTATATAGAATATGTTATTAATGTGTATTGACTGACGAATTTTTATAGTTTTGCATTTTTTATATAAATATAATTTAAAAATTGATATTAAAAATGTTACGTTATTCATACCCTAGAAAAGTTCATGTGTTTTCTGCTTTACAGAATTGAGTTGAGGATGAATATATTAATATATCTAAGTGTGTGTGTGTGGGCGATGGAAAGTTTCAATTTTATGTAGATGAAGGAAAATAAGTGTCAAAGTTGGAAAGAGTATGTAGAATTGAGTGTTGATGACGGAAAATGAGTGATGATTTGAGTGTCGATGACGGAAAATGAGTGTCGAATTGATTGTCGAAGATGGAAAATGAGTGTCGAATTGAGTGACGATGATGGAAATTGAGTGTCGAATTGTGTGTCGATGATGGAAAATGAGTGTCAAATTGAGTGTCAATGATTGAGATTGAGGGTCGATTTAAGTGTCCATTATGGAAAATGAGTGTAGAATTGAGTGTTGGTGATGGAAAATGTTTGACGAATTTAGTGATGATGATTGGAATTAGTGATGAATTGAGTGTCAATGATGTAAAATGAGTGTCGAATTGAGTGACGATGATCGTTAATTTGCATTTTATTGTATGGTAATGATGGAAAATGAGTGAAGACTCAAGTGTCTATGATGTAATATGAGTGTCAGTGATGTCAAATGAGTGCAGAAATAACTTGCATCCAGCACTGAGTATGTGTAGCTCGGTTCTGAAGGTTCAATGGGTCCCTGGTCTTATATAAATGTAATCTTTGCTAGCTTGATCACTGTCAGGCTTATTTAACTAGCCGTCGGTATGCTGTTAAATGATTGAATGTAAATAAATAATAGGATGTTAATTGACTTCATTTAGTTTTTGTACGCTGAGTGTAGCCGAGTAGACTGATGAAAATAAGTGATGAACTTAATTTAGAATGGACTTGTGATGATAGATATGTTGGTGTCCTACTGTACGTGCTGTGCCGTTTCTAGGTATGGCACTCGTGATTTTATGAGTAGGTAATTAATTTATTCACATTTCTTTTTTTTTAATCTTTCATGTTAAATAAATTTTAATATTTTTATGCAAAGATTGAATTTAATATTTATTAATCTTTACATATTTCATTGTCTTAATGTTAAAGTTTTGTGTAGCTGTTTAATTAATAATGCCTTTAATGTGTTTGTTTCTATTATAATCAAAGGTGTAAGGGAAACTTTACTACAATACTGGTTCTATGAATATTTTGTTTTGTTTGTATAATTCTACTTATTGTAAACTCTATGATTTCTGTCGTGCCAAACGAAAAAGACTAACCTTGCCCTTTTCAATTTCTTTTCGTCCATTTGGCATGTAATTTTTTGGTGCGGATGTAAAAACCACCACAAAATGTAACAACTTATCTGTTACCGCCGTTTTGGGTGAGTAAATGTTTCGTCTGTGGGAAAAGTGTATCCCATGATAATTATTTTTTATGTTTGGAATTTAATATTTGGTTTCATTCCATAGCGGTTCGAGTCATGGGCCTCATCCTGGCTTTGGTGTTCCAGGAATCTAAATTCATTTTTGGGAATTGACCTCTTCAAAACAAAGGCCAGAAATTTAATTATTATTATTTTAAGGTTATGTAACTGTTTTAAACTTCTACGTGATCATCATGCAAGTTTCTACTATTGAACTTGATTCAACGAAATAATATTGATTTCTACACTTTGGAACATTTCCGGCAATTAATTTTCATTATGAAGAAAGAATTATAAGAAGACTTCAATAATTTAATATTTGTTTGATGAATTAATTTTTTTTAATAATATTTGTGGTTAACTTAACCTGTTTTTACTTAAATCTAATATAAATACTTGGTACGTACCTAGTTGTTCACGAGCTCGTTACTTAATATATAATACTCAATAACATTTGTTACTATGTTAATTGTTTTGTCGATGTTTGTTTTACATTGTTGTTTTTACAAAGGCCTATAATTACAACCAGCACCAATCTGATATTTGTGTTATTTGTTCCCAGTGGTTTATTCCAATATGTTTTAATTCCTTTTAACATATTATGTTTGGTTATAAAGGGCAATATATTTTCATGTCTCTATAGTAATTTATACTAATCCTTTGGTTAATACATAATAACATAGTACAGCAAATGTAAACGATCCGACATATCTAAAACTTTCATGTGTTATAGTGTCATTGGGTAACTTCCAATGCCACACATTGAGGTTATGTAGGATGCTATAGCAGATGAATACCTTTCAGTCAAAACAATATGTCACAGTGCATAAATCGAATGCTAGTGGTCTGATAATATTTTGGGTTATTTATGAAGATAGTTATCGATGTGAGCTATGACAGACATAAAAATGTCTAGTAAACTTATAGAGTAGGTCTCTTGTTTCGGAGACTAATGTCGTAATGCTTAGTATTTTGAAGATGCGTGGTACTGAGCATGTCTTGGTTGTATCTATATTAACACTGAAGGACCCCTGAACTGTAGATGAGAGTTACAAAAAATAATTGACTTTGGACATAGTCTGGTATCGGATAAAATATTTTAGTCATGTGTTGTAGACATTTGGAGTCAGTTGGAGGATATGTTTAGCTGTACATAATAAAATTTAAATTTGAGTAGTTTAATTTATGTTTGGATATTGAAAGTTCCATTGATCATCGACTCTTGGTCCTCTAGTAAGTTTAAATGAACCGAGTATTTATATTGTGCGATAAGTTGTTTGAATATGTATTTTAAACTTGTATTCCTTGAAAGTCCTAATTTTTTAAGTAATAACAATGGGTGATATTATTGACTTGAGTATTATACAAGCGGACACTGTTATTTAAGCGAGTCTTGGACAGCAGGTCCCTCAGTCCACCTCTTTTAGTGGTAAAGTGCAGATCTGATGGATTGACTTGAGTGCATATAAGTCTGGTATATAAATATTCATGTGTATCTGAACTCAATGGTAGCAACGTCGACATCGGTACAAATCCCAATGGTGGCGGGCTCAATGGCTGCAGAGATCTTGGTGGAGGGACTCGCGTCTTCACCGGGGTCCCTGACGACCGAGGCGACGATGACGAAGCAGATCCCGATTACAACGATGAGGGCAGCTCCAGTGATTCCAATGGTAACGAGGCTACCATCTCCAGAGATTCCTATGATGGCTGTATCTACTGTCTCTTCACTCCAAGAGACATCAATGTGTGCATCATCGACGGCAGAGGAGACTCCGATACCTGCAACTACACCGCATTTGGTAAATAATACATTTTATGAGCAATTCCCAGCTTCTGCATCAGTCGTGTATACTTCAGATTCTTTGGCGTCCAGTACAGATGATCTGTCAATGTCGAGTGGGAAATCTCCAGCTCATGCAACATACGTGACATCGTCGCCTACAACAGCAGTGTACATTAAAAGTAATATACTTTCCGAACCGTCGGTGACTCAAGAACTAACGTCGAGACATCTGTGTACGTACTGTGACAAAAGTTTTAAATACCGTCAACATGCAAGAAGACATGAAAATCATGTATGTAGAAGAAACGCTAATCGTGTGACATTTCCGTGTGACCCATGTGGTGTACATTTCACAAACAAAAGTAATTTGATTAGACATTGTAAGAGCAAAGTTCATTTGAAAGTTGTACAGCGGGGAAGTGATGGTAATTGAGTTGAATATCTGTATCAGTGTCGCTACTGTGGTAAACGATTTGAACGACTACGAAGTACACACATCCATGAAAAGCATGGCTGCAGAAGTAATATTGACCGAGTAAAATTTCTGTTTGAGAAGTGCGGTGTACAGGTTACACATAATATATACTTGAAAAAACATTATAAAATTTGTAAAGGAAGGTTTCTAGCATCAACATCTATGGTCCTCTAAGGTGTTACACTCCTGAACTGATGTATTTAGATCTATATGAATTATTTGTATTTTTTCACTCTTAAAACGAACTTTAATAATTTATTTTAATAAAACTGAATGTTGCGTGGACTGAGAAATTTATACGATATATATCTATACGGTGTCAGATTTCTTGTGTAAAAATGTACAAATTTTAAATAAATTATAGAATTAAAGATTTTTTAATTTGCTTTTTCTTTACCTACATCATTATAACTTAATGTAATGAACTACGTGTGACACATAATTTAGGATGACGTTTTAATGCACGTTTGGACTTGTTTGCGTGTATTATTATTTTTTACCGATAATGCTGAAGACAGTTTATTTTGCTAAAATAATTTTTTAATGAGTATGTCATCTGCATTCTTGGGATTTTTTATGGGAGTTTATTTGGTTGTAATACCGTAACATTAGAGCAAATCTGATAGGAACTTGATTTATTATTTCTGAGAAATAATTTATTACTTCCTGAAATAAAACTAACAGACTTGTGGCGTTTTTGCACTTTAAACTGATTTCGACAAGTACTTTACATGAGCTTGATTATGATTTCAACCATGTGTTTCTTTTATGGAATGCCTTCATGTCTAGGCAAGTAGGGCTGTGTGTCTCGTGCGAACATCTGCCTGCCGTGACAGTCTGCTGGCTTGCAAGTCTCTCCCCGCACGCGAGGTTTCAATGTTAATTTGCAGGTGTCTGTCTGCATATCTCATTCGACAACCTCTGTCTCTAGCCTCAAGAATTTTTAAAAATCTTTGAAGTTAACGAGCTTGGATTTAAATTATTTGCCTGGTCGTACGTGAATAAGTTTAAATTCGTATGCATTGTAAGATATTTTTCTACATGAGGTAAGAAAAATACATAGATGCTACATTGACTGAGATAGCTATCGAACTCATGGTTATTACCCGATGGGTGACTAGCACTTGTCGTTTGACCTATTTCCTCTAACCCTCTTTTACTATGTGTTATAGATGGGTCATGGATGTTTTCAGAGATGATATTTAAAATGTCATGGGTAAAGAGTCCTTTGTAGAAATTACTAGGTGTGGTAATTATTTTAGTCGAAGTGATAATTTAGTAAAACACGTAAAAATAACGTGAAGGTATTTTTTTTTCTAATGAGCAAACAAATTATTGTTAGGACGGATTTGTATGTATAACTGGTTGTATACTACATCTCTTGAAGAATACTGCATGAAGGACTTTTTACGTAATGAGTTATGCCATTTTATCCTGTGATGCAATTATTTGATTATTTCTGGTGTTGAATCAGAACTGACAACATTTTATAAGGTGGATTTAAAAAAAAAAAACATTTCTTAGTCCAAAAATTATCTGATAAGACGAATGAGAAACACTATCACGAAGGACGAACTTCCTTCTCCTTAATGTCTAGCGAAGCCTTCCTTCTTTTGCGATCGATAGTGAGCATCCCGCATCCCGCATAAAATAAATAATATTTACCTGCAAGCAAAATGTGTTGACATCTGTTGATGACAGCCAGAACTACTTGTATCTATTTACTTTGCATTAGATAACTTCACTCTCGCTGATGAAATAATTAAACAATTATATTTAAGTAGTGGATCCAATTGGTAAAGCGGACAGTTTGTATCTAACATTAGTCACAGTAACTAATATGGATCATGGTTTGTTATCTGCAGCTGAATAGGAAGGAGGCCGCTGTAGATACTGTGGCAAGGATTTTGTCATGAGAAGGAATGCTAGACGTCATGAGAGGAATGATTGTGCTAAAAACCCACTACGCAAAATGATAAGCTGTAATCGGTGTAGCAGGTTGTTAACACGAATTGACAGTAAAAAAGACATGATAGAACATGTAAAGCCAAGCCTACTTATGGCGTAGAGGACATCGATGTATCCACTAGACTAAAGAAGAGTGATCTACATTACGACAATATTTTTCCTTGTCCTGAGCGTGATGGTATTAGCTCACCCGATTGTGACGAAGAACAAATATTGAAGGATGCTGATGGCTTCGGGAAGACTGAAAATAATGGAAGTATCAACACCGTGAAAAGTGAGACTACATTCAAGCCGATATTCAGTAGATCCTCCATACTTTGTAACAAGAATGGACTCCTAAAAATGAAGCAAGAAGACGATGAAGACACTTCGACATCATCGATATCGAATTCATACGTTAATCTGGGTGAAGGAGATGTCTTCTACGGTGATTTTAACAGTGACTCTGAGGCTTTTTACAAAGGCATAGACTGTGATGAAGCACCTAGAGCTGACAAGATCGAAGAATGTGGCGGTGTCCTGAGACCGAAACGATGGAAACGTCGATATATATTAAATAAATCTGATCAAGCTTGTGATTATCGCTGGCTCGATGATGAAAGTAACCCTGAGGTTGGTGTTAAAACGGAAGACACCAGAGATCATAATATTTATTATAAACATGCATGGAAGTTGGTGACAGAAGAGATTGATTACACATCATGGAAAGATCCAAACATATTGGTTAAACGGCTAAGACTGTTGGTGGCATCTGTTCGTAGAGGAAACTACTCACATATCGTGGAAGTATCGTCCATACTTAAAGAACTCCGGAATGCTGGCTACATACAATAATCATTTGTTTAACTGTCATGTGTGTACTATTGAAAAATAAATGAAGTATTTATATTTTAAAAAAGTATGATTTATTTATTGTATTCTGATTTCCAACTAAGCATTTGTTTCCGCTACTGCATGTGTGATCATTCCGTTTCCTGTGTGTACGTTCCGTTTCCTGTGTGTACTGTGTGTACATTACGTTTTCCTGTGTGTACATTCCGTTTTCCTGTGTGTACATTCCATTTCCCTGTGTGTACATTCTGTTTTCCAGTGTGTACTGTGTGTAGAATCCGTTTTCCTGTGTGTACTATGTGTACATTTCGATTTCCTGTGTGTACTGTGTGTACATTTCGTTTTCCTGCGTGTAAATTCCGTTTTCCTTTGTGTACATTCCGTTTTCTTGTGTGTGAAATCCGTTTTCATGTGTGTACTCTGTGTACATTACGTTTTCCTGTGTGTACATTCCGTTTTCCTGTGTGTACATTCCGTTTCCCTGTGTGTACATTCCGTTTTCCTGTGTGTACTGTGTGTACAATCCGTTTTTCTGTGTACTATGTGTACGTTTCGATTTCCTGTGTGTATTGTGTGTACATTTCGTTTTCCTGCGTGTAAATTCCGTTTTCCTGTGTGTACATTCTGTTTTCTTGTGTGTGAATTCCGTTTTCATGTGTGTAATGTGTGTACATTTCTTTTTCCTGTGTGTACATTCCGTTTTCCTGTGTGTAAATTCCGTTTTCGTGTGTGTACTGTGTGTACAATCCGTTTTCCTGTGTGTACTGAGTGTACATTTCGTTTTTCTGTGTGTACATTCCGTTTTCCTGTGTGTAGGGGGAGACCGGGGTAAATTGAGACAGGTGCACGTTGGTACAGCTGGTTCTGAGCAGAAACGCGCATGCGCACAAGTGCCTCCTTGGAAGGGGAGACACAACCCGTGGAGCCTTTAGTCCGAGCGTACGCTTGGTGGTATGGGTGCAACGGTATAACAGTTATTCAAGAATGTTGTTTTTTAAAGTGAAAAGTAAATTTTATGGTTGTTGTTTGAAGTTACATAACGTGCACGGATAAACACTTTTATTTCTGTCTTGATTCATATGTCGTTTAGCCTCTAAAAGGTAAGTTGATTCCATTATTGATAATTGTTTAGTGGGTACTCTCTTGCCATGTACCGGTGTTGAAATGAAATGGCGTCGTATGGGGAAAGTTGATACATTTGAAAAAGGGCAAATTGATACGTTGTATCAACTTGCCCCGCTTGTTTTCTTTTTCGAAATAAATTATAGTTTTTGTAACGTTTCCGTAATGTCACTACACTTGACGTTTCCGATTAAGCTTACTAGATCTTTTTGTTTCGAAAAGATATAAATAACAGCTGTTATACTTTATAAATAAAGATGCTTTTGTTTCATTGTGTAAACAAATAAATAGCGACAGTTTCGTGTACAGCAGATAAAGCTCATAGCTATCGTTCTAACCTAAGAAAATATTAGTACTGCATGTCATCTGTAGAGTAAAGATAAAACTACGCGCATGCATGAGGAAACGCAACAGATGGCTCACTCAACACAGTTTCTGGAATTATATCAACATTTTTTGGCTAGTTAGTGTATGATTAGATATCTTTAGGTATTGCTTTTAATATATAGCCATACCTACTCTCTTTCTAAAAAAAACATCACGTACATATTTGCATCTGTAGGTATTTATACATAGTTTAGCTGGTGAATTGGGGAGGATCAGCTGACTTTGCAAAGATATTTAAGGTTTTTTTTACTTGCATAACATTATTTATTTTCAAGCAGTGTTTGTTATTGTCCGTTTACAGAATATGGTTCGGAGATATGTCAAGAAACCCTGTCGGGGCGAAACACCACGAGCTACGTTTGAAAGGGCTTATGCAGACACTGAAACAGGGATGACATCACTAAGAGGAGCTGCAAAAAATATGGAATTGATAAAATGACACTGTCGAGATATTGCAAGAAAAAAGGACAGCAACCTGATGTTGAAGTGGCATATGCTAAACACAGGCAGGTGTTAAGTAAAGATTTAGAACTACAGCTGAAAGAATATATTCTTCACTGCTCAAAAATATATTATGGGTTGACTCCTAGAGATGTTCGAGTATTGGCTTATGACTTAGCTTTGTCTAACAACGTCGCAATTCCTGACTCTTGGACTGCATCGAAACTTACATCAGCAGAATGGTTCACCGGGTATATGAAGAGGCATCCTATACTTTCCATCAGATATCCTGAATCAACAAGTTTGAGCCGCGCCACTAGCTTCAACAAGCACAATGTTGGAATGTTTTTCACAAACTTAAGGGTTGTATTAGATAAATACTCTCTTCCCCCCAAGGACGTATGGAATTCTGATGAAACCGGTCTCCAGACTGTGCAGCGACCATCGAAAATTGTTGCAGAGAAAGGTATGCGCTAAGTGGGAAAGGCGACATCGGCTGAAAGGGGAACCACGGTTACCATGGCAGTTGCTGTAAATGCTGTTGGTAATTCAGTTCCGCTACTATTTATATTCCTCCGGGTCCATTTTAAAGACTATTTCATCAAAGGCGGACCTCCTGGTTGTGTGGGTACGGCATATCCGTCTGGCTGGATGACCGGGCCTTCATTTTTACTTTTCATCAAGCACTTCCATAGCCATGTCAAGTCGACCAAAGAGCAGCCTTGTGTACTTATACTAGACAATCATGAATCTCATTTGTTTTTAGCTGTCTTGAAATTTTGCAAAGACAATGGCATAATTATTTTGTCTTTCCCGCCTCATACATCTCACCGTCTTCAGCCACTAGACAAGTCAGTTTTTGGACCGTTTAAGAGATATTATTTTTCTGGAGTTGACAACTGGATGACTAGCAACCCAGGGAAAACGTTAACAATAAACGACATTCCTTTAATTGTCACATGTGATCTATCCCATGCCTTAACTCAAACAAATATACTATCAGGGTTTCAAAGCACTGGTATCATGCCTTACAATCCAGATATTTTTACAGATGCAGACTTTTTGCCATCGTCGGTGACAGATCGTCCTTTGAGAGAAGAAAGACCTACAGAAGTTAGGAACAACACATCTATTCCTCCTGAATCTACATCTACCTCAACGAGGCCTGAATTAAGTGAAGAAAATGCTGAAACTGCACCATCCTCAAGCAGTGTTAACCAAGAATGCCTCGTACAGTGGTCAGTCCCGAGGTAGTACGTCCATATCCCAGAGCTGGTGAACGAAAACAGACCAGGCCTACAAACAGAAGACGAATGCCATCATCAATTCTTATAGACACTGCAGTGAAAGAGAGACTGGAAAATGAAGCACGGATAAAATAAATAAAACTGCGAGAAAAATAAATAAGAGCATCAGTGAGAAAAGAAAGCCTGATGAGAAAGCAAAATAAAAACCTTCATGACGAAAAAACAGGAAAAAGTTTAAAAAGGTCTAAAAAGGATTCCAAAGAAAACCAGAAAAAAATTCTGAGGCGCCGGGACGAGGAAGATGATAGTTCATCAAATACAGAATCAGAAGATGATGAAGATGCCCTATGTTTAATTTGCTTCAAACTATACATCATCCAAACAAGGCGAGGAATGGATTCAGTGCATTTCCTGCAAAAAATGGGCTCACCTTAAATGTAGAAAGGACATTCTGGAATACACATGCATTAATTGCCAATCGGACACTTGTGTTTTGTCCGAAGGCAGTGAAAGTGATTGAGTTAAAATAGTTAAATCACAGTGAAGTGATTAAATGTTTTGATTAATATTTTATTATCATTAATTATTTCTTAGTCAATTTTTTTTTCGAAAGAAACAAAAAATATGGTGAATAATTCGCAGCGCATTGCCAACATGTAAAATTTGTATTATTTATAAAAATTCAGAACAGTACAATCATGAATCATAATTTGAATAGGTTGGCTGTGGTTGTATCAATATGCCCCAATGACAGTATCAACTTACCCCAGTGTGGGTCAAATTGAGACACTACGCATTTGCTAAGTAAATAAATTTTTACTAAGTTTGTTTCTTGTATTCTGATTTCCAACTAAGCCTGTGTTTCCGCTACTGTATGTGTGATCATTCCGTTCCCTGTGTGTACTATGTGTACGTTCCGTTTCCTGTGTGTACTGTGTGTACGTTCTGTTTCCTGTGTTTACTGTGCGTACGTTCCATTTCATGTGTGTACTGTGTAATAATTACATTTATTGCGCGTAAATTGCATGTATTGCGCGTACATTGCCTACATTGCGTGTTGGAGCTGTTGGAGCTTTTGGAGCCGAGTAGAATTGTATCCTAGTAGCTTCATAGACATGTAGTTTCGAAGCCATGCGGTCTTTTAGTCATGCAGTCTCGCAGCCATGTATAACTCGTAAACAGCTAGATCCTTTTAGACTAGTGTAAGGTTCTAGAAATAAAACACCACCAGTTCTTTTACAAACATAATGTTTATTACACAATTTCTATCCTACTACAGGATCACTTGCGAAAGCCAGCAATCTTATAAACATTAAGCCTTGCATTGACGTGCAACGACTACTTCTTAGCTCCAACTGCTCCAACAGCTCCAACAGCTCCAAATGATCCAAATGCTCCAAATGCTCCAAATCTTCCAACAGCTGCAAATGCTCCAAAGGCTCCAAATGCTCCAACAGCTCCAAATGCTCCAACTGCCTTTTCTTTCAACAGCTCCAATGATATTGGGCTACAATGCTACGAGTCAAAGAGACTACGAGGCTACAAGGCTACGAGTCTAAAAGGATCTAGCTGGTTACGAGTTATACATGGCTGCGAGACTGCATGACTAAAAGACCGCGTGGCTTCGAAACTACATGTCTATGAAGCTACTAGGATACAATTATACTCGGCTCCAAAAGCTCCAACAGCTCCAACACGCAATGTAGGCAATGTACGCGCAATACATGCAATTTACGCGCAATAAATGTAATTATTACACAGTACACACAGGAAACGGAACGTACGCACAGTAAACACAGGAAACAGAACGTACACACAGTACACACAGGAAACGGAACGTACACATAGTACACACAGGGAACGGAATGATCACACATACAGTAGCGGAAACACAGGCTTAGTTGGAAATCAGAATACAAGAAATAAAAACATTAAATTTTTACTTTCAATATTTAATTTATTTCTCAACATTACACAAATACAAGTAAAAGAAGCCATTATTGTATGTAGCCAGCTTTCCTCAGTTCTTTGAGTATGAAGGATATTTTTTTGATGCACGAATAGTTTCCTGCACAAAGCGAGCCATGTAGAAGACTTAGCCGGTCAACAAATATGTTTGGATCTTTCCATGTTGTGTAATCCATCTCTTCTACCACCATCTTACTTGCTTGTTTATTATATATACTTTTAATATCATAATCGTCCCAGTGATCATAATAAGAATTATCAGATTTATTTATCATAACACGTCGTTTCCATCGTTTAGGTTTCACCACTTCAACATATTCTATAATCTTTTTTTTATCTTGGGGTGCTTTATCAATGTCTTTGATGTTTTCAGTAACATGACATTTCCCTTGTTTAGATCTCACAACTTCATCACATTCTTCAATCTTAAGAGTTTCGGGCACTTCATCAAAATCTTCGATACCTACGGTTCCATCGTTTAGGTTTCAAAACTTCATCACAGTTCATAATCTTGTAAGCTTTAGGTGCCGCATTACAGTCTTCGATATTGCCAGCTTCGAGTGCTTCATCTTAATCTTCGAAGTAGCCAGCTTCAGCCTGTTCAATGTTGTTCATAATTTAGTGAAGGCAACTTGAATTATATGTAAATAATTTTTTTTACTTTCTTCATTACTACTTTCTTCATTAGATTTCAATTCTATTTCTTTAGTGATATATAGGTTAGAGTTGGTAGAACCAGCATTTTCAACTTCTTCGAGTTCATAATAATTTTTTAATAATTTATCTTCTTTCCTCTTCTTTGCTGTTGTAGACCTGACCTCGTTATCATTAGATAGTCTAGTTGCACAGATCTTGTAATGTTTATTCAACAAATATCTTCGACCTATGTATTTCTGACACAGATTGCGACTAAATGGCTTTTGGTAAGGACTTAATGTACACTCTGCTCTCTAACGTCGCTTCGCATTCGTCCTTCAATTTAAGTTCTTTGTCGAGATTGGAAGAGCCACGAACATAATCTCTCCCAAGACAAGGAACATTATGGTCGTAATGCAGATCACTCTTCTTTAGTCTAGTGGATCCATCGATGTCCTCTATGCCGTAGGTAGGCTTGGCTTTACATGTTCTATCATGTCTGTTTAAGCTGTCAATTCGTGTTAACAACCTGCTACACCGATTACAGCTTATCATTTTGCGTAGAGGGTTTTTAGCACAATCATTCCTCTCATGACGTCTAACATTCCTTCTCATGTCAAAATCCTTGCCACAGTATCTGCAGCGGATTCCTTCCGATTCAGCTGCAGATAACAAACCATGATCCATGGTAGCTGCTGTGACAAATGTTAGATACAAACTGACAGTTTTACCAATTTGATCCATTTTTTTAAATATAATTTTTTAAATATTTCATCAGCGAGAGTTAAGTTATCTAATGCAAAGCAAATTGATGCAAGTTGTTCTGCTTGTCAACAGATGTCGACACATTTTTGCTTGCAGGTAAATATAATTTATTTTATATGGTATGCGGGATGTTCACTAATGATCGCAAAAGAAGGAAGGCTTCGCTAGACATCAAGGAGAAGGAAGTTAGTCCTTCTTGATAGTGTTTCTCTTCCGTTTTTTCAGATATTTTTGGACTGAGTAATGTTTTTTTTAAATCCACCTTATAAAAAAATGTTTGTCAGTTCTGATTTAGTACCAGAAATTAACAATTTATTTGCATCACAGGATAAAATGACATAACTCATTAGGTAAAAAGTCTATCATGCGGAGATCAATTTCTCATATGTAACCAGAAGCACTCGGAGAAAACCATCAGATGTCTAGTCAGGAATAATGAGAAGCACTAAAAGAGAACCATTTAAATATTGTCAATAATAATCAGGAGCACACGGAGAAAACCACCATAACATTGACAAGAGTAATCGGAAGCACACGGAGAAAACCGCCTCAAGTTTTCTTTAATGACATGAAATTACAGAAAAAATAAATAAAAAAATAAAAATAGAAACGAAAAAAATACAAAGAATTCTGGCTTGTACTAGAACTCTAACTTTGCACAACAATGAGAAGTTCACAAGCTAGCAGAAAGAACTGAGGAAAGCTGGCTACATACAATAATGGCTTCTTTTACTTGTATTTGTGTAATGTTGAGAAATAAATTAAATATTGAAAGTAAAAATTTAATGTTTTTATTTCTTGTATTCTGATTTCCAACTAAGCCTGTGTTTCCGCTACTGTATGTGTGATCATTCCGTTTCCTGTGTGTCCTGTGTGTACGTTCCGTTTTCTCTATGTACGTTCCGTTTCCTGTGTGTACATACTGTTTCCTGTGTGTACTGTGTGTACGTTCTGTTTCCTGTGTGTACTGTGTGTACGTTCCGTTTCCTGTGTGTACTGTGTACGTTCCGTTTCCTGTGGTACTTTGTGTACGTTCCGTTACCTGTGTGTACTGTGTGTAAATTCCGTTTTATCCTGTGTGTGTACTATTTCTTCATTTCGTTTCCTGTGTGTACTGTGTAATAATTACATTTATTGCGCGTAAATTGCATTTATTGCACGTACATTGCCTACATTGCGTGTTGGAGCTGTTGGAGCTTTTGGAGCCGAGTAGACTTGTATCCTTGCAGCTTCATAGACATGTAGTTTCGTAGCCATGCGGTCTTTTAGTCATGCAGTCTCGCAGCCATGTATAACTCGTAACCAGCTAGATCATTTTAGACTCGTAGCCTTGTAGCCTCGTAGTCTCTTAGACTCGTAGCATTGTAGCCCAATATCATTGGAGCTGTTGAAAGAAAAGGCAGTTGGAGCATTTGGAGCTGTTGGAGCATTTGGAGCCTTTGGAGCATTTGGAGCTGTTGGAGAATTTGGAGCATTTGGAGCATTTGGATCATTTGGATCATTTGGAGCTGTTGGAGCTGTTGGAGCATTTGGAGCTGTTGGAGCTAAAAAGTAGTCGTTGCACGTCTATGCAGGGCTAAATGTTTATAAGATTGCTGGCTTTCGCATGTGATCCTGTAGTAGGATAGAAATTGTGTCATAAACATTGTGTTTGTAAAAGAACTTGTGGTGTTTTATTTCTAGAACCTTACACTTTTCTGGTATTTAAATTAAATTTCTTTTAGCTTCGTCCAAATCGTGCCAAGGACCTTAATCGACCTAATTAATCAGTGTATTGTTTGCAAATTTATTTAATGAATTTTGAACTTTTTTCTGAATTTCTAGGTTAATTATTACGAATTTTCCAATATGTTGGTATTGGTGGCTTATAGGATAATGTTAGTAGAGAATTTAAAGTCTTTTTAAGAATTTTTAACATGGTTTATTAAAATTATTATTTTTACATAAAATTAAACGTTATTACGTCAATCGAGTATCGAAACAAGGACAGGAGCGGATCGAATTAATCTGTAGAATGAATGCCAATTTTTTAATTAATTTGGAATTTTTCCCGCAATTCTAGCTAAATAATTACATGATTTCAAGATGGCGGGGGCACCTCGGTAATAAATTATTACTGCACTCTAGCGGGTTAGAATAAAACTAGCATGATGGTTAGACGTGTTCACACACAAGATGGTGTCCTCCAGCAGACGAAAACAAGATGATGGCAATGACCACTAGCATGTGGTAGCTCCTGGTAGCATGTACTGAAAGCAAAATGTCGGAACCATGATGGTCGTCAAGGTCAAAGACGTAGATCAAGGTCAATGTCAAATTTCAAGGTCAAGGTCAAATGTACAGGTCACGGTCAAAGTTCAATGTCAGTAGTTGAGGACAATGGTATGGTGACCAGAAAATTAGTCTAACATGGTATCAGCACACACTAGCTGACGGAAACAAGATGGTGGTCTCCAGTGGATGATTTCAAGATGGCGGCTGTCACGAAAAGTGCAACAGTGGTTTTAAGGATTTTTATTATTTAATTCGGTTGGTTAATTTCTTTAACGATTTTTAAATTTTTTCCCGATTTTCTAACATAAAAATTACGGATTATCAAGATGGCGGACGTGACGTCATGTTACCTGACGATATATATACTTTGAAATAAGTGGTGGGGGTCAGTCTGCCTGCACCCACCATGGGGTAAGTATCGGTCGCCATTTTTATTTTTTTGCACTCGTTGGGTTCGAACCGAGGACTCCAAGCTCCGTGTCATAAAAGTAATTTCTTTTAATATTTTTATCAAAAATTTTATTAATTCAATTTTTTTATAAATTTAAATTTTTTTTTATTAAAATCGGATAATAAAGAATTTAAAGATGGTGGACTAAACGGAAATGGCAATGGTGACGTCATAATCCAAGATGGCGGTCATGGTATACTTATTCCTAGAATTGGCTTACCGGAGGTTTTATACATGGGTGCTTAAGCCGCTTTTAGGAATTTGGGTTCTTTCTAGGGCAAAACAACTTTTGAGGATTTTTGAAATTTAAATTTTTGAATTGTTTTTTTTTTTTTTTTTGAGATTTTTTGGCGGAATTTTTTTCCACAAATAAATTTTATTGTGATTTTTGAGGAATTTTGGCCAAATTTTGTCCCATTTTGACTAATTTTGAGGGTTAAGTGTCTAGGTACTACTTGTCCCGTTACGCTGTGTCCCGTTACGTTCATAAAATATGACCGCCGTGACGTCACAATGCAATATGGCCGCCGTGACGTCACCACCCACACCATCCACAACCAGAAGCTAGTTTCCGGAGGAACATTCCTATACTACTGTTACTACTTCATCACTAAGCCGATTGATAATGTTCTGATTGATATCGTCAAGAAAAGTACAAATGTAATTTGACTAATTAAGAGTATTTAGACAATATTTGTCATTTAAAATTCCACGAAACGCATGTTTCGTCAAATAGAATCCATTATTATTACCTGTAATTGTGTAATGCACCGAGCACAGTCTTGGGTTTAGTTTCATGTTCAGGCGTCATCGAAATCGGTTGCTGCACATCAGCTTATGTGCCAGTACGCACACAAATCGTAACCTAAACCGAATAGTCGAAATGTCTGCAGGTAGTTCCACAGTAGGCACACGGATTCATTTTACAGGTTTGCATGTCGTTTTGAACAGTCAGTACGAGTATCGCAGTGAAACGTCATACAAGAAGGATTCTTTGTGAATTTACTAATCTCGTGTTTTCGTGCATCATGGGAAAATGCAAATGTCATATAGCAGTAGCTGAGAGGATTTCTAGTTGATGAAGACGAACATTTCATGGCCAAACCAGATAATGTAACTGTTGTCGTACCAAATCCCGGTGTAAACTTAAGCGCGTCGAAACGATGTTTGAGCGAAACCTTTGCTTTCTGCCAAACAGTAGTGCATTTTCATGTCTTCAAGTGTCTTTTCAACTTATAATTTATTGTAAATTGCTTGCGACACTTTTTATCGCCAAATATTTTATGAGAAATATTATTGACACATTCCCTCTGTTTTACGAAGAAATCTTGTCACAGTAACGACATCGATGCTGGGAAGACGCCGATGCACCTTCAGTGGGCATCGTTGATGCTAGTGGTACTGCACCCATTTAAGTCTCCTATGCTGGTGAAACGTCATTCATCGAGGTTTCCTCTCGAGCCAGCACTGCAGGAATTTAAGTCCCTTCTGCTGGTGGAAGCATGCCTGTTGAAGTCTCCTCTAATGTTGTTGGCGATGATACACATTTTATCGGTATCTGCGTGGTCACTGACGAGATCTCCGCTGTCGATGTTACACCTTCCATCAAGGTCTTCGTGGTTGTCGTCGACGATGACAACAGGAACTATGTTGCCGTCAACATCGCTGCCAACAGGAACTACGTTGCCATCAACATCGCTGCCAACAGGGTCCCCGACGTCTATGGTACACAATACATCAAGGTCAGCATGGTTGTCGACGATGCCAACGGGATCTTCTTCGCCGACGTTGTCACTGCCATCAGTGTCGCCAACGTGGATGGTTCAACTTTCATCGTGTTCATTGGTAAAGAATGTAAAGATGCCATAAAGTTCTAAATAATAGTAGGGGGCGAGTCAAACAAGAAGATCCTTAAACTGTCGTAGCCAGTAACAAACCGAGAGTCGTATTATCTATTCCCCACTTATATACCTGCGGCTGCTGTAATAATATGCGAGTCAAAAAATAACCATTTACTTAATACACAAGTCAGTGCAAAATTTTAAAAACAGAATCACATTTGAATAAATTATTTGAGAAACCCCATAAGTCACAAAAAATGTGAAAATGTGTTATCCATGGATTTAGGTACTACATAGTTAGTTCTACATACTAGCGAGAAACCCCACATGGCCTCCAAATGGTGAGCATGATATACATACAGTGGCAATCACACAAGAGAGAGAAACCCCATAAGTCATGGACTTATGGGGTTTCATATCCGAACAGAATTAAAGGATTTATTTACCAAGGATATTTCTTGCTGCTTATTATTCTACTAAAGGTTGTACTTTTGTTTATGAAATCTCAACATGTTCAGGCAAGTACCAAGTGTGCAAAAAAGCTTTTGTAAATATACATGGAATAACAGATGATAGAGTGCGTAGACTGTCGTCATTACTTTGTGAAGGCAAATCTCCACGAGATAAACGTGGGCGAAATGTTCCTGGGAATGCCAAATCGGGTAATGTTATTGATGCTGTAAAATCGCATATTGCCTCCTTTCCTGTTAAGACATCTCATTACAGTGCCCGGGAATATCATTATTTGGATGCGAAACTTAATGTTAATATCATGCACTCTTTGTACACACATGATTGTCCTGGTCAAACAGTAAGTTATGATTACTACTTGAAAATTTTCAAAGAAAATTTCTCCTTGTCTTTTGGCCGTCCACAAGTTGATACATGCTGTCGTTGCGAAGAGTTGAATGTCAAACTTAAAAGCACGTTTCTCAACGACACTGCCAAACGAGTTATTGAGGCTGAGAAACAGGTTCATTTACGGCGTGCAAAGAAATTTTACTTCACACTTCAGGCAATAGAAAATCTGTCCAAGACGGATGAAACTGTTTGCGGAATTTGTATTGACTATATGCAAAACCTGCATATCCCTTGCGTTCCCATTCAGGAAGCCTTTTATTTAAGGCAACTGACTGTTAGTGTGTTTTGTATCCATAACCTAAAAGATGGGAGTGCTTATTTTTTTGTTTACCATGAAGGAGTGGCAGAAAAATGGCCTAATGAGGTCTGCACATTCTTAATGAGATACATTGAATCAGCAGTAAGCAAAAGCGTGAAGCATTTGCACATTTTTTCAGATGGTTGTGGAGCACAGAATCGAAATCACACTATAATCAGACTCTTTACAACATTGACTACCACAGGCAGATTTGAAACTGTAGATCAATATTACCCAATGAGGGGTCACAGTTTTTTGCCGTGTGATCGAGATTTTGCCATACTGAAAAGAAAAATCAAACGAAGAGACCGGGTGTATATGGTTAAGGAATACATGGAAATCATTCTCACTTCTTCCAATAAACAGGCATTCCTGGCAATATTGATTGAAGATTCTACCGAAATCATTGATTTCAAAAGTTGGTGGCCATTCTACTTTAAGAAATCAATGTTATCTGCAGAATCTGCAGGAAGGAGCATACCTAAGGATCGAAAAGTAACTTTGCAACCGTCCAAGTTCATGCACTTCTCACACACAAGTACAACACCAGGTGTAGTAGTGGCTAGGGACTATATTAATGGACTGTTGACAAGTACATTCCACATCCGCAACACAAGGAAGGGAATGGTTGCTCTCCCGAAAACTACAGCCTATCCTGCTGGGAAACGTCCTATTCAGAAGAAAAAGATAGAGGATCTGCGGAAATTGAGTATGTACCTACCGCATGATGTGAATGTGCAGCAGTTCTATCAAGAACTTTTCAACTGGCCTACATGCGATAAGGATGTCTCTGATGTTGCATGAAACAAAAAGAAAACATTTGAACATGTTATGATGGGTTTTGATTGTTTCATGTAAGAGTAATGTAATACTCAAAACAATGTAACTATTGTTGGATCAAGTTTTTGTATGCATGTATTTAGACTTATATATTTTGTTTGTACATTAGTAACTCAAACTAACATGTTATATAATAAACACTGCCACCTCTTCCTTCGTAAAACCCCAAAAATTGTACCCGATATCCTATAAGATTGTGTAAACCCATAAGTCCATGACTTTTAATAATTATTATCTGCAAATCCATTACATTTCCGCAACATTATTTTATTGTATAAGTTAGGTAACAACACTAAATTAATTATCATTTTGATAAAATACTCATTTTTAACTTCTAGTTTCATGTGGGCATTTTTTTTTGTTTTCCAAAAGTTGGCTCTGATGGACTAATGGGATTTCTCAAATAATTGATTCATTTGGAATCACAAGCGATAGTAAAAGCACATTTGTAAGCACATTCATTGACAAAAAGGAAGCACACTTGAACGCTCATTTGACAAAAAAAGCACATTCGAGAAAAAATAAGCACATTGGACATAAAGGAAGCACATTTGGAAGCACACTCAAAAAGGAAGCACATTTAGAAGATCATTAAAAAATGATGCACATTTTAAAGAACACTAAATAAAGGAAGAATCTGTGAAAGAATGTTAAAAAAGGAAGCATATTAAAAAAGTACATGAAAAAAGGAAGCACATTACAAAAATAAGTACATTAATAAAAGGAAGCACATTTAATGAAAAGGACACACATTTGGATGAAAATACAGCTTGGTATGATACAGTTTCATTGACATACAATCATATGACAGGGATATGATCTCATCAGAAGGATACGATCTCATCAGAGGGATACAATACTACCCACTTGACTATACGCGCATTTAACGAAAACTGCGAACATTTACACGAAAATTCACCTCACTAGGATGCGATCCTATCAGTGGGATACGATCGCCAATAAACGGTAAGCTCCAACTGCTCCAAAGACATTTGGCTACAAGACTACAATAATACATGGCTAAAAGGCTACGAAACTACGAGTCTAGGAGGCTCCAACTGGCTACATGGCTACGAGGCTACAAATATACGAGGCTACATGGCTAAAAGTCTAAATGGCTACAAGGCATTCGACTGAATAATGAATCTCTTCATGGTGGATACCTACGGAATGCTCACTCACGATTGCAAGAGGAGGGTTTCACTGCCTAAATGTGAATGGAAATCTTCTTGCACGATAGAGTTTCTCAGTTGTTTTAAGACAAAATTATGGCCTGATTATTAATTTTTTGTCTGTATTCCACCTGATAAGAATATTTTTAAAGTGCTGATTTGTTAGGAGTAATACCAACATCTTATGTATGAAGAATATTTTGATACGACCAACCAAAACTGCAAGGGGTTGAAAAAACAAGGGTTGACTACAAACAAAATCGTAACTCCCTTCGTAGGCACAACATTGAATTTGTAAAAATTTTGTGTTAATGTTATAATTTTTATCTAAATCTTTTGACTGAACCAATTTTTGATTAGACAAACCATTGCTGCAACGGGTTGAAAAAATAAAGGGTGGAATATAAAAAAAAAATCATAATTACCTAAGTACGTACACTATCAAACCAGTTCATTTTGATTGTAAATCTTATTATTTTTATGGAAAACTTTTGTTTGAAACAAATTTTGATAAGACGAACCATTGTTTCAGGGGTTAAAAAAACAAAGAAGTATGTTTAAAAAAAATCATAATTTACGTACTATATACACTATAAAAATCAGTTCTGTTTAGTTGTAAAACCTTTAATTTTCATCTACAAATTTCACCTGAAATATTTTTTTATTCGACCAATCATTACTGCATGGGGTTGAATAAACATGCTTTTGAAATAAGAAAAGTAATAAAACTTCAAAACCATGTACTCTACCAAATTAATGTATATTTTTGTGTAACTTTTTAATTATAGTTGAAAATCTTTTTCTAAGTATTTTTTATATAAAAAATCATTCCTGCAAGGCGTGGAAAGAACAAGCCCTGAAGATAATATATAATTATTTTTAATAGATATACTAAATAATCCATTTAAAATTATTGTAAAACTCCTAAAAGTTAGCTAAAATCTTTAGCTGAAACAAAAATTATTGAAACGAACTATTACCGTAAAAAAACTAGGGGTGGAAATAAAAAAAATTAAACTTTTGTAGTATCAAATTTATTGGAATGTATTAATAAATATCTTAATATTTTCTTAAACCATTGTCAAAATAAATTTATACGACCATGTATTAGTGCAAGGGATAAGAAATACTGTTTTGAGGTCAAATATAATTTTCATAACTCCTTAGTATGCATATAATAAAATTCGTTAAGATATTCAATACTGGATGCTTTAAGTTAAATACATTTTAAAAAAAAATTCGCTGCATAGGAAATGAGAAAATGTTAAATATATATATTTTGAATATTGGCAAACATATAGGATCTTTTGTAGGCTACATTGAGTTCTAAAAATGTTCCAGGAGTTTATAGAAGTTTCCAAAATATTTCCGGAAGAAATAGGTTCTTCGAAATCTAACTACACCTGTAGGCTGTGCCGAAAAGGATTTTGTTTGGTATTCTATCATTACCACACACAAAAATTTACGTTCATATGTTCTTAACTTTGTCAATGTAATGTATTCAAGTCAATCAAAACACTTAAATTCAATATTTAAAAAGTTTTATACCCATAAAATACATTTCAGTTTAGAAAATTGATCGAAATAAAAAAGTGTCTGTTGAAATTCTATACCTTAACGAGTGCTTTGTAAACGTTCTTTAAATCGCGCACCAACTTAGCCAAATCAAAGCCCTGCCTAACATACTAATAAATATAATGTGCAGCAAAGAAAAAAATAATTATCTGAGAGAACTAACAAAAAGCCCATAATTCCCTTTTAACCAAAGTAACATCAAAAGTATGCTCACAAAATAAATGACCTGAGATGAATAAAATGATCAACTTATTCATATACCATTAATTATTTGAGAGTTACTCAACCGTTGTGAAACGATGGAATACTATACAAACGAGCATAAAATAAACTTAAAGAAATAAAAAAAATTATCATCTTGAGGTTCAACACAGAGCACAAAATTACGTAGTTAAAAATTTAAATCTGTAAATAAGTTCTTAAAATAAGGAACGCAGACTTTCGCGGCCATTTTCTAAAGTTGCTTGGCTTCTAGGTTCAAACCGCGCCGAAGGCGAAGATTACACCGAAGTTTCCGTTGACCCTGCGTTTGTCATCATTAGGTTCTCAACTAGAACCCAGAGACCAATTAAATTCGAAGTTCTTATAAACAATAAAAAAATTATATTATTGATGTTATTTTATGAAAGAATTGTGTAAAATATGTAAATATTATGCAATAGAGTCTGCAATCGACTTTAAAACTAAACCATGCATTTTGTAGTGAAGTGAAAAATAATTAAAGGTTATTTGCAATTATAAAGACAGGCTCACAAATGCAAATAAATCACTTTCGCACAAGACTTTTAAGTCCTATTCAATTCGGAAAAATATGGAAAATTTTGGAACACTCTTAAAACTTCAGGAACATTTTAGAAATAAAATGTACAAAAAAAATTATGTTTTATAATATTCCAAAAGCATCGATCAGAAATTTTCTCACAGTTCATACAGATAAAATGTTTTGCAAGTATTCTATTTAATACATTCAACATTTTCGTAGGATTTCTAGAATATTCTTGGTAAAATGACATGACTGAATTTTATATTGACTCAGTGCTAGCGGATAGGTTTTATGCTGTGCTACTTGTGATAATTTTCATGAAAATAACGCGCTCGTTATCTATCATTAAGTTAACATGAAACAACGATATTCACCCCTTCAAGTTATAAAAAAATTTCCAGACAAGAGATTTTGTTTTAGTTTATAAGATCGACAAAATAATTTTAACGGGCTCCATATTGTGTGTATTAATAGGGTAACGAATCTTTTTTTCTTTAGCACCCCTATTTTACCACTTTTTTTTTAGTAATTGTTAACGGTACCGAAAATTGCTGTAGATAAAAGATTAAGATAATATTGAGAAGGTTTGCATTAACTTTGACCGGATTTTCTACTATTCCTAAAAAAAATTGTATTTTCCTTCAAGAATTATTTCATCTCCCTTGCAGAAATGATTAATCGTACCAAAAATTATTTCAGACAAACGTTTTTTTCATATTAAGGTATATGTATTGATTTTTATGTTTTTTATACAAACTTCCTCATTTACTCCCTTGTTCAGATTTTGTCAACTTACGAACTTAATTAAAATTTTCCATCTCTTTAGTTAAGGTATCAGTCTGGAAGTATTTTGTGTGAAAATGCGGCAATTTTGGTGGCAATAAAAAGTTATATAAATAAATCTATTATTAATATAAAACAAAGTTGCCAACCGCATCTGTCTGTTTGTTCGCTTACTTCTTCTAAAATACACAATGGATATTGATGATGTTTTAATCTTTGTTTAAAGAATTATTTTCCATAAGTTTTATAAATAAAAAATTCATATTAAATTTAGAGATAAAAGAGAAATCTCCATGATTTGTTAAGTCGTTAAAAGACGCTTTTAAGGCACTTACGTGGCTTACGCTGACTTAAACATGAATGATAAATAAAATCAATGTACTACAGAATTGCAGGTCTTAAAAAGGAATTGATCTGAACGAGTGCTTTTCACATGGACAGCTATATATAGCCCTTTCGCGTGTGACTTCTAAACGTAATATGTTTGTTTTGTCTCTTGAGAAAAAAATAATATGTCTACATTGTTTACAAATAAATTATGTAGTTATGGGCAGAAAGTGATAGTATAAATTTAATTTTAGAAATCACCGGACACTTACGACAACTTTAGAATTATAACAACTTAATTATTAAATCTAAGTGATCCCACATTAGTAGATCGTATCCGTGCAACTTGAACTGGCTTTGCACGGATGCGCTCTGCTAATATGGAATTATTAAGATTTAATAAGTAACTATAAGTATCAATAAGAATTACTTATTTAAGGGGCACGTACGGACACAAAGAAAAACTCTAGGGTGTACTAAAAGCACAAATGTGAACCTTAAACCTACATATTTTAATTTATAGGTAAATAAAAATCAGGTAGGATGCACGGATAGTCCCTAAATTCTACCTAGCTACCTTATTTTAATAAGTTTTTATTTTATATAATAATATATATATACTTATAGGATGGTTATGATTTTGGGATTTTACTGGAAGTCGCACCACTGTAACAACTGCAATAGTTAGTTGTTATAGAATTTACCTAAGAAGAAACACACTTCTCTTTATTTTCTTTTTTCTTTTAAATATAGAGTTACTGAAGCACATTACAATAAAAGTAACCGCAATGTGCTCTGATAACACGCAACAGAGCAAAAATTATATTTTACAACATATTTTTGCCCGAGTTTAATTATTTCATTCCACTTTGTTGTATTTATGCGTTTTGTTTTACCTACCATCATGACCACAATATTTGCATTAATGTGTTGGAATATTTTTTCCCGATTCATAAAAATTTTTACATTATTAATAAAACTGTTTTTTTCGACCAATGAACAGACATTTTTTAATAATTCAGAATTAATTACCAATTAATAAGGAATTTATTTAACATTAGAAAAAATCTTGTACATTTTCCTAAGATAAACGTCTGTTTGTTTACTTTTTCATCGGCCTAAATTATGTGTCAATCGTTGAATTTTTTTAAGAGGATGTGACAGTTTGGGTTAACATTTGACAGATCAGTTATGTTATTTTTTTATCATGTCATATATATATATATTAATTGCTTCCTGGTGTACTTTGATGATTTACAATGAACTTAAATTTTGTTATATTTTTACCTTTTATCTCTGTTAATTTTTGCCGCTTTTTAATATTTTATCTAGATAGCCCTACGTTTGGCTGGTGTTATAAAAATTACATATACAATTGATATAAATAATTTAGAGAATAAAGTTAGGTATAATCATATATGTGTACAAGGTGTAAAAAGTAAAAGTATTTGTATAACTTCTAGTAATTTCAATTGGTTTTAAGTATCGTGCGTAATAATCATGACTTTCCAACATACATCTGAACTAATACCTCCATTATAATCACAATACTCGTTCCAGTAACAATCATGATCGCGAAATTCCATGACACATGATTTTTTTTTTAAATTCCTTTACAATTCGGTAGTTTACGTGTTGGAAACCACCACCTAGAACACTAGGGCACGGACAAAATTTCATAAAAATAGAAGCCAACAGAAAAGGTCAAAATACATCAATAAAGTCTTTATACTGATAGATACAGAAGGCAAAATGGTACTTTTCTTTCATGCGTTAGACAATACAATATTAAGTGTTTTATGAGAAATTTTTAGCTATGAGTGTGTTTGTGTTAGATGCATTAAGTGACTAAATGAAAGTTCGATGGTACACCTAATGCGATTTTATCTCGTTATAAGTATGGCTCTGAACTGATATGCAGTGTGTAGCTGTGTGACTTTTACAATAGTGACATTTTATAACAATAATGTTCACACCAGAGTTCAGTGTGTGTGTTGAGGCCGGTCCTATCTGAACCGAAAACTCACTGCAAGCACCAACTCTATTTACCAAGTAGTAACTCACACGAGGTAAACACTTGCTTGCCCAGATCAGGCCTGGACTGCATACTAAATTCCAAACAGAAGTAAAAATAATCTAAGTCCAGTAATCATCAAAAGGGTGGTCAAACATTAACAAGGCGATCAAGTAAGACTGAATTTTTGGTTTTTATTTCATAAAATTAATTATATATCCCTTGCAACATTTTCAAACAAATATATATATATATATATAATTTATTAAGGTGCATTAGTTTATTTATCTCTTCTTATCAATGTACATCAGATTTTATATTTCATTAGTTACTTTATAGAAATTTTTAAAATCTGTTATCATTATCAAAATAATTATGTAACCAGTGTGAAACTAAATAAATCGTAAGTGAAAATGAGTATATACATTTTGGTAATTGGAGAAATAAGGTATTATTTCTCTGAAACAAATATGGCCACCAAAACTCTAACTTTATTATCACAAAAGGTGCAGAAAAGTGCAAAGAGAAAGAAACAAACTCTATGAGCGCCCATAAAAAAAACTCTCACTTTATTTTTACAGATGTATCATACAAAGACAAGTCCATAAAAATACCATAAACTCCAAACAAAATTACAACTATCATTACACAAAAGCAGAAAATTTTACACACAAAGAACTTACTGCCTATAAAAAAATATGACAAACAAATACAATACATTCTTAGTTCTCCAAAACTTCCATTATTTCGTGCCACTCTTTCCTTCCCCCACCCCCTCTCAAACAAATTGCTGTAAATTGGCATCGTGGTTCTCCTCGCAGTATCTCAGTTCAAACTCCCACATCCCGAGTATATAAACTCTAAATATGACCCCTTCCCTCTATTTCCCCATAACCCTTTGGTATTTCAGAAAATCCCTATTTTCTTTTATTGTCAAAACAATCAATATATTATAGACGAGGCTTTCACTTTTATTCTTCTTCTTGTTAAGATATCAAACTGTCCGGTTGGTATCCCTGAGTTAGTTTTTGTATGTTGACAGAAAGAAGTTCACTCAGCCTTCTACTTAGTCCATGGTGCTAGCTGAATTTTTAACTTTTACAGCACACAACAGTACCGTATCTATGACTTGATGACGACACATATTTAGTTTTACCTAGACTGGTCTCAATTAAAGTAAATTAAACTTTCTATTACATCCTTAATTTTAGTAGTATAGATACACAAAAACAAAGTGTCTTGACCTTACTTACGGTCACAGTATCTATATCCTAGATTGATATGCGTCTTCTACTGCTGCTTACTGCTACTCTTGTTGGTGTATGCTTACTTCTGGCGCCAGTACCATTAATAGTAGTCGTTGATTTATACATAGACCCTTTTGTTGTGTGTGTGTGTGTGTGTGTGTGTTGTCATGACGATATACACTGGCTGTCACTATTTAAAAAATATATATATATATGTCAATGGTACTGTTAGGCTTTTGAACTGTAACCCTTAGAAACATGTATAAATGTTATTTACCGTAAAACACACACTCTCGGACACAGGTAGCTAGGTAACATTTATCAACACATAGGAATAGAATCCAGGTTTTTATTAAGAATAAAATGTATATTCATCAGGGACAACTAACATATGTGTAGAGATAGAATCAATATTAATATAATTAGATAAAAATCACAGAAAACAATCCTAACGATACTGAACATGACTCGTGGATATGCGATTATGTAAATTAAACATCAGGATTATACCAAGCACACATGAATCGTTCACAAAAGTTCGTAAGTGTAAGTTCAGAAAATCAATCAAATAATGTTTTTACGGACACATTCTTACATAAAAGAAAGATGTTTGAAATCTTAGCACAATTAATTAGTATGATTACGTTTAATGTTTATATTTGGGTCGTATTTGCCTTGGCTTAACTCAGTTTATATGGTAGAGACACGAAACTAGTACTCCCATTTCACCTCTGGGTATCACAAAATAAAATAATAGTTTAGATCTTGGAAATAACAATTCATGACGTAGTTCAGGATAATTTACACCTTTTACGTGAAAACTAATCAGTTTTTAGTCAAATCGGAGTGATTCACGAAGAAATTACATACAGCTGGGTATGTCTATGGGCGATACAAAATGCAAGATCGTTACTTACAGATTTTTCAATCCTAACAACATATCTGTCAGAATATGCCCTTATAATCTTACACATTATTTATTTACACGTCGTTTAAGCTCATCCTGAATGTCGGATGGCATAATCTAGCTATCTATCTTTCAAATTTAAAATAGGCCTCGCGCCTTTGCGTCGGCATCAGACGCCTTCATACAACCAATTTTTTTTATTAATTAGTACGTTCTAGACGCCTCAACTTTAAAACACGGCCTCTCATTGGCCGAACCCAAAATCGGTTAACGTAATTTACAATAGGAATACCGTAAATAACACTTATCAATACAATTGAAAACACAGAAATGCGGTAAATTTAAAACGAAAATTTCCAACAATGAAAATTTCTTAAATTATTACCCCAAATAAAATCATCGTTTATTCGTTAAGTTTATTAGTCCTTAGAGGGGTATACTCAATTGACTGTCCATTTAAGTCCTTTTCAGGTCATAGAGCATAGCTCTCGTAGATATACTTAATTAATAAAAATATATTTAAATAAACTTGGCGGGCGAACAATATACAAATTAAATAATAAAATGTCATAATAATAACAATCCAAATAATAAGTTTTTATAAATAACAATATCATTAAAATAAATCATTACTTTCTGTGCATTCTGAAACTAGTAACAGCACAGTCTGCTAGGAATGTGTTAATATAGGCTATATAAGTCTAAAAAGGCCTTATTTTTTGTCAAAATAAAGGTTCAAAAATAGTGATCCCAATACTAAATATTGTCGAATATAATATAGGAAACTTAGGCCTGTTAACACGGAGCTACTACAGCAATTCTAGCGCCTTGAAATATAATCATGTGCGTGAAATTCAAATTTGTATGCGTTATATGGGTGACATAGGCCATGGAGGTAAGTAGTAATACCTCCATGACTTAGGTACGGCTTTTCTCTAAGTTATGTAAATAAAAACACTTCATGTACTGAAAATAAGGCTTACATGTATTTCTCGTATCACTCCAAAGTTCTGAAATTTATTCATGCTTCAAAATTATAAATATACTAGATGACCCGGTGATCTTCGTACCACCTTAAATTAATTATATTGTAAAGCTGGAATCACAATGCCCCGACGGGTCCGACACGACAGGCCCGACAAACTGTCGTGCAGCATCTCAGCACGATAGATTTAAAAGCGTAGGGTCACAATACTACGACAAAAATAACCCGACGATTTTCAATTTGGCCTTCGACAAATCGTGCCAAGCTAAATACTTCAATTAAAATGCTTTACAGAATGCGCAAAAAACAAAGTAGGCTCTTTTATTTATTATTGACATTTAAAGTGCAAAAAAAAAAAAACATTTAGTCGTCTGCGATACGAAGTAAGGTTAAGTTGATTCGTAAAACAAAGAGTTGTTTATTATAGTTACAAAGAAACAAGATAAAGATATGTCAGTGAGGGACAGAAAAGTACTCCTGATGTTAGCTGTGCGAAGAATTAAAAAGAAACGAAATGAGCTTGGACTTTATTAATTAAAAGTTCTTCGCTGAACTCGTCCATTCTTAAATCCAATCTTCACGATTATAAATTAATGTCTTTAACCATAAACACGATGATATCTGTTTATGTTTAAACAAACAGACTAAGGCAAACTACAAATTTTTCAATTCACCCACACGTAAAACGAAATTTCACTTATCAGCAAAAAGATTTACCAAGTAGGTAAATATTTTTGAAATTTAGTTCTGTACTGTTTCCTTTCCGTTGCCGTTTTCTTTTCTGTCGGGCAGCCCGACACGACGGAATTAGAAATAAAATCTATTCCTTGCGGGCCGTCGGGGTGCGTATTTTGTTGGGCTGACGTCACGGCGAGCTTGTATTTAATTGGCTATTGAACTTGTCGGGCCTGTCGTGTCGGGGCCGTCGGGGCATTGTGATTCCAGCATAACACTTCATAAGCGATTATCAATTCTAATAACCTTCCAACTTTAATTCATTGAGATCGAGAATTTTAGCCGCATCGTGTACGTTTTGGGTTATGTTTGGTTATTAAATGAATCTCTTTTGTAATTTAAAGTAATATAATGCATTTTATTTAAATACAATATAAATGCAGTTAACATTCAATGCAAAGCTTTCTGGTAAACTAAATTTTTCGTTTTGTTTTTCGACGCATAAATAAACAAAAATTATGGCTTCCCGACACGGAAATGTTTTCATAATCACTGAAATATGTCGAACTTACCTTGAGAACTTTACAACTTATTACTAACCTCAAACTTATTACTCGAGTTTTGTTAAAATACATTTGAATTAATTTGTGGTTATGTCTAAGTCTGCAAAGTGAATTTACCTTAAAAAATGGCTGATTAAAAAGAATGTTCGCAAATGTAATTAAATTCGCTTTAACCAAATCTATTCTCAAAATCCACTACTTTTCTTTTACGAACAACGATTTTAAATATAGGCTAGTAGATTTCACACAACCCCACGGAATGAAAAAGGCATAGAGAAAATACAGTTAAGCATGGTGCGGCGGTAAAACAAAAGGTCCGCCACGTACGCCAATTATTGAATGTAATCGGAAGTGGCAATTCCCACACAAAATTACCAATTTCGATTTTTTCATTACTTCGGCTGTTTATTTGGGTTTTTCCTAATGTTTTTTTTTTCCTAAACAACCCCAGGATTGAGGCGAACAAAAATATCTATTTAAATAGGTCGATCAATTTTCGAGTTTTTGCAAGACCAACGCTCTGCATTTGATTTTAATATATATACAGACTTACTAACGCCCGGCATGCGTTGCAATGCTTTTTTGATTTTTTTCCCAAATATTTAAAAGTAGGTTTACATAAACAGAATGTGTTTGAGTGTGTTCCTGTCCCGCTCTATCTCTATACATCTGGAAACTGAGCCGTTATTTTGCTCTTGGTGCGGTTTACCATACCTCACCAAGGCAAAACACGACGGAAGACTCCAGGACCTTAGGCTCAATGGCACGGCACCTTGTTGTATTCTATAAATAACAAGTAGAGAGGAAATATGCCGACTGGGAAAACTACCGATCAAAAGTTGATAACCTGTTAAGTATTTATATTAAGAAAATAAAAAAAGGTTAGGTAATTGCAACATAAAATAAACACTGATATCGGGTCAGCCATAACAAAACATATTTGTTTAAACAAGATAATAAAAGAGTATTAGTTGAGTATTCGTACAGTCAAAACAAAAAGAGGGGCCCCTTTACACAAATGTTACTTATAGTTACATTTTCAAAAATTATTATAGGGTAGGTGGGGGCAAAAGTTGCCATGGGGCAAAAGTTTCCATCTATATTTGAAACAAACCGGGAATAGTTTTGAAGGAAATCCACTAGGCAGCGCACTTGTTTGTTGCTTGTCAGTTGTCTGATGAAACCTCGTGACGATCTACCAGCACCAGGGCAGGAATATGAGGTGAGTGTTTTTTTGTCCTTTTTGATGTAATTTTTTGCCGTTTTCGAGTGTTAGCTGACGTAACTAAAAAGTGTGTATAGTTTTGAGCAAATTTTCTCGTTTTAGGCTGGAACATAACCTTTCAAATCCTTTCACAAGATTTTGCATTACTTGTGTACAATGGCGGGAATTACAACTTAACCGAAGTAACCTAAAATGGGGTAAAAGTTTCCACACACAATGGGGCAAAGGTTTCCATTGGCATCCTTTGCCCCTATCATTATTTTTATTTAGTTTTATGTCCTGTTTTTAGTTAGGGTTCATAATTTGTACTCCTGTTCTCTCTTAGATATAGATTATAGTCAATGTAACTTGATTTGAATGACATATATAATAGTTAGGGTAATCATTTCAGGAATTACAAAAGAAAAACTGACCAAAAACCCCTCACTCAAGCTCTCTATGACCAAGCATGTTCATTGATGAAGGAAGGAGTTTCTTTGCGTCAGGCAGCCAAAGCGATTGGATTCTCACACACCGCATTAATGAAAAGGATGCGACTTGGAAAAGGGGGGTCAAAGCTTGGACGTTTCAGGAAGATTTTTACATTGGCACAAGAAGATGGTTTAGTTCGTCACTGTGTGGAATTGGACAAACGGTTTTTCGGTTTGAGTCTCAAGTCTTTGAGATATCTTCTGTATGCTTATGCTAAGAAAAATAGCATCTCCTGTCAATTTTCTGACGAATCAAAAATGGCCGGAAGGGATTTTACCCGAGCGTTTTTGAAGAGAAACAAGCTATCGTTGAGAACCGCACGTAAGACAAGTGTGGCACGTACCATGGGATTCAACCGTCATCAACTCAAACTGTATTTCAACAACTTGGAAGATACATTAAAAAAATATAACTTTGGGCCAGAACGTATTTACAACATGGATGAATCCGGAGTTCAGACAGTGCCAAATAAAATACCAAAGCACATAGCTCCCACTGGTAAGAAGGAAGTGGCGAAGTCTACATCCGCTGAACAGGGTAAAACGATAACAGTGGTCTGTGCAATGAGTGCGGTCGGACAATTTGTACCTCCATTTTTAATATATATGGAAGAAAACGAGAAAATAGGCTGCTTATCAAAGGAGGACCGATAGGTTGTGACATGGCATTGACGGATAAAGGCTACATGAACTCAGCAACTTTTGTGAAATGGCTGGATCACTTTAAGAAGTACACAAATCCTACTCCTGAGAACCCAATACTTCTTATACTGGATAACCACATTTCACACATCAGTTTGATAGCTGTTGAGTTTGCTAAGTCCAATTACATTCATTTGCTTACCCTACCGCCGCATAGCAGTCACAAAACGCAGCCCTTGGACAGGTGTTTCTTCAGGCCATTCAAAGCCTTTTATGATGCGGCTGCAGATAGCTGGACAAACGCAAACCCTGGGCAAACAATAAGTGAATTTGAAGTCTCACAACTTGTTAAAATTGCCTTTGAAAGAGCAGCAACTGTTGAAACAGCAGTTCAAGGTTTTCACAGCACTGGAATCTATCCTTTCGATAAAAATAAATTTACAGATGTAGACTTTCTGCCCTCCGAAGTAACAGACCAAGAACCTGAAGTTACAGAACCACAAGACGATGAGGAACAGAGGTTCATATATTTTAACCATGACCGCAATGACCATCCACCTCGAGGGGACGACCTTCCACCGGAGTCACAATTACCAGATGAACCCACTTCCATGATGGCTGACATAAGTCCTGGTCAACTCATCGGAGAGGCTTCATCTACTGGGAACTCGGCTCACATAGCTCAAGAAGTAGCACATTCTGTACATTATCCTGAGAGACCATCATTTTCAGGCGATTGGGTACCAGCAGTTGCATCACCTGAAGACATCATTCCACTTCCAAAGATCAAAATAAAGAGGAAGAGAACAGGGAGAGGCCTGAAATCAGTTTTACTTACCTCAACGCCTAACAAAAAATATCTAGAGGAAAAAGAACAAGAGAAGGCGAAGAGAGAAAACAGTAGTAAATTGTTAAAGAAGAATAAGAAACCAAGAAAGGCATTGTTTCCACCACCCAAGCATAAGCTTCAGCGAACTAAGAAGCCATCACCACCATCATACACCTCCTCTGACAGTGATTCCTATTCTGTTCACAATTCGAGCTCGGATATGGATGGACTCTTCTCTGAAACAGAAAATGAAGAAGATGATGAACCAAGTGAAAACAGCCAGAGCACCAGGAAGTTGCAGCTGAATGATTTTGCTGTGGTGAAAGTTCAAGGCAAAACCAAAGACTCGGTGAGGTTATATGTTTCAAAGATTGTCCACGTTTTTGACGATGGATATTATGCTCTATTTTACAGAAGAATTCCTCAGACTCAGCGATTTTCAGAAACAAAAGAGGAAGCATTTCTTAAACCTCAAGATATTTACATGTCACTCTCCAAGCCAATCAAGTGCACTTCTGGACGATTCATAAATACAGTAACTTTTTCTAGTGATTTCAATGACTTAACAATTTATTGATAAACTTAAACTGGGATTTAAGTAGGCTTTGAATGAGTCTACTTCCCTACTTAATTTGTTTTTCCTACAATAAGTAGGTACTCCTTTGTTTTTACCCATTTTTCTTTGTAATAATATTTTATAACATTCTTTTGTAATTTTCTTGTTTCTTACTTTTGTTGTTTTGTAATTTTCTATATTATAATAGGTAATAAATGATTCTTACGTGTCTAAAAAGGCTGAATAAACCCAAACGTGTAGGCATATGTTTTATTAGTGGTTTTTATGCCTATCTAGCTATAAACCAATGAGTGGGGCAAAGGTTGACAGTGGTAACCTTTGCCCCACTGAGTGGGGCAAAGGTTTCCAAACACATGTTTTAGAAAAAAGAAAAATTCGGTGCCTAAATCTTTTGGAAAACAATTCATTTATATACTGAAGGTGCAGGAGATATCCTATTACAATACCAACCACTTTTTGGAACGATAGGACGATTTGGGGGCCCAGGGGAAATTCAAACTTCGAAACTGGAAACCTTTGCCCCCACCTTAATTATAATTATATTAAAAACATATTATTCATTAATTAAATGTTGATTTCTATGCCAAAGGGGTAGTTTGATGAAATAGTCGATGAAATTGCAAGAACATACGCGTGGCCGAAACAAGTTAACTACCCATGCTGCATGCTTAGGATTTAGTCGTCGAAAACTTTCCTGGGATTTTGTTGGCGGCTCCCATCGCCGTAGAACCACGGGACAAGACCTGGGGTGCCCAGATGTTATGGGCGAAGCTTATGGATCACGCCTCAGGCATGGGGGCAGCGAGAGGTCGCCAACACCCGGACCGCTAAACAAGTTTTTAACAACAAAAAATTAAACTATACCATAAATAATTATAAAACCATGATTCCCGGGGAAAAGGCGGTAAAACTCACCTAATGCGGTAGTAAATACACAACTTTCGACATGGATGTCGATGGATACTTGACGAGCACAAAAATTTAGAAGTCTACATCATGGCTGACAAAAGTAGAAAGGAAAGTATTACCTTTTCTTTTCAATAGTAAGGTGACCATATATATGACAAATGCGTAGAGATGAGAAACTTAACATTGGTTACACTTACCTGCACTTAAGTGCAATAGCTCAATAATTAAATCTTAACCATAATATTTATATAAACAAAAGGAATAATTAATTTATGATGTTTAAAGTCTTTTGAAGTCCATATGTTTTTTCTTTTAAATCCACAAAGCTTAACAAAGATATAAATATATTTTAACAAAAAAAATCATTTTTATACAAAACAATTATTTCTTTTAAATTGATACTTCAGATAATAACAATTTCATTATACTTGAAATAATCAAAAGGTTAAAACAATTAGGTATTGCAAAGCAATATAATAAAAAAAATGTAGCCTCCCAGTTTGCATTTAATTAAACAACATGTATAAGCAATATTGGCCGCATGCCCACACAACAAGTGCACAACGGCACACACTCCCCCCCTCAAAGCACACCACAGCTGGCAGATGGCAATAGTGCACAAACTAAAACTAAAATACCCATGACAAAGGTAACACCCAAGAATAAAACAAAATTAGGTTACACAAGATACAATTACTCCACAGTGGAGAATGATGCTAAGGGAATCAAGATAGTACCTGCAGGTATAGGAGAGAGAGAGTCAGGAGGGTTGGTCGTTTGAGACCGAAACTTTAACTAAAGAGTAAGACTGAGAATAAAAATGGCATGGCCAACCAGAGCGGATAGGGATACAGCAACAATGTTAAGGTAGGAAGTGGATTCAACTTGCTGGTGAGGTCGTAGAAGATTAATCACATCATGAAAAGAGGCACCACTGGGTTGCGATATTAAAAGATTACTGATATCTTTAACAATGGAGTTATTTAAGGTTAAATTAGTGAATGGTGCAAAAGTCAACTTACTTACATTAAAATCTACTTTAGGAATATGTATAGTAGGCAATGTTAAATTGAAAGTCAAGGATGAACTAACAGAACCAAAAGTTCTAAAAAAAGGACTTACAATATCACAATGTGAGGTATTACTGATAAAACCACTACCGATTATTGTTATGGTAAATGGTGTAAGAGATTTGGTGGTCGTTCGACATAAAAAGGTAACATCAATGGACGTGTTGCTTGCAAAAATCCATAAAGAATTTGTCTTCAGGAAGAAAGGTAGTTGTAGGGAAACAATAGATTTATCACAGAATTCAAAGAAAGGTTTGCCAAGAAAAAGGTTAAATTCACAACTATTGACATGGGAATCAAAAAAAGGAAAAACAGAGGGACATAAAGTTATGCCATGGTTCTTACAACCAGACAGAACATTAGAGTTAACAGTAGCAAAAAGTTTTCTATCAGGACTAACTAACAGGATATCGTGAACCTTAAGAAACAGGTAATGGTTAAGTTTGTGAAAGAAAAATGGAAAAGACAAAACACGGTATGACTCAAAACTACTGTCCTTATTGGCAAGAGGTATGTTAATAACAACATTCAATGAACCATTAAAAATTACTGCTTGGACTGAACTAAGACCATAAAACATATATAGATTATCAAAAGAAACTGGAGCAAACATGTGTAAGGGTAAAGAGATTAAATGTTGAACCTTTTCTAGAATGTTGATAAAAACCTTTGGTTGCAACAAAACAGAGCTTAATTGGTCATTTACACTACTTTCAATGGCTTGCCTCAAATCAGAAAGTTCAACATGTGCAGTGGATAGGGCTTCGCTAATTTTAAATAAAAGGCTATTAAAGTCAACTCGCCAATTCACCAACATGATTTTATTCCAAATCTCATGAATTGTATTATTAAAAAGCTTAAAAAATGCATTGTGGCTATCAAGATAATGTTCAGCTAGATTTCTCACAAGTCTCGTGTTATTAATCACTATTTCTTCTAAATGTTGCACAACATATGGTTCACAACACCGGCCGAAATTTCATCCTGACTAAGTGATACTTCATTGAGACGTTCTTCCAAACTAATTAAGTTATCATTGTCAAGAGTTTCAAAGACAGTTTTCAAAATTTTCCCACCGAAATTAAGCAAACCGCGTTTAGTGCGAGAATGTTTTCGAGGCAACAAAGAAGTCATTGCACTGGTCTCTGATTTATATGCATTAAAATTATCTTCAAGTTGGTGGATCACAAAAGCAAAGTTTTCATTCCATGAATCATTTTCCATAAGGTGCACATTGTTCACTTTAATTATGTCATTTAACGCCACCTCCAATTGATTACTTTGATTTTCCAATTGTATCAAGTCAAAATTCAACACGACGGAATAGAAATTGTCCGAGAACAACAGTGGGTCTTCCTTTTCAAATATAATACCAGAGTTGAAAGGGTTTACCGTAACATCGCTGAGAACCAAATAGAAGAGACACGAAAGAAGACTCCCCGCCCCGAACATGGCGAAGGTGCCCAACATCCCGGAGCAGACGGAAAATTTACACTAAAACACGTAACCAAAAAAATATGTGGTCACAAACATATCGACCCGAGATCCCACATAACAACTGGAAAATATTAACCCAAGAAACAAACAAACAAAAAATTTACCCTTACCCTTACATGTAAATACAATAACATACTACATTATACACCCAAACTTGTTCCCATGAAATGACATTAAAAAAAGAATATAAAAAAAATGTTGCAACAACTTAAAAAAACTAGTACCATGGTTTTTTATTTATTTATTTATTTTTATGACTCGAGTACAAAAGTTACGAGGGACTCAAAGACTAGGACACGTGGGTGATCAGTCCACGATCAACTGAGTCAAAGACCTAAATAACAAAACAATGCCAACAGTAGGACACAAAGTTAGGCGGCCGTTCCTAAACAATGCACACTTAAACTGAAGGCTGGGAATAATACTTCTTCAAATGGGAAATGTGAGCTCTCGTCACATAAACTCCCGTGTCAGGATTTACTAGACTAGCTGTAACAGGGGTAAGAAAGCGGTGGATCTGGTATGGACCTGACCAACGAAAAGACAATTTAGCCATTCTCTTATAAACTGCTTTGCTGGTAGGGTGTGCTTTGTACAAAACCAGATCACCTGGCCGAAAGGGATTTGCAATACGATTATTGTTATACTTAATAAGACTTTTATCATGAGACCGCTTCAAATTCTTGAGGGCAGCTGCCCAAACTTCTTTAACACCTTGTGGATCCTGTGGTAACAAATCATTTAGGCACCAAAGATTTGACAAAGGGTTATTTGGTGCAAAAGTAAACATTAAATTAAATGGTGTAGATTTATGAGATTCATGACGGGCATAATTGAAAGCCATTTGTAACCAAACTAAATTCTTGTCCCAACTAGACTGGTCTTTCGCATGGAAAGCAATTAATGCTGAACGGAGATTACGATTGAATCTTTCCGCATGCGAAGGCGGAGGATAGTATGGAGACAAGGTAATGCGGCGTATGCCGTGGGTGAAACACATATTCTTAAATAATTTAGAGGTAAACTGAGATCCGTTGTCAGAAACAATAGTAGATGGAATACCAAAATTTTGAAAAACCTGAGCTTGAAGAGCTTTGATAGTGGAAGATGCATCAGCTTTTCGAAGTGGAATAAGCCAAACAAATTTGGAAAAGGCGTCAACACAAACTAACAACATATTATGCCCTTGCTTACTCCTTGGCAAAGGGCCAACAAAATCTATGAATAATTTCTGCATTGGCCGTTCAGCGACCTCTGATGCCATTAAACCCAAATGGGTATTTTGAACAGGTTTGCTAAACGCATACAGGTAACATTTCTTAACTCGTTCTGAAATTTCACTAAGCATACCTTTTCACACAAAATGTTTCCTTATAGCCTCTATAGTTTTATAAATGCCAAGGTGTCCGCCAATAGGTGAGGAATGAAAATATTCAAATACAACTGTTTTCAGAATTTTAGGTAGCACAATACGTTTCTGGTTATTTTGAATTCTTGAATACAAGATACCTTTAGATAAAAAAAATGGACTCTGGGAAATGCCGGATATTAAACTCGTTACAATTTTCTGCAGCTCTTCATCCTCTTCCTGATGAGCCTGAATATTTTTGAAAGCTAAGGGAAAGTCGGTTAAGAGTACTTTACAAGCAGATTCATCTAGAGGTTTATCAACCTGTGTATCATTAAACATGCGCGAAAGGGTATCCGCAACTACATTCTGTGTTCCACGGATTTGTTGAACTTTAAACTTTAATGAAGAAATTCTCATAACCCAACAACCAATTTTGCCTAGCTGACGTGGGTGAGCCAAAAGCCACGATAATGCTTGGTTATCGGTTTCCAACAAAAATTCTGCACGCTGTAAATAAGGTCTGAATTTATCGATACCAAAAACAACAGCCAAACATTCTAATTCATAAATTGATGATTTCTTCTCCTGAAAAGTGAGTGTTCTGGATGCAAATGCAATAGGGTGTATAACACCATCGAACTCTTGTGCCAAAACTGCGCCTATGGCTGAACTAGAAGCATCAGTTTGTAAAATAAAGGGTTTTGAAAAATCCGCCATGCGGAGAACAGGTGGACTCATAATATCCTGTTTCAAAGTTTCAAATGCCTTTTGTTGTTCCCCTCCGCAATCAAATTTCACATTCTTTTTTCGTATGTGATTTAAAGGGACTGCTTTTTCCGCTAAATTAGGGATAAATTTTCCAAAGAACTGAATCATACCGATTAATCTGGCTATACCCTTGACATCACGGGGTGGTGGAAAATCTAGAATTGCTTTGGTGCGTTCAGGATCAATGGAAATGCCTTGAGAAGAAATTTTGTGACCTAGAAATGAAATTTCCTGAACTGCAAATTTAACCTTTTGGGGATTCACTGTTAAACCTGCCTTTTCCAAACGAGACAGTACTTCTTTCAGGTGTTGGTAATGTTCCTCGAAACTTTCGGAATATACCACCAGATCATCCAAATAGTTGTAAACAAACTTAAATTTGATGTCATGAATAATCTGATCCAATAATCGTGTGAGAACCTGTGCACCTGTCGCAAGACCGAAAGGAACACGAGTAAATTGGTATAAATTCCATGGTACGCAAAAACTAGTAATTGGTTTTGACTCCTGTTTCAAAGGAATTTGATGGTATGCTGAATTCAGATCAATGGTCGTAAAATATCTTGCCTTAGAAAACCAATGAAATGCCGAATGCAAATCAGGCAAAGGAACAGACTCAATTTCAATTTTTTGGTTAACCCTACGAAAATCTACAACCATTCGTTGTTTGCCATTAGGTTTAGGGACCAAAAATGCGGGACTCGCATACTGTGAAGTAGATTGCTCAATAACCCCTTTATCCAATAATTGTTGTACTTCCTGTCTCAAAAGATTCATTTGGGGAGGTGCAAGACGGTAAGGTTGACTTTTGACATAACTTTTATCATTAAGTTTAATTTCGTATTCCAGCAGTTTGGTAAGTCCTAATTCTGAGGTTGGAACCTTAGGAAATTGTTCACACAAATTTTTGATAGCTATACGCTGTTGGTGAGGTAAATGATCCACTGCTGCTCTCTGTACTAATTTCTGCAAGGTTATCATGTTGCTGCTTAGTGCCCACAAAACTAATTTTAAGGTTAGGTTGAAACTTAAAAAAAAAACACTCTTTTCTTGCATATCAAAACAAGTCCAGATTTGGACATAAAATCTGCTCCTAGAATAAAGTCTAGAATCACCTCTTTAGAAACCAAACATGGAAACATCCAGGTGAAATGTGCAAATTTCAATTTTATAGTCGCACGACAAAATATGGGTAACACATCATTAGATGCAGTTTAACACTTGAAATCACCTTTCTCCACAAACTTGACTAGGTTAGCTGCTTTTAACTTAGAAAACAAATCATATGAAATAATGGAACGTGTGGATCCTGAATCTACAAGAGCTTCTTCAAAATTATTGAAACTTACTGGTATACGAGGAACAGGGAGGGGCAGGACTTAAACCCACAAAATTAGGAAGACCAAGACTACCAATATGATCTGGGTTTCGCTTATAAGGAATTTGGATTCCAAAGTTTCTTTGAAAATGCCGGGCAGATTTGATTTTACGAAATAGGTGAGCATTGTATTGAGAATTATTGGCTTGTTTAGTTTTGTAGTCGAAGCCGCTCACTTTACTTCACTGCTTTAAGCATTTTTTTGTTTTAGTTCCCTACACTCTTTTATTATATGCCCAGGCTTCTTACAAAAATGGCAGATAGGCCCATGATAAGCTTGATTATGATTTCTTGGTGTATTATTCTGAAATCGTGAGTTTGAGGTCCTAAATACTGTATTATGGCTGGGATGAATTTGAGTACGCGGGCTAGAATAATACTTGAATTGTTTATTACCTGAATACTGCGAAAATGACCCGTTTCTTTGATGGTCAGCAAAGCAGACATTTTAAGAGTGAATGCACATCCTATCCAATTCAGAAAATGTACAAAGCCTAGTTAGAAGGACTAATCTGGATCGTTCATCAGGTGTAAGCCCATCTAAAATGGTATTAATCACCTCCTGTTCACTAACTTGCAAACGAAAAATAGCAGCCGCCTCTTTTACCTCATTAACATAGGCTGCAAGATGTTCACCTGGTTTTTGTAATCTGTTGTAATTATTCAACTGTAGTTGGGTCAGTAGCCTAGATGGGATGAAGAAACTAAGTATGTCTTCATGATACTGATCGAATGAAAACATTTGTGTAATGGCCAACTGTTTCCTTTCAGCCAACGGACCAAGCGTAAAAGGGTATATAACCTCTAAAATCTGAGTTTCATGTATACTATTACTTTGTTTCAGTTTAACGATAAGCTTGAGAAAATTCAAAAAGGTAGGAATGTGCAGACCATCAGTGGTCGGAAAATCCTTTAAAATTTTTTCTAGCGGGTGAGTCAATTTACCAAAAACATTGGGCAATGAAGTGTTATGTGTTGTCACTGTGTGTGGTACACATGATGCATTACTAAAAGTGACACGAGAATTTGAACTCGTGGGCGGTGTCACCGTAGTGTAGGTTAGGTTAGGTAAATCAACCACAGTAGGATCAGAATTCACATGAGAAGGACCTGGAATAGGTGCAGTAGTAGGATGCTGCTTAGAGGCAGAGGGCAATGCTAGCCCAGCAAGACGGTCACAGACTTGTGCCATGGATGACACAGGGTTCAGGTCTCTTGAAAGGGAAAAATCTAATTCTGATTTACTGACAAGTTCAAGTAGTTTCTTAACTTCTGGAAAAACATTTTTTAATGAGGCAACCTGCAACCCAGACAAAACAAGAGAATGTAACTCTAACAGGGATTGAACGCGTCGCTTTAAATGTTTCAACCTATTTCTCACTCTAGGCAAAGTAAGCGCAAAATTCTCATCATCAACAAGATTTGTCACTAACTCTTGTAACACAAGGATTTTACTTGAGACCAAATTAAATTCCTCATTAGGGTCAATGTCCTTTAAATTATCACTAACAACAGGCACATTATAATAAGGGCAGTGCGCAGAGATTTACGCAAAACTGCAGTTGTGATGTTTTCACATGGGAGGCCACGTGAAAGATACTCGAAAGTAAGTTCATCTTTTAACAAGAACTCAGGCATAATAGTAGACGTCATGATACAAAAATAACTTACGAAACTTATACCAAAGACAAATTAAAACAAACTATTGCCATCCCCAAGCCATGCAAAACTCTTAGGCAGGGACACATGCAAGGAAAATAAAATATCCTACACATGCACAAGAAACACAACAAAGCAACATGCCAGAACCACCAGCTCTGCTACCATCTTTTTTAACCGTTATTTTGCTCTTGGTGCGGTTTACCAAACCTCACCAAGGCAAAACACGACGGAAGACTCCAGGACCTTAGGCTCAATGGCATGGCACCTTGTTGTATTCGATAAATAACAAGTAGAGAGGAAATATGCCGACTGGGAAAAATACCGAACAAAAGTTGATAACCTGTAGAGTATTTATATTAAGAAATTAAAAAAAAAGGTTAGGTAATTGCTATATAAATTACACACTGATATCGGGTCAGCCATAACAAAACATATTTATTTAAACAAGATAATAAAAGAGTATTAGTTGAGTATTCGTACAGTCAAAACAAAAGAGGGGCCCCTTTACACAAATGTTACTTAAAGTTACATTTTCAAAAATTATTATAATTATTATTATATTAAAAACATATTATTCATTAATTAAATGTTGATTTCTATGCCAAAGGGGTAGTTTGATGAAATAGTCGATGAAATTGCAAGAAGATACGGATGGCCGAAACAGGTTAACTACCCATGCTGCATGCTTAGGATTTAGTCGTCGAAAACTTTCCTGGGATTTTGTTGGCGGCTCCCATCGCCGTAGAACCACGGGACAAGCCCTGGGGTGCCCAGATGTTATGGGCGAAGCTTATGGATCACACCTCAGGCATGGGGGCAGCGAGAGGTCGCCAACACCCGGACCGCTAAACAAGTTTTTAACAACAACAAATTAAACTATCCCATAAATAATTATAAAACCATGATTCCCGGGGAAAAGGCGGTAAAACTCACCTAATGCGGTAGTAAATACACAACTTTCGACATGGATGTCGATGGATACTTGACGAGCACAAAAATTTAGAAGTCTACATCATGGCTGACAAAAGTAGAAAGGAAAGTATTACCTTTTCTTTTCAATAGTAAGGTGACCATAGATATGACAAATGCGTAGAGATGCGAAACTTAACATTGGTTACACTTTCCTGCACTTAAGTGCAATAGCTCAATAATTAAATCTTAACCACAATATTTATGTAAACAAAAGGAATAATTAATTTATGAAGTTTAAAGTCTTTTGAAGTCCATATGTTTTTTCTTTTAAATCCACAAAGTTTAACAAAGACATAAATATATTTTAACAAAAAAAAATTATTTTCATACAAAACAATTATTTCTTTTAAATTGATACTTCAGATAATAACAACTTCATTATACTTGAAATAATCAAAAGGTTAAAACAATCAGGTATTGCAAAGCAATATAATAAAAAAAATGTAGCCTCCCAGTTTGCATTTAATTAAACAACATATATAAGCAATAATGGGCACATGCCCACACAACAAGTGCACAACGGCACAAAACTCTCTGTATATCTCTATGTCAATCTGTAAAGCTCTTTATAATTTAATTCTATCTCTCTATATATTCTTCTCCCTCCCTCTTCCCCTTTCTCACTAACTCCTTCACTCTATCTTCCTCTGTAACTCCCTCCTCCTGTCATTAATATTCGGACTTTAGCAAAGAGGAAATACTATTAAATATTTACAGGTAACTCTCCGTACAACTCGCGCGTGATATCGCAATCTTACCTAGACAGTGACCTTCCTCGTATTTCGAAGGTCAAGTGTGCAACATTTCATGGAGATCGGATCAGTGATTTAGTAACGTATAGAGGAAAAACATAAAAAGATTCAAAAGTAATTAAAAGTGGCAATTCCCATACAGAAGTACCAAATTCAATTTTTTAGATTTTTCGGCTGTTCCTTTGGATTTTTCCTAATTTTTCCCTTAAACCGTCCATGTAATGAGGCGAACCAAACAAAACAAAAATCATTCCAATTGGTCGAGCCGTTTTATAGTTTTAGCGAGACTAACGCACGACAATTGATTTTTATATAAAAAAAAGCAACGAAAGAAAAACTAATAAATTAAAAAATTCGTACTTACAACATTGCTTCAGCTCATGCTGTCAGGATAGCTGAGCATCACTTTTACCGCTGATTTTCGACGACTTTCCTTTATTAAGCTACTATAATATTTGATAATACGGGTAACATCTAGGAAGTACCATTTCTCTGCAGACTGAAGTGTGTATTCTATCTGTAAATTAGATTAGATTAAAAAATCAATCTGTCAGTCTCAAGCACGATGAAACGTAGTTAGTTCACACTCACTATAGACCGGCCTCTTATGTTATGAAACTTTATCCTATGTATGTATCAGTAAAAGAGCTAACATCATTGCACTTCGTGTGGTGAATGGCTCGCAGAATGCCCGCTTATGCGACGGGGAATCTTGAATTCCCGCGGAAACCAGACATTCTGGTCACGCCTTAAAACCACTGACCGGTTTGACTTCAATTCGCGCGAAGTCGGTCCCAGTGCCATTTTTTTTAGGTGATTTGGGGCATTAAATGACGGAAATTATTGTGGTCCAGCAAAGAGATGAAAAAATACTTAAGAAATGTTTCCTTACGGGCGAATTCCTTCGCACTCTGTAATATAGTGTAATTAGGCGGAGGAAGTAGATGGTGCGATAAACACAGGCAGCAACGCAGTTATTATTTTAAATTTCCAGAAAGTGGTTTGCTTCGCGCTTTGAAACTTGTCCTACGGTCCATGAGAAAAATTAAAATTTGCGGGATATAAGTTCTAAACAGCTTCGCCCTACATGACACTTTACTGAGTTTTCGCATTGTTATTTTAATTTTGTTGCAGTTCCCTAAGATATATCGTTTTTACACAAGCATCTCTCAAAATACTTGTTGTTGTTACTTTATGCGCTGAAAATATAATATTTGCTTTCTGCTGTTTGTAAAAATTCAGGCAAATAATCATGATTAAAATTTTGCGTAACTACAGTAATAGTGTCATCGCCACTCACTAGAAATTAACTGTCTATAATTCTAAAGCAAGGTAATAGGTACAACGGTTATATTTTAATATTATTTTATAAATATTTCTTTAAGTCAAACCTTGAGTCAAACTTGAATCTCAGAGCTGACAGTACCTGATGGTCCAGACTTTTTTACTTCCAGCTGTCTTGTGGTTTGTCCTGAGGAAGGGCTACTTGTGGTGCTCTTAGAACCCGCCGGCCACTCTATGACATCTCTACGATCTTGTCAGTTCACAACCGTTTTTTTCTCTTTACCCACTCTGGTAGAGGGCTGTAGGGGCTGTAAGGGGAAGTTAAAGTAAAATGGCAGGCATTCAAATGTTCATGCCAATATAAACATTTAAAGAAAAAATAAAAGAATGTAAAAGTTAAATAAATAGCGTATTTTAGAACAGTTCCTTCCTGAAATAATCAGGCGATGTATTAAATTCGTTGGTCAGGTATCTTGTATAGAGTCGTTTTCCATAGAGTGAATGATTAATGAACTCCACGAAAGGTAATGGGAAACAATATAAAATTTTATTTAAAGCTTCAGTTATCCTTATCACTGTCCGAGAATTAAACCAAGGAGGAAAATCTATCGCGCCAATCATTATTTTAATAATTGAATTTATTTGATGAGATTTGAAATTTTTCCCGAATTTCTAGCTTCATATTTATAGATTTCCAAGATGGCGGAAATAAAGACTTACTGATGCCTGGGGTATGTGGAACTTAGGGTACTTTTCGGATTTTGAACACGATTTATTACATAAGAATTTTTTACATAAAATTAAAATATTTGCATCGGTCAAGGATCGAACCAATGACAGGAATTAATCGATTCAAAAAGTATATTAATTTCAAATTAATATTATGAATTTTGACTTTTTTCTAGAATTTCTAGGTTAATTATTACGGATTTCCAAAAAGGCGGGCACCTCAGTATTATTAGCAGGAAAAAAATTAAACTTACACGATGGAAGCGCACTGCAATAGACGAAAACAAGATGGTGGACTCCAGCAGACGAATACAAGATGGTGGACATGAAAGCATACTAGTAGTAAGTAAAAGTATTTTCTGGCACAGGTGCCAGTTGGTAGATTGTGATTGTCAGTCCGCCATCTTGGATTGTGACATCACGGCGGCCATCTTGGATGGGTGTGACCTTGACCTTTGACCTTGAACTTGACATTGTCGGCCATTTTGGATCCGCCATCTTGGATCCGCCATCTTGGATGACGTCATTTTGTTTTCTCGAACTTTACTCCATTTTGTTTTCCGCCATTTTGAAATATGATGTCACCGTTGCAATTTCCGTTACACCCGCCATCTTTAACTTTTTTATTTACTATCTGATTTTAAAGAACATTTTTAAAATTTATAAAAAATTCAATTACTAAAATTTTAATAAATTTAAAAAAAAACATACATTTACGACACGGAGCTCGGAGTCCTCGGTTAGAACCCGACGAGTGCAAAAAAAAATTAAAAATGGCGACAGGTTCCTTCCTCAATGGTGGCTGCAGTCAGACTGACTTACCCCCACCACTTTTTTTTCTTCATAATACATATATATTCTACCCCCCCCCCCCTCACCCCTCCCCAGCAACCCAAATTTTTTTCCATAAATTTTTTTTTATCGTAAAAAAACCACCCACCATCACCACTACTGCTGCTGTTCTCCCACCCCTCCAAGAAAATAAGTCCACCCCTCCCTATCTCTTTAACGTCATGACCATACCCTCCCACCCCTACCCTCCTCCTCACCCCTAATTTTTTTAGGGTATAAATACAGCCATTGTCGGACCCGGGAAGCCTTCAGTTACCTGCAGTTCCTCGCGCGCACACCAGTCGTCTACCGAGGGGGTAATGTTTGCTTGTTGCGCGAGCGGAGCGAAGATCTTGTCAGCCATCTTAGCATATGGTAAAGTGCGCACGCTTGCGGCACTGGATAAGGAGACGAAGTTTTCGTACTTACCTAAAGTAAGTCTTACCTGGTCTCCGCCCCTCATGAGATAAGATACGTTTACAAGTTCCTACCGGTGTACCTTCAGCAAGACCCAGACATTCAAGATTGTTTGCCGTGCACCGAGTGCGACAGAGGAAGCTCCAGCGTCCACGACACACCGCACATGAAGTCATGGTGCAAGAAGTGGCGAGATGCGTGCAGCGGCAGCAGCAGCCTAGATCCTGAGCGCCGTGCCACAGTCACAATCTAGGTGCCACTTCAGCCTCGTCGTACGTTTAACTGTGAGTAATGACAATATGACACTCTTTCTTGTCAACGTCCAGTGTCTTACGTCCCAAAAGGGACCCGTAGTGAAGCAACTGTCAGTGATGTCCATCATTGGCGGTGAAGAAACCAGGACTTATGAATACATCTTTAAACCTCCTTGCGACTGGACGGAATTGGACAGATCCTCTCAACGCGAGAACCGTCGTCTAACCAATGAAGTGAACGGACTCTCGTGGAATGACGGTGATGTGGACTATGACCAACTTACATCTGTGCTGTTGAACCTCGTCGAGCCTAAAGACGACGTTGTTTACGTCCGTGGTAATGAACAGAAACGTATTGTGAGTGATTTGTGTAGTGCCAAAGTAATTGATCTTCGTAAACAAGGCAACTGTCCTGGCTTTAACACACTGTTAAAGATGTACGTAAACCAAATTGAAAAGTGCGATAAATTTTTTAATGGTTTCTACTGCGCACATTGTAATAGCCAGTTACTGAAGCTGTGGCTCTATGATCATCCTTATTACTACAGTGAAGATTAAATATATTTCTTATAATTGAAATTTTTTCCTATGTAAATGTATGTTGTGTGTGTAGAATGATGAATTTTATTTGTAAATAAAAAAATGTAAACCATTGTGTTTGTTTGTTCCTTTTTTTTCACCTTTATTATTACGGGTTTGTGTGAAGTAAAGTCTCTTAATTCCAACTTTCAACAAAAAATTATATATACAGAAAAAAAAATAATAATCGTTTTAATTTTTTGCAGCAATGTATATTTTCAATCATACATTTAAAAAAATTTTTTTTGCTCATCAAGAAAAAAAACCAAGGTATTAGTACTATAGAAATAAAACACAAACTTAAAAAAATTTACAGATATATATTCTCGTTAGTATATACATTTAAATTTTTTATTTATTTCTTGTGTGAGAGTGTAGATTCGCAGGTCTCTCTCAGCAGGCCACGCTCGTCCCACAGCCTCTCCATCTCACCGGCTCGCTCTCCTCCTCCTCACGTCGAATCTCTCTCCATCTCAGCAACTGCTCACCTGCTAAATACTTAAATAGAATATTAGTCACTCAAACAAAAAGCTTTCATCGCAGCTCTCTGTGGTTGGAACGGGCTGGAGACCGATACCGCTAAACAGACTAGTCACGCACAAGCCCCTTGCCTCCATATGCAATATACTCCACATATGTAGTCAAGTACTTATGAACAACGGCTCTATTTAGCAGCGGCCCATTACAACGATGCAAGCCTACCAGAATAATCTACCATTCGATACAATGACACAAAGCACGTGCTAAAATTTAACGTCACATTGTCACATAACAATGCTGAAATTGTCCAGTCACAACTATGTATCAACACCGAAATCTTGTACAACATCGACTGTGGAACCCAGCGGCGTAACAGTCCATCGTTGACACCATCGGCATGACACCATCGATGTAAGGAGCCCAACGTCATGACTCCATCGACGATAGGAGCCCATCGTAGTGACCCCATCATCATGACACTATCGATGTTAGGAACCCATCGACATGACTCCATCGATGGAAGGAGCCCATCGTAGTGACCCCATCATCATGACACCATCGATGTTAGGAGCTCATCGACATGACTCCATCGATGGAAGGAGCCAAACGATGCATAAAGAATCGCATATAAACGCATAAAAATCGCATGTAAATGCATAAATAACATAAAATCGCATATAAATGCATAAAATGCATCGGGGTAAAACACATCAGTGTAAAAAAATATATGTATTGCACCAAAAACCACGTAGGTGCATAAAACCAACCAACCAACCACCATCCAACCAACCAAAAAACGTAGGTGCATAAAACCACCACTTCCGTCCCAACCAACCAACCAAAAGCGCAGCACCACAAATCATCGTAGGTGCATAAAACCACCACTTCCAACCCAACCAAACAACCAACCAACAAACAAAAAAAGTTGCACCGCAAATCAACATAGGTGCATAAAACCACCACTTCCATCCCAATCAACCAACCAAAACAAGTAGCACCGCCAAAAAAATAAATGCATAAAACCACCACTTCCATCCCAACCAACCAACAAAGAGAACACAGCACCACAAATCAACGAGGATGCAAACAACGAGGATGCATAAAACCGCCACTTCCATCCAACCAACCAAAAGCGTAGCACCACAAACAACGAGGATGCAAAACACCACCACTTCCAACCCAACCAACCAACCAAGAGAGCGCAGCACCACAAATCAATGTAGGTGCATAAAACCAACACTTCCATCCCAACCAACCAACCAAGAATAAACACAGTACCACAAATCAACGTAGGTGCAAAACACCACCACTTCCAACCCAACCAACCAACCAAGAATAAACACAGCACCACAAATCAACGTAGGTGCATAAAACCACCATTTCCATCCCAACCAACCAACCAACCAAAAAAGTAGCACCACAAATCAACGTAGGTGCATAAAACCGCCACTTCCACCCCAACCAACCAACCAAGAGAGCGCAGCACCACAAATCAATGTAGGTGCATAAAACCAACACTTCCATCCCAACCAACCAACCAAGAATAAACACAGTACCACAAATCAACGTAGGTGCAAAACACCACCACTTCCAACCCAACCAACCAACCAACCAAAAGCGCAGCACCACAAATCAACGTAGGTGCATAAAACCACCACTTCCATCCCAACCAACCAAAAGCGCAGTACCACAAATCATCGAGGATGCATAAAACCACCACTTCCATCCCAACTATCCAACCAAAAAAGTAGCATCGCAAACAACGAGGATGCAAAACACCACCACTTCCAACCCAACCAACCAACCAACCAACCAAAAAACGTAGCATCGCAAACGAGGATGCAAAACACCACCTCTTCCAACCCAACCAACCAACCAACCAAGAATAAACACAGCACCATAAATCAACATAGGTGCATAAAACCAACCACCATCCATCCAACAAAGAATAAACGGTGCACCACAAACAACGTAGGTGCATGATTAAAAAACACAACGAAGGAAAGCATTGCACCATAAACATCGATACAAAGATCAAACAACGAAAAACCTGTCAATGCATAATCCACCGACGAAGGCTATGTACACCAAATCAACAGAGACATGGGTGGCTACCTTGTGTCATCACTAGCGCCATACTCGTAACATATCTGTAGGTATTCCTGACGGACATTTTCGACTACCGTAGCGGCCCAGGGGTCCTCAAAGTCCACACCATGCTTCTTCCCATCAGTGAATCCTACACGAAACGTACGAGCACAGTCACCAGTTTCAACATTTCATGTTATAAGTTCATTTTTTTTGTAAAAAAATTAATTTTATTTTTTTGCAGTCATATTTATTATGTATAAATATTGAGGTATAATAACATTTATCCATTGTACCCATACGGTAATGTATGTATTCCATCGTCGCATATTATGCGTTTATCGTCGTGCCAACTAAGTGCCAATTTATTCATAGTTTCCGTGTACAATACCATTTGGTGCGACCTTATGGACCGGACTTGCGCACGCTTTGTTGTGTGGCGCTCCAGGACTTCAAGAAAATCTTCAAATGTAATTTTGTTCTTCACCACACATTTCTGGATTCCTTTAGCTCTCTTGGAAATATTATCGTTGTATTTATATGTATATAATTTTGCTCTGAGGCCGACAAACTCCTCCATCGCCACCCCATTGCACTTATCTTTGAATTTGCCCACCACCTTTTTTATTGGTGGGCGAGTAGCAGGGGTGGTCAATGGGATACGCGCTCGTGTGAAACACGTTCATGAGCGCAGAGTCGTCGGCCAGGTCCTGGTAAAAGTCGTGCGTCTTGATTTCATAGATGAAACTGTCCGTGTCCATGTACGCCAGCGTGATGTTGTACTTATATTTTTCCTTCATGATGTCGTAATGGAAATTGTACATGAGCGTTTTGGACCACTCCAGGATGGCTAAACCCGCATATACAGGACGATCAAAGAGGATACTTTCATGCTGGAGTTTTATCAGAGCCAAGTTTTCATCGAGAACCGTCCTGTCCTGGAACGCTGGCTTTGCTACAACTTTCCGTAGCCTCTTCTCGCTGCATACGAGTTCCATCCGCTGCCTCTTCCTCTTTTGTTCTAATAGTTTACCAAAACATGCATTGTTTGCCAGCTTGAAAAATTCTTTTTCGAATTCATTTGAAGAATTCTGCCTCATAATCGTATTTTTCATAATGAAGGGCTTCATCCACGCATGCTGCACAAATTCCAGGACTCTGTGTACATTTGTGATTCGCAGTCCGTGCTGGAGAGCCTGCTTCAGGTTTCTATAATGAACTATGTAATTACTCTTTTTCTCGAGCGTCGTCATCAATTTAGGATGACGCGAGCCGGGCGGGCACTTGTTGACGGGCAGGAACAGCAGGTCCTTGTGTTTGTCATGCAGGGCGGATGGGTACTCAACATCCACTTGTAGGATGTACCCCATCCGCCCCTCGTCCAGTATGGTCATGACGTCAATGTCCATGCCCGCCCACCTGAAGCCGCTGGCGGGAAGATGCAGAGACATGGCCCATCCATAGATGTTGTTGGCGTCCAGGTACATGAGGTGAGTTGATGACTGGCTGGGATCGTAGGTGCGGGGAAGGCAGACGTTGTTGGCCTTACAGTGTCGCTTGACCACTTGAGCAACCCCACCCCTGATCCCAGCTTCGACGAACATGTGCATGTCGTAGTCGGTCATCAACTCCAGCTGTACCTTTGTATGCTTCAGCATTGCGTCGAACGTGAACCCTGGCGCGCTGACGTAGTGGATGCAGTCGATACCGTACGTCTTGAGGCAGAGCTGTCGAAAGTTTTCGACATCCGTCAGCAGCAGCATGTCCGTCTTGAGGTAGACGTCGCTGTAGTCGCCCAGGGTCACGCAGCCAAACTTGCTCCACACTGCCTGCGCAAGCCTGTATTCTACACCGCTGACATGGCTGTCATTTAATATATTGTAAAACTCCTCTTTCGCAGGCAGTTGTGGCTCGTCCAACTTCTCCCAGCAGGTCACATAGTCATATGGGAACACACCTTTTCTTGTTACCAGAGTCAATTCATTTTGAGTGAAGAATTTTGATGTTTCTACGAATTTGTCGGCTGGCAGGTACGACGCAAGGGACGCCAAACTTCGTGCCATGAACCTGAATGTATCGATAAACTGTACGGAGAATTTGTTGGCCAGATTCTTAGAAAATGTAATCATTTTCTCTTGCGTGTGGGGTATAATAAATATTTCTTTGTTGTCGTAGCCCAGTTTCCTGATGATAAACTTTTCATCATAACCCAGGTTGTGAAAGTACACAACAAGCTTCTTGGGCCGCCTGCGCAGGAGATTGCAGCTGTTGCAGGCGGCACCAAGGTATTTACCACTAAAATGGTCGTGATCCTTTACTTTGTTGTTGTAGGCCGTGAATGACTTTTTACAGTAGCAGCACTGATGGGCTGCAACGAAGCTAACATACTCTTGAGCCGTCAGCGACGTCATGGGCAGGCTCGTCTCGTATATGTCCTTCACCTGATTTCCAATATTAACTATGTCCTCCACGTATTTTGCCTCAGCATCGGGACCCCTGTACAGAATCGGCTCTTGAGGCAGCGAGGCGGTGAGTGTGGCTGGGATCACATCTTTATCCACCTTAACATATATACAATAACTATAGGCTTTGTGCTTCTGGTAGGCCTGTGTGCTTGATTGCTGGGGGTCCGGCTGACATGATGAGATGGGCACGAGCATGGCCTCAAAGTCTGCGTATACTACGATGGGAATCTTTGACATGTGGTGGTGATTTTTAAATTCCATGACAGGTGGCTTGCCATTCTTGTCAGCTTTAGGCATCTCGACGCGCACAGGAGCATGGGTGCTGCAGAATTTCTTGTTCGCGCCGAGACACTGCTGCCCTGTCAGTCCTGAAACTCGGTGCTGATCATCGTAATACGTGAAGCATCTCTTACACACATGAAGTTTTTTCTGTGTGGGCGGTGATCTGTGGCCTGAAGAGTCTTGAGAAAAATTTTATATAGCAGAAATCTGAGTTCTTATCTTCGGACGTTAGTAACAAGGGGTCGAAATGGTGTTGCTTTTCCTCCTTCCCCACACACACTGGTGCGATCTTGTCGTTCTCATCGATGGTGTAGACATTGATGGAAACATCGAGATTGTTCCTCTCAAACACTTTGATTTGGGGGAGGGGGATGGGGAACTCCAGTCCTGAAAAATCAAATTTACCTTGCAGCTCGTGATACCTCTTGTCCACACGTTGAGGATTCACCCCCTCCACATATCGCGCCAGTATGGACCACTTGAAGCACTCGTTATCTTCCAGGTTCATGGAATTTATGGATGCTTTCCTGTTCTTGATTGAGGATGGTAGATCAATGAACGAGGAGACTCGCAGTGGTACTAACTTGTTGAAACGGAGCTGAATTTTCTTTACTGCAGACAGAGTCCACCCGAGCCTTTACTGACATATTCGTCTTCCTCCCTACATATTTTCTCAATACATTCCGTTACTGCCTCTTCGATGTCGCTCTCTTCATAGATGGATATATTCTTCGTCTTGAATGCCCTCTTGTCGACACCTTTATCGAAGGGAGCGGGCTTGGCATAATCACATTCAAGCCATACATTGAACTTCACTGGCCATTTTCACATACTTCCTGGGAAATGCGATTGATCAAGTTATTTTTCATTTCGCCCAGGTACGTGCAAATATCTTTGGTCGCAACATTGTTGACTGCCACAAACGTTTTCAAATTTCTGCGGAACGCTCTCTCCGCCTCAACAAACCCGGAACCGCCTGCCCCCAAGTCAACCTGAGCCTGGTCAGGCGCTTGCGCCTCCAAGTCTCGCTGTGCCTGGTCGGGCACACTCGCCACGTATTGCGGTCGAGTGCTGGGGCCGGGCTGTTGACGGCCAGAGGGCTCGTCCGTGCGCCGTCTCTTAGCGGCCTGTGGAGCCAGCCATTGCACGTCTTGATGTGTGTCAATAAATGATCTTTACGTGTGAATTCGTCCTGGCACTTTACGCATTTGTAGCTAATACGACCAGGATTGAACTGGTACTGGCTCTTCTCGTGGCGTCTGGCATCACGGCTATGTTTGAATTGCTGCCCGCAGTAAATGCACCTCGAGCCTGAGCTGTGCTCGACGGTGCCCTCACATGTTCGAATGTGGCGGGCCAAACTGTCTTTGCGGCTTATTGTCATACCGCAGATATGGCATTGGCTTGCGGTAGTACAGACGGGATTTGCCGGGCACGCACGTTCATGCCGTCTAGCATTTTGGGTATTTGTAAACATTTTGCCACAGTATGCACACCCATTCCCTGGTGACGGTGCACATACCTGAGATGACGCAAGCTGGCTGGTCCCCGAGGTCGAGGGCTGGACGGCTCCCGATGTCGAGGGCTGGCCGGCTGCCGCGGGAACCCCAGACAAAGTCCTCTTCATGTTGATGGAGTCTGTAACACGAGCAGATAAATTATAGTAATATACTTTATTTAATTATTTCTACCATTACATTTTAAATCTGAAGTAATGATTGATTTAAGTGTATATGTTTGTGATTTTCATGTTAATATAATTTTTTTATTTGTCAAGTATAATTAAAAAATAAAATTTCAAGTGTAAAGGCATTCGCGCGCACACACACTAACACACAGACATGTACATGTATACAAGCAAAAGTTTAAATTTAAAATAAAAAAAAAAACTCACCAGACGAAAACTGGAACGGCTCTGGATGCATTGCACGCACGCACAACGAGGAGGGCTGGAACAACGTGCAGCACACGCTGGTCGCAGCAACCTGTAACACAGAAAAGGAACCGCCTTGCTAAGTATGCACATGTCTTACTTTTTCAAGACAGCACAAAGACACTGATGTACAAATATTTTTGTTTTATGTACTGACCGGAAACACGACAGATCTACACGGAACTCCAGAGGGCAGACAGGCGTTCTCCAAGCGGATCACACTCGAAAGTAGCTCGACGCAGGGAGAAGCACTGAATACCTGCAACACATACATACTATGTTAAGTAATTGTAGAAGTAATGAAAATGGTCGTGTTTATGTATTATGCGTGTCTGGATAGGTAGCGTGTGCTAATTTCTATACTTTTTTTCATTTAGCAGTAAAAAATTATAAATTACTGTTATTAATATTGGTAAATGAACTCTTTTGTAAAAAAATAAATCGAAAACTTTAAATGTATCAGTTCCAAGACTATATTTCTCGAAATACCTGCATTAATTTTTTTTTGCCACTGTAATTAATAATATAATCTACTAGCACGTCAGGGGATTCGAGCGCGCCATGCGACTCGCGTAGGAATTACGTCAGCTGGTGGACACAGATGCAGCTTAAAGACGCGAGCGCTCCGTGTGCTAGGGAAGGGGTCGGAGGGAGGGAGAGCGCGTGATTCCCCCACCCGCGCAAACCGCCATTTCATCACGACAACTCAAGCTGCACGGAGCTCCTGTCAGTCCTCTATCTCTCGTACGTCATCCATCTTGTTTCAAGCTAGGTCGTACGTGCATGAATAATAACAAACATGTATGCCAGGAAAAAATGTTATTTCAAAATAAAAATTACTGCAGCTGATGGCACTAATAATTTCGTCTAGTAAAGAAAATTTATCTCGAAAAAAAGTAATTTAGGTTGCTAACACTTATTCATACAAACACAAACGTGAATCTAACCTAATTTACACGCTTCGGAACTAACGTGACAAGTAGTTTATTTTAATCATACATAGTCGTGAACCTAATTACACGTTACAAATTCAACGGATGTACATGTCATTTCCAAGATGTCAACTGTAAAACTATTAACCCGAAAAGATTTCGTACACTAAAACTAATCTAATCTAGTCGCACCTGTGTTTCCGTACCATGTGCGTCTCTGCCTGAGGACGGAAGCAGATAGCAGTTCCCGAAACGTCGCTTGTTTCTGTTTTGGTAAAACTATTGCAATTGTTTGTATTTTCGTTTTGTCGTGTTTTTGTCTCGTTTCAACTGTTGTGCTGAATTATTTTGGGTTCAATATTTTTGTGTTGTCATCATTTGTGGGTTATTTTTTTCGTTCTTTTAGTACATTTTTCTTTGTTTTTCTTTGTTTGTTGACCATATTCCTGTTTCGGAATATTTTATGGTGTTCATATCCTTGTTGACAACAGCAATTGTTTGCTTAATTTTGTGTGTTTTTTTGTCTTTTTTGGGTATTTTTATTTATTTATTTTATTTATTAGTTTTTCTTCAACAGAAAAAGTTCTTAGCAATGGCGTATGTCCAAAAACTTACATCAAGTCAAAACTAAACTCGCTTCAATGTCTACATTTACAATCAACAGTATTCTTGTCAGACGTAATTACAAGATGACTACTACCTTTAATTCTTGTTTGCGCATCGAAACTAGTGAGCCGAGAAAGGAACGCGCATGTAAGACTTTTTTTTTATCTCTTACGCGTCCTTGCCCCTCTACAACGCGGGAGGCGCAGTGTCATGTACTAGCCTTCACTACAGCTGTTACGTACACTGGGTGAAGGACGCAGCGGGGCACAAGCAAGAGAGACTGGAGAAATTTTAAAGTTTAAAATCTACGGAAAAAATGTTCAAAGTTAAAAATTTACGGAAAAAATTTCAAAGTTGAAAATTTACGAAAAAAATTTCAAAGTTGAAAATTTACGGAAAAATTTACAAAGTTGATAATTTACAGGAAAAAAATTTCAAAATTAAAATTTACGAGAAAAAGTTTAAAGTTGAAAATCTGCGGAAAAAATTTCAAAGTTGAAAATTTATGGTGAAATTGTACTTACCAAGCTGCTGGAGTCAAAGAGTGGGAAGGCAGGATATTCGCACAAAAACTCAACCAAACGCATCAGGACGCTGAAGTAGAAGTGACTCTCCCGTGCTCGTGATCGTTAATTTATACGTAAATTCCCCCCCTCCCCCCCTTGGTCAAAGGCTCCAGCCAATCAGGTTCCGCGGGAACTGCAGCATGGTCAGCACAATTTTTGAATTATTGGGAGGGATGAGGGAAAAGTGGGAGGAGCGGATGTGGCGGAAATCAGGAGGGGGACAGGAAATGTTGACTGTTTTGGGGGGGGGGGGGGGGGGGATACTCACTAGCCAATCAGAATCATTCAGCTCCTGGCAGCTGGAAGAGTCGCCACGTGAATCGTCCTGTTCCAGAGGAAATAATTACAAATTATTGAAAAATGATATATTATGACACTTTATAGATTAGGATATTTTCATCACTTTCATATTTAAATAACTTACAGAAAAATTATAAATAAATTTTTTTAATTCTTAAACACTTATTATTTTTTCTAACCAAATTTTACTAAGTTGTAGGTATTTTAATGAGAACTTCGTGCTACGTATAGATTTATTTAAATGAAAGGGCAAAGTAAATAAAAACACGGGATTAAAATTATGTACTAGTATAGGATAGCCGGTCCGGGCGCAGGGTCCAGGGTGTGGTGTCTGTGGTGTTTTCCGCCATCTTGGATTGTGACGTCACGGCGGCCATCTTGGATGGTTGTGACCTTGACCTTTGACCTTGACCTTGAATTTGATCCTCAAAACGGGTCAAAATTTGCCAAAATTGGGCAAAATTTGCCTAAAATTCCTCAAAATTTCCAATTCTGTGAAAAAAAATTCCGCAAAAAATTTTTTAAAAATTCCGCAAATTAAAAATTTCTCTTTTCGAGGGAAAAATTCCCGTTTCAAGGGAAAATTTCTCGTTTTTAGTCCTTAAAAATCCCGGCGGCTAGAAATGTCCATATGTAGGCTTAAGCATCCATGTCGACAGCCTCCGATAAGCCTCACGTCATCATGGAATATGTCATCTTGGATAATGACGTCACCGTTGCAATTTCCGTTACGGTCGCCATCTTTAACTTTTTTATTTACTATCCGATTTTAATGAAAAAAATTTAAAATTTATAAAAAAATTCAAATAATAAAAATTTAATGAAAAATATTTAAAAAACATACATTTACGACACGGAGCTCGGAGTCCTCGGTTCGAACCCAACGAGTGCAAAAAAAAATAAAAATGACGACCGATCCTTCCCCTGTGGTGGGTGCTGGCATACTGACTCCCACCACTTATTTCAAAGCATATATATTGTAACCTAGTATGACGTCATGTCCGCCATCTTGTCTTCGATGCTGGAAGCCATCATCATTGTATCGTCGGCTAGAGTGCGCTGATGACATGTTAGTTTAATTCTTATCCGCTAGAGTGCAATAATAAATTATTGCTGTGACACTCGCCATCTTGAAATTCGACCGCCATCTTGAAAATCCGTAATTATTTAGCTAGAAATTCGGGAAAAGTTCCAAAATTCATTAAATAAATCACTCATTAATTTACATATTGATTAGAGACTCGGTTCGATACCTGAACGATACAAATAATCTTAATTTTTATGTAAAAATACCTAAAAAATTACAGGTTTGAGAAAATAAAAACACCGCAAGTTCTTTTACAAACATAATATTTATTACATAATTTCTATTTTAGGTACTACAGGATCACCTGCGAAGGTTAGCAATCTTACAAACATTTAGGTCCGCATTGGCGTGAAATGACTAATTCTTAGCTCCAATCGTTTTATACAAGACAGAGTCCAACCAGATCCTTTACAGACATAGTCCTCCTCTTCTTGACAGAGTTTCTGGATACCTTGTTTAACAGTTTGCTTGACATCGTTAGAACTGTAAATTACTGCAGCCGATGTCTTGAATGCACACTTCTTCACTTTGTCATCGAATGGATAAGGCTTTCCATATATACAGTCCAACCACAAGTTATATTTCAAAGGTCCGTTTGTTGCTACGTCATCAGTAAGCTGATTGATTATGTCCTGTCTGATATCATCAAGAAAATTACAAATGTCCTTCGACTCACTTAACGTACTTGGATAATAGTAGTCTTTCAATGTTCCACGAAATGCAGACTGCGCCAAGTAGAAGCCATTATCGTTCACTTGTAATGCTCCGATCACAGTCTTAGGTTTATTTTCATGTTCAGATGCCACAGTAATCGGTTGCTGCACATCGGTTTTTTTACTTGTACGCTCACGAGTCACCAATCTAAACTCAGGAGTCGTAATTGCTGCAGGTAGTTCTGCAGTAGGCGCACGGACTTCACCTTTACAGTTTATCACATGTCGGCGCAAATTATCAATTCGAGTAAACCATTTATGACACTCGTCACAGCGAAACTTCATGCGAGAAGGATTCTTCGTACATTTACTCCTCTCATGTCTCCGTACATCATGTGCAAATGCAAACGTCATGTCGCAGTAGCCACAAGGATGCCTAGTTGAAGACAAACCCGAACCAGATGTCGCTGTTACTGCAACTGTACCATTTCCAGGCATACTCTTATGCACATCAATGCATCGTTGTTGTATAGAAACCTTTACTTTCTGCCGCACTGCAGGACCTTTACATGTCTCCAAGTGATGCTTCAAATTAACATTTCTTGTAAATTGCTTGCGACACTTAATACAACCAAACATTTTACGATAAGGGTTCTTGGCACATTCTCTCTTCTCGTGTCGACGAGCATTACTGACGTTTGAGAAAATCTTGTCACAGTAAAGACATCGATGTTCGTTAGTTGTTGACTATTCGCCATCCATTGAAGTCTCCATCGAGGGCGAAACAGCGTTCGTCGTGGGTTCCTGTACAGCCAGCACTACCGGCATTAAAGTCTCTTCTTTTGGTGGTATCACGTCTGTTGAAATCTCCTCCAGTGTTGACGTCGTCGTTGCCAACGGGATCTGCACCTTCTCCATCGTAGCTGTCGTCAAGTTTCCCGTAGTCGACGGTACAACCTCCATCGAGTTCAACGTTAAAGACGGTAAAGATTTCATCGAGGTCTCAAGAACAGCTAATTGACACGACTTATGCACCAGAAGAAACAAACTAGGTGATCCTTACACCTCCAACGTCAGTAACAAACTGAGCGTCCTGCTGTCTAGGACTCGCTTATATACATGCAACGTATGGAATAATACGCTGGTCAAATCAAGAACCATGTACAATAATACTAGAGTCAAATCTACAAATTAAAAAAAAAAAGTTCATTTGATCGAAAAAAAAATTCGATCTCTCCAATATACGCCAGGCTCCAAGAGCTACAATTCACGTCATCAGATCCAACTACATTTTGCTCCTATGCTTCAATTGACCATTAGCTGCAAGTGCTCCAACAGCTCCATCAGCTTCAACACGTAATGTACGCAATGTACGCGCAATACATGCAATTTACACACAATAAATGTAATGATTACACAGTACACACAGGAAACGGAACGTACACACAGTACACACAGGAAACGGAACGTACACACAGTACACACAGGAAACAGAATGTACACACAGTTCACACAGGAAACTAAACGGACACACAGTACACACAGGAAACTGAACGGACACACAGTACACACAGGAAACCGAACGGACACACAGTACACACAGGAAAATGAACGTACACACAGTACACACAGGAAACAGAACGTACACACAGTACACAAACAGGAAACGGAACGTACGCACAGTACACACAGGAAACTAAACGTACACACAGTACACACACAGGAAACTGAACGTACACACAGAAAACGGAACGTACACACAGTACACACAGGAAACTGAACGTACACACAGTACACACAGGAAACTAAACGTACACACAGTACACACACAGGAAACGGAACGTACACACAGTACACACAGGAAACGGAACGTACACACAGTACACACAGGAAACGGAACGTACACACAGTACACACAGGAAACGGAACGTACACACAGTACACACAGAAAACGGAACGTACATACAGTGCACACAGAAAACGGAACGTACACACAGTCCACACAGGAAACTGAACGTACACATAGTACACACAGGAAACGGAACGTACACACAGTACACACAGGAAACGTAATGATCACACATACAGTAGCGGAAACACACACAGGCTTTGTTGGAAATCAGAATACAAGAAATAAAAAACATTAAATTTTACTTTAAATATTTTATTACTTCTCAACATTACACAAATACAAGTAAAAGAAGCCATTATTGTATGTAGCCAGCTTTCCTCAGTTCTTTGAGTATGAAGGATATTTCTTTGATGCACGGATAGTTTCCTGCACAAAGCGAGTTATGTAGAAATCTTAGCCGGTCAACTAATATGTTTGGATCTTTCCATGATGTGTAATCAATCTCTTCTACCACCATCTTACTTGCTTGTTTATTATAAATACTTTTAATATCACAATCATCCCAGTGATCATAATAAGCATTATCAGATTTATTTATTATAACACGACGTTTCCATCGTTTCGGTCTCAGGACATCGCCACATTCTTCGATCTTGTCAGCTCTAGGTGCTTCATCACAGTCTATGCCTTTGTCAACAGCCTCAGAGTCACTGTAACAATCACTGTAGAAGACATCCTCTTCACCCAGATTACCGTATGAATTCGCTATCGATGATGTCGTAGTGTCTTCATCGTCTTCATGCTTCCTTTTTAGGGGTCCATCATTTTTACAAAGAATGGAGGATCTACTGAATATAGGCTTGAATGTATTCTCACTTTTCACGGTGTTGATACTTCCATTACTTTCAGTCTTCCCGAAGCCATTAGCATCCTTCAATTTATGTTCTTCCTCACGATCGGGTGAGCTAATACCATCACGCTCAGGACAGTGAAAATTATTGTCATAATGCAGATCACTCTTCTTTAGTCTAGTGGATCCATCGGTGTCCTCTATGCCGTAAGTAGTCTTGACTTTACATGTTCTACCATGTCTTTTTAAGCTGTCATTTCGTGTTAACAACCTGCTACAACGATTACAGCTTAACATGTTGCGTAGTAGGTTTCTAGCACAATCATTCTTCTCATGACGTCTAGCATTCCTTCTCATGACAAAATCCTTGCCACAGTATCTACAGCGGCTTCCTTCCGATTCAGCTATAGATAACAAACCACGATCCATGGTAGCTTCTGTGACTAATGTTAGATACAAACTGTCAGTTTTCTCCAATTGGAACCATTTCTTAAATAGAGTTTTTGAAATATTTCATCAGCGAGAGTTAAGTTATCTAATGCAAAGCAAATTGTTGCAAGTAGTTCCGGCTGTCGTCAACAGATGGCGCCACGTGTTGCTTGCAGGTAAATAATATATATTTCATTAATGTGGGATGCGGAACGCTCACTATCGATCGCAAAGGGAGGTTGGCTTCGATAGTATCCAAGGAGAAAAAAGTTCGTCCTTCCTGCTAGTGCTTCTCTGATTTCTCACGGTCCGCAATCTTCGATTACGACGTCACGGCGGCCATATTGGATGGGTGTGACCTTGACCTTTGACCGAAACCGCAGGAATGATCGCAAGCACACGGATTAACCATCAGAATATAGATAAGAATAATCAGGAGCACACAGAGAAAACCATCATAATATTGGCAAGAATAATCAGGAGCGCACGGAGAAAACCGCCACAAGTTTTCTTTTATATCATTAAAATACAAAAAAAAATTAATAAAAAATAAAAACAAAAAAAAAATTCAAACATTCTGGCTTGTACTAGAACTCTATCTTTGCTCAACAATGAGAAGTTCACAAGCTAGCAGAATGTTTGAATTTTTTTTTGTTTTTATTTTTTATTAATTTTTTTTGTATTTTAATGATATCAAAGAAAACTTGTGACGGTTTTCTCCGTGTGCTCCTGATTATTCTTGCCAATATTATGATGGTTTTCTCTGTGTGCTCCTGATTATTCTTATCTATATTTTGATGGTTAATCCATGTGCTTGCGATCATTCCTGCGGTTTCGGTCAAAGGTCAAGGTCAAAGGTCAAGGTCACACCCATCCAATATGGCCGCCGTGACGTCGTAATCGAAGATTGCGGACCGTGAGAAATCAGAGAAGCACTAGCAGGAAGGACGAACTTTTTTCTCCTTGGATACTATCGAAGCCAACCTCCCTTTGCGATCGATAGTGAGCGTTCCGCATCCCACATTAATGAAATATATATTATTTACCTGCAAGCAACACGTGGCGCCATCTGTTGACGACAGCCGGAACTACTTGCAACAATTTGCTTTGCATTAGATAACTTAACTCTCGCTGATGAAATATTTCAAAAACTCTATTTAAGAAATGGTTCCAATTGGAGAAAACTGACAGTTTGTATCTAACATTAGTCACAGAAGCTACCATGGATCGTGGTTTGTTATCTATAGCTGAATCGGAAGGAAGCCGCTGTAGATACTGTGGCAAGGATTTTGTCATGAGAAGGAATGCTAGACGTCATGAGAAGAATGATTGTGCTAGAAACCTACTACGCAACATGTTAAGCTGTAATCGTTGTAGCAGGTTGTTAACACGAAATGACAGCTTAAAAAGACATGGTAGAACATGTAAAGTCAAGACTACTTACGGCATAGAGGACACCGATGGATCCACTAGACTAAAGAAGAGTGATCTGCATTATGACAATAATTTTCACTGTCCTGAGCGTGATGGTATTAGCTCACCCGATCGTAGGAAGAACATAAATTGAAGGATGCTAATGGCTTCGGGAAGACTGAAAGTAATGGAAGTATCAACACCGTGAAAAGTGAGAATACATTCAAGCCTATATTCAGTAGATCCTCCATTCTTTGTAAAAATGATGGACCCCTAAAAAGGAAGCATGAAGACGATGAAGACACTACGACATCATCGATAGCGAATTCATACGGTAATCTGGGTGAAGAGGATGTCTTCTACAGTGATTGTTACAGTGACTCTGAGGCTGTTGACAAAGGCATAGACTGTGATGAAGCACCTAGAGCTGACAAGATCGAAGAATGTGGCGATGTCCTGAGACCGAAACGATGGAAACGTCGTGTTATAATAAATAAATCTGATAATGCTTATTATGATCACTGGGATGATTGTGATATTAAAAGTATTTATAATAAACAAGCAAGTAAGATGGTGGTAGAAGAGATTGATTACACATCATGGAAAGATCCAAACATATTGGTTGACCGGCTAAGACTTCTACATGGCTCGCTTTGTGCAGGAAACTATCCGTGCATCAAAGAAATATCCTTCATACTCAAAGAACTGAGGAAAGCTGGCTACATACAATAATGGCTTCTTTTACTTGTATTTGTGTAATGTTGAGAAGTAATAAAATATTTAAAGTAAAATTTAATGTTTTTTATTTCTTGTATTCTGATTTCCAACAAAGCCTGTGTGTGTTTCCGCTACTATATGTGTGATCATTACGTTTCCTGTGTGTACTGTGTGTACGTTCCGTTTCCTGTGTGTACTATGTGTACGTTCAGTTTCCTGTGTGGAGTGTGTACGTTCCGTTTTCTGTGTGCACTGTGTGTACGTTCCTTTTTCTGTGTGTACTGTGTGTACGTTCCGTTTCCTGTGTGTACTGTGTGTACGTTCCGTTTCCTGTGTGTACTGTGTGTACGTTCCGTTTCCTGTGTGTACTGTGTGTACATTCCGTTTCCTGTGTGTGTACTGTGTGTACGTTTAGTTTCCTGTGTGTATTGTGTGTACGTTCAGTTTCCTGTGTGTACTGTGTGTACGTTCAGTTTTTTGTGTGTACTGTTTGTACGTTCCGTTTCCTGTGTGTACGTTCAGTTTATTGTGTGTGTACTGTGTGTACGTTTAGTTTCCTGTGTGTACTGTGTGTACGTTCCGTTTCCTGTTTGTGTACTGTGTGTACGTTCAGTTTCCTGTGTGTACTGTGTGTACGTTCATTTTCCTGTATGTACTGTGTGTCCGTTCAGTTTCCTGTGTGTACTGTGTGTCCGTTCAGTTTCCTGTGTGTACTGTGTGTCCGTTTAGTTTCCTGTGTGTACTGTGTGTACATTCCGTTTCCTGTGTGTACTGTGTGTACGTTCCGTTTCCTGTGTGTACTGTGTGTACGTTCCGTTTCCTGTGTGTACTGTGTAATCATTACATTTATTGTGTGTAAATTGCATGTATTGCGCGTACATTGCGTACATTACGTGTTGAAGCTGATGGAGCTGTTGGAGCACTTGCAGCTAATGGTCAATTGAAGCATAGGAGCAAAATGTAGTTGGATCTGATGACGTGAATTGTAGCTCTTGGAGCCTGGCGTATATTGGAGAGATCGAATTTTTTTTTCGATCAAATGAACTTTTTTTTTTTAATTTGTAGATTTGACTCTAGTATTATTGTACATGGTTCTTGATTTGACCAGCGTATTATTCCATACGTTGCATGTATATAAGCGAGTCCTAGACAGCAGGACGCTCAGTTTGTTACTGACGTCGGAGGTGTAAGGATCACCTAGTTTGTTTCTTCTGGTGCATAAGTCGTGTCAATTAGCTGTTCTTGAGACCTCGATGGCATCTTTACCGTCTTTAACGTTGAACTCGATGGATGTTGTACCGTCGACTACGGGAACCTTGACGACAGCTACGATGGAGAAGGTGCAGATCCCGTTGGCAACGACGACGTCAACACTGGAGGAGATTTCAACAGACGTGATACCACCAAAAGAAGAGACTTTAATGCCGGTAGTGCTGGCTGTACAGGAACCCACGACGAACGCTGTTTCGCCCTCGATGGAGACTTCAATGGATGGCGAATCGTCAACAACTAACGAACATCGATGTCGTTACTGTGACAAGATTTTCTCAAACGTCAGTAATGCTCGTCGACACGAGAAGAGAGAATGTGCCAAGAACCCTTATCGTAAAATGTTTGGTTGTATTAAGTGTCGCAAGCAATTTACAAGAAATGTTAATTTGAAGCATCACTTGGAGACATGTAAAGGTCCTGCAGTGCGGCAGAAAGTAAAGGTTTCTATACAACAACGATGCATTGATGTGCATAAGAGTATGCCTGGAAATGGTACAGTTGCAGTAACAGCGACATCTGGTTCGGGTTTGTCTTCAACTAGGCATCCTTGTGGCTACTGCGACATGACGTTTGCATTTGCACATGATGTACGGAGACATGAGAGGAGTAAATGTACGAAGAATCCTTCTCGCATGAAGTTTCGCTTTGACGAGTGTCATAAATGGTTTACTCGAATTGATAATTTGCGCCGACATGTGATAAACTGTAAAGGTGAAGTCCGTGCGCCTACTGCAGAACTACCTGCAGCAATTACGACTCCTGAGTTTAGATTGGTGACTCGTGAGCGTACAAGTAAAAAAACCGATGTGCAGCAACCGATTACTGTGGCATCTGAACATGAAAATAAACCTAAGACTGTGATCGGAGCATTACAAGTGAACGATAATGGCTTCTACTTGGCGCAGTCTGCATTTCGTGGAACATTGAAAGACTACTATTATCCAAGTACGTTAAGTGAGTCGAAGGACATTTGTAATTTTCTTGATGATATCAGACAGGACATAATCAATCAGCTTACTGATGACGTAGCAACAAACGGACCTTTGAAATATAACTTGTGGTTGGACTGTATATATGGAAAGCCTTATCCATTCGATGACAAAGTGAAGAAGTGTGCATTCAAGACATCGGCTGCAGTAATTTACAGTTCTAACGATGTCAAGCAAACTGTTAAACAAGGTATCCAGAAACTCTGTCAAGAAGAGGAGGACTATGTCTGTAAAGGATCTGGTTGGACTCTGTCTTGTATAAACCGATTGGAGCTAAGAATTAGTCATTTCACACCAATGCGGACCTAAATGTTTGTAAGATTGCTAACCTTCGCAGGTGATCCTGTAGTACCTAAAATAGAAATTATGTAATAAATATTATATTTGTAAAAGAACTTGCGGTGTTTTTATTTTCTCAAACCTGTAATTTTTTAGGTATTTTTACATAAAAATTAAGATTATTTGTATCGTTCAGGTATCGAACCGAGTCTCTAATCAATATGTAAATTAATGATTGATTTATTTAATGAATTTTGGAACTTTTCCCGAATTTCTAGCTAAATAATTACGGATTTTCAAGATGGCGGTCGAATTTCAAGATGGCGAGTGTCACAGCAATAATTGATTATTGCACTCTAGCGGATAAGAACTAAACTAACATGTCATCAGCGCACTCTAGCCGACGATACAATGATGATGGCTTCCAGCATCGAAGACAAGATGGCGGACATGACGTCATACTAGGTGACAATATATATGCTTTGAAATAAGTGGTGGGAGTCAGTATGCCAGCACCCACCACAGGGGAAGGATCGGTCGTCATTTTTATTTTTTTTTGCACTCGTCGGGTTCGAACCGAGGACTCCGAGCTCCGTGTCGTAAATGTATTTTTTTTAAAATATTTTTCATTAAATTTTTATTATTTGAATTTTTTTATAAATTTTAAATTTTTTTCATTAAAATCGGATAGTAAATAAAAAAGTTAAAGATGGCGACCGTAACGGAAATTGCAACGGTGACGTCATTATCCAAGATGACATATTCCATGATGACGTGAGGCTTATCGGAGGCTGTCGACATGGATGCTTAAGCCTACATATGGACATTTCTAGCCGCCGGGATTTTTAAGGACTAAAAACGAGAAATTTTCCCTCGAAACGGGAATTTTTCCCTCGAAAAGAGAAATTTTTAATTTGCGGCATTTTTTAAAAAATTTTGGCGGAATTTTTTTTTCACAGAAATGGAAATTTTGAGGAATTTTGGGCAAATGTTGCCCAATTTTGGCAAATTTTGACCCGTTTTGAGGATCAAATTCAAGGTCAAGGTCAAAGGTCAAGGTCACAACCATCCAAGATGGCCGCCGTGACGTCACAATCCAAGATGGCGGAAAACACCACAGACACCACACCCTGGACCCTGCGCCCGGACCGGCTATCCTATACTACTTGTACTCTATTTTTTTATTTATTTCAAAACATCTAACAAGGCGGAGAGTGCAGAACACAGGGCGCTACGAATGGATGTTACAGAATCAATTTCGTAAAGACCCATAGTATTATCGTAATGTATCTGTGACGGATCGAAGCTCAATCCGCGTTTCTTGATGCTGCGGCGACGTGTCCTAGTCTTGGGTTTGGAAGCCTAAAGTTCAGGTCTGGACAGGTCGCTGCGCTTCGAAGCTGCGAGTTTGGACAGGTCGCTGCGTCTCGTAGACATGTGTTTGGACTGCTCACTACAGTCCAAGGTGCCGGGAACGATACCGCTACAGTCTTCTGGCGTGCAGTCGGATGCGTGTAGAGTCTTGTGGAGAATTTCTTCTGTGCTGCATGGAAGTACGGTTGTTGGTCTGAGGTTAAACACGACGCACGTATCCGGACCGGTACAGTTTATTTGTTGTTGAGATGGTTCATAACTGCGTGGCGAATGAGCCATTAGGAAATGCAATACTCCACCGTAACAGATTTCCGTATAAGTGCGTAAATTTTTTTCTTCATCCAGGAAACTATATTCGACGCAGTTTAAGTCTGGTTTAGCGCTCAGGTACTCGGTTTCCGGCTGGAATGGCGTCATCGTGTCCGAACGTAAACTGATTGATAGAGCTCGATTTTCGAGCTATTTATACTAAAAAAATAATCAGGTGTACCACTATTTAAAAAAAAACGGGTTTTGCCAATATTAAAAATAAAAAAAAATATTCCTGCTGCGAGTGCCATTTCTACATTAGCTGCGAGTTTGAACAGGCACAGACATGTTCGAACTTGTCGTTTGGATGCTTAGCTTCATACATTGAACAGAGTTTGCGTAGGGAAGGACATCCATAGTCGGTCTGTATATCTACAATTTCAACTGCTCCGTCGTCACACAGATCTCGTAGCCATATCCTCTGTTAAGGTCCGGCAACGTATATTATTTCGTTTTGGACTAGTAAATCTTGAAGTGTGTTTTTCACTTGGTGGTATGGGATTTTTACTTCGTCCCACTCTAGTCTGTGATAATATTTACATAGCCATTCGTTCGACCGTTTACTTTTTTCGTCTAGTAATCTCCAAGGATACGGAGGTCGGAAGCGGCGGGTTCGAGTCTTGTCTCCGGAGGTGACGGCAATTTCTTTGAGAACAAACCCGTTTTGGCTCTGGAAACCTTGCAAGTTGCAGTACATCTTGTCGCCAACTGATGATGAAATGATACATGAAGTCGTATTTATATCTAGCTTAATATTTTCACGAGACCTGAAAAAGCATCGTAAGTAATTACTCTGTCGTGTGGGATCAGACAGAACGCTGTTGTGAGTGGCGATACGTCATTTTTCGTGGAAATTTCCAATCGACAATCAATCATAGAACTGCGAATCGATTCGTCTTGTTTGCTCACATCAAATACGATTAGCGGAGCCAATGAAAGAATGTGTCTGGACTCAGGATTGGGTGTGATTCTCGTCCGTGGTACGAAGATTGGAACTGCGTGTACATGAGATACGGCAAGGAAATACTGCCATTTTCAAAATCAATGTTCATGTCCACGTACGGGTAGCTTTTGTGTATAAAAATAATTTTCGTTTTCCATAAAACAGTGGTCAAATACCGATCTGTCGGCTTTCAAGTTCAATTGTCTGTCTGTCTGCAAAGCTAATATTATATATCTTGGTTTTTATGTACTGCTCGACGTCTTGACGACCCAGTGATTGCGTCTATTCTGGGTAAGTAAGGTGCCAGTTACGAGATTCCAGCTCCTGAAAGCAATTTCGACCGTCTTGTCTTTTTTGACGTAACTTAAAAGTCTGAGCTTTTCTTTCGTGCTGACGGTTATGTGCGGAACAAACCACTCTGTGCTCGTGACGGTGACTGCGACCGGCTGGGGGTCGTTTCCGGGTGCTCCTACGACGGCATTCAGGTGCGATGTCGCTAGAATTAACACAAGTTCTTGGCGTGCTTGAATTAATATTTTCTTGTAATCCTCCGCGAAGCCGAAAAGCATCGAAAGCGATATGCTTACTTCGAATTTTTCAGAACCATAAATGGGAGAAGTATGTAAATGGGCATACTGGCACAGGCTCCAGGCGGTGGTGCCGGTGGTGCCGACCGCCATCTCGGATTGTGACGTCACGGCGGCCATCTTGGATGGTTGTGACCTTGACCTTTGACCTTGACCTTGACATTTGACCCTCAAAATATGCCAAAAAAAATTGGGCAAAATTTGCCCAAATTTCCTCAAAACTCGCCAAAATTTCCATTTCTGTGGAAAAAAATTCCGCCAAAAAATCTCAAAAAATTCCTCAATTCAAAAATTAGGATATCGAAAATCCTCGAATGTTAATTTGTCTTAGAAAGAACCCAAATGCCTAAAAGCGGCTTAAAACTCCTAAGAGCTAGCCGCTTTAAGCCGCCAACCATGAAAATAAGGATGTCATGGCAGCCATTTTGAAATATGACATCATAGTTGCAATTTCCATTACGGCCGCCATCTTAAAAACCTTTATTTTTTATCCGATTTTAATGAAAAAAATAAAAACAATAATCAAAAAATACACTTAATAAATTTTTAATAAAACTATTTTAAAAAACATACATTTACGACACGGAGCTCGGAGTCCTCGGTTCAAACCCGACGAGAGCAGAAAAATAAAAATGGTGATCGATCCTTCCCCCCGTGGTGGCTACAGGCAGACTGACCCCCACCACTTATGTCAAAGTATATATATCTTCATCTAGTATGACGTATGACATGCGCCATCTTAAAAATCCGTAATTTTCATGTTAAAAAATTGGGAAAAATTTTAAAATTCATTAAAAAAATTAATTAATCGAATTAAATAATAAAAATTTAATAAAACATTACTTATAAACCACTGTTGCACATATCGTGACGGTCACCATCTTGGATTATATAAATGTTGCATGTTCCGTTACGCCCACCATCATGGTTGAGTACGATGTCAACGTTACACTTTATGTTACGACCACCATATGGGATCCTATTACTGTTTCATGTTTCGATATGGCAGCCATCTTGTAATCGTGTAACTATTTAGCTAGAAATTCGAGAAAAAATCCCAAATTCACCAATAAAATCAATCATTAATTTACCTATTGAGTAGTTACTTGGTTTGATCCTGGACGAAGCTTAGAATAAATTTAATTTAAATACCAGAAAAGTGTCAGGTTCGAGGAATTAAACACCACAAGTTCTTTTACAAACATAATATTTATTACATAATTTCTATTCTACTACAGGATCACCTGCGAAGGTTAGCAATCTTACAAACATTTTGCCCTGCATAGGCGTGAAATGGCTAATTTTTAGCTCCAATTGGTTTATACTAGACAGAGACCAACCAGAACCTTTACTGACATAGTCCTCCTCTTCTTGACAGAGTTTCCGGACACCGTGTTTAACAGTTCGCTTCACATCGTTAGAACTGTAATTACTGCAGCCGATGTCTTGAATGCACACTTTTTCACTTTGTCATCGAACGGATACGGCTTTCCATATATACAGTCCAACCACAAGTTATATTTTAATGGACCGTTTGTTGCGACGTCATCAGTAAGCTGATTGATTATGTTCTGTCTGATATCATTAAGAAAATTACAAATGTCTTTCGACTCACTAAACGTATTTAGATAAAAGTAGTCCTTCAATGTTCCACGAAACGCAGTCTGCGCCAAATAGAAGCCATTATCGTTCACTTGTAATGCTCCGAACACAGTCTTAGGTTTAGGTCCATGTTCAGACGTCATAGCAATCGGTTGCTGCGCATCTGTTTTTTTATTGTACGCTCACGATCCTTCAATCTAAAGCGAGGAGTCGAAATGTCTGCAGGTAGTTCAGCAGTAGGCACACGGACTTCACCTTTACATATTTTCGCATGTCGTCGCAAATTATCAATTCGATTAAACCATTCATGACAATCATCACATCGAAACTTTATACGAGAATGATTCTTTTTGCATTTGCTCCGCTCATGTCTTCGTGCATCATGGGAAAATGTGAACGACATATCACAGTAGCTGCAAGGATACCGTGCTGATGTAGACGAACCTTTCAGACCCGATCCAGATATGGACGTTGCAACAGTAGTACTATTTCCAGGCATACTCTTATGAACATCGATGCATCGCTGTTGCACCGAAACCATTACTTTCTGCCGCACAGCAGGACCTTTACATGTCTTCATGTGCGTTTTTATATTATCTTTTCTGGCAAACTGCTTAAGAGATTTCTCACAAACAAACATTTTACGATATAGGTTCTTGGCACATTCTCTCTTCTCATGCCATCGAGCATTACTGCTGTTTGAGGAAAATCTTGTCACAGTAACAACACCGATGTTCGTTAGTTGTTGTCGATTCGGCATCCATTGAAGTCTCCATCGAGGGCGAAACGAAGTTCGTCGAGTTTTCCTGCACATCCAGCACTACCGGCATTAAAGTCTCTTCTGCTGGTGGTATCACGTCTGATGAAGTCTCCTCCAGTGTTGACATCGTCGTTGTCAACGGAATCTGCTCCTTCTCCGTCGTAGCTGTCATTAAGGTTCCCATAGACGATAGTACAACCTGCATCGAGTTCGACGTTAAAGTCGGTAAAGATGCCATCGAGCTCGCAAGAACAGGTAATTACGTGATTAATGCACCAGAAGAAACAAACTAGGTGATCCGTACACCGTCGTCGTCAGTTACAAACTGAGCGACCTGCTGTCTAGGACTCGCTTATATACATGCACCGGATGGAATAATACGCTAGTCATATCAAGAACCATTTACTATAATACTAAAGTCAAAACAACAATTAAAAAAAAGGATTATATGATCTAAAAAATTCGATGTGTTATACCATCTCGTCTCATGAATTCGATCTCACCAATATACGATAGGCTCCAATATACGTTAGGCTCCAAGAGCTACGATTCGCGCCATCAGATCCAAATGCGCCCATAGCTACAATTCGCACCATCAGATCCAAAGCTCAAACACGCAATGTACGCAATGTACGCGCAATACACGCAATTTACACGCAATAAATGTAATGAACACACAGTACACACAGGAAACGAAATGAATAAATAATACACACACAGGGAACGAAATGAATAAATAGTACACACACAGAAAAAAAAAGGAATGGACACACAGTACACACAGGAAACGGAATGTACACACAGTACACACAGGAAACGAAACGTACACACAGTACACACAGGAAACGGAACGTACACACAGTACACACAGGAAACGGAACGAACACGTAATGTTCTCGCAATTGACGCACAGTACACGCAAAGTACATGCAACGTGCGCAAAGTACATGCAATGTATGAAATGTATGCAATATACGCAATGTACACACACAATGACTACGCTTCGTTCGCGCAGTATAAGCATTTAATGAGAACGAAGCACGTTTGGACGGAAATTCTATAAAATGAAAACTCATTTAACGAAAAGGAGGCACATTCTCTCTCGTTCATTCAACTCGGTAGGATGCGATCGTCAATGATAATTTAGGATATAATGTCTCCAACAGTCTATGAATCCAACAGTTTTTATTTCCATTAGTTATTGGCTCCAATAGACATTGGCTCCATCAGTCATTGACTCCAACAGTCTTTTGACTCCAACAGTCTTTTGGCTCCAACAGCCATTGGCTTCAACGGCCTTTTGCTTCATCAGCACCAATGCTATTTGACTAGAATGCTGCGAGTCTAAGAGACTATGAGGCTACAATTCTACGAGTCTACGAAGCTCCAACTACTCCAGCAGCTTTATGTTATAAGATTACAAGACTACTTATTTACGTAGCTACAAGTCAGCATAGCTACTTGGCTATGTAGCTACAAGTATACGAGGCTCCATGACATCATGACTACGCGACTACGACCCATGAGGTTACGAGACTACGTGACTACGATTCTTCGAGTTTACGAGACTGCAAGGCTATAGAGCTACGAAGATTCTAGAACATAAGTTTACGAGACTGCGAGGATACAGGACTAAAAGTCTACACTTGACTACGAAGCTACAAGTATACTTGGCTCCAATTGCGACATCTGTCTTCGGCTGAATTTTCTCTTTGGCTCCAACTGCTCCATCATCATTATGTTATAAGATTTCATGGCTACTTTGTTACGTAACTACAAGTCTACGAGGTTCCAACGCATCATGTCTACGAAGCATCCAGAACACAAGGTTACGAGACTGTGAGGCTACAATACTACGAAGCTTCCAGGACACGAGGCTGCATGGCTACGAGACTACATGACTCTAACTGATTACAATAGCACCATTCAGTGGTGAGAGTTAATTTATCTCATGCAAAATAACCTGTTCTAGGTAGTGTCGATTATTGTCAACATATGACACCACATGTTGCGTACAGGTAAATATTATTTAGTTCTTTTATGTGGGATGCGGGATGCTCACTAACGATCGCAAAAGAAGGAAGGCTTCGCTAGGCACCAAGGAGAAGGAAGTTCGTCTTACATGTTAATGCTTCGCTGATGTCTCATGGCATATTATTTCACTGAGTAATGGTTGTTTATTTCTTTAATTCCACCTGGTAAAATTATTGCAAGTGTCAATTTATTAGCAGAAATTCACTAATTAAATGTAACTCTGAATAAAATGACATGACTCATTAAGTAAATATCCTTCATGCAGAGATCGATTTCTCACAAATAAACAAGAGCACTCGGAGAAAACCATCAGATGTCTAGCCAGGATTAATGAGAAGCACTTGGAGAAAACCATCAGATGTCTAACCAGGAATAATCAGAAGCACTTGGAGAAAACCATCAAATTACGAACAAGAATAATCAGGAGGGCACGGGGAAAACGTAATGACAAGAATAATCGGGAGCACACAGAGAAAACCATTAACATATTGAAAAGAATATTCAGGAGCAAACATAATGACACGAATAATTGGCAGCACACACGGAGAAAATCATTACACTTATCCTTGGCTTGTAAACTCTATCTTTGCTCAACAATGAGTGTGTTTATTGTTCTTGCCTCTTCGAGGAATTACATAGAACTGACCTAAAATCAATAAATACAATTGTTCTTATAGGATGTTCGTCAGTACCGATGGAGGTAGTCAAGCAAGATGTTTGTTTGCCAGTGTGCATTATGCAAGACGATGAAACTAGCGGTCGCGAATCACGGCATGGAGTATTATTACCGTCCACCGTACGTTGCATCATAGCAGGACCGTCAAACTGTGGCAAGACGTGCGTTCTACTGAGTTTACTGGAGGAACCAAACGGATTTCGGTTCGAGAACGTTTACTTGTATTCCAAGTCGTTGCAACAGCCAAAGTACCAGCGCTTGGCCACTGTTCTACGCTCGGTGGATCGTCTGGAGTATTTTCCGTTTAGCGATAATACCGATGTGGTATCTACCGACGAAGCAAAGCCTAATTCCGTGTTTGTTTTCGATGATGTTGCTTGTGAGAAGCAAGGTATAATACAAGAGTACTTTTCCATGGGCAGGCCCGCCAAGTTAGACTGCATATACCTGTGTCAGATGTACAGTAGAATACCCAAACATCACTTACAAGATAATGCGAATGTCCTAGTTTTGTTTCTCATGGACGAACTTAATTTGCGTCACGCCTACGACGACCACGTAAACACCGACATGACGTTTCAGGAATTCAAAGACATGTGTTCCTTGTGTTGGAAAGACGAGCACAGATTCCTAGTTATAGTCAAAGACTGGCCTCTATATAAGGGCAGGTGCAGACAAGGCTTCAACCAGTTTATTGTCAAACATGAATCATAGAATTTCTAAATTTGGTCGTAGCAGTCGAGCTCCAAGTACACAGCTATGCGCCGTGAACCACGATGCTGAAATACGTAAATACATTTCGCTACTTGGCCAAGAAATAAAACGCGCAAAAGACATTATAATAGTGTACCTTGTAGCCATAGACCAGCGTGTAGACGCCTCTGATTTACGATTTCGAGACATGATCGAAGTTTCAAATGCACAAATGCGTGATGAGCTAAAGTCACTTCTGTACAAACTTAATACGCACCTGGTGTCTAAAGGCATTTCGAAATAAACAATATGGATGTTAAAACCGATTTGGTTAAGCAACTGCATGATGTCATCGAAGCCATACAAACAAAATATATGTTTGCCAAGCAACACAGATTAAGCGACGAGGCTCGAAGAGAGGAAAATTTGAAGCCCTTGAGTGTCCGTCTCGATAGTTTCATATCCAGGCGAGGGGTCGTCGAAAACGAGAAACCTACTTAAATTGAAATAAAATAAGAGCCGCAAACTATGTTCACAGGCAAACGAAATCGGAGTCCACAATTAACATATAATTCCATCGTTTCTACTAGCGAAGACGAAGTTCATTCCGGTCGAATTCTTAGGAAGAAACCTCGAAACAAAAAAAGTTTCGAATTCGGTCCTCTCGCCAGCGAATACCTAGCCTCCTCTGTGCCACGAAACAACGACGTGACATATGGAGTGCACAAGCGAGGCCTCAAGTGGGTCCTTGGTTCGAAGGAAGTTCATTTCGTGTCCGACGATAATATTGAATGTGGAAAAGAGGTCATAAAACTTACTCGTGGATTATGTGAACTTTTGTTTCGTAAAAAACCGCGACGGTATTCAGAGATGGGTTTGCAAAAATATAGAAGATTGCTAGATGCTTCCAACGCCATTTACGCAAAAAATGACCCGAAATCGGATCGATTCAAAGATTATGAACATGTGAAATATCCTTTGATAGCTAGTCTTTTTTTAGACGTGGAAGGGTCCGGACTTTATAAACTCGACACGAATAGCAAAATTGATTTGCAGTTTTGGGACGACCCCAATGAATTAGTTGCTCAACTTAGACTGCTCCAGGCATCTCAGAGTGTGGGAAATAATTCACACACCAACGAAATCGCTTCCATTATAGACGAATTACGGGAAGCTGGATACATAATATGAGTCGATCTGGTATTGCACGCGAACTACACGCGCCTGCGAGACGTAATTATCCGCGACAAAAAATCAAAATCAAAGGATTGGACAATAATTGGCAGTCTGATCTGCTCGAAATGAGTGAATATTCACTTGTGAACAAGGGGTATAGGTACGTTATCATAGTCATAGACACTTATTCAAAGTTCCTGTGGGCTAGACCCTTAAAACGGAAAACCGTTGTGGAAGTTACGAATGCTATGGCTGATATTTTGAAACAGAAACGAAGACCTTCGTTACTTCAGACGTACGAAGGGAAAGAATTCTTCAATGCATCATTCAAGGCATTGATGAAAAAGTTTTACATTACACATTATTCTACGTTTAGCGGTGTCAAAGCATCAATAGCAGAACGTGTGATTCGAACGATAAAGAATAAACTGTATAGGAATTTTACAGCGAACGGAAATTACAAGTGGCTGAATTTACTTCCTAAACTTGTACGGGAATACAATTCTACAGTGCATTCTACAACGAAACTCAAGCCGAAAGATGTCAAGAATAATCGTCTGCTTCGAACCGTGTACTCCAAGACGAATATACTAGATTCACGAAAGAAAAAGCGAATATCGGCGACATTGTGCGAATTTCAAAAAATCGTGGAATTTTTCACAGACCTTACAAGGGGAATTGGACTGGTGAACTTTTTCGTGCATGTAGAATAAAAAATACGTATCCACGTTCTTATTTTCTCGAGGATGTGAAGGGGAAACGTATAACAGGCGCGTTTTATGGAGAAGAGATCATAAAAACTAAATTTCCAGATACTTTTCTTGTTGAAAAAGTGTTAAAACGCATGATGGGTAGGGCCTTGATACGCTGGATGCATCATGGACCAGATTTTTACTCGTGTATTAATGAAAAAGGTATTTTGAAACATTAAAAGTTTTTGTGTAAATAAAATTTATGTGTAATAGTTTGTTAATATTTTTTTTGTAACTGCAATTTTTGTGTAAATTAAATTTACGTGTAAATGTAATTTGAGTTTTTTTTTTTACTGTAAATTGGTTGCATGCTCAGAGTGGTGTCCTCTGCGCGGCGCTCTCTGCCGCGTCCAACGGAGGAATGAAGGTAGATTTCCCCCACCATGTGGCCCTGGCGGAGGCGGGGCTTGGCGTCCTAATGTTGCATATTGTTGGCGGTGGATGTGAGCACTTGCAAAATTTTTTTCCCACCTCCCCTGTCCCACTCCCACCTCGAGCTGGTACCTCGTCACGGTCGAGCGATCTCTCGCCGCCTCTGTGCTGGCTTTTAGAAAAATTATTCAGTGTCTAATCTGAAAGATTTTTCATTAAACTTGAAATATTTTTTTTATATTGAAATTATTTTTTAGAACATATTTGAAACTTTTTTTTTGGTAATACGCTTAAATAATTTTTAAAAAAAATAAATTTGTTTCCAGTTATAATTACTAGTATGGAAAATACACTAGAAAAGGATTCTTTTTTTTAATTGTGAGATGGGGAAGAATAATTACTAATAACAACACACATGTAAATATATATTTTTTTTATTTGTCACAACTCACCGACCAATACCACGGCCCGTACAGAGGAGAGAGACGGCTTTATGATATTTTTTTTTTACATATATGGATCTGGTTAACATTTTTTTTAACGTGACTTTTTTATGCAAGTTTTTTTTAACATGACATTGATATGCACACACTCTAACTGGTTCTCGCACACTGTTTCTGTACATGCTTTGCCGCGGAAAAGTTGGCTTCACACAAGAGCCGAGTCCTGGCCACGGAACACAGATGGCTACAACAGGGAGTGTCGAAACGTCTCCACTGTGGCGAGTAACCATAGATATTGCGACAATGTTTTATTCCGTTGCACTGTTCACCGTAATGTTGCTCGTATTCTGTTTTTCGTGAGTTTAAGAGTTCCTCAAGCGTACAGGGGAATCATGCACTCGGATGACAAAGTTTTACGATGCAATTGGTATCATCACAATCAAAGACCGCCACGGGCATCACAGTCTTGTTCGGATCGGACGAGTCATATTTTAGACGAAAATGTGTCCCGTCCCGGCATCACTCTAGGTATGTTATGGATGATGCAAACACGTCCGTCGTGGCGCTGAAAAAGTATACTTCATATTCAATGCACTGAACTCCGCTACGTACACGAACGTAATTTTCTTCGGTCATATTGAAGATTGAGCACTTGTTCGTCTCGTATGGTCGAGGGTCCTGGCATACGTACATGGTCCACGGAGAGATGTCCTCTTTGACGTCGGCTTCACCTCCGTCGTTCATCTCGAACACGTCTGGAGAGCTGGTCCGTTGTTTGATCCTCGTTGTGGAGCTCCGGGACTGCGTTGATGTATGTGTGTTGGGTGCGATCAGTTGCCATGGATCAGAGTCGTACGTTGCCGACAATGCTTCCGCAAAGTGCAAATCGTAGCGTGAGGGCCACAGCACGTCCAGAACACAGGGCGGAGATAACGGCAGCCCCAAAGCTCTCCGACGACCATCGATGAAATCCTTGACTGACATGGTCGTTGGGGTACGACCGTAGTCTAGGTGTCGGTTCCGGGGGTCCACCTTCAGCAGTAGCAGAGATGATATAATTTTACGCGAATTAATAAATTTCTTGTATGCTAGTACAGCGCTCTTCTTTCCTCGCGTAGTAATATTATTGTTGCGGATATAAAGTTGCAAACGAGTACATCTATCGAATCCTGGTACAAAGTATTTACCTCGGCGTTGATTCCTGCCACGCTATACCGGACACAGTCCATTTATAAGCCGTCGTATCCTACCACGATCTCGTTGATTGCTTTTTGAAGATTAATTTGTAAAATTAGCGTCTCCCCGAACCGATCCGTGACTTCCAGGATTCCCGGAGACTTGCACATGATTTTTTTTCGACTCGTAAGGTACAAACTCGTGTCACTCTCCTCCCAGAGTCGGTACTGGTCGGTGAGCTGTGTCAAACTGAAGGGTACCCTGGGCACTGACGGTTATATTTATAATGTTTAAAAATATAGGAGGGGGGGGGGGTAAGTTACAAATTCAATATGACTGCGAGGTGGGGATGATTATTACTATTTTATTTTTTATTTTTTTGGGGGGGGGGGGGGTGGTGGTGATGGTGAGGGGGGTGGGGTGGAAGATATGAAAAAAAGTGGTGGGGGGAAGTCAATCTTCCTGCTGCCACCATTGAGGAAGGAGCCTGTCGCCATTTTTAATTTTTTTTTCCCCTCGTCGGGTTTGAACCGAGAACTACGAGCTCCGTGATGTAAATGTAAGTTTTTTTAAATTTTTTTAATTAAAATTTTATTGACTTTTTTTATACATTAAAAAAAATTCATTAAAATCGGATGATAAATAAAAAGTTAAAGATGGCGGGCGTAACGGAAATTTCAACGGTGACGTCATAATTCAAAATGGTGGAAAGTTCGATAAAACAAAATTACGTCATCAAAGATGGCGGATCCAAGATGGCAGATCCAAAATTGCCGCCAAGGTCAAGGTCAAGGTCACACCCATCCAAGATGGCCGCCGTGACGTCACAATCCAAGATGGCGGACCGACAATCACAATCCACCGCCTGGCGCCTGTGCCAGAAAATACTTTTATATACTACTCATACTAGCTGTCGATTAATATACCCTGGCATTAGTAGTGGGAGGTCAGTCGGTTAGTGGCTTCCGTGAAGGAAGGATCTATCGCCATTTTTTATTTTTATCCTTGCAGGGATCGAACCGATAATGTAAGAGTGTGTTAGAAATAATATTTCATAAAAAAATTGGTTAATTTTTTTTTTAATTTTAAATTTTTTCCCGAATTTGTAGCATAACAATTACGGATTTTCAAGATGACGACCGTAACTAAAAATGCAACGTTGACATCATAATCCAAAATTGCGGTCATAACATCCTAATTGTCAAGGTGCGGCTTAAAGCGGCTAGTCACTAAGGAATTCAAGCCGCTTTTAGGAATTTCGAAGTCGATGCCATTTTAAGGACACAAACTGGAAATTTTCCTTCAAAATGGTAATTTTCCCACGATAACAGGACATTTATTAAAAATATTTTGAGTCATTTTGAGTCAATTTTGAGGAATTTCAGTCTGTTTGAATCCAAAAAGGCCACCGTGACGTCAGAGAGGTCGGTCATTGAACCAATCCCTAATCCTCAGTCTAGAAGCCTGTTCATCTTACTAATAAAAAATGTACGTATTCTCTTTCGTACATAAACTAATATTGTTTGATAATAATTTATACATGGTTAGCAAAAATACGATGATAAAAATGTTAATTTTAAAAAGGATATTCTCTGCATGTACGCATTGATTTAATGTACAATTAAACACATGTAATATATATGTACGGTGTAATAATATTGGGGAATAAATGGGAATAAAGGGCAATCTAGGGTAAGTAGGATAGTCCATTGTTTTTAGTTTATGTGTATTTAATATCTCATATTTACAAATTTTTTTGTTTCACTTATTTGCTTTACCTACTTCACACATAAAATCCCAGGCCAATGTCTGTTAAAAAAATAAAACTAACCTAATTACTGTAACGCCCCTCTAGCCCAAAAATTATATTATTTTAAATGAATTAAATACACCTTGGAAACAGCTGGGAAAAATATAAAGAAAATTAAAGTTAATGACCAGAGGGGACACGAGTTGGTGAAAAAGACAAAATTTACACTCCCTGCACACAAGTAACTTGGGAGTTCGTCGATCGTTATGTAGAAGAAGGTATACGATAAATAAATACGCTATATAAATACCTTGGCCTATAGGATTTCCTGGTTTATTTTTAAGAGGTTTTGTTTTAGCATTATTTCGACATGATAATAAAATCTTAATAATAAACAAATTTAAGGGGGCACCCCGAAACTATTTAAAACAATACATATTACACCTTAACAAACAAATGATTACATTAACAAAATTTCAAGTATAGCACCACAATTTGATGCTCCCAACGATTACATATATATGAGTTTCCAGATTTTACATGTTCCTGAGGATTACATTCTTAAAGCACTACTCGCTGGTATCTTGTTAATGAATTTAGTTCCTTCTATGGAAGTGGAATATTTATATAGCTTATGTCACCCGGGTCTTCCCAGGATGACATCGGACCAAGAGGAAAACTCTTCTAAGGGGGGAAACAGCTGGAGGTCCCGAAGATCATGCGGGGAGCAATTTCTCTCCTCCGAAACTTTGACCCTGTCTAAAACACATGTCAAATTCAAAACGAATTAGACCTGCGTCCAGGCAGTCATACACAGTTGGCACGAAAGGCCCAACAAACGGGAATTTGGGTGGAAAAAAAAAAGTATTACTCACTAAACAGGGTGTGGAAACAGGGCTCGCGAGGTGTCTCGCGCCGACATCAGCATGGCGTGTACCGAGAAATCGCGGATGCGCGAAGGGAACCATATTTAAAGAATTAAATATAAATAAAAAAATTTAACTACGCATGACTTTTCCTAAAAAACTACATATGCATGGCTACTGTACAAATGGGATCGCATCCCTTAAGCAACTGACTACATCTTTTATGCAACCGAAAATCGCTGTTACCGCGAAAAGCCTCTTAGCGCAGAGGACGCCGAGAAGACGTGGTCAGCAGCCGAGGTCAGAGTACTGAGTTCCCGCTATGGCGGACAAGGCTTGTAATTAAAATGGGCGCTAAAGCCCTAGGGAGGAGGGGGGAGGTTCGGTTCTAATCCGAAGACATGCGGAGGTGCCCTAGGTGGGCCTGACAACAACACGACCTGCGTGCTCTCCTTCGGCGGTAACCGGAAGCTACAAAGAATCGACTTCTACAGGCCGCGAGAAGAAAGCATAGTGCCTTATGGCACGGCGGCGCTGCTTTCTAGCGGCGTAAATGGGAACTAAATGAGGCGGTGAGCTTACTTGCCACTAGATGTCACGAGGGTGATCTCTGCACGCTGGCGACCAGGCCCGCGGTTACTTTTTTGCCGCTAGATGTTGGGGACGTCTCTGTAAGACCAGGGAGAATGTCCTTGAATTAGGCCATCGTCTTGGCTAAGTTCCCGTTAGGTCACTGCTCCTAGCTTGATTTCTCAGAACTACTGTGGAGGGGGGGAGGGGAGGGTGGATCAGAAAAAGTTACTCCCCTGGGAACACAGCTCCACTGGAGCCCCATTCGTGACGAGACTTGCTATTCTGAGCAAGCCTCTCAGAAGAAGCAGCTTGCAGCCCACAAGCTGCTCTATGCAATTTTGGTCATTAAGAGAAATAATATTACAAACTCGGGATGTGACTGCAGGTGAGAGAAAATCAACCGGGCTGCCTATGTCCACATTAGACAGCAAAATATCAGATTGGCCCCCTGAGAAAGGGCTTCGGTCCACGGGCACAAAGTTAAAAAAAAAACACATGGCGTACACTGGCCTAACAAAGAGTAAATCCCCCCTTAACAATAAAATAAATTAAAAAAATAAAATTTCCAAAATTAATTTAAAATTAAATAACAAGTTTAAAAAGGTGTCGTAATGCCTAATTTCCGGCATATACTCCCCCGCTTGAACGCGGAGCATAGAACAAAAAACTGCAACAATGATAATCTTTGGTTGGGCGATTAACCAGGTTCGCCTATATCCTACTACTTACAAAAAAATTTTTGATCAATTCGAAGGTGTATTATTATTGTCTAAATTACCCTTTACGGTGAATTATGTAATGTGGAAAGTTGATCTCAGATTATGGGAATGGTGTCACGTGACAAAAACTCTAAACATGGGCGCTGTGAGGCGGGCCGAAAACACTGGGCCGGAACCGGAACTTGGTCCGTCGGGTGACAGTTATGAAAGGTGGAGATTTGTGTATCCCTGAAAATAGTCTTTCCATAAGAAGCCGAAGGCATTGGGACTCAGCCCTGCACAGTCAGGCGATGGAGAAGACGGTCTTATTTGCTGCTTGCCCGAAGGCGAAACAGAACCTCAGTCCCAGAGTGACACAGTACCTAAGGGTGGTATTCCCTTGGCGGGATTTTAAATGACTGGGGATGAAACCCCAAAATATCAACAATCCGGAGAAATGAATGAATTTGATAATATTAAATATCCGATAAATTAAGAAATTTCAGTGCTTACCACTCTGATGTTTACTATTATTAGGTAATATTTATTATTTAAAAGATTTCTGCAAGAAAACGATAAATTAACGACTCTTCGCACTCAAGTTTAAATTATTTAAAGAAACGTAAAATGCAATAAACCAACAATTATAAATCAAGAAGGGGATAAATTAAAATAGAGCGGTTTGATCTTCCATGACTACTGATAGGCTTCGCACTGCCTGAGAGGGGGTTTGAACATAGGCCATCCAAAGATGAGTGGTGGGAATGTAACCCAAAGAACACTCGAAAATGGTCATGAGATATTTCACTCAAAGGACCCTTACTTTTGCGCCGCTCGGTGGCTAGCTTGACCTAGCTCCCATTTTAGAGAAACACATAAAATAAACCAGTCTGCCGTCTGGAAGTCACGTAGCTCTTACTTAAATAAAGCGTCTCATCGATAACGATGTAAAAGAAATACAACTTTGGGATGGAATGCAAAAGAAAAGGAAAAAAATGGCTAGATGTGAGAGCTTCAGTGCTCGGAATCTATGTATGTCACTCCACATCACATTTACGTACAAGGAAAATAGAGAAATGAACACGTAAAAGTATTAACGGAACATTAGTACAAAAAAACACTACAAAAATTATTCTTGCTTACTTTACGAATTATGATTATTAACAAAAAAACCTAATCAGAAATTAAATAGATAAAATCGTCAAACAAAATTCATGAAGATTCAAAAAAAAAACACCATCACAGAGGTATTACTAAGTAAAAAAATTAAAACTATTTGCGTCTAGTAGCTAGTTAATGACTGAACTTACGTCTGTAAATATTAAAATTAATACATCTTAAATTACCTAAAGTGTGCTAGCCTAAAAAACCGGATGCTCAAACATACCCAAATTAATTAGGTGGACCTCTCGTTGGGGTTTGAAGGTATTTCATCCTTCTCGGTGATTACCTTAAAATTTTAAATTAGACTAGTAACCTCGTAGGTGCTTAATTTCGGGTGAATATGTATTTTGATATGCTTGATTTTATTATTATTAATGAGCGAAAAGAAAATATGAAAAAAGATGCCTGTTGCCTTACTACTTGTAATAGAAGCAGAATTAATTCCATGACCTTTGACTGTAACACTTTATAAGTCAAACACCAGGTTTATAATTAAATAGAGTCCATTTAAACTTGGTTTGAATTATTTAAAATAAATCCTTAAAATCATTTAATCGATAAAAAATTAAATTCAAAGCTTAAATTTTAAAGTACCTGTATGCTTACAACTATTTATGCCGTTGCTATATTAATGAAATGAAATTCATCCCGTTGATCTCAGATATTGGATATTGTGTAGGAACACAAAATGGGCGCTATGAGGGAGGCCGAAAAGTACTGAGGCCGAAACAAGGGAAATGCGTCCTTGAGCGCTCAGTGACGAATGGGGACTGTAACCCCTGTAAATGGGTATGGTAACCCGTAACTTACAAACTAAATTGGGAATATAACCCCTGTACATATTTCTCTGTCCATAAGAAGTCGAAGGCATTGAGTCATAGCTCTGCACAATCTGACGATGTATCAGACGAAATATAGGAATTTAATACTTGCTTAAAAAGCGAAGTACACCTTGGTCCCAGATGCCTACATTTATTAACTCACACAGGCTCAATATGTTCAAGCTCTGACGGTTGATCAGACCACCAGGCTGAAGCAGAGAGACCTACGAGGGAATTTCACCCCTGAGTTAGTTCGGGTTCGAAACCTGATAGATAAACGAATTTGGATGAAAAGTGGATAAAGTAAAGACAATTTAGATTATTAGAAATTGACTGATATAATATTGTAGCTATTATATGATTTTAATTAATTAATTATAATCCTTGCACTCAAATTTAATAAAAACAACTATAAGTAAAATCGTAAAATGATATATATATATCCTAAAAAAATTTTTTTTAATTAATTATAATTTCGCTATCGGATCTTCCATGGCGGGCACAAAAGTTCACACTGCCTGAGAGGGGGTTTGAACATAGGTCGTCCAAAGGGTGAGTGCTGGGGATCTAACCCAGGGAACACTCGATGGTCATAGGATATTTCACCTAGAGGACCAGGTCATGGCTCATTGGCTCAGAGGACCTCTCGCGATTTAACGCCTGTATTTAGTGCTGCTCTGTGACTAGCTTGACCTAGCTCGACTTTAGAAATACACAAAAATTAAACCTTAATGCCACCTTGGAAGTCACAGTTGCAAAACACAGTGAATTCATAATGAACATCAAACAAATAATTTTAGGTAGAGAGCAAGAAAACAACCAAATTTAGGTGTACCGTGATGTACGAACTACTGTGCTCTGTTTTAAATATGTAGCTGTACACCACCTTATAAATGAAATTAATACCGATCCAAAAAATATAAAAGTTAATAAATTGTTTACTCAAAATCATAATCACAAAAATATTACTTATCCTTTACTTTGCATTCTTAGATTAATAGGTAAATTTCTTATAGAAAACTCGACGTAAAAAGAAGGTATAGTACTCTATCTTACAATAAATTCCTCACCACATGGCTAGCGTAAAAAGTATTGGGGATTCAACCCGTGTATATACACAATTTAATTCAGTAAAGTTTCCTTAAAGGTACGAGTGATTGCACCTCTCGTTGGGTGATCACGAAATATATCTAAACAAAAGCTGGGCACATGGATGTGTATGGTGACACTTTGAAAAGGTTACGTCGAAGTATATTCACGTTGCTTGTGAACGATGCAATTGGATTAGAGTACTAGTTAATATTACTTAAGACCATATTCTTATTTTATATTATGTAATGAATGGATCCTTTATAAATTTATTTTATGTATTATAAAAAAAATTAATCGTTATATTTAAGATACTTAGAAATCACAAACAATGGCAATTTCATAACCTTAGCTAATACAAAATAGTTTATATTATCATATTATTTGTATTTCTAATATTATTAAAAAATATATATTATTATAATTATTATCTTATATTTTAAGTTCACCTAGACTAAGAAAATACCTTGCTGCTAAATTTAAAACAGTATAGATTATTTATAGTGCCTGTCTTGTGACAGAAAAATTGTATTTTTAGGACATAAAAGGATGGGTAGTTTGTTTACAAATACATGGCCCGTGGGTGGGGTTCCGCGTTGTTGGCGGCCCTGTCATGTGGAGAGATAACATAGTGGCGCGCTCAGGCACCGAGAGACAAAAAAAAAACCACAATGTCCGAAAGGACTTCTATGATCTGTTTTTCACAAAGATGGCCTGTTAAGCAGGCGCATGTGTTATAAAAAAAAACACAGATAAAAGGAGGAATTTAGACAACCCAGGACACTGTCGGCCATTAGGAACAAACTAGATTGCAACGCATTGTTTCGCTGCTGGACATGGGGGCAACGACATGACTTTGCCTCCTCCAGCCGGTGAGGCATGAGGGGAGGGGTGAAATGTGGACAGGGATAATGTCATGCGCGCCTAATAAGGCACGATGCCTCCACGGACGTAGCGCCGATGGGGCCGCACGATGTCCCACCGCGCGCAAACACAGTCACAGCAGGACGTAAAATTCAATATGAATTTTAAAATAGAAAGGCCAACATAGCTACAGGGTGTACCAGCGATCAGTTTACAATGTTAAAAATACAAAATCGTTTTCACAAAAAAAAAAATTAATTAATTTTTTTAATTAAATTTTTTAAATTTTATTTTAGGTATGCCTACTTTATTTAGGTATGCCTATAGACCAAACAACGCTCTGCTACCAGTTGTAACGCCCCTCATGCCCAAAAATTATATTATTTTAAATGAATTAAATACACCTTGGAAACAGCTGGGAAAAATATAAAGAAAATTAAATTTAATTACCAGAGGGGACACGAGTTGGTGAAAAAGACAAAATTTACACTCCCTGCACACTAGTAACTTGGGAGTTCGTCGATCGTTATGTAAAAGAAGGTATATGATAAATAAATACGCTATATAAATACCTTGGTCTATAGGATTTCCTGGTTTATTTTTAAGAGGTTTTGTTTTAGCATAATTTCGACATGATAATAAAAATCTTAGTAATTAACAAAGTAAAGGGGGCACCCCGAAACTATTTAAAACAATACATATTACACCTTAACAAACAAATGATTACATTAACAAAATTTCAAGTATAGCACCACAATTTGATTCTCCCAACGATTACATATATATGAGTTTCCAGATTTTACATGTTCCTGAGGATTACATTCTTAAAGCACTACTCGCTGGTATCTTGTTAATGAATTTAGTTCCTTCTATGGAAGTGGAATATTTATATAGCTTATATCACCCAGGTCTTCCCAGGATGACATCGGACCGAGAGGAAAACTCTTCTAAGGGGGGAATCAGTTGGAGGTCCCGAAGATCATGCGGGGAGCAATTTCTCTCCTCCGAAACTTTGACCCTGTCTAAAACACATGTCAAATTCAAAACGAATTAGACCTGCGTCCAGGCAGTCATACACAGTTGGCACGAAAGGCCCAACAAACGGGAATTTGGGTGGAAAAAAAAAACGTATTACTCACTAAACAGGGTGTGGAAACCGGGCTCGCGAAGTGTCTCGCGCCGACATCAGCATGGCGTGTACCGAGAAATCGCGGATGCGCGAAGGGAACCATATTTAAAGAATTAAATATAAATAAAAAAATTTAACTACGCATGACTTTTCCTAAAAAAACTACATCTGCCTGGCTACTGTACAAATGGGATCGCATCCCTTAAGCAACTGACTACATCTTTTATGCAACAGAAAATCGCTGTTACCGCGAAAAGCCTCTTAGCGCAGAGGACGCCGAGAAGACGTGTTCAGCAGCCGAGGTCAGAGTACTGAGTTCCCGCTATGGCGCACAAGGCTTGTAATTAAAACGGGCGCTAAAGCCCTAGGGAGGAGGGGGGAGGTTCGGTTCTAATCCGAAGACATGCGGAGGTGCCCTAGGTGGGCCTGACAAAAACACGACCTGCGTGCTCTCCTTCGGCAGTAACCGGAAGCTACAAAGAATCGACTTCTACAGGCCGCGAGAAGAAAGCATAGTGCCTTATGGCACGGCGGCGCTGCTTTCTAGCGGCGTAAATGGGAACTAAATGAGGCGGTGAGCTGACTTGCCACTAGATGTCACGAGGGTGATCTCTGCACGCTGGCGACCAGGCCCGCGGTTACTTTTTTGCCGCTAGATGTTGGGGACGTCTCTGTAAGACCAGGGAGAATGTCCTTGAATTAGGCCATCGTCTGGGCTATGTTCCCGTCAGGTCACAGCTCCTAGCTTGATTACTCAGAACTAACGGTTAGGGGGGGGGGGGGAGGGGAGTGTGGATCAGAAAACGCCACTCCGCTGGGACCACAGCTCCACTGGAGCCCCGGTCGTGACGAGACTTGCTATTCTCTACAAGCCTCTGAGAAGTAGCAGCTTGCAGCCCACAAACTGCTTTATGCTATTTTGGTCATGAAGAGAAATAATATTACAAACTCGGGACGTGACTGCAGGCGAGAGAAAATCAACCGGGCTGCCCATGTCCACATTAGACAGCAAAATATCAGATTGGCCACCTGAGAATGGGCTTCGGTCCACTGGCACAAGTTTAAACACGTGGCGTACACTGGCCTAACAAAGAGTAAATCACCCCCTTAACAATCAAATAAATTAAAAAAATAAAATTTCCAAAATTAATTTAAAATTAAATTACAACATTTAAAAAGGTGTCGAAAAGCCTTATTTCTGGCACATTACGTATGTCGTACTATACACATCTTTGAAATAAGTCCTACATCCACTGCGAATTTCGCCGCTGTAGCAAAATTATTTCATTGTGAGAGTTGGGGGTAACAACTTTATTTGCCACATAATTTTGTGGCGTGATTTTTTTTCCCTTCATGTAACCTCTAAACAAATTCGCGCAATAAATTCTTATACAGCAGTTGATGAAGCATCGTATGTTTTACTTAACATACTGAAATGTATATTAACCTTCCGCAAAGGTAGTGTGTAATAGTATGTCCGAGCCCTGGCTTCTGGCTGTGGAGCCGGGAGCCGAGCCATCATCTTGGATTTTGACATCACGGCAACCATCTTGGATGAGCGTAATGGGACACAGCGTAAAGGGACAAGTAGATCACGGCGGCCATCTTGGTTGACCGTGACCTTGACCTTGACCCTGGTGCGAATTTTGGATCCGCCATCTTGGATCTGCCATCTTGAATGACATCATTTTGTTTTCTCGAACATTCCGGCATTTTGATTTCCGCCATTTTGAATTATGACGTCACCTTTTCTATTTCCACTACGGCCGCCATCTTTAACTTTTTTATTTATTATCCAATTTTAATGAATTTTTTTTAAAAATTATAGAAAAATTCAACTTCAAAAATTTTAATATTAAAATATATAAAAACAAACATTTATGGCACAGATCTCGGAGTCCTCGGTTCGAAACCTACGAGGGCAAAAAAATGGCGGCAGTTCCTTCCCTCACAGTGGCTGCAGGCAGACTGACCCCCACCACTTTTTACCATGCATATATAACATTAGGTAGTATGACGTCATGTCCGCCATCTTGAAAATCCGTCATTTTTTTGTTAGAAAATCGGGAAAAAATTTAATTTAATCTTTAAAAAAATTAATCAACCGAATTAAATAATAAAAACCTTTAAAACCACCATTGCACTTTTCGTTATGGCCACCATCTTGAAAATCTGTAATTTTAATGCTAGAGATTCGTGAAAACTTCATTCATTAAGGAAATTATTGAATCGAAACTTGGTTCGATCCCTGGTCGATACAAAACAACTTTAATTTTAAAAATACCACAAAAGTGACAGGTTTGAGAAAATAAAAAAACATCGCTAGTACTTTTAAAAATTTTTATTACATAAATTGTAACTTACGACAAGTTCAAAAAACACAGACAAAGTACTAAAGTCTCGTGGATTTTTCGATTCAAACAGTCTTCTTATTGTACGGACTAAGCCCTTTACATGACTTTAAATGTCTATTCAGTCTATCAGGTCGACATATTGGTACACCACAATTTTCACACAAAGCCGAATTATCGACTTCATTAAAAGGACAGTGATATATTTCATGTTGTTTTGCACTTCGAATAGTTGCTAATGTTTTGTTTCAAAATATACAGAGCTTGTTTCTGATGAATGTACACCCAGTCAATCACAATTCCTGAGGTGACGTTTTAATCTTCCATAGTGTATAAACTTGCTTAAACACCTGTTGCACTGATATTTAATGCATTCAAAGTTATTACTACAATTCTGTATTACATAATCACGTAATTTCAAGTTTTTGATCTTCTCACAGTATGTACAGTTGGGTGATGTAACACCGTTGGTTGCTCCTTCCTTCATCAATGACACAGGAACTGTTGACAACCATTGTAACACTGCTGACATGTTAACATTTGAAGCATTTGAGGTCTGCTCTGCGGAAGATGTTGAACGCATCGAAATCTGCTGCTGTGCTGAGAGAGTAGGTGTAGCTGTAGACGATGATGTTATCAGGCTATGCACTGATGATGGTTGACCTTCGATCCAGGTCGGTGTTGATACTGTTAATGATGTCATCGAGTTCTCAAGAATAACTAGATACTGGTCCATTATTCAAGTCTGACTATCCTATCCATTCATCACCGCAGTCAGAGACGGACTGGAGTTCATTTCACCAGGGTCTCACTTATATATTCTCATTAGGTGGTTCAACATATGAATCAAAACAATGACCATGTTTATTATACTTGCACTTAACTTTCTCGGAGCATTTTTTGTAATGATGATGTAAGCTATCGAGACTTGAAATTAGTTTGCCGCAATTATTGCAATGAAATTATATTCTTTTCAGTAAATTATTCGGACAACTGCTTCTTTATTGTCTGTGCGCGCTTGAAGTGATAGTAAATGATGCGCCACAGTATTTGCACTGACACAATGAATGCTCTTCATTAATTGAAGTCTCCTCTGCTCCTCTGCAGTCGGTATCGGGATCTCCGCAGCTGTCGACACTGCAGCCATCTAAATCTCCGCTGTCGTGGTCTCCTCTGCAGCCGGTATAGAAATATCCATCTCCATCATCGTTGCTGATATCGAGGTCCCTGCTGCTGATGGTAAACAGTATATCCCATTCAACATTGGAGCAGTAACTAAATCTCGTGAAACTTACTGAATAGACCAGGTCCGTACTGCACCGCGGCCAGAGGTGGACTGAGGGACCACTCGTCTGAACCTTGCTTATATACCCGTGGTCTACTAGAATACTACATGAGTAAAAATATTGTCTGGATTTAAAATTAATTTTTTATAAGGCACCTAAAGATTATAGAAATAAAAACACACAAGTTCAAGTTTTACACATTTATTTATAAAAAATACACATATGCATGTTAGGTTAAGGAATTAAGCATTTTCGCAATCAAAGTCTTTAATGCCACACGAACTGCCTCGTCGACTTCGGTTCCAACTGGTTCGCAGGTCATGGGATCAGGAACACAGGTTTCCAGCTATTCATCATCTGCCATGTCGTCATCTCTAGCGATACATGGTCGATGGCGTCTGTGACCACGATTGCGCCTGGGCTTTACTGCTGTGCTAGTTGGGACAGATTCACTGCCTGAACTTCGACGACGAAATGCTCGTCGTTTGGACGTCTGCATAGAAGCATCAAAGGTCGCAACAGGTTGCAACACGCTCATGTTTGGTGTTGCACGTGCAGACGAGGCGACTACTTCAGCGATGCTAGCAGGAAGGATTGTGTGCGGTCTCATGTGATAGACGGCACAGTTTCCAGGTTCGGAACCATCTAATAGCTGCTGAGTCGGTTCGTAGGTTACAGGAAAGTGCGCTAACCACGAAATCTGAGCACCTCCATCACAGGTTTCTGTATATGTATGTAGATACCCGGCTAGGTCGTATGCTCACGTACACGTAAGCAGTATGAAATGTAATCATCTTCTTGCAGGTCGAACGACATCTGAACGCACGAACAGATGTACGACAATTATATAAGCAGGCTCCAACTAACACTGTGTGTGACATTTCCGCAATAACTACGAGTTTGTACAGGCACAGACACGTTAAAACTTGCCACGTGGCTGCAAGTCTTATAATGCACTAAGCTTGCGCAGGGAAGGACAGCCGTATTCATCCTGCAAATCTACAATTTAAACAGGAGCTTCACACATCACACAGATCTCGTAGCCATTTCCTCAACATATATTCTTCCGTTTTCAACTGTTAAATCTTGCAGTGTGTTTTTCACTTTTTGGTATGGGATTTTTCCTTCTCCCACGCCAGTCTATGGTAGTATTTACATAACCATTCGTTCGACCGTTTACTTTTTTCGTCTAGTAGTTTCCAAGGATACGGAGGTCGGAAGCTGCGGGTTCGAGTCTTGTCTCCGGAGGTGATGCTTATTTCTTTGAGAACAAAGCCGTTTTGGCTCTGGGAACCTTGCAGGTTGCAGTACATCTTGTCGCTAGCAATGCTCGGTCGCAACTGAATTATTATCGCAAACGAAACAAAATTTAAGTCAGAATTTTCACAAGTTTGTCTCGACAATTGTACGATGCAAGCCTATCGTGAAGTATCAGACAAAAAGCATAGGTGTTTGGTGGAATATTTCCGCTAGTCGTTATCTCGATCCTACAGTCGATGATGTTTGAATTTATTCGATCATCCTGTTTGGAAACGTCAAACACCATTAACGGAACCTTGTTCTTAAAACTGTCGGGACTCAGTATCGGTGATGGTCTCCGGCCATAGAAAGCATGCTGAATATTGTCGTACATTTGATATGCGAGAAGAAATCTTCCACTTTCAAAGTCCATGTTCATATCAACATATGGATAGCTTTCGCCGTTTAAAAATATTTTACATTACGTAATTGACAGTTATCGAATAAGGAGCGACTTACTCCTGCATTGACCTGTCTTCCGGTCTGAAGCCCGACGATGATGTATTTTGGTTTTTCCGTAGCGAAGCTGGACTTTACTATCCAATTGATACGCTGACTATGAGGCAAGCCAGGATAAGTTTCCAGGCTCCAGGATCGGAATGGCACATCGAAGTTCATGCCATTTTCTATGTTATTCAACATATTGACTCGTTCAACGGTGCTCACTTGGATGTGGGGCAGCATCCACTCCATAGACTGTAGTGATAGCAAGACATCTTGAGGGTTTTCTCCATCAGCGACAATTGCATTAATGTGTGTGTTGGCTAGAAGCAGTACGAGCTCTTGTTTCGAATGAATGATTACATGCTTGTAGTCCTCAGCGAATCCAAGAAGCATGGACAGAGGAACACAAACCTCGAACTTCCCTTCGGCATAAACCGGAAGCTTATATTCATCCTCGAGAGTCCAACCGGCCATCTTTGCAGCAGATAGTTCATTTGGCATGAGCGAAAGTTAATTTTTCATAACAGATGTTATACTTACATCTCTCGTCTGGTCTACCTCGACACTATTGAGTACCTATGTAATGCGCTCGATTATGTGAAGAATACCATTGCAGGATATTGACGTTGTTGTCGGATGCGTACCTTCCGCTTTTGTCAGCGTGCCTCTTATACGTAGAAATGACTGCAAAGGTAAAGTACAAATATCTTGTTGCTGTACAGCAATGTGTACTTCTGATGGTAATGCGTACGGTCCGAGCAGGAAAGGCTGGCACTCCTTCAATTCCATTATAGTAATGCTGTCATCAAAAATTACCGGATATTCCACGTTAAGGATTTCGTCTTCCATATTTATTCGGCACTTGTCCAATACTAAGATGTAACTTTATGCTGTCAGGTGTTAATGCACCGATGTCTGGTAGATAACTGTTCTTATTCACGTAAATGCGGTTTATAACTGTTCGGTTTTACGAACCTTATGCCCATCGCTTCAAGTGCAGAAGTAATGTATTTTCTTCGTCTTGAAAATTCACCAATCGTAATCGCTGGTAAACAATTCTGACGACGACTTCGTGTGCGCACTTTACGACGACTGGAAAGTAAATGATACTTTGTGGTACTTCGACCAGTTTATATCCAGGTGGGACCATCGGCGAAAACCCGTGCAGCATGTTGTTTAGTGTTCTGTTGAGGTACATCCCACTTGCCATATTACAGTTTATTCTTACGACATTCACGGGCAAGATGTTTTCTGCACGTGTAGATTCGTACATTCTGCCTGTATCATAAACCTTTGATTCGAATCCGAGCATCGTACCTATGGTCCCAGGTTTTGTAAAGTCGACAATTTCACTGCATGTTAAAATGCTTTTTTGAGTGTTTGGATTTCCATGCTGTTGAAAGTCTACATCCTGTGGTAAATATCCTTGATGTATTTTGCAATGTCGTCAATTTCGTAAGAGCCAACAGGTAACTGTATTTCATGAGCAGTCCCATCGCTGTTCAGGATGTAGATCTTGCAATTTTCTTGGTCGATATTCGGTATGGCATTATACGTTTGAAAATCTACGAGTCCGATACACCATTCTCCGTCTAAATCCAGAGGCGGAAAATGAACCACCCGAAGCTCAGATGCATGACCTGTCAAGGTAAGTGTTTTTGACATGACTAATAATATATCATCACTGCACAACCTTTAAGTAGCAATTTTTTTTATCAGTTAAATTTTTTTTAGTTAAAAAGCAAAGACACATGTGACCACAGTTTGTTTGATTAGGCTTCTGTTCCGTTTCATAATTGTAGAACAAGGTAGTGGTCCAGCCCAGGTACTGACGCAGTTCAGGCGGAGACCGTAAATTACCAAAACTGTCGTAATACTCGGCCATTTTTCCAGTATTTACATAAGCCACCCAGAGTGTGCCACGACCTGCCTACGTGTCTAAATTAATGATGGCGCATTCGTTGGTTTTTAGCTTGTTGGGTAAAGTGTCTCGCATAAACACGCCGCGGAAATTTGGTATTTTCAGTTTACGTGTGTACTTTATTAAATATATATTGGTGAGCGGACGTTTCGGCAGAGGACTTAGGATTTTTTCATTCGTTTCTTTCTCATGCCTCGGCCTGCCTTGTGAGTTCATATGTACAGTCGTGCGCCGTTTTTTTCACCCATGACAATGGCTTCCATGCTTGCATTATGTCGCTGTGCTTATTTTAACTGCTTGCGCTCATTTTTCGAAGTGTTGACTGCCTGCACTATACCGCTCGTTGCTCCGATGAGGCCGCCGAGCGCACCAAATGCAGGCAAAAGCAAAGGAAGAAATCCGCCTATAATGTTCTTGTCGAGAGTCTGTAATTTTGGCGTGGCTTTTTGCACGCCTGCACCAGTCTTGGGCATCTTGATCTTGCGAATTCTGGGTTTACGAGCACCGATTCCCAATATGGTCTTTGCCTTCATGATTTTGGATACGCCCCAAGCTGCGGTTTTCTCTCCTAGTCCCGCGTTCGACGATTTACTTATATCTTCGGCTTCCTGTGCCAATATCTCGTCGCCCTGGTGCCTGGATACCAGATTATTGCTGAGCGAGTATGCAATATCTTGCTGCTTGCACTTTTCGTGGAGAGAATTAATGCCCACGTCACCGCGAGCTAACCTTTTCGCTAGTTTAGTGCCGAGGCCGCAGAATCTGTAGCTGTGAATGTGTAGCTCGAATGGTAGATTGTTTATCAGTGAGTTTACGAGTCCTGCACTCCTTTGTTTTTTGTTCCTACCTCTTCGAGTCATTGCGCGCAACTGACCAGAAAGTATAAATACGCTTCTTTTATACAATTTTTTGTCAGTACAATGCAAGTCGTCAAGCAAGAAGTGTGTTTGCCCATGCGCATTACGTAAGACGATGAAACCAGCGGTCGTGAATTACAACATGGCTTCCTGTTGCCTTCTGCCATACTTTGCATAATGGCGGGTCCGTCCAACTGCGGCAAATTGTGCGTTCTACTGAGTTTACTGGAAGATCCAAACGGTCTTCGGTTCAAGAACGTTTACTTGTATTCCAAGTCGTTTTAAGAGCCAAAGTACCATTGCTTGGCCACTGTTTTACGCTCGGTCGATGAAATGGAGTATTTTCCATTTAGCGATAATACTGACGTGGTGACTACAGACGAAGAAAAGTCTAATTCCGTGTTTCTTTTCGACGATGTGGCTTGTGAGAAGCAAGGCATAAAGAAGAGAACTTTTCCATGGGCAGACACACCAAGGTAGACTGCGTTTACCTGTGTCAGACGTGCAGTCGTATTCCAAAACATCTCCTACGAGATAATGCGAATGTCCTGGTGCTTTTTCGCATGTACGAACTTAATTTGCGACACGCCTATGACGACCACGTAAACACCGTCATGACGTTTCAGGATTTCAAAGACATGTGCTTCTTGTGTTGGAAAGACGAGCACGGATTCCTAGTTATAGTCAAAGATTGGCCTCTATATAAGGGCAGGTACAGACAGGGTTTCGATCAGTTTATCGTCAAACATGAATCATAGCATTTCTAAATTGGGTCGTAACAGTCGAGCTCCAAGTACCCAGCTATGCGCCGTAAACCACGATGCCGAAATACGTGAATACATTTCGCTACTCGGCCAAGAAATAAAATGCGCAAAAGACGAAATAATTGAGTATCTCGTTGCCATTGACCAGCGCGTGGAAGCCTCGGATTCACGAATTCTCGACATGATCAAAGTATCGAATGCACAAAGACGTGACGATTTGAGGACTTTACAAAGCAGTCTGAAAGCATCACTATCTCACTTGTCCACAAATTCAGATTTTGCCATACACAAGAAAAAAGTTTTTGTAAACGAATAAAAAAGTATAAAAGGATGTCTTGCAAAATGTTTTAAGCCAGTACAATGTCGGCCCGGCCAGTGATCTTCATCAAGCTATACAGTCTGTTCGTGAAAAATATCTACTTGCTAGACGAACCAGACTTTCACGTGAGATGGAAAATGAAGAGATATTTAAGCCGATCACTAGTTGTCCTCGACGAACTTAAAAATAAGGAATAACCAGCCATCATTGTGAATACCGAAGTTGAAGATGAAATGCCAACTGTAAAGAAGAGAAAGTATGAACCAGATCGGGAAGAAGAGGACTTAACGAGTACAGAGTCCATGCACAAGAAAAGAATACCGAAAAAGGGACACCAAGTTAATTCAATGGTCCGGTCATTCCTGATATCGTTTAAGAGTCGGAATAATGACACGTCTTACGGAGTGTACAGAAAACATAATAAGTGGTTTCTCGGTGCTAAAGAAATATACTTTCTACCAGAAAATATCGTGCTCGTAGAAGAGTTCAAAATGCGCAGCACTCCGGGTCTGTACGAATTGCTGTTTCGCAGGGAGCCTAAAGGATATTCTCACAAAGACTTACAAGAGTACAAAAAAATGCAAGAGCTAACCAATGCACATTTTCGCGATAACGATCCTGATAGTGGTGTATATAAAGACGAAGATTATTAAAAAAAAATACCGACATTCTCGCTAATCTCTTCAGTGAACTAACAATAAATACATGGTGAAGCTTTATAAAAGTTAGAAAGTGATCAGATATTTGAATATGTATATTGGGACAACCCCAATGAATTAGTTGATCGCCTTAGTATTCAACATGCTTCTTTAGTGTAGGAAACTATTCGCACATCAACGAAATAGTCTCCATACTTGAAGAACTGAGGGAAGTCGACTACATACAATGAGTCGAACCGGAATCGCTCACGAACTTCATGCTCCTGCTAGATGAAAATACCTTCGTCACATGGTTATAGTTCGTGGAATTGGTGATTTATTCCTGGTGGACCTTGCTGAGATGATACCATATTCCCGATTGAATAAAGTTTTCAAGTACATGATGACAGGCATCGATGTTTATAGCAAATTTGCTTGGGCTAGACCTGTCAAACCAAAGACTGCAACTGAAGTAGCCAAGGCCATGGACAGTATTTTCCGTGATGGTCGTGTACCATCGCACCTGCAAACGGACCTCGGGAAGGAATTCTACAATGCAACCTTCAAGGCTTTGATGAAGAAGTATGGTCTCTCAGAGTATTCTACATTTAGTAACGTCAAAGCCTCCGTTGTCGAAAGGTTTAACAGAACTTTGCGTTCCAAGATGTGGCGTCAGTTTACAGCTAATGGAAATTACAAGTGGCTTGACATATTGCCGAAACTAATAAGTGAGTATAATTCCACAGTACATTCTACCACGAAAATGAAGCCAAAGGACGTAAAGTGCAATCATCTTTTTTGACCAGTGTTTTCCAACTCGAAGAAGAAAGATCCACGAAAGCTTAAAGCTAATGTCGGTGCTATTGTGCGAATCTCCAAGCAGAAAGGTATCTTCGAGAAATGTTTCACTGCGAACTGGAGTCCTGAACATTTCTGTGTGACACATGTTCGTGAATCAGAGCCTAGGACCTACTACCTCGAAGATTTGGACCCCAAACCTATCCGTGGCGGCTTCTATGCCAAAGAGATTCAGCCCACGTTGTATCCCGATACGTACTTGGTGGAGAAGATTATAAAACGAATAAATGGACAGTCCTACGTCAAGTGGTGGGGATTTACAGCTCGCTTTAATTCGTGGATGGCAGATGCAGACATCGAGAAATCCACAAGACTTTAGTACTTTGTATTTATTGTACTTGTCGTAGTTTAGAATAATTATTTATGTAATAAAAGTTTTAAAAGTACTTGCGATTTTTTTTTTATTTTCTCAAACCTGTAAATTTTGTGGTATTTTTTAAAATTAAAATGGTTTTGTATCGACGAGGGATCAAACCAAGTTTAGATTCAATAATTTCCTTAATCAGTGAATGTTTTGATAAATTTTGGAATTTTTCACGAATCTCTAGCATTAAAATTACTGATTTTTAAGATGTTGGCCGTAACGAAAAGTGCAACGGTCGTTTTAAAGATTTTTATTATTTTATTTGATTGATTAATTTTTTAATGATTTTTAAATTTTTTCCTGATTTTCTAACATAAGATTTCCGGATTTTCAAGATGGCGGACATGACATCATACTACCTGATGTTATATATGCATGGTAAAAAGTGGTGGGGGTCAGTCTGCCTGCAGCCACTGTTAGGGAAGGAACGGCCGCTTTTTTTTTGCCCTCTTCGGGTTCGAACCGAGGACTCCGAGATCCGTGCCGTAAATGTTTCTTTTTAAATATTTTTTATTATAATTTTATTAATTGAATGTTTTATAATTTTTAAAATGTTTTCATTAAAATCGGATAATAAATAAAAAAGTTAAAGATGGCGGCCATAATGGAAATTGCAACGGTGACATCATAAAAGAAAATGGCGGAAAAAAATTCCGGAATGTTCGAGAAAACAAAATGACGTCATCCAAGATGGCGGATCTAAGATGGCGGATCCAAAATGGGCGCCGTGGTCAAGGTAAAGGTCACGGTCAACCAATATGGCCGCCATGATCTACTTGTCCCATTACACTGTGTCCCATTACACTCATCCATTATGGCCGCCATGACATCACAATCCAAGATGGTGACTCGGCCCCGGCTCCACAGCCAGAAGCCAGGGCTCGGACATACTATTACACACTACTCGCAATAATCAACGAGTATTATTCTAAACAAGAACAGCAGCGGGAGACATGGGCAAAACAGTAAATGTAGTGTCGGAGGGACATTGCGGAATGAACTGTGGTTGTAGGTACTAAGTTATAACTAAACATAAAATCAAATTATTATAAATAACAAAAATAAGTAAAAAATACACATATACAGCATGAAATATTTTTGTTCATTTCGAAATAGTTCAGAAAGAAACAACTATAGCTTAATAACAGCAGGAGGGCGTAATTGTGAAAAAAAAGTGTGCCAGACTTTCAGTACTCGCCACAGATGTGTAACATAGAAACTAGGTAACGGGCTACTTCGTATGTTCTCCAGTTGCAAATACACTTATTATACGAAACTTCGATACAGTTTAATGCAGAGATTTTTAAAAAAATTATGCTCAGTGTGATAAATATACGAAAATAATGTTTTCAACTAATTACATAGTTTCCGCAGCCACCGCTAGACTTCTCTGCTGGAGTAACTTCGTCAACTATCGAAACAATTGATAAGCAGACCGAAACATTAATCTATATACTATTTACTGAAATGGTTCCGATAAAAGCAATAAAACCTGAAAAATATACTAAACTCCAACTTTGCACCTTATTTTCGACAAGGAATTTTATCAAAAGACTGCCCATTTGGTTAAAATTCACTAAACCCTTAATGCTAAAAAAGTTTCCCTTTGGCTTTGATAAAGATGTTTCACGCCACCCGTCACAGATGGCAGCTCCGTAGTTACTCATTTACATTTCATGCGACTTCCGTTCCATTCAGAAAATTGCTCCCACCAAATGCCGTGTATCGAGAGATTAGATGTTACACATCAGAAAACCCGAAAACAATTAATGTGAATAAGCGACTGAAGAGAGAAAGGTTTCTCTGTTAAGAAAGGCTGTAAGACGAGTTAGGAATCGACAGTGGCAGCCCCTCGAATGTCCACACAGCCGAACAATGAAGGCATGGGTGAAATTAGCCCACACCCTCTGGACTCGAGGCATGCTTTCAAGCACGTGACATCATCAAGAGTGGTCCTTCGCTCCCGTCCTACTGTGCCGGAAATTAGGTTTTTCGACAAGTTTTTTTAATTGTTATTATAATTTGATATTATTTTTTAAAATTTTATTTATCTTTATAATTTGGTTAATATTGGGTGATTTACACTTTGTTAGGATGGTGTACTCTACGTAGTTAAACTTTGTGCCAGTAGACTGAAACACCTTTCTCAGAGACCTATCTGATCTTTTGCAAATCTAAGACTTCGTTGGCAGCCCTTTTGAGATTTCTCTCGCTTGCAGTCACGTCCCAGGCCTGTAACATTACTTCACTTCATGACTAAAACTGCATACAACAGCTCTGGACGAGTTGTTACCATTTCTCAGAGTCGAGCTTACCGTAACTTTTAATGCCACACATTCGTCTTAGGTTCTCTCCTCGAAAGTCACGTAATGGACGCTCGTTCCCAGCATCGTTGCGTTTTTGTCCACCCCCTCCCCTCTCGTTTCTAAGAATTTAGCCCAGGACCATTGACCGGCCGTGAACCCCGCCAAGCGTTGGCCGGCATCATGGACATTTTGCCATAGAAAAAATGTGTGCAAAAAGGGACCACACACGACATCTAGCTGCTGACATAGTAACTTCTTCTCATGTCACGAGCTCGTGGAGCTGACCCCCGCGACATCTGGTGACAAACTTGCTAACCCCCCATCTACCTTCCCCTGTAGGCCGCCAGAGTGCAGAACCAGACTGCGCCATTAGCTCCTGGTTATAGCAGACGTCTTGGGCGAGTCGATTCTTTTTTATTTCTGACACCACTCAACAGGTAGCACTAAAGACAGCCAGTGCTACCAACTTGAAGACATCAAAGTCAGAGTTTTTTATGATGCCCATCGGGGAACTTCGGAACCTTTCGGTCCGGACCCCCCAGTCTCTGCCTCCACTTTGGATTGAACATTTACTTTTAATTACGAGACGCGGTTCTTCGCGAGACACTTTGCGTCGCGACTGCAGACGGACCATTTGTGATTATCGGCGGATCGACGAGGCGCACTACTATACTTCCATCCGGCCGCAACCAACGATGTAGTCGCTTAAATAAGGGATAGTTTAGTATGTCTGCATAGTACAAAGAATAGTAGTTATTTACTTTTAAATAATTTTTTTTTTGAAATGGTGTGACGCGGACGTGTGCCTGTCTATGACTATTACAAATGCGTTTGACACAGCTAACACGTCACAGTTACTTATATTTGAGTAATTACAGATGATATTACGGAGTAGTGTATGTTAAGGGTAATGTATGATAACTGGCTGTCAAAGTATGGTGGTTGGCTGTACCCGTGTATGGTTAGTACCAAAACTAATAATATTTAATAATATTAACGCAATCTCAAATAATTAATATATTTTATTGTTATTAACGTTAAAACACATAGATATTTACAACACATGAACTGAAAACTCATGATCTAAATAAGTTTGACTAGAAAGATTAGGTTCAGATTCTCCTAACGTTGTACCAGCTTTTAAATAACTAACCAATACAGATAGCCAGAAATGAAGGAATTCGGCTCCAGTTTTGATACTACACCGTCATTACTGAATTCTTAAGGTTTGAAACTACCGGTACTAGCTCTAATTGTGGTAGATCATGTTCTTCGGCCTCACTGGACTTCCGGGTGGATCGGTGATTGGTCGCAGGAACTTGTAGAAAGGGATGATGCAATAGAGTTCTAATCCACTACGACTGCCATAGGCTACTACTCAGTGACTGGATCGGCGACACCAAAATGGTTCTTAAAAACGTTGTACAAGGAAAGTTCTCATCACGAGATGGCAGGAATCAGATGTAGAAGTCGCGATGCTGGAAGCACTCGCTAAACGCCTCGTATGTCTTGTTAAGGCGTATACCCTGTATTCTGAGGTAGATAAACTCAGAATTCTCCCATCTGAATACTCTGTTAACACTGTAGTATCTAACTATCGTAGCGGACACGATCTTCTTGTTTCCTTTGCGGGCACCAGGTTTTTGGCGACACATCGCAAGGGAAAAGTCTTCTCTCGAACATGGCGTCTTAGAATCCTCCCTATTCCCTTCCTTTTCCACCTCAACTTCCCAGGATTGTTGTAGCAACCAGCTAGCTCGCAACTAGCAGAAAGAAATACTCAGCAGTTGTAGTAAAATCCAATGTACGGTAATTAAACCTGTGTTAAACTCATGTAAAGCTTGCATAAAAAGGAATAGGCGTCCAAAGAATAATTAAATGAAGACAATAAATTATTAAACTGCTGCAATTTCCAAAGACTAAACATACTGGCTGGCCTTAGCTATCCCTATTAGTGTGATTGCAGGTACAACCTATAATACAAATACATATTTAAATATAGTAATTAATTTACAATAAACATGAGATAATGAAATCAACCTGTAAACGGGTGAATGTTTACAATGGTAGAAACGTCCGCGCCTGCCGCGTACTCGCGAGCTCCAGATCCGGAATGGCGATGCATCAGAATAGAAGCCATTTTCCCTGTCTGGTGAGTTACGATCCGCGACATTCCCCAACCTCCCCTTAACTTTTGCGGGCATTCTCTGCCCAGTTTGTTAACTGTCTGTGTACAAGTTCTGATAAGTTTTGATTCGGACTGTTCGCAGACAGGGTCCGAGAGCCGGACGCCGTATTGGCATTTTCACCACCCTTCCTCAACAACACACAGGCGCCCTGGCATCATGTTCCCGATTTATCTCCGGGAAACGAAGCCCCGACCTCCAATGCTACTGTATCTTTTAACCTTTTTCTGAACTTTCTTAAATTACGTCGTCAGACGAAGTTCATCAGATAAACATAATTTCTGGACTTTAAGAATATATACTGGGATGGTTTAAACATATTTGTATTTTTTTATTGGTTTATGTATTTTTTTAAGTACGTAATTGGTATTGTGTGTTAATATTTTTTTAATGGAGTGATTATATTCAGACGGAATCACATTTTTTTTTCTGTTCATTTCTTATATCCTTGTGAAACCTTAAAGATCCCCAGCACACTACGGCGCGCCTCTTTCACAGCGATGAAGCTACTGTTTGGCTATCTACTTATCTTTCTGTCTCACTATACACGTGGCACATTTCATGTTACTATCTCAATGATGCGATACAACGACTGGAAGACAAATGCAGGTGAGATTTTGATAAAACAAAACCCTAAAGCTTAATATAATTTTTCTTGGTGACATCTCGCCATTCCATCGTCGTAGTACGACGAAAGAATGCGGGCTATTAAATGTAGTTCACTCGGCACGAGACAGGGCGTGCGCGTTGCATGCAATCGGGCGAACTATCGATATTGGACTATGCAAGCGCACTTAAACAGTAATCAACTTAACCAAATATGAATGCGCTAGAGATAAATACTATAAGATTACAAACGTCTTTGAAAGAAACTTTATACATCCCCAACTTCGTATTTCTGTTGATTAAATAAGTAACTTGTAATACCCTTAAAAATAATGGTTTTCCACATTAAAATGCATCGTTTTATACAGGAAATGAAGGTAATTGGTAACATCGTACACTGGAGAAAAAGTAGAAATAAAAATAACGTAAGTCTTATTATTGACTGGAACGAAATACTTGACAGTATTGGAAGGGAAATCGTTGTAATGCCGTACTGTCTAGGTGAGATTCTGATAAAACAAACCCTTAAAACAGAATTTATTTATTCTTGATAAAATTTCGTCATTGCATTGATAACTCATCGTTCATCCGATCTCTATGTAAATTTGCACGCTTGACCTTTCAAACCATGGAGGTATGTATAAAGGTTAATACGCTATTAATTTGTTTAATATCTTGATAAGAACTCGTTAGAAATAATTGTAAATATGCCATCATGTAGTGAATATTGCTAAAGAAACATAATACCAACACATTTGCAAGAAATTAGGGTTAAACTTCATTATAACCAAAAATTGTTTTTGATATGCTGAAGCAAAAAAAAAAGGGGTTAGAGGTCGTTCTTATTTTGACTTCAAGTATTAAAATGGCAAAGACTGTATACACCAACTCCCTTACATTTTACCTCCGTGTTTAAAACACGAGGAACGTCACTGTCCAGGTGAGATTTCGATAATACCAACAATTAAAGCAAAAATTAAGGTGGCGCATGAGAAGTATTGGATATTTACCAATAATTACTTTGTATGTTCCTCTTTTATATGGTCCGGATAATAATGGTAGCGTCCGAGTTGAGAGATATATAGACATATAAAGAGAGTTAGATAAAGAGAAAGCGAGAGAAGGAAAGACAGGCAGTGTGTGGCGGATTAAGATAGAGAGGGATAGAGATTGAAAGAGTGACAGAGAAATACAGAGTGATGGAGAGATATATAGACATATATAGATATACAGAGAGGTTTAGAGATAGCGATATATATAGAGTTATATATATGGATTAAGATAAATAGAAATATATACGTAGAGGAGATATATATATATATATATATATATATATATATGTATATATATATATATAAAAGAGAAAAATATGGGTTAGATAAATATATAAATATAATTATACAGCTATATTTAATTAGAGATAGATATATAGAGATTTATGAAGATACCTATATGGCTATATAGATACTCACAGATATGAATATATATATAGTGAGATATGGAGATATATAGATAGAGATAGGGAGATTAAGAGATATGGAATGATATGGAAATATGAATATAAAGAGATAAAGAGTTACTAAGAGATAAAAAGAGTTACAGATATATAAAGAGTTACTATGTGATATAAGGAGTTACAAAAAGATATAAAGAGAGGGATAGAGAGAGATGCTTGTATGTGTGTACAGATTAAAAAAAAAATAAACCAAAAAATTTCAAAGAGGCATTGAAAAAAATGCCGGGCATTAGTACGTATATTTATAAAAAGGCCCACAGAAAATATAATGTTTAGATATTGCTAAAATCTATTTTGCGTAACAAATATTTAATTGGTATTTGGTCTTTATTAGTTTGATTTTCTCTTGATTTCTTCAGGAATAAATTTCAATTTAAATGCTAGTTTTTTTCTTCAAGCATAAATTGTTTTGTTGAAATTATTTATTTTTTAAAACTAATGAAGTAATGATTAGCTTAAAGAATTGGGATAAATACCCTTATATTAAAGATTTATACTTTTAATAATTATTACAGTATTGGTTTTATGGAAATATAATATTATTTACTGTATGATTTAATTTATTTGTTTATTTTGGCTTGTAAACATTTCCGTTCTATCCTTGTAAACTAATAAAAAAGCAGCTAAGCCTAGATTATCAAAAAAATAATAAATACTGGGTAACTTATGTGGCACAACGAAGCAACAAGTGGAATACGAAATTCCTAGGTGAAAAATCTCCAGTTTGATGTAACATAGGCCTATAATCTTTTTAAACAATTGGGAAATAAAAACAGTTTATTGTAAGGACGACAGAAATTTGGTTTACTGTATACGATGATAACAGGATAAATTATGGTTTTGATCATAGTCTACACTAAATCTATAATTATGGCCATTTTCATTTAAAAATCAAATCAACTTGGAAGAATTTTATGGTTAAAATTTGGCACGAGGAATTTTTTGTAGCCCATAGTTGTCTTCCGTCTTAGTTTTAAGTAAACCCGAATACCTGAACTCTCGGTGAATAATCATAATTTTCGTTGCAACCCGTTCAGTAAGAAATCACGACGAAAGCTGACATCTGGCCAGCTACAGTAGGAAAGGATCACGTGCGCGCGTTTAGCACGACTCTTACCGGGCGGGGCAGGCTAGGACCACTCCTGCTGACGTCACATGCCTCCCTCCGTTTAGAAATCAGGCCTTGTGTGTCCAGAGGGTGTTGGATTAGCCCAAACCTCAGCAAGGGTACGAGCTGTCGCCCAGAAAAAAAGGCACCGCGGTCAAGTTCACTGTCAACGTCAAACTGAGGTCTACAGGAAACCCAAGAATAAACCTTCCAGTGCCGCGCCGATTTTCTGCCGCTCAAAAACAGCTGCAGCTCATGGCCACAGTGGTTGAAGGGGACACCAGTTTGTGTTCAAGTATAACTACAATGCGTGTGGTGACGAACATGTTCACAGCCAATAGACATACAAACGGTAAGGAGAGGAAACGAGAAGATGTAAAATAAATAGAGCGAGGAAAAAGTGACGCCTTGTGTAAAAAATAAAAAGAAACATGCAATCATTAAAACAAGGATTTTATGTTTTGATGAGGTGTATACTTCAGTTTGAGATAAAGAAGTTGGAAGAGATGATGGGCACAGTTTATAGGTAAGCCCTTAAAAATAGTGCACCTACAGTGCTCTTCGCTAATTGCAATGGTTAGGTGGGTAGAATTACATGGGGTTAACCAAGTAGGAGTATATAAACCACGAAAAAAATTACAGTATTGTACATATAATAAAAAAAATAATTAATAGTTGGAAGGACAAAATTTAAGCAATAGTACTATTGTTTTTAACAAAATAATTGGGCAGATGGTTCATAGGAAAAATTATTTCGAACGAAAGTTGTAAGTCATGTTTTTAGGTTTCACAATAAACAAGGACGAATTTAATAGTGTACATGGTACGGAAACAATTTTTTTTTATTTACAACCATATTTTTTTTAACTCCTTGCAGAAATTATTCGTTTTATCAAAAATTGTTTCAGACAAATGTTTCAGATAAAAATTATGATATTTACAAACAATTAAAACTGATTAGAATGTGTGCCTACAAAGGGCGTTATGAATTTTTTTTCCCCCAACTCTTATATTTTCCATCCCTTGCAGTTATGTTTGGATGTATTAAAAATATATATTTAGCCGAAAATTGGTGGTATTACTCCTAAAAGTTATAATAAGTTCAAACGGATGTGACATTCGTCATATTATTGGAGTTATTACGATATGACTGTCTTTCAAAAACCTATATTTCAATTTTTTGGTAGGATTTTGCCCATTAATGAACTTGATCGAGATTTTCCATAACTATATTTTATGTATCAGTTTGGAGATTATTTGTGAAAATATATGGCAGTTATATATATATATATATATATATATATATATATATATATATAATTATACTAGCTGACCCGGCAGACTTCGTACTGCCTAATTAAATTGCAATAAAGTCCTGTCAAAATTTGTAATGTGACATTTTTTTTTCCTACATATTTTATAGTCGGGGCAAAAAATTCTCCTGAACAGAACTGTCACCCTGGTGATAGGGTGTTGTGAATAAGAAATTTAATTAAATAAAACATATAAATAAAAAGATAAATAAAAAACAATAAGTAATCTCTTTATTGTTAATCATGTGAAACATAATAATTTTTATTTTCATTGTAGTGCATGATTAGATCGGTAATTAGCTTGGTTTGTAGCATTTCGGGTTCTTCTACCTAAATTGATTCGTCTAATAGGAGGCATATCTTCTATATTATAGATTATTTTGTCACATGCAATAATTAGCGATCATAGGTAAATAAACACTGCACAAATCACTTTATAGGTAAGAATTTGTTTCGTGTATTAGTTGACAAAAGCAAACTCATTAGGGTAGGTAACCTAAACTCCAAGGGAAAAAAACACTGACACTGACATTTTGTTGTTGTTTCAACTTTTTTTAAATTTGATATGACTTGGAATCAAATCCTTCAAGCCTTATTATAAATAGGGAAAAGAAATAATAAAAACTTAAATTTATGAAATACTTTTGGAGTAGTATGTTAATGGGGTTCCGAGATCTGGCGCTGGCGCGTGGAGCCGAGAGCCGGCTCCGCCATCTTGGATTTGTGACGTCACGGTGACAAAAATTCCTCAAAATTCCTCAAAAATGCCTCAAAATGACTCAAAATTTCCCGTTTTAAGAAAAAATTTCCCGTTTTCGAGGGAAAAATTACCGTTTCGAGGGAAAATTTCCCGTTTTAGTCCTTAAAAATCCCAGCGGCTAGAAATGTCCTGATAGAGGCTTAAGCATCCTTAACTCAAGCCTCAGTTAAGCCTCTATCAGGATGTGACCTTGACCTTTGACCTTGACCCCGATGGCCATCTTGGATCCACCATTTTGGATGACATCATTTCGTTTTCTCGAACATTCCAGCATTGTGTTATCCGCCATTTTGAATTATGACATCATCGCTGCAATTTCCATTACGGCCGCCATCTTTAAATTTATTATCCGATTTTAATGAAAAAAAATTTTAAAATTATAAAAAAAATTAAATAATATAAATTTAATAAAATATTTATAAAAAACAAACATTAACGACACGGAGCTCAGAGTCCTCGGTTCAAACCCGACGAGTGCAAAAAAATTAAAATGGCGACCGATCCTTCCCCCGCGGTGGCTGCAGGCATACTGACTCCCACCACTTTTTTTCAAAGCATATATATCGTCAGGTAGTATGACGTCATGTCCGCCATCTTGTCCTCGTCTGCTGGAAGCCATCATCAGTGTATCGTCGGCGAGAGTGCGCTGACACCATGTTAGTTTAATTATTATCCGCTAGAGTGCAGTAATCATTTATTATTGCTGTGACACCCGACATCTTGTCATTTGGCCGCCATCTTTAAAATCCACAATTATTTAGCTAGAAATTCGGGAAAAATTCCAAAATTCATTAAATAAATTTGTAATCTATATACTGAGCGATTAGGTCGACTAAGGTCCTTGGTACGATCTAGGACGATGCAAAAAAATTAAATATAACATCAATTTAACATAAAAGTAACAGGTTCAAGGAATTAAACACCACAAGTTCTTTTACAAACATAATATTTATTACATAATTTCTATTCTACTACAGGATCATTTGCGAAAGCCAGCAATCTTATAATAATTTAGTTCCGCAGCGGTGTGAAATGACTAATTCTTAGCTCCAATCGGTTTATACTAGACAGAGTCCAGCCAGAACCTTTACAGACATAGTCCACCTCTTCTTGACAGAGTTTCTGGATACCGTTTTTAACAGTTTGCTTCACATCGTTAGAACTGTAAATTACTGCAGCCGATGTCTTGAATGCACACTTATTCACTTTGTCATCGAACGGATATGGCTTTCCATATATACAGTCCAACCACAAGTTATATTTCAAAGGTCCGTTTGTTGCTACATCATCAGTAAGCTGATTGATTATCTTCTGTCTGATATCGTCAAGAAAATTACAAATGTCTTTCGACTCACCTAACGTATTTAAATAATAGTAGTCCTTCAATGTTCCACGAAATGCAGACTGCGCCAAGTAGAAACCATTATCGTTCACTTGTAATGCGCCGAACACAGTCTTAGGTTTATTTTCCTGTTCAGACGTCATACCAATCGGTTGCTGCACATCGGTTTTCTTGCTTGTACGCTCACGAGCCTTCAACCTAAACCGAGGAGTCGAAATTTCTGCAGGTAGTTCAGCAGTAGGCACACGGACTTCACCTTTACAGTTTTTCGCATGTCGTCGCAAATTATCAATTCTAGTAAACCATTCATGACACTCATCACATCGAAACTTCATGCGAGATGGATTCTTCGTGCATTTGCTCCGCTCATGTCTTCGTGCATCATGAGCAAATGCGAACGACGTATCACAGTAGCTGCAAGGATACCATGGTGATGAAGACGAACCTTTCAGACCCGATCCAGATACTGACGTTGCCGCAGTAGTACCATTTCCAGGCATTCTCTTATGCACATCGATGCATCGTTGTTGCGACGAAACCTTTACTTTCTGCCGCACAGCAGGACCTTTGCATGCCTTCATGTGCGTTTTCATATTATCTTTTCTGGCAAACTGCTTATGACATTTCTTACAAACATACAATTTACGATATAGGTTCTTGACACATTCGCTCCTCTCGTGTCGTCGAGCATTGCTTTTGTTTGAGAAAATCTTGTCGCAGTAACAGCACCGATGTTCGTTAGTTGTTGTCGATTCGGCATCCATTGAAGTCTCCATTGATGGCGAACCAGCGTTCGCCGAGTTTCCCTGTGCAGCCAGCACTAGCGACATTAAAGTCTCTTCTGCTGGTGGTACCATGTCTGTTGAAGTCTCCTCCAGTGTTGACATCGACGTTGCCAACGGGATCTGTTCCACCATCGTCGACGCTGACGTCAAGGTTCCCGCAGTCGATGGTACAACCTCCATCGAGTTCGTCGTTAAAGTCGGTAAAGATGCCATCGAGTTCGCAAGAACAGGTAATTACGTGATTAATGCACCAGAAGAAACAAACTATGTGATCCTTACACCGACGACGTCAGTAACAAACTAAGCATCCTGCTGTCTAGAGCTCGCTTATATATACATGCACCGTATGGAATAATACGCTAGTCAAATCAAGAACCATTTACAATAATACTAGAGTCAAAACAACATTAAAAATAGAAGGACCATCAACGAAAAGGCAGCACATTTGGAAGCACCGACAACGAAAAGGCAGCACATTTGGAAGCACCGACAACGAAAAGGCAGCACATTTGGAAGCACCGACAACGAAAAGGCAGCACATTTGGAAGCACCGACAACGAAAAGGCAGCACATTTGGAAGCGCCGACAACGAAAAGGCAGCACATTTGGAAGCACCGACAACGAAAAGGCAGCACATTTGGAAGCACCGACAACGTAAAGGCAGCACATATGGAAGCACCGACAACGTAAAGGCAGCACATTTGGAAGCACCGACAACGAAAAGGCAGCACATATGGAAGCACCGACAACGTAAAGGCAGCACATTTGGAAGCACCGACAACGAAAAGGCAGCACATTTGGAAGCACCGACAACGAAAAGGCAGCACATTTGGAAGCACCGACAACGAAAAGGCAGCACATTAGGAAGCACCGACAACGAAAAGGCAGCACATTTGGAAGCACCGACAACGAAAAGGCAGCACATTTTTAATGCACCATCGAATAAGGAAGCACCGACAACGAAAAGGCAGCACATTGGGAAGCACCGACAACGTAAAGGCAGCACATTTGGAAGCACCAACAACGTAAAGGCAGCACATTTGGAAGCACCGACAACGTAAAGGCAACACATTTGGAAGCACCGACAACGTAAAGACAGCACATTTGGAAGCACCGACAACGAAAAGGCAGCACATTTGGAAGCACCGACAACGAAAAGGCAGCACATTTGGAAGCACCGACAACGAAAAGGCAGCACATTTGGAAGCACCGTCAACGTAAAGGCAACACATTTGGAAGTACCGACAACGAAAAGGCAGCACATTTGGAAGCACCGATAACGAAAAGGCAGCACATTTGGAAGCACCGACAACGAAAAGGCAGCACATTTGGAAGCACCACCAACGAAAAGGCAGCACAGTTTGGATGCATCATCGAATAAGGAAGCACATTTGGAAGCTCCATCAACTAAAAAAGGCAAAAAGGAAGCACAAGTTACGAGATCTAAGTCTTAGTAAGAAATCATAATACAAGAAATAAAAACATTACATTTTTATAATTTAAATTATTTATTTTATTGCTTTACATTATACAAATGCAAGTTAAACAAGTCATTATTGTATGTAGCCAGCATTCCTCAGTTCCTTGAGTATGAAGGATATTTCTTTGATGCACGAATAGTTTCCTGCACAAAGCGAACCATGTAGAAGTCTTAGGCGGTCAACCAATATGTTTGGATCTTTCCATGATGTGTAATCATTCTCTTCTACCACCATCTTCCTTGCACCTTTATAATAAATATTATGATCTCTGGTGTCTTCCGTTTTACCACCAACCTCAGGGTAACTTTCATGTTTGAGACGGTGATCATCACAAGCTTGATCAGATTTATTTAATATATCACGTCGTTTCCATCGTTTCAGTCTCAGGACACCGCCACATTCTTCGATCTTGGCAGCTTTAGGTGCTTCATCATAGTCTATGTCTTTGTCAACAGCCTCAGAGTCACTGTAACAATCACCGTAGAAGAAATCGTCTTCACCCAATTTACCGTAATAATTCGATGTTGATGATGTTGAAGTGTCTTCATCGTCTTCATGCTTCCTTTTTAGGAGTCCATCATTTTTACAAAGTAGGAAAGATCTACTTGAATTCGGCTGGAATATATTCTCACTTTTCACGTTAAGGATTCTTCCATTGTCTTCATTCTTCCGTAAATCATCAACCTTCTTCAATTTAAGTTCTTTGTCGAGATCAGAAGATCCAAGAAAATTATTGTTGTAATGCAGATCACTCTTCCTTAGGCTAGTAGATTCATCGTTGTCCTCTAGCTTGTACGCAGGCTTGGCGCTACAAGTTCTGTCATGTCTTTTTAGGCTCTCTCTCCGCGTAAACGACTTGCTACATCGAACACAACTTATCATATTGCGCAGTGGATTTTTAACACAGTCATTCTTCTCGTGTTGTCTTTTATTCTTTCTCAAGATAAACTCTTTACTGCAAAACTTACACCTATGTTCTTTCGATACAGCGTCAGATCCCAAATCGGAATTCATATTAGTTACTGAGACTAATGCCAGATACCAATTGAGTGTTTTAAATTAGATTCAATACTTAAATAGAAATTTTTTCATATTTCATCAGCGAGAATTAATATATCTCATGCAAAAGTACTTTATGCATGTAGTTCTGCTTTTCAATAACAGATGTCGCCACATGTTGCTTGCAGGTAAATAATATTTAGTTCTTTTATGCGGGATGCGGGATGCTCACTAACGATCGCAAAAGAAGGATGGCTTCGCTAGACTCCAAGGAAAAGGAAGTTCGTCTTGCATGTTGGTGCTCCACAGATGTCTCATGGCGTAATATTAATTTGACTGAGTAATGATATTTGTTAATTCCACCTGATAAAAATATTGCAAGTTTTGATTTAGTAGCAGAAATTATCGAATTAAATGTAACTCCAAATAAAATGACATGTCTCATTAGACCAAAAAAAATCAATGCAGAGAGCGGTTTCTCAGAATAGTCAGAAACACTTGAAGAAACCACAGGAATGATTGCAAGAACACGGGTAAAACCATCAAAATATTGTCAAGAATAATCAGGAGCACACTGAGAAAACCACCATAATATTAACAATTATAATCGGAAGCACACGGAGAAAACCATCATAATACTGACCAGATTAATCGGAAGCACACAGAGAAAACCACCACATGTTTTCTTTGATATCATAAAATTACAAGAAAAAATATTTAAATATAAAAATAAATTAATAAAAAAATAAAAAAAAATAAAAAAAATACATAAAATTCTGGCTTGTACTAGAACTATATCTTTGCTCAACAATGAGAAGTTCACAAGCTAGCAGAATCTGTTTATGTATTTTTTTGTATTTTATTTTTAATTTTTTATTAATTAATTTTTTATTTATTATTTTTTCCTGAAATTTTATGATATGAAAGAAAACTTGTGGCGGTTTTCTCCGTGTGCTTCCGATTATTCTTGTCAATATTATGGTGTTTTTCTCCGTGTGCTTCCGATTATTCTTGACAATATTATGGTGGTTTTCTGAGTGTGCTCCAGATTATACCTGACTAGACATCTTATTGTTTTCTCCGAGTGCTTCTGATTATTCTTGTTAATATATTGATGGCTTTCTCCAAGTGTTTCTGATTATTCCTGGCTAGACATCTGATGGTTTTCTCCGAGTGCTCCTGATTATTTGTGAGAAATCTATCTCTGCATGAAGAATTTTTTACTTAATGAGTCATGTCATTTCTATTCAGAGTTACATTTAATTAGTGAAATTCTGTCAATAAATCACCACTTACAATATTTTTATCAGGTGGATTTAAAAAATAATAACCTTACTCAGACAAATAATATGCTTTGAGACAGCTGATAAGCATTAACATGAAGGACAAACTGTATTGTTCTTGGTGTCTAAGACAGGTAATTTTATTCAGAGTTTCGTATAAATTTCCGAAGTCATATTATCAAATCAACACTTAAAAAAGAATTTTAACAGGTGGAAATCAGGCAAAAACAAAAGTTCATTAATCAGACGATTACTATGTCATGAAAAAACTGAGAAACGCTATCACACACGAAGATTTTCCTTCCCTTTGTGTTCTAGCGAAGCCCTCCTTCTGTTGCGATCGTAAGGGAGCATCCTGCATCCCACACAAAACATTGACTGCTTATACAGACAACTGATACATGATGGTTGCTAATATGAGAATAGATTATCTTGTGATTCTTGCTAGACCATGATATTATTCACTAATTTTTAAATAAGGTCAATGTTCTTCCTCTTGAGATCTAGGGAGGTACACCTTTTTCAAGAGATCGTGAGTGAGCATTCCATAACCTACAACTAACTTTGGTTGCTTTTACAACATAACATATGAGGAAATATGAAGGTGGGTAGTAAAACTATGTGGAACATGATTTTTTCTTCAAAATGAGAAAAAAAAATCTTTTTTCGTAAATAATTGATGAATGTTCATACATGAAAATACGAAGTACCTAAAAAATACCTTTAGTTGCTATTCAACCATTATGGAGTACGTACAGACTAGTGAAGGTACGATACACAAATATCGATCTCGATCTGGAGGACATTGTACATACTGTAGCAAATACTTTGATAACATCTATAATGCTCGTAGACATGAAAAGAACGAATGTGTTAAAAGCCCATACCGTCAAATACTAATTTGTGGTTGACACGAAGAGAGAATTTAAAAAGACACGATAAAACTTGTAAAACCAAGCTCGCGCAGGAGATAAAGTACGTAGATGGAGACGCTATGCTCGGGGACAGTATGTCTTACAATGAAATTGATCTACATACTCTTAAAAGCGATTGTGTTAAAATATCTCCAGGTCTTGAGGAAGGAAATAGCTTAACTGGTGTTGAAGATATAAGTAAGGTAGAAGATAATGAAAGTAACATCTCCAGAAAAAGTGACAAGTCGTCTTATAGTAGACTTCTACGGACTTTGGAATATTTTTTTGGAAAATTAGCAAGTAAGCTTGATACCAAGGATGGTACTCCAATGTCAAAAAATTCGAAATACTGGGATATGCAAGATGAAGATGTCAGTGTGTTTGATAAAGATGTGAACAGCACCGATGATGATGATACAAATTATCATAATCATTATTATTAGAACGATTTTCAAAATATGTTCAGCAAACATTCGAAGAAGATGGTGGCATCAAGTGAAATTGATTATATATCGTGGAAAGACCCGAACGTGTAAACGAACAGGTTGCGACTTTTACTTGTTTCTAAAAAGGTGATGAAATTGTATCAGTTATCAAAGAAACGTGGACTATTCTTGATGAACTTAGAATTTCAGGGTATATATAATAAATTACTAATGTTTATGACTGATGAAATTTTATACTTTTGTATTTTTGATATAAATATAATTTTAAAAATTGATATTAAAATGTGTCGTTATTCATGTCCTAATAAAGTTCATGTGTTTTCTACATTAAAGAATTGAGTTGCGGATGACTATTTTAATATCTATGTGTGTGTGTGTGGGTGTTGGAAAGTTTACATTTTATTTTAGGTAGATGAAAGAAAATGAGTGTAGAATTGAGTGTCGATGACGGAAAATGAGTGTTGAATTGAGTGTCGATGACGGAAAATGAGTGTTGAATTGAGTGTGGATGACGGAAAATGAGTGACGAATTGAGTTTCGATGATGGAAAATGAGTGTTGAATTGTGTGTCGGTGATGAAAAATGAGTGTTGAATTGTGTGTGGATGACGGAAAATGAGTGACGAATTGAGTTTCGATGATGGAAAATGAGTGTTGAATTGTGTGTCGGTGATGGAAAATGAGTGTTGAATTGTGTGTCGATGATGGAAAATGTGTTTCGATTATGTAAAATGGGTGTCGAATAGAGAGTCGATTATGGAAAATGGGTGATGGCAAATGAGTGTAGTATTAACTTGCATCCAGCACTGAGTATGTGTAGCTCGGTTCTGAAGGTTCAATGGGTCCCTGGTCCTATATAAATTTAAACTTAGCTAACATGGTCACTGTCAATATTATTTAACTAGCGATCGGTATGCTGTTAAATGACTGGATGTATATAAATACTAGGTTGTTAATTGACTTCATTTATTTTTTTTTGTGTGCTGAGTGTAGACTGATAAAAATAAGTCAGGAGCTTAATGTAGAATGGACTTGTGTTGATGGATATGTTGGTGTCCTACTGTATGTGCATAAATCGAATGCTAGTGGTCTGATAATATGTTGGGTTATTTACGAAGATATTTATCGATGTGTGCTATGAAAAGCATAAAAGTGTATAGTAAACTTATAGAGTAGGACTCTTGTTTCGGAGACTTTTGTCTGAAAGCTTTGAAAATGTATGGTACTGGGCATGTCTTGTCTGTAGCTATATCAACACTGAAGGATTCCTGAACTGCTGATGAGAGGTCCAAAAATAATTGACTTTGTACCAAGCCCGGTATCGTATAAATTATTTTAGAAATGCGCTGTAGACAATTGGAGTCAGTTGGAGGTTATGTATAGCTGTACATAATAAAATTTAAATTTGAGTAGTTAAAATTATGTTTGGTTTCTGAAAGTTTCATTGTTCAGAGACTATTAATCCTTCTAGTAAGTCTAAATGAACCGTGTATGTAGGATGTGCGATAGTTGTTTCAATATATAATTTAAACTTTTATTTCTTGAAATTCCTAATTTTTTTTAGTAATAACATTGGATGATGTATTGACTCGAGTATTATAGTAAATGGTTCTTGATTTGACTAGCGTATTATTCCAACCGGTGCATGTATATAAGCGAGTCCTAGACAGCAGGTCGCTCAGTTTGTTACTGGCGACGACGACGGTGTAAGGATCACCAAGTTTGATTCTTCTGGTGCATAAGACGCGTAATTACCTGTTCTTGTGAACTCGATGTCATCTTTACCATCTAAAACGACGAACTTGATGGATGTTGTACCATCGACTACTGGAACACTGACGTCAGCTATGGCGGAGAAGGTGCAGATCCCGTCGGCAACGACGACGACGTCATCACAAGAGGAGACTTCAACAGTCGTGATACCGTCAGCAGGAGAGACTTTAATGCCGGTGGTGCTGGCTACACAGGAAAACTCTACGAACTTCGTTTCGTCCTCGATGGAAACTTCAATGACTGGTGATTCAAGAACGACTAACGAACATCGGTGCTGTTACTGTGACAAAAGTTTTAAATACCGTCAACATGCAAGAAGACATGAAAATCATGTCTGTAGAAGAAACGCTAATCGTGTGACATTTCCGTGTGACCCATGTGGTGTACATTTCACAAACAAAAGTAATTTGATTAGGCATTGTAAAAGCAAAGTTCATTTGCAAGTTGAACATCGAGGAAGCGATGATAATTGCGATGAATATCTGTATCAGTGCCGCTACTGTGGTAAACGATTTGAGCGACTACGAAGTACACGCATCCATGAAAAGCATGGATGCAGAAGAAATCTTGACCGTGTAAAATTTCTGTGTGAGAAGTGCGGTGTACAGGTTACACGAAAATTTTACTTGAAAAAACATTATAAATTTTGTAAAGATGGGTTTCTAGCATCATCTCTGGTCCTCTAAGGTGTTACACTCCTGATCTGATGTATCGTGATCTGTATGAATTAGTTGTATTTTGTCACTCTTAAAACGAAGTATAATAATTTATTTTAATAGAAATGAATGTTGCAAGGACTGAGAAAATGTATACGATATATATACATACAGTGTCAGATTTTATTGTGTATGCATGTACAATTTAAAATAAATTATTGAATTAAAGAATTTTTTTATTAATTTTTCTTAACCTACATCGTTTATCTTAATGTAATAAACTACATGTGGCACGTAATTTAGGTCGGATTTGTAATGTCCGTTTTGTCTTGTTTGTGAGTATTATTTTGTTTACCAATAATGCTGAAGACAGTTTTTTTTTTGCTAAAATTATTTCAGTCTGAGTATGCCATCTGCATTCTTAAGATTTTTATGGGAGATGTTTTGGTAAAGTGCTGGTACAGGTAATACCGCAACATTAGAGCAAATCTGATAGGAACTTGATTTATTATTTCTAAAATAATAATTTATTACTCTCCCGAAATAAACATAACATACTTGTGGGAAATCTATGGTCTTAAATCGTAACCTGCCATATATTGGTGTACACTACGGAGGTGATATTAAAAAATTGAATAATGTTAATCAATTGCGTACACTTCGAAGTAATCTGGTGCACTGGCTGGGCTGTAACAGTAAGATTCTGGATACTTGGTAAGCGATTATTCGTCCGAATTACTCACACATTCGTACTGATTACTAACATGAATTTAGGGTTCACGAAAAAAAATGTATACTAGCCGGGGTCATGATTTAAAATATTTTGCCGCTTATAATTATCAGAGTATTGAGTATGGTATGTAAAGTTCGACTCCTCTCGTATATGTGCTACACATTTATTTTTGTAGGTAGCAAGATATACATTCGTAGGCTGATTTTCTGCTCTGGTTCGGTGATGTATACTTTGAAGTGGTTCCAGCAAGTACTTTACGTATGCTGGATTATGATTTCACTGGAGTTTTACGTGTACTGAGTTGGAAGGCTAGTGATGAGATGTACGCATGTCTTGAGCAAAACATATGAGTGTCGCAGCATTCTGCAAGCTTGCAATTCCCGCGCGAGGGGTCAATGTTCATTTGCAGGTGATGGTAGGCGTGTCTCGATCGAGAAGTCTCTGCCTCTATCATTGAGAATTTTTTTTTGCGGTTGGCGTGCTTGAATTTATGTACTTTTGAATAGACGCACGTGGATAAGTTTAAATTCGTATGCATTGGAACATATTTTTCTACATGAGGTAAGATAAATACATATATGCTACAATGTCTGGGATAGGTATCGAACACATGGTTCTTACCCTATGAGTGACTAGCACTTGTTTGACCTATCTCCTATAGCCTCTTTTACTGTGTTGTATAGTCGGGACATGGCTGTTTTCAGAGATGATGGTTAAAAAGTATTGGGAAAAGTGTCCTTTGTAGAAATTACTATGTGTGGTAATTATTTTAGTCGAAGTGGTAATTTAATAAAACACGTAAAAATAGCGTGAAGGTTTTTCTAATGTGTAAACAAATTAATGATAGGATGAATTTGTATGTAGAAATGGTGGTACCTATACTACATCTCTTGAAGAACACTGCATGGTATATATAATGAAAGACTCTTGGGCTCAAGAAACTATACCTACTATAGGTGGAAAGGAATATATACGTTTTCCAAGATTAAATGAAAGGAACTTTGATGATTTTTTTTCTATATACTACAATTATTTAATTGAGTTTGTGATGATGGGTTGAAGGATTAAATAATAAAACTGGACTCATAGGCTTTTACAGAAAATGAGAATGGAGCTCACAAGATCATAGATTGCGGTAAATCACTGACAACTGAAATGTGGAAACGATATCATAAAATGAGTTATATTGATGCAGCTCATGACAATATTGATGACAGCTATGATGATGATTTACATCTGTGATAGTGACACGGACGCGGAGATTTAAAGACAAATTATATTATGAATATAGAAAAGATGGAAGCCTTAGCACGCCGATCGTGACGAGAAACAAATATTGAAGGATGTTGATGGTATCGGGAAGACTGAAACTAATGAAGGTATCAACACTGTGAAAAGTGGGAATACATTCAAGCCTATATTTAGCAGATCCTCCATACTTTGTATAAATGGTGGACTCCTGAAAAGGAAGCATACAGGCGATGAAGACACTTCGACATCAACGATATTGAGTTCTTGCAGTAATCTGGGTGAAGACGTTGTTGTCTTCTACGGTGATTGCTACAGTGACTCTGAGGCTGTTTACAAAGGCATAGACTGTGATGCAGAACCTAAAGCTGACAAGATCGAAGAATGTGGTGGTGTCCTGAGACCGAAGCGATGGAAACGTCGTGTTATAATAAATAAATCTGATCAAGCTTGTGATGATCGCTGGCTAGATGATGAAAGTAACCCTGAGGATGGTGTTAAAACGAAAGACACCAGAGATCATAATATTTATAATAAACAAGCAATGAAGATGGTGGCAGAAGAGATTGATTCCACATCATGGAAAGATCCAAAAATATTGGTTGACCGGCTAAGACTGATGGTGGCATCTGTTCGTAGAGGAAACTACTTGCATATTGTGGAAGTATCGCCCATACTGTAAGAACTTCGGAACGCTGGCTACATACAATAATCATTTGATTAACTGTCATGTGTGTACTAATGAAAAATAAAATGAATTATTTATATTTAAAAAAAGTATGATTTATTTCTTGTATTCTGATTTCCAAATAAGCCTGTGTTTCCGCTACTGTATGTGTGATCATTCCGTTTCCTGTGTGTACTGTGTGTACGTTCCGATTTCCTGTGTGTACATTCCGTTTTCCTGTGTGTACATTCCGTTTTCCTGTGTGTACATTTCGTTTTCCTGTTTGTACATTTCGTTTTCCTGTTTGTACATTTAGTTTTCCTGTTTGTACATTACGTTTTCCTGTTTGTACATTTCGTTTTCCTGTTTGTACATTTCGTTTTCCTGTGGGTACATTTCGTTTTCCTGTTTGTACATTTCGTTTTCCTGTTTGTACATTTCGTTTTCCTGTTTGTACTTTTCGTTTTCCTGTGTGTACTTTTCGTTTTCCTGTGTGTACATTACGTTTTCCGGTGTGTACATTACGTTTTCCTGTGTGTACTGTGTGTACATTGCGTGTTGGAGCCGAGTAGACTTGTATCCATGTAGCTTCATAGACATTTAGTTTCGTAGCCATGCGGTCTTTTAGTCATGCAGTCTCTCAGCCATGTTTAACTCGGAACCAGCTAGATCCTTTTAGACTCGTAGCCTTGTAGCCTCGTAGTCTCTTAGACTCGTAGCATTGTGGCCCAATATCATTGGAGCTGTTGAAAGAAAAGGTAGTTGGGGCATTTGGAGCTCTTGGAGCCATTTGGAGGCTGTTGGAGCATTTGGAGGCTGTTGGAGCATTTGGAGCTGCTGGAGCATTTGGAGCTAAGAAGTAGTCGTTGCACGTCTATGCAAAGCTAAATGTTTATAAGTTTGCTGGCTTTCGCAAGTGATTCTGTAGTAGGATAGAAATTGTGTAATAAATATTATGTTTGTAAACGACTTTGTGGTGTTTTATTTCTCGAACCTTACGCTTTTCTGGTATTTAAATTAAATTTATTTTAGCTTCGTCCAGGATCGTGCCAAGGACCTTAGACGACCTAATTAATCAGTATATTGTTTGCAAATTTATTTAATGAATTTTTAACTTTTTCCTGAATTTTTAGTTTAATTATTACGAATTTTAAATATGGTGGTCTTGATGGCTTATAGGATGATGGTAGTAGAGGTTTTAAAGTCTCTTTAAGAATGTTGAACGTGGCTTATTGAAGTTATTATTTTTTCATAAAATTAAACATTATTGCAACGATCGAGGATCGAACCAAGGACTGGAGCGGATCGAATCGATATGTAAATTAATGAGTGATTTTTTTTGATGAATTTTGGTTTTTTTCCCGCTTGTCTAGCTGCATTATTACATGATTTCAAGATGGCGTCCGAATTTCAAGATGGCGGGGGGCACCTCGGTAATAAATGTTTACTACACTGTAGCGGGTTAGAATGAAATTATACAGATGGAAATGTACTCTATAATATGAGTACACACACACAAGATGACGTACTCCAGCAGGTGGTAGCTCCTGGTAGCATCTACTGAACATTAAATGTCGGGTCCATGATGGTCTACAAGGACAAAGTCAAACTTCAAAGTCAAGGTCAAATTTCAAGGTGAAAGTTAAATTTCAAAGTCAAGGTCAAATTTCAAGGGCAAGGAAAATTTCAAGGTCAAGGTCAAATTTCAAGGTGAAGGTCAAATTTCTAGGTCAGGGTCAAATTTCAAGGTCAAGGTCAAATTTCAAGGTCAAGGTCAAAGTTCAAGGTCAAGGTCAATTTTCAAGGTCAAGGTCAAATTTCAAGGTCAAGGTCAAATTTCAAGGCCAGGTTCAAATTTCAAGGTCAAATTTCAAGGTCAAGGTCAAATTTCAAGGTGAAGGTCAAATTTCAAAGTCAAGGTCAAATTTCAAAGTCAAGGTCAAATTTCAAGGTCAAGGTCAAATTTCAAAGTCAAGGTCAAATTTCAAGGTCAAGGTCAAATTTCAAGGTCAAGGTCAAATTTCAAGGTCAAGGACAAATTTCAAGGTGAATGTCAAATTTCAAAGTCAAGGTCAAATTTCAAAGTCAAGGTCAAATTTCAAGGTCAAGGTCAAATTTCAAGGTCAATGTCAAATTTCAAGGTCAAGGTCAAATTTCAAGGTCAAGGTCAAATTTCAAGGTCAAGGTCAAATTTCAAGTTTAGGGTCAAATTTCAAGTTTAGGGTCAAATTTCAAGGTCAAGGTCAAATTTCAAGGTCAAGGTCAAATTTCAAGTTCAAGGTCAAATTTCAAGGTCAAAGGTTAAGGTTAAAGGTTAAGGTCAATGGTGTGGTGACCAGATAATTATACTACATGGTATCGGCACACTCTAGCAGACGAAAACAAGATGGTGGTCTCCAGCGTATGAAGACAAGATGGCGGACATGACGTTATATCAGCTGACGATGTATGAACCTTGGTATTGGTGACGGTAGATCGGTCTGTAGGTGGCTTCTGTGGAGGAAGTATCTGATGTTTTTTTATTTTTTACCCTCACCGGTTTCGAACCAAGAACGGGAATCGATATAATCAATCATTATATTTATTGTCAATTTATTTAATGAATTTTGAACTTTTTCCGGCATCTCTAGCATACAAATTATGGATTTTCAAGATGGCGGCCCATTAACATGATGGTAGGTCTGTCTCGAACAGGTGGTGCTATTATTACTTTAAAATTAAAAAAAATTACAAGTCCAAATATGCATGTTATTTTTATATATACCTTATTTAATCTTCGGTCTAGTAAATGTCTCGATGGCCGAGCGGTTAAAGGCGTATGTTTTCCAACCTAGAGATCAGAGCTGCGATGGTTCGAATCACAGCGTTTCCAATTGTATTTTTCATAAAAAATTAAATTTAAAATGTCGATAAGGTTCATAATAGCTATGGTAGGCAATGGAACATCGACCTTATGTGATGAGACAGAGCGACGCAGGCGCTATCTAGGAACAAACAACAGAAACAAAGTCGACGGTATCCAAGATGGCGGCCCTCAGTGGAACAGAAAAAAGTCAAGAGCGATGCTGGTGCTATCTAGGAACAAACAACAGAAACAAAGTCGACGGTATCCAAGATGGCGGCCCCCAGTGGAACAGAAAAAAATCAAGAGCGACGCTGGCGCTATCTAGGAACAAACAACAGAAACAGAGTCGTCGGTATCCAAGATGGCGGCCTCCAGTGGAACAGAAAAAAATTCGTTCAAATCGGATAATAAATAAAAAAGTTAAAGATAGCGACCGTAACGAAAATTGCAACGGTGACGTAATCATCCAATATGGCGGAAAACACATCACCGGAATTTTCGAGAACACAATGACGTCATCCAAAATGGCGGATCCAAGATGGGGGATCCAAAATGGCCGCCGTGATCTACTTGTCCCGTTACGTTATGTCCCGTTACGCGGTGTCCCGTTATGCTTATCCAAGATGGCCACCGTGACGTCACAATCCAAGATGGTCGCCGTGATGTCAGAATCCAAGATGGCGGACCGACAATCTTCAATCCACCGCCTGGCGCCTGATCTCGGACATACTATTATATACTACTCATTGATACCTGCTCCTAAGAAACTACATCTCTATTAATTTTAATGGAAAAAAAAACTCATTAAAAGTATATAATGTCATTTAGTAAAACTAAATTTAAGAAATTCAGTCGTCATGTGTTCTGTTAAACACACAAAGAAATAATCTCGAGAAATGTTGATAAACGACGGGAGAGTGATTTGCTGGCTAACCATCAACATATTTTTTTAAAAACATATTAGTGCATTTGTAATAACGCAGAAAACATTCCCTCACCTCCCACAAAGTTATGAGCGCCTAATACCCAGTTCGCCTGACCACTCCCATGTCCTTGCCGCCGCGCGGGAGTCCTCCTCGCTCCTCAAGGTTCAAGAATCTATTTGTTTGCTCCCGTGACGTTCGTTATTTATTGGGTAGCTAGCCAGTGATAGAGAATTGGCCACTACCAATGGGAACAGTGATGTTTCTGAGGGGCGAACCAAGGGCTGGCAGGTGATCTCGTGGAAGTTCAAAGCAGTGCAGGGGAAGTGGTCGACGGTCTATCGAGGTTGTAGAGCTGTCCATACCAGCTGGCTGGATGCTCTTAAATTCGTGCGGGAGTAACAAAAAAAAAAAAACGACGGTGAGATTCTTTAACAAGTTCAAACTAAAACTGTTTTTTTTTGTCACCTTAACATATCATTGGAAATTTTAAGGAATGGTCTGAGCAGATAAAAAATGAGGGCATTTAACTATTTTTGTGCGATTTTTGGTCGTGCGTAGTGAAGAGTGTGCTTCGCCACGACAAGCAGGGCACAAACAAGCGACAAGCAGAGCGCAAACAAGCGACAAGCAGAGCGCAAACAAGCGACAAGCAGAGCACAAACAAGTGACAAGCAGAGCACAAACAAGCGACAAGCAGAGCACAAACAAGCGACAAGCGGAGCACAAACAAGCGACAAGCAGGGCACAAACAAGCGACAAGCAGAGCACAAACAAGCAACAAGCAGAGCACAAACAAGTGACAAGCAGAGCACAAACTAGTGACTAGCAGAGTACAAACAAGCGACAAGCAGAGCACAATCAAGTGACAAGCATAGCACAAACAAGCGATAAGCAGAGCACAAACAAGCGACAAGCAGAGCACAAACAAGCGACAAGCAGAACAAAAACAATTGACAAGCAGAGCACATACAAGCGACAAGCAGAGCACAAACAAGCGACAAGCAGAGCTCAAACAAGCGACAAGCAGAGCATAAACAAGTGACAAGCAGAGCACAAACAAGCCTCTGGTAGGCAAGTTTCTTAACAGTCGGGTCTAAGAATAATGATGGAGTGTACCACTTTTCATGTCTCAAATTGGAACAATCCTTTCGCTTGTGTAGCTGTAGAAATAAATGACACGTCATACACAGAGGACAAAATATTGTTTTTCTATGCAGTTATTGTTTCATAATTTGTGGTCAAAACTTTAAAAATATGAATGGTCCAGTAAAAGCTGTACACTTATAAACTCAAATCAAAGCTTTTTTTAGAGTATCATTTGTAAGCAAACTCATGTTTATAGCAACTGCATCTGAGAGATTCACTGACAAATGGCACAAAATACAAAATAATCTAAACCATAATTCCTTACTCTATGTTTCGGCATAATCAAACACATCATGTTGGATTATTGGTTATATATGGACGTATTTCGAAAATGGGCTATGAAAATTAAGTTGTATAAATTTTAAGCGGAAACAAATGTAACAAACTTTTTGTGAGTGTCACGATTCAATCAGTAAAATTTTTTATCGTTATATGAATTAATAGTAGTATGTAAATGTATATCCTGGCAGAGGGTTTAGGGTGTGGTGTTGTCCGCTATATGGGATTGTGAAGTCACGGCGGACATCTTGGATGACCTTGACCTTTGACTTTCAAAATTAGCCTAAATTTTGCCAAAATTAACCAAAAATCGCCCAAACTCCATTTTTTTAAAAATCCCACCAAAAATTCTCAAAAAATTCTACAATTCAAAAATTAGGATTTTGAAAAACCTCAAAATACTTTTTGTCTTGAAAGAACACAATGTCCTAAAAACGGCTTAAGCATCCATGTCTAAAGCCTCCGTTCAGCCATTTCTAGGAATAAGGATACCATTACCGCCATCTTGGAATATGATGTCACGGTTGCGATTTCCGTTACGGTCGCCATGTTGAAAATCTGTAATTTTTTATGCTAGAAAATCGGGAAATAATTTTAATTTAAAAAAAACTAAAAATAGAATTTAATAATAAATTTTTAATAAAAAATATTTTAAAAATTAAATGTCGGTTCACTTACGTCATGGAGCTCGGGGTCCTCGGTTCGAACCCGGCAAGGTCAAAAAAAAGATGGCGACAGGTCTATCCTCCACGGAAGCCGCCGGCAGACTAACCTGCCACCACTTATGTCAAGGTATAATATATATCGTCAGCTATAATGACGTCATGTCCGCCATCATGGAAATCTTTATTTATTATCCAATTTTAATGAAAAAAGTTTTAAAATTTATAAATAAATAAATAATTTTTAATAAAAATCTTTTAAAAAAAACGTTTCATGTTTCTTTACGACCGCCATATCTAAAATCAGTAATTTCAATGCTATAAATTCCGAAAAAATTTCAAAAATTATTTTAAAAATTGTCTACTTCTAATGTTTTGTTATTTAAACGATTTCAGTCCGTGGTTCGATTCCCAGCGTGAGTAAACCAGTAATTAATTAATGTATTTAAAAATTTCTCAATAAAATGTAGGTAAGGAAAATGCCTTACGGCACACCCGACATTTTTAATTGTCACCACTGTAATATTATCGTTACAGATGCCATCTTGAAATTTTTTTATTATCCGATTTTTATGAAATAAAGTTAAAATTCAACAATTAATTAACTAATTAGAATACTTATTGATTATATCGATTCCCGTCCTTGGTTCGAAACCGGTAAAAGCAAAAAATAAAAATAAAAAACGACAGATCCTTCCTCCATGGAAGCAACCTACAGACTGACCTACCACCACCAATTACAAGGTATTTATATCGTCAGCTTGTATAATGTCATGCCCTCCATCTTGTTTTCGTCTGATAGAGGCCACCATCTTGTTTTCGTCTGCTAGATTGTGCTGTTGCCATGTTAGTATGATTTTCAGTTCACCATACCTTTGACCTCGACTGTTGGCATATAAATTTGACCTCGACCTCGACCTTGAACTTTGATCTTGACCTTGACTACCATCATGATTCCGACATTTTGTGTTCAGTACATACTACCAGTAGCTACCACCTGTTAGAGGACATTGCCACCATCTTGTTTTCGTCTGCTGGAGGACATCATCTCGTGTGTTTACTCGTCTTATTGAGTGCATTATCATCATGCTAGTTTTATTCTTACCCGCTAGAGTGCAGTAATCATTTATTATTACTGAGGTGCCCCGCCATCTGAAAATTTGGGCGCCGTCTTGGAATCGTGTAATTATTTAGCTAGAAATTCGGGAAAAATTCCAAAATTTACCAAAAAATGTACAACCTATTTACAAATTGATTCGATCAGTTCCTGTCCTTGGTTCGATACTTTACCAGTGACAAGTGTAACAAAATATTAAATAAATTTTAGATTCTGTTTTCTATTACCTTTCGCAGAGTTTATTATTCATTCACTCTACAAAAATATAACTTATGACAATATACCATTCCGACGAATAAAATATGTTTTCGCATTACCTAACATGTAAGTCAAGTTTTTCGATAAACTGAATAATCTCTAAACCGTTCATGTACAAAGCCATACATACAGGCCAAGCGTCTCCTGACCCGAAAGCGAGTCATGAACAATATCAGATTTATAGGCTAGTTATTTCCGGATATCATGAACTTCTTCGTCGTTAGCTAATTACAGTCAATTAGGCCATCGTGAAATTTTTTATACATACTAAAGGAGCAAGAGAACTTGAAAAATATTTTAGCAACACCACGAGGTTTTGTACTAGTAAATATTCAGTCACTACAGGTTTACTACGCACAATCAACAAAAAGGAAGCACAATCGGAAGCACATTCGATATAGAGGGAGCACATTCAACAAAATTGAAGCACAATCGGAAGCACAATCAACAAATAGGAAGCACATTTGGAAGCACAATCATAGAAAAGGACGCACAATCGGAGCACAATCAGCAAATGGAACCACATTTGGAAGAACATTCAACAGAAAGGAAGCAAAATCGGAAACACATTCATAGAAAAGGACGCAAATTGGAAGCAACTTCATAGAAAAGGACGCACAATCGGAAGCACAATCAACGAAAAGGAAGCACATTTGGAAGCACAATCAACAAAAAGGAAGCACAATCGGAAGCACAATCAACAAAAAGGAAGCATATTTGGAAGCACAATTAACAAAAAGGAAGCACATTTGGAAGCACATTCAACGAAAAAGAAAGCACAATCGGAAGCAAAATCAACAAAAAGGAAGCACATTTGGAAGCACATTCATATAAAAGGACGCACAATCGGAGCACAATCAGCAAATGGAACCACATTTGGAAGAACATTCAACAGAAAGGAAGCACAATCGGAAACACATTCATAGGAAAGGACGCAAATCGGAAGCAACTTCATAGAAAAGGACGCACAATCGGAAGCACAATCAACGAAAAGGAAGCACAATCGGAAGCACATTCAACGAAAAAGGAAGCACAATCATAGAAAAGGACGCACAATCGGAAGCACATTCAAGAAAAGGAACCACATTTGGAAGCACATTCAACAAAATGGAAGCACAATCGTACGCACATTCAACGAAAAAGGAAGCACATTCATAGAAAAGGGCGCACAATCGAAAGCACAATCATAGAAAAGGACCCACAATCGGAAGCATATTTGATGAAGAGTAAGCACAATTAGAAGCCCAATAAACGAAGAGTTAGCAGCAGTTTTACGACATCTCAGTCTTAGGTTGAATTCAATTTACAAGAAATAGAGCATTCTTTTTTTAAAATCTAAATAATTAATTTATTTTTCAATAGTACACACATGACCGTTAAAAAAATGATTATCGTATGTAGCCAGCTTTCCGCAGTTCTTTAAGTATGGACGATAATTCGTCGATATGCGAGTAGTTTCCTCTACGGACAGATGCCACCAAAAGTCTCAGGCAATCAGCTAATATTTTATCAACTTTACATGACATATAATCAATATCTTCTGCCATGTTTATCTTCCCTGCATGTTTATAATAAATATTATTATCTCTGGTGTCTTCCGTTTTAACACCAACCTCAAGGTAACCTTCGTCATCGAGCCAGTGTTCATCAATAGCTTGATCGGGATAATTTTTTTTATTAAGACATTTCCATCGTTTCGGTCTCAGGACATCGTCACAGTCCTCGATCTTGTCAGCTTTAGGTTCTTCATCACAGTCTTTGCCTTTGTCATCAGCCTCAGAGTCATTGTCGCCATCACCATAGAAGGCATCGTCTTCACCGTTATCGTTGATGTCGAAGCTTCTTTGTCGTCTTCATAATTCCTTTTTAGGAGTCCACCATTTTTACAAAGTAGGAAAGATCTACTTGAATTCGGCTTGAATGTATTCACACTTTTAACGTTAAGTATTCCTCCATTGTCTTCATTATTCCATAAATCATCAACGTCCTTCAATTTAAGTTATTTGTCGAGATCGTAAGAGCCATGAACATAATCTCTTTCAAGTCAAGGAAACTTATTGACATAATGCAAATCACTCTTCTTTAGACTAGTAGATCCATCGTTGACCTCTAGCGTGTACGCAGGCTTAGCGTTACAAGTTATATCATGTTTTTTTAAGCTCTCTCTTCACGTAAACGACTTGCTACATCGAGCACAACTTATCATATTGCGTAGTGGATTTTTAACACAATCATTTTTCTCGCATTGTCTTCCATTCTTTCTCAAGATGAATTCTTTGCTGCAATAATTACACCTGTGTCCTTTCGATACAGCGTGAGACACCGAATCAGGATCCATATTAGTTACTGAGACTAATGGCATATGCAAACTGAGAGTTATAAATTAGATCCTTTACTTAAATAGAATATTTTTAATATTTCATTAGCGAGTGTTAAGTTATCTCAAGAAAAAATAACTCGTTACAAATAGTTCTGCTTTTCAACAACAGATGACGCCACGTGTTGCTTGCAGGTAAATAATATTTATTTCTTTTATGCGGGATGCGGGATGCTTACTAACGATCGCAAAAGAAAGATGGCTTCGCTAGACTCCAAGGAGAAGGAAGTTCGTCCTTCCTGTTAGTGATTCTCATATTTCCCAGAGCTTATTATTATTTAACTGAGTAATATTATTTTTTTTAATTCATTCTGATAAAAATATTGCATGTGTTTATTTAGTAGCAGAAATTCACTAATTAAATGTAACCATGAATAAAATGGCATGCCTCATTAAGAGTAAAACTCCTTCATGGAGAGATAGGTTCCTCAGAAATAACCAGAAGCACTTGCAGAAACCACGGAATAATCGCAAGCACACGGGAAAAAACCATCAAAATATTGACAAAAATAATCGGGAGCACATGGAGAAAACCATCATAACATTGACAAGAATATTTGTAAGCACACGGAGAAAAACCATCATAATATTGACAGGAATAATCGGAAGCACACGGAGAAAACCGCTATATGTTTTATTTGATATCATAAAATTACAAAAAAATTTAAAAAATTAAAAATTAAATTAAAAATAAAAACAAAAAAAAATACAAAAATACAAAAACAGATTCTGCTAGTTAGTGGATTTCGCATTGATAACAAAGATAGAATTTTAGTCAAAGCCAGAATTTTTTGTCTAAATTTTGGCTAATTTTGAAGGTCAACGGTCAAAGTCAAGGTAAAAGTTCAAGGTCACGGTCATACAAGATGGCCACCGTTACGTCACAATCCAAGATGGCGGACATCACTTCAACAGCACACCCTGAACCCTGTGCCAGGACATACATTTATATACTATTAATGTTTTACTTTTTACAAGAATCAATATAAATTCCAGCATCTTTTTAGTGACAACATCACAGGCAGGAAATGTCCGAGCTCTTAGCTCAGTGTTTAAACCTGCAAAGAAAGATCCCGATTTCGATTTCACTTGTGGCAAATGCATTTTCTTCCCACTTCCAGAAGAGGGTGTTATGCTATTTTTCACTTACAAATGCTGTGTAATGCATTGGAGAACCTTTGCAGAATCAACCTGTCGTGAAAACCCCAGGTGCTTCCACCACCGCGGCATTACCTGGGGTGCTAGGACACAATTATCAAGGAATCATCATTATTACCATCATTATCACTATCAATATTATCAATAATTTAAATACCTTTAACCTAATTAGTATCAAATCGTCACTATCATCATTATCATTATTAACATCGCCACCATTATTATCATTATCATTATCATAACCATCATCATCACCACCAATGGTAGGAAATACCCCAAAACCAAAATAATAGAATGAAATTGCAATAAATGCACATGGCGTATAAGGCAGTATCCAAACTAATTACTTCTAGTTGAATTCATATCAGTTCAAGGTCGTTCTTTGACTAGGAGCAGTGTTTTTTACCTTTTTTGATGGGTGAACGTGGACATTGTTCCCTTCCGTAGCCTGACGTACGATATGTGACTGCAAAAGTGGGACTATGGGCGCGTGTTCTCATAGTAACAAATAAATCGTGCACCTTAGAGACTAGGAACATGGTGGGTAGTTCTGTGACGCAAACGCAAATATTGGGTCGGTATATACCTCACGAAATATTTTTGTTGGCTGCTAAATACTTTTGCAGCCTCAAATAAACCACACTAATGAATGGAAACAAAATCTCACCGTCACTAAATTATGACCTTTTTTTTTTTGACAAAGATCATTTGAGGCAAAAACTTTCCCGTATTTTTCAGTGAATTTTTCTTAACTTTCCCGCACTGCGCAACATAGTAAAGCCGGAGTGTAAAAGGAAGGAGTAAGAAAAGAAAAAGTCTGGGGGGAGGGGGGGTTTAGTTTGAGTCGGGCTGCAAGAAAGGCGGCCGGTCACAGTTGTTGCCTGTAGCTTGTCCGACCATTCACAGGTCAGCCTGTTCATTGTGGACAGGAAACCGGCTCCCCTCCAATGACAACTTCGCCTCTACCTGTACACCGGTCTCATAAAATTTTTAACGTTCTCCCCTGAGTCCTAGCGTGAGCTGGCGGCCGAGAGAAGAAAATGTTCATGAAAGGTAACGAACAAGCCAGAGAAGTTTTGTACAGCCGACTCGGCGATTACGTCCACGCACACATCTCTCGTTCATGCCGTCGGAGAGGTCTTGGAAGGAAGTGCGCTTTTCCCTTGGTGCATGCGGGCAGCTGACACCGAACAGCCATAATTTAGAATCAGCAAACAATCCACATCACTTGGAAATATCATAAGTTAGAACGATCATACCCACACATTTAAAAACCACATAACTTAAAGAGTCTAAAAATACAGACATCGTGACTTAGAACTATCATAACTCAGAAACATACAACTTAAAACAGACACAAGTTAGAAACAAATAACTTAGATTTATCACAAGATAATCTACAGAATTTGTAACTGAGTAAATTTGAAACATATAGTAACTTTTTCTATCAGATAATAAAATACATATTTAAACTTTAGAAATGTTCGTACGTTGTTGAATGATACTTTCACTGGGGGAGATTTATTAAAAAACATTATTTGGGACATACGCCTTGGCGTAAGTCATAGAGAAAACTCGAAGAACGGGCGAAGCAGGATGGATAAACAAACACACAGAAAACAAGCCAAAATCAGCCCATGCTGAATGTTAAACGTAAAGACGGCACAGTGGAAGTTATTGGTCGAAACAATATCACAGCACACACGAACACGGTGGCTCCCCGAGACAAATAGTGACGACGTTTCGGGAACGGAGAGCGCGCTGCTCACCAGCGGACGTCCAGCCTGTCCGCGAGGAGGTGGAGAGGGAGAGCAGAGGGCAGTCGTCTCGGGTTCCCACGCAGCACCGGAAGGCCCCGACACAGCTGGGGGTGCCGGCGGGCCCCAGGATGTCCGCCCCCCTCCCCAAGCACACCACTGCCCTCCGCCGCCCACCAGCTACAGCTATACATGAGTGGATGAAGACTCACTCAGAAAAATACTTTCTGCACTATTACAAAAGATTCCTTTGGAGAGCAGTTGTCAAGAATTAAGTTTGTAATACTACAATAACGACATTGTAACTTTGTACAACACATGTCTATGATTAATTTTGCATATATTTTGGGATAGTTTAATACATTTCTCGAGAGAATACTGAGTATTTCTTTAAAACTTGGCCCATAATTTTGTATTTTAATTGATATTTAACTAAAGCATTATTTTCTTAAACCATGAAAGGGATATTTGAATATTCAATAATCGGACTTTACTTTGTTATATCATTCTTATTTAATCTGCGCAGTTACTACTGTAAAGCTATTAGTAGTATGTAAATGTATGTCTTGACACAGGCTTCAAGGCTGTGGAACAGGGAGCCGAACCGCCTTCTTGGATTGTGACGTCACGGCACGACCTTGACTTTGACCTTTGACCTTTAACTGACCTGGATCTCCAAAATTTGCCAATATTAGCCCAAATTTGCCCAAAATTCGCCAAAATTCACCTAAATTTCCAGTTTATTGAGGAAGAAGTCAGGCAAAAAATTTCAAAAAAAATTCGAAAAATAAAAATTTCCCATTTTTTCGGAAAAAATTGCTGTTTTTGTGAGAAAATTTCCCGTTTGAATCCTTAAAAATGCCAACGGCTTGACAATTCCTTATTGAGGCTTAAAAATCCATGTCTACAGCCTCCAATAAGCCTCTGACATCTATGATTATGACATCACCGTTGCAATTTTCCGTAACTGCAGCCATATTGAACATCTTTATTATCCGATTTTAAAGAAAAGATTTTCAAAAATTATAAAAAAATAATTTATCAAATTTAAAAAAACATTAATTTAAAAACGCACTTACGACATGGAGCTCGGAGTCCTCGGTTCGAACCCGGTGATGGCAAAAATAAAAAAAAATGGTAACCGATCCTTCCTCTACGGCAGCTGTCGGCAGACTGACCTCCCACCATTGATGTCAAGGTATATAGCATCAGCTAGTACAACGTTACGTACGCCATCTTGTATTCGTCTGCTGGAAACCACCATCTTGTTATCGTCTACTAGAGTGCGCTGCCAATTGCGTGTATTGCGTGTTCGTTCCGTTTCCTGTGTGTACTGTGTATTAGGTCCTTTTCCTGTGTGAACTGTGTGTTCATTCCGTTTCCTATGTTTACTGTGTGTTCATTCCGTTTCCTGTGTTTACTGTGTGTTCATTCCGTTTCCTGTGTTTAGGGTAGGGTGGGGCTATTTGAATCATTTCAACTTTTGACTCAAATTGCAAGACTTCTATTTAATTATTTTTAGTTAGGCACTGAAATTACAGTGTTTCTAGGTGTTCTTAACAATAAAATACAATATAATATTTGAAAAATGCCATATAACTTTAAACACACCACAAAACAGATTGCCACGAAAATAATGCACTTTTATGAAAAGGAGGAATAAATCGGATCAGGAAGTGGGGCTAATTGGATCTGAATTTTCCCCCTAAAAACTTATATAATATTAAAGTATAAATGGTTACATAAATTTACAATGAAATTTAAATATTTACACAACTGTCAAAATGGATTTAAACAGTCATGATCATACAATTATGAATTATTTATGTGTACTTTAATCACATTTTCCACACTTAAATTATTTTTGTCCACTAGCTCCTACGCAGTGTTCATGATAACAAATGTTGCACTCTTGACATTGTACCCACTCTCCCTTCTTCTGAGATTTGGTATCATATTACCGGACTTCACAGAAACCACATGGTGTGTTTTCTTCGTCTTCTGAAAATGGGACATCACTTAAGTCACTGGAATCATTACAGATTTTCCTCACATATTTTTTAAATTTTTTTTTGGCATGTCGCTGGTGCTTCTAATGTTCATAATTATCTTTTATTTATTTTTTCTTCCAATAAAAGTTTTCTCTTTGCTCCTTCCTTCCTTTCCTTCATATTTTCGTGTGATGTTAGATGAAGTGAAGTATTCTTTTTGTTGTTAATTTTACTCTTCTTTGGCGCCATTTTAACTGGAGATGGCAAAACTTCTGAAAATTTGATTTCAGAGCAAGTCAATTGGTGAGATTGTACGTTTGTACTGGAAGGAATGGGTGTTTCATTTGAAGGGCCTGCTGTGGTGTGGAACGGTCCTGGATTGGAGGATGAAGGAGTTTCATTTTGTTCAGGGCCAAAAAAGTTTCTGAAGGTAGGAACTTGTGATCGGGTATTCGGTTAGGATTGTAAGGATACAGTCCAGTGCACTCAAATCCTTTAACTGCCAAGCCTACAGTGGCAACCTTCCTCCAGGCATTATTAAAAACACCAACAAAAACAAATTTGGTAATCGATGCTGTGGGATTTGTGTGAATGAAGGAAGTAGCTTCTTGGTGATAAAATGTCTTCAAAGGCTTGAAGAAAGTTCTGTCGAGTGGTTGTAGTATATGAGTGGTGTTAGGTGGTAGGCAAAGAAGCTCAATTTGATGTTATGTGCAAATATTTTGACACCCGATCGAATGGTGGGAGATGTGGCCATCTAGAATAAGCAAACATTTTCCTTTGACCCGATTGTTTTCAAAATGTTCAAGCCAGGCGATGAACAGATCTTCATTGATGTACCCTGATTCAGACATAGTAACCTGGGTACCAGGTGGAAAGCCTTGTTTGTATTCTTCAGGCATCCTTTGTCCTTTAAAGATTACAAACGGAGGAATGAAACCCCCCGCTTGCACTACAGCATGCAACCACAGTAACATTCTTGCCTCTTTCCAAACTTGTCAGTGAAGTTACTTCTCTTTTGCCATTTTCACTGATTATTTTAGCTGGTTTGTTGTTAACAGGGAAACCACTTTCATCAATATTATAAATTGATTGAGGCGGGGCCTGAAAACAATTACTGGTTTGAACTTCTTTCAACAATTAATAAAATTTGACTACTGCCTGCTTATTCATTCCCATTTCTAGTGATTTTGATAGACCTTCAGGTTTTGTTAGGGCAATGCTATCTTTGTGGCGACTCATGAATCTCATAAACCAGTCTTTACCGGCCATTTTCACTTCGTCACTCCAAGGAACAGTAATGTTATTAATTTTTTAAAATTGGAAAACTGCTTTGCGCACATAGATTGGGGTAAGGCCAAAACTACGATTACTCAAAGATTTCAATCTCTCTACAAGATCCCTTTCTTGTGCATCTGAAAGAATTGTTGGATGTCCAATAGCCTTGGGTCTGATGTGGGTAATTTCTTCGCTCCTGGCAGCTTTGTCCTTACCTTGTGAAACTCGTCGCTGAAGTGTGGTGAATGAAACATTGAAATGATCAGATGCTGCACGTAAACTCAGATGTCCTTGTAGTGTGCTTGCTACGGCCTGATTCATATCTTCTTCTTTCCACTTAAAATACACATCCTTCGATTTATATTTTCTCACCATCTGAAAAAAAATTGGAAAACAAACAATTTTTTCCAGCTTTTGATAATATTATGTTACAGGTCATCATACAGTCTTAGAAAAGCAGGTCTGGACACTATTGGCACTTAGGGTTATTACGAGAAACTAAATCATTTAATAAGGAGGCAAATTCGACAGCATTTGTAGGTAGGGTCAATGCGAGTATCCATACCAGTTCTAGTAAAGCCATGCTTGCAAGTTTAAACTGGAAGAACAAATTTGCATTTTTTAAAAGAGTTTTTAATTAACCACTTTAATCTTTGATAAAAGGTCTTAATATGGTTTTCCAAATGCTATTAACGAGTCAAAAAGTATCGCACATTAAATTATAGCATGGTAAAAGCAAACAAAACTAATTTAATGACTTGCACGCACGTATAAACTAAACCCATTTAAAAATTAAAAACCTTTTTCCCCCACCTTTATTTTTTACAAATAGCTCTGAATTTTGTTGGAATTATTTTAACCTAAATGTGTGTATTGGGATATTAAAAACATACAAAAATTTATTCACATAATCCTAGGTCAAAACACCACCATTAAAAACACACAAAACACTGATAGACACACGTCACTCAGCGCAGTTCGCGATGTAGGTAATGTTTTCGAAGAAATGTATAAAATTTGTAGAGCCACAGGGGCTATCTGTAAAATGCTTAAACTCATTCTTCCACGAAATATAACAAACTGCAGCGCAAACTTGATAAATATGTCGTGCCACGTCCGAACAACGCTGATCCAAACAGCCCCTATAAAAATGATTCAAATAGCCCCTTGTGTTTACTCTTCGAAAAGGGCTAGTAGTTCCTCCAAAAATCAACAGCTCGCGCAAGTTGTATCATAAGCATGCGTACAAAGAATGGCGCTATAACCACCGAAGAGAGAAACTTTGAGGGAATACTTATTTTTACGTCAGACCTTATATTCTGCATAGAGAAAATTACATGACTATAAAACAAGGGAAAGTACCACTTACCTGTACAGATTCAAATGCAGTTTAGAAGGCTTCTAAATAGCGCAATCAAAATAATTCCTCAGAACATATTTCAACATATTCCTTCTAAAACGCAAACTCAAATGTGACGTTGCTGGTGAATCGGGATCTAGGCCCAGCAGGCCATAAGCTTATTTTTATCCGAATAGCCCCTTTATTCAAATAACCCCACCCTACCCTATTGTGTTTTCATTATGCTTCCTGCGTGTACTGTGTGTACTGTGTGTTCATTCCGTTTCCTGTGTGTACTGTGTTCACTTCGTGTATTGTGCGTACATTGCGTATATTGCGTGTAAATTGCGTGTATTTTGTGTTCAGCGCGTCTATTGCCTGATCATAATATTTGGCGAATTTTCTTCCAAATGTGTTACTTTAATTTTGGTGTGCATCATTTTTAAATGATGTTTTGACTCGTTTATTGTAGTAAATGGATCTCGAAATGACTAGCATATTATTCCGTCGGTTACGGGTATATAAGCGAGTCCTTAGACGGTAGGACTTTTAGTTTGTTACTGTCATCGATTGTGTAAGGATCACCTAGTTTGTCTCATCTGGTGCATAAGTCGTGTCATTACCTGTTCTTTTGAGCTCGATGGCACCTTTAACGTCTTTAACGCCGAACTCGGTGGAGGTTGCACCAACGACTACGGGAACCCTGACATCAGCGAGGTCGAAGATAGAGCATATCCCGTTGACAACGACGATGTCAACACTAGAAAATATTTCAGCAGTCGTGGTGCCACTAATAGAACAGAGCTTAATGACTACAGTGCTGGCTGCGTAGGAAACCACGATGAACGATGTTTCGCCCTCGATGGAGACTTCAATGGCTGGTGATTCGTCATCAACTAACGAGCATCGATGTCGTTACTGCACCAAGATTTTCTCAAACAACATCAATGTACGACGACACGAGAAGAGAAAATGTGCTAAGAATCCTCCTCGAAAAATGTTTGGTTGTGAGAAATGTCATAAGCAATTTGCAAGGCATGATAATATGAAAACGCGCATGACGACATGCAAATGCCCTGCTGCGCGACAGAAAGTACAGATTTCGGTGCAACAACGATGCATTGATATGCATAAGAGTACAGGTGGTAATGGTAAAACTGCAGTAACATCATCATCTGGTACGGTTTCGTCTTCATCAACTTGGTATCCTTGCGACTACTGCGATATGACGTTTGCATTTGCTCATGATGTACGGAGACATGAGAGGAGTAAATGTACGAAGACTTCTTCTCGCATGAATTTTCGCTGTGGAGAGTATCATGTATGGTTAACTACAATTGATATTTAGCTTCGACATGTGAAAAACTGTCAAGGAGAAGTCCGTGTGCCTACCGTTGAACAACCTGCAGAAATTAAGACTCTTCGCTTTAGATTGGAGACTCGTAAGCGTACAAGCAAGAAAAAACAGATGTGCAGCAACCGATTACTATGACGGCTGGACATGACACTAAACATAAGACTGTGCTCGGTACATTACAGGCGAATGATGATGGGTTATACTTGGCACAGTCTGCATTTCGTAGAACATTTTTAGACTACTATTATCTAAATACGTTCGGTGAGTCGAAGGACATCTGTACTTTTCTTGAAGATATCAAACAGAACATAATCAATCAGCTTACTTATTACATAGCAACAAACGGTCTTTTAAAATATACTTGTGGCTGGAATGCGTATATGACTAACCATATACGTTCGATTACAAAGTGAATAAGTGTGCATTAAAGACATTGACTGCAGTAAGTTAAAGTTCCGACGATGCGAAGCAAACTGTTAAACACGTTGACCAGAAACAATGACAAGAAGAGGAAGACTATGTTGGTAAAGAATTTGGTTGTTCTCTGTCTAGTATAAACCGATTGGAACTAAGATTAAGTCATTTCACGCCGATGAATGACTAAATGTTTATAAGATTGCTAACTTTCACAAGTGTTTCTGTAGTAGAATATAAATTATGTAATAAAAATGTACGTAAATGAACTTGGGATGTTTTATTTCTTGAACCTGTCACTTGTGTGATATTTTAAATTAAATAATTTTTTAGCTTCACCCAGGGATCGAACCAAGGACAGGATTCGATCTAATTAATCGGTAAATTAATTAGTGATTTTTTATAAATGTTGGATTTTTTTTCCAAATTTCAAAGTCAATCATAATGAATTTTCAAGATGGTGGTGATAACGGCTTACTGGATTAGTCAGTTGGTTAGGAAACTAAGCTTCTTTTAGGATTTTGTACATGAGTTATTGAAATTGTTATTTTTTGCATTTTTTTTGTTTGCATTGACCAGGTATTGTGCTAAGGACAGGAATCGATGGAATCAATCTTTATATTTATTTCCCAATTATTTAATGATTTTGGAATTTTTCCCGAATTTAAAGCTAAGTTATTACACATTTTCAAGATGGCGCCCAAATTTCAAGATGGCGCCAAAATTTCAAGATGGCACACAGTAATAATAAATGATTACTGTACTCTAGCGGGTATAAACTTAAACTAATATGATGGCAGCGCACTCTAGTAAATGAAAATAAGATGGTTGTCTCCAGCAGACGAAAAGAAGATGGCGTACATGACGTCATACTAGCTGATGATATAAAACTTGACATTAGTGGTGGTAGGTCAGTCTGCCAACTGCATCCGTGGAGGAAGGATCGTTCGCCATTTTTTATTTTTGCCCTCACAGGGTTCTAGCAGAGGACTCCGAAATCCATGCTGGAAGTACGTTATTTAAATAATTGCTTATTAAAAATTAATTTAATTAATTTTTTATAAGTTTTCAATTTTTTTTCATTAAATTGGGATAATAAAAAAAGATTTTACTGATGGCAGCCTTAACAGAAATTGCAACGGTATGTTTTAAATATTGTTTACTAAAATTTTATTAATTTTTTTAAAATGTAAAATTATATTTTAATAAAATCGGATGGTACTTAAAGTTTTTCAAAATAGCGGCCGTAACGGAAATTTATATGGTGACGTCATAATCCTATATGCCATCAGAGGGTTCTTGGAGGCTGGAGACATAAATTATTCTTAAGAGGACACTCCAGTGTTTCAGGGGCACTACGAAACCCGCGTTAACCTCATAAGATTCAATGCTATTTTCATTTTGCTTATAACTAATTAACTAATATAGATTTAGAAATTATGCTTGCTTGATATGTAAGACAACGATGCTCTTATCAAAGCCCCTTTCTTCAAAACCGTGCATAATTAATGGTTCAAACCTAGACAATACACTTATGCATATTAGTAAAGATTAGTATAAAACTATAATTTATGCACATTTTTGAAGAAAGGGGCTTTGATAAGAGCATTGTTGTCTTACATATCAAGCAAGCATAATTTCTAAATCTATATTAGTTAATTAGTTATAAGCAAAATGAAAATAGCATTGAATCTTAAGAAGTTAACGCGGGTTGCGTAGTGCCCCTGAATCACTGGAGTGGCCTCTTAAGCCTTAATAAGGAATTTTCAAGCCTTTGGAATTTTTAAGGAGTAAAACGGCAATTTTTCCCGCGAAAGTGGGCAATTTTTATTTTTCCAATTTTTCTAGATTTTTGGCTGATCTTTTCCCTCAAAAAACTGGAAATTTTGGCGAATTTTGGCAAATTTTGGGCGAATTTTGAAGGTCAAGTTCAAAAGTCAAAGTCATCCAAGAAGGCTGCTGTGATGTCATAATCCAAGATGGCGGTTCGGCTCCAGCCTCTACAGCCTGAAGCCTGTGCCAGAACATACTTTTACATACTACTGCTATTCAAGGAACGGTTTACGAATAACTTTAACTATTGGAGGTACTGGGACAACACAAAGCTTCAATACACGGGTAAGAATCCGAATCCACTGTTATCTACTGCTATTTTTTATTGTTGTGATATAGTTGCTTTCGTGTAATTTTAAAAATGTACAAACATCTGTAATCTTACATGTTTGTTTCATCGTCATTTACAAAAATTCTTTACAGTCAGGCCGCCCTATATATTGTGGGGCCTTGACCAAGAGAACCTTTCTTTGTTTGAGGAGGGGTGGTGGGGGGAAAGGGTTATGAAAAATCCCCCTGTGAAAAACAAAAACGTTTCGGAAGCTCTCTCCCATGTTACTTTTTTAAAAATCTATCTCTTTAATTTTTTTTCCGCCCTCTTAAAATACCACAATGGTTCTGCTGATTTATCTAAATAAATGTTGACATTTTTATTAAAATTCGATCATATTACGTTGCCATGGTATAATGAAAAGTGATACACAGATTACAAGGCATGTCCGTGGGTGACATAGAGCCAGCGCGGGACGTGGCTCCCGGCAACGTCCACCACATTTACCACTTCGACCCCGCCGGGAATCCCACTCCGATCGCGTTGCTGGGAAGTGACGTGGGTTTTCTCGGGGCACTCCCGTTTGCACTTCCATTCAGCATTCATTCCACCGATGCTCCTCCTGGCTCAACTCACCACCACTCATCTTGTGTAATGACCTTACTGTGGCGAGACGGTAAGGGTGGTATCCTAAATTATTCTTCTATAATTTTATGTTTTGCTCACAGTTGTATTATTAATTAACCATCGTTAATTATTTATAAAGTGTATTTAATTTTATTGCGTATGTATATAATAGTTTCAAACTTCATTGTAAATTTTTGTGTTAACCCCTAAAATTAACTATGAACAAAAAATCGTGTTGTCTGCAGTTTCAAATTAATTCTTTGTGTTTAGCCTTTGACATGTATTACGCAGTTTTTTGTATATCGTTCATATATCAAAGAAAAATTGTGTTTCCCAAAACTATGAAAATCTCAGGTTTGTAGGACTGTGGGGAGTTAAAGGAATTAATTGAAATTTCATCAAGGTAAAATACAAACTCGAACATTCTAAAACCGAAGTTTTAAAATCAGATAATTGATCTGTACTAAAAATTAAAAAGGCCTTCACATATCCACTTTAAGAAATATAATTCTTAAACGGTTTTGTTGTGAAATAAATATTTTATCCACCTGACAAATGTATTGTGTCTATTTACTTAGTAAAAATGTTTGAAATTGATAATCTACTTTTCTTTAAATGGTAAAATTTTAGCAATACTCTGAAACTGCGTGAGCGAAGCGGTGGGTTTTAAGCTAGCTTACTAAACGACAGTTCGCTACAACTATAGTACGCATAATCGCTGTTTTGTATCAGTCACTTTTTATTTTCAACAATTCGTGTATATTCACAATGGCCACATAATTTTTATTAAACATTTTCTTTCACCATAACGAACGCGTGTGCTCAAGAAACTAATGTGTTGGATAATTTTGTAGGCCTTTGGGTGTTATATGTAGGGAGATGTATTTTTCTCGAACTGATCTGAATGCTCATTAGACTGCAAAAATGTATACCCAGCCAATAGTGTCTTCCTTGTGATTGGCGGTCGTCTGCAAGTAAAGTATTGCCCTATTGAACTGGGCCATTTAGGACGCGTTTGCTTCCGCACTGAATGCCTGTGATTCGTGTGCCTGCTGCAGACACGTGCCCGAAAGTATTCAACCAATAACGAAACAGAGGCGATGCTACAGTGTTTTAACACACAACTGTTCTCAAATATTATTAGAAAAAATGCATGCCCCTAGTCATATGTAATGTCACATGAGGAAATTAAAATTATGTAATATAAATAAGATAAATGTGAATGTTTACATAAGAGAATCGACGTTTTCATACACTTCACGATGTGTTTCAACATAGTTGTTCGTAACACACCGGGGTGATTTTGTCGATAACTCCATGGAATTATGAGTTTATGGCGTAGTTGTATCACATAAATGGTGAAGTCACTCTGGCTAGAAATTAGCAAAACAAACCGTAGTGGCATAAACGCTAATGTTAGAATTGTATTAAATAGTTTAAAATACATTTGCTTGGAAGAATGTTCAAAGTATCATCATGAATATAATACTGATAAACATAGGTAGATGTTATACAAAAAAAAGTCAATACTTTATAACCTCAAACATTTAGTTATTCAGAAGGGAAATGTTTGGTAGTGACTTCAATTATTATTAACATGACAAAGATTGCAAGCACCCATTTCCTAACTTATTACTTTGAATGATGAAACAAGCAGTGTCTACCAGAACGAATGGACGCGTCAGCCAGGCATTTAGTAGTAACGCAGGAAATGGCGTGTACGGACGGCGCACAGTGGGGCAGAGGGCTAAGTTTCCCGGACAAAACCTCTGACCTCGTATAATGTAATTTATCATTACTGTTACCACATCCCTGTCACTGCATGAGCAAACTAATACTACAATATGTACCCAGTACGAAGAAATTCCTATTTTTTATTATAATTGTTTCCGATAATAGGTGTGATAAGTTAACAATATATGAAGAATTTTATTAGTAAAACATTAAAAACTGTGTTTAGAATAAAAATGTACACTTTTATTATGTATACTTTGTCTTTAAATAATATTTTCCTAATCATCCTCATCATCATCATCATCATCATCATCATCATCACTGCCGCTGTAAACAGAAGAGTTAGATAAGGAAGGAGTTTCAAGTAAGGAAATAACTTCTGGCTTCATTATTTTGAGTTTTCTTGGCGGAAGAGTTCTAACAGAGGAAATCACAGGATCAGATGATATAAGCATTATATTAAGGAGGTCTTGGTTAGTCACTTCTCTACTCATTTTTCGACATCTCCTCTCTCGGAACCTGCGAAAGTCTTTGTTCCTAGCTTCCTGAGCCTCTTCGCTTAGCATTCCAATCGGGATCAATGCGACGTCAATGACATTTGAGCCGTGGATCAGAACCTTATGCACTGAAGGAGGCATGGGGTACCATGGGTAGTCACGAACATAAAGCCGCGCTGTATCGAGTGTATATTGCCGAAAAGCTAGGGCACTGACAGCATATCCACAAGATAGTGTGCGCAGTATTATGTCGCATCTCTTTATCAGTTTCTCTGACAGTCCTGTAATCGATGCTGAACACATTGGATTTTCGAAAAAACGACGTGAAGTATTGCCGTTATTGGTAGTGCCATGACCTTGTTTAACTATGTCTACAAGAAGGCCCATTTCTTTTCGAAAACTAGACTGCACAGCAAACTTCTTTTCTTCAAGCAAATGTTTGTGTTCTTTTTTAACATGCCTCACTTTTAAGTCCAGTCTGTAACTCACGTGAAGCCAGGGGCGGATCTAGACTTTTTTTTTGGGGGGGGTCACCACCGTCTAATTTATCACCAAACCCCAAAACTGAAGCGCTCGTTCGGGGGTCTTTCCCCGCAAAAATGTGGATTTGAAGGAGCAAAATGGTGCAATTTAAGAAGCTTTCGTATCTTAACATTGAATAAACTGCTGGTAGAAATATTAACATTCTTTAAGTTGATATTCACTACCAGTGATATCTATCAAGGTTTCTTATGTTCAAAGAACGAATTGTCCAGCATGCATAATGCAACCAACTACACAGGACACAGCACTACAGTTGTGTTGTGATGTCAATCTGAATTAGTTTGGAACATTTGGTTGTAAATAAATAATTATGCCATGATTGCCATGTTGGTTTGATATGTATATATTTACAGGATAAACTCAAGACGCCTTTTGCTGTTCTTTGCAAATTTTGTAATTATTTCTTCAATGTCTAGCTGAATGTCTTTGTGGATGTGCAGCAATGCGAGACCAGTAAGTCTTTCTTCTCCCATTGTTGATCTGAGCCATGTTTTGAGGCGACGAAGGGTTGAGAATGAATGCTCTGCGGTTGCTACAGAAACAGGTAGCGTAGCTAGGATTTTAAGAAGTTTGTTGATAGAAGGGTACATTACTGTGTCGCACAAATCAATGATATGAGGCAGAGCACTTGGAATTTCAATAACACCCCCAGATTCGCGCTTCTATTTGGCGACCCAAAGTTTGAACTCCTCCAGGACTGTGGAGACGGGCACATTTAGGAGCTGCTTATACATCTCTGCTACCTTTCGCACAACTTCCAGATCTTCCTCAGTGTAGGTTGTGCGAGGCAAGAGTATTCCCAGACTGAAGATATCCATGACATCAGGACTGAGCCTCTTCTTCAAATCACTTATGATATTGTCCAACAAGGGAATATAAACTACTCTTCGATAGTATTCCTCAGGGGATTGAGCTACATTTGGTTGAGAAAAATAATTCTCACGATATATCTGCCGTGAAACAATACGTGGTGTTTTCAGTTCCACATCCAACTCTCGTGCAAGATCTGCTGCTTCAGCAAATAGTTGCTGAAAAACTAAATCGGCTTCCTGTCTCTTCTTCTCCAGGACACTAATGGTGTCTGTTACAGCATCCATAGCCCTCTTCAAATCCAAGGTGTGTGTTTGAAGTAAACGGCTTAGTGACACAGTTGTTCCTGTACAAAGACAAAGAAAAAAACTTGCAAAATTGAAATCACACCCGAATAAAATATGGCACCAGAAAGAGGGGAATTAAGTGTTCCTAAACTTACCTAATACATCACTCAGGCATATGGAAGAAACAATGAACTCTTGACTGATTAGAGCATGTCGAAGGCACTGGGCATCAGATGCAGTTTTGCTGTCCTTCCACTGTGAAATCTCGTATAGAGCATCACAAATTTTTACCAGTGTGTTACCCTGAAACTGCAAGTGGCCGTCGTGCCTCTCCACCCAACGTGTCTCGCAAATACCCTGCAGTGAGGTCCCACCTAAAACCTATCTTAAAGAGTTCATGTCTCTTTGCCGAGGCATTAGCAAATAACACAATTTTCTTCATTGTCTCTGATGTGTTGCGGCAATGTACGACATTAGACGATCGTGCAAGTGAATTGTTCAACAAATGGTTATTACAAGGACAATGTTTGGCATGAATGGCTGTTTTGGCAAGTTCATGAACTGCACCCTTCATTCCAGAAACCATAACTGAGCAACTATCGGTGCCTATTCCAACACAGTTTGTCATATCTACATTAAACTTTTTGCAGAGATCAAGAACTATGTGTGCTAGGGCGATGCCAGTTAGACGAGTCTCCCCATCAACATCTTCGGAGCGAACCATATCATATGCATTACAGAATGTGATGAAGTCCTCTCTAACCGATCCATTGTGAAGGTAACGAAAGGAGATACTTAGCTGTTCAATGTGTGACTCATCAGTTGTTTCATCAAATAAAACAGAAAAGAATTTTGCTTCTTTCACTCTGGCCAAAATTGACTCCTGTATTTCTTCTTTGCATATATCAATAAGTTGATTCTGTGTCGTTTTGCTTATGTATGTGGAATTAGCTGAAGTAGTTTCCAAGTGGCGGCGTAGGTTTGAGTCACCAGAGTCAACTCTGAAGCGCAAGAGAGCTCTAAAGTTCCCATCATCTTTCACTACAGAACTGGCCTCTTCATTATTCGCATTTAGCTTTACATTAGTACTGGGACCATCACCGTATTCATGTAAGACTCCATCATCCCTGTGGCCACGCAAGGAAATATTTTGACGACCACAAAAGATGATGGTGCTGACAATTGGTCGTAAACGTTCTCGATTTTCTTTAACTTGTGCTTCTCTTTGTGAGCAAACCTGATTTGCAACTTCGAGTGATGGTTGGTGATATGTTAAAAGAAAGTTTTTTCCAGCTTCAACAGCCCACTGGTGATACTGGTTCCGCTGGTGCGTAATAAGAGATCCTTTTCCTCCAAGCAGATCATCGAAGGACTTCAGAGGTTCCTTGACCATCCTTCTAAGAGGGGTGTTGGTTTGAAGGCCACCCCCTGAGCCTGCAGCAAAAAGGACACAGTACTTGCAATAAAGTCCCTGATCTTTGTGCGAAAGCACGAGCCAGTGAAATTTTTCCAAATGCGATCTCTGGGCATACTTCTTTGTCTCTTTCCCCTTCTTGGTAACAATACAGTGAGGGAAAACATAATCTGATGGTGGTGTCCAGTGTCGCTCTAATAGCATAGCCTTGGTGAAATCATTTAAATTGGTCTGGCCTGTGTAATATCCAATATCAGACGAAAACTGAGGTTGTGCCTGTGGCTTGTTTCTATTTGGCAATATGTGCTCATTAACAACTAAGGCAACAGGTTCAGGAGCTGGAACAAAATGGCAAATTTGATCCACAGATGTAGATGGTAGTAATGACGACGATTCACCTCTTGTCTCAGGCTCAGATTTTGACATCTTACTGAAAAACTTGTCAATAGTTCTACCAGATGCACGACGTTTTGCTCCAGTCACATTCTTCAAGGAATCACCCTAAAATAAACCAAGGAGAGATAAAGTATTAATTGAAGTTGTTATGTCTGTATGGATTTTTTTTAAACAATAGTTGTATCTTGTATGGTTGGCAATAATAATATATAAGAATAATAATAACAATAAATCATTAACTTATTTATTTGTTTGCTAAAATTAAGTACTTATTTTAAAATGCATGCAAGCATTCACAATGTCGCGTAGCATGCGTATGTACATAACAGAGTTGATCAACTCAACTTTCTACTTCGTACGTACGTGCGCTAAGTGGTGGTTGTGAATCCAGCAAGTACTACAAACGTAAGATTTAACACTTAAGATAATATTAATTATTGTTGCGAAATCATTTCGCTCTATGTTGTAATCTTCTTTTATCACTTTTACTAAAAAGAGTAATGTAAAATTATGTATTGCCGACATCTTGTAAAGGCAAAAGGTTGCGAATACAATCTCAAAAACTTAACATACGTGCGTGTGTTCATACGTTCGTTAAATGTGGTTGTGAATCCGCCTTTCTCTTACTTGCTTAAGGAATAAATGAAGTACTAAAAAAAATGTTGATTGTCATACCAAAACATTTTTGAGCAGTTAGTATTCTATTTCTATAATTGGTACTAATTAAGCTAGCTACACAACTGAAGTCTAACTAACTTACCATTATATGTTTTGCACTTGTTTACTTGTAAAACACATCACACTTCACACTGCAATGTTGAATGTTGTAATATTGACTGGATTGACGTACAAAAAACAAAGAAGATATCATAATGTTTCATGTGTGAGCCTGCACAATGCTTCTTGATTTTTCCTTGCTATCGAGATGTGCGCACTATCTTGCGGCATGGGAGTGAAACATTTCTCATTTCTTGCTAAGTAGAGTGAAATAATTTTTTAAAATACGCGAACAACAAGGAAAAAAAACTAGCGAAAAGCAATTTTGAACTTGTTTGAATGTGTTTTGTATTAAATAATTGTAAGAATAATATATATTGAAATGACTTTCTGAAAATAACGAGAAAAGAAACAAGAGAATGGCAATGCTAGTCGCCAGCATGTATCAAACATAAAGTAGCCTTCATACATTTTGATAATCAGTGATCATTGAATCGGCGATAGTTTTTGGTCATAAGTATTTAAATCAATTTTCAGTTCACTGCCTGGGGGGGGGGGGGGTCATGACCCCTGTGACCCCCCCTCTGGATCCGCCCCTGCGTGAAGCAGCCACTCGAAAAATCGTATGTAGGCGTGAAGGGTCGATAATCCATACTCCAATGCTTTCTCGCTAACTGTTCTCTTTTCTAGGTTATCGATGTCATTCATGTTTTTTTGGAGCGCTCCACACAAACTGCAACGTTGACTGGATGCTGTCTGTGTTATAGCTGAACTGATTTTTCCATCAATCATAGTTAGCAGCATTTTGTGTTCCACATAAATACCTTCATAGTCAGGTAGTGAAATTTCAGATGGAATAAGTGATTTAATTTGCCTCTCAATATGTTCTTGCTCTCTTGTTATAACCTCTGTGGGCTCTTTACGGAATTCAAGTTTTAATGGTCGACAGAATCTAGTTGACGATGGTCGCGGATTTTGCCACACTATTGTTTTGTTTCCAGTTTTAAATTCATGACAGTATATTTGAAGAGGCACAACACTGGTCATCAATAAATTACCGTCTTCAAAATCACTTTCAGTCACTTTCTGTTTGTACATAGTTTGGTTACTCCCATCAAATCCCCACTTAGATATTAACACAAAATTTTTGACCGGTTTATGCAATGCACCGAGCACATTTACTTGAAGGGACAAAATCCGCTTTGAAGTTAGATCAAGAAGCTCCTGCAATTTTATTTCGGCTTTCTGTTCTGTTATGATGATGTCCTTTAAAGGGTAACATTCTTTCTTCGCATCTTGGATCATTTTATAGGATGGGTACAAGTTTACTCCTCTCTCCTTTGCCTGAATTCGAAGTGTCTGGTATGAAGTGCGGGACAGGTCAGTCTCTATTATGAGAGACAGCGCTTCCTGAGGAGAGTAACATTTAATTGCTTTAGACTGCTGCGTAGACCTCCATGATTTAGCTATTTTTTCCGCACGTGTTGGTGTCGTATGAAGTGCTTCATTTACGAGCCTGGCTTCTTTATGTCTACCATCCGCACGGAGCTTCATACCAGCAGAGAAGGTGAGAACTGCAGTTGAAGTAGTAGCTCTGACTTCTTCCGTTTTTCTTCTTTTGCTGCGCATACAGCTACTCTCGAAATCCTTCGTTGGGCGACCTCCTGTGTAGAAAAAAGATACACTCATTTAAGTTTTTTTATGCTCATCTATAGGCCCTCCATTTTTAAGTGATAACATAAATATTTAAGTTCTAAATTTCTTAGTATTTCGGCTCAAATACACTGGTAATTTAAATGTGTATATAAACATTTCAGTATTTAGAGGTCATTGTCTGAAGAGGCTTGGCTTCTGGGTTTTAGCCGTGACCAAGGCGAATAATTCATCGACGTTTCGGTTGACATTGCAGTCGCCATCATTAGGGTGGATCCACCCTCATGATGGTGACTGCAATGTCTACAGAAACTTCAGTGAATTATTCGCATTGGTCGCGGCTACAACCCAGAAGCCAAGCCTCTTTAAATGTTTCTATGTTCAAGTTATATAAATTTATATGGTACTAACTGTGAATTTAAAATGTGATTCATGTAAGAGACATTGTGCTAAAATCGTTCGTTCGTTTCTCTGCGAATTTGTACATTGTCACTAAAAATTAATACTTCGTTCAGCATCTTCGTTGAAGGTGATGGGAGCGGTGCAGCATTCCCAAGATTTCTGTACAGGTTTTTAAATTGATGATAAATAACTAAAAGAAGTCGGTTCATATTACAAAACTCACTTAACGTTCTGGGTGGTATATGTACCATGAAAATTACAAAATTAAAATTGAAGAAAAAACTATAAATCTCAAATAATGCAACTAAAACAATTAATATGCCTGCATCAAGATGAATAATTCCGTAAATCATTCAAACACTTAAAAGCACCAAACACAAGCGCGATATCAAACGTTAAGTTATTTTGTTTGGAGTGCTCACTTAACGACAGACGACTTATACACGGAAACAAGATGTAGTGGTAATCCTTGTATAAAAATGTAGCTTACCTGATTTAATGTGAGTGCTTTCCGCTGCAGCAGGCTTCTCGAACCGTACGGTCTTGTCCAGCCATTCTTTGCAAGCAGTATTAAATTTTTCTTCGTTTCTGCAGTGTTGTTTCCATTTTTTTCTAACACGCGAACATATTCTTGAGACCGAATGCCTGACAATTGCATTCTTGTCGCTCAAGTCAAGTTTATTTTCAACATGTTCACACACATGTAAATACCGAAGGTTCCAAGTATCGTTTTTCTTTTTCATGAGAAGATTGTATATCTCGCGGTGCGTGAATGTGACCGACATAACTGTGAGGATGCGTTCACTGCATGCAAGACACACGCGTTGACTAACTCCCACTAACTACTGGCAGCAGCCCTGCTCTATCTAGAAACATGCTTAAGGTCAAATCTCCCTCAGTCCTTGGTCAGCACTCCCAGTTCGCAGGGCCGGTGCAAGGAGTTTTTTCGGCACATGCGAGATCTGGATTTGGCGCCTATATATATATATATATATATATATATATATATATATATATATACATATACACACATACACACACACACACACATATTAGTGACTTCATATATTGGTGCAAACGCACATATATATATACTTATACACACTAGCCTACTGTAGTAATAAAAACAAAGGAAATAAAGACTAAAAATTTATGATACAACTATCTTATTTTATTTACAGTTTCTTGAACAGTCAATAACAAAACAATTAATAAGGTCATCATCATCAACATACTCATAACTTCCTAACTACACTCGTTCATCAGCAGTGTTCTACTTCAGAAAACCTTTCTTTCTTGATTTAGCTTTTGCAAAATCCTTTAAAATCGTATCTGTATCTATTGTGTTCAATATTTCATTTTCAATGGCCAATGTGGCAAGACCACTAAGACGTTCTTGTGAAATGCTAGATCGAAGGTAGTTTTTTATTCTTTTTAGTTTTGAGAAGCTCCTTTCTCCACTGGCCACTGATATTGGTAATGTTAGTAGAATCCTCAACGCGATGAAAACATTTGGAAATATGTCTATTAATCTGTTTGTTGTGAGATAGCTCAGTGTTGTGTGAGGGGAGCTCTCTTCTTGTGACAACATTGGAATTAATATTGATATTTCCTTAAAAAGATCTTCTGCGTTAATGTCTCTTTCATCACCTGCTGTCAGTACTTCGCTCAAACGTTGACAATTTCCTTTGATAGTTTTTTCTTCACCATTTTCTAATTTTTTCAAGTCATAAAGAAATTGGAAATGTTGGCTATGGTTGTGCATAAGATCAAATCTCTCGGACAATGAACTGATGGCTGTATCGAGAATCACAAAAAAGAAATTTATTTTGAAAGAATCTTTTCCTGTCTCTGTCTTAATTGGTTCGTCGACACCTTCATACAAAAATTGACGTTTAACCTTTCTTGCCCTTACTACCGTTTCATTAGGAAACTCAGAGCTGATTCCGAGTTTATCAGCCAACTCCTTTGCGTCTGTAACAACATTATTAAATCCATTTTCTGTTCTCATTTTGATCAAAAACGACTTTACGCTTTCAATTAGGGTCATGGCACTCTGCAGGTTGACTTATTTTGCCTGAAGGGTTTTGCTTACCAAATTTATTTTGAACAAAACCTCATACCATGTGATCAAGCAACAAAGGAACCGAAAATCTGTTATTTTTTTGGCAATACCAGCTGCTGTATTTTTTCCAAAAACATCAATCTTGGCATCAGTAGAGG